>NC_052324.1:9117156-11567156 GCF_016432855.1 Salvelinus namaycush | reverse complement strand
GGATGGGGCTGGAGAAATGCATAGACAGCTATGGAAGCCAGATCAGACAGTTGAACTAAGCTCATGCGGCATTTACAGGCAAATTCCTCAAGATCAATGGCCTTATATCATGAATTTGAAAGTCTATAAATGGATTTGGCAATTGCGAATGACCTCTTAAAAATACTGGAAGATGAGGACCAAACCTATCTTCAAAAAATGTATTCAAATTGCATGTGTGTATCCCCTCAGGGGCAATGAACGTACAATAGTAGTTCAGGTCATGGTGAGAGAAGGTGCGTCGATAGAGTGCTTTGCGAATGGGGAGAGAGAACGATGGTCTGACGCTGAGCCTCTGCTCATTCCTTTGTTGTCCATCACTTCTCTGTGGACCAAACTCTGTTTCTTCTCTGGTTTCCACTTCCATCCCAAAATAAACAATGAAGCTCTTATTCTCATACACGCAGTCTCAATCTCTGAACACGAACACATGCACACGCACACACACGCACCTACACTCGTGCACACGCACACACACGCACCTACACTCATGCACACACACACACACACACACCACAGTGTTGTTTTTGGAGCAGTAGAGACATGGCAGTGGTGCATTCCTAAGAAGGAGGAGGCAGTGGAAAAGGACAGAGAAACAAAGAGGGATTGTCTCTCAGCAGACTTATAAGGTTGTGTGTGTGTGTGTGTGTGTGTGTGTGTGTGTGTGTGTGTGTGTGTGTGTGTGTGTGTGTGTGTGTGTGTGTGTGTTTGTATGTCTGCATGCTAGTATGTGTGTGTGTGTGTGTGATAGTGTGGGTGTATGCTTCCATGCGTGCACCCTGATCATCGGATTGTGGTGAAACATGACTGGTATGTTCCTGCAAGTCAAAGCACATGTCCGTCGAAAATAGTAGATGCATTGTGTTGGAAGGAAACAACATAACCCCTGTCACATGACAGCAGCACTCATGAAAAGTATTGTAGCGACCCTTACCAAAGTAATAACGAAGTAGTTATGATCTCCCTCACGAAGGTTAAGCCTAGTGGAGCAGTGCTTAGCAAGTTAACTATCTCGTAGTGGGATGATTTACCCTAATTCATATTGACTAGGGCCAGGAGTTGTTCCTCACCACGACATCTGACCAGGAAAACCTCTTTAGGGGTCATAGTTTATGACTAAAGGTGAGCCTTGCCTCCTGGTGGTTTGAGAATTCCAACTAAACTTTACAATCTCATAACACCGGATCTCTTTCGTCCAGCCTTTCTTTACTGGGCTGCCGTGGCTTCTCTCTGCTACTTGAGGTTCAAGCGGAGCGAGGACACTACAGCGCTCTACAGAGGAGCTCTTTCATTCTCCACCGCTAATGTGTTGAGTGGTTTCTCCGCAAACAGGCTTCTCTCTCCCCTGTGGGTGCTCAAATTATGTGCCACCATTATGCCTCCCTCTCCACCGCCGTCCTCAGGAAGAGCCGTGACGCATTGTACAATAGTGGCTGCACTTCAATGCATTGTTGAGACTGGAGAGGCGTCCATCTTGGATCTGATTGGACCCCAATGTTCTGGGCAGTGTAAAAAGAGACTTATGTATGGATTTTCTCTGACTGAGAGAAGTGATCCTCCGAGCACGGCTGGTCTAATCAGGTTGACCTGCAGTGCAGACAGCCTGGTAGACGACAGGCAGTTAGGGGATGTACATGACTTACCAGAGACAGTGACGTCAGGCGGCCCACATACACACCTCTCTGAACCCCGCAGAAACACACTCTAGGCCTGACAAAATCTGAGAGTAATGAACTTTTCCTCGTTCTGTATCTCAATCAAACACCAGATACTACAGTAATTAGCGAATTATGGTTTTCAGCCATGACATTAGAGTGGGCATGTGCTGGGGGGGGGGCTGGGGGTATGCTCACTTTTAACGTGAGGTCTAGGGTCAGATCATTATAAATGCTATTTAGCCTGGAGAAGGGAGGGCGGCACAGAGCAGGTCGGTGGGCCGCGGGGAGTCGTTTGGGGCTGGGGGGTGTAGGTAAAAGCTTAAGTGGGGTCAGGTCCTGACCTAACACCATTAAACAGACAGAGAGCTGCTCCGCTGCTGGGATGGGCTGGCTGGACTGAGGGGGTGACTCCATGTTTCTCAAAAGTCAAATTTCGAAGTTGTTCCAAATGTCAAATTTCTAAGTGTTTAAAGTTTAGACACCAACTCCACATTTTTAAGGTTAGGAATTAACGCTAATTGGTTAAGGTAAGGGTTAAGGTTTGGGATAGGCTTTAAACAAAAATCTCAAAAACAACTTTCGATTGCTGGATTTGAACTTGCGACCTTTGGAATCAGAGGCAGATGCTTCCGAAACCTATTTGAAAGTAACACTGCTCACTGATGCTCCTAGTGGCCAGTTTCCACATCATTTCCTGACATCCTCAGACATGGATGGATGTTGAATACTGCCTTCTATCACCGGTGACCTAGCTAACTATATTGATCTCCTCTGGCTTGCTGGACGCTCTTCCTTAGACAGACAGACAGACTGACAGCAGCAGAACATTTATTGGACATGGGGTTTAAGGGCTGTTGGGATTATGGACATGTGGAGTGTATTAAACGGTTTAAAATGGCATCATGTCTATCAGTGTTGTCAAAATGAGGGGAGATGCTGAGATTGAACCCAGTACGGACCTTGTGTTCCACGTCCACTTCAGACATGTTCAGTGCTAACCGGCAGTGTGGAGTGACCAGTAAAGTGTCCTGTCACTGTCACCCCTCTGGTCCCCTGACCCCCCCCAAATCAGCCACCCCGGGGCCCTCCAACAGGGTAACCCGAGCATGTTGCTCCCTAAATCCACCTCTAACCCCGCTGAACACAGGAAGGGATCTATCGATCTCATGTACACTAAGGAAATTAAGGGCGGAGGGATAGGAGGAGGAGACAAAAAAGCGTACGTAGGAATGAGAGGAGAGGGGGAGAGGGGAAGAGATAGAGAAAGGAGATGAGGAGGGGGTTGGTGGACAAATGAATGAATTGAATAGGGGGAGAGAGAGAAGGATGAAGGGATGAAGACTAATGGAGATAGAAGGAAGGATACAATTTCATTTACACTGCAATGAAATGACAGGCTCTGAATCCAGCCCTCTCTGTACCTGACAGAACAGGACCTAGCTGCAGTCAACAGCATATCAGATTCCTAACAAAACGCCCCCTCCATTTAAAAATAGAGATTTCTCTCTCTCTCTTTCTCTGTCAGTGCTTTTCTATTTTTAATAAAAAAACACATTCACCTTCTCATATGCCACTAGGAAACCAGCTTCCCTCTTCCCACTCAATACAAGCAAAGGTGACGAGAGAGAAGGAAAAGGAAGGAAAATGGAGTAGAGTGGAGGGAGGAAGAATAATGAAAAGGGAAGAGAAAGAGAGACAGGCAAAAAACATACGTTTCCTCCCAATACTGTTTGCCATCCATTGTTTGTCTTGTAAATGAATGGCTGTAAGTGTGGTGGTGCACACTGTAGGTTCCCTGATGTGTTTAATGTTGAATGGCCACATTAATACACACATAGGCGTGGATTGATGACATTTTGACAATCCAGTCTGAGTGTCATTGAGGGCTTTGAATTGCACTCTTTCAGCCACTGTGTGTGTGTGTGTGTGTGTGTGTGTGTGTGTGTGTGTGTGTGTGTGTGTGTGTGTGTGTGTGTGTGTGTGTGTGTGTGTGTGTGTGTGTGTGTGTGTGTGTGTGTCATGTCCATGCAGTGCTCATGGCCTGTGTGTGGACAGAGTGTGTGGATGGGCTTCTACAAAACCCAAACACACACTCTAGAGAGGGGGAGGAAGGACAGAGAGGGTGGACATGAGAAAAATGCATTCACTTTAGTGACTACCAATATACAGTTCCATTTGTGTTTATTGTCACCGAGTGAACCTCAATAGTTTTGTATTTAAAAAAAACAACGTTATTTAACCAGGAAAAGGCCATTGACACCCAGAGCCCCTTTTTCGAGGGAGACCCCTGGCCAAGAAGGCAGCAACAATCAATAAATTACAGAATTAAAACATACAACAATACAATACAACAACATGATCCAGCATAAAACAAGCACTTACACTCAACAAACAGAGCAGCACAATGTTGCTTTTTATCTAGTGCATTAATGATGTTGTTTTCAACTGCCGTAGCTGCAGTTGTGGTGCTGTGCCCAGATCTAAAGCCAGACTGAACCACGCTCAGTATGTTCTGTTCAACTAAAACTGTGAGTTCTGTGAGTTCACTAGGGATTCATAGACTTTGGCCAGGATAGGGAGTTTAGAGATAGGACGATAGTTATTGGCATCTGAGGGATCTCCACCCTTTAGCAGTGGGAGGACATAAGCTGATTTCCAAATGCTGGGTATGGAATTGGTCAAGAGACTCAGTTGAAAATGTGAGCCACAGGTTCAGTAATAATACCAGCTGCTATCTTTAAGAGGTAGGGGGTCTAGGTTGTCTGGACCTGCAGACTTCTTAGTCTCCATTGCTTTTAGTGCTTTATAGACCTCAGCATGAGAAACAGGCTCAAAGTTAAAATGGTTTACATGAGGGCCTATATCATAGTTTACTGTAACTATATGCCTCTTGGATATGACGTAAAAACACTACAGCAATCAATCCATCATGTATAGCACAACAACCACATAATACACTCACAAGAGGCTCTTGGCTCTGGATATTCCAGCAAGTAGCCTATAAAAACATATTTTATATTGCATATCGGAGTGTACACATATATTCCAATAGAAAAAAACTTTAAAGGCCCAGTGCAATCAAAAATGTGATTTTCCTGCGTTTTATAAATGTGATCCATAAAGTGTTATGTAGCAAAAAAAAAATATATATATTTTTATTTTTTTATTGGATAAAATTACAGACTACATAATGGTATATCATACACTGCAGTTAAGGAAAAATGGGAAAGTAATTCTGCTTTGAAAGTTGATCAACTTGAATGTATTTCTTTGCCTACACCCATTCAGCATCATTCACAACCTCTTAAGCCTTAGCCCCACCCATCTCTTTAAGGATTCACATGTGAGGCCATGTGCTAAACAGAGTGAGTAAGGTAGTGTAGTAAACAACCAAAGATTTCAAGACTAAAAGTGGTGAAAGTAGTAGCAAAAAGTAGTAGTAAAAATACACTTTATCTAGTCCTTGGCCTATATCCTAATCTGACTTTGGTGCAGGTCATGTTGTTCTTCACATTACCATCTCCGGTAAACACACACTATATCAAATAAAATCTAAGTTTATTTGTCACATGCACAGGATACAGAAGGTGTAAATGGTACAGTTAAATGGTAACTTACATATTTGCATAGTAGAAATATCTAAAATAGAACATGTCCCGATAAAAATATTGTATAAAATATTAGATGATGCTTACCCAGACACACTTGTCTAAATTGATGGGTCATGTGAAAGAAACGCTATAACCCCAGCCACATCTAGCTTAGTGGATTGGTCCCTATTGTCTAGACATGTACACATGTTCATGAAATACAATAGATGGCCGTAATCACCCCCATGTAATCATCTGACGAAGCTTAACGATGAACATTAATCCAAACCCATAGCTACATTACAAACGGATTGTCATAGCTAGCCACCATGCACGAACTGCTGTTGTATGAATCTGCAGGTAGCTAAATCTAACCAACTAGGTTCAACGTTAGCTAGCTAGCTAACATTAGGCTATAATTAGCAATACAAATTACTTTCTGAGATACGAATAATATTACTACACAGATCATGCACATAACCATTGTTCCCTCTAAGCTTCTTGCAGTAGCCCCGAGACTGCCGTGCAGCTCCCCCTGGACTGCTACGCAGAAATATCAGCTCACACAGAGAAGCACGAGATTGAACTTCACTCAACTTTCTAGAGCAATGGCCACCAACCGGTCTAATGTATTCCTAGTCTATTGCCAAACATTTCTGTAAAAAAAACAACATTAAAGCCTTGAGTTTTTTCTTATTCGTCTCGGGCTGTTGGTGGTAGGTGCACCCGATTCTGCTGCCCTGTGTGCCGAAAGGCGAACTGTTGCCAATTTGCAAAGGTTGAACAAGTACTAAATTCATCATACTTGAGAAAAAGTAAAGATACCTTAATATAAATGACTCAAGTAAAAGTGAAAGTAACCCAGTAAAATACTACTTGAGTAAAAGATTTTAAATGTACTTAAGTACAGAGGTGGAAAAAGTACTCAATTGTCATACTTGAGTAAAAGTACAAAGTAAAAGTAAATGCTATTCATCAAATTTCTTATATTTGGCAAACCAGATGGCACATTTTCCTTTTGTATTACTTTTTTGACAGCTAGGGGCAACTCCAACACTAACACTCCAACACATAATTTACAAATAAAGCATTTATGTTTAGTGAGTTCACCAGATCAGAGGCAGTATGGATGACCAGGGATGTTCTCATGATAAGCGTGTAAATTTGACTTTTTCCTGTCCTGCTAAGCATTCAAAATGTAACTAGTACTTTTGGGTGTCAGGCAAAATGTTTGGAGTAAAAAGTACATAGTTTTCTTTAGGAATGTAGTGAAGTAAAGGTAAAAGTAGGCAAAAATATAAATAGTCAAATAAAGTACAGATACCCCAAAATATTACGTAAGTAGTACTTTAAACTATTTCTACTTAAGTACTTTACACCTCTGCCATTTTGAACCATTACATGTGTCTGAAGGTACACGCTCTGCCTTTCCGGCAGGCCCAGGGAGCAAATTATGTGCACTATAGACCTACCGCTGGCCAATCGGATGGCTCAGATGACCATGTCTGCAGTAAGGTAGCAGGCGTAAAAGAGAGCTACAGCAAAGTTGATACTGTGAGATTTCAAAACGTTTAAAACCATGACTAGAGAGAGACTGTCAACGAATACAGCAAAGAGCTGCTGTTTAAGTTCTTACTCAGCACTGTCAACACTTTGTATTCAACACTTTTATAAGTAATGAATGAGTAGGAAAGTGTATCTATAGGCTTGAGTTGTTGTTATTATTAGTGGCTTTTTTAATATCGAGGAATATTTCACTTTCTTTGTTCATAGGAGTAACAACATGAATTTTTGCATGAGGCAGAAATAATTCGCCGCGACTCGAATTTTGCCAGCTGGAAGATGGTGTCCCTTTTTGGTCAGTGGAGGAAAGGGAGAGCCTAGGGATGTTGAGAGGCGGACCCTAAGTCTGCTGCTCTCTCCCTTTGCTGAGACTGACCATCAGATGCAGGCTCCGTCAGTCCATTAAAATAAAAATGAAAAGTGAATTATTTAAATGTATGCTCACTCAGCTGTGTTTCACAAGTAATACAACAACGGATCTATTACCGGTGTGATCATACAGCCTATAAAAATTCAAGCAAAGCCAAAATGCGGTGATAATGTATTTGGCCTATAGCTTACTGCACAAACCTCATTGCTACAGAACTGTTTTTAATTGGTTCATGTTGAGCGGAAGATCTCGGCTTGCATGTTGACTCAAAGTGATCTTGACCCAGAAAAGGTTGGTGACCACTGTTCTAGAGTTTTCCCTGTTAAAACCATCAATGTTTCACTTTACTGTGGCAATTGTGATCGAATCAACACAATATTTTGGCACTTTCAATGCAACAGGCTTGAATAAGCTAAGTAACCAATAGGCAGAGGGTAGAATAATTTGTCTGATTCTCTGTAATAATGGTATGGGAATAATAACGTATTTTATTTTGTAGTGGTTTCTTGATTCAAACAACACAACAACATTTTCTGTCACCTCCTTGTTTTAAGGACAAGTGGATAAACAGGTTAATGTCAAGCCCTACATATATATTTTTTTCAAAAGTTTCATGAATTGTAGACCTACATTGAACACCGCACATTGGCTGCTATTTCCACATTAAAATCTTATGGGATGCATTTTCGGGAATTGTTTTTGATGATAGAAAATAAAAATTGAACTTAAAGCGGCTACAGCCTTACTGTTCACAGTAAACGCGCTGGAAGTTGCACAGAAATTTTACAACGTTCAAGTTTGCGCTCAGAAGACCTGAAATTTGCTCTGTGCCAAAAAAAATTTGAGGGAATATTGCACGTAACATTAGCTAGCGAGCCAGCAAGCTAGAGTTCGCTAGCTAGCTAACAGTACTTTTTAACTTGCAATGAAAATGACTTTGACAAAATTAGAAACATACAGTGCATTCGGAAAGTATTCAGACCCCTTGAATAGTTCCACATTTTGTTGCTTTACAGCCTTATTCTAAAATGAATTAAATTGTTTTTTTCCCTCATCAATCTACACACAATACCCCATAATGACAAAGCAAAAAAAGGTTTTTAGAAATCTTTGCAAATTTAGATGAAAAAAAACTGAAATATCACTCTTTAGGCCCTTTACTCAGTACTTTGTTGAAGCACCATTGGGAGCAATTACAGCCTTGAGTCTTCTTTGGCATGACGCCAAAAGCTTGGCACACCTGTATTTAGGGAGTTTCTCCCATTCTTCTCTGCAGATCCTCTCACGCTCTGTCAGGTTCAATGGGGAGCGTTGCTGCACAGCTATTTTCAGGTCTCTCCAGAGATGTTTGATCGGGTTCAAGTCTGGCCTCTGGCTGGGCCACTCAAGGACATTCAGAGACTTGTCCTGAAGCCACTCCTGCATTGTTTTGGCAGTGTGCTTAGGGTCGTTGTCCTGTTGTAAGGTGAACCTTTGCACCAGTCTGAGGTCCTGAGCACTCTGGAGCAGGTTTTCATCAAGGATCTCTCTGTACTTTTCTCGGTTCATCTTTGCCTCGATCCTGACTAGTCTCCCAGTCCCTGCCACTGAAAAACATCCCCACAGCATGATGCTGCCACCACCATTCACCGTCGGGATGGATTGGCCAGGTGATGAGCGGTGCCTGGTTTCCTCCAGACGTGACGCTTGGCATTCAGGCCAAAGAGTTCAATCTTGGTTTCATCAGACCAGAGAATCTTGTTTCTCATGGTCTGAGACTCCTTTAGGTGCCTTTTGGCAAACTCCAAGCGGGCTGTCATGTGCCTTTTATTGAGGAGTGGCTTCTGTCTGGCCACTCTACCATAAAGGCCTGATTGATGGAGTGCTGTAGAGATGGTTGTCCTTCTGTAAGGTTCTCCCATCTCCACAGAGAAACTCTGGAGCTCTGTCAGAGTGAACATCGGGTTCTTGGTCACCTCCCTGACCAAGGCCCTTCTCCCCCGATTTCTCAGTTTGTCCGGGCGGCCAGCTCTAGGAACAGTCTCGAATGCATTGTATAACATCGGAAAATGTAGCTAGACTCTTACCCGTATACATGGATGAATGCTTGTTTGGCCTGTTTTGTCAAGTCACTGCGGTTCACACTGACTGTGTGCAGAAAGTAGTCCATCACAACTTTTTCGCACTGATCTTTGTCGATAGAGCATGCCAAATTCAGGGCAACAATGTTGTTGAGAGCAGTAGCAACACTTTTGCAGTTCTCCAAGGCTAACGTTATATCTTTCAAAAAAGCAGTGGTAGCAATTATTATCTACACATAATCAGCAGCTCATGTTATAGACAGAAGCATTTGACATGGCAGACCAATCGGAACTCATCTCTTGGCATCTCCAGCCCATCCATTATCTCAGCCAATCATGGCTAGTGGGGAGGTCCATGTCTTTTTCCGTGACTAAACCAACTCAGAATTATCTAGAAAATGTAGTCATATTTACAGATGGCATACAAGTTTGTTATTAAGGCACATGCAAGTTAATATGTTCCAGAAGGCATTTCTACCCAAAAAACATATTTTTTTTAAGTTCAAATGCCTCCCCTGTGAAGTAGTGACGTGCAGCATATGCCTAGCTTCCTGAAATGGGTCACATATACAGTACCAGTCAAAAGCTTGGACACACCTACTCATTCAAGGGTTTTTCTTTATTTTTACTCTTTTCTACACTGTAAAATAATAGTGAAGACATCAAAACTATGAAATAACACATATGGAATCATGTAGTAACCAAAAAAGTGTTAAAATATATTTTATATTTCAGAATCTTCAAAGTAGCCACCCTTTGCCTTGATGGCTGCTTTGCACACTCTTCGCATTCTCTCAACCAGCTTCATGAGGAATGCTTTTCCAACAGTCTTGAAGGAGTTTCCACATATGCTGAGCACTTGTTGGCTGCTTTTCCTTCACTCTGCGGTCTAACTCATCCCAAGCCATCTCAATTGGGTTGAGGTTGGGTGATTGTGGAGGCCCGGTCATCTGATGCAGCACTCCATCACTCTCCTTCTTGGTCAAATAGCCCTTAAAGTCTGGATGCGTGTTTTGGGTCATTGTCCTGTTGAAAAACAAATGATAGTCCCACTAAGCACAAACCAGATGGGATGGCGTATGGCTGCAGAATGCTGTGGTAGCCGTGCTGGTTAAGTGTGCCTTGAATTCTAAATAAATCAGCAAAGCACCCCCTCACACCTCCTCCTCCATGCTTCACAGTGGGAACCGCACATGCAGAGATCATCCGTTCACCTACTCTGTCGGTGATTTATTTAGAATTTATTTAATAGTTTTGATGTCGTCACTATTATTCTACAATGTAGAAAATAGTACAAATAAATAAAAACCATTGAATGGGTAGGTGTGTCCAAACTTTTGACTGGTACTGTATTTCCACACTACGAGGGAATAATACTGTGAAATTGTGAAAATGATGATAGTGTAAGAGCTGTATGAAAACACCGTCTGAAATTTCTGCCTGTTTTGGTGGGATGGACTTTTGGCCTGCCTGGTGACATCACCAAACGGGAAATTTGTTAATAGACCAATAACAAAGAGCGTTTAAAACCTCTCTGCCAATAACAGCTAGTTTTCAGTTTTCCCCTCCCCACTCAGATCACCCCCAGACAGTCCTAGCAAAATTCTTGCTTGAGAAAGATATTTTTGTTTATTTTTGAACATTTTAATTGAAAACAATCATAGTAAGGTACTTAATTGTTACCCAAAACATTATTTGATATCGAGATAAAAACATCTGCATTAGACCTTTAA
This sequence comes from Salvelinus namaycush, assembly GCF_016432855.1. NCBI lineage: Eukaryota > Metazoa > Chordata > Actinopteri > Salmoniformes > Salmonidae > Salvelinus > Salvelinus namaycush. Next base: position 11,556,143 of record NC_052324.1, on the reverse strand, counting down.
GATGCACTTCCAGTTTAATAAATGTTAATACAGTATTTATTTTCTCTTAAAAAATATATAGCACTGAAATAAGTACAAATATGTGCAAAACATGTTGATATACTATATGTCCTGGTAACAGAAGGTTAATGGTTTATGAAAACCTGTGTTTTATTTTCCTATGGAAGTGTAACCGTGTGTATCTGTATCTCATGGAAGCTGTCTGATAAATGTGTCTCAACAGTGACCCTGTGTAAGATCATCAATTGAATACATCAAACCTGACCTACATTTGAACTGCCGCTTTAATGAGTGTGTGTGTGTGTGTGTGTGTGTGTGTGCGTGTGTGCGTGTGTGCGTGCGTGCGTGCGTGCGTGCGTGCGTGCGTGCGTGCGTGCGTGCGTGCGTGCGTGTGTTTGTGTGTGTATTGCGTGCATTTGACCTATTTGTGTAAATTGAAAGTATTGTGTAAGTTCACGTGTTAGCATGTGGAGATGCATGTGTGATTGTGCATCTTTTCTATGTTTGTAAATGTGTTAAGTAGTATCTGCATGTACAAAGTATGTGTGTGTATGTATGTGTGTGGTGTGTGTATATATCTGTCTGACGCAGAGTTGGAGTGCTGGGGGAATTACACTGTGATGATTAATTTAACACAGCCTTCCAGAGGTGTGTGTTTAATACATGAGATCTCAGCACAGAGTGCTGAGACAGAGTTAGGTCGAGTGTGTCTGGGCACTAACATATACCTCACTATGGCCTTACCTGAACACCTACCCCATTAACCCACTCTAAATTCCTTGGACAGACTCCTCTGTAGATGGTGATGAAAGTGGTGCTGGAGGAGAGAGCCTAGTGTTATCAAGTATAGAGTCTGGATTTGTTGGTGTGTGTGTTGGGGGTGGACAGTGTTCTGGATTAATTGTGCGTGTGTGTGTTTGTTTGTGCATGTGTGTGTGTAGGGGGGGGGGGGGGGGGGGGGGCAGATGTAGGTTAATGGCCGTCTTATCTCGGCCCCTCTGCTCTGCATTATTCATCTACAGAGAGGCTTTCAGGGTCTCACCACCAGACCTCCTGCTGATTGGATGGCCGGCTCCTCTACTGGGCCTATAGCTCACCTTCACTGTGCAGTGTACACCTCAACCACCACACTGTATTTACATGACACCATCCTGCTAGTTGTCTGTTCCACGTGTTGTTTTTGTCTGTCTGATTGTCTGTCTGTGTTTGTGAGTCCGTCTCTCCTAGCGCCCAACCACCTCCACTGGAACATTATGAAATAACACAAAGCCTGAAGAAAAACACAGATCAAATAAATAAAATGAGCAGCAACATAAAGGACAATGGTGAAATCAGAATAAAACAAATTATATATAAAGCATATATGATTAGAAATTATATATTCAAATCATATCTACATGTAAAACCTCCCCCAAAAGTAGAAAGTAGGTCCCAGTTGCTGGTAAGACAGTTGTGCTTAGCATAGTTAGTGGGATCAACAGCATTGAGTGGCGGGTTAAGGTTGATTAGTGAATTAGTCCCACAGTGCAAGGGCAGGTGTACAAAACATTAACACCAGCTCTTTCCCATGACATAGACTGACCAGGTGAATCCAGGTAAAAGCTATATCCACTTCAATCAATGTAGATGAAGGGGAGGAGAGAGATTAAAGAAGGATTTTAAGCCCTGAGACAATTGGAGACATGGATTGTGCATGTGTGCCATTCAGAGGGTGAATGGGCAAGACAAAATATTTAAGTGACTTTGAAAGGGGTGTGGTAGCAGGTGTCAGGCGCACCAGTTTGTGTCAAGAACTGCAACGCTGCTGGGTTTTTTCAGGCTCAACAGTTTCCCATGTGTACCAAGAATGGTCCACCACCCAAAGCACATCCAGCCAACTTGACACAACTCTGGGAAGCATTGGAGTCAACATGGGCCAGCATCCCTGTGGAACGCTTTCGACACCTTGTAGACTACATGCCCTTACGAATTGAGGTTGTTCTGAGGGCAAAAGGGGAGGGGGTGCAACGCAATATTAGGAAGGTGGTCTTAATGTTTTGTACAGTCAGTGTATATACACTCAGTGTACAAACAGTCGTGGCCAAAAGTTTTGAGAATTACACAAATATTAATTTTCACAGTCTGCTGCCTCAGTTTGTATGATGGCAATTTGCATATACTCCAGAATGTTATGAAGAGTGATCAGATGAATTGCAATTAATTGCAAAGTCCCTCTTTGCCATGCAAATGAACTGAATCCCGAAAAAAAAAATTCCACTGCATTTCAACACTGCCACAAAAGGACCAGCTGACATCATGTCAGTGATTCTCTCGTTAACACAGGTGTGAGTGTTGACGAGGACAAGGCTGGAGATCACTCTGTCATGCTGATTGAGTTCGAATAACAGACTGGAAGCTTCAAAGGAGGGTGGAGGGTGTTCTTCCTCTGTCAATCGTGGTTACCTGCAAGGAAACAAGTGCCGTCATCATTGCTTTGCACAAAAAGGGCTTCACAGGCAAGGATATTGCTGCAAGTAAGATTGCACCTAAATCAACCATTTATCGGATCATCAAGAACTTCAAGGAGAGCGGTTCAATTGTTGTGAAGAAGGCTTCAGGGCGCCCAAGAAAGTCCAGCAAGCACCAGGACCGTCTCCTAACGTTGATTCAGCTGCGGGATCGGGGCACCACCAGTACAAAGCCTGGTCAGGAATGGCAGCAGGCAGGTGTGAGTGCATCTGTACGCACAGTGAGGCGAAGACTTTTGGAGGATGGCCTGGAGTCAAGAAGGGCAGCAAAGAAGCCACTTCTCTCCAGGAAAAACATCAGGGACATACTGATATTCTGCAAAAGGTACAGGGATTGGACTGCTGAGGACTGGGGTAAAGTCATTTTCTCTGATGAATCCCCTTTCCGATTGTTTGGGGCATCCGGAGAAAACCTTGTCCGGAGAAAACAAGGTGAGCGCTACCATCAGTCCTGTGTCATGCCAACAGTAAAGCATCCTGAGACCATTCATGTGTGGGGTTGCTTCTCAGCCAAGGGAGTGGGCTCACTCACAATTTTGCCTAAGAACACAGCCATGAATAAAGAATGATCATATTATCATATTATCATATTACTCCAGTGCTAGCTTCCCTACACTGGCTTCCTTTTAAGGCAAGGGCTGATTTCAAGGTTTTACTGTTAACCTATAAAGCGTTACATGGGCTTGCTCCTACCTATCTTTCCGAGTTGGTCCTGCCGTACATACCTATACGTACGCTACGGTCACAAGACGCAGGCCTCCTAATTGTCCCTAGAATTTCTAAGCAAACAGCGGGAGGCAGGGCTTTCTCCTATAGATCTCCATTTTTATGGAACGGTCTGCCTACCCATGTGAGAGACGCAGACTCGGTCTCAACCTTTAAGTCTTTACTGAAGACTTATCTCTTCAGTAGGTCATATGATTGAGTGTAGTCTGGCCCAGGAGTGTGAAGGTGAACGGAAAGGCTCTGGAGCAACGAACCGCCCTTGCTGTCTCTGCCTGGCCGGTTCCCCTCTTTCCACTGGGATTCTCTGCCTCTAACCCTATTACAGGGGCTGAGTCACTGGCTTACTAGTGCTCTTTCATGCCGTCCCTAGGAGGGGTGCGTCACTTGAGTGGGTTGAGTTACTGACGTGATCTTCCTGTCTGGGTTGGCGCCCCCCCTTGGTTTGTGCTGTGGTGGAGATCTTTGTGGGCTATACTCGGCCTTGTCTCAGGATTGTAAGTTGGTGGTTGAAGATATCCCTCTAGTGGTGCGGGGGCTGTGCTTTGGCAAAGTGGGTGGGGTTATATCCTTCCTGTTTGGCCCTGTCCGGGGGTATCTTCGGATGGGGCCACAGTGTCTCCTGACCGCTCCTGTCTCAGCCTCCAGTATTTATGCTGCAGTAGTTTATGTGTCGGGGGGCTAGGGTCAGTTGGTTATACCTGGAGTACTTCTCCTGTCTTATCCAGTGTCCTGTGTGAATTTAAGTATGCTCTCTCTAATTCTCTCGTTCTCTCTTTCTTTCTCGCTCTCTGAGAACCTGAGCCCTAGGACCATACGTCACGGCAAACCGGGCATGATGACTCCTTGCTGTCCCCAGTCCACCTGGCCTTGCTGCTGTTCCAGTTTCAACTGCTCTGCCTGCGGTTATGGAACCCCTACCTGTCCCAGACCTGCTGCTTTCAACTCTTAATGATCGGCTATGAAAAGCCAACTGACTTTTATTCCTGATTATTATTTGACCATGCTTGTCATTTATGAACATTTTGAAAATCTTGGCTCTCTCTAATTCTCTCCTTCTCTCTTTCTTTCTCTCTCTCGGAGGACCTGAGCCCTAGGACCATACGTCAGGACTACCGGGCATGATGACTCCTTGCTGTCCCCAGTCCGCCTGGCCTTGCTGCTATTCCAGTTTCAACTGTTCTGCCTGCGGTTACGGAACCCCTACCTGTCCCAGACCTGCTGTTTTCAACTCTTAATGATCGGCTATGAAAAGCCAACTGACATTTATTCCTGATTTATTATTTGACCATGCTTGTCATTTATGAACATTTTGAAAATCTTGGCTCTCTCTAATTTTCTCCATTCTCTCTTTCTTTCTCTCTCTCGGAGGACCTGAGCCCTAGGACCATACGTCAGGACTACCGGGCATGTTGACTCCTTGCTGTCCCCAGTCCACCTGGCCTTGCTGCTATTCCAGTTTCAACTGTTCTGCCTGCGGTTATGGAACCGCCATCTGTCCCAGACCTGCTGTTTTCAACTCTTAATGATCGGCTATGAAAAGCCAACTGAAAATTATTCATGATTACTATTTGACCATGCTTGTCACTTATGAACATTTTGAACATCTTGGCATAGTTCTGTTATAATCTCCACCCGGCACAGCCAGAAGAGGACTGGCCACCCCTCATAGCCTGGTTCCTCTCTAGGTTTCTTCCTAGGTTTTGGCCTTTCTAGGGAGTTTTTCCTAGCCACCGTGCTTCTACACCTGCATTGCTTGCTGTTTGGGGTTTTAGGCTGGGTTTCTGTACAGCACTTCGAGATATTAGCTGATGTACGAAGGGCTATATAAAATAAACTTGATTGATTGATTGATACCAACACATCCTCCGAGAGCAACTTCTCCAAACCATCCAGGAACAGTTTGGTGACGAACAATTCCTTTTCCAGCATGATGGAGCTGGAAATTGCCATAAGGCAAAAGTGATAACTAAGTGGCTCGGGGAACAAAACATCGATATTTTGGGTCCATGGCAAGGAAACTCCCCAGACCTTAATCCCATTGAGAACTTGTGGTCAATCCTCAAGAGACAAACAAAACCCCACAAATTCTGACAAACTCCAAGCATTGATTATGCAAGAATGGGCTGCCATCAGTCAGGATGTGGCCCAGAAGTTAATTGACAGCATGCCAGGGGGGATTGCAGAGGTCTTGAAAAAGAAGGGTCAACACTGCAAATGTTGACTCTTTGCATCAACTTCATGTAATTGTAAATAGAAGCCTTTGACACGTATGAAATGCTTGTAATTATACTTCAGTATTCCATAGTAACATCTGACAAAAATATCTAAAGACACTGAAGCAGCAAACTTTGTGGAAATTAATATTTGTGTCATTCTCAAAACTTTTGGCCACGACTGTACAGTTAGGATGTGAATGGATGAGTTTGTTAAAAGATTCATCCTATTTAACAGCGACAGGCTAAACAATACTACTAGCATGGTGCAAGTAACAAAAACAAATTAATTTCAACTTCCAAATTCAACTTGAACCGTTTTCCCTCTCACCAAGGGGGAGCATCATACGATGCAAAATATTTCTATATTTTGAAAGTTATACATCTTTAAAACTTGATTGCTGACGTGCAACACATTTTAGGACTATATCAACAATGGACTAATGGAACAAATACCAAAAGATAGTTTTTGAGTGGAATTTTCCTTTAACCACAATAGATAAAGAGACAGTGTGTCCTCACAACCCCTAAAAAAAAGTTTTATCATCTCAGACTTTTATGGGAGTCACACAACAGTTGTCCTCTGGTTTGTTATTGGAAATGAATCAGAGTGGCAGAACAGGAGCTGACACAGATTGTTATTAGAATGTTCCATCTGCCTGGGAATGGAGGAGTGGCGGAGTGGAGGGCGAGTATCAAGACAAAAACAATACGCTAATCGCCATCAGGTTGATAACTGGAACAGTAAGGAGGGATCGGAATGTGTTTTGTTCCTGGTGTTGAAACCATCAACTGTCTTGGACAGACACGCCATGGGAGAGAACAGCAGCTGCTCCACACCTCACACAAAGATGTTACACAACCTAGGTGTCTAAATCACATATCCTGGTATTCCTTTTCTAGCCATGGCCCTTCCTTGCCAACTTGCCTCACCTGTATCTAACTCCACTGATCATATGTGTGTTTGCATGTGATTGTATGCGCGTATGAATGTGTGGTGTGAGTGGGAACACGGAGGTGTGTGTGTGCGTGCACGATAGTTTGCGTCAAATCAAATTTGATATGCCACATGCTTTGTAAACAACAGGTGTAGATTAACAGTGAAATGCTTACTTGGTCCCTTCCCAACATTGCAAAGAGAAAAAGATAGAAAAAAGAATAACAAGAGGAATAAATACACAATGAGTAATGATAACTTGGCTATATACACGACAGTGGAGGCTCCTCAGAGTTGGAAGGGGAGGACCATCCTCAGTGAATTTAATTTTTAAATAAATGTGAAACATTAAAAAAGTTATCCTTTTTAGATAAAACTATACTAAATATATTCACGCCACTAAATAATTGATTAAAACACACTGTTTTACAATAAAGATCTACAGTAGCCTCAACAGCACTTTGTAGGGTAGCACCATGGTGTAGCCGGAGGACAGCTAGTTTCCGTCCTCTTCCGGGTACATTGACTTCAATACAAAACCTAGGAGGCTCATGGTTCTCAACCCCTTCCATAGACTTACACAGTAATTATAACAACCTCCTGGAGGACATCCTCCAACCTATCAGTGTTCTTGCAGCATGAATTGACATTTCGTCCACCCTATCAAAGGATCAGAGAATTAATCTAGTACTGAAAGAATAAGCTACAGCTAGCTAGCACTGCAGTGTATAGAATGTGGTGAGTAGTTGGCTCAAAGAGAAAGACAACAGTTGAACAGTTTTGAACAAATAATTAATTTCTTTAAAAATGAAGTACTAGAGCCGGTGTTACTGCTAAACTGCCTGCTGACTGTACACTGTACTGCATGATTGTAGCGGGTTTACTTACGTGTTAGTTCTAGTAGCTATGTTGCTAGCTATGACGTTAGCTAATATGGTGACATTAACGATGTAGGCTGTGTGTAGCGGTTAGCGGTTATGATGTGAAGGTTTGGCTTGAAAAGGTTTTTTAGCCTGGTCACAGATAGCTGATGTGTTGTGCACTCAAGTCCACAAGCGAAGGGAAAAGTTTTGAGGAGGAGAGATGTGGAACTATCAGACCGAAATAAACTTTCTGAGGGACAGGGAGGAAGGACGGCCGGTCCATTCAATTAGTCTAGGACCTGTCTGCTAGGTTGAGAGAGAAACTCAAGGAATACATTCCGATTAGACAGTCAGTGGAGGAAAAGAGGATCAAGTCTCACCTCAGCTTCCCGGCAGTGCTGTGGGTGTGGAGGGGAGCGCAGAGGATAGAGTTCACAAGCACCGATGAAGCCCTAATCAAGCTACAAGCTTGGCTTGGGACAAGCTTGGCTTGGATGGGTAAGGGTGGGTAAGGATGGGAGGTTGGGGTAAACTTGGCTTGGGTGGTGTAAAGGGGGTGCAATCTGGGAGGGTGAGGTGGAGAGGGATGGGTTTGGCTTGGGAGAGAGAGAGAGACGGATTTAACTATACTACAATGTCATCTGACTTGCAAAACCTACTTTAAAATGAATAAGTGTTCTGGACAGATTAGGAGAGGATGTTGAGTCATTATTATTCTGTTTGTCATTATAGCTAAGATTCAATGGCATTATTGGTGAGAGTGGAGAGGGGCTCTATCCGAGGGATTGGGACAGGGTGACTGGGAGGGCATCAGACACTTCTCAGAAGTATGTGTGGGGCCTCCACTCATCTCATGTCAGTCTCTTGGTGGACCCACTCTCCCTTTTAATTTACAAGGTAATACAAACGGACCACAGTACTTAAGTGGCAGTCTTTCTCCAATGACATAATCCACAGACTGTTGGTACATTAGGAGAGGAGTAGAAGCTTAAAAGCCTTAAAAAGGCACACAGTTCCTCAAAGTACAAAGAAGTACTTTGCTTTATGTTTTTTGTGTGTTCTCTGTTAAATGTCCACTCAGCCCACATGCTCACACGCTCTATATATGTAATGTATACAATAACTATGTGTTCATACTATGAATCTCCCATTTTATAATGTTGAATTGTACCTGACATGTTAAAAAATACACATTGATATAATTGTACAGTGCATTCGGAAAGTATTCAGACCCCTTGACTTTTTCCACATTTTGTTACGTTACAATTACTCAAAAATGTGTTAAATCATTTTTTCCCCCGTCATCAAACGACACACAATACCTCATAATGACAAAACAACCACAGCTTTTTAGAAATTCAGACCCTTTACTCAGTACTTTGTTGAAGCACCTTTGGCAGTGGTTACAGCCTTGAGTCTTCTTGGGTATGATGCTACAAGCTTGGCACACTTGTCTCACACTTTTCTCTGTTAATCTTTCCCTCGATCCTGGCTAATCTCCCAGTCCCTGTCGCTGAAATGCATCCCCACAGCATGATGCTGCCACCACCATGCTTCACCGTAGGAATGGTGCCAGGTTTCCTCCAGACGTGACGCTTGGCATTCAGGCCAAAGAGTTCAATCTTGGTTTCATCAGACAAGAGAATCTTGTTTCTCATGATCTGAGAGTCTTTAGGTGCCTTTTGGCAAACTCCCAGCGGGCTGTCATGTGCCCTTTACAGAGGAGTGGATTTTGTCTGGCCACTCTACAATAAAGGCCTGATTGGTGGAGTGTTGCAGAGATGGTTGTCCTTCTGGAAGGTTCCCCCCATCTCCACAGACTCTGGAGCTCTGTCAGAGTGAACATCGGGTTCTTGGTCACCTCCCTGACCAAGGCCCTTCTCCCCCGATTGCTCAGTTTAGCCGGGCAACCAGCTTTAGGAAGAGTCTTGGTGGTTCCAAACTTCTTCCATTTATGAATGATGGAGGCTACTGTGTTTTTGGGAACCTTCAATGCTGCAGAATTGTTTTGGTACCCTTCCCCAGATCTGTGCCTCGACACAATCCTGTCTCGGAGCTCTACGTAGAATTCCCTTGACCTCATGGCTTGGTTTTTGATCGGACATGCACTGTCAACTGTGGGACCTTATATAGACAGTTGTGTGCCTTTCCAAATCATGTCCAATCAATTGAATTTACCACATGTGAACTCCAATAAAGTTGTAGAAACATCTCAAGGATGATCAATGGAAACAGGATGCACCTGAGCTCAATTTCTCATAGCAAAGGATCTGAACAGGTATTTTTAAATATTTTTTATTATAAATTTGCAAGCAGATTCTAAAAACCTGTTTTCGCTTTGTCATTATGGGGTATTGATGAGAAAAAAATATATATTTCATCCATTTCAGATTAAGGCTGTAACTTAACAAAATTTTGAAAAAGTCAATGGGTCTGAATAGTTTCCGAATGCACTGTGTATCCCACAGGGGCAAATCTGGTGTTTTTAAATAGAATTCAAGCTATATTAGATCAAATCCAGACAACAACTATTATTTTAGCAGGCGACCTAAATCGTATATTCGATAAGATTGACAGTAGCAATTATAAAGCAATCTCAAGGAGCCTCTAAAGATGATGAAAAATGTCAAATTTACAAATAATTTACAGGACACCTGGAGATTACTATTTTTAAATGCACGCAACAATTTACTGGGTTTAAAAATCCACGACGTAGTGACATCGAATCATTCTCCGGTATCATGCTTAATTACACCAACAGAAAATTCACTATGTCATGTGACAGAATATAGAGAATGAAAAGAGCGCATCTTCAAGACCCCAAATTTATTAAATACGTAATTTTTTTTTTTTTTTAAACCTTTAACATTAAAAATGTAGACATAGGGGACAGAGAAAAGCCAACACCAGATATAATTTGGGATGCTTTTAAGGTGTACATTAGGGGAATGATAATCTCATACATGGCAAAAATTCAATCTGAGTTAGAAATTAAAAGTAAAGAAAAATGAATCAGTCTCTTGGAAAAAAGCCAATAAAAATCATTACAAGGTAAAGAAGATTTTTTTTTTTTTTTTTACTTAAGCAGGAATATGATCTTTTACTTTCAAGAGAGACAACAACTACAGGTTAAATTCAAATAAAGCACACGACTTAATGGCAAATAAACCTGGTAAAAATATTGCAGCCCTCAAAAAGCAAATACACGCCAAACCAATTATAATTTTCAAATGAATTAGAAACAATGCGATTAATGGCAATTTTAAAAGCCACGATGAAAATCGATATGAATGTGAATTAAACAACAGCGGGTCTGATCCGACAGCCTTCTTTGACTCTAAATTCAGTGCTTCCTAGTTCCATGTATCAAACAGTTATTTCAGTTATATTAAAACCAATAAAATCTGGAGAGTCCCCAGCTGATTACCGACCCATAAGTTTAATAAATTGTGACAAGAAAATAATAACAAAGCTCATAAGCAATAGAATGACAAAAGTTTTACCCCAAAATATAAATAATCAATAGCAGCAGCGTATGAAAGGAGTTGGAAAGGAGTTAAAGGAGTTAGTGCAAACTAAGAGGGTCAATGCAGATAGTCCGGCGGGTGAGTGCGAGTGTGTGTGTGTGATGGTGATTCACTCTTTGAGCTTGGCCGGCGATAATGATTCATATTTGGAGCAGGGCTGGTTATGACATGCGTATCTGTGGCAACAGCATGCAGTGGGCTTCTGGGGCCACCCCCCTCCTCTGTGTCTTATTGCAGTCCTCCTGAAAACTACAATCCCACTCAACACTGTTCAACACCACTCACTACATTCAATAGAACTCAACACTACTGTACCCCTGCCACACAATTTAGAAACACCAGACCCTGATCAGCACAACGACACTGAATACTGTGATACTCACGCAACAAAGATTAGAACACTACATATACAAAACTATGTGGACAACCCTTCAAATTTGTGGATTCAGCTATTTCAGCCACACCCGTTGCTGACAGGTGTATAAAATTGAGCACACAGCCATGCAATCTCCAGAGACAAACATTGGCAGCAGAATGTCCTTACTGAAGAGCTCAGTGACTTTTAATGTGGCACAGTCATACTTTCCAACAAGTCAGTTTGTCAAATTTCTACCTTGCTAGAGCTGCCCCGGTCAACTGTAAGTGCTCTTGTTGTGATGTGGAAACATTTAGAAGCAACAACGGCTCAGCCGCGAAGTGGTAGGCCACACAAACGCACAGAACAGGACGGCCGAGTGCTGAAGCGCGTAGCGCGTAAAAACATCTGCAACACTCACTACCGAGTTCCAAACTGCCTCTGGAAGCAACGTCAGCACAATAATTATTAGTCGGAAGCTTCATGAAATGGGTTTCCATGGCCAAGCAGCCGCACACAAGCCTAAGATCACCATGCACAATGCCGAGCATCAGCTGGAGTGTTGTAAAGCTCACCGCTATTGGACTCTGGAGCAGTGGAAACGCGTTCTCTGGAGTGATGAATCACGTTTCACCATCTGGCAGGCCGACGGACAAATCTGGGTTTGGTGTATGCCAGGAGAATGCTACCTGCCCCAATGCATAGTGTCAGATGTAAAGGTGGAGGAGGAATATTTGTCTGGGGCTGTTTTTCATGGTTCGAGCTTGGCCCCTTAGGTCCAGTGAAGGGAAATCTTAACGCTACAGCATACAATGACATTCTAGACGATGCTGTGCTTCCAACTTTGTGGCAACGGTTTGGGGAAAGCCTTTTCCTGTTTCAGCATGACAATGCCCCCGTGCACAAAGTTATGCCCATACAGAAATGGTGTGTTGAGATCAGTGGGGAAGAACTTGACTGGCCTGCACAGACCTCTGACCTCAACCCCATTGAACACCTTTGGGATGAATTGGAATGCCGACTGAGAGCCAGGCCTAATCGCCCAACATCAGTGCCCGACCTCACTTATGCTCTTGTGACTGAATGGAAGCAAGTCCCCGCAGCAATGTTCCAACATCTAGTGGAAAGCCTTCCCAGAAAAGTGGAGGCTGTTATAGCAGCAACGGGGAGACCAACTCCATATTAATGCCCATGGTTTTGGAATGAGATGTTCGACGAGCATGTCCACATACTTTTGGTCATGTAGTGTATTTTAGTACACTCAATTGATAGACATCTGTCCCAGGTCTACTACTTAATATTCAGCACTACCTTCCCTAAATGCTACTAACTGCAGCTGATTTCTCCCCGCTACTGAAAACTCAATAGTCAGCCATTCCCCGCAGTCCTGCTTTAGGCCTCCTGCACATAGAGGAGCAATGATCTGCTGAGCCCTGTAACTCAGGAGCATGTGTGACACGCACGCACACACACACACACACACACACACACACACACACACACACACACACACACACACACACACACACACACACACACACACACACACACACACACACACACACACACACACATACATACACACACACACACACACACACACACACACACAGACACACACAGACACACACACACACACAGACACACACACATACACACACACACACACTGAGCGCCTGAACAAGTCTGCTGACCTTAGCGAAACAGTGTGATGGAAAGGGATAAGATTCGATAGGCCATGAGAGAGGAATCTGCTTGCGACAGACAGGCCTGCGATCAGGTCGATCAATAATCTCTATCTGGTATAGTGCTGATCCCAATTTATCAATATTCAAGTTTCAAGTTTCATTAGTCGTATGTACGGGATACACATGGTATACACCGTCTAAGGAAATGCTGACTTGCAGGTTCCTTCTCGACAATGCAACAACAATAAGAAACAATAAAAGACAAGGATATGAACATAAAGTAAATGGCTCAATAAAATAGAATAAACATATAAGCATAATACAGGAAGGCACAATTTATAGTACAATATTTACAAGTGTTTTGGGGAAGGGAGATTGGGTGCCAAGTGTTTAAATTGTGCAGTGTTTAAACAATCATAATAAGAGTCTGGTATCAGCAGTTGTGATGTGTCTGCAGCGTGTGTGTGTGTGTGTGTGTGTGTGTGTGTGTGTGTGTGTGTGTGTGTGTGTGTGTGTGTGTGTGTGTGTGTGTGTGTGTGTGTGTGTGTGTGTGTGTGTGTGTGTGTGTGTGTGTGTGTGCGTGCGTGTGTGCCTGCATTATGCTTGCATCCTACCAGGTATCGAGCCATTATTGTATGGAACTCCCTTCCATCTCATATTGCTCAAATAAACAGCAAACCTGGTTTCAAAAAACAGATAAAGCAACACCTCACGGCACAACGCCTCTCCCCTATTTGACCTAGATAGTTTGTGTGTATGTATTGATATGTAGGCTATGTGTGCCATTTTTAAATTGATGTAGTTCTGTCCTTGAGCTGTTCTTGTCTATTAATGTTCTTTATTATATCATGTTTCACAACTTGTGTAGACCACTGGAAGAGTAGCTGCTGCTTTCGCAACAGCTAATGGGGATTCTAATAAAATACCAAATACCCAGGTCATCTGCGTACCTCAAGATTGATTGCCCATTAAGCTAAAGCTTCTGGTCTTTGGCAAGGTTACTCATTGCCGTTGTGCCTGTGAAGTTCCTCCACTACATGTGCTTGTGGAACCCAGAATGGGCCCCATTCTGTACAAATCCAATTCCCCACAGGGGTAGTGCAAGGTGTGAGGGAGGCCCATGAGGGCAGGCGTTTGATAATTGGACGGGGCCTAAGTGTGCTCTACGTGAGGAGGAGAACACATAGAGTGAGCATGCTCTATAGAGTCCGATCAGAGATACTTCTGACCTTGAGAGAAATGTACTGATCGTCCGGCACTGTTCCTATTGATTGTCCGGCACTCTTCCAAAACACAGAGAAAACTGATACCTGCCCTCCTGAATCATTGATAAGTATACAGAAGTGCTCTCTCCCTCTCTCACTCTCTCATCCCTGATATCTCGCTCTCTGTCTGTCTTTCTCCGCTGCTCTTCTCTCTTTTTTTCCATTCCAGAGGATGTTCAAACAGGTTTAGGTCTGTTTTGTCATGAAACGACATATTTGTAAAGACCAATTCCAAGTCTTCAGACAGATATTCTAATTTAATATGTATTTTGGCAAACAAACAGATTTAGAAAGGACATTTGACCAATACCTGACAATCGCTTTTCTCTGACGTCACAGATTTTTTTCTTAGGACTTATTCTATCTTTACAGACAACATTTTCTGAGTTGGTAACACAGAAATCTTACTCCTTAACACTCTGGACACGCACACATTCATATTGACTCTCACAAACTGTAAAATACAATGACAACCTAAATCTACACACACATAGACAGTATAGAGTAAGAGACAGTATCTCTGATCCTTACTGTACGCCATGTCTTATTTATAACAGAAGAGCAGTTGCAGGATGATATGAAAGATGCATGCAACCATGTACACCTTTGTGTGTGTGTGTGTGTGTGTGTGTGTGTGTGTGTGTGTGTGTGTGTGTGTGTGTGTGTGTGTGTGTGTGTGTGTACTGAGGAGTCTAAAGAACAGGGCTCACTACGTTCTCTTCAAACCTTTTGTATCACACACACTTGTACATCCATACTGTCCTATGTGTGTGTGTGTGTGTGTGTGTGTGTGTGTGTGTGTGTGTGTGTGTGTGTGTGTGTGTGTGTGTGTGTGTGTGTGTGTGTGTGTGTGTGTGTGTGTGTGTGTGTGTGTGTGTCTAAAAGTGAAAGTGTTTGCTTTTAGTGGGGATCGTGTGTTTGAGTGACAGTAGTGTCACTTCCTCCATCAGAATGGAAAGGATAGGAAATGTCGAGGAGCGAGAGACTCGAGGTGAACATTTGTGTGGGCAATGCTGAAACTCCAGCTAACTTCCCACTAAGACGCGCATGCGCGCACACAGACATTTACGCACACATATTGTACACGTATGCACTGCGAGGGAAGGCGCTGAGAGGGAGGAGAGCAATCGACGCCTCCAGTGGAACCTCATCCTCCACTTCCGCAGAAGAAAGGAGACACCACTACTCCCCCTCTACCGCTTCCTTTCACACCTGTCACCCTCAGAGGGGCAATAAACCAATCAGTATCAAAATAACAGGCTATACTGAGGCAGCTGTGGTCTTCCCAGACTCCTACATAGACAATCTTATCAGAAATACACAAACTCATACACACTCAGGTCAGGATTCAATCCATTGCAGAGAGAGGATTTCAGGATAGCGCTTTCAAAAGTGCTTTTAGAAGCCATAGTCACATATCATTTTCCAGTTTGGTTCAGAATTAGTACAAACTAAGAGATTTGAGTGAGAGTGAGTTGACCCCTCCACTGTTTCTGCTCATGTTGGTTAGTATCGAAATCCTCTTAATTTCCAGTTTGGTTCAGAATTAGTACAAACTAAGAGATTTGAGTGAGAGTGAGTTGACCCCTCCACTGTTTCTGCTCATGTCGGTTAGTATCGAAATCCTCTTAAGTAAGTTAGACAACAACTTGTGTTAGACGACAACAGCATCAGTAAAGACAGAGATGGGCTACAGTGCACCGTTATCTTTGTATTGGGATGCACAATAAAGGTCTGCTGATTAGTGTGGATTAGTGTGGAACAAGACACAATGAGACATCGAGACGGATCACTGAGATCCACATGCATGTTATTCACCAGCAACATCTGAGTACCTCTTTACCACCATTCAGACCCCACTCTACGCTTTTATCCCAAATGGCACCCTACATCCTATGCAGTGCCAGTGCCAAAAGAAGTGCACTATTCAGGGAATAGGGTGCCATTTCAGATTTGAGAGAAAGCCCCTGTCTTGCTATGCTAACGATTGACATAGGTTACGGTAGTTTACTGTGTAAAGGGACTTACTGTACCTTTGATTCCAAACTTTGAGTTTCCCCCGAATTTTAGGATGACCAGCATCAAGAGGAAACCTGTGAAGGCTACTGCTGCAATCCCTACGACCACGTACACCTGAGAGAATGACATAGCTGTTGAGCTAGGACCACCACTACCACTCTGAAACACATTGTGTCGCAGCGTGTAGCCTACTACCACCAAGACACATGACACCAACCATATAAAAACATGACATATAAATGTATAAAACTTAAACATACTGTCAACTATAAACACACTATATAGTACTATTAATAATAATAGTCCTGGTAAAACATACTACATTAAACCATAGAATATAAACACAAACGTTTAGCTCCCACAACAGGACTGCTCCCAGAACAGTTTAAGGCTCACACAAACACAAAACAAGTGCACAAGGAGGTGTCTTAGAGTGTGACTTACAGCAACTCTGTCTTCCGGTGGATCTAGAGGTGTGTCGTCTGTTTTCAAAGAGAAGAGAAGACAGCAGATGCTAAAGTATCCCTCATTTCAAATGTAGTTGATCAAATATGTCTGTCCGTGTGGGTAACACGTTAGTTGAAGGGGTGCCTACATAAGGACTTAATAAGAATATTTGTATTATGTCTTGCGGTTGTTGGCATAAACATTGCTGTATATATGGGTTGGGTTATGAAGTCCTTATGAAGGTACCCTTTCAAGTAAAGTGTTCCCTCTATGAGTGTGTCAGAGTGACATGGGCCTATGTGCTCCGCTGTGTGAATAGGTAACGTGAAGGGACAGTGACCATACCTGTAGTTGGGTCTGTGGTGCCCAGAGACGGTGTGACACAAGGAGAGGAAAGAGAAAAGAAAGTACTAACACTTTATGAGACAAAAAGCAAAGCTCAGGAATCAGTTTCCAAAGCATTTCATAAGTCAACAATCCTCAGGTGTCAGGACATCTTTTATTCATAAAAGGAAAGCACATTGTTTATTGCTAAACAGTTCAATCAGTAATTTAGACAGTCAATGTTCCATGTAAATATTTGAACAGCAACTCACCATAGTAAAGAGGTTCTGTCACTGTTCCTGTTGGGTAAAATACGATAATAAGGTAATAGATGAGATAAGAACTCCGCTCACCTGCTTGTCTACTGTAGGTCTTAATTGGACACCAATTGAAAATACACTGAACAAAAATATAAACGCAACATGCAACAATTTCAACGATTGTACTGAGTTACAGATCATATAAGGAAATCAGTCAAATGAAATAAATTCCTTGGGCCCTAATCTATGGATTTCACGTGGCTGGGCAGGGTCGCAGCCATGGGTGGGCCTGGGAAGGCATAGGCCCACACACTCGGGAGCCAGGCCCAGCCAATCAGAATTCGTTTTTCACCACAAAAGGGCTTTATTACAGACAGAAATACTCCTCAGTTTCATCAGCTGTCCAGTTGGCTGGTCTCAGACGATCCCGCAGGTGAAGAAGCCAGATGTGGAGGTCCTGGGCTGGCATGGTTACACATGGTCTGCGGTTGTGAGGCCGGTTGGGCGTACTGCAAAATGATCTACAACGACGTTGGAGGCGGCTTATGGTAGAGAAATGAACATTACATTCTCTGGCAACAGCTCTGGTGGACTTTCCTTCAATCAGCATGCCAATTGAACACGCCTTCAAACTTGAGACATCTGTGGCATTCTGTTGTGACAAAACTGCACATTTTAGAGTGGCCTTTTATTGTCCCTAGCACAAGGTGCACCTGTGTAATTATTATGCTGTTTAATCAGCTTCTTGATATGCCACACATGTCAGCTTGATGGATTATCTTGGCAAAGGAGAAATGTTCACTGACATGGATATAAACAAATTTGTGCACAACATTTGAGAGAAATACGCTTTTTGTGCATATGTTAAATTTCTGGGATCTTTTATTTTGTTGCGTTTACATTTTTAAGGTATAATTACAGTTTAAAAAATGTGCAGACACACGGCTCTCTAGGTATTCAGTTTGACACCCGTCCTATGTGCAATTTGACCCCTAGCCCCTCCCCCTAATAACTTGAGTAGATCTGAGAGGATTGGAGATAGATGTAAACGATATGGTAATACTGTAGCTCCATCTTACCATTTGATAGGCCAGGTGGAGTTGTTGCCATATTGCAGACTATCCAATCCTCTCAGAATGAAACAAGTGGGATAGGGGTTTAATTGAGATTCAGAGAGTGGTTACACTACACAACACATACCTCCCTCAAAGGGGTTGCGCATGAAGTGGGCATCGACTGTCTTGCGGTCCTGTCCGTACTTGTTGCTGGCCAGCAGGGTGTACGGTCCGTTGTTGATGTGTGTGGGGCTATCCAGCTGCAGGCAGCCGTGGTACTCCCTCTCAGAGAAGTCATGGATCATGGTCATGATGTAGGGTCCCTCAATGACCGGCTCCCCGTTTAACAGCCAGCGGAGCTCAGGCTTTGGGTTCCCAGAAATACTGAATGGGATGCACCAGTGGTGGTCCTGGTAGGCATCACTCAGCTTACTGATGTTAGGGGGAACTGAGAGAGAGAGAGAGGGAGAGAGACAGAGAGAGGGAAAGAGAGAGAGGGAGGGAGAGAGGGAGGGAGTGAACGGGCCAGTGAGTTAGCGGGTGAGGGAGTGAGTGAGCAGGTGAGTGAATGAGTGAGACAGATAGAAGGAGAAGCCATAGAGGGGAGAAAAGAAGGGGAAACGAGTTAAGACAGGTGTTATTCTCATTCTTTCCCCCTCTTATCTAGAGATGTGAGTCATGTTTGGAACTCACAGAGGATGTTCAGGAGGACTGTTGACTCATTCTCGCCCACAATGTTCCCAGCACTGCAGGTGATCTTACAGTTGTTGTCCAGGGAGGAGAGGTTATAGAGATGGAGCTCAGACACTTGGCCTGAGGTCTCAATCTGGAGAAGAACACACAGAGACACAGTGAGTCAGGTACCCATCTCATCCACATGACCAATGCTTTAACACATCAACAGTTATTTTGAAAATCTTTTGCAAACACAATACCTGTTGCTGGTTGTTAGTGATATTGTAAGATCATTCTTTACCATTTCTAAACAGATATCCTTCCCTAGTAGTTGTTGATTCTTTGACATCGTGCTGTCTCTTCTTTTGCACCTGCTGATGGGTGGGGCCAGGAGTTTTACTTGACCACGAAACACTTATTTTTGCACCTGCTGATGGGTGGGGCCAGGAGTTTTACTTGACCACGAAACACTTATTTTTGCACCTGCTGATGGGTAGGGCCAGGAGTTTTACTTGACCATGAACAAATCTGTTTCTTGGTCAGGTCATGTGGTCAGTAAAACTCCTGGCCCTACTCATGGCCGTGTCTAAAATGGTACCCTATTCCCTATATAGCGCACTAATTTTGACCCGAGACCAATTTGAGCCGGGGCCATGGGCTTTCTGGTGGGGGGGCGGCGTGGTGACTGACCTCATAGTAGGAGATGAGTGGGGTCATTTTCCAGATGAGCTCAGGAGAGGGCTCTCCGGAGGTGTTGCATGTCAGCACCACATCAGCACCCTCCTGCACCATCACCTTGGACGGGCTCAGAGTCGCCATGGGAACCACTGCCAACGACAACGAAGGGGAGATTCAATGCCATCTTAGTTAAAAATCACTGCACACACACGGCAGTGGTTACACACAGATTACAACTCCATGTGTCTCGCAACTCCGATAAAATCGATTGGACACTGTCTGGAGCCTCTCTAAAGGGAGACAACAACACAACAGACATTGGTGGGGAGGGGACTGTGACCTGACTGTGACCTGACTATGTGTCCAATCAGCAGCGTGGCTGCCTCTTAGCCGTGGTCAATGGCATGGGAGCGTCTGGCGAAGAAGGGCCAATGTCTGTCGAAAGTCCTGGCTGATGAAATGGACAGATCTCTTATCTCCACTCAGGGACGTCGCCAAGACTCTTAACAGCATGGCAACCCTCTCAATCATTCTAAAACCCAGAAAACTATTAATTTCAGCACTCAGAGCGCAATATCAGCCCTTACCATCTCTCTTACAACTCTCTTACAAGCACTGCCAGCTGGCACAGTATACCTTTACAATGTGTCCATCTTTAACAACACACCCCGTGGGCTAAACTGGTTGCAATGGTTGTATACTGGTTGAAACCAGTTTTAGACACCAGTAAAACTTTCAGCATCAACATCTCCAATATAAATACTGACAGGCAGCAGTGAAGACTATATCTTGGCCTCAGATAACCTCTGCATCCAACACATGAAAACTACAGCACTGAACAGTGGAGCTCATATAGTGCAGGATGATAGAGAGAGAGAGAGAGAGAGAGAGAGAGAGAGAGAGAGAGAGAGAGAGAGATGAACAGAGAGATTCACTGAAAACGACAGAGAGATTCCCTGGAAGAGAGATGGTCAGAGAGAGTGAGAGGGAACGACAGAGAGAATGACTGAGAGAAAGGGGGGCTGCAGGGTACTCAGTGTTTCTGGCTGGCTGGCAGCCATGGGGCATCGTACACATGTGGGGCCTCTCCCGTGCGTCGTCTTCATACACGGGGTCCCCCTGCCGTCTTTCCAGGGGCCCGCACGTAACCGTGGCGAAGGTGAAAATAGCATCCTAATGGAGTGGAGGCTGGACAGCCGGATCAATAAGTGTTATCAATGTCACTATATAGCCTCCTCTGTACCCCAGAGCACACTTGTACAGGTCCAGGTTCCTCTGTGTTAATACACACTGGTGAGTGTTACTGAGTGGAAGGGGGAAACTGATCCTAGACCAGCTTTGGTTTGTGGGTACTCATAATGTGCAAATTTCACATTAGGACACAGCATGTGAATCTGAGGACAGTTTCCTTTATTCCGCAAAGCCAGTAAAGGGATAGTTTTCTGACATTTTCCCCCAACCTTAACTGTTTTCTTACCTCAAGACGAGTTACGTCTTAGAATTTTAATACGAGCTCTACGGAAAGCCTGTAAAGTAAACAATGCCCGAAAACTATTGAGTTTAGGGTTGGAAGGGAGTTGGCTCTCTGGGTATGAATAACGAGGGCATGTTGTTCCAAACGAGCCACTTTAAAGAATGACTGTCCGTGACATAAGTTCTCTCTGCTGAAACTGGATCTCCCAAGTCCAGCGTTGCCCACTCTCCATTATGACCATTATCTCTCTGTCTCTGACAGTAAGCCCGCTCTGACATAAGAGGGGGACTGGATGGGGATGGGGGGGGGGGGGGGGCATTATCAGGATGGGAAGGATACATTTTCAATAAAAATAAATCAAGTGGGGCCATTACTGCAGTGAGGGAGTTTGAGCCTGGTCAGGGGTTTCCTCCCGCCACCCTCCGCTGTACATTGGAGGTCCTGAGCATCGACCTCCTCTCCCAGCCATAGCTTCATCCATATGTTCTCACAGGAACAGTGCAGCGGGTTCCCAGAAAGAATCCTACACAGACAGAAACACAGCGTTGAGTGTCGATTCACACACACGGACACTGACACAAACACGCACACACACGCACACATAAACGCATGTATAAGCCCAAAGAGATGAGCACATACGCGCACACACACTCTAATGTTTTTTGGGATCCATGATGACACATTGTCAATCGGGGGTACATAAAACACTGCTGAAAGAGGGGGAAAGTTAGAAAGGTTAGAGAGAGGTAGGGAGAGAGAGAGAGAAAGAGAGAGAAAGACAGAGACAGAGACAGAGAGACAGACGAGTATAAGACAGAATACAGTTGATTTGAAAAGCAACTCACAGATTTGATATGTTTAAATGTCGAAATATCCTCCAAGACAGCGATGACAGGTTGTTGTCTTTCAAATTCCTGTCAATCAGAATTAACATTATTGACAATGCTAAAAAAATATCCAAAAGAAATGCTAACCTGTACAACCATTCCAACAACGACCTCGGGGCACAGATGTCAGTTCAACATCTAGTTTTGATTTGCATTTGGTTGAGTTGTTAACTAATGTGAATTCAATGTGAAATCAACCAAACATGTCACCATGTCATTGGATTTAGGTTCAAAGTTGGGTGAAAAAAACATAAAACTCCCTTACTTTCCTGTCTTTTTTCAAACCCAATCAGTTTTCCACGTTGATTCAATGTTATCACATGTCATTTTTTGATTGAAATGACATGGAAACAATGTTGATTCAACCAGTTTTTGCCCAATGGGTTGTTTGTCTTACAGTAAACAATTATTTTTGTAAGAACTCTAATTTGGCCTTCACATTGAGATAAATGTTGCCTTAGGCCTATGGAAGCCACTCACAGATACTGAAGCTTGAGGTTGTTCTGGAAGGCCAGTCGAGACACATAGGTAAGCCGGCTGTTAGTCACAGTTCTGCAAAGCAAATACACACAAAAACATGATCATACTGTACTAGTTGACAATCTGGGCCCCATCATGACCACAAGTATAAGATATCACATAACATAAAAGACTCACAGATTCGTGAGGTTCCGGTAATAATGCAGGTCTTTGTCATTGATGGAAGAGAAGCTACTTTGGTTTGCAATATATCTGTCAAAAATGAAATTGGGAAAAAATAGGTTAGTTAACAGAAGTAGCAGGCCCACTGAACAACCGATACACATTTCAACAGATATTCATCCTTAAGAGTCGATTGACGCGCCTGTGCGCCAACGTAATTAACATAATTTAAAAAAAATAGAGATATCAGGGGGGGGGGGGGGGGGTTCGTATGGGTTGCATCTCAATCCACTGCATCAGCCTATGTCAGCCTTCCACATCTGCTGTGGAAAGTGGCAGAGCTACAGCGCTGTTTGTCATACCAGGAGACATCCCGAAAATCGGTCTTCTCATGAAAACTGTAGCGTCCGAAACGGTTTGGCCTACAAACTAATACGACCCCCACAAGCCCCACAGGACTCGTCTGAAGTCAGTACTGTCAATGTGCCAACTTCTGTCTGCAGCATCCGAACAGTTTGGGCGACAAAATAATATGACTATGGAAAGGGGAGACTCGTTTTGTTCTATGACCGCCACAAGTGTCACAGGTCTCTCTGAAGGTAACCCGGTACCAGTTTCAAAATGTTATGGAAGTATGGAAGTAGGTTTGTGAGCCCAGAAACGGGGTGAAATAAAATATACCTTAGCAGTCAAACGTTTGGACACACCTACTCATTCAAGGGTTTTTCTTTATTTTTACTATTTTCTACATTGTAGAATAATAGTGAAGACATCAACACTATGAACTCACTGTCTCTTCCTGAAGACAAATAATGTATACAAAATGCTTCAGTCTGGGTTTAGACTCCATCATATTTCTGAGACTGCACTCGTGAAGGTGGTAAATAACCTTTTAATGGTGTCAAACCAAGGCTCTGCATCTGTCCTCATGCTCCTAGACCTTAGTGCTGCTTTTGACACCATCGATCACCACGTTCTTTTGGAGAGATTAGAAACCCTAATTGGTTTACACGGACTAGTTCTTGCCTGGTTTAGATCTTATCCGTCGGAAAGATATCAGTAAGTCACTGTGGATGGTTTGTCCTCTGACAAATCAATTGTAAGTTTCGGCGTTCCTCAAGGTTCTGTTTTAGGACCACTATTGATTTCACTATATATTCTACCTCTTGGTGATGTCATTCAGAAACACAATGTCAACTTTCACAGCTATGCGGACGACAAACAGCTGTACATTTCGATGAAACATGGTGAAGCCCCAAAATTGCCTACTCTGGAAGCCTGTGTTTCAGACATAAGGAAGTGGAAATGTTTTACTTTTAAACTCGGGCAAAACAGAGATGCTAGTTCTAGGTCCCAAGAAACAAAGAGATCTGCTGTTGGATCTGAGAATTAATCTTGATGGTTGCACAGTTGTCTCAAATAAAATTGTGAAGGACCTTGGCGTTACTCTGGACCCTGATTTCTCTTTTGACAAACATTTCAATAATATTTCAAGGACGGCTTTTTTACATCTTCGTAACATTGCAAAAATCTGAAACTTTTTGTCCACAAATTATGCATAAAAGCTAATCCATGCTTTTGTCACTTCTAGATTTGTCACGCCCTGGCCATAGAGAGGTTTTTATTCTCTATTTTGGTTAGGCCAGGGTGTGACTAGGGTGGGCATTCTAGTTTCTTTATTTCTATGTTTTCGTTTTCTTTGTGTTTGGCCGGGTGTGGTTCTCAATCAGAGGCAGCTGTCTATCGTTGTCTCTGATTGAGAACCATACTTAGGTAGCTCTTTTTTCCACCTGTGGGTGTGGGAAGTTGACTTTGTTTAGGGCACTTTGCCTTTGAGCTTCACTGTTTGTTTTTGTAGTGTTTATTGTTTTTGTTCGGCGTCATTTTGATTTAATAAAAGAAAATGTACGCTCACCACGCTGCACCTTGGTCCTCTTCTTTCAACAGCCGTGACAGAACTTCCCACCACCAAAGGACCAAGCAGCGTGGTAAGGAGGAGCAGCGTGGCCAGGGGTATGAGACAACCTGGGAGGAGGTAGAGAGGTGGTCGGTCGACCCAAGGAGAGTGCCAGAGCCCGCCTGGGATTCTATGGAGCAGTGCGAAGAGGGATACCGGAGGATGGAGTCGGCGAGACGAACACGGCTGGCAAGGAGGTGGTCGGTCGACCCAGGGAGAGTGCCAGAGCCCGCCTGGGATTCTATGGAGCAGTGCGAAGAGGGATACCGGAGGATGGAGTCGGCGAGACGAACACGGCTGGCAAGGAAGCTCCAAATTTTGGGGGGGGACCCACGGGGAGTGTGGCAGAGTCAGGTTGGAGACCTGAGCCAACTCCCCGTGCTTGCCGTGGCGGGCGTCGTACTGGTCAGGCATCGTGTTATGCGGTGGAGCACACGGTGTCTCCAGTACGCGTTCTTAGCCCGGTGCGCTACATCCCAGCTCCCCGCATCTGCCGGGCTAGGGTGAGCATCCAGCCAGGACGGAGTGTGCCAGCCCTGCTCTCCAGACCTCCAGGACGTCTCTACGGCCCAGGATATCCTGCGCCGGCTCTGCGCACTGTGTCTCCAGTGCGTCTGCACAGCCCAGTGCGTCCTGTGCCTGCGCCCCGCACGTGCCGGGCCAAAGTCACCATCCAGCCAGGACGGGTTGTGCAGGCTCCTAGCTCGAGACCCCCAGTGCGCTTCCACGGCCCAGTGTATCCGGTGCCTCTGCCTAGTACAGGGCCTCTTGTATGTCTCTCCAGCCTGGTGAGTCCTGTGCCTGCGCCTAGAACTAACTATTCCGTATTAACATTTAACATTTAAGTCATTTAGCAGACGCTCTTATCCAGAGCGACTTACAAATTGGAAAGTTCATACATATTCATCCTGGTCCCCCCGTGGGAAATGAACCCACAACCCTGGCGTTGCAAGCGCCATGCTCTACCAACTGAGCCACACGGGACCGTATGTCTCCCCAGCCTGGTGAGCCCTGTGGCAGCTCAACGTACCAGACTGCCCATACGTCTCCTCCCTCCAGTGATGATCCATGGCACGAAGCCTCCAGTGATGATCCATGGCACGAAGCCTCCAGTGATGATCCATGGCACGAAGCCTCCAGTGATGATCCATGGCAAGAAGCCTCCAGTGGTGAGACATGGCACGAAGCCTCCAACGAAGGCCTCCAGTCCGGAGCCTCCAGCGACAGTCTCCAGTCCGGAGCCTCCAACGACGTCCTCCAGTCCGGAGCCTCCAGCGACGTCCTCCAGTCCGGAGCTTCCAGCAACGTTCTCCAGTCCGGAGCCTCTAGCGACAGTCTCCAGTCAGGAGCCTCCAGCAACGACGGTCTACAGTCCGGAGCCTCCAGCGAGGGTGCCCAGTCCGGGGCCCGCAACGAGGGTGCCCAGTCCGGGGCCCGCAACGAGGGTGCCCAGTCCGGGGCCCGCTACGAGGATCCCCAGTCCGGGGCCCGCTACAAGGGTCCCCAGTCCGGGGTCGGCGGCGATGGTCCCCGCACCAGAGGCGCCACCAAAGTGGGGGGAGCCAGAGGTGGAGGGGGGTCTAGGTATGGTAAGTAGGTATGGTCCTGCCGTACATACCTACATGTACGCTACGGTCACAAGACACAGGCCTCCTTATTGTCCCTAGAATTTCTAAGCAAACAGTTGGAGGCAGGGCTTTCTCCTATAGAGCTCCATTTTTATGGAATGGTCTGCCTATCCCTGTGAAAGACGCAGACTTGGTCTCGACCTTTAAGTCATTACTGAAGACTCATCTCTTCAGTGGGTCCTATGATTGAGTGTAGTCTGGCCCAGGAGTGTGAAGGTGAACGGCAAGGCAGTGGAGCGATGAACTGCCCTTGCTGTCTCTGACTGGCCGGCTCCCCTCTCTCCACTGGGATTCTCTGCCTTTGACCCTATTACGGGGGCTGAGCCACTGGCTTACTAGTGCTCTTCCATGCCGTCCCTAGTAGGGGTGCGTCACTTGAGTGGGTTGAGTCACAGACGTGATCTTGCTGTCCGGTTTTGCGCCCCCCTCGGGCACGTGCGGTGGAGGTGATCTTTGTGGGTAGTAAATTGTCTCAGGGTAGTAAGTTGGTGCTTTGGCAGAGTGGATGGGGTTATATCCTGCCTGGTTGGCCCTGTCCGGGGGTATTGTCGGTCGGGACCACAGTGTTCCCCGACCCACCCCTGTCTCAGCCTCCAGTATTTATGCTGCAATAGTCTATGTGCCGGCGAGCTAGGGTCAGTCTGTTATATCTGGTGTAATTCTCCTGTCTTATCTGGTGTCCTGTGTGAATTTAAGTAGGCTCCCTCTAATTCTCTCTCTCTCCCTCTCTCCCTCCCGGAGGACATGAGCCCTAGGATCATCCCTCAGGACTACCTGGCCTGATGACTCCTGGCTGTCCCCAGTCCACCTGGTCGTGCTGCTGCTCCTGTTCTGCCGTGCTACATTACCTTGTCCCGGACCCGCTGTTTTCGACTCTCTCTCCCTCTCTCTACCGCACCTGCTGTCTCGACCTTTGAATGCTTGTCTATGAAAAACCAACTGATATTTACTCTTGAGGTAATGACCTGTTGCACGCTTTACAACCACTGTGATTATTATTTGACCATGCTGGTCATCTATAAACGTTTGAAAATCTTGAAGAACAATCTGGCTTTAAATGGCCATGTACTCTTATAATCTCCACCCGGCACAGCCAGAAGAGGACTGGCCACCCGTCAGAGTGTGGTTCCTCCCTAGGTTTCTTCCTAGGTTCCTGCCTTTCTAAGGAGTTTTTCCTATCCGCTGTGATTCTACATCTGCATTGCTTGCTGTTTGGGGTTTTAGGCTGGAATTCTGCTGATGAAAAAAGGGCTTTATAAATACATTTGATTGATTGATTGATTGATGAAATAACACATATGGGATCATGTAGTAACAAAAAAGGGTTAAAACAAATCAAAACAGATTTTAGATTTTAGATTCTTCAAAGTAGCCACCCTTTGCCTTGATGACAGCTTTGCACACTCTTGAGATTATCTCAACCAGCTTCACCTGGAATACTTTTCTAACAGTCTTGAAGGAGGTCCCACATATGCTGAGCACTTTTTGGCTGCTTTTCCTTCACTCTGTCGTCCAACTCATGCCAAACCATCTCAATTGGGTTGAGGTCGGGTGATTGTGGGGCCAGGTCATCTGATGCAGCGCTCCATCACTCTGCTTCTTGGTCAAACAAATGATAGTCCCACTAAGCGCAAACCAGATGGGATGGCGGATCGCTGCAGAATGCTGGGGTAGCCATGCTGGTTAAGTGTGCCTTGAATTCTAAATAAGTCACCGACAGTGTCACCAGAAAAGCACACCCACACCATCACACCTGCTCCTCAATGCTTCACGGTGGGAACCACACATGCAGAAATCATCCGTTCACCTACTATGCATCTCACAAAGACACAGCAGTTGGAACCAAAAATCTCAAATTTGCACTCATTAGACCAAAGGACAGATTTCCACCGGTCTAATGTTCATTGCTTGTGTTTCTTGGCCCAAGCAAGTCTCTTCTTCTTATTGATGTCCTTTAGCAATGGTTTCTTTGGAGCAATTTGCCCACGTAGGCCTGATTCACACAATCTCCTCTGAACAGTTGATGTTGAGATGTGTCTGTTACTTGAACTTTGTGAAGCATTTATTTGGGCTGCAATCTGAGGTGCAGTTAACTCTAATGAACTTATCCTCTGCAGCAGAGGTAACTCTGGGTCTTCCTTTCCTGTGGCGGTCCTCATGAGAGCCAGTTTCATCATAGCGCTTAATAGTTGTTGCGACTGCACACTTTATCCGCATTGACTGACCTTCATGACTTAAAGTAATGGTGGACTGTTGTTTCTCTTTGCTTATTTGAGCAGTTCTTGCCATAATATGGACTTGGTCTTTTACCAAATAGGGCTATCTTCTGTTTAGGACCCCTACCTTGTCACAACACAACTGATTGGCTCAAATGCATTAAGAAGGAAAGTAATTCCACAGATGAACGTTTAACAAGGCACACCTATTAATTGAAATGCATTCCAGGTGACTACATCATGAAGCTGTTTGAGAGAATGCCAAGAGTGTGCAAAGCTGTCATCAAGGCAAAGGGTGGCTACTTTGAAGAATCTCAAATATGAAATATATCTTGACTTGTATAACACTTTTTTTAATACATGATTCCATATGTGTTAATTCCTAGTTTTGATGTATTGGCAATTATTCTACAATGTACAGTAGAATATAGTAAAAATTAAGAAAAATCCTGGAATGAGTAGGTGTGTCCAAACTATTGACTGGTACTGTATATACAGTGAATGTAAATATAAATGTAACATGTAAAGGTTAATAAAAATAAAAGATCCCAGAAATGTTCCATACGCACAAAAAGCTTATTTCTCTCAGATTTTTTGCACAAATTTGTTTACATCCTTGTTAGTGGCATTTCTCCTTCGTCAAGATAATCCATCCACTTAACAGGTGTGGCATATCAAGAAGCTGATTAAACAGCATGATGATTGAACAGGTGAAACTTGTGCTGGGGACATCAAAAGACCATGCTAATATGTGCAGATTTTTCACACAACACAATGCAACACGTCTCAAGTTTTGAGGGAGTGTGAAATTGGCATGCTGACTGCAGGAATGTCCACCAGAGCTGTTGACAGAAAATGTAATGTTCATTTCTCTACCATAAGCCGCCTCCAATGTATTTTGGGCAGTACGTCCAACCGGCCTCACAACCGCAGACCATGTGTAACCATGCTAGCCCAGGACACCCGGCTTATTCACCTGCGGGATCCTCTGAGACTAGCCACCCGGACAACTGTGGTTTTGCACAACCGAAGAATTTCTACATAAACTGTCAGAAACTGTCTCAGGGAAGCTCATCTGCATGCTCGTCATCCTCACCAGGGTCTTGACCTGACTGCAGTTCAGGGTCGTAACCGACTTCAAATGCTCACCTTCAATGGCCAGTGACACGCTGGAGAAGTATACTCTTCATGGATGAATCCCGGTTTTAACTGTACCAGGCGAGGGGTTTGCTGATGTCAAAGTTGTGAACAGAGTGCCACATGGTGGCAATGGGGTTATGGTATGGGCAGGCATAAGCTACAGACAACCAACAAAATTACATTTTATCAATGGCAATTTGAATGGACAGAGATGCCGTGATGAAATCCTGAGTCCCATTGTTGTGCCATTCATCCGCCACCATCACCTCATGTTTCAGCATGATAATGCACTGGCCGAGTGTCACATGGATCTGTACACAATTCCTGGAATCTGAAAATGTCCCAGTTCTTCCATGGCTTGCATACTAACCAGACACGTCACCCATTGAGCATGTGTGGGATGCTCTG
Source organism: Salvelinus namaycush (assembly GCF_016432855.1). Lineage (NCBI taxonomy): Eukaryota > Metazoa > Chordata > Actinopteri > Salmoniformes > Salmonidae > Salvelinus > Salvelinus namaycush. Next base: position 11,526,252 of record NC_052324.1, on the reverse strand, counting down.
GATTGATGTGTACGATAGCATGTTTTTTTTACGTTACAGCCTCATTCTAAAACTGATTAAATAAATAATCAGCCACTCGGATTTGAACCCGATCTAACATCTCTGGAGACCTGAAAATATCTGTGCAGCAACTTTCCCCATCCAACCTGACAGAGCTTGAGAGGATCTGCAGAGAAGAATGGGAGAAACTTGCCAAATACATGTGTGCCAAGCTTGTAGCGTCATACCCAAGAAGACTCGAGGCTGTAATCGCTAAGTACTAAGTAAAGGGTCTGAATACTTATGTAAATGTGATATTTCAGTTCTAAATGTTTTAAACATTTGCAAAATTTCTAAAAACCTGTTTATGCTTTGTCATTAGATTGATGAGGGGAAAAAAATATTTAATTCATTTTAGAATTAGGCTGTAATGTAAGAAAATGTGGAAAAAGTCAAGGGGTCTGAATACTTTCCGAATGCACTATATGTCCAAAAAATATATATATTTCCTGATCTTTGTTATATCTCCTAGATGTAGGACAGACACTTCAAAACCTTATTCCTTCTGATTATTTTTTTTACCTATAGGGGTAACGGCCGATTGTAAAGCTTATTAAAGAGCAGTGATACTAGCAAGAGCAGTGTGCGGGTTTCTTCTTTTGTTTCTCACCTACAGGGGTCCTAAAATTCCAAATCAAATAGCTAAATGATCCATGGTATGACCATCTTAAAACAATTCCATATGTCAGGTTAGTAGACACCCCCAACCACCCCTAAAAGCTTAGACTTTTAGAGTTTTTTTTGAATGACTACCTCATCTCTGTACCCTACCCACCACACATGTAATTATCTGTAAGGCCCCTTTCAAGCAGTGAATGTTTAGGTGTTTTTCCGTGATGGGAGTTTTTGTTGAAGACTTTTGTCAAGGTCGTTTGAAAATACAAATTTCACAAATAGACTGATGATTGTCAACATATAGGATAGGCCCTAACTCCAGTCGTCAACTTCTTGTAATTTTTAACAGTCGACTATTCCATACAAATAGATGTATTCAATATTTTATCAACAAAACATTTTTTTAAAGTGTATATATGTTTTTTGTATATGTTTACACTGTAACCTTACAATAGAGCGGGAGGTAGCCTAGTGGTTAGACCGTTGGGCCAGTAACCGAAAGGTTGAGCTGACAAGGTAAAAATCTGTCGTTCTGCCCCTGAACAAGCCATATAACACACTGTTCCCCGGTAGGCCGTCATTGTAAATAAAACTTTGTTCTTAACTGACTTGCCTAGTTAAATAAAGTTAAAATATACAACTTTTTGAAATAGAGGCTATGCATCGAAGCGTCTGCTATGGTCTTGACAAAGAGATGCTCACATCATGTCCTCCGCATTCTAAATGCTGTACTTTTGATTCTCTGATTGTCTTCAGCTCTGAAACGTGTGTGGAAATTAATTTAGTCTAGGCCAATTCATTTTTTTTTTTCAAAATAGATACAAAACAAATCTGAATATATAATTGTAGGCTTTCGGGCCCATTGTCCTTGCAAATATTTGCGGGAGTAAGACTACACCTCTTCCCGGAGCCACCGTGGAGCGTCGATCGGTACCGATAGCACCACAACACTCCCCCTCGCGGTTCAGTAGTCCCCACCGCTCTCAAACTGACATACACACTCGAGCGCGTGTACACACACACTTATTTTCCTAACATCACTGCTGCAAAACTATAAAATAAGTTTTATTAGCCAATTCAAATAGCCCAACTTTTGACTGAGAATTGGCCATTCGATTGAACCTTCAATTCTGCTCCTTGATAGCCTAAAACGCATAGGCTTTTTTCACATCTTTATTGTGTGCCGATTAGGAAGGTTATGTCTGGTCATTCCACCAATTGTGTGCCTTTTGAGTAGTGTAACTTGATTTTTTTTTTAAACGTTGGATTTCACCTCATTTTAACATTCCGTCATAAAAAGCACATGTTCACAAAACACCAGAACATGGGCAAAATAGAGTAGAACTAGCTCACTGCTTTTACACTATGGTTTGACTCTTGGATGTAAGAAAGGAATAGTTTCACGACATTAAAATGAGAGTTCAGTTCATTTAATATGGTTTACCTTACCTTACCTCATTTACATGTGTAAATGAATCACTAATCACATGAAATAAATAATCACCTTCAGAAATTACTGTCAAAGCAACAACATAACTAGAGCTTTACAATGATGATGACATGTTTTAGAAATGTTGGGGTTATGTGGATACAAATCTTCCTAGAAGTCATAGAGGGTGCATGAAAGGACATGTCACAATTCAGATGTATTGAATTCTCATGTGGTCTATATTAAAGGCCAATTGAATTAATATGATAGGCTTTTACAATTCAATATTGGTGCACAATTGCTACTTGAAATATCAAAGTGACTCAAAAGGCACTCATTTCGTGGAAGACACATCTGTCATAGGCCGAGGCCTGTATGTTGGGTCCGGTGATGGATCATGGACAGTGACTCACATGTCGGTAATGTTGTCCATCTCCAGCTCCGACTGCAACACTGGAAAAGCCATGATACCCCGATCCTGGTCCACACAGGCGATCCTGGTCCCGCTGCAGGAGCAGGACGCGGGGCAGGCGGCCCCGAGCCGCCACAGTCCCATTAGTACGCAACACAACCCGAACAGAAACACCCCAGTACCCCTCCGAAAGGCGCTCATCTCGGCTCCCTCCATGCCCGACCAAGGACGGCTTGAATCAGCCAAGCTCCAGCAGGAGACGCTGTCAAATGCTCAACCCAGACGAGCAGGCACCAGCCGCTCTCCGCGCAAATGGGTGAGATGCTGAAAATGGGTTTATCCGTTGCGTTCGTCTCCACAAGAATCCAGCCAGTCACTCAAATTCACATTGAGACACCGACGTGTGTGTATGCCAAGGATTCCTTCCCTCTCTCTCTCTCTCTCTCTCTCTCTCTCTATCTCTCTTTCTCTCTCTCTCTCTCCCTCTCTCTCTCTCTCTAGCTCTCTCTCTCTCTGTCTCTCTCTCTTTCTCTCCCTTTCTCTCTCTCCTCTCAGTCAGATGACACTGGCACTTATAATTCCACACAAAACCCTATGTCCTGTGCAGGTCTGCCAGAGGCAGAGCCGTGGATGAATAGATAATGAACAGAGACGACGGAGCCGAAAGCGCACACCGTTTATTGTTGCGTTGTTCAAGCAGTGCACTGAGGAGGAGGCGGCGCGGGTAGGCCAACCAACAACAAAACATACAGTATGTTATAGATCGCCGTCAAGAATACGCCCTCCAGACATTGTTTTAGTTCCGATTCCACGCTGATTGTTCCAGATGGCCAGGGGTTACAGGGCTCTCCTCCCCGTCATTCACTAGCGGTCTTGTGTTTAGCAGTGTCTCGGTCGGACGAGATGCGTTGGTGTCCTTGTAGGCTATAATGGACAAATAGCATAACATCGGGCATGAGAAATATGGGGCTTGGTTTACAGCCAGAGTGTATTCGAATAGAAAATCATGTGTTAATTAAAAAACAAAATGACAGCGCAGGTGTGCATCTGCTTCAATGACATTTGACTTATCCCACTGGCACAGCGGGGCATAAGGGCACTACTCTCAGTCACCAATCATTCCCTCTTTAGCCGCGGTGTACCAGCCTCCATCACCTTATTAAATCATTATGCTCCATTTCATAACCATAAATATTTCAGCCGGCATGTAGTGAATCAATAACATGTCATCTGTAGTGGAGGGACATTGAAAAGACATCTAAAAGATAAGTTAATTTAAGGTTCTAAATTAAACGTTGAAAACGAGGTTGAAAACACATATTTTCCAGATGTTTAAATCTGGTTAATTTTCGGCTTTGAATGAAATTGAAAAGAGGTAATTTAGCCTACAGATGTTGAAAATATGTAATTTTTGGTAATTGACTGTATGGTCAAATTTCAACTATACATACAGTGCCTTCAGAAAGTATTCACCCCTTGACTTTGTTCACATTTTGTTGTGTTACACCCTGAATTCAAAATGGATTACATATTTATTTCTCTAATCTACACAAAATACCCATAATGACGAAGTGAAAACATGATTTTAGAAATGTTTGCAAATGTATTGAAAATGAAATAAAGAAATATCACATTTACATACGTATTCACACCCCTGATTCAACACTTTGTAGAAGCACTCTTGGCAGCAATTACAGCTGTGAGTCTGTCTGGGTAAGTCTAAGAGCTTTCCACACCTGGATTGTGCAACATTTGCCTATTATTCTTTTCAAAATTCATCAAGCTCTGTCAAATTGGTTGTTGACCATTGCTAGACAACAATTTTCAGGATTTGCCATAGATTTTCAATTAGATTTAAGTCAAAATTGTAACTCGGCCATTCACTGTCTTCTTGGTAAGCAACTCCAGTGTAGATTTGGCCTTGTGTTTTCGGTTATTATCCTGCTGAAAGGTGAATTAATCTCCCAGTGTCTAGGAGTTTGCCTGTGCTTAGCTCCATTCCATTTCTTTTTATCCTGAAAACTCCCCAGTCCTTAACGATTACAAGCATACCCATAACCTGATGCAGCCACCAATATGTTTGAAAATATGGAGAGTGGTACTCAGTAATGTGTTGTATTGGATTTGCCACCCAAAAAACACTTTGTATTCAGGACAAAAAGTGAAAAGCTTTGCAATTTCTTTTGCAGTATTACTTTAGTGCCTTGTTGCAAACAGGATCCATGTTTTGGAATACATTTATTCTGTACAGGATTCTTTATTTTCACTGTGTTAATTAGTTATTCAATGTTTGATTTTATTTATTTTTACCCATCTGGATGCCCTTCTTTACGAGGCAATTGAAAACATCCCTGGTATTTTTGGTTGAATCTGTGTTTGAAATTCACTGCTCGACTGAGGGACATTACAGATAATTGTATGTGTGGGGTACAGGGATGAGGTAGTCATTCAAAAATCATGTTAAACACTATTATTGCACACAGAGTGAGTCCATGCAACTTATTATGTGACTAAGGAAATGTGTACTCCTGAACTTATTTAGGCTTGCCTTAACAAAGGGGTTGAACTTAATGACTCAAGACATTTCAGCTTTTCATTTTCTATTAATTTGTAAAAATTTCAAGAAACAAAGTTCCACTGACATTATGGGGTATTATGTGTAGGCCAGTGACCAAAAAATACGCAATTTAATCAATTTTAAATTCAGGCTGTAACACAGCAAAATTTGGAAAAAGTCGAGGGGTGTGAATGCTTTCTGAAGGCACTGTACATTTTCAATTAAGTAATCATTATATCAAAATAATTATTGTTAAATCTATTTAATATAGGAAAGAGGAGCCAAATGAAGATTGCAACATAGCATATTTATTATTGCTCCCATCTGTCACATGCACTTATGTAAGCTTTTTTAAAAGCTTTAAAACTGTCAGTGATGATGTTCAAAGTGGTCCAACCTACAGAATAAACTAACAGACCACTTCAACTACAATAACATTCTCAGTAACGGTTACTTAAATATGTTTTTCTTGCAATGACTGTGATAAGTTGTTGTTTCAATACATTAGTTGAATGCACTGATGGTATGTTACAGGAAGGTAGAGTTTTATTCAGTAGAGTAGAGTACATTATAGTACAGTGCTACACAGTAGTTTAATTCAGTTGAGTAGAATACAGTTGAGTACAGTATAGTTCAGTACAGGACGGGACAAAATCTGAACCAAACATAGACAAAAAAAAGACGTCCAAAAGACATCAGTGTCTGTCCGTGCTTAGTGGGTTGCCACATCACGCACGCACGCACGCACGCACGCACGCACGCACGCACGCACACACACACACACACACACACACACACACACACACACACACACACACCAGTTCTCAGTCGCGCGTCCTCCCCATGTGAGGATAGGATGTGACGTGGGCACTGACGCACAGCATGTAGTCTATGTCTGCATTGAGGAGCATATGTCTAATTACCGAGGTGAATCTGTCTCTACAAGTCTATGGGGGTGTCTCCAAATTGAGGTTGAGCATAGTACGGTGTGCATATCACATCAAATCCAAGTTGATTGGTCACATACACAGTTTAGCAGATGTTGGAGCGGGTGCAGTGACATGCTTGTTTTACTAGCTCCTAACAATGCATTACATGCCAAACAGTACACAATAATCTCTTTTTTTTTTTTAAACAAGAAATCAAGAAATGTCAGAACGAATCAAATGAACAACCAGATAACACTGTAATAGTAATCCAAAAGTACCAATATGTTTACACATGATATAGCCCCTATAGGCCATGGAACACGCTGTAGCTCAGTTACATCACAGATGATCTATTATACTGACAAGATTGTCGAGTGACCGCTCTAACAATGGAAATAAATGTCCTCAAAGATGGAAGCACTGTACTGTTTGATGTAAGGCAGTGGGGGAGGATGCGAGATAAGGTGGGAGCATTCAGCCAATGAGAGGGCAGATACGCATGTGAACAACAGGTACAAACAACTCTGATATAAAGTCCTATTCTTTTTTTAGTTTCCGAAATGCCAGGTGCTTCCACTTAAATCAGTGCATTCACAACAACCTAACCACGATGAAACATCTATTCGATTGAATAAGTCTCAGGTAGCAAATTAGCAACTACATTTTTTTGTTGATCAAATTCGACACTGGCTAACTGACCTTCATGCAAAAATGTTTCATTTCATGGCCTTATTTTCGTGGAAAGATTTTGGGAGGAGTAAAACCTCTCGCTTTGCATCTTCCTCTCTGGTTACATGCTTCAAAATGATGTGCCATGTGATGATAGGGACACGCCTGCCTGGGCCTATCAGAAGATTTGGCGTCAGTGCACTTAACCCTCTCTCACCTTGCTTGGGATAAGCTACAGAGCAGTTTAAAGTCGTGTTAATATTATGGTGAAGGAGGCCTATAGGAAAAAGAGGAGAGTTTGTGTGTGGAGGGACGGGGTGTGAGTGAGTGAAATGGAAAAGCATTAGAGGGGAATTGTGGGACATTTTATTAGTGGTCTCTGGCTCTTGCACCGGAACTGGTTGAACTGAGTTGGTGCGTGCCGGGGAGCACCACCCATACCTCAAACGTCTTTTCCAAATACTCAGTTAAATACTCCAGGGAAAATAGTCCACATCAATCATCCAACGTGATAACAATCGATTGGTAAACATAGTTCAACCGGATATCATGTAGATAAGCAGTAGGCCTATTCATTGTAAGGGTAATTACAACAGCCCTGAGTTAACTCGCAAAATGGTTTGAAATTATGCCATGTATGGCTCTGCTTATAACTAACTTCCCCTCCGTCTGTGGTATTATCCCCCAAAATTAGCCTGCAGCTTGTACTGGGAAATCAAGTCTATTTCAAAGCTAGCTTATCGCCATGGTATCAAAGACAAATCATGTACTGCCCCTCTGTGGTCATTGAGCAAGAATGCATGCCCACAAAGTAGATTACTGGGTAAGAAAAAACATTGTAGGCTATTGTCCTGAAGCTATGGCTGTCTTTGTGGCTGGATCCAATGAGTGACAAAAATATCCAATATTTATTTAAAGTAAGACCATAATATCTATCTTAATGGTTCATATATGCACTATAGTGTAATATGTTAAGATAATGATGAAAATCTTATTTTATTGTTTGTTTCATTCATTCAGAGTCCTTGATTTTTTCTATGCAGACTTTAAGTTGATATTTGCCCAATTATCCATTGCAGCAAATTTCATTTAAACCTTCTGGTGTTTGATGTGGTGTCATTAAAATTTACTTGGGTGTAGTAGGCATACTTAACTACTCATGACACTGCAGATCAATATCTGTCAAGGTTTGGCTATGCCAATCTTCCTTTCCTGGCCTTTGAAACAAGCTGGATCTCAGCCATATTGCTTTCACTTCTCTAATCCCTTCAGATCAGGGCAGTGTTCATAAGGGCACACAACGGAAAACGGAAAAAAAAAATATTTTGGGGACAATACATGGACGTGCCTCACTGTTTCAGTCCGTTTTCATTTACAATGGTAAATATAGCTCTCCAGTGCTTACTTCACCGTTTCACAAATGGTGGAAGGGGACCCGCTGGTTATAATCCAGTCCTGCCTAGAAACATTGTTGTTGTTGCACATTAGACAGTATTGCATTATGGCATTGTTTGTGTTGACATGTTGAGTCATGAGAAGACTCCCAAAGCTTTAGGTGGGTCACAGTGCTAAAAAGTTTGGGAAGAAGTGAATTGTACAGCAGTGATGTCACAATGGGTAATGTATTACGTTTTGGCTTGACCTTTATTCTAATAGGTAGACTCAGGAATTATGTATTAACTTTATGATCTGAAATAAATGATTAATTGGTCATGTTTTGGGTTCAGTATCAGTCAACCAATACTATCCAGGGCCTGGCTCCCCAGTGGGTGGGCATGTGTCCAACCAGGCCCATGCCCCTGTATTACAGTGTAATGCATTGGTGGCTATAGAGTTGGCCAAGCGAAAAGCCAGCAGCAGGCCTTGCGACACAGTCTAATTAAAAAACAAACCATATTTGGTTAAAAACCCTACTGAATATTTCTCACACACTTTAGCTGAGACAGGTCAAATATAATGAATTCATATTTTAGCCAGACAATAACCTAAAACATAAGGCCAAATCTACACTGGAGTTTCTTACCAAGAAGACATTGGATTTTCCTGAGTGCCCGAGTTACAGTTTTGACTTAAATCTACTTGAAAATCTATGGCAAGTACTTAAAATGGTTGTCTAGCAATTGTCAACAACCAATGTGTGAGAGCTTGAAGAATTCTGAAAAGAATAATGTGCAATTGTTGCACAATCCAGGTGTGCAAAGCTCTTAGACTTACCCAGAAAGACTCACAGCTGTAATCGCTGCCAAAGGTGATTTTACAAAATATTGTAAAATGCTTATGTACATTTATATATTTTTGTATTTCATTATCAATACATTTGCAAAAATTTCAAAAAAACATGTTTTCACTTTGTCATTGTGGGGAATTGTGTGTAAATAAATAAGAAATATATTTAATCGATTTTGAATTCAGGCTGTAACACAACAAAATGTGGAATAAGTTAAGCGATATGAACTTTCTGAAGACACTGTAGCTGCAGATCACCCTCCTCATCCCTTCACGTTTCTTAAGTATCTGTTGCTCAACCCCTTCACGTTTCTCCCTTTACTCACCCTCTTCTCAACCAATTTGACTGACATGATCAAGTAGAATACTGCCTCATATTTCTGAATAGCAGAATTAAAAACCCTGTGGCTATTTGAACGGACATTGCAAAAATCAATAGGTAGGTTAATTTAGGATGTAGGATACAATCTTCTCTGTCTGTTGTAACTAAGGATATTGGAGTAGTACAAAGCAGGGCATAGTCAATCAACATTCTAAACACCTGTCCATTTGGGATGTCATCTTTATACTGCCATATCTTCGCCTGAGTTGCTGAAAAATAACACTACTACGTTGACTGCTTTTCGCTCACTGCTTTGCCAATGTTTGCAGCGATGGGGAAGAAAGAACATGAAATCTCTATTTTACTGCCTGTCTGTGTCTTGCTTGTGTTTTGATATGCCATCTAAATCGCTTGCCTCAATAGCTGTATGTAGCCTTCTCCCTCCTGAAAAAATGACATGAATCGCTACTTAGCCTCTACGGGATCAGTGCCACTGATCGGGACGGTTGAGCTAATGTGATTAGCATGAGGTTGTAAGTAACAAAAAACATTCCCAGGACATCTGATATGGGCAGAAAGCTTAAATTCTTGTTAATCTAACTGCACTGTCCAATTTGCTGTAGCTATTCCAGTGAAAGAATACTACGCTACTGTTTGAGGAGAGTGCACAATTATGAACTTAAAAATGTATTAATAAACCAATTAGGCACATTTGGGCAGTCTTGATACAGCATTTTGAACAGATATGCAATGGTTCATTGATCAGTCTAAAACATTGCACATACACTGCTGCCATCTAGTGGCCAAAAACAAAATTGCGCCTGGGATGGAACAATACATTAGGGCCTTTCTCTTGCATTTCAAAGATGATGGTACAAAAAAAAAACTTTTTTTCTTTGTATTACCTTTTACCTGATCTAATGTGTTATATTCTCCTACATTAATTTCACATTTCCACAAACTGCAAAGTGTTTCCTTTCAAATGGTATCAAAAATATGCATATCCTTGCTTCAGGTCCTGAGCTACAGGCAGTTAGATTTGGGTATGTCATTTTAGGCGAAAATTGAATTGGATCCTTATTTAAACTGCCCATTTGTGTTGTTCTTATGTTTGCAATAGCCTACTGTTACATAACTTTTTTGTTGTTCAACATGTCGATCGTGTCTATTGTACAACATGTCAAAGTTTGTAGACTACACCAGGCAAAGACGTCTGATCATCCCCGTGAGGAGGAAGAAGGGGAAAGCGGCAGCAGAGTGCGCAGTAGCTACGTAAAAGATCTTGCACATGCGCAGGCCCTCTCGTACCTTTAGTTATCGGGAAGAAAAAATGGTAAAAAAGATCTGTGGAAACGTTGTTTTGCATCTAGGTAAAATAAATCTCTCTGTCATCACACTGCGATTCTACAAGCAGATACTGTGAAGGGGGTGGATAATGTTGGCCTCTATGCTCCTGAGCTTCTCGAGGATCCGCTTATCCTGGACAAGCGGATCCTCGATTATCCAGGTGGGTGCCGATTGGTAGATCCAGCCTTCTCATGATTTTGTTCAACCTGTTGGCATCATCCCTAGTGATGTTACCCACCCCTCCAGCAGATCACACTGTAGAACAGAACACTAGCCACAACACTATCAAAAACACATTGTGAATGTTTTTGGGCAGACATCAAAGGATCTGAGCTTCCTTAAAAAGAAAAACCTTTTTCTGAGAATCTCTTAACATGCTACTAATGGGAGCTCCTAGCGAAAAGAACTGTGTTTACAACAAGAAGAACAGCGAAATAAACTGATCAGACCAGCCGATCTGACGTTATTATAGTGTCAAGCCAGCTTGGTAGGCTACTAGACAGTGGAAAATGTCATTGTCTGCGTTCACTAGGTCTACACCAGGCTGTATCACATCCGGCCGTGATTGGGAGTCCCATGGGGCGGCACACAATTGGCCCAGCGTCGTCCGGGTTTGGCCGGGGTAGGACGTCATTGTAAATGAGAATTTGTTCTTAACTGACTTGCCTAGTTAAATAAAGGTTATATATATACACTGCTCAAAAAAATAAAGGGAACACTTAAACAACACAATGTAACTCCAAGTCAATCACACTTCTGTGAAATCAAACTGTCCACTTAGGAAGCAACACTGATTGACAATAAATTTCACATGCTGTTGTGCAAATGGAATAGACAAAAGGTGGAAATTATAGGCAATTAGCAAGACACCCCCAAAAAAGGAATGGTTCTGCAGGTGGTGACCACAGACCACTTCTCAGTTCCTATGCTTCCTGGCTGATGTTTTGGTCACTTTTGAATGCTGGCGGTGCTTTCACTCTAGTGGTAGCATGAGACGGAGTCTACAACCCACACAAGTGGCTCAGGTAGTGCAGTTCATCCAGGATGGCACATCAATGCGAGCTGTGGCAAAAAGGTTTGCTGTGTCTGTCAGCATAGTGTCCAGAGCATGGAGGCGCTACCAGGAGACAGGCCAGTACATCAGGAGACGTGGAGGAGGCCGTAGGAGGGCAACAACCCAGCAGCAGGACCGCTACCTCCGCCTTTGTGCAAGGAGGTGCACTGCCAGAGCCCTGCAAAATGACCTCCAGCAGGCCACAAATGTGCATGTGTCAGCATATGGTCTCACAAGGGGTCTGAGGATCTCATCTCGGTACCTAATGGCAGTCAGGCTACCTCTGGCGAGCACATGGAGGGCTGTGCGGCCCCACAAAGATATGCCACCCCACACCATGACTGACCCACCGCCAAACCGGTCATGCTGGAGGATGTTGCAGGCAGCAGAACGTTCTCCACGGCGTCTCCAGACTCTGTCACGTCTGTCACATGTGCTCATGTGCTCAGTGTGAACCTGCTTTCATCTGTGAAGAGCACAGGGCGCCAGTGGCGAATTTGCCAATCTTGGTGTTCTCTGGCAAATGCCAAACGTCCTGCACGGTGTTGGGCTGTAAGCACAACCCCCACCTGTGGACGTCGGGCCCTCATACCACCCTCATGGAGTCTGTTTCTGACCGTTTGAGCAGACACATGCACATTTGTGGCCTGCTGGAGGTCATTTTGCAGGGCTCTGGCAGTGCACCTCCTTGCACAAAGGCGGAGGTAGCGGTCCTGCTGCTGGGTTGTTGCCCTCCTACGGCCTCCTCCACGTCTCCTGATGTACTGGCCTGTCTCCTGGTAGCGCCTCCATGCTCTGGACACTACGCTGACAGACACAGCAAACCTTTTTGCCACAGCTCGCATTGATGTGCCATCATGGATGAACTGCACTACCTGAGCCACTTGTGTGGGTTGTAGACTCCGTCTCATGCTACCACTAGAGTGAAAGCACCGCCAGCATTCAAAAGTGACCAAAACATCAGCCAGGAAGCATAGGAACTGAGAAGTGGTCTGTGGTCACCACCTGCAGAACCATTCCTTTTTTGGGGGTGTCTTGCTAATTGCCTATAATTTCCACCTTTTGTCTATTCCATTTGCACAACAGCATGTGAAATTTATTGTCAATCAGTGTTGCTTCCTAAGTGGACAGTTTGATTTCACAGAAGTGTGATTGACTTGGAGTTACATTGTGTTTTTTAAGTGTTCCCTTTATTTTTTTGAGCAGTGTATATATACACTCCTTTCCCAATGAGGTAACATCCTATAAGGAACAACAAAATTGAAATAGGACAAATCTAAATGAAAGAATAGCACATATTACAAATGCAATAAATTGTCTGTGACTAAATTGACTGGAAATGTTGCCTGTGTAAATTACGATGATTTAGTTAACATGTTTAATGGCAGCCAAATGATGCCTATCGAGGCTACTCTTCTGTGAAATTAAAGTAATTGAAGACCAACTTTTCATTAATTACCACATTGTAAAGCAAATGTTAGCTGACACGGGCTAACTGAGTGACTGACATATCAAGAGAGTGGCAGGTAGCCTAGTTGTTAAGAGCGTTGGGTCAGTAACCGAAAGGTAGCTGGTTTGAATCCCCGAGCCAACAAGATCAAAATCTGTTGATGTGCCCTTGAGCAAGGCACTTAACCCTAGTTGCTACGGATAAGAGTGTCTGTTAAAAGGTCAAGGAAAACTCCTGATGCACTACCAAATTTTGAAATTGCATGTTGTGTATTCTACTATACTTAGAGTATGTTAATACCCCGAATGATAAAAAGTACTACTCAATAGGGAATTAGGTGCAATTTCGGACACAGCCTGTATGTGTTTCAGGTTACTTTGCCGTGGTGATCGCGGCATGCGTGCTGAACTTGCAGCTTTCTCTGGCCCTGTTGGTGGTGACCCCGCTGGCTGTCTTCTTTCTTCTGTGGGACTGGCTGATGGGCCGCTACGGACACCGCCTCTGGGACGCCCTGCAACCCACCAGGAACACCCTCAACACACACTGGCTCTGGGTCAAATGGTGGGAGAACTGCATTTTCTCTCCTTCTCACTCTCTCTCTTTTCCGTATAATATGAACATTTTCCTGGATGTGTGGTCTTCTTGGTGATCGTTGTTGTTCCTCTGCTCTCTCACCTCTGGTTGGTCTGTCTGTCTGTGCAGGGTGGTGTGTGTGCTGCTGCTGGTGGCAGTGGTGTGCTGGCTGGTGTTTGACACGGCCAAACAGGGATCGCGGCAGCTGGTCTCTTTCTCCGGACTCTTCTGCTTCGTAATGCTCATGCTGGTGTTCTCGAGGAACCCATTCAGGGTATGGCAAACCAACAAACACAAAAACCCCTAATGTGTCAACTCTGTATGCTTCCAAAGACCATTCACTGTAGTTCTGAGTGACCTGGTGGGTGTATGTTTATGTGTGTGCTTCCCTGAAACCCTGTACGTTTGTGCGTGTGTCTACCTGTGTGTTTATGTGTGTGTGTGTGTGTGTGTGTGTGTTATAGGTGTCATGGCGAACTTTACTGTGGGTAAAGTTCTTGTTTGGACTCATCATCCTCAGAACCAAAGCAGGATTCACTGCTGTAGACTGGCTGGGCCATCAAGTGGAGGTATAATATACTTCTACTGTGTACTATCCAGGGAAAGTCAAGCATAGGTCAAAATGTACATCAATTGGATCATTGATATTACAAATATTAGCCAGCACAAAGGCCCTCGTTTTCATTTGGACCACATTGCTAATGTCACTCTCATCAGCATAATCACATTACCCTGTCCCCTGTCCCAGCACCCTTAGCAGCTATACAGTAGAGTAGACCTGTTAGGGAAGTGACCTGATTAGTTCAGTCTGCGTTGAAACATGTCTCTCCCTGTCACGATCGTCTATGGGTGAGAGAGAGGACCAAGGCGCAGCGTGTGCAAAATACATTCTCTTTTATTGAGAGAAGGGAAAACATGAAACGAACACTGAATACAAACTAAACAAAACAACCGTGAAGCTAAATGACGTAAGTGCATAGACAAGCAACAAACGTTCAACATAGACAATTACCCACAAAACCCCAATGCCTATGACTGCCTTAAATATGGCTCTCAACTAGAGACAATGAACCACAGCTGCCTCTAATTGAGAACCAATCTAGGCAGCCATAGACATACAAACACCTAGACAAGACACTGACCCATTTACCCTACAAAACCCCTAGACAATACAAAAACACATACATTCCCCATGTCACACCCTGACCTAACTAAAATAATAAAGAAAACAAAGAATACTAAGGCCAGGGCGTGACAGTACCCCCCCCCCCCCCCAAAGGTGCAGACTCCGGCCGCACAACCTGACATTGAAGGGGAGGGTCCGGGGTGGGCCTTATTATGGCGGCGGCTCGGGTGCGGGACGTGGCCCCCACTCCACCATTGTCAATACCCGCTTTGGTGGCGCCTCTGGAGCGGCGACCCTTGTAGCAAGTCCCGGACTGAAGACCATCCCAGAGGGCGCCACCGGACGGATGGGTAGCTCCGGACTGAGGGGTAGCTCCGGACTGAGGGGTAGCTCCGGACTGAGGGACGGCAGCTCCGGACTGAGGGACGACAGCTCCGGACTGAGGGACGGCAGCTCCGGACTGAGGGACGGCAGCTCATGGTTGGCTGACGGATCTGGCTGCTCATGGCTGGCTGACGGATCTGGCTGCTCATGGCTGGCTGACGGATCTGGCTGCTCATGGCTGGCTGACGGATCTGGTTGCTCATGGCTGGCTGACGGATCTGGCTGCTCATGGCTGGCTGACGGATCTGGCTGCTCATGTCTGGCGGACGGCTCGGGCTGATCCTGTCTGGCGGACGGCTCGGGCTGATCCTGTCTGGCGGACGGCTCGGGCTGATCCTGTCTGGCGGACGGCTCGGGCTGATCCTGTCTGGCGGACGGCTCGGGCTGATCCTGTCTGGCGGACGGCTCTGGCTGATCCTGTCTGGCGGACGGCTCTGGCTGATCCTGTCTGGCGGACGGCTCGGACTGATCCTGTCTGGCGGACGGCTCTGGCTGATCTTGTCTGGCGGACGGCTCTGGCTGATCCTGTCTGGCGGACGGCTCTAGCGGCTCGGGACAGACGGGCAGCTCTGACGGTGCTTGGCAGACGGGCAGCTCAGACGGTGCTTGGCAGACGGGCAGCTCAGACGGTGCTTGGCAGACGGGCAGCTCAGACGGTGCTTGGCAGACGGGCAGCTCAGACGGTGCTTGGCAGACGGGCAGCTCAGACGGTGCTTGGCAGACTGGCAGCTCAGACGGTGCTTGGCAGACTGGCAGCTCAGACGGTGCTTGGCAGACGGGCAGCTCTGACGGTGCTTGGCAGACGGGCAGCTCTGACGGTGCTTGGCAGACGGGCAGCTCTGACGGTGCTTGGCAGACGGGCAGCTCTGACGGTGCTTGGCAGACGGGCAGCTCTGACGGTGCTTGGCAGACGGGCAGCTCTGGCCGGCTGAGGCACACTGTATGCCTGGTGCATGGTGCCGGAACTGGAGGTACCGGGCTAAGGACACGCACCTTCAGGCTAGTGCGGGGAGAAGGAACAGGGCATACTGGACCCTGGAGACGCACATTAGGCCTAGTGCGTGGTGCCGGCACTGGTGGTACCGGGCTGGGGACACGCATCTCAGGGCTAGTGCGGGGAGCAGCAACAGGACGCACAGGACTCTGGGGACACACAGGAGGCTTGGTGCGTGGTGTAGGCACTGGTGGTAATGGGCTGGAGACACGCACCATAGGGCTAGTGCGTGGAGGAGGAACAGGGCTCTGGAGACGCACAGGAAGCCTGGTGCGTGGTGTAGGCACTGGTGGTACTGGGCTGGGGCGGGGAGGTGGCGCCGGAAATACCGGACCTTGCAGGCGTACTGGCTCCCTTGAGCACTGAGCCTGTCCAACCTTACCTGGTTGTATGCTCCCCGTCGCCCGACCAGTGCGGGGAGGTGGAATAACCCGCACCGGGCTATGTAGGCGAACCGGGGACACCATGCGTAAGGCTGGTGCCATGTAAGCCGGCCCGAGGAGACGCACTGGAGACCAGACGCGTTGAGCCGGCTTCATGGCACCTGGCTCAATACTCAATCTAGCCCGGCCGATACGAGGAGCTGGTATGTACCGCACCGGGCTATGCACACGTACAGGAGACACCATGCGCTCTACTGCGTAACACGGTGTCTGCCCGTACTCTCACTCTCCACGGTAAGTACAGGGAGTAGGCGCAGGTCTCCTACCTGACTTCGCCACACTCCCTTTTATCCCCCCCCCCAATACATTTTTGGGTTGTACTCGCGGGCTTCCAGCCTTGCTTCCGTGCTGCCTCCTCATATCACCTCCTCTCGGCTTTAGCTGCCTCCAGCTCTTCACGAGGGAGGCGATATTCTCCCGGTTGTGCCCAAGGTCCCTTTCCATCCAATATCTCCTCCATGTCCATGAATCCTCTATGCTCTGCTCCCGTTGCTGCTTTACACGCCGCTTGGTCCGATTCTGGTGGGTAATTCTGTCACGATCGTCTATGGGTGAGAGAGAGGACCAAGGCGCAGCGTGTGCAAAATACATTCTCTTTTATTGAGAGAAGGGAAAACACGAAACGAACACTGAATACAAACTAAACAAAACAACAAACGACCGTGAAGCTAAATGACGTAAGTGCATAGACAAGCAACAAACGTTCAACATAGACAATTACCCACAAAACCCCAATGCCTATGACTGCCTTAAATATGGCTCTCAACTAGAGACAATGAACCACAGCTGCCTCTAATTGAGAACCAATCTAGGCAGCCATAGACATACAAACACCTAGACAAGACACTGACCCATTTACCCTACAAAACCCCTAGACAATACAAAAACACATACATTCCCCATGTCACACCCTGACCTAACTAAAATAATAAAGAAAACAAAGAATACTAAGGCCAGGGCGTGACACTCCCAGGTGTTTCTGTCCTACACTCTAGGTTTGTGTTTGGCAACAAATGCACAGACCACTTCTTTGCATTCCAGGTACAGGATCATATGAGTATGTCTGTATATGTGAGAGACTGTGAGAAAATGACATGAAGAGAAAAGAAAAGACAGAAACCCAACACTGTCGTTATTTTTTGTCTCTGCTTTCAGGTTCTGCCTATTGTAGTGTTCTTCAGCACTGTCATCTCTATACTCTACCACCTTGGCTTCATGCAGTGGCTCATCCTCACGGTACTCATCACATCACATACGTTAAAATCTTGTTCAATCATCATACAAGTGACTAAATTAGACAATTATGATCCAGCCTCCACATAGTACTGTATCAAGGTTGTAATTTACCGGGGGAAATGTTCCCCCCGATATCTGCTCATGTGACCAGCATTATTGTTTTTTATGTTGCATACCTTAGTATCATTTTGGCACAGAAACGTTCGCACCATTGTTTATGTTTGTCTGTGCATACCTCCAGGTGGGCTTCATAATGCAGATTACTATGGGAACTTCTCCCACAGAGTCAATGGTCGCCACTGGCAACATATTTGTGGGACAGGTGAGAATAGTATGAGTGACAGATGTGCTAGGCAGCAAAAGAGAAATCTATGACAGCCAAGCAAAGGAGTTTTACCCCCCCCCCCTCTCTCTCTCTCTCTCTCACACACACTCTCACACTCACTCTCTCACTCTCTCTCTCACTCTCTCTCTCTCACACACACTCTCACACTCACTCTCTCACTCTCTCTCTCACTCTCTCACTCTCTCACTCACAGACAGAATCTCCACTCTTGATTCGTCCGTACATCTCCCGGCTGACCTTGTCAGAGATCCATGCCGTGATGACAGGAGGGTTCTCCACCATCGCTGGCAGTGTACTGGGAGCCTTCATCTCTTTTGGGGTGAGGAGGAGGAGTGGAAGAGGGGTGGGAGGAGGGGAGGAAAGAGAAGAAGAGGAGGGAGGAGGGGAGGCAGGAGGAGAGGGAAGAGGCGAGAGAAGAGGAGGAAAGTCAATAAACAATTTCAAACCTTTGTTTTCTACCAAAGACAACTGAAATCTCACCCAATTGACCTTGTGCTTATCCATTCTGTGTGTCTCTTAAATGTAACTAAATGTAATCTATGTAATCCCCAGAAGTAAATATTTATCATGAGAGGGCCATAAACAATAATTAGTAAGGCTGCATAATTCAAGAAAGGTTAAAATCTCACCTTTCTGGTGTAGTCAAACAAGCTCAAGTACACAGTACAAATATGAAATAAAATTAGAAATGTCCTATTTAACAGAACTGTATGAATAAGGCTTGAAATTACTTCTATTTTTTTAAATGTAGAATAATCCATTTATATAACGATTAACTAAGATTTCACCTTCCTTATAGCTGTGAAATACAGTGCCATCGGAAAGTATTCCTTACCACTTGACTTTTTTGACATTTTGTTACGTTACAGCCTTAATCGAAAATGGATACAATAAAATCCTCAGCAATCTACACATTATACCCAATAATGACAAAGCAAAAACAGGTTTTTAGACATTTTAGCAAATAAATAAAAAACAGAAATAACTTATTTACCTAAGTATTCAGACCCTTTGCTATGTGACTCGAAATTGAGCTTGAGTTTCCATTGAACAAAATTAGTTTCCATTGATCATCCTTCAGATGTTTATACAATTTGATTGGAGTCCACCTGTGGTAAAATCAATTGATTTGACATGATTTGGAAAGGCACACACCTGTCTATATAAGGTCCCACAGTTGTCAGAGCAAAAACCAAGCCATGAGGTTGAAGGAATTGTCCGTAGAGCTCCGAGACAGGATTGTGTCGAGGCACAGATCTGGGGATGGGTAACCAAATATTTCTGCCGCATTGAAGGTCCCCAAGAACACAGTGGCCTCCATCATTCTTAAATGGAAGAAGTTTGGAACCACCAAGACTCTTCCTAGAGATGGCAGCCTGGCCAAACTGAGCAATTGGGGAAGAAGGGCCCTGGTCAGGTAGGTGACCAAGAACCCGATGGTCACTCCACCAATCAGGACTTTATGGTAGAGTGGCCAGACGGAAGCCACTCCTCAGTAAAAGATACATGACAGCCCGCTTGGAGTTTGCCAAAAAGGCACCTAAAGGACTCTCAGACCATGAGAAACAAGATTCTCTGGTCTGATGAAACCAACTCTTTGGCCTGAATGTCAAGCGTCACGTCTGGAGGAAACCTGGTACCATCCCTACGGTGAAGCATGGTGGTGGCAGCATCATGCTGAGGGAATATTTTTCAGTGGCAGGGACTGGGAGACTAGTCAGGATCGAGGGAAAGATGAACGGAGCAAAGTACAGAGAGATCCATGGTGAAAACCTGCTCCAGAGTGCTCAGGACCTCAGACTGTGGCGAAGGTTCACCTTCCAACAGGACAGCGACCCTAAGCACACAGCCAAGACAATGCAGTGTCTTTTTTGGTCTCTGAACGTCATTGTGTGGCCCAGCCAGAGCCCGGACTTGAACCCGATCTAACAACCCTGGAGAGACCTGAAAATAGTTTCGCAGCAACGCTCCCTATCCAACCTGACAGAGCTTGAGAGGATCTGCAGAGAAGAATTGGAGAAGCTCCTCAAATACAGGTGTGCCAAGCTTGTAGTGTCATACCCAAGAAGATATGAGTCTAATTGCTGCAAAAGGTGCTTCAACAAAGTACTGAGTAAACGGTCTGAATACTTATGTAAATGTCATATTTCTAAAAACCTGTTTTTGTTATTATGGGGTATTGTGTGTAGATTGATTAAATCGTTTATTTTATCATCAATTTTAGAATAAGGCTGTAACCTAACAAAATGTGGAAAAATTCTAGGGGTCTGAATACTTTCCCAATGCACTGTATATGAAACACAGGAAATTCATGTTTTTGACTGCACTTGGCCTTTAACATGTATTATTGTTGAGCTTCACCTCTTCCTTACCCCTCACATTGGACACATATACCCCCCCCCCCCCAACGCACACACACACACACACACACACACACACACACACACACACACACACACACACACACACACACACACACACACACACACACACGTACACACACACACACACACACACACACACACACACACACACATACAGATTGAACCATCCCACTTGCTGACAGCCTCCGTAATGTCAGCCCCGGCCTCCCTGGCTATCGCCAAAACCTTCTGGCCAGAGACAGAGATCCCCAAAGTCACAGCCAAGAAAGGCCTCAAACTGGAGACAGGGTGAGACACTGACACACCTGCACACACACACACACGTATGCACACAAGAACCAATGTCTGCCTAATGAATATGAGTCTGAGTGTCTTTTCTGGTTTTGTCTAGGGAGGGCAGTAACCTGCTGGAGGCAGCGTCTCATGGAGCGTCCTCCTCTATTGTCCTGGTGGCCCTGCTCGCTTTCCTCAATGCCGCTCTCTCATGGCTGGGCAACATGTTCAACTACCCCCAGCTCAGCTTCTCTGTGAGGACACACAAGTGTGCATGTACACAGAAGCACTCAGACACAGAGACACACTAAATACAAGCTGGATAGAAATCAATGATTCTCTAAGACAGACTCTCTGTCCCTCTCTCTCTCTCTCTCTCTGATGACAGATCATCTGCTCGTACGTATTCATGCCTTTGTCCTTCCTGATGGGTGTGGCCTGGGAGGACAGCTTCATGGTGGGCGAGCTGATTGGCTACAAGACCTTCTTCAATGAGTTTGTGGCCTATGAGAGGTTGGCAAAACTCATCAAGAGGAGAGAGGACAGAGGCCCAGAGTACGTGGACGACGTTAAGCAGTACCTGTCTGTGAGTGATGTCAGGGGTCACTAAGTGGTAATATGGGCACTGAATTGATATTTGGCTATCTGTTTTTTCCTAGATAGACAGACGGACGGACAAACACACACAGACTCAACTTTTCAAATATGATTGGTCTACATCAAACTCCATAAATGGTGGAAATATTTTTAAATCACTAAATCAGTTCTGATATTATCAGGTCAGATCTGATATTACGAGTGTTCTCTGTATCAAGGATTTATCATTGCATTTGCTTGTATTTGGTGAAGAAACATTGTGTGCTTCAGTAACAGATCAATTTTGTGTATTTAATTTATGGTTATTGAACTTTTGCAAATGTAATGTTAATGGCTTGTTGCGTATTGCGTATTGCATGGATGACAATTGGCTGTTGCATATTTAATATATATCTAAAGATTTAGACCCAGGCTGTTTTCTGTCCCCTAGGTCCACTCTGAAACCATAGCGACGTATGCTCTGTGTGGCTTCGCGAACATCAGCTCTCTGGGTGTGGTGATCGGAGGCCTCTGTGAGTCAAGCCCTCTAACATCTGTCCTATCCTGGATCTCAAATCAACCTCTAGCCCCTCCCCCCTAGGAACTCCAAATGCAGTGTGTTTTGTCCTATTGATATTATAGTATTGTTGAAACACCACTTTGATTTTGCAAGAATATGTTTCATTTGTGAGGTTCTTCAAATATGTTACTGTATGTTAAACAATTGCAATGTTGTTTTGCTGTAACACAGTCTCTGTTTACTGGTGTGTTGTGGCTGTACTGTGGCAGTATGGTGGATGTAGTGTTCTTCAAACGTTTTTGTAACGTTACCTGCTATGCCAGAGCGGAGGGGTGATATTTCCAGGTGTGCCGTCAGAGCTCTTATCTCAGGCACGGTGGCATGCTTCATGACAGCATGCATCGCAGGTAGTGTGCATGTGTGCATGTTTGTTGGAGGGGGTAGGGTGACCACCAGATTGTGCGCTACAGTACCGCATTTTGGCCCTTTGTCCCGCGTCCCACTAGCAAACAATTATGTCCCGCATTTTATCAAATTAAAACACAAATGTACAACAACAACAAAATGGATATGTCCAGTATTTCAGTCTTTTTTGCAGTCATGACAACATACAGATGTGGTACTGGTGATGTTAAACACTTCTCCAATTGTTGTTGAGATCTGGTATTCAATGTCATATCTTCAACCAATCACATTAATCAAATCCTTTCGGGCTAAATTCCAGCGGAACTTGGAGAGAGCAGTTAACTACTTACAAAAAGCGTGCTTCTAACGAAGAGCTACAAAATTAAGTGAATGGCCCTTATTAGACTGAAAGAAAGGCTATAAGTTAATTTCTTCAAACTTCAAAAGCTCTCCATGCTCATTAGTTGTTCATCATTCAATATAGGCCTATTCGCTGCTACTTCACTCAATTCCGTTTTAGAAGTCTGCCTTAATAATATACCCTAGAGTCGATGTCTGCGGCCCGCATACATCTAATTAGCATAATCATTTTTTTAAATCCAAGCAAAAATCAGACCGTTTAAGCTTGAGATATATATATATATTTTTGCCTTCTCACAAAATCGTCTGTAGCATCCGATCGGTTTGGCCCATCGGTTGCTGACTGTGCCACAACTGTCCCGCAAATGTCTCACGAAATCAGCCCGTTGTCCTGCGATTGGGCCAAAGCGGTCAGCCACACCACAAAAACTCTCCTGGTTTGCCAACAGCCACAGAGAGGACAAAACGTGATCCCCCAGGCGTTCTCCTCTGCAGGGAACCAGAGGGTTGAGTTCCTCACACAATATCTGAAAAACAAAGAAATATTGGATTCTGTCATCTTACAGTTTGTCACGCCCTGGCCTTAGTATTCTTTGTTTTCTTTATTATTTTAGTTAGGTCAGGGTGTGACATGGGGAATGTATGTGTTTTTTGTAGTGTCTAGGGTGGTTGTAAAGTTTAGGGGGTTTATTAGAGTAGTTGGGTTCATGTTTAGTATAGAAGTCTAGCTGTGTCTATGGTTGAGTGTAGGTATCTAGGAAAGTCTATGGTTGCCTGAATTGGGTCTCAATTAGAGACAGCTGGTTATTGTTGTCTCTGATTGGGAGCCATATTTAAGGCAACCATAGGCTTTAGCTGTTTGTGGGGAATTGTCTATGTCAGTGTGTAATGGTCAGTGTCAGCACCATTTTGTATTTATAGCTTCACGGTCATCTGTTTGTTGTTTTGTTTTGTTTTTTCCTTCTTTAAATAAAAAAGAAGATGTATTTTCCACGCGCTGCGCCTTGGTCCTCTCTCAGTCCCTTTGACGATCGTGACAGAATTCCCCACCAATCTACGACCAAGCGGCGTGTCAAGCGGCAACAGGATCCACCTACACAGGATTCATGGACATGGGAGGAGATACTGGATGGTAAGGGGCCTTGGGCACAACCGGGAGAATATCGCCTCCCTCGTGAAGAGCTGGAGGCAGCTAAAGCCGAGAGGAGGCGATATGAGGAGGCAGCACGGAAGCAAGGCTGGAAGCCCGTGAGTACAACCCAAAAACTTCTTGGGGGGGGCCTTAAAGGGAGTGTGGTGAAGTCAGGTAGGAGACCTGCGCCTACTCCCTGTACTTACCGTGGAGAGCGAGAGTACGGGCAGACACCGTGTTACGCAGTAGAGCGCATGGTGTCTCCTGTACACGTGCGTGCATAGCCCAGTTCGGTACATTCCAGCTCCACGTATCGGCCGGGCTAGATTGAGCGTTGAGCCGGATGTCATGAAGCCGGTCCAACGTATCTGGTCACCAGTGCGTCTCCTCGGGCCGGCGTACATGGCACCAGCCTTACGCATGGTGTCCCCGGTTCGCCTACATAGCCCGGTGCGGGTTATTCCACCTCCCCGCACTGGTCGGGCGACGGGGAGCATACAACCAGGTAAGGTTGGGCAGGCTCAGTGCTCAAGGGAGCCAGTACGCATGCACGGTCCGGTATTTCCGGCGCCACCTCCCCGCCCCGACCCAGTACCACCAGTGCCTCCTCCACGCACTAGCCCTATGGTGCGTGTCTCCAGCCCTTTGCCACCGGTGCCTACACCACGCACCAAGCCTCCTGTGTGTCCCCAGAGTCCTGTGCGTCCTGTTGCTGCTCCCCGCACTAGCCCTGAGATGCGTGTCCCCAGCCCGGTACCACCAGTTCCGGCACCACGCACTAGGCCTAATGTGCGTCTCCAGGGTCCAGTATGCCCTGTTCCTTCTCCCCGCACTAGCCTGAAGGTGCGTGTCCCCAGCCCGGTAACACCAGTTCCGGCACCACGCACCAGGCCTACAGTGCGCCTCAGCCGGCCAGAGTCTGCCGTCTGCACAGCGGGGCCTGAACTGCCCGTCTGCCAAGCGCCATCTGAGCCACCCGTCTGCCAAGCGCCATCTGAGCCATCCGTCTACCCAGCGCCATCTGAGCCATCCGTCTACCCAGCACCATCTGAGCCATCCGTCTACCCAGCGCCATCTGAGCCATCCGTCTACCCAGCGCCATCTGAGCCGTCCGTCTGCCCCGAGCCGTCAGAGCCGTCCGTCTGTCCCGAGCCGTCAGAGCCGTCCGTCAGTCAGGAGCCGCTAGAGCCATTCGTCAGTCAGGATCTGCCAGAGCAGCCAACCAGACAGGATCTGCCAGAGCCGCCAACCAGACAGGATCTGCCAGAGCCGCCAACCAGACAGGATCTGCCAGAGCCGCCAACCAGACAGGATCTGCCAGAGCCGCCAACCAGACAGGATCTGCCAGAGCCGCCAACCAGACAGGATCTGCCAGAGCCGCCAACCAGACAGGATCTGCCAGATCCGTCAGCCAGCCATGAGCAGCCAGATCCGTCAGCCAGCCATGAGCAGCCAGATCCGTCAGCCAGCCATGAGCAGCCAGATCCGTCAGCCAGCCATGAGCAGCCAGATCCGTCAGCCAGCCATGAGCAGCCAGATCCGTCAGCCAGCCATGAGCAGCCAGATCCGTCAGCCAGCCATGAGCAGCCAGATCCGTCAGCCAACCATGAGCCGTCCAGCCAGGATCCGCCAGAGCCGTCCAGCCAGAATCCGCCAGAGCCGTCATCCAGCCAGGATCCGTCCCTCAGTCCGGAGCTGCCGTCCCTCAGTCCGGAGCTGCCCCTTATCCTGGTGCTGCCCCTTATCCTGGTGCTGCCCCTTATCCTGGTGCTGCCCCTTATCCCGGTGCTGCCCCTTATCCCGGTGCTGCCCCTTAGTCCGGTGCTGCCCCTTAGTCCGGTGCTGCCCCTTAGTCCGGTGCTGCCCCTTAGTCCGGTGCTGCCCCTTAGTCCGGTGCTGCCCCTTAGTCCGGTGCTGCCCCTTAGTCCGGTGCTGCCCCTTAGTCCGGTGCTGCCCCTTAAACCAGTGGGGTTAATGTGGAGGGTGGCCATTTGGAGGAGGCTACGGAGGCTGGTAGTGACTGTGGAGGGTGGGGACCACGACCAGTGCCGGAGCCGCCGCCGTGGACGAACGCCCACCCAGACCCTCCCCTAGACTGTGTGCTGGTGCGCCCGGAGTTCGCACCTTAAGGGGGGGGTTATGTCACGCCCTGGCCTTAGTATTCTTTGTTTTCTTTATTATTTTAGTTAGGTCAGGGTGTGACATGGGGAATGTATGTGTTTTTTGTAGTGTCTAGGGTGGTTGTAAAGTTTAGGGGGTTTATTAGAGTAGTTGGGTTCATGTTTAGTATAGAAGTCTAGCTGTGTCTATGGTTGAGTGTAGGTATCTAGGAAAGTCTATGGTTGCCTGAATTGGGTCTCAATTAGAGACAGCTGGTTATTGTTGTCTCTGATTGGGAGCCATATTTAAGGCAACCATAGGCTTTAGCTGTTTGTGGGGAATTGTCTATGTCAGTGTGTAATGGTCAGTGTCAGCACCATTTTGTATTTATAGCTTCACGGTCGTCTGTTTGTTGTTTTGTTTTGTTTTTTCCTTCTTTAAATAAAAAAGAAGATGTATTTTCCACGCGCTGCGCCTTGGTCCTCTCTCAGTCCCTTTGACGATCGTGACACAGTTTTGCCCTTCACCACTGTTACACAGAGGCAATTAGCAACGATACAGTTGTGTATTGTTCATTATGGGCTTACTGTTCACAATGTAGACTACATTGTGCTTTTACATCATACTTTCACATTTTTACATTTGGATTATTTGCCCTTTGTGGTAACTGTTGCTAGATAAGGGGCCTTATGAATAATATAAACTCAGCAGAAAAAGAAACATCCTCTCTGTCAACTGCGTTTAGCAAACTTAACATGTGGAAATATTTGTATGAACATAACAAGATTCAACAACTGAGACATAAACTGAACAAGTTCCACAGACATGTGACTAATAGAATACTAATGGAATAATGTGTCCCTGAACAAATGGGGGGTCAAAATCAAAAGTAACAGTCAGTATCTGGTGTGGCCACCAGCTGCATTAAGTACTGCAGTGCATCTCCTCCTCAAGGACTGCACCAGATTTGCCAGTTCTTGCTGTGAGATGTTACCCCACTCTTCCACCAAGGCACCTGCAAGTTCCCGGACATTTCTGGGGGGAATGGCCCTAGCCCTCACCCTCCGATCAATGGGATTGAGATCCGGGCTCTTCGCTGGCCATGGCAGAACACTGACATTCCTGTCTTGCAGGAAATCATGCACAGAACGAGCAGTATGGCTGGTGGCATTGTCATGCTGCAGGGTCATGTCAGGATGAGCCTGCAGGAAGGGTGCCACCTGAGGGAGGAGAATGTCTTCCCTGTAACGCACAGCGTTGAGATTGCCTGCAATGACAACAAGCTCAGTCCGATGATGCTGTGACACACCGCCCCAGACCATGACGCACCCTCCACCTCCAAATCGATCCCGCTCCAGAGTACAGGCCTCGGTGTAACGCTCATTCCTTTGACGATAAATGGAAATCCGATCATCACCCCGGGTGAGACAAAACCGCAACTCGTCAGTGAAGAGCACTTTTTGCCAGTCCTGTCTGGTCCAGCGACGGTGGGTTTGTGCCAATAGGAAATGTTGTTTCCGGTGATGTCTGGTGAGGACCTGCCTTACAACAGGCCTACAAGCCCTCAGTCCAGCCTCTCTCAGCCTATGGCGGACAGTCTGAGCACTGATGGAGTGATTGTGCGTTCCTGGTGTAACTCGGGCAGTTGTTGTTGCCATCCTGTACCTGTCCCACAGGTGTGATGTTCAGATGTACCAATCCTGTGCAGGTGTTGTTACACGTGGTCTGCCACTTCGAGGACAATCAGCTGTCCGTCCTGTCTCCCTGTAGCGCTGTCTTAGGCATCTCACAGTACGGAAATTGCAATTTATTGCCCTGGCCACATCTGCAGTCCTCATGCCTCCTTGCAGCATGCCTAAGGCACATCCACGCAGATGAGCAGGGACCCTGGGCATCTTTCCTTTGGTGTTTTTCAGAGTCAGTAGAAAGGCCTCTTTAGTGTCCTAAGTTTTCATAACTGTGACCTTAATTGCCTACCGTCTGTGAGCTGTTAGTGTCTTAACAACCGTTCCACAGGTGCATGTTCATTAATTGTTTATGGTACTGAGTAAAGGGTCTGAATACATATGTACATTTTATAAATACATTTGCAGAAATTTCAAAAACATTTTTTTCTTTGTCATTATGGGGTATTGTGTGTAGATTGATGAGGAGAAAAAACAATTCAATCAATTTTAGAATAAGGCTGTAACGTAACAAAATGTGGAAAAAGGAAATGGTTCTGAATACTTTCCGAATGCACTGTCTGCAAATAGGTCCCGTGTTTGTGTTTTACACCTCCAGCAGAATAGTTACATTTGTGTGTATGATATTCAGTTACACTGGCATATAGTACGTTCCATGGATGGTCTTAATAACCTGTCTGGCTCTGGCGTTCCGCTAGCGGAACTCCTCCCACATTCCACTGAAAAGGCGAAATTCAAAAGATATTTTTTAGAAATATTTAACTTTCACACATTAACAAGTCCAATACAGCAAATGAAAGATACACATCTTGTGAATCCAGTCAACATGTCCGATTTTTAAAATGTTTTACAGCGAAAACACCACATATATTTATGTTAGCTCACCACCAAATACAAAAAAGGACAGACATTTTTCACAGCACAGGTAGCATGCACAAAGCCAACCTAACTAACCAAGAACCAACCAAACTAACCAAGAAACAACTTCATCAGATGACAGTCTTATAACATGTTATACAATAAATCTATGTTTTGTTCGAAAAATGTGCATATTTGAGGTATAAATCAGTTTTACATTGCAGCTACCATCACAGCTACCGTCACAAATAGGACCGAAGCAGCCAGAGTAATTACAGACACCAACGTCAAATACCTAAATACTCATCATAAAACATTTCTGAAAAATCGATGGTGTACAGCAAATTAAAGACAAACATCTTGTGAATCCAGCCAATATTTCCGATTTTTTAAGTGTTTTACAGCGAAAACACAATATAGCATTATATTAGCTTACTACAATAGCCTACCACACTACCGCATTCATTCATCAAGGCACGTTAGCGATAGCAATAGGCACGTTAGCGATAGCGAATAAACCAGCAAAAGATATATAATTTTTGACTAACCTTGATAAGCTTCATCAGATGACAGTCCTATAACATCAGGTTATACATACACTTATGTTTTGTTCGAAAATGTGCATATTTAGAGCTGAAATCAGTGGTTATACATTGTGCTAACGTAGCATCTTTTTCCCACAACGTCCGGATATTTTTCTGACAATTTTTCTGACACACATATTCTGACCAAATAACTATTCATAAACATAACTAAAAAATACATGTTGTATAGGAAATGATAAATACACTAGTTCTTAATGCAATCGCCGTGTTAGAATTCTAAAAATAACTTCATTACGACATCCAGCTTAGGTATAGCGAGAGAGTGCCCAAACTCTGGGCGCAAACGACTAGTTCACATGTACGACAGATATATGAAATAACATCATAAAATGGGTCCTACTTTTGCTGATCTTCCATCAGAATGTTGTACAAGGGGTCCTTTGTCCAGAACAATCGTTGTTTGGTTTTAGAACAGCCTTTTTCCCTCTCGATTTAGCAAGCACACTTGCCAAGTGGCGCGAATCTCTCCATCGTCAACAAACTCAGAGAACGGAACACGATAATCTGATTAAACTATATTGAAAAAACATACTTTACGATGATATTGTCACATGTATCAAATAAAATCAAAGCCGGAGATATTAGTCGTCCATAACGACAGCTTATCAGAAGGCAAATCCAGGTCCCTTCTCGCGCTCTCCAGAAAACAGGAAACTGGTGACACGTCATGCCAAGAGCTATTATTCGAGCCCAGATCAAGTTACACACTCAATTACTTCTCTCACTGCTTGTCGACATCTAGTGGAAGACGTATGAAGTGCATCTAAACTAATAAATATCAATGACTTTAATTAATAGGCAGCCCCTAGAACAGTGCATCGATTTCAGATCTTCCACTTCCTGTCAGGAAGTTTGCTGCAAAAGGAGTTCTGTTTTACTCACAGATATAATTCAAACGGTTTTAGAAACTAGAGAGTGTTTTCTATCCAATAGTAATAATAATATGCATATTGTACGAGCAAGAATTGAGTACGAGGCCGTTTAAATTGGGCACAATTTTGACTGGGCATTTTAACATATCTGTATCCATTCATTATCATCAATAGCGTCTTCCAGGTCTTCCTCACATTTTTGTTTTACTTGTTGTGTGTCATCAGGAAAAGACTCTATCAACCCTTGATACAGTTTGGAAATCAACTTTAGAGGTTTGTCAGACTGCCTTAAAATAGTTTGAAGCTTCTTTGTGGTCCAGTGTTTGCTGCACAGAGAAAATAAAGTGTTGTATCTGCATAAATTCACCTCAGCTCCATCACAGACTGGTCTTCCCTGGCTGCCTGACCCTGATGAGACCCCTGTCACCATCTGATCCTGCTCAGATGAGGCATGACAAAGAATTACATTGGTGTACATTTATACATACATTAATAGAATCAATGGTTCAGCAATCTAAATAACCGTTTATCCCAGACTGTAGTCTACCCGTCAACTCAAGATGGAACTTTGTATCCATTCACTGATTGTTATAATATACTGCAAAATGTACCTGAGCTCTGTAGAGTGGTCTTCCCTGGCTGTCTGACCCTGCAGGGACACCTGTCACCATCTCATCCTGCTAAGACGTGTGCACCATGACAGTGACGCCTGTAGAGCTGTTTATACTGTGTCTGTGTGAAAAGTAGGGAATTAGCCAGGGAAACTGACAGACCAATAACGTTACATTGCTATATTGACTAATAAAAACTCACATTGAGCTGAAAAAACAACAGAAAACATCAGTCTTCAGTCATTTGGCTGCTGATTTCATTGTTTAGCTAACTAATGGTACAATGATACATAATCAAATTTACTTCTGTTGAAACAGGACAAAACAAAGGTTACAAAACATTTCCATACACACAACAGCTGTTAGATACTGCTACCTGACAAATACCAAGAGGCTAGCTGGAGCTGAACTGGCTGTGGTAGCTACTAGCTAGCTAACTAGCTGCTAGTAGTTAATTCACATCAGTCGAGATGGTATGAAACATTAACTAACGTAGTATGTCAGTTACAGTACGAGCTGCACTTTTCTGTCAAATAGCAGTTACCTTGCCAGCTAGATTGATCAACTAAAGAGTAGCCAGTTTCTGCTCTGCTTGCTTTACAAATCAGAGAAAAAGCGCAACACGGACAGCAGCTGCCTCTGTTCATCTCTCCTGTGCTTGTCCTATATGCCAGCCATTCATATAACATGTCTACATGCTCTGTGGTGTCTGTGCGGTCCTAAATCCAGCCATCTGAAGGCGGAAAACAGCCTACTTGACTGCTCTTAGGCGTCTACATGGTCCTAAAGCACATCGGAGTCACGTTTTGTATCACAGCGCAATTATAAAACTGGGGGGGCAAATTGCAATTTCTGAATGTGCGATGGGGGGTAATGTCCCCCCCGTCCCCAGTGAAAGTTGCGCCCCTGGATAGCTAGCTACATCATTTGGGATGAACTTTATTTAGGCTACTTTAATCAAAACACAGAGGCTGTTTAGACATGCAAATGACCTGAAAGGTTCCTCGGCTCATCCGAAAATTTAACAGAAAGGGGATGACTTCCTGCACATAACACTCGACTCTATACCCACTATAATCTGTAGCCGCTCTGTGACATCGGGACGCGATCAGGATCTAAAAAATCATCCAAAATTGTGGAAGCTGCTACAAGGTCAATTCATCATGTAATCAGCAAGTATAGCTAAAACTAACGGATTGGAATGTTCGTGTTAGAGAAAAGGAGGGCTGCAAGGTGCAAAAGGGCATGTGCTGTGTGTATGTGTCCATGTACTATCAACCTTGCTAAACCACTGTGTGTATGTATGTATGTATGTGTGTGTGTGTGTGTGTGTGTGTGTGTGTGTGTGTGTGTGTGTGTGTGTGTGTGTGTGTGTGTGTGTGTGTGTGTGTGTGTGTGTGTGTTGTCCCAGTGTGGTAGTTGTTCGCCCTTCTAACATGACTCTGGAAGGAGGATTCAGTATGGCTTCTCTCAAAGGCTGTTGCGCCATCCTGTCCTCGCCACACTTCAACTGCAGCCTGGTCTACCCCCGAGAGGTAGGAGGAGGACAGAGAGAAGAGGATGGAAAGAGGAGCATGGAGAATGGAAGCACCCTGACCTCTTTCTTGTCACAAGTCAAGTGTAAACATTCTGATATAGTTTAAGTTGTCCATTTTGAGGAAGTTTGTGATGAAATTACATGACATTTAAAATGACATTTGTTCTAAATGTAAAGATATTGAAGATATTTTAGAGCATTGAAAGTGTGTTTCATATTTCATATTGATGTCATTAGAGTGCTGCTATTTTTAGATTAATTCTTTGTAATACTATTTTATTTTATTCATTAGTTCCTGAGATCTACATAGCTTGTGACCACATGGTGGCACTACAGCAATCTCTTTTGGTATACATGTGCGTGTTTTTGGACCAAGTCAGCTGACCAGGTGTCTTTCTGTCTGTCTGATTCTCCAGAAATTCTCCAGAAAGCGATTCGTTTCCCCTCCCATAGCCGTGTAGTGTAGTGGAAGGACAGGCCACACTGACCTCCATAACTTCCTGGAGTTCTTGGGTTTGTGTGTGTGCATTTTGTGTGTGTGTGTTTTTTTTAGTTTTATTATCCTTGTGGGGACCAGAAGTATTCACAAGGATAGTAAATCAAGGAAAATTCAGACAAGTGGGAACTTTTTGCTGCTCCCCCTCTAGGAAAAAGGCTATTCTAGGCTTAGGGGTTAGGTTTAGGTTTAGGTTTACAATTAGGGTTTAGGTTTAATATTAGGGTTAAGGTTAGGGTTTAGGTTTAAAGGTTAGGGAATTTGATTTTTGAATGGGAATCAATTGTTTGGTCCCCACAAGTATAGTAAAACAAACGTGCGTGCGTGGGCATGCAGACAGACAGAATAGTACAAATAGTTTAGGGAGATGAGGGAAGGAAATAGGAAGGGAGGGAAACAGGGACAAAGAAAGCTAGCCACAGAGAACAGAGAGAAGCCACTTTCACTGAACAAAAATATAAACGCAACCTTAAGAAAAGGTAGGGGCATGGATCAGAACACCAGTCAGTATCTGGTGTGACCACCATTTGCCTCATGCAGTGCGACACGTCTCCTTTGCATAGAGTTGATCAGGCTGTTGATTGTGGCCTGTGGAATGTTGTCCCACTCCTTTTCAATGGCTGTGCGAAGTTGCTGGATATTAGCGGGAACTAGAACATGCTGTCGTACACGTTGATCCAGAGCATCCAAAACATGCTCATTGGGTGAAATGTCTGGTAAGTATGCAGGCCATTGAAGAACTGGGACATTTCCAGCTTCCAGGAATTGTGTACAGATCATTGTGACATGGGGCCGTGCATTATCATGCTGAAACATGAGGTAATGGCAACGGATGAATGGCACGACATTGGGCCTCAGGATGTCGTCACGGTATTTCGGTGCATTCAAAATGCCATCAATAAAATGCAATTGTGCTTGTTGTCCGTAGTTTATGCCTGCTCATACCATAACCCCACCGCCACCATGGGACACTCTGTTCACAACGTTGACATCAGAAAACTGCTCGCACACACGACCCCATACATGCTATCTGCCAGGTACAGTTTAAACCGGGATTCATCTGTAAAGAGCACACTTCTCCAGCATGCCAGTGGCCATTGAAGGTGAGCATTTGCCCACCGAAGTCAGTTACGATGCCAAACTGCAGTCAGGTCAAGACCCTGGTGAGGAAGACGAGCATGCAGGCAAGCTTCCCTAAGACGGTTTCTGACAGTTTGTGCAGAAATTATTCAGTTGTGCAAACCCACAGTTTCATCAGCTGTTCGGATGGCTGGTCTCAGATGACCCGCAGGTGAGAAGAAGCCGGATGTGGAGGTCCTAGGCTGGTGTGGGTACACGTGATCTGTGGTTGTGCGGCCGGTTGGACGTACTGCCAAATACGCTAAAACGAAGTTGGAGGCGGCTTATGGTAGAGAAATGAACATTCAATTCTCTGGCAACAGCTCTGGTGGGCATTCCTGCAGTCAGCATGCCAATTGCACTTTCCCTTAAAACTTGAGACATCTGTAGAATTGTGTTGTGTGACAAAACTGCACATTTTAGAGTGGCCTTTTATTGTCCCCAGTACAAGGTGCACCTGTGTAATGATCATGCCGTTTAAGCAGCTTCTTGATATGCCACACCTTTCAGGTGGAGGGATTATATTGGCAAAGGAGAAATGCTCAGAAACAAGGATTTAAAAAAAAAGTGTATGCACAAAATTTGAGAGAAATATGGTTTTGTGTGTATGGAAACCTTATGGGATCTTTTATTTCAGTTCATGAAAAAAAACTGGCAACAACACTTTTTTTTAGTTCAGTGTGTATATAGGGAAGTAGGAAAAATACTGAGGTTTGGATGGTACAAATGTACATGGTCTAGGTAGGCCAGTAGTTACACTGTCACACCCTGGCCTTAGTTATCTTTGTTTTCATTATTATTTTAGTTAGGTCAGGGTGTGACATGGGGAAGTTTGTGTGTTTTTTGTATTGTCTAGGGCACAGGTGTCAAACTCATTCCACGGGGGGCCGAGTGTCTGCGGGTTTTCGCTCCTCCCTTGTACTTGATTGATGAATTAACATCACTAATTAGTTAGGAACTCCCCACACCTGGTTGTCTAGGGCTTTATTGAAAGGAAAAACCAAAAACCTGCAGACACTAGGCCCTCCGTGGAATGAGTTTGACACCCCTGGTCTAGGGTGTTGTATGGTTTAGGGGGTTTATTAGAGGAGATGGTTTAGTGTTCAGTGTAGGTGTCTAGGAAAGTCTATGGTTGCCTGAATTGGGTCTCAATTAGAGACAGCTGGTTATTGTTGTCTCTGATTGGGAGCCATATTTAAGGCAACCATAGGCTTTAGCTTTTTTGTGGGTAATTGTCTATGTCAGTGTGTAATGGTCAGTGTCAGCACCATTTTGTTATTATAGCTTCACGGTCGTCAGTTTGTTATTTTGTTTGTTTAGTTGTATAGTGTTCGTTTTGTGTTTTTTCCCTCTTCTGAATAAAAGAAGATGTACTTTCCACACGCTGCGCCTTGGTCCAATCTCTCACCCAAAGACGATCGTGACAGAATTAACTAAAATAATAATGAAAACAAAGATAACTAAGGCCAGGGTGTGACATACACTACATTATCATGGAATCATCCGACCTCTGCTGTATAGGCTATTTTGTTGTGTACTGTTTAGCATGGTTTTTAAAGTTCACTTGCGACCTGCCACATTAGTTATTGTCTAAGTATCAGGGGTTGAATATTTTTGATTATAACAAGTGTATAACTAAGCAAATTAAGCTCTTGGTGAAATTATTGCAAAGTGTAAAGCCATGAGTGGCCTACCATTTCAATGTTTTACCAAACTGCTTGACCGATTGGTTTTACCTATTATTACAAATGCAGCATGTGGTTAAATAAGTATACTGTTTTTTTCTTTGTTAAAGGCCCAAATGCAGCCATTTTTATATCACTATCAAATCATTTCTGGGTACCTTACTGTAATAGATTTCCATTAAAATGGGCAAAAATTCTCTTTATCAAAAAAAACTTTCTCAAGCAAGAATTTTGCTAGGACTGTTTGGGACTGTTTTGAGTGTGGAGGGGGAAACTGAAAACCAGCTGTTTTTGGCAGCGAGATTTGGATCTCTCTTTGTTATTAGTCTTTTAACCTGCTGATTAGAAGGTCCTGTGTAGATGGGATTTTTAACCAGCAGCAACTATCAGGAAATAACACTGATTACATTTTCATCACACTTTTACAGTGCTAGTTTCATCCACTGTTGTACAATATGATAGACACACACAAAACAGAATTTTGACTGCACTTGGCCTTTAATACTGCTGCATTACAAAGTGATGTGTGCAGGTAAGGTGACAAATGCAAAGATACATTTATGCACCATATTGTAGGCTAAATACCTTTATTTTAGTTCTATTCACTTTTGTTT
The DNA here is from genome assembly GCF_016432855.1 of Salvelinus namaycush. NCBI lineage: Eukaryota > Metazoa > Chordata > Actinopteri > Salmoniformes > Salmonidae > Salvelinus > Salvelinus namaycush. The sequence goes on along the minus strand of NC_052324.1, from coordinate 11,490,269 downwards.
GTATTTGTCAAACAGACAATTAAAATATTGATAAACAACACAATGATTTGTGTAGTGCCTACTACTTCCTAATTATCCCGAACCAAGCTTAATTGATGTATAAGAGGTTGTTGACACTTAATTGCATGGCCGTGTTCAGTGGCATTGGAGCTTAATACCAAATTATATTGGAGAATCCCATGTGCCTAAACAGAAGGATGGATGTAATTCAAAACACAAGAGTCTAGTTAGTTCAGTGTCAAGATTATCTATCATCTCTACGCCACATTTCAGATAAATGTATGTTTTCATTCATTATGATTTTAAGATAAGATATACTTTATTGTCCCCACGGGGGAAATGCATTGGACAGCCAATATAGCTGCATAAAAATAAATATGAAATGTTAATTATATAAATGTATTATTTGAGTCTTATTCAGTACATTTAGTTATTGCTTGCTTTTCTACCAAGTCTACCAACCTTGCCTGCAGGCATGCCAGCTAAGATAGTTAGACCAGGGCTCTCCAAACCTGTTCCTGGAGAGCTACCCTCCTGTAGGTTTTCAGTCCAACCCCAGTTGTAACTAACCTGATTCAGTTTATCAACCAGCTTTTTATTTGAATCAGGTGCGCTACATTAGAGTTGGAGCGAAAACCTACAGGAAGGTAGCTCTCCAGGAACAGGGTTGGAGAGGCCTGAGTTAGACAAGCTAGCTACTCTAACTTTATCGATACCCTGAAATGGCTTCTTAGTAGCTAGTTATGAGGTTGGGAGAACGGGTACCTATCTGGGCTAGCTAAAGCCAACTTCATAAAATTACTTTGTGGCTAGTATTACGACACAGAAATAATAAATATTTAATTAATAAATAAAACACATTTTTAAACAGGACAAATCTGAGGGGGCACGTGCCCCTGTTCCCCTCTATGGACGCCTCTGTTTTTTGTTGTTGTTTTTGTGTTTTTTGTATACATTTTTACAAAGGGCGCTGCAGGTCAAGTTGATCTAAAAATATAATTTATTTTAGGCTATAAAGTATTGGTTGGAGAAAAGTCAGTTTAATGATTTTAAAAGCATGTCAAAGTGCACAAGGAGTGCATTCTGTAATTCCAGATGTTTCCACGCCGTTCAAATGTGGAAATTCACCTATATAACCATATTCCTGCTGAATTACTAACGTCTCCATGGCAACTGGTGTTCATAAGCGAGAGACGAGAGCCCTTGAAGATGCATTAGGATGCTTTCGGCTAGGGAGAACAATGTCTTAACTTGAGAGGGGATGTGCGTCAAGAACCTAGTAACAATCTACTGTATCCGTCCTGTTCAATGCACATCTTATTAGAGTTTGAACATTAAAACCCCTAAAAAGGTCTGGGGATTAAGGTTGGTCCACTGGGTCTATGTGCAAGTAAAGTAGCAACACAATGTATTGTTGTTCTTGTTTCTACTCATGAAACCTTTTGGGGAGCAGGACGCGGACGCATCTCCATTTTGTGCGTCATTCTCTACGTTTTTTTTGCATTTGATTATCAATTCAGACTCCTTATTGAATCTGGTGTTATACAGCAGCCACTACTTCCGGCCTTGTACTGCCTCTGCCTCCGCTCAGCCCTTGGACAAAGTCACTGTATGTACACACACACACACACACACACACACACAAACTCCAGGAAGCGATGGAGGTTAATGTGGCCTGTCCTTCCCCCACACTACACGGCTATGAGAGGGGAAACTAATTGTCTTCAGGAGTATTGGAATAGTAGAAGGCTCTGACGCAGGTACAAAGCCTGGCCATGTGTGTGTTTCTGTGCGTGTGTGTGTATGGGGGGTGGGGGGTGGGGGGGGGGTGGAAACTAGTCTTTTCAGGGAACACGTGCAGAGAACCATTCGATTAGCCAGTTCATCTTCTTCCCCCCTCTTCATACAACCCCTCCATGACTGTGGGGTTGAATTTTGGGCGAGTTTATTAATTGGATTTCAGTCTGAAAGGCGTCTCAATTACGGCAAAGGAACATTTCTCAGAAAGGTTTCCCTCAAATCAGAGATGTTAGTTTCTGAGGCCTTGGTAAAGAGCATCTGGTGCCTCTGGAAGGACATGTGCTCTTGCTATTTCGCTTGTTTCAAAAAGCCTCTGTAGGCTCTAATGCTCTAACCAAGTCCATGCACCATCCAGCTCTAAGTCTCCTGCTGCCTCACATGTCTGAATGTAAGGGATGTAAACGTGTCATTTAAAGGCACAATCTGGGATATTTTTTGTTCTTCAAAATGGTAATTAAATCCCCATTGATTCTTGAATAACAGCTTGTATGAGCTCAGTATAACTGACTGTCTTACCCTGTCATAACCCCAAATAAAAGGTTAAATACCGTTGCTTATATGTGAATTAGGTACTGTAAGCAATTTTCACCTATCACTTGTAAGTAAATATATTCAGTTTTGGTAAAAAGCATAGAGATTCATAGAGGGCACAGTCCTGGATTAAAAAACAAAAAAGTCTTCTCCATCTCATTCCAGAGGTAGCCAACCTTTCTGCTCTACTTCGATGTCACTTCTCCAGTGACATTTTTGGTAGTCCTCCCTTCCTTTTCCCCTGTGGATTCCATGTCAAGGCTTGCCTTGTCTGGAAAACCGCCCCTATATGTAATAAAAAAGTGGGGTTAAATGGTTTCATATGGATAATATTAAACACAAAAGTACTCGGAGCAGAGGGGACTACTTTCTAAACAAGATGTGCCAACGTTTCCTATTAATAAAAAAAACACAGGTAGTGAACTTGCTAATGTATTCTAATTGATAGACTATTGGCTGCCAGCTGTTACATTTTCGATTTTAATAGATTAATAAAACTTGATCAAGTCTCTAGACAGAGTGACTGTGTTTCTGACAGAGGGAGATGCTGATGATCATAATTATGTTGGTATAATTTAGCCGCTCTAGCCTAACCTCTGTTGCCGGAGTGCTAGCTGTTTACAGAGTGCTGGTGTGTGGTGACAATTTAGTGATTAGCAGCGGGCTCTCTGGTGGCTTGTGTCATTCCAGCTGTGCGACATTTGTAGACATTATGTTCTTGCTCCTTGTACCTCGCTGTTAAGAACATTGTTAACAACCACACCTGCTATAGTCCAGACTGGAAGGACCATAGACGGGGGGAAAGGTGACTGAATTAGACGGTTGGAGTCAATTCCGTTAAATCAGGAGATTCAAAATAGGGAAAGCACTTGTACACTGTGCAGGTTTTCCTTTTCAGTCTATAATCAAGAGACGAGATCGACCATCCAGTATCTTCTTGAAGGTTTATGCACATTGGTAGCATTACAATACAGAACATGGATGCATAATAACTAGAGCTCTGGTATGGTGTAAATCTAACAGATAGTCTAACTAAAAGTTTGTGGATGGTAGTGGAAAACGTTATTGTAGTAGAATTAGCAGAGTTATTATAAAAGTTTAGTCAGAGCACATTTAAAGTCGGTTTGGTGTGTCTAGCTTAAATTGTTCAAGAGCAGTAGTCCGGCTAATTTATTTTTACCAGTGAAATGACCATTGACATTTTATGCAAATATATTTTTAAAAGTGTAAATACCATCAAAATACTTTTTCAAGCTACCCGAAGATCACCAATCTACAATTGTTAAAGTAGCAGGTGAAGATGAAGCGGTTTAACAGCTAGAGTGAGCAGAAAACAATAAGTTACAAACACACGGATGCAGTTAAACACACTGAAACAAACACACATAGGTGTGGATATCATGGGCAACAAAGTATCCCTAAATGAACATCAAAAACTATTTCATTGCACAGCCATACTTCGGTCAATCTGAGAACTCTTAAAGATGGGCAACGTGTTATTGTGAAGGGGTAAGATGTGAGCTAAAAATATCCTTCAATTCAGAGAACATCTGTCCTAATCCTCTGCTAATCACTGTGGCAACCGAAAAAACTGCCAAACAACCTTTCATTCATTGTTTCGGATACAGCAAGTCAGAGATGGGAAGACATCTTGATTGACGCTGATTAGAGCTCTGTCGCCTCAACCTTTTATGTGGCCTTTATTTCTCCATCTCCTATAGCTTTCTCTCTCTTTAACGCACTCACATGCACACATACTATTCAGTTTGAGGCCTCATTTCCCTTAATGGTTTCCTGGTGATGACTTTTCAGTCATATCCTACCTCATAAATAAAAGGCAATATCTAAACCAATAAACATAAAAAAGTACCAATAAACACACATGGGCACGTGAATCCCCCCCCCCCCACACACACACACACATGTAAAGAAAAAAGAAATGCTTCCGTACAGTTTCGATTTCAACACCTCAGCCCCCAGGAACAAATCAAGTAGCCGGCTAGTGCATGTGAAATTTGGTTCTTGTTTCAGAGATTAGAGCAATATCTACATGAACAGTTCAGTGGGTGGTGTGAGGGGGTCTGTGTCAACTCCCTAAAGGAGGCGTATAAATGCCCCTTGGCATAGGTATATTTAACCTCACCTTTTCTCCATTGCATCATCTTCTCCTCCATAACACATGAGAACAGGTTCCTGTTCATTAGGGCATACAACTGATCACGTTTGAAAACATTTTGCAACAAATCACAAAAATGGTTGTTTCTTAATGGTGAGGTCCAGTGCGTTTCTTCCATTTGGTGCCTAATGAACATGAATCTGGGCTTCCAGGTGTTCAGAATGGGGAAGGCAAGGGGGTTTGAGGTGGTGCCAGGTCAACATCAACATGATTTATACCACTTTCATTACCTTCCAATTAATGATCTTGACAGACCTCTCTCCCATTTAAAGAAAGGACAAGTGGAGGCCAATGTATTCTCTGTCTTTTTTTTATGCTTAATTACCCATTCTCTAAGTCTTTTCTTTTCCACATAGCACAAATTCAAATGGACGTAATTATTTCATATGGTGAAAGAATGGACTGACTGTGCCTTGGAAGTGGGTCAGGGAGAAGAAGACGTTTTTGTCTGTCTGTATTGTAGCGCTGTCATGGCTCTGTCATAGTAGCTCTTTCAGCGCCCGAGGCTAATAGGCTTTCCCATTAGTCGGGTAAGGTTAACTACCATAGCTGCAACACTGAATGGAGGCAAAAGTGTGAGAGAGAGAGAGAGCAAGAAAGCACGTGAGAGAGAGAGGGAGAGAGTGAGAGAGAGAGAGAGAGAGAGAGAGAGCGTGGAGGAGAGAGAGAGCATGAGAAATCAAATCAAATTTTATTGGTCACATACACATGGTTAGCAGATGTTAATGCGATTGTAGCGAAATGCTTGCGCTTCTAGTTCCGACAGTGCAGTAATATCTAACAAGTAATCCAACAATTCCCCAACAACTACCTAATACTCACAAATCTAATGGGGTAAATGAGAATACATAAAAATATATGGATGAGCAATGGTCGAGCGGCATAGGCAAGGTGCAATAGATGGTATAAAATACAGTATATACATATGATATGAGTAATGTAAGATATGTAAACATTATTAAAGTGACATTATTTAAAGTGACTAGTGATCCATGTATTAAAGTGGCCAGTGATTGGGTCTCAATGTAGGCTGTTTAGCAGTCTGATGGCCTTGAGATAGAAGCTGTTTTTCAGTCTCTCGGTCCCATCTTTGATGCACCTGTACTGACCTCGCCTTCTGGATGGTAGTGGTGTGAACAGGCAGTGGCTCGGGTGGATGTTGTCCTTGATGATCTTTTTGGCCTTGCTGTGACATCGGGTGTCATGGAGGGTAGGTAGTTTGCCCCCGGTGATGCGCTGTGCAGCCCACACCACCCTCTGGAGAGCCTTGCGGTTGAGGGTGGTGCAGTTGTACCAGGCTGTGATACAGCCCGACAGGATGCTCTCGATTGTGCATCTGTAAAAGCTTGTCAGGGTTTTGGGTGACAAGCCAAATTTATTCAGCCTCCTGAGGTTGAAGGGGCACTGAACAGATTCCGACAACATATCCCGAGAGAGCCATGTTTCCGTGAAACAGAGGATGTTACAATCTCTGATGTCTCTCTGGAAGGCAACCCTTGCTCGTATTTCGTCTACCTTGTTGTCAGGAGACTGGACATTGGTGAGTAGTATACTCGGGAGTGGTGGGCGATGTGCACGTCTACGGAGCCTGACCAGGAGGCCACTCCGTCTGCCCCTTCTGCGGCCCCGTTGTTTTGGGTCGGCTTCTGGGATTAGATCCACTGTCCTGGGTGGTGGTCCAAACAGAGGATCCGCTTCGGGAAAATCGTATTCCTGAACTATATCCAATAGTTCTTCCTGGCTGTATGTAATAAGACTTAAGATTTCCTGGGGTAACAATGTAAGAAATAATACATAAAAAAACAAATCACTGCATAGTTTCCTAAGGACTCCGAAGAGAGGTGACCATCTCTGTCGGCACCATCTTAGAGAGATAGAGAGAGAAAGAGAGAGAGATTAAGGTAGGATTGTTTGGTTTGGACTGCTATATTCCAGTGAGTTTCAAGACTGAAATTCAGATTGTGGGTGGAAACCATATTATGGATTGTATGGCTTTTTTTTACACTGTAAAAAAGCCAACGTAACCAATTGCTTAATCAGCGTTATTCTGTGAGTTGAGTGGACTTCAGAAGGACAAGAATTTTAGCAAATGTGTTCAAGTTTGTTTACTCAACAAACTCTGCTTTGAAGTGAGCTGAATTTTAATAAGCTTGTTGAGTAAAATGACAAATTCATGTTTGCTCAAAAGCACTCAAAACCATGCCCGTCGTCATATTTCCCAGCTTGCTCTATTGTAGGTTGATTTTCAGAATTGTTTGTTCCAATACCAAAGTAAAACGAGTCCTATATAGACATAACCTGAAAGGCCGCTCAGCAAGGAAGAAGCCACTGCTCCAAAACCGCCATAAAAAAGCCAGACTATGGTTTGCAACTGCACATGGGGACAAAGATCGTACTTTTTGGTGAAATGTCCTCTGGTCTGATGAAACAAAAATAGAACTGTTTGGCCATAATGACCATCGTTATGTTTGGAGGAAAAAGGGGGCGGCTTGCAAGCCGGAGAACACCATCCCAACCGTGAAGCACGGGGGTGGCAGCATCATGTTGTGGGGGTGAGGAAGGACAATTATGTGGATATATTGAAGCAACATCTCAAGACATCAGTCAGGAAGTTAAAGCTTGGTCGCAAATGGGTCTTCCAAATGGACAATGACCCCAAGCATACTTCCAAAGTTGTGGTAAAATGGCTTAAGGACAACAAAGTCAAGGTATTGGAGTGGCCATCACAAAGCCCTGACCTCAATCCTATAGAAAATGTGTGAGCAGAACTGAAAAGGCGTGTGCGAGCAAGGAGGCCTGCAAACCTGACTCAGTTACACCAGCTCTGTCAGGAGGAACGGGCCAAAATTCACCCAACTTATTGTGGGAAGCTTGTGGAAGGCTATCCGAAACGTTTGACCCAAGTTAAACAATTTAATGGCAATGCTATCAAATACTACTTGAGTGCATGTAAACTTCTGACCCACTGGGAATGTGATGAAAGAAATAAAAGCTGAAATAAATCATTCTCTACTATTATTCTGACATTTCACATTCTTAAAATAAAGTGGTGATCCTAATTGACCTAAAACATAATTTTTACTAGAATTAAATGTCAGGAATTGTGAAAAACTGAGTTTAAATGTATTTGGCTAAGGTGTATGTAAACTTCCGACTTCAACTGTATATAGGGAAGTGATGGAGTCCAGGTGAGTCTGACGACACGCAGGTGCTGGTAACGATGGTGACAGGTGTCCCTTTTGCCCTCAGATCAGCCTCAATTCGTTGGGGCATGGACTCTACAAAGTGTCAAAAGCGTTCCACAAGGATGCTGGCCCATGTTGACTCCAATGTTTTCCACAGTTGGGTGGATTTCCTTGGGTGGTGAACCATTCTTGTTGAATTTGAAAACTCCAGCAGCATTGCAGTTCTTGACACAAACTGATGCACCTGGCACCTAATACCATACCACGTTTAAAGGCACTTAAATCTTTTGTCTTGCCCATTCACCCTCTGAATGGCACACATACACAAATCCATGCCTCTTAAAAATCCTTCTTTAACATGTTTCCTACCCGTCATCTTCACTGATTTAATTGGATTAAACAAGTGACATCAATAAGGGATCATAGCTTTCACCTGGTCAGTCTATCTATGTCATGGAAAGGTGTTCATAATCTTTTGTTCACTTGGTTTATGTAATGTATTGTCATAAATAGTTTAATTATAAAGATGATATATTCACTTAGACACTCCCTTGATGAAGGCTACAGGACTGAAAAGGCATTGAATACAACGATCATGTCTCTGTCGCCAACAAATGCAGTCATAGGCGGTAACTACAATTCACTCGAAAGGCACTCTGGAAAATATGCAAATAAGATAGAAACACAATAAATTCTCAAGTTGAATGCTATGTTGACTCAACATAAAATTCAAAGTTTAGTGAACATACAATTCAACTTGAGAATGAATGTTGGCATAGCTATATGCCACATGTTGAGCAAACTCACAATCCTATTAGGGAGTGAACGTTATTTATTATAAGGGTTACATGGAGAAAATTGGACCGCTCTGAAATGAAAATATATTTAACCTAAACCCTATCTTAATCCCAAAATAATAATTAAAACAAAGTGGATAGCAGAGAACATGTCTAGCGTTTAACCTCACTTATTGGACAGACCAGAGTCAGATATGCAGTTTTAGAAACTGTCCTTTGTCCTGTAAGCATTACATGGCAATGCAGGAATTTTGATAGCACACAGGGCTGCAGGTCAGAAGGTTTATGGGTTCGCAGACCACCGTTGACAAGAGCAGGGGTGGAAAGATCTCCTTTATAGTAAAAGCATTGCATCTATCATTGTATTTGCATGTCCGTGAAAAACATTGTATTTTATAAACATTTCATGCAATTCTATGTAATTTTACATACAGCATTAGCATAATCTATTTTAATTCCACACTAATTACCAAAATTACAGGCTGAGAATGGACAAAGAGATAGGCTAATGTGTTCATCTTATCATAATTCTCCAATTATCAGGAATTAAGGTAAGACCCAAGTGCAGACTGTGTGAAGTAACAATGTTTATTGTAACCACAGGGGCAGGCAAACAGGTCAAGGCAGGCAGGGGTCGATAATAAAGTGTAGGAGCAAAGGTACAGGACGGCAGGTAGGCTCAGGGAGAGGCAGAGTTCAGTAATCCAGAGGTGGAGCAAAGGTACAGGATGGCAGGCAGGTTCAGGCAGAGTGGTCAGGCAGGCGGGTACAGGGTCAGGACAGGCAAGGGTCAAAAACCAGGAGGCCGAGAAAAAGCGAGGCTGAGAAAAGACAGGCGCTGACAGGGCGACCACTGGTGAGCTTGACAAACAAGACGAAGTGACACAGACAGAAAACACAGGTATAAATACCCAGAGGATAAGTGGGGAAGATGGGCGACACCTGGAGGGGGTGGAGACAAGCAAAAGGACAGGTGCAACAGATCAGGGCGTGACACCAATGCCAAATCAGTGTGTCTTGTTTGCAACGAAACTGTCCCTGTTTGCAGATAATTAAATCTGAGACATCATTAAGAATCTGAGCATGGTACTTTCAAAAGTTAGGCCTACCGACGCAGAAACATGTGAGCTTTAACAGATGGCTACTCTTCTTCCGTGGCTGAACCCAATGAGAGAAGGTCACACGTGTTTCCCTAAAAGCTGTCTGTGTTTAAACATCTTCTATTGTACAGAAAGTGAATAGCTTAATCAATTGATAGTGACAGAATTAGATTACTTCCCAAGCAAAGTCTATTTGTTGCCTCCTCGGCTATAAGAGGTTGTAAATCAGCCTCTGAATATTCAAAGAAACTAAACAATGATATTCCCATATGCATCAGAGTCACGTTGTTTCCGGGTATTTTACAGCTGGTTTCTAGCAAAAAAGTATCGCGGAACAAATCGCTGTTATAGATCACTTTATTTAATCGGATCAGTTTTCTTTTCTTTAAAATCTTAAGCTAGCAATGGGTAGGCCTGTGCTTTTTACCATTTTCTTTAATAAAAGGTAGGCTATGGCATAGCCTCTCATAACCCTCAATGCGAGTCTTGGTTTTAACTTAACTGCCCTTCACTGGCATGGAGGTATAGACTATTTAAAGAGTGTATGGTGGGTGAAGGAATTGACCGACAAATCCATGGACATAGCAGCCTATAGCCTAATTTCGTCTGTTAAACAGGAAGGCCTACCTCTTCTTTCTTAAATAGGAAGAAATAGGCACCAACACAAAGCCCTCTTTCTGTTATTAAAGTCTAATTAAAATGAAGATGGTTTAACTGAATTATGCTTACTTGTGCCTACTATTTACACCATCCCAGCAGCTACTGATCTTAGAAATATAACTTTGCTCTGTGTTTCTCCGAGCATGCACTTCGTAGACTATCGGCTAGGATTAATTTGATTGAGACCACACTAAATAGTCTATTAGCGCACTTGTGTGTCCAGAGAGGAAGGCGGCATAGGGCACACCGATCGATATACAGTGCATTCGGAAAGTATTCAGAACCCGTTACTTTTTTCACGTTACAGCCTTTTTCTGAAATTGATTAATTTCGTTTTTTTCCTCATTGATCTACATAAAATACACCATAATGAAAAAAAAAGTTTTTAGACATTTTAGCAAATGTATTAAATATAAAAAACTGATATCACATTTACATAAGTATTCAGACACTTTATTCAGTACTTTGTTGAAGCACCTTTGGCAGAGATTACAGCCTCAAGTCTTCTTTGGTATGACGCTACAAGCTTGGCACACCTGTATGTGTGATCCCGGACTTGGTTCACCCATCTCCACAGAGGAACTCTGGAGCTCTGTCAGAGTGACCATTGAGTTCTTGGTCACCTCCCTGACCAAGGCCCTTCTCCCCCGATTGCTCAGTTTGGCTGGGTGGCCAGCTCTAGGAAGAGTCCTGGTGGTTCCAAACTTCATCCATTTAAGAATGATTGAGGCCACTGTGTTCTTGGGGACCTTCAATGATGTAGAAATGTTTTGGTACCCTTCCCCAGATCTGTGCCTGGACATAATTCTGTCTCAGAGCTCTACAGACAATTCCTCAGACCTCATGGCTTGGTTTTTGCTCTGACATGCACTGTCAACAGTGGGACCTTATATAGACTCATATCTAGATGACCAGCGGGTGGGACACAGTCGTTTTAGAGTTACATTTTCTTTTTTTGATGCAAAATCAAATAGAACACTCAACATTGACCATCTCTTTATGCTATGCCCGAAGAAGGTGTATAACAGTTCAACAGTATCATAAAACTGTTGAAGCCAGGTTCAGATTTGTTTAAATCCAGGCTAAGATTGTACTCTGCGCAATGCACATAAACAGCAAGCTGCTCTTTTTCGGATATTCTGGCCAGCACACCTGAATAGACCTCGCTCATGTTAGCAGCTCCATCATCCCCTGCCCACAACATTTTGAAATATCCAGCCCATTATCCTCTATGCTGCATACAATGTTGAAGCTCAGCTGTTGATGTGTCAGCAGTCTCTAGAAATCCCCAAAACAACTCTGTGATGGTCAGATCTGTGGCGACATTATTTGCATCCCTTATCACTCTCACATAGCGATAAACTTGGCTGAACTGGTCTACTTTGGATACATCCGGTGTGGTGTCCGTAATAATAGAAACGAATGGGGCTTCCTGCATCTCTCCCTGAATGTCACACTTCACTCTCTTCGCTAAGATATAAATCCGCTCATTTTGGATTTGAGGACTGAGATAGTTAACAGCTTATATGGGGCGTTCTAAAAATTATTTCAGAACTGGGTCGTAAAATGCCAGAAGTTCAATTATACTGAGAAAAGTCCTACTGTTGGCCTGCCCCATCTTTTCACGGTGCCCTCTCAATGCCAAATTACACGGTGCAAATGTGAGAGTTACATTAACTATGCGCTTAAACACCTGTTGCCATAAATGTTCTGCGTTACGCACGCCTCTCTCCATTTCTGCGTCAATAGTGCCATTGAGCTTCCATTGCTCATATACCAAACAGGCACCCATGTGAATCTGGGATGTCTCATGACACACTATTTTAGATGTTAGTTGGCGCCAATCTCTCACCCCATTCACCCACGCATCAGAGAAGAAAGGGGCACTCCGATCTCCGAACAGCCAGCAAGGCTCACAATACCGCAATCTAGCTTGGCCGAATAACATAGCCATGTTGAATAAAATTTTACAGTGTAGAGGGCTACTACAAAACGTCAGAAGTTTTCCATGTACACCATTCATTGGGCAGTTCTACTTCAATCATCTTCTATGGCAATAGTACACATACAATATACTTAATCCTACTGTGCTTTACTGCAACAAATAAGTTCTGCCCTTGCCAAGAATAATTTTATCATGAAACAACACAACGCCTATTCTACGATGTTGAATGTATTTTCTTTGAAATTATGTGGACACAACGTTGATTCAACCAATGTGTGCCAGTGGGAAGTGTCCTTTCGTCCTACATTTGTAAATCGTCAGCTGTTTGCATTGAGCTTTAAATAGTAAATACAAAAAAAAACTATTCAGGTCCAATGATAGTAAACAAGCATAAATCATAGACTGTCATATAACATGAAATGATGAGTAATGAGGGCCAAAAAACAAACTCAAACCCTCTGTCTTCAATTAGATAAAACATTATACATATTTTTAGTGTGACTACAAACTAATCCCATGATGGTCTAATCATTAGCATGACTAATACTGTATTATGTGACCGACGGAGGCCAGGAACAAACATCACGGAACTTGACCTCTTGAACCCAGAGTCAGTCATATAGAGAGAAATGGCTCTGCCTCTGCCTGAACCCCCTCTCTGCTAGATCATAATAATACCAATCCCATCCAACCTCGGGATAAAATAATGTACCAAATGTTTCGTGAGACCAATTTTCAGGTAATTTCTATTCCCTACTGGCACGCACCTTTAACTTGGGAACACACAAAACACAAACAGGGCCAGCTCCGGCTGAAAAACCCATTTACTGATCTTCATGAAACTCAGACAAAGCTAAGTGGATTTTTCATTACCCATGTCTAATAGGGGAAGGAAAATTACAGCTGCGGGTATTAGTTTGGTTTGCTGATGGACATTTTTCCTCTAAAACGAAAGGACCAAAAGGGTATACTACACGTGGCACGAGCATTAGAGAAATGAGCACAATGTCTCCCCATGCGCCCACCACCACTCACCTGTAATTTGGGAACATACAAACTCGCTGGAGCACGAAAAGGCACTTTTTAACTCCTACCTTGATTATCCCCTTCAGACTGCAACAGAAAGAGGGGGTGGGGCAGGGGGTGGTGTAAAATCAAGGAAAAAACATTGCAAATGGCCTCTGTTAGCACAGTCAAACATTTTCTCATGTTTCTTCTCAAATAACTCATACACTTTTCCTAAAACAGGGGAAAGATGCCTTGCTAGGACATAAGTCTTTATTTTCTGAAGTTCAGACTATTTATTGAATATGACCTGTTATAGTACCAGATAGTATATGTATTATGAATAAGAAGAGTGTACAAGCTCTGTAGATCAAGGTATTTATGCATTAATACAGTATTGTTATTTAGCAGACATTCTATTAAAGTGACGAACAGTCTACACATAGTATAGCCTAGACAAGGCCTGTGCGAGATTCAAACCCACCAACCACCATGTCCTTGCAAGCACCACACGCCAACCATCTGAGCCTTTGTAATCATCTATGTATCCACTTTACAGTATGTATCGACATACAGTACCAGTCAAAAGTTTGGACACACCTACTCATTCAAGGGTTTTTCTTTATTTTAACTATTTTCTACATTGTAGAATAATAGTGAAGGCATCAAAACTATGAAATAACACATATGGAATCATGTAGTAACCAAAAAAGTTTTAAACAAATCAAAATATATATTACATTTGAGATTCTTCAAAGTAGCCACCCTTTGCTTTGATGACAGCTTTGCACACTCTTGGAAGACCCAGTTACCTCCACTGCAGAGGATAAGTTCATTAGAGTTACCAGCCTCAGAAATTGCAGACCAAATAAATGCTTCACAGACACATCTCAACATCAACTGTTCAGAGGAGACTGTGTGAATCAGGCCTTCCTGGTCGAATTGCTGCAAAGAAACCAGTACACAAGGATACAAATAAGAAGAAGGGACTTGCTTGGTCCATGAGCAATGGATATTAGACCCGGTGGAAATCTGTCCTTTGGTCTGATGTGTCCAAATTTGAGATTTTTGGTTCCAACTGCCGTGTCTTCGTGATAGGCAGAGTAGGTGAACGGGCGTGGGCTAATTAATTAAGTTTTTCACTCACCGTGTTTATTCCGAAAAATGTCTGTCCTCACACTGGTAGCCTATTGACAAACATTAAGAATAAGCTTCGTGGTGAGTTGTTGCCTATTCGGCAGCTATTTAGCTAACGTTAGGTGAATTGATCATGTTACTTTGTATTGCATTTTGTCACGTTCCTGACCTGTTTTCTGTTGTTTTTGTATGTGTTTAGTTGGTCAGGGCGTGAGTGGGGGTGGGCATTCTATGTTATGTGTTTCTATGTTGGGTTAAATGTGTTGCCTGATATGGTTCTCAATTAGAGGCAGGTGTTTGACGTTTCCTCTGATTGAGAACCATATTAAGGTAGGCTGTTCTCACTGTTTGTTTGTGGGTGATTGTTGCTGTGTCTGTGTTTGTGCACCACACGGTACTGTTTCGTTTTGTTTAGTCTGTTCGTGCGTTCTTCGTTTTATGTTAGTTCGCATGTTTAGGTCTGTTGACGTTGTTTTGTAGTTTGTCTTGTATTTTCGTATTCGTTATTATAATTAAATTCATTATGTCTACATACCTCGCTGCGTGTTGGTCCGATCCATGCTCCTCCTCATTCGAGGAGGAGGAATATGACGAACGTTACACATTTGTTGGCAACCTTGTACTTTACGAAGTTTTTGGAACAGATTCTTGTTAGAACGTTCCACAAATTATACCCACCCCAAGCAAGTTAATGTTTCTGATATTTTTGGACTACTAAACAACTATTGATTTAGAACCATGGAGAGTTACCGCAAGTCGTAAAGAAAACAGGAGCTGCCTCCACTATTCCAGCACCTTTTCAACAACGTGTGTGTGTGTGTGTTTGTGCAAGTAGAAAAAAAACCTCACCCTACTTATAGAGAAATGCCAATGTCATACTCCCATCTTTCATGTTGAGGAAACGGTCTATGACTCATACAGTACAAGCTTTAATTTTTGTTGTCCTAGGCCACCTGGCTAAAATGCTTGCTCGCTAGCCTAACTTCTTTGATGGCCAACGTTAGCTAGTTAACGTTAGCCTTCTACATCTAGCTACATATTGACCTTTCATCCTCTCAGTCCAGGGGCACAATGTACCGTACGAATTTATGGTGGGATCAAAATCGCCATTACAATCATTGGCCAGTACAGAGAATTAAGTAAAACCACAAGTCCAAACCCCTATCCCCATCTATGGCTAATTTGGGAAAAGGACAATTTTAAATAACTAGCTAGCCATCAGAGGACAACACTTTTTTTTGGTGCTCCAGACCATTCACAGTTGAGCTCGCTCAGTTTAGCTCAATGCTGATTGGCTATTGTTTTCTACTTTTTTAATCAAGTGAGGCCAAATGCTTGCTGGCTTCCCTTGCATTCAATGCTATGTGCGGCAACAATGTCATACTCTTCATGACCAGATAGAATCAGATAAATGGCCTTACACATGACATACAGTGAGGGAAAAAAGTATTTGATCCCCTGCTGATTTTGTACGTTTGCCCACTGACAAAGAAATGATCAGTCTATAATTTTAATGGAAGGTTTATTTGAACAGTGAGAGACAGAATATGAACAAAAAAATCCAGAAAAACGCATGTCAAAAATGTTATGAATTGATTTGCATTTTAATGAGGGAAATAAGTATTTGACCCCTCTGCAAAACATGACTTAGTACTTGGTGGCAAAACCCTTGTTGGCAATCACAGAGGTCAGACGTTTCTTGTAGGTGGCCACCAGCTTTGCACACATCTCAGGAGGGATTTTGTTCCACTCCTCTTTGCAGATCTTCTTCAAGTCATTAAGGTTTCGAGGCTGACGTTTGGCAACTCGAACCTTCAGCTCCCTCCACAGATTTTCTATGGGATTAAGGTCTGGAGACTGGCTAGGCCACTCCTGGACCTTAATGTGCTTCTTCTTGAGCCACTCCTTTGTTGCCTTGGCCGTGTGTTTTGGGTCATTGTCATGCTGGAATACCCATCCACGACCCATTTTCAATACCCTGGCTGAGGGAAGGAGGTTTTCACCCAAGATTTGACGGTACATGGCCCCGTCCATCGTCCCTTCGATGCGGTGGAGTTGTCCTGTCCCCTTAGCAGAAAAACACCCCCAAAGCATAATGTTTCCACCTCCATGTTTGACGGTGGGGATGGTTTCTTGGGGTCATAGGCAGCATTCCTCCTCCTCCAAACACGGCAAGTTGAGTTGATGCCAAAGAACTCAATTTTGGTCTCATCTGACCACAACACGTTCACCCAGTTGTCCTCTGAATCATTCAGATGTTCATTGGCAAACTTCAGACGGGCATGTATATGTGCTTTCTTGAGCAGGGGGACCTTGCGGGCGCTGCAGGATTTCAGTCCTTCACGGCGTAGTGTGTTACCAATTGTTTTCTTGGTGACTATGGTCCCAGCTGCCTTGAGATCATTGACAAGATCCTCCTGTGTAGTTCTGGGCTGATTCCTCACCGTTCTCATGATCATTGCAACTCCACGAGGTGAGATCTTGCATGGAGCCCCAGGCTGAGGGAGATTGACAGTTCTTTTGTGTTTCTTCCATTTGCGAATAATCGCAGAAACTGTTGTCACCTTCTCACCAAGCTGCTTGGCGATGGTCTTGTAGCCCATTCCAGCCTTGTGTAGGTCTACAATCCTGTCCCTGACATCCTTGGAGAGCTCTTTGGTCTTGGCCATGGTGGAGAGTTTGGAATCTGATTGATTGATTGCTTCTGTGGACAGGTATCTTTTATACAGGTAAGAAACTGAGATTAGGAGCACTCCCTTTAAGAGTGTGCTCCTAATCTCAGTTCGTTACCTGTATGAAAGACACCTGGGAGCCAGAAATCTTTCTGATTGAGAAGGGGTCAAATACTTATTTCCCTCATTAAAATGCAAATCAATTTATAACATTTTTGACATGCGTTTTTCTGGATTTTTTTGTTGTTATTCTGTCTCTCACTGTTCAAATAAACCTACCATTAAAATTATAGACTGATCATTTCTTTGTCAGTGGGCAAACGTACAAAATCAGCAGGGGATCAAATACTTTTTTCCTTCACTGTACAGAGACTGAAAGGCACTGTTTCGCTCGGATGCTGTCTCCAGTGAGATACACTGGAGACAGCATCCGCCTCTTGTGAATTGAAGGAAAATTCTGAAAACACAGAGATGAAATATACATTATTTTATGTTTTCTGTGTGTCATTTTTGGTGTAAGACTGGCTTCCCTTGGCATCCACGAATACACGCAACTTCTTAGAAGTAGTTTTCACATGCAAACTTTAAAAGTCTGAACTCAGAATCTAATATGCTTCCCAAAGATAACACGTCGCTGTCGTAGAACGTTTATTTTGATTGGCGATTTTCTGCATTTATCAGTGCCATAAGGTAATAGGCTGATTTCAGTTGTGTCCATATACCACTATTATTAGGGACATTGTTCTTCTTGTAAAGCATATATACGTTTTAATCTAAATATTATATTGTAATGAACCCAGGGTCGCTACAATATTGTGTGCATGCAACCGTACTCATTGAGTGATAGTCATACACTTTAATTTACGTTACAATGGTTTGGATTCGGTCTGTATAATTGTAGCTATCTGCCCCAAAATACAAGTGCAGCTGCTTTTCACTGGGCGAATCGCCAAGGCGCCAAAAGTTGGAGGCATGGATAGTCAAAATGTTTGTGAAGTGCTAAGGTTCCCATAATAATTTTTGGACTTCGCGCGAAACACAGTAAATATGTGATATATCTACATGTTAGAACGATGACAGCATTTGCTAGCTACAACCCTATATGAACATAACTAGTAAGTATTTACATTATGATCAAGACTGAAAGTAAAGGACTGCTGCAAGTCAACCAAACTATTTCGGTACGGAAGACTGTTGAGGACACGACTATATCTTCAGACCCGCCTCCATTATGTGAGTGACAGATGAGTTATCCAATAATTGCTATTTATTTACAATTCAATGTCTATTTCCACCAATCGAGGCAGCTACCTCTTTCTTCAGATACACATGATTACTTAGCCATGTTTTGTGCTTGCGTTCTTCCTCAGCGAAGGGTCGAAAAGGAGTAGCAACGATACACGGTGTAGCGCAGGTCTGTTTTACACACATTTCGATGTATCTCTGCAACGAATAAATCCGTCATTACATGTTGATGCGATGGTATAAGCAAAAACATTTGAAAGCATTCGCGTATCTAGCTACACCATTTCCAACGAAGACAACTAAAGTAGCTGGTTAATTATTGTAGTTAGCGATCCAGTGTAGCAGGCTAGCTAGCATAGTTTACACGGCTACATTTAGAAATGTATCAAGTGTAATTAGATATGGCTTTCAGAGCTTTATTCTAAAGTTACACGATTGTGTTTCTTGTCCCTAACTAACGTTAACTACACTAGCTACATATTGCTGTAGCAGTCCAACAGCTAACGTCGTTAGCTAACGTTAATTGGTTACGGTAACATTAGCTACCTAACTGAAGCTAGTTACCTTAACTAGCTAGCCATCTTTACTAAATACTTTAACCAGCTGAATGAACTAAGTAGCTTCCCAATATGCTAGCGAGCTATTTTTTCTCGTATACACAAGATAACTAATAGCTAGCTAACGTTAGTTGTTTTCTCAAACCGTATGCGCACATATGGCCTAGGCAGCCGATAGTGGGCGCCATAATTCGCCACGGCACTGTCGTCTAGGACTGATGTGCATTCCCTGTATTTGTTCCTGTCCCCGGTGAACCATCCCGTAGACAAAGCATCCTCCATTCAGTTTGGAAAGGCATAATTTCCTCAACTAGGAGAGCCGCCGGGGGGAAAAATAACTGGAAAATGTGTAGTCTTAATAAAACTAGATTTTCTGACAATTTAGGATGTGGTACACCCTTGGCTGAACGTGGGGTGCAACGTCCTAAACGTGTTTGATTACAATAACGTTAAGACTACACACATTTTTCCCGGCGGCTCGCTATTAAAAATGGTAAGGAGGGAAGTGATGCCTTGCAGCTTGAATGGAGGATGTTTTATGTACGAGCCGGTCCACGGGGGACACGAGTGTATTAACGGGAATGCACATCAATCCTAGACGATCATTGGATCAACGCTGTAGGCTAGCTCACACCATTAATCCAAAAATAATGCCCGATGAGCAAATGTTTGATTGTAGCTAGCTATTTGTTTAATTACGATCAAGATAATTATCGGTGCGAGGTGATTCTGAGATGAGCCCTCGTTGCATTGTCATTTTGTCCCGACTCAGATATCATTGTGCCAGGTCGTATTATCAAATAAATCTGCTTTGACTTTCTTTAGATTAATAAATTAAATGTGCATAATTTCGCATCAATTCAGTATGTGTGTCATCTGGTCGCCTTCATAATTGTATTACAGCTCAGGGGCATATTCATTAAGCCAATTCTACTGCAAAATGTTTCTTAAAGGAGACGGGGAGGGAACCTACCTAAATATGTCCAATAGAAATTCTAATTTTGCTCTGTTTGCTTCTTAAATGGTTTTTGTAATGAATCATACATTAATTTGAATCAATGCTGTTCCTCATCACACCTTTTAATTTTATGAATGTTGTCATTCATTGCCAAATGTTTATCCACCATTTATTACAATTTTATAATCGTAGCAGTGTGTTATACGATTATTCTTGGGTAGGTTTTTTTTATGCCGCTAACCAACCTTTGCCTTTTTTCAGTAGGTTCGCAGCTGCTCTGAGACTTTGTTTTGTTCCGCCCATAACACGCCCATCTTCTCACCATAAATAGTGGTAAGTGTTGGTCACCAATCTATTCTCTCTCCTCTGTCGTATTTTGTTTCGTCAGTTCTGAAAAACCCAAACCCTGCTCTCATCTCTTTCCCTCGGCCATGTCCATCCACAGCCAGTCAGACAGAGGTGCCCGCTCCTCTCTCCCCGCTGTTACCTGCTCCCAGGACCGAGGTGCCTGCCCTACCCAGCCCGGTGTTAGCCGACAATGGAGACAGAAATTGAGCAACAAGAAAAAGAGACCTCATTCAGCAACACAGAGACAAACGGTGAGTTGTAATCCTTTTGTGTATTAATTAAATAATTGTAACTAATCTAGAAAATGAATAAGAACAGTGTAGTTATCTTTTATAATTTTAAGTGGCGTGGTGCAAGGTTTATGCCCTCCTGTGTTTAAGACTTACTAATAATCAATGTCTGGTCGAAAATATAAACATTTAGATTCCTAAATTGTAGCTGCCATATGTGCCAAAAAAAAGTGCAGAGCAGACAGTGTAGTGAGGTATCCATATCTATTGCATCGGTACTGTTTTAATATGTAAGGACAGTAAGTGGGCTATTAGTATTACATGTGTATCATTTCTACATCAACTGAATGCAGATCCAGAGAACCAGTCTGTGTGTGTGTGCAGGGCTCCAGACTAACATTTTCCCCTAGTGGCACTGGTGACACTAACTTTTTCAGTTGGTGGCACCAGCCTATGATTTGGTTGCACCAGCCTATGATTTGGTTGCACCAGCCTATGATTTGGTTGCACCAGCCTATGATTTGGTTGCACCAGCCTATGATTTGGATGCACCAGCCTATGATTTGGTTGCACCAGCCTATGATTTGGTTGCACCAGCCTATGATTTGGATGCACCAGCCTATGATTTGGTTGCACCAGCCTATGATTTGGATGCACCAGCCTATGATTTGGTTGCACCATAGTTTTTTTGCAATAGAAAAACATAGTCATAATCACCTTCAAGTCATTCACAGTGCTTTAGAAAGTGTAATAGACTACAGAGCTGGTAGGCTATTCAAGAAACAAGTTGTCTATTTAACATGTCCAAGCAGGAATGCATTATTGAATATATTTTGATGTGCTACCTAATCCATTGATTGTCATTAGGGACAGTAGGGTATTGTAATATTTTACTGTTAAAATAGGGCTCCAGAATTGTCTGCATTTTGTTGTTCAATTGAGATGAATTTGTCTATGTGTTTATGTCCACTAATTTATTTTGGGCTAATTTACCACATGAGGAAGTGAACTCAAAACACATTGGCAATACTGAACTAAAATATAAACACAACATGTAAAGTGTTGGTCCAATTTCTCATGAGCTGAAATAAATATCCCAGAAATGTTCCATACGCACAAAATGCTTATTTAGCTCAAATTGTGTGCACAAATTTGTTTACATCCCTGTTAGTGAGCATTTCTCCTTGCCAAGATAATCCATCCACCTGACAGATATGGCATATCAAGAAGCTGATTAAATAGCATGATCATTACATAGGTGCACCTTGTGCTGGGACAATAAAAGGCTACTTTATAATTGGCAAGTTTGTCACATAAAACAATGCCACAGATGTCAAAAGTTGAGGGAATGCGCAATTGGCATGTTGACTGCAAGATTGTCCAACAGAACTGTTGCCAGAGAATTTAATGTTAATTTCTCTACCATAAGCCACCTCCAATGCTGTTTTAGAGAATGTGGCAGTACATCCAACCGCAATTGCAGACCAAGTGTAACCACGCCAGCCCAGGACCTCCTCATCTGACATCTTCACCTGCGGATTGTCTGAAGAGGGAAGGGGGGGGGGGGGGGGGGGGGGGGGCTGAAGAGCATTTCTGTTTTCAATAAAGCCCTTTTGTGGCGAAAAACAAATTCTGATTGGCTGGGCCTGGCTCCCCAGTGGGTGGGCCTGTGCCCACCCATAGCTGCGCCCCTGCCCAGTCGTGATATCCATAGATTAGGGCCTATGGAATTAATTTCAATTGACTGATTTTCTTCGGTGAATTGTACTCAGTAAAATCTTAGAAATTGTTGCATGTTGCAAGTATGTTTTTGTTCAGTTTAGATCATTAACACTAAATTAACACTACTGCTAGTAGTCATGTATTAATCTAACAGTACATTTAATGTCCCCGTGTTTGGTAAACAGTAGCCAGCTTATAGAATGGCATGTTGTGCTGAACAACAAAGGAGCTGATTGGCTGACACTGCCATTCCAAAATGCCGGCGGTGGCTACTGCTAGCTAGCTTGAGAACAAAAAGGGATGTTTTCTGGGAAAACTAGTAGTATTTCAATCTTCTCAAGGTATCAGTTGGGATGTAGGTGAAATACATCGGCACATCCCGTCCCTGCGTTGAGGTATGTTTCTGACCCATATCTCGCGCTGGCTCCGCAGTGTCTTAATCTAACCATGATTGCATTCCAACCCCAGTGCAGCTCAGTGTAAAACAGGCGTAATGCTGGCTACTATTGAGCTCAATATAAAATGTTGAGAAATAGAAATTATACCCACAAAGCTGAACATCCTCTCCAACAGTTTCAACAGTAGGTGCTTCCAAAGCTGTGTTTTACCTGCAATTGGATTTTGAAATGTTATACAATCAGAACCCTCCTTTTTTTGTGGGGTGGAGAGCACATCAAGGAAAAGGAAGATAGATTGGCTCACTCATCACAGCAGTAGGGTCCAGTGAAACAGTTACTACGAAACTTGCATGAAGGGAATCATGAGGATAATGCACTTTACTGTTTGACCAAATTGTGGTTTTAGCTGCCGAAAAAATAGGACTTTTTAAACTTTTGATTGAGGTAACCAGCTTGCTCCCATGTGACCAATAAAAAAATGGAACTTGCGAAGTCAAAAGGTTGAAAAATACGACTAAACGGTCGCATTCTGGGTCCCTGGTGTGTGTGAGAAAGATTAGACTCTGTTTTTCTTTCTCAGGTAAGCGTCCCGCAGAGGACGCGGAGGAAGAGCAGTCCTTTAAGCGCTCCAGGAACACAGACGACATGGTGGAGCTCCGCATTCTCCTGCAGAGCAAAGTCAGTCCGCTTTCTCTTCCTCATTCACAATCCCCTGCCTACCTTCAACAGCCACAATCTCCTCCGTGACTTATCCTCTTATGTAGCCTATCTTTTTTTTCCTCCCCAGCTATTTATTTAACCTTTTATTTGACCAGATCTATGGAGGTTAAGAGCTTTTTTTAATTGTTCTACCCTGTGGTTCCATGTCTGATTTAATGCGGTCAAAATCAGTTTTGATGATGTAGTATGGAGATGATGTCTGAGGATTTTTTAAACTTTGTTATATCACAATAAGTTAGGTATCACCTGACTTTTTTTCCCGGTTCAGAATGCAGGAGCAGTGATTGGGAAGGGTGGTAAAAACATCAAATCCCTGCGCACAGATGTGAGTACATTTACACCACTCTTTTTGTCTGGGATTTTACAGTACCCCCCCTTCCGTGGTTGTACTTTGGGAGTGTCTGATTTGACTAGTTTGTATGCAAAAGTTGAGGCAATCTAAATTAGTGGGTTGGGCTTAAGAAAATGGGTCTGTTAACTATGGTTGGGGGAAGTAAAGCTGTGAGGATGTTGGGTAACTGTTAATGCTGGGATATGATGTGTATTGAGAACTGCTCTTCACCTGTTGTGGTGTCATCAATCGAAAGTGTAATGTCTTTTATCCAAATGCCTCCCCGCCCTCCGCTAATCGATACGAAACCCATGGCCTTTTTAGAAAAATGTATTTTTGTTTGCGTAATGAATAGTGATATACCTACCAGCCATTAGCACCACTAAGACTGTCATTAATACTTGAGTGGGCCCAGTGTATTTTAGGGTGGAGCTGTTATAGCACCCGACACCAATTCATCCTATAGGAAATGTCTTGTATATAAACAGCCTGGCCAATTCTCAACTCATTTCATGTCATTACCTCTCTCTCTTTCTCCACCTTCCATCATTCTCCACTCTTCTCCCTCTCTCCTCTACCGCTATCCCTCTTTCTCATCTCCCTCTCTACATCTCCCCCTCATTTTCTGACCCCATTCTACCCCCAACTATTTCTCTCTACCTGAATACCTTTGTCTCCTCTTCTATCTCCTTCTGTTCTTTAAAAAAACAAACATTCTGAGAGTATCACAATGAAGAATATTAGCCTGTATTAAAATGTATTCCTCTTCCCCCTCCCTCTTCCCTCTCCTGTTTTTTATTTTTGTTTATTTTTGCCCACTTCCTCTGTTGCCCATGTTCTGGATCGCCCCTCCTGCGCCCGCCCACCTGACACCCTGGCTGGCCCTGTCCATAATCGTGCCCCTCCCTAAATGGGCGCCTTACTTCATTGACATCTGTGTGCTCGAATGGCCCTGGCCCCTGCCCATGCCACGCCCACGGCCCTTGCAGTTCAATGCCAGTGTGTCAGTCCCAGACAGCAGTGGGCCTGAGCGGTATGTCCCTAAGCTCCTCCCTCTCACTGCCTGACTTCAGAAAATAAACAAACAAACCTGCCTCTGTTCCTGTGACGAACAGGTCAACTTTTGTTCAGTGACAGTATTATAAGCCTCTGTTTTCAGTGAGGGTTTCAACAAATACTTTAAACCTGCCTCTGTTCTAGTGACGGTATTTCAACATTCTATTTTATTTCAATGACAGTATCTCCCTTCAACGCTCCTCACCTCCCTCCTTCCCCTCTCAGAGTTGGTGTACTGGTCTGTTTTAGCTTCTCACATTCCCCTCCTACCATCTTCCTTGTTACCACATATCTTTTTTAGGGGGTGGGGGGGTTGGACCACTATAATTACGTAAGACTGTTATTCCAGGCAGAGCAGCTAGGGTTCAAGTGTTTTATGTCTTTTTCCCTTCTTTACACTCCATATTACCCTTGCCGTTGTTGGAACTGTTGAAAGTTAACTTATTTGTCACCTCATCCCTGTGACCCATGTCGCTCCTCCTTGCCTTCCCTCAACATCCCCCTGTCCATTGGTGGGAGCATAACTCACTGTGACCCTGCCATCTCTCACCCATCTTTAAGTTTACTTTAAACTGTTCCTTGTTTGATTCTTTTGATTAGCATAGCGTACTACTGTCATGTTTTTATTGACCTTTTGTTCTTTTTTTTGTTTTTTCTCCCCCATGTTGTGTTACAGTACAATTGCTTTAGTGCTCTGGCAGCAGACACCATCGGTGCAAACCGACACCGCCCCCCAACCTTTCCTTCCTTACCCTTCTGGTGGTCACTAAAACACACCTGCTTTCTTTGGATTCCTTTTACCTGTTTTTCTTTTTTTGTGGGTTCTTTGTCAGACACTGGGGGGGTTAATTTTCTTTATTTGTGTATTTATGGATACCTGCTGATATGTTATAGATATAAATGGGTTATGGGGTATTCTGTCCTCTTATTCCTCTGTTGTGAGTTGAATGGGGTGTGCACATAGAACCAGAATTACTACTTATGGCCGCTGGTCCACTCATCACAGAACATTGACTTGAATGGGAATGTCTATTCTAGTAATTCTATTTCTATGGGACTGTACCACAACAGCTACCCGGTTAACCCCCACGGCTGGGACCGGATGAAAGGGGGGGGGGGGGTCTTCATTTATTGTCAGATGTTATGGTTGAAGTTCTGCTGAGGGAGAGTCGATCTTGGTTTTGAAATACTGTTTCTTTCCTCTCTAACACCTGGTCACCATTTGATTGGTCCCCCTGGGAATATCCTGCGCTGTGATTGGTGACTCTAAAGCATTCTGAGCATCAGTGCTGAAATCGAGACCGTGGGAGAGATCCTGCTCAAGATCATCCCTACTCTGGAGGAGGTGAGCCTGCGGTTGGAGATGAATGAGACCAGCATTATGGCTGCCTATAATTTTCAGTTATAGTCCTGTGTGGTACTACTAGATATTGAGTGTGCAGATAAAACAAAACATAGCATTTCCATTGGGATATAGATATAAAATGCTAAAGTTTCCCCCTCCCCCTAGTACCAACAGTACAATGGGATGGACTTTGACTGTGAACTGAGGCTACTGATCCACCAGAGCCTGGCAGGTAGCATCATTGGTGTGAAGGGAGCCAAGATCAAAGAGTTACGAGAGGTACAGTTATGCGCTCTGAACTACTCCCACTCTTATCTCCTCACCTGGGTCATGTCCAGTACGTACACAAATGGGATAACATTTTTAAAATACTTGATGGGCCTACTACCTGAACTTGTCCAATAAGAATGCAAATGTTTTACTCTCGTTTAGAGCGTATTGAAGGTGACCCTGATTGTCTTTTTCTGTGGGTTCTTCTCAGTCCTACGGCCTTGCTTTGTCTAATTTGACCTGTGTTATCTCTGACTGTTGTAGAACACCCAGACCAGCATCAAGCTGTTCCAGGAATGCTGTCCCCAGTCCACGGACCGCGTGGTTCTGGTCGGCGGCAAGTCTGAGCGCGTCGTGGAGTGCATTAAGATTATGCTGGAGCTCATCGCTGAGGTTGGTGCTCTTATCAAACTGTTGGTTCTGTTGTCGAACCATTTGACTGAGCTTTAAATACCACAGCCAGCCGACTGTAGAAATGATGTGTGAGCCTATCCCCGTCAGGCTCCCATAAAAGGGCGCGCCCAGCCCTACGACCCCAACTTCTACGACGAGACATACGACTACGGCGGCTTCACCCCGATGTTTGAGGAGCGCGGGGGTGGCGGCAGCCGGCGCCCCATGGGGGGCTTCCACATGCGAGGGGGACGAGGTGGCGGAGGTTTTGACCGAGGGCCCTCTGGACGAGGGGGTCGAGGGGGGCCCATGCCCCCCGCCCGCAGGGACTACGAGGAGATGAGCCCCCGTCGTGGACCCCCGCCTCCCCACCCAGTGAGAGGGGGGAGGGGTGAGAGCCGTGGCCGCAACCTGGCCCCACCACACAGAGGAGGAGGGTAAGAGAGCTTCACCATCGCTCATCTCCATTTCTTTTTCCCTACACCTCTTTCTATCCATTTTGCTTTGTCTACATCAGTTTGCGCTCAAAAGTGCAGGGACTTATGGTCTTTCATTCATAGTGTGTGTGGGCTCGTGTGTGTGTGTTCCATTTCCACGTTGTTTGCAGAGATGACCAGTACTCCTATGACTCCTATCGGGGCAGTGCAGATGCCAGACCCAAGTAAGTCCTTTTCCAGCCTTGTAGGCCACTGGTCTGGAGTCAGTGAGTACGGTTACATGCATCAAAATGCCATTATTGTGGATATTCAGATTAATATAATAGTTTGATTTAAAACGTTACATAGAGTACTAGTCAAAAGTTTGGACACACCTACTCATTTCAGGGGGTTTCTTAATTTTTTCTACATTGTAGAATAATAGTGAAGGCATCAAAACTATGAAATAACACATATGGAATCATGTAGTAACTAAAAAAGTGTTAAACAAATCAAAATATATTTTATATTTGAGATTCTTCAAAGTAGTCACCCTTTGCCTTGATGAAGGCTTTGCACGCTCTTGGCATTCATCAAGGCAAAGAGTGGCTACTTTGAAGAATCTCAAATATAAAATATATTTTCATATGTTTTGGTTACTACATGATTCCATATGTGTTATTTCATAGTTTTGATGTCTTCACCATTATTCTACAATGTAGAAAATAGTTTTAAAAAATAAAGAGAAGGACTCCCGGGTGGCACAGTGGTCTGTGCCACCAGAGACTCTGGGTTCGCGCCCAGGCTCTGTCGCAGCCGGCCGCGACCGGGAGGTCCGTGGGGCGACGCACAATTGGCCTAGCGTCGTCCGGGTTAGGGAGGGTTTGGCCGGTAGGGATATCCTTGTCTCATCGCGCACTAGCGACTCCTGTGGCGGGCCGGGCGCAGTGTGCACCAACCAGGTTGCCAGGTGCACGGTGTTTCCTCCGACACATTGGTGCGGCTGGCTTCCGGGTTGGATGCGCGCTGTGTTAAGAAGCAGTGCGGCTTGGTTGGGTTGTGTTTCGGAGGACGCATGGCTTTCGACCTTCGTCTCTCCCGAGCCCGTACGGGAGTTGTAGCGATGAGACAAGATAATAACTACTAACAATTGGATACCACAAAATTGGGTAGAAAACGGGGTAAAATTCAATAAAAAAATAAAGAGAAACCCTGGAATGAGTACGTGTGTCTAAACTCTTGACTAGTACTATACTTTGCAAGAAGGATTTCTTGCAAAGTATAGATAATAATACTGTTTACATGAACACATCTGATAAATGCAGAAAATCGGCAATCAAAATAAACATTCTACCATGTGAAGCATATTTTCGGAGTTTATTTAAGACGCGTACATTCAGTTCCGAACTCACTTCACTCGCTCTGCAGACGGAGGCTCGCTTGGCTGGTACACGCGCAGAACAAATGCACTGCTGGAACGCCGATTTAAGGTCTTCACATGTCCTAATAATTTGAAAGATTGCTCAGAAAACCAGGTTTTAATCGGCTTATACTTCGATTTTGACTTTACACAAATTAAGATAAGCAGAGTAAGGTTTTTACATGACTACTGCATAATCTGCCTACTGCCATAATCAGTTTAATATTGAATTACTATTTTGCATGTAAACGTCCTCAGTCGGTGCTGTAGTCAGTCAGTCTAGCCTGAGTCTGTTCCTCTGAGTACTGGCCTCATCAGTGTTTCAGCCCTGCCATTAGTCTGTTAACACCGCTTACTTTTGTGTTCTACGTGGGTCTGTGAATGTGTGTGGTTTGACTTGGATCAGAGAGCTGCTGAAAAGCCCTCTGCCGTGTCAATATTTTTCTCAAGTCAGACTTTCATTTTCTCTTGTCTTTCTCTTAGCAGTGACCGAAGAGGGAGACCAGGAGATCGCTATGGCGATAACATGGTTAGTGACCCTTAACTGAATGCATGCCGCTGTCGTCTTGGTGTCTATTGGCTGAAGCATCATACGCTGAAACAATTGTTGGTCTTTCCTAGACAATGGTTGTGATTGCCTGATAATAACCTCATCGCCATGGCCACAGCTAACCCCACTATAAAACACAACCGCACCTTTACCACTGACATGTAATAAACATTACTTTACCATAGTTAACCATATGACCAAACCATAAACACAGGTAATGGGTAACTTCAGTAATAATTACCCATACCACCACTACCATCTACGTAATCATGGGGGGGGGGGGCTGAGGTTGCTAGGTGTTAATAATAATGCTTTGTTGACAGACTGGTAGGTTATCTTTGAGAGCTGGCAGGATACTGCCTCCGGTTGCTCAGCAACTGATTTTTGAATCGCTTGTTGCCCTGGTGACTGAGCCGCTGAATAGCAGGTGAAAGCTGTGGAGTGAGTGGCTGATGGATGCAAGCGGAGAAGGGGGCAGGGGTCTCCAGCATCAAATAGGGGCTTTTGTACGAACTGGCCTCCTCAACCCTGACTTGATCGGAGGGATCGATAGTTACATATCACAATATTATATTGATACTTTGACTCCAAGTGTTGTTGTTTTATTTTACGTTACCATGTTGCTAAACTCTGCAATTTTTGGGTTCTGTAGCATGTTCTCCATCTTTTTAAATAGCACTTATTTCCATGGCTGATCAAAAATGTATTTTCTAATCCTCCGGTCTCTCTGCACCAGACTTACAGTGAGCAATATGTTTGGACATCAAATCGCAGTATCGAATCGCAATACATATAGAATTGTGAGAATCAATACATAATGTATCGGCACCTAAGTATCAAGATAATATTATATATTGAGGTCCCTGCCCTAATCCTGATCATGCAAGGCCGGGGTTGCATGCATCCATGAGTGTATACAACAAATCACAAGGGAATGTGTGTGTAACCCTGCTCTCCCTCTCTTTTCCCCTTCTCCAGGGTGGGGGTGGATTTGGTGAGTTGTTCCCTTCTCCCTATGTGGTTCTGTCTGAGTTCAGTTTCTCATGCTGTCTCCATTGCACAATAATATTTAATTTGTAAAGCGCATATCCCATTTGCAATGCGTATCAGGTAGAAAACGAAACAAACAAAATTCAACATCAAATTATAGGATAATTTCAATACCATTACCATTACCTGCTAATAAGAAATAGACTGTAAACAGATTAAGCAATCAAAGATTAAAAGCTAGCTTGAAAAGGTAGGTCTTTAAATGTGTTTTAAACAAGGAAATGGAAGCTGCCTCCTTGACATGTAGGTAGAGCGTTCCAGACCTCAGGAGCCACATGTGAGAAGGCCTTACCACCCGTGCTGCACAGGTTTGTGACCAGGCAGTTTGAGTCTGGTTATCGTAGCGGTGTGCTGGGGAATAATTCTCTAGAATTTGGCATATGCATCACCCTTGAGGGCCTTTTTAAGGTGAGCAGCAGAATCTTAAATGTGATCCTGTATTGAACAGGAAGCCAATGGAGGTTGAGTAAAACAGGGTGATGTGAGCGCATCCTGGCAGCTGCGTTCTGGATCATCTGGAGTTGACAGGAGCCTTACTGTCAGCAGTGCCGAGATGTTACAAGGGCATGCACAAGCTTCTCAGCATCCACAGTGAACAAGAAATACCTGATACACGGTGGAAAAATGACACTTTATGTTGCGGATGTGTGCTTCAAATAAGAGGCTAGAGTCAAAAAATACACACAGGTTTCTGGCAGTGGGGGAAGCTGTGATGGCGTCATCATCCAGAGGAAGGGAGAATGTGCTCGTTTTGCTCTGTGTACTCTTAGAGCAAATAAACACAAGCTTTGTTTTGCTTTTGGAAGTTCAACTGCATCCATCTCTTGATTGCATATAGACAGTCTGTTAGTTTGGTTGTTAGTCTGACTTGTCCTCACATATTTGTGTCATCAGCGTAAAAATTCAAGTTTAGTCCAAATCTCCGTATAAGTATAACAAGTGGCAGCGTGGGTGTGTATAGAGAACAGGAGTGGACCCATAGCAGAGCCCTGTGGGACCCCTTGAGTGACTGTGGCAGGGTTGGATCACAAATTCTTGTTTGTAAGTCAGGAGCTAAACCACAGGAGTGATGTGCCAGAGAATCCAAGCTAGTTCATAAGTCTGCTGATAATCGCATGGTTCTCTGTGACAAAGGCTGCTGTGATGTCCAAAAGTAAAAAGATGCTAGTGTCTCCATCAGCTGTCATCAACAAGTAACGTGTAACTTTTACCCGGGCTGTCTCTGTACTGTGCTGTACATGGAACCCGGACTGGAAGGGTTCATGGAGATTGTTGGTTAAAGGTAGTTCTGTAGCTGTATTGAGACCACACGTTCAAGGACCTTTGATAGAAAAGGGTAGGTTGGAAACAGTGGTGGGAGAAGTTGCCAATTGTCATATTTGAGTAAAAGCAAAGATATGTTAATAGAAAATGACTCAAGTAAAAGTGAGTCACTCAGTTAAATTCTACTTGAGTAAAAGTCTAAAGGTATTTTAAATATACTTAAGTATAAATCATTTCAAATGTCTTATATTAAGCAAACCAGATGGCACCATTTTCTTTTTTTAAATTACAGATAGCCGGGGGCACACTCACAACACTCAGACATAATTTACAAACAAAGCATTTGTATTTAGTTAATCCGCCAGATCAGAGGCAGTAGGGATGACCAGGGATGTTATATTTATAAGTGTGTGAATTTGACAATTTTCCTGTCCTGCTAAGCATTCAAATTTAAGGAGTACTTTTAGATGTCGAAAAATGTATGGAGTAAAAAGTACATTATTTTCTTTAGGAATGTTATGAAGTAAAAGTTGTCCAAAAAAAATAGTAAAGTACAGATACCATTAACTACTTAAGTAGTACTTGAAAGTATTTTTACTTAAGTACTTTACACAACTGGTTGGAAGTTGGTCTGTAATTGCTTAGGGTGTTAGGTCCAGGTTTTTTTCAAGGTTTGTATAATGGAGGCAGTTTTCAGGGAATTAGGCGCAGTGCCTGAAATTCCGTAATTTCTGATTCTGGTTATAGTTGGACTGAGAAGAGTGAGGCTGGATTTTGCTTTGGCAATAGGGTCGAAGGAGCAGGTAGTTGACCTCATATTTTGGAGACCGATGTTGGGCTTGTCCATGAAAATTTGTTGGAACTGCAACTAGGAGGCTCAGTATGAATCATAGTAGCGCACCCCAAGCAAAGGGGTAGTTTGTACAGTGCAGTACTTAATTTTGAATTGGGAAAAAATCAAGAAAACTGTTGCATTGCTTGATGGAGGGGGTAGAGGAGGAGTTATCTGGGGGTTTACATTTCTTTTAGGACAGAAAATAGCATTCTGGGGTTTCCCCTCACAATTTGCAATGAGACTGGTATAGTCTGACTTGCGTGCAGTGTTCAGTACCTCTGTATGCAATCTGATGATATACCAGGGCTTGAGCATGCATAGTTGGGTTTGTTCTCCTCCAACTTCTTTCCAGTTTACGCCGAGCAGCTTTCATAGAACGTAGAGGGCTAGTGGTTTTCCAGTGTATGTTATGGAACCTGGCAGGATAGTCTCTTTTACAAGGGAACCCTGCATGACTGACAATTACACAATCAAGGCAGCATAAGATATAATACTCAACAGCCTTGAGTGTATTGTTTTGCACCAGTGCACTTGTCGACTATCTTTGTTTTGTCATTTCGACTGTTTATTGGAAAATTGTCTTTGAAACGTGTTGGCCTGCTCTGTATCAGGTTGGTAAACACGTGTTTGTTTATGGTGCCAGTCTGCTGTGGATGTGTACATTTTAGCATATTTTCTATAAAAAAACTTTCCCTAATTGTAGATCTATTTTCTCTCTCGCCTTTCAAACAGACAACAACTCTTCCTGGGACTCCTATCAATCTGGTGAGTCTGTAGAAGCACTTCCCACAGCTTGGTATTCAATATGTTGTTAGGTTATGGTGTTGTTAATAGAGCCTAATCACTTCCTCAAGCTGTTTCTCTGATCTCTCCTTGTGTGTATGTCACTGTATGCGCCGTGTGTGTTAGGTGGACGCGGTTCCTATAATGATATGGGAGGGCCAGTCATCACCACACAAGTGACGATCCCCAAAGATGTGTGTATAACCAGAAGAGGGGGGACTCCCCATTTACCTCTCACACACACACCCACACACTATGTTCTCATACAGAGCAATGGCTCGGCCTGTCTCGCCCACCATGGCCTATGAAACCCTTATGCAACATTCACACAGAACACACTTTTCCGGTATTTTCACACTATTGTGCATGACATTCAGTTGACCCTGGTGTTTTCTACAGCTGGCCGGCTCCATCATCGGTAAGGGAGGTCAGAGGATCAAGCAGATCCGGCATGAGTCTGGCGCCTCCATTAAGATCGACGAGCCACTGGAGGGTTCTGAGGATCGCATCATCACCATCAGCGGCACCCAGGACCAGATCCAAAACGCTCAGTACCTATTGCAGAATAGGCAAGTTCTGGATGCCCTCTGAGTGAATAGAGTTTCATGTCTGCCTTTTCTATACCTTCCTGTTTTTATAGCCACATTTTGATCTCAAAATATATATGTGTAGATATATATTTTTCTACCTCCTTTTAATCTCTTATTATATTTGTCTCTGTCTGCTGATGTTGACTAACCCCTCTCCTCCCATGCAATGTGAAAGTAGTTTGAGCTTCCTCTTTTGTGAAATGGCTGTATTAAAATCTGTACACAATATGTACAAAATACTTGTACATGTAATCTTATATTGATATAAAACTGTAGGTCAATATTTGTTTAACCTGTTAATCATTCAACATGTCAGATTTTTGAAGAATATGATTGGTGAAATGTTTGGTTTTATGACCTAAGAGCCTTTCGGGTGTGAAGCAGGGAGTGGACTTCTTCCCTGCCTGTTGCTGTGTGGAAGACTAGTGATTTTGTTGTTTTTAGTTAGATGAATCGACAACAAATCACAGTCTGCCAAACGGCACAGGCTCCTCCTCTTCTGTCTCCCCGGCAACCGTCAGCGTGTCTCATTGCGCAGATGCTGAAATGCTAATGCTGCCTCGTAGCCATGGTGACTAATCTTGTCTCCCTTCCTCCTCCCCCAGCGCACTGCACCTGCTCGGACACCAGGACTAACCCTCGCCTCCGACTAGGCCCGCATCACGTGCTCTCTCCCTGTCTCAGACTCTCCCAACCCCCCCCCAACCACCTCTCCCACCCCCCAACCCCTCTATATATCTTTATTGACTCCTGTGAATTTTCTTTTTACTCTTTCAGTGTGAAGCAGTACTCTGGTCAGTTCCTCTAAACCAGGAGACTCAGATTGAAGCAAATCCTTCCAATCCCCATCTTATTGTCCCGGTTTGTGGGCATTTTGTTAATGTTTTTATTTTAAGGTCCAACATTCCTATGTTAAATGTAGACGTTCTGCATTTTTTGTGTAGTTTTCTACTCCATCTCTTGTATTTGTATAAAATAAAATAAACATTTGTCAAAATATTTGGACTTGCCTGACAGACAAGTGAACATTATCTTTATTTTTGGATGGGTTGGTTTCTATGGTGTGTTTGTCAGTAGAGTACGACTGTCCCATGTGTGTGTTCTTTCTGTCGGTATTGGAGTTTCTCACACACACCCCTTACCACCACTCCGTGCAACATGCAGAATGTACGACTTTTTTTTATTTAAAGGAACGTTTTTATTATTATTATTTATTTTTTTTAGGAAATTGTCATTTGTCATGTTTTTCATTTTAATTGAATGTTTCAGGATGTATCGGGGTGACATGGAGATTATACACAAGTATTCTTATTATTCATCACATTTCCTGGCTGTACACTTTTGTAGGACTGTTTTGAGTCTTGGTGATGGTGTCATGCCATAAGGCCTGCTCTATTAGCCATGCTGAACAGTCCTTATTTGTGGCATGGGACATGATAAAATGGTTACAAGCCATGCTTGGTGTATGCATCTCCTAGGGGTTAGGCTTTTCTTCTAGAATCCTTTAAATTATTAATAAGATTGAAACGTCTGTAGATTATTGGCTAATTCTTATGGAGATCCTGCTTAGTAATGTTCTTGATGTAGCCAATGTCCCTCTGACATTCCTGTGACCCCCTAGGTCAGAGAAATACTTCAGCCTAGCCTGACCCAGGCCCTGCTGTAGAGAAAATGGCTGTCTTTTTATTTTATTTATCCTTTTATTTAACTTGGCAAGTCAGTTAAGAACAAATTCTTATTTACAATGACGACCTACCAAAAGACAGAAGGCCTCCTGTGGGGACGGGGGCTGGGATAAAAAAAATATATAAATATGACAAAACACACATCACGACGAAAGACGACACAACAGTACATCAAGATAGACCTAAGACGACAACATAGCAACACAGCATGGTACAAACATTATTGGGCACAGACAACAGCACAAACGGCAAGAAGGTAGAGACAACAATACATCACGCAAAGCAGCCACAACTGTCAGTAAGAGTGTCCCTGATTGAGTCTTTCAATGAAGAGATTGAGATAAAACTGTCCAGTTTGAGTGTTTGTTGCAGCTCGTTCCAGTCGCTGGCTGCAGCGAACTGAAAAGAGGAGCGACCCAGGGATGTGTGTGCTTTGGGGACATTTAACAGAATGTTACTGGCAGAACGGATGTTGTATGTGGAGGATGAAGGCTGCAGTAGATCTCTCAGATAGGGGGGAGTGAGGCCTAAGAGGGTTTTATAAATAAGCATCAACCAGTGGGGTCTTGCGACGGGTATACAGAGATGACCAGTTTACAGAGGAGTATAGAGTGCAGTGATGTGTCCTATAAGGAGCATTGGTGACAAATCTGATGGCCAAATGGTAAAGAACATCTAGCTGCTCGAGAGCACCCTTACCTGCCTACCTATTATGTCTCCATAATCTAGCATGGGTAGGATGGTCATCTGAATCAGGGTTAGTTTGGCAGCTAGGGTGAAAGAGGAGCGATTACGATAGAGGAAACCACATCTAGATTTAACTTTAGCCTGCAGCTTTGATATGTGCTGAAAGGACAGTGTACCGTCTAGCCATACTCCCAAGTACTTGTATGAGGTGACTACCTCAAACTCTTAACCCTCAGAGGTAGTAATAACACCTGTGGGAAGAGGGGCATTCTTCTTACCAAACCACATGACCTTTGTTGTGGAGGTGTTTAGAACAAGGTTGAGAAAGCTTGTTGGATTTGTAAGAAAGCTTTGTTGTAGAGCATGTAACACAAAATCCTGGTAGGGCCCAGCTGAGTATAAGACTATCATCTGCATATTAATGGATGAGAGAGCGTCCTACTGCCTGAGCTATGTTGTTGATGTAAATTGAGAAGAGCGTGGGGCCTAGGATTGAGCCTTGGGTACTTTATACACTGCACTCTTTGAGGTATTTAGCAAACCAGGCCAAAGACTCCTCAGAGACACCAATACTTCTTAACCAGCCCACAAGAATGGAATGGTCTACTATATCAAAAGCTTTGGTAAGTCAATAAACATTGCTTAGAATCAAGAGCAATGGTGACATTAAGGTTGCAGTGACAGATCCATAACCTGAGCGTAAACCAGAGAGAATACTATAGACATCAAGAAAGCCAGTCGGTTGATTATTGACACGTTTTCCCAACACTTTTGATAAACAGGGCAAAATAGAAATAGGCGTATAACAGGATCAGCTTGATTACCCCTTTTAAAGAAAGGAAGAACCGTGGCTGCTTTCCAAGCAATGGGAACCTCCCCAGAAAGGAGAGATGGGTTAAAGAGGTCGGAGATAGGCTTGGCGATGATGGGGGCAGCAAACTTTAAAAAGAAAGGGTCTAAATCATCTGACCCAGATGTTTTTTCTGGGTCAAGTTTCAGGAGCTCCTTTAGCACCTCGGACTCAGTGACTGCCTACAGGGAGAAACTTTGTTGCGGGGCAGAGGGAAAAGAGGGAGAAGCATCTGGGATAGTCGCATTAAAAGGGGTGGGAGATGAGGAAATGTTGGATGGGCAAGGAGGCATGGCTGAGTCAAATAGGAATCCTGACTTAATGAAGTGTTGATTAAAGAGCTCAGCCATGTGCTTCTTGTCAGTAACAACCACATCATCAACATTAAGGGACATGGGCAGCTGTGAGGAGGAGGGTTTATTCTCCAGGTCTTTAACTGTTTTCCAGAACGTCTTGGGGTTAGACCCACAGAGAGAAAACTGCTCCTTAAAGTAACTAACTTTGGCCTTCCGGATAGCCTGAGTGCACTTATTTCTCATTTGCCTGAATGAGAGCCAGCCAGCCTGAGTATGCGTGTGTGCTGAACCTTTCACCAAATGCAATTCTTGAGGTGGAGTAACTGCAAGATCACGGTTGAAAATTATGAAAATTAAGTTCATACCACTGGTTATGTGTAGTACACAACCTAGTGTGTGTGTGTGTGTGTGTGTGTATATATATATATGTATACATACACACAAACAAATTGAGTAGATGTCCTGGAACAAAATTCTCACGACCACCATACTCATCTAGTGTTTTGACAGACTTTCAACTTTATGTTCATGCTAATTTCACTGTTTCAGAGTCATGGCCAAGCAACAAAGGGTTCAATGTCCAAACAATGTTCCTCTCTGCTGTATAACGGATCTAGGGTGCAATATGGCATGGGAATCCAAACGTAATAGCTCCATTTAGCTTGTTACACTTAACTGATAAGATAACAGAGCGATTCATTTTGGATGAGCAGCAACAACCTGAAATGGTATATCCTTTGGTACTGAAAAGTCGGTTTCTAAACCCAGAGATGCAACATTGCGAGACTTCCTGGAACGCATGTGAAACATTTGTCTGACACGTGTTTTTCTCTGTGGCTACAGGAGTAATAAAGGACAAGTTTGGTGAGAAAATAATATTAATTCGGTTCGAATTTCTATTTATCAAGGGGTGCTTCAGCACCTCTACTTCCCAGGGATATGCTGGCTACTAGTTAGTTTTCAAATATGTTAAAATCATAGCTAGTTTATCGAGTGTCCACAGCATTTAGAAGGATAGCTACTGACCAGAGATGTGGACTCGAGTCACGTGACTTGGACTCAAGTACTGCTTGAGCATATTTTGAGACTTTAGTCCACGTCTCTGGTCAGTACAGCATCGATGACTCGTGATTTAACTTGGACTTCAGCTGTATGACTCGAGAGGCTACAGTGTCTTCGGAAAGTATTCAGACCCCTTGACTTTCTCCACATTTTGTTACGTTACAGCCTTATTCTAAAATTCATTAAATAGTTTCCCCCCCCTCACACACTACCCCATAATGACAAAGCAAAAACAGTTTTCGATTTTCTTTCTAATTTATAAAAATTAATTATACTGAAATATCACATTTACATAAGTTTTCATACCCTTCACTCTGTACTCTTCACTCTGTTGAAGCACCATTGGCAACGATTACAGCATCGAGTCATCTTGGGTATGACGCTACAAGCTTGGCACAACTGTATTTGGGGAGTTTCTCCCATTCTTCTCTGCAGATGCTCTCAAGCTCTGTCAGGTTGGATGGGGAGCGTTGCTGCACTGCTATTTTCAGGTCTCTCAATCGGATTCAAATCCGGGCTCAGCCTGGGCCACTCAAGGACATTCAGAGACTTGTTCCGAAGCCACTCCTGCATTGTCTTGGCTGTGTGCTTAGGGTCGTTGTCCTGTTGGAAGGTGAACTTTTGTCCCAGTCTGAGGTCCTGAGCGCTCTGGAGCAGGTTTTCATCAAGGATCTCTGTACTTTGCTCTGTTCATCTTCCCTCGATCCTGACTAGTCTCCCAGTCCCTGCCGCTGAAAAACATCCCCACAGCATGACGCTGCCACCACAATGCTTCACCGTAGGGATGGTGCCAGGTTTCCCCTAGACGTGACGCTTGGCATTCAGGCCAAAGAGTTCAATCCTGGTTTCATCAGACTAGAGAAACTTGTTTCTTGTGGTCTGAGAGTCTTTAGGTGTATTTTGGCAAACTCCAAGCAGGCTGTCATGTGCCTTTTACTGAGGAGTGGCTTCCGTCTGGCCACTACCATTAAGGCCTGATTGGTTGTCCTTCTGGAAGGTTCTGCCGTCTCCATAGATGAACTCTTGAGGTCTGTCAGAGTGACCATCGGGTTCTTGGTCACGTCCCTGACCAAGGCCCTTCTCCCTGATTGCTCAGTTTGGCCGAGTGGCCAGCTCTAGAGATTCTTGGTGGTTCCAAATGTATTCCATTTAAGAATGATGGAGGCCACTGTATTCTTGGGGACCTTCAATGCTGCAGACTTTTTCATACCCTTCCCCATATCTGTGTCTCGATACAATCCTGTCTCGGAGCTCTATGGACAATTCCTTCGACCTCATGGCTTGGTTTTTGCTCTGACATGCACTGTCAACTGTGGGACCTTATATAGATAGACAAGTGTGTGCCTTTCCAAATCATGTCAAATCAATTGTATTTACCACAGGTGGACTCCAAGTTATAGAAGCATCTCAAGGATGATCAATGGAAACAGGATGCACCTGAGCTCAACTTTGAGTTTCATAGCAAAGGGTCTGAATACTTATACTACCATTCTAAAGTTTGGGGTCACTTAGAAATGTCCTTGTTTTTTAAAGAAAAGCACATTTTTGTCCATTAAAATAACATAAAATTGATCAGAAATACAGTGTAGACATTGTTAATGTTGTAAATGACTATTGTAGCTGGAAACGGCAGATTTTTGGAGGAATATCTACATAGGCGTACAGAGGCCCATTTTCAGCAACCATCACTCCTGTGTTCCAATGGCACATTGTGTTAGCTAATCCAAGTTTATCATTTTAAAAGGCTAATTGATCATTAGAAAACTCTCATGTTAGCACAGCTGAAAACTGTTGTGCAGATTGAAGAAGCAATAAAACTGGCCTTCTTTAGACTAGTTGAGTATCTGGAGCATCAGCATTTGTGGGTTCGATTACAAGCTCAAAATGGCCGGAAACAAATAACTTTCTTCTGAAACTCGTCAGTCTATT
Organism: Salvelinus namaycush; assembly: GCF_016432855.1. NCBI lineage: Eukaryota > Metazoa > Chordata > Actinopteri > Salmoniformes > Salmonidae > Salvelinus > Salvelinus namaycush. Next base: position 11,450,272 of record NC_052324.1, on the reverse strand, counting down.
CTTGTTCTGAGAAATGAAAGCTGTTCAAGACAGTAGTTTCTCTCTTTGAGTCAACTACTCACCACATTTTATACACTGCAGTGCTTTCTAGCTGTAGCTTATGCTTTCAGTACTAGATTCATTATCTGATCCTTTGATTGGGTGGACAACATGTCAGTTCATGCTGCAAGAGCTCTGATAGGTTGGAGGACTTACTCCGGAAGTTGTCATAATTACTGTGTAAGTCTATGGAAGGGGGTGAGAACCACGAGCCTCCTAGGTATTGTATTGAAGTCAATGTACCCAGAGGAGGACGGAAACTAACTGTCCTCCGGTTACACAATGGTGCTACCCTACAGAGTGCTGTTGAGGCTACTGTCGACCTTCATTGCAAAACAGCGTGTTTTAATAAATGATTTGGTGACGTGAATATATTTAGTATAGTTTTATCTAAAAAGGATCACTTTTTTAATGTTTTATTATTTGTATTTTTCTGAAATTCACTGAAGAGGATGGTCCTCCGCTTCCTCCTCTGAGGAGCCTCCAATGAGCTAGAGGTTCTTTTTGTGATGATAAATTGATTATGCCAAAATGAGTTGACCATAAAATCTATGTGCAGAGTAATCACCTACAAGACACAGCCCCACACGTTGGGTGCCATTTTTACTCCCCCCCCCCTCCCTATACTGTTTGTATTTAAATGAAGTAAAAGGTTCTTGGGCTGTGTACTCCTATAATGTCAATGTCTTAAGATGTATTACTATAATAACCACGCTCATGAAATAGTATGACTTATCCTTATATATTTTCTTTCAGGAGTAAAATGATTTCAAGAACCACTTTATGGCGTAAAATACCTACATTTAACAATACACATCATGAATCAACAATTCAAGTTGTGCACAGGCACTAAATGGTCCAACCGAATACCTCCAGAGAATGGCGTCACATAGCAGGCATGCAGAAACTAGCAAAGAGTTGCAAAGGCACTTTAGTGAGCTGGAAAGAGGAGAGAGGGGTGGCTGTCTGACTCAACAGCGTTCACATATCTCATTAGCAGAATCTCCAACATCATAACATAAAAATAATGCATGTATAAATTCTACTCTATAAACGTTTCAGGCTTGAGTTACTGTGCCTTCAGAAAGTATTCATACCCCTTGACTTATTCCACATTTTGTTGTGTTTCAGACTGATTCAAACATTTATTAAATAGATTTTGTTTCTCACCCATCTACACTAGGCTTGGGCGGTATACTGTATATACCATATACCGGGGTATTTGGAAATAGCCACGGGATGGTTTTTCAGTACCATCAATACCGTTGAAACTATTTCTTTGAATTGTTTCAATAAATTTGAATATTTGTTGCTACTTTTTAAGTAAATACCTGCAGTCAACTTGTGCAATACGTTTAGAAGATGAAGCAGATCACGCTCATTTCACCTGTCACATTATTTTACATTATGAAGCTTACCGGAGTTCCCCAGAACAGTTGAGCCAGTCACATGTTTGTTTGTAAATCAAGTGAGAAAGCAGGAGCAGGTGAGTCCTACTGAAAGTCAACCATTTTTGTTGCTTCAATAGAGTTTCTATTGATTTCTATTTATTTCACCTTTATTTAACCAGGTAGGCTAGTTGAGAACAAGTTCTCATTTGCAACTGCGACCTGGCCAAGATAAAGCATAGCAATTCGACACATACAACAACACAGAGTTACACATGAAATAAACAAAACATACAGTCAATAATACAGTAGAACAAAGAAAACAAAAAGTCTATATACAGTGAGTGCAAATGAGGTAAGATAAGGGAGTTAAGGCAATAAATAGGCCATGGTGGCAAAGTAATTAAAATATAGCAATTAAACACTGGAATGGTAGATGTGCAGAATATGAATGTGCAAGTACATTTTACATTTACATTTTAGTCATTTAGCAGACGCTCTTATCCAGAGCGACTTACAGTAGAGTGCATACATTTTATTACATTTACATACTGAGACAAGGATATCCCTACCGGCCAAACCCTCCCTAACCCGGACGACGCTATGCCAATTGTGCGTCGCCCCACGGACCTCCCGGTTGCGGCCGGCTGCGACAGAGCCTGGGCGCGAACCCAGAGACTCTGGTGGCGCAGCTAGCACTGCGATGCAGTGCCCTAGACCACTGCGCCACCCGGGAGTAGAGATACTGGGGTGCAAAGGAGCAAGATAAATAAATAAATACAGTATGGGGATGAGGTAGGTAGATTGGTGGGCTGTTTACAGATGGGCTATGTACAGGTGCAGTGATCTGTGAGCTGCTCTGACAGCTGGTGCTTAAAGCTAGTAAGGGAGATATGAGTCTCCAGCTTCAGAGATTTTTGCAGTGCGGTCCAGTCATTGGCAGCAGAGAACTGGAAGGAAAGACGACCAAAGGAGGAATTGGCTTTGGGGGTGACCAGTGAGATATATACCTGCTGGAGCATGTGCTACGAGTGGGTGCTGCTATGGTGATCAGTGAGCTGAGATAAGGCCTAGCAGAGACTTGTAGATAACCTGTAGCCAGTGGGTTTGTCGACGAGTTTGAAGCGAGGGCCAACCAACGAGAGCGTACAGGTCGCAATGGTGGGTAGCATATGGGGCTTTGGTGACAAAACGGATGGCACTGTGATAGACTGCATCCAGTTTGTTGAGTAGAGTGTTGGAGGCTATTTTATAGATGACATCACCGAAGTCGAGGATCGGTAGGACGGTCAGTTTTACGAGGGTATGTTTGGCAGCATGAGTGAAGGATGCTTTGTTGCGAAATAGGAAGCCGATTCTAGATTTAATTTTGGATTGATGCTTAATGTGAGTCTGGAAGGAGAGTTTACAATCTAACCAGACACCTAGGTATTTGTAGTTGTCCACGTAGTCTAAGTCAGAGCCGTCCAGAATAGTGATGCTGGACGGGCGAGCAGGTGCGGGCAGTGATCGGTTGAATAGCATGCATTTAGTTTTACTTGTGTTTAAGAGCAGTTGGAGGCCACGGAAGGAGAGTTGTATGGCATTGAAGCTCGTCTAGAGGTTAGTTAACACAGTGTCCAAAGAGGGGCCAGAAGTATACAGAATGGTGTCGTCTGCGTAGAGGTGGATCAGAGAATCACCAGCAGCAAGAGCAACATCATTGATGTATACAGACAAGAGAGTCGGCCCAAGGACTGAACCCTGTGGCACCCCCATAGAGACTGCCAGAGGTCTGGACAATAGGCCCTCCGATTTGACACACTGAACTCTATCAGAGAAGTAGTTGGTAAACCAGGCGAGGCAATCATTTGAGAAACCAAGGCTATCGAGTCTGCCAAGAAGAATGTGGTGATTGACAGAGTCGAAAGCCTTGGCCAGGTTGATGAATACGGCTGCACAGTAATGTCTCTTATCGATGGCGGTTATGATGTCGTTTAGGACCTTGAGCGTGGCTGAGGTGCACCCATGACCAGCTCTGAAACCAGATTGCATAGCGGAGAAGGTACGGTGGGATTCGAAATGGTCGGTAATCTGTTTGTTAACTTGGCTTTCGAAGACCTTAATGATCAGGGACGTGCAACTATAGTTTTACTTCAAGAAAATACATTAGTGCAGCACATTCGGCAGAAAATAGCTTCATCAGATGACAACAGAACTAACATTTTATTTGGCTGGCAGCCACACAAGTAAAGGAGCTTACAATGAAAAAGCACTGTATTTTTTGCAAAAACAATGCATAGCCATCATATCTCTGTTTACCATAGAAACAGCTACATTTACTAATGTTTTGCATCAAGTTAATCTTGCATTTTAACAGAAAAGTAGGCTACACCGAGAAAAGTACAGGAGAAAAGTAGCTACACATCAGTCAGAGCGTTGTCTGCTGATAGAATGCCCATTTGTGAATTCTCATCTGAGTGGAGAAACCGTAACTGAAGCACAAAATTAGTCTGATGCCAAACATTTTTGATCTGCCTTTACAAAAACGCAGCAAGATATTTGTTATGCATTTTATTATTTTATTCTGTGTGAAAACGCATCATTCTGCGTTACCGCGACCCCTAAGTTTAACTTGCTAGTTATCTAAGTAAGTGTCTGAATTAATAAGGCGACGGGGGCAGCATATTGTGTTAGCTTGAGAAGTCAAAGCGTGTTTGAGAAGTCAAAGCGTTTCAGATGAGAGTTATCTGTACAGCTGCCACTATTATCTTGATTTCCTTGCGTTTTTTTCTCCTCTCCCTTCTCTGGCATTCTGCTCCTCCCCCCCTCTTCTCTGAGCAGAGTGGGCAGGCCCATTGCCCTAGCGACTCCAGACTCAACACAGACACAGTGTGTACACATGCTGCTCCAGAGCCAGTACTGTTCCTCCTTCAGACAAGGATGCGTCAAGACATTTACACAGTCTCTCGTTCACATTCACTTGTGATATGTCCAAACTCACCAAAAATTACAGTCGGTAGCTCCTACCTATACTGCTAGATTGCCGTCTTTGCAATTTGTATATTTTTGTTTGCACTCATTAGCATAATTAGCTAATAGCCTCCATAGGAATTCGCTATTACTTGTGCTAAATTTGTTAGCATGCCGGTAATACCGTAAATCCGGGATGAGAGAATGATGGTATGATACCACTCAACCCTATTTTACACACAATACCCCATAATGACAAACTTAAAACATGTTTTTAGAAATGTTTGCACATTTATTGAAAATGAAATAGAGAAATATCTCATTCACTTAAGTATTTGTAGAAGCACCTTTGATGGAGATTACAGCTTTGAGTCATCTTGGGTATGTCTGTATCAGCTTTGCCATCTGGATTTGGGGATTTACACCCAATCTTCCTTGCAGATTTTCTCAAGCTCTGTTAGTTAGATGGGGAGTGGCGGTCAACAACAATCTTCAAATCTTTCCACAGATTTTCAATGGAATTCAAGTCTGGGCTTTGGCTGGGCCACTCAAGGATTTTCACGTTATAGTTCTGAAGCCATTCCTGCATTGATTTCGCTGTAAGCTTGGGGTCATTGTCCTGTTAGAACATAAATCTTCACCCCAGTCTAAGGTCGTTTGCACTCTGAAGCATGTTCTCATCAAAGATTTGCTTGTATTTGTCTCTGTTCATTGTTCCCTCTATCCGTACCGGTCTCCCAGTCCCTGCCGCTGAAAAGCATCTCCATAGCATGATGCTGCAATCACCATGCTTCACGGTAGGGATGGTGTTAGATGGGTGATGAGCTGTATCTGGTTTCTCCAGACATAGTGCTTTGCATTCAGGCCTAAGAGATACATGTTTGTTTCATCAGATCACAGAATCTCTTGCCTTATGCTCTCAGAGTCTTTTATGTGCCCTTTTGCAAACTCTAGGCATGCTGTCATGTGCCTTTTTCTCAGGAGTGGCTTCTGTCTGGCCATTCTTCCATAATTCCCAAATTGGTGAAGTGCTGTAGAGACTGTTGTCCTTCTGGCAGGTTATCACATCTCAGCCAAGGAACTCTGTAGTTCTGTTAGAGTGGTCATTGGGTTCTTGTCACCTCCCTGACCAAGGTCCCTCTCCAGTTACTAATTTTGGTCGGAAGGCCAGCTCTAGGCAGAGTCTGGGAAGTTCTATTACTGTGCCCTTGGAAACTTTCAACACAACAATTGTTTAATACCCTTCATCAGATATACAGTTGAAGTCAAAAGTTTACATACACCTTAGCCAAATACATTTAAACTCAGTTTCTCACAATTCCTGACATTTAATCTTAAAAATTCTCTGTCTTAGGTCAGTTAGGATCACCACTTTATTTTAAGAATGTGAAATATCAGAATAATGGTAGAGCAAATTATTTATTTCAGCTTTTATTTCTTTCATCACATTCCCAGCGGGTCAGAAGTTTACATACACTCAATTAGTATTTGGTAGCATTGCCATTAAATTGTTTAACTTGGGTCAAATGTTTCGGGGAGCCTTCCACAATCTTCCCACAATAAGTTGGGTGAATTTTGGCCCATTCCTCCTGATAGAGCTGGTGTAACTGAGTCAGGTTTGTAGGCATCCTTGCTCGCACACGCTTTTTCAGTTCTGCCCACACATTTTCTATAGGATTGAGGTCAGGACTTTGTGATGGCCACTCCAATACCTTGACTTTGTTGTCCTTAAGCCATTTTGTCACAACTTTGGAAGTATGCTTGGGGTCATTGTCCATTTGGAAGACCCATTTGCGACCAAGCTTTAACTTCCTGACTGATGTCTTGAGATGTTGCTTCAATATATCCACATAATTGTTCTTCCTCATGATGCCATCTAGTCTCTCCTGCAGCAAAGCACCCCCACAACATGATGCTGCCACCCCCGTGCTTCACGGTTGGGATGGTGTTCTTCAGCTTGCAAGCCTCCCCCTTTTTCCTCCAAACATAACGATGGTCATTATGGCCAAACAGTTCTATTTTTGTTTCATCAGACCAGAGGACATTTCTCCAAAAAGTACGATCTTTGTCCCCATGTGCAGTTGCAAACCGTAGTCTGGCTTTTTCATGGCGGGTTTGGAGCAGTGGATTCTTCCTTGCTGAGCGGCCTTTCAGGTTATGACGATATAGGACTCGTTTTACTGTGGATATAGATACTTTTGTACCTGTTTCCTCCAGCATCTTCACAAGGTCCTTTGCTGTTATTCTGGGATTGATTTGCACTTTTCGCACCAAAGTACGTTCATCTCTAGGAGACAGAACACGTCTCCTTCCTGAGCGGTATGACGGCTGCGTGGTCCCATGGTGTTTATACTTGCGTACTATTGTTTGTACAGATGAACGTGGTACCTTCAGGCGTTTCGAAATTGCTCCCAAGGATGAACCAGACTTGTTGAGGTCTACCATTTTTTTCTGAGGTCTTGGCTGATTTCTTTTGATTTTCCCATGATTTCAACCAAAGAGGCACTGAGTTTGAAGGTAGACCTTGAAATACATCCACAGGTACACCTCCAATTGACTCAAATGATGTCAATTAGCCTATCAGAAGCTTCTAAAGCCATGACATAATTTTCTGGAATTTTCCAAGCTGTTTAAAGGCACAGTCAACTTAGTGTATGTACTTTTCTGACCCACTGGAATTGTGATACAGTGAATTATAAGTTAAATAATCTATTTGTAAACAATTGTTGGGAAAATGACTTGTGTCATGCACAAAGTAGATGTCCTAACCAATTGAATTGAAAAAGTTGTAGTGACATCTCAAGGATGATCGAAGGAAATTGGACACACCTGAGATCAATTTGGAGTGTAATAGAAAAGGGGTGTGAATACTTACAGTATCAGTCAAAAGTTTGGACACACCTACTCATTCCAGGGTTTTTATTTTTACTATTTTCTACATTGTAGAATAATAGCGAAGACATCAATACTATGAAATAACATATATGGAATCATGTAGTAACCAAAAAAGTGTTAAACAAATCAAAATATTTTAACAAATCAAAATATGTTATATTTGATAAAAATATTAGGCGTGTTCAAAAGTTAGATGTGTACACATTTTTTACTGGTATGCATGTAAATAAATAAAAATGCTACAATTTCTTTAAACATGTTTTCACTATGTCATTATAGGTTATTGTGTTTAGATGCGTGAGAAAAAAAGTATGTTACACAACAAAACGTGGAATAAGTCAAGGGGTATTAATAATACATTCTGAAGGCACTGTAAATGGTCCTTGAACCTTTTAATGTCTATAAACGTCAATAAAACTGTACTTGACAACAACTTCATTTGATAACTCATATATGTACCGTAATAGTATTATAGCTGCCCATCACAGAGCAGCATCCCTCAGGACACGTGAGGAATACCTGCCCTCTATAGCTAGCTAGCTACACCGTGCAAGCTAGCTGCACACACAAAAGTTGAATTTCCTTCTCGTACAATTCTCATATGACCATCAGCATTGCAAATACAAAGTCCCTGCTTTAACCCCTGCGGAAGAGCGAGGAGCTCACAGCCAGTGGATGGTAGAAGGCCAACCCCCTGGCTCCCTCCCCAACCTCCGACCACTCCCTTAACTGGGTGCTTGTCGTTGACATGATGAACTTTCTGACCCAAGCTTGAGGACCAGCAGTGTGAGGTGACCTACCGTGGGACTACCTACCGTGGTTACATGACTCTCTATGCTGCCATCACCAGAGCAATGAAAGAGGGTGAGCGTTACACCTCTTTGTTCCATGTGGGATTGCATGTTCTCCCATACACAGAGTGCTCTGTTCTGTTTGCTTGTACATGCAATGTTCAGTATCTTTAGCTTTACACTACTTTCGTTTGCAAAGGCAGGCATGATCAAACCTTGGAAGTAAATTACACTCTTCTTGCCTGTCCTAAGACGGTTCAGTCTCAACACATTTTGCAGTAACATTTCCAATGACCTATCATCCATCTGAATGCAGCTAATCAAGATGCCATGTCTTCTATAGATGTTCCCAATATAAAGCCTTCCTATTTCTTCCAGATGAGTGTTGAGGAGTTGGGCCTTGTCTTGCGCTCTGATAGCAACACACCTATGCTCATGCTGGAGTAGCGTCACCAGGTCCTCACAGAGGGGTCCAGCACGTGCTCCTGCAGCACAGACGAAGCTTCCGGAGCTTCATAAGCCCAGCCAGTAACAACTCCTAGAAGATGGTGGAGCTCATCGTAGACAAGCTGCCCTCATACAAGGACGATGCTACATACAAGGTCATACACACAACCAGTGGCGTGTATTCATGGATGTCAAGGGAAGCCAGGCTTCCCCCAAAAATGTACCAAGAAAAAATTTAAACATTTTATTTTGTCTCTCTGTGTTTCATCATTTTCCTTCAATTCGCAAGAGGCTGAATATATCTCACCGGAGAAAGCATACGAGCGAGCGAAAAAGCACCGCTCTGTCTCAGTATGTGTAGGCCATCTATCTGATGCTGTCTGGTCAAAAATCGTATGACATAATAGCCGATCAGCATTCACTCAACTGTGAATGGTCTTGGCGCACCAAAAAAAGTGTTAAGGGAAGCCAGTTTGGATTTGGCTTCACACCAATCACAAGCCAAACGTAATTTACAGAAAAAAATGGAATTGTTGCATCTCGTTATGTCGTTGTCCTCCGGTGGCTGGCTAGCTAGCTAAAATGGTCCCTTTCCTGAATTAGCCATGGATAGAGATAGGGATTTAGACTTGTGGTTTTACTTAGTTCTCTGTACTATCAAATGATTATAACGGCGATTCTGATCTAACCATAAATTCATACATTGTTGTGCCCCTGGCCTGAGAAGATGAAAGTTCAATATGTAGCTAGATGTAGTAGGCTAATAACTAGCTGGCCTGGCGCATCGTTGCTCATGAAAGGAAGTTAGGCTAGCGAGCAGCATTTCAGCCAGGTAGACTAGGACAACAAAAACTAAAAGCGTGTACTGTATGAAAGAGTCATGAAAGAGAGGAGGATGGCATTGGCATTCCTGGGCGAGTCAACAGGGTGTGACGAGGGTGGGCAATCTATTTTCTATTTCTTTGTTGGCCGGGTATGGTTCCCAATCAGAGGCAGCTGTCTATCGTTGTCTCTGATTGGGGATCATACTTAGGCAGCCTTTTTCCACCTGTAGTTTGTGGGATCTTGTTTTTGGTACTGTGCTGTTTAGCCCTACTAGACGTTACGTTTAATAAATGAAAATGTACGCCTACCACGCTGCACCTTGGTCCGATCCTTCCATCGACGTACGTAACAGTAGCTTATCATTTCACTTCCCCTGTGAGAACCATAAGCATGGGCTAACTTGGCTTTGCCAGCAGCCTACCTATCGAAGGTTGCACCGTGTCCAAGACAATGTAGAAAAACTCATATCAGCCATCTTTCAATTGTTATCCATATTACTGGAGCGTCAACTTATTCTTTCTAACTATTTATATGGTGGATTCACAGCCGCAATTTATGGAAGATGCCAAAACTTGAGATAACAATAGATGGCAAGGTCAAAGATAGGCCAGTAATTTCCATCTGTTGTGAAGTTTTCCCTAAATTAATGCTTATGACAAATCCAGCTCCAGAAACAGCCAGAGAGTCAGCTGGCTAATTTTTTGAATATGGTGTAGTTAACAAAACAAGCAACAGATAAGATTAGCTGGCTAGATAAGGTTAGCATGCTAGCTAGCTACACTTACAGCTGTCAGTGCCCTATTTGTTGATGTTTATCAACTTCACATGGACATTCCCACACTCAATTTGTGAATTTGTATAAGTAGCCTTCGTCATTTGGAGGTGGAACCTGTTCAATCTTATACTTACAACTCGTGCTAAGTTAAGATATTATATTGAATGAAATCAACCAGACTCAGAGGTAAACTTCAACATGTCTTTACTCCATCACGGTCCGTGTAACCCCTCACATTCCTTTACTGACGTGGTGACATCCTATCTCACTAAGTCACATCAATACACAACAGAACCTAAACGTGCATGTTCTCTCTAGGACAGGAAATTATGTTGAAATAGTGGTAGCAACTTCCTTTGTGGGGGATTTTCTGGTTATCATGGAGGCTAGGGGAGAGGAGGCTACTCTGCTGACTACAGCGTACAACAGGCCCTAGTCCACCTGGGGGCACGTCACTACTCAGACACCCTGACAGAGACATTAAAGAACGGTAAGTATTTTCCCCCTGTTATGCGTGCATGTACTATGTGTACGTGAACCTCTTTTGACCTTCTTCTCTCAGGTGAGTTGCTCAGCTCAGGCGACAGTAGAAAGGTGGAGATTTGTGTCTGCTCTATCTGGTGTGTGGGAGGATCAAGGTGCACCTGTGGAGTCTGGTTGAAGAGCGAGATGGCCAAAGCTGCAATATCAACTCTTTATCTCTGACACAGACCCACACAGAGAAACAGCAGACAATCTAAATGTAGTTGTTTTCCTGTAAAAAAAAGTGTGAAAAAAGTGTGAAAAATACAACAAATGGGAGAAATCCGAATAATGTAAAAACAAAAGAGAAAACGGAATTTTGAAGAAAAAATACCGAATATAAAAGGCCCTACTAACGTTTTTTTGCTGTGCATGACTGCACTTTAGAGTGTGTGTCATGACTAGCTGCGTGGTTGGTGGGTAGGGGTGTGCATTTTGGGCAAGGTTGAGGTCAGGTCCAATATTGACTATGCACCCAAGAGGAAAAGAGGTTGGCCATCCTACGTTGGGCCATCCATTTAGAGTAATATAATATATATACAATTTAGCAGACACTTTGAACCAAAGCGACTTACAGTCATGTGTGAATACATTTTTACGTTTGGTAGATCCTGGGAATACCAAGATGCATGACAGGGTTATAAATGCTTTGTGAAGCCTCAATTTAATGTGATTTATAAGGCCTTTATTAAGGGGTGCTTATGTCACCCTTTACAAAGCACAGGTTTATGTCTTATTTCAGTTGAAGTCATTCAGTTGTACAACTGACTAGGTATCCCCCTTTCCCTTTCCTTTCCTTTTTTATTTGACATAGTGGGTTTTGTCACGTTTGATATTGGTGGTTAAGGCACACAGTTATGCCACATTTATTAACCTTTTATAAAGCATGACATACGGTTGTAGATGATTTGTAACACATGTAGTGTTTATGAAGGCTTTATAAGCTGCACTTCATTTAAAGCAGGACACAGTTTTGACTTAAATCACAAGACCTGAAAATGATTGTCTAACAATGACTGGGCTCCCGAGTGGCGCAGTGGTCTAAGGCACTGCATCTCAGTGCAAGAGGCGTCATTACAGTCCCTGGTTTGATTCCAGGCTGTATCACATCCGGCTGTGATTGGGAGTCCCATAGGGCGGCACACAATTGGCCCAGCGTCGTCCGGGTTTGGCCGGGGTAGGCCGTCATTTTAAATAATAATTTGTTGTTAACTGGCTTGCCTAGTTAAATAAATAAAAAATTGAATTCATTCAACAGCGAACTTTACAGAGCTTGAAGAATTTGGAAAAGAATGGGCAAATGTTGCAAAATCCAGGTGTGCAAAACTCTTAGAGACTTACCTAGAAAGACTCACAGCTGTAATCGCTGCCAAAGGTGCTTCTGCAAAGTTTTGATTGAGTCAGGGGTGTAAATAGCATACTTATGTAAATTAGATATTTCTGTATTTAATTTTCAATAAATTTGCACACACACAAAAAAACATGTTTTCACCTAGTCATTATGGGGTATTGTGTGTAAATGGGTGAGATTAAAAAAATAACATTTTATCAATTTTGAATTCTGTTTGTAACGCAACAAAATGTGAAATAAGTCAAGGGGTATGAATACTTTCTGAAAGCACTGTAAACATGGCCTTATATTTTTTACAGGTAATATACCACATCTTCTGTCTGAAATGGGTACGAAAGACCTAGTCATGATTCCTGCAATTTCACAGACCCTGCAACCAAAATACAGGTATCGGGTCTGTGAATCGTCTCATTGTTTAAAGGCCCAATGCAGCCGTTTTTATCTGAATATCAAATCATTTCTGGGTAACACCTTACTGTGATTCTTTTCAAACAAATCGTCATAAGAAAAAAAATTGCTTCTTAGCAAGAGCAATTTCTCAAGCAAGAATTTTTATATGACTGTCTGGCAGTGGTCTGAGTGGCGAGGGGGAAAATGAAAATGAGCTGTTATTGACAGAGAGGTTTGGAACTTTTTCTTATTAGGTCTATTAACTAATTTATTGCTTGGGGATGTCACCAGGCAGGCCAAACACCATCCCACCAAAACAGGCTGAAATTTCAGACGGTCTTTTAAAACAGCTCCTACACTAAAAAGGCATTATTATAATTTTCACAATTTCACAGTATTATTACAACCTCATAGTGTGGAAATATATATAAAACACAGGAAGCCACGTTTTTGACTGCACTGGACCTTTAATACCTTCCTAATTTGCAAACAGACCCCATGGTTTAACAACACCTCCTAATTTGCCAGTTACCCACTGATATGTATAAAAGGGGTATACCTGCAAGAAACTATTAAAATAATGGCTGTTTGGAAGGGGGTTGCCTTATATTTTCTATTGGTAATACCGGTGTCTGAATTGTGTATTTGATTCCTTAGAATTTGCCTGCAGTGGCATAACCATGCCGTAAGGCGGCGCTGTAGCATCAGAATGTGTCTTTTACAGCGAATCTCTTTTCTTGGATAGAAAAGCACGAGCTTTCCTTGATTTATCGGTGAAATCCATGGCAACTAGAGGTAGACAACAAAAGTAGTCAGACTACAAGTAACAACAATGGAGATGGACGATAAGATAATGGAGGGGTCTGAGTGGGAGGGGGAACCTGAAAATGTGGTTGATGTCACCATGGAAGGCTTAAACTCCATCCATACAAAACAGGCAGAGATTTCAGGTGCTTTTCAAACAGCTCTTACACTAAAAGGGCATTGTCATTATTTTCACGATTTCACAGTATTATTCCAACATCATAGTGTGGAAATATATATAAAACATAGGTAAAATCTAGTTTTGACGTCACTGGGCCTTTAAAAGTGTGAGCCCAATTGTACTCTTTGACATCATGCAGACGCCAAGTGCATTGAGGGATGATGATGTTCTGACATGAATCCTTGAATAATCTATCTACTATGATTCTACCCTGAACTGTCATTTGAGGCAAATGCAGAGAATTTTATGATTATACAATTATACGATTATATTATCATCAGACAACTCTGCTTTTGTGTTTTCACCAAGGAAGTTGCTCTCTCTCTCTGTACTTGTACCCTTGTTAGCATCTCTGCCGGAGGAGAGTGGGATCATTGGTCGGGTTGCAGCAGATCTGTTTGTGCTCCTGGTGGAGAGGAGGGCTGTGGATGCCAGGGCTGCGGTAGACGTTAGAGTGTCCTACATGGAACTGTACCAGGAGGAGCTCAGGGACCTGCTGGAGGTCCAGACTGGAAACAAGGAGCTGCACATCAGAGAGGATGACAGGGGCAACACTGGTTACTCACTCTGTCTGTGCTAGGGTGTGTGTGACGTGTCAAGTGTGTGTGTTTAACCCCCTAAGGCCGATGTCCGCGCCCCATAAAAATCTGTCAGTTTGCATGGGATGTGTCTCAATCCACTGCATCTGCCTATGTCGTACTTCCGCATCTCTGGTGAAAGGTGACAGAGCTAGAGCGTGGTTTGTCAGACCATAAGACATCCCGAAAATCGGTCTTCTCACAAAATCATCTGTATCATCCGAACGGTTTGGCCTACAAACTATGGAAAGATGAGACTCTCAAGAACACGAGGGTGTTCTCCGGTTTCCTCTACGCCCTCCACAAGTGTCAGGAGACTCGTCTGAAGTCGGTACAACCAATCTGACATCTTCTGTCTGTAGTGTCCGAACTGTTAGGGCTAAACACTAATATGACCCCTCTGTACAAAGGTGAGACTCTCACACACATGCTTTGCTCTAGGACGCCCACAGGCCTCACAGGACTCGTCTGAAGGTCCCCCCGGTACCAGTTGAAAAAATGAATGGAAGTACAGTGCATTCGGAAAGTATTCAGACCCCTTGACTTTTCCACATTTTGTTACTTTACAGCCTTATTCTAAAATTGATTAAAGAATTTCCCCCCCTCATCAATCTACAGACAATACCCCATAATGAATGACAAAGAAAAAACATTTCTAAAAACCTGTTTTTGCTTTGTCATTATGGGGTATTGTGTGTAGATTGATGAGGGGAAAAAACAATTTAATCATTTTTAGAATAAGGCTGTAATGTAACAAATGGGGGAAAAGTCAAGGGGTCTGAATACTTTCCGAATGCACTGTATGGAATCTGACTGTAGTGTGTGGGTTTGTTTCAGTGGTAGTTGTGGCAAGAGAAACTGTGATTACCTCCGCTGAGGAGTTGCTGAGCGTCCTGGAGGCTGGCAATGCCCTGAGGCACACTGGCCCCACTCAGATGAACGAGTGCTCCAGCCGCTCTCACGCTATCGTTACCCTACAGCTAATGCAGCATCACCACGACAATGGCTCCCTCCGCTCCTCTAAACTCCACCTGGTGGATCTGTCTGGGTCAGAGCGGGCTGCACGCACCGGGAACACAGGCCTGCGCCTCAAAGAGTCCGTCCACATCAACACCGGCCTGCTGGCATTGGGCAATGTCATCCGCGCACTCTCCAACCCCCATCGCCGCCACAACCATGTGCCGTACCGTGACGCCAAGATCACGCGCATCCTCCGGGACTCACTGGGCGGCTCCGCCCACACACTGATGGTGGCCTGCGTCAGCCCTTCCCACCACAGTGTCGCAGAGACGCTGAGTGTGCTTCAGTTTGCCTCACGGGCACGCTACGTGAAGAACCAGCCTGCGTTGTGTCCTGCCAGGGCGTGTCCGGGCTGGCAGCCTGGAGAGGCTCATGTGGGGGAGCTGGAGCAGGAGGTCCAGACTCTGAGAAAGGCACTGAGAGAGAAGGATAAGACAGGGAGAGGGATTGCTTTGAGTGACAGCACCAAACAGGCCACTCAGGAGGAGCGTGATGACAGGGGGGCGGCTCTAGTGGAGGAGTCCCAGTACTGCTGCCTTGCACAGGATGCTGCCTTCCAGAGTTCCACCCGGAGTCCTGCTCTGTAGCAGCGTTTGCAGGAATGGCTGGAGAGACACAGGGAGCTTAGCCACTCTGGCCACACTGACTATAAACAACCTGTGGGGGGTGCAGGGGATGAGTCTCAACAGATCACCATCCTCCAGCTCAGACGTGAGCTCAAGAACTGCCAGGTAGTGTGTATAGTGGGCTCTGTTTCTCAGCTTTGTTTGCTCAATATAATCTGTTTACAAATGATATTCTAAACATAGGTATAAATTGTATTTGTCTCTCTTTTTCTCCCCCCCCAACTCTATTTTACTCAGTCTCTCTCCCAATCTCCCTCCTTCCATCAGGATACTCTGGCTATAGACAAGCAGGTGTTTGACCTGAGGGAATCTGAGCTGGAGCAGGTGCAGAGGCAGGTGCAGACACTGCTACAGGAGAAGCAGACACTGCTACAGGAGAAACAGACACACCTCCAGTCCTGACAGGAGGAGAGGGAGCACAGACGCATTCAGGTAAAGAGAGAAAGAGGATAGCGAGAAATTGAGATACAAAGATTGAATGGGGCATTTCTACAGTGGTTGATGACTGATGTTTTTTCCGTTGGTTGGGCGTGCAGAAGGAGCAGCTGGTGGAACAGCAGCTGTTGATAGATCGTCTCTGTGGTGACCTCCTGACCTTCAGGATGGGATCCTTTAGACCCTCGCTGGACACTGGGGCTTCTGGGAAGTCAGCGAGGAGACCTCACAGTGTTCCCATGATCAGCCAAGGCCATGGTTGTACGAGGAAGTGTAGGAGTAATTGATACATATGTAGGTAGATATCACACTATTAAACAATAGACAGGTGTACACTAGAAAATAGGAGAAGAAGGCAGACGTGAGTGCATTTGCCATTCTGGTAAATACAGGAAACCAAAGATTAGCAGATGGCCAAAGTCATACGTGCTTTAAAGTGCATGTATGGAAAAAGCAGGACACCATTATGAAGATAAAATTGACAGGAACAGCCATAAGTGCTTAGGGTAAAGGCCATAAGTGCTTAGGGCAAGATAGACATATATTAATTTTAGGGGACAAGGGGGTCCTGCCCCCATTATAATCTAATCAAGAGCGGATACAGGCGTTATTGGGCGTAGACAAGCAGGAAGCCTGAAATGAAGGATAATGGTGGCAGATGACCATAGGAGAAGTAATTTAATTAATGTATGTAATGATCTCATGTGTGTGGATGTGTATAAAGAGCGAACCAGTGCTCTGGGAAGGGGTGGGATCCGCGGATCGTTCCGGCTTGTGATACATAGTATTAAAAGTCTATTTGAATTTACAAGTTCTTGTAAGTGTTATGGTTTGAACCGATTTTCCACGACAGAAGGTACGTGTCCAGAGCGTGTGTGTGTGTGTGTGTGTGTGTGTGTGTGTGTGTGTGTGTGTGTGTGTGTGTGTGTGTGTAGGGCTGTGGCGGTCACAAAATATTGTCAGCCGGTGATTGTCAAGCAAATAACTGTCAGTCTCCGGTAATTGACCGTTAATTAACATAAACACATTTAGCATCTCCTGGCTTCCACACACAGCCTACAAGCCATTTTAAAAAGTCTAATAAATCCATGTAATATAGCCTACACCTTCACAATAAATGTATTATTTATTTTAGACAGGTCTAAAGAAGCATGATATGAAGAAAATGTAGTCTATTTCAGAAGAAAATAATAGTACAGTATACTCTGAGTTGTTCTGATGTGGCTATGCCAAATGGCTGTGGGCTACACTTGTTCATTTAGCAGACAAGATTTGCTTATAATTCCGTGGCATTATTTTATATTGTTTTATAGTATGAAGAATACAATTGAACAAAGCTGAATAAAATATAAATATTTTCTCCAAAGGATTTGAGGGAGTGCGCACATTCGGCTATTCAGTGTTAAGCGGTTAACAAAGAATTAGGTATTCCTATATGCTTAGTTTAGAGTTATTAATGTAACTTTAGTTGTTCTACAAACATTGGGCTATATGTTTTGATTTTTAATACATTATAAGGCTGCATGATGCGACTAATGAGGATTTGAAAAAATTGACCATATTTACTTTTCATCAGCCAACAAGATGAGAAGGCCTAACGAACAGCAATAACACTAGCCTATGTCAGTCTACTATTCCCCAAAGTACAAAAGTCGACCTCTTCTATTCTGTGCAAGAAATAAATATTCCAAACATAGTCTGGGACAGTTGTGGGATGCGATAGATCCCAAATGAATACAACCGCTAGTATCAAAACCTCTTTTTTATGCAATGTGGCTGTCGCAACAGATCAGAACGTTTAGCTTAAAATGGTGAATAACTATTAGGCTATTTCTTCACATTATAAGGGCAGCAATGCGCACACGGCAGTAGGCTATAAGCATGATTGTTCCATTACTGGAACACACCCTTATCAAAAGTGACCGCAAATACAATTATGCATGTAATGCTTTTATTATAAAGGTGCATTTTTATGGTGAAAATTATGTTCCCCAAACTTGAACCTCACGCGTTGCTTATATCTGCCAGTTAGGCTCTACACCCCTTGTAAAGCGGATTGATGTGCTTCATTTTAAGAAGTTATTTGGCCACTTTAGTTGTGATAGGCCTATGGGCTAGGCTGCATGAGGGTTGCGACTATGATTTGAAAAAGTTGTTTCTTACGCTGCCCATCATTCACAAGTGATAATGTATAATTCACAAGTGATGGGCTAATATTGTCACCCATCAGACTATTCTTGATTTAATCTCGTCTTTACATATACTAAATAATATATGTGTGACATTTGTTTTGATTTAGAATGGACCATTATCATGCACCTGTATCGAAACAGGGGCAGCAGGAAAAAATACATGTCATCTATGCACTTAAATAGCGAAGGGAGGATGCTTTTTTCCGTGGTTTATTTTCATGCCAGCCAGGTAGGCTATACTGCTGTTGTAAAGAGAAGCAATGTGCTTAATATTAGTTAAGTTGAGTAATAAATATAGTAGGTCTAGCCTATAGAAAGCTGATGGGATCCTCCTCTTTTTATTAGAGGCCATCACTCTGTTTTCTCAATTGCATAGCCTATAGAAATATTGTGAAACATGAGCTCATGGGGTCTCATTAAGTGTTTGATTTAGATTTCAGAATACATTTGCATTGATGTCAGAGTGATTAGAGGGACAATAGAGTGCTGAGTACCAGGCAGTTAGCAAGTTTTGTAGGCCACTAATGACCAGCAGCAGCATCAGAGTTTGGAGAAGCCTAATTACTGTGACTAAATGGTAATTTGACTGCCTTCATGACTCGTGACCGCCGGTGTGGCGGTATGTGTGCAACAATGGAGTTTCTGTTTGTGTGTTTCTTATGTAGATCCATACTAGTCCTCCGGCCTGTTCGTTGGAGAGGGTGATGGCTGCCTTTAAGACCCGCAGTCAGCTGCTGCTGGCTCAGATAGAGAAGAGAGATGAGGTCCTCTGCCCTCAAAAAACACTGAAGGAAAGGAGGGAAGACGAGGAAGAGGAGGGGGGAGAAAGGGATTGAGGTGAGCGAGACTGTAGTACTGTAACATCCTGCTTCAGAGCTATGTAATTGTTCTGCTTGCTCAAGACAGACTACTTCTTTAATCAGATGGATATATTGCAGGCGCTCTATGAACCGCACATTGACAAGCAGACAGAATCCAGCCTGCTTTGGCCAGAACCAGGCACAAAATACTAGTTTGGACCAGATTCAGGACGGGCTCCAGTTACTTCAACCGTCAGAACGCCCTACAGGTAAATACAGTTTTTACTACACTATGAGTCTTAGGTGGAATATTTCCTGTAATTTATGTTTCATTGCCAAGACCGGCCTGTGCCTTCTGTAAGGTGCAAGGAGCGCAGAGAGAGGCGGAGTCAGACGGTGACCCTGCTGCGCCTAAAGAAGGCGGAGACACAGAGCAGGGTTAGCCTGCAGACCAGTGGCTCCAGTAATCTGCACAAGAACAAGGTCAGTGCTAACAATATAGCATTCAAAGAACACTCATAGAGCATTAAACACTCATAGAGCATTAAACACTCATAGAGCATGTATACAGACCTCCTACAGCATTTATACAGACCTCATAGAGCATTTATACAGACCTCATAGAGCATTTATACAGACCTCATAGAGCATTCATAGAGCACTCAGAGTATTCATATAGCATTCATACATCACTCAGAGTGTTCCTAGAGCATTTATACAGCACTAATAGAGTATTGAAGGAGCATTAATACAGATCTCCTGTTGACCTTTCGGACGGTCAGTCTTTGCATCCATATAGCCCCATCTGTGAATGTGGTTACATTTCTCCAGTCGCATCCTTTAGCCTCATAGCAAACCAAGTGGTGGGGCTGCCATTTTGTTGTCTTTCATTAAAGAGAATACATCCTGTAAACAGCATCCTGTGTTGCAGGACCCGAGGACAGACAACAAGGCTGTCTTTCAAAATGGAGACTCTAAAGAATCAGAGGAAAAGGTAGAATGACGTTCCACAATTAAAAGTGTGGCCACATTACATTGGCAAAGGATCACAGGTTTGAGGTGCCCATCCCTGCAGGATTACATTTAAGTCATTTAGCAGACGCTCTTATCCAGAGCGACTTACAAGTACATACATTCATACTTTTTTGTACTGGTCCCCCGTGGGAAACGAACCCACAACCCTGGCGTTGCAAGCGCCATGCTCTACCAACTGAGCCACACGGGACATACAGCCACACAGGATGAGTTTGTTATGGAAATGTTCACCATGCAGTCATGGTGATTCCTTAGATCTCATTTGGATATTCAACATAGTTAAAAATAAGCAAACCGTGTGTGTGTTTTGACGTGTTGATGTGTTCGTTTTGCCCCTGTACGATGCCCAGCAGTCTGAGAGACGTGTGTGGCTGGAACACGAGGAGGAGCGTGCAATGCATAGGAGGAGGGGCCTGCAGGAGCTGGAGCTGAGGTGCAGAGAAGAGGTGCTGCAGCACCGAGAGGCCGGTGTCCAGGAGAGGAACCAGCTGCAGATCAAGAGGCTTCGTTCCAGCCAGGTAAACACAGAGCGGGGCATAGAAATCCAAAGTATTGACGTATGAAAAAAAAAAAGAACCGTACATTTTGTGTGTGTGTAAGTTACGGCATTCCAATGTTGTTATCTGCAATTGAAAGTGCGTGTGCGTACGTTCACGTGTGTTCCTCAGACTCTGAGTCAGGACTTGCTGCGCGTGTCGGCCCGTCTGGGAGATCTGGATGAGGAGCTTGAGGAGAGAGGAGGGGTAGAGAGGCGACTGTCCTCCTCTGCAGCAGGGCTGTGTGGAGTGTCCGCGGAGGAGCTGCTGAAGGAGAGAGAGAGCCTGCATCGGAGGAGGGACACGCTGGACACGCAGCTGAGGGACGGCAGGGTGCTCATGCCAGAGGTGAGCTCCTTAACGTTGCCTATTTTCCTTCAGCCTGGATGTCACTCTGACTACAGGGGGCTGATGTGGAAATACATGGTGTGTGTGTGTGTATAGGAGGAGCATGCTCTGCTGCAGTCGGAGGAGGTCTTGGAGGCTCTGGATGCTGCAGTAGAGTTTAAGAACTATTCCATCCAGGAGAGACAGAGAGACCTCGGGGACACGTCGGGGACCTCGGGGGAACTCCGCCCACGGAGACGACCACAATGACGTCATGAGGGCACAGAGAGCTGTCACTTCCAGAGGCCTCAGCACTGTTGGTCAAATACTTCAACCAGGTCAGTCCCAACACACACACTGGGCTGGGGGGCTGGGATTGAGATTAAGGGGTCGAAAAGAGTTTGGGGCAGAATTGAAACTGGAAAAGGATTTGGGACAGAAGTGGGACTGGTTTAAAAGCTCTCCATAGGCAAACATAAAAGAGATGGTTCACTGCACTACTAACCTTCCATTACCCTCCTGCTAAACTACCAGTCAATAACTGAGCGGATAGTTGAAAGCGTTGCCTTGGCCCCTCCAGGTGCTGTGTCTGCGGGAGTTGGAGCGGCGGCTGCAGCTGCACTGTGAGGAGCTGCAGCTGCAGAGTGGAGAGCAGGAGGCGGTGACCAGGGAGATGGAGGCAGCTCTACAGCGCCTCACTCTGGACACAGACCTCCGGCTCACTGAGCAGCATCACGAGCACCAGCACAACATACAGATACTAATGCAGCAGCTCCAAGGTCAATTTGTACGCGTCAATGTGATAAATGTTTATGAGTGGGGTATTCCTGCCCCTTCGTTGTGTTGGTCTGTTTTACAGTATTCTCACTGCTCGTTTTGTCCTCGTGTGTAGAGGGTGGCTCAGGGGACAGTGGACAAGCGGTCCAGGCTAGGCTGCAGCAGCTGGAGAGAGACCTGTCACAGCTAGTCACCGACTCCCTCCGCCCCCAGGCTCCAGACCTGCAGACCCAGGGCAGGAAGGCGGCCAGCGACGGAGCATTGGACAGCCCCAGCCCGCAGATTCCCAGAGTGGAGCTGGCCCCGGTCCGTCTGTCCCATAGAGAGCTGAGGCAGATCTCACCCTCTGCCTTCTGCAGCACTAGGAGGCACTCTACCCTGAGGGCCAGCAGAGGCTCATTCCAGGAGGACTCCATCGTAGTGCCCTGAAGCACTGACCACGAGGCTCCAGCACACACTGACCACTTCTTTCCTTCGTCCACACTAATCTAGAAGAACAGGTTAGTTGAAACTAAGGGCTCTTTTCAATCAGAGCCGCTTTAGCCGACATCCACATAGCGGTTGTTTTGGAAGAGGTGGAACTACGTTAGAGCTGTCAAATCCAAAAGTGGCTCACGACAGTATACCTAAAGCTGGACATTGCCATTAGCTGCACGGAGTCACATTAAGTCATCTCATGCAGCCACGTTGAAACAGCGTAATGTGAGATGTAATCTACACCTCCATTAGGATGATAGAAATCCTCATTATTTAGTTGAATGATTTCAATTTGAGTGTAATTACAATGTATATACAAAAGTATGTGGACACCCCTTAGAATTAGTGGATTCGGCTATTTCATCCACACCCGTTGCTGACAGGTGTATACAATCGACCACACCGGCATGCAATCTCCATAGACAAATATTGGCAGTAGAATGGCCTTACTGAAGAGCTCAGTAACTTTCAACGTGGCACCGTCATAGGATGCCACCTTTCCAACAAGTCAGTTGGTCAAATTTCTGCCCTGATAGAGCTGCCCCGGTCACCTGTAAGTGCTGTTATTGTGAAGTGGAAACGTTTATGAGCAACAACTGCTCAGCCGCGAAGTGGTAGGCCACACAAACTCACAGAACGGGACCGCCGAATGCTAAAGCGCATAGCAACACTCACTACCGGTTACAAACTGCCTCAGGAAGCAACGTCAGCACAAGAACTGTTCGTCGGGAGCTTCATGAAATGGGTTTCCATGGCTGAGCAGCCGCGCACAAGCCTAAAATCACTATGCGCAATGCCAAGCGTCGGCTGGAGTGGTGTAAAGCTTAACCTCATTGGACTCTGGAGCAATGTAAACAAGTTCTCTGGAGTGACGAATCCCACTTCACCATTTGGCATCCACCGTTTGGCGGATGCCAGGAGAACAGTTCCTGCCCCAATGCATAGTGCAAACTATAAAGTTTGGTGGAGGAGGAATAATAGTGTTGGAAAATGTTAACACTACAGCATACAATGACATTCTAGATGATTCTGTGCTTCCAACTTTGTGGCAACAGTTTGGGGAAGGCCCTTTCCTGTTTCAGCATGACAAGGCGAGGTCCATACAGAAATAGTTTGTCAAGATCGATGTTGAAGAACTTGACTGGCCTGCACAGAGCCCAGACCTCTACCCCATTGAACACCTTTGAGGTGAATTGAAACGCCGACTGCGAGCCAGGCCTAACCCCAACATCAGTGCCCGACCTCACTAATGCTCGTGGCTAAATTGAAGGAAATCCCTGCAGCAAGTCCCTGTTACAGCAGCAAAGTGGGGACCAACTCCATATCAATGGCCTTGATTTTGGAATGAGATGTTCGACGAGCAGGTGTCCACATACTTTTGGTCATGTAGTGTATTTCTATGTAGCCTACTCTTAACCGAGTGGGGCGGGTGTGGCTTCATGACAATGATCGCAAGAGCAGCTGCTCACCGATTTGACGGCTCCGATGCAGTTACACCTCTGCTATCACCGGTTAATGCTTGATTTGATTGAATCTAGGCACAAGTCAAATAGGACTCCTCTATTTGTTGTTCTCACTTATGCAGTGCGATTCAGATCAATATGGATGAAGAAGAGGCTGCAAGGAATGGAAGCCACTAACTCTGAAACTATTGAGACGCACGTAGACTGATCCAAATCGCAGAGTGAAAGCCCTGTTCACTTTGCAGCACTTAAAGCAGACGGAATAGCACTTCAAACTGCAGACTCATCACTTACTCTGAGACCAGATGAGCACACAGCTAAATTATATCACAATCATGTGTATTATCAATAAGTTGTTTAAATCATTTCCTTTCTTTTTTTTTTTTACTTTTAAAGATGATTTAAAATAATTTGTTTTTTTTGCCTTTGTTTACAGTGTGTTTTATACAGTAGTGTGTTTGCAGTGTTCTAGAACTTCAGGCCACTCGATAACCCTAATCAAGCCATTGGTCCATTCGTGCAATAAAATGTACCTTCCCCTGCTTCCGTAGGTGTGGTTTGGTTATTTTAGCGTTGCACAACTGTTGACATCAAATGAATTGGATCAAACCTCTTAATTTGCAGTAGTTCACTAATTGGATGTACATTTTCTTTGCAGACTGCTGGTTAATGCAGGTGGAATCTGCAATCTGCAATGGTCATGGTTGCATGGTTTAATGGTAATTTCAATAATTGATATACCGGTACCCATTGATTCTTGAAAAATACTAATGCATGCCTCTAAAATCATAAAGCCAAAAATGTTAGTCTGATGCCTAGTAGCCTGACTGACACACAAGGCTAGTGACCCACCATCACCCCTGAAATGTTTTTGTTGCAAAACAAAAATGTTAAAATTCTAAATGTCATTGTTGGTGGAGATGTCATTCATGCTTGTGTAATGTAGTTCTCAAAATATGAGCTGCAGAAATACATCTAAGAAAGGCAATTGGAAAAATAAGAATCATTCCATACATTTTTTTTTACAAATACATATACCATTTAATATCTATATATTTAGAATTTGATTGTTTTCATTATATTTTCTTTTACTGACCACAAAGTAACAAGTATATAACCTTTACATACAAAAGCAGAAACTTCATGAATAAATAAATAAATATGTTAACTAATAAATAGATGTTAGAAGATAATACAATTGTTTGGTTTTCTAATTCTGGTGTAACATACAGCAGTTTGCCTTCACAGAGAACCATCAATACTCAATGCAACAGGTGTCAACACATTCATGAAACAACACTGGTAGAAGTGAAATGATGTTCTACCTAGGCAATGGAAAACAGGAATGGTGGTCCACGAAATATATTCATTTACAATTAGCATTAGTTTAAGGGAATGACAGCGCACACATGTTCCCCACAAACATCTTAACTAGCCAGGCTACTTCAAGATATAGTAAAACACCCTAATCCTTCATCTGTTTCCTAGATTCACCCGTTTTAGATGGATTTCTAAGGCCATATCCATATCCGTCTTGATCTTGCTGGCCAGGGATCTAAGCATCCCCCAACCTTAAATTGGCAACCATGATTGGCAATTGTCACAGAGCACAATAGCTGGGATATCTAGTAGGATATTCACCATTATGTTCCAACTTGTAAAGCAAAACTGAATACATCATTCTTTTTGGAATCCTATTTCCACTCTCTCTGCAAATGCAGCCAACCACCTCTCCAAAAGACAAACAAAAAACATTAAGAAGTGGATTAAAAGAACAGTGGAACATGAAATGCCAGAAGACAAGACGAGGTTCTGAGAAAGCAACACAGCTGACATAATATAGAGTGGCTCACTGGAGTATATCAATAATTTAAAAAGAAATAAGACCAATGTTAAATAGTCAACTGTTTTTTTGGGACCCATTTCTGCTCAGACAACTATAAGTCACATGTACGATCATATATGTATCATAAATATGTTTTGAAGGTTGAAGGTTTAAAATTGCCTTTGTGTAGTTCTCATTGAAGTACAATTAATACACAACAGTATACAGAGACATAATATAGAATAGACAAAAGGCAGAATGAGAAATACTCAAAACTCTGCCCATTACTAAATGACTGACATGGTTCCAACTGATTCATGACTCCTACCAGTGTGCAGTGCCACACGTCGTGCCCATACACACAGGTTTACAGGGGATACAGACAAGTGGCAAGTGTCTGTTAGGACCTGGCTGATTTGGGAGTTTAACAAATACAAATGATGTAGAAACCAGTGATTTAATCAAAGATGGAAGGAAGAGGAAAAAACTATTTGAACTGTCTGACTTTTCATGTCTCCGCGTAAGAAGTTACCATTCTATCTTTAAAGGGTCAACCTGCCGTGATCGGGAGTCCCATAGGGCGGCGCACAATTGGCCCGGCGTCGTCCAGGTTTGGCCGGGGTAGGCCGTCATTGTAAATAAGAATTCTTAACAGACTTTTCTAGTTAAATAAATGTATCATGGATGGATCAGTCCTTGCATCCATAGCTCTGTCTATGAATTTGAGAGTGGTTACATTTCTCAAACCCCATCCCTCAGATTTTTACCAAAACAGGGGTGGGGAAATTGCTTTGTTATTGTTTCTACTGCTGATTTCAGCTTTAAGCAACCCAATGAATAATTTTTCTTCATTTCAGTTTAAAGAAATTCTCAAATATATTGTGATATAACACCTACCTACATGCAATAACAACTTACTTGGGACAAGGTTACTTACGAGGTAGTCCACTTATTCAACACATCTGGTAGGTACCTTACCTGTCAACTAATTTACGTAGGTAAACTACTGCTCCAGACAGGCTGTAAATGTAAGTTTAAACTCCAACATTATGGACATTTCACTCAACCAGGTTAATCCTACTCCTGTACTGAATTGCATTTAGTAAAGATTCATGGTAACTATCACATCTTAAAATATTCCAGGACTAATTGTTAATCTTATTTTGACAAAATGAAATAAAATGGTTAACCGATATTCAGTTCTTGAGTAACTATGGGAGAATTTTTTTTCTATATTCATTTGAACTGGGTCTGTATATTCTAACCCCACTTCAATCAAGACAGGCCAGTGTATACAAGGCATACCACATACACATCCTATGATGACTAAGTATATGTCACAGTTAACAATTAAAAATAAATCAAACTTTCACTGACAGAATAACTGGAGGTAAAAGTCACCATTCCCTTGGTGTTCCATGACATGACCTGAAATGACAGAGTACCGGTATAGCATGAAATGTTATACCCTGGCTGGTATTACATAGATAAGGAGAAGGTAGTGAACAGTGGAGCACATCTCAGTCATGTTCATCAAGGCACGCAATTGAAAACGTTTTAAAACATTTGGTGACTGAAAATGAAAGTGACAGTTTCTTATAGGACTAGTCTAAGTAGTGCCTCCCTACGTCTGTTTTATTCCATTTGGTGCCTAATGAACTGGACCCTGATCTTTCTGTTCGGTTGCAGCTGTTCAATATGACCATAGAGAACGATAGAGGTCTCTATTAGTCAAAATGCTGATTTAGCATGGGCAGCACCGTGTCATCAGGAGAGATCAGCCAATCGTAAAGAAGAAAATGGACTACTTTGAAATGGAGATAGCCTCAACGGCACTGCCCATGCTGTCACAGACGCTATAATGGAACAGATACAAATATGAGTCCTCTATCTATCTCTATGTTTGAGAAAGACTGTTGGGGAAGAGAAGTGGATGACTCCTGGAGATCACTTGTTCTCAATGAGAGTCTGCACCTTGCACACCAGTTCCCGGGCCAGTGTCAGGATCTGCTTGCTGTTGTGATGCTCAGCCATTTCTGAAAGGAGATGAGAGAAGATTTCATTCCCGCTGGACCACTTCCAACATTGATGCACAAGGCTATAATACCATATTTATTTTGTGTGTGTGTGTTATTCATTGAACCATTAACTTACTCAGCACAGGTACTCATTCAACATTATTATTTGCCTTTCAGCTATTGACAAAGTGGGAAATTACTACAAAAAAAATTTACTTTAAGATTTCTCTAGGAAATTAAAGCAGTGGAACGCTCCACATCAAAAATACATCTATAATCTACAGTTTACCATAAAAAAAGGTATACTGTAGTACTGTACACATACAATTTGAGATCAGAATTTAGACATTCACAGTGTTAAATGTAAAATGTTCTTAGAAATGATATGTGACCCATAGGTGTGTAATGGTTCACCAAACCCATGGTTTGGAAAGTAGTGCGGTTTTGGGGTCACGGTTCAGTTCAGGTTTGGGTACAGCGGGAAAATATAATCCCATTCACAATGTTCAGCATTCACAATGTTAATGGCATTGTCTGTTGTGACAGGATTGTTATGTTGGGCCTCAAGTTTCCACTTTGATGGGAAACTTGTCTGAGTCGTGTGAGCGAGAGGAGAGGGAGCAGCACACACTTAGTGGAGACAAAGCAGCAGTGGGAAACGACTTGTAGCGAATTACATACATTTGCTCTGAGGTGGTTTAAACTGCATTCTAATGTTGACTTGGTTTAAACTGCATTCTAATGTTGACTTGGTTTAAACTGCATTCTAATGTTGACTTGGTTTAAACTGCATTCTAATGTTGACTTGGTTTAAACTGCATTCTAATGTTGACTTTGCTTAAAGAAAACGGTATCAAGCTAAGTGTTTTATTCATGCTCAGTTCTTGGGTCTTGGGAGCTGCCCGAATTGAAATTTGAAATGGAAGTTTTGGAACTCCCTCGCGTGGTTCATTTTATGGGAAAAGTCCTCAATGAAACTGATACTGTACATTTGCATCTGTTGGCCATCAAGTAGCCTATTCATCTATATGCTATTGTAGGCTACCATTTGATACAATAAATATGTTGAAATTACACTACTGTTCAAAAATTTGGGGTCACCTAGAAATGTCCTTGTTTTTGAAAGAAAAGCAAATTTTTTTGTCCATTAAAATAACATGAAATTGATCAGAAATACAGTGTAGACATTGTTAATGTTGTAAATGACTATTGTAGCTGGAAAAGGCAGATTTTTAAAATGGAATATCTACATAGGCGTAGAGAGGCCCATTATCAGCAAACATCACTCCTGTGTTCCAATGGCACGTTGTGCTAGCTAATCTAAGTTTATCATTTTAAAAGGCTAATTGATCATTAGAAAACCCTTTTGCAATTATGTTAACACAGCTGAAAACTGTTGTGCTGATTAAAGAAGCAATAAAACTGGCCTTCTTTAGACTAGTTGAGTATCTGGAGCATCAGCATTTGTGGGTTCGATTACAGGCTCAAAATGGCCAGAAACAAAGAACTTTCTTCTGAAACTTGTCAGTCTATTCTTGTTCTGAGAAATGAAGGCTATTCCATGCGAAAAACTGCCAAGAAACTGGAGATCTCGTACAGAGCTGTGTACTACTCCAGTCACAGAACAGTGCAAACTGGCCCTAACCAGAATAGAAAGAGGAGTGGGAGGCCCCTCAGTGGTTAGAGCGTTGGACTAGTAACCAAAAGGTTGCAAGATCGAATCCCCGAGCTGACAAGGTAAAAATCTGTCGTTCTGCCCCTGAACAAGGAAGTTAACCCACTGTTCCTAGGCCGTCATTGTAAATGAGAATTTGTTCTTAACTGACTTGCCTAGTTAAATAAAGGATTTTTTTGTTGCAGAATTCCCAGCATGCCTTTCAAGTGAATGTGAGAGATACCCACCCATGACTGTGTTGTTAGTGACAGAGCCATGGTTGTTGCATTCAATAACTAGTCCTGAAGCCTTAACCAAGTGATTACCTAAGTGAGTCTTTCAATTAAAAATAAACCCTCTATGACCATATATTATACATTTTATAAGCCCTTTAGTTGTAGCCTGGTTATCCCCAACATTGTGGCCTGAAAATAGTGGCTCATGGGCCACATCTGACCTGCATGTCACAATAAGATGGTTAGTGAAGTGATTAGTAATTCCTATTGGAATCCAGCCAGAGCGAGGATATTCAACACTATGAATATTTTATCACCCACAACCTGCATTCAGAATGACTGCAATGGTGAAGGACTTGATAAACAAGACTACCTAAACCATCTAAACTGGAACAACCATTTTAGTAACAGGTGCAATAAATCCAACCATTTACAGATTGGATTCGTTTAGAAAAATGTAAGTTATTTATCTTTGTATCGTATAAGATCAATTAATCAATCAATGTGCATGCAGAAACGTAGATACTAAAACAATCTATTAAACAAAATCTACCTGCAACAAAGCATTCTGGGAAGAATAATGAGGCCCCACCCATGTCTTTTACACTCATAGAGTTAACGAAAATCAACTCGACAGTTGAGTAACAACTACACGTAGTGTTGACTCCACTGTGATTCCACTGTCCTAAGCTCTCGATATGCTGGTTGAAATGTTTTCGTTTTTTCTTGCTAGCGTCACACTGTAACACTGTGGGAGCAGGCTCAATTTAAGTTTGATCTTCTTAAAACCACCTGCGTCGCGGTGAAGGGTAACTTTTAAACTAGGGCAACTGTATGAAGAAAGACTCCAGACTTCCAATGCTCCACAAACAATTGAATGAATGTTGATTCATTGTTAAGACAATGTACCGTTGAAAAACTTAATGATGTCGGTGAAGTCCATGTTGTTCTCCAGAATGATGTCCCGGTAGACCTCCACCAGTGCCAGAGCGATGAAGAGGACAAAGTGGCCAGAGGAGGCGTACTTCGCTGCCCAGATGGTCTCCCACACCGCAAACACATCGTCATACACCAGCTCTGAGAGAGAAAAAGATACAGTGGATGCAGAAGTCAGGTGTGGTTGGGGTATGGCAGAGCCGGATTAACAAATCAGCCCCGGGTGGCCCCCATTGATGTTGTTAGTCACTCTCACTCAGATATCAATAACATGGCATAAGTCATGGCAAAATGTGTCGAATTTCAGGTAATTGGCTTTAAAACTGAAAAAAAAAAATGCCTCTCTGCCCCATGGCAAAATGTGTACAATTGCAGAAAATTAACTCTCTCCGCCGTCAAGAGGGGGGGGGGGGCAACTAAAATATTTTGCCCGCCCGGTGGGTGGGCCCCCCAACCAATTCTCGCTTAGGGCCCCCAAAAGGCTAGGGCTGACCCTGAATCAGTTACCCAACCAAGGCAGGGCCCCCTAGTTACCCAGGTGGGCCTGTTTTTCCTAAGTGATCTTACATATCTTTTATGTGGAAACGGCTCATTAGAACTAGGTCTTGTTAGCCTTCTTCTTTGCTGTTTGACATTTGGTTGACGGTATGAAAACACTCTCCTTTAAGTTTAATTGGCATTTGCTATGGTATAAAATCCCCTAATAGCAGGATGTAATTATTACCACGCTTTAAGTCTAGAAGGAACCATCGGTAGCAGAAGTAGAAGTGGGTGTAGTCGCCATTTTGGTGCATGAGCTCAAAGAGCTCCGAATCCAGGATCTACAGAGGGGTAAGAGGAGAGAGGAAGGAGTAGGAGAGAGGGCACACAGACAGTTGAAGGAAGAGGGATGGTTGGGGGGAGTAGAGGAAAAGGGTCGGGAAGAGAGGAGGGGGAGGTTAGTGGAGAACAAAGTTGGATGTGTTATATTCACTGCATCCTACTATTCATGAAAACAACTGGATGCATGTCAAAATATACACTACTTGACTAAAAGTATCATGGGAATTAATATGGAGTTGGTCCCTCCTTTGTTGGTGCATCCTGTTTCCATTGATCATCCTTGAGATGTTTCTGTGGTCAATTTAATTGATTGGACATGATTTGGAAAGGCACACACCTGGCTCTATAAGGTCTCACAGTTGACAGTGCATGTCAGAGCAAAAATCAAGTCATGAGGTTTAAGGAAATGTCCGTAGAGCTCCGAGACAGGATTGTTTCGAGACACAGATCTGGGGAAGGGTACCGAAAAATGTATTCAGCGTTGAAGGTCCCCAAGGACACAGTGTCCTCCATCATTATTAATTGGAAGAAGTTAGGAACCACCAAGACTCTTCCTAGAACTGGCCGTCCGGCCAAACTGAGCAATCGGGGAGAAGGGCCTTGGTCAGGGAGGTGACCAAGAACCCGATGGTCACTCTGGCAGAGCTCCAGAGTTCCTCTGTGGAAATGGGAGAACCTTCCAGAAGTACAACCATCTCTGCAGCACTCCACCAATCAGGCCTTTATTGTAAAGTGACCAGACAGAAGCCACTCCTCAGTAAAAGGCACATGACAGCCTGCTTGGAGTTTGCCAAAAGGCACCTAAAGGACTCTCAGACCACGAGAAACAAGATTTTCTGGTCTGATGAAACCAAGATTGAACTCTTTGGCCTGAATGCCAAGCGTCATGTCTGGAGGAAACCTGGCACCATACCTACAGTGAAGCATGGTGGTGGCAGCATCATGCTGTGGGGATGTTTTTCAGTGGCATGGACTGGGAGACTAGTCAGGATCGAGGGAAAGACGAACAGAGCCAAGTACAGAGAGATCCTTGATGAAAGCCTGCTCCAGAGCGCTCAGGACCTCAGACTGGGGGCGAAGGTTCAACTTCCAACAGGACAACGACCCTAAGCACATAGCCAAGACAACGCAGTAGTGGCTTCGGGAAAAGTCTCTGAATGTCCTTAAGTGGCCCAGCCAGAGCCCAGACTTGAACCCGATAGAACATCTCTGGAGACATCTGACAATAGCTGTGCCGAGATGCTCCCCATCCAACCTGACAGAGCTTGAGAGGATCTGCAGAGAAGAATGGGAGAAACTCCCCAAATACAGGTGTGCCAAGCTTGTAGCGTTATACCTCAAAAAACTGTAAAGGGTCTGAATACTAAATGTAAATGTGATTTTTCAGTTTATTTTTGTATACATTTACAAAAAATGTGCAAACATTTCTAAAAACCTGTTTTTGCTTCGTCATTATGGACTATTGTGTGTAGATTGATGAATTAAATTGTTTTTTCCCTTCATTTTAGAATAAAGCTGTAATGTAACAAAATGTGGAAAAAGTCAAGGGTCTGAATACATACATTAGTGTATATATAGAAGTTACAAAGTGTCTCTGTGGCCTCACCTGGATGAGAGAGCGCATGTTGGCAAATTGAGTGTCCATGCCACCGCCATGGGGGAAGTTCTGATTCATCCGCTTCATGAGCTCAGTGAAACAGCTGAAGGCCATGGCCTCTGAGTGAGAGTGAGTGAGTGAGAGTGAGAAAGAAATAGAGAAAAAAGACACAGGGAGAGATGAGGAAAGACCAGGAGAGAGATTGAGGAAAGACAGAGAAATATTGAGCGGTCCACTTCCATCGCCATTTCTGCTGTCCTCCCCGAAGCACAACAGTATCCCTGTCCTCTGTTTCATAAGATTATATTCATTGTACTCTTTCTTTACATTCCAATACCACCGTATGATATAGAGCCAGTCTATGATGAGTCTCATTGACTGATTGTTGTTTGACTAAGCTTATGTAGAATCTTAATTTGACCTATTGCCACAGAAAAGTAATCCTGTCGAAACAGGATTTGAATGTTTAGTCCGTTATGTTCCTTGATCGGTGGTTAGGCTATTAACTGGCCAAAAGTAGGCTACATGAAGTGAAATACCGTTAATGTAACCGTGCGTTAGTGTGGGTTTTCAGTGAAATTATGTCAATCACGAAGCTCATCTGCACTTCCTGCAATTTTCAGCAACAAAAGAGTGATCAAATTAAGATCCTACATCTGTATGTGTGCGAGTTAAAAAAAGGACTGATCAAATCAAATTTCGGAAGGCAAAATAATCTTGAAGGTTGACACATTCTTCTTCCATCGCAGAATTCATATCGCAAATACCAAGGAGGAGAGTGAGGGAGGAACACACACAGTCACAGCCTTGACTCAACGGCGTTAACTCACCATCATCCAGAATGACAAGGAGGGGAGCCAGCAGGTCACACATGCCCTGCACATAGCCAATCTCCAGGTGCTGCCAGATATAGCTGAGAAGAGAAGTCAGCATCATGTGTGGGTGTAACTCATTCATTCTTCCTATTTTCCCATTTGACATTGAGCTCCACACATAACATAATGAGTCATAGATTATTTCCAAACCTTTCTGCAAAAGAGCACTAGAGAATCATGAAAGACATGGTTTTTATTTTACCTGCACATGATGTTGCGCAGTTTCTCCAGGTTGGTAGGGGTAAAGTACCAGTAGTTTCTGTCACATCGCTGGACATCCTTCTCAATGCGGTGCAGGTTCATCGTGTACATGTCCAAAAGCTCTTGCTACAACAAAGGCGCAACCCCCCCACACACAAAATGTTAAAGCATAACTTACTCGTAACTGTAAAACCAAAAACCAAAATAAATCTGGATTATTCTGAAAATAAAATGCCAAGTGCCTACAGAATAGGTGGTCCCGATGGATGACACTGGAGAGATGTCCTCGTTTTTCAGCTCTCTGCCCACGGTCAGTGAGTCAAATTGTGGGAAGATGCTCTCCATCTCGGGCTCCTCAGACAAGTTGGACTCTGTGCCCTCTGGGCTGGTTTTGCACTGCTCCTCCTCCTCCAGTTGGAGCTCCAGATGGGGGACTGAGCCCTCAGAGAGAGCAGCCCCGACCCCGGAACTATCGCACGGACCCATCCTGTCCCACAGTGGGGCAATGGAGACTTTTGCCATCTCAATGGCTGAAGGAGACTCCTCAGATTCTGTGGTGGCCACCCTGGTGTCTGCCTCGGGGCTTGTATTCTTCTCCGTCTCTGGCCGCTTGGTCTCCTCCTCCTCTCTTTTTCCCACTTCCTTAGATTTTGTAATGTCCTCCACATTTTCCTCTGAAACATCTTTGTGTGACACCGTCTGGACCACCTTTGTTTCGGTTACCTCTTCAAATTTTAAAGTCTCATTGGCTTCTACTTCTTTCT
This sequence comes from Salvelinus namaycush, assembly GCF_016432855.1. NCBI lineage: Eukaryota > Metazoa > Chordata > Actinopteri > Salmoniformes > Salmonidae > Salvelinus > Salvelinus namaycush. Next base: position 11,415,718 of record NC_052324.1, on the reverse strand, counting down.
GAGTTTCTGTCTTTTCCATAGTCTTTCCTTCGGCTTCCTTTACTTCTGATGTTTCAGCACTCTTTGTTTCTCCAGCCTCTGAAGTTCGCTCATCCTCGAGTTCTGATGTCTTGTCCTCCATTGCTTCTGCAGTCATCGTTGATGTCAATGCCTTCTCCTCTTTTGGCTCTCTATGGTTTGTTTGGGATGTTTCATTCTCTTCTGGATCTACAGACTCTGGTTCTGATCCTTCGTCCTCGGTTTCTCTTGACTCTCGAGTTTTCAATGTCTCTGGTACCAGTGACTGCAATTCCTCTGTGTCTGCTAGCATGGTTGGCTCTCCACCCAACATTTTCACCACTTCGGTCTCAGGCACTTTAGCCTCCGTTGTTTTGAACTCATCTGTTTTGGACTCCACCCTTTCTTCTACAGCATCCACTTCTGCTTTCGGTAACTCAATGTCCCCCTTTTCATTGATCCTTACCTCTTCTGTCTCGGCAGGTTCAGTCACGGAAGTATTTTCTGCCTCTATTTTCTGGCTCTCTAACGCACCTAGGTCTGCTGCCTTGTCCTCTCTTGTCTCAGTTTTTTTGTCCATTTCAATCTCTGGCACCTCTGTCTTCTCTGTCTTTTTGTCAATTTCTACTTCTGGCATTTCTGTTTCCACTGGCTCTACTGTCACTGTATTTTTGTCTATTTCTATATCTGGCACTTCTGTCTCGTTGCCCTCAATCTCCTGGGTCACTTCGGTCGCACTCTCTTTTTCCTCCTTCTCTGGTGGGTCCTTGGCCTGGAGGTCCTTCTCCTCCTGCAGGGCCGGGGGTTGGGCTTTTGGGCTGTCTGCCTCCAACTCTTCCTCATGGGCTTTGACTGGGCTCTGTGGGGCTGGGGCCAACTGTGGAGGAGTGCTGGTGATGTTTTTAGGGGTGGTGTCAGGTGCAGTGCTGTCCTCTGTGCTCAGAGAGCGGTCTGACAGGCCCGAGGTGACTGAGAAGTTGCGAGAGGAGGGGTGCCCCGAGTCTGGGGAGCTGGTCCCATTGGGCAGGGCTCCTCCATTGGGGATCTTGGGCACCTGTTTGGCCTCTTTGCTCTTGGGCTCGGTCTCGATCTGATCCACCTCCTCCACAGACTCAAACACCTAAAAGAACAAGCCAAAGGGAAGCAGGCTAGTCTAAGGGATGGGAGGATGTGAACTGAAGAACTAGCAGGCGAGAGAATGTGGGGTTGAGCAGGCGAGATAATGTGGGGTTGAGGAATACTGGTTCAAAAAAGCAAAAGATCCCTTTACACATAATATAACAATATCAATATAACTGTAATAGACTAGAGCAGCGTTTCCCAAACTTTTCTTCTTCTTCTTTGAGATTGGGTTGGTGGATCGCATCCAACTTTTAAGGTGCATACACCGCCACCTACTGTACTGGAGTGTGAGGCCAGTCACGGCCTACCTCATTCAATTTTCTCTAAGAACGTGAAATAGAGCCCTTGACAACATTTCCCTCCCCTTTCCTCACCCCACCCCACTACACTACCTAAACCCCAACCCCGTCCAGCCTCTCTAAACCTTTCACACAACCTCTCCCTATCTACGTCATACAGTTCACAAAATATCAACACATGCTCTACAGTTTCCTCCATTAAACACTCATCACACAGACCTGTTTCATGTCTCCCAATCATCCACAAAATGGCATTCAAACCCGTGTGCCCAAACTGTAGTCTATTCAGCACTACATCCCATACTCCCCACCTCTTCCTTAGCTGACTGGTGCACGCAATAAAATTGCCTCCCCTCACTATTAGCATCCCACTCGCTTTGCCAAAGATCGAGCACTTTTGCCTGGATAAAGGACTTAACTTCCCTACGGCCCATCAGGACCTGAATATCTACCCTCTCTCCTCACCGCACTCTTAGCCACCACATCAGCCTTCTCATTACCCTCCACACCCACTTGGGGAGGAACCCAACAAAAGCTTACCACCACTCCCATCCTCTCCAATCCCATTAACAGCTCCATCATCTCCATACACAAGTCTCCCCTATCCGACCTGCCTGTCTTCACACTACTCAACACTGCAGCTGAATCAGGACAGATCACCACTCTGAATGGTTTCACCTCCTCCACCCATCTCAAACCTATAATCATGGCCATCAACTCGGCAACCTACACTGACACATAATCAGTTAATCGCTTACATACTCTAACATTGAAATCTGGGATATACACTCCTGCCCCCACCCTACCACTGACTGGATCCTTTGAACCATCTGTGTATATATATATATATATATATATCCTTAAAAACAAATAAAAAAAGATTTTATAAAATATATATACATATATATATATATACATATATACAGTTTAAATCGGAAGTTTACATACACTTAGGTTGGAGTCATTAAAACTCGTTTTTCAACCACTCCACAAATTTCTTGATAACAAACTATAGTTTTGGCAAGTCAGTTAGGACATCTACTTTGTGCATGACACAAGTAGTTTTTTCAACAATTGCTTACAGACAGATTATTTCACTTATAATTCACTGTATCACAATTCCAGTGAGTCAGAAGTTTACATACACTAAGTTGACTGTGCCTTTCTGAAAATTCCAGAAAATTATGTCATGGCTTTAGAAGCTTCTGATAGGCTAATTGACATCATTTGAGTCAATTGGAGGTGTACCTGTGGATGTATTTCAATGCCTACCTTCAAACTCAGTGCCTCTTTGGCTGACATCATGGGAAAATCAAAAGAAATCAGCCAAGACCTCAGAAAGAAAATCGTAGACCTCCACAAGTCGGGTTCATCCTAGGAAGCAATTTCCAAACGCCTGAAGGTACCACGTTCATCTGTACAAACAATAGCACGCAAGTATAAACACCATGGGACCACGCAGCCATCATACCGCTCAGGAAGGAGATGCGTTCTGTCTCCTAGAGATGAATGTACTTTGGTGCGAAAAGTGCAAATCAATCCCAGAACAACAGCAAAGGACCTTGTGAAGATGCTGGAGGAAACAGGTACAAAAGTATCTATATCCACAGTAAAACCAGTCCTATATCGACATAACCTGAAAGGCCGCTCAGCAAGGAAGAAGCCACTGCTCAAAAACCGCCATAAAAAAGCCAGACTACGGTTTGCAACTGCACATGGGGACAAAGATCGTACTTTTTGGAGAAATGTCCTCTGGTCTGATGAAACAAAAATAGAACTGTTAGGCCATAATGACCATTGTTATGTTCGGAGGAAAAAGCGGAACGCTTGCAAGCCGAAGAACACCATCCCAACTGTGTTGGGGGTGGCAGCATCATGTTGTGGGGGTGCTTTGCTGCAGGAGGGACTGGTGCACTTCACAAAATAGATGTCATCATGAGGTAGGACAATTATGTGGATATATTGAAGCAACATCTCAAAACATCAGTCAGGAAGTTAAAGCTTGGTCACAAATGGGTCTTCCAAATGGACAAAGACCCCAACCATACTTCCAAAGTTGTGCCAAAATGGCTTAAGGACAACAAAGTCAAGGTATTGGAGTGGCCATCACAAAGCCCTGACCTCAATCCCATAGAAAATTTGTGGGCAGAACTGAAAAAGCGTGTGCGATCAAGGAGGCCTACAAACCTGACTCAGTTACACCAGCTCTGTCAGAAGGAATGGGACAAAATTCACCCAACTTATAGTGGGAAGCTTGTGGAAGGCTACCCGAAACGTTTTACCCAAGTTAAACAATTTCAAGGCCATGCTACCAAATACTAATTGAGTGTATGTAAACTTCTGACCCACTGGGAATGTGATGAAAGAAATAAAAACTGAAATAAATCATTCTCTACTACTTTTCTGATATTTCGCATTCTTAAAATAAAGTGGTGATCCTACCTGACCTAAGACAGGATTAAATGTCAGGAATTGTGAAAAACTGAGTTTAAATGTATTTGGCTAAGGTGTATGTAAACTTCAACTGTATATATATATATATATATATATATATATATATATATATATATATATATATATATATATACATACATACATACATACACACACACTAGTGTTTTGTGGATACTGTTTAATGAAGCTGCTAGTTGAGGACTTGTGAGGTGCCTGTTTGTCAAACTAGACAATCTAATGTACTTGTCCTCTTGCTCAGTTGTGCACCGGGGCCTCCCACTCCTCTTTCTATTCTGTTTAGAGCCAGTTTGCGCTGTTCTGTGAAGGGAGTAGTACACAGTGTTGTTCGAGATCTTCAGTTTCTTGTCAATTTCTCACATGGAATAGCCTTCATTTCTCAGAACAAGAATAGACTGACGAGATACAGAAGAAAGTTCTTTGTTTCTGGACATTTTGAGCCTGTAATCGATCCCACAAATGCTGATGCTCCAGATACTCAACTAGTCTAAAGAAGGCCAGTTTTATTGCTTCTTTAATCAGCATAACAGCTTTCAGCTGTGCTAACATAATTGCAAAAGGGTTTTCTAATGATCAATTAGCCTTTTAAAATGATAAACTTGGATTAGCTAACACAACGTGCCATTGGAACACAGGAGTGATGTTTGCTGATAATGGGCCTCTGTACGCCTATGTAGATATTCCATTAAAAATCTGCCGTTTCCAGCTACAATAGTCATTAACAATGTCTACACTGTATTTCTGATCAATTTGATGTTATTTTAAATGGACCAAAAAATTGCTTTTCTTTCAAAAACAAGGACATTTCTAAGTGACCCCAAACCTTTGAACGGTAGTGTGTATATATGTATACATCTCCACACCCCGTCTCATGTCCTCACCCCATTCTCTCCTTCCCTCAATCATATCCACAGCTACACTTGTTTTCGGAAACAACCTCGGAGGAACGTTCCCCAATGCAATTGCCGACCCTATCTCGCTCTCCCCTAGTCCATATTCTACCACTTTCTGCCCAATTGTCCACCCGTACGCCTTCTGCTTACCCACTCCTCACTCCCAACATTCCCCATTTGCCATGACCGCAGGATATCTTTCTGAACTCCTTTTCAACCTTTCCGAGTACGCTAATGCAAGTTTGTCCCGCTTTATCCTCAGTGCCAGTTCCCCACTATCAACCTGCAATGCCTCAACAGGTGTCGTCCTGAAGGCACCAACACACACTCTCAGGGCCCTTGACTGTATCCTATCCAGGCGCTGTAGTACCGTTTTGGCTGCCGATCCATATACAAAGCACCCATAATCCAAAGATGACCTGATCAATGCCTGATACATATACAACAGTGTTTGTCTATACGACCCCCAATCATATCCTGCCACTGCCCTCATGAGGTTCAACACCTTCCTCCCCTATTTTCAATATACTCAACATGTCTCTTCCACGTAAGCCTCTCATCAAACCACATACCCTAAATACTTCAACTCAGACACCCGATCTATATCCTGAACGTATATTTGCAGCCTAACATCTTTAACCTTCCTCCTATACAAACACCATAAAGCAGGTCTTGACCACAGACGTCTTAAACCACCATGTTAGAGACCAATCTTCCACATCTCCCACAGCTTCTTCCTCATCACATATTTCACATTCCTACCTCTCTCCCATACAGCCCCATCATCAGCATACAAGGCCACACCAAGTCCGTGTCCCACCTTTTTAAATATATAATCTATCATCAGGGTGAACAACACCGGACTAACCACACGTCCCAGAGAAGTACCATTGTCCACTTCAAACCACATTGACAATTCTGGACCACCACACGTTTCCACCCAGCAGATATCACCCCAGTCCGCAGCACCTTATTATACAACCCTAACACTCCTTCCAACACACTGTCCGGTGCATGTTAAACATCACATGACACACCCTATCTTATCAAGGAGCAGTCCGCCCGCATCCCTCCAACGTCCTTGTCATATCATACATAGAGAACTCTGCATCCATAGCTTCTCCGTACTCCCCTTTTTTCTTTGAAACATGTCCATGCTCCTTTTAACTTTTCCCAACGTCTCATCTTTCTCTCATCATACAGGTGCTGACATCAATGAACCACTGCAAATGCACCACCTAGGACAGTTGGCTTTTCTTTACTTGACACAGCTTTGACATTTGTTTCTACCAACACTGGAATTCCATCATTTTTACCCTTCCCCATCATTTTCTTTCTTTTACATTTTCCAAAACTCTGTGCACATTTTGGTTTTTGCCCTAACACAGCTGATCAAAGCTGTCAAAAACCAAAACACGCACGCACCCCTTTGGTTCCCGAGGACAGGGTTTGGGAAACCCTGGACTAGAGTTATTCAATAGGTTTGAAACATTAGGAATATCATAGTTGTATGAATGACAAAAATTGAAAGATTTTTTGTATGAGAAAAAGCAACAAATTGTGTGTCGTAACGATTTCTAGCTTTTGGAGGCGCTCTTAGATGTTTATCTTGAAGCCATAATACAACATATTTCCATGAAAATAGTGATTGCGAGACAATCGTTCTACAGTTCACTTTTCAGTATTGAGGGACTAAGCAGCTTAGTGTATGAGTCATTCTACAGAAGTGGTGCAAATTGGGGGTTGGAAGAAAAACTATTCCAACATACAGTATATATTAGTCACACACTTTGAGTGTATTGCCTATTTGAAATATTTACCTGAATTCCTTATCACCCCACTAAATTTGTCACTACCAAAACATAGTGAAAAAGTTGCAATGAAGGGAGAACCATGCACAGTAGTAATTATTTTTATTAACCTTGTATTACAGATACAGTAGCAGTCAAAAGTTTGGACACACCTACTCATTCAAGGGTTTTTCTTTATTTATAGCTATTATGGCAAGAACAGCTCAAATAAGCAAAGAGAAACAACAGTCCATCATTACTTGAAGACATGAACGTCAGTCAATCTGGAAAATGTCAAGAACTTTTAAAGTTTCTTCAAGTGCAGTCACAAAAACCATCAAGCGCTATGATGAAACTGGCTCTCACGAGGAACGCCACAGGAAAGAAAGACCCAGAGTTACCTCTGCTGCAGAGATAAGTTAATTAGAGTTAACTGCAACTCAGATTGCAGCCCAAATAAATGCTTCACAGAGTTCAAGTAACAGACACATCTCAACATCAACTATTTAGAGGAGACTGGGTGAATCAGGCCATCATGGTCAAATTGCTTCAAAGAAACCACTACTAGAGGACACCATTAAGAAGAGATTTGCTTGGGCCAAGAAACACGAGCAATGGACATTAGACTGGTGGAAATCTGTCCTTTGGTCCAAATTAAAAAATGTTGGTTCCAACCGCCGTGTCTCTGTGAGTAGGTGAACGGTTGATCTCCGCATGTGCGGTTCCCACCGTGAAGAATGGAGGAGGTGGTGTGATGGTGTGGGGTTTCTTTGCTGGTGACACTGTTAGTGATTTATTTAGAATTCAAGGCACACTTAACCAGCATGGCTACCACAGCATTCTGCAGCAATATGCCATCCCATTTGCGCTTAGTGGGACTATCATTTGACCCAAAACACACCTCCAGGCTGTGTAAGGGCTATTTGACTGAGGAGAGTGATGGAGGGCTGCATCAGATGACCTGGCCTCCACAATCACCCGACCTCAACCCAAGTGAGATGGTTTGGGATGAGTTGGTTCGCAGTGTAAAGGAAAAGCAGCCAACAAGTGATCAGCATATGTGGGAACTCCTTCAAGACTGTTGGAAAAGCATTCCTCATGAAGCTGGTTGAGAGAATGCCAAGAGTGTTTATTCCAATATTTTTATGTAACTAGGCAAGCCAGTTAAGAACAAATTCTTATTTACACTGACAGACTACCTCGGCCATACCCAGACGATGCTGGGCGAATTGTGCACCGCCCTATGAGACACCCTGTCACGTTGGTATGAAGAGATTCTGGAGACAGGCGCAGGAACGCGTAATAGTTTTTTTTATTAAGCCCAAATTACAGCGTTCCGTGTAAAGGCAAGGGGACAAAGACCAAACAAACACGTAACAAAACACAAGGTAGAAACCCAAAACAAAAGAGCGAGGAGTACCTCGAATAAATAACACACGTGCACAATGATTATCACACGGGACGAGACCCGTAAACATCTGCGCAATCCTCAAGGGCACAAAAGCCCAAACCACACAGCGCAGGTACTCACACACACCAACTGATGGAAATCAAAGGGCACACTTATACAAGTACTTATCAGTGCGAATAGGGGACAGGTGTGCGTAATGAAAGTTCCGGAGGGATCCGTGACACTCCCAATCACGGCTGGATGTGATATAGCCTGGAATCGAACCGGTGACTGTAGTGACACTATTTCATAGTTTTGATGTTTTCACTATTATTCTACAATGTAGAAAATAGTAAAAATAAAGAAAAACCTTTGAATGATTAGGTGTGTCCAAACTTTTGACTGGTACTGTACATTTTATAAATGCTATTTGCATACCATGTAACTAGATTTTTTTAAACTGAATTTATAGAAATATAATCTCTATTGTTCTCTGTTGACTGTATGAATCTGGAACGTGTTAATTGATTGAATTACTTATGCATCCAATTAATGATGTTGTTAGATGTTTCAATTATTACTTGGGTCCAATGGGTGGGGATTGCTATGGGTTGAGAGTGATCAGCCAATCATCAGAGAGCATTGTCTTCTTCAAATTGGGTTGCTTATGGTTTGTAAACCAAAGACTAAGGTAATATCCTGGCCAAGACCAATATTTATACCAGGACATTGGTCCCAAGATCCAGACCCAGTGAGTTAAGACTTTATTTTTGTTATGTCTCAAGACCAAGACCACTAAATCAAGAGTCCATGGGCCCTTTCTTCAATTGTAAGAAACTCAAATAGAGTAAATTTGAGTACAGTAGGATACAGTACAGTACAGTACAGTAGGGCACATTATAGACGTCTATGTTTTGGCCAAATAGATTTGGGTTGGAGCCCCCCTGCTGGCTATACATTTCAATACTCTACACTTTTTCCTGAAGTGTACACTTGTCCCCTACCCACATGGTGGTCCTCTGTAGCTCAGTTGGTAGAGCACGTCACATGCAACTTTATAAGGGATTTATCCTCAATGGCGCTGCCCGTGCTGTCACAAACGCCATACTGGCACAGATACAAATATATCTCTATGGTGTCAATTGTCTCAGTTGTGACCATTTCAGTTTGTACAATTTTGACTTATTTTGTATTTAAAAGAATCCCCATAGTTAACATATGTCTGGCTATCTTTCATTTGGACGGATGTACATCCCAGCAAACATATATTTTAGTCACAAAAGTGTACTTCTTATACTTCTTGATACATTAGTGACACTGTAAAAATACATGAAGATTTACCAACTTGCTCACAGATTTTCTCCTAAAGGTTTGCAGACAGACTACTCACCATGTTTGGTGCAATCTCATCACCTGGTGATATTTGTAGGGGTGTGACTTAAGGCACATTTATTCTAAAGTCGTTTAACATGTGTGTTTCAGTAGTGACATCAAAAAGTGAGACAGCCTTTTTTGAGAAAGCTGTTTAAAAAGAAACAAAACGACTTATTAGATCAGTATATTTCAATGTAATAATACAACTCAAATCATGAATTGCTTTATTTTCAATTAAGTTTAGGAGTCAGGGTTTGGGACAGCCACCTCTCAATAAAAACAATTACTTTTTACTATAATATGTACTATATTACTTTGTATAATATGTTTGTTATTGCCTTGGATTGAATTAGAACACATCATGATGTAAATAAATGTCCCAAGTTTGGAGACTTAACCGTTTTTTAAATAGTTTTTGCGGGAATGGGACTGTAATTTGCTCAACTTTTGTAGAATCACCTGTATACAGGCAAGTGTGTATTCAGCCCTGTGCGTGTTATTATTCGCATTGTTAATTATTATGAATAATAGCTACTTTTAATTATGTGAGCATAGAGGGGGATAGAATGACATACAAAATCAATGTAACATTTCATCTACAGTATTTAATAGGACTCTCAGAGTGCATGAGGGGTACCTGGGTGCTGCTGCTGGAGTCACTCTGCAGGCGAGCCAGGCTCTGTCTGTCTGAGCTGCAGCTCCGGGAGGACTGGCATGGTTAGTACCAGAGAACCAGCAGGGGAGAAAGCAGGTCAATACAACCTGGCACAACACAACATTCTAACATGGACAAGTCATTCTGTAGGCCTGTATGTAATGATACGTAACTGTCATAAAGGTAGTGTATTATTGGTGCCCCAAGTTAACACTTCACTATATACTTTGTATTTTCATATTATTGAGGCGTTGGAGATATAACATCTTGGTCAAAACAACATATTGGACTACCGGGTATCCTGTGTGCCACAAGACTATTTGTGCGTGTGGACAGGAGTGAGCGTGCGCGTGTGTCACCTCATTGCTGATGCTGGAGTCATGGTGCATCCTCTTCTGGACAGGGTTTGGATTATCCACGCTGGCCGAGACAGACAAGCACTTGGCCAGCGCCGCTGCATGCTGCTCCTTCTCCCGCTGCCGCACGATGGCCTCGCAGCCCAGCCACTCGCTCATGGTCTGCTCGTAGTACGCCCGCACCTGCTCATCCACCTGCAGTGTCACAGGGCAAGGGTCAGGGGTTGGAGGTCAAGGGGTTTTGGTGGTGACATTTAAATGGCAAGGGTGACACCAACCTCTTTCCTGTCAGACTCAGACATGCCAAACTGGTAGTGGCCCAGGAGGAAGGGCCACACCTCCTTACGCAGCGAAGGATCAACACCGCCGAAGTACACCAGGCGCAGCAGCTCCTGCTCGTTATAGGCCTGGAGAGCAGAGAGGGACAGGCCTCAGTCAATGAGATATAGAAAGGCCTCTGTACAGACTTGGGTTCAAATACCAGTAGTAGTTACTAGTTTTGTGAGTTTGATCGAGCCTGTCTGGAGTGCGGATTTCACTTTTAGGACTATTCCATTGGTTCCATTGTGCTAGGTGAGCCCAGGTCGGAATATACTGTACAGTACACACAGTGACGTACCCACACATGAATAGACTAACGTTTACATATACAGTACACTGACATAAAACAATTCACAAGAACACAAAAAAAGGAGGCCAGTGGCTTATCTAGAGTAGATCAGTTATTCTGCAGAATGGTTGTGTATCACTGGATGTCAGTGGGGGTCCTAATTCACTGTTAAATAATGTATAATAAAAAAATATTTAACCTTTATTCAACTAGGCAAATCAGTTAAGAACAAATTCTTATTTACAATGACAGCCTACACCGGCCAAACCCGGACGACGCTGGGCCAATTGTGTGCCGCCCTATGGGACTCCCAATCACAGCCGGTTGTGATGCAGCCTGGAATCGAACCAGGGTGTCTGTAGTGACGCCTCAAGCACTGAGATGCAGTGCCTTAGACCGCTCTGCGGGAGCCCATAATCTAGCCCTTTTAGCTAAATGCCCAGATTGAATACAGACAGTAGGACTGTACAAACACAGATTGGATGAACTAGATAGATTATTCCTCACCTGAATCCCACCCATTGGTTGATTAGTCAACTGAATCCCACCCATTGGTTGATTAGTCAACTGAATCCCTCCCATTGGTTGAGTAGTCAACTGAATCCCACCCATGCAAATGTCTGCTGTTGAGCTTAATGGCAGGGCATTAGTCACCCTTGCATACGTTTGGTTGTGTGAGTAAGAATGTGTGAGTGATTTGATGATTAATGGGTGAATATAGATGAGTGTGTGTGTGTGTATGTGCATGTGTACGTGCGTGCGTCTGTGCATGCACATCTCGTCGCCAGGGGGTTTGGGCTGGTTGGTACTGTACAGTGTGTATCTCTGATGATGTTAGCAACGCTGCTAATAATGTGATGGTGATACTTACAGTGCAGTCCTGAAGGAACCTCTGCCACACCTCAGCAGTGAGGCCCGTGAAGGCATCGCAGGGCACATCGGGCGCCACAATGGTGTGGTTGACCAGGGCCGAGAGGTGTGTACGTACAGTGGACAGTTGACGACAATAAGCTAGCCCTGAAATATAAAAACATAACCGATTTCAAATGATCCTCCTTTCTGAGATTTTATGTGATAAAGTATTTAATAAGGCGATCCCACATCCGACACCTAATTAATAGTTGGACGCTAGGCTAATTGATGAACTGTTTGAAATTCAAATCCATTGCAACGCGTTGCAAATCATCTAGGGGTAAAAAAGATAGAAGAGTTGTGTTCACAATCACGTACAGCCGTAGAACGCCCGGGAGATTATCTGATACTTCATTTGGTCACACAGCAGCTTCAAAGGGGCTCTGCAGAGGGAAACAGCATATACATCAAAGTGTCCTCCATAATGCCTTCACCGCTTCGATCTTCAGCCTTTACCGATCCTACTGATCTGAGAAGGATACGAGCTCCACAGACCCGGGTTCAAATACTAGTTTAGGTCAGTGGGATCGGTAAAGGCCAGGGATGATGTCTGGGTAACCACCATTGTGTGTCCGTCTCTGACCTTTCGTGGTTGCAACCGTTGGGGGGTCCTCCATCTGAGAAGCTGCCCTGGGTGCAGGATGAGTAGGAGGACTTCCTGGGGATGGGCTGCCATATGTTGGCCCCCTGGTCCATCAGCTCTGGAGCCACTGCATCACAGAACAACACACACAAGCATCATGGTTAGCACACAGTGTGAGGTTTGAAACATATCAGACCCACGTCAAATACATAAATCAAATACTTGAAAGTATTTGAGGTGTACCTGATTTAGCTTGGAGTTGCCATTGTACTGGGCAAACTATATCAATCAAAGCTCAAGTATTTGTGAGTATCTGACTTATATGTACAGGAAACTGCCAAAATAAAGGAAAGATATATTGAAAGCAGGTGCTTCCCCACATGTGTGGTTCCTGAGTTACTTAAGCAATTAAAACATTCCATCATGCTTAGGGTCATATATAAAAATGCCCAGTTGCCCATTATTTTGGCTACCATGGCTAGAAGAGATCTCAGTAGCTATGTTTCCATCCAATTGGCGATAGTTTCATGTGAATATTCAAATAATCTGCATAAACGAAAATATGCATGTTTTCCCACCAGTGTTGTGTTTCCACCAAACTGACTTGTTGCGGACAAAAATCATTTTGCGATGACATGAGCAAAAAAAGGTACATTTTGTGTGCGCTAAATTTTCATGTACCGAATAAAAATCAAAAGTTCAATGTGTTTCCACTGCATTTTCAACTCTAGCGATAGTTTTGTCACAAACGTGCTTACTCTGGTTTTGACACGTACGCTCTAGCCAACAGCTCACAGATACAGTGCGGGTTGGCTGTGTGACTTGGCTAGTCTACAGGATGAGATTATTCATATTTTTAGTGGTCAAAACGGCAGACAAGCATCAATCATCATGTCACCAGAATACGACTCTCGATATTTACTAGAAAGTAGCATCAAACTCATCACCGTGCTCTTTCACCAACCTGTGAAGTCCATCATAATTTATTTAATCTGTAGCCTAATAAACTGCATGGTTTATTGAGTCGTAGTGGGACGACCACACACAATATCATCGCCTTTCCATCGCCGTTTCTCACATAATACAGTTGAAGACGGAAGTTTACCTACACTTAGGTTGGATTCATTAAAACTCGTTTTTCAACCACTCCACAAATGTCTTGTTAACAAACTATAGCTTTTGGCAAGTCGGTTAGGACATCTACTTTGTGCATGACACAAGTCATTTTTCCAACAATTGTTTACAGACAGATTATTTCACTTAGAATTCACTGTATCACAATTCCAGTGGGTCAGAAGTTTACATACACTAAGTTGACTGTGCCTTTAAACAGCTTGGAAAATTCCAGAAAATTATGTTATGGCTTTAGAAGCTTCTGATAGGCTAATTGACATCATTTGAGTCAATTGGAGGTGTACCTGTGGATGTATTTCAAGGCCTACCTTCAAACTCAGTGCCTCTTTGCTTGACATCATGGGAAAATCAAAAGAAATCAGCCAAGAAATCAGAAAAAAAAATCGTAGACCTCCACAAGTCTGGTTCATCCTAGGGAGCAATTTCCAAACGCCTGAAGGTACCACGTTCATCTATACAAACAACAGTACGCACGTATAAACACCATGGAACCACGCAGCCGTCATACCACTCAGGAAAGAGACGCATTCTGTCTCCTAGAGATGAATGTACTTTGGTGCGAAAAGTGCAAATCAATCCCAGAACAACAGCAAATGATCCTGTGAAGATGCTGGAGGAAACAGGTACAAAAGTATCTATATCCACAGTAAAACGAGTCCTATATTGACATAACCTGAAAGGCCGCTCAGCAAGGAAGAAGCCACTGCTCCAAAACCGCTATAAAAAAAAGCCAGACTACGGTTTGCAACTGCACATGCGGACAAAGATCATACTTTTTGGAGAAATGTCCTCTGGTCTGATGAAACAAAAATAGAACAGTTTGGCCATAATGACCATCGTTATGTTTGGAGGAAAAAGGGGGAGGCTTGCAAGCCGAAGAACACCATCCCAACCATGAAGCATGGGGGTGGCAGCATCATGTTGTGGGGGTGCTTTGCTGCAGGAGAGACTGGTGCACGCCACAAAATAGATGGCATCATGAAGAGGACAATTATGTGGATATATTGAAGCAACACCTCAGGACATCAGTCAGGAAGTTAAAGCTTGGTCGCAAATGGGTCTTCCAAATGGACAATGACCCCAAGCATACTTCCAAAATTATGGCAAACTGGCTTAAGGACAACAAAGTCAAGGTATTGGAGTGGCCATCACAAAGCCCTGACCTCAATCCTATAGAACATTTGTGGGCAGAACTGAAAAAGTGTGTGCGAGCAAATAGGCCTACAAACCTGATTCAGTTACACCAGCTCTGTCAGGAGGAATGGGCCAAAATTCACCCAAATTATTGTGGGAAGCTTGTGGAAGGCTACCCGAAACGTTTGACACAAGTTTAAATTGTTTAAGGCCATGCTACCAAATACTAATTGAGTGTATGTTAACTTCTGACCCACTGGGAATGTGATGAAAGAAATAAAAGCCACCATGTCAAACCAAAAAAATCTGTTGCATTTATACATTGGCACCGAAACTGTTTCCATCATAGCTGTTGGGATTTTGTTTTTAAAAAGGTATATCTTTACTTGCATAAAAACTGTGGATGGAAACGTGGTTAGTGACTTTCAAAGAGGGGTCTCAAAGGAGCATAGGAGGTTTAAAAGGTGTGTGTGTGTGTGTTTCAGTCACCAGATAGCAACCCTATTGAACACTTCTGGGAGATTCTGAAGCGGCGCCTGAGACAGCGTTTTCCATCAACAAAACACCAAATCATGGAATTTCTCATGGAAGAATAGGGTCGCATACCTCCAATAGAGGTCCAAACACTTGTAGAATCCATGCCAAGCGCATTGATGCTGTTGTGGCGGCACATGGTGGCCCAATGCCTTAATAAGACACTTTATTTTGGCGTTTCCTTTATTTTGGCACTTACCTGTATTTGACCCGTGTCAAACTCTGACCTATACTGTAACTGCACAGCCTCAAACTCTCAGACACAGTCACATTGCACCATCATGATTTGGACACCTCTGGAGATGATTCTCAAGACACGATCACAGCTGAATTAGACAGATTGGGTATGATACTGGGCATGATTCGTCACTAGATTAGAGGATAGGTCAATAGCTGCCAATAGAGGTTAGGTGGTATTGGAGAACAAATCAAGCACATCAACAAGGACATTCGGGGAATCAAAACATGTCAATCTGTGGAGGGTGTACAACTGTCTGTTGGCATGGTAATGACGACACATTCTTATTGGTCTTTCTTTATTCTGTTAGCCCGCACATACTAAAGTTCTTCACGCGAATTTTTCATTGACGTCAAGGCATGAATTTCTGAGTTGTGTGTGCATCTGAACATAGGATTCAGCCTTTAACATGTCAATTTCAACATTTCCTCTTTTGCTACTACTCTAAACCACTATGCACCTCGACATAACGTTCTGATTTTGCGATTGGAAGACCCGTGGTCAGCCACCTGTTGTCCAAGAGGGACTGAGGTTAAGGAAAGGGGACAGAGAGTGCATGATTAGGGGACTCATTTGTAAGGTTTGCAGGGAGGAGACAGAGTGCGAGGCGGTGATTGAAGCAAAGGAAGTGGACAGACAGACAAATGGAGGAGCTGAGGTGTGGCAACATTACAGCTGTTCCCTGTGGTGGTTGAGGAGTGGTCTCTGGGATAGCTGCAGGAGCGCTTAGGGACCACCAAGATCCCTTTGGTCGGGGGCTGTCCTCTCAGATGGAGGGAGAAGGAGCGGGACAGGAGAGGAGCCCCCGGGGAAACACGGGGAGGGTGTGTTATAGTCACTGGAACGGACAATGAGGACAGTTGGATAAAAAATAAACAAAAAACATCACTCCGGGGCCACCTGAAGTTAACACATGGATAATAGGTGTCATGGAGCAAATGAAAACCAGGATATTACCAGTGCTCTGGAGGAGGGGTCAAAGTCACTTACCAAACTCTGATTGGCTGTTGGGGAACAGGATGCGGAAGACATAGTCTGTGGCCTCATCCTCCTCCTTATCGGGCACTGAGTCCGAGGAGCCCTGTGAACACTTGTTTCTCAGTTTAGGGAACACCTTCCCCTGTAATCAGAAATTAGGTGAATAGTAGATACAGTAAATGCCAACAAAAACATTGTTAGAAGGTGGTAAACTGTAGCTAAACTGTTATTCAGGATCTAAAATGATTAACAACATTCTTTGCTTGTTTAGACAAAACAACTATTAACATTTTTTAAATGATGATTCTGACGGCACAGTGTCTTTAAAATAGCCTAGATTTTTAAAACATCCACACTTTCACCAAACAGGAAGACTGCTTATACAGTATAAGCCATATTTAATATGTTCTGTCTTAAAGCAGCCATGTGTGGTTAGTTGTTATCATTTATTTTGCTCAGTAGACATGATGTAGTCTTTACAGTCTAACACATACAGTGCCTAGTGAAAGTCTACAAACCCCTTTCCCAATTGTCAAAAAAGGGATTCAATTTGATTTTTTTGCCCTACAGATTTACACAACCTGCTCCACATTTTCAAAGTAAAAGAGAAAGTATAGAACACTTTCTAAATTAATAAAAAATTCACACCAAGAGTTAATACTTGGTTAATACTTGGTGGAAGCAGCTTTGGCAGCAATTACATATTCTACTCTGTACAACTCTGTACAACTCTTAGGGCAACATACTCTATATATACACAAAAGTATGTGGACACACCAAATGAGTGAAGAAGCAATTTCAGCCACACCCGTTAGCACACTGCCATGGAATCTACATAAACAAACATTGGCAGTAGAATGCCCTTACTGAAGAGCTCAATGGCTTTAAATAAAACATTTTTTTAAGAGCTCAATGACTTTCAACGTGGCAATGTCATAGGATGCCATCTTTCCAACAAGTCAGTTCCTGAAATTTCTGCCCTGATAGAGCTGCCCCGGTCAACTGTAAGTGCTGTTATTGTGAAGTGGAAACATCTAGGAGCAATAACGGCTCAGCCGCAAAGTGGTAGGCCACACAAGCTCACAGAATGGCAGCAGCACAACTGTTCAGGAACTTAATGAAATGGGTTTCCATGGCCGATCAGCAGCAAACAAACCTAAGATCACCATGCGCAATGCCAAGTGACGGCTGGAGTGGTGTAAAGCTTGCCGCCATTGGACTCTGGAGCAGTGGAAACGCGTTCTCTGGAGTGATGAATCACACTTCATCATCTGGCAATCGATTCGGCGGATGCCAGGAGAACCTGCTCCAATGCATAGTGCCAACTGTAAAGTTTGGCGGAGAAGGAATAATGGTCTGGGGCTGTTTTTCATGGTTTGGGCTAGGCCCAGGGAAACCTTAGCACTACAGCATACAATGACATTCTATACGATTATGTGATTCCAACTTTGTGGAAACAGTTTGGGGAAGGTACTTTCCTGTTCCAGCATGACAATGCCCCCGTGCACAAAGCGAGGTCCGTACAGAAATCATTTGTCAAGATCGGTGTGGAAGAGCTTGACTGGCCTGCACAGAGCCCGAACCTCAGCCCAATCAAACACCTTTGAGATGAATTGGAACGCCGACTGCGAGCCAGGCCTAATGACCCAACATCAGTGCCCGGCCTCACTAATGCTTGTGGCTGAATGGGAGCAAGTCCATGCAGCAATGTTCCAGCATCTAGTGGAAAGACGTCCCAGAAGAGTGGAGGCTGTTATAGCAGCAAAAAGGGGACCAACTCCATATTAATGCTCATGATTTTGGAATGAGACGTTCAACAAGCAGGTGTCCACATACCTTTGGTCATGTAGTATACAGTGCATTTGGAAAGTATTTAGACCCCTTTTTCCACATTTTGTTACGTTACAGACTTATTCTAAAATGAATGAAAAAAAAATGTTTACTCCTCTATCTACACACAATACTTTTAGAAATGTTTCCAAATTTATTAAAAATAAAACTATTCAGACCTTTTCCTATGAGACTCAAAATTGAGCTCAGGTGCATCCTGTTTCCATTGATCATCCTTGAGATGTTTCTACAACTTGATTCCATTGATTGGACATGATTTCGAAAGACACACACGTCTGTATAAGGTCCCACAGCTGACAGTGCATGTCAGAGCAAAAACCAAGCCATGAGGTCGAAGGAATTGTCAGTAGAGCTCAGAGACAGGATTGTGTCGAGGACACAGATCTGGGGAAGTGTACCAAAAAAAATTCTGCAGCATTCTTAAATGGAAACATTTGGAACCACCAAGACTCTTCCTTAAGCTGGCCGCCCGGCCAAACTGAGCAATCGGGGGAGAAGGGCCTTGGTCAGGGAGGTGACCAAGAAGCCAATAGTCACTCTGACAGAGCTCCAGAGAGTTCCTCTGTGGAGATGGGAGAACCTTCCAGAGGGGCAACCATCTCTGCAGCACTCCACCAATCAGGCCTTTATGGTAGTGGCCAGATGGAAGCTCTCCTCAGTAAAAGGCACATGGCAGTCTGCTTGGAGTTTGCCAAAAGGCACTTAAAGGACTCAGACTATTAGAAACAAGATTCTCTGGTCTGATGAAACCAAGATTGAACTCTTTGGCCTGAATGCCAAGTGTCACGTCTGGAGGAAACCTGGCACCATCCCCACGGTGAAGCATGGTGGTGGCAGCATCATGCTGTGGCAATGCTTTTCAGCAGCAGACAAGTCAGGATCGAGGGAAAGTTGAACGCATCAAAGTACAGAGAGATCCTTGATAAAAACCTGCTATAGAGTGCTCAGGACCTCAGACTGGGGCGAAGGTTCACCTTCCAAACGGACAATGATCCTAAGCACACAGCCAAGAAAAAGCAGTAGTGGCTTCAGGACAAGTCTCTGAATGGCCTTGAGTGACCCAGCCAGAGCCCAGACTTGAACCCGATCGAACATCTCTGGAGAGACCTGAAAATAGCTGTGCAGTGACGCTCCCCATCCAACCTGACAGAGTTGGAGAGGATCTGCAGAGAAGAATGGTAGAAACTACCCAAATACAGATGTGCCAAACTTGTAGCGTCATACCCAAGAAGACTCAAGGCTGTAATCACTGTCAAAGTTGTTTCAACGAAGTACTGAGTAAAGGGTCTGAATACTGCTTTGTCATTATGGGGTATTGTGTGTAGATTGATTAGGGGGAAAACATTTTTTTTAATCAATTTTAGAACAAGGCTGTAACATAACAACATGTGGAAGTCAAGGGTTCTGAATACTTTCCAGATGCACTGTTTTTGTAAAAAATTGCTCAATATCTGTAAATTCGGTCACGAATCATTAATGGGCAGCAATATTCAAAACTTGTCTTGGATTTTCAAGAAGTTTAAATGTCAAGACTGAGACTGGACCCCTCAGGAACACTCAACACCTCTTGGAAAGCCATTCTGGTGTCTTTGGCATAATTTTGGGGGGGGAATTGTCCTGCTGAAAAATGTAATTACATCCCAGGGTTATGTATTCAGGAGACTGGGGCAGGTTTTCATCTAGCTTTAATCCTGGGCTTTGCTCCTTTCACATTATTTTGATCCTGACAAACTCCCCAGCCCCTGCCGGTGACAAGCATACCCAAAACATGATGCTGCCCCCACAATACTTGAAAATATAAAAGGGATCAACAACATTGCATTCACTTCACATTACTGGATTTTTTTACAAAGTGAAAAAAAGGAAGCCTGTGTTAAAAATATATATTTCCAGTAATACTGGAAGACATGGCAAATAAATGTACCTTTTGGCTTAAAATAAAAACTGCAGGTTTGGGACAAATCCAATAAAACACATCACAGTGTATATTTTTAAGTATTGTGGTGGCAGCATCTTGTTATATGTACGCTTCTCACCGGTAGGGACATCAGGAGTTCGTCAGGATCAAAATAAATATGAAAGGAGCAAAGCCCATGTAAAAAGCTAGAGGAAAAGCTTTTTCTGTACTTCTATAATTTTCTATACTTTTTCTTTCACTTTGAACATGTGGATCAGGTTGTGTAGATCTGTAGGAAAAATATCAATTTTTATCCCTTTTTAGATTTAATTTTAAGGCAGCAAAAATGTGAAATCTATGCAAGGGGTGTATAATCTATGCATTGGCCATTAAGAGGCTTTGAAGTCACCGGTCAGCCATATTGGCACTCCCCAGTAGGAGCAGTCCTCCATAGGAATGAATGGAATTCTACAGTATTTAAATTCAATGTTTAACTGACAAAATCCCATGTATTTATGTATTTTTTGTTTTAGTGAGGACAGTAACATTAAGGATTTTTGAAAAATATATTTACATTTGTATGTTTAGTTCACATAATATAATTTAAAAGAATGCATTAAGGTGTCTGTAGTAGAGTCAATGTTGTAAAAACTAATGTAGACATTAAGAAATGCATTTCTATAGCTTTAAAAATATATTTTACAATAGTGGAAGAGTGCAAAGATGGAGTCACGGTGGCTTCAATACTGGGCCCCCCTATCAGTCAAGTGTATATACAGTACATATACATATATAAATCACTGATGTGCATGTTCCAAAATAACCCAATATTTGCCCCCCCCCCCCCAAAAATTGAACAATTCAATTAAATAATATTTGGCTCTGTCAGGGACCCCCCATTCACATGGTTGTATTGAACTGTTGGATGACTAAACAGAGCATCCCCCGCATGTGTCACCCCTCAGATAGTCCCTTGTGAGTAGACATCCAGGGCTGACCTTTCCTCTCTGGGACCAGAGCGGAGGATCCAGCTGGCCATGGGGCAAGAGGCCATTCTCCAGGCAGGAAAGGAACTGGAGCAGATGCCCCCCTCTAGGGAAGTGCAGTGGGGGTCTCTGGATGCCGTCCTGGCTCACCAGCACCACCGTGCCCCCGCTGTCCACTGCAGAGACAATATTATACCTTTTATGGACCTTTTAAACCTATTATTACATTTTTTATGGGAAAATCATTATGAAAAAACTGCAAATGGATTATCCATTGTAAGGATATGAACAACTTTATAAATGAACCAGAACTAGCTGTTGTTGATATCAGTAGCTAGCAGACTAGCTCCATAAAAGACACGCCAATTACATTCCAGACATTACAATGAGCCTGTCCTGTGAATGCTAACCTCCACTAGCCTCTGCTGGTGAACCTACCCTGCTGATGACAGTGCAAATAAACAATTTCCTCCAGACGGATGGTCATAGCGTAATCCCAGTACACACTGAAAGAGATGGAATCAAAGCCGGGGTTATTGAGACATCACTCACCTTGCCACAATGAGCTGAACAACAAAGTTGGCCAAAAGGATATGTGTATTGTATTACTCTTGGTGTGTGAAGAACTCTGAATATGATCGGTGTTACTGAATGTAGAAACGATTTAAGTTGGGGTTCAGTATTTTGCATAAGTAAGTGGAGTGAGGGGCATTTAATTGTACATTGAGAATGGGGAGCTAAGAACCAGATGTGTGTTTTACATGTTCTTTAACGCTTTGACACGTACGAACACACAGGTGTGATCATTCTACAGTGGTCCCTGCAGCGTACGCTCAAACCGGTGTGATTAGAACACTTATTTAGAATGTCTAGTTACGATTGACACAACAGTCAGCGTTTGAGCTGGCCACACTGTTTTTTCACAGAAACATTTTGCACAAGCACAGTCTTTACAACGTTATGTCCTCAATGTGAGCAGTTTATTTTTGGATGCAATGTTCAGACATTCATAGCAGTAGCAACAGTATCACACAATTCTCATCCAAACTGGAAAATGTAGGCTACATTATATGAATTAGCTAATAGCAATAACTATTTACAATTCATCACATCACGGGTGACCTCACCAGTGATTGAAATAATTGATTAAAAATCGAAAGTTATCTGACGATGCGTAGTTTGTGCACACTGCCATGTTAGTTTTTTTTGCGTTAACCAAAGAAAAATAGGTTACAAGATGAGTTGGGTCTCTTTACAGTATGCATGTTGAAGGGGGTGTGTCGTCTACCATCATTCACTTCCGTCATTCACTTTACTCGAAAGACGAGTGAACCATCCTTTCACTTCGTTTTGTTATAACATCTTCGGTCTGACAGACGTTTACGTGACAACCAGAATGCATTGCATGTCAACAAATATGGCGCTACACATAGCTGGTAATTAGCTTAGCATAAGCTCATCATAATCAGTACAACCTTCCAAAAAGTATTTTACAGACATCATATGTGTCCATTACAATCTATGCAAGAATTGGAATGCATGATTTGTCACTAGTACTTGAAAACGTGAATAAAACAGTAAATACATTATGCTCCATACATACAGTGTGCTACAGTAGAAACGACAACACGATATACATAAACTATAAAGATAACGTAATAAGGCACTTAACTCTGATAGGAACACACACATATCCACACACATATTATTAGTAGTGAAGGCAAATCGGGCGCCAGATGGAAAATGTGCCAGGGAGGAAAAAGTTTGTGCTTGGGCTCTCGTCAAAAGAGAGAAGTTTGTCTAGCTCAGTAATGCCTCAAAAGTAAATTGTCCACAACAGCGAAATGGGCTACGTCTATGTGAATTAATGAGGAGGCGGAACACACCTCAATTCAAATTGTTGTCCGAAAATAAAACTTGTTAAAATATAATTGACAAGTTGAAACATAGCCTATAGATAATTGGCAGGCAGCGGGCCTTGGTTTGAGGGCAGCGTGGGTTAACTGTCATGTGGCGTAACAATCACATTTTGGAACAGTGAGTGCATTCTGACATCACCCGCATAAAAAAAAGAACTTGCGCTGGGGGTGACCGTTAAGAGATTTTGGAACTCACGTGTGAAAAGGTTAATACAGCCACAAACATTACCGTCTAAGAACCACAGTCACTAAAATAATATGACTGGTTGATTTGAAATATGCATGAACATATCCCCATCAAAACCGTTCCCTTGTTTCCCCTGAAAGCAACCCTCATTATATCCCCCTCTCCAGAGTTGACTCCAGGACACAGAGCCCTCCCGAGTCTCACTCAGACAGACACGCTGCATGATTTAGTGACACTGAGCTGCTGCACCAATTGTAGACAATAACTACAACACACAGGTGGTGCATGTCATCGCTCTGTTGTGCCACCTTGACGTACATAAATAAGAGACATGATTATTAGTGAATTGCTCTCCACACCTGTGCTCATAGTCCAGGTCTCCCACAGAGCCGTTCATCAGCTGATTGGGAGTCCACTTCAGCGTCATGATGTCGGCGGTCTGGTGCAGAGAAAGGTATCCTGGGATAGCCTCCATGTCATCCCTCTGTAACAGCAAGAAGGACATTAGTTTGACAATCTGTTTTCTATAGTGAACTATGAAGAAATGTTTGACACTTTTACAGTCGTACACTTTTTGCTTCAGATTGGCATTTGAAATGTGTCTCCAAATGGGTCTACTGTTTTGTGGTGTTAACTGGTATATTCGCTTTCACTGAATATTTGAGAGTTTTCCGAAAGCTATCATAAATATGGAGGAGTCCGGGCACTGACAGATCAACTTCCACAGCAACGACAATATGACCAATCTCTCGACATAGTTTATATGGCTCTGAGCATGTCTAGAGATGCTCATTTCTTATTTGTACAGTACGTAGAACACTCCTAGAGATGGGAGAAGGATGAAATGTTTACCGGCTGCACCAGGACGTTGTTCTTTCCAAACAGCAGGGTGGCTCTGTTGTTCTGGTGCAGTGACTCCACATAGTCCCGGGCTGAGGGCGAGGGGGAAGGCCGCTCATCAATGCTGCTACTGGAATGCCTCTTCTGGATCTGGAAACGCAGACAATGTGGATGTTTTTTACCCCCATTCCACTCCATCCATTCATCCATCCACCCATCCAGCTTCCCTATATTGGCAAATTAGTTTGTAGGTGAAAACGTGCTTTGGTGATGACATATCACTTCCTTATATATTCGTAATCTAATACATCCGCTAATAAGCACCGATGTCTGTTGACAGAGGGTTGCAGTGAAACTTTTTAGGATTTTACATTTTGTTGTCATCTTCCAAGTTGTTTCCGTGGGTCACAAATAGCAAAATTAGCATGAATTAAGTGTAAAAGGCTTTGGAAATAAAAAGCTTGTGGTACGCTCAGTCCTCCGCTGACATTTCACAGAGATACGCTTGTTTTTGTGAAAAGGAACAGGAACTTCACATTAATTCGAAACTTTAGAATTAAGGCAAGGAGGCCCTTTATCTACTTCCCCAGAATCAGATGAACTCATGGATACCATTTTTATGTCCAGTATTAAGGAAGTTGGAGGTAGTTTTGCGAGCCAACGCTAACTAGCATTAGCGCATTGCACTAACGCTAGTTAGCAACTTCCTTCAAACTGCATGCAGAGACATAAAAATGGTATCCACGAGTTCATCTGACTCTGGGAAAGCAGATAAAGGGCCTCATTGCCAAAATCCCAAAGTATCCATTTAATATGAACAGCGTATAGTAAAATATGAAAATGCTGTATTTAATATCTCAAAATCGATATCTATCTTAACTCTATATTGTTTTATGTCGTCTGGATATGAGAAGAAAGATGACGAGTTCAATGGTGAGCCTCACAGGTAGCCTTAATTCTCGCACAGCATCCAGCCTTGTTGATGGGATGCTATTTTACAGATGTTTTAAAACTTTTTTCCTCTGGCCTCTAACCCTAATTTTGACCATCCTACAAGGGTAAAAACTCAGATACCTTTTGAACGGGGTATGATAGAGACATGAGGTTTGGACCATTCATTTTCTTAGAGAATTATCTACACAATTAATATATCATTTTATCCATTGGTCAAAATATGCATTTTTGATTGGACGCCCTACACATCAATGGTACAAAATGTATGTATTGTGCCATATTGGGGCGGCAGGTAGCCTAGTGGTTAGATCGTTGGGCCAGTAACTGAAAGGCTGCTAGATCGAATCCCCGAGTTGACAAGGTCAAATCTGTCATTCTGCCCCTGAACAAGGCAGCTTAACCCACTGTTTCTAGGCTGTCATTGTAAATAAGAATTTGTTCTTAACTGACTTGCCTAGTTAAATAAAAAAATATTGTTCATTTAGCGCATTTAGTTTGTTTGATACTATTTACCACAAAAATTATCCACTGGGAATGAATTAGCGATGATTAAACTTATTCAACTCTGTAAGAACCCTTTAAGCCCTGTATTTGAGTCAGGTTGCTACACTTGCATTTGCTTGCTTGAAGAAAAACTAAATGGGAAACCATCTCGCCACTTTGGTTGTGCTGACAAAGCCCATTACATTTGCCTCTGGGGTAAAAAGGATACAATGCTGCAATAAGCAACTCTCCATTGTCAACGTAGCATGGGAGTGGGATACGTGGCGAGATGTTTCTAGTTGCAGGGGTCATTGACAATATGAAAATACACTCTTGTCCTCTCCCACGGGACGCACTGTGCTCCTTAATGCATTGACAACAGCAGGTCTATCTTCTACGGAAAGAGAGAAGCTGAGGTTGGCTTCAATGACAGGATTGGTCACTGATGTCCCCGCTAACTGAGCTAATTGTGTGCAGTGTCAGCAAAACAAAGTTGTGAAATAATCACTAAAGCGATGTATTTGGGATAATATGCTCATGGCCAATCCTATTTGGGGGAGTTTGGTAGACTTGTTGGATGAGATTCAGACCCCTACTCTTCCCAGGAACCTTACACAAAGGGCAGGCCTCTTGGTGGGGGAGTCCTGTCTGCAGTGACCACTGTGGATGCGGTGTCTCTGGACCAGCTCGTCTGCTGAGGGGTCTGTCCAGAAGTGGTCTGCCGTTTTCATCTTCGTGTACTCCAAGGCACAGGGCCCCACTGCCAGAGTACAGAACAATGGCATGAAAGGATGCATGTGAGGAGAATCCCTTACATCAATTGGTGCCCTGTGTGAGTAGAATCCCCTTCCCTACACTGATATAATGTCTGAGATGAGATGTATGTGAATAAAAGCTTAACAATGTTACCTAACAAAGAGGCCAGAATGGGTCCGTCCACCGGATCCATCAGAATGGCCTCTTTTTCGTAGAATTTACTGGAACATAAAGATGTGATGGAGGTGAGCCATGAATTTCTGCATTTTAATTTCCTCCTCCTTGCAGGTGACCATGCCCCCCCCCAATATGACTCACCTGCTGTTCTCCACGAGGTAGAGCACGATCTTGTCTAGCACCTTCTCGATGAGGGCCGTGCGGATCCACAGGTTTCTGACCACCTGCGGGCTGATGCTCGACAGCCTGGGCAGTCTCCGTACGCTGTCCTGGTTGGGCATGCTTTGGTTCCGTCTGAGGGAAGGAGGAACCCAGCAGTTTCCTTTGTATTACAGTATGTTGCATCTTTGTTGCATCAGTAAACTATAAATATGTGTGAGTAGATGGGTGCCGTATGACAGAAATCGTGACAAGGACTTGTTAGCAGTACTATACAGTAACAGCTCTTTGATTTTGAGTGCTACAGTCTGTCTGTACAGGGACCCGGTGGTGTGTGTGTGTGTGTGTGTGTGTGTGTGGATATGGTGTGTGTGTGTGCTCTCACTTGCGCTCGATGATCTGTTCCAGCTCCTGAGCCTTCCTGCACAGCTCCTCTGCCGGGGTGAAGCTCTTCCCCACCTTCATGAAGAGCGCTGCTATCTTGTTGCTACGCAGGAATCCCGCCACTCGTCGCTTAAGCCCATGTAGAACGCAAGCCTCCACCGCAGCTGTGTACACACACACACACACACACACATAATAGTCACTTCTAAAGATTGATGGGAAACACCACAGGAGAGTTCACTGAAAGTATTTATCATGATGACAAGGTTATGTTCTGCATTTTCATTTACTTTTATTATTTGTTAACTTGTCGACAAGTTAATAGGATATTTATTGTAATAAGTGATATTGAATTGTGTTTGGTTGTAGACAAACTGGAATTAAAGCCAGACTAAGTCAGTGGCACAGATGGAGTTATCCAAGCAGGAGATAAATCTCCTTCAAATGTTGATATTTGGTTGGGTTGATAATTCAATATCACTAAATATCATTACATTTGAAATCAGAGGTTGAAACCCTAGGCCCAATGTTCCCACTCATTTTCAGGTCTGCTGCAAATTTCAGGTCTGCTGAGCGCAAACTTGATTGTTTTGAAAATTCTGTGCATCTTCCAGCGTGCGTTTACTGTGAACACTGAGGCTGTAGCCGCTTTAAGTTACAGTTTTAACAGTGGTCAAGTAGGCTACTGTAGCTATTTGATCATAATGTAGGCCTACCAGAGTGGCCTACCATCAAAAACAATGGAGAAATCACATTCAGCCTACAGTAGCAGCCAATGTGTGGTGTTCAATGTTCAGTAGGCCGACTTTTGAGAAAACATTAACCTGTTTATCCACTTGTCCTTCAGACAAGGTGACTGAAAATGTTGTTTTGTTGTTTGATGCAAGAAATCAATTTACAAAATAAAATGCATTATTATTCCCATACCATTATTACAGAGAATCAGACAAATGATTCTACCCTCTGCCTATTCGCTACTTTGCTTATTCAAGCCGGTCTCAAAATACAAAACTGCCCCTTTAAGACAAAAAAAATCTCTTTACCTGACTTGCTTTCAAAGAAATAGGAAGAAAGCGCATTTCATGGCTTGTAAAAGTGTTGAGTACAAAGTGTTGACAGTGCTGAGTAAGAACTTAAACATAAACTCACTCATAGAAACAGCATCTCTTTGCTGTATTCGTTGACAGTCTCTCTCTAGTCTTGTTTTAAACGTTTTGAAATCTCACAGTATCAACTTTGCTGTAGCTCTCTTTTACGCCTGCTACCTTACTGCAGACATGGTCATCTGAGCCATCCGATTGGCCAGCGGTAGGCCTATAGTGCACTTGATTCTGTGAACCATCAGATCCTCCTCTCCACCCTCTCCGAGTTGGGCATCTCCGGTGCGGCCCACGCTTGGATTGCGTCCTACCTGACAGGTCGCTCCTACCAGGTGGCGTGGCGAGAATCTGTCTCCTCACCACGTGCTCTCACCACTGGTGTCCCCCAGGGCTCTGTTCTAGGCCCTCTCCTATTCTCGCTATACACCAAGTCACTTGGCTCTGTCATAACCTCACATGGTCTCTCCTATCATTGCTATGCAGACGACACACAATTAATCTTCTCCTTTCCCCCTTCTGATAACCAGGTGGCGAATCGCATCTCTGCATGTCTGGCAGACATATCAGTGTGGATGACGGATCACCACCTCAAGCTGAACCTCGGCAAGACGGAGCTGCTCTTCCTCCCGGGGAAGGACTGCCCGTTCCATGATCTCGCCATCACGGTTGACAACTCCATTGTGTCCTCCTCCCAGAGCGCTAAGAACCTTGGCGTGATCCTGGACAACACCCTGTCGTTCTCAACTAACATCAAGGCGGTGGCCTGTTCCTGTAGGTTCATGCTCTACAACATCCGCAGAGTACGACCCTGCCTCACACAGGAAGCGGCGCAGGTCCTAATCCAGGCACTTGTCATCTCCCGTCTGGATTACTGCAACTCGCTGTTGGCTGGGCTCCCTGCCTGTGCCATTAAACCCCTACAACTCATCCAGAACGCCGCAGCCCGTCTGGTGTTCAACCTTCCCAAGTTCTCTCACGTCACCCCGCTCCTCCGCTCTCTCCACTGGCTTCCAGTTGAAGCTTGCATCCGCTACAAGACCATGGTGCTTGCTTACGGAGCTGTGAGGGGAACGGCACCTCCGTACCTTCAGGCTCTGATCAGGCCCTACACCCAAACAAGGGCACTGCGTTCATCCACTTCTGGCCTTCTCGCCTCCCTACCTCTGAGGAAGTACAGTTCCCGCTCAGCCCAGTCAAAACTGTTCGCTGCTCTGGCACCCCAATGGTGGAACAAACTCCCTCACGACGCCAGGACAGCGGAGTCAATCACCACCTTCCGGAGACACCTGAAACCCCACCTCTTTAAGGAATACCTAGGATAGGATAAAGTAATCCTTCTAACCCCCCCCCCCCTTAAAAGATTTAGACGCACTATTGTAAAGTGGCTGTTCCACTGGATATCATGAGGTGAATGCACCAATTTGTAAGTCGCTCTGGATAAGAGCGTCTGCTAAATGACTTAAATGTAAATGTAAATGTTGATTTGCTCTCTGGGCCCGCCAGGAAGGCAGAGTTTGTACCTTCAGACACATGAAATGGTTCAAAATCGCAATAGTTCGCCTACCTGGCCAACAGCCCGAGACGAATACAAAAATAAAATAATAACAGGAACACTGGGCTTTATCGTTGGGATTTTAACAGAAATGTTTGGCGGTCGACTAGGAATGCCTTGGATCACGATCGACCGGTTGGTGACCACTGCTCTAGAAAGTTGAGTGAAGTTCAATCTCTCTGTGGGCTGATATTTCTGCACCGGCAGTCTCGGGCTACTGCGCTAGGGAACATTGCCTAGGCCAAATTGTATTGTCTATTTTATTGTTGAATTCAAAACAATAACTGTTGATGACTTTACAAATGCTATACAGGCCTAAATAGCGTCATTGATGTTATGGGTGATAAACTATTGTCACATTTCATTTGCTCTGTTAAACCTACCCTTTGGAATGACTTCGATAGCAACAGTGAATCTATTTCGTTTTTCAGTGGAGATCTCTCAACATTCATTCTCACGATAGCACATTGGTAATAGTCAGTGACAAATGGCATAGCTAAACTGGGTGTGGTTAAAACTCTGGATGGGAGACCAAAAGTTTGCTGTAGATAGATCAATGCTCCAGTAGGAAGTGCTGCCCAATTATACTTTTTTCTGATAGTGGATTTAACGTTGAAGATCTGATGTTGTTTTAAAGGTACAAATTCAGCATATTTTCTACAAGGTTTGTCTATGTAGAATATTGGTTACAAGTTTTTTTTTGAATCCAAATGTATTTTCCATGTAGATTCCACTTCACAACAGGATGACAAATTACGTTGAAACAGTGTTGATTCAACCAGTTCGTGCCCAGTGGGTAACTTCTGTGTGATTATGACTCAGCCGCATGATAGACACTTCAGACAAAGCTTTGCGGCTTGAGGCTCTTCTGAGTGGCTCAAAGAAGCCAAACATTTTTATCAGGTTATCCATAAACGTGAGCTTTGCAGTAAATACAAGTGCACAGACACACACACACACACACACACACACACACACACACACACACACACATACACACACATCTTCCTATAAGGCCTATGTGGCATGCCTTGAGCGATGTTGACATTTGAGCTCTCTCTCAGGACTAATCCTGTTGCTCTGCTCACATGCGGAAGGCCGTGGTCGTCATGGAAACCACTGCTGATGGAGAGCTTCAGCACTGGGACTGAGAGAGCAGTGGATGGAGGTCTCTCTCTCTCTCACTCCCTCTCTCGCAAAGGACATTATATTGTAATTGCTATCTGGTTGAAGCCACATCAAATAACTAGATTACAACAGGATAAAGGCGTCTTTTTTAGGACTACAAAAATACATGTTAAAGGCCCAGTGCAGTCAAAAACGTGATTTCCCTATGTTTTATTTATAATTTCCACACTATGAGGTTGGAATAATATTGTGAAAACTATGATAATGCCCTTTTAGTCCATGGTGACATCGTCATGCGGTAGATTAGTTAGTAGACCATAGGGTTGACCCCATTTTGTCCACTGGTCAAGATTTTTTTTGTAGAGCAGTGGCAAATATCTAAAAACAAAATGATGGTACACGAGACACCTGTCTGATTCACACCTGTCTGAGTGAACTAATCCATTGCGGAGGATTAGTATCACTAGTACTTTACTAGTGTACCATTATTTTAATTTCTCATCTACAATGTTTGTTTGGTTACAGACATTTCTGTTAATGAATTCAATATATTATTATTAGTCTTACCGTTGTCATTGTAGGAGTGGACACGTAATTTGCAGAGTGCACAACCTAGGCTACACTTGTGAGGAAAAAGTTTGGGTTTATTTCATGTTTGGAGCGCTCCTGTCAATCTTGAGTAAGGACCTGATTACGCATAGAACTAGGCCTAGGCTACCTGGCCTGCGTGCAAATGTAGGCCTATAAATGTGCCCATTTGGGGATCTGATACTATTTCTGATTGTCTTAACTCACCACCACCGTGGAGCTTCTCAAAGTACTTTTGTCTTCGCCTCAAAAAGCAAGTAAACAAAGTCTGTTTTCACATCCATTGAGAATGACAATAGCTCCACAACATAGCCTATTGGAAAAATCTTTCCAGCTCTCTCTTTCGATAACCACTCAGCATGAAAGGGGAAAAAATGTCATGCTTTGATCCAGTAGACATGTCATAAAAAAGGCCCACCTGATTACTTCTTATCCCTTATTATTACTTCTTATGGGGCTCCCGAGTGGCGCAGCGGTCTAAGGCACTGCATGTCAATGCAAGAGGTGTCGAATCCAGGCTGTATCACATCCGGCTGTGTTTGGGAGTCCCATAGGGCAGTGCACAATTGGCCCAGCATTGCCGGAGTAGGCCATCATTGTAAATAAGAATTGAAACATGGTGAAGCCCCAAAATTGCCCTCGCTAGAAGCCTGTGTTTCAGACAAAAGGAAGTGGATTGCTGCAAATGTTCTACTTTTAAACTCGGACTAAACAGAGATGCTTGTTCTAGGTCCCAAGAAACAAAGAGACCTTCTGTTGAATCTGACAATGAATCTTGATGGTTGTACAGTCGTCTCAAATAAAACTGTGAAGGACCTCGGAGTTACTCTGGACCCTGATCACTCTTTTGACGAACATATCAAGACTGTTTCAACGATAGCTTTTTTCCATCTACGTAACATTGCAAAAATCAGAAACTTTCTGTCCAAAAATGATGCAGAAAAATGAATCCATACTTTTGTTACTTCTAGGTTAGACTACTGCAATGCTCTACTTTCCGGCTACCCGGATAAAGCACTAAATAAAAACTTCAGTTAGTGCTAAATACGCTCGATAGAATCCTGACTAGAACCAAAAAATTTGATCATATTACTCCAGTGCTAGCCTCCCTACACTGGCTTCCTGTTAAGGCAAGGGCTGATTTCAAGGTTTTACTGCTGACCTACAAAGCATTACATGGGCTTGCTCCTACCTATCTTTCCGATTTGGTCCTGCCGTACATACCTACATGTAGGCTACGGTCACAAGACGCAGGCCTCCTAATTGTCCCTAGAATTTCTAAGCAAACAGCTGGAGGCAGGGCTTTCTCCTATAGAGCTCCATTTTTATGGAATGGTCTGCCTACCCATGTGAGAGACGCAGACTCGGTCTCAACCGTTAAGTCTTTACTGAAGACTCATCTCTTCAGTGGGTCATATGATTGAGTGTAGTCTGGCCCAGGAGTGTGAAGGCGAACGGAAAGGCTCTGGAGCAACGAACCACCCTTGCTGTCTGCCTGGCCGGTTCCCCTCTCTCCACTGGGATTCTCTGCCTCTAACCATATTACAGGGGCTGAGTCACTGGCTTACTGGTGCTCTTCCATGCCGTCCCTAGGAGGGGTGCGTCACTTGAGTGGGTTGAGTCACTGACGTGATCTTCCTGTCTGGGTTGGCGCACCCCCTTGGGTTGTGCCGTGGCGGAGATCTTTGTGGGCTATACTCTGCCTTGTCTCAGGATGGTAAGTTGGTGGTTGAAGATATCCCTCTAGTGGTGTGGGGGCTGTGCTTTGGCAAAGTGGGTGGGGTTATATCCTGCCTGTTTGGCCCTGTCCGGGGGTATCATCGGATGGGGCCACAGTGTCTCCTGACCACTCCTGTCTCAGCCTCCAGTATTTATGCTGCAGTAGTTTATGTGTCGGGGGGCTAGGGTCAGTCTGTTATATCTGGAGTACTTCTCCTGTCTTATCCGGTGTCCTGTGTGAATTTAAGTATGCTCTCTCTAATTCTCTCTTTCTTTCTTTCTCTCTCTCGGAGAACCTGAGCCCTAGGACGCCTCAGGACTACCTGGCATGATGACTCCTTGCTGTCCCCAGTCCACCTGGCCGTGCTGCTGCTCCAGTTTCAAGTGTTCTGCCTGCGGCTATGGAACCCTGACCTGTTCACCGGACGTGCTACCTGTCCCAGACCTGCTGTTTTCAACTCTCTAGAGACAGCAGGAGCGGTAGAGATACTCTTAATGATCGGCTATGAAAAGCCAACTGACATTTACTCCTGAGGTGTGACTTGTTGCACCCTCATGAACTACTGTGATTATTATTATTTGACCATGCTGGTCATTTATGAACATTTGAACATCTTGGCCATGTTCTGCTATAATCTCCACCCGGCACAGCCAGAAGAGGACTGGCCACCCCTCATAGCCTGGTTCCTCTCGATGTTTCTTCCTAGGTTATGGCCTTTCTAGGGGGTTTTTCCTAGCCACTGTGCTTCTACACCTGCATTGGTTGCTGTTTGGAGAATTAGGCTGGGTTTCTGTACAGCACTTTGAGGTATCAGCTGATGTAATAAGGGCTATATAAGTACATTTGATTTGATTTGATTTAGTTAAATAAATATAAATGAAATCCCTTGCGCAAATAGCCTAAAGCTGTGTCTGTCCAGAGCTCACTGTCTCCAGGAAACTCTGAGGGCCCAGAGATTTGGCAAGTTTGCTAGTGTGAGCTTCAGGCCAGATCCAAGTTAATAGTTGATACAATGTTTCAAGTTCCTTGCAGACAGGCCATGCGTAGCCAATGTGATTTATATAATATTTATTTTTATCAGGATATTTTCTACCTGCAATGTTTTTATTTGTTGGCTTTACGTAGGCTTTTTTTTCATATTGGCAATGGCAATAGAAGTTACTTTTAGATTTGTATCATTCTCATTTAGATAGAATTTTGATTAACCACATGACATTGATTGAGATATTTCGACTTTATTATAAATTAAAT
Organism: Salvelinus namaycush; assembly: GCF_016432855.1. Taxonomy (NCBI): domain Eukaryota; kingdom Metazoa; phylum Chordata; class Actinopteri; order Salmoniformes; family Salmonidae; genus Salvelinus; species Salvelinus namaycush. The sequence goes on along the minus strand of NC_052324.1, from coordinate 11,381,315 downwards.
GAAACTGTTCCAAGGAAATGTGCATATGAAAATCATAAGTGGCACGCAGATGTGTAGAAATGGTACGATAACATGGCACTCCAAATGCAAAAGGTTGCTGACCGCTGGTGTAGCCTATTACCGGCAACTTCAGGAGCGTAACGGCAGAATCTGCTAAGGCCAGTAGCAGCGGAAGGAGGGGAGACAGGTTTTTTTTCTTCTGGTTAGGCTATATTGATCTCTGGCTCCCTCTTTAAGGTATTTTATGTATCTTCATTTTTAATTGCAGTGCTTAAAGCATCAGACAAAGTAGCCTACATATAGTTGATTTTATTCAAACATCTATATATGGAATAATCCACTTTTAACATTTTGACCAATCAATTGGTCAAAAGAACGGATGACTCTGTCAACCAAGATTTTTTGGGGTCGGGGACAGCCCTAATAGGCCAATAAGAGAGTTCCAAACCCCTCTGCCAATAACTGCTAGTTTTCCATTTTCTCCTCTCCACTCAGACCACTCCCAGACAGTCCTAGCAAAAGTTTTGCTTGAGAAATAGCTCTTTGCTAAGAAGCAATGTTGGTTTCTTTTTTACCATTTTAATTGAAAGCAATCACAGTAAGGTACCAATCACAGTAAGGTAAATTATTTGATATTGAGATAATAAAACCTGACCATGACTTCCTAAAAAATGTCAGCCTGTGATCTATTTCTTTTACCAACTTAGCCCCCCGGCTCTACAGTATCCTCATAACATAGCCTATATGAAAATCATTACCATACCATGTCCATTATTGCACTGAATAACTAAACTTATCATGTATAAAAATAGCAACAACTGTAAAGTTTTTACAAATCTGCAAATAATAAATGAAACCATGTAATCAGAGTTGTTATTATATTTTCCAGTTGTCCAGTAGCTTTGTAATCATAATGTTGGAGCAGTGTTCTGTATTCACTCACTGATACAGTATCTACTCTCTCTTCCTTTCTCTTTATCTCTGTTGTCTTTTCCTTATTATTACAGGGGAGAGAAGCGCCATTTGTAATAAAACTCAAGAGGTCTCAATAGGATGCCCCTTCTCTTTCCAGCTATTAGAAAACACATTCACATATTGAAAACAATATTCCAGAGGGTGAAACCTCCTTGGCTTTGTGATACTTTGGCTCAACATAACCCGGGGACGATGCAACAAAAGCAATATTCACCGCGTCAAACATACCCTGTGGTTTAAGCAGTCACAGGAAATGAGTGGCTGGACCCGGTCCTCTTTCTACACAGGCACTCTTATTAAAAAGGTAATCACAGCTACTGAAGTAATGACCCCTAATCAGCACGTGTCTGTGGCAACAGAACACATTAGGGGACTCAGTGTGTGTTGCTGCTGACCTGGACCGGCTCATCTAGTGCTACACTCACAGGAGATTTCAGCACAATGACATGAACACATTCTAAACCACCATATTGGCTTAGATGAATTCTTCAATGTGCCAAAATCACGACTACCCTGGGTGCCTTATGGAGTTGGCAAAAGAGCAGAAACAGATCGGACTCAGGCTACGTCACGACCACACCTTTAATACTATGCTTAATTAACAATTGGATGACTGTTGACTATCTCTGTCACAGCAGTGAAAGGAATAATAGTTATTTTGGTGGGGAGAAAAGGAAGAAGAGACGTGTCAAACGGCTAACGCTTGACATTTTCCCAGGCGCTCCTGCCTTAGCGACTTGTAAATGTGACCATGATGATAGAGGCTAATTACTCCCCGGTGACCTGCCCAAGCAAGTCCTCTCCTCCACCCCTCGCCCTACCGGTCCATCCTGTGATCTCTGCACAGACACATCTCTATTGTGACAGCTTGGTGTAAAACGTGAGCAGAGTAGAATATGTGGGAGTAAAAGAGCCACAACAACACAGAGAGCCCATGGGGGGATGCAAGAGGGAGCTAACATCCACCACGGTGTATGAGCTCGAGGGAAAGCTCTTACTTCCATGTCTGTTAAAAGGCAAGCTACTCTACTGTTGTTGTGCGAAGGGAGATCCTTATAGATGGATCTCACAGTTATCAGCTAGCAGCTGCTCAAACGTTCCACCCACAGGTTGACGTGATATGCAGATTTGGTATCTTCCTTTGCCACTTTTATCAGTTGATAAAATAGCCTGAGGACCTCGGTAGGATGTCAGTGAGGCTTGATGACTAACACGTCACCCAACCTCCCCCAGGTCAGAGTCTGTGCAGAATCTCTGAGTGACTGTGAGATGATTCTTTCACACCCCAATGCAGTGCAACAGATTGTCATTATCACCTATCCTTATGCTTACAACAAGCCTTTTTCTACAAAAGTGTTAAATCACCTAAACTCTTCACAGGGCTTGACGACCTTGTTCCCTGGCTGTGTTACATAAGAGGCTTCCCAGCAATGGTTGCAATGACATGATTCTGACAGATTCTCTTTGCGATGTCAGGTTTTATAGACATATTTTAAGGTACCAGAAAATGGGAAACCAATATTATTCTTATACCAAATATACACTGAGTGTATAAAACATTAGGAACACCTTCCTAAAATTGAGTTGCACCCCCCCCCCCCTTTTGCCCTCAAAACAGCCTCAATTCGACAGGGCATGGACTCTACAAGGTGTTGAAAGCGTTCCACAGGGATGCTGGCCCGTGTTGACTCCAATGCTTCCTATAGTTGTGTCAAGTTGGCTGGATGTCCTTTGAGTGGTGGACCATTCTTGATACACACGGGAAACTGTTGAGCGTGAAAAACCCAGCAGCGTTGCAGTTCTTGACACAAACCGGTGCGCCTTGCACGTACTACCATACCCCATTCAAAGGCACCTAAATATTTTGTCTTGTCCATTCACCTTCTGAATGGTAAACATACACAATTCATGTCTCAATTGTCTCAAGGCTTAAAAATCCTTCTTTAAATCTGTCTCCTCCCCTTCATCTACACTGATTGAAGTGGATTTAACAAGTGACATCAATAAGGGATCATAGCTTTCACCTGGTTTCACCTGGTCGGTCTATGTAATGGAAAGTGCAGGTGTTCTTAATGTTTTGTCCACTCAGTGTACACCTGAAAAAACACCTGGCCTATGGGAGCTGACTGACTCATGTCTGACAGGAGACCTGTTCCTTCTGATTGGCACAATGACCAAAGATTATATTTTTAGCTGATTAATGAACAAATATGTCCCAATAGTCGAATCTCACCACAAAACGAGACAATGTGGCTGCTGTCTTCATGTACAAACTTCCTGGTGACAGCCTCCTCCATGATCTGCTTCACCTGTGAATGACAGAGGGAGACACTCAGACATTCTCGATGAAACCACTAGTCTACGGAAACGAGGAAAGGACTTACCAGTAAATTTATACAGCATTTTTTCAACATTGGTAAGAGATAGGAGCGGTGGAGGGAAGGAGGAAAGGAGAGAGTGAGAGAGAATGAGATGAGTGCGTGCCAAGAGTACACGCCAAGTTAGATGAATGAGTCACCCAGCTCGCATCAAGCTGATCTCAGATGGATAGGACTGAAGAGGGTTGAGGTTGGATGGTTAGGTGAGTGGGCTACTTGGTGGCTACTTGGTGGCTACTATACTAGCTACTATACCCACACCTCTGGGGCCCACCTCACAGCCTGGCTTTATAATCAAATCTCTTTAGATGTGAATGGAGAAAGAGAGCGTGAGAGCACAGTGTCGCCGGCTTTTCATGTATCATCGAGGCTGGCACCATACGACACCTGCAATTGAGTCAGTGACGTCAGATATAGCAGAAACCTCACTCGTGCAGACACAGCTTCGGGGGAAAAAAACAGGAGTAGGGGGTCAGAGTACGACTCTTTTGAAGGGTTTGGTTTTATCGAAACCGTGGTTTCCCCCTTGCTGACCTGGACACAGGCTGTGCTCACAGGGACAACATCAGACCCCAGATGACTGATTACTCTGACCCTGGTGAATACGGGGACATCTCCTAGCACTGCCACTGCTCTACATCTGTGAAATCAGCCTGCATATAGAGAAGCCCAGATAGCACTAATTTCCTGTTGTAATGAGTCTTTCCTCTGAGGAGATATTACCCTGCACAACGAGAGATGGTGCCTGCCTAGAGAACACAAAGACACAGACACACACGCACAGCTGTGCAGACAGAGGAGCATTGAATATCACTACGGAGGGCGGATTAAAAGTTCAATGTTCCATTGAAGCAGAAGCAGAAATGACTTGATTGTGTATCTCTGATTGTTAATATAGTATGGTTAAACAGATGTGGAAGTATTATTGTCTGTCATGAGTGTAACAGAGTAGCCTTGCCTGAGACCTGCACAGTAACTTGCTAATTCCTAGGCTTAGATCAGTGGGGAGTCTTTTGGCATTAAGTCGGGTCACAAACAAACACACAGCCATTTCAGTTTGTGGAAGTAAAACATTCCCATTTCATGATGGCTGGAGTACATTGGTGGCACCACATTCCCGGAGTTCCACTTCCTTGATCTGTTGGCTAAGACGGTTGGCTGTGAATGGTGTGTGATGTGGTGCAGAAGGTTGAGAGTTCGAGCCCTGCTCAGTGCAAATGCACTGTGTCATATAGATAACTAGTCAGGGAAAGGGGATACCTAGTCAGTTGTACAACTGAATGCATTCAACTGAAATGTGTCTTCCGCATTTGACACCAAGACAGTCGTGAAGAGGGCACGACAAAGCCTATTCCCCTCGGGAAACTAAAAAGATTTGGCATGGGTCCTCAGATCCTCAAAACGTTCTACAGCTGCAACATCGAGAGCATCCTGACTGGTTGCATCACTGCCTGGTACGGCAATTGCTCGGCCTCCGACCACAAGGCACTACAGAGGGTAGTGCGTACGGCCCATTACATCACTGGGGCTAAGCTGCCTGCCATCCAGGACCTCTACACCAGGCGGTGTCAGATGAATGCCCTAAAAATTGTCAAAGACCCCAGTCATCCCAGTCATAGACTGTTCTCTCTACTACCGCATGGCAAGTGGTACCGAGGTGCCAAGTCTAGGACAAAAAGGCTTCTCAACATTTTTTACCCCCAAGCCATAAGACTCCTGAACAGGTAATCAAATGGCTACCTGGACTATTTGCATGGTGTGCCCCCCCAACCCCTCTTTTTACGCTGCTGCTACTCTCTGTTTATCATATATGCATAGTCACTTTAACTATACATTCATGTACATACTACCTCAATTGGCCCGACCAACCAGTGCCCCCGCACATTGGCTAACTGGACTATCTGCATTGTGTCCCGCCACCCGCCACCCTCCAACCCATCTTTTACGCTACTGCTACTCTCTGTTTATCATATATGCATAGTCACTTTAACCATATCTACATGTACATACTACCTCAAATCAGCCCGACTAACCGGTGCCTGCATATAGCCTCGCTACTGTATATAGCCTCGCTACTGTTATTTTTCACTGTCTTTTTTACTGTTGTTTTTATTTTCTTTACTTACCTATTGTTCACCTAATACCTTTTTTGCACTGTTGGCTAGAGCCTGTAAGTAAGCATTTCACTGTAAGGTCTACTACACCTGTTGTATTCGGAGCACGTGACAAATCAACTTTGATTTGATTTGATCAGAGAGGTGCGGGGGGTTGCCTTAATTGACATCCACGTCTTCGGCGCCCGGTGAACAGTGGGTTAACTGCCTTGCTCAGGGGCAGAATGCAAGTTAAAGCTTACTGTTAGCTAGCTAGCTAACATTAGGTGGCTGGCACATTAGCTAACATTACATGTATGATCTGTGAAGTAATATTATCTCAGAAAGCCATTTGCATTGCTAGTTATAGCCTAATGTTAGCTAACTAACCAGCTAACACCAGCTAACGACAGATTTTTACCTTATCAGCTCGGGGATTCGATCCAGCAACATTTTGGTTACAGGCCCAACGCTCTAACCACTAGGCTGCCGATCTCTAGAGTTCTCATAATTAACAAAATGAGACAAAACAGAAAAATTAGGGTAGGGAGGTGAAGAGAAAATTAGGGAAGTGAAAACATCATATTCTACAGATGTAGGATCTGAATATAATCACTCTTTCGTTGCTGAGAATTTTCCTGCACCGCAGGAAATGCAGATGAGCTTAGCGATTTACATAAATTCACTGAAAACCCACACTCACGCATTAACACGTGCGATTCTCACAATTGTATATGTATTGCGATACAATATTGAGATTTTATTGCGGTTCCATGGTCCAAACATATTGTTTACCATGTCTGCTGCAGAGGGACAAGAGAGCCATGTGAAAATGAGCTTTGATCAGTCATGGAAATAAGTGCTGAAAACAAAGAATATGGAGAACAAGCTATGAAGGAAAAATACTGGAGTTTTGTTGCAGGTACAGCCAACTATTGCAGAAATAATATTGCAATATTGTCAAAACGATACAATATATAGCGTCAAAAATAATATCCTGATATGTAACTGTATCATTTTTCCCCCCAATCATTACCAACACGGTTATATAAACAGTATTGCACTTTTCATGTAGCCTACTTTTACTTTACTTTACTGACTTTATTGTCCCCATGGGGGAATTTTGTTGCAGTGTCATGTACACATTTTAAAGTGGTGTTTAAATACCAAAAACAAATTGACCATACAACTTTCATAACAGTTACATTGGCAAGCTAATAGTTTAACCACCGATAAAGCAACATTATGGACTAAACGTTAAAATCCTGTTGCTGCTGGATTATTTTGCTCTGACAATATAGGTCAAGTTAATTATCTGTACACCTCATCACGAAATTGCATAACATTTGCCCAACTCAGTTTCTGATTATAGTACATATGCACATTATTTAATATCCCTCTGTTGGCAATAATATTGCAGTTTATACATTTAGACTTTCATTTAACTTATTATATATATTTTTTGGTCCAGCTTCAGGTCAAGTTGCTTTACATTTAGAATGTCACTATCATGCCCTCTCCACCCCGAAGAGGATGGGTTTCTCCTCAGCAGAGCAGTCCCTGGTCTCCAAAGCCACCCGGACTTTCTCCCAGAAGACCCCAGTGTGCTCCCCAGCTCTGGGCCAGCTCAAGTAGGTGATTCTTTTCACCAGCCTCATCATGCGATGGTAGGACGAAAGCTGCTGGTCCGGGAACTAATCCAGAAACACCAGGATCAGCACATGCTTCTGCTCATCAAACAGACTGAAGCTGGCCATCTGCATCTCCCGAGAGCACCATTCACTCTCCAGGTAGCGACGACTGATCACGCTGATGGTCTTGCGGCTCCCGGAGATGGCTTCTGTGATGTTGTCTATGATGGGTTTGCCTGGCTCGAAGTACCGGTGGTGCAGACAACCTCCAGCCCTGCTCTCTCTCCAGCTTTGGCAGAAGCTCCCTCAGGACCCAAGGCTCATCGTGGGCATTGTAGGAGACAATGGCATCGTACTGACCTCAATGAGGCTCATGTGTCTTCCTCCTCTTTGTATCGTGGAGATAAGCCAGGAAGAGGTAGTAGGCATAGACCACCTTCCATCTCAGGAGATGGTAGGTAAAGGACCCCATCAGGATGAGGAAACGCAGATAAGTGGTGGAGATTAAGTAGTAGAAGCCTATGTCTATTGAACATTAGTGGGTGTCAAGGTCCAACAGTTTGGTACCTCTTCGGTCAACTGGGATGATACAGGCATAATCATAGGCATCAACAACTTGCCATTGGTTGTCTGTTTTCACTGGGGACGGGGGTGACATGACCTCCCCACATTCTGAAATAGTTTTCTAATTGCGCTGTGATACAAAACGTGGCTACAAAACGTATGCTATAGGACCATGCGGACGCCTCAGGGAGGTCAGGTAGGCTTTTTTCCGGTTTCAGCCTGCTGAATATAGGACCGCACAGACACCGCAGAGCATACGGACATGCTGTATAAAGTCAATGCTTCTGAAAGGCTGGCGTATAGGACCAGCATAGGAGAGATGAACAGAAGCAGCTGCTGTCTGTGTTGCACTTTTTCTCAGAGTTGTAAAAGCAAGCAGAGCTGAAACTGGCTACTCTTTAGTTGACTGATGTAGCTAGCAAGGTAACTGCTGTTTGACAGAAAAATAAATATTTACTCCCAGTGCTGAGCTACTAAAGTAACTGACATGTTACGTTAGTTAATGTTTCATCCCCCCTCAACTGAAGTGAATGAAAGACTAGCAGCTAGTTAGCTAGCTATTAGCTACCACAGCGAGTTCAGCTCTAGCTAGCCTCTAGCAATATGTCAGGTAGCAGTATCTAACAGCTGTCGTGTGTATGGAAATGTTTTGTAGCCGTTGTTTTGTCCCATTTCAACGGAAGTAAATTTGATGATGTATCATTGTACCATTAGTTAGCAGAGCTAGTCAAAAGTTAGCTAAAGTTAGCTAGCTAGCTAGCTCACTGACTTTAGCTATTATTTTTGACTCAATCACACTAGACCTGAATCAAACGATGAAACCAGCAGCCAAATGATTGAAGACCGACATTCTGACGTTTTCTCTGCGTTTTTATTAGTCAGTATAGCAATGTAACGTTATCAATCTGTCAGTTTCCCTAGCTAATTCCCTACTTTTCACACTGACACGGTATAAACAGCTCTACAGGTGTCACTGTCATGGTGCACAGTCAGTACGCAACACTATGCTCATCACGTCTTAGCAGGATGAGATGGTGACAGGTGTCCCTGCAGGGTCAGACAGCCAGGAAAGACCACTCTACAGAGCTCAGGTACATTTTGCAGTATATTATAATCAGAGAATGGATACAAAGTTCCATCTTGAGTTGATGGATAGACTACAGTCTGGGATCTGGGAATGATGGTAATTTCATGATGGTAATTGATTATATTCATGGATAATATAACGTGTACACCAATGTAATTCTTTGACATGCCTCATCTGAGCAGGATCAGATGGTGACAGGGGTCTCATCAGGGTCAGGCAGCCAGGGAAGACCAGTCTGTGATGGAGCTGAGGGGAATTTTAGCAAATACAACACTATTTTCTCTGCGACAAACACTGGACAAGCAAGAAGCTTCAAAGATTGAAACTATTTTAAGGCAGTCTGACAAACCTCTAAAGTTGATTTCCAAACTGTATCAATGGTTGATAGAGGCTTTTCCTGATGACACACAACAAGTAAAACAAAAATGTGAGGAAGACCTGGGAGACGCTATTGATGATGATGAATGGATACAGATATGTTAAAATGCCCAGTCATGTTTATATAATCCCAGACATAAATGACTGCAGTTTAAGACCATCCATGGAACATACTATATGCCAGTGAAACTGAATATCATGCACACAAATGTAACTATTCTGCTGGAGGTGTAAAACACAAACACAGGACCTATTTGCAGACAGTGCATTCGGAAAGTATTCAGAACCCTTGTCTTTTTCCACATTTTGTTACGTTACAGCTTTATTCCAAAAGAGATTAAATTGCTTTCCCCCTTATCCATCTACACACAATATCCCATAATGACAAAGCAAAAACAGTGTTTTTAAACATTTTTGCAAAAGATATAACATTAGCCATGGAAAACTGCAAATGTGTTGCTACTGCTCTCAATAATAATGCTGCTATGAATTTATCAGGCGCTATCGACAAAGGTCAGTGGGAAAAAGTTGTGATGGACTACTTTCAGGAGGACTATTTTTGTGGCATTGCACATGGTCAGTGTGAACCAGAGTGACTTGACAAAACGGGCCAAGCAAGCTGTATAAAAAAAACAGAAACTACACAGGACGTCTTATATAATGAAAGGGATTGCAGTCTGCCGTGAAGCGTTCATTCATGTACACGGGTAAGAGTAGATTCAAATATTATACATTTCTAATTTTGTCAGAATGTTGTTTTCAATGCAAGTTCAAGCTTCTAGCTAGCTAACATTAGGTGGCTGGCACTTAAGCTAACATTACATGTATGATCTGTGAAGTAATATCTCAGAAAGCCATTTGCATTGCTAGTTATAGACTAATGTTAGCTAACTAACCAGCTAACGACAGATTTTTACCTTGTCAGCTCGGGGATTCGATCCAGCAACATTTTGGTTACTGACCCAATGCTCTAACAACTAGGCAACCTGCCACTATGCTAAAATGCTATGTTACAATATTTGTATCTAGAATTTGTCTTTCAGCATCAGTAGAACACTTGGTATGTAAAGCATAAACAACACGTTTTGATTATTTAATTTACCTCCAACATGATTGGCACTAATTTTATTGATCTCACATTATTTCTGTATTTGCACCATATATTCACCAACTACGGAATTGGGGAAACACGTGTGGACCTGAATTGTGATAACTGCATTGGTCAAAAAAATAACACGTTTGTGGTCTCGAGATTGCTGGTGTTGTGAAGGACAGCACTGCGACAGGGGTCAACATCCCATAGCTGTTTGGACTAGAGGATGGTACGGTGCTAGTGAAAAGCTATGGCTGGCAACAACACCTGACTCCGTACTTCAGGCCGCTGCCACAGATCAAGCAGTACCAACACTTCAGGAGAATGTCATTTTCATTGCATTGTATAAGGTTATTCTTCTTATCTAAACTTGAGAGGTGAATTGATGTTTTGCAAGGTTGTAATTTCTTCTCAATTTGTTTTCTTATTTCCTGTTTTACATCTTTGATGCTCTGGAGCCTGGTGTTGTTGCCAAGGAGCGTTCGGACTCAGTCGGGACCAGGTTTCAGCTCCTGCGCAACGCTGACATCATTCCTCCCATAGATGGTCTGCCTGTACAATCACCACTTGGACTGGAAACAGCTAGACAAACTTATCTTTTTGAGAAGATCAGGTAGTTTTGCGATGAAGAGGCTATGGACATCACATGCCATGCACCAAAGTCAAGGGCAGGACAGAAACAGGCTCTCCGAATATAGATTCCCTTGTTCATGCGCGGTTTGAACGGACCAGTTCATCACTGGGGGGCGAGTTCCCAGTCATCAGCACTATCTGCAGTGCCTCTATTCACTCTCCTAACACACACGCCATACATTGCGGCTACTATTTATTTTTTATCCTGCTGCTCAGCCACTTTACCCGATTGTACGCATCTATCACCAGTATCAATGATATCGTTATTGTTCTTGTACATACTGTATATTATTTTGTTCTTTCTCTACTGGCATTGACACTTTTTCTTATTTTCTTCATATTGACACTATCTATTTTTGATATTGCTACTATGCAAGTAACCATTTGTCTGTATCGTTTACACCTTCTGTAGAGACCCATCCACTTAGCAAGATGTGGCTGGGGTTATAGCATTTCTTTCACATGACCCATCAATTTAGACAAGTGTGTCTGGGTAAGCGTCATCTAATATTTATAAAATATTTGTTATCTGGAAACTTTCTGTTCACCTGGAATTTTTTCTTATTGTAGTCTCCAACTTTTACCACTTTTAGTCTTAATCTTTACTACACTACTCACTGTTTAGCACATGACCTCACATGTGAATCCTTAAAGAGATGGGTGGGGCTGGCTTAGGAGGGTGTGAACAATGCTGAATAGGTGTAGACAAAGTTCTCTCCAGTAGGTGTACCAAAATATTCAAGAACATTTTCTCAAAAGTGGGATTACAAGTTTATCAAATTTCAAAGCAGAATTACTTTCCCATTGTTCTTCAAATGCAGTGTATGATATACCATTTTGTAGCTCTGTGTCTGCTTTTATCCAATGTCAAAAACACAATTTCAAATTTTGCTACATAACACCGAATCAAGGTGGTCAGGCACAGTTAAGGATACTATAGGCCTACTTATCATGTTTCACGTTAGATTTATTAACTACTAAAAGGTAAAACGTGTTTTTAATTCTGGTGCCGCTCTGCACACACAAACTTGTTAGCTAGCTAGCTCAAAAGGACATTCAATGTGCCTTCATAGAAGCCAATTCTCTAGGTATAATTATGTGGACATAATTCAGATAATGCATGTCATAACAAGATGCCCAGCTCTTCAAGCCTCCTCCTCAACCCTCTCTCGCTCTCTCCCCACCTGCAACATTTCAGTCACATCTTGCGCCATAGGCTACACTTGTCTGTCCATCATGCATGTAAACAACTAGTTTGCCTGCTCTATCCGCACTAATTGGTGAAGTAATTTAATGAGATTACTGTAAAAAACTTGAACTCAAAGTTTAAAAATGAAACAGAACCAAAAAAATGATGGTTCTGTTCAGAATGAAATGATTGGTTGGAACCAAAATTATTTTCCAATGGTACATACACACAAAAAGTAGGTTTACATTGGAGAGAGGCGTTGTGCCGTGAGGTGTTGGCTTATTTGTTTTGTGAACCCAGGTTTGCTGTTCACTTGTGCTATATGAGATGGAAGGGAGTTCCATGCAGTCACGGCTCTGGATAATACTGTATGTTTTCTTTGAATATGTTCAAATCAAATTTTATTGGTCGCATACACATATTTAGCAGATGTTATTGCGAGTGTCGCAAAATGCTTGTTCTGGACTTGGGGACTGTGAAAATACCCCAAGCGTGTGTGTCAGTGCTGTGTGTACATTGACTACGCAAACCATTTGGAATTTCCAACACATTAATGTTTCTTATAAAAAGAAGTGATGCACTCAGTCTCTCTTCAACTCTTAGCAAAGACAGACTGGCATGCATAGTATTGATATTAGCCCTCTGATTACAATGAAGAGCAAAAACGCGCTGCTCTGTTCGTGGCCAGCTGCAGCTTAACTAGATCCTTCTTTGCAGCACTTGACCATATGACTGGACAATAATCAAGATAAGATCAAACTTGAGCCTGCAGGACTTGCTTTGTGGAGTGTGGTGTCAAAAAAGCAGAGCATTTCTTTATGACAGACAGACCTCTCACCATCTTTGCAACCATTGAATCAATATATTTTTACAATGACAGTTTACAATCTAAGGTAACACCAAGTAATTTAGTCTCCTTAACTTGCTCAACAGTCACACCATTCATTATCAGATTCAGCTGAGGTCTAGAACTAAGGTAATGATTTGTACCAAATACAATGCTCTTAGTTTTAGAGATCTTCAGGTCCAGTTTATTACTGGCCACCCATTCTAAAACTGTCTACAACTCATTGTTTAGGGTTGCAGAGATTTCACTAGCTGTGGTTGCTGACGCGCATAGGGTTGAATCATCAACAAATTCAGACCCCTTCACTTTTTCCACATTTTGTTACGTTACAGACTTATTCTAAAATTGATTTTAAAAACGTATCTACACACAATACCCCATAATGACAAAGCAAAAACAAGGTTTTAGATATGTGCAAATTTATTACAAATTAAAAACAGAAATAACATTTACATAAGTATTCAGACCCTTTACTCAGTACTTTCTTGAATAACCTTTGGCAGCGATTACAGACTCGAGTCTTCTTGCGTATGACACTATGAGCTTGGCAGCCCTTTATTTGGAGAGTTTCTCCCATTATTCTCTGCAGATCCTCTCAAGCTCTGTCAGGTTGGACAACTCCCTGCCACTGAAAAACATCCCCACAGCATGATGCTGCCACCACCATGCTTCACCGTAGGGATGGTACTGGCCAGGTGATGAGCGGTGCCTGGTTTCCTCCAGACGTGACACTTAACATTCAGGCCAAAGAGTTCAATCTTTCTTTCATCAGACCAGAGAATCTAATTTCTCAATGTCTGAGAGTCCTTTAGGCACATTTTGGCAAACTCCAAGCGGGCTGTCATGTGCCTTTTACTGAGGAGTGGCTTCCGTCTGGCCACTCTACCATAAAAGCCTGACTGGTGTAGTGCTGCAGAGATGGTTGTCCCTCTGTAAGGTTCTCCCATCTCCACAGAGGAACTCTGGAACTTTGTCAGAGTGACCATCGGGTTCTTGGTCACCTCCCTGACCAAGGCCCTTTTCCCCCGATTGCTCAGTTTGGCCGGGCGATCAGCTCCAGGAAGAGCCTTGGTCGTTCCAAACTTCTTCCATTTAAGAATGATGAAGGACACTGTGTTCTTGGGGACCTTCAATGTTGCAGAAATGTTTTGGTACCCTTCCCCAGATCTCTGCCTCGCCACAATCCTGTCTCGGAGCGCTACTGACATTTCCTTCGACCTCATGGCTTGGTTTTTGCTCTGAAATTCATGTCCAAATCAATTGAATTTACCACAGGTGGACTCCAATCAAGGCCATGGCTCAGGGGGTTGATGTCCTTGATTATCTTTTTGGCCTTCTTGTGACATCGGGTGCTATAGGTGTCTTGGAGGGCAGGCAGTGTGCCCCTGGTGACCACCCTCTGGAAAGCCCGACAGGATGTTCTCAATGGTGCATCTGTAAAAAAGTTTGTGAGGGTCTTAGGAACCAGGCCAAATTTCTTCAGCCTCCTGAGGTTGAAGAGGCGCTGTGTACGCTGAGGAACATGAAGCTTTTCACCTTCTCTATCGTCAATGTGGATGGGGGCGTGCTCCCTCTGATGTCTCCTGAAGTCCATGATCAGTTCCTTCGTTTTTGTTGACATTAAGGGAGAAGTTATTTTCTTGGCACCACTCCACCAGGACCTTCACATCCTTCCTGTAGGCTGTCTTGTCATTGTTGGTAATCAGGCCTACTACTGTTGTTTCATCTGCAAACTTGATGATTGACTTGGAGGCATATGTGGCCACGCAGCCATGGGTGAACAAGGGGTAGATCAGCTTTAATATTGCAGATAGATTGTGGCTTCCATCAATGCAATTGTCTGCATCATTTCCAATCCCCCATATTTTTTTTGTAAATATAAAAATTATATATATTTTTTTATATATACAGTACCAGTCAAAAGTTTGGACACACCTACTCATTCAAGGGTTTTTCTTTCTTTTTACTATTTTCTACACTGTAGAATAATAGTGAAGACATCAACAATATGAAAGAACACATATGGTATCATGTAGTAATCAAAAAGTCTTAAGCAAATCAAAATATATTTGAGATGTGAGATTTGTCAAAGTAGCCACCCTTTGCCTTGACGACAGCTTTGCAGACTCTTGGCATTCTCTCAACCAGCTTCCCCTGGAATTTTTATTTGATTTAACCATTATTTAACTAGGCAAGTCAGTTAAGAACAAATTCTTATTTACAATGACAACCTGGAAGCTTTTCCAACAGTCTTGAAGGAGTTCTCATACATGCTAAGCACTTGTTGGCTGCTTTTCCTTCACTCTGTGGTCCAACTCATCCCAAACCATCTCAATTATATTTTTTCCCTTTTTTCTCCCCAATTTCATGATATATCCAATTGGTAGTAACAGTCTTGTCCCATCGCTGCAACTCCCGTATGGACTCGGAAGTGGCGAAGGTCGAGAGCCATGCGTCCTTCGAAACACGACCCTGCCAAGCCGCACTGCTTCTTGACACACTGGGCACTTAACCCAGAAGCTAGTGTCAGCGTGCATGCACCCGGCCCGCCACATGAGTAGCTAGAGCGCGATGGGATTAGGACATCCCAGCAGGCCAAACCCTCTCCTAACCCAGACGACGCTGGGCCAGTTGTGAGTCGCCTCATGGGTCTCCCGGTCGCGGCCGGCTGTGACACAGCCCGGAGTCGAACACGGATCTGTAGGGACGCTTCAAGCACTGCAGTGCCTTAGACCGCTGCGCTACTCGGGAGGCTCAATTTCAAGTCTAATAACAAAGGGTCTGTTTTTCTTTACAATTGAAAAAAATTCTAAAAACCTGTTTTCGCTTTGTCTTTATGGGGTATTGTGTGTAATTTAATACATTTTAGAATAAGGCTGTAACGTAACAAAATGTGGAAAAAGTCAAGGGTTCTGAATACACTGTACACAGTATAAGGCTACATATAACATAGGCTATTTTAGGGTAGCTTATCTAGACATAATATGGAAAAGAACAAACAAAGCAAGAAATATTGGGTGTAAGCAATGTCCCCACACACTCTGGCAGCTTTCATGGCTAGAATAAGTTCTTTCCTCTCCTGGTGCACAGCTTCAGGATAGTCCTCGCTTCAGGATAGTCCTCGTAGCTGTTCTGGCTCTTGCCAGAACAGCTACAGTACCTTGTCCTTGAACCTCAGGAACTTGACCACTATTGGCCTGGGCCTCTCACCTGGGCCGGTTGTGGGTTTTCCAATCCTGCGGGCACGCTCCACCTCAATCTTCCTGTGGTCCATCTTCAGTTTCTCAGTGATGATTTCCCTCACTTTGTCCTCAGACTCCGTCCAGGTCTCATGTGGATATTCTGCAATTCCATCCATAAATGTTGTTCCGACTTGATTGTCCCTCGAGATAATCTGATTTCTCTGTCATTGGTATCATGGATTCACATACAGAACTGATGTCCTCTCAAATGCCTTACATATTGCTGTCACCTTGCTCTTCTCTTTTTGTTTGTTTAAAATATCCTTAACCTGTGATAGAGCGACACCACTGTCCTCAACGGTACTCCCACCAGATTTGGTCTTTGTCATGGTAGCAACGTAGGCAACGCTGTTACTCTTCGCAGTTCCAGAGGGCAGATGGAAATAGCAGCAAACAGCAGGGATTCAAACAGTCACACTGCCGGGACAATCCGTCATACTAGCCACAAGGGCTGTGTACAAGCTGCGGAGGAAACCTGACTAGCTTGATAGCTAGCTAGCTAGCTAACGTTAGTTGGAAGCTAGGCTTTTGTCTGTGCCATCGAGGGAACAATGAGCTTCTTTCTCTGGAGCAAAATAGACCTGCTATCTTTCCTTGTAATACATTGAACATCCTACACAATGTGATGTTATATGTTGACAATTATTAGAAAATAAGTCAGTTAATTTATAGTTATTTTACAAAAGCCACGGAAATGATGCGTGTTTCAAAGACCGCTGTGAAGCAGGCAAGAATAACTAAGTGATCCACCAGAATATCACTGTTGTTGATCCACATGGCCCATACAGGGGTCAAAATGATCAAGTGTCAATGCCATGATGACCGGGAAACAACATCAAGTGACATAAATCAATACTTGGGGAAGCTTACTAATCCAGCCTTGTTTTTAAAAGAGGACTGGGCTAATCAATATTTTCTGTTGCCATTTTTAGACAAAACATAGCCATGAAAAACATCATACCCGTTACATCTTTGTGACTTTGTGGAGAACGGAGTACATTACTACAAGCTTGCATAAATTAACCCAGTATGATGTTTCTCCATCGATCTGTGTTCTCACAATAATAAGGTTCATGTCACGCCCTGGCCTTAGTTATCTTTGTTTTCTGTATTATTTTAGTTAGGTCAGGGTGTGACATTGGGGATGTTTGTGTGTATTTGTCTCGTCTTGGGTGGTTGTATTGTATAGGGGGTTTTGTATAGTGTATGGGGTTGTGTTCAGTGTAGGTGTTTAGGAAAGTCTATGGTTGCCTGGTTTGGTTCTCAATCAGAGACAGCTGTTTATTGTTGTCTCTGATTGGGAGCCATATTTAAGGCAGCCATAGGCATTAGGCTATTGTGGGTAATTGTCTATGTCTAACGTTAGTAGCTTGTGTGTGCACTTTCGTTTGTAGCTTCACGGTCGTTTGTTGTTTTTGTTAGTTTGTCAAAGTGTTTCGTTTCGTGTTTCATCTTCACTAATAAAAATATGTATTCGTATCACGCTGCGCCTTGGTCCACTCTTCCTCATCAAGACGATCGTGACAGAATTACCCACCATAAAAGGACCAAGCAGCGTGATAAGCAGCAGTAGGAGCAGCGCATACAGGATTCTTGGACTTGGGAGGAGATACTGGATGGTAAGGGACTTTGGGCACAACCGGGAGAATATCGCCTCCCTCGTGAAGAGCTGGAGGCAGCTAAAGCTGAGAGGAGGCGATATGAGGAGGCAGCACGGAAGCGAGGCTGGAAGCCCGCGAGTCAACCCCAAAAATGTCTTGGGGGGGGGGGCTACAACGGAGTGTGGCGAAGTCAGGTAGGAGACCTGCGCCAACTCCCTGTGCTTACCGTGGAGTGCGAGAGTACGGGCAGACACCGTGTTATGCGGTAGAGCGCACGGTGTCTCCTGTACGGGTGCATAGCCCGGTGCGGTACATACCTGCTCCTCGTATCGGCCGGGCTAGATTGGGCATTGAGCCAGGTGCCATGAAGCCGGTTCAGCGCGTCTGGTCTCCAGTGCGTCTCCTCGGGCCGGCATACATGGCACCAGCCTTATGCATGGTGTCCCCGGTTCGCCAACACAGCCCAGTGCGGGTTATTCCACCTCCCCGCACTGGTCGGGCTACGGGGATCATTCAACCAGGTAAGGTTGGGCAGGCTCAGTGCTCAAGGGAGCCAGTACGCCTGCACGGTCCGGTATATCCGGCGCCACCTCCCCGCCCCAGCCCAGTACCACCAGTGCCTACACCACGCACCAGGCTTCCAGTACGTCTCCAGAGCCCTGTTCCTCCTCCACGCACTCGCCCTATGGTGCGTGTCTCCAGCCCGGTACCACCAGTTCCGGCACCACGCACCAAGCCTCCTGTGCGTCTCCAGAGTCCTGTGCGTCCTGTTGCTTCTCCCCGCACTAGCCTTGAGGTGCGTGTCCTTAGCTCGGGCCCACCAGTTCCGGCACCACGCACCAGGACTACTGTGCGCCTCAGCCAGCCAGAGTCTGCCGTCTGCCCAGTGCCGCCTGCACCGTCCGTCTGCCCAGAGCCGTCAGAGCCGCCCGTCTGTCCTGAGCCGTCAGAGCCGCCCGTCTGTCCCGAGCCGTCAGAGCCGCCCGTCTGTCCCGAGCCGTCAGAGCCGCCCGTCTGTCCCGAGCCGCCAGAGCCGCCCGCCAGTCAGGAGCCGCCAGAGCCGCCCGCCAGACAGGAGCAGCCAGAGCCGCCCGCCAGACAGGAGCAGCCAGAGCCGTCCGCCAGACAGGAGCAGCCAGAGCCGTCCGCCAGACAGGAGCAGCCAGAGCCGTCCGCCAGACAGGAGCAGCCAGAGCCGTCCGCCAGACAGGAGCAGCCAGAGCCGCCCGCCAGACAGGAGCAGCCAGAGCCGCCCGCCAGACAGGAGCAGCCAGAGCCGCCCGCCAGCCAGGAGCAGCCAGAGCCGCCCGCCAGCCAGGAGCAGCCAGAGCCGCCCGCCAGCCAGGAGCAGCCAGAGCCGCCCGCCAGCCAGGAGCAGCCAGAGCAGTCAGCCAGCCAGGTTCTGCCAGAGCCGCCAGCCAGCCAGGATCTGCCAGAGCCGCCAGTCAGCCAGGATCTGCCAGAGCCGCCAGTCAGCCAGGATCTGCCAGAGCCGCCAGTCAGCCAGGATCTGCCAGAGGCGCCACCAAAGCGGGTATTGACTATGGTGGAGTGGGGGTCACGTCCCGCACCCGAGCCGCCGCCGTAGGAAGGCCCACCCGGACCCTCCCCTTCTGTGTCAGGTTTTGCGGCCGGAGTCCGCACCTTTGGGGGGGGGGGGGTACTGTCACGCCCTGGCCTTAGTTATCTTTGTTTTCTGTATTATTTTAGTTAGGTCAGGGTGTGACATGGGGGATGTTTGTGTGTATTTGTCTCGTCTTGGGTGGTTGTATTGTATAGGGGGTTTTGTAGAGTGTATGGGGTTGTGTTCAGTGTAGGTGTTTAGGAAAGTCTATGGTTGCCTGGTTTGGTTCTCAATCAGAGACAGCTGTTTATTGTTGTCTCTGATTGGGAGCCATATTTAAGGCAGCCATAGGCATTAGGCTATTGTGGGTAATTGTCTATGTCTAACGTTAGTAGCTTGTGTGTGCACTTTCGTTTGTAGCTTCACGGTCGTTTGTTGTTTTTGTTAGTTTGTCAAAGTGTTTCGTTTCGTGTTTCATCTTCACTAATAAAAATATGTATTCGTATCACGCTGCGCCTTGGTCCACTCTTCCTCATCAAGACGATCGTGACAGTTCAGAGTTGCCCAGACTGTATCTTAACCATGTTGTATGACAGTATCATCAACAAAATTACATTTATAACTCCACTCTGCATTAAAAAAAGATTAAATAAATGTGTTATTTGCCCCAACACTGCAATAACATTCTCAATTGCGTTCTCCTCCAGGGCCTTTCTTACACACACGCACACGCACGCACACACACACAAGCGTAAGGTTCAGACTGCCCTATCCTGACATTTCTGCCACTACCTTTCTCATTGTCTCCCTGTCCAGACCCTGACTCAATGAGACAACCCGAGGCCTTGGGAGCAAATCTTTCTAATTTGTCTGACTGGTATGATGCCGGACCAGTTGACTGGCTGGAGATATTACCCGTAGGAATGGATTACAGGATTGTCCATCCAGAATTAGGATTTTGAAGCAAAGCTTTGCAATTTTTGTCCTGTACTCCTGACACTGTACGTGTCTTAAAAATATATATAATATTAAAAGCATAGATTTTATACAAAAGTGAAGCTGCTCTGAATACCTATATTCCTTTGATTGCTCCCTGAGCCCTCTCCATCCCGCCCACGTATCTCCCAAGTTTTCACCATCATTGTAAAGCCCTAGTTCTTTTGTTGCTTTCACAAAGTCATTTCTGAAGATTATTATTTATTTTCATGTGTTTAGTGATACCTAGAAATAAAAACCAATCCCTCATTTTAAGGTCAACCCTGTTACGTGAACGGAATTCTCATTTTAATATGGTGAAACTATTTCCCCCCAAAATAAAATAAAGACATTGAACATCTAATTGTCAAATCAGTGTAAAAGCAGGTGAGCTGGTTCTACTCTTCTTGGCCATTTTCTGGTGTTTTGTGGCGGAAAACAGAGCAGGTTGAGCATAAAACATCAACTCTGTTACCAATAGATAGACAGGCTAGAATTGTTTTTACAATTACATTTCTTTGTGTAGCTTGCATTCAATTGCCCCTCCCTGTAGCACGCAACAAGCTTCCATTTATGGCAGATTTATGATGAAGTCATCAACCTTGGAAAACTTTTCTAAATGGTTGGAAATCAAACAGACAGCATGCCTAATTGCAATATAGTAAGATTTGACCATTAACCATATAAGTGTGTGTGTGTGTGTGTGTGTGTGTGTGTGTGTGTGTGTGTGTGTGTGTGTGTGTGTGTGTGTGATCAGACTTTGGGATTGCTATTGTTATCGTGATGGCAGCATGAGTCATGTTTGTGGCTGATTTTTAACACACACACACACACACACACACACACACACACACACACACACACACACACACACACACACACACACACCCTGCTCAACCTTGTCAATATGCACTCAGAAATACTCATCCTTATTCATTATAAAAATGATAATAAAAATACATTAGATTTATATAGTTTTTTTTTCTTGGGCCCAAAGCCCATTTACATAGTTTACTGAGAAGGGAAAAACACTGGTGACTCATATGATATTTGACTTGAACCATGGTAATTAAAGTATGCTAACTAAGGCTTGGATACAACTGATGATACTAATGTGTAAATACAGCGCATATTCAATTTTGGCCCCCTGAAAGCATTAAAATAGAAATGCTATATACCAATTTCAAACCAAAAGCCCTGCCTTTGGCCGTCTGAGTTCACAACCTTGTCAGCGTTGGCAGCAATGTTAAAAATCAGCCACAAACATGACTCATGCTGCCATCACGATAACAATAGCAATCCCAAAGTCTGATCACACACACACACACACACACACACACACACCCTGCTCATTAGGGGCCAGGCTGAGAGAACACACAGGCCCACCCTGCTGTGAGAGAGAGAGGCTCAGGAGGCCAGAGTGACACGGTTAATCAGAGCAGCTCAAACAACAGGCCTCTGGTCAATACTGAACACGAGACAATACAATGAATTTACTCATTCACTGTTTTTAAAATGAAGGGTAAGTTGATGAAAATACTTGATTTCTGCAGAAAGCTTTGAAGTGCATCTCCTTGTTGTTTTACAACAGTACACGCTGGCTGTTTTAAAATTCCCCCACAACCCACATTCCCACTGAGATGAAGGCCTGTGAGTTCCTTTTTGGTCTAGCCGCTGAGTTCCCCTCTGTGTTGCAGGTTTAACGTTGAGAACCAGATCCTGAAGCCTGGCTTTACCAGTCGAGAGATAGTCATTGTAGAAAACGACAACCCAGGTGGAGTCTTTGAGTTCTCCCCCTTCTCCAGAGGACCCTGGTATATCAACGTACGTCTGGCACACAGACAGGCATCATGCATTTTGATGCTCATCTGTTTCATCTACTGTGATGCATGTTGAATATTGAATTTTGCAAATGACCATGTGTTCTCAATGGCTTACCTACATCAATAACAGCAACACTTCTGACCCCTAGTTTGTCCCCTTTGGTTTGCCCCGTGACCTTTTCTTTATAGGAGAGGATGAGGCGGTGGAGCTGTGTGTCATCAGGGCCCAGGGGCAGCTGCTCAAACAGCTGGTGCGGTATACCCTCATGCCCTAAGGCAACGCCGAGTCCAATCAATTGAATATACCACAGGTGGACTCCAAGTTGTAGAAACATCAAGGATGATCAATGGAAACAGGATGCACCAGAGCTCAATTTCGAGTCTCATAGCAAAGGGTTTGAATACTTATGTACATAAGGTATTTCAAAACAAAATGTGGTCAATTTGCACACAAAAATACAAACCTGTTTTCGCTTTGTCATTATGGGGTATTATTGTGTTTAGATGAATGAGGACATTAACGTAACAAAATGTGGGGAAAATCAAGGGGTCTTAATACTTTCCGAATGTTTATGGTTGTTTTACCTACTTAAGTTGAATGACCTGATTGTATGTTGCTGTGGATCAGATACAGTGTGGCAAAAAAGTATTTAGTCAGCCACCAATTGTGCAAGTTCTCCCACTTAAAAAGATGAGAGAGGCCTGTAATTTTCATCATAGGTACACTTCAACTATGACAGACAAAATGAGAAAAAAAAATCCAGCAAATCACATTGTAGGATTTTTAATGAATTTATTTGCAAATTATGGTGGAAAATAAGTATTTGGTCACCTACAAACAAGCAAGATTTCTGGCTCTCACAGACCTGTAACTTCTTCTTTAAGAGGCTCCTCTGTCCTCCACTCGTTACCTGTATTAATGGCACCTGTTTGAACTTGTTATCAGTATAAAAGACACCTGTCCACAACCTCAAACAGTCACACTCCAAACTCCACTATGGCCCAGACCAAAGAGCTGTCAAAGGACACCAGAAACAAAATTGTAGACCTGCACCAGGCTGGGAAGACTGAATCTGCAATAGGTAAGCAGCTTGGTTTGAAGAAATCAACTGTGGGAGCAATTATTAGGAAATGGAAGACATACAAGACCCCTGATAATCTCCCTCGATCTGGGGCTCCACGCAAGATCTCACCCCGTGGGGTCAAAATGATCACAAGAACGGTGAGCAAAAATCCCAGAACCACACGGGGGGACCTAGTGAATGACCTGCAGAGAGCTGGGACCAAAGTAACAAAGCCTACCATCAGTAACACACTACGCCGCCAGGGACTCAAATCCTGCAGTGCCAGACGTGTCCCCCTGCTTAAGCCAGTACATGTCCAGGCCCGTCTGAAGTTTGCTAGAGAGCATTTGGATGATCCAGAAGAAGATTGGGAGAATGTCATATGGTCAGATGAAACCAAAATATAACTTTTTGGTAAAAACTCAACTCGTAGTGTTTGGAGGACAAAGAATGCTGAGTTGCATCCAAAGAACACCATACCTACTGTGAAGCATGGGGGTGGAAACATCATGCTTTGGGGCTGTTTTTCTGCAAAGGGACCAGGACGACTGATCCGTGTAAAGGAAAGAATGAATGGGGCCATGTATCATGAGATTTTGAGTGAAAACCTCCTTCCATCAGCAAGGGCATTGAAGATGAAACGTGGCTGGGTCTTTCAGCATGACAATGATCCCAAACACACCGCCCGGGCAACGAAGGAGTGGCTTCGTAAGAAGCATTTCAAGGTCCTGGAGTGACCTAGCCAGTCTCCAGATCTCAACCCCATAGAAAATCTTTGGAGGGAGTTGAAAGTCCGTGTTGCCCAGCAACAGCCCCAAAACATCACTGCTCTAGAGGAGATCTGCATGGAGGAATGGGCCAAAATACCAGCAACAGTGTGTGAAAACCTTGTGAAGACTTACAGAAAACGTTTGACCTCTGTCATTGCCAACAAAGGGTATATAACAAAGTATTGAGAGAAACTTTTGTTATTGACCAAATACTTATTTTCCACCATAATTTGCAAATAAATTCATTAAAAATCCTACAATGTGATTTTCTGGGGTTTTTTCCTCATTTTGTCTGTCATAGTTGAAGTGTACCTATGATGAAAAGTGGGAGAACTTGCACAATTGGTGGCTGACTAAATACTTTTTTGCCACACTGTATGTGTAGGTGATAATGTAGGTTCAATCAGTAGGGCGGTCTGAAGGGTGTGCTGCTTTGACTTCATCCCATATTCACATCGTTTCCTCTCTATGGGAATCTATATGATGTTGATGTGCTCATCAACGTCATGTCCCTCCTCCTCTTTTACTATCAATTAGCCATGTGCAGAATGTCAGTCACCTATTACCCTATGGCCAATGAGCAAAGCTGACTAATGCAACTTTACCACGCTTGCTAAACAACCTATGGGCATACCTGGGTAATAGTTACCTTGCTCTCTTCTCACCAGTGGTGGAAAAAGTACCCAACTGTAATACTTGAGTGAAAGTAAAGATAACTTAATAGAAAATGACTCAAGTAAAAGTCAAACCCCCCTTCAGTGCCCCCCGCCAACAAAAAAAAGTACTATTCTGCACTAACTGTAATTATTATATATATATATTATTTTTTTTAAATGACATTTGGAACAAATGAATAATCATAACATCTAAAACTATTTAAATAACAAATATTTGTACAAAAATAAGTAACAATGAGAAATAGAAACTAAGTTGTGTTGATTTGGCAAGTTGTGTTGATTTGGCACTCGAGCATCAATACATTACCCATCCCCCAACACTGTCAACCAAGAGTTAAGACTAAACCAATTCACCTTGGTGGTGTGCAGATGTGTTTTATATTATTCTTAACTATTTCACACAAACCAGAAAAAAATGCAACAATATGTCTGTGAAACTATATATTCACAGTATTATGAATGAATTTTGGTTTATTTGGTAGCTTTTCGTAGTGTGACTGATTTTACTAATTGCATTAGTACTGTACAAAGTTAGAGGTGCGCTATTTGATAGATTCCCCCGCTCCCCCTACCTCGGGCTTCCAGTGGGGAGACCTGAGGTCACCCTACCCCTGCCCCCCTCCCCATCTCATACTTCTGATTGGGAGACCTTCCCAGGCAGTAGCCTGCCTAGCTCACAAACTAGAATCAGGGCGCCCACTCCAACAAGGTTAATTGACCCACAGTCCCACACGGTGACATGATATCATTGACGTGACGTGCAAATGAGCGATAGAAAACCGATCGTGCAAATGTCACCATTCCTGATTTTTTTTGGTGCGGGCGCCCCATGCCGCCCTGGACGGCTGCCCATGTCGCCTATACCTAAATCCGCTACTGCAGCTATGTTATGTGTGATGATTGTGAGGTGCTATACAAATTCGACAGTCACAAAACGGGATTTCAAATAAGCCTTTGGCATGTCAAGGGAACTGTAGCCTACTGTTTAGATGGGTTAAATGGAAACTGGAATCTGGAAATTGACAAACTCCAAAATCCTCTGATAATACTAGTCCCGTGCGAATCGTCATCCCTGTTTTGAGAGAAATGTCTGAGTTTAACAGCTGTTTGAGCAAGAATACAATAACTAATTCGATAAATTGAAGTGCTTTGCATAGCATATACAGTTGAAGTCGGAAGTTTACATACACTTAGGTTGGAGTCATAAAAACTCGTTTTTCAACCACTCCACAAATTTCTTGTTAACAAACTATAGTTTTTGCAAGTCGGTTAGGACATCTACTTTGTGCATGACACAAGTAAATTTTCCAACAATTGTTTACAGACAGATTATTTCACTGTATCACAATTCCAGTGGGTCAGAAGTTTACATACACCAAGTTGATTGTGCCTTTAAACAGCTTGGAAAATTCCCGAAAATTATGTCATGGCTTTAGTAGCTTCTGATAGGCTAATTGACATCATTTGAGTCAATTGGAGGTGTACCTGTGGATGCATTTCAAGGACTACCTTCAAACTCAGTGCCTCTTTGCTTGGCATCATGACAAAATCTGCCAAGTCCTCAGAAAGAAATGTGTAGACCTCCACAAGTCTGGTTCATCCTTGGGAGCAATCTCCAAATGCCTGAAGATACATTTACATTTAAGTCATTTAGCAGACGCTCTTATCCAGAGCGACTTACAAGTACATACATTCATACTTTTTTTTGTACTGGCCCCCCGTGGGAATCGAACCCACACCCCTGGCGTTGCAAGCGCCATGCTCTACCAACTGAGCCACACGGGACCCGTGTACAGATACCACGTTCATCTGTACAAACAATAGTACGCATATATTGAAGCAACATCTCAAGACATCAGTCAGGAAGTTAAAGCTTGGTCGCAAATAGGCCTTCCAAATGGACAATGACCCCAAGCATACTTCCAAAATGTCTCAAGGACAACAAAGTCAAGGTATTGGAGTGGCCATCACAAAGCCCTGACCTTAATCCTATAGAAAATGTGTGGGCAGAACTGAAAAAGTGTGTGTGAGCAAGGAGGCCTACAAACCCGACTCAGTTACACCAGCTCTGTCATGAGGAACGGGCCAAAAGTCACCCAACTTATTGTGGGAGGCTTGTGGAAGGCTACTCAAAATGTTTGACCCAAGTTAAACAATTTAAAGGCAATGCTACCAAATACTAATTGAGTGTATGTAAACTTCTGACCCACTGGGAATGTGATGAAAGAAATAAAAGCTGAAATAAATCATTCTCTCTACTATTATTCTGACATTTCACATTCTTAAAAAAAAGTACTGATCCTAACTGACCTAAGAGAGGGAATTTTTACTAGGATTAAATGTCAAGAATTGTGAAAAACTGAGTTGAAATGTATTTGGCTAAGGTGTATGTAAACTTCCGACTTCAACTGTACATGGAAGAGCCTACATGTATCGACCTTCACAGTGAATGTTTTTGTTTATGTTTAATGCGAATGAACATCGCCAAATGCATCATAAAAAATATTGCGCCTATTTAATCCAACCCTTGATGTTTATAGATCACAAAGCAGCACACAACAAACTCAGTTTCTCATCCATAGCCTAAAAACGCATATCAAGTGCAAGTTAGCTGTTTAGCTCACATCTGAAGACAGGGGGGCATTTAGGACGTCTTCTACTGTGGATCACTAAAATATCCTAATGATTATGATCACACTTCCTCAATTCAGAAAATATTATGGCGACACTATACCAAAGATGGTTTGGTATGATTTAGAAACTTGGGAACCAAGCTCGAGTTATCAGTGTAGCCTGTTATAACCTGGACTTCTAGAAATATCTTCACACCTAGAAAAAAAAACTCCAGGCGTCTGTCATAACTGTCAATCATTTATTTTTATTTTTATAGAATTCCAGGGGTTAGTTTGGAAAATGTTTTATTCTGTCTGTATCGTCCTCTAGAGTAACAGACATTCTGGAGAAATACATACATAAGCAACGTTTTCTAATAATCCTAGTCCCGTGCGAATAGGCCTATAGCCTTAATAATAACTCCTGCAGAATGAAGCATTTCTTGCAGCAAAATGATACATCAAATGCAGGTAAATGTTTTACTTTTGGGAACAGAAGATCTGTAGAGGTGCTGTCTTCATCATAAAAGCATCATAAAAGCTCATAGTATTTCAACCACAAAATACGCATCGAAGCCAAACTGAAATCTTATCAGAAACGCGTTGGTCGTTTTCACAGCTCTCTTTTTCCTTACAACCGGTCAAACTGATGTCATTTGGACATTTTGCACAGAAAATCTTTTTTCTTTTTTTTGTTGCTTTATTGTATTTTCTCCCCAGTCCCTAAACGTCTCTGCTTTGCAACAGATGACAAAAACATTACCGTTGTCAACTAGATTGAAGCATTCATTCTATCGATCTATTACATTTTTCTGTTGAGCAAGGGTATATTTAGTCTTATAGGGCAACATATAAAAGAGAAGCTGCATGCATCTAATTATAGACAACTTGACTAACAAATAGCCTACCAAAATGTCAGAAACTATTGGCAGAAACCTATCTAAATCAGGCAAAACAAAATCCTGCACCCCCTGTAATAAAATCGTTATGCAGTCTTTGACTGTAGCCTATAGCGCTGACACTATTGCCTGCAATCATGGATCGGTATTGTACAGCTATCTGTGGCAACATCTAGCCTATCCTAAAGGACTGTAGGCATAATCGTCCAGATTCTACATTGTAATGTTGGCCTAAATGCATAGGTCTAATTGTAGCCTACTTCACAGTGGTGTTTTGCAATATCGCTGTTATTTTAACCCAAAACATTTCAGTGGGGGAATATTTCATTAATGCTTCATGAGCTCAGTATGCCTCCTACTGCCTATTTTCTCATCACTATTCATTGTTGTCAACAAAGTGTTTATCCGAGCAATTAACCAATTAACCAATTAACCGACATTTTTAAACAACTATAATTTACCGGTTTATTTCTGTGAGTTCAATGCACAGTTTCTCAAGAGATAAATCAGATCAAGCATGAACTGTGCAAAGTAGTTTAGTTGTAGTTTCCAACAGGCCAATATTTGACATAGTTTAGGGCAGAAATCGTGGTCATTAACTACAATGACCATAATCCATTGCACGCCTACTTGTCCGATCTGGGAGAGAAGAGACAGAAGATGCGCGATCAAGAGGGAGAGAGTAGTTGCTTCACAAGGAATCTCTACATGAAAATACATGCTCTAAGTGATTGATAGTTGGTGTTCAGCAATCATAAAAGTATACCTTAATTACTTTGAAGAACTACTAAAATCGTGATTTTGTCAGACAGCATAGGCAGCAGTTCTATAGAGATGATGACTTGGAATTAAATAATCGTCATCAAATAAAACAAATGTAGTAGACACAACAACTGAAATACTTTATTAAAGTAATGTGAATAATTATGGTTAAGAAGTGATAAGCAGTAATGGAAGGTCAATACCATCATGGGACTTTAATTCATTGTTTTATTCTGTGGTTTTAAAGCATTCGACCCACATAATGCATAGCTCATTTAATGTTTTAAAAAATTATCAAAGCCAAAAGAAAAAAACTTCACAATTTCTTTATAATTGAACCAAAAGTGAACCGACCTCAAAAAGCAGTAATCCTTCAGCAATATCAGCAAACAACTTAACTTTGATTTGTTATGTCGGTCCTTGATCCCAGTTTCAGCCCTCCCAGTAGCAAACCAAGTGGCAGGGCAGTCAGTCATTGACTGGAATATATTCATTAACGATTGAGGCTGTGAGCTGCAGTTTGTTACCTGCTAGATTTCATGCTTGTTGTCTAATACAATTGTTTATCATTACATGTGGTGCTTCAGCTTTCAAAGCACCAGGCTACATCTTTCCTGTACTGAATCGGGGGAGTGCATCTCCATGCAAGCTTCAGCCTCCGATTCCGCCTGCCATGGCAGTCATACCACAACTACTGGTAGCAATCACAGATCTCCCTTCATGGTTGTATTTTTTATTTTATTTTATTTATTTCACCTTTATTTAACCAGGTAGGCAAGTTGAGTACAAGTTCTCATTTACAACTGAGACCTGGCCAAGATAAAGCAAAGCAGTTCGACACATACAACAACACCGAGTTACACGTGGAGTAAACAAACATACAGTCAATACAGTAGAAAAAATAAGTCTATATATAATGTGAGCAAATGAGGTGGGATAAGGGAGGCAATAAATAGGCCATGGTGGCGAAGTAAATACAATATTGCAATTAAACACTGGAATGGTAGATGTGCAGTAGATGAATGTGCAAAGTAGAAATACTGGGGTGCAAAGGAGCAAGATAAATAAATACAGTAGGGGATGAGGTAGTTGTTTGGGCTATTTACAGATGGGCTATGTACAGGTGCAGTGATCTGTGAGCTGCTCTGACAGCTGATGCTTAAAGCTAGTGAGGGAGATAAGTGTCTCCAGTTTCAGTGATTTTTGTAGTTCGTTCAAGTCATTTGCAGCAGAGAACGAGAGCCAACGAGAGCGTACAGGTCGCAGTGGTGGGTAGTATATGGGGCTTTGGTGACAAAACGGATGGCAATGTGATAGACTGCATCCAATGTGTTAAGTAGAGTGTTGGAGGCTATTTTGTAAATGACATCGCCGAAGTTGAGGATCGGTAGGATGGTCAGTTTTACGAGGGTATGTTTGGCAGCATGAGTGAAGGATGCTTTGTTGCGAAATAGGAAGCCAATTCTAGATTTAATGTTAGATTGGACATGTTTGATGTGAGTCTGGAAGGAGAGTGTACAGTCTAACCAGACACCTAGGTATTTGTAGTTGTCCACATATTCTAAATCAGAACCGTCCAGAGTAGTGATGCTGGAAGGGCGGGCAGGTGCGGGCAGCGATCGGTTGAAGAGCATGCATTTAGTTTTACTTGTATTTAAGAGCAGTTGGAGGCCACGGATGGAGAGTTGTATGGCCTTGAAGCTCGTCTGGAGGGTAGTTAACACAGTGTCCAAAGAAGGGCCAGAAGTATACAGAATGGTGTCGTCTGCATAGAGGTGGATCAGAGACTCACCAGCAGCAAGAGCAACATCATTGATGTATACAGAGAAGAGAGTCGGCCCAAGAACTGAACCCTGAACCCCCATAGAGACTGCCAGAGGCCCGGACAACAGGCCCTCCGATTTGATGACACACTGAACTCTATCGGAGAACTAGTTGGTGAACCAGGCGAGGCAATCATTTGAGAAACCAAGGCTGTTGAGTCTGCCGATAAGGATGTGGTGATTGACAGAGTCGAAAGTCTTAGCCAGGTCGATGAAAACGGCTGCACAGTATTGTTTCTTATCGATGGCGGTTATGATATCATTTAGGACCTTGAGCGTGGCTGAGATGCACCCATGACCAGCTCTGAAACCAGATTGCATAGCGGAGAAGGTACGGTGGGATTCGAAATGGTCGGTAATCTGTTTGTTAACTTGGCTTTCGAAGACCTTAGAAAGGCAGGGTAGGATAGATATAGGTCTGTAGCAGTTTGGGTCAAGAGTGTCCCCCCCTTTGAAGAGGGGGATGACCGCAGCTGCTTTCCAATCTTTGGGAACCTTTGGGAATCTTCCAAACACCATGCATAGACAGGTTGGCTATCAGTCTACCCCATACAATGTCAAAGTAACTAGCGTGATCATAGCTTATTGGTTGTCGCACGTTCATGCCACTGATAATTTATGTACACAAATTGGGCCTGGCGGGCCAACTTCTATCACAAGCTCTCGTCACTAAACAGGTTACTGCTGAACATCATGTCTCTCGTCTTTGAAGCAGGGTCTCGTAGTTAATCAGCAAAGTAGTTGCAGCACAAGGCATACGTCCTTCCATATCTGGGGCCAGTGCTCCAAGCTTCAAGATTACTTGAGTACTCATTCAACTAATTTGGATTTCCAAGACTCTATTCAGTTGACGATTTTGTGAAATCGTATTTGGAAGTATCACGGGCTCTAGTACTTTCATTTTCAAAAGGGTGAGCTAACATCATGATCATGCTAATTCATAGCTATTCTCTTCAACATTGCATTATTATTAACTTTTTCAGCGTCTTAAAGTTACATTTACATCAGATTTAGCATAACTGGATAAATTGGCTCCACGTGGGGCTTATTTCATCACTCTCCTATGTGTTTTTATTACATACGCACTAAGAACCCTAATCACATCCTACCCAGCTAACAACGGCTGGTCCCACAGTCACCACTTTATCGCACCACTTTATTGCATTTTTACGAATTATCTTTGAAAGACAGGGTCCTGAAAAAGGGACGTTTCTTTTTCTGCTGAGTTTATATGTTTTGGCAGTCTATAAATTATTTGTAATTCTGTTCCGGCCCCCTGACCATACACTCAATAAAAATGATACCTGGCGTAGACTATGTACCCTCACTCTCCAACAACTACTGTAGGTTGCTTGGTTGTCCTCTGCTTACCTTTCATTTGTTAGGCTCAATTAATCAACTTCATAATGGCTCCACGATACCTCAAATTATAGTTATTGATAGTTTGTCATTTCATGTGAATAATAATTAGTCATGCATATAGAGTTGTTGGTCATTCATTATTGCTTCGTTCATATAATTCTCATTCCATAGCCACAGTTGTTGAGTATCCAATTACAAATGTTTGTAATTATTGTAATAGTAAATGAAAGGTGGTTATTCATTATTACACATTCTCAAATTGAACAATGTTAGGCACTCTACAGGCATGCATTGACATGTGTCCCTACCTCCTCGCATTACAGCATGTGTGGTTGGATTCGAGGTACGAGCAGACGTAGCATTCGGTCGGTTTCTACGTAGAAGTAGATGCAGCATTGGAAACTAAGATTCTGGTGCTCAGCAGGCCATGCGTCATCATAATTAATTCATCTATTCAAATCACATTACCACATACATGGTTAGGGTCTACTTGCATCTACATAGCATTTGGTTAGGTTCTATGTACAAGCAGACCTGCATTTCTATCTAAACACATCAGCAGATGTTCAATTCTGGCACTCAGCACCCTATGCATTCATTGTTTAATTTGAAACGTTCCATTACAGCATCATTTCACTTTTGTTTCATTCTTTGCATGGATCTCTTTTCCATATAATTCATACATTTGTTTCCAATTTCTAGATCCAATCGTTGCTTGGGGCGTGTCCAGACTTGACCCAGCTACACTCCCCTTTAGCCCCCCCCCCCCCCCCCCCCCCCCCCCTTCTTCTCGGGCTTCCTACCGCGCTTCTGTGCTGCCTCCTCATACCACCGCTCCTCGGCTTTAGCTGCCTCCAGCTTTTCACGAGAGCGGTGATTTTCTCCAACCTTAGCCCAGGGTCCTTTACCATTCAGAATTTCCTCCCATGTCCAGGAGTCCTGTGTAATGGGCCGCTGCTGCTGCTGTCGCTGCTGCCCGTTACTACGCTGCTTGGTCCGAGTTTGGTGGGTGGTTCTGTAACGGCAGCCTTCCTCCTCTTCGTCTGAAGAGGAGGTGTAGCAGGGATCGGACCAAGACGCAGCGTAGCTTGTGCTCAACATGTTTAATTAAAACAATAAACAGTGAACACTTACAACAAATACAAAATAACAAATGTGGCAAACCGATACAGCCCTATCTGGTGCAGAGAAAACACAGAGACAGGAAACAACCACCCACAATCCCCAACACAAAACAAGCCACCTATATATGATTCCCAATCAGAGACAACACAAAACATCTGCCTCTGATTGAGAACCATATTAGGCCAAACATAGAAACGGACAAACAAGACACACAACAAAGAATGCCCACCCAGCTCACGTCCTGACCAACACTAAAACAAGCACAACACACAAGAACTATGGTCAGAACGTGACAATATTCATGTTGTTTCCTCTCCATGTGCACAGCTAGGGCTGTGCAATTTGGCCAAAATGTAATATCACATTTGAAATTTCTTTGATGGTATAAGACAGTATTTATGTTTTTTCATTTTCTATGAGTAGTGCGTGACCCTAGGGTGGCGACACATTCTATGTGATTTCAATGGGTCTTTCTACATTCTGATTGTTTTATACTGTTCAATTAAACTTAAACCAAAAATAACTTTTAGCATTTGCATTAATTTCTGCAGTCATTTGAGATCATTTCCCCACTGACACACAGGGCTGCATGGGCAAAAAAATCCTGGGCTTATTTTTAACAAAATGTTGCAATTACAACTTAGATCAAAACAGTGAGGTGAAATGTTAGAATCATGGGAAATGAATGAATATTCTAATTCATTTTTTAATTTTTTATGTAACCTTTATTTAACTAGTTAGATGATAATATTGGGTACTTTGAATAAAGTGTTGTTTGACATGACAATGAATTAAAATGCCAGGGAGGAGTTATTGTGACAGGGTAATAGGAACCTAAGTCTTGGTCAGTGTTTCCTATGGAGCCCTATAATCTTTGGCTACATTAAATGCATTCTCTTAGCCCCTTCATGTAGGGCACATATTCATGCTTCGCCTATTCCTCTTTGATTTAGAAGATACTGTTGCACAAACAACATGCTGATTTAGGTCTACACCATCACTGGTATTAGGCTGTATAGCTACGTTTGCTTAGCTAGCTAGCGATCAGCATTAGCGGCTAACACGGCTTAGCCACAACTTTCTAAGAAAAGACAAACTAGCTGTTTGCAGAAAGAAACTAATAGTGTAATTATAGAACGCTTGTGGATTTATATTAAGAAGCAAAGTTGAAACAGCATCGTTGTCATCAACATTGTTGCATGTGCTGCACTGACCATGCAGACTGAACACAAGTGTCTCGTGGTCGAGCATCATCAAATGTGCTCCTTGAGTAACAGTGGGCGGAGCAAGTTCTGTGTGGAAAGCGGCATGGATAAATATGACTCAAGCGGCGAAGTAAACTATAAAAATGGATGTTACAAACGGCATACCACATTTAACAAACCAAACATTAAAATACCATTATAGAAGGTAAAGCAAAAACCCAAACCAGTCCGTGCGTCGATACCAGTATATAGTAATATCCGATGTTGACATGCTCAAGTTATGTCACTCCTCCTCCTTAGCCTCGTGTAGAATGTCAGTCACGTATTACTCTATGGCCAATGAACAGCAGCTGAAAAATGCAACTTTATCACGAATGCTAAACAACCTATGGGCATACCTGGGCAATAATTACCTTGCTCTCTTCTCACCAATGGGAATACATGTTGTGATGTATTTAAATGAAGGCTTACTCTTGTTTCTCTCACTTGCCTCTTACTACAAAAGGTTCACAGCCGACCCTCCACCACCAGATGAAGACCCGTCATCGGAAACTCTTCCTCCCAGCGGGGAGGCACTCACAAATGTCAGATCTAACTGGACATTAAATGTAAAATCTAGACCTAAATTGTAATGTACAGTATACTGAGCAAAAACATAAATGCAACATGCAACAATTTCAAAGATTTTACTGTGTTACAGTTCACATAAGGAAATCAGTCAATTGAAATATATTCATTAGGCCCTAATCTATGGATTTCACATGACTGGGAATAACGATATGCATCTGTTGGGCCTCACAATGGGCCTCAGGATCTCGTCAAGGTATCTCTGTTTATTAAAATTGCCATCGATAAAATGCAATTGTGTTCGTTGTCCGAATATTATGCCTACCCATTCCATAAGCCCACCGCCACCATGGGAAACTCTGTTCACAACATTGACATCCACTCACAAACATAACGCAATACACGTGGTCTGCGGTTGGGAGGCAGGGGTTGGAAGTGGTTTATGGTAGAGAAATTAATATTCAGTTATCTGGCAAAAGCTCTGGTGGATATTCCTGCAGTCAGCACGCCAATTGCACGCTCCCTCAACTTGAGGCATCTGTGGCATTGTGTTGTGTGACAAAACAGCCAGCACCTTTTAGAGTGGGCTTTTATTGTCCCCAGTACAAGGTGCACCTGTGTAATGATCATGCTGTTTAATCTGCATTTTGATATGCCACACCTGTCAGGTGGATGGATTATCTTGGCATTTGAGAGAAATAAGCTTTTTATGCATATGGAAAATTTTATGGGATCTTTTACTTCAGCTCATGAAACATGTGAACAACACCCACCACTGTACATGTTACGTGTATATTTTCGTTCAGTATAAAATATATTTCTTTATAACATCACGTTATCAAGCGGAGTCTGCTTCCTCTATTAAGCTATGTAGCTATGTAGCTATAATGTCTTGTTCATTGATGATGTGCTTATAGATGTGTAACACATGGATGTGTTCATGTGAATCTTTACCGCAAAACAAAATCAAACCGCTGAAATACAATGGGGCACAGCAAATGTGCATTGATTGGTTGGTTAGCAGCTAAAGTAAATGTGCAAACTGAGGGGCACGTCACTTCTCTCAGGCCTTACTGGTTCTATCCCATCACCAGTCAGAATCTGGATCCCATTCAGTCATCACAGAATCTAACTGGTGAGCTGTATTAGTAGACGACCTGCGGGTTTCTATGGCGACGGCACGTGTCACTCTGTTGCCTCAGTCCCCACCAGCTATCTGAGAGATACTGTAGCTGTTGGGGACTGAGGCAACAGTGACAGAGAACGTCAACAAGCCCATTAATCAATGAGAAAAACAGATGACTGGTATTATGCATGATCATTGGTTCGCATTTCCCTTCATCAGCATAGGAAACAGTTAGGTGGAGGGATACTGACTGTGTTTAATTTCATAATTCTATAACAATAAATATGTAGACCCTTTGAAACTGTGTATATTAATCTAGTTCCCAAAAACGTTTAACCTTATGTGCACTTTTGACGCTACAGTACACTTCTCTTCCATTTCTCTTGTATGACATTTAGGCTAAATCTATTTGGTGCCCTATGTGAGCAGTAATACTTTTGACAGCTAATAGGTAACTTGTTTATTGCCCAAAGAACAAGATCACTTCCATGCACAATATGAATCTTTACTGTCGTGTTCTGCAACGGCAAGTGCTGGTATCATTCTCTTTCAAGTATCACTCTTCATCTCTGCTGTCACAGTGGGGATAAAATCTCATCAAACCTGGCAACCCTCCACTACTGCATAAGGGGGCTTGGATAGAGTAGATTTACACAGTCTTCCCATTAACTCCTGCTACACAGCCACAATCAGAAAAAGAGGGAAGACAGACCAAGGCCCATACACCTTTTCCCATCCCCATGGGCTGTTACAGTGAAAAACAACTAGCACAATTATGTAAGCCAAGCTGTTGGCTAAAATCATCTGTTGACAGTTCCTACTGTGCATTATTAGAGTGAATGACTCGTACACCAAAATCAAATACTGAGAAGTGACAGACTTGAGACAAGATGAATTCACATTGAAATGCCTTGGTTAAAAAGGTAGTTCAATATTCAAAACGCCCTATTCCAAAATGTCTTGAAGTCAATTCCCTACTACTGGAAGCAAACAAAGAACCTTGTAAGGCCTCAACGATTTCCCTTCCTATTGTCAGTCTCCTTTGCTAAATATGGACAGTTTGAACACAGCCTTTCATAATCACAAATGGATGCATTGTTGGGTATGTTTCCAAATGTTACTCATTTATAATTTGTAGTATATAATTCAGCTGCCAAGAATAGTAATAACCACCATTTATACACAAAGCTTGATAACACATTCCCCTGAGTAAGATAGGTTAAATATGCAAAACCATGAAGCCATGAGAACCCGGTTCATTACCACCTCATCAATGACAACAGAGGCGTTCCTTTCCTGTTATTTGTCATGCGTCTCTGTTCACCCAGGTAAAAATATGATTCTACAATGTCTTCTATTCATGTGTGATTTGAGACCATGAAAAATATTTATTAGCCTGGAGACACAGAGAGAGGTTTCCCTGAGACTGGGCGTCATAATTATGCGATATATTGGTTGTGACCTTGCTGAAACCTTATCCTAAGTAAGAAGCCAGGCAAAAAAAGGTGTCTGATACAGAAAAGCAAATGAAAGGTGAGCTGTTGCCCACTGTGCCCTACCCCTCCTCTCACCTTATGTAAACACAGGTGTGTGTGATGATGTGTGTGTGTGTGTGTGTGTGTGTGTGTGTGTGTGTGTGTGTGTGTGTGTGTGTGTGTGTAGGAGAGGGGGAGGGGGAGGGAGAGAGAGGGAAAGAGAGAGAGACCCCCAGATACGTCCAGTATAGACTATTCGCATGCTTCCTTCACTGAACCCCACAAGCATAATGTTCTGGCCTAGACCCAGGTAGACATTGTACAAAGTGGCACGTAGCCAGTTGGAGAGGGAGAACATTCAAGCATTCACTGCCACGTCAACAGACAAGCCGTATCCAAGCAAACACAGGAGAGAAAGAACGAATGAATACAAACAGAGCGTCGAGTACAACACATCATGTCCAGGCGAACGTTCACGATCGGATCCAGACGCGTGCTGCACATAGATCCCATTTGTGGGTGATATCCTAGTTTGGCAGCTTGCTACTTGTAAAAAAGGTTAGCCGATGTAGTGGTAACACTTTTTATTAAGGTCTCTTAATAAACCATTGATAAAGGGGTTACTTCCCATTTGTTGATAATTGTTCCTACATTTGTAAAATGTCATTAAGCGATCTCTAAATAGTCATTTACGCATTTATAAACACTATTTTCATTAAACTGCCTTTTTCAGCAGTATTCACATTTTCATTTTGTGAGTACAGATTAGCCTACATACTTTAATAGCTTGTAAAATAGCACTACATCCACTCATGTGTATTTGCTATCCATCATTGCAAATAAGATAAACATTGGGGCAAGGTGTAATATACATTTTAAAGTCGAGCATATTCTTAGAAGTTTTATAAAGCAATTTTAATTAAACTGCCTTTTTCGCCAGCATGCTAGGCTAGCTAATGCTAAAGTGTCCGGCAGCAACTCACCCCGACGCCAGGTGTCACATTTTCATGGAATCCAATGGGCTGCTTTAGTATCAGCTAGCCTAGAGACTATTTAGAGATTACTTAGAGACATTTACAAATGTAGGAATAATGATTAATAAATGGTAAGCAAACTCTTTACATTACTGTTTATAAATAATTTATTAAGGGACCTTAATATATAGTGTTGCCAATGTAGCTAGCTAGTTAAGGCTGTGACTCAAGGCAGATTACAGACATCGCACTACACTTGACTTGTAGAACAAAGTCTACATACAGACTACTTTCTATTCCATTTTTTTCTTCAGATGCATGTAGCCTAGTAGTTGAACGTTCATGATGCTCAAAGCTCAACAGCTGGCCACTGCCTGTCTTCTATAGCTACTATTTGGATTGAAATGGAAACAAAAAAAAGCTTTTAACAACTCACTTTTAGTGATTCAAGTTCCATTTGCTTTCAGCAACCTCTTCTGCAGGGTGCTCAAGGTCAAAGGTCATGGTCAGAGGCATATGTGCTTTTTCCACTGTCTGCATCATTTTACTTTCATTCCTCACTCCAATAGTTGCTTCTGGGCAATCAAATCACTGGCTCGGGCTGTGTGCCTCGGGGGTCTGCTGGATGGAGTGTGTAGCAATCATATTGTATCATTGGGGAAAGACAGACTGCGTTGGTCTTATGGTCCCACTCTGCTCCACTGCAGTTTAAGCGCTGAGCACTGGGGAGCTGAAACTGAGTGGGATCTTGGGGGAAGCGAATCTCAGTAGGGCCTCTCAACACAGGCAGGTTTTTATCACAGGGTGGTATGTGCTCTACTGATAAGGATGGTGACAGGCCTTTATGAAGATCAGGAGTACGCGACAGGAGGTGAAATCTCTCCTTCATTCAGACACAGACTTGATTTGATGTCTTTGTTTGCGTGACACACGGGTGTTGCGCATTTATGACACCAATAAAGATAGAGTGAGTCCTCTGACAAAAGACAAAACCGACTAATCACATCTCAAAGAACCCCTGAAGACAGGAGAGGTTTCTCCGATCCATTATCAGCCTACTACACCAAGCATGTGGTGCTTAACAATCTGACCTAAAGACATCGC
This sequence comes from Salvelinus namaycush, assembly GCF_016432855.1. NCBI lineage: Eukaryota > Metazoa > Chordata > Actinopteri > Salmoniformes > Salmonidae > Salvelinus > Salvelinus namaycush. The sequence continues at coordinate 11,341,697 of NC_052324.1, read as the reverse complement.
AGAAAGATTGAAATGATTTGATGAAGAAGATGCTGATGATGAGAATATAAATACTGTGGGAGAAACCCTTATTATTGAAGTGATAATCACTTTTTTTGTGCAGTTTTAGCTTATTTTAGACTTCTCTATGGTGTTGCTGTTTCCTCCATTTTTTAATTTCCAGAATATCTTGTCTAGACATTTTTTGAAGAAGGTAGTAATACTAGTAAACACAGATTGTGTCAGTTAGCATTGCATTCAAAACCATGGGTGTTTGGGATGTCAAAAAATAAACTAACTTTCACACAAATAAATGCACTATACCTTTAAGATCACATGGATTTCTATGCAACAACTCTTCAATGGATTGATTGAACATACCTATAGCTTATTTAGTTAGTATCATAATTAGATGTCACTACGACATTAGAATGTGGCTTAAGAGTCTTGAATGACTGCATTATAAACACATTTTACTTGATGTTAAATATTAACAATACATGGGTTTAACAAGAGACTCTTATGTTTCACAAAAACCCATATGAGTTTGGGCCAATCTGTTGATGAAGGCTCAAATAATAACTGGACCCTATAGGCTAGAGTTCCATGACTGGACCCTATAAACATATTATTTATAGGCCTGTACTATATAGCCTACCCTAAACCCCTAATTAAACACTTCATTACTTCTAAGAATATGGTCGACTTTAAAATAGATATTACACCTTGTCCCAATGTTCATCTATATGAAGTAAGGCCCCGTGTGGCTCAGTTGGTAGAGCATGGCGCTTGCAACGCCAGGGTTGTGGGTTCGATTCCCACGGGGGGCCAGTACAAAAAAAGTATGAATGTATGTACTTGTAAGTCGCTCTGGATAAGAGCGTCTGCTAAATGACTTAAATGTAAAAAATGTAAATCTTATTTGCAATGATGGATAGCAAATACACATGAGTGGATGTAGTGCTATTTTACAAGCTATTAAAGTATGTAGGCTAATCTGTACTCACAAAACGAAAATGTGAATAGTTACTGTAAAAGTAAATAACTGAACAAAAAAACAAACATAGCCAATCTACTCAGGGCGGGCCTATTTTAGCAATGTCGAAAGTTAACTCATAACCAAATAGTTTGTTTTTCTGATTCGATAATTGTTGCAGGCTGTCAGGTAACACCCACCTCCTTCTTGACGGTGCACAGTAGCCTCTGACGCATCTCTGCTTCTAAAACATATCAGAAAAGGTGTCATGTCATTTATTTTACAATACGTCTACATCTTCAGCACATGATATATACTTCATTTGGTTATGTTTTAAACGGTCGTGTTTTCTCTTACCTGCCATTGCTGCTGTTGTTGTTGTTGTTGGCATGGAATCCGGTCCCCTTTGCGTAGCTCCTTCACACTGAGACCATCAGCTCTATGTGGCTATATCGAACCGGAGAGCAAGTCAACGCTTGAGGCTTTACTCACACCTCTTAAAGCTACAGCAATCACTAAATTCGATTCTTCCTCCTCGGGTCTACAGACTCTTCCCAGAAACGCAAAATAAAACTGATACATGTGAAGAATAAAGTGACTGTTTTATACCTTTGCCGAGATCTTTTACATTTTATTTTTGGATTATCTAACTCATCAAAGAGACAGTGCCATTTAGGCATAATGTAACCTATTAAATACTGAATAGCCTGAATTTGTCCAAACAGGTACCATATTCTTCACATGGCCTTCTTCTGTAAAGTCAGGAGCGTATCATGAACCATTAATTTCCATAATAATTAAGCATTCTAATAACTGAGCCCTGTCCTGCAGCAAATTTGGTTACAAACACACAAAAGCTTTCCCTCACCAATAAGATATTTTGCTAAGCAACCACCTGAAACATATTAGCAGAGCTATTTGAGCTCATCAGTAGATCTGGTGTCCTGGTCTTTACAGCCTCCATCTCTGGAGGTAAATGGCATCATATACTGTTGGATAAATCTATATTGCTTTTTATAGACATTGATCTGGGCTCACTGGAAAATAATCCACCATGTTCCTGGGGCACTATACAAAGCAATACAAATCATAAGAACCATTTTGTGTATTCTAGGCTTGAATAACGCTGTGATGGTCAGGAATCGTTTCAAAAAGCTGTGGACAAATATAGTGGTGTGAATAGAATCTTGGAGAGCCAACAAACCTCAAGTCTAGTCTGTCTAGTGGGGATATCCAAGTCCACATATATCCCATATGCCTTCAGGTTGCAGAGTGGGGGCACAATATCCTTTAAAATTGATTAGAATGAATGAAATATGTCACGGGGATAGTATTGGTTCATTGGTGAACCAAAGTGATGTCGCTTGATGTGTTTGTATAATAAGGAGTTTCCACTTCTATTTGTTTTAGACACACGGTCAGTAGCCTCTCCTTGTATTATTACTCCATCTTGTGGTGAAATGTTGAACCGTAATTCTGAGGGTGGTAGATGGTGGTAGAGTACTTGGCTAGTACGGGGCTAAGTAGCCTACCTTATCTAGCACCCCTGGTGGAGAAATGGATTACCCCAGAGAACACTGCTACTCCAGCTGCTCTCTCTTCATCTGACTACGTGTTCTCTCATAGTCCGAGAGCATCTGGTCGTCACGGTGATTGCACAGGGCTACTGTTTCTGGAGATTTTCTCTTGTCTCCATCACTCACCTGTCCATCTCCTCATTTGAATTATTCCATGCTGTCACTGTCACTTGTTCACTCAAGCTTAACATTGTTGTCGTCTATCGCCTTCTTAATCCTCCTCCCCCTCCTTCATCCTTCTCTGCGCACAACTTTGTTAACCACTTTGAAAAAAAGGTTGATGACATCCGCTCCTCATTTACTCAGCCTATTGAGTCCACTGGTCCCACTCACACAGAACTACCCTACGCCTTGACCTCTTTCTCCCGTCTCTCTCCAGATTAAATCCTGTGACTGGTGATGTCCGGCCGCCCGACAACCTGCACCATCTAACCCATCTCCTCCTCCCTTCTCCAGACCATTTCTGGAGACCTTCTCCCATTTCTCACTTCCCTCATTAACTCATCCCTGACCACTGGCTGCGTCCCCTCTGACTTCAAGATGGCCAGCTGCTCTGCTCCTCAAGAACCCATCACTCGACTCTGACGTCAAAGACTACACACCGGTGTCCCTTCTTTCTTTTCTTTCCAAAACACTTGAGCGTGCTGTCTCTAACCAACTCTCTTGTTATCTCTCTCAGAGCGATCTTTGTGACCCTAACCAGTCTGGCTTCAAGATGAGTCATTCAACCGAGACTGCTCTCCTTTTTTTTCTACACCAAGTCACTTCGCTCCATCATATCCTCACATGGTCTCTCCTAAGATTGCTATGCAGATGACACTCAACCTCTTTTCTCATCCCCCCTTCTGACACCCAGGTGGCAACACGGATCGCTGTGTGTCTGGCAGACATCTCAGCTTGGATGAAGCTCAACCTCGACTAGAAGGAGCTGCTATTCCTCAACTCCATAATGTCCCCTTCCCAGAGTGCAAAGAGCCTTGGCGTGACCCTGGACAACCACCTGTTCTCTGAAAACATCAAAGCAGTGACTTGTTCCTGCAGGTTCATGCTCTACAACAGTGGTTCCTAAACTTTTTATAGTCCCGTACCCCTTCAAACATTCAAACTCCAACTGCATACCCCCTCTAGCACCAGGGTTAGCGCACTCTCAAATATTGTTCTTTGCCATCATTGCAAGCCTGCCGCACACACACTATACGATACATTTATTAAACATAAGAATGAGGGAGTTTTTGTCACAACCCGGCTCGTGGGAAGTGACAAAGAGCTCTTATAGGACCAGGGCACAAATAATAATAATCAATCATTTTGCTCTTTATTTAGGCATCTTACATTTAAAACCTTATTTGTTCATTGAAAATTGTGAATAACTCACCACAGGTTAATGAGAAGGGTGTGCTTGAAAGGATGCACATAACTCTGCATGTTGGGTTGTATTGGAGAAAGTCTCAGTCTTAAATCATTTCCAACACACAGTCTGTGCCTGTATTTAGTTTTCATGCTAGTGAGGGCCGAGAATCCACTCTCACATAGGTACGTGGTTGCAAAGGGAATCCGTGTCTTAACAGCGTGATTTGCCAAGGCAGGAAACCAGAAATCTGGCAGTAGCTTCTGATTTAAATAAGATTTTCACAGAACCGCTTGTTGCAGTTTTGATGAGGCTCTCTTGTTCAGATGTCGGTAAGTAGACTGGAGGCAGGGCATGAAAGGGATAATGAATCCAGTTGTTTGTGTCATCCGCTTCCGGAAAGTTAATTGCACACCCATCTCATTCAGGCGCTTCGCTTTATCACATTTGACATTGTCCGTAAGCTTGAGTTCATTTGCACACAAAAAAATTATACAATGATGGAAAGACCTGTGTGTTGTCCTTGTTAATGCAGACAGAGAAGAGCTCCAACTTCTTAATTATAGCCTCAATTTTGTCCCGCACATTGAATATAGCTGCGTAGAGTCCCTGTAATCCTAGATTCAGATCATTCAGGTGAGAAAAAACATCACCCAGATAGGCCAGTCGTGTGAGAAACCCGTCATCATGCAAGTGGTCAGACAAGTGAAAATGATGTCCTCTAAAGAAAATGTTATGCTCGTCTCTCAATTTAAAAAAAATGTGTCAATACTTTGCCCCTTGATAACCAGAGCACTTCTGTATGTTGTAAAAGTGTTACATGGTCGCTGCCCATATCATTGTGCAATAATATGTCGAAGATAAATACACAACGCAGAGTATGAAAGGTCAAGAGGAAGAGAGTCAATAGAGTGCTAACGATCAATGTAAATAGTGTTTTTTCTGTAATAGGGGATTAATGCAGAGACATGGGAGGAATTTTTCTATATGTTGAGTGTGAAATAATATACTTGTTATTTGGCCATTGGCCTAGTTTTATTACAAGGAATTCTATTTGGTTGTGCGCAGGCTAGGGCTGGGTTATAAAACTACATGCTGTCCCTTTGTTCTGTGGAGAGAACCACAGGAGAGAGTCTCAGGAAAGAATCACCGGAGAGCATCACTGAGGACAGGGGAGAATGACCATCTACTTCCAAGCATGATTTATCCTATTTGAATAAACCTATTTTCCTCCCCCTGATTTGTTTTGGGGTCTGTGTTATTAAAGAATAACATCAACTGCTAACATTTTGTGCCGTGACCCGAATTAATTGGTCTCAACAACAACAAGAAAAACCTATCAACTGTGTGTTGATCCAGAGGAAAGAGAGAAGGCTGCCCGCAACCCACTTTTGGGAGTCAATTCTAAAATCTCCTGATTGATGGTATAATTCCTGGGTGAGTCTAGACCAATATAATTTTAAATAAACCAAATCAGGTTAAAATAAGTGCATGCAATGAGTGATACGTATCTGTGATGTATAGGGGTTCGAGTCCTCTATATAAGGATTGAGTCCTTTTGTTAAATCCAGTGATGTATAAGGTTAGAGTCCTCTGTTTTGTTTGTTCTCTATAATAGGGGTTCAAGTCCTCTATTAAAAGGTTAAAGTCCTTTCTTTTTCTTTTTTTCTTTTTGTGAAACCTTCTTGTTGCATAGAAGTGAGTTGCTAGTTGAGTAGCGATTTTTACACGTGTGGTTAATGTAAGCCTTCAACAAGCTTTTTGAAGTGAACACAAGTTTTCTGGGTAGCCAGGCCCTACAGAAACAATTTGTGTTCTAGAAGAGGTTTGAGTCCTCAAAAAAGAGGATATATTTTGGGGTTAAATAAATATCTAAACATAGAGATATATTATAGAACTTTTGAAGTTAATATAATGCCATTGTTATTAAGTGAGAAAATCACTCTGGAAAAGGGTGGAACAGCTCCTCCGGATGTGAAATTGAAAAATATTTAAAATTCACTGTCTAGTGATATGAAGAACCATTTCAAAGGAGAGAAGTGTAGGCAAGAGATAATAAAGAAATATTCCGTCATTGTTGACAAAGATGGAATATGGAATCTGTCTGATATACAAAAAGCTTGGGAAAAATACAGAGAATGTCTAATTCCTTGACAAAGACACGATGGTCTTTAAATGTATTATCCGAAGTAAGAAAAAGGGATGAGAAATTCTTTCTGGAGAATCATGATAGGACATTGCAGAGAGATGAAAAAGTTTGAAAGCTCTTGGTGGACAAATCAAAACCTTGAAAGAAGAGATTCAACAATTACAGGCAAGGGTCGTAAAACCAGAATTGGCTCCAACATGTGGAGGACCCTTTGTTTCTTCAATCCACCCTCAGGCTGAGTTGCGCAAGGATGATTGGGTTTCAAGCATCTGGTCAGCACTGCCTGGCTTTGAGTCAACAGATACTGACAGCGGTGATGAACGATGTCTTAGGCCAACCAAAACACTGGCTGTAAAAGGTGGTAAAGACAGTGTGACAGTAATCTCACATAAATCAGCATCTCCAAAACAGTTGGATGAATGGTCGAAAACTTTGAAACATCCCTGAGAAGTGTGTATGAAAACGTGAGACCATTTGAAGAGTGACAAGAAACTCTACAATCTACATCCTTATGATGGGTTACAGTTACTTTGTTTTGAACAACCGTGAACATGGTGTACATGAAGAAAAGGTTTATAGAGCTGTGGATTGTGAAGAGCAAGATGTGGCCGATGGATGGAGAGCCATACATGTTTTCCTTAAGGGTCTGACCAAAGAAACCACCAATTGGGGAGAGATAACCAAATGTGTTCAAAAACCGAAAGAACCGTTTGTTGAATTTGAAGAAAGGTTTAGAGCAGAGGTGGTTAGACACAGTGAGTTACCCGACATGGAAGATGAACATACACTCAAGTCCTCCAAAAATGGTGCAATTACTCATCAGCTGATACAATCCATGCATGATGATTTGCGAAAAACTTTTGTTTCCACAATGAATGACTGGGAGAGACAAAACGACGGCGACATCATCGACAGATTGTCCCGGCTGGACAGAGACATCAATCAACATAATAAACCGGCTGTTATCAGAGATGTGCAGGTTCCCGAGCGAAACCAACAACATTATTCGTTCAGCAGAAGAGGAACCTGGTGTATGTCATTATTGCGGGATTTCTAGTCACTGGCAACAAGAATGTCGGGGGAAAAAACATGATTTTATGAGAAGTGGCCAGAAGTAGCAGGGTCCGCCTAAGGGAAAATGGAATCATGACAACAGTCCCAATGACACAATGCTGATGTAGAATTTAAGAAGCTCTCTCCGGCTCAGCAGCAGAGTTTGATGGATGCTGTGGAGGGAAACTGTCGTGGAAATTCAGTACTGAGAGAGACTTGGTCATTTCTTCAAACAATCATCTTTATTTAATATCGTTTAATTATTGCAATAATGAGACCGTCAGCCCACCGGTCTTGACTGACTGTTAGGCTGAGAGTCTGAATGATGCATCAAGAAGGGATGGCATGGCCAGATGCATTGACTACGGTATTATGTAGTATTCGGGCAACACATAACAAAAACACAGGGTTGAGTCCGTTTGAGGTCGTCACAGGTTGACCCATGTCACTACCAGGTACGTTAGATTTGAGAAAAGCAGACGTTCACTTTATGAGTGACACAATGCTTAACTATTGCATACCACTCTCTAATGCGGTAGGGGAAGAAGACAGACAAGTAAAAGAGGCGTGGGGAGTAACTCCCAAGGAGGGACATGACGTAGTACCAGGACAGTGGGTGATGGTAAATAAAAGATGTAACAGACACATTAGGGTCAAAATGGGAAGGTTCTTATCACGTTTTGCTCATAACGAGGTCAGCAGTAAAAGTCCAGGGAAATTCACGATGGATACATGTCACTCATTGCAAGGTTGTCCATTTTGATGACAAAGTGGAGCCTGGAGAATAAAGAACTGATTGATTAGCAATCGGGGGCCAATCTCAGGTGAAGAAGCATAGTAAGATGATCAGAACCTGATAAGCTTCTATGTTGTATACCGCAGTCGTCATATTAGGGATATCTAGGTGAAATGTCCAACTTTTTCCTGAAAATCGGGACATGCTTACTTAGGAAAATCTATGTGAAATATCAATTTCTCTTGAAACCAGGACATGTTACTTTCATTTTTTTGTTTCCTTCATTACAGGTTATGAGAATCTACAGTCTGAAGCTGAAACAATATCCTTCGATTCAAGGACTGTACCTGAAACGATACAAGATCACCGGTGAAGATCATTCCTCACTACCGGCAGGCTGTCGGAACATTTCTAATGGTTATCTATGTGGGACTGATACCAGTGTGGAAGAGCTGATCACTTTTAAAGGACTTGGTGAATGATTACCTTTCCAATAGGACAATTGAAAATTATTGTCTTGTAGATAATATTTTTTTCCCTCCTAATACAGGATGTGGTAGGAATCATCATCATTACCCCTGTTAATACTTATTTTCTTTAACTTTGTTTGAAATCTATTTCTTATTGCAACAGCAAGTAGAATATGCCATTTGTGTTTTACAGAAATGCAAGGTGTTTTATTGTGAATGATTTTAATGCTTACTGCTAATGTTTTTTATAATGTCTATTTTTTCATGTTTTTTCATGTTTTCTGAAGTATATTTATCTTTTAAATGGTCTACGGGAGAGTGTAAGAATACGTGGAAGATAAATACACAATGCAGAGTACGAGAGGTCAAGAGGACGAGAGTCAACAGAGTACTAACGATCAATGGAAATAGTGTTTATTTTGTAATAGGGGATTAATGCAGAGACATGGGAGGAATTGGTCTATATATTGAGTGTGAAATAGTATACTTGTTATTTGACCATTGGCCTGGTTTTATTGCAAGGAATTATAACTGGTCAACCACAGGCTAGGGCTGGGTTATAAAACTACATGCTGTTCCTTTGTTCTGTGGAGAGAACCACAGGAGAGAGTCTCAGGAGAGCATCACTGATGAAATGGGAGAATGACCATCTACTTCCAAGCATGATTTGTCCTATTTGAATAAACCTATTTTCCTCCCCCTGATTTGCTTTGGGTTCTGTGTTATTAAAGAATAACATCAACAACTGCTAATAATTGCATAATGCAGAAAATACACGAGAGTTCAGGGGCCTTGCTTTAACAAAGTTAACCATTTTCACTGTAGTGTCCAAAACGTCTTTCAAGCTGTCAGGCATTCCCTTGGCAGCAAGAGACTCTCGGTGGATGCTGCGGTGTACCCAAGTAGCGTCGGGAGAAACTTCTTGCACGCGCAACTTCTTACCACTCCACTATAGTCTTCATGTCATGGCTTTTGCACCATCAGTACAGATACCAACACATCTTGACCACCAAAGTCCATTTGATGTCACAAAGCTGTCCAGTACTTAAAAAATATCCTCTCCTGTTGTCCTGGTTTCCAGTGGCTTGCAGAAGAGGATGTCTTCCTTAATTGAACCCCATAAACGTAACGGACATACACCAGGAGCTGTGCCAGGCCCGCCATGTCTGTTGACTCATCCAGCTGTAATGCATAGAATTCACTGGCTTGTATGCGAAGCAGTAATTGTTTCAAAACATCTCCTGCCATGTCATTGATGCGTCATGAAACGGTGTTGTTTGATGAAGGCAATTGTCTGGATAGTTTTTTGGGCCTTTTCCCCCAGCATTGTCCCAGCCATATCCATGGCAGCAGGAAGAATTAAGTCCTCCACAATAGTATGGGGCTTGCCTGTCCTAGCCACTCGGTAGCTCACCATATAAGATGCTCCTAGCCCCTTATTATTAATGGTATCTGTTGCTTTTATACATGTCTTACTACTCGAAAATCGTCGTAATTCTCGCTCAAAAAACTCCGGTGCCTTATTTAATCAAATTGGCATGTTTTGTTTCTAAATGTCTGCGCAAGAATGAAGGAATCATCAAGTTGTGAGAGTACTTTTGCACATATAACACACTGTGCCTGAGGAAAGGTACTACTCCCAATATAATTGAACCCCAAATCAATGTGTTCCCATCATATTTGCGCCTCTTCGATGGTCCAACATCCCTGTCTGTTGTTCGGTGCTTTCCCGGGTAAGGGGGCAGTAGCTCTTCGGCTGCATCAGATTCACAACTGTCGGTGTCCATGCTAGCTGGGCTAACAATAAATGTAGAATTACTGATGCTAGCATTGGATGTGCTCGTGGAAGCAGAACAACTTGTGTCGTCAACAGGTGCAGGTGTAGTACTGCTGGTAGTAGCAGTACTACCAGTAGAGCTGGTATATGTCTCTATGCCTTACTTTTCCTAACCATGAATTAATTTTCGAGCAAACGGAATGAGAAGCAGCTACGTTTGGCTACATAGGGCCCATTAGTGGAATTCCTGCGAGAGAGTAACGGTTAATGTGATTGGATGTTAATTATTTGACTAGGCTACCTATATTTGACATTGTGTTGTTATTTTTACACTGTCACGCCCTGACCTTAGAGAGCCGTTTTATTTCTCTATTTGGTTAGGTCAGGGTGTGATGTGGGGTGGGCATTCTATGTTGTGTGTTTCTATGTTTTGGCCGGGTATGGTTCTCAATCAGGGACAGCTGTCTATCATTGTCTCTGATTGGGAATCATACTTAGGCAGCCTGTTTTACCACATTAGGTTGTGGGATGTTGTTTTTTGTTAGCTCTGTGAAGCCTACGGAACATGACGTTCGTTATTCTTTTGTTGTTTTGTTTGGGTGTTCTGAGTGAATAAAGAATCATGAACACGTACGACGCTGCACCTTGGTCCACTTCTTCCGACGAGCGTTACAAACACTAGATGGTTTAATTTAATTTTTGGCAGTGAAACGAGGATACTCAGGCGAGAAAAAAAAACTCACCCAAATGTATAGCTCCGTTGGAAAATCTAAATGGGCTGTTTGAAAATGTGAAGAAAAAAAAGAAAAAAATTCAATAGCTTTTTTAAAATGTGAATCACATTTTTATTTGGCGTACCCCTGACGGCATTACGCGTAGCCCAGTTTGGGAATACCTGCTCTACAACATAAGTAGAGTACAACCTTTCCTCACACAGGAAGCGGTCTTCAAAGGTCCTCATCCATGCACCTGTCATCTCCCATTTGGACTACTGCAAATTTCTTTTGGCTCCTCGCTTGTGGCATCAAACGCCTGCACCATGTCCTGAATGTCGCAGGGCGACTGGTGTTCAACCTTCCCAAGTTCTCCCATGTCACCCTGATCATCAGCACACTCCACTGGCTTCCAGTCGAACGTTTGCATCCACTACAAGACCATGGTGCTTGCCTAGGGAGCAGCAAGGCGAACTGCCCCTCCCTATCGTCAGGCTATGCTCAAACCATACACCCCAACCCGAGCACTCCATTCTGCCGCCTCTGGTCTCTTGGCCATCCTACCCACACTGGAGGTCAGCTCCCGCTCAGCCCAGTCAAAGTTCTTCTCGGTCCTGGCCCCCCAATCTTGGAACCAGCTTCCCCCTGATGCTAGGACAGTCCCTGCCCATCTTCAGAAAACATCTGAAAGCCTACCTCTCAGTCAAAAGAAATTGATAATTGCCCTTGTCTTTTCCTATTAGAACTAACTTGCTGATAACTTCTTTATTGAGCAAAAAACGTACTAACTACGACTGTGATATGTGGTTGTCTCACCTAGCCATCTTAAGATGAATGTTGTAACCGTAAATCACTCTGGATAAAAGCGTCTGTTAAATGACTATGTAAATGTAATGTAAAACTAACACATTGAAATGAAAAACAATAATTTCACGTTCTGATGAAGGCTGACACCATGCCGAAACGTGTTGACATTTGTTTGTGATGTTTTGAGGCAGATAAGCCTACAGTATATGGATTGATTCCTAAAACATGATTCATTCTGCATTTACTTAAGATCAACTGCTTTTGTAGGCTACAGCATTGTCTGTACACAAAGGGCAATGTGTTTTTTTCTAAAACAAAATTGGAAACGTTTGATTGGTGAAATCCTGACACTTGCAAGGTTTACATTGTCCATTAGATGGTGGTAGTTTCATTAGAAATTATTTCTGCCAAAGGGAACTTTTTTCTAGACCAAAATACTGTAGATGCAAATCCTGAGTGCATGTACTGTAATTAATGCAAAAGTCATTCTAAAGTAATCACAATTGTTTCCTTCTGCATCATTTTAGGTGCCACCAACATTTTACAGCAGTTTCTTCCATTTGGTGGCCTCATATATCATTTACTGACATCATGGTAAGTGAAACTCTATGTTTGGGCTTGTCTAACGATGAGGACAGGTAGTACAGTAGATGTGTTGGGTGTGGACTTGAACAAACCCTTGTTGGTGCAGCCCATTGGAGTGTGAGCAGCTTGGGTTCCCTCTGGCCCCTGGCTGAAGTTGCGGGGCCCAGGGGGGCCAACCTGTCAGCTAGATCAGGTGGTGAAAGGGCAAACAGGTAATCCTGGATGACAGAGGAGGAAGTGGACATTGCTTAGCAGGGCTAGACAACGGCCTCCTACTCCTACACTGTGGGCCCGAACCATCATTTTCTCTCATTGCCCTTCCTTACTCTCTGATGCCAGTCAAAATACCAACGAGCAGACACATGCTTTACAACATGACATGTAGACATGTTCACATACTCGTTTTGAAGAGGGTCATAAAGTGGTCAGCTGAAATAAACCAGAGGAAAAGTGATACAGTCTGAGATTTTGTAACCCTCGTCTCTGGTGAGCATGACACTCTATGCCATCTCCTATGGATGTCGTTATTAGATAACTAGGAAACTGAGAGTGTGAAATAGCAATACTCCTACATTCTCATTTCACAAATCGAATTGTCATTGAAGGGCTCTTGTCAAAGTAGCTACGCTGGAAGTGCCATTTAATACCTCTTCCTAGCCTGTAATATTATTATTATTATAATTCCTCTTCTCAGCCTCGTGCCATTTACTACCCCCACTGAAATGCTATCAGAAATCCTAAAAACATGAATTATTCTGCATTTACTTAAGATCAGCTGCTTTTGTAGGCTACAGCATTGTCTTTGCACTATGGGAAATGTGTTTTTTTTCAAAAAACAATTAGCTATTTTTACGTAATTTGGAACATTTTGATTAGTGAAATCCTGAGACGTTTTATTTACCTTTTTAAGAAATAACTTTTGTCCATTAGATGGTGATAGTGTCATTAGAAATGATTTCTTCAGGTGCCAAAGTGAGCTTTTTTTCTAGACCAAAATGGAAGCAGATCCTGAGTGCATGTACTGTAATTAATGCAAAAATAATTCTAAAGTAATCACAATTGTTTCCTTCTGCATCATTTTAGGTGCCACCAACATTTTACAGCAGTTTCTTCCGTTTGGTGGCCTCATATATCCCTTTCTGACATCATGGTAAGTTAAACTCTATGTTTGGGCTTGTCTAACGATGAGGACAGGTAGTACAGTAGATGTGTTGGGTGTGGACTTGACCAAACCCTTGTTGGTGTAGCCCATTGGAGTGTGAGCAGCTTGGGTTCCCTCTGGCCCCTGGCTGCAGATGGGGGGCCCAGGGGGGGCAACCTGTCAGCTAGATCAGGTGGTGAAAGGGCAGACAGGTAATGCAGGATGACAGAGTAGGAAGTGGACATTGCTTAGCAAGGCCAGACACCGGCCTCTTATTCCTATGCTATGGACCTTGACCATCATTCTCTCTCATTGCCATTCTGCCTTCTGAGGATGTTTTATTCCCCCCGCGCTCCCACTGAATCTTGGGGTTTTTACTCTCTTGATGTCTGTCAAAATACCAACGAGCAGACACATGCTTTACAACATGACATGTAGACATGTTCACATACTCGTTTTGAAGAGGGTCATAAAGTGGTCAGCTGAAATAAACCCGAGGAAAAGTGATACTGTCTGAGATTTTGTAACCCATCTGTAACCCATCTGCCACCTCCTATGGATGACGTTATTAGATAAATAGGAAACTGAGAGTGTGAAATAGCAATACTCCTACATTCTCATTTCACAAATCGAATTGTCATTGAAGGCCTTCTGTCAAAGTAGATACGCTGGCGGTGCCATTTAATACCTCTTTATAGCCTAGTAATATTATTTTTATTATAATATCTTTTCTCAGTGCCATTTAATACCCCGCCCCCCCCCCCCCCCCCCGTCCCCCCCCCCCCCCCCCCCCCCGTCCCCCCCCATCCCCCCCCCGTCCCCCCCCCCCCCCCCCCCCGTCCCTATGTGAAGTTTAAAAGGATTTGGGAAGTGCTCTTCTTCCACTGATTTCTGATGAATGTTATGATAAGGAGAGTTATTATCATGTTGTCATTGTGATTGCTCATTGTCGACCGACAGCACAAACTCTGCATTGTACCTTTAACACTGGGATTCCCTTCCTGGGATGACTCACTCATTACTGTTATTTTAGATAATGTACTGAGCTTAATTCCATGCCAGGACTTCTCTCTGACTACACTTTGTACCCAGTTCCTATCCACTTACTCATGGATGGCAGGCCCATCGATCTTCACATCATCACAGCGCTCACGCCAGCGCAATACAAAAAAGCACAACAGGGTTGTTGTATTCATTCAGGCACACACACAACAACAACAAATGTTTTGCAATGTCCATTTTCTTCTGTTTGGTGCCTAATTCCCTTAAAACTCATAGAAATGACTTTGCCAAATGACGCCATCACCTGTCTGTAATCCACTGGAAGCCCAGGTTGACTACAGCACCAGTAGATGGCTGGAAATCTCCACTCAGAGTGATAACAAGACACAGGTTATTATTCTGAGTCAGAATGGATGTGTTCACAGGAGAATGTTTCCCCAAAAAATCTGCGCTTCAGGTGCAGAGGAGAAAAAAATTAGGATGGGTACACAAAAGAAGAACAAGACCAGTAAAAACACGTGCAAAGAAATGATGAGAAAATAACAACTACGGTGCATATCCATATCGCTCGGACTGTGGGCGCGGAGATGTCAGTGACAGCTCCCCTGAGATATGAGTGCAAGGCCGCCATCTTGCACACGTCCATGTGTGATCAGAGTCGACAGTCTCTAATGGACACCAGGGCATGTGCAGGGAGGCCCTGTCAGTCCGATGTTCTTTTGCCCTTTTGTGCCAACGCAGATTGACAGGCTTGTATGTAGAAGATTGCCAGTGCCATATAGTGAGGGATTTGTGGCTGTGGTGGTTTGGCCTTCAGGGCCCCCCAGTCTTTGCCTGAGCAGACATGGCGTTTCCCCCTGACTGGCTGTTCACCCTATCCTGAGTCTCCTGTCACAGCTTTAGCAGTGGGTTGATGTTTGCAATATAAGGTTTGAGCTATAGGAGCTGTTGAAAAGGTCCTCATCATGAGATTCACTATATATACAAATGTATGTGGACACCCTTCCAAATTAGTGGATTCGGCTATTTCAGCCACACCCGTTGCTGACAGGTGTATAAAATTGAGCACACCGCCATGCAATCTCCATAGACAAACATTGGCAGTAGAATGGCCTTACTGAAGAGCCCAGTGGCTTTCAACATGGCACCATCATAGGATTCCATCTTTCCGACAAATCAGTTTGTCAAATTTCTGCCCTGCTAGAGCTGCTCCGGTCAACTGTAAGTGCTGTTATTGTGAAGTGGAAACGTCTAGAAGCAACAATGGCTTACACAAGGCCACACAAGCCACACAAGCTTGTGTAGGCCACACAAGCTCACAGAACGGGACCGCCGAGTGCTGAAGTGTTGAGTGCTGTAAAGCTTGCCGCCATTGCACTCTGGAGAAGTGGAAACGCGTTCTCTGGAGTGATGAATCACGCTTCCCCATCTGGCAGTCCGATGAACGAATCTGGGTTTAACAGATGCCAGGAGAACGCTACCTGCCCCAATGCATAGTGCCAACTGTAAAGTTTGGTGGAGGAGGAATAGTGGTTTATGGCTGTTTTTCATGGTTAGGGCTGGGCCCCTTAGTTCCAGTGAAGGAAAAGCTTACGCTTCAATCACACCGACAGCGTTATTGCATTTTGGTACACTAGAATTACAATCATTTCCAATGAAATGCTGCATTTGCCTTGAAGTAGTGTGTTCAGTGTGTTGCATATGTTGGATTTATCGAACGTATGCGTCAAACTGTATGCGTAGATGGCTTGACAGAAATGGTAGCAGAAGGTGAATGTTGAACTTTTGTTGCATACATATCCAGATGATGCTGCGTACTATTTTGCGCAATGACGCTGTCGGTGTGTTCGAAGTGTTAATGCTACAGCATACAAAGACATTCTAGACGATTCTATGCTTCCAACTTTGAGGCAACAGTTTGGGGAAGGCCCTTTCCTGTTTCAGCATGACCATGCCCCCATGCACAAAGTGAGGTCCATACAGAAATGGTTTGTCGAGATCGGTGTGGAAAAACTTGACTGGCCTGCACAGAGCCCTGACCTCAACCCCATCGAACACCTTTGGGATGAATTGTAACGCCGACTGCGAGCCGGGCCTAATCGCCCAACATCAGTACCCAGTATTTTGGCTGAATTGAAGCAAGTCTCCGCAGCAATGTTCCAACATCTAGTGGAAAGACTTCCCAGAAGAGTGGAGGCTGTTATAGCAGCAAATGGGGGACCAACTCTTTTGACACTCACAGTAGGCCTACTGCAAATATCATGTAGCCTTGGGATTATTATTGTATATTCCCCTCTAAAAACGATTTCCTAACATTTTCAATTAAATTATTTGTCTTAACAGTATAAAACAAGAGTATAGAATCAGTAGTATGAACGTTAGAGGAGGAAACTTTAGATAGGCCAGGCAGCAGCAACTACCATTTGGCTTTAAGTGACAAGTTCATGATGGTGTTGAATGTTGCTCGTCCAATCACATTGTCATATCCATTTTCCAAACTAACTTCATTTGGTGCACTCTCCACTCATTGACCTGCAAGATTATGACAGTCTGTATATTTGGTTATGACTCTGTAGGACTTTTGAAACGGCCAGTGCTAAAAGTGGTGGATTCAATTACAAGGTCATTTAATTAGGTTTCCCTAACGAGTCCAGTTAAGCCACAGAGCTTCTGGTCTGTGCTGTTGTCTCCTCACCAAAAGCATTACCCTGGACTCAGGGAGCCAAGACGCCTCGGGACTTTGTGTACTTAAAGAGTTCAAAATGGTCAAGGTTCACGTGTATTTCATTCACGCGAACACATACGCGCACACACACACACCAACACACACACACCTTTCTTTAGCCGTCTTTTACCAATCTTTTGACATGGGACTTTGCATTGTCAGGTGTGGATTCAACGCCGACAAGAGCTTTTAAAAGTTGCGTCATACTGTCAAGATTGGGACTTGTAGGCATGATTCTGCATGCTACCATGGTGCCATAAAGTCAAGACCTCTAAAGATGTGGTGGATTATAACATTTGCATACAGTGAATTTGAGTAGCTTAATTCCTCCTCCCCTCCATTGCAAGTTACCATTTAGATCCACAGACTTCTTTAATACTAAATACTCAAATTAATTCAAAAATGTATTCTGACAAGATACATCAAGACACATATAGTAAGTAGCCTAATAATGATATTGGGCTTTAGGGAACCTAAACAATACATAAATTCAACCAAGCCGCTTATCAAATAGTAGACCAAGTAGTATATCTCTTGAAAAGTGTTGTTAAATAATAGTTTCTAAAATGTGCGTTAATAGAGGCCAGGGTTTCTACAATTGTAGCCAAATTTAGGGAACCAAAAACTCGTCGAGGTTGGAGTGGAGCTCATTTTGTTGATATTAATGTGTGCAGAGGGAGTTCTACTCCATGAGCCTAGTGATTGGCAACTCTATCAAGTAGCAATGTGCAGTCCCTCCTACACCTCCCACTCTGACCTGTCATCGCCCATAATATGAGAATCTTCTGTGCCTCTGAAGCTTGTCAGTTTTTTCAAACTTACCTGCTCAGACGGCAGACTGGCTTTTGATAGTCCGCCAACCATGACCCGCCAAGACACAGCGACCCCAACGGGAAGCCTGAGCGCACAGGGCCCCTCAAACACCGGTTACAACAACAACCCAGTGCCGGTACCTGTGATCACACAGACGAACTCAAGAGACAAATGGAGCAAAAAGATGGATTTTCTTTTATCAGTCATTGGCTTCGCGGTAGACTTAGGAAACGTGTGGAGATTTCCATACATTTGTTACCAAAATGGAGGCGGTAAGAGTTCAATTCTTTAAATATTTGCTTTCTGTTTTAGTTGGCTAATCTATGACCTTACTTACATTTATGTGGTCTTATCTTTCTTAATATTAGATATGGCTGAATATAATTTTTTTATATTATTCTTTAGATAGTATATGTTTGGAATGAAGGATTTGAGAACGATAGTGGCTCTCATGCGCGCACTTGGGAAGGCTATACCTCCTCCTGTCCATGGTGCTGAAATTAGCTTCACATGCTCGAGAGCCTGCAACCCACTCCAATTTACTCACTGAAACACACTGAAGTAAAACATTATAGTTAAGCATAAAAGTAAATAAAGTATTGTACTATGTATAGCATAGGTTTTCCTGTTTATAACCTAGACTATTAGGAAAGTTCATCCGCCAAGATGAGTTCGAAAAGACAGCGTTCTATAATGGACTTGTTTAAAATGTCCCAAACGACGTCGGACGCGGTACTGAATGAGGCTACAAAGCATAGGCCTGCCTCTAATCTGATCAGTATTATGGGAAATGGAAAGTGGAAAATGTCTAGCCTATCGCGATTATAGGCTATAAACGAATTAAAAAGTCTCTCAATATTGTATTTGGTTGCATGAAAAAAAAAAATTGTATTACATCTGTAATTACCGTTGTGTTTGCACCTCACGTGTAGAAGGCTACCGTTTGCGGTTTGACTAGAGGGAATATTTCACTTGTTGCAGTAATTTTATGCACCTTACAGTGGCACAACTGCTTCTCTAAAAGCAGTTGTTTAGAGTACGTAAATAAAAATACTTTAAAGTACTACTTAAGTCGTTTTTGAGTATCTGTACTCTACTTTACTATTGATATTTTTGACTACTTTTACTTTTACTTCACTACATTCCTAAAGAAAAGAATATACTTTTCCTCCATATATTTTCCCTGACACCCAAAAGTAGTCATTACATTTTGAGTGCTTAGCAGGACAGGAAAATGGTCCAATTCACACACTTATCAAAAGAACATCCTTGGTCATCCCTACTGCCTCTGATCTGGCGGACTCACTAAACACACATGCATCCTTTGTAAATTATGTCTGAATGTCGCAGTGTGCCCCTGGCTATCAGTACATTTAAAAAAACAAGAAAATGGTGCCGTCTGGTTTGCTTAATATAAGGAATATGAAATGATTTATACATTCACTCTTACTTTTGATACTCAAGTATATTTGAGCAATTACATGTACTTTTGATACTTAAGTATATTTAAAACCAAATACTTTCAGACTTTACACAAGTAGTATTTTACTGGGTGGCTTTCACTTTTACTTGAGTCATTTTCTATTAAGGTATCTTTACTTTTACTCAAATATGACAATTGGGTACTTTTTCCACCACTGTCTAAAAGTAGGCAAGACCATGTATCCATTTGCATGTACCTTCTGTTCTGAAAGAAATATTTGTTTTAAGTTATAAAATGTGTAGGGATATACAGAAAACCCTACACTCTAAAGGGTTTCAAAATGGTTATTTGGCTATCGCCACAGGCGAACCCTTTTTGGTTTCAGGTAGAACCCTTTTTTACCCTCCGTGTAGAACCCTCTGTGGAAAGGGTTCTACCTGGAACCAAAAATGGTTCTTGAAAGGGCTCTCCTATAGGGACAGCCGAAGAACCCTTTTAGGATCTAGATAGCATATGTTTTTCTAAGAGTGTACCAATCATTTGACAGATGATCTGATTAAAAAGCAAAGACTTTTCGAATCTTTGGATGATATGAATGTAATTAATTACAATAAACCTTCGCCAAAACATTGAATACATAAATACACATACATTTGTGCAAAAAGTAGTCATAGTGTATTTAAAGGGACAATCTGCAGTTGCTACATCCATTTTTGGACTTATAAATTAATGTTATGTACCCATTAATTCTTGAAGAATAACTTATAAATGCCCCATGATCGCTTAGTTCAACGGTTGTACCCCATCATAACCCAAAATATAAGCATGTGTTACTCCAATGTTTGTAAACAAAGTAAATGTAAAGAAGCACTATTTATCCTCAAAACATGGTTAAAACTATAATTTTGATATCATGAATGGTCAGTCCTTGCATCCATAGCTGTGTTTATACATTTTAGAGTGGCTAGATTTATCCATCCCTATCCCTCAGCTTTTTGCCAAAAGAGAGGCGGGGACTGCACTTTGTTATCGTTTCAACTGCTGATTGCTTCGTTAAAGATAAACACTTAACCTAAAGCATCCAGGTATAATGTTTTATAACCTGTTTAAAAAAAAATTAAATCGATGTCCGCGTCCCCATAAAAATCTGTCAGATTAAGCGAGAGATATCCGCCGATGTCGCACTTCCGCATCTGCAGTGAAAGGTGGCAGATCAGACCATGAGACATCCCGAAAATCAGTCTTCTCACACAATCGTCTGTAGCGTCCGAACGGTTTGGCCAAACGGTTTAACCTCTCTATGGAAAGATGAGACTCTCACGAGCGCGATGGTGTTCTCATTTTATGTTTGATCTAGGACGCCCACAGGCCTCGCAAGACTCGTCTGAAGGTCCCCGGTACCAGTTGAAACAATTAGTTGAAGTATATATGGAGACTGTTTCGAGCCAAAAATAAGGGTTTAATTACATGTAAAAAAAATAAATAGAATAATTATGTTTCCAGATCTTTCTTATATCTCTCAGATATAGGACAGCCACTTCAGAACAAACTTCCTTTTGATGTTTTTGTGGGGACTATCTGTTGTTCCATGAAGTGAATCTGTTATTCAATGTGTTTGTATGGGCTAACAGCAGTAATGACTATCTGTTGTTCCGTGAAGTGAATCTGTTATTCAATGCGTTTGTATGGGTTAATAGCAGTAAGGCCAAATAAAAATGTTCACCCCCCCAGCTTATTATGAGTTGATAATACTGTATGAGCCTTTTAATGTGTTATAGAAAGGCTTATAAATAATATGTTCTGTCTCTCTATGCATAGCATTTCAACTGTCTTAAACTGGCTGCTATTTAGTCCAGCTCATTATGAAATGGTTACAACACATTATAAACGGGTCATACATGACTTACAAGTCTTGCATGCATTATTACTGCATGTCTATACAATGCATTACAACTTCATCATAATGCATGAAATGGATTCTATACGTAACGTGTTACCAGATTTCCTTACATATTAAACTACTACATCTCACATCTTGCATGTCTGACACTTGTGCTGTGACAGTAGCCTGGGGACGAGGTTAGGCCTGCATCTTCATCAACACAATGTGATGTCCATATAGTTATGAGTCAGACATGTGATTTTCCCTCTTTACATCTCTGGACAGGGGCTTTCCTCATCCCCTACATTGTCATGGCCATCTTTGGAGGGGTGCCACTATTTTACATGGAACTGGCCCTGGGACAGTTCCACAGAACTGGCGCCATATCCATATGGAAACACATATGCCCCATCTTCAAAGGTAGGACTAGCATAATTTACAAAACAACCCACCTCACATCTCACTGACCCCACACCAGTGCACGTCTTTACATTACTTGCATACTACACATCTTCTTCTCACGTTCACGTGGCACTTGCTGTTGACAAGTTTATCGATGAGAACAAGGTAACTATGGAATCATTTGGAAAGTGGGTCAATTGAAAGGTAAAGTACTGTACAGTCCTCAGTATATGAAACGTACACTATAGGCCTATAACTACATAGTAATTGGTCATTTCAAAATGGCATCATGTTGCATAGAGGCACGTGTCTCTAATCTCTGATCCATCTGTCTATGGTTTCAGGCATTGGGTATGCGATCTGTGTCATCGCGCTGTACGTCTCCTTCTACTACAACACCATCATCGCCTGGGCACTTTTCTACTTCTACTCGTCCTTTGCCAGCGTCCTGCCCTGGACCAACTGTGACAACGCCTGGAACACTGAAAACTGCACCAACTACTTCCTGAAAGACAACGTGACCTGGAACAACTACTCCAGGTCACCTGCTGAGGAATTTTACACGTAAGTCCATGTAAGTGGCGGACAGCACAGGGAATACCTTACCGTGACCTTGAATAGTCCCGTCAATTGTTTGACATCATTGTCATCGTTTCATCGCATTCAAATGTTTCAAAATACATTTTCATTGTATTCTCATTTAAACGTTTCAATTAAACACTTGCTCACAAGTGCTGAAACATGCTGTGATTATGTAAAGCTGATAGACCAGAAGAAATGGTGCTCTATCAAAACAAAAATAGTTCAATGGCTGGCTTCATATATAGCCCTAAAAATGGATCTATATCGAGCCACAAGGCACCATTAGTTTTAGCAATGTAGGTAAGCCTACAGGTAAAGGTAAGTAAATGCAAACACAGTACTAATGTATTTTTCCTATACAGGAGGAATGTTCTGGAGATCCACAAGTCCGATGGGCTGCGTAACGTGGGGGGTGTTCGCTGGCAGCTGATGCTCTGCCTTTTTCTCATCTTCACTATCGTTTACTTCAGTCTCTGGAAGGGAGTGAAGACATCAGGGAAGGTAGCATGTCTAAGCCACTCTTCCAGGAAACCGCATCAGTGTGTGGGGATAATTCCCGGATCATTGTTGTACATTGTAGCAAAACGTCTGTGATTAGTACCGTTCCGGGTCATCCAATCCCAAGGCTAATGTACTAGCCACAGAGAAATATTTCAGTGGGTGGTGTTCACAATGGGCTTATCAAGTACCAGGGTCATTACAATGCAATGTCCAGTGTGATTTACTTGTCTATAATCTCCATTCATCTTCCCTTCTCATCTGTCCCCCATCTCTCTCTCGCTCTCTCTCTGCTGCTTTGCCCGTCCCGTGCCAGGTAGTGTGGGTGACGGCCACCTTGCCCTATGTGGTGCTCTTCATCCTGTTGATCCGTGGTGCCACCCTACCAGGTGCATGGAAGGGAGTGGTCTTCTACCTACAGCCAAAATGGGAGAAACTCTTTGAGACCAGTGTGAGTTATAGAGAAGAAACAGAGTACACTTGTCCATTATCATATCAATTCCATATGATCATCTGTTTGGAGCGGGAAACACTCAAATAGGGTGAGGAGTTTCCCAGTGTTGTCTGATCATTTTGGTACCGTTTCAAATGACAATTTGTTTGTTACAGTGAGCGGGCTAAATTTGCTATAGGATGTTATAACGTTGTTATTTGAATGTACAGATGCAGTCATTTTTTTGCGTGTGTCACAGCACAGCATTTTGCACTCTCCTGTGTCAAAATTGGTGAAAGGCAGTGCACAGCAGTGATCAAACACAGTCAATCATATACAAAATAATGTAATGTCCCTAGTGAGGAAGAGGATGTGGCATTTGTTATTTCAATTTGACCTTTCGCTAAGCCCCGCCCCATAATTTTGCGCAACCAATCGCAGTGCTTCAATGGATAACAACTGTTGTCGAGACCGACACCTCGGACAAGCTCACAATTAAATGGTATGAAAGCCAGTGAGAGATATGGAAAAAACTGAGTTTTCTTAAAAAAAAATTATGTTTAAGTGGCTAAATAATTTAACAGTGCACCAGAAGTACTTGCTACTGTGATTCCTGAAATGCAGAGCCTGTTGATGGAGTATTTTTTAGAATGCGAAATTATACTTTTGTTACATTGTTTTCTTGCTCAGCTGGTTAGCTAACTCTGTCTCATTGACCACCAAACGTTGCAAACGCTAGCTAGCCACTTAATATAACTTGTTTTCTGGGAGGTTACTGTATACGGACACGCCACTGAGAGTTGAGTGTGGAGACGAATGGATTCGGTTCAGTCAGTCATCCTGATGAGCCCTTCCGAGCAAGTTTATGCTGGCTAGCTGGCAACAACAGCAGTATGGCGTTAGTTAAAACTTGTAAAAGAAAGTTGTGTTTATTTCTAGAAATAACTTGTAGTATTGGTCACCATCTCCAATTTGTTCCATCCCACTTCATTTTATTTAGAGTAGGACAGGAGCCTACAAGAGAAATAACTTGTAATATTGGTAGTAACCATTTGGATGTCACAATGATACAGTCTACACTGCTCAATGGGGAGAGTTTGTGCTCCAAGCCGGCAACACAACAACACGGGACATAGTGTCAGTCACTCCCGCTTGCTGCAGTAAGGAGAGGGTAGCTGTTAGATCAGGGGTGGGCAATTCCAGTCATCGAGGGCCGGATTGATGTCACAGTTTTGCCCCAGCCAAGCTAACACACCTGACTCCAATAATCACCTAATCATGATCTTCAGTTTAGAATGCAATTTGATGAATCAGCTGTGTTTGCTAGGGATGGAGTAAAAGTGTGACACCAATCAGGCCCTGGATGACTGGAGTTGCCCACCACTGTGCTAGATAGTGTAGCCTGTATCAGGCCAGTGTGACAGCTAAATCACATTTATTGTAGTGATTTTCACCAAAAATGTACAACTACGGCATTAACATCTAATGTTACATTTTTGTGCAAAATAAAAAAAATACTATTACTCCGATAAAAATGGAATGATTCTGAACACTTCCAAGTCCCAACTTTGGCAGAGAAGTTTCAAATTCTCTGAAGTTTCTAGCCTCAAGCATAAACTAGCTAGCTGGGAAGGGCTCAACAGGACGACTGACTGAACTGAATCCGTTTGTCTCCACTCGACTCTCGCTGCGTGACTAACGTCATCAATTTGGGCACCAGGCGTGTCTCTCCCTTGTTTTCTCAGAATGTATGTTAACTAGCTAAGTTAGCAATGTTATGAATACATATTTTGCCGACATCCGGGTATGATTTGAGATCACTAAAGTGGTTATAGTTTTGACTGCATGCTGACTGAATTCATGGCTAGCCACACTATAAACATAATTTTACCAGGTTTCTGTGAAGACAGTCCACCACAACATACCTAAGAGTTTACTGATTAGCAAAGGGTATTATGTGTTTAATTTAATTGGGTATTAGAAACACAGATCATTGTGAAGGGATTGCACCAGTGGTTGAATGGGGAATTGGGCTTCCTGAGAAAATGTTGTCCGAGGTTGAATAATGCATCTGGTGTTCTGGTTATGGGGAGGTATTTTTCTGGTGGCTATAAAGCTGTTCAAACAACCTGACCATGACATCAAAAAAGATGTCAGCCTGATGTCATTGCAACCAGTATATTGGGAACAGTCTGAGTCTACCTCTACCATAACATAGAAGGTGATAAAAAATGCCTGAGCGGAGTCCCCACATCTGTTTTTCAGGGGAAACGGAAGAGGTTGAAAATACTGAATCCCTGAAAACTGTAAACATACACTTTCTGCCAACCTGTGGAAAGTTCCTCTACCATAATGTCCTTTAACTTTGCTTTCTTGCATTCTACTCTCTGATGGTACAGTGCTGTATTGTTGGCTCAGTATGAGTGAGCGCTTTGGTTCAAGGGAATATGGATGAGATGAGATGCATAAATAAGCCACGTGATAATGAGATGCATAGTTGGTTTAGATTTTTTCCATTAACAAAGCCCCCCCCCCACCCATTCTCTCTCACACACACATACACTCTCTCTCTTTCGTCCTCCTCTCCCTTTTCAAGTGCATGCTTCTCTTCAGATCTCTCTCAGTACAGCTGTGAAATAGGATTTGTATGAGGCTATCATTTAGCAGAAATGTCATTTGACACAACAGGTCACAGTAATCCATTGGAAAATATGACAATTTTGGCTATTCAATGAACACCCTGCAATTTGTGCTTATGCTGCAAGGATAATGCATTATGATGTGCAATGCATTGCAAAATTTGACATCAGCATGAATGACCCTTTTATAATGTCTTATTATCCTGACAAAAGAGCCAAATGTGTGTAGACATTATAAAGGCACATGGAAATAATTAGAAAAGTACATTTCCCAAAGAAAATGTGTGTGCTTGCTAGCTTGTCTTGAAATATGTATGGTTGATAGGACAGGATAGTCTGAACATATAAACGTTGGTTTGGTGTCTTTAGCTTCAACGGTTCAAGAGTTACTACTACTGCTGGTGGGTTATTTTATGCCAATGTTGGCTAATTTATATTGTTATAATTTAGAACGTTTGAAAATGTTAAAGTTGTTTTAATGTTTGCAGCTGAAATGATTTAAGAACAGGAGCATGTATAGGTCTACCACAGTGTTCTTATGGTTGTCATTGAATCCCTTAAGTGGTATGCTAATGTGTGCTAATTCAAATTATTATAATTTATACATGTTTAAGATAATTTTAAGTCAGGAGAGCCTGAATGTTAAAGTTGGTGCTGTAGCTTTATTGGCCAAGGAGCAGGACCATTTTGAATGGCAAGGTACCTCTGTATTCCAATGGTTGTCGTTTAAACTCATGTTCATTTATGCACATTTTAAATGGTTATAGTTCAAAAAGTATAAATAGTATCACAAACCTGTATGCAAGCAATGTATGTTGAGTCAGTCTGCACATTTCAGCATTGGTTTGGAATTGATAGCTTAAACGGTTCAAGAGAAGTACCACAGACAATTGTTCCCCATGTAATTCTATGGCCCTTTTATTACCATTGAAATGCATTGGGTGCTCAATTAAATATTGTTGTAGTACAAAAAGTATAGATACTATCCATTTTTTTTTTAAGTCAACTAAGTTGGGGCAATCTGTACATTTGAAAGTTGCTTCGCTTTGAGAGTTTATACCAGTGGTTCCCAACCAGGGGTACAAGGACTTGGCCTATCCACAGGGGGAACTTGATAAGACTGATGAGACCATAGGTCTACTGGTAAAATGCACATGAGGGAGTACTTCAGGGGTACTCCGGTCAGAGCAAAATTCAGTTGGTGGTACAGTAACCAAACATTTTTGGGAACCACTTGTTTATACGGTTACAGAGTTGCGGTGCTCTAATATGCACATTTAAGGAAATGTAAACTGATTAAAGGATGGAAGAATGAAAGAATGCTTGAATCTATGAAGTGTTTCCGTCATGCTGAAGTTGGTTTGGAGGTTCTAGATTGAATCGTTAGAAAGCAGTGGCACTGTAAAAATCTACCTCTCGTGGTGCCATTGACGCTAATGTAAACATTACCCACTTGAAATCATTATAGTTAAAAAAGTATAAATAGTATAAAAAATCTGAACGCAAACAATCTAAGTAGGGTCAGTCTGAACATCTCAACGTTGGTTTGGTGTTGATAGCTTAAACGCTGAAATAAAGGGATGTCAGGTTTTTTATTTAAAAAAATGTTCAAGTCTATGGCCATTGACTTGCATTGAGTTTTATGCAAATATGGTTGCAGTACAAAAACTGTAAATAGTATCAAAAATATTTTCTCAAGCAACCTGAAGATGGTCTGTCTGCACATTCTAAAGTTGGTTTAGTGTTAATAGCTTATGTGGTTTAAGTGCTAGAGTGAGTGGAAAAAAAGCTTTGAGTATGTAAGAAATCTAGAGTGGTCTTGCCTTCAGCAAGCACACTAACTAGTAATACATTATTACATGTGCAGACTTTAATTTCAAATGTTACCTGTCACTTATTATATACATTTGTATTAAACAAGAAACACTGTGCACAGATATGATATGATATGATATGATTTGGATGCTTGGAGGGAATCAGCTGTCCAACAGGGATATTTGAACGTGAGAAATGAATTAGCATTACATCTAAAGCCCCACAATAGCAGAAGATTGTGAGAGATAGACAGACACACTGGCTGGCTGACAGACAGGAACAGTTAGGCTTCAGTAGCTTGACACAGGTCTTTACACTGTTGAGATATACAGGGATGCTATACAAGTCAAAGCACTGAATCTGACATTCTGAGATTGCAGGTAAATCCCTCAGGTTCGGTCATTTGTGTGTAATTCATATCCATGTGTTTTGTAGGTGTGGGTAGATGCTGCGGCTCAGATCTTCTTCTCCTTGGGGCCAGGCTTTGGGGTGCTCCTTGCCCTCTCCAGCTACAACCCGTTCACCAACAACTGTTATCGGTAAGAGCTGATACTAAAACTCCCTTAAATAATAATAAATATACACTGAGTGTACAAAACATGACATACACTTTCCATGACATAGACTGACCAGGTGAATCCAGGTGAAAGCTATAATCCCTTATTGATGTCACCTGTTAAATCCCCTTCGATCATTGTACTGGAAGGTGACGAGACATGTTAAAGAAGGATTTTTATGCCTTGAGACAATTGAGACATGGATTGTGTATGTGTGCCATTCAATGGGTGAATGGGCAAGACAAATTATTTAAGTGACTTTAAACGGGGTATGGTAGTAGGTGCCGGTTTGAGTGTGAAGAACTGCAACGCTGCTGGGTTTTTCGCGCTCAACAGTTTCCCGCGTGTATCAAGAATGGTCCACCACTCAAAGGACATCCAGCCAATTTGACACAACTGTGGGAAGCATTGGAGTCAACGTGAGCCAGCATCCCTATGGAACTCTTTCGACACCTTGTAGAGTCCATGCCCCGGCAAATGTGTTCAGAGGGCAAAAGGGGGTGCAACTCAATATTAGGAAGGTGTTCCTAATGGTTTGTACACTCAGTGTATCTGCCTGTATTCACCTATGCCATTTAGTAGACGCTTGTATCCTAAGCTTGCATCCAAATGTATGTGCATACATTTTCATATGGGTCGCCCCAGCGTGAATCAAACCCACAAACCTGGCATTGCTAGCTCCACCCACTACCAACATAGCCACACACCTCTGAGAGCATATGAAACTGTCAACCACATCAATCACTTCCAAACAAGTAAAAAGGACAAACTAGAATGACTCAGAGGAGGTAAGTGTATCCAGGGAGGAAGAGGAGACTGCTCCTCCTGAATTTCCCATACACCAGTGATGTAGGAGTATAGAGTATGGCTGGATCCCTACGGTAGCGTTTCCAATCTCTCTCATAAAAGGCTGTCATGCATTGATATCCAGTGACAAAAACATGCGCCTCTGGCAGCCTATAACTATAGCCCTCACTTTTATTCGCATCAGCCCTGTGTCGTCGAGGAGGAGGAAACACCGGCCAATCAAGGGGATTTATTTATGATGTGTTGAATAGATGAGCTCAAACGGATGTCCCACAGCAACTCTTTAAGACAATGTAATTACAATTATGAGAAGGGAGTGGTGAATCCAGCGTAGTGGGAGATGAAAGGATCACGGGGCTCTCCTGAAGAAATTGAATTGTATGCTCCCTGTGAGACGGCTGTCACGTGCGTGGTTAATGTGATTAGTACAGTAACAGTGGCGCACATGAGGAAACAGTGGCACTGCTGCTTCTCGGAGAACTTGATGAATCACGCAGAATCTGAATGGACTTACTCTTGCTGACAGGGTTATCCTAATGAAACAAAAGTGAATGCCCATTCCATATAAATAGAAATGGCATTTAGATGACTGTATATCTCAATGGTCCACTCACTGTTTGTGTTTGCTTGCTAGCAAGTGAGCTCGGTCAAGAACATGTCTTACAAAGGTAATCCATTTAGGGGACATTTGCTCCATTTACAACATCCCAATGTAACCACTGTTCCCAACCAAACCAGAGAAAGATATATACGAATGAATTACAATACTTGAGATGATCAGACAGGCACCGTGTTTGTCTCTATGTTGTGATGCCGTAGTGACGCCATAGTGACCAGCCTGGTGAACTGCCTGACCAGCTTCATGTCTGGTTTTGTGATCTTCACTGTGCTGGGGTACATGGCAGAGAAGAGAAATGTGAATGTGGAGGATGTAGCCCGAGACAAAGGTCAGTGGCCAAAACTCTTCTAGATAAATGTTTTTTTTCCCCGAATACCTGTTTCAAGTGTATTTGTCTGTTTTATTAAGTAACTGACTGTACATGTTCAACAGGAATGTATTTCTATATCTAGTGCAACAGTAGGAAATTGTAGCCTTTAGATTGTTATCAATATGGGATTTACCCCCGAACACCTCATCCCCAGGTCCAAGCTTACTCTTCATCACCTATCCAGAGGCCATAGCCAACATGACAGGGTCAACATTCTTCGCCATCATCTTCTTCGTGATGATGATCACTCTTGGGCTCGACAGCACGGTATGACAGAACTTGGGTTGAAGTGTCTCATCAGAAGAAGGAGACTTGCCTGTAACTTGATGTATCAGATTATCTCTGAACTAAGTGATGTCCTTAGGTCATGTGTAATCACACTCATTGACGTGGCCCTCTCTCGTCTCTGTCTCTGTCTCAGTTTGGAGGACTGGAGGCTATCATTACTGCTGTGATGGACGAATACCCTGATTACCTGGCGAACAGACGGGAGCTGTTTGTACTGGGCTTGGTTGTTGTGTGCTTTTTGGGCTCCCTCAGCACCCTTACCAATGTAGGTAACATGTAAATAAGAATGTAGCACTTTGAAGACAAACTTTGCAACAGTTAAAAAAAGGGCACATGAGGGATCTGGAAGCTCCTGATGCAACAGTAGTCGTTATAAGATGGCACAGGATTAATCAAATAATTACGTTTCAATAGAAACAAACGCTAAATTAACAATCTATATTAGTTTGATCAACTTGTCCAGAAGGAACCTTTCACCACATAAGTGACAGGTGTGTGTTTCTCTCAGGGCGGGGCCTATGTGGTGAAACTGCTGGAGGAATTTGGGGTGGGTTCCTCCATCATTGCTGTTGGTTTTCTTGAGGCCATCGCCGTTTCCTGGTTCTATGGTAAGAATGGTGATTTAATGGTGATGTTACATCTCACGCTTCCTATACTCCCAGTAGTCTTGCATGAGACAGAAATCATCATTTATTTTTTCTTGTAGTTGTTAAAGCGGAAGTAATGCATTATGCATCCTACTGACTCCTAAATTATATTGACAAAAATACTTTTTTCAGGTTTCACATGACAAGAAACTGTTTTAATAGTTCTTATCATAGTGTTGTTGAATGCTCTCTTTTCAATTTGTATTGCTTCCAGGTATCACGAGATTCAGCAATGACATTAAATCCATGTTAGGCTATTCTCCTGGATTATTCTGGAAGGTGTGCTGGGTGGCCATCAGTCCTGCATTTCTAGCGGTAAGCAGACCCGGAGGGGAAACCAACCAATAAGATTTGAAATGACGGAATATATTGTCGAATCCACCTAACAGGAAGCTTTGTTATCATACCCTCATCTAGACAATTAAAACTGATTTAACAGTGTTCGTCATCCACTAGTTCACAAATCTGACGCACATCAGGTGACTCAATCTGATTGGCCTACAGCTCCCTGTCACAGAGTTTCTGTACCGTATACGCTAGGAGTCAGGAAGCAGGTGCAGAAGGTGAGTTTAGTAATGAGAATAAGCAGATGAACAAAACAGGAGAACCGTACTGAACGCGAACAGAACCAATACTGCCTGAAGACTGGGGCTACTGAGGGCTAAACAAAGGGTACGTAACCAAGGTAATGATGAAGTCCAGGTGTGCATAACGATGGGGAGCAGGTGCGCGTAATGATAGTTGACACAGTTTTTTGTAAACCTCTCGTATATCGCAAACTTCAAATCCTCCTCATGGCCCTTTCTGGTAACCTGCCCTGTCCGGATCAATGGACATGGCAGGTTAAATGACATGGGTGGATGGTCAGTGTAGGATCAGATGTGCTAACATTTCATTTGGACTTTGCTAGAGATTGCATGGTAATATTTTGCTTAAAGCCTGCAGGTATAACGCTTTGTCCCTTGTAATAAGCATGTATCATCCTTTATAGTGGCTTAATATACAGTTTGTAAAATGCCATTGTCTCTAAGTTTCAACATTTCAACTAACTCAAAATGGCTGTTATTTAATCAGGCTCATTATGATATGATTATAAGACATTATAAGAGGGTCATGAATGTTCATGACAAGTATTACAATGTATTATAATAACACCATAATGCATTATACGTGCAGACTTTAAATAAAGTGTTGCCAACCATATTTTTCAGCATAGAACCCTCCTCCACCTTCAATTCTTCAGTCTGGAAGTAAAGGACACCCAGCTCACACTCAGCCTTAATGTCTCATATTTTTTTCTCCTGTTCATATTCTACAATCCTAAATGTCAACTTTATTCGCCTGCATAACGTAATATCCCTGCCTCCACTTTGCATACATCTCCTTTAATCTCTCTTAGCCTTCCGCTGCTGAAAGAGCTGTCATTTTCTTCTTTATTATTCACCCTTTTTTGTTTCTGCTCTCATCTCCCTCGTTGGTCTGTGATAATCTCGTAAAATAAAGATATACATTTTTATGTATTGAAATGGCTTTTCTGCTTTTTGGGGGGGAGGCACACAGGCATCTAATGCCATTGTCACATATGTGAATTCTAATTGAGAAAAATATGAGCATGACTTTTGAGACTTGTCTCTCTCCTTTCACAGTATATAATAGTGAGCTCCCTGCTTAAGCCACCTCCCCTCCAACTCTTTGACTACAAATACCCAGACTGGAGCATCACGGTGGGCTACGTCATCGGGGCCTCCTCCTTTATGTGGATCCCTATCTATATGGTCTACAAGCTGGTGTGGACCCCCGGATCACTGAAACAGGTCTGATGGACTCATGTACCGTGTTGACTATTGAGAAGAAATGGATGTGTAGTGTGTGGTCTGTGTGACTTATTGTCCTAAAAAGAAGCACCTAGTTAATATATTTCAATATGTGATGAGTGTATGGCAAATGGTTTAATTAATCATACACACTTGTTATCTCTTGTTACTCCATCCCTGGTCTCTACCTGTTGTTGTTCCCAGCGCCTAGCCGTATGTCTGAGACCTGAGAGGACCATTATGCCAGAGATCCACACAGACTCCCTCAACATGAGTCCTGTTCCATAGAAGGACCTATGTTGCCAAGAACCCAGCCAGGCACATCATGTTCTACCAATAGGCTCCTGAATGAGAACCAACTCAGCAGATACAGATCAATCTCATGGAGTGTTCAACAAGTCTTTTTTTTTTGTAGCTCAGTAAGTACAATAAACACAAATTGTCTGCAAGAGGGGACTTAATGTAAAGAGAAAACATTTCATATGAATTAATATTCAGTGTGAACGCGTCCTTCAAATACTGTCAGTATACAGTTTATTTTGGACAGAAAAATGTAGGTCTGATCACAAGACAGACTTCTACAGCTATTAAGATAAGGCAGTCACTTCTCACCAATTACTTGTTTATTTATTTAACCTGGCAAGTCAGTTAAGAACAAATACTGATTTACAATGATGGCCTACCAGGGAACAGTGGGTTAACTGCCTTGTTCAGGGGCAGAACAACCGATTTTTACCTTGTCAGCTCGGGGATTTGATCCTTTCGGTTAGTGGCCCAACGCTCTAACCACTAGGCTACCTGCCATCCATACTTCTTTCTGCTACATTATTAACAGTCAAAAAACATGACCCAGTCACATTAAATTACCCTTGCATGTTTTCTTTTTAATGATGTACCCTTTTAAGCAACCACAGTGAGAATCAGCTTTGGAAATTGTCTCATTAAAATCCCAAAACATTACATGCAGTGGAGATTTTTTAAGAAAAGTATCTTGTGTGTTGAAGATAAGATCAATAACCAGAAAACCTTTATTAATAACTGGGTTTCATACAAAGTATAGCAGATAATGTCATTTGTTTTGTGTGATAAGTAAAAAGTTACACTGTGTGGCTGACAAATGGTTGATGTCTTAAAGGTTTTTTGAACAGATTTTAACCGACAATAGTTCCTCACCAACATGCAAGTTAAAAGGATTACCTCAAAGAATGCAGTTAGCGGATGAGACCAAATACGCTGCTAAAAGTCTTTCCTTTTAGGTTATGCTTTATTTCATAGTCCGCTATTTACCTGTAATTTTCTTGGAAATGAAGGTAAAATGGTAATGACATAATTATTGTTACGTAATTGGTATCCTGGGTGTTTACCAATTGTTTTGAACCAGTTGGTACCAATTATTTAGATATACACTAGATGTCTAATTGTGGGCGCTGTGTCGAAGCCACTGTGCCTCCATCTTGGCACTCCACCACCGTTGAGAAAGAAAAAAAATTCTAAATGCATTTCTTAATGTCTACATTCGTTTTTGCAACATTTATTCTATTACCCACCTTAATGCATTCTTTTAAATTATATTATGTGAGCTAAACATAACGTTTAAAAAATGCATACATTTCCCTGAAAGTATCATTTTTAGTTACTGTCCCCACTACAACAACAAATACATAAATACATGGTATTTTGTCAGTTAAACATTTAATTGAAATACTGTAGAATTCCATTCATTCCTATGGAGGATTGCTCCTACTGGGGAGTGCCAATATGGCTGACCGGTGGCTTCAAAGCCGCTTAATGGCCAATGCATAGCGTCAGCAATCCAGGGTTTATATACATTATTGGTTGGTACCCATTTTTAGCAGTTTCTGGTATATTCCAGTTACATTGGGACTACAAAATAAATTGTTAACTTATTTTCTCCTAAGTGTTTGTTGTTGGGATAAACAACTTCCGGGTATATTCTGCCTTAAATCTGCCTAAATATTGTAGATACGTCAAAGCATTATAGACTCTGTATTGATATTATGCCTCTCCAGACAAACAAAAAAAAGGTTTTATTTTCTCTATGTGATAAGACTGTTTGAACTGTTAGTCAATCCCAAATCAAAGCCTATCAGGGATTGTAACACGTTTCCATTTACTCTCAACCTTTGTTTCATTTATCTCCAGAGAATAATGTGACGAGTCGTTTTAATTATGCTATATAATATTTGGAATGTTTTGTGATTTCAGTCTTACCTTTCTAAATAAAAAAGGAAGCAGGTCCCTGTATTTGTAGGATGTGACGGCAACTTTCTCGTATACATGTAATGAGAAGTTTAAAAAGATACTAAATATATAAACGTGTATTACATCCTCATGTTTTTGTCCTTCTTGAGCCAACTATTCATTTTTAGAACAACAAAACCATCTTAACGTGCCACATTTCAACTAAGCACATTTGCCACCGATTCGATTGCTTGCTGCTGTTCAACTTGACTGAAACAGTAAATGTAAACGCGCAGAGCCGAACGTGTGCCCGAAGTAGGGATGTCCATTACTGATAGCTGTCCCTCTCATGTCATTGTGGTAGCTGTCGCTGTAGACCTCAATGAGAGATTCTAATTAACAGCCTGATTTGCAATATCCAGAAACGATCAAAATGCAAGGTAATAGAACCGCTTCAAATGGTTTTAATGAAATGTTTTATTAAACAGAACCCCCCCAGAACCCATAGTCCCCCGCACACAACCCTGCTAAGCAAGGCTTGATCACGTCAAGGACCTCTGGTATGAGAAGCAGAGAAAATCAATGGGATTAGACAATTGCTCATTTGGGTATTTCTACAGAGGGAAGCTGAGTGACACACATCAAAGCTCCTTTGTGTGGACCGTTGCGGTAGAGTTGTCTCTCAAACAGACCTGCAGAGGAGACACATGAAAGGAGCGCTGGCTCAATGGCTGCTCTTTTATTACCATCAGAAATGAACAGCTCGGCAAACTTCACTGTGCGATGAAGAAACACCAGAGAAACATAAGGGCAACACTGTAACCAGAGGATCTACACAGTGTGACACAATGTCAGACTAAAATCGGACACACAAGAAGTATACTTTGTCTCTTGTCATTTTAAGATCAAGGAAATCACTCTTGAGATCTGAACGAGCAACCAGCCTCTCTAACCTCTAGGCTACCCAATATGTAATCTGTTCAAGTTCCATTTCAAGGCTGTCAATCAATATGAAGCGCATGTACAGAGTAGATGGACCATCTGGTTTTTAGGGAAGAAGAGAGATACAATGTTAACCTGAGATCTAAGTTCATGTTCCAAATATAGAAAAATAACAACATTAAAAACAAAAACAGAGTGATTGCTTGCAAATGGATAATCTAGTCCAGAGCGCCTGCCTTCTCATCATCGGTCAAACCACGAGAGAGAGAGAGAGAGAGAGAGAGAGAGAGAGAGAGAGAGAGAATGTATAATTGCCACAATCACCCAGGTCCTTGCAAAATATAACATCAACTCAGCAACTAGTTTGTCTCTGAACAATATCTTAACCCTGCCACAAAATCACGCAGCATGGCTGCACTGGTGGAGAAGTCTAGTTCCAGAGTGCTTCTTTAGTGATGCAGTGATGATTTATGGGGCTAGGAAGCCTCCAATTTCATTTCCAGCCCTATGTGGTAGAGACACTCTCCAGAACACATTACGCTTCTGGGGCTCGTCATTAAGAGCAGAAAAGAGTGTTTGTAATGGTACATCTGCTTTACTTGTTGCAACAGATGAAGTGGTAAAATCCAAATAAATCAGTCATTCGCATTATTATGTTAGAGTCTGTAACCACAAGCATCTTGACCTTTATGACATCACCCCATTGGTTCGTTGACATTAATCAATGTAGGGAATGTAATGATGGAAGCCCACACTTACATGATCTATAATTACTGAATTGTTTTCTTTCTTTAACGGATATTTAGTAGGCTATAGAATTCATAATATAAGAGAAAAGAGACCAACATACTCAAAGA
This sequence comes from Salvelinus namaycush, assembly GCF_016432855.1. NCBI lineage: Eukaryota > Metazoa > Chordata > Actinopteri > Salmoniformes > Salmonidae > Salvelinus > Salvelinus namaycush. The sequence continues at coordinate 11,305,069 of NC_052324.1, read as the reverse complement.
GAAACACAGAATAGGCTAGTCTTGCAAAGTTATACAGTATAGTACAAATAACTTGCATTTCCTTTACGGCTATTCTATCCGATATGATAACCCTACTGTACACAATTTCCTATTCAGTATCTAATGTGAAATCACAATGAAGCAAAAAATATCTTAACCGCAAGTCACACTCTAGGCCTAATTAAATAAGAAACTGAGTAGAATTACTCGACTAGATGATACTGAGTGATAGATAGGCTACGCAACTGAAATACTGTGTTTTGAAGCCACCGTGCCTCCATTTTGGCAATCCCCCACAATTGTATAAAATAACTTTGAAGGTATAGAAATGCATTTCTTAATGTCTACACTTGTTTTTGCAACACTTATTCTAGTACAGACACCTTAATGCATACCTTTACTATGTGAGCTAAACATAAAAAATGTAATAATAATAATAATAATATAAAAACATTTTTCAAAGTTCTGTCGCTGTCCCCACTACAACAACAAATACTTAAATACATGTCATTTGGGGTGTAGATTTCAGCATGCGTACGGGTGCACACAGTGTCAGAATGAGCCGAGCACTCGCTCATGTCTGGATCTTGGAATCAGCACACCGCTGAGCCATAGAGTACTGGTTGACTTAACCTAACTACAGTAATGGATGTTACCGTTTCCTCAGGAACCCACAAAGATGAAGTAAACAATTGTAATCGCTGAATTCCCTTTGTGTTTGAAAAGAAAGAAGCGAAACAAATGATTTTGTATTCGAATTTTGCATTGTTTAAAGTTGAGAGATATCATTCACGCAAAGTAATGAGACTGGGTGTGTTAGTAGCTATGCCTCCGGTATAATATGGTAAGTTGGCCTCATGTATACAGTAGGCCCTCGAACAAATAAATAAAACGGAGTTAACTGTATACAACTTTCTTTACATTATATTTATTTATTCAGAGCTGTTGAATGAATGAAGCTGTTTCTTAAACTGGCAGCATGATATTTTTATTTTAACTAGGCAAGTCAGTTTAGAACAAATTCTTATTTACAATGATGGCCTACCCTGGCCAAACCCTAACCCGGAAGACGCTGGGCCAATTGTGCGCCGCCCTATGGGTCTCCCAATCACGGCCAGTTGTGATACAGCCTGGAATCTGTAGTGACGCCTCTAGCACTGAGATGCAGTGCCTTAGACTGCTGCGCCACTTGGGAACCCAAATATAAATGCATTATTACATTGACTGAACTGTGGGCCTACTGAAACCATTATCAATTGTGTTGGTATCTATCAAATAAAAATAACACACTATATTTATTGCGTTTGGACATGGTCATTTATTACATTTCTCATTTGTTGAGTTGAAATGTCTGATATTGCACTATATTTCAAAAGTCTATTTTCTCTGTTATCACAACATACTGTATCTCAAATCCTATAGTTAACTTGAAATTGCCATATCCTGCAGGTTTTGTTCCTACATGATTCCTGCAGGAATGTACTTGGTCCTGCAGGAATTGCCATATCCTGCAGGAATATCAAAATCCTGCAGGGTTCGGTCCTGCAGGATTCCTGCATGAATTGTCATGTTTGTGCAGGATTTTCAACATTTATGCAGGACAAGTCATACTCTTGCAGGAGCATCAGGGACTTTTCCTGCAGGATTTTGTCAATCCTACAGGATCCCTGCAGGACACCTGAACAATTACTTCACAAATGGTTGAATTCCTGCAGGATTCCTGTAGGACTTTTTTTTCAGGGCATATGTGGTCCTACAGAATCAACATTTGTGTAAAGTTTTTATGCGGGTTACTGTTGCCCAGGGCTACTCAAGTACTATTTGAAAAGGTCCGGTCACACAAATTCCCTGGTGGTGACGATTGTCATGGCAGTTTGTGTATATAAACCATTTAGTCACTGGTGAAGCAGTGCAGCGACGTCATGCTGTCCGACTGGATCCAGGGGAATCAACAACCAAGGGATTCAACAATCAAAAATCCATACGCATAGCTTGCTGTATCTGTCTGACATGCTGACCACACCGCCCGCGTTGCGTGAGTGAGCGTTGCGAAAGCCATTTACACATACATGTCATTCAATCAATTTATCCAAACTGCTCACGTGAGTCAACAACCGATTTCAACCTGTGTGTCCTGATCGCGTCTGGTGTAGATGGACAAAATCAACATGCGCACGAGGACGCACACGCATGCCCGGTCTAGTCAGCATGTGATGTGATAAACGGGAATATAAAACATCAGGGACAGTGTCCATCATTTGTATAAACCTTTATTCATTTGAATTTTTTTGTTTTGTTTAGCCTAATAAAGTTCATACCACTGGATTGTGTGTCTCGGTTACACCATATTATTTGATATGATTTGATGTATTTTTTTATGTGACGTAATATTCCTGCTGCTGTTAAAACCTGTTGAGGACAGAGGGCGCTGTTTTCACTTTGGGGGAAAATCGTGCCCAATTTAATAAACGGCCTCGTACTCAATTCTTGCTCGTACAATATGCATATTATTATTACTATTGGATAGAAAACACTCTCTAGTTTCTAAAACCGTTTGAATTATATCTGTGAGTAAAACAGAACTCCTTTTGCAGCAAACTTCCTGATAGGAAGTGGAAAATCTGAAATCGATGCACTCTTCTAGGGGCTGCCTATTAAAGTCCTTGTTATTTATTAGTTTAGATGCACTTCATACGTCTTCCACTAGATGTCGACAAGCAGTGAGAGAAGAAATTGAGTGTGTAACTTGATCTGGACTCGAATCATAGCTCTTGGCATGACGTGTCACCAGTTTCCTGTTTTCTGGAGAGCGCGAGGAGGGACCTGGATTTGCCTTCTGATAAGCTGCCGTTATGGACGACTAATATCTCCGGCTTTGATTTTATTTGATACATGTGACAATATCATCGTAAAGTATGTTTTTTCAATATAGTTTAATCAGATTATTGAATTTTTTTCGGGAGTTTTGCCGTGTTCCGTTCTCTTCCGTTTGTTGACATGGAGAGATTCGCGCCACTTGGCAAGTGTGCTTGCTAAATCGAGAGGGAAAAAGGCCGTTCTAAATCCAAACAACGATTGTTCCCGACAAAGGACCCCTTGTACAACATTCTGATGAAAGATCAGCAAAAGTAGGACCCATTTTATGATGCTATTTCATATATCTGTCGAACATGTTGTGCTAGTCGTTTGCGCCCAGCTTTTGGGTACTCTCTCGCTATACCTAAGCTGGATGTCGTAATGAAGTTATTTTTAGAATTCTAACACGGCGATTGCATTAAGAACTAGTGTATCTATCATTTCCTGTACAACATGTATTTTTTAGTTATGTTTATGAATAGTCATTTGGTCAGAATATGTGTGTCAGAAAAAGTGTCAGAAAAATATCCGGACGTTGTGGGAAAAATATGCTACATTAGCACAATGTATAACCACTGATTTCAGCTCTAAATATGCACATTTTCGAACAAAACATAAGTGTATGTATAACCTGATGTTATAGGACTGTCATCTGATGAAGCTTATCAAGGTTAGTCAAAAATTATATATCTTTTGCTGGTTTGTCACGATCGCTAACTTTTACTACTGGGGAATGGCTTGTGTTTCTGGCTATTGTGGTAAGCTAATATAACGCTATATTGTGTTTTCGCTGTAAAACACTTAAGAAATCGGAAATATTGGCTGGAATCACAAGATGCCTGTCTTTCATTTGCTGTACACCATGTATTTTTCAGAAATGTTTTATGATGAGTATTTAGGTATTTGACGTTGGTGTCTGTAATTATTCTGGCTGCTTTCGGTGCAATTTCTGATTGTAGCTGCAATGTAAACTATGATTTATACCTGAAATATGCACATTTTTCGAACAAAACATAGATTTATTGAATAACATGTTATAAGACTGTCATCTGATGAAGTTGTTTGTTGGTTAGTTTGGTTGGTTCTTGGTTAGTTAGGTTGGCTTTGTGCATGCTACCTGTGCTGTGAAAAATGTCTGTCCTTTTTTGTATTTGGTGGTGAGCTAACATAAATATACGTGCTGTTTTCGCTGTAAAACATTTTAAAAATCGGACATGTTGGCTGGATTCACAAGATGTGTACCTTTCATTTGCTGTATTGGACTTGTTAATGTATGAAAGTAAAATATTTCAAAAAAATATATTTTGAATTTCGCGCTCTGCCTTTTCAGTGGAATGTGGGAGGAGTTCCGCTAGCGGAACGCCAGAGTCAGACAGGTTAAATGATTGTTCACGTTATTTATCTTTATTTCATAACATTGTTGTATTTATTTGAAGATATTTGCTTAGTTGCCCTGAGATACTGGATGATTAGTTGTGCCTTCAGAAAGTATTTATACCCCTTGACTTATTCCACATTTGTTGTTACAGCCTGAATTCAAAATGGATTTGATTTCCCCCCCGCACCCATCTACACACAATACCCCATGATCACAAAGTGAAAACATGTTTTTAGACATTTTTGCCAATTTAGTGGAAAATAAATAAAGAAATCTCATTTATATAACTATTCACCTCCCTGAGTCAATGCTTTGTAGAACCACCTTGGCAGGCGATTACAGCTGGGAGTCATCTTGGGTATGTCTGTAACAGCTTTGCACATCTGGATTAGGGATTTTCTTCCATTCTGCCTTGCTGATTTTCTGTTAAACTCTGTTAAATTAGATGGGGAGCGGCATTGAACAGCAATCAAGAAGTCTTTCCACAGATTTCCAATAAGATTCAAGTCTGAGTTTTGCCTGGGCTACTCAAGGACTTTCACATTGTTATTCTGAAGCCATTCCAGCATTGCTTTAGCGGTATGCTTAGAGTCATTGTCCTGTTGGAATGTAAATCTACACCCCAGTCTGTCGTTTTGTATTCTGAAGCAGGTTCTCATCAAGGATTTGCCTGTATTTGGCTTCATTCATTATTCCCTCTATCCTTACCAATCTCCCAGTCCCTGCCTCTGAAAACATCCCCATAGCATGATGCTGCCAGCACCATGCTTCACGGTAGGGATGGTGTTAGACGGGTGATGAGCTGTGCCTGGTTTTTTCCAGATATAGCACCTTGCATTCAGGCCAGACTTACATTTTTGACTCATCAGACCCCAGAATCTTTTGCCTTTTGGTCTCAGTCTTTCACATGCCTTTTTGCAAACTCCAGGCGTGATGTCATGTGCCTTTTTCTCAAGAGTGGCTTTTGTCTGGCCACTCTCCCATAAAGCCAAGATTGTTGAATTACTGTAGAGAGAAATTGGGTTCTTGGTCACCTCCCGGACTATGACGACTCAGGATATGACCCAGATGCAGACACAGGAGGCGGATTGTACAGTTCTCAGGGGACAGGCCAGGGCAGGTCGAGGGCAGGCAGATAGCCAGACCCCCTCTCTCTCACAGGAGAGGGGGGTGCTGGGCCAGTTGTATGACATCTCACGCCAATCGTACATTTTATGCAGCAAAGAACCCTCTCCTGCTCTTCAGTACCAACCAAAGGAACGCCTTTGTCCTCCAGGTAACTTTTGCCACCAAAACTATAACGTCCAAAAAGTGAATATTGGAACAATATTTCTAAGATAGGAATGTTAAGAATGGTTAGTGGGGATCTAAAGAATAATCATGTCATATTGCTTTTCATTGTGTGGTGTTTTTAAAAAACGTAACCCCATCCATTATGATGTTAATACAATATGCATAATGATGAGCCTATTTTTGTTAAGATAGGAATGTGATTTTAGTTTTCTAACGAGATCATAGTTTTCATGTCCATTGCACATTAACTAAGCCACACCCGAATGAGGTCAGAAGAGCGTGTCAGTGTGATGGAACCGCTCTTTTCGACCAGAGTGCTTAAAAGGACTCGTTAAGAATGAACATGTAGACCAAAAGACGTGAGACTGTGGTCCACACGTTGAAATGGTTCGAAACTTTGAACTGAGAACAGCAGACGTGAAGCCGTGGCCACACGTTGAAATGGTTGGAAACTCAACACGGGGTGAAGAAAAACTCACTAGACCAAAACATTGAGTTTGCAGCTGTGCATGTAAAGGGATCTAGAACTTTGACTAAAGACACAAGGTGGGAAGGAAGAAAATCCCATCTCAGACAATCACAGAGTATCTGATCTATTTGAACACTCCACTACAAGACCAAAACTAAGAAGAAGGACATTGTGACCTCTGGTGGACAACCAGAGCCTTACACCCATCGAGCCATTCCCCATAGAAGGATCGATTGGTTTCAACAGAGAGACGACAGATAAAGACATCTACACGTAAATACATTGCATTTCTTACCAAAACGGGCAGCGGCTCGTGTGCAAAGTATATGGTTACTGTGAGCGTAGTTACCAAATGTACGAAAAATGTCCCTTTCCCCCTATCTTTCTATTTTCCTCACCCCCTTTTCCATCTTTGTGTAATAAGCCGTCATATCTTGTCAGTCCTCTAGGGACTTTTGTCTCATGTACAGTTGAAGTCGGAAGTTTACATACACCTTAGCCAAATACATTTCAACTCAGTTTATCACAATTCCTGACATTTTATCCAAGTACAAATTCCCTGTCTTAGGTCAGTTAGGATCACCACTTTATTTTAAGAATGTGAAATGAGTGATTTATTTCAGCTTTTATTTCTTTCATCACATTCCCAGTGGGTCAGAAGTTTACATACACTCAATTAGTATTTAGTAGCATTGCCATTAAATTGTTTAAATTGAGTCAAACGTTTCGAGAAGCCTTCCACAATCTTCCCACAATAAGTTGGGTGAATTTTGGCCCATTCCTCCTGATAGAGCTGGTGTAACTGAGTCAGGTTTGTAGGCCTCCTTGCTCGCACACGCTTTTTCAGTTCTGCCCACAAATGTTCTATGGGATTGATGCTTCTACTGTGAAGGATGAGGGAATTAGAGCTGATTGAGTCAGGTGTCTGGCAGAGTGCCACGAGGCACGCCCCCATGAGAGGTAGCTGCGTTCCATCGCATTTCTACAGACAAAGGAATTCTCCGGTTGAAATATTATTGAAGATTTATGTTAAAAACATCCTAAAGATTGATTCTATACATCGTTTTACATGTTTCTACGAACTGTAATGGATTTTTTTTACTTTTCGTCTGGCCTGCGCATCATGAATTTGGATTTTGGAACTAAACGCGCAAACAAAAAGGAGGTATTTGGACATAAATTATGGACGTTATCGAACAAAACAAACATTTATTGTGGAACTGGGATTCCTGGGAGTGCATTCTGATGAAGATCATCAAAGGTAAGTGAATATTTATAATGCTATTTCTGACATCTGTTGACTCCACAACATGGCGGATATCTGTATGGCTTGTTTTGGTCTCTGAGCGCTGTACTCAGATTATAGCATGGTGTGCTTTTTCCGTAAAGTTATTTTGAAATCTGACATAGCGGTTGCATTAAGGAGAAGTTTATCTAAAGTTCCATGTATAATACTTGTATCTTTAATCAATGTTTATTATGAGTATTTCTGTAAATTGATGTGGCCCTCTGCAAAATCACCGGATGTTTTGGAGGCAAAACATTACTGAACATAACGCGCCAATGTAAACTAACTTTATCGAACAAAACATACATGTATTGTGTAACATGAAGTCCCATGAGTGTCATCTGATGAAGATCATCAAAGGTTAGTGATTAATTTGATCTCTATTTCTGCTTTTTGTGACTCCTCTCTTTGGCTGGAAAAAATGGCTGTGTTTTTCTGTGACTAGGTACTGACCTAACATAATCAGATGGTCGTCGTAAAGCCTTTTTGAAATCGGACACTGTGGTGGGATTAACAACAAGTTTATCTTCAAAATGGTGTAAAATACTTGTATGTTTGAGGAATTTTAATTATGAGATTTCTGTTTGAATTTGGCGCTCTGCACTTTCACTGGCTGTTGTCAAGTCGATCCTGTTAACGGGATCTCAGCCATAAGAAGTTTTAAAAGGGTTAACAAACATAAGTAATTATTTATTTAGGTTTTTATTTTGACAAAATTCATTAAGTGAATGAAATACTGTACTTAAATCCTTTACTTAAAGACTCCCATTTCTCCAGGCATGCTGTATGCAAATGACCCAAATTATTGGGTAACACTTTATATACAATGAACAAAAATATAAAATCAACATGCAATAATTTTAAAGATTTGACTGAGTTACAGTTCAAATAAGGAAATCAGTCAATTGAAATATATTCATTAGGCTCTAATCTATGGATTTCACATGACTGGGAATACAGATATGCATCTGTTAGTCACAGATACCTTAAAAAAAGGTAGGGGCATGGATCAGAAAACCAGTCAGTATCTGGTATGACCATCATTTGCCTCATGCAGCGCGACACACCTTCATCGGGCTGTTGATTGTGGCCCGTGGAATGTTGTACCACTCCTCTTCAATGGCTGTGCAAAGTTGCTGGATATTGGCGGTAACTGGAACACGCTGTCGTACACTTCAATCCAGAGCATCCCAAACATGCTCAATGGGTGACATGTCTGGTGAGTATGCAGCCCATGGAAGAACTGGGACAATTTCAACTTCCAGGAATTGTGTACAGATCCTTGCGACATCGGGCCGTGCAATATCATGCTGAAACATGAGGTGATAATGGCGGATGAATGGCACAACAATGGGCCTCAGGATCTCGTCACGGTATCTTAGTGCATTCCAATTGCCATCAATAAAATGCAATTGTTCGTTGTCCGTAGCTTATGCCTGCCCATACCATAACACCACCATGTGGCACTCTGTTCACAACGTTGAGATCAGCAAACCGCTCGCACTTTCACGCCTGCTCCCGCTCTTTCCCCCTGGCACTCGAGGGCGCCAGGCTCCCCAGCATTGCACACTCCTACCACCATCATTACGCACACCTGCCTTCCCCCCGTCACGCGCATCAGCGATTATTGGACTCACCTGGACTCAATCACCTGTTTATTACCTCCCCTATATTTGTCAGTTCCCCAGCTCGGTTCCCCGCTGCTGCATTGATTATCATTTGTCATTGTATATCCGTGGGTTCCTAATTAAATATCAACTCTCCGTACCTGCTTCTTGTCTCCGGCGTCAGTTGTTTCACGCCCACACAACACCATACACGCTGTTTGCCATCTGCCCAGTACAGTTGAAACTGGGATTCATCTGTGAAGAGCACATTTCTCCAGCGTGCCAGTGGCCATCGAAGGTAAGCATTTGCCCACTGAAGTCAGTTACAATGCAGAACTGCAGTCAGGTCAAGACTCTGGTGAGGACGACGAGCACGCAAATGATCTTCCCTGAGACGGTTTCTAACAGTTTGTGCAGAAATTCTTTGGTTGTTCAAACCCACAATTTCATCAGCTGTTCGGGTGGCTGGTCTCACACGATCCCGCAGGTGAAGAAGCCAGATGTGGAGGTCCTGGGCTGGCGTGGTTATAAGTGGCCTGCGGTTGTGAGGCCTGTTGGACGTACTGCCAAATTATTTTAAACAACGTTGGAGTCGGCTTATGGTAGAAAAATTAACATTCTATTCTCTGGCAACAGCTCTGGTGGACATTCCTGCAGTCAGCATGCCTGTTTCATGCTACATCAAAACTTTAGACATCTGTGACATTGTGTTGTGTGACAGAACTGCACATTTTAGAGCAGAAGGTGCACCTGTGTAATGATCATGCTGTTTAATCAGCTTCTTGATATGCCGCACCTATCAGGTGGATGGATTATCTTGGCAAATGAGAAATGCTCACTAACAGGGATGTAAACAAATTTGTGCACAAAATGTAGGAGAAATAAGCTTTTTGTGCATATGGAACATTTCTGGGATCTTTTATTTCCGGTCATGAAACATGGGACCAACACTTTACATGCTGCGTTCATATTTTTGTTCAGTATAATATAACTCATGAATAATCCATTCTAAATGGTTTACATATTTGATATGCTTATTAACTGCTTATACATGTTTAAAAATGTTAACAGATTATTAATGTTACTTATTCATAGTTTATAAATAGTCTATTCATGTTTATTCATTAAAGTTATTATAAAGAGTTAGGCATTATTGAGTCCAAAGCAAGTTACTTAAAAATAAAAACAGAATTCAGGTTTGAGACATGGACTGAAGCATCAGTGTAAATGTGAATGAGAGGGCAACAGACAAACAGTAATTTTTGGGGGCATGCCACTCAACAAAGCCTCTTTTCACATGTGCACCACTCATCAATGAGCATCAGATTTACATTCGTTCTTACATTCATTAAAAAACAGGTTAAGGTGGTTGAGTGAACTCATCCCCTTAATCCAAAGTCATGGAAACAGAGTGCTCTGTTGGATCTGGTCCCTTCTTTCATGTTAAAGTGGTGGAAAACGGGACCCAGGCCCATATTCATAAAGCATCTCAGAGTAGGAGTTCTGATCATGTCCCAAGCAATTTGGGCATGTGCCGAGAGCCCGAGGGAGGGATCAACACATGCCCCCATTTTTGGCTCTCTATTCTAAACACCAGATGGGGATTGGGTTTGAGTCAAATACTAACCTTCACAGGGATATATATTTAGAAATCTAAAAGTTGTCTGAACTTTATTCCTCTACATTAGGTCATCTTTATAATTGTATTTAGCATATTTACTATATTCTGGATTAAACCTTTTTAATCCCAGACTCTGAGTCTCTATAGCGCCAATATAGATGAACTCACTGATGTGGTGTGCAGTTACATCTCCTTCTGTGAAAATACAGCAATCCTAGCAAAATGTTTACTATTTATCCCTTGAAGGGCTTATTGTGTAAAATAAATATTGCTTTCTATGAAGGCTATGTGACTGCTAAAAGGGAATCTAGACTGAAATATGAGAAGATTGAGGATGAACTCAGTAGCAACAATCTGAGGGCTGCCTGGAATGGAATGAGAACTGTGGTTGGGCTACAAGACAAGGGAAACAAGATGATACAGGTTGACGGTTTTAACTCAAAGGACTGGCTGATAAAACCATTTAGCTTATCTCAGATTTGACAATCAGACCTTTAGTGGAGGAATTACTGAGATGCGTATGAGGACAATTGCTACTCCCAAAATTGAATTTAGCATCCAGTGTCACGAGCGTATTCAGACAGACCAAAGTTAAAAAGAGCGCAGGACCAGACAACATTGATGGACAGGTACCTACATCATGTGCCGAACAATTCAGTGGAATTTTTCATCACATTTTCACTCGAGCTGCAGAAGGTGCCTAAACTCTGGAAGTATGTTACTGTTGTTCCTGTGGCAAAAAGCAAATTCCCCAAGTTGCTAAATGACTTTAGTGGCACTGACGTCCTCGGTGATGAAATCATTTTGAGAAGTTAATCAAGAAGGATGTACTGCGTCAGGTTGAGTTTGCATACAGGGCCAAGCGAGGGATGGAGGACCCCACTCTAACCCTACTCAACTTCCTCTACAAGCACCTGGAGGGCCAAAAAAAAACACACGAGGCTTCTGTTCATGGACTTCTCGTCTCCCTTCAATACTATCCAGCCTCACATACTAGCAGAGAAGCTCCTCTCCCACATCAAGCTGGATGTGAGCATTGTGGGCTGGATAGTGGACTTCCTTACCGACCAGTCCCAACAAGTGTGAGTAAAAGGCGTCATGTCAAAGCAGCTCTGCTCCTCCGCCGGTTGGTAAGGTTGTGTCTTCTCTCCTCTCCTGTACATACTTTACACTAATGACTGTCGTAGCGAATATGAAAACAGGTACATCAAGTTTGCTGATGACTGTCATCGTCGGTCTACTACAGGATGGAGAGTCTGAGCATGGGCCTGTGGTAGATGACTTTGTGTCATGGTGTGAGAACTTCTTCCTCCAACTGAATGTCTCCCAAACTAAAGATATTGACTTCAGAAGGCTGTCACTGAACCCCACACCCACTGTGGTCATGGGACATGACATTGAGCTGGTCAGTACCTGGGAACAGTGCTGGACAACAAGTTGACGTTTGAGGAGAACACATACCATCTGAGAAAGATGAACTCTTTTGTCAGCAAGACAATGATGACACTGTTTTACAGGAGTTTTATTGAATCCGTATTGATGTTCTCAAAGGTGGCTTGGTTTGGCAATCTTAATGTTTGCAACAGAAATAGGTTGTACAGGGTGGTTAAGGTGGCCAGCAAGGTCATCAGAAGGCAACAAGCACAGCTCAGTGACGTTCAGAAAGCAAGTGGTGAAGAGAACTAACGGTATCAGACTGTCCTGGTCACCCCCTCCTTGACCATTTTGCACTTCTCCCCTCAGGTCATCAAAGACTTCCCAAACTCAATAGCAACATATACAATAACTATTTTATCCCGCAGGCCATTAACTTTCTGAATCTGCACATGAAATGTCCATCTATTGCTGCACTTCTGCACAATGATTACTCCTTTTTATCCATCTCATTGTTTCATGTTGTGTTTATATCGATTGTATGGTTGTCACTGTTTTGAATGTTTTTTATTGTTGAACCCCGACTGCACAACAAATTTCCCAATTGGGAGAAAAAATATAATTTGGAATAGTAGAGAAGCATATTAGAGATGGGCCATCTGGTGGCTTGAGAGTTAAATAATTAATGCATGTGAAAAAGAACCCCAAACACCAAGCTGTGACAGAGCATTAAGGTATCTTACAAAATGGGGTTGTTCTCATTGTTAGACAAGTTAGCACGCACACCTTTATCAGGTAACAGTTGGCTAGAAAATACACTTAAATGGATAATTGAAAAAAAAGGGACTTCTCATAGCTGCCAAAAAGGTAAATAGTGCAATTATCCACAGTACTTTTTCACCATTTGGAAGCTACATCAGTGTGTAATCACCTTCTTAGTGTTCAAATGCCTATATATTTTGTTGTTGCCTGTTTTTCCCTTTTTAAGTGTTACAGGAGACATCGAAGTGAGACTGGTTGCATGGTGCTTAAAACATATGACACCATGATGTAGCTGTCGCTTTCAAAGAGATTCACAATTGGTACTCACTCACATGCTGTCAAGATTAGAAAAGGTCAATAATACACAAGGTGACAGCATTACTACAAGCATCTAAACTGAAAATCTACCTCAAACCAGATCCCTCGACTAAAATGTCAAATTGTAATAAAATCAATAAAGAATAGAAATAGTTGAAGACACCAAAACCATTTCCCTGTTGCTCATTTTGTGTCTAATTTTGTTTTTTAAATGTGAAATTTGGAAAGATGACAGGTATCTGATTATGAATAATCGCTCTCAGTTCATGGAGAGGGCTAATAGAATTTTCGATTCCATTTTCAGAGTTGATTCCTCTTACACAATATGGTGCCCGTGTATATCCACCATAATATTTTTTATAGCATCCAATTGGATTACGGTAAACAGTTCAGATGCTCTAATTGGTCAGTGTGGTACGCACAGAGCAGATGTCAGGATTTGAATGAAGGCGGTGACTATATTTAGCCAAACAAAACATACCACCCATTCATAGATCTATGTGATAATCTAACCATATATACCAAGGATTATTGATGAAACAATACAAAGGGCATTGCTGTGACCAATTAATCCAGTCCTGTAAAACGGTGAAATCTGAAAATTTACAGCAATTCAGGGGTCATTCACCAGTCAATGATCAGGGCAGATTTGTGTCTGAAAAACGATTGTGTTTTTATGATCAGAAAAAGGAATGGGTTTGCGCCATCTGCTGTTATTCTTAGCAAGAAGCAGGCTAGGAAACAGCTACTTGTAAAAGAATAAGCCATAGTTCACCCAAATTGAAATAAAGTGCATTTATTTAAGAAAGAAAACAATTTGAAACCAACATCAGTTAACAAATGCTTTCTTGAATTCTGTTAAAAAAATAAGCTTACCTGCTAGCAAATAAAGCAGTACGAAGACTGTTCCCCAGAAATCTAATCAAAGTGAACTCTAGTACTTTAGAGAATGTTCTGCTGTTTGGCAACTTGATCATTAGCCGTTTTGAGCTCAAGCCCCCAGAAAACATACAAAAAGACGCATCAGTAACATGCCCAAAGTGCTGTTGGTTATCAGTGTAATTAACTACATTGGTTAATTAATTTTATGTCCAGCAACACCACTGGACGGGAAACATTTTTTTAAGCCCCTTGATCACAGCTTTAAAGATGAGACATTTCAAATGTTCTCTGCTGTCTTTAGTAGGTCTGGCCTAAGTAGCAGTAGAACACTGATCCTCCCAACCAAATCATGTCTGTGGCCCAAGCCCAAATGGAATCAAGACCCTACTATGCACTTGTGGAGATATACAGTATATCACAAAAGTGAGTACACCCCTCACATTTTTGTAAATATTTGAGTATATCTTTTCATGTGACAACACTGAAGAAATTACACTTTGCTACAATGTAAAGTAGTGAGTGTACAGCTTGTATAACAGTGTAAATTTGCTGTCCCCTCAAAATAACTCAACACACAGCCATTAATGTCTAAACCGCTGGCAACAAAAGTGAGTACACCCCTAAGTGAAAATGTCCAAATTGGGCCCAATTAGCCATTTTCCCTCCCCGGTGTCATGTGACTCGTTAGTGTTACAAGGTCTCAGGTGTGAATGGGGAGCAGGTGTGTTAAATTTGGTGTCATCGCTCTCACACTCTCATACTGACTGGTCACTGGAAGTTCAACATGGCACCTCATGGCAAAGAACTCTCTGAGGATCTGAAAAAAAAGAATTGTTGCTCTACATAAAGATGACCTGGGCTATAAGAAGATTGCCAAGACCCTGAAACTGAGCTGCAGCACGGTGGCCAAGACCATACAGCGGTTTAACTGGACATGTTCCACTCAGAACAGGCCCCGCCATGGTCGACCAAAGAAGTTGAGTGCACGTGCTCAGCGTCATATCCAGAGGTTGTCTTTGGGAAATAGACGTATGAGTGCTGCCAGCATTGCTGCAGAGGTTGAAGGGGTGGGGGGTCAGCCTGTCAGTGCTCAGACCATACGCCGTACACGGCATCAAATTGGTCTGCATGGCTGTCGTCCCAGAAGGAAGCCTCTTCTAAAGATGATGCACAAGAAAGCAAGCAAACAGTTTGCTGAAGACAAGCAGACTAAGGACTAAGAACCATGTCCTGTGGTCTGATGAGACCAAGATAAACTTATTTGGTTCAGATGGTGTCAAGCGTGTGTGGCGGCAACCAGGTGAGGAGTACAAAGACAAGTGTGTCTTGCCTACAGTCAAGCATGGTGGTGGGAGTGTCATGGTCTGGGGCTGCATGAGTGCTGCCGGCACTGGGGAGCTACAGTTCATTGAGGGAACCATGAATGCCAACATGTACTGTGACATACTGAAGCAGAGCATGATCCCCTCCCTTCGGAGACTGGGCCGCAGGGCAGTATTCCAACATGATAACGATCCCAAACACACCTCCAAGACGACCACTGCCTTGCTAAAGAAGCTGAGGGTAAAGGTGATGGACTGGCCAAGCATGTCTCCAGACCTAAACCCTATTGAGCATCTGTGGGGCATCCTCAAACGGAAGGTGGAGGAGTGCAAGGTCTCTAACATCCACCAGCTCCGGGATGTCGTCATGGAGGAGTGGAAGTGGACTCCAGTGGCAACCTGTGAAGCTCTGGTGAACTCCATGCCCAAGAGGGTTAAGGCAGTGCTGGAAAATGATGGTGGCCACACAAAATATTGACACTTTGGGCCCAATTTGGACATTTTCACTTAGGGGTGTACTCACTTTTGTTGCCAGCGGTTTAGACATTAATTGCTGTGTGTTGAGTTATTTTGAGGGGACAGCAAATTTCCAGTTATACAAGCTGTACACTCACTACTTTACATTGTAGCAAAGTGTAATTTCTTCAGTGTTGTCACATAAAGATATACTCAAATATTTACAAAAATGTGAGGGGTGTACTCACTTTTGTGATATACTGTAATTGGCAATACAATTTTTTAAAAATTTTTATTCCCCAAGCCCATCAGAGGGCAAGTTAAATGTATTACCATATCACGTACACCTATCAAATCTTCTCAGGTCTGCACAAGAGCATACAGTGCCTTTGGAAATTATTCAGACCCCTTGACTTTTCCACATTTTATTACGTTACAGCCTTATTCTAAAATGGATAACATACAAAAATAATCCTCAGCAATCTACACACAATACTCTATAATGACAAAGCAAACAGGTTTTTAGAAATGAGAAATACCTTATTTACATAAGTATTCAGACCCTTTGGTATGAGACTCAAAATTGAGCTAAGGTGCATCCTGTTTCCATTGATCATCCTTGAGATGTTTCTACAACTTGATTGGAGTCCACCTGTGTTAAATTCAATTGATTGGACATTATTTGGAAAGTCACACACGTCTATATAAGGTCCCACAGTTGACAGTGTATGTCAGAGCAAAAACCAAACCATGAGGTCGAAGAATTTGTCCGCAGAGCGAGACAGGATTGTGCCGAGGCACAGATCTGGGAAGGGAACCAAAAAATGTCTACAGCATTGAAGGTCACCAAGAACACAGTGGCCTCCATCATTCTTAAATGGAAGAATTTTGGAACCACCAAGACTCTCCCTAGAGCAGGCCGCCCGGCCAAGGTGAGCAATCGGGGGAGAAGGGCCTTGGTCAGGGAGGCAACCAAGAACTCGATGGTCACTCTGACAGAGCTCTAGAGTTCCTCTGTGGAGATGGGAGAACCATCTATGCAGCACTCCACTAATCAGGCCGTTATGGTAGAGTGACCAGACGGAAGCCACTCCTCAGTCAAAGGCACATGACAGTCTGCTTGCAGTTTGCTAAATGGCACCTAAAGACTCTCAGACCATGAGCAAAAAGATTCTCTGGTCTGATGAAACCAAGATTGAACTCTTTGGCCTGAATGCCAAGCGTCACGTCTGGAGGAAATGTGGCACCATACCTACGGTGAAGCATGGTGGCAGCATCATGCTGTGGGGATGTTTTTCAGCAGCAGGGACTGGGAGACTAGTCAGGATCGAGGGAAGATGAACGAAACAAAGCACAGAGAAATCCTTGATGAAAACCTGCTCCAGAGCGCTCAGGACTTCAGACTGGGGCGAAGGTTCACCTTCCAACAGGACAACGACCCTAAGCACACAGCCAAGACAACACAGGAGAAGCTTCGGGGCTAGTCTGAACGTCCTTGAGTGGCCCAGCCAGAACCCGATCAAACATCTCTGGAGACCTGAAAATAGCTGTGCAACAATGCTCCTCATCCAACCTGACAAATCTTGAGAGGATCTGCAGAGAAGAATGGGAGAAACTTCCCAAATACAGGTGTGCCAAGCTTGTAGCGTCATACCCAAAAAGACACGAGGCTGTAATCGCTGCCAAAGGTGCTTCAACAAAGTACTGAGTAAAGGGTTCGAATACTTTATTTATAAATAACTGTTTTTGCTTTGTCATTATGTGTTATTGTGTGTAGATTGATGAGTGAAAAAAAACTATTTAATCAATTTTAGAATAAGGCTGTAACTAAAAATGTAGAAAAAGTCAAGGGGTATGAATACTTTCCGAAGGCACTGTAGGTAAGATCCATTTGGGATTGGGAACGTTAGAGGGGATCGCTTCCTTCAGTACAAAATGATGATGCTACATGGAGCAGATCTCACACGTCACTCAGTTCACAGGTCTCTGTAGTTTCAAGATAAAAAAATAAAAAAGACAGCCCTAACAGGAGAACTTAGAACCCTGCTGAGTTTGAAGTCTAATGGACAGATTCTTTGACATTTAAGAAAGGATAAAGAGTTATACAATGGATAGCCTACGATAATCAATGTTTCGACCTTGTTTGTTTGCGAGCACCACTGAACCGTGTGTATGCTCCTTTGTCATCCACAGGTAGGCACAGCGGCTTCTGCTATTGCTTTGTTGAGGTTCTGATGCTTGATGGTGCCCATGGCCAACAAGATCAAACCCTCTTACATAACAAGCCCTTTGAATAAAACCTGGTTTCTGGGGGCAAGTCAAAACCTGTTTGAATGATCATGTAGTTCACTTTCATTTTAACATTGCGTCAATGACAACACAAATCCAAAACATGAATTCTTGCAGCACGAGAAGAAAAAGGGTTGGAAGCACCAGCAAGTCATATTGTTTGAAAAAAATCCATATTGATGACCAGAAAACCATGTTCGATGTGTCTACAATAAACTAACATACTGCACTTTCACTAGTTTCAGAGGAACTGTAGAACAATGGAACCCTGAGATATTCAATTTTTCAAATGGCTGTGTGACTGGAATGCCATTTCCAGGGTCATCTTAATAAAAAAATAAAACATGTTTTAAACTTTTTGCAACAGGAAACTGAAAATGTGCAGGTAGCCCCTCTCGGTTTCATTCTGCTCCCTTCCAGTTGGTGCCTAATGAACATGACCCAGGGCTCTAAAACAACAACCTTCCAGAGCCACAACTAAAGCAGCTACCGGTCCCAAGTTTAACCTGCTCTTCACAACACCCAACAAACACAATCACTTGTTGGAACCCTTACACTCCAATGGAAATCCTTCCCAAAATAATATCAAAGAATACCTGGATACCTCTTCGGGAGAGCGGAGTGGCTTTGGCTCTGTTTTAAAAGGACGGGAGGAATCAAGGATTTGACAGCTTCTACACTTTTAAGACAGAGCCTAAGTGTTATACAGAATACAAATCTAGCAATACATCTGTTCAAATTTTTTTTTTTTTTTACAAAAATAGGTATTAAAGTATTAAATACAGATGGTTGTGTTTGACATATGTTACATGGATGTTTTTCCAGTGTCATGGCAGATTGTAGTGAAGGAGGAGGGTGGGGTGGGGCTGGATTGGGGGTGTGGTGGTGGCCGCTTCTTGATCAACGAAAAGTTAATGCAGTTATGGCAAGGCATGGCCTTAATTATTATTTTTTTCCCTCCTATTTTCCTTTTTTTACTTCTCTGTGAGCGAGAGCTGCAATATCCTCTCCAGCTCCTCCTCTTCCTCCTTCCTCCTCCTCTCCTCCTCGGCCTGGGCCCGGGCCGACAGCTCCATGGCCATGCGGAGGTCAGTGTCGGGGCTGGAGGCCGAGGTGCCCGAGCTCGCCTGACTCGACGTGGTGTCTCCCAGGTCCACCAGCACCCCCTCTGGGATGCTTCTGGAACAACAGAGGGATATGGATATAGTCTGAATATACTGTATGCGCTAACTGGAAGTCACTTTGGACAAAAGTGAAAAGTGTAGATAATGATATGCATGAATACTTGGTGTACCCGTCACTCTGGCTACTGAGTATGGGGTCTGTGAGGTCACCATTGGCATCCTCCCAGGTCACTTCCTAGAGGACAAAACAAAAAGGTGGAGTTAGAAAGGTGAAACTCCCGGCACGTCGCAAATAAAACTTGCATAAATGTAACGGACAGAGTTCCCTATTCCTTATGTTAAACAATAATATCTTTTCCACGCAATACATTCTATCTAGAAGTTTTACAACATTGCAGCTTCCTGAACAGACCGCCCACCGGTCGAACAGATGAACACTAAGGCGGATGGCCGTGAGCGCAAGAGGACCAGATAGGGAGTGAAACAGATGAGTAGGAGGGGTGTGTGTGTGTGGCATCTAGGACCTGTCCCAGGGTTCCACCACCGGACTCCAGCAGACTCTGGTGGATGGCATACTGCAGTAGCTCCTCGTCATGATTTGACACCGGCGTGTGGCGGCTGCCACCCCCTCCTCGGTGGCGGTAGTGTGAGGGCACCTCAAACACCGACGGGCACACCTGGAATAGAGGGGGAACTGGGTGGAGGGAACAGTCATACAGAATGATGTTACTAGTGGTGGCTGTTAATATTGACATTTCGACCAAAAGTGATATGGATAGAAACATTAGTATTGGTTGTTCATCTGTTAAATGCAACTGAAGAAATACATTTGAGAAATGACTAAATGTGCGATTTGTTTTGTTCAGACCCCATGGGGACGAATGCCGGAGTCACCCTGGTCAGCGGCATGGGCGTGCTTTGCCTACCTGCAGCTTCGCTGCAGCCGCCCTCCTCCCTCACCTCCCTCACCTCCTCCTCCTCGGATGTGGCAGCGGAGGGGGGTGTCTCCAAGGGTTCGCCCGTACTGCATTTGTTGACACTGCCAAATGAAATGCGGGTGTTGAGCACATGGAATAGGGGAATCTCTGTGTGAGAGGAAACAAAGACGGGTCACTCCACGGATCCCATTATCTATAAGCAAACGTCTCTATGGTGGGCTTTTCATTGTGATACCTTGTATGTGTATGTGCAGTTTTTCCCTCAATCAGGCCCTGTATGTATGAAGCGTCTCAGAGTAGGAGTGCTGATTTGCCTTTTAGTTCACAAGGAATAAGGTTATATGGACAGGACTGATCCTTGATCAGCAGACCTCCTCTGAGACGCTTGATACAGTTGCGCTTGAATGAGCTGATTGGCACTAGCATTTTGTGTAAACATACTCATTTCGTCACGCTGTTCCAGAGGCGTGATTGTACCTATTTTTACAGGGAACCCTGGAGGGAACTTGAGGGTGACAAAATCCCGCAGCCGGGCGAAGTGGGTGCTGGTCCGGGCCATGAGATCGATGATGGGGGTGACCTGCTCCACCAGGGAGAGGGGGTGTTCCTCGCTCATCCACAATGTACCCTTGAACCTGAACACATCAGGGTGGTATTCATTATTGTACACCGTAGCAAAACATTTTGCAACGGAAAATGAAAATAAGAATTTCTTATTGGACAAGTTACGGTAGTCCCTCCTGTTTCAGTCCCGTTTTCTTCTGTTGGTGCCTAATGAATACGAACCAGAAAACACTCTGATCGTGTTTGAGGAATCAGTTTGAGGAAGCGCAGAATCGCTAATCTTGATCCCATCATGAGTAGTCATTTGTAGATATGGCGATTTGTAGATTATGCACACTGCAAAGTAGTCCCATCTCAATACAACCACCCTTATGCTAAAACCTCAACACCAACACCTTCATATGAACTGAGAGGGAACCTGTTATAAAGACAATCAAGACTTCTGATGACATGAATACTGATCAGAAAGTCTCGCTCTCTCTTGGGTTTTGCAGCATAATTTTCTTACTTCTGGGTTCGGATGGTAAGTTCAATGGGCCGGCCAATGTCTCGGTCTTCAAGGTCAAACGCAGGGTCAAAGTACTCCTCCGGTGTGATGGCGGTGGGGTTGTTGGCTGTCGCGTACTCCAGCGTGAGGTCCTATCCACAATATGACCAGAGTAGAGCATTCTTATTGAAGCCATTATAAACCAAATAGGCAAGTAAGATTCTGTCTATGTAGGTATTACAGAAATTTGATGGGATAATCCCGCAATAACCTCAAATTCAGGTCTGCTGATCTCTTACCCCTTGAACACTTATCTGCTGCTCCACTGTGCCCAGAAGAGACTCCAGAACATTCCTCTCACCTAGAAGCCAAAAAAAGAGACAATCCACACAAAGTGTTATTGTGTCTGACAGAGCGCTGGTCTCCAACAAGTCCCCTTCTAAACCGAGACAGGTCTCTCTGGGTTATTATAGCTGTGCAAGAGTCTCCTAGCGTTACACTGCAACTGAAACTCTGCTTATTAAACATTGAGATATGGACCATGTCTCTTAGGCCAGAAGTAGTGCACTACGTAGGGAACGGGGTGCCATTTCAGATACAGACTAACTGGTATGTCCCTCTACCACCTCCTCGAGGGATCAAAGAGTGTATACTTTTTATTCTAGCCTTCTCCTCATCGGTGAGATGCTCTGTCCTCGTCCGGATCACCACGCTTACATTGTTCACAGTGAAAACCTGCAATGAAAAGAAAAACAACTTGTGCAGTATACCGCATACTATTCTTCCGTTTACTGGTACTAAAAGAAAACAACTAACTATTTTTAAAAAAGCTGGCAATCTACTGTAGATCTTGTCAAATTAAAGAAAGGGACTTGCGTAAGGTCAGCAAACATAGACAAGCGACAAAATAATTAAATATCAACACAAGAATGCTTTAATAAATGCACAAACCTTAGCCTCGAAACCATTGACAACTTCCGTTTTATCACTCCTCCAACCCCAAAACCCAGATTTATTTCTGTGAAAAACAATTTAATGTCATGTTACTATAAATCCCTATACAAGTTTACACATCCTTCAACAGACACATTATACTACACAATAGAGAAACAAGATAAAGTACGGTTTGGGTCTTGCCTCTCAAAAGCAATGTCCCTGGTGTCCAGAAAGGTATTGACAACGGGCGTGGTCAGCCGCTTGGCCACTTCCTGTTCTGCAGGTTGCATGGAGTCCAGCGTTACGTCTTCTATCTCCCTGGAGATGTCAAAGCGTTCCGTGTCCACCACCTGTTCGTCATGGTTCACCTCCATCAACTCTGTGCAGGCATCTGCCAATGGGCACAAACACACACTATGAAACATAAGCCAACAGAGCAAAAGACGAGATCAAAGATGAGACGGCCTGCTAAAACAGAGGTCAGGAGGACACAGCTGTGTGTAAGCCTCACTCAGGGAAAAAGGGACTCACCATCTCCCCTGAAAATGTAGCTCCGACGACCTCTGATCCAGGTCATGTTCTCGAAGCCTAGCAGAGTGGCGTCCACACGCAGGCTGGCCCCACTCTTCCAGATCCGACACACGTCACTGGGACAAACCCGGGAAACGAGAGGGACTGGGAAAGGATGGGAAAGTAATGTAAACTACAACGTTGGAAACATCCACACATGGCCAATTGTAAAGGGGGATTTTCAAGTAGAACTTACTCCAACTTGTGAACTCCCATTTCATTTCCATGTAGAAATCTGGGGACTGGGGGGGATTGAAAAGAGGCTTGAGTTTGCAGTTCTTAGTTTTTTGCGATGAGTGAAAAACATTTCAGAGAGGGGAGCAAACAGAGAGAGAGAACACCTCACGGATCTTGCTCAGAAGCTCAGGCACTCCTCCCAGAGCTGTGGAGGCTTTGAGGTAGTCTCGCCGCTGGAGCACTAGCTGCACCATCTCTGGGTCGCCGGTGCTGACTGCCTCCTGCAGCACTACACACAAACACATGCTTACAACAAGATATTTTTAACATATAACATCTTCTGTGATAACAATTCTTACTTTTGTATACATTTGTTATGGCCAGCATCAACTAGTAAGCTGTGTGTGTAGTAACAAGAGGTATTGTGTGAAGCAGTAGAAAGAAAGTGTCCCACTCCGACTGGAAAAGACACCTATTGATTCAAGCGTACATATTGTGTGAAATTGTTACGGAAACCCCCAAGGTCAATTTGTGGAAGTGACTTTGATCACACAATTTAACAACCAACAAATAGACCTATACCAAGGCGCGTCCGATGAAGCCATAGCCATATAAATAGTTTGCCAAAGTAATGGTATTAATAAACATTTACATTTGGATATACGTTATATTTTATTCATTACATAAATAAAAAAGACAATATCAAAACGTAAATGTTTATTATAAATATCATGAATTTGGCATACTATTTATATGGCTAATGAAGGCAAAGCACAGAGGTCTGAATTGTAGTATGTCATGGAGGATAGCCGGCCTAACCTGTCCAATTCTTGGCATTCTCTTTGGTAACTTCAGCGCCATGTCTCAGAAGCACTCTCACCGACTCCAGGTGGCCCAGCGACACAGCCAGGTGGAGCGGTGTCCTTCCCCTGGGATCCACAGCCTCGACGTCGTTCTGAGAGAAATAAACAAACAAGCATTGCAATGCCTTCAAAAACAAATAGCCTAGCTACCTAAAGAGAATCTCTCGAGATCGACATCATACACACTGGAAGTTATAGCTACACTGAGGAGATTCGATCATCTGGCCCGGGTTACCCAGGTGGGAGGAGTTTGCACCGGGTGAAAAGTGATTGAATTAGATTTCCCCATGGATATTCAGTCTGAAAGAAATCTGCTTACAAACGAGTATCTACAAGCCAATGTTGAATAAAATTATATTTACACTTACTTTACCGGTTGTACATGCTGTTGGTGCTTTTGAAGTTAGGAGGTGGAGATAGGGTATACACAGGAAAGTGTTGTTTACCCAACTTTTTGCAGCACCAGTAGGTTCTGCCGCTTTTATTTTCAATCTCCCGACGCATTGCACAATATGTAAACAATAGCCAAATGTAACCAAACGTATCATCCGAAGCACGTTTCCTCAATCTGGAAGTGTTAGTAAAATTTGCCAGCTGATTGTGCGGGACAACATGCACCCTGTGGTTCGGTTTGGCTCGGCCATATTGTGCAAGTGTTTGTGCGAATTGTGTCAGTATTGAAAATAAAAACCGGAAATACAAATCAATATACAGACCAGCATACTGAAGGTCTGATTGATAACACTTCCCTGTGGGTATTTTGTATCAGATTACCTCAGACATAGTGGCAAAATCGGAAGACAACAGGTGAAGTAAGTTGAAATGGAGTTTGTTCAACATTCTGGCTTGTAATGAGACTGTTCCGGAATGCTGAGCCTACATGTTAGAGACGAGAGTGTATTTCACTCTCCTATTCTAAAAGAGGCTAAATGCTGCATTGACCGAGCAGCTCAGATTACTGTTCATTTGTAAAGGGCGCTCCTCCCTCACCACGGGCCATAGACCGGTTCACCGCGGCTCAGGTTAAAAGAACTCCCTCATTTCCTGTTAATAACAAATACTCAACTGACCACAAAAACATTTAGAATGGCGTAAAGCAACCATATCTTTGGGTTATGATTTACTGATAATTATCCACTCCACATCAATTCTCAGCTAGGTTATTATAGTAGGAAAATACCGTTCCTAAGCTCTTAAGGCGTTTATGTTCTTCAAGAATCAGTGGCCAGTCTTGTCAGATGTCGAACAAAGTAGCCAGGTAGTAACGTAAACAAGGCGGCTAGCTATGCTGAATGAAATGTGTACTGTAGTTAATATGATCAATAATGCAACATGGCATTCCATGAACGGTTAAACTGGCAGAGCATACATAGCCTAGGAATTACGCCAATCAAAGTATATGGTTATCCATGTCAGGCCAAGTAACTAACGTTAGCTATCAAGGTAGCCAAGTTAGTAACGTGCTAGCTAGCTTCAGACATTTTGAAGCAGATAAATCTGTAGTTACGGTAGTTAGCTAAAGGCGGCAAAACAGAAAAGTACCTATAGCTAACTCATTGTCCATATTTTGACATAGCTACCTTTGTTGAGTCGTTTTCCAATTTCCTGTAATCATTTTCCCAGACTAAGGAATGTAGTGGAAACTTCACCCTGAAATCTTCGTTGCCCGCGGATAACATCTTCCCCTACTAGTTTAAACTTCTCAATTTATCTAGCCTATATTTACAGCCATGGACAACCTAAAAGCTAAACCTTAAAGTTGAATAAATGTTAATCAATGCACCTCATCTCATATTCCAATAGGATCCATGTCAAATTGTGCTAGCCATAGATAGCCAACTACTACCAAATAAAACTTTTCGAAAAACAAGGAAGTGTCACGTTGAGACTTGTGGTAGGGGTGTTTGAGATAAACTATTTGAGGATAAAGACCAATATATGACTATATTTATGAATACATATTATTACATGTATATATTTCTTAAATAAAGACACGTTTTTAAGTTCAATATTTGTTAAAAAAAAAAAAATCCTCGCGAAAATATATATTTTTTCAAGCAAGGACGTGACCATGTTACGCTATGGCCGGGGGAAGCGAGGCTTTACTAATTTGTGCCAAATACAAATACTTTTTCGTACATATAATTTAAGTATTGTAAATATAGAAAGCTACTTCAAGTAGTGCATATTTGCGCAATTAAACTGCAAATCAATGACAACAATTTCTGTGATCCTATTTACCATCGACGTCACATCCCTTAACCACAACAAGCACTTACGAAGGTCATGGCTAGAAGGGATCCAGCTTTTGTCAAATGGACGTCAAGTGTTTTATTTCTTTGCTTTTTTATACTGAACAAACATATAAACGCAACAATTTCAACGATTTTACTATTAAGGTTCATATAAGGAAATCAGTCAATTTTAATTAATTAATTAGGCCCTAATCTATGGATTCCACATGACTGAGCATGGATGCAGCCATCGGTTGGTCTGTGAAGGCAAAGGCTCACCCACTCGGGAGCCAGGCCCAGCCAATCAGAATGAGTTTTTCACCACAGAAAAGGTCTTTACTACAGACAAATACTTTCATCAGCTGTCTGGGTGGCTGGTCTCAGACTATCCAGGAGGTGAAGAAACTGGATGTGTAGGTCCTTGGCTGGCGTGGTTACAAGTGGTCTTCGGTTGTAAGGCCAGTTGGATGTACTGCCACATTCTCTAAAACAATGTTGGCTTATGGTAGAGAAATTAACATTCAAGTCTCTGGCAACAGCTCGGATGGACAGTCCTGAAGTCAGGATTTCAATTGCATGCTCCCTCAACTTGAGATGTGTGGCATTGTGACAAAACTGCACATTTTAGATTTTTCACAAAAGGTGCATATGTGTAATGATCATGCTGTAATCAGTTTCTTGATATGCCACACCTGTCCAGTGGATGGATTATCTTGGCAAAGGAGAAATACTCACTAACAGGGATGTAAACACATTTGTGCACATTTCTGAGAAATATGTTTTTTGTGCATATGGAAGGTTTCTGGGATCTTTTATTTCAGCTCATGAAACATGTGACAAACACTTTGCATGTTGCGTTTATATTTTTTTGCTCAGTATAGCAAACCCCAACTTTTTTCCTAACCTTAACCTAATTATCCTAACCTGCTACATTCATTTTCCTAACCTGCTACATAACGTCAAATCTGAAATGAATTTGACAAAATCTGGAAGCCTTCTAGCCATGACCACTGAACAACTAGCTAATAGCAAAGATGGTTGATAAATGAAAATAGTTTACTCCGGCCGTTTACCATTGAACAAAATATAAATGCCGGTGTACTTAAGGGGTGGCTCTCCCATAGACACCAATGTGATAACAGCTGGGACTGGTCTACTTAGTTCATTGACTTCCACTGAAACAAATGAGGGAGTAAGATGTCTCGCTTCCTCTTCCGACTACTTGTACCACAGCTAGTACTAGCAGAGAGGGAAGAGGAAGCGAGACACCCCACTCGCTGTTTTTCTTCTCCTGGTTCAATGCAAGTCAATGAACTAAGTAGACTAGACCCAGTTGCTATAACATTGGTGTATATGGACACGCCGAGTTAAGTACCCCGGAATTGACCATTTTTGTCAATGGTTAACGGCCTGAGTGAACTATCTTAATTTGTCCATCGTCTTTGGTACTAGTTTGCGCAAATCTTTGGCACACTCTACCAGTTTACATCTATTTTTTAAATTAAACGAATGTCAGTAGTTGACTAGTCGTTTAACATTGGGCGACTGCCGATTGATCACAATCTACAAAGTATGTTTTATCTAGTGTTACTGCTGTCCACGGATAATTCGTAACCACTCGGCTACATGGTTTTAACTAGTTACCACAGCCAACAAAATTGGCTATATCGTAAAAATTCATGAAAACAAAAATTTGCTTTTGGGTCTTCAATCGAGGTTAGGGTTGGGTATAAGGTTAGCAGTGTGATTATGTTTTGGTTTAAAATCAGCTTTTTAGAGGATATATTTGAGAAATAGACGAGGTTTGACTGTGGCTGGAGTAACTAGTGAAAATCCGGCTACAGACCACTTGCGGCAAGAGTTTCCTTCCTGACAATCGCAGCTGCTTGTTGTGCGCAAGCTAGCTAGCGGTAGCTTGGTTGGGGCAAGAAACTAAGATTGAAGAGGGAACTATTTTGCTCCTCGCCAATCAACTGCTTTTTTAAACAACTGGTCATATGTAATTCGCTTAGATAAATTCTTTCCGGTTATCAAATGAGTATAGAAGCACATCAATTCCCTTGACTTTTTTTGAAGGCCTTTTTTTTCTCTGCAAAGGATGTCTAAACGATTAAGGAATAGTGAGGTTTGCGCGGATTGCAGTGTCCCAGGTAAGTCACTTACTGATCGAAGGTGGGTAGCTAGCCAAGCCATACATTATTCAGACAGAATACTTCTATTAACATGGCTAATAGATCTATCTATCAGCTATTACTAGTGAGCGTACTTGCTAGCTAGCAAGTAATAGCTGATAGATCTATTTGTATGGCTTGGCTAGCTTCTAGCTACCCAGCGTTGATCAGTAAAATAGTTGATGTGTTGGTGTTTGAAGCTAGCACTGAGCTCAAACGTAAGCATGCGATTAGGTTAACTAAACTAGCTAGTTATGACAGTTTTACAAGCGGTGTCTTCTCTCTATGAAGCCAACATTATCAACTACAGTGTAAAATGTAATTACTGCTGGGTCATTGGTTATAAAATAAACCATCAAGCCATCTCCTGAGTCCTTGCGTGAGTCATGCAAGTCTTTGCGTGATGTGATCACGGTGCGGTTATTCCAATGTAGTGGTGTTTTGATTTTGCAGGAATAACCATTTCAAATACGATTTCCTGTCAAAGGGCTGCCACAATGTATTTAATCGGGTTGGCAAGTGAAGTAATATGTTCATTTTCAGACAGGCCATTGTCTCTTAGTCTCAGTTTAAGTTAGGGCATGCAAATCTCCTTTCTCATCTGCCCAGGTAAAATGTGTATGACATGGGATACAGACAACAATCAAGTCTCTTTCTGCTATAAAATATCAGAAGATGGTTACAATGTGGTGTAGTTCAGTGTGTTTGCCCTTTTGCACACCTGATTGTGGCGCTTTAGTGTTGTTGGTTGTCTTCCTGTGTCTGTCTGGCTGCATGCTTCTGAAGAGTCGTTACAGAGGGAAGAAGAATTTGCCCCAGTGGTCATGGTTTTAGATTCTACTACCTAGAGGTGCTTCCCTTCAATTGCCTTCTGGTATGAGTTTTGACAAGAGTAGGAGAACAGCTGACCAGGTACACACTGCTTCCACATCTGAACTTTGGATGGGTCCCCTAGTTACAACCTCACACTGCTGTTCATTTTGGGGAAATGAACCAACTGTCAACCTGCGATTTAAGAATGATGCTGGTGTGCCGTCCAATTTGATGTTGTCACTCCACTAAGAGGCTCTTTATCAGTGGTTAGTAAACGAAATCCACTACAAATACCATACATTGTTTATCTGATAGAATAATGAACATTTCCTAACAATTTAGAGCTCATCCAAAATGTGTAGAAATCATGTAACGTCCTGCTTAGCTGTGAGATTTAGGCTAAGTGTTATGAGGGTTGTTTTGCATAATGTTTAGACTATTTCGTACAGGAATGACGTGATGTCCAATGAGCACAGGAAGAAAAACAGGATGTTGAGTGAATTGACTGGATGCTGAGGATGCAGTGAGAATTGTGGCTATTGTATTTGACTTAGTATAAAATGTGCCTCACCTATTTTTGTACTTTTCTTCCACTGCTCTCAGTAGGTTCTTCTATCATAGGGAGTTTTAAATCAGTTTAGGCCTATTGAACAAGCATCTGCACGTTTCCTTTTTGTGAAATATTTGTCTAAAACATTTTATTTATTTTTTTAAACATGGAGGTTAGATGTAATTTGTCAATGGTTGATGTTCTTAGTTAAAAGAGGAACACTGCTTGGTTAGAATATTGGATATCCTTGTTGAGAAATAGGCCTAACCTAATTATTGTGACAATAAGTAGGCCTAGCTGTATGTAGTCTTGTCTTATAGCCGGCTCTCTCTCAATTGAACCTTGGTACAAGGTTAAGCTGTATACATTAGCCTAGGGTCATTTTGAAGTAGGCTAGCCCATACCAACCTGTTCCCAATGGAATTCCCCACACTTCAATTCATTCACTTTTTGACAGCACCAATTTTGATTAAAAAAAGGATAAATATAAATAGTCTGGTTAACTGTTTAACACTCTTGTGGCTTGGGGGTAGAAGCTGTTCAGGGTCTTGTTGGTTCCAGACTTGATAGAATGGTACCGCTTGCCATGCAGTAGTATAGAGAACAGTCTATGACTTGGGTAGCTCGAGTCTTTGACAATTTTTTAGAGCTTTCTTCTGACACCACCTGGTATAGAGCTCCTGAGTGGCGCAGCGGTCTAAAGCACTGCATATCAGTGCTAGAGGCATCACTACAGACCCTGGTTCGATTCCAGGCTGTATCACAACCGGCCATGATTGGGAGTCCCATAGGGCGGCGCACAATTGGCCCAGTGTCGTTCGGGTTAGGGTTTGGCCAGGGTAGGCCATTATTGTAAATACGAATTTGTTCTTCACTATCTTGCCTAGTTAAATAAAATGGAGGTCCTGGATGGCAGGGAGCTCAGCCCCAGTGATGTACTGGGCTGTACGCACTACTCTCTGTAGCGCCTTGCGGTCGGATGCCAAATCTTTTCAGCCTCTTGAGGGGAAGTGTGTGTGGACCATGATAATTTCTTAGTGATGTGGACACCGAGGAACTTGAAGCTCTCGATCCGCTCCACTACAGCCCCTTCAATGTGGATGGGGGTGTGCTCGGCCCACCATTTCCTGTAGTCCACGATCAGCTCCTGTCTTTCTGACGTTGAGTGAGAGGTTGTTGTCTTGGCACCATGCTACCAGGTCACTGACCTCCTCCCTATACAGGCCTACCACTGTTGTGTCATCTGCAAACTTAATGATGGTGTTGGAGTCGTGCCTGGTCATGCAGTCATGAGTGAACAGGAAGTACAGGAGGGGACTGAGCACGCACCCCTGAGGGGCCCCCGTGTTGAGGATCAGCGTGGCGGATGTGTTGTTGCCTACCCTCACCACCTGGGGGTGGCCCGTCAGGAAGTTCAGGATCCAGTTGCAGAGGAGGTGTTCAGTCCCAGGGTCCTGAGCTTAGTGATGAGCTTGAAGGGCACTATGGTTTTGAACGCGGAGCTATAGTCAATGAACAGCATTCTCACGTAGGTTTTCCTCTTGTCCAGGTGGAAGTGGGCAGTGTGGTGTGCAATAGAGATTGCGTCATTTGTGGATCTGTTGGGCCGGTATGCGAATTAGAGTGGGTCTTTGATGGTGTTGATGTGAGCAATGACCAGCCCTTCAAAGCATTACATGGCTACAGATGTGAGTGCTACGGAGTGATAGTCATTTAGACAGGTTACCTTGGCGTTTTTGGACACAGGCACTATGGTGGTCTGCTTGAAACATGTAGGTGTTACAGACTGTGTCAGGGAGAGGTTGAAAATGTCAGTGAAGGGTCTTGCCAGCTGGTCAGCGCATGCTCTGAGTAGGCTTCCTAGTAATCTGTCAATCTTAACCTGTTTTAAAGTAGGGCTGGGCGACATGGCCAAAATGTCCTATCACGGTATTTAAAAAGAAATTGACGGTATGACTGTA
Source organism: Salvelinus namaycush (assembly GCF_016432855.1). Lineage (NCBI taxonomy): Eukaryota > Metazoa > Chordata > Actinopteri > Salmoniformes > Salmonidae > Salvelinus > Salvelinus namaycush. The sequence goes on along the minus strand of NC_052324.1, from coordinate 11,273,766 downwards.
TTTATGTTTTTGAAAAATAAGTTACACATTTTCTATGAGTAGTGCGTGACCCTAGGGTGGCAACACATACATTCTATGTGATTTCAATGGGTCTTTCTACATTCTGATTGTTTTATACTGTTCAATTCAACTTCAACCAAAAATAATTGATCCATTTCTGCATTTCCTGCGCTCATTTGAGATCATTTCCACACTGCCATGCAAGATATGGGCAAACAATTTAGGCTGTATTTTTAACCAAATATTGCAATTGTGATTTAGAGCCAAACTCTTGGGTGGACTGTAGAATTCATGGAAATAGTTAGAATATAATAGTGGGCACTTAGTGTTGTTTGACATGACAATGAATGGAAATGCCAGGGAGGAGTTATTGTGACAGGGTAGGAATGTTTCCTACGGGGCCCTATAATCTTTGGCTACATTACGTTTTTTTGTCTTAGCTACTTCATGTAGCTAACATATTCATGCTTTGCGTATTCCTCTTTGATTTTGAAGATACTGTTGCACAAACAGCATGTTGATTTAGGTCTGCAGTATCACTGGTATTATCAGGCTGTATAGCTAGTTACGTTTGCTCTGACTCAGTACATTTATTAGCTAGCTAGCTAACTAGCAATTAGCATTAGCTGCTGACACGATTTAGGCCCAACTTGCTAAGAAAAGACAAACTAGCTGTTTGCAGATGTAAAAAAAACAACAACTAATAGTGTAATTTTAGAATGCTAGTGGATTTATATTAAGAAGCAAAGTGAAAACAGCATCGTTGTCATCAACATTGTTGCATGTGCTGCATTGACCATGCAGACTGAACACAAGTGTCTCGTGGTCGAGGAAGGTCGGGGCTAGGTCTGTGTGGAAAGCGGCGTGGAGAGAGATGACTCAAGTAGTGGAGTAAACTGTAAAAATGGATGTTACATACGGCATCTCACATTTAACAAACCAAAAATTCAAATACCGTTATAAGGTCAATTTAAAACCCAAACCAGTCCGTGCATCAATACCGGTATTCCGCCCTAGTTTAAAGGTCTTACTCACATCAGCTATGGAGAGCGAGATCGCACTGTTGTCTGGAACAGATGGTGCTCTCATACATGGTTGTGTTGCTTGCCTCGAAATGAGCATAGAAGAAATTTAGATTGTCTGGTAAGCTTGTGTCATTGGGCAGCTCTCTGCTGGGTTCCCCTTTTATAATCTATGATAGTTTGCAATCCCTGCCACATCTGACGCACGTCAGAGCCGGTGTGTTAGGATTCGATCTTAGTCGTAGCGGGATTTCTTATAAGCGTCCGGATTAGTGTCCCGCTTCTTGAAAGCGGAAGCTCTAACCTTTAGCTCAGTGAGGATGGTGCCTGTTATCCATGGCTTCTGGTTGGGATATGTACGTACGGTCACTGTGGGGATGACGTCGTTGATGCATTTTAATAATGAAGCCGGTGACTGATGTGGTAAACTCTTCAATGTTATTGGATGAATCCCGGAACATATTCCAGTCTGCGCTTGCGAAACAGTCCAGTAGCTTAGCATCCGCTTCATCGTACCATTTACGTATTGAGCACGTCACTGGTACTTCCTGTTTTCAGTTTTTCTTGTAAGCAGGAATCAGATGGATAGCGTTATGGTCAGCTTTGCCAAATGGAGGTCGAGGGAGGGATTTGTATGCATTTCTGTGTGTAAAGTAAAGATGATCTAGAGTTATTTCAACTCTAGTTGCACAGGTGACATGCTGGTAAAAATGAGGTAAGATGGAGTTCAGTTTCCTTGCATTAAAATTAGAGGTCGACCGATTATGATTTTTCAACGCCGATACCGATTATTGGAGGACCAAAAAAGCCGATACCGATCAATTGGACGATTTTTATTTGATTTTTTTTTGTTTGTTGTTGTTGTAATAATGACAATTACAACAATACTGAATGAACACTTATTTTAACTTAATATAATACATAAATAAAATCAATTTAGCCTCAAATAAATAATGAAACATGTTCAATTTCGTTTAAACAATGCAAGAAGAAAGTAAAAGTGCAATATGTGCCATGTAAGAAAGCTAACGTTTAAGTTCCTTGCTCAGAACATGAGAACATATGAAAGCTGGTGGTTCCTTTTAACATGAGTCTTCAATATTCCCAGGTAAGACGTTTTAGGTTGTAGTTATTATAGGAATTATAGGACTATTTCTCTCTATACGATTTGTATTTCATATACCTTTGACTATTGGATGTTCTTTATAGGCACTTTAGTATTGCCAGTGTAACAGTATAGCTTCCATCCCTCTCCTCGCCGCTACCTGGGCTCAAACCAGGAACACATCGACAACAGCCACCCTCGAAGCAGCGTTACCCATGCAGAGCAAGGGGAACAACTACTCCAAGTCTCAGAGCGAGTGACGTTTGAAACGCTATTAGCGCGCACTCCGCTAATTAGCTAGCCATTTCACATCGGTTACACCAGCCTAATCTCGGGAGTTGATAGGCTTGAATTCATAAACAACAGAGCTGCTGGCAAAATGCACGAAAGTGCTGTTTGAATGAATGCTTACGAGCCTGCTGGTGCCCACCATCGCTCAGTCAGACTGCTCTATCAAATCATAGACTTAATTATAACATAATAACACACAGAAATACATACATTAATATGGTAGAATCCGGAAACTATCATCTCGAAAACAAAACATTTATTCTTTCAGTGAAATACGGAACCGTTCCGTATTTTATCTAACGGGTGGCATCCATCAGTCTAAATATTCCTGTTACATTACACAGCCTTCAATGTTATGTCATAATTACGTAAAATTCTGGCAAATTAGTTCGCAATGAGCCAGGCGGCCCTAACTGTTGCATATACCCTGACTCTGCGTGCAATGAACGCAAGAGAAGTGAGACAATTTCACCTGGTTAATATTGCCTGCTAACCTGGATTTCTTTTAGCTAAATATGCAGGTTTAAAAAAAGATATACTTGTGTATTGATTTTAAGAAAGGCATTGATGTTTATGGTTAGGTACACGTTGGAGCAACGACAGTCCTTTTTCGCGAATGCGCACTGCATTGATTATATGCAACGCAGGACACGCTAGATAAACTAGTAATATCATCAACCATGTGTAGTTATAACTAGTGATTATGATTGATTGTTTTTTATAAGATAAGTTTAATGCTAGCTAGCAACTTACCTTGGCCTCTTACTGCATTCGCGTAACAGGCGGGCTCCTCGTGAGGCAGGTGGTTAGAGCGTTGGACTAGTTAACCGTAAGGTTGCAAGATTGAATCCCTGAGCTGACAAGGTAAAAATCTGTCGTTCTGCCCCTGAACAAGGCAGTTAACCCACCGTTCCTAGGCGGACATTGAAAATAAGAATGTGTTCTTAACTGACTTGCCTAGTTAAATAAAGGTGTAAAAATAATAATAAATAAATTCGGCAAAATCGGCGTCCAAAATTACCGATTTCCGATTGTTTTGAAAACTTGAAATCGGCCCTAATTAATCGGCCATTCCTATTAATCGGTCGACCTCTAATTAAAATCACCGGCCACTAGGAGCACCGCCGCTGGATGTGCATTTTCTTGTTTGCTTATGGGCCTATATAGCTCGTTGAGTGTGGTCTTAGTGGCAGCATTGGTTTGAGGTGGTAAATGGACGGCTATGAAAAATATAGATAAACTCTCTTGATAAATAGTATGGTTTGCAGCTTATCACGAGGTATTCTAACACAGGCAAGCAGAACCTTTAGTCTTCCTTAACATTAGAGATTGCGCACCAGCTGTTGTTAACAAAGAGACACACACACCTCCCTGTTAACCTTACCCGAAGCTGCCGTTCAGTCTTGACTATGCATAGAAAAAACAGCTAGATGTATAATATCCATGTCTTTGTTCAGCCACAACTTCAAAGTGCTCAGAAAGTGACTTTTTGGACCTGAATGGCAAAACCATTAAAGAGATAAAGATGCTCGAAGTTGACCCATTTTGCATACCCTGTTGGTAAGCTTTTAAATGATATCAAAGTCAACAGTGTATCTTTTCCAGTGATGAAGACATGGATCTCATGGTGGGGTATGCAAAATGGGTCAACTTTGAATACTTTTATCTCTGGAATGTTTTGGCATTCAGTTCCAAAAAGTCACATTCTGACCATTTCTTCCATGAGCAAAAAAATTGAAAATAAATGCTGTAAAAAAGGTTTCTAATGGATTTTCCCCAATGTATTTACCAACAGATAGGGTTACCACTCACTGCAGTTCATTACATCCATTTCAGCATATTTCTATATCCAATTCTCTGACCATCACAATGAATTTGTCAAGGTCCCTCCCTCCCAACACCAGTTGGCCTGGACTGCCCCTCTTTGGGGCTGTTACCAGTTGTTGACTGGGCTTGACAACACCAATCTCTCACTGGATAGGAAGACGAAGAGACAAACAGAACTCCGGCTCCCAAGTGGCGCAGCGGTCTAAGGCACTGCATCGCAGTGCTAGAGGCGTCAATACACACCCTGGTTCGATCCAGGGCTGTATCACAACCGGCTGTGATCGGGAGTCCCATAGAGCGGCACAAAATTGGCCCAGTGTCGTCCGGCTTAGGGGAGAGTTTGGCCGGTGTAGGCCGTCCATTGTAAATAATATTTTGTTCTTAACTGACTTGCCTAGTTAAATAAAAAAAGAACGGTGGACCAGGTGTCAGAGCCTGGTCCTCGGCCCATGTCCCCCTCCCCTAACACACACACACACTTCAGCTGTCGCCAGGGAGACATGACAACCCCACTGCCACTCATTTGCAATTTTTGCTTGTCTGTTTATGAGTTGCAATTTTGTTTGCTAGTTTGTCGGTCAATCTGGCAGCCAACCAACTGTATATGTTGGTAAGTTTGTCAGTGTAACTTGAGCTAGCAACATTCAGCTCAATAGAATGCCACAAACAGTATTTTAAGCTAACACACTGCCACCAATATTGTATTTAGACATTCATTGCAGTACTCGCCAAAATTCTTCCCTGAAGGTTCTACATCTCTATATTGAACCACAAGGAAGTGAAAGAGCAAGTCACCCAGGGAAGGTGAACGTCTAATCTCAAAACATACAATGAACAAAAATATAAACACAACTTGCAACAATTTCAAAGATTTTACTGAGTTACAGTTCATATAAGGAAATCAGTCAATTGAAATAAATGTATTAGGCCCTAATCTATGGGTTTCACATGACTGGGATACAGATATGCATCTGTTAGTCACTGATACCTTTAAAAAAAAAAATATGGGCAGGGATCAGAACACCAGTCAGTGTCTGGTGTGACCACCATTTGCCTCATGCAGCACGACACATCCCCTTCGCATAGAGTTCATCAGGCTGTTGATTATGGCCTGTGGAATGTTGTCCCACTTCTTCAATGGCTGTGCGAAGTTGCTGGATATTGGCGGGAACTGGAACAGGCTGTCGTACACATCAATCCAGAGCATCCCAAACATGCTCAATGGGTGATATCTGGTGAATATGCAGGCCATGGAAGAACTGGAACATTTTCAGCTTCCAAGAATTGTGTACCGATCTTTGCGACATGGGGCTGTAGATTATCATGCTGAAACATGAGGTGATGGCGGCGGATGAATGGTACGATAATGGGACTCAGGATCTCGTCATGGTATCTGTGTTCATTCAAATTGCCATCGATAAAATGCAATTGTGTTCATTGTCCATAGCTTATGCCTGCCCATACCATAACCCCACCGCAGCCATGGGGCACTCTGTTCACAACGTTGACATCAGCAAACCGCTCGCCCACACAACGCTATACACGTTGTCTGCCATCTGCCCGGTACGTCTGAAACCGGAATTCATTTGTGAAGAGCACACTTCTCCAGCATGCCAGTGGCCATCAAAGGTGAGAATTTTCCCACTGGAGTCGGTTACAATGCCAAACTGCAGTCAGGTTAAAACCTTGGTGAGTACGACGAGCACCCAGATGAGCTTTCCTGAGACAGTTTGTTTGTGCAGAAATGATTTGGTTGTGCAAACCCACACCTTCCTCGGCTGTCCGGGTGGCTGGTCTCATACGATCCTGCAGGCGAAGAAGCCGGATGCGGAGGTCCAGACTCCTGGGCTGGTGTGGTTACACGTGGTCTGCGGTTGTGAGGTCGGTTGTACGTACTGCCAAATTCTCTAAAATGACGTTGGAAGCAGATTATGGTAGAGAAATTAACATTGAATTCTCCGGCAACAGCTCTGGTGGACATTCCTGCAGTCAGCCCTCAACTTGAGACATCTGTGGCATTGTGGTGTTTGACAAAACTGCACATTTTAGAGTGGCCTTTTATTGATCATGCCGTTTAAGCAGCTTCTCGATATGCCACACCTGTCAGTTGGATATACGCATTTTGTGCTTAAGGAACATTTCTGGGATCTGTTATTTCAGCTCAAGAAACATGAGACTAACACTTTACATGTTGCGTTCATATTTTTGTTCAGTATTTTTATAAACTGGTTTAGAAGGGAAACCACAGCCTAGCCTATTTAGTTTTGACTCTAGGGCTCAGTTGTAGAGAATACAGAGAGTTCTCTAAATGGAGATGCAGATCAGTTGATCACTTCTCTCCTTGGGCTTATGGGGTCACATGAGGAGAATGCATGCCTGGGGCGTTGAGGCAGTCCTCGTGTTAATTCTGTTGCCCCCTACCTCAAAGGAAGCTTGCCTTCTATTGGTTTCAATTGACAAATAAAGATTAGCATACATTAGCATGTTTTGGATGCCTTTGCGCCACACCTTCAAAGAAATTAAATTAGGGGAACGACTGTTGCTTCAAGTAAGAAGTCAGAGAAATCTAATGACAAGCCTTTTAATACTGACTTTTTATTTTATTTTGTAGAGACTGTCTGTCTCAGAAGGCCTATCCCTCTGTCTCTCTGTGTGTTTGCTGTTACTTTACCAGCAGCACGGTATGCACAAGTTCAAACAAGTTTCATTTCTCTCTGCAGTTAGCGATCCTCTTTGAAGCTCTGTGTGATCTACGCTGAATGTCTCTTGCACAGTCCTTTTGTCATTATATCCACTCAGACCCCTGCAATACACCATGAGCCTAGAATGAGACTACCATCCCCATATATTGGTTAGTGGAGTGCACATGCCTGTGAAGTGCATATATTTTGTGGCTGGTTGTACGGAAGTCAGTGAAAGAGGAAATGTCTCTTTTGCTCTCTCAGCTACAAAACATAAGAGGACGAGATGTTGGTGCAGTCTCTTTGACACTGTCCATATATGGAAGTGTGTGGTTTAACTTCCCCTTTGCATTCTGCATGACGTCACTACCTAAATGTAGTGAACTGGGGGTTGTACAGTTTAGGGTTATATATATATATATATATATATATGGCTATAGGCCTATACACTCAGTGGTCAGTTTATTAGGTGCACCCATCTAGTATTGGGTCAGACCCCCCTTTGTCTCCAGAACAGCCGGAATTCTCTGGGGCATGGAAACATTGCTCAATTGGCATCAAGGGACTTAACGTGTGCCAGGAAAACATTCCACACACAGTTACGCCACCGCCACCAGCCTCGTTTTGCCCATTCTAACGTTCAATCGAACAGTAACTGGATGCCTGTATGGCTGCTTTATATAGCAAACCACTGCCACGTGACTCACTGTCTGTAGGAGCAAACCATTTTCGTGAACGGGATGGTATACCCAATAAACTGGACACTGAGTGTATATGGGAGCTATTTCTTATTACTAGCATTGTAATTACAGTGCATTTGGATAGTATTCAGACCTCTTCCCCCTTTCCACGTTTTGTTATGTTACACCCTTATTCTAAAATGAATTCAATAAATGTTTTTCCTTATCAATCTATACACACTACCCAATAATGACAAAGCGAAAACAGTTTTTTTTTAATATGTTGCTAATTTATACAAAATTAAAAACAGATGCCTTATTTACATAAGTATTCAGACTCTTTGCTATGAGACTCGAAATTGAGCTCAGGTGTATCTTGTTTCCATTGATCATACTTGATGTTTCTACAACTTGATTGGAGTCCACCTGTGGTAAATTCAATTGATTGGACATGGTTTGGAAAGGTACACACCTGTCTATATAAGGTCCCACAGTTGACAGTGCATGTCAGAGCAAAAAACCAAGCCATGGGGTCGAAGGAATTGTCCGTAGTACTCTAAGACAGGATTGTGTCGAGACACAAATCTGGGGAAGGGTACCAAAACATTTCTGCAGCATTGAAGGTCCCCAAGAACACGGTGGCTTCCATAATTCTTAAATGGAAGAAGTTTGGAACCACCAAGACTCTTCCTAGAGCTGACCAAGGACCTGATGTTCACTTTGACAGAGCTCAAGAGTTTCTCTGTAGAGATGGGAGAACCTTCAAGAAGGATAACCATCTCTGCAGCACACCACCAATTAGGCCTTTATGTTAGAGTGGCCAGATGGAAGCCATTCCTCAGTAAAAGGCACATGACAGCCTGCTTGGAGTTTGCCAAAAGGCACCTAAAGGACTCAGACCATGAGAAACAAGATTATCTGGTCTGATGAAACCAAGATTGAACTCTGGACTAAATGCCAAGCGTCACGTCTGAAGGAAACCTGGCATCATACGTATGGTGAAGCATGGTGGTGGCAGCATCATGCTGTGGGGATGTTTTTCAGCGACAGTGACTGGGAGACTAGTCAGGATTGAGAGAAAGCTAAACGGACTAAAGTATAGAGATCCTTGATGAAAACCTGCTCAGGACCTCAGACTGGGCTGAAGGTTCACCTTCCAACAGGACAACGACCTTAAGCACACAGCCAAGACAATTCGGGAGTGGCTTCGGGGCAAGTCTCTGAATATCCTTGAGTGGCCCAGCCAGAGCCCGGACTTGAACCCGATCGAACATCTCTGGAGAGACCTGAAAATAGCTGTGCAGCGACACTCACCATCCAACCTGACAGAGCATGAGAGGATCTGCAGAGAAGAATGGGAGAAACTCCTCAAATACAGGTGTGCCAAGCTTGTAGCGTCATACCCAAGAAGGCGCGAGGCTGTAATCGCTGCCAAAGGTGCTTCAACAAAGTCCTGAGCAAAGGCTCTGAATACTTAAGTACATATATTTTTTATGCATTTGCACAAGATAACTTTTTCTTTGTCATTATGGGGTATTGTGTATAGATTGATGACAATTTTGTTTTAAATGCATTTTAGAATAAGGCTGTAATGTAACAAAATTTGGACAAAGTCAAGGGGTGGTAATACTTTCCGAATGCACTGCATATGACAGCTGTGAAAAAAAACTGTCACAATAAGTTAACTGACCAGACTAGATGCCTCACTCTTATCTGCTATCAGAATAGTGTGCCCCGAGGTTGTCTCCAGGTTACATGAGCCTAAATAGGGTTTCCTTAATCAACAAAGGCATCTAAACAGGACCAGTTAGACCTCAGGCGTATAGGTTCCAAAGGTGTGTTTGGGACGGCTGTCCCGTCAATGTAGCCTAACTGGGATGCCACAAGAATGGAGAGGCTGGGGCCAGAGTGAGTTCGCAGCTGAGTGAGACGTGAAGTGGCCTAGATGCCAAAGGCGGCGTGCCAGAAATTTGAATAATGAATGTGAGGAGCAGTGGAAAAACCCAGTCATAAGGAAGGTGTAAGAAACCAAGATAAGCTGTGATTGTGTAAAGACATCAGCATGCTTCAGTTCAGCTAGCCGAAGACGGCTAGGCGAACCAAACAAGTGTGCTTGGATACTTTCTTAAAAGTCAACCTTTGCTTGAAAAACTATATTTTTTTAAAGTGGCAAGTGCACTGTTTGTTCATTTTGAGATGCCGTAGACAGTCTACACTTCCTCAAAATAGTCAGAAATAATCTAAGATAATTCAAGAAATCTGTCACTAATTATAACGTTTTTGCTGAGGAGATCTTAGTCACGCAATTTTACATCTTAGATGTTTGTTTGGTGCAGTATTTCTCAATGAAAAAACGTGCATGAAAACGAGTCGTCTCTCGTTGAATGACAGACTTTACTGAAGAATCCTTACTGCTGACCAATCACTGACGAAGGGGTGTAGACTTCGGATACCGACTCCGGCTTGCCTCAAATGTTTTGTGCCTGAACAACCTGAAAAAAAAACTTACCGAAGTAAAAACAAAAAAATGAGAACGCCACAAAATGTTGTCATGCTATATGCACAAACTTCCGAACTGTTTCGGCTGGGAAGCATGTGGACGCCTTAAGTGTTAGCTTGAAGATGGATTTCAGAAACTTCTCTGGACTTAAAAGGACACTTTGGGATTTTGGCAATGGGGCCCTAATTCTACTTCCCTAGAATCAGATGAACTTGTGGAGACCATTTCTATGTTTGTGTCCAGTATGAAGTTAGAGGTAGTTTTGCAAGCCAATGCTATTGAGCGTTAGCACAATGACTGGAAGTCTATGGGTGTCTGTTAGCATTCTAACAGATACCCATAGACTTCCAGTCATTGTGCTAGCGCTAGTTAGCAATGGCGCTAGCGCTGGTTAGCACCTTCTTTCAAACTTCACACAGAGACATAAAAATGGTATCCATGAGTTCATCTGACTCTGGGGAAGTAGATAAACGGCCTTATTACCAATATCCAAATTATTCCTTTAAAGCTTGACTGCTGATGTACTGTAGAATATTGATGATATTAAAAGTGGCAGTTTGGTCATTTCCATGTAAAAGGACCCATGAGCATTAACATGAAGTGCATGTCAAATTTGGTGTCAAATGAAAGATAAGAGTTTATATGTTTTGAGAAGTTAAGGCGCATATACATTTTTCAACCATTTTCCATCCTAAAAATTTGGAGTACGCAAATACTTTGATTTCTGGTCAAATAGATGGAAAAGGAGTCTTGGTAAACAACTACCAGGACTAAGTCTTTAAAAGTTTTACAAATACATCAAAACACAATGTTGAAGTAAATAGACCCCTGCCAACTAATATCAACAATTTGTTTTTGGAGAAATGTTTCTGCCTTCTGTAAGTTTTTTAAGAAACATGAAATTCCGTTACCAAAACCCACATCTTTAAGATATTTTCTAATTTCTCTCCCTCATGAGTGAGAATAATGAAAGTTCACAGAAGTAACAAGTAATGATAAACACTAACTAATTGATAGGTCTAAGGCAGTGGTTCCCAAACTTTTTATAGTCCCGTACCCCTTCAAACATTAAACCTCCAGCTGCGTACCCCCTCTAGCTCCAGGGTCAGCGCACTCTCAAATGTTGTTTTTTGCCATCATTGTTAGCCTGCCACACACACACAATATACGATACATTTATTAAACATTAAATATTTGTGTGAGTTTTTGTCACAACCAGGCTCGTGGGAAGTGACAAAGAGCTCTTATAGGACCAGGGCACAAATAATAATCAATCATTTTGCTCTTTTTATTTAACCATCTTACATTTAAAACCTTATTTTTTTTAAATTAAATTGTGAATAACTCACCACAGGTTAATGAGAAGGGTGTGCTTGAAAGGATGCACATAACTCTGCAATGTTGGGTTGTATTGGAGAGATTCTCAGTCTTAAATCATTTTCCACACACAGTCTGTGCCTGTATTTAGTTTTCATGCTATGTGAGAATCCACTCTCACATAGGTACGTGGTTGCAAAGGGCATCAGTGTCTTAACAGCGTGATTTTCCAAGGCTGGATACTCTGAGCGCAGCCCAAACCAGAAATCTGGCAGTAGCTTCTGATTTAAATTACATTTTCACAGAACCGCTTGTTGTAATGTCGATGAGGCTCTCTTGTTCAGATATCGGTAAGTGGACTGGAGGCAGGGCATGAAAAGGATAACGAATCCAGTTGTTTGTGCCATCCGTTTCAGGAAAGTACCTGCGTAATTGCGTACCAAACTCACTCAGGTGCTGCTCTATATGACATTTGACATTGTCTGTAAGCTTGAGTTCATTTGCACACAAAAAAATCATACAATGATGGAAAAACCTGTGTGTTGTCCTTGTTAATGCAGATAGAGAAGAGCTACAACTTCTTAATCATAGCCTCAATTTTGGTCCACACATTGAATATAACTGCGGAGAGTCCCTGTAATCCCAGATTCTGATCATTCAGGTGAGAAAAAACATCACCCAGATGGGCCAGTCGTGTGAGAAACTTGTCATCATGCAAGCGGTCAGACAAGTGAAAATGATGGTCAGTAAAGAACTTTAAGCTCGTCTCAATTTTTAAAAAAACATGTCAATGCTTTGCTCCTTGATAAGCAGCACACTTCTGTGTGTTGTAAAAGTGTTACATGGTTGCTGCTCATATCATTGCATAATGCAGAAAATACACGAGAGTTCAAGACCTTGCTTTAACAAAGTTAACCATTTTCACTGTAGTTTCCAAAACGTCTTTCAAGCTGTCAGGCATTCTCTTGGCAGCAAGAGCCTCTCGGTGGATGCTGCAGTGTACCCAAGTGGCGTCGGGAGCAACTGCTTGCACGCGCGTTACCACTCCACTATGTCTTCCTGTCATGGCTTTTGCGCCATCAGTACAGATACCAACACATCTAGACCACCAAAGTCCATTTGATCTCACAAAGCTGTCCAGTACTTAAAAAATCCTCTCCTCTCCTGTTGTCCTGGTTTCCAGTGGTTTGCAGAAGAGGATGTCTTCCTTAATTGACCCCCCATAAACGTAACGGACATATACCAGGAGCTGTGCCAGGCCCGCCACGTCTGACTCATCCAGCTGTAACGCATAGAGTTCACTGGCTTGTATGCGAAGCAGTAAATGTTTCAAAACATCTCTTGCCATGTCATTGATGTGTCGTGAAACAGTGTTGTTTGATGAAGGCATTGTCTGTATTAGAGGTCGACCGACTATGATTTTTCAACGCCAATACCGATTTTTTTTATATACATTTGTAATAATGACGATTACAACAATACTGAATGAACACTTTTATTTTAACTGAATATAATACATAATCTATTTAGTCTCAAATAAATAATGAAACATGTTCAATTTGGTTTAAATAATGCAAAAATAAAGTGTTGGAGAAGAAAGTAAAAGTGCAATATGTGCCATGTAAAAAAGCTAACGTTTAAGTTCCTTGCTCAGAACATGAGAACATATGAAAGCTGGTGGTTCCTTTTAAACATGAGTCTTCAATATTCCCAGGTAAGAAGTTTTATGTTGTAGTTATTATAGGACTATTTCTTTCTGTACCATTTGTATTTCATATACCTTTGACTATTGGATGTTCTTATAGGCACTATACTATTGCCAGCCTAATCTTGGGAGTTGATAGGCTTGAAGTCATAAACAGCGCAATGCTTGAAGCACAGCGAAGAGCTGATGGCAAACACAGTAAAGTGCTGTTTGAATGAATGCTTACGAGCCTGCTGCTGCCTACCACCGCTCAGTCTGGCTGCTCTATCAAATATCAAATCATAGACTTAATTATAATATAATAACACACAGAAATACGAGCATTAGGTCATTGATATGGTCTAATCCGGAAACTATCATTTCGAAAACAAAACGTTTATTTTTTCAGTAAAATATTTTAATCTAACGGGTGGCATCCCTAAGTCTAAATATTACTGTTACATTGCACAACCTTCAATGTTATGTCATAATTATGTACAATTCTGGCAAATTCATTACGGTCTTTGTTAGAAAGAAATGTTCTTCACACAGTTCGCAACGAGCCAGGCGGCCCAAACTGCTGCATATACCCTGACTCTGCTTACACAGAACACAAGAGAAGTGACACAATTTCCCTAGTTAAAATAAATTCATGTTAGCAGGCAATATTAACTAAATATGCAGGTTTAAAAAATATATACTTGTGTATTGATTTTAAGAAAGGCATTGATGTTTATGGTTAGGTACACGTTGCAACGGCAGTGCTTTTTTTGCGAATGCGCTTGTTAAATCATCACCCGTTTGGCGAAGTAGGCTGTGATTCAATGATAAATTAACAGGCACCACATCGATTATATGCAACGCAGGACAAGCTAGATAAACTAGTAATATCATCAACCATGTGTAGTTAACTAGTGATTATGTTAAGATTGATTGTTTTTTATAAGATAAGTTTAATGCTAGCTAGCAACTTACCTTGGCTCCTTGCTGCACTCACGTAACAGGTAGTCAGCCTGCCACGCAGTCTCCTCGTGGAGTGCAATGTAATCGGCCATAACCGGTGTCCAAAAATGCCGATTACCGATTGTTATGAAAACTTGAAATCGGCCCTAATTAATCGTTCGACCTCTAGTCTGTATATTTTTTTTGGGGCCTTTTCCCCCATCATTGTCCCAGCCATATCCTCAGCAGCAGGAAGAATTAAGTCCTCCACAATAGTATGGGGCTTGCCTGTCCTAGCCACTTGGTAGCTCACCATATAAGACGCTTCTAGACCCTACTTATTAATGGTATCTGTTGCTTTTATACATGTCTAACTACTCGAAAATCGTCTTAATTCTCACCCAAAAAACTCCGGTGGCTTATTTTTCAAATTGGCATGTTTTGTTTCTAAATGTCTGCGCAAAGAATGAAGGCTTCATCAAGTTGTGAGAGAGTAGCTCTTCGGCTGCATCAGATTCACAACTGTCAGTGTCCATGCTAGCTGGGCTAACAATAAATGTAGAATTACTGATGCTAGCATTGGATGTGCTCGTGGAAGCAGAAAAACTTGTGTCGTCAACAGGTGCAGGTGTTATACTGCTGGTAGTAGCAGGACGCGGGCCTTACTTTAAAAAAAAAAGTAAACGGAATGAGCAGCAGCTACATACAGACCGTTAGTGGAATTCCTGCGAGAGAGTACCGGTTAATGTGATTGGATGTTAATTATTTGACTAGGCTTACCTGTATTTAACATTGTTGTTATTTCGCTGAACACTAGATGGTTTAATTTTATTTTTGGCAGTGAAACGAGGCTACTCAGGCGAGAGAAAAAAAACTCATCCAAATGTATAGGCCAGTTGGAAAATATAAATGGACTGTTTGAAAATGGGGGGATGGGAAACATAGTAGTCTGCAAACTGCGGTTGGGTTCACAAGTTTGGATAGCACAGTAGAGTACAGTAAATTAAAGTACTGTAGAGTTCAGTACAGTACACAGTATAGCACATTAGAGTTGAGTACACTAATGTATTGAAATCTACTATACTGTACTATACTTTACTCAGGGTTTCCATTAGCCGGTAATAGCCGGCTTTTGTCCGATTGAAAAAAATTAAAAAGGATATATAGAAAAGCCGATTTAAATAAATAGGCGCCGGCCAACTGTCTGGGAGAAGAATAAATCCCATTGCGAAATAATGCTTTTTAGCTTATTCATTGATGGAAATACCAGTCGATGGAAATACATTTGACAGGTCATGCTTATCCGTCTATAGGTAGTTTGCATAATTTTGTGGCATTAAATTGGCGTGCGTGTACAGTATATTAGTTATGTATCTTATTAATCAGAAGCGTACAGCATACAAATAGCCTATACTTAATTGTTTTGAAACCTGAACGTTTTCATACATATTATGAGGAATGCCTATTATGTCTACTCTCTTTCAAAATCTCTTACAGATATTTTCACCTCTGTCACGTGAAACCACTCGCGTGTGCGGTGCCCTTTTGACAACGGCGTTTTCCCGCTAATTGCATTATAGAACGAACATTCATGTGTAACATACTGCCTTGTGTGCATTGCTGCGCTTATAATGTGAAGAAATAATAGTTTATCAGCATTTTAAGCTAAACGTTCTGATCTGTTGCATCAAACTTATTTATTTTAAAGGTGTTTTTTAATTTTTTAATGGGCCTAGGTTGTATGAATGAATCTGTCGTCCCACAACTTTCCCAGAGTCTGTTTGGAATAGGCAATTTTTTTCACGACAAGCTGACCAATAGAATAGCCTAAACTTTTCTACTATAGTAGATTGACGTAGCCTAGTGATTTTGCTTTTTGGTACTCGAGGAAAAGTAAGTGTGGGCAGTTATTCTAACACGTTCAAAGTGCACATCAGAATTCAGTAAGAATGGTTGCATCCTAGACTTGCATGTTCTGTTAATATGAATTAGCCTACCATATTCTAAATGGGGAATTATGTAATTCTGAGCACCGTGGGTGGACGCCCTAATTAGTTTACGCCAAAAGTCCTGTAAATGAATATGTGGCGCTGGACATTTGACAGGCAACATTTTCCTAATGGAAACCCTGACTCTACTGTACTGTACTCCACTGAACTCTTACTGTGCTGTACGTTGATGTCCAAACTTGTGAAACATAGATGTCTATGATTGGTTCAGATTTGGTTCGTTCGGACCAACCAAATTTGGTCTTGTTTGGAGGAGAGCTCATTAAAATAATAGCCAGTGTGTAGAATAATATGCAAATGTGGATATTGCATATTTCTACATTTGTGTACCTATTTAAAGTACAGGACATTACTATGCAGGTAATGACATTCCTTTCCATAATTATTAATTTATGTGTCTTACAGATAAGGGACCCACAACGAAATTCCGTTACTGCAATTCCGTTACCTGGTGTAAAACTTTTTCAGAGTCAAGCATGTCAAGTCATAGCCCCATTCTTTCTGCCGACATATTTGAATCTTAATTCAGAGAAGATATTTGAGTTTGTTGTTTACACACACACAACAACAAAAAAGAGAAGTTGACAGATATTCTGTTGCCAAACTTTGCATCTGCACAGTTGTTCCAGTAAATGTGTTTTTGTTAAATGTTCAGTGTAAATTGTTAAAAGTACTCCTTGTGCGTAGAGTTACACTTTGAAATCAATGTTTTTTTTGTTTGGAATATATTTTAAGTGAAATATCTTTTTGTCTTTTTGCAATTCTGTTACTGTGGAATTGCCCAGTTATTAAAATTAGTGACTATTAAGCAATAGGTTATAAGAATAGGTTACACGCACTGTCAGTGTATTTACTCCCACATGTCCTTCGCAGTATATTTACTACGTGGCATTACAAATGAATGAACGAAAGCTAAATAAGGCTTTGCAATTGAGGTGATGAAATATTCAGATGAATGTCTTTGTATTTATTTAGTATACGTATTTGTTTCCTTTATGCTTAGAGCCTCGCTGGGCCTCTGTGAACAGGGGCGTGCTGATCTGCGACGAGTGCTGTAGTGTTCATCGGAGTCTGGGCAGACACAGCTCCCAAGTGCGTCACCTGACTCACACACCATGGGCTCCTACACAGCTACAAGTAAGATCTCCACACACACACACACACACACACACACACACACACACACTATTCTTTACCTTGGTCAAAGGTATCCCCTTTTCTGCTTTTGTGATAGAATAGGCTGTCTGTATATTTCATTTAATGGATAATATCTCTTTGTCTTTTAATCAGATGGTTCAGACGTTATACAACAATGGTGCAAATTCGATATGGGAGCACTGTCTACTGGACCCGATGATGAGTGGTAAACGCAAGGCCAACCCTCAGGACAAAGTGCAGTGAGTCATGTATTTTTGATGGCTGCCGAGTGAGCCAGGAGTGCAGCCTTGTTCACTAGTGAAGGAAAGGCAATTGGCCCAGTTACACTAGTACATAGGTTCTTAAGCTTTTTCAGCTCGAGACCCAAATGAGGAATTAACTGGCTGAACTGCACTGGCCTGGATACACATCCACCAAAGTACTGGTTTGGTTCAGCATGATAGCATGAAAAGTGTATGGGTTTCAGCAGGAACACACAATGCTGGAGAAACCTGAATTGCTTCAGTTAACTTATGGTCGGGTCAATTCACCTGAACCTAAGAGTGATTGTTGCATGAAGTTGGAAGTGCTTCAATTGAAATCCGCCTACAATGCTCTGCTGTTCTGTTAACCCCCCTCTGTTTTATGTTATTCCCAAAGCCCAAACAAGACAGAGTTCATAAAGGCCAAATACCAAATGCTGGCTTTTGTCCACCGGATGCCTTGTCGAGATGACGACAGCTTCACAGCCAAGGACTTAAGCAAGGTGAGACATCTGCCACTCTGTGCCCACACAATTCCCTAATGAAGGTGTATCAAGCTTGAATGAGCAATATTTTACCAATAAATGTTGATTTTATTTTTCCTCAGCAACTTCACTCCAGCGTCCGCACTGGTAACTTGGAGACATGTCTGAGGTTACTCTCTCTTGGAGCCCAGGCCAATTTCTTTGACCCAGTAAGAGATCTCATTTCTCCCCCATCCAGCTTCTAAACATATCCTTAACAACATGTTAATACAACAGTGTTACTTCCATAAATACTGCTTTGCCACACAGGTACGAGAGCAACTTAATAGAAAGAGGGAAGGACCGTTCACACTGCTTGTGGAAAAAAACTATGCCAAAAAGGAAACCTTTTCATTGGATTAATTGCAACCTTGCACTACAACCAGTTAAATGTCCGCAAGCAGTATGAACCGACCCTTACCCTTTCTCATACCCTATCTATGTATTTTAGTATTTTTCCCCCCTAGTTTTAATTGTTCACGTATGGGTGGTGTCTTACCTTCTCTCCAGGAAAAAGGAAATACGCCGCTGCATGTGGCTGCAAAGGCAGGGCAGGTGTCTCAGGCAGAGCTGCTGACCGTCTACGGGGCTGACCCCGGCGCCCCCGACTCCAACGCCAAGACCCCCATCAACTATGCAAGGTACTGCAACATCCAGCCTTTTAAAGGGATAGTTTAACATTTAGGATGTTAACTTATTTTATCAAAGTCATTTTTTTCATGTTTTAGTGGCTGTGTGACCAGGCAGGCTTAATGGGCAAGAAAAGAGGCCTAACTGATTTCTATTGTGTGTCTCTTTCTCAGGCAAGCTGGCTACCATGACCTGGCTGATAGGCTGGTAGAGATCCAGTATGAACTTACTGACAGACTGGCTTTCTATCTCTGTGGGAGAAAGCCTAGTAAGTGAGGAGAGGCTTTCGCCTGCTCAAATTAGACTGCAAGTGTTGCGTGTCCGCTTATCCTAGCGTCCGTCAGCCACAGCTGAAACAAACCCACAGTAATCAGTGAGAAATGCTACACCAGCCACAGAAGCAGCACGTCAGTGAAGCAACTCGTGGGTCGCTAAACATTTCATTTTTCCGCTTCACGTCTAGGGCAGAGACATGCCTCTCTGAAGCACACACAGAAGTGGCATGCATTTTAGATGTTTGCCTCTACGGTTCTGGTATAGCAGGCAAGAAACAATGCACACGCAACACTTGCAGCCTAGTTTCAGGGGTTACTCAACTGATCGCATACAGTGTCTCCCATGAGGTTTCTTATCACCACAACCCATCCGTGCTTGCTTTCAGATCATAAAAATGGCCAACACTTCATCGTCCCACAGATGGCCGACAGGTAAGGAAGCATTGTGTGGCTCAATGTATAAAATAGTAGCCTGGTCCCAGGCTTTGTGCTGGAAACGCGTATCTCCCTCACTAGCTTTAAGCACCAGCTGTCAGAGCAGCTCACAGATTACTGCACCTGTACATAGCCCATCTATAATTTAGCCCAAACAACTACCTCTTCCCCTACTGTATTTATTTATTTATTTATGCTCCTTTGCACCCCATTATTTATATCTCTACTTTGCACATTCTTCCACTGCAAATCTACCATTCCAGTGTTTTACTTGCTATATTGTATTTACTTCGCCACCATGGCCTTTTTTTTTGCCTTTACCTCCCTTATCTCACCTCATTTGCTCACATTGTATATAGACTTATTTTTCTACTGTATTATTGACTGTATGTTTGTTTTACTCCATGTGCAACTCTGTGTTGTTGTATGTGTCGAACTGCTTTGCTTTATCTTGGCCAGGTCGCAATTGTAAATGAGAACTTGTTCTCAACTTGCCTACCTGGTTAAATAAAGGTATAATGAAAAATAGCCGAACCCTTTCGTCGTTGTCATTGCCAACTGACAATGACCGTAGGAGTTGGCGAGACGGCTTAAACCAATCTGGGACCAGACTAATTAAATAGCACTTTGGGGGGGCTTGTTCTAGGATAAGTAAAGTGGGTGAAGTTTTAAATGTGTTTTGGGGGGGGCAAAGAAAACGTGAGCTGTTTGACAGTGCAATCCAACTCTAGAGCCTGCTAGGACATATATTTTGTGGCTTTTTGTAACAGGCATGAGATGAAACAGGCTGAAGCAATTGTTACATGTTGTCAAGATCATAATCTTCCCCTTAAATCATTGAGTACATTTACATGCGCACTAATAATTCGATTATGGCCGTAGGCCGAGTATGGCATTAGTCATGTAAACACCTTACTCTGCTTATATTAATTGGTGTAAGGTCATCATTTAAGTAAGCATACGGCAATTAAAACACCAGGTTTTCTGGGAAATTGTTGTAATTATTAGGACATATAAACACCTTAATCTGAGTTCCAGCGGTGTATTTGGTCTGGGAATGTGTTAGCACCAGCAGCGCAAGCCTACCTCCTTTTGCGCGAGGGAAGTGAGTTCGGGAAAAACTAAAAGTATACATCTTAGAAATGGTTTTGAAGTACATACTTCATATGTCCGAACTCAAAATCAAAATGGCTTCCAAAAAAGAACATGGTCGCTGTGGTAGAACATTTATTTTGATTGACAATTTTCTGCATTTATCAAAGTCCCTTCAGGTAGCCTGATTTCAGATGTGTCCATGTAAACCGGATTATTAGGGAAATTGTTCTTCTTGCAAAGCATGTAAACGTTTTAGTCAAACTATTTTATTAATATGACTAGTGTGAATGTACCCAGTATTGTTATTGCACCATAATATTAATAATACATATCTGAGCTAAATTGCTACAGTTTGGTTGGTCTTATTACAGCATATTATTAACTTATTATAGCATAGTTCTGATATTTGAACTCAAAACATGTTCTCTTTTTTATTGCTGTCTTGATGGATAAGGAACATGTAAGTATTTTATCATAATTAGGTTTGACCATTTCCCCTCCCATTCAACATGAGAGGCTAAGCAGATTTATTTTTTCCCCATGTATAGCAGTTTAGATTTATCAGAACTGGCAAAGGCGGCAAAGAAGAAACTCCAGTCTGTAAGTGTTCACTTTAAGATTTGAATGGATAAGTTGTATGATATTACAATCTAGAGACCTATGTAATCAAAAACGTATTCACACAACTAGTTCTGGGTTGATTTTTCTACAAATCACACATTTCATTTCAGCTTAGTAATCATTTATTTGAGGAGCTGGCGATGGACGTGTTTGACGAAGTGGACCGAAGGGAGACCGATGCTGGTAAGACGGACAGACAGTGATGCGGAGTAATGGTCGGTGCATGTTTCTTAAGCATTCGGTCCACCATGTCCAGTCAAACATCTGGGTGGCGTTCATTTGGCACCAAACGGACTGAAACAGGGAGGGACTACCTAGACTTATCCAATAAGAAACACACATTTTTGTTGTCCGTTGCAAAACGTTTTCCGTTTGCGTTTCCTAATGAATATGGCCCTGATGCAACACTCCTCTATGTTCTGCACAGTATGGCTGGCGACACAGAACCACAGCACCCTGGTGACAGAGACCACAGTGGTGCCTTTCCTTCCTGTGAACCCAGAGTACTCATCCACACGAAACCAGGCAAGTCTGCTGCATAACTCCTTCCCTAGTTAACACTTTGATACTGATTGCTTTAGTTAAATACATTCCCCCTTGCTGGTTTTCTCTCCCCCTTTAAATATGACTGATTCTCGGTTCCCTCAGTGACGTTTCAACAGATGCAGTAGGAGAGGATGCATTTTGCTAGGCTTTTTTATTTTTTCTCCAGGGACGGCAAAAGCTTGCGAGATTTAACGCACATGAATTTGCAACTCTTGTCATCGACATATTAAGCGACTCGAAACGTCGACAGCTGGGGAACTCTACGATACGTCCCAAAGGTAAAGTACTGGAAGATAATGGACCTACTATCTCAGACACACATGGCTTATGGTCATAATTAAAATTGCATGTCTTTATATGAAATGAGAAAGGGGTCATTTGCTTTGTGGTTACAGAAAACGTTGAACTCATCCTAAAAAGCCGGAGTGGTGGCGATGGTCTGGACAACGACCAACCGGACTACGACAGCGTGGCCTCTGACGAGGACACGGATAAGGAGACACTCTCGGACAAGGACCGGACCAAGGTGACTAATGTGATCTCTTGGCACGCAAACCTAGTAAAGGGTTTGAAGTAGTACTTACTTAACCTGAAAATGAGCGCCCGCAGTCTGGACTCAGACAAGTCCTAAAGCCCACCCTCTCTGACTTTTCCCCCTACAGAGTCTGGACTCGGACCTGTCAGACGGGCCTGTCACGGTGCAGGAGTTCCTGGAGGTGAAGAACGCCCTGTCGGCCTCGGAGGCCAAGATCCAGCAGCTGATGAAGGTCAACAGCAACCTGAGCGACGAGCTGCGGCTGATGCAGAAAAAGGTACCGCCCACTGCAGAGATCCACCAATCAGATCACTAACACCGTTCGGTCCGTCTGCCACTCGACCAATGGGACGGAGGGCTGGACTGAGGGGGGCACAGCGGTTGGTCAGCTGAGCTCTGGTCCCTCCCCTCACGGTAACCTCCCTTCACACACTGGTTCGAGTGAGGATCCTAACCGGTAACCACCAGGCTGCTGGGAAGGTTCTCCTGCAAGGCAAGACTGCTCTCCATCTAGCTCCACTATTTGGGCCAGCATGTTTCAGTCCATGTTCAGACAATGGCTTCTATAGCTTGACAAATTCTTCGCATTTTTTTTTTTTTTTTTACTTGTGTTCAAGAGATGCATTCTTGCTCCACTCTATTGTGGGAAACTATCTCCCTCCCCCTGGATACAGTGTATCATACACTGAAAGCGGTGTTCTTTCTTATGGTACGACTAACAGGCATGCTCAAGTAAACAGCATGACATCACTCACACTGTGAATTTCCCTCCTCTAGTCGTTTGTATGGTGACTAACATAGTAAGCATAGCATTGTTGTTATCTTGTGTTCTATCTGTGTGACCCTGCATTGTGATTTCAACAAGCTTATCAATTATACGGGATTTTCTTCTTAACCTTGATGTTCGCTCATCAGAAGACTCCTCCTTGAAGGTGTTCGATAGCACAGCTCTTATTGCTACACAGGTGCAGCATTTGCCTTTGTCATTCGAAAACATTCCAATGGTCCTCTGCTGTGGTTTTAGTAAGACTCTTTACGTCTGATTGTTTCCTAACAAAGCTGTATTTATAAAGCGTCTCAGAGTAGGAGTGCTGATTTAGGATCAGGGCCCCTGTGTCCATTCATAATAATCTTAAATGCTCAGGAGTACTGTCACTTCCAGAGTTCTCCTCCACAGTCGGTGTTACAAAGTGTTACACTATCGTTTGACTCTAAATTGGAGTCTTCTTATCCATATGACCCCTATGATTTATCATACAGAATCCCTAATGATTTTCAAGTCACAATCCGGAGTGTGTGTTTCAGCCCAACAGCAGGCCCACCACTTGATTTGGCAATAGACCAAACTGTCGTTGCCCCAATCAACAGCCTCTGTTCAACCTAAAAGGCATAAATGGTGACAAACGCCTTTTACGAGAACGATTGAGTAACCATAGAAATATAGGGTATGACTCTACAAGGTGGTGAGATGCTCTTGTCGTGGTTTGAACAGCTGTTGTTGCAGACATGTAGGCTCCGGATCGTGCATTTGAACCCCTTCTTTATCCTGGGTCGTGCATCCTTTTTAAAGAAAAAAAAAAAATGCTCTCAATAATATTCTATGGAACAGACAGTAGAAGTCAAACTGGCATTCCTCAGTGGTGGACGTGTACAGTATGTGATTTAGCTGTGTGGGCTGGCATTGATTGAACTGATGGCACATTCGATTGTCTTTCTTAGCCGTCAGAGAACTTCCCTGTTGCCCTCTCTGAATAAATAGCACAGACCATAGAGTTGGATAGAGGGCGCCATTGAGGGCTTTCTATCTGTCCTATATATCTATCCTGTCTGTCCTATCTATCTATCTAGTTCAGATAGATTAGACAGAGACGAGCTATCTGAACTGTTTGGCTTGCCTGCAACACTTTCTGCTTGCTCTTACCCCTTGCTTTTTGAGTGGAGTTTTCGGATGCCTAGCATGAGTAACACCAGCGGGGAAATGCTTAACAAGACGATGTTATAAAGACATGAGTAGTAGCGTTGGCCTTAGCTTCGTACAGATGGATGCTGACAGTTCCCAACACCTGAAGTAAACATTTAGAGGAAGGGGAAATGGGGACAAATCCTAACATCCGCTTTAGTTACATTTTCACTTAGTCTCCTATTGACATCAATTCATGACAAGTGAAATTCAACTGAAGTGAAAGTCAGGATTCGCCCTGTAGAGAATAAAGCATGCGTTAAAGCTAGAAAAACAAGTCACCTTGCTCGCTGATAAGAAAAGCGTCCTCTTAGTGTATTTGCTGACTCGTCTCTTCCAGCTGCATTCTCTGCAAAGCGAGAACACGTCTCTCAGGCGGCAGGGCCCAACCACCCATATCTATCAGGTCCCCATCAGCAGCGGGTCAGAGTACACTGACCCTTCTTCCTCCAGTCCCTCGGCCATGAAGCGCCGGCAGTCGGCGCGGGCCAGCCGGCCCATGTCCATGTCTATTTATGAGACTGGCTCAGGTCTGAAGCCCCACCTCCCTAAGGGGGACACCCCCTACCCAGAGGAGGGTGTCCCCACCCTGCAACCCTTCCTCCCACCTCATGTAAGTAAAAATCCCACATCCAGCCTTTGCTATTTCCTCTCCCATTTCCATCTTTTAGGCGTCTTCTCCTCTTCCTCCTCCTTTTTTTTCTCATTGTGTCTGTTTCTGCAGTCCTTTTTTTTCTTTCTGATTGTTCCCTTTCCTTTCTACTTTTACTCAAATCTGTTGTTCTTTGGTGTACTGGTAGTGTTTGCCTGTAGCTGTTATTTGGAACCTGATGGTGATAATCAGCCAATACAATGCCAAGCACACAGGTCACACATAGCCACTCTCAACTCGGTGTCTGCTCTGAATGGCTGCAGTCTCATAGGATTCTTCTCAGGGCTGTTGGTTTCCACAATGTTCACCTGGCCCCTGTTCCAATACCTTTAACATGCATCCTTCCTCTCTCTTCCTTGAGATAATCCCTGATCTTTACGTGAATGGACGTGTGCAAACATTTCCACTCTGTTGCTTTCACCAATGTTAATGTGTTTAGATTAGCGATTTCCTCAAAGAAAAGGCCGGGTGCATTTGAAGGTATTCGGAGTACTCTGTTCAAACATTTTCTCAGGTAGACAATAGACAAATGTTATTTCAAGGTTGAATCTGAAATATTTTGAAGGTTTTCATGTAACTTCAAATAAGAATTAAACATCCCATTCAAATTTGTTCAGTGTTTATTTGATTCTGTCTCTGACTAACAAGATGATTTCTGGTTCTAAATCCAGGTGCATTGTCATTTCTCTTTTAAACATATATGGGAATTTTGTGTTTTTCTAATTGTAACGAATCTCTTAGTTCTGGTACAGTATTTCAAGAGGAGCAATTCGGGATTGGCACATATATTTGTTCTACACGGTCAGAACTCAAAGTGTAAGATTGTTTCACGCCATTGTTTGTTAACAATGTAATTGTAAACAATAGTCTAAAGCTTAAAATAAAAATAAAATAAAAAACTTTACCCTGCAATCTCATGGATGGTCTGTCCTTTCATCTGTAGCTCTGTGAATTTGAGGGTTTGCATTTCTCCAGCCCCATTCCCTCAGCTGTTCACCAAAACAGGTGGTGGGTAACGCTTTGTTGCCGTTCGAATCCCGGATTGCCCCTTTCAATGTCTATGAAACAAACGTGTACTATGCGATATCAAATGATAAAATATGTTCATTGTCTAGATGTTTATAACGTTCAAGGTATGGGATTTGAGGTACAGTATGCTCAGATCCAACAAGGAATTGAAATGCAGTCATTTAAGTGTAATTCCTTGTCATAATCACAATTTATGGTGTTCTTCATTCTTACTATGGTTTTGTTTTCTTGAATGATATTTTTATTTTAGTGTTCCCAAACCCTGTTATTTCCATGATGTGGTTTAAACAAGACTTTATTCTTGAGAGCACTAACTAGTTTTTATAAAACCCATTGTTTTATTTCTTTAAAACATATCATTTGAACCCCTTTCTAGATGGGAAGGGGTGCTTTTGTGGCCTCTTCATCCCTCCCCTCCTTCCCATCCACCCTGTCCTGGTCTCGGGACAAAAGTGCTCTAAGGGTTAAGTACCTCCTCACTTGGTCCGTGCCTCTCGGGACGCAGCAAATCTACTGGGGGAGCCCCTCCCTCCCTCCATATGCTGCTCCCTACCTGTCCTGCTGCATGAGCCAAACCCCCCCCCCCCCCCCCATGGGCTGCCTTTTCTTCAGCACCACCACCCACACGCATCTCCACCATCACTGTCCTCATCCTCATGCCTGTTACAATCAGCTAGAAGGTTTTCAATGCATCAAGATCACACACCCATCTCGATGTAAAGGTTTGCCTACTCTCCGTGAGACCAGCTGCTAGGTTAAGCGCTCAGTCTATTGAGATTTTTCTTTCTTACATTTTCCCAAATTCCTCATGCTGTTAATTTTAACCAAAAAAAAAAGCCTTGGGCTCCTTCCACCTCCATAGCCAACATTTTTTTTTTTATTGATGACCTCTTTTCTCCATCTCTAATCAGCACACGGCTGTCGCCCAGTGAGCTTCATCCAGCACGCCCTCCCTCCCCTCTAGTAACACCCAAACTCTCCGGTTATCCAGGAGTCTGTTCCTCACTGAGACTGTGGACCTTTCCAGAAGCAAACAACCCCTACCCCCTAGACACTTGCTGAGATCTTGTCGAAGATCTGAGAGGATTTAGTAGATTTAAAGCAATATGATAACAATTCCACCGAACCTATCAGAGGGCAAGGTGGAGCTATCACCATATTGCTCAAACCTATCAAATCTCCACAAGTGTCTAGGGGGTAGGGGCTAGGGGTTGTTTCTGGACTGGGCCTTTGACTGACATGCGCAGAACTGCAAGCCCAGTGGGAGAGAAATCAACAAAACACCTGTATGAGCTAATCCCACTTTCGGCAGTTTGCTGTAGTTTGTGTGGGTCTTGGCATCTTGTCCTGCAGACAGGAAGAGGATGTTGTTTGAGCGGGTCTATTGGGCTAGGCTGGAAAGGGTATGTAACTGTACGGTATGTGGCCTGTGTCCCTCTTGGTGTTTGTCTCTGCTCCTTTCTTTGAAAACGCACCTCCTCCTACATAGTTTCTCTTCTGTGCAGAAAGAGGGCGGGATCTGCGCGGATGTGACAGTGCGGGGTCAGTGCTGTGCACCCAAAGCTTCCTATCTGATATTAGAGTACAGCTCAAGCGATATTGTCCACCAGTCTCATGACGCAGCACCAACGCTTACAGGCTGGGTGGAGCACCACACAGTATTGCGTATTGAGTACAGCCAACTTTAGATGGTCAAATACACGTTTGTTAAGCAGTATCTCCATCAGCATCGTCTTAGCCAATGACTTACGTTGAATTTGTGCCACACAATTGTCCATTGTCACAGTGCTTTTTTTTCCCCTCTTGACTTTTGACCCGAATTCATCGGAACCTTGATTCCATGTCATGAAAGTTATTATGACTCTTAATGAAAGTCTTGGATCAGAGATCTGGAATGGATCATGGTTCTGATGTAATTCAGTAGCGGTTGTTTCTTTCTGTGTGATAGCTATCCAGCGATTTCTCTCTCCTCAAACATCCCTGACTTCATCTGTCTTGGCATATGGCTTTAAAAAGGGGTGCAGCCAGCGTGGCAGTGTTTGAAGCTTTTCCTGGACTATGCATTTGGCCCTTGATTCATCGCCATGGTTTAATATCGTCCAAAAGTCTCCATATTTTACACGCAATAGACATTGAACCAGCCTAGCATCTCCACTTGGCATGGTACCAATCAATCAGCCATTCCATTTGTCCAGTGTGGTTTCTGTCACAATAGCTTATAGACATTGAACTTGCAACTTTTTCCAATTGCGTGAGGGTAAAAAAACATGTTTTTAACCCCCGGATAACCTCTTTTTACTAACCCTGGCAATGAAATTGAAAAGGCTTTACTATGATTTTCTGTTGTGCTTCCATGCTTTTGCTTGTTGACTTGTTTAATGCGTTGTCGTTCTCCATGTTGCTTTCCCGTGGTTTTTAGTTAGTTTCATTTGTCACTGCCATACAACGATGTAAAACTGTTTCAAAGTCAAATTTCTGTCAGCTACTATTTATGTTTTAGGGATAGATATAATGCAATGGTTTGTGCTACACTGCTAGAAACTATTTTGTATGTTGTGAGTATGATGCAGTGCATTGAAATTGGGATTTTATCTAGAACTCTATATCCTCTTTCTGCTTGCATTATCATTGGCATTTGTCACTGTGACACATTTTTGTTACTCTCGTTTTCTCTCCCTCATGTTAGGCCTCCAAGCTGGACAAGCAGAGCAGCATGCCAGACAGTGACTATGACAACACAACCAATGACCATGAGATGAAGGACTCTGGGTAGGAACACACACTGTGTCACTTTGAAGTTGCCACTGCTTTCTGTGTTGCACATCAGGTGGACAGTTAGGGCTGGATGTAGGGGTGCAGAGATTGTAGTAACATCCTGGATGATCCTGTCTACCCCTTAGTAGACGTGGGAGGCTGAGGAGCAGTGGCTGGCTGGGGGAGGGCAGCTCCATCCCTGAGCTGGATGACCTGGGGGCAGAACCGGACTCAGTGCTCCCCAGCACTGAGGATGTCATCCGCAAGACGGAGCAGATCACCAAGAACATCCAGGAGCTGCTCCGTGCCGCGCAGGAGAACAAGCACGACAGGTGAGGAAGAAGTGACAGGCCACAAGCTCGAACAATGAAGCCGAATGAAATATAACTCTGTTGTAACTATCTCTATGGAGATAAAACAAGGCTTTTTCTGTGTTTCTTGAAAAGTTCCAGATAGTCACCCCCCTTTTGTTTAACCGAATTCATTATAGCAGCGTCGCCTTTTCCCTTTTTTGTATTCAAAGTACTTCCACTTTCTAGATTCTTCTTCAGTTCCCCCACTGTCACTGTTTATTGCATTTTTACAGTATGTGTTCTTCTCGGTTCAGTTTAAAAAAATATAATCTTCCCTATGATTTCACCTCTTCCACTTTCTGTGTTCTCCCCTCCTCGTGCTGGCATTTCATTCTTTCGGGGGTGGGGGTGTCTCTGCCCCCCTCCCCTATCCTATTCCTGTAAGCAGACCTTGTGAGGGTGTGCGCCGGCTCAGGCACAGTCTGGGCTGTTTCAGCACCCTGGTGCCCTGGGCTGAGAAGGCCCCCTCTCCCATGCAGCCCCTCAGACTGTGCTCCCCTGATCCTGCCTCCCGGTACTCTACTAGCCTCTGTCCCTGCCTCCCAGGCACAGTGTCTTTTATCTCTCTCTCTCTCCTGCCCCTGCTGTTTCCCAATTCCGATGATTTCCTCCTTTTGCTATGGTGTGTTGTCTGCTAGGCATTAGAGTGAAAGACTGATCTTAATGAACTCTCACTCACCTACTCTCTTCATTTCTTCTGTTGCAAACACCACTACCTCAACTAAACTCAGACAACCCATCAAAGAGCTTTGATATTCAAGGTACCCATGTGTGGTATTCCTTGTGTTTAGAGTAGAGCTGGAGCTAGTTGCATCCATAGTAGTCCATCACCAAGCGCATAATGAATACAAGCAGTCTTATCAATTTTAGATCATTTATGTATGCGTTTAGGTTAAGGAATTGTGCCCTGTAGTCTAATATCCATATGAGCAATTATTAAAAATATATATATTTTCTTGTTTTGGTGTAGCTGATAGTTCATCACATGATCAGCTCTAATCCCTCACTCCTATTGTTTAACCGTGAATTATACAGTAGCTTGGTTGCCACTGCCTCTTGCCTACTCCATAGTGCAGAAACAGATTGGCATCCAGGCTACAAGAATTGTGGCAGCTGCTGTCTGACCATGTCAGAATGCAATATTTGGAATAGTAAAATAGATTAACCAAGCATTAACCTGGGACTGCGGTTTGTATTCCAGCATGTAGCTTGGCCAGTGTTGTGTTTTGCCTCCCCTCCTCACCCAGACTAAAAAGTTTTTATTTGTGACTTGTTTTGAATAGTGTTGTTTTGGGATCGCAAAAGGTAACTTTTTAATCCAAGTTTTGGATTTCCTCCATGAAATAATTATGTTAAGAGACTGTCTTATTAACCACTCTCCTGATGCCTTTTCTTTTACAGCTTTATACCATGCTCCGAAAGAATATATGTGGCCGTGACAGAGATGGCCGCTCTCTTTCCCAAGGTAAGCTTACAAATCCTCCATGGTTCCATCACTCACATGCAAAGGTATTTAAAAATGTTTTGCAACGGAAAATAACTTTCTCTTCTGTTTTATTTCCTAATGAACACAACCCAGCTCATAGTCGCATGATGTGTTTAACCTCATCTCACCTTACGCTTTCCAGAGACCCCATTCGGAGATGGTGAGAGGCCCCCTGCGCCTGTTGACGTCTAGCTCCTTCCGGCTCCAGGGTGAGTGTCGGAAGGCAGCGCCCCCCGAGGAAGGCCCAGGGCCCGACCTGCAGCTGGTCACCCAGCAGGTTATCCAGTGTGCCTATGACATTGCCAAAGCTGCCAAGCAGCTTGTCACCATCACCACCAAGGAGAACAGCAACTGACCATCATGGCCACCGTCGCAGGGCTTTTAGATACCGTATGGCCCTGTAACGTCTCCATTTTGTTAATGTATTGTTCATCCATTAACTTATGTTTTTTTTTTTATGCATTGTTTTACTGTGGTCGTTTAAAAAAAAATCTGTGTTTGATATTTGCATGTAATTTATTTAAATACAAAATGTACAAAATGAGAGTATAAATATTGGGACAAAAAGACTGAACAGCTATGGGAAATCATCCGTAGCTCTACTAACTGGAAGGGAGAAGCTGTTTGTCGTGAGCTACTACAGGAATCCACAGTACAGCCAAATACTGACAAGATGATTGGGCATTTCCAGGAGATCCTTTGTTGCTAATATGCAGTTTCCTAACCACACTTCTTAGTTTTGTGGTTCTACATACTTCCAGATACAGTATTTCTCACACCAACGAAGAAGCCATTTTTTTTTTTTTTGCTCCCTAACACCTATACCCTCCTCCTGAGAAATGCCTTTCATCCACTTTGATGCGCCTTCTCAGAACCAGGGGTCTCACACTGGCAGCCCCCAGGCCAAATGCGATCCAGTATAGTATTCCACATGGTTAAGGATGTGGTGAAAGCTATGAATAAGCCGTAAGTGTATAACAAACTTTACTCACCTTGGAGCTACATAACTATGGAATTCTAATGTATCATTTAATACAATTCCAGCAAGCGTAGGGAGGAATGTTGGGAGAGTTGGATCTGATGAACCATCACTCATCTGTGCACATTTTTGTATCCCTGCAATGCCCATGTCTCCCCCGTCCAAGTGTAATTGCTTTAATTTCAAACTGCATCTACTAGAGCCATCTATTATTGCATTTCAACACTAGTTCAGGGGGGCAAATGATGCTCTTCACCAGCAATATGTTGTACTTGTATTGAGTTCTAGTGAATTTTTTATTTATAAGCTAAGATGCTAGACACAGTCTTGTGCTAGAACAGTGTTAGTACTGTGACAGTGGATAGATTTGCAGCGCAAATAATCATTTGCCCTCTTCCATGTGTGTTTGTGCTCCGTTCTATAATGCTGCTAGCTTTATGACATGTGCAGCTAATTGGATTGTAGATATTTCCACAAGTGGCTGGTTGTCGTCAGCATATGGTTCAGAGCTGTGTTATACTTGAAATGTAATCAAGGAAATGTCCCTCTGCTTGACTCTTGTTCTGAATGGACTTCATAACAGGTGTCAGTTGTGCAGTAATCATAGCTACAGTTGGGGGGGAAGCCTTATTTTTTTTAAATAAACTTAATTTATAATTGTAACCTCATGCCATGTCGTATTTGGCCACGTACTGTGCAACTGATGTGTAGAGAAACGTGCAAAGAAAGAAATTATGTTAATGTAAAAAACTATTCCATCAGAAAAACATAAAACCACACCAGGATTACAACACCCTTAAACCAGTTTGCTAAATATGTAACATACCTTACAACCACCACATGCAGCAGCTGATATAAGCATGGTGTAGGAATACTTGACACATCTTAAACCCGTTAAGAATAATTGTGTATAAAAACATGATAGGAGTGTCTTTTGGCCTCACGGTATCCTCATGTCCAGGCTGATCAGGTCTGCTAAAAATCTATGAGCGGAGGAAGGCAAGAGTAAATACAGGGGACAAAACGAATCCAATGCTTCAGCAATTAACACACAAAAAACATAGCAATGCAAATCGACTGCAATAGGCTTACATCCCACTCCGCATGCATTTGGACAGTGATGCAAGATTTGGCTCTATACTCCAGCATTTTGGATTTAAGATCAAATGTGTCATAAGACAACAGTACACAATGTCACCTTTTATTAAGGTATTTTCATGCATATCTGATTTACTGTTTAGAAATGAGCCATTTTTACCTCCAAATACATATGGAGGGGCATGTATATTTGCCAAATTGATTGTCATCTGTTTAGCTACCAGGTAAAAACGTTGGCTTTGCTTGCCCTAATGGAACTGGACCAGTACCATGTCCTGGTAGCCCTGCTGGGCCATCCTACGAGTCTCCAGCCTCCGCTTTTCCTCCTGCAGCCTTAGAGCATCCCTCTCCTTCACCTGCCCCCTCTGGCGCTGCTCCTCCCACTGCGCCACCTGCAGGGGAGAGAGAACAATGAGCTACATCATTGGGCCTCCCTCCACTCCATCTAACCCGGCCAACTGACCCCGGTCAACACAGGCTATTCCTGTATCCGAGCCGTCTTTTGGCCCTCTTCCTCCTCCCTCTCGGCGTCTGGTCTGCCTCTCCAGCTCCTGGATCAGCCCTCCCCCCGCCTCCTCAGAGACTCATTCTGAGCCTGACGGTTCTCCTGCATCTTGAGCTCCATCTGCAAGAGCCTTTCAGGGAGCAAAGGGAGAGAGCTGGGATTCTCTAGTCTGCTGTCACTACAAAGACAAGCTTGGCACTCCTTGGTGTGTTGCACATGCCCTCCCCTCAAGTCCACTCACCTCCTGCATGAGCCTCTCCCTGGCTCTCCTCTCCTACTCTGCCTCCAACTTCTCCCAAACACGCTGGGACTTCTCCCTGGCAGGACAAGACATTCAATTCACTTTGCAACACAAATGCAGATCTCCACCCCTTAGTCAGACCTAGACTGGCAGCGGGAGTCATAAGTGGTGATACTACTAACCTGTACAGGACAGCAAACAGCCTCCCACCACCTCTCCAACTGGAGCTATTCCTCGATGACATGCTTCTTCCTGGCGGCGTCTGCCACCGCCCTCTCCAGCCTCTGGTCCCCCTGCTCCTACTACAACAGGTCTGGCAGGAGTCTGCAGTACTCCTCCTGGTGGACAACACAGACATTACAAGCAGAGGTCCCTTTGGTGAAGGGGGATGATCCCATTGTGTCAATTCACATGCAGTTAAAAAAAACAAGGGGGACATGAGAGCTCATCCTGGGCTCTTTAGTTGGACAGTGCAATAGCCTCAAATGAGGCTTGTGTCACTTGACTCGTCTTCTTTGCAGATTGGGGACAGGTGGAGCTGATTGGGTCATTAAGGTGACAAGTTGTGCCTGGGTTTGGGATCATCTACGATATAAAAGTTCCTGGTGCCCAGTCCTGGCTCTCTCCATAAGCACCATTTTGTTTTGTGATTTGGTTGATTGTTTTTTGATTAGGGTGCACCCTTCAACACTTACACACATTTGACCTATATCTCCATTACACCCCTCACATGCCTACTTTCACACGTCACAGGTTAGTTTTCCTTTGTAGTTTTATACTTTATTTAATAAATAGCTGCCAACGTGTGGACTCCCTTGCTTGTTGACTGAGTTTAAATGTATTTGGCTAAGGTGTATGTAAACTTCCAACTTCAACTGTGTGTATATAGATCTATGTGTGTGTGTGTATATATATATATATATATATATATATATATATATATATACGTGTGTATGTATGTGTGCGTATATATATATATATGTACAGTTGAAGTCAGAAGTTTACATACACTTAGGTTGGAGTCATTAACTCGTTTTTCAACCACTCCACAAATTTCTTGTTAATTTTGGCAAGTCAGTCAGGACATCTACTTTGTGCATGACTCAAGTAATTTTTCCAACAATTGTTTACAGACATTATTTCACTTATCATTCACTGTATCACAATTCCAGTGGGTCAGAAGTTTACATACACTAAGTTGACTGTGCCTATAAACAGCTTGGAAAATTCCAGAAAATGATGTCATGGCTTTAGAAGCGTCTGATAGGCTAATTGACATCATTTGAGTCAATTGGAGGTGTCCCTGTGGATGTATTTCAAGGCCTACCTTCAAACTCAGTGCCTGACATCATGGGAAAATCAAAAGAAATCAGCCAATACCTAAGAAAAAACTATTGTAGACCTCCACAAGTCTGGTTCATCCTTGGGAGCAATTTCCAAACGCCTGAAGGTACCACGTTCATCTGTACAAACAATAGTACGCAGGTATAAACACCATGGGACCACGCAGCTGTCATACCACTCAGGAAGGAGATGCGTTCTGTCTCCTAGAGATGAACGTACGGTGGTGCGAAAAGTGCAAATCAATCCCAGAACAACAGCAAAGGACCTTGTTAAGATGCTGGAGGAAACAGGTACAAAAGTATCTATATCCACAGTAAAATGAGTCCTATGTCGACATTTACCTGAAAGGCCGCTCAGCAAGGAAGAAGCCACTGCTCCAAAACCGCCATAAAAAAGCCAGACTACGGTTTGCAACTGCACATGGGGACAAAGATTGTACTTTATGTAGAAATGTCCTCTGGTCTGATGAAACAAAAATAAAACTGTTTGGCAATAATGATCATCGTTATGTTTGGAGGAAAAAGGGGGAGGCTTGCAACCCGAAGAACACCATCCCAACCGTGAAGCACGGGGGTGGCAGCATCATGTTGTGGGGTGCTTTGCTGCAGGAGGGACTGGTGCACTTCACAAAATAGATGGCATCATGAGGTAGGACAATTATGTGGATATATTGAAGCAACATCAAGACATCAGTCAGGAAGTTAAAGCTTGGTCGCAAATGGGTCTTCCAAATGGACAATGACCCCAAGCATACTTCCAAAATTATGGCTTAAGGACAATAAAGTCAAGGTATTGGAGTGGCCATCACAAAGCCTGACCTCAATCCTATCGCAAATTTGTGGGCAGAACTGAAAAAGCGTGTGCGAGCAAGGAGGCCTACAAACCTGACGCAGTTACACCAACTCTGTCAGGAGGAATGGGCCAAAATTCACTCAACTTATTGTGGGAAGCTTGCGGAAGGCTACCCGAAACATTTGACCCAAGTTAAACAATTTAAAGGCAATACTACCAAATACTAATTGAGTGTATGTAAACTTCTGACCCACTGGGAATGTGATGAAAGAAATAAAAGCTGAAATAAATCATTCTTTCTGCTATTATTCTGACATTTCAGTCTTAAAATAAAGTGGTGATCCTAACTGACCTAAGACAGGGAATTTCTACTGGGATTAAATGTCAGTAATTGTGAAAAACGGAGTTTAAATGTATTTGGCTAAGGTGTATGTAAACCTCCGACTTCAAGTGTGTGTGTGTGTGTGTGTATGTATATATATATATATTTTTATTTTTATTTTATTTAACTAGGCAAGTCATTTAAGAACAAATAATTATTTTCAATGACGGCCTAGGAACAGTGGGTTAACTGCCTTGTTCAGGGGCTGAACCACAGATTTTACATTGTCAGCTCCGGAATTCGATCTTGCAACCTTTCGGTTACTAGTCCAACGCTCTAACCACTAGGTTTCCTGCCACCCCGTGTGTGTGTGTGTGTGTGTGTGTGTGTGTATATATATATATATATATATATATATATACACACACACACACACACACACACACACAGTTGAAGTCGGTTTAAATACACTTAGGTTGGAGTCATTAAAACTCGTTTTTCAGCCACTCAACAAATATGGCTGATTTATTTTGATGTCATGCAAAAAGAAATCAGCCAAATTTGTGGAGTGGTTGAAAAACGAGTTTTAATGACTCCAACCTAAGTGTATGTAAACTTCCGACTTCAACTGTACACACATATATATACATACACACACACACACACACACACATACATATATATATATATATAGATATAAATAAAACACACACACTAGCAATAACAGACTAGTTCCCATCATAGTGTCTCAGGCAATGATCAGTTTCAAAAGTATCAACGAAACAGTGGACAGAAAATGCAGTTGCGTTGTTAATTAGCCTGCCTCATCTGGTATGATTGACGAGAACTCCAGTGTGCCTGCTTAATGCTTACAATGTTCTGTTGTTGTCTTTAGTGCATTGCGTGCAGCTCCCAGTGTTGCCGCCAACGTGCCTCCTGTTCCCCCTGCCGCACCATCTGGCTTTCCAGAGAACGAACTCGACTCGGCCAATGTGGGCAGAGAGGGTTGGTAGAGCCATTGATCCAGATTGAAAAACTCACCTATTCAGTTAGCTATTTAGAAAGACAAAACTGCTGGTGTTAAAGACAACCGCAATGGACAAAGCCGTTACTGGCTAGGTAGTTAACGCTTTAGGTTTGCTAATTTAGCTAACGTAGATTCAAAATATCATGACGTGTCATGACGCTAGCAAACCATTATCAAGTCGTAGCAAACGTTAGCTAGCGTAAAATTCGCATCTGTATTTACAGAGATATTTTTGAATAACATTGCTTACCGGTCT
The DNA here is from genome assembly GCF_016432855.1 of Salvelinus namaycush. NCBI lineage: Eukaryota > Metazoa > Chordata > Actinopteri > Salmoniformes > Salmonidae > Salvelinus > Salvelinus namaycush. The sequence continues at coordinate 11,236,849 of NC_052324.1, read as the reverse complement.
ACGTTCCTTCTACAAAATATAATTTCATATAAATTAGCTAGCTATGTTAGATTGTAACTGGAGAAAATCCTTGCATTTCTTTCTCTTCCCGTTTCACTTAGTAACCAATTCTCTTCCTAGTTACACTATGGCGCATCACAAGGGTCAAACAGCGCAACGAGAATGGCGTTGTAATTTATTGGCGATTGATGAATGTATGCCAAGCATACACGCAGCACTTCAACCCAAATCCATGATTTTAATTCAGCGTTTTTGCTTTAGACCAGCTGGTGGTATTGAATTTTGCCAAAAACTGAAACTAGTGAATTTGCTGATTGATTGATTGGTGAGGTGATGGGTAGGTGGGATCCCTGATTGGGACAAATCAGCGAAAGGAACAGCGCATGCCTTCATATTGGCCAGTGCAACATACTGTATGCTACTGTAGCGACTAACCAAACACCTAGCGACCTCACCATGAATGTTCAGATCTCTCCGTAACGGCTAAGGGTTGGGTGACAGTTCAATGTATGTGGTTCAATGTGCCCTCTGACTTCGCTACATTGGTGTTAGAAGAGGGATGACCCTTGGTTGCAGACATCGATAATGTCTTCTAAGCGTTCAGTGTGAGAAACGTACATGGGTAGTCTTCGACAGCATATCCCAACGTAGGAGCAAGATCAAGGGACTTGTTCGAGTGAAATGTGGGAAGGGACGAGCTTTCTGAAGACAGGGGTTGTGTGTATACACCTATAAGTACAACTCCTAGCGACCTTGTCAAGATGTCTTTGCATAGCAGGTAATGTGTTGGACTGACAGTCGCAGTGACCTGGGTAGAGGTAACCCTCAGAATTTTCGGGAGTACATTTCCTGCAGTAATTGTATGCAAATTCGTTCTTGGCCCACTGTCACCAAGTTGTGATTCCACATTGCATAAAGAAGCACACCAGGAGTAGGCTTAAGTGGAGACATAATTGTCTGATGAATTATTTATATATAGCTAAATCTTTAATGGAGAACAGATCATTCTCGGCCTTTGTCATCTGTATCTGCTATATCAAGGAATTAGACCAGAAGTACAAGGTTTTATCTTCCTTTCTCTGCGAAACGTCTAGCAGCGCACAATGAGTTCAATTTGAATATAGTATGCTCATTTTGTTCTAATTGTATTGTTGATCACTAGACAGTTGCAGGAATACCTACATCACTTTCACAAGTCCTTTTCAATGACCACATGAGTGAGCATCATCCATCTTCTGACACCAAAACAGCAAACAGGGGCATATTCATTACGCCGATTCTGATGCAAAACGTTTCTTAAACGGAACGAAACTGGGAGGAAACTATCTGAATTTGTCCAATAGAAACTCGTGTTTTAGTTGCAACTGTTTGGCTAATGATTACACCACGGGATATAATCCACTTGGCCGTATAATGATGTATAAAAAGTACCCAGCTCCCTGACCAATTAAGCATTTAAAAAGGCAGCTTTTACAAGTTGCATAGGCTACTATTACATAATGTACTACATGTTGAGACGTTCTGCTGTGAGATAGATACCTATGCAAAATTCCATGTAGTGTTTTAATAACCCTCATTTTTCACGTGATTGATGCACTGCTTCCCATCTATTTAAATGAGCATTCTGAGTCAGCTTCTGTGCTTTCCAGGCATCTTTCGGACCAGAAAGGGGCGTGCACTGTTGGAGAGGCTCACAAACTCACTTCGGTGGCAGTTCCGGGTTTTACAAATCACTTCACTGGTCGCGGTTATTGTCAGAGATATTGTGTCTAGTGTTAACGATGGCTCTTCTTATGGAGCACCAATTTAAACAGCTTCCAGCCGATAAACAAGTGGAAACTAGATCATTCTTGGAGTCGGTGTCATATCTTCCGCCATTCTTTGGTAAGTAGCTTGCAAACTATGATTTCAGCTTGCTACATGAATTCTAGCCACAGTCTGTGCATAGACGACCACCCAAATTGCTCGCTATTTTGTTGCAACAAACAACATATTGTCCGTTAAGCCACACCATTTAATACAGCCCATCATGGATAAAGACAATTTATGATCACACTCTTGTGGCTAGCCATCAACTTGTCATAGGCAAATTGCTTTTCTCTGAATATTTTGTATGCCTGCAAGGGTGGAGTTATCAACATTTGATTGACCTGACAATGCCAGGAGTGAGGAGAAACATTCATATGTGTAGAAAACGGACTTAAATTAACTTCATAGTCTGATTTGCCTGTGGGATAGTTTGCTTTTGGGATTTCAGAATGTGAGAAGCAATCTGTCAAAAACACCTCTGTCAATCCCAAGCAATTAAATGCCATAAGGGCCAATCTTTTTTTTGGATCGTATGTCTCTTTATCAAGCAGTCAACAAACCTTTTGCATTAATAATTTAATTCACTGGCCTCGATTTGAAGTTGTTAAAATTGATTAGCGCGGTGTTGAGTTCCCCTTGGCTATTCACTGACTGTGTAGCCCACCGGGCATCATTGTGTGGCTTCATCCTGTATGCCAAAGATACTCTACTGAATTAGGCAGGTGAAACCCCTGAAAACACCCAAGTCTGGTGTTGAAATTAACATCTTTCCATTTTGTTATCATTGATCCAACTGACCTAATAATTTCTTAGGCAACTTTCCATTTGACCTTATCAACTCAAGAAACTGGATATGTGTTTGTATGGTTTATTTTGTGTTCTATCTTTTTTTTAATGCTGTAACGAATTTTGTGTCATGATATAATCAGTCGCAACTCAATTATACATAACTGCTACATTGAGTTGTGACTAGCGTATATAATGTTGGAATTTCAAATCTCTTTGGAGGATATGCCTAGGATAGGATCTTCTCTTTGTTTTTCCACCAACCTTTACCTCAGTTGTGTATTTACACTTGATGTTAGGATTCATCGATAATAAATTGATGACCTCTGCTTTCATCACATAGCCTGGACCTTCCAAAGCAACTGCACAAAAGCATTATGTGGAAGCAATTGAGAGAGAGAAAAGGGTTTTATTTGTATGGGGTGGAAAATGAGGGATGGGCATCTTTGGTGGTAGTCATGAATGAATAACATTCAGGATAGATAGAGGCATGTCTCTCTCTAAATGATAAGGACAAAGGTGGGGCTTCTCTGTAACTAGAGAAGATACCAGTACCACTTGCACAATGGATAGCCTTCTGGGGCTGAGGGCTAACAGTTGTCAGTTGCATTCCACTTTAAGCCGTGTGTGGTCGGAATGTAAGTCGTCCACTGGGCTACCCCAAATTAACAGCCAGGCCCCCTTTTATGTAGTTATGTAAATGGCTTGGGGAAAGACGAGGCTAAGTGAAGAATGCATTGTGACAAACTGTTGGAAGTCTTTAAACTGAATGTGCACATGTAGGTTACTATACAGAACTAGCCAATACCTTGCTATGAAGAAGAAATAAACTGTTTGAAAATGTGGGACAAAATGTTGGTCCTGTTCGAGGTCTCGCCAAGGTTCAAAGAGACAGATGATGTGAGGATATATTTCCTTTTCCGGTTGCATAGATAGGCTTAGGGCCAATGATGGGATGCATTGGATTAGACCCATTGGATTTGGCACGATACTAGGACCTACTTAAAGTTTTATGAGTCTCTCTGGTGCTTTCAGAAATCTGTCAGGTGCTCTGAGCAGAGTGAATTATTTAGCATTTTGTTGATTTTCAAGTTCAATAAGAGTTTGCTGTCGACCTACCATTTTGTATCAAAAGCATTCAAGTCATGCTCAGTCATAGTCATAGAGCTCAGAATGCTATTCTCTGTTTGTCTCAACCCTGTGTTTTTCTAGTTCTAATGAAATGGCTTTGTTTTGCCAAAAGTATTTGACAGAGCGTAGGGGTTTATTAGGCTGCATTGTTAATCTTCAAGGGACGTGATCCATTGAGGCCACAGGTAGTCCTGTCTCTCTTTCTCTCTCTCTCGTTCCACCTCAAAAAGCACACCCACCATCTCAAATTGTTCTGAAATTATGCATGTTATTAGAAACAGAAGATTATTTTGTTGAAATATTATTTGATCTAATTGATTGCATCGAAATTGACAATTTTAATTTATAGGATTCATATAATATTCAAGAAATATTGTAACAAACATCTGAATTGGACCAAACTTTAAAAAAATTAGACAAGGATTCCAAAGGAGTGGTCAAAAGCTACCCACGGACCCCTCACACCCCACACCAATCCCACCCCAACAACAAGTATATAGTATGGAGCTGCCCCTCAAAGTATTCTTTGTTCCTTCATCCTATGTAATGTATTCCCAGTGAATTTGGTGATGTTTATTTTCCGTATTTCAGAGAAATGTCATTGAAGTTGTAAGGTGCGTGTTCCATCCTACATCTTGATATTACCAAGTTCTGACCACAAGTTTGAAGCCCCCCCCTTTCAATGTTAAAGGGATAGTTCACCCAAATTACATTGGTTTTCTTACCCTGTAAGCAGTCTATAGACAAGGTATGACAGCCACCCATGCTTTGGTTTTGTTGGTCACTGTTTCAACTGCTAACTTTTAAGCAATTGTGGCACAAATCCAATGCAAATAAATTGTACCTCTATTAGCATTTTCATTTTCATTTTTGTTGTATTTTCACCCACCTTTTTCTCCCTAATTTTTGATCTGTTCTCATCGCTGCAACTCCCCAACGGGCTCAGGAGAGGTAGAGGCGGAGTCATGCGTCCTCTGAAGCATGACCCGCCTAACCGCGCTTCTTAACACCCGCCAGCTTAACCCGGAAGCCAGGAGCACCAATGTGTCTGAGGAAACACTGTTCAACCGGTGACCAGGGTCAGCCTGCAGGCACCCGGCCCGCCACAAGAAGTCGCTAGAGTGCGATGAGCCAAGTAAAGCCCTCCTCCCCTGTCAAAACCCTCCACTAACCCGGACGACGCTGGGCCAATTGTGCCCCGTCCTATGGGACACCCGGACACGGCCGGTTGTAGCACAGCCCAGGAATGAACCCTGTAGTAACGCCTTAGACTGCTGCGCCACTCGGTAGGCCCAAAAATTGAATTGTGTAACTCCATGATGTTACTTTTAGTTGTCAGAACCTGGTAATATCAGGATGCAGGATGGGACATGAACCGAACAACTTCAATAACTAATTTCTCTGAACAGTAGGGGGAAAAAAACATCACCAAATACATTACATAGGCTGAAGAAACAATACTTTGACCCGCAGCTCCATTCTACTCGTCAGACAGAGATACTGCAGCCTGTTGTTGGGATTGGTGTGGGATGTCCATGGATGGCTTTTTGACCATTTTTGGGGGATTCATGTCTTACTGATAGTTACAATGAAGTTTCAGCAAAATAGTTTTGCAGTAATGCTAATTGTACCCCTCTCTCTTGTATTATCCTAGCTCTTATCCTAGCTCTTGGGAATGTAGACAAAGCTGACATGTGAATTGTGGAGGATGTTATTTCTCCAGTACTGGCAAACATGGTATTTTTACATCTCTCGACAGACTGCCTTGGCTCTACTGTTTTTGCTCCAATTAAAGCAGACATTGTAGGGAACATCACAGTAAGTAGCCTACAGCAACATTTTTATACGGTCAAAGTTCAAACTGGTAACCTTAGATCCATAAGGAAACAAACGACTATATTACTGTACTATCCCTGTTTAGACAATCAAAGCAGTTTTTGACAGCAACCCTAGCAGGTTCAAGACCCTCCAAAAAATCCTGGAGGCGGAGAAGGAGCTGCATGGAGCAGACTGGCCCAAAGTGGGAGCCACCCTGGCACTTATGTGGCTAAAGAGGTCAGACAACTTTGTATTTTTGGATCTTTGAGTCGGTACTTAATGCCTACAGCTGTAATGCATTATGATGCAGATATAATGCATTATAAGACTTGTCATGAGCATACGATCTCTGCGTCATCTCATAATGATTCTAATAAGTACCAGCCGTTTTGATTCAGTAAACTTCAATAGAGGGATATTAATATCATCCTTATTATAAGACATTATAAAGCCTCATATCTGCTCATAATAATAAAGGGATGTACCTAGTCGCTTTATTATAAAGCGTTCCACCTGAAATTTCTGTTACCCTTGAGTCTGTCTACTTAGATTATACTGTATGTTGCCCCACGTTTGTATTGTCTGTCTGATTTTATATGATTTGTTTGTTTCCGTGTTCTTCATTGACCAGGGGACTCCGGTTCATCCAGGTCCTGCTGCAGAGTCTGGTGGATGGAGAGAAGGATGAGAACAACCCTGACCTTATCCGTGTAAATTGCACCAAAGCTTATGAGTTGGCCCTGAAGAAGTACCATGGTTGGCTGGTGCAGAAGCTCTTCAAGGTAAGCGTCTCACCATAGCACGATTGCTTTAGATTACTGCTTGATTACACAGCTTCTCCGTTGCCATTTAAACTGTGCAAGTGTAGCTGATTATTATTTATTATTATATATTTTTTTTTTAATAGATGTTTTAAATTTATATATAGTTTTTTTTCAAATAAATCGATTGATAGTTAGTTGTGCTAGTAGTGGCTATCGTTCAAGTGATGTCACCTTCACTGAGATCTAAAAGGCAACTTTTGTTTATGATTCTGATGAGTCTGCATTTTGAACTGACTTTACTTGAATGTCTTCCACTGAAGGCAGCCGTGTTCGCAGCTCCCTACAAGGCAGATTTCCTGACGGCGCTGTCCAAGGGGCGGAAGGTCAAGGAAGAGGACTGCCTGGACAAAATCCGACAGTTTCTAGTCAACTTTACTGCCGCTAATGATGCTGTCTATGAAATGTACACCAAGATGAATGCCGAGCTAGATTACACCGTGTGACCACGCAAGCTAACCCCCGATTCCCTCAATGATCTGCCCCCCATTGGGACAATTACAAGCAGTGAGAGTTGCTATGCTTTCCTACAGGTTTGTGTGTGTGTGTGTTTGTTAGATCCGGTGTTGTGTCACACATCCAGTCTGTGCTCTTTAAGATCTCCTTTGAGTGCATTTGCTTGCTGCTCTTAATCAGTATGTTTCTCTGTCAACTGTTTAGTGGCTTATTTTCAATGCCTCAAACTTTCTTACAGGGAATAGCTTTCAATAGGACCCGAGTCTCTACATGGCGATTTGTGTTTGATTGTTATCAGGTTCACTAGGCACAAAATGAAAGAAAACGTACTGAAATGGGGAGGAACTACCTGGACTTATCCAATAAGGAATTATCATTTTTGTTTTCCACTGCAAATCGTTTTAAAACATTTGCCATTTCTTGCCCCAATAGAGCAAAACTGCAGATGCATCTGAACTGTCGAAAGTATAGTCTATGGATAAACATTTTGGTCAACTGTAATTTATTTTCACTGAAATACATATGTTTTAGAATTACTGTAATTATAAATTCATCTTACCCAAGTAACTTAGATATTATTATTTTGTGTATGTACGTTTCATTGAGTTTATTATACACAACTGCATAGCGGGCAGTTCCATAGTACTCTTTTAAAACTACTAACAGTAGAGATGGAGGAAATGATTGTATTAGTAATTGCTATTTGGTAATTGTTTGTAGTCACATGAGTAACCTATGCACTTTGAGAATGTTTTCGAGGATTGTGGTAAAAGAATAATCAAAACCAAAAATATATTTAGTTCATAATTATGTATTTTCTTATGATATTTGAATAATAATATACAAATATTTGTATTTTATATTAATGAACCTTTTTAACTCTGCTGGTATGTGATTTATTGATTCTATCTACTTGAAAATGTCATCTATTTCTTATTTGTTTATATGTTAGAATTTTCTGACTTTGATAATGCAACTGTATCATTAGGACAGTAAATATAAATAAAAAAAATGTGTGTTATTTATTCTTTGTTAAATTTCCATCCTAAGAGCTGATTCCATTGGTACATCAATGTGATTGTGTGTTACTAAATATATTGTGGTATTGATTAGTGTCTTATATAATCATAAAAATGCAATTTTACATAATCACATCTTGGAACTCAAAACTAAATCTGTCTTGCGGAAACAGTCTTGTCACAAGATACTAGTATTCATATAGTCAATAAACCTGCAAAAGTAAACACAAGTCAAAGTGATTTGTTTTTATAAGTTTAAGATTCAAATAAGTGAGACTTTTAAAGTGTTGTGTAAAAATAAAGCCATTTGTTACAAAGGAAATATTGTATAACCATTACTTGATGAGTGACATTGAAATCAATCCATGGGAACATTTCATTTTAGTCTGTTTAAAACCTCTTAAGGATATGAGCCTTTTTAAATTTTTGCCTAAAATGACCTACCCAAATATGCCTGTAGCTCGGGACTTGAAGCAAGGATATGCATCGACTTTGAAGTTTGTGGAAGTGTGAAATCTGGTAAAAGATAATACAAAGATACGTTTTTTGGGGGGGGTTTTGAAATGCAAGAGAAAGATCATAATGTAGATTTTGGCCACTAGATGGCAGCAGTGTATGTGCAAAGTTTTAGACTGATCCAATGAACCATTGCACATCTGTTCAACCATTGCACATCTGTTCAAAATGTTGTATCAAGACTGCCAAAATGTACCCAATTGGTTTATTAATACATTTTCAAGTTAATAATTCTGCACTCTCAAACAATAGCATGGTATTCTTTCACTGTAATAGCTACTGTAAATTGGACAGTGCAATTAGATTAACAAGAATTGAAGCCTTCTGCATATATCAGATAAGTCTATGTCCTAGGATTTTTTTTGTTACTTATGTCATGCTAATCACATTAGCCTACGTTAGCTTAACTGTCCCGCGGGTGGAGACACCGATCCCGTAGAGGTTAATAAATGTGATTAATTGTGAAATAAAATCATGATGCCGTGTTCAATATGAATAGTAAACCAGGTTTATTTGAAGTGTGCTTTGTAATTGAAGTGGGTGATTCAAACCACAGACTATTGCCCTCTAATATAGTTAACCTAACTGTGCCTTCTGCTAGTGACACAGGGGAGAGGGTGAACTCACTATCTTTGTCTTCATCCAACAGTGCAAGTTTACTGAATGGCTGCCTCTTGAGTTGGGTCATGTTCATCACCAAATGGAAGAAATGCATGTTTTCCATTCCGGTTCCAAAACGTTTTATTACGGTGTGTTCTAATGAACACAACACTTGTAGATAGTTAGTCTTGCTCCATCATACTCCATGTCATGTATCTTTGCTTGGTATGCCTCAGTTTCAATTCTGAATTTCTTCCTAATACCACCTCATGTGCCTCAAGATAATCTTTAAATAGTGTAATCTTATAAGATGAAGAAGGTTTAGGTGAGATGTTTCCCTTTCCATGCCCTATGCCTATGCAATAGGAATTTGTGTGGTTGCCTGGACTTCAAAGAATGTAATAAGACACTATGGAATTATAGCAAATTTCAAGCAAACATTAAATACACTGAAAATGTATTGCCTATTTGAACAGTATTTCATTTTCTGGCTATGAAAATGTATTTATCTCTGAAAACATTTGTGTGATGAAAATCATTTAATTGCAGTGCATTAATACTGCAAGATAATTTACATTATATTCAACTAATATTGAAAACTAATTTTCACAATAAACAATGACCAATTGTTTGTAATTTCATATTGAATCGTGCATTGTTATGACAATGTGTGTGCGTATTTTGTGATATTCAATGGTGCATGGCCACACACTTCAGTTACAGCAGCCTAGGTTTAAAGTATGTTATAAGCGCAACATGTAAAGTGTTGGTTTCATGAGCTGAAATAAAAGATCCCAGATATTTTCCATATGCACAAAAAGCTTATTTCTATCAAATGTTGTGCACAAATTTGTTTACATCCCTGTTAGGGAGCATTTCTCCTTTGCCAAGATAATCCATCCACATGATAGGTGTGGCATATCAAAAAGATGATTGAACAACATGATCATTACACAGGTGCACCTTGTGCTGGACACAAAAAGCCACTCAACACAATACCACAGATGTTTTGAGGGTGCATGCAATTGGCATGCTGACTGTAGGAATGTCCACCAGAGCTGTTGCCAGAGAATTGAATGTTAATTTCTCTACCATAAGCCACCTTCAACGTTGTTTTAGAGAATTTGGCAGTACGTCCAACCGGCCTCACAACTGCAAACCACGTTTAGCCACGTCAGCCCAGGACCTCCGCATCCGGCTTCTTCACCTAAGGGATCTTCTGAGGGGGTGCTGAGGAGTATTTATGTCTGTAATAAAGCCCTTTTGTGGGAGAAAAACATATTCTGATTGGCTGGGACTGGCTCCCCAGTGGGTGGGTGGGCCTCCCATGGCTGCACCCTTGCGCTGTCATGTGAAATCAATACCTTAGGTCCTATTTTCTATTTATTTAACCCTTATTTTACCAGGTAAGGACTGAGAACACATTCTCATTTAAGCAACAACCTGGGGAATAGTTACAAGGGAGAGGAGGTGGAATGAATGAGCCAATTGTAAACTGGGGATGATTAGTTGACCGTGATGGTATGAGGGCCAGATTGGGAATTTAGCCAGGACACCAGGGTTAACACCCCTACTCTTAAAATAAGTGCCATGGGATCTTTAGTGACCACAGATAGTCAGGACACCCGTTTAACATCCCATCCGAAAAACAGCACCCTACACAGGGCATTGCGATATTTTCTTTCGACCAGAGGAAGGGGTGCCTCCTACTGGCCCTCCAACACCACTCCAGCAGTTTCTGGTCTCCAATCCAGAGACCAACCCTGTTTAGCTTCAGAAGCAAGCTAGCATTGGGATGCAGGGCAGTATGCTGCTGGCAAATGAATTTATTTCATTGACTGTTACTCAGTGAAATCTTTGAAGTTGTTGTATGTTGCGTTTATATTTTTGTTCAGTTAGATACATTCATGGGTAAAATAAACAGGTCAAGTTGTTTTATAATCCACTTGGGGTGCGTCTGGGTTACTTTCTGGCGGTTTTCAGACTGAGTTATTACAGTAGCCTATCTGATTTAGACGGCATGTGATTATAGACAATTAATGGAATTAGGAAAAACTCCACTACAAAGAGTTTTGTAGTTTTACAAACAAAAAAGTCATCCTGTGGGACTGACGTTAAGAGTAGTCACTGTACCGGTAGTCCCCACACAAACACTTTTAATAAAGCGCCCCTTGTTTAGGTGGGCGGTGAGTTGGATGCGTGAACATGGAAAGCAAAGGACTGATGTATGCTGCTGTAGCAGTGTGTAAATTTAACTGGGAACACTGCCTCGAGAGCTGAATAATGACTGGACTAGGCTACACGCGAAATCAGATCACCAATTTCTTCAAAAATAGTTGAAGAAAGAAGTAACTCGGGTACTAAAGTCGGGAGGAAGTCGATCCAAATGTTGTGTCCACAAACTTTTTAGAACTTTTCCTATCTTTAAGAATGAAAAACTGCGCTGCACAAAAGGTCCATTGATTACAGGACAAGGTAAGCACGAACACGTTTTACCCCATTAAGGGTTCCTATTTTCAACAGAGAGTATTTTGTGTTAAACTATGTATTTCATATTTTTAGAACTGCATTTGAAGAACACTTTATGAAGGTATCTAGCATGTTGTGCCCATTCTATGTGTGTTATTTCTAAGCTTTCGGTTCTGAAGTTTTTGTGTCTTTTAAAATTGGTTTTGTACACCAGCTTCAAACAGCTGAATATACAATATTTTTGGTTATGGAAAATATGTCAGTGGTTTAGATGGTAGGCCTACAACGATTCTCTTCACAATGATTGTTTGTTTTGTCACATAAACTAGGCGAACTATTAGAATTTTGGCAACCAGGAAATGGCAGAGCAATTTCTGCATAGTGCATCTTTAATTGTTTTTTATTTGAATTTTTCTATTCAGATTTGGGTAAAAAGGCCAAAATATACAATTAAATGCAGAAATCGCTCCGCCATTACCTAGTTTCTAAAATTCTAATAGTTCGCCTAATTGCAGTCATTGTGTAGAAAATCATTGTACCATTAACCCGCTGTGAAATATATATCCATAACCAAACATATTTGTATATTCAGCTGTTTAAAGCTGGTGTACAAAACCGAAAGTAAAAGACACAAAAAATAAACTTCAGAATGGGAAGCATAGAAATAGCACACATAGAGCAGATCTAGCGCTTCTTAGACTTGCTTTCAACGGGAATGAAAGATCTACAACTCAGTTTTCTATGTGAATTTGCTCAGATTGCCCGAAAAGTTACATATTGTAGTTTTAAGACATTGAGGTTATGGACATATCCTCTGCTGTCAGGCATGCATCCACATGAATGTGAAACCTATTGTAGAGTTGGGGGCTGTGGTTGAAACAATAGTGGAACTTGTTTTGCTAACCCCCATTTTCCCACAACCATATTTGCACCCGGACATTCCCCAGTGGTCTGGATCATATCCACTAAATCCAAGAGGAGGATTAAGGAAGTCACACTGTGTCTCTAAGGGGATAGTTATCCTCAGTCTGACCCAGCTGACATGTCATCATAAATCATTACTACTACCAATATGTTGGAGGAGTGTGTGAATGTGTGGAGACTGATGAAGGGAGGACAGCTCATAGTAGTGGCTGGAATTGAATTAATGGAACGTTATACATTTTGTATTTGACACAGTTCCATTGCATTAATGAGCCTGTCCTCTGATTTAAAGTACCAGTGCAGTCAAAAACGTGATTTCCCTATGTTTTTTATATATATTTCCATACTATGAGGTTGGAATAATAATATGAATATGTGCAATTTATAATGATCCCCTTTTAGTGTAAGAGCTGTTTGAAAAGTCTGCCTGAAGGTTCAGCCTGTTTTCGTGGGATGGAGTTTTAGCCTTCCATGGTGACATCACCATGCGGTAAATTAGTTAATAGACCAATAAGAAGAGTTACAAACTTCTTTGCCAATAACAGCACATTTTCAGTTTTCCCATCCCCACTCAGACCACTCCCAGACAGGCCTAGCATAATTCTTGCTTGAAGAAGCTGCTAAGAAACCATTTTTGTTATTTTTTTGACCATTTTAATTGAAAAGGATCACCTTAAGGTACTTATATTGTTACCCTGAAATGCTTTGATATTGAGATAAAAAAAACGGCTGCATTGAACCATTAAATTGAAGTCAGCTTCCACTGGTGTGAACACAATAGTATTAGCTCCTGGTTCTGGACTCATTCTGTGTTTGAACTCAAACAGAGTAGTCTCAAACACGCCTGGCCGATGACTCATTCATTTGTCACCCCTCTGTTTGGAGAGTTTATCAAAGAAAGCCTCTTCATCCTTTCATCTTTTCACCCTCCACAGTAAAGTCTGATAATCCTATATGTTGGAGTGTGCTAGAGGCACTCTGTTTTCCCTGACTGGATTGCAGTCTCTCTATTTGTGTTGCTCCTCTTGGAGGAAGTTTACATGTCAACCCCATGTGCTGTCAGAGAGATTGAGAACATTCTACAACCAAGGACATGCTACAGTTTATGATGTTTGTAGCTGATACCAAGGGTGTACTGTATAACTCACTGTTAAAGGAATGCCTAGACAAGGTGACTACATCCTGGGGAATCCAGAATGATGACTTAGCATTGCTGTCTCTCTCTCTGTGTGTGCGTGCGTGTGCGTGTGTGTGTGCAAGTGCATGCGTGTGTATCTCTGTGAAACAAAAAGGTGTTGCTGGATTTGTCATAGTAAAGGCCAGACACAGCCCGCAACTGTATGGTTGATTCTGACAGGAGACCTTAACTTGGGTTTCCAATGATTCCCCAACAGGATACAGCTTGTTTTGTACAAAGCGACACTATATATACAAAAGTATGTGGACACCCCTTCAAATGAGTGGATTAGGCTATTTCAGCCACATCCGTTGCTGACAGGTGTATAAAATCGAGCACACCGCCATGCAATCTCCATAGACAAACATTGGCAGTAGAATGCCCATACCGAAGAGCTCAGTGACTTTCAACATGGCACAGGCATAGGATGCCACCTTTCCAACAGGTCAGTTCGTAAAATGTTTACCCTGCTAGAGCTTCCCCGGTCAACTGTGAGTGCTGTTATTGTGAAGTGGAAACGTCTAGGAGCAACAACGGCTCAGCCGCAAAGTGGTAGGCCACACAAGCTCACAGAACAGGACCGCCGAGTGCTGAAGCACGTAGCATAAGAATTGTTTGTCCTCGGTTGCAACACTTACTACCGAGTTCCAAACTGCCTCTGGAAGCAACGTCAGCACAAGAACTGGTCTTCTGGAGCTTCATGAAATGGGTTTCCATGGCCAAGCAACTGCACACAAGCCTAAGATCACCATGCACAATGCCAAGTGTTGGCTGGAGTGGTGTAAAGCTCACCGCCATTGGACTCTGGAGCAGTGGAAATGTGTTCTCTGGAGGGATGAATCACGCTTCACCATCTGACAGTCTGACGGACAAATCTGTGTTTGGTGGATGCCAGGAGAACTTTACCTGCCCGAATGCATAGTGCCAACTGTAAAGTTTGGTGGAGGAGGATTAATGGTCTGGAGCTGTTTTTCATGGTTCGGGCTAGGACCCCTAGTTCCTGTGAAGGTAAATCTTAACGCTACAGCATACAATGACATTCTAGGTGATTCTGTGCTTCCAACTTTGTGACAACAGTTTAGGGAAGGCCCTTTCCTGTTTCAACATCACAATGCCCTCATGCACAAAGCAAGGTCCGTACAGAAATGGTTTGTCGAGATCGGTGTGGAAGAGCTTGACTGGCCTGCACAAAGCCCTGACCTCAACCCCATCGAACACCTTTGGGATGAATTGGAACGGCGACTGCAAGCCAGGGATAATCGCTCCAACATCAGCAAAGGGCGGACCAACTCCAAATTAATGCCTATGATTTTGGAATGAGATGTTCGACGAGCAGGTGTCCACATACCTTTGGTCATGTAGTGTATGTTTAGTAACCAAAAGATCAACCAGAACACACATTTTGCCCATAGTGACAAATGGAGCTTCCCATGGAGTGACTGTGGACTAACCTCTACTTACTCTGACACCCTTCTCTTTCATCAGTTTATCAAGCTCTCCTGCCAGTCAACCAGTCTGTATTAATGCTGTTAATAAATACCACACTTTTTGTTTTTCGCTTAAACAGGACCCCCCCCCCCCCCCCCCCCCCCCCATGCCCCAGCGTCACTTCCAGTTTCCCCTGAAGAACTCAGCACCTCAGCGTGACATAAGGGATGAATCAGGTACGGAGGGATTAAGGGACCATCTGAATAGACCCCAGGAGAACACACATGGGATTTGCCCTTTACAATCGCAGGAGTCATAGGTCTTTACCAGCTTTCTGTTTCTGTCATCCCCGAGTAGAAAATGCACCATTAGCAGTGTAGCCATTCAGAATTGGTCAGGTGGTGGTTGCATGTTTCCCCACTTGAAAAGGCTTCTGGGTTTCTGGGTCGTGGCCATGAAATAAACGTTTTGCAACACATCGTTTTTCCCCTTATTGAACCAGGGAGTTCCCCCTCTGTTTTAGTCAGTTTAGCATCTGCAAAAGAAAGGGAGATACATATTCCACAGCATTACTATAATGTAGTAATGGGTTACTTGCCTTCAGAAAGTATTCACACCGTTTTACTTTTTCCAGATTTTGTTGTATAACATCTTGTGTAGATCGGCAACGATCTAATATAATATATCTTGATTAGATAAGTTTTCACCCCCCTGAGACAATACATGGTAGAATCACCTTTGGCAGCGATTACAGCTGGGAGTCTTTTTGGGTACGTCTCAAGATATTTGCCCATTTATTCTTTTTTTAATTCTTCAAGCTCTGTCAAGTTGGTCGTTGATCATTGCTAAAAAAAAAAAACATTGTCATGTCTTGCCATAGATTTTCAAGCTGATTTAAGTCAAAACCATAACTAGGCCACTCCTTTTAGGTTATTGTCCTGCTGAAAGGTGAATTCGTCTTCCAGTGTCTGTTGGAAAGAAGAGAAAATACTTTGGAGAAAATACTCAGTCATGGGAAAAGTGTATTTGAAGTCATCCTCTATTGTGTTCTCTGTCTGGTCAGTAAACGGGTTGGAAATTCAGAGGCATCCCACTCTGTTCTCCTACCCCAAATGGAAAATCTGGGCACCACTACCATGCACTAGTTTCGGGCCAGTAATGGTCAGGCAATGCATTGCTCAATATTTACAGATGACGTTCCCAGGCTGCCAGCGGCTGCAAATGGCTGACTGGTGGACATTCTGTGCCATCAACGCGGCCCACAAGATGAGCAGGATGCCAGAGCTCTGCCCACACACATCTGGGTTGCAGTGCACTACATTTGACCAGGGCCCATAGGGTATTTCCCCCATAGTGCACTATAAAGGAAATAGGGTACCATTTCAGCCCTGGCTACTTCAGGATCAAGGCTACATACAGGAGCATCACTTTTAGACATACATTTTCTGTTTCTTGAAATACACCGTCCAATCACCCAAAGGCTCATTTTATTCAAGTGACTGTTTGTCGTGCAATCAGTGATAGTTGTTCAAGGCCCTGTTCATTAAGCACCAGATAGAAGAAAACAGACTGAAACAGGAACCTTTTTATTTGTTTTCTGTGGCAAAAATATTTTCCGCTTGTGTGCCCAAATGAACACGACCCAGGTCATTCACAGTTGAGTGAGACCAAATACAAGGTCTATGATTGGACTGCTAAGTTTCTCTCCCGTGCCTTTGACCTATGACCCAGATGGAGTTATAACCTGTGTATTTTGCTATGGTGTTTTTTAGGACCGCTCCCCTGCCACTCTACTAAGAAGGTGTCGCATCGCCATGACAGAGACGGACACGGCTCCTTCGGCCGCGAACAAGGCTGCCCTGTCCTCGGGCTCAGGGGAGGGAGGAGGAAGTGGGGAGGGACAGCCTGATGCCGATGGTACCTGTCCTGATCTGTCGGCACTGGCCGACCTGTTTGAGAGTGAGGAGGGCTCCCAGTCACCTCAGGACCCGGCTCCGGACGTCGACCGGCCAGGCCAGCTGCAGCCAGGGGACAGCCGACAAAACCTCCGCATGAAGTTCCATGGTGCCTTTAAGAAGGGCATCTCTAACCCCATGGACCTGCTGGAGTCGACCATCTACGAGTCACCCGTGGCGCCCGGCCCCAAGAAAGCCCCCATGGACTCTCTCTTTGATTATGGTACCTATAGGCACACCAACAACAAGAAGCCACGCAGGAAGAAGCTCCCACGAGGGTGAGGAGGGCCCTCTGTTTTGAAGTAGAAACGTGACTCATTCGTTATGGTGGCTTTCATGAGTCTATGAGCAGAGGCATAGATTGTTGAACAACATGTGGAGTTAGAAGCAGCATAGTAGATCACTTCTGGGGTGTAAATGTGACCGACTGGGTTCGAACTCGGTTTCTCCTGCATGCCACAAGACTGTGTTAACCCCCTGAGCTTAAAGCCTAGGCATCGGCTTGGAGAGTGAACGCAAGTCTTCAGGTGTCAGGCAAGGTTGTTTATCACACAATTGTGATTCACCTAACTATCTCTGTTACACAGACCACACCATAGGGTTTGTACTTGGAACCAAAGGTTGTTAGACATGTTTAACACCTCACCATATAATATAAAAGACAAATTCCCGTTAGAGATGGTCTGGGTTATAGATACTCAAAAACTACCTCTATGATTGTGGCTATATATTTCTACCATATAAGAGATTTCCCCTAAAAATGTTGATCAAATTGGCTTGGTTTCTGAGCTGAGAGTTGTATTAATATTCTATTTTACAATACATTGCAGTTTTCATTATTAATCAAAGGCTCGGCTTGGAAAAAAATGGCTCATTGCAAAAATATAGAAACTCCTTCAACTGCCACTGTTTAGTCACAGAGGTGTGCCCCTCTCATGTGGAACTTCGTAAACAGAAGGGCTAGTCAGAGGGACATTCAGTCATCTAACAGAGAGTGTGTTGTTGTTTCCCTCCTCACAGCCGTTGAGGTAATATTTAGGCTGGAGCTTGTTCCCGGCTACCCGCTTCACAGTGAGGTCTATTTATTGAGTAGTTCAGTAGTAGAATTTGGACAGCAGTTCACTTTATATGGTTTAACGTTCAACTTTTTTCTAGGCTACAACTACTGGTAACACTTTACATAGTCCACAGGTATGATGAATTATGATGGAGTTATAATGCATTGTTAGACTTGTCATAAGCATATATGACCCCCATATTATATATTTTTATCATCGCATTATGATCCTGACTAAATACCAGCCATTTTGAGTGTATTGAACATTTGCTAAAATATTTAAAAGGCTCATACATGCTCATAACAAGTAATAAAGCATTATTTTACTGTTGGCTTTAAATAAAGCGTTGGCCCAACTGCCATTCTTGACCCCCACTGTTTAGTCCCACCACCTCTAGGCCTATTGACGCCAGAAATCACCATTTAAAAAAATGATCCAGCAATAAGCCGCCATCTTTCATTTCGGATCAGTAATGTGACAGAGGGATTTCTGTGTCCCTACCAATGATGTCTATAAACACTTAGAGTATGTGTTATACACTGAGTGTTCAAAACATTAGGAACACCTTCCTAATATTGAGTTGCTCCGCCTTTTGCCCTCAGAACAGCCTCAATTCGTCGGGGCATGGACTCTACAGTACAAGGTGTTGAAAGCGTTCCACAGGGATGCTAGCCCATGTTGACAGTTGTGTCAAGTTGGCTGGATGTCCTTTGGGCGGTGGACCATTCTTGATACACACTGGAAACTGTTGAGTGTGAAAAACCCACTAGTGTTGCAGTTCTTGACACACTCAAACCGGTGCGCCTGGCACCTACTATCATACCCCGTTCAAAGGCACTTAAATATTTTCTCTAGCCTGTTCACCTTCTGAATGGCACACGTACACAATCTACGTCTCAATTGTCTCAAGGCTTAAAAATCCTCCTTTAACCTGTCTCCTCCCCTTTATCTATACTGATTGAAGTGGATTTAACAAGTGACATCATGGCTTTCACCTGTATTCACCTGGTCAGTCTATGTCATGGAAAGACAGGTGTTCCTAATGTACACTCAGTGTATGTGAGTATATGTATGTCAATGGTCCCTACATAGTAAGACTGAGACGTCCTGCAATGAAAGTCTGGACCCTCCGGGCTTGGACTCACCCAAGGTGTTGAAGGTGTTTAACCGTATGCTGCTCTTCGATGGCGTGTCACGGGCCGACCCAGAGGCCCTCTCCGGCCTACTGGAGTACCTACAGGGTCACGAAAAGAGGCTCACCGACGAGGAGTTCAAAGGTGAGACAACCCCATTGGTGGTGTGGTGGGTGGAGCCCTGTGGTGCCAAATATCTCTTGTCTCAGCTTTCACAGCCAAACGCAGAAAGGTCGGAGGAAAAGAGAAAGTGTGTGTTTGTTTAATTTTATTTTAACTAGGCAAGTCAGTTAAGAACAAATTCTTATTTACAATGACGGCCTAGGAACAGTGGGTTAACTGCCTTGTTCAGGGGCAGAACAACCAATTTTTACCTTGTCAGCTCGGGGATTCGATCTAGCAATCTTTCGGTTACTGGCCCAACGCTCTAACCACTAGGCTACCTGCCGCCCCAAGGAGTGGGGCTTAAGGGGTGGGACTAAGATAGCATCAGAACTTTATCTCAAACATGTCACATCTGGCCTCCTGAGTGGCACAGAGGTCTAAGGCACTGCATCGCAGTGCTAGAGGTGTCACTACAGACCCGGGTTCCATCCCAGGCTGTGTCGCAGCCAGCCGCGACTGGGAGACCTATGAGGCGGCCCACAATTGGCCCAGCGTTGTTAGGGGAGGGTTTGGCCGGCCGGGATGTCCTTGTTCCATCGCTTTCTAGCGACTCCTTGTGTTGGGCTGGGTGCATGCACACTGACTTCGGTCGCCAGTTGTACAGTGTTTCCTCCAACACATTGGTGCGGCTGGCTTCAGGGTTAAGCGAGCAGTGTGTCAAGAAGCAGTGCGGCTTGGCAGGGTCGTGTTTCGGAGGACGCGTGGCTCTCGACCTTCGCCACCTCCCGAGTCCGTACGGAAGTCGCAGCGATGGGACAAGACTGTAACTACCAATTGGATGTCATGGAACAACAAAACATCTCACATCTGTTACAGTTGCCTTACTAAAGGAGAAGCCTTACTTCTTAGTCCACTTAGCCCTGTGACTAACACCTTCAGTTAATGTGTCATCCTGGAGTTTTGTCATGACTTTGTGTATTGATAATAGGTATCGATGTCTAAACAGACCTTTTTCTGCCCTTAGGGCTTCAACTCTTTGGCATGTCCTGTGACTTGGTTATCTGTCTCTGACTCCTCAGTATTCCACCGTCCTCTTTTCCCTGTTGTGCTCTATGGAGCCAAGAACGTGTCAAACTCATTCCACGGAGCGACGAGTGTCTGTGGGTTTTCACTCCTCCCTTGTACTTGATTGATGAATTAAAGTCACTAATTATTAAATAACTCCTCTTAACTGGTTGTCTAGGCCTTAATTGAAAACCACAAAACCTGCAGACACTAGGCCCTCCATTGAATGACTTTGACACCCCTGCCATAGAGTAATGAGAAGGAAACTACTGTGATGTCAGAGATTTTGTCCTGCCAAGGGTTGGTCCAAGGACAGCTTCCTGTTGCCTGTGTGTGTGTTTGTGTGTGTGTATGTGTGTGTGTGTGTGTGCTTTATAACAGAGAGCAGAGAGAAATCACAGCAAACTGTCTCCTTCTGGGAAGAAAATGACTAAAGTGGCTTGACAGACTACATGAAAAACTCAGACTAAAAGTAAACAATAGAAGCAGACAACTTACTTTACCACCACGTTTAGTTTGGCTGTTGTTTCTCCTGGTTTTGAGGCATTTTCATGTTTAGTGAAATGTCTTGCTTGCTTCCCTTTCCTTTCTTATTTTATCACTAACGATTTATCACCAGTTTTTACTTTTTCAACAAACATAAAAATGTTTTCTGTGTCCCTAACCTCTTTCTCTTCTCTCAACTGGCAACTGTGTTTTGGGTGATTTGTTGGATGTTCCTCTCTAAGCACAGTTCTGTGTATCATAAAGTTCACCTGTACTGCAGCACAGTGAAAAAGCATTTGCTTCAAATTGGAGGGTCCTGCTCCGTCTGGGGAAAGGGGATACCTAGTCAGTTGTACAACGGAATGCATTCAACTGAAATGTGTCTTCCGCATTTAACCCAACCCCTCTGAATCAGAGGTGCAGGGTATATTTCAGAAATGCATTTCATTACATTGTTTATTAGGTGATTGCTTATGAACTTGGCACTTGGTGTCGCCGTGGCTGCAAGACCGTTTGTCACATGAACAATGTACCTTGCTGCCTCAAAGGATATTTTAAAAGTAATTTTTTTATGTCCAGAACTATACATGTACATGCCGTTTCTGAATACCCCTCCCCCCATCAATTTGGTTTTATTTTTCTCCCAGAACCTTCTACAGGGAAGACATGCCTACCCAAAGCCCTTCTGAACCTGTACAGTGGTCAGAATGACACCATTCCTATGCTGATGGACATCGCAGAGCAGACAGTCAACCTCCATGAGTTCATCAACACGCCCTTCAGAGACGTCTACTACAGAGGTAAACTCTCTTCACATTTTAGCCGCTAAAAACACCAGGGTCCTGTTCAATAGGTACCACAGACTGAAATGCTCACTTTTGGTTTCTGTTATGAACCGTGAACCTTTATAATGATTATTTAAAAAAATTGTGCGCCCTAATGAACACGACCCAGTACTGTATTAACCAGTCATTTGACTAGGATTGAAGTAGATAATTTCAAACGTGGACTGTGTTTATAATTTGATATTATCACAGATAAAAGTACCTACCTGAAATGTAGGGCCTACTATGCACACGTAGCCCAGTACTACTTCCATGAAGGCAGGCTTAATAGAGACGCCCTTACCTACACCGAGTCCTCCACTGCCCCTTCTTCACAAAGAGACCACACATCCCAGTCTCCGGCCCAACACAGGGCTGCTCTATGGGGCTTCTATTTCCAGAGGAAGGCTGGATGATGTGGCTGTTACACCTCCACGATTGGCCTTTACAGCTTGGAAACAGCAGTGCAGCACACCTATTTCTTCCATCCACTGTCTTAGGTCTAAGCACAATATACTCCCTGTCTAAAAAAAAAAAAACTTCACTCATCACACACTATGTCAGCCACTTTAAGATTTGCTGTTAGAATGGGATTTCACACTTTTGCCAGCATATCTCACATTCCGTGCGTCTGAAATTACTCCCTATGTAGTGCACTTTTTTCCCATAGGGCTCTGGTCAAAGGTAGTGCACTATATAGGGAATAGGATGCCATTTCAGACACAACCATAGTCCACCTCCACACAGTAATGAAGTAGTAGACAGATGGTGATTGCTGAGGAGCCCATGGCAGCCATATGGTCTACTTACTGTTGGTACAGGTCCCCTTTAATGAACATACAAGCCAGAAGGAATGTGTTTATGTCTGTATGCCTGTGTGCCATGACTGTTCACAGATTTGACACTGCAGCAGAACCAAGCCACCTTTGTTGACCATTAAAAAAACAAACATTTATTGATGAGATACAGGGACTTAGTGAATGTGGTATCGCCTTAGTTACAACAATACCATTGTTGAAATGTGGATAGGAGAGGAAAGCGGTTGACCTTCGACCCAGTCTTGGAATGGAGATTTTTGCGTCTTTGTCTGAGACCTCTAGTCAATGCACCTTTCCTCACTCCTCAAGGTAGAACTCAGCAGACAGTGAGAGATCAAACAATGCAATAAATCCACTGTAGAGTTCAATCCCTCTCAGTCAAGGCTGGAATAGAGAATATATGAATGATCTAAGAATCCCAATTTAACCACTTGTCCCTATACCCAATGTGTTGACTGACTGTTGTGTGGTTTGACAGGCCAGACGGCGCTCCACATCGCCATTGAGAGGCGCTGTAAGCAGTACGTGGAGCTGCTGGTGGAGAAGGGGGCAGATGTTCACGCCCAGGCCCGCGGACGCTTCTTCCAACCCAGGGACGAGGGGGGCTACTTCTACTTTGGTAAGACACCATAACGTTAGGATCAGATCTGATCCATTCTTCTGTCTACAGAAACCGCAAGATTCAGATTCGAGATTCAATATTTTCAAGTCCTCAGTCATCAGGGGCTTAAAGTGGCAGTACATTAAGTGTAGGAGTATAGTTTAAAACCTCTTGGATTTAAAGTTCCCTGTTTAGGGGACCTGCGTGGTCCTGGTACCGGTTCCGACTGACAGTTTTGCTTATAAATCGTCCCACGGACACAGTAGTATGTTTTTTGTGCCTGTGTGACTTGGGATGTGAAATCAAAAACCATTTGAAGCTTCTCTCCTATCATTTCATTCACTCTTCCACCTGTCCAACTCCTGGCTGAACCCTACGTCAAAGCCACTGACAAAGCGCAGGCCTGCAATCAACAGGTCACTTCCTGTTGAACGTGGAATGAGGCAGCGCTCGGTAAATTGGTTTGGAAAGGTTGAAAGCGTCTGAAAAAGTGTTCGGTTGGAAAAGCTTGGTTATTAGCTAGCTACTGTACCTTTTGATTTTGGATCCCGCGACACGATTGGCATCAGTTGCTGGGACCGCTGCTATCTGTCCAGGGATCCTGACGACCAAGGGTCTGATGATGAGCTGCTTGGCGTAGCAGCTAACCTAGCTGCCACTGTTAGCTGCCTATCAAGCTAGAGGGGTTTCCTTGAGGACTTGAACGCAGCCTACAACGCGATTAGCCATTGTGGCTGGGACCACGGATTATCCCAGGCTTGTGGTTGTCTAGATCCCTATTTTGTTGCTGTTTCCATCTTCCCTGCGACCTGCCCTGTCTGGAATTGCAGGGAGTAACAGCGTAGCCTACGTTGCTACCATGACAAAGACCAAAGCCGTTGGGAGTACCGTTGAGGACAGTGGTGTCTCTCTATCACAGGTAAAGGATCTTTTAAACAAACAAAAAGAGTTCTACAAGCAGTTGTTACAACAAGAAAATAGCTTCAAGTATTGTGTTCAAATACTAGTGCAGTCCATTATTTTATTAGTTGACAACTTGAGCAGAGAAGTCCAGGACCTGAAGAACAGTTTGCAGTTCTCACAGGGTCAGCTAGATGAGTTTAAGCAGGAAAACGGCAAGATGGCAAAAGTCTATAAGTCATTGAGAGAGGACATTAGTTCTATATGTGAATCCATGATAACAATGCCAGAGAAATCAGATTATCTCGAGGGACAATCAAAATGGAACAACATTGTTCTAGATGGAATTGCAGAATCTACACATGAGATCTGGACGGAGTTTGAGGACAAAGTGAGGAAAATTATCTCGGAGAAACTGAAGACGGACCACATGAAGATTGAGTTAGAATGCGCCCACAGGACTGGAGAACCCAACACCGGCCCAGGTGATAGGCCCAGGTTGATAGTCTTCAAGCTCCTGTATCAGGACTCAGATGCAGACACAGGAGGTGGATAGTACGAGTCTCTGAGTTTATTAAAGTACAAGGGGCAGGCAAAAGGTAAGTCAAGGCATGCAAAGGGTCGTAGTCCAAATCAGAGTCAGGCAGGTACAGGATGGCAGGCAATCGGTAGGTCAAGGATGGTGCCATGACTTTCACTCCTGGGTGAGGATCAAAGAGAGCCCCCCCCCCTCTCTCTCCCACCAGAGAGGAAGGGGGGTGGAGTTGGGTCGGTTTTATGACTTAACGACCAGTCGTAAATGGTTTCTAACTCTCTTCCCTCTGCCTCTCAGTATCCACGAATGGAATGTCTGAGTGGTATAGAGAAATTCTTGCCCAAAGAACTTCAACATCCAAAAGTGGATAATGAAACAATATTCCTAACATAAAGAATGTGGGAAATGGTTCGGTGGGGATCCAAACAATGATGATGTCGTATCATTTGTGATTTTGTGGTATCATTAAAGATGTTGTAACGGAAACATTGTAACTTTAAGATCTTTCACAATGTATATGTCAGAGTTACATCTAAATGTTGTAAATCTCATATGATTAAATATGAAACTATTTGTGAGAAGATGAAATGGGATTTTATCCTTCTAAATGAGAATTGTTTTTCATGTAAAGTTTTACCCAGTTAGTAACCACGCCCACGTGAGCACAGACATTATGCAAAAGGATGGAACGCCCCTTATTCCAGAGTGCTTATAAAACGACTCCTAACTAAATTTACAGTAGACCAGAAAACATGGAGTGGTGGCTACACATGGAAATGATTGCAATTTAAATACAGACCAGGGGCGGCAGGTAGCCTAGTGGTTAGAGCGTTGGGCCAGTAACGGAAAGGTTGCTGGATCAAATCCCCGAGCTGACAAGGTAAAAATCTGTCGAACCGCCTGAGCAAGGCACTATTCCCCGAGCAACGAAAGACATGGATGTTGATTATGGCAGCCCGCCACACCTCCTTGATTCAAACGGGTTGGGTTAAATGCAGAAGATACATTTCAGTTGTACAACTGACTAGGTATCCCCCTTTCCTATACGGACGGTAAGCAGGATGTCACAAATGGTTTAAAACTACTAGACCAGAAAGTGTAAAGCTATGGTTAGATGGTAAAATGGTTAGACTCTACCAGACCAGGAAAGGGTAACTCAACAGAGAGAAGACAAAGACTAGACATGCAGCTCTGCATGTAATGTAGTCTAGGAAACTCAACCGAAGATGAGAAAAGAAGAACATTTCCTTATCAAACAACCATTGGAACGTGTTGTATCCAGTCTAACGAACACTTCCAGCAAAGAAAGCTACTACTAAGGACAACCAGGTGAACAGGTGAACAACCAGAGACTTACACAACCAGAGACTTTCTTTTAAACTATTCGTCACATACTGATTGGGTGATTTCAACAGAGAGAGACGACAAAGACATACAAGCATAAATATGTACATTGCATTTCTAAATTTGAATGAGCGGTTGTTTGGGTGCTAAATATCCATATTTACGATGAGCGTATTATTCAACTGTATGTACGATAGTTGAATTCCTTTGTCTCTCCTTCTCCCACTCTTTCTAAGCCGTTATATCGGGTTAGTCTACCAGGGACTTTTCATTGCATTGTTAGTAATCAATGTATAATCGATCCTGTGTGTGTGTGTTTATGTAATTCTGTGTGATTATTTAGTTAGTAAATAAATAATTAGGCCACTTTGTGTATCGCTGAGTCATCATTTAGACTAGGGTTCGTGCAGATTTTACGGATTATGCGACATTCAGAATGAGACTGATATGAGGTAATAATAATTG
This sequence comes from Salvelinus namaycush, assembly GCF_016432855.1. Classification (NCBI taxonomy): domain Eukaryota; kingdom Metazoa; phylum Chordata; class Actinopteri; order Salmoniformes; family Salmonidae; genus Salvelinus; species Salvelinus namaycush. Next base: position 11,210,606 of record NC_052324.1, on the reverse strand, counting down.
GCTAAGATGGCTAAGATGATAACGATATTCTGATATTCTTGAGTTAACTCATTAAACAAACTTTTTCCGTGGTGCTCCAAGATTGCTTTTGAGTTAATTGTTACATGATGAATGTAATCATCGTAATAATTAAACATAGTTCATTAATTTCATAAAATAATCGTCATTGCATGAATTGTACCAACATCACGACACAGGCAAAGAGTCGTAATCCAAATCAGAGTTAGGCAGGTGCAGGACGGCAGGCAGGGTCAGGACAGGCAGAAAGGTCAGGGGAAGAGTAGGAAGAAACTAGAGCACAGGAACCACGGCAACATGCCGGTAGGACTTGACGGGACAAGACGAACTTGCAACAGACAAACAGAAACGCAGGTATAAATGCACAGGGGATAATGGGGAAAATGGGAGACACCTGGAGAGGGAGACAAGCACAAGACAGGTGAAACCGATCAGGGTGTGACATCCTGAGGTTCAAGGACAAGGTAGCGGTTCTGGAAAAAGCCAAGAACTTGAGGGGAACGTATATCTATTTTACAGTCATCTAAAGCCTATTCTTTTGGGGTGTTTCGCAATAGGCCAACAAGTGCTAACAGTCAGTATCTAAATAATGTGTATGAAATGCTTGATAGTGTATGTGATGTAAACAGAGAGGCCTACATTCTTAGGGACCTGAATATTGACTGGTTTTCATCAAGCTCTCCGCTCAAGAGGAAGTTTCTCACTGTAACAATGCCTGTAATCTGGTTCTGGTTATTAATCAACCTACCAGGGTGTTTACTAACACTACAGGAACAAGATCATTCAGGTCTTGATCACATTTTTACTAATACTGTAGAACTCTGAACTAAAGCTGTATCCGTACCCATTGGATGCAGTGATCACAATATAGTGGCTATATCTAGGAGAACCAAGGTTCCAAAAGATGGGCCTAAAATAGTGTATAAGAGATCTTACAATTTCATTTGCTGTGACTCTTATGTGGATGATGTAAAAAATATTTGTTGGTCTGATTTGATTAGCAAGGAGCATCCAGACGCTGCACTTGATGAATCTATGAAATTTCTTTTTCTAATTGATGATAAACATTCACCTGTTAACTGACTGGCAGCTTCAAACTGACTGGCAGCTTCATTAAATAGTACCCGCAAAACACCAGTCTCAATGTCAACAGTGAAGAGGCGACTCCGGGATGCTGGTCTTCTAGGCAGAGTTCCTCTATCCAGTGTCTGTGTTCTTTAGCCCATCTTAATCTTTTCTTTTTTTTGGCCAGTCTGAGATATGTCTTTTTCTTTGCAACTCTGCCTAGAAGGCCAGCATCCCGGAGTCGCCTCTTCACTGTTGACGTTGAGACTGGTGTTTTGCGGGTACTATTTAATGAAGCTGCCAGTTGAGGACTTGTGAGGCATCTGTTTCTCAAAGTAGACACTCTAATGTACTTGTTCTCTTGCTCAGTTGTGCAACTGGGCCTCCCACTCCCCTTTCTATTCTGGTTAGAGCCAGTTTGCGCTGTTCTGTGAAGGGAGTAGTACACAGCTTTGTATGAGATCTTCAGTTTCTTGGCAATTTCTCGCCTGGAATAGCCTTCATTACTCAGAACAAGAATAGACTGACGAGTTTCAGAAGAAAGGTCTTTGTTTCTGGCCATTTTGAGCATGTAATTGAACCCACAAATGCTGATGCTCAGATACTCAACTAGTCTAAAGAAGGCCAGTTTTATTGCTTCTTTAATCAGAACAACAGTTTTCAGCTGTGCTAACATAATCGCAAAAGGGTTTTCTAATGATCAATTAGCCTTTTAAAATGCTAAACTTGGATTAACTAACACAACGTGCCATTGGATCACAGGAGTGATGGTTGCTGATAATGGGCCTCTGTACGCCTATGTAGATATTCCCTAAAGAAATCAGCTGTTTCCAGCCACAGTATTCATTTACAACATTAACAATGTTTACACTGTATTTCTGATCAATTTGATGATATTTTAATGGACAATTTTTTGCTTTTCTTTCAAAAACAAGGACACATGAGTGATCCAAACTTTTGAACGGTAGTGAATGTTTCATTGCTTTTCAACCTCATATCGTGGATTCAGAGGAATCTATCTAAGATAACTCAGAGGGTTTCTTTAATGGAAGCTTGTCTAATGTCAAATATGTAGGGTGTGGTGTACCACCGGGAAGCTCTCTAGGCCCTCTACTTTTTTCTATTTTTTACCAATGACATGCCACTGGCATTAAACAAGCCAGTGTGTCCATGTATGCTGATGATTCAATCACATACGTGTCAGCAACCACAGCTAATGAAGTCACTGAAACTCTTAACAAGGAGTTGCAGTCAGTTTTGGAATGGATGGCTTGGAATAAACTGGTCCGGAACATCTCTAAAACTAAGAGCATTGTATTTGTTACAAATAATTTCCTAAGCTCTAGACCTCAGCTGAAACCTGTAATGATTGGTGTGGCTGTTGAACAAGTTGAAGAGACTAAATTACTTGGTGTTACCTTCGATTGTAAACTGTCATGGTCAAAACATATAGATTCAATGGTTGTAAAGGGTGGCTATTTGAAGTATAAATATAAAATATATTTTGATTTGTTTAACACTTTTTTGGTTACTACATGATTCGATATGTGTTATTTCATAGTTTAATTGTCTTCACTATTTTTCTACAATGTAGAAAATAGTAGAAATGAAGAAAACCCTTGAATGAGTAGGTGTACTATTTTACTATTTTACAAAGTTATCAGGTGAAATCTTATAGTTAGTGATTTTATAATTTGACGATACTATATTTAGAAAGCATATAAGTCATTTCAAGCCTTATTCAAACAGTTTTGTTGAATAGGAAATACGTCATATGAAATATTTCATGTTTTCATATTTTTATCATATTTGCACTGTTTACTTGAGCTTGTGTCCTCAAAAGTGACTACACCGCAGCAATTTCAAACTTTTTTACCAGAAAGATGAGATTTTAGCCTTTATTGGAGTATGCAGCGTTACTAGTTATTGTTTATGGTCCTCTCATGATAAATAATTACTTTCGGGATCACGTAGTTTACATTTTAGATTACATGTAGTTACATTTAAGAGTTAAGCACATGATGAGACTTCATACATGTCCTATTTATGGTAACATTCTTGCCCTAGCATTGTATTATTGAACTTTGGCAGTATTTTGATACTGTTAAAGTCATATTCTATTCCTCTTGGTTTTTTAATGACATGTCTGTAGTTTTCCATGACAGGCGCCTGTGTTCCTGACATTGTGAGGTCATGTCAGCGTATCTTAAAGCAGTGCACTTGAAAAGTGGTTTTCTAGCTACCTCAGTGTGCCTTTATTTTACATGCCCAGAGGTTTGGGCTACAAAGACTGGATCGCTGCGCAGTTGGATAACTTGGAGTACTATACCACTATTAAGGTAGAGTTAAGCATCTTTTGGAAAATGCTCTCAGTTACCATGGTAAGCAGCAGTGGAAAAATTACCCAATTGTGATACTTGAGTAAAAGTATAGATACCTTAATAGAAAGTTACTCAAGTAAAAGTTAGTCACCCATTAAAATACTACTTGAGTAAAAGTCTAAAAGTATTTGGTAATAAATATACTTAAGTATCAAATTAAAATTAAAAGTATAAAGTTGTCCAAAAAAAATAGTAAAGTACAGATACCCCCAAAAACGACTTAAGTAGTACTTTATAGTATTTTTACTTAAGTACCTTACACCACTGATGGTAAGATTAAGTGACATTAGAGCCCACCCTTCCCTTTTTACATGGCAGGTTTGGGCTGGGAAAACGCAGTCAGAACAGTTCGCTAGGCTAATGATAAACTCATATAACCACCCAAAACTAGTCTGAAGTCATATCATCAGAAATGTCATTATTAGTAGGAGGCTTCTCCAAAAAAGAAAAGAAAACAATGATGTCACAAGTTCAACAAGTATTTCCGAACAGTTTAATGAAAGGTGTCTGTGTCTTGCTGCTGAAAAACCCCCAACATACATACTTCCCTTCAAATGGGCGGGCTGCCTCTGTTTTGCTGACCTCACCGAGGTTGCTGGTCCATTGACAGAGAGCCTCCAAATGAAACTTTGCCCTCTGCTAATTGGAGAGTATCCCTGCAACTCTCATCCCTGAACCAAACATCCCACTACAGGTGTAGGATCTTAATTGATCACCCTGTTGCAGGAGAACTTTCCTGCAATACACTACAAGTTTTACATTTCCTGCATTTTTGAGGTTTAAAAATGTACACTTTGAAATTTAAGACTTGATTTTCCCTTTACGAAAAATGTATCAACCCCTACAAAAATTGGCATTAATTATAATCCACATAATAATTCACATTTTCTGTTGCTGTAGGATTATTTTCCTGTTGTAGCAAACTGGCACAAATTAAGATCCTCTGGAGTAGACTAGCCTACATCCCATTCACCTCAACAGCCCTTCCAGCCTCAAGTTCAACAAACTAATACCATTTTCACACTTTCATGTTGACCCGAACTAGACTGTGCTGACTGATATTTCATTTTGACATTGTCTTTTCTGGCACTGTGTTTGCAACTATGGTGAATGCTTTACCAGGCCAGTGCAGAAACCTACAGCTCTGCTCAGGAATGTGAAAGGGATATAAAGGAGATAGAGGGAGAGAAAGAGAGACATGCAAAAGACAGGAGATTTGAGTAGGCAATTATTTCCCCAAGAAACTCACTACTGCCATTGTTATTGTATTAATGCGTTATGTTCCATCACACGAGGGATTATATCCAGTTGCACTAAGTGCGACTGTCATTCCCAAATCATTCCAAACTCCTGGCGTGTCTGTGGCACAGTGCAAGTCATTCACTCTGGAGCTTTGTGCTAAGGTGACCAGGAAACCTGGCAGAGGGGCGGCAGCTAATGTGATTTAGCGCTTACTCCAACACTCCACGAGCTCCCGTGCAAATCCATGAAGAAGAACATTTCCCATGCGAGGTGACAGGGTAATCTGTCACCCGTGGCAACGGCTCATTTTCAGTAGCTGCTTTTGGCACACTGGTTTCAATGCACAGGCCCCTCCCTCAGACAAGTAGTACTAATTATGCCCTTTTCGTTGCAAGGTTTTAAATCCAATCTTTGATCCACTTATAGGTAGGCTTAGCCTGATGACTCACACTAAATTCTTCCGCCGCTCTGTTGTTCGCTACATATTTTTGTCTGCCACGTCCATAGGCCCGGTGTAGCGTTTGGCCTGAGTAAGAAGTCTGGGTAGCCAGGCAAAGAAAGCCTTCAAAGACATGTTGAAAGTGGTTTGCTGTTCCATATGAACTTACATCACTTCCCAGAGTGGAAAGAAACTGCCTGAGTGCCAGTTGGGCAGGGTTTGCACGTTTGGGTCTTTTTCTATTGCTTCCGTTGTAAAATGGGATACCCTTGATTGATGTGCTTGTTGCTGTGTGTATCTGACTGTATCTCTTTGACCAGGCGAGCTGCCTCTGTCGCTGGCAGCGTGCACAAACCAGCCGAACATGGTGCACTACTTGACCGAGAACGCCCATAAGAAGGCTGACCTTCGACGGCAGGACTCGCGCGGCAACACAGTGCTACACGCCCTGGTGCACATCGCCGACAACACCCGGGACAACACCCGTTTCCTCACCAAGATGTACGACCTGCTGCTGACCAAGTGTGCCAAACTCTACCCAGAATGCAGCCTGGAGGACGTTCTCAACAACGACGGCATGTCGCCCCTTATGATGGCAGCAAAGCTGGGAAAAATTGGGGTGAGAACGAACTCATGTATCACGTGTATGAGGAATCATACTCTTAACTGGATAGTTTGTATAACACATGGAAATGCTATCGTGTGGTGCCTTGTTGGATTATATATTCTATTATTGACAGAAGATATAATCGCATGCGTTGTAAAACAGACAACCAAGGTCAGCTTTTGTTATTATTATTTCTCCCAGGTTTTCCAGCACATAATTCGCAGGGAGATCAAGGACGAGGAAGCGCGTCACCTCTCACGGAAGTTCAAGGACTGGGCGTACGGCCCCGTGTACTCCTCCCTGTACGACCTCTCCTCACTGGACACCTGTGGAGAGGAGGTGTCCGTGCTGGAGATCCTGGTCTACAACAGCCGCATCGAGGTGCGTGAAAGCCCGCTTAGATAAAGCCTTGACTCTAAAGCTCTGGGAGCTAACGCAAGTCTACAGTGTATTTTTTTGTGGCTGAGAGTGTGAGGTGGGATGGGGCAGGCAGAGGCCAAGTGTGGATTTTTGCCTTTTTACCTGTAATAGATTTGTTTACCTGCGATAAAGGGAGAGCCAGCATGGTATGAAAGATGGAGTGTGATTTCTCTTTCACACCATACTCTCTTCCTATCATTATTGTGAGTTTTCCTGCACTGTCCGTAGAATCGCCATGAGATGCTGGCTGTGGAGCCCATCAACGAGCTGTTGAGGGCCAAGTGGCAGAAGTTTGCTGCCGTCACCTTCTACATCAGTGTTGTCTCCTACCTGGTGACCATGATAATCTTCACCCTGGTGGCCTACTACCGCCCATCCCAGGGAATGGTACGGACATGACCAACAACTCAAATACAAATGCAACAAATATATGCACTTATTCAATGTCGGTTTGGATGAAAGTGTCTGCCAAGTGGCATTATTATGTGTATTGTGCAAACAGTATGGGTGCCATGATCAGCAAAGCTTTAACTCTGTTTGTCCCTGCCCAGCCTCCGTACCCTTACACCACCTCCACAGACTATCTGCGTCTGGGAGGGGAGGTTATCACCTTGGGCTCCGGAGTCTTCTTCTTTCTCACCAACGTAAGTCTGCAGCCTGCAGCCACTACATCTTCTCTCCGGTTGAACCATCCAATCAGAGTTACAGCTTTGAATGTTGACTCTACAATTAACAACTTGTTTTTAAAGAGGCCTCAAAATGTGTACACAAACACACACTTTCACTATAAATCTTCGATCTCCCCTGTAAATTGACCTCTCTCTCTTTCTCTTTCTCTCTCTTTCTTTCTTCTTGTGTCAAACCCCAAAACTAAAATACAGTATGTTTGTGGGCAGCCATTACCAAAATCTCTCTCTCCCTGTCCCCTCTTTGTAGATTAAGGACCTCTTCCTGAAGAAATGCCCCGGGGTGAACTCTCTATTTGTCGACGGCTCCTTTCAACTGCTCTAGTAAGACTCCAGCTCCCCCTCCTTAACCTTCAGCTCCTTTGTAACACCCTCTGACTTGTACCCGAGGCTAATTTATCATCCTCTCTTAATTGAGTCTTCTATTTAATTCCACATTAAAGCCCCCCCTTTTCCTGGCACGTTTTCTAGTTTACATCTTCTTTAATTAAACTCACGATCCCAACAAAGAGCGGAGGATGTTGAGCGCCGCTCCGAAGGGTGTTTTGTTTGCATCATTAGTGCTGCATCTGCGAGAGCCAACATGGTGTCCGTTAAATCCCAAATGGTATTCCTGTGTACTGGGAATGTTGCCTGTATCTAACACGTAGGAAAGGATAAGGATTATTGCTGTTTCCTGGAATCTGAACACCAAGGCCATTAGGGTACACTGTTGCAAAACATTTTGAATCGGAAAATGAAAACGGGTTTCTTACTGGACAAGTTCAGTTAGTACCTAGGGGTTTCGGTCCGTTTTCTTCAATTTTGTGCCTAATGAACACTATATCTCTAGCTTCATCTACTCTGTGCTGGTGATAGTGACTGCGGCCCTCTACCTGTCGGGTATCGAGGCCTATGTGTCTGTGATGGTGTTTGCACTGGTCCTGGGCTGGATGAACACTTTATACTTCACCAGAGGCCTGAAGCTCACCGGCACCTACAGCATCATGATACAGAAGGTATCGACTCCTTCACTCTTTCATCCATCACATTGAATTTGAAATCAAATTGGACACTAGACACCTGATCACAATTGATCCTTCTTCCTTGGCTCTCAGATTCTCTTCAAAGACCTGTTCCGGTTTCTGCTGGTCTACGTGCTCTTCATGATTGGATACTCGTCAGGTACAGTGTCCCCTACTGCACACTTCTTCTCCACAGTCTGTCGACCAGTTGAAACAGAGGAGAAACCTACCTTATCATCTCCTCCTGTTTCCCATGTCACCCCCCAGCTCTGGTGTCCCTCCTGGCGGTGTGCCCCGGGCCTGACGAGGTGTGTCCGGAGGAAGGCGGCTGCCCCACCTACCCCCAGTGCCGGGACACGGACACCTTCAGCAACTTCCTGCTGGACCTGTTCAAGCTGACCATCGGAATGGGTGATCTGGACATGGTCAGCAGCGCCCAGTACCCAGCTGTCTTCCTCATCCTGCTGGTCACCTACATCATCCTCACCTTCGTGCTGCTGCTCAACATGTTGATCGCTCTGATGGGAGAGACAGTGAGCCAGGTGTCCAAGGAGAGCAAGAAGATCTGGAAGCTGCAGGTGAGTGAGGAGGACAGCTGATGGACAGCTAGGTCCCCTATGCAGTAAACACTATTCATGAAAGCACAACGCAGCAAATGTTGTCACGGAAAACGAAAATAAACATATATTATTGGAAGTCCAGGTAGTCCCTCCCTGTTTCAGTCATTTTTCTTACGTTTGGTACCTAGTAAATAGGACCCTGGGAACCCCTGGTGATGGCCTTATGCACAGTGCATCCTCTAGTTCACTGTCACATTAGTATGTTATGAAAAACATTACTGCATGTTGGTTGACGTTATGTTTTAACAACAGTGGGCTACGACAATCCTGGACATCGAGCGCTCCTTCCCTGTGTGTCTGCGGAAGTCCTTCCGGTCCGGGGAGATGGTGACAGTGGGGAAGAACTGGGACGGTACCCCTGACCGCCGCTGGTGCTTCAGGTACACATGCTAATTTCACTGAACTCTCACCCCTCTCTGCGTCAGAGAAACGTGTCTGATTGGTAAGTCAAATGCAAACGTCTTCTGTGGTCGTTTCAGGGTGGACGAGGTCAACTGGTGCCACTGGAATCAGAACCTGGCCATAATCAACGAAGACCCGGGAAAGAACATAACAGAGACCCAGCAATGCTCTGGTACAGTGCATCAAACCGTCCGTGGCCTGAGGAGAGGTGAGACTCTTTTACTGCGTTCTATAAAAAAAAAATGCACTGATGCATACGTACAGTTCACCAAGGCTAATACACAGTGTATAAGGGCAAGCCAAATCACATCAGCCAACATTTGACTTTCTTTCCCCAACCCATGTAGATCGCTGGTCCACGGTGGTGCCACGGGTTGTGGAGCAGAATAAAGGGCCACGACCACGAGACCTAGTACTGGAGATGGAGCCACTGACCCCCAGACACAGACCCTGTGCAGAGGGCTAAAGCCCAGCTAGGGCTATGGCCCAGCTCTGGGGGCCTCCAGGAGCCCGGGTCCTTAAGAACACCCTGCAGATCGGCAGTACTCAGACTGACAAAGAAGAGTTGGGCCACAAAGTTTGCCACTTTGCACAAAACTCTGTTGGCATGAGATTAGAACCAAAGATATGTACAAAGTATTATAAGACAATAGAAAGGATTTAGAAAATATAGGAATGTAGTGTATGGTCAAAGGAAACCATTAATTTGTTTATCAAAAGCTTTTTTATGAAACTAGTTGTGAATGGTGGTCATACCTCTGATTATAAGTATCCTCTACCGTGGTGGTTTTAACCCAGGAGGAAGGACCCTCGGAAAGCTGTTACCTGACAGAATGCCATGGCTTCAACTTTCAACATATCCAAATGTGTGTTTTCAAGAGTTGACCATAGATGAGACGTATGTCGATGTGATCTATTGGGAGACTGCTGATGAAAGCATATTGTACCTCTGTATTTAAGAAACCTTGCTCAGGGAGTTCAAGAAGGCCAAAAATATTTATTATATTCTTACACATATCGTTGTTGTTTTTAGTATCTGGAAAAAGGACTGAGAGGAACTGATTAAAGTTCAAACAACCATTTTGGGATGGGATGTTCAAGCACAATATGTACTGTATGTATGTAGCTATGTACTAAATGACAACAAAAAAAATAACGCTAGCTTTATATGGCCCACTGTTTTTCATTTCCATCAGTCTAGTCCTGTTGATAGTCCGAAGCACAGGGCCCTAATTTTATTATTCATGCTTGGATAGGATTGCTTTGATCATAACTGCAATTTTTACTTGTTTTATGAAGTGTGTATATCATTGCAAAGCATATCGAAAAACAAACAAACACTGAATTGATTTGTTGAGAGGAAGATATATTCTCCCCAACAGTATTTACGTGGATGTGGATTTTCTTAAGCTTTGGGTGTTATACCAAAATGAAAATATGCCTTCAATTATAACTGAAACATTTGCTACTGATCCAACATCACCCAGGGAATGGTGGTGAAGATGTAAGCTGTTTTTCCATCATGTTTGGTTGAGGCATTTTGATTCATAATGGACATTAGCTTCCTGTGTTTCAAAATGTTTTTATTTTCTTTTATACAATTCCTAATAAATTTTGCGACAACGTTAACTCCTGGTCTTTTTGTCTTTTTCTGAAAAAAAATGACATTATGTACTATTATATTGTATAGGCTACAGCAGGGATCGTCAAATAGATTCAGCCGCGGGATGATTATTTTATTGAGCGGGTAGCCGTGACATAATTACAAATCATTTGTAGACTACCCAAACAGATATATTATTTGACTAAAATAATAATTTCAAACCTTGCTTACATTTGTATAAAATATATTGTGCGTGGGAATACTTGAACAGTTTTCCAAAATTAAAATCACTTGAAGCTGATTTCCTGGTGTTTTTACAGTCTTTTATGTCTAACAATAAAAAATAAAATTATATTTTTTACAAAATGTAACCAATTTGGCCTGCGGGCCACAAATTGGTGAACTCTGGGCTACGGTAAATTATTTATTTCTGTTCTGAAGCTGCAATCTACTGTAATCCTTATGTTGGCCAGCAGATGGAAGCAGATGTTTAAATTCCTAAATGATATAGTCAGTGCCCTCACGTCGCAAAAGCACCCGTGTTGTATTCATTAGGCACCAAAAGGAAGAAAAAAGACCACCTGACCTGAACTTGTCCAATAAGAAATCCTCTTTGTCCATTGGAAATGTTTTGCTACGGTGTTTCCCTAATGAATACAACCCTGACCAATTACTTTTTAATCTAAACACATTCTCATTCCTCAGTCAAAGCCCCACTACCTCCGAAAGCACCTCCAAGATTTTCCCCTTCATCCAGCAAACCTGCTCCTTTGTCTTCCCCTGCCGTCTAGTTGAACAGTCATGTGTTTCAGATACGTTGTAGGCATAAGTGCTGCACGACCCTCCAACCATGATGCCCGGGCCTGTATTCAGAAAGAGTTTCAGAGTGCTGATATATAATCGTATTAATTATGGTCTAAAAGGGAAATCTGACCCTATAGCACTTTGTGAATATGGCCCAGAGCTTCACCTCTCACCTTTCCATCACTTCCCCCACCTTCCTTCCTCCCCTCCCTCCCTACATTCCCAGCCTTACTGAAGCACACCGGGAATCTCTTGCCACATCACAGAGGAAAGACTAATCTGCTCTAACTTTAACTACGCCACTAATCCTTCAGGTTTATCTAAGTAGTGTGAGCACCTGACAACTTGGCCTGCCCTCCCCTCTGCAGCCTCTTAGGCTGCGTTTACACACGCAGCCCAATTTCAATATATTTTCCCACTAATTAGTCTTTATGACCAATCTGAATAAGATCTGATGTGATTGGTCAAAAGACCAATAAGTGGGGAAAAAAATCTATCAGAAATGGGTAGCCTGAGCTGCAGTTTTGGCAGCACACCTTGTCCAAATATTGTCACCCAGCCAATTAGGCCATTAGAAGTAGAGCCTGATGAGTCTGATGATATTTGGACTTCAGTTTTGCTCAATCCACTCATGCTTACTTTTCTCACTCACTGCTGCTTTTCTTTTATTTCAGTGTGCCTACATTATGATATAGGCAGCATCCAACTTGGATCAAGTGTCCTGCCCAGTCACCCTGGTCTCGAGCATCTCGTATTATTCTGCACGTAAATCCGGGACACTCGAATTCGTATGATATGTTTTGTTTGGTATGGTTACGTAAGACAGATGGTTACTAAAGGCAAAAAACGAAAGTAGGGTGGTTGGTCGGGGTGGATGGGTGAGCATATAACGTGAACATCTAGCAACCCAAAGGTTGCTAGTTTGATTCTCTTCACGGACAACGTTAGCATTTTAGCTAAATAGCAACTTTTCAACTACTTACTATTTTTTAGCTACTTTGCAACTACTTAGCATGTTAGCTAACCCTTCCTCTAAGCCTAACCTTAATCCTTTTAGCTAACCCTTCCCCTATACCTAACCTGAACCCTTTAACCTAACTCCTAAACTTAACCCTAACCTTAACCCCTAGCCTAGATAGAATTCGTGACATATCATACATTTTGAAAATTCGGAGCATATTGTATGTTTTGCAAATTCATAAAATAAATGTTATTTAACTAGGCAAGTCAGTTAAGATCAAATTCTTATTTACAATGACGGACTACCCCAGCCAAACCCTCCCCTAATCCAGACGACGCTGGGCCAATTGTGCGCCGCCCTATGGGACTCCCAATCACGGCCGGTTGTGACACAGCCCAGGATCAAACCCGGGTCTGAAGTGACACCTCTAGCACTGAGATGCAGTGCTTTAGACCGCTGCGACACTCAGGATCCCTGAGAATTATAATTCGTAACATATCATTATTAATTAATACATACCATACAAAATGTAACGTATTATACAAAATGGAGTCTGCGGATTTACGTACAGAATAATACAAAATGCTCTTAGACCAGGTTGGCCCAGCCGATTGCTAAGGTTGTTGATTACTTTTACAATATTGAATATCAGTCAGATATTTCCACACATTCACTTTTTTTATTTTTTATTATTATTTTTTTATTTTAAAGACACTCAATGGTAAATGAAAGATATCGACATTTTGGCTGTACTTTAAACGCATGAACCAACTCAGCTTTAAAACAACATATCCACAGATACTGATCATCATGGATCAGAATGTGGCGGAGACGGGAACTGTAAGTCTTTCATCGACGGAATGAACCACAACTAACATATTTACCACATTCCTCATAACCATTAAAAGATGATAGATGGTAGAGTCCAGAAACCATTGAAACCCACTGGGCACAGACGTCCGTTAAATGTCGTTTTGATTTATGTTTGGTTGAGTTGTCAAATAACTTGAATTCAGTGTGAAATCAACCAACATTTCCACTTTGTCATAGGATTTAGGTTAAAAGTTTGGTGAAAAAAATACAATTTTCTTTAAGACTTTTTGCAAATCCAATCAGTTTTGCACATTGATTTAGTGCAAACAACTTTGATTCAACCAGTTTTTGCCCAGTGGGAAGATAGATTATAGATTACAGAAAGGAGAATAAGAGCCATGCTGACACATCTTTATCTCAGAATCACTCATTGCCCCTCAGACATTTTATTCTGCCAAACGTAATTAGGCTTTCCTTTGAAGTAATTCCCTAAAAAGCTTTTCATATGCACCTGTGAAATACCTCACCTGAGTGGGACATTTCTGAATGAATATAGCCATTGGGGGAGTTGGGAATAGGGACCAGGGCCTCGTTTTCCAGTTGCAATGTAATTTAAGCATTACGATGATCATACAAGATGCATTGTTATCTATGTGACAACTTTTTAATGCTGGGCATACACTACATGACTTCTAAAATCTTAACTACTTGGATGCACTCACATTTCCCGATTCCCTTGTCCCAAATCTTTCATTCCTTCCATCCTCAATCCCAGGATGTTCGGTGCTCACATTACAAATTATTCCCTAGTTGCTCCTGCCCTGCATTTCTCGGTTGTCATAGGAAAAAAATGAGGACAGGCAAACAGTGACCTGCTTAATTAGTGTGCACATTATCACAGTACCTTGTAACTTTTTCCACATTTTGTTATGTTACAGACTTATTCTAAAATAGATTCAATATCTTTTTTTTGCAATCTACACACAATACCCAAAACGTATCTTAATTAAGGCTAAGTTCATTGTTAAAATAGTTGAGCAACCCACTGGAGGCCCATGCTATGGGCATCTGTCCTCCGGAGTGTTGAAGTGTGCCCTTGGCTATCCGTAAATAAATAAAAAACTAGAAAATGGTGCTGTCTGATTTGCTTAATATAAGGAATTAGTGATGTGGACACCAAGGAATTTGAAGCTCTGAACCTGGTCCACTATTTTAACAATGAACTTAGCCTTAAGATGCTTTTGAGAAACCGGGCCTTGGACTATAATTGAGTGTCTATGCCTGCGTTTACACAGCCAGCCCAATTCTGATATTTTTTCCATGAATTGGCCTTTTGAGCAATCACATCAGATCTTTTTCAGAGCTGATCTGATTGTTCAAAAGACCAATAAGTGAAAAACTATCAGAATTGGGCTGCCTGTGTAAACCAAGCCTAAATAGCAGGTTGATGTTATGGTGACAGCAGAGCTACAGCAACCCACTGGAGGCCCATTCTATGGGCATCTGTCCTCCTGATTTCTTGTGAAATTGCCAGGGACTCAATGTGGCGTGCTGGTGGATGAGTTTTGCTAATAAGAGAAGCATTTCTGCTTTACAGATCCCCTCTTTACTGTGTGAGTGAGCGTGCATGAAATCATTGTGCATGAAATCAGTGTGCAGTGAGTCTCCCATATCCACAGGCTCTGGTGAAGACGGCTGCCTCATCAGCCTGGGAGCTTATCAGAGGGTTTAGGTGGGTGGAGTGGAGTGTAGTGGTGGTGGGGAGGATGGAATGGGAAAAAACAACCACAGCTCAACTTTCTGGGGTTAAAGGTGACAGTGTCATTAAACATTTAAACGGAGTGCTTGTAGTTTGAGGCCGGGATTCAATCCAAGGTGCGTTATAGAGCAGCGCACTGGACAGCTGACAACGCAATGCGCCTTTTAAAGGCGCTTTCCTCAACATTTGCGGATATGGTATTTCACGGTAAACATTGCACGTCAGCTCAAGCGTACATCATCTATAAAGTCAAATGTAATGCGCTGCTCTCCTGCTCGTGCACAGATAAGGGTCTACCTGTGCTCAAGCAGCTGCCTCTTTGCCCTATCCCACTTGCCACATTTATTGGATTGGTTGAACAGCGCAGAAGAGAACATCCCCCAATTAAAAAATAAATACAAAATAAATCAAGATCAGTATGTAGGGGGGGGGATCTAGTTTCATGTGTTTCTTTTACGCCTGCTACATTACCCCTACCCCATTTGTTGGTCTGCCCTGTAGCCTACAGAGCTTACATGTGCCCGGTTGTGTCTTTTCCCAGTCTGCCCTGTACAGAGATAGCACCCGCCCTGTATTGGTTACTGTCGAGTGTGTGTAGCAAGCTACCTCGTTTAAATATTGACAGTACTGCCACATCAGAATAACATTTGATTAACACTTGATAACACTTGATTTACATCATCATCAATATTCGGTCTGGTTGGCCGATAGCATATGTGCAGCAGCACTTAGTCATTTATTTCCTTATAGAATCATCGTGCCGGAGGTGCTGCAGCTGATTAATTGAAATATATTTCCCAGAAGTTATAGAATTACTGCTGTTTGTTCAGAAGAAATTAAATAATTCAGAATAGCCTACTTACTACTCCATGAGTAGGCCTACACTTTAGCCACAAAGGATCAATAGCTTCTTTAAAAAATTGTCTAGCTGTGGATTGTGTGTAGCATATAGGGGGATATACACTGCTCAAAAAAATTAAGGGAACACTTAAACAACACAATGTAACTCCAAGTCAATCACACTTCTGTGAAATCAAACTGTCCACTTAGGAAGCAACACTGATTGACAATAAATTGCACATGCTGTTGTGCAAATGGAATAGACAAAAGGTGGAAATTATAGGCAATTAGCAAGACACCCCCAATAAAGGAGTGGTTCTGCAGGTGGTGACCACAGACCACTTCTCAGTTCCTATGCTTCCTGGCTGATGTTTTGGTCACTTTTGAATGCTGGCGGTGCTTTCACTCTAGTGGTAGCATGAGACGGAGTCTACAACCCACACAAGTGGCTCAGGTAGTGCAGCTCATCCAGGATGGCACATCAATGCGAGCTGTGGCAAGAAGGTTTGCTGTGTCTGTCAGCGTAGTGTCCAGAGCATGGAGGCGCTACCAGGAAACAGGCCAGTACATCAGGAGACGTGTAGGAGGCCGTAGGAGGGCAACAACCCAGCAGCAGGACCGCTACCTCCGCCTTTGTGCAAGGAGGAGCACTGCCAGAGCCCTGCAAAATGACCTCCAGCAGGCCACAAATGTGCATGTGTCTGCTCAAACGGTCAGAAACAGACTCCATGAGGGTGGTATGAGGGCCCGACGTCCACAGGTGGGGGTTGTGCTTACAGCCCAACACCGTGCAGGACGTTTGGCATTTGCCAGAGAATACCAAGATTGGCAAATTCGCCACTGGCGCCCTGTGCTCTTCACAGATGAAAGCAGGTTCACACTGAGCACATGAGCACATGTGACAGACGTGACAGAGTCTGGAGACGCCGCGGAGAACGTTCTGCTGCCTGCAACATCCTCCAGCATGACCGGTTTGGCGGTGGGTCAGTCATGGTGTGGGGTGGCATTTCTTTGTGGGGCCGCACAGCCCTCCATGTGCTCGCCAGAGGTAGCCTGACTGCCATTAGGTACCGAGATGAGATCCTCAGACCCCTTGTGAGACCATATGCTGACACATGCACATTTGTGGCCTGCTGGAGGTCATTTTGCAGGGCTCTGGCAGTGCTCCTCCTTGCACAAAGGCGGAGGTAGCGGTCCTGCTGCTGGGTTGTTGCCCTCCTACGGCCTCCTCCACGTCTCCTGATGTACTGGCCTGTTTCCTGGTAGCGCCTCCATGCTCTGGACACTACGCTGACAGACACAGCAAACCTTCTTGCCACAGCTCGCATTGATGTGCCATCCTGGATGAGCTGCACTACCTGAGCCACTTGTGTGGGTTGTAGACTCCGTCTCATGCTACCACTAGAGTGAAAGCACCGCCAGCATTCAAAAGTGACCAAAACATCAGCCAGGAAGCATAGGAACTGAGAAGTGGTCTGTGGTCACCACCTGCAGAACCACTCCTTTATTGGGGGTGTCTTGCTAATTGCCTATAATTTCCACCTTTTGTCTATTCCATTTGCACAACAGCATGTGAAATTTATTGTCAATCAGTGTTGCTTCCTAAGTGGACAGTTTGATTTCACAGAAGTGTGATTGACTTGGAGTTACATTGTGTTGTTTAAGTGTTCCCTTTATTTTTTGGAGCAGTGTATATTTTTACTTATTTATCAGGGAGTGTTGCAAATACAATCGGGAAAACGCAGGTTGGAAAGAAAATGGCTCCTGCTGAGAAGAGACGACTAATCTCTCTGCTGTAGATGACCAAAATATTTGCTCAACATCCAAATAGGCCTATTGAGTGCATATTGTTTTACAAAGTAAAACAAGAGAGACAGATGTCAGCTTTTGGCAAAAGCACAATCAGCGCATCGGCCATCACCAGCCACTGAGCTGCCCATCATTGGGTGAGTCAGTGCAAGAGAGATTCCCTGCACCATATTTCTTGTACCAGTCTAGGCACATACCCTTTAAATCCAAGTCATATTAGGATAGATTTATAATTGAAACCCACTGTAACCAAACCTATGTCCTGGCCATGGAGTTGTATGGAGTCCTCTAGTGGCCAAAAGACTGCATTAGCATGGCATTTTCTTCTTTAAAAAATAAGAAAATGGTGCGATATGGTTTGCTTAATACAAGGAATTTGAAATGATTTATACTTTTACTTCTACTTTTGACACTTAAGTATATTTTAGCAATTACATTGACTTTTGATACTTAAGTATATTTAAAACCAAATACTTTTAGACTTTCACTCAAGTAGGATTCTACTGGGCGACTTTCACTTTTATTTGGTTTTAAAACATTTAGATTATGGTATCTTTACTTTTATGCAAGTATGACAATTGGGTACTTTTTCCATCACTGCAGTACTACTATATAATACTACTGCTTTCTCGCTTCCCCCTTTTCAGCTTAAAGCACTGCAAGGCTTTTCTCCTCATGTGGGGCATCAATGTTAATTATGCAACAGTAACGGTAAACCATGGACATAACAGAAAGAGAAGCAGTAGCGAGTACCAAAGTCACCCAAAGGCTGCCTGCCTGTAAACAGAGAAACATTCTGTCCCTCAGATGTAGTTGCACACTAACAGATGAAAAGACCAAAGCGGATTGCAGAGGGCAGCATATGGTACTACAGTATGTGCTCATAGGTGTCGTTCATGGAGCTTCGGCCTCCCACTAACGAACTTACCTTGGTTACCGTAATCAGTTAGGACCTGATGGGAAAGTCCTTTACACAATAGGTTTAGCAAGGAGAGTGAGAGAGAGAGAGAGAGAGAGTGCGAGGGAGAGAGTGCGAGAGAGATAAAAAAAGAGAGTGAGAGGACAGATGAGAGAGATTGCAACTCATTCAAATGAGTTCATTGCAGTGAAATCATATTATTATATCATAGCAAAGCTTCCCGTGAGAGGGAAAAACGACCAGAGTCATGGACATAGAAGTCATCATCCACTTTATTTACTTCATGTCAAACAATATTACAGAACAGAGAGAATAAATTAACCATCTACATCATAATAAAGACATTTCAGTCCTGAGATTGACCCCCAAAAAAAGCAGTTACATTAGATTATCCACTATGGTACCTGGGCTGGAGGAAGGGGGCTGAAAGGGGTTGGAATTAGGGGTGAGGGAGAGGGCATACAGCGGCACAAAAGATTGGATGTGGTAGAGGTGGGGTGGGAAGGGGAGGTGAGGGGGGACGTCGGGGCGATTATGGTGAGATTGTAGAGGTGGGCTGGGATATAGGGGGGTAAGCAATCGCAGGTATGCTTGGCTGTAGGCACATTCAAAAGTTGAAAATCCCAAGGCTAAAGAATTTTACAGCTTTTTCATTTTTTTGAATTCAGAACCATCCATTTGAAATCCAAGATCAATAAATATTATTACGGTTTCCAAAAAACTAACAAAAAACTAAAGGTATTCTTTACACATTTTTCATCCTGAGGAGGCAAAATCATAAATACAACACTGCAGGGAGAACAATAAGAGAGATGCTTTATAGATTTCCTATTTCCATATATATTATTTTCTCAAGGTTGTGGCACCCTCATACTTTGGCAGCATTGGAGATCATTGTAGAATCAGTCCTGTTTGTCTACAGGAACATTCTGTGTGCCAAACAAACAATAAATAGATACTAAAACAAACCAAAAAATCCCCAGACTTTTAGATCGCACACAGCCATATAGACACTCCATGAAATAGATGAGAGATTTGGGGGTCCTTCTAGAATTAATCTTGTAATAGGGGAGACGGGGGGCAATTGTAACAGTTTTTGTATTGTACTCTATCGCTCAGAGACCACTTGAACTAGGCCAGTAATTTGTATATATAATTAACTTGCATATGTCTCCTAATAACTCATATCATTTATGTCTGTACATAAGACGGTCGGAACACAATATTGATGTTAATCCTAAAAGTCAGGACGTTATACTTCTCCCCTGCTATTGTAAAAGTAGCTGGGGTCAAATGTATCACCTAAAAACATTCATGCTGATGAATGATCCTATTATCATAGACAAATGTAATGATTCTGAAAGAAACATTTCTATGTACGTAATCAATAATTACAGTAACACTCATGTTTTTGCATGAGCATTCGCTTCCTCTCAAAACATCTGAATAGGGGGGCAAGAACAAATTCTTATTTACAATGACGGCCAAACCCTAAACCAGATGACGCTGGGCCAATTGTGCTCCGCCCTATGGGACTCCCAATCACGGCCAGTTGTGATACAGCCTGGAATCGAACCAGGGTTTGTAGTGATGCTTCGAGCACTGAGATGCAGTGCCTTAGACCACTGCGCCACTCAGCAGCCCAATGGTGATGGAGATGCCCAGATCATATCTGTCCACAACTTCTTTGGCACTCTACAGGACCCCAAGGCTAGTTACAGATATTATGTTATAATTCATACAATATTAAATAGTGAGATATTTGGCTGTGATTTTTCAAGCAGGAAGATAACCGGAATGGGCATGCACTGTGGGCGTTTCATCACTCTAGCTTGTGTCTGCTTTGATACATTCAAGGTGTTCAAATTGCCAACAGTCTCCCTTACATACAGTTATAACATTGAGGAAAATGCAACTTCATAGGCACCTGAAATTGTACCCAGCTGGACTTTGTTGACAGAGAAGGGATTCTAAGCTGATTATACTTCTTTGATCTTTAATCTGTGCTATAAATGAACTGTTTTGATTATTTTATTGATGTTGTATTATTTTTTAAAGATAACGACGCTACAGTACATCACCAGTACTTTACATTCAAACATAATGATATTCACACGTCCGTCTGTCAACTGTATCACCTGTGCCTACGAGGAGTCATTGTAAGCACTCTGCTCCAAATCTGTGGGCAATTCAATCCCTAGTATAGATCATGTGCAACATCCATAAGGTTCTTAGGTCACCTGTACAAGCCTCCTCAGGAAGACCAGAATTATCAACGGAAACAATGCTTTGCTTTTAACAGGTAGAAGAGCGAAATGGAGAGGACTGTGTTGATGATATGATGTTCCAGTCGGCAGTGGGAAAATGGAGGAGGACAGGAGAGGTCCCGGGATAGGGGAAGTCAGAGGACATGTCTCAGCCAGCCTTCTAGGTCTGGGCAAAAGCAGTGTCTAGTAGGGGGGAGAACCACCCCAACCCGTGTCATCTGTGTGTGCAAGGTACAGTATATAGAGGCAGCGCCAAGGCTCTACAGAGAGAGCATCTGCCCTTTTTTGTTGACTGAGATATCTTAACAGCCAGTCTATCCCTCTTCACCTCTCTCCCCTTTGCCTCATAGTATCGTCCCTTTCCCAGAGTCATGGTGCCGTTGAGATACCTGAGATACAGAGCGCTGGAGGAATACGTCAATAGACATTCTGTGAGGATAACTTTTCTCTATACAGCCATTGGCCACAGGAAGATAGCACAAAAGATGTGGAGGTCATTCTCTGTGTAGTGAAGGAGTGGGAGATTGCTATATATCCACTAACCTCTGCGCTTCCAGGAACAAATGGCAAGTGATAAACATGAACATACCATTTGTGCTTCATACAAATGGAAACCTTTCAATACCGCTCACTGAAGACTGTCCTTCAATAAGATAGAGACCTAGGCCAGGATTCAAGTAAGCTGCACTGTGACGACATCACACTGCACTTGACTTATGAAGGTAATTTACGCTTGAGCCGACATCTGCAGTATTGACCAATGAAATTTACCAGTAAAAAAAACTGTATGATATTGGTCTAGTTTGTTGGAATCCTGGCCAGAGACCTTAATTGATAGGCAGAAGAGCTTTGACGCGAGCGACCAGTGTGCATCATAACATCCCCAGAGACACACACTACTGTTTCTCAATGCATAGAGTCACAGGTTGGGTGGCTGAAACCAGAAGCAGCACCAGCCGCAACGTGACAATTATCCTGATTACTAAATGCTTCAAGGGCCTGCTCTGCCTCGCCATCTCGCTCTCTCCCTGAGATCTGTCACAGAGAGCAGAAAGGGCCCCTCAGCCAGCCAGCCAGCCAGCCAGGGCCAAGGCACATAGAGTAATCCAACAAAAAAATTCCCCTCCATCATCAAAAACAGTAGGCCATCTTTCAAAGGTGCCTTTGCCGCCTCAGAGCCCAGGGTGGTGTGGAGGAGGAAGGCCATCCGAGATGGCGCTGCAGTGGCTGTGGTTCAGTGTCCACCCACCCCCTCCACACTTCCCCATCCCGTCAGTCCTCCTTACCCTGGGTTTGTTTAAGCACTGGTGAACCCTGTTGGCCCTGGATGAGGGGGAGGGAGGGAGGGCGTAGATAATGACATGCCATATGCCACTCTGCAGCCGAGAGGCCCTGCACGGATGGAGCCATGGATGGGCGGTCACAAGTCTTATTGAAAATGTAATTCCATTATCCTAATATGGGCTGAGCATCCATTTTCGCAAAGGAGCCTAGAAATCCTAGATAGAGGCCAGTGCAACAGAGGTATATTCCACGAACAGTAACCTCCCTTGGGACAGACGGTTTGGAGGCTGTGTGGGAACTAAAATAAAGCCCCCTATCCCACTCCATGAAGCAACATGAGGGATGCATGGTAATAGTATTACTCCATTCTAACAATACAAAATAATCACTTTCATTGATCATGGGAAATGTTCTCTATTTTTATCCATGGAACGATAAATTGAAGAGACTTTCTTTTGGAATGTTTAAAGATTTGGCCCAGTTTAGATTTGGTTCATTAAGAAATGTTAGCGCCCATGACTGAATTCAAACATGAGTTGGTTTCAGGGTGTGGTTTGATGTGTGTGTCTCTCGTGTGTGTTCACAGGTGGGAAGAGTTAGCCAAATCATTTAGCCAATTAGCTGGTGTGGCAGTTGGTTTGACTTTTTTATTTTATTTATTTAATTGACATTTGGAGCTATTGACCTTTTAAGATATTGTCCCATGTACATTGTTTAATTTACTGATGGTCCCACTCGGGCTCCCGAGTAGCGCAGCAGTCTAAGGCACTGAATCTCAGTGCTTGAGGTGTCACAAAAGACACACTTGTTCGAATCCAGGCTGTATCACAACTGGCCGTGATTGGGAGTCCCATAGGGCGGCGCACAATTGGCCCAGCGTCGTCTGCGTTTGGCCGGTGTAGGCTGTCATTGTAAATAAGAATTTGTTCTTAACTGACTTGCCTATCTAAATGAAGGTTGAATAAAAAACTAGCCCCATAGTGATGTCAAATGTAATGTCAAGTCATGGGCATTAAGATAGGGTCATGTGCAACGCTCAGAATTGACAACTACTTACTGTTGGCATGTGAGCAGGATAATTTTACGCTACCCTTCATTCCGTGACACATTTTTCTCCTATCATCTCGCAAATATTTATGACCAAAATGATCTTATTTACACTTCCGAGTCAATTTTGACACTAGAATAAAGGTTTCTGACTCATATCGATGCCACATAATCCATTTTCAAAAAGAGAAGTTGCTTTTCAAGGGCAGTTGCTCTTTAACTCTAAACCACAGTATTATCCTCTACCCTCTCATAATGACAACTCTGAAAAAGCAGAGAGCTACAAATGAACATTAAATAAATCACTTGTCTACAGGACTAGAGTTTGAGAGGATAGTGTCCATAATGGAGTTCAGAGCTTTATATTTGGATATAATATAAGCCTCAATATAGGTCTGTATGGAGTACAGACAGGAAGGAAGAACCAAGCTGAGTACTAAAGTCCTGCACATCCACTGTTAAAACACAACCTCCCAAAAGTGACAGACAGAAGATGACAGGCCAGGCCGGAAGAGATAACCGCCTGGAAGGGTGCTCCGAGACGTTCCTTTTGTGGTGACAACGATCTGACAGACACGACCAAAAGAAGAAAGACAATCCGTCACAATGCCAAGTCCCCAGGGACTTGTGTGGTTAACTTGAGTGTTGAGTGTCTGCCACAGTGACGTCGGAGGCGGTGAGCTCACAGTTCAGACCTGTTCCTAACATATCCTTGTCCAATGATGAAAAAATATGACTAAATTTTAATGTATCTTGTCATTATCTAAAAAACACTAATAGACAAAATATGTGATGGGAAACAACAGGAATTAATAAGGGATATTAAAATATTTATCAACAGTTTTAGAGATTATTCTTTCCCTAAAGATAATCCCCCTGCTCTCTGAAAAACAGGGTAAATTGCATTACAATCCTGTGGACAAATGTACCCTACTCCCACTGTCAGTCGGCCTGGTGTTATCCAATACTCCCATTAGATGGGAGACGCAACACCAATAAACTCTCCTTGTGGGAAAATGCTGACACCAAATGCTCCACACACTGCCTGTAGTCTCACTATAGCTCTCCTCCAACATCACGTGACATGGTTTAACGCTTGGGTGCTGAAGCCAAACGGAAAGGGATTTGGAATCTGATACATCTTCTGTAAATCTGTCAAAATATTTCAACAAGACTGAATAAAACGATGGCAGAAACATGTGCTGGGATGTTAAGCTGTTGAAACAACATGAAAATATTTCACTGTGGAATGTTAAGGAGGATACTTACTGTATTAGTGCAAGTCTAGATACTCCTTGGTCTAAGAGCTTTGCTTTGTCAGCCTTCCAAGGATTTCCACAAACACTACTGTATTACCGTATTCATTTAAAGGAGCAATCAGCGTTGCTACATACATTTTTGGACTTATAAATGAATGATATGTACCCATTGGTTCTTGAAGAATACAGTGCCGTGAAAAAGTATTTGACCCTTTCTGATTCTCTATTTTTGAATATTTTTTTAAATACTGAATGTTATCAGATCTTCAATGAACACCTAATATTAGATAAAGGGAACCTGAGTTTACAAATAATTAAATAAATAAAATAAGTTTTGTTAACAAAGTTATGCAACACCCAATGCCCCTGTGTGAAAAAGTATTTGGCCCCTTACACTCAATAACTGCTTGTGACACCTTTAGCTGCAATGACTCCAACCAAATGCTTCCTGTAGTTGTTGATTAGTCACTCACGTCGCTGTGAAGGGATTTTGGCCCACTCTTCCATGCAGAACTGCTTTAACTCAGCGACATTTGTGGGTTTTCAAGCATGAACTGCTCATTTCAAGTCCTGTAACAACATCTCAATTGGGATTAGTTCTGGACTTTGACTAGGCTTTTCCAAAACGTCAAATTTGTTGTTTTTTAGCCATTTTCATGTAGACTTGATTGTGTGTTTTGGATCATTGTCTTGCTTCATGACCCAGCTGCAATTCAGCTTCAGCTTACAGACGGATGGCCTGACATTCTCCTGTAGAATTCTCTGATACAGAGCAGAATTCATGGTTCCTTCTATGGATGACATGGGTCCCATTATGCCTGGTGAAAACCAAACACTGCCTTCCACAGTAAGAATCGTATACCAACGGTCAAGCATGGTGGTGGTAGTGTGATGGTTTGGGAATGTTTTACTGCCTCAAGACCTGGACGACTTGCCTTAACAGAAGAAACCATGAATTCTGCTCTGTATCAGAGAATACTACAGGAGAATGTCAGGCCATCCGTCTGTAAGCTGAAGCTGAAGCGCAGATGGGTCATGCAGCAAGACAATGATCCAAAACACACAATCAAGTCTACACGAAACTGTCTAAAAAGCAGCATATGTGAAGTTTTGGAATGACCTAGTCAATGTCCAGACCTAATCCCAATTGAGATGTTGTGGCAGGACTTGAAACGAGCAGTTCATGCTTGAAAACCCACAAATGTTCCTGAGTTAAAGTAGTTCTGCATGGAAGAGTTGGCCACAGCGACGTGAGAGAATAATCAACAACTACAGGAAGCGTTTGGTTGGAGTCATTGCAGCTAAAGGTGGCACAGCCAGTTATTGAGTGTAAGGGGGCAATTACTTTATCACACAGGGGCATTGGGTGTTGCATAACTTTGTTTATGAAATAAATGAAATAAGTGTGTAATTGTTGTGTTATTTGTTCACTCAGGTTCCATTTATCTAATATTAGGATTTGGGTGAATATCTGATAATATTCAGTATCAAACATACGCAAAAGTAGAGAAAACTATAAAAGGGGGCAAATACTTTTTCCCAGCACTGTATAACTTATAAATGCCTCATGAGATTAGTTAGAACTGTCGCACCCCATCAGAACACAAAATATAAGCTTGTTTTACTCCATTTTTGGAAAAACATTGTAAATGTAAACTAACACTGTACAGCCTCATAACATGGTTAAAACTATCATTTGGATATCATGGATGGTCAGTCCTTGCATCCATAGCTCTGTCTTTAAATTTCTCCAGCCCCAATCACCCTGCTTTTTACCGAAATAGTGGTGGGGAAAACGCTTTGGCAATGTTTCAACTGCTGATTGCCTCTTTAAGGCTCATGGTAAAGGGGGTTATCTTGAGGGGGAAATGCAAATCACATTTGCTGATGCGTTGAGGTGCAAAACGATGAAAGTTTCAGTTTCGCCGTTAGTCATCTCCTTTTTGTGGCTCTACTAAAGCTAAGGATATAGAGTTGGAATATCTTCAAATCCTGGGATAGAAAAGACTGTCGGTCGATAACTACTTTCTTTCAGTGGTAGGCCTATATGAACAATGGTATGGATGCGGCTATTTGAACACATTGTGTCAAATTTAAAAGATCAATCCATTATATAAAGGTTAGTTTGGTGGAAGAGGTTCCACAGTGATCACAAAAGCATTTATGAAGCCTTTGGGACATGGTTGTTGATCGTATAAGGTTATTAAAAGGACCCTTGCTTCCTAAATTGTTTCAGTTAAAGTTTAACACACATTCCACACACAAACCTCAGATCTATACACACCACGATGAGACTTGCCAAAAATATGATCCTCTCGAGAATCATAGATATTTGGCATGAGTCAATCTTTTTCTCTATCAATTTTTTGTGTGGAATATATTAAAAATAAATAATGACAGACCTCACAGCCAAAATGTGGCTTCTGAATATATTCTTAAATAAGATTTATTTTACACCTCAAAACAGAAAAGTATGGGGATCGGGCACGTGGTACATTGGGAATGTATTTACAACTGTAGTTTACATTTTTTGGTGTAAGCTCAGAGAAAAATGTTAATACAGTCATAATAATTGCACTTCATAAATATCCACTGTTGCCAGCATTTCCACGTGACAAAGCCTCAGCGCTCTCTCCAGTTAATAAATTCAATTTACCAGTGAAATTTGACTGACCAAGGAAATGCTAATTTAGGACCATAGGACTGCTGCACTGATCAATTATTATAATTTTAAAAAATATTTTCACTCGAGTCCCTCAAGCCAAGGCATTAGACATTTCAGTAATTTAAGTGCAGTACATTCAAGGGAAACTCACAGTCATAATAAATATTTCAATGTTCTGAATCCTAAAGTCAACGAATGACTCGGGCTCAACGCGTCTCAACCATGGGCTGAAACGGACCAGGAAAAAGCAGTGTACCTTGTCTCATCTCACATCACCCGAGAGAACAGGGCATGATTGTTACACATCAAGACTCCCCTTTGGTCCCAGCTCTCACTCCTCCTATATGATAGTGCCCAAAAGTGAAAGGGATATCCCACTTCTACCATACTTATAAAAGGGAAGCATGACAGGATTAGCACTATAACGGAACGAAGTCAAAAGCCTCCCATAGCAAAAAGCTGATTCAGCCTCATTTTCAGATTCCTAAACTGGGGTTTCTTTGTTTTGGGGGGATGGGTGAGTTTAGGGGACACAAATCTAGGGATTAAAAGGAATATATTAAAATAAATATATTAAAAGATGTATAACTAAACCACACACAAGAGGTCATGCTGGAAAACCTCCCAATCATACAGTAACAATCTTCAAAAGTGAGGGGGGGGGAAAAAAATCATTTTTTTTTTTTGCACATTTTCTTTTTTGTAAGTGTTTTCAAAATGTACTGTAGATTCCAGTGTTGTTTAGAGAAGATAGCTCTCTGGCTAGGTTACAGAACCAGAGCAGCGACTATGCCTTATACCAGGACATCAGAAACTGCACGTCAGCTTGAGGAGGAATAACAAGAAACAATAAAAAAGCATTTGAGACACTTTTCCCCCATAGCAGCCTATGCATATAATATACCTACAAATATAGAAAACAACAAAAATAGGTTCAAGATTTCAAGTTTCTTAAATATATCATATCCAAACTACCCAATTCCAAACTCCAAAGTTAACAACGCTTTTAAACTCCAAGCAGTGCAATTTATGGGATCAATTATAACAACAATTACTAATATTGTCATATATTTTTCATTCAACATTGTGACGTTTGTGTGTACACATCTGTGTTTGTGTATGAGTTTTTGAGTGTGTGGATGTGTATGTATGAAAATGTGTGCGAGTATGATGTATTTCTTTAGGAACTTTAGAAAGCAGCCCTACCCTTTGGCCCTTTGGGGCCTTCTTTGTGACTATAGCACCCCAGTTGCGTTGTATTTGGATGGGGGAACAACAGAGGTGGCTGTATGCACTTTCATATCAAGCTAGAATTCTCACCAAAAAAGTTGAATCAACTCAAAACAACAACATCAACAACAAAACAAGAAAGGAACAAATACAAATAAAATCACCCCCAAATTCCTGTTGGCAAACCACACTATGGGACATCTGGAGAATCTTCTGTCAGGGCACCCAAAACCACTGAAACCCTTTTTCTCCCTGACTGATAAATAACCACTCTGGGCTGGGAGGGAGAAACCCCCCAGCCGTCACCCAATACAAGATCCACTCTCACACCATCGCTTCCCTCCCTGGCGCCCCCGAGCTGCTTCAAGCAGTGCCAGTCTCAACAGGCCTATACGTCCCCAGGAAATCAAGGTCTTCTTCTCTGTCCCTCAGCTTTTGATCCAGATTTCGCATCATTCATTCATTCATTCGTGTCCCCTGGCTCTCGCCCTCATCCTCCCACGCTCTATCTGTAAACTGGGAGGCGGATGTGCGCGTGCTGGTGGTCCAACAGCCGTGGCACTGACACAGTCTCGTAGCCTTTGCCCAGCATCTGCTCTTTGATGCAGGGCGGGTGGACGTCGTTGATCAGGTACTCCAGAGACTGCAGGCTGCTGCTCAGCACCGATGTGTTGCACAGCTGGCTCTTACTGGGCAAGCTGCAGCACAGGCATCCCCCGCTCCCGCTGTCTATTGCGGGGTGGTGGTGATGATGATGGTGGTGGTGATGGTGGGGATGATGGTGGTGGGGGTAGCCCATCTCCCTGTGCCCCCCTGTGGCTGGCCCTCGGGTGGTGGTCCCCAGGAGCTCCTGGTGCGGGTTGTAACAGTCACTGTCGGGGGTGACCAGCACGCTGTTCCAGGGTGGGGCAAAGTACTGGCCCACCGAGAAGTTCCCATGCATCCCCATGCAGTTCAGAGGGGAAGAGCTGACCTTGTCCAGGCACCCCCCACCCCCTCCACTTCCCCCCGTCAGGTGGTAGGGTCTGGAGGAGGAGGAGGATGACACCTGCGCCTGGGCCATGATCCCTGCTCCCCCCGGGGCACCACAGCTTTCAGGGGACTTACTGATGGCCCCTCCTCCCCCGCTGCCCCCACTGTACATGCGAAGCACAGCCTGCTGCTGCTGTTGCTGTTTCTGCCACAGGATGTAGTCCATGCTGTCCGAGTATATCCCGGCCTTCATGGCCTCGCCACTGTGCACCGCCAGCGGCAGCCCTGCCCCTGTGTACACCAGGTTAGGCTGGGGCACCATGCCGCCCACGTAGCCACCTCCCGAGGAGCAGGAGGATACCCCCATGATACCCCCCGCACCCTGCTTGGAGGGGCTGGGGTTGGTAGAGGGTGCGGTGGAGGAGTTTGCACCCTGGCACACCTGCTGCAGAGCCTGGGCCTGGCAGTGCTGGTTGATTTGATAGATGATGCTCTGGATGGAAGGGAGGTTGGACTGTGGGGGTAGCTGGACCAGGCCTCGTCCCCCTGTCACAGGGATCCCAGAGCCGGCCACAGTGACGTTAGGGGGCACCGAGAGGGAGAGGCCAGGGGTCTCGGGGGGCTTCGAGGGTCCAGTGTGGTACACCATCCGGCAGTGGCCATTGGCTAAAGTACTACTGCTAGGGGGAGGGTACGGGGCGACAGCTATTTGGGCTGGGGAGAGCTTAGTTCGCCTGCCTTCCGAGTTCTTGAGGACGCCCTTAGTGGGGGCGAAGGGGGAAGAGACCTTGACAATGGCCAGGAGGCCTGTGTAGCCGCCGGTATGGAGGTGTGGGTAGGGGCTGTAGCGCTGGCTACCTGTGGTGTCAAAGCCGTTCACAGTCCGGTTAAGGTGCTTGTGCTGGGGAACTCTGATGTTGGTGGGGAAGATCTTGATGGAGAGTGGGCTGCTCTGCGTCTTCTGGGCGAAGGCATCCAGCTCAGCCACGCTGGGGTAGCGGGGAGAATGCATGGGAACCACCATCTCACCTGCAAGATAAATAGACAAGAGACACATGGGAGTGAGCACAAGAGACAGAACTAAGCATGGGACAAAGTAAAGTCAGTACAGGTCACCATACTTATAGGGTAGGACATTCAACAAGCACAACACTTACACAAATGACTGATGATTAGCTGAGAGAAATTGATGATAAAAAGATTGTGGGAACTGTTTTGTTAGACTTCAGTGCGGCTTTTGACATTATCGATCTTAGTCTGCTGATGGAAAAACATGTGTGTTATGGCTTTAAACACCTTGCTATATTGTGGATAAAGATTTACCCGTCTAACAGAATACAGAGGGTGTTCTTTAATGGAAGCCTCTCCAACATAATCCAGGTAGAATCAGGAATTCCCCAGGGCAGTGGTCTAGGCCCCTTACTTTTTAAAATCTTTACTAATGAAATGCCACTGGCCTTGAATACTGCCAGTGTGTCGAGGTACACGGATGACTCAACACTATACAAGTCAGCTACTACAGCGAGTGAAATCACTGCTACGCTTAAGAAAGAACTGCAGTTTGTTTCAGAATGGGTGGCAAGGAGTAAGTTAGTCCTAAATATTTCCTAAACTAAAAGCATTGTACTTGGGAAAAATCATTCACTAAACCTTAAACCTCAAATAAATCTTGTAATAAATAATGTGGAAATTGAGCAAGTTGAGGTGACTAAACTACTGTAAACGCTCATGGTCAAAACATATTGATACAACAGTAGGTAAGATGGGGAGAAGTCTGTCCATAATAAAGCGCTGCTCTACCTTCTTAACAGCACTATCAACAAGGCAGGTCCTACAGGCCCTAGTTTTGTCGCACCTGGACTACTGTTCAGTCGTGTGGTCAGGTGCAACAAAGAGGAACCTTGGAAAATTACAATTGGCCCAGAACAGGTTAGCACGGCTGGCCCTTAAATGTAAAAGGAGAGCTAACATTAATAATATGCATGTAAATCTCTCATGGCACCAAGTGGAGAAGGAATGGACTTCATCACTACTTGTTTTTGTAAGAAGTGTTGACATGCTGAATGCACCTGTCTGTTTAAACTACTAGCACACAGCTCTGACACCCATGCATACCCTACAAGACATGCCACCAAAGGTCTCTTCACAATCCCCAAGTCAAGAACATACTATTGGAGGGGCAAAGTACTACATTGAGCCATGGCTACATGGAACTCTACTACACATCAGGTAACTGATGCAAGCAGTAGAATCAGATTTAAAAAACAGAAAAATACACCTTATGGAACAGCGAGGACTGTAAAGAGATAGGCACAGACACACATACACATAAGACACGCACTCTACACACACATGGATTTTGTATTGTAGATATGTGATAGAGAGTAGTGGCCTGAGGGAACAGACTTAATGTGTTGTGAAGTGTTATGAAATGTAATGTCATGTAATATTTTAAATTGTATATAACTGCCTTAATGTTGCTGGACCCCAGGACCCCTCCATCTCATTTTCACCCCCTCCTGTGAAAGTATATCCCTCGACGAATGGATCTTAAAAAAAAAAAACTAATTCTGTTGAAGGCTGGCACCTTAGGCACTGTTAAATCAGTGCTTTGTGAAATTAATTCAGACTCTCTTTAGCGTCGAATTGGGTTAGCCTTTGATATGAGGAGAGGAGGGAGGAGGGGAAGGGGGTATAGAAGCATATTTAATTGCAGTGGCACAGTTGAGATTTATAAGTAGTATCGCTTACTGGGTTTTACCCTTCCTCAATGATTCGACCCAGGACTACTTGGAGATGGGGCGATGGAAACCCTAACTAAAATCACAATTAACCATCTGTAGGGAATTCTTAACCTGGTTTTAGGGTGAGCTAAATAATGAGAATAGCAAGTCACGTTTAATACAATGTGTTTCAACTCTGCTGTTACAAAACAATAAAGAATTAACATAGTAAAGTGTAACTCCAAAAGGTTTAGTTTTAAAATCTCTGAATTGTAAAGTTTAGATTAAAGTTGGCATATGGCTTATCTAGTTTTTATTTCTCTGTAATTTCAGTATTGGGGTCCACAGAATTCACTAGAACACATAGTAATATGCAGTCATATGTACATATGTATGACTGTAACACCAGCTAGATATCATGCCTAGTGCCAGAATTCCACTATCATAAGCAAGATCCTCTGTCACTCACAACTAAATGGTGGTTGTGGTATGCTACCTAGTACTTGGAGCCATTCCAACCCCCAAATGAAATCCCACAGCGTCTGAGTTCGGTCACACAGACTAGTATTATTGGCCTTTACTCAGGTAGCAACAGCTTAATCGACCCAGAGATGAGGTGGCAAATCAGGAAAATGTCCCTTTCTAAAAGCCCACCATTATTTGTCAGTGTTGGGGGGTGGGGTACAGAGATTGGATTTAAATGATATTCAAGCAATTTCATGGCTACTTAAAGTTGACAGGCAAAGGTTTCCCTGTTTTTCCAAACCTTTCTTTATACAACAGCTAAATACATCATAAAATGATCTGCAATAATATTTTGGTCGGGGTAGATGTTGTATCCTTGACATAACACTAAAACAGGCATGACTACCTGTCAACATGCTCTTTTGGAATGTTTGGAAAGGATGTCATTTGAGGGCATTGTGAAAATTCCAGAATTTGAAAATGTTCAAATTCCACATATCTCTGAGCTCACATGTTCGATATTGTACTGTTGAGAACATAATCAGAACTCAATTTCACATTTGATCAAGCTAATCTGTCAAGAGATAACCTTGATAGTCTGGCTGTAGCTAGCTACTAGGATTTCAAAGTAGTTTATATTTTTCACTCGTGCTGATATGACAGTCGGTGGTCGGAGCAGATTTATGCTGCAGAATAAGACAAGAGACTGTTCTCCTTCTAGCTAACTATAATAAATCACTTGAAACGACACTACTGTTTACAGTGATCTTTATTAAGGGCCAGCTCAAAGTAGTAAGAGTATTTGTGTACGAGTATATGCTTTTCAAAGCAATTTCACCAGGAGAGATCATGAATGTTATTGGCTAGCTAAACCACACTTGGGCTAGCTAATGTTTGCTTACTAGCTAGCTAACCTTGAGTTCACAGTACAATTAGTAAGAAAGGGTCTAGCTATCTATATATGATAACATTTGATCAGAAATAGCTTCATTGTTTCCACATTTTGGTTAGCTAGTTAGCTTTCTGTCTGCAATGGCTGCAGCCAGTGTAGCTAGCTAGATAGCATACATATTGTTTCCCAAGAAGTAAACTAAGTTTATTAGCTAGGTAACTAGCTGGCTAACATTCATTATACATGTGTTGTTTCATACAACCAGTCTTACCAACTAAAACATTTAGCTAGCTAGTTAGCCAGCTAGTCTTAGCTGTTTGAATGGCAGCCTCAGCACATTAATTGGCAATACACTGTCTAGCTATAGCTATCTAGATTATATCTCATTATCTGAATATTAATAATTATTGACATACATGTTTATTTCCCAGATATACAAGTGTCTTCTCACATCCTGTCAGTTTCATTCGTTTAATTTCTGATCCAGAAAATGCCTCATAAAAGCCATGTCTGTAGCTTGTGTTCCTTGCAGTATTAGCCATTGCTCTTTCCTTTCTGCCCTCAAATAACATCATCCATTCATTCTATGGCCAGAAAATGACATCTTCACCAAAAAGTAGAAATGACAACTAAAATGTAGTCATAGGCAAAAATGTTGTTGAGGCTTTTCGGTTTATGTGACAAAACAAGCAAGTATAGTGTAGAGAATCATTGTACCATCTAAACCGCTGTGAAATGTATTTTCCATAACCAAAAAGATAGCATTTTCAGCTGTTTAAAGCTGGTGTACAAAGACGCAAAAACGAAACTTAAGAACGGGAAGCATATAAATAGCGCACAAAGAACAGATCTACCGCTTCTAAGACTTGCTTTCAGTGAGAATTTACAGATCTATACCTAACATTTCTATGTCAATTTGGTCGGGTCGCCAAAAAAGTTATTAATTATTAAGTGTTATGGTTTTTGTGGAGACCTTTGCCTGTCACCTTTAACTATGTGCAACAAAAAGAGGGGTATCGGGGGAAGAACTCAATTTCACATAAATTTCACATAAATTTCAATAAATCATCTGCTACCAATGACTCGCAACCCCTTAAAAAAATAACATTTTTATGCAAAAGCGAACAAAAAAACCACCAAGACTAAACAAAATAGAAACGCGCCAGTCAGCGAAGGTCGTGGTGACCTGAGGAGTTTCGAGGCAAGGGGCTGTATGAGCGTGACTCACTCCATTTCAGTTTAAAGAGACTTTACAGCCAAGCAGTCACCAACTCTTATTCTTCTGCTCCCATTACTGATAGCATGGGAAGTTCATTTCTACTATCCAATGGGCCTCCAACTGTGAAAATGATTCAATCTACAAGATCCATATCATAAAGGAAATAAATTGGGAGTTAGAACGTGCATATTATTCGTGTCTGTGAAATTGTGAATGCTCCAACTACAAGACAGGAAAAGCCTATTTTATTTAACCCTTATTTAAATAGGCAAGTCAGTTAAGAACAAATTGTTATTTTACAATGACGGCCTACCCCGGCCAAACCCTCCCCTAACCAGGGCGACGCTGGGCCAATTGTGCGCCGCCCTATGGGACTCCCGATCACGGCCGGTTGTGATAAAGCCCAAGATCGAACCAGGGTTGTAGTGACGCACTGAGATGCAGTGCCTTAGACCGCTGTGCCACTTGGGAGATTGTTGAAGTAAATAAAACATATTGATGCTTCAAGCAAATATATTAGGTCTACACATCACAACCTTTTCAATAGTCAATGACAGTACTATCAGACTCCAGCATCACAATTGGTCCTAAATAAGACAAGAGAGACAATGTAGTATCCCTGTCCTGCAGTCAAATGACCAAATCACCCTCTAGTTGCCTAATGAGGGGAATGTTATTCATATTTTTCATAATTTCATAATTAATCAAACAAATTGAAATGCTGAAAATCCAGTTTTCTACGTCAAACGGTTTTGTTATATTTTAGTCTTCTGTGATGTACGTATATAACGTGTAATATTGGGATGCAAACTCGAAATATAATATGTTTCAACTGTATATCTGACATGGTACAGGTGTTTTTAAACCCATAACCATGTGTGTGAGGTGTATACTTTTGTTTCAAAGTAGAGTTGTTTAAGACTATTAAGAAACACTGTGACCCTGATTTAGCCCACTGGAGTAAAAGGTAAACAAGAAATACAATGTTATGTTTATGGCTATAAATGAATCTGATCACATTGTAATGGGTTGTGCTGAAAGGGTCATATATGACTCAAACCAAGGATGACTGTCCTTAGAAGGACACAGTACATACACAGTACATACGTAGGAATGTCCTAATATGGACACCTTACATGCATGAACATAGAGATCCAGATCAGTGGGCAGTAGGAATGGGGCTGCCTGACTGGGGCACAATTCTCCCAACCTAACCTTCCCTGGTGACAGCGTTGGTTGCACCACGCTTTGATGTTCCCACAGGCAGGGGAAACTGACAGAAGACTTATTTAATGTGCTCCAAAGGAAAAAAATCTTGGCATTCGCCGGTCCACATGCAAATGGGCCGGCTGCATTTTTAAATAAACATATTTGATCATCACATGGTTTAAATGAGGAGCGATATTCTGCTTTGGCATATCAAGGGGCTGTGCACCTCACCCCCCTGCAACATGCCCATCATTCCCCCTAATTACTGCCACATGAATAAAAAAAACTTTGCAAAACAACCAGAAAATTCATTCAAGGGTGGCTAATTCCCATTCCTTGTCAGTGACTGAGTCCATATTTTCCATGTCTGACTTTACTGTGCTGTCTCTCCTTCTGCTGCGGAGAAAAGTCCCACTACTCCCGATCTCCTCAGTCTCCTTCCATCTCTCCCTGGCTCGCCCGTTGTTTGTCAACAGGCAGAGCCTTTGGGGAGCGACCTGGCATCAAAGGGTTTCACACTTCAGAGGCCACAGGGATTAGAGGCTTGACAGGTCCCACAAAACCCATCTCAGCCCCACAAAAGCTTCTGGTTATTAGAGCCTACTGGCACTGAGGAAGAGGAGGCAAATGAGCGTCTGTGCTCTTTCGGATTCTAGTTGCCTACTATTCTGTTTGTTGCAGAGTTGATTAAATGTGACACGCACGCACAGGCACACTGACACACACACACACACACACACACACACACACACACACACACACACTTTGACGTGCATGGCCAGGGCATCTTCATCCGTCTTCTCCCAGGAGGAGCTGTGGGTTTGCAGGATAAGGAAGCTAAGGGCATGGAGGAGGTGAAAGGAGAGCGCCTAGCGGTGTTGAGGCCAGCTCTGCAGCGCTGCGGGACTCATTGGCTCCAGCTACAGTAGATCACAGCGTACAGATGTTACTGGCTGATAAACAGCCACCGAGGTGCCCGCCACTGCCTCCGCTGAGCTTCCCTACCTCCTCCTCACAGGGCTAGGGTTTCCTGTACACACACTCACGTGTACACATGTACACACACATGCACCTACGTGCATATGCGCACACAAACACAGTGGCATCAGTGGAGCATGTTGTTATGCTCTGCTCTGTGCGCTCTGCTGAAATGTAGGGCAGGGACGACAACAGGTGCCTGTGCAGGCGACAGCCTGCAATGCCTCCTGGGCTAAATGCTTCACACTTGCTTCATTTCAACACACGACAGCCTTGTACGGATTAATTATTTCCCTTGGGGATGGAATAAGACACTTTTTATTTTCCACAACAAGGCATGAGGTGACGACCAGCACTCTCACATGCACATCTGAAACGGCATCACCGAACAGAGAAAAGCCGGGAAAGACAAGCACGGCTTCATAGCGTAATGTTACAATATCACGATCCAAACCCAGACTTCATAGTGAGGTCATCCTCATACCATACGTTTCAATTGCGTATATACTATAGCAGTGAAGATAAAAGTGGCAGAGCCAGCACCATACAGCTAGTGGTGGTGAGAGCTGGGAGCTGGGTTGGGCTCCCACGCCAGGGAGAGGAGATGGCAGGGAGGCAATTAACGGACTGACCTTCGTCCTTAATCACCCAGCGCCTGGCACACAATGCCTGTGTGTCAGAGCAGGCACATCTCGAAATGCCATGGCTCATTAGCGCCTCACACCCGAGTGAGAGAGGCTATGTGTTTGTGTGTATACACTATAGCATGGCAAGACAGAACTGAAGTGAACTGAACAGCAGAGGGCCTTTTTCAACAGAATCGTGAAGCTCTTTAACCCCTAAGATTTATTAGCATAATATAAAAAAATCCCCATAAAAATATGTCAGTTTAAGCTAGAAATATATGTTTTTTTTGCATTGGATGAGTCTCAATCCACCAAATCCGCCTATGTCGCACTTCTGCATCTGCGGTGAAAGGTAACAGAGCTAGAGCAGTGTCTGTCAGACCATGAGACATCCCCTCTATGGAAAGATGAGACTCTCACAAACACAATAGTGTTCTCCGTTTTACTCTACGACCTCTACAAGTGTCAGTCGGTAGAGCCGACCTGCCAACTTCTGTCTGTAGCCTCCAACCTGTTCGGGCTACACACTAATATTTTCATATTCAGGCCTCACAAGACTCCTCTGAAAGGTCCCCTGGTACTAGTTGAAAACATTCATTGAAGTATACAGTACCAGTCAAAAGTTTGGACACAGCTACTCATTTAAGGGTTTTTAATACACATGGAATCATGTAGTAAACCCAAAAAATGTTAAACAAATCAAAATATATTTGAGATTCTTCAAAGTAGCCACTCCTTGCCTTGATGACAGCTTTGCACACTCTTGGCATTCTCTCAACCAGCTTCACCTGGAATGCTTTTCCAACAGTCTTGAAGGAGTTCCCACATATGCTGAGCACTTGTTGGCTGCTTTTCCTTCACTCTGCGGTCCAACTCATCCCAAACCATCTCAATTGGGGCCGTCATTGTAAATAAGAATTTGTTCTTAACTGACTTGCCTAGTTAAACAAAAAAAATAAAAACAATTTGGGTTGAGGTTGGGTGATTGTGGAGGCCAGGTCATCTGATGCAGCACTTCATCACTCTCCTTCTTTGTCAAATAGTCCTTACAAAGGGTGGCTACTTTGAAGAATCTTAAATATAAAATATATTTTGATTTGTTTAACACTTTTTTGGTTACTACATGATTCCATATGTTATTTTACAGCATTCTGCAGAGATACACCATCCCATCTGGTTTGCCCTTAGTGGGACTATCATTTGCTTTTCAACAGGACAATGACCCAACACACCTCCAGGCTGTGTAAGGACTATTTGACCAAGAAGGAGAGTGATGAAGTGCTGCATCAGATGACCTGGCCTCCACAATCGCCCGACCTCAACCCAAATTGTTTTTATTTTTTTTGTTTAACTAGGCAAGTCAGTTAAGAACAAATTCTTATTTACAATGACGGCCCCAATTGAGATGGTTTGGGATGAGTTGGACCGCAGAGTGAAGGAAAAGCAGTCAACAAGTGCTCAGCAACAAGTGCCTCTCAGATATAGGAGAGGCACTTCGGAAAAAACTTCCTTTTGGTATGTTTTTGGGACCATTTGTTGTTCCATGTCGTGAATCAGTTATTCAATGCGTCTGTACGGGCTAATGCCACTAAGGTGCCCCCCCCCAAAAAAATTCTTTTTAAACTTTTTAAATTTTTTTAAACAATATTTTTGAAACTTCAAGGGGTCTTAAAATTCAAAATCAAATAGCAAAATGATCCTTGTTATGACTTTCTTAAAACAATTCCATATACCTTAATAGTACCCTCCTCCCCCGGCTTAGACACTTATGGGTTAAAAGAACAAAGCAGAGTGGGTGGATGTAACTGTTCTCCCCTCTGTCTTTTGAGTGACGTGGAGCTCCCCAAGCACATCGTCCTTGGGGTGCCCTGTGCCATCTTTGTGGGTGGTTTGTGTGCGCGTGTGTTGCTCAATCCTGAACACTCAATTAACACTCCTTTAATTAGCCAGCGGTACTCTGAATTCTGATGAACTCATTTTTCTGTGTATGGGGTTGGAGTGGGGAAGGGTACGAAACAGCAATAAGGAGAGAACTGGGAACGGGATCAGACTCTAAAAAATCCATTGAATTTGGTGCACTTCTTCCAAGTGAGGGGTCAAATTGTGTTGATCAATAGAAGCCGTGGCAGATGGAGTGAGCAGGAGAGCGTAGAGTTAGGCGAGGTGGAGGCAAAGGAGAAAGTGAGGGAGGGGAGGGAGGGAGGGAGGGAGGGAGGGAGGGAGGGAGGGAAGAAAAATCGGAGAGCAGAAAAGGAGAGACAGACAGGGATGAGGAGTCAGAGGTTGTGCAGAGAGAGTGCAGTATGAAATTCAGAGGAGCATAAAACTGCTTTGCATTCTAATTAGTGGCTTAATTGAATATTCACAGGAATAAGCCGGAAAGAACTGCCTGAAATCCTCTCCCTCCTTTCTCCCATTTATTAGAGCTCCAAATGTTCTAAAATCGTGAGCAGGTTGGAGACATTTCTAGTTAGTAGTGAAACCAACGGGTAACACCGACACATCAGATGTGAGCATCTGCTATGTTCTCAATCTTTACTCTCAGCCAGTGTCAGCAATGTGTTGCTTACTTATACACATTCATCCATCCCCTCTTTCCTTCTACAGCAACAAAGCCAAAGAAAATACAATTTCAGTTAAAAAAAGAGGGTTGTAAAGACCATGTGGTTGAGCGGTTTGCAATGATGTCTTCACAGAACGATGAGCACATAACACGCATTAGCTTTGACCAAATAAGCAGAGGCTGTGAGGATAACAGGGTTAGGGCAATTCCAACAGGAGTTGATTCGTAGTGAGAGAAAGAGCGAGAGAGAGATGAAAGAAAACACTAGGTCAGCAGCAGTGCAACATCCACCAGGTTCACCGGGAACTTTTTCTCCAGAGAAGAGAAGCTTCTGTTAAATGTGCATGAGCTGTCAGCACTAGCGAAGCCCAGAGAGGGCATTATCCGCTGCAGCCCGGGGCCCCATCACCCACCCCCATGTGTCCTTTTAAAACCACAGGTCCCTATAAATTACAATGCTTTTAGGCCAAGCCATGCTAATCTACTTTTTTCCCCTTCCACCATCCTGCTGCATATTCAATCTATCCTGTCTCCACGGAGCAAGCAAGCGACGCTTTGCCCTTTCCACCTCATTGTTATGGAGCTACTCAAGTTAATAATTCATGTGTAGAACAGCCTTCGAATCCCTCATGCTTGAATCACTTACTTTGGAAAAAGTTTGACTTGTTCAAATGCATTGCCGTTCGGGAATGGAACGATTTGAAAGTGCATTGTTGCGAAGGGACACCCTTGACCCGTGCCTATCGTTTGGCCCTGGGCTAGATAGACCCTGATCCTATGACAGACATCCTCTCCGCCACCCTCTGTTACCAACACCGGACAAAAGCTGGGCTATGAAAGGAGGCGCAGGCGGGGGTGTATGGGGGAGCTGGAGACGGCTTTGCTCGCTGAACAATACCTGCCTTGTGCTAATGGAGGTGTCATCTGCCACAGGGCTGACTAGTTAGCGATTACAGGCTGGCCCTGGATTGCCGTGACAACTGCTGCAATGCACAATGGGCCCTGATAGAGCCAGCTGTTTGGTCCTCTGCAATTAACCCTGCATCCCTGTCGTCTCAGCCAGGGCGCCGCCTCTAATTGACTATTGGGCACACAAAGCAGGGGCTGTTGGCCAGACCCCCAGGACAGCACCCCCCACCTCCTCGTCGGAGGTAAAAACAATAGTAATAGTGCTCTGCCGACTCGGCCGTCAGCCAATCAAAAACCTGGCTCCCCCGCAGGAGCGTTCTGAGGAGAGCGATGGAGAGAGAGACACTGCAGAAGAGAGGAGCATGTGTGAGCCAGCGATCAACAGGGAAGAGTTGCCTGGCGGGGGGGGGGGGGGGGGGGACGACGACGACACGTTGAATATGCCCTCAGCTAGGGAAACTAATCAATTCAAGTCCATGTGGGGGGGAGGGGGGAGGAACCCTGCTGCTTGCTCTGCTCGGCAACAGGAAAAAAAGGAAAAACATTCCAGGTGCACATCTATCTAGGTTCATCTCAAGGTTGATGACTATTTACTAGGAGACGGCGTAGAGTTTTTTTTTTTATATATACGATTCAAAGATTAGGCTAGCTATAATTGTGCAGATTTGTATCAAAGCTCATGATGATGATGATATCTTGAATTATGATGATGATGATGATACATAGGTTCTACAACCCCACCCCCATCTGTGTACTCCCTGTCCCTGATGGTTACCCTGACTGAGTACCAGAGATATAGACATACTTCCTATAAGGCTTTGGAGGGAATTGAGAGTGTTCTACTAATGGCCGGTCGAGGCACTCTGCAATCTCCACCGTGATCTATCACAGCCAGCTACTGAGTCATAAGGGCTGTGTCAAAAATGGATTTAGAAATGAATATGGGAAAAAGCTCGGACATGACTCCCAAATGTAATATTTTATTTCATTAGAGTCTATCTCGCCTCGGATTCAATCAATTAATTTCCCGGCAAAAGCTTTAGCCTTCGGACACTGTGAGCACCTTTCCTTTTCTCAGGGTCTCAGTATACCGGAGTATCTTAGGTTAGTCTTGGTTTGATCCGTATAAGCTTAGGTCTGGGAGATAAACTTCACTGTAATACATTAGCTTTAACAAGTAGACAAGACCATTTTCTCCTCATTTTAGCATTTCTTCCCCCCCAAAATCTTGAAACAACATCTAATAAGTCTACACACTCCGTACACAGTCTTCACATTTTACTGCCTTGAAATTTAAAGGGAATAAATTCAACAAAAGAAATTGGTACCGATGTCCACAACCTACTCCCGATTTTCAAAGTCAAACAAAAATGATTGAACATTTTGTAGAGGGCTGCATTCCCGACAGAGATCAATGCGGCGCGGTCTGCATTTTTTCATGCTGAGGACGGGCCGGGCGGTCAGACAGAACCCCCCGCAGATTATTTGGAAACGGCCGTCGTTCTGCTTTGTATGCGTCAGCCTACCTGTTATATTAAAATCACCTCTTTGTCACATTATTCACACACTCTCAGAACTCACCGATTCAAGTTCAGTAGCCTACCACTCCTCCCCTAGTTGGGCCTGCGAGATCAAGTGCACCTACAGTACAGTAGGCCTATGTGTGGGCTCAATGAAATAGAGTAGGCTGCCGAACTGCCAATCACGTGGCCAATCACTGTTCAAGGAAATGTACTTAAATATGATTAGGCAATAAATTTACTACAGTGTCTGTAAATACAGTGCCTTCAGAAAGTATTCATACCCCTCGACTTTCCCCACATTTTGTTATGTTACAGCCTGAATTTAAAATTGATCAAATTTAGATGAGACACCCCATAATACCAAAGTGGAATTATGTTTTTAGACATCATTTCTGGAGTCGGGTATTCAACCCATTTGTTATGGCAAGCTTAAATAAGTAAACATTTGCTGAACAAGTCACATAAGTTGTATAGTGATTAACATGATTTCTGGTCCCTCAGTCAAGCAGTGAATTTCAAACACAGATTCAACCACAAAGACCAGGAAGGTTTTCCAATGCCTCGCAAAGAAGAGCACTTATTGGTAGATGGGTGACAATAAAAAAAAAAAGCAGACACTGAATATCCCTTTGAGCATGGTGAAGTTATTAATTACACTTTGGATGGTGTCTCAATACACCCAGTCTCTACAAAGATACAGGCATCATTCCTAACTTGCCAGAGAGGAAGGAAACCGCTCAGGGATTTCACCATGAGGCCAAAGGTGACTTTACAACATTTACAGAGTTTAATGGCTGTGACAGGAGAAACCTGAGGATGAATCATAACATTGCAGTTACTCCACAAAACTAACCTAAATGATAGAATGAAAAGAAGGAAGCCTGTAGAGAATAAAAATATTCCAAAACATGCATTGTTTGCAACAAGGTAAAAGTAAAAGTGCAAAAAATGTGGCAAAGATACTGACTATGTCCTGAATACAAAGCGTTATATTTGGGGCATATCCAACACAACACAATACTGAGTACCACTCTTTTCAAGCATGGTGGTGGCTGCATCATGTTATGGGTATGGCTAAAATGCTTGCTCGCTAGCCTAACTTCCTTTCATGGGCAACGATAAGGCAGCTAGTTTACATTAGACAATTACATCAAGCTACATATTGAACTACCATCCTCTCAGGCCACGGGCACAATGTATACATTTATGTTTGGATCAGAATCGTCTTAAAAATATTTGGCCAAAACGTAGAATTAACCACAAGTCCAAATCCCTATCGCCATTCACGGATAATTTAGGAAAGGGTCAATTTTAGCTAGCTAGCAACTATCTAGACACCGGAGGAAAACAACATGAGATGCAAAAATTAAACTTTTTTCCGTCAATTAAGTTTTGCTTTTGATGTGATGTGATTGGTGGGAAGCCAAATCCAAACTGGCTTCCATTGACACTCTTTTTTTGGTGCGCCAGGACCATTCACAGTTGAACTCACTCAGTTTAGCTCAATGCTGATTGGCTATTCTTTTATACTTTTTTTTAATCAAGGGAGGTCAAATGCTTGCTGGCTTCCCCTGCATTCAATGCTATGGGCGACAACAATGTTATAGTATTTTTGACCAGACAGCATCAGATAGATGGGCTACGCATACAGAGAGAGAGGGGCGCTGTTTCACTCGCTCGGATGCTTTCTCCGGAGAGATACAGTCAGCCTCTTGCAAATTGAAGGAAAGTTATGAAACACAGTGATATGAAAGATACATTACATAGCCAATTATTTGGGGAGCCTGGCTTCCCTTGGCATCCATCAATTCGCGCCACTGGTAGAATCTGGTTCAAAATAATTCACAGCTGTAATGGCTGCCAAAGGTGCATCCATCAAGTATTCACTA
Organism: Salvelinus namaycush; assembly: GCF_016432855.1. Lineage (NCBI taxonomy): Eukaryota > Metazoa > Chordata > Actinopteri > Salmoniformes > Salmonidae > Salvelinus > Salvelinus namaycush. The sequence goes on along the minus strand of NC_052324.1, from coordinate 11,166,494 downwards.
TGGGGAGTGAAGACATATGCAATCAAGACATCTTTTATTTTTTAAAGAAAATGTTATTGCATTTTTCTTTCACTTTGAAAATGTGAAGTAGGTTGTGTACATCAGTGGGAAAACAACCCAATTTAATACATCTTTAGCTTTTAAGGCAGCAAAATGTGAAGATTGTGCAATGGGTGTGAAGACTTTCACTAAGCACTGTATATACCGCTAGATCAAACTACACTGAACCAAAATTTAAACCCAACATGTAAAGTGTTGGTTCCATGTTTCATGAGCTGAAATTTAAAAAAAAATCACTCTCACAAAATGCTAATTTCTCTCAAATGTTATGCACAAATGTGTTCACATCCCTGTTAGTGAGCATTTCTCATTTGCCAAGATAATCCATCCACCTGACAGGTGTGGTATATCAAGAAGTTGATTAAGCGGCAATATCATTACACAGGTGCACCTTGTGCTGGGGGCAATAAAAGGCCACTTTAAAATGTGAAGTTTTGTCACACAACACAACGACACAGATGTCTCAAGTTGAGGGAGCGTACAACTAGCAAGCTGACTGCAGGAATGTCCACAGAGCTGTTGCCAGAGAATTTAATGTTCATTTCTCTAACATAAGCTGCTTCCAACATCGTTTAAGAGAATTTGGCAGTACGTCTAACCTGCCTCACAACCGCAGACCACGTGTAATGACACCAGTCATGTGAAATACATAGATTAGGGCCTAATTCATTTATTTCAATTAACTGATGTCCTTCTATAAACTGTAACTCAGTAAAATCTTTGTGTTTATATTTTGGTTCAGTATAATTGGCTGGTTTGATGTAGCAACCTGCTTTTTATGGGCTGTAGGAGAAATGACTGAGGACTGATTGTTTCTGAAGAAAACAGGGCCTAACACACACATGCGCACGCTTGCACGCACGTACGTACGCGCAGGCACACACATACACCATCCTTTTCAGAACATATCCCCCAAACCTCAGCTCTTCAGCTGAACCTCACTTCCTCTAGTAACTAACACCGTGCATCATTTGAAGAAGTCTGGATTTTCTCCTTCCCTCTACCTCCTTTCCTCCTTCTATCTTTCAGTCTCCACCCCTCCCTCTACCCCTGCTCCACGTCTCTTCTCTCTCCTTGAGTAAGTGAGTTCCATTGGGGGTGCTCGCCGAGTGAAATCACCTCGGGCGAACACTTTATTATCTGTAGTCAAAGAGTCACCACAAATACCATTCTACACACACAAGTGTCACTTTCCATTTGTCCGCTCTCAGGCTGCATTAGCCCAGCCGAGCCTGGAGCAGAGCCTCGTCTCAAGCCCAGCCGAGCCTGGAGCAGAGCCTCGTCTCAAACGCGGCCGGCAGAGGAAAAGCAACAGCATGGGAAAGCACCACAGCATTCCTGCCCTGCAGAGCCCTGCACACACCCCTGCTACAGCTCCACTTGACCTGGAATTCCTCTTATCATTTATAGGATTATTATTAGAAGGAGGACGAATCCTAGTAGCGCTGGGGGCCATGTCATTATGGTGCCTCTATAGTCATTTTAATATACAGAAAGACCATTTCCATATGTCACGGTCAAAGAACTCCTATGGCTGAATATTCAATGAAGTTGCCGTATCTTACTAAATATTCATGGATATTTCTTGTTGTTGGTCATCTTGGCTCCATGTAGTTCTGCCCTTGAGTTGTTACTGTCTATTGATGTTTCGTATCATGCCGTGTTTTACATTTCGTGTGGACCCCAAGACGAGTAGCTACTATGTTAGCAGCAGCCAATGTGGATCCTAATAAAGTACTCAAAACTAAAGCTCAGCGTTGTTTGTGCAGTGTGTCGTGTGTCATGGACAGCCTGTATGCACCCTATTCCATTTGGGCTCTAGTCAAGAGTAGTGCACTACATAGGGAGTAGGCTGCCATTTCAGATTGTGCCAAATATTTATGTTTAATCCCCACGGATAAAAAGGAGGTTGCTGACTATATTAAAACAGCGATTCTAGCCCTCCATCTCCCTGTTTGAGCAGCTAGCTAGACCAACAACAACAGGGAGAGACAGAAAGACACATACAGAGAGAGACAGAGAGACACAGAGAAAGAGAGAGACAGAGAGAGACAGAGAGAGACAGAGAGAGAGAGAGAGAGACAGAGAGAGAGAGAGAGAGAGAGAGAAAGAGAGAGACAGAGAGAGAGAGACAGAGAGAGAGAGAGAAAGAGAGAGACAGAGAGAGAGAGACAGAGAGACACATACAGAGAGAGACACAGAGAGAGACACAGAGAAAGACACAGAGAAAGAGAGAGAAAGAGAGAGACAGAGAGAGACAGAGAGAGACAGAGAGAGACAGAGAGAGACAGAGAGAGACAGAGAGAGACAGAGAGAGACAGAGAGAGACAGAGAGAGACAGAGAGAGACAGAGAGAGAGACACACAGAGAGCGAGGCACAGAGAGAGAGAGAGAGACACACACACACACACACACAGAGAGTAAAGAGACACAAGGAGAGAGAATGAAAGAGAGAGAGAGAGAGAGAGAGAGAGAGAGAGAGAGAGAGAGAGAGAAGAGAGTGAGAGCTGGCCGAGCCGGTCCCTCTTTGTGCTGGCTGGGGAGGAAGAATGCAGTCTGTCAGCAGTAGCAGCCATGTCGGCTCTATTGTGGGACAGCGGCTTGTGCACCAAACAAACAGAGAATCTGGGGCAACATGTTAACCCCCACACTTCACGCGATACCCGACAAACAAAACAGGCCAAACAAAAAGAGCTATGCATCGTTGTTTGTTCCCATGAAAGACAAAAAGGGTGTTCCAATCAATCCTGTAGAAAAAAAACTACTGAAAATGTTTAATCTCACACCGCCGGCAAAGCCTGTAGCCCCAATCTCATTTCAAGCCCCGAGCCTCGCCAGTCTTTTTCTTTTCCATTTGCAATAATTTATGGGGCCCAACGGGTGACATAATAAATTAGAAATTGAAAGGAAAATTACTTTATTCACCGGCCTGTCCTTCGATTCGATTGGAGTATGGCTGTGACGAGACTGCCCCTCTCCCTGAAGTAAGCCTGGGCCACCCTCATTGTGCACACAGCATGGTCTAGAATGCAGAGCGTTATCAGCAAATACCCCGAGTCAGCAGCACTAGCTAGCGGCGGGCGGTTATGTGTTGCGACTGGCACACCAGCCAATATTGTCATGTGCGATTAGGCCTGTGCTCAGGAACCTGTGAACTCATTCCTGTGGCATCAAAGTCACCCCAGCCCCCTGCTCTCTCCCTCCCTCTCTGTCTCTTCCTCCCGCACTATTTATCTCCCTTTCTAGTCCCCGTCCAGCCCTGCCCCCTCCAACACAATGTCCCCCCCCCATTGCATTGTGTTCTGTGTTTGAAGCTGCACTCCAGAGCTGAGGGATAAAGAGCCAACATTCAATATCAACCCAGACTGGTTTCCAATTCCAAAACAGTACTAATGGCCTTTTTTACATTTATATATATACACGCTAATGATCCCTGAGACATAGGGGTCACCCACAGCCAACAGACCAGCATGCACTGGGGCACTTGTTTCATCTCTTCACACCTCTCCAGATGATAGCCCTGATAAACAGGGACAAAGGGAGGCTCTGTGTTAAGCAGCGCACACGCACACTGTACCCGTCTATATCACCTGTGATGACAACGAGGCACCTCTCCTGTCCTGGCTGCTGTCCTTCAGTAGTATTTGCCACTGTGCTACACTATTCCCTCGAAAGCCTAGAAATGGACCCGAGAGCTGGCGGCAGCACGCGCGCACACACACTCCCTCCACGTACACAACCAAACCCAGAGTTTGAGTACGGGACCTGAGGACTGGAGATTGTAGGAGCACACAGAGACAGAGGTAAGAGATGAGGCAGAGCTGAACGGAGCAGCAGAGGGTGGGAAAGGGAGAGAGGGAGGGAGATGGGGGGGGGGGGGGGGGCCTGGGCAGGGCTGTCAGACTGGAGGAAGCGCTGGTTCGCGGGCCTGCACGCAAATGGGAGAAGAGAGGCACCCGCAGGCTGCCTGAGGCAAAAGCCCGGGCCCTTCTGTTCTATCATTTAGGAGACAAGTCCTCCACTGATTCCCAATTAATATTTAACACTGCGCAGACAACAAGGCCCCGGCTGTCTGCACTACACCAGCAGCCAGGGAAGAGAGAGAGACAGGGAGAAGGAGAGGGAACTAGAGGGAGGGAGGGAGCGAGCAAGGGAGCGAGAAGGGGAAAGAGAAAGGCCAAAGATTTAGGAGAGCGACAGAGAGAGAAAAAGGGGGAAGAGCCAAAACAGACCGACAGATAGAAAGCAGCAGTAAAGATTACAGCTTTTCAGAAAAGAAACACCCTCCATTGACTCAAATCACTGTCCAATATGGATGGATACTGTGGTCTGGATATATGAGTAAGGAATTTCATTTGGATGTGTGGTTTGAATGGTTCCTTTTAGCCCTCAGGGACCCCCAGAGCAGAGGTGACAGTCAGGGTCAGCAAAAACACTCCATCCATGTTACACATCTGACACAGTTACTGAACACTGCTCTAGGTCTAATAGGTTGGATGGCCGACCCTCTTACACAGTTACTGAACACTGCTCTAGGTCTAATAGGTTGGATGGCCGACCCTCTTACACAGTTACTGAACACTGCTCTAGGTCTAATAGGTTGGATGGCCGACCCTCTTACACAGTTACTGAACACTGCTCTAGGTCTAATAGCTTGGACGGCCGACCCTCTGACACAGTTACTGAACACTGCTCTAGGTCTAATAGCTTGGACGGCCGACCCTCTGACACAGTTACTGAACACTGCTCTAGGTCTAATAGCTTGGATGGCCGACCCTCTGACACAGTTACTGAACACTGCTCTAGGTCTAATAGCTTGGATGGCCGACCCTCTGACACAGTTACTGAACACTGCTCTAGGTCTAATAGCTTGGATGGCCGACCCTCTGACACAGTTTTTATTTATTTCACCTTTATTTAACCAGGTAGGCCAGTTAAGAACAAGTTCTCATTTACAACTGCAACCTGGCCAAGATAGAGCACAGCAGTGCGACACAAACACAGAGTTACACATGGGATAAAAAAGTGTACACGCGCACGCACGTACACGCATATACAACACAGTTAAGATGGGCCACAATAATTCAAGTTAAAGGTTCTTTAGGAGCCATGCTTTTAGCATTGTGCTGTGGCCAACATTCGCTCAAGTGTTTTCACAGTCCATCCCTCTCCTCTCTCTCCATCCCTCTCAGTCCATCTCCTGTCCATCCCTCTCCATCTCCTGTCCATCCCTCTCCATCTCCTGTCCATCCCTCTCCGTCCATCTCCTGTCCATCCCTCTCCGTCCATCTCCTGTCCATCCCTCTCAGTCCATCTCCTGTCCATCCCTCTCAGTCCATCTCCTGTCCATCTCCTGTCCATCCCTCTCCATCTCCTGTCCATCCCTCTCCATCTCCTGTCCATCCCTCTCCATCTCCTGTCCATCCCTCTCCATCTCCTGTCCATCCCTCTCCATCTCCTGTCCATCTCCTGTCCATCCCTCTCCATCTCCTGTCCATCCCTCTCCATCTCCTGTCCATCCCTCTCCATCTCCTGTCCATCCCTCTCCATCTCCTGTCCATCCCTCTCCATCTCCTGTCCATCCCTCTCCATCTCCTGTCCATCCCTCTCCATCTCCTGTCCATCCCTCTCCATCTCCTGTCCATCCCTCTCCATCTCCTGTCCATCCCTCTCCATCTCCTCAGTCCATCTCCTCAGTCCATCTCCTCAGTCCATCTCCTCAGTCCATCTCCTCAGTCCATCTCCTCAGTCCATCTCCTCAGTCCATCTCCTCAGTCCATCCCCCTCTTCTCTCAGTCCATCCCCCTCTTCTCTCAGTCCATCCCCCTCTTCTCTCAGTCCATCCCCCTCTTCTCTCAGTCCATCCCCCTCTTCTCTCAGTCCATCCCCCTCTTCTCTCAGTCCATCCCCCTCTTCTCTCAGTCCATCCCCCTCTTCTCTCAGTCCATCCCCCTCTTCTCTCAGTCCATCCCCCTCTTCTCTCAGTCCATCCCCCTCTTCTCTCAGTCCATCCCCCTCTTCTCTCAGTCCATCCCCCTCTTCTCTCAGTCCATCCCCCTCTTCTCTCAGTCCATCCCCCTCTTCTCTCAGTCCATCCCCCTCTTCTCTCAGTCCATCCCCCTCTTCTCTCAGTCCATCCCCCTCTTCTCTCAGTCCATCCCCCTCTTCTCTCAGTCCATCCCCCTCTTCTCTCAGTCCATCCCCCTCTTCTCTCAGTCCATCCCCCTCTTCTCTCAGTCCATCCCCCTCTTCTCTCAGTCCATCCCCCTCTTCTCTCAGTCCATCCCCCTCTTCTCTCAGTCCATCCCCCTCTTCTCTCAGTCCATCCCCCTCTTCTCTCAGTCCATCCCCCTCTTCTCTCAGTCCATCCCCCTCTTCTCTCAGTCCATCCCCCTCTTCTCTCAGTCCATCCCCCTCTTCTCTCAGTCCATCCCCCTCTTCTCTCAGTCCATCCCCCTCTTCTCTCAGTCCATCCCCCTCTTCTCTCAGTCCATCCCCCTCTTCTCTCAGTCCATCCCCCTCTTCTCTCAGTCCATCCCCCTCTTCTCTCAGTCCATCCCCCTCTTCTCTCAGTCCATCCCCCTCTTCTCTCAGTCCATCCCCCTCTTCTCTCAGTCCATCCCCCTCTTCTCTCAGTCCAACCCTCTCTTCTCTCAGTCCAACCCTCTCTTCTCTCAGTCCAACCCTCTCTTCTCTCAGTCCAACCCTCTCTTCTCTCAGTCCAACCCTCTCCTCTCAGTCCATCCCTTTCAGTCATCCTTAACTGGACTGAATGGACAGAGGCCAGGGGAAAACGGTCTCAGTCACCATAGACAGTGCTGGATATGGACAGCAACTGTAAAATGATTGGTGTCGTTAATAAGAGCATTACAACATTGTTTATGAAGAAAGAGTCCTAATCTTGGCAGTGACAACAGAATCTCACAGCCCCCATGATACCAATGTGCAACACCTCCGCAGCATCCTACGCTCCAGCCCACTGAGTGCTCAGCTCAAGAGATGGCAGGGGCTACCATGTCATTTCCTGTGGGACAGCAGGGGCCGTGGACACTCCTTCCCCTACTAGTAATATGGTGCCACTGTCATGCACCTGTGATGCGCAAATGCCAGCTAGCTGGGAGGGGGTTTGGCTTGGAACGGGAGCCGACAGTATGTTTCTAAACCAAGTCCCACTGTGGCCAAAACTAGAGCGGTGGCCTGCCTCCCAGAGCCTAACCGCACTATGCAGTAACAATACTCCACACCCCCACGCCACCTACTCGCCCCATTAACAGACGGCAGAGGGCAGAGCAAAGAGGCATGGCACTGTGGGATGCGGCCCGCCGGAAATGATCATCTGAGTGCCAGCGCTGAGATGCCCTCCACCATCCTGGCACAACAGAGTGGCAGTGAGCATGAGACAGGCTGCTGATGCTTGTACTGTTTGCTCAGACTGTGCCGGTCCTCAAAACCATGCTCAGACCTGGGTTCAAATAGTCTTTGTTTTCTTTTTTTTTTCGCCAAATTAGGGCGGGTTTGAACTTTTGGGACTATTCCATTGGTTCCATGGTGCCAAGCAAGCTCAATCAAGTGTAGGTAAAGTTGTTACCTCATGAAAACAAATTGGTGCATTCTAAAACAATAATTTTTATATGGGTGGCTGTTGTAGAGATACACTTAGGGATACTGAGAAGAGTGTATATCAGGGAGTGTGGGCAGGGGGTGGAGCATGGAACGCTTGGCTGTCAATCACCTCTCATTTTGAAAAAAATCCTTCTGACCTCTCTTTCCGCTAAAGCGGAATAAGTGGAATAATGACGGTGGCAGGCCGGCCATGTGCAGTGAGTCTGTGGAATTCCAAACAGGGGATGGAAAAGAGGCAGTTCAATCAGTGGGGAAAGGTCAAATGCATGCAGATTCTCCCCGGGTCCACCGCTGCTTCTCTCCCTCTTCTATACCCTCCCTTTCTCTCTCCTCCTCTCTACATTTCCACTCCAATCCTCTCTCCCTCCGGGCTCACAGGCAATCAGGGAAAAGGTTGTTATTTCTGCTGCCACTCGTGACCACATTTAAATATTCTACAGAAACCCTTTCCCTTTCTCTCCCCACTTAACAGGTCATGGAGGTACAGTACTCAAATTGGATATGGAAGGGTAATTCTACTGTCATGTCTACCTCTGGCTCAAACACGAGAGAGAGAGCGAGAGAGAGAGAGAGCGAGAGAGCGAGAGAGCGAGAGAGCGAGAGAGACAGAGAGACAGAGAGAGACTGGAGTCATTATCTGGAACATAGGCTGTGTCTATATAGTACACTACTTTTTGACCAGGGCCCACAGAATATCAGCATCGAAAAAGAATGACTAGAACTGACATTCCCATTCTTTTATTTCTTGTTCTACTCATTCTCCATGCACCTCCCCGATTGGCTTCCAAGGCCTGCTGGATGATGATGTCAGCATGCCTTCTGGACATTGGGTTTAGAGCCAGGGCCTGCTGTTGGCTGGAGGCATGACAGGGAGACACAGATTGAACCTGAAGTCTGATCCAATCACAGGACAGAGCCCGAGAGGTCTGATCCAATCACGGGGCAGACACAGGAGCGGCTGTGACATGTGCGGTCTAACGAGGGAAGGACCTACGGCGGTCCGACCGGGGAAAAGAAGAACCCACCAACGTACAGAACCTATTCTGACAGGCCTGTCACAAACACACCATATGGATAGCCACGAGCGTCATCGTCACTCCTGCTTATCTTGCCAACATTAAACCCACCATACAAGAAAATAAATGACGTTACAGAGAATAAAATGGCCTGGACACACTCTTACATCCTTGTCAAATTGTAGACTGAAATCATGTAGGTGAAATGCTGTAGAGAGTACAGTACAGGCTTCTGTCTGGGACTAGAAAGAGGTGCTATGGAAGGGCTGCTGCGTGCTGCTGTGCTGTGGTCCCTCCTGCCCAGCCCTCTTAGAGCTACTAACTCAAACCTCAGAATCCTTCTCTGTCCACAACTCCCTTTCTAGGGAGAGGCCAGTTCCACAGGGGTAGGGGGCTGAGTGGCATCCTTCTCCCCGAAAAGCCCAGGGCCTTCCCTCGCTCTCCTCTGACTGGGCTTCCCCTCTCTGGGGAAGTGCTTGACGAGAGACCCTGGCTCCACCGCCGTCTCCTCCCCTGCCTCCATCTAGGGCAGCGTATACATTAGCTGCAGACAGACATGATGGGGGGGGGGTGGATGCTACAAATGTCACCTACAAAGGGAGATTTAATAAAAAATGACAGGGCCTGGCGCAGGGAGAGTGCAGCCACATACTCTGGGAATTTGGGGATGCTGAAAGCAAGTGCCTATGATTTATAATTTAAGTAATGCCTCCACACTCCTTTTAATTCCACGTCCAGAAAGATAAAAACATTCACAAAGTTTCTTTCGTCTCTGTGTTTCATAACTTTCCTTCAATTTGCAAGAGGCTAAATGTATCTCACTGGAGAAAGCATCCGAGGGAGAGAAACGGAGCCCCTCTGTCTCTGTATGTGTAGGCCATCTATCTAAAGTGCCGTCTGGTCAAAAAGAGTATTACATTGTTGCTGCCCATAGCATTGAATGCAGGGGAAGCCAGAGACCACTTGGCTTCCCTTGATATTTATTTTTTATAATAATAGCCGATCAGCATTGAGCTAAAGTGAGTGAGCTCAACTGTGAATGGTCCTGGCTCACCAAAAAAAAGTGTCAAGGGAAGCCAGTTTGGATTTGGCTTCACACCAATCCAATCACAAGCCAAACATAATTTACAGAAAAACTTGAATTGTTGTGTCTCTTTATGTCATTGTCCTCCGGTGGCTGGCTAGCTAGCTAAAATGGTCCCTTTCCTGAATTAGCCATGGATAGAGGTAGGGATTTAGACTTGTGGTTTTACTTAGTTCTCCGTACGATCAAATGATTATAACGGTGATTCTGATCCAACCATAAATTCATACATTGTTGTGCCCCTGGCCTGAGAAGATGACAGTTCAATATGTATTTAGATGTAGTAGGCTAATGTTAACTAGCTGGCCTAGTGCATCGTTACCGATGAACATAAGTTAGGCTAGCGAGCAAGCATTTTAGCCAGGTAGCCTAGGACAACAAAAACTAAAAGCGTGTACTATATGACAGAGTCATGAAAGAGAGGAGGATGGCATTTCTGGGAAAGTCAACATGTTTTTTTTTCTACTCAATCCCTCACACACACACACACACACTAGAGGTCGACCGATTATGATTTTAACGCCAATACCGATATTGATTTTAGAGGACCAAAAAAAGCCGATACCGAATAAAATCGGGCAATTTTTATTTATTTATTTGTAATAATGACAATTACAACAATACTTATTTTAACTTAATATAATACATCAATAAAATCAATTCAGCCTCAAATAAATAATGAAACATGTTCAATTTGGTTTAAATAATGCAAAAACAAAGTGTTGGAGAAGAAAGTAAAAGTGCAATATGTGCTATGTAAGAAAGCTAACGTTTAAGTTCCTTGCTCAGAACATGAGAACATATGAAAGCTGGTGGTTCCTTTTAACATGAGTCTTCAATATTCCCAGGTAAGAAGTTTTAGGTTGTAGTTATTATAGGAATTATAGGACTCTCTATACCATTTGTATTTCATTACCCTTTGACTATTGGATGTTCTTATAGGCACTTTAGTATTGCCAGGGTAATAGTATAGCTTCCATCCCTCTCCTCGCCGCTACCTGGCCTCGAACCAGGAACACATCGACAACAGCCACCCTCGAAGCAGCGTTACCCATGCAGAGCAAGGGGAACAACTACTCCAAGTCTCAGAGCGAGTGACGTTTGAAACGCTATTAGCGCGCACCCCGCTAACTAGCTAGCCATTTCACATCGGTTACACCAGCCTAATCTCGGGAGTTGATAGGCTTGAATTCATGAACAGCAGAGCTGCTGGCAAAATGCACGAAAGTGCTGTTTGAATGAATGCTTACGAGCCTGCTGGTGCCCACCATCGCTCAGTCAGACTGCTCTATCAAATCATAGACTTAATTATAACATAATAACACACAGAAATACGAGCCTTAGGTCATTAATATGGTCGAATCTGGAAACTATCATCTCGAAAACAAAACATTAATTCTTTCACTGAAATATGGAACCGTTCCGTATTTTATCTAACGGGTGGCATCCATCAGTCTAAATATCCCTGTTACATTGCACAACCTTCAATGTTATGTCATAATTACGTAAAGTTCTGGCAAATTAGTTCGCAATGAGCCAGGCGGCCCTAACTGTTGCATATACCCTGACTCTGCGTGCAATGAACGCAAGAGAAGTGACACAATTTCACCTGGTTAATATTGCCTGCTAACCTGGATTTCTTTTAGCTAAATATGCAGGTTTAAAAATATATACTTCTGTGCATTGATTTTAAGAAAGGCATTGATGTTTATGGTTAGGTACACGTTGGAGCAACGACAGTCCTTTTTCGCGAATGCGCACTGCATCGATTATATGCAACGCAGGACACGCTAGATAAACTAGTAATATCATCAACCATGTGTAGTTATAACTAGTGATTGTGATTGATTGATTGTTCTTTATAAGATAAGTTTAATGCTAGCTAGCAACTTACCTTGGCTTCTTACTGCATTCGCGTAACAGGCGGGCTCCTCGTGAGGCAGGTGGTTAGAGCGTTGGACTATCTAACCGTAAGGTTGCAAGATTGAATCCCTGAGCTGACAAGGTAAAAATCTGTCGTTCTGCCCCTGAACAAGGCAGTTAACCCACCGTTCCTAGGCCGTCATTGAAAATAAGAATGTGTTCTTAACTGACTTGCCTAGTTAAATAAAAGGTGTAGTATTTAATATATTTAATAATATTTATAAAAAATAATAAAAAATAAAAAGAATCGGCAAAATCGGCGTCCAAAATTACCGATTTCCGATTGTTATGAAAACTTGAAATCGACCCTAATTAATCGGCCATTCCGATTAATCGGTCGACCTCTAACACACACGCACACGCACACACACAGAAACCCATTGAACTAAACATTTTTTGGTACAAGATATATACAAAAGTATGTGGACATCCCTTCAAATTAGGTGATTTGGCTATTTCAGCCACACCCATTGCTGACAGGTGTATAAAATCAAGCACACAGCCACCCAATCTCCATAGAAAAGCATTGGCAGTAGAATGGTCTTACTGAAGAGCTCAGTGACTTTCAACATGGCACCATCATAGGATGCCACCTTTCCAACAAGTCAGTTCGTCAAATATCTGCCCTGCTAGAGCTGCCCCAGTAAACTGTAAGTGCTATTATTATGATATGGAAATGTCTAGGATAAACAACGGCTCAGCCACGAAGTGTTAGGCCACACAAGCTCACAGAACGGGACCGCCGAGTGATGAAGCTCGTAGCGTGTACAGATTGTCTGTCCTCGGTTGCAACACTCACTACCGAGTTCCAAACTGCCTCGGGAAGCAACGTTGGTACAAGAACTGTTCGTCGGGGGCTTCATGAAATGGGTTTCAATGGCTGAGCAGCCACACACAAGCCAAAGATCACCATGCGCAATGCAGGGTGTAGGCTGGAGTGGTTGAAACACGTTCTCTGGAGTGATGAATCACGCTTCACCAGCTGGCAGTCCGACAGAGGAGTTCGGTTAGGCGGATGCCAGGAGAACACTACCTGCCCCAATTCATAGTGCCAACTGTAAAGTTTGGTGGAGATCGAATAATGGTGTGGGGCTAGGATATCTTAACGCTAGAGCATACATTTACATTTTACATTTAAGTAATTTAGCAGACGCTCTTATCCAGAGCGACTTACAAATTGGTGCATTCACCTTATGATATCCAGTGGAACAACCACTTTACAATAGTGCATCTAACTCTTTTAAGGGGGGGGGGGGGGGGGGTTAGAAGGATTACTTTATCCTATCCTAGGTATTCCTTAAAGAGGTGGGGTTTCAGGTGTCTCCGGAAGGTGGTGATTGACTCCGCTGACCTGGCGTCGTGAGGGAGTTTGTTCCACCATTGGGGTGCCAGAGCAGCGAACAGTTTTGACTGGGCTGGGCGGGAACTGTACTTCCTCAGAGGTAGGGAGGCGAGCAGGCCAGAGGTGGATGAACGCAGTGCCCTTGTTTGGGTGTAGGGCCTGATCAGAGCCTGAAGGTACGGAGGTGCCGTTCCCCTCACAGCTCCGTAGGCAAGCACCATGGTCTTGTAGCGGATGCGAGCTTCAACTGGAAGCCAGTGGAGAGAGCGGAGGAGCGGGGTGACGTGAGAGAACTTGGGAAGGTTGAACACCAGACGGGCTGCGGCGTTCTGGATGAGTTGTAGGGGTTTAATGGCACAGGCAGGGAGCCCAGCCAACAGCGAGTTGCAGTAATCCAGACGGGAGATGACAAGTGCCTGGATTAGGACCTGCGCCGCTTCCTGTGTGAGGCAGGGTCGTACTCTGCGAATGTTGTAGAGCATGAACCTACAGGAACGGGTCACCGCCTTGATGTTAGTTGAGAACGACAGGGTGTTGTCCAGGATCACGCCAAGGTTCTTAGCACTCTGGGAGGAGGACACATACAATTACATTGTAGACGATTCCGTTTGGGGAAGGGCCTTTCCTGTTTCACCATGACAATGCCCCCATGCACAAAGCTAGGTCCATACAGAAATGGTTTGTCGAGATCGGTGTGGAAGAACTTGACTGGCCGGCACAGAGCCCTGACCTCAACCATATCGAACACCTGTGGGATGAATTGGAACGCTGACTGCTAGCCAGGCCTAATCGCCCAACATCAGTGCCCGACCTCACTAATGCTCTTGTGGGGGAATGGAAGCAAGTCCCTGCAGCAATGCGCCAACATCTAGTGGAAGCATTCCCAGAAGAGTGGAGGCTGTTATAGCAGCAAAGGGGGACCAACTCCATATTAATGCCCATGATTTTGGAATGAGATGTGCGACGAGTAGGTGTCCACATACATGACCAAAAGTATCTTAGTTGTCACTGTATAGGTGATTTGATGATGAAATATTGAAATTGAAGTGGTGCTGGAATAGTGGAGGCAGCTCCTGTTTTCTTTGCGACTTGCGGTAAATCTCCGTGGTTCTAAATCAATAGTTGTTTAGTAGTCCGAAACGATCTGAAACATTAACTTGCTTTACCGTGCTGTAGTAGGTCATGTACAGTTGAAGTCGGAAATGTACATACACTTTAGCCAAATACATTTAAACTCCGTTTTTCACAATTCCTGACATTTAATCCTAGTAAAAAGTCCCTGTCGTAGGTCAGTTAGGATCACAGCTTAATTTTAAGAATGTGAAATGTCAGAATAATAGTAAAGAGAATGATTTATTTCAGCTTTTATTTCTTTCATCACATTCCCAGTGGGTCAAAAGTTTACATACTGTACACTCAATTAGTAATAGGTAGCATTGCTTTTACATTATTTTACTTGGGTCAAACGTTTCGGGTAGCCTTCCACAAGCTTCCCACAATAAGTTGGGTAACTTTTGGCCCTAACCCACTTGCCAAAACTATAGTTTGTTAACAAGAAATGTGTGGAGTGGTTGAAAAACGAGTTTTAATGACTCCAACCTAAGTGTATGTAAACTTCCGACTTCAACTGTAACTGCTTGTTTGTCGACTTCACCAGACAGATGTTGCTCTCTGGTTTTGTTATAAACAAAGGTGGGGTTGAATTTATCTTGCCACTGTGTCTTCTTATTGTCTCAGCCTCAGGCCTATATATAACGGTGGCAAATAACTTATAGGTTATATTGCAAACAATGCAATTATCAAAACACACAGGTTGTAATATGGCTTTTTTCCCTGGCTTGGCTTCCTCAGTGATACTACCTACACACTGATATTTTTAAGCCCCCCCCCCCCCCTTCCTCCCCGCCTCCCGTTTCTCTCAGGGGAAATTGATTGTCTGGCGAGCCGAAATGAATGCTTCCCGCCAGTTAAGTCCTTTTTTATTGAGGGTATGAGGTATTTTTAATGGGAGTCACGTCAATGAACTGTGCAGCCCCTCGGGAATTTACATGCAGGGGGGGTTCTAATACCTCTGCTGCCCCACTCCTCACCCTCTCACCCCCCCTACCCACCACCGCTTTCCTAAGCACCCACCCACCCTCCTCACTGCTTTTGTGCAAAGGACAGAAGATGCAAATGGGGGGAGCAGCTCCCCTCTCCTGTCACTGCCAGGTAATAATCTCCCTCACACTCTCTTTCTCTCTGTGAGCGGTTGGAATCGTTCAAGCAGGCAGAGACAGGCAGCAGCGTTCTACTGAGAGCCCGGGTCAACTTACCCCATAACGCCCCCTCCTCGTCCCTCATCTCTAACTGGGCCACGGGTGATCGATCGACGATGACCTAGCTTTGCACGAGGGAGGCTCAGTGTGTGCCCACGTTCCCCCGGCCAAAGCCGACATCTGCCCCTCCGAACCCCTTTTGAGCCTGGCTGAACAATCCCCTCTCTCATTGAGGGGCAAGGGCTATAGAGTATAGTACAATTCTGAAATCCAACACACAGTCTCACCTCCGCCGGGACAGAAAGGAGGCCAGTCTTCTCAAATACACTCATTATAAACCTCAATGCGGCCACGGTGGTAATCTTTCAATCAACCGATTTAACAGGTGGACAGAGAGAGAGAGACAGAGAGAGAGACAGAGAGAGAGACAGAGAGAGCGAGAGAGAGAAGGGGGGACAAGGAGAAACTGTTCTTTTTATCTATTGATTCCAAATCCGACTCCCACTGGCTGCTCTTCAATAAGAGGTCCGGGGAGGAAGTGGGCTAATCCTGTCCAAATTGGAAGGAATCGATTAAGATGGCCATTCGAGGCCCGACCTCTTTTGTCCTCGCACTCTTCATTTCTCCCCTCTTAATCACTTTCTCATTCACTCAACTGGACGGGCTTCACTCCACTATAGGTCTGCTCCATCCTCATGGAACCAGGAAACACTAGCGTAGGTCTGAACAACCAGGTCCTCTCTTTACCTCTCCCCTTTGATAATTGACGCAAACAGGGGAAGGACATTGTTGAAAGCTAATTGGCCTGTCAGACCCAGGTTAGTATTTAATTTCTTGCCCTACAGCCAATCAGGGGCGTCGACAGCCTTTCAATTAGGAGCTGGGTAGGGCGAGGAAGGGGAGCAGGCACTGCTATCCCCATTAAAGGAGTAACATGTAACCTTTTAGCCATAATATTTGTGTTAAAAAAAAAAAAACTTGAGAAAGCTGAGAATCGCTTTACAACCTTATCGTACTTTAAAAGACATCTGTTACAAGTTGTCAACCTTGCAAACAAGAATCAATCATGCAACAGTGAAAGGTGTACACAAGCTGGCCAGACCAATAAAGCTATTTTATTGTGGCATGCGGAAGTCAGAGAAGTATGTTTCCTTTACTACTAGTGATATGCTATTGAAAAGTAGGGCTATTAGCAGGTGAAATTGTTACATGTACAATAGTTCTTTAAAGCTTCCCTAAGCTGAGGTAGAAACTGCTAGGTTAGTGTGCTCCTTCTCTACTTCCCCTTTAATCGGCTTGTGAGGTACTAGGACTGCCACGCAAACGTAGAACGTTCCCAGAGTATTTAGTGGCCTATAAGCGTAACAGCCCCTCTCCACCACCCCCCCCCCCCCCCCACCCCGACACACACACAAACAGGACAGTTTTGTTCCACTAAAGGGTTAATCCTGAGGCTTCAGGGAATTTAGGCAGAAATTCACCTTCCAGCGGGAATACGGCAGCTTTCTTTAATCCTTAGCTGGTCCAAACCAGTTTCTAGTTTCTTTCCCCTCCCGTTTTACATAACTTCCCATGGACATACAGTGTTTCATGTGAGGGAAGTTGGAGGCTTGTGTTCTGGTCTCAAACAGAGCAGCTGTGGTGCTTTACAGCCAGCCTACCGGGCCGCAGAGGCAGGGGCCAGACACTGTAAATGTTTACACACCCCGAGGGTCCCCAAGGGTCACCCAGGGCAAGGGAGGCACATTAAACACTAACACTGTTCAAACGCGGCGTTGCCAGGACTGCACAGTCAGCACAGCTAAACAGTCCCTCTCTTCACAATGAGGAACAACACAAGACGGCAACCCCAAAGTCTCACTTTACTGTAAGTGCACGCCACATCAAATACAGTGCCTTGACTTTTTCCACATTTGTTGTGTTACAGAGTGAATTTAAAATGGATTAAATTGAGATTGTGTGTCACTGATCTACACACAATATCCCATAATGTCAAAGTGGAGTAAAAATGTGCTTAACAAGTTACATAAGTGGCATAGACTCACTCTGCATGCAATAATAGTGGTTAAAATGATTTTTGAATGACTACCCCATCTCTGTACCACACACATACAATTATCTGTAAGGTACACAAAGACCAGGGACGTTATCCAAAGTCTCGCAAAGCATTGCACCTATTGGTAGATGGGTGAAAATAAATAAAAAAGCAGACACTGACTATCCCTTTGAGCATGGTGAAGTTATTAATTACACTTTGGATGGTGTATCAATACACCCACTCACTAAAAAGATACAGACGTCCTTCCTAACTCAGCTGCTGGAGAGGAAGGAAACCGCTCAGGGATTTCACCATGAGGCCAATGGTGACTTTAAAACAGTTATTAGAGTTTAATGGCTGTTATAGACGAAAACTGAGGATGGATCAACAACATTGAAGTTACTCCACAATACTAATCTAAATGACAGAGTGAAAAGAGGAAAGCCTGTACAGTAAACAATTATTCCAAAACATGCATCCTGTTTGCAATAAGGCACTAAAGTAATACTGCAAAAAATGTGGTAAAGAAATTAACTTTTGGTCCTGAATACAAAGCATTGTTTGGGGCAAATCCAACATTTCACTGAGTAGCACTCTTCATATTTTCAATCATGGTGGTGGCTGCATCATGTTATAGGTATGCTTGTCATCGGCATGGACTAAGGAGTTTTTGGGGGATACAAAAAAACCTGGTTCAGTCTGCTTTCCAACAGACACTGGAAACAAATTCATCTTTCAGCAGGAAAATTACAAACATACACTGGAGTTACTTACCAAGACGACATTCAAATGTTCCTGAGTGGCCTAGTTACAGTTTGCTCCTTGAAAACCTATAGCAAGACTTGAAAATGCCTGTCTAGCGATGATCAAGAACCAACTTGACAGAGCTTGAATTTTTTAAAGACTAAATGGGCAAATATTGTACAATCCAGGTATGCAAAGCTCTTGGAGACTTACCAAAAAACTCTCATAGCTGTAATCATTGCCAAAGAGGTTGAATACGTATCTAATCAAGATGTTCTATTTTTCATAATCGTATAATTTTTCCTTCCAGTATGACATTAGAATATTGTGTGTAGATCATTGACAAAAAAGGACAATTAAATCCATTTTAATCTCACTTTCTAACATACATTTTTTTGTAAAAAGTAGAGCTGACCCGAGTTAGTCGACTGGTCGAGTTGTCAATTTATTCATTGTCTTTTGTTTGGAGTGCTCCTGTCAATCTTGAGTAAGGACACGCACCTGTTTATACATAGAAGTACAGTAGGCCTAGGCTACCTGGCCTGCACGCAAATGTAGGCTTGTAAATGTGCCCATTTGGGGATCTGATACTATTTCTGATTGACTTAACTCACCATCACCGTGGAGTTTCTCAAAGTATTTTTTTATTTGAATCAAACAGCAAGTAAACAAAGTCTGTTTGACCTCCATTGAGAATGACAATAGTTCCTTTGAAAAATATTTCCAGCGCTCTCCCTTTCTATAACCACTCAGCATGAAAGGAGAAAAAATGTCATGCTCTGATCCGGTGGAAACGTCATAAAATAGGCCTATCTGATTATTTCTTATACCTTGCACAAATAGCCGACAAGCTGTGGCTGTCTGTCTAGAGCTTAATGGCGCAGGAAACTCTGAGGGCCCAGAATATTTGATACAATGTGTCAAGTTTGCTATCACAAGATTTTGGATCAAGTTAATTGTTGATACAATGTTCCAAGTTCCTTGCAGACAGGCTATGCGTAGCCAATGTGATTTATAGGATATTTATCTTTATCGGGATATTTTCTACCTGCGGGCTGCAATGTTTTTACTTGTTGGCTTAACGTAGGCTATTTTTACATATTGGCAATGGCAATAGAAGTTACTTTTAGATTCGTATCATTTTCATTAAGATCGAATTTTGATTAACCACATGACATTGATTTATGGATATTTAGACTTTATTATAAATTAAATGAAACTGTTCCAAAGAAATGTGCATATGAAAATCATAACTGGCATGCAGATCAGTAGAAATGGTACGATAACATGGCACACCAATTGGAAAAGGTTACAGACTGCTGGTGTAGCCTATGACCATCAACTTCAGGAGCGTAACGGCAGAATCTGCTAAGGCCAGTAGCAACGGGCAGCGGAGGGGGGGGGGGGGGGAATTCGGGAACAGGTTTTTTTCTTCTGTTTAGGCTATATTGATCTCTGGCTCCCTCTTTAGTAATTTGGGTTTCTTAATTTTTCATCGAAGTGCATAAAGCATCAGACAAGCGCAGTAGCCTACATATAGTTGAATTTATTCAAACTGTGTGTCTATATATGTAAAAAAATACACATTTTAACATTTTGACCAATCGATTGGTTGACAGAACAGACGACTCTTGGTCGACCAAGATTTTCATTAGGTCGGGGACAGCCCTAGTAAAAAGTTAAGGGGTGTGAATACTTTCTAAAGGCACTGTACATTTGGAAACAACAAATAACGTCAACCTAACAAAACCCTTGACCTTTCTTTTTCCCCCCTTGTCGTGGACTTACATTTTCGGCTGAGGGCTTGAGGCGGCTCCAGGGCCTTGCTAGCACACAGGGGGTGCTGGGAGGATGGGATGGGAGGGTTCTGCCTCCTCTGCAGGCAGGCCAGCATGGCGGGGGGGTGGGGAGACAACTACAGCCGGAGGACTGCCAAGGCCAACCTGGGGGAGAAAGAGAACGAGAGAAGGGAATGAAGAAAGAATGTGAGAAAAGCATCAGAACCCAAGAAGCAAAGCTTCACCGGCATGGAAGTCTGTAAAGCTCAGTAGCAGGCTGGGACAAGGACTGGCTCTATGCCGCCTACAACTGCCTGTCTTCTTAGGAACTCTGTGACAATGATAAACATGCACCTGCCCTGTGCTGGTGGCAGAAGTGTTCAAACAGGTTAAGAGGAAGGAGGGTCCAAACTGACTCCTTCAAACATGGCATCTGCTCTAGCGTGACTTCTGTCTATTAGATACACCTCTTTCTAACTAACACATAAAGTCCCTTCAGAAAGTATTCACACCCCTTTACTTTTTCCACATTTTGTTGTGTTACAGCCTGAATTTAAAATGTATTAAATAGAGGGTTTTTTGTCACTGGCCTACACAAAAGTAAAAGTATAAAAGTATTTGGCTCTAAATATACTTAAGTATCAAAAGTAAAAGTATAAATCATTTCAAATTCCTTAAAATGTACTGATAGCCAGGGGGAACACTCATTTACAAATTATTATTATTGTGTTTAGTGAGTTCGCCAGATCAGAGGAAGTAGGGATGACCCCGTGTTCTCTTGATAAGTGCATGAATTGGACCATTTTCCTGTCAGCTTAGCATTCAAAACGTAACGAGTACTTTTGGGTGTCAGGGAAAATGTATGGAGTAAAAACTACATTATTTTCTTTAGGAATATAGTGAAGTAAATGTTGTCAAACAAATAAATAGTAAAGTAAAGTGTAGATACCCAATAAAACAACTTAAGTAGTACTTTGAAGTATTTATACTTAACTTCACTAGGGTAGGGGGCAGCATTCGGAATTTTGGATGAAAAGCGTGCCAAAATTAAACTGCCTGCTACTCAGGCCCAGAAGCTAGGATATGCATATAATTGGTAGATTTGGATAGAAAACACTCTAAAGTTTCCAGAACTGTTAAAATAATTTATGTGAGTATAACAGAACTGATATGGCAAGCGAAAACCCAAGGAAAATCCAACCAGGAAGTACTATCATTTTGAAAGGCTGTTTTTCCATTGAAAGCCTATCCACCATACAAAGACTTAGGACCCAGTTCACGAGCTCTATGGCTTCTTCTACATGTGGCCAGTCTTTAGGCATTGTTTCAGGCTTTTACTCTGAAAAATGAGGGAGATACAGCCCTTTCAATCAGTGGACAGTGGACATTTCCATTCATCAGCAATGCGCCTGATTGGGAACGCGCCTTTCTTGTTTCTCCTTTCCTATTGACGAAGCTTTTGTCCGGTTGAAATATTATTTATTATTTATGACAAAAACAACCAGATGTTTGATTTTAAACATCGTTTGGCATGTTTCTACTAACTTTTATTGTACTTTTTAAAACTTTTCGCCTGGACTTAGTGCACGCGCCTTGTGCATTCGGATTACTGGACAAAAAGCTCAATTTCGAGTCTCAGAGCAAAGGGTCTGAAACCTTATTTACATAAGTTATGTTTTATTCTTAATAAAGTTGCAAAAATTAAAAAAACAGTTTTCGCTTTGTCATTACGCGGTATTGTGTGTAGATTGATCAACATGTTCTTAGAATAAGGCTGTAACGTAACAACATGTGGAAAACGGGGAGGGGTCTGAACACTTTCCGAATGCACTGTAAGTATTCAACCCCTTTGTTATGTCAAGCCTAAATAAGTTCAGGAGTAAAAATGTGCTTAACAAGTCACATAATAAGTTGCATAGACTCACTCTGTATGCAATAGTGTTAAACATGATTGTTGAATGACTACCTCATCTCTGTACCACACACATACAATTATCTGTAAGGTTCCTTATTCGAACAGTGAATTTCAAACACAGATTCAAGCACTAAAGTTATACTAACAAATGTGGCAAAGCAATTAACGTTTTGTCCTGAATACAAAGTGTTATGTTTGGGGCAAATTCAATACAACACATTACTGAGTACCACACTCCATATTTTTTGCTTGTAATCGTTAAGGACTGGGGAGTTTTTCAGGATAAAAAAGAAACGGAATGGAGCTAAGCCCAGGCAAATCCTCAAGAAAAACCTAGTTCAGTCTGCTTTCCACCAGACACTGAGAGATGAATTCCCAGGACAATAACAGCACAATAACCTATTATCAGCAGGACAATAACATAAAACACAAGGCCAAATCTACACTGGAGTTGCTTACCAAGAAGACAGTGAATGTTCCTGAATGACCAAGTTACAGTTTTGACTAAAATCTACTTCAAAATCTATGGCAAGACCTGAAAATGGTTGACTAGCAATGATCAACAAACAATTTGACAGAGCTTGAAGAATTTTGAAAAGAATAAATGGGCAAATGTTGCACAATCCAGGTGTGGGAAGCTCTTAGAGACTTACCCAGAAAGACAGCTGTAATCGCTGCCAAAGGTGATTCTAAAGTGTATTGACTTAGGGGTGTGAATACTTATGTAAATTAGATATATTTCTGCATTTCATTTTCAATACATTTGCTAGAATTTCCAAAAACAAGTTTTCACTTTGTCATTATGTGTATTGTGTGTAGATGAATGAGAATTATTATTATCTTTATTCGATTTTGAATTCAGGCTGTAAAACAACAATGTGGAATAAGTCAAGGGGTATGAATACTTTCTGAAGGCACTGTACAGTACATACACACACGTCTGCGCCGTGGTGATTGATAGCATTATCTATGGACAGCAAAAAAAATGGTAATGTTGAGAAACAGCAGTCTGTCTGTAGCAACTTAACATGCGACCGCTCTCGGAAACTGTCAGCAAAGGCCTGGGGGACCATGGTGTGTGTGTGTGTGTGTGTGTGTGTGTGTGTGTGTGTGTGTGTGTGTGTGTGTGTGTGTGTGTGTGTGTGTGTGTGTGTGTGTGTGTGTGTGTGTGTGTGAGAACAGGCAAATGGGTGGGGAGGGGGATTGCCAACCCTGCATCAGGGCCAGTGAAGGCACTAATCAATCTCCCCGTAGGCTATAAATCTCCAGCTCTATGACCATAAAGACCCAAACGCCTCACAGAACGTAAGTTATTGTGTGTATAAACTCTATCGCCTCATTCGTTGTAGACTAAACACTGAATGTAAAAACAGTAGATCAGAACCTCAAACTATAAGTAAGTCTATAATGTTTAAAGCATGTGTCTGTGTGCACCTATTTCCATACCCCATTTAAAAAGGGACTTAAATATTTTGTCTTGCCAATTCACCCTCTGAATGGAACACACACAATCCATGTTTCAATTGTCTCAAGGCTTAAAAATCCTTCTTAAACCTGTCTGCTCCCCTTAATCTACAATGATTAGAATTGGATTTAAAAACGGGTCGTGATTGGGAGTCCCATAGAGCGGCGCACAATTGGCCCGGTGTCGTCCGGGTTAGGGTATGGCCGGGGTAGGCCGTCATTGTAAATAAGAATTTGTTCTTAACTGACTTGCCTAGTTAAATAAAGGTTAAATAAACAAAATAAAAACAAATGACAACAATAGGGGATCATAGCTTTCACCTGGATTCACCTGGTCATTCTGTGTCATGGAAAGAGCAAATGTTCCTAATGTTTTGTACACTCGGTGTATGTATATATAAAAGTTTTTTTGTTTTTTGGATTATACATTTTCAGGATGGAAAAACACTTTCAGTGTAAACTTAAACTCCGATATAAAGTACGTAAAAAATATAATGGACCTACTTATTTTTATATAACATAATCTTTGAGAATTTACAATCACCAAAAGAAAAGCTAAACAGTCAGGGAGAATTGAAAACTCCAAAAACTTAGTACTATTGATTTAGTTATTGTGTTTAAGAAAAATAACACAGCTTTAGCCCATGGCAAAATGCATAGAATTTCAGCAAATTAGCTTTAAAACTGCAAAAAAATGTATCTTATCCACCAAGATAGGGGGGGCCTCTACATTTTTTTTAATAAACAGTACCAGTCAAAAGTTTGGACACATCTTCTCATTCAAGGGTTTTTCTTAATGTTTTACTATTTTCTACATTGGAGAATAATAGTAAAGACATCAAAACTATGAAATAACACATATGGAATCATGTAGTAACCAAAAAAAGTGTTAACTTCTCTAGGGTAGGGGGCAGAATTTGGAATTTTTTTATGAAAAGCATGCCCAATTAAACTGCCTGCTTCTCGGGCCCAGAAGATATGATATTCATATAACTGGTAGATTTGGATAGAAAACACTCTAATGTTTGCAAAACTGTTAAAATAGTGTCTGTGCGTATAACAGAACTGATTTGGCAGGCGAAACCTGAGAAAAATCCATTCGGGAAGTCGTTTTTTGTTGTTGGTTTTGTAGTTTTCTATTCAATGCCATTACAGTATCCATTGACTTAGGACTCAACTTGCAGTTCCCATGCCTTCCACTAGATGTCAACAGTCTTTAGAAATTGTTTCAGGCTTGTATTCTAAAAAAATGAGGAAGTAAGAGCAGTCTGAATGAGTGGACCCTAAAGTGTCACAGAGCTTTTTCATGCGCGAGACCGAGAGAGTGCCTTTCTTGTTTACATTTTATATTGACAACGTTATTGTCCGGTTGAAATATTGTCAATTATTTAGGCTAAAAACAACCTGAGGGTTGAATATAAACATCGTTTGACATGTTTCTATGAACTTTACGGATACAATTTGGATTTTTTGTCTGCCTGTTTTGACTGCGTTTGAGCCTGTGGATTACTGAAGAAAACGCAAACAAAACTGAGGTTTTTGGATATAAAGAGACTTTATCGAACAAAAGGAACATTTATTGAGTAAATGAATGTCTGCTGAGTGCAACCATATGAAGATCATCAAAGGTAAGGGATTAATTTTATCTCTATTTCTGACTTGTATAACTCTTCTACTTGGCTGGTTACTGTTTGTAATGATTTGTCCTCTGGGCTATGTTCTCAAATAATCGTAAGGTATGCTTTCGCCGTAAAGCATTTTATTTATTTATTTTGTTTTATCTGACACCGTGGTTGGATTCACAAGAAGTTAATCTTTAAACCTATGTAAAATATGTTTTGTTTTCTGAATTTTTATAATGAATATTTCTGTATTTGAATTTGGCGCCCAGCAGTTTCACTGGCTGTTGAAGAGGTGGGACACTAACGTCTCACGTACCCAAGAGAGGTTAAACAAATCAAAATGTATTTTGTATTTGAGATTCTTCAAAGTAGCCACCCTTTGCCTTGATGACAGCTTGCAGGTGCCCGGCCTGCCAAAAGGAGTCACTAGAGCACGATGAACCAACAAAACCCCCCCCGGCCAAACCCTCCCCTAACCCGGACGGCACTGGGCCAATTGTGCACCGACCCATAGGGCTCCCGGTCACTGCCGGCTGTGACACAGCTTGGGATCGAACCCCAGGCTGTAGTGGCGCCTCAGCACTGGGATGCAGTGCCTTAGACCGCTGCGCCACTCTAAAATGTTCTCTAAATTTCAGCCGCTCTGATGGGCCGACCTCGCTGATTGCCACGCACCATGCCACGCCCACCACCTAAGTCCCTTTTTGATGGACAAAAACCCCTGGCGTTCATGTGCTGTATGCATAGTCAAAGAAGACCTATTGATTGCAGTATGTGCATGCAAGCACATGCCAGGTGCCCCTGAAAAGCCTACTAGTGTGTGCAGTGCCATTTCCCCTCTCTCTCACACACACACACACACACACACACACACACACACACACACACACACACACACACACACACACACACACACACACACACACACACACACACACACACACACACACACACACACACACACACAGCGAGGCAGGCCTGGCCCAAACACACAGGCACTTTGAGCTCATTACTGGCCATTCACAGGCTAAAAGCCTTTCTCTGTGTCCTCTCAGACCATTTATTAAAGGTCCAATGCAGCCGTTTTTATCTTAATATCAAATCATTTCTGGTAACAATTAAGTTAGCAGCATGCATGCCCCGCCCACCTGAGGATGTATTTTTCAGCCATCTATTTCCTGTGTTTGAGCGGTGCAAAATCTACTTGTCACTTACATCTCGCTGGATTGATATAGCTTTCACTTTACTCCTGTGACTCTCTTTTGAGGCTCCAGTCTCTTCGGAGGCGTGGGTTCATATCCCACCAAATGTGAACTAGGTAACGTAGAGATGTGGTCTTAAGGGTAGATATTCAGGAGGCAGAAGGTTCTGTAACCCTTTACTTGAATAGTCCATCTGTAGACGTTCTACAGGCTATCAGTAACATTTCAACTAACTATATACTAACTCTAGCTCTAACCCTTATCCTAATCCTAGCCCTTATTCTAAACCTTACCTTAACCATACCCTTAGCAAGCAGTTGCTTATCAACAGATCGTCAGATGCTTATGAACAGATAGTATGACCATCATCTACAGATGGACTATCCAAATAAAGTGTGACTGAAGGTCTGGTGCAAAGGTGTCCATATTTATCCACAGTGTTCAATAGTGATAGCTGGCAAAGATATTTACAACACATACGGGTAGACAATAGACTTACTTCTCAAACAAAATAACAAACCGCAATAGCTATTACAGGTTAGGAGTGTACCTGGCTCAAGCAGACTCCCCACTTAAATTCTAAAGAAGAACTGAATTTCTCTCCAAAACGAGCCCATATACTGTATACCCAAAGAAAATACCAAAATGTATGACAACATAACACCAACATCTGGCTAATACAGATGTATTAGATGTATTAGTAGGTTTGGTAATCAAGCCCACTACTGTTGTGTCGTCTGCAATCATCAAATTTGCAGACGACACAACAGTAGTAGGCTTGATTACCAACGATGAC
Organism: Salvelinus namaycush; assembly: GCF_016432855.1. NCBI lineage: Eukaryota > Metazoa > Chordata > Actinopteri > Salmoniformes > Salmonidae > Salvelinus > Salvelinus namaycush. The sequence continues at coordinate 11,139,629 of NC_052324.1, read as the reverse complement.
GATACAGCCTACAGGGAGGTGAGGGCTCTGGGAGAGTGGTGTCTGGAAAACAACCTCTCACTCAACGTCAACAAAACAAAGGAGATGATCGTGGACTTCAGGAAACAGCAGAGGGCGCACCCCTCTATCTACATCAACGGGGCCGCAGTGGAGAAGGTGGAAAGCTTCAAGTTCCTTGGTGTACACATCACTGACAAACTGAAATGGACCACCCACACAGACAGTGTGGTGAAGAAGGTGCAACAGAGCCTCTTCAACCTCAGGAGGCTAAAGAAATGTGGCTTGTCACCTAAAACCCTCACAAACTTTTACAGATGCACAATTGAAAGCATCCTGTTGGGCTGTATCACCGCCTGGTACGGCAACTGCACCACCCGTAACTGCAAGGCTCTCCAGAGGGTGGTGCGATCTGCCCAACGCATTAGCGGGGGCAAACTACCCGCCCTCTAGGACACCTACAGCACCCGATGTCACAGGAAGGCCAAAAAGATCATCAAGGACATTAACCACCCGAGCCACTGCCTATTCACCCCGCTATCATCCAGAAGGCGAGGTCAGTACAGGTGCATCAAAGCTGGGACCGAGAGACTGAAAAACAGCTTCTAGCGCAAGGCCATCAGACTGTTAAACAGACATCACTAGCACATTAGAGGCTGCTGCCTATAGGCACAGACTAGAAATCCCTGGTCACTTTACGGAATGGAACACTAGTCACTTTTATAAGGTTTACATATCTGGCATTACTCATCTCATATTTATATACTGTATTCTATACTATTCTACGGTATCTCATTCACTTAATAATGTTTACATATCTTGCATTACTCATCTCATATTTATATACTGTATTCTATACTATTCTACGGTATCTCATTCACTTAATAATGTTTACATATCTTGCATTACTCATATCATATGTACATACTGTATTCTATTCTACTTTATCTTAGTCCGGTCCGCTCTGACATCGCTCGTCCATATGTATATAGTCTTAATTCATTCCTACTTAGATTTGTGTGTATATGTTGTGTCATTTGTTAGATATTACCTGTTAGATATTACTGCACTGTCGGAGCTAGAAGCACAAGCATGAAATATATTGTGTCCGAAACAGACATGACCACTTTCACACAGTCAATGACCAAAAGCGCCCTCTTTGGCATCATGGGTGGAATGTTAAGATTTTTCATAATTGAATCATTAATAACGAATTCTGGTGTTTATGTCAAACAGTTTTGTTATATGTCAGTCTCCTGTGATGTATATAAAGTGTAATATTGGGATGCAAACTCAAAATTGAATAAATGTAAACTCTATATCTGACATGGTACAGGTGTCTTCTTTTCTTTTAAGCCCATAACCATGCGTGTGAGGTGTATACTTTTGTTTCAAAGTGGATTTGTTTAACTCTACCAAGAATCACTATGTGACCCTGATTTAGCCCACTGCAGTAAAATGTTAAATTGGGCACACGTTAAAGAACATCATGAATGGTTACATGAATGGAACCAGTGAATGGCGTCTGGCAACCTAATAGCATATAGTGGTGCGCAAAGGCGCGCGTGATCCTAGCGCACAACCCAAATGACAGACACACGGAACTCCAACAATTTGGGAAGTATGAACAAAGAAAAGCATTAACAGGCCGAAATAAACAGGTTTTAGCTCGTGGTGTTAGGATGATTCTGTGCACCGAAACAAAGTTTCATCCTTGAGTAGGCTTAGAGACGGGTAAATAACCGCATGTCTGTGTGGAACAGAATATATGAACATACCTTTCCATACAAACATTTTCCTACCGAACTGGGCATGAACTATAAAGTGTATCTTACTGCTAACAAAGGAGCTAAATAATAATATAGTAATGTGCAGTATAATGTTTCTAGACAAAAAAGAGCAAATTGTATAAACGAAATGGAACTCACTCCCCCCATTTACATTACATCCTTGCCTTACCTTTCGTTGTCTGGCAACGTGACATTATTGCTCTGGAGCTCTAAATTTACCGTAAATATCAGTATCGCAGTAGCCACCAGTAAGTCGCAAACTATTCAACAATGCAATAAACTTTTCCAACATTAACTACTGTTGAATAACGCAACCAAACCATATTGGCTACACTCTTCAACAATTCACAAGCGTGTGCAGATAATTAAAATGTTTATTTTCTCATTCTTACACGCATTGGCTAAATGTAGCTTGCATATAAATGTGGCTTGCATGACAATAAACACAGCTAGTTAGCTATGCTAGCTAGCAATGTTAGTATATTAAACATAAACGTTTACCCCTCTCATATGAATATGTAAAAGTACAGTTCCACCGTATTAAAGCTATCTTAGAACAAACCAGGCTTAGTTTTATCAATGCCATGAAGTCATTATATGAGGTAAACGGAAAATGCCGATTGAAAATGCTGATAATTCCCTTGGTGAGTTGATCAGCTTCTTGCATGGGTGGTGGCTCAGGCTGTTACTGCAATTTCAGGTGAAAACTCCGTCTAAAATATAATACAAATGTCTATACATTTCATCTGTTTCAAAAACAATGCTCTGCTATTAGTATTTTTACTGTACGAAAGTTGGGCTCAACGAGACAATTCTGTTTACACTGCCCAACTGTTGGGCAGGTGTCGTGCGCGACCTACAGAGGTAGCGTTCGAGACGTGAGAAATATACATTACAGTAAAATCTCTCGAGAATAGATATTAATTCTCGTCAATGAGAATGGACCCTCAGATTATAGGAGGATCATCCCCCTGCACTCAGGGGGCGGTCTGTCTAGACAAGCATCCAACCAGGTTGGGAGAGCAACCACAGGAAAGGGCCTTGTACGCTCCAAAAGTGGAAGCCATTGTAAAAGAGTTGTGTGCATGTGTGTTTGCGACTGTCTGTCTGTTTGTGTGTGCAGCCCTGGTGATGCCCCCCCTTCCACCAGAGCAGGTCAGGGAGCCTGGTGGCGGGCTGACTGGTAGTGGCCATGCTTGGTGAACAGGGCGGGGCTTGGGCCTAATTGAATAGTGACCCACCGGCTCACTGTGGGATGCCCCATGCAGCGCTTTTAACAAGATGCTGTGTCTCCCCTGTTAATAAACCCAAACAAGTTAATCCAATCGACACAATCAAATCCCTTTATTTTTTCTTTAACAAGGCACTGCCTCTACCCCGCTGATCCCCCAGCTCCCCCTCATGAATAGCGGGAGAATGAAAGGCCCCATTACCATTAGGAATGGCTGGCAGTAAACTCCCCTGCCCTTTAACTTTCCTCCACACACAGCACTATACACGCACGCACACATTCACGCACGCACACATTCACGCATACACACATTCACGCATACACACTCGTCTACGGTGGATAGGGCACACAATAGAAGAGCTACAGACCCCAATTTGGACACACAAACACAAAGGGAGAAGCTCCCATAGATCGCAGACACACACTGCACCAGCACACACAAGTATAAACAACACACACATACAAATCCTGAGAGGGCATTTGCTGACAGGCACGCAAGCTGGGACATTAAATAAGGCATTGTTAACCAACCCTCACAGCTCCACTAACAAGAGACACCGATTCCCCAGAACAATACAGGCCCCTAGACACAGTCTACACTCAACAGTCCTGCACAACCCAATACACCAGCAAAACAAAACTGGCCCAACAAAAGGACATTGTGTGCTAAAGCCTACAGGAACTATTTGGTAGGTGACACATTATTTCTATAACACGTATGGAGAATGGTCAGTGCAGCAGGATCCATGCACTTCACTGTTAGTAATCATGGTCATTCGTAATACAGAATGACAATACTTACAAAGCCTTACCCTCTTTAAGGGTAAGTACGCCGAACAGAAAGCAGCCATTGTCACCGCACAGCCTAAATACCAGGGCCCAGTTTCCCAATAGTGATTGGATTTAGGCTTACGGGTGTTTTACCGATGCATCTTTCCCACAACGGGCCGAAGACGCAACGCGCGTTTCCCAAAACACGCAGAGAGAACCAAGTGCGTCGTTGGAGCATGTGTCGCTACTGAAAGAAAGGCCATGCGGCTCTCGGATCAGCTTTCTCCATTCAAATCTTACCTTGAGATTATAATTGTTTCACAATACTGAAGACGGATCAGCTCCTAGAGAGATATTATCACCTATGGCTGCAAATATTGATGTGGCTTACCCTATAAAAATGCACTAAATCACCGGTTTGGCACATCACTGCTCACATTAGGCTACGCATCATGAAATATACTGAGACAAATTATAGACAGTAGCCTACAAGTAGCAAAATAGAACTACATTTATTGAACATGACATGTATTTCAATATGATTGAAATAGGCCTATAGCTACAGTATTTATATTTTAATGCAGTCGTCTCAGTTTTCATTTGAAGAATATTTTTTCTACGTCGCCCGTTTATCAATTGCAAAGACGTTTTATTTGTAGTCAACTTTGTTCTGAAGTTATCAAAGGTCAAGAGACGGATAAACCATATGATCCTATGTTTAGCGGAGAACTTCTGTGTATAAAGTGTTGCGGAAGGGCAAAAAAGCATTAACGACGCATATAGCTGTTCTACGAGTGGTCTGAGGCAGGCGTTAGATTACAAGCGTTTTAAAGTGCAACGTCAATAACAATGGTTTTGGGACACAGCTCGGAGATTTAACGATGCTCCTAAAAAGGTTCCAAGGATTAATTTTGCTTTTGGGAAACCGGACATAGGTAAGTACCAGCTTAAACTGGGCTGTCAAATAAAATAAAGCAGTACCCTTTTGGTTCCATATTCCAGTCTGCATCAGTCTTTCAGTCATGGTTTTCTGTCAGTCCAAAAGCAGTGAGTAGACTGCCATCTCATATCACCACACGCTTGCATACACTAATGTCAACCATGTCATAGCAATGAGGACTAATTGACTTCTGGGCTGACTGCTGTGTCTCTGTGCAGGGCTAGTTCTATCATTAATGCCTAATAAAAGGACGCCCAAATGAGACAACCGTGAGACTCTGACCAAGCAACAACCCCTTTACTACAGTTCACATATGAAAAATGCATACAGTTAGAACTATATATACGTATATACACACACCTCTTAAAATGAGTGGATTTGGCTATTTCAGCCACACCCGTTGCTGACAGGTGTATAAAATTGAGCACACAGCCATGCAATCTCCGTAGACAAAACATTGGCCGTAGAATGGCCTTACTGAAGAGCTCAGTGACTTTCAACGTGACACTGTCATAGGATGCCACCTTTCCAACAAGTCGGTTCGTAACATTTCTGCCCTGCTAGAGCTGCCCCGGGCAACTGTAAGTGCTGTTATTGTGAAGTGGAAATGTCTAGGAGCAACAACGGCTCAGCCGCGAAGTGATAGTCCACACAAGCTCACAGGACCGTCCTCGGTTGTAACACTCACTACCGAGTTCCAAACTGCTTCTGGAAGCAACGTCAGCACAAGAACTGTTTGTGATGAAATGGGTTTCCATGGCCGAGGAGCCGCACATAAGCCTAAGATAACCATGCGCAATGCCAAGAGTCTGCTGGAGTGGTGTTAAGTATGCCACCATTTGACATTGGAGCAGTGGTGTTGCCCTCTCTGGAGTGAGGAATCACGCTTCACCATCTGGCAGTCTGACGGACGAATCTGCGTTTGGCGGATGCCAGGAGAACGCTACCTGCCCCAATGCATAGTACCAATAATGGTCTGGGGCTGTTTTTCATGGTTTGGGCTAGGCCCCTTAGTTCCAGTGAAGGGAAATCTTAACGCAACAGCATATAATGACATTCTAGACAATTCTGTGCTTCCAGATTTGTGGCAACAGTTTGGGGAAGGGCCTTTCCTGTTTCAGCACGACAATGCCACCGTGCACAAAGCGAGGTCCATACAGAAATTGTTCGTCGAGATTGGTGTGGAAGAACTTGACTGGCCTGCACAGAGTCCTGACCTCAACCCCATTGAACACCTTTGGGATGAATTGGAACGCCGACTGCGAGCCTGGCCTAATCGCCCAACATCAGTGCCTGACCTCACTAATGCTCTTGTGGCTGAATGGAGGCAAGTCCCTCCAGCAATGTTCCAACATCTAGTGAAAAGCCTTCCAAGAAGAGCAGAGACTGTTATAGCAGCAAAGGGGTGACCAATTCCATATTAATTCCCATGATTTTGGAGCAGGTGTCCACATACTGTTTGTCATGTAGTGTATATTGGTGCTGCTGTCGGCCTGTAAGAAATAAAAACACAAGTATAGTCTGTCAGAGACGACAGAGGAAACACAGGAGCAAGTAGCACTTAGTCTCAGTGGTCCACTGCAAAGATGTGACTTCCCTGTGACGCCCCCCATGATGCTTCCAGCTCTTGATGTGTCAGTGTACCACTTGGATTGCTCCATCGCCGACACCTCTAACCAACTGAGCACATGTTAAGGCAACCACTCAAGTAGGACTTAATTACTGTTAAAAGCTTACATTAAAATGATGCCTATATGCAAGTTTTTGCTCAGGGGGCTCTTACTTGACATAGTAACGGAACTGAATCTCCCCCCGTCTACCCTTCGCAATGCCTCGTCTCCAAACCCTGGTCCAAAAAAAACACAGAAGTTTCATATCCCAGGATATCACTGAATGTGTGTCACAGATAGATCTATTCATCGATTTACACAACAACACAGTCTATTCTAATACACCCCCCTCCTATATGCTGCTGTGTTTGAATATTCAAAACACAGAGCGTCGTCTTTAGCCGTTTTGTTCATTGTTTGTTGGTGCCATCGTTTCTCAGCTTGGCTCCGACAGATCAAAGAGAAGCCAACGTCAGTTTATGAAGAAATCAAACAGACAGAAAGACAGAAATGGCAAAGCCTTCTCACACACAGACACCCACACGCACGCACCACGCACACACGCGTTCACACACAAAAGGCTTCCGCCTGAAAAGATGTAGGTCTGAAAATATATGTGTGGTGATCAATAAATCAATAGAATATAATTAAAAGGAAACATGATTTATTTCCTTGTTTCCTTCATGTTTAGTTCTGAAAAACACCACTCTGTGCTGGTATTCAGGTGACCCCAGGGTCTGACTGGAGGGCGTCACAGATCAAAATGGTGGTGCGGGGTTATGAGGCCCTCTTCATATATTGACACTGATCGTATTCAATCAAACTGACGGGTGACAGATTAATTTACCTTTGTGCTGTTGAATTTCATGTCCACACAGCAAAACACAGTTAGAAACCTAGCAGGTGTTTTCCTCCTCACACGCACACTGAGTCATGTTTTTAGACCTGAGACTAGCAACAGTTATTGGGAAAAATGTACCGTTAATACCAAAATATGAATAAATGTAACTGTTGGACAATGGATGAAGATACTCAGTTCAGGCATTTTGGTGGGAATTAAGGTTTTACATTTATTGTAAAATGTCACTTTTTCCTTTCTTATAATGCACTCATATATACATGTTCTTAGTATACCAGTTATTTTTTAATACTTTGTGATAAAATAACAAAAATGAGATGTGCCTCTTTTGCATATACCGTATACACTGTGTATTTGCGTACATTAATAAATGAATATAAAAGGGCGGAACAGAGCTGCAACAACCAAAAATGTGCTCTGTCTAGGCTACTGATTCATGAATTATTCATTACTGTTGTGGTCACGTTCTATTGCATAACTCAACAAGTGTGTCAAGAGAAGAATACCCAGTGATTTAAACTAAAAACGCTTGGTTCTAGATGACACCTATCTAAAAACATACTTTACATTGTTTGTGAGATCGGACATAATATCACACTATAATCCCAGTGTTCATTTTCAGGAAGTTGCTTTCATTTCAGCATATCTGATTTGTAAACATTTCAACTGTATTAAATCATAACTCTTTTTTTCAAAAATCAATACCCGTCAAAACAAAGCTATTTCTTCTCTTTATTGTGATGTAGGTGTCGAGACGCTCTTGTTAAATCCCCGACCACGCTTTAGTGTTCTTATAGATGCAACGGAAAGCCAATGTATTCAGCTGAGCCCATTTCAGCCATTACCGGAGTGTGTTTGACAGGTCATTACAAACGTTTCCGCGGTCGTTACATTAACGGAGAGAAACGAATGGTACAAGCAAGAGTGGGAAAGAGTCGCCAGAGTAAAATGAAAGCAATCAATCCAGCGAGATTTAAATGACAAGTGGATTTTGCACCCCTCAAAACACAGGAAATACTGAGACCCTCAACAACAGTCCTCCCTCTACTCTGTAATGCTGAGTAGAGACACCACCAAGCTGTTACCATGGAACAAGGAAACATTTGATAGAGACAGGTAGACTTGTCTCTCTGACTCACACAACACTGAGCTCTAAGACAAATCGGAGAGAACGAGTGTGTGGAAAGATGAACCGCAAATGTAGAGTGAGAGCGGCTGTCATCTAAAACAAAGAGGGAGAAAAAGGTGCGATGTTTCCCATGAGGATACTCTCCCATTAGCACAGCCCTTGTAGATACAAAAAGCCATCCCTTCTGGACTATGGGTCTTTTTGCATGGAGTGTGTGCTAAAAGAACCTTTTCCTAATGCCTATATACAGTTGAAGTCGGAAGTTTACATACACCTTAGCCAAATACATTTCAACTCAGTTTTTCACAATTCCTGAAATCTAATCCTAGTAAAAATTCCCTGTCTTAGGTCAGTTAGTATCATCACTTTATTTTATGAATGTGAAATGTCAGAATAATAGTAGAGAGAATGATTTATTTCAGCTTTTATTTCTTTCATCACATTCCCAGTGGGTCAAAAGTTTACATACACTCAATTAGTATTTGGTAGCATTGCCTTAAACAATTTAAACTCGGGTCAAATGTTTCAGGTAGCCTTCCACAAGCTTCCCACAATAGGTTGGGTGACTTTTGGCCCATTCCTCCTGACAGAGCTGGTGTAACTGAGTCAGGTTTGTAGGCCTCCTTGCTCGCACACACTTTTTCAGTTCTGCCCACAAATGTTCTATAGGATTGAGGTCAGGGCTTTGTGATGCCCACTCCAATACCTTGACTTTGTTGTCCTTAAGCCATTTTGCCATAACTTTGGAAGTATGCTTGGGGTCATTGTCCATTTGGAAGACCCATTTGCGACCAAGCTATAACTTTCTGACTGATTTCTTGAGATGTTGCTTCAATATATCCACATAATTGTCCTACCTCATGATGCCATCTATTTTGTTTAGTGCACCAGTTCCTCCTGCAGCAAAGCACCCCCACAACATGATGCTGCCACCACCGTGCTTCATGGTTGGGATGGTGTTCTTCGGCTTGCAAGCCTCCCCCTTTTTTCCTCCAAACATAACAATGGTCATTATGGCCAAACAGTTCTATTTTTGTTTCATCAGACCAGAGGACATTTATCGGAAAAGTACAATCTTTGTCTGCATGTGCAGTTGCAAACCGTAGTCTGGCTTTTTTCTGGCGGTTTTGGAGCAGTGGCTTCTTCCTTGCTGAGTGGCCTTTCAGGTTATGTCGATATAAGACTCGTTTTACTGTGGATATAGATACTTGTGTACCTGTTTCCTCCAGCATCTTCACACGGTTCTTTTCTGATGTTCTGGGATTTGCGACCAAAGTACGTTCATCTCTAGGAGACAGAACGCATCTCCTACCTGAGCGATATGACAGCTGCGTGGTCCCATGGTGTTTATACTTGAGTACTATTGTTTGTACAGATGAACGTGGTACCTTTTAGGCATTTCGAAATTGCTCCCAAGGATGAACCAGACTTGTGGAGGTCTACAATTTTTTTCTGAGGTCTTGGCTGATTTCTTTTGATTTTCCCATGATGTCAAGCAAAAAGGCACTGAGTTTGAAGGTAGGCCTTGAAATACATCCACACCTCCAATTGACTAAAATTATGTCAATTAGCCTATCAGAAGCCATAACATAATTTTCTGGAATTTTCCAAGATGTTTAAAGGCACAGTCAACTTAGTGTATGTAAACTTCTGACACACTTGAATTGTGATACAGTGAATTATAAGTGAAATAATCTGTCTGTAAACAATTTTGGGGAAAATGACTTGCGTCATGCACAAAGTAGATGTCCTAACCGACTTGACAAAACTATAGTTTGTTAACAAGAAATGTGTGGAGTGGTTGAAAAACTAGTTTTAATGACTCCAACATAAGTGTATGTAAATTTCTGACTTCAACTGTACCTGCAAGGTCTTAGTGTATTTCTAGTTCAGTGATGAGTGAAAAACTGCCTGGGTCATAACGATTTTAAAATGGTGAGCACTTTCCATGACAAAGGGAGTCTGATAAAGAGCCTTTTTATCAGTGAATGTGACCAGACATTTAGAGATAACAGCATGGGCTGACTGATTATTAGTCTCTTTTCCTTCTCAATAATTTGGAGAAGTTTGGTGCACAGGGGGAAAGAGAGAGAGATAGAGAGAGAGAGAAGGAACTTGGAAGTTGGATGAAGTCGTCCCCTTCATTGACGTCGCTCGTGAAGTTCAAGCTAGTCCGTGTCCCCGGCACATCAAAAAAGGCCCCTGAGACATCCATCTTCCTGTGGCTGCCTCTCCAGCAGATCAGTGGCTGCTGCTCCAGGTTGCATCCCTGTGAGTTACAGCTGTGTGCCCAGGTTTGTCCTTCACTGGAGACAGGTAGTGTTGCCAAGAGCCAGAAATTAGTGAAGATGGAGACCATTATACTATTTTCCTCTCCCAGCAGAAATGGCAAGGGGTGAATTCTATAAATTCCGGCATATGAATTCAATTTTAAACCACTCCAGAGTCTGACACCTTGCTGCAGGGCGAATATAAAGGAAGGGTGAGTGGCGGCATCTGTACCACGTGACCTCTCTGAACATTGAAGTCCTTGACGTCACACACACGAAATCCCAATAACAACCTATCTCCTTTCTCTCTCCGAAACAAAACCAATTCTCACTCCTTATTCCTGACCTTAGCCATTACAACTGGGACCCTATCCATAATTAAACAGTAATCTAAAAACCCATTTTAGCTAGGTCGGTCGTTGTTCCTGCACCACCATGCCTCCCTCCCTCTCCTCCTTTTTTTCTCCCTTTTTTTTGTTGAAGATCTAGTCGGAGAACCCATTAGCATGAGAAAGCAGCCTGGTAATTGTCTTCACCCCACTGAGTGATCCCTGGGTAGAGGATTAGCTAGAGAGAGCCCTGTTTCAACTCTGCACAGATGCTGCTGCCTCCTGCTCAAAACCACCACCCACTCCACATTAGATAAAGACTGCAGAGGATGATGCCGAGCGACCCGTGACTTCAAACAATATGAAATCAAAACACACAGGAAGGAAGTGCACCGCCCCCATCCTACACAAGTGTTGACCCCCTCAGCTTTTTCTAAATGTCCTATTTTTTTCAAAATCTACTAGCTAATATGCTTTTCTGTTGAAAATGGGGATTAGAGTATAGGCAGCTTAAACTTTTTTTTCTCTCTCGCTCTCTCTCCCTCTGTGGTGATATATGTGGTTTATTTAGAGCTGGATCTGCCTAAATCGGCCCCCGTGGGCCACCCTGTCCGCCTCTAATCCGCCTGGCCTACTCATATGGAGGTGTCACAATTCTGGCTCACTTTCCCGGGGATAAGCACTTCAAACACGGCTGCCTCTTCTCCTGACCTTTCCACGGAGATGATCGATTTAGCCCGATTGGATTGATTCCACAAACAGGCAACCATAGAAAAACAAGGAATTTACCCCTGAGGCACAACTTAAAATCCATAAGCTTCGCTGGCTTTCAATTTTCGTTGGTGGTTTCAACCCAATTTCTCGAATATATATATACAATGAGTGTACAAAACATTAAGAACAACTTCCTAATATTGAGTTGCAACCACTTTTGCCCTCAGAACAGCCTCAATTCATTAGGGCATGGAGTTTAGAAGGCGTCGAAAGCATTCCACAGGGATGCTGGCCCGTGTTGACTCCAAATGCTTCCCACAGCTGAGTCAAGTTGGCTGAATGTCCTTAGGGTGGTGGACCATTCTTGATACACACGGGAAACTGTAGAGCGTGAAAAACCCAGCAGCGTTGCAGTTCTTGACACATTCAAACCGGTGTGCCTGGCACGTAAAACCGTTCAATACATACACAATCCATGACTTTAAAATCCTTAAGTCTTTCTTTAACCTGTCTCCTCCCTTTCATCTACACTGATTGAAGTGGATTATTTTGTATTTTTTATTTAACCTTTATTTAACTAGCCTAGAGATCCCTTTCAGTGGCGGTTTGGTATGGGCATTACGACAGAGTCAAAATCGGCATCAACAATCGCTGATGAACATCCCGATCCAGGGACCAACAGGCTCTTGAAAAGCCTCTATCCCCAAGCCATAAGACTGCTTAAATAGCGAACAAGCTACATAGACCATCTGAGTTGACCCTATACTTACATTTTTACACTGCCTCTATGAGCACTCACACGCAATTATACTGAATCTACACACACACACTAGCATACAATCTTCCTCTACGCTGCTGCTACTCTGTTTATCATATATCCTGATGCCTAGCCCCCTATACATAGAGTATCTACCTCTATCTCGCCAGTATCCCTGCACATTGTATGGTATTAGAGCTGACCCTGTGTATAGCTTCTTACTTTCTCGTGTTCTTATTTCTCCTGCGTTTTTTGTTCTACCTTGTTATTTTTAGTGTTACGTTGATATTGATTATTGCATTCTTGGGTTTAGAGCTTGCCAGGAAGGCATTTTCACTGTACTTGTGCACGTGACTTTACAACCTTAAACTCATAGGAAACAGGTCAGTGTTTTCAGTCTGACCCAGCAAACATACAACCACAACACAACGTTTGCCTCAATGTTGACTCCAAGTTGTGGCCCTCAATGTATCATTGCTGAGTGTCAATGTACCATTGCTGCCACTCAGCAATGATACAGTATGAGCAGCACTACAGACAGTAAAAGCTCTATCTCTCCCAAGCAGAAAAAGCCATTCAATTAGAGTTGTGCAGACTTCCTGCTTTCACGCCTTTCTATGTGCACTTTACGCAGGGACAAGACAAACAATCGGAAGAGAGCGAGAGCCAGAGAGACAGGGAGCTACAGGAGTAGAATACATCCCCCTAGAAAAAGGTTTCAGAAATCATTACATTTATAGGCCTACCAGACAAAAGCAAGCGTTATTGTTGAGTCTCCCCAATCACGGGTTGTGTTCATTAGAGCACATTGTATCAAAATGTTTCAAAATGTGTGCCTAAGGAAAATAACAAGAAGCATTTGTTATTGGACAAGTTCAGATAGAACCTCCCCATTTCACCCAGTTTCGGACCGTTTTCTTCCATTTCTTGTCTGCTGAACATGACCTCAATGGGTGTTTGGTCTGAATAGACTGGCCAGGGAGCCCTGCCTCTGAGAGACTATTACTCTGTGCTAATCACATTTCATTTGAATAATGAGGCGATAGCACCCCTCCCTCCTGCCCAGTCCCTCTGCATCCCCTTCACTGGAGTCTCTGATACACTCATTCTAGTTTCATCTATAAAGCTCCTCTCATGCATTTTTTATCAAATCTATTACTTTAGGATTAAATTATAAAAAGACTGTCCTCCTTAAATTTTTAATAGTTTGCATAATTGGTATCAGGGCCCCGAATGCGAGCTATAAAAATCCAGTACAGGACTAAGGTCCGGAATTATCCATACCAAGCCTACAGAGCACGGTCTGTACACAAATGACACATACACAAACTCTGGTATAATGAGTTTACCCATTTCTATACGAGATGGGTAAGAGAAAGGGAGAGAGAGGATGGGGGTAGGAAACTGCAGTGACAGCACAGTGGTGAATAAATTGAAAAGGCTCCCGTTGAGAATTGTCTATCACTCATGACAAACGATCTGATAGGGTGGAGCGCGGCAGCGGTTTCTCCTGACGACACATTCGTCCCCAATAGAGCTGTGAATAACCAGTCTATCGCCACAATGCTTAGCACCGGACCCGCCGCGCAGTTAATAATGCATACGCTGGTGGGAAATATATTCCTCCGGTTCAGATATGCAGTGGAGCTGCCACGGCACTAATTTGGAGAACAGTGACATGCCCAGATTTCCAAAGGGCGCTTTTGGTTTGAAGGATCTCACACACACAGGTGTGGAGAGGGTGCTGTTGGTGGTGTTTAACCCCAGTTTGAACTGACTGAAATTGCCTGGAGGAGCCGCAAAGTGGTTGGTGACTGTGGGGATTGGTGAGCACCTGCTAAGTAGCTACCAGGTGACCTCCTTTCCTGCCGCCGGCTGTCTTCTGTTTCTTTCTGATACAGTCCCTCTGCCTCCCACAACCCAGCCTAAGGCTGCTCATGCCCCACTAAAGAGACTAAACAAATATACATTTCAATGGATCCTCGTAAATCAGCAGTGAAAAGACAGAGTGGATGACACCAGCAGTTTTGTTAGCCTTAATGCTAACTAAGACTAGTTTAACCTGCAAAGCAGTTTGGAGTGTTTCCCCCACACATTTCAGACATCCTTTTAAAGCTTGATCCAGACAGCCTGAGCTGAATAGGCTGTGATGTGAAAGGGATAGATGCTAGAGATACACACACACACAGTGCCAACAATCCCACTGAGGGCAGCGTTTGTTTGAGGGACAAGGTGACCCTGTCGCTCGGGGGGCCTGTGAACAGACACAATGAAGGTCTCTCATCCTCCACGCACACACGAACACACACACACTCCCAGACGGCTGCGTCGGTCGGGGCCTGCGACGGGACGAGAGAGTGGGGGGGGGGGCGGGGTGACAACACCCCAACGCAGCAGTGTTAAACCCCTATTCAGAGACAGAGAGCCCCCCCGAGATGGGCGCCTTTCAGATCGCGCACAGACGGTGTCAAATCCCCGCTTGCGACGCCCAGGCATGCAGCCGACAGATGGGGTGGCTATTGAGTGGCGGATCACCCTGGCAGAGGCGCCTGGGCTCCCCATCCATCCCCAGTGGAAACAATGGGGCGGCAGGTCAAGAGTGCTGTCTCAATGGGGAGGGGAGGTCAGGAGAGGTGGAGGATGCCTCTACACACTACTGTTGAGCTATGCATCGCAACCCCTTTGAAAGTGAAAGAAATTCAAGATTTTGCGGTGGAGGGACAACTAGTGGCTGTGTGATCACATGACCACAGCGCTACTTGCGCTGCATTGCAGACATTGGTAGACTGAAGAGAGGCTGAATCTGGGACAGCAGTGTTTGTGTTGATTCTTATCTACTGCAAACAGGAACACAAAAAGAGGTCCCCTCACTGTGCGCTAACACACATCTGCCAGGTCAGGAGGAACATTGACACATACAGTCTCACAAAGGTAAACCTTCACTCACACACACACACACCTGCACACAAACATTTAACTAGGTATCCACAAAGAGCCAGGTTTGCATTAACTGCACTGGAAGTCATGAAAAAAAAATCAGGACAGCAAGACTTTCCAGGGGGTTTGTACAAAGCAAACTCATTATTAAGCCTGATCATGTGACAGCATTGTATCAGCATTGTACAGACTCAACATTCTGTTAATCTAACAGCGATATTTCTGCAGAGCAAGTGAACATTTACCCCACATATACATGTACCACATTAGAATTCTGCAAGAATGGAATAGTTCAGACTAGAGCTTTACGTCATGGGTTATATTGTTCTGAACTCTATACGTGTCTCATTATTAATGTATTGATTGAGTGTTTTTCAGAATAGAAGACTATGAATAGCTCCGCACGCAGACAGAGAGAGAGACCACAGAGCATGACAGTGGTGGTTGACCAGAGGGGGAAAGTCAATCCAACCCCATTGACCAGGACTGGGGGTCTGGTTTAGGGAGCGCGGGAGAGAGCCAGAGAGGTAGGGGTGGTGGGGGGGGCTATGGGGTTGGCCTGACCCAGACCTGGGTGTCTCAGTCAGCCCAGCCAGGCCGTCTGGAGCTGAGCCTGTCTGGTCAGGTTTCTAATGAGACCACAACCAGGGAGCACCCGACCAAACCGTCCTGGAGGGGAGGGCAGGGGAGACAAGGACACAAGTGCCCTGATAGCGTCTAGTATCTTCATACAAGAGCCACCATATCTCATAGAACAGCAACTATGGCTGCTGTATATTTCTGTTATTTATGTGTATATTTCCACGTCATCCATTCTTAAATGAAGTGGGATTTAGTAGCAGTGCACACAGAGGCTTTCATGACAAATTAAAGTGTCAAGGCTTTTCCTTGAAAAGGGGTAGTAATCTGGACTCAGAGAACGGACTTGCTTCCCACTGTTAGGAAAATTAACACCAATTACATGAAATAGTAACCCACACACACACAAAAATAACCCTTAGCAACCACAAGTCAGACACCTTTCTTCTGAGAATAAAAAAGGATTGTGATGTAGACCACATGGGACCAGCTGTGATCTCCACGGAGATGGATGTAGGTTAGGAGAAATGGGCTGTTCTACAAGGTTGCTGTGCTGTTATGCACAGTGACTTGTTACTGTTGCATCTCTCAGCGAGAGGTCCCTACAGCATGGATTTCTGAATATACTGTAGCAATATTGAAACATACTGCTACTACAGAATGTATGAAGTTCCATTCTCCCATAACAAAACAGAGAAATAATTCCATATATGCTTATTTTCTATAAATACAGGGAGTTCTATTCAGACTGCCATCTTCCAGATCTGAGTAGAGACCAGGGTTTCTGTTTGGAAAATGTTGCGCCATACATTTGAACCAGCGCCATTTTAATTTACCGGGCATTTGATCAATTTACTGGACCCAATACAATGTGTGCGTGAACTGATTAGGGCGTCCACCCACGAGGCTCAGAATGACAGAAATCACTGTTAGATTATGGTAATGCGTATTAACAGAACATGCAAGTCAAGGATGCAACGATGTGTGGTCCTTCTTGCCGAATTCTGATGTGCACTTTGAAGATGTTAGAATAACTGTCCATATTTACTTTTTCTCAGCCAACAAGACGAGTAAACGAACAACCAAATCACTAGTCTATATTAATCGACTATCCCCATAATAGAAATATTGACCGATTCTATTGGTCAGCTTGTTGAGAAATAAATAGCCTGTTCCAGACAGACTCTAGGACAGTTGTGGGACGATAGATCCCAAATTCATACAGCCAATGTGCACAAGTCAGTAGGCGATGCGTGAAGGTTCGTTACGTAAAGCAATTAGCGGGATAACACCATCAAAAAGCGCCCCACACACGAGAGCGGCGTCACGTGACAAGAGATGAAAATATCCGTAACAAATTTTGAAAGGGGGGCGATCTAATATGCAACAACTAGAATGGGTTGCTTATGTGGCCGATGTGAAATGGTTAGCTAGTTAGCGGTGGTGCGCGCTAATAGTGTTTCAATCGGTCACGTCACTCGCTCTGAGACCTAGAAGTAGTTGTTCCCCTTGCTCTGCAAGAGCCGCGGCTTTTGTGGCACGATGGGTAACGATGCTTCGTAACTGTGACTGTGGTTGATGTGTGCAGAGGGTCCCTGGTTCGAGCCCAGGTTGAGGAGAGGTACGGAAGCTATACTGTTACACTTATGTGGCAAGGATTGTGCCTTTGGCTACTGGACAATGAAAGAAAGTTGATATAAAACAATTGCCTCCACGGATATGGTCTGATTTTGTCTAGGCTACTTTGAAGCAAGGTAAGACATTCCTCATATTATGTCGTAAAACGTTCAGGTTTCGAACAATTGAGTATGTTTTCAAAATGTATACGGCCTCCTGTTCATTGCAAAGGGGTGTGTGACGTGCTGATGAAACCTGGTTGCTGCTGTCTGACAGTGTTTTATGCTCAAAGGCGTTGTATCTGTATGCTGTACGCGTGTGATAAATAAGATACATAACGAATATACTGTACACACGGACCAATTTAATTCCACCAACTTATGCAAATTAACCTATAGACCGATAAGCATGACCAGTCAAATATATTTCCATCAACTGGTATTTCCATCAATGAATAAGCTAAAAAGCATTATTTCGCAATGGGATTTTGGATATCGCAATGGGACAATTGGCGGCAATTATATTTGTCTGCTGTTAGAAAAACAAAGAAAACGGCCAAAAACAAGATATTACCTTCTAATGGAAACCCTGGTACTGACACACCTACAGGAGAGGTGGAGGGTGTCCTAAATTGTTGACGCATTGGAGTATCAGGATGCTTCTGACTGCACTCAGGCCCAGTAGCGGTGTGTGGGTAAAATCACTGAGTTGTGATAATTGCATTGTTTGCTCTATAACCTGTTAGTTCATATGCGTTGCAACCGTGATATATGCTTAAGGCCAAGACAATAAGAAGACACAGTGGCAGAATAAATTCAACCAGACCTTTGTTTCATCACCAAACCGGAGCGCAAACTCTGTCATGTGAAGTTCACAAAGCATATTGCATGTAACAAACAGTTACATGACCTACAGCATGGTCAAGAAAGTAAATGTTTCCAACATTTTCAGTCTATGACTCTGTCATACAGTACATGCTTTTATTTTTTGTTGTCCTAGGCTACCTGACCAAAATGCTTGCTAGACTAAATTCCTTTCATGGGCAGCGTTAGCTAGTTAACATTAGCCTTCTACATCTAGCTACATATTGAACTTCCATCTTCTCAGCTAATTTAGGAATAGGACGATTTCAGCTAGCTAGCTAGCCACCGGAGGACAACAACACAAGGTGATGCAACAATTCAAGTTGTTTCTATCGATGTGATAGGAGTGAAACCAAATCCAAACTGGCTTCCCTTGACACTGGCTTCCCTTCACAGTTGAGCTCACTCAGTTTTACTCAATGCTGATTGGCTATAATTTTATACTTTTTATCAAGGGAGGCCAAATGCTCGCTGGCTTCCCTTGGCTATATCATCCACTAAGACAGGACTAGTAAAGGCCCAGTGCACTACTTTTGTGTATTTTTTGTGGAAAAATGTAGATTGTATATTAATTCAGATTTTTTCAGGGGGTGCTGCAGCACCCTCAACACCCCTATGGCTTCTTCACTCAGGCTCATCTTTAAAAGATTAATAGGGGATGCTGTCCTTGTGGCAGAAACGTAGTTGGAGGGGTTTCCATGACAACAGGAAAAGTTTGAAAACAAAGCAGAGAGAGACACCATTGTCACGGTTACCAACTGGCTGCCGACGCCCAGCTCCATTGGTCTTTCAGCTCCAGCTGCCAATCACAGTGTTGGGGCATCAATGGAGAACATTTGAATGATAAAACCATAAGTCATGAACAGACCATTTCCTTGTCATCGGGGGGCTGGGTGGGGAGTGGCTGAATGGGGGCCAAGGGAGGAGAGGAGAGGTTTTACCACTACAGAGCCATATGGAATGTTGAGATTCCGGATTCGCCCCCCAGTCAAGGCACAATGACGCTTAAATCACCAAACGCCTTCCTCTCAATCCCCTGGTACAATTAGCAGCACGACCACATCACCGTAGAACAGGAGTGTTAAACTAATTTTGCCGCGGGGGCCGCATTCGGTCTCCAACAAAGTCCGGAGGATCACACTGAAAGTGTGTTATATTTCATCGCAGTCAAAATTTGTACAAAATAACACCCCCTATCCATAGCTTTTTACATTTGATGCTCCCTGACTGTCTAGCTTTCATTTAGATTTTTAACAGGCTGGACACGGTCAAGAAACTGTATGAATGTAGGTCCATTATCATTTCTACACAGTTTCGAATTGATTTTAATAATTTTAAAGTACACTACATGAACTAAAGTATGTGGACAACTGCACGTCTAACATCTCATTCCAAAATCAGGGCATTGATATGGAGTTGGTCCCCGTTTGCAGCTATAACGGCCTCCAGTCTTCTGGGAAGGCTTTCCACTAGATGTTGGAAAATTGCTGCAGGGATTTGCTTCCATTCAGCCACAAGAGCATTAGTGAGGTCGGGCACTGATGTTGGGCGATTAGGCCTGGCTCAGTCGGCTTTCCAATTCATCCCAAAGGTGTTTGATGGGGTTGAGGTCAGGGCTCTGTGCAGGCCAGTCAAGTTCTTCCACACCAATCCCACACCAACAATTTCTGTATGGACCTCGCTTTGTGCACGGTGGCATTGTCATGCTGAAACAGTTGCCACAAATCTGGAAGCACAGAATTGTCTAGAATGTCATTATATGCTGTTGCGTTAAGATTTCCCTTCACTGGAACTAAGGGGCCTAGCCCAAACCATGAAAAACAGCCCCAGACCATTACTGGCACTATGCATTTGGGCAGGTAGCGTTCTCGTGGTATCCGCCAAACCCAGATTCGTTCGTCGGACTGCCACATGGTGAAATGTGATTCATCACTCTAGAGAACACATTTCCACTGATACAGAGTCCAATGGTGGTAAGCTTTACACGACTCCAGCCGACGCTTGGCATTGCACATGGTGATCTTAGGCTTGTGTGCAGCTGTTCGGCCATGGAAACCCATTTCATGAAGCTCCTGACGAACAGTTATCGTGCTGATGTTGCTTCCAGAGGCAGTTTTGAACTCGGTAGCAAGTGTTGCAACCGAAGATAGGCGATTTTTACGCGCTACGTGCTTCAGCACTCGGCAGCTGAACCATTGTTGCTGCTAGATGTTTCCACTTCACAATAACAGCACTTATAGTTGACAGGGGGCAGCTTTAGCAGGGCAGAAATTTAACGAACTGATTTGTTGGAAAGGTGGCATCCAATGACGGTGCCACGTTGAAAGTCACTGAGCTTTTCAGTAAGGCCATTCTACTGACAATGTTTGTCTATGGAGATTGCATGGCTGTGTGCTTGATTTTATACACCTGTCAGCAACGGGTGTGGCTGAAATAGCCAAATCCACTCATTTGAAGGGTTGTCCACATACTTTTGTGTATACAGTGCCTTCGGAAAGTATTCAGACCTTTACTTTTTCCACATTTTGTTACTTTACAGCCTTATTCCAAATTGTATTAAATCGTTTTTTTCATCATCAATCTACACACAATACCCCATAATGACAGCTCTAGGAAGAGTCTTGGTGGTTCCAAACTTCTTCCATTTAAGAATGATGGAGGCCACTGTGTTCTTGGGGACCTTCAATGCTGCAGAAATGTTTTGGTACCCTTCCCCAGATCTGTGTATCGACACAATCCTGTCTCGGAGCTCTACAGAGAATTCCTTTGTCCTCATGGCTTGGTTTTTGCTCTGACGTGCACTGTCAACTGTGGGACCTTGTATAGACAGGTGTGTGCCTTTCCAAATCATGTCCAATCAATTGAATTTACCACAGTTGGACTCCAATCAAGTTGTAGAAACATCTCAAGGGTGATCAATGGGAACAGGGTGCAACTGAGCTCAATTTAGAGTCTCATAGCAAAGGGTCTGAAAACGTATGTAAATAAGGTATTTGTTTTTTCTTTTTAATACATTTGCTAAAATTACAAGGTATTGTTTGTAGATTGATGAAATTGTTTTATTTAATCCATTTTAGAATTATTCTGTAACGTAACAAAATGTTGAAAAACTCAAGGGCTCTGAATACTTTCCGAATGCCCTGTATAGTGTATATTGAGTTAGTTTAACCCTCCCCCCAAAAAAATCTAAAACATATACAGTACCATTCAAAAGTTTAGACACGCCTACTCATTCAAGGGTTTTTCTTTATTTTTACTATTTTCTACAATGTAGAAAAATAATGAAGACATCAAAACTATAAAATAACACCTATGGAATCATGTAGCAACCAGAAAAGTGTTAAACAAAATCAAAATATTTTATATTTGAGATTCTTCAAAGTAGCCACCCTTTGTCTTGGTGACAGGTTTGCACACTTTTGGCATTCTCTCAACCAGCTTCATGAGGTAGTCATCTGGAATGCATTTCAATTAAAAGGTGTGCCTTGCTAAAAATTAATTTGTGGAATTTATTTCCTTCTTAATGCGTTTGGGCCAATCAGTTGTGTTATAACAAGGTAGGGGTGGTATACAGAAGATAGCCCTATTTGGTAAAAGACCAAGTCCATATTATGGCAAGAACTGCTCAAATAAGCAAAGAGAAACAACAGTCCATCATTACTTTAAGACATGATGTTGAGTCACTATGGAACATTTCAAGAACTTTGAAAGTTTCTTCAAGTGCAGTCGCAAAAACCATCAAGCGCCATGATGAAACTGGCTCTTATGAGGACTGCCACAGGAAAGGAAAACCCAGAGCATCCTCTGCTGCAGAAGATAAATTCATTAGAGTTACCAGCCTCAGAAATTCAAGTAACAGACACATCTCGACATCAACTGTTCAGAGGAGACTGTGTGAATAAGGCCTTCATGGTCGAATTGCTTCAAAGAAACCACTACTAAAGGACACCAATAAGAAGAAGACTTGCTTGGGCCAAGAAACACAAGCAATGGACATTAGACTGGTGGAAATCTTTCCTTTGGTCTGATGAGTCCAAATTTGACCACCCGCGGGCCGGATTGGACCCCCTCGCTGGCCGTATGTTTGACACCACTGCCGTAGATGGAGAACAATATGTAAATGGGACTGGGAGACGAGCCTGAAGTGACACTTCGTTGGAGTCATCAAGGCATCCTCTCACTCAGCTCCAGTCAACAGTATCCATCAAACTTTGTTCGAAGCCAGCGCATCGCAGTTTCAGCAGCAGCTGTCTGTCTAGGGGTAGACGACCAGAGGTCTATGCCTGAGGCCTGTTTTAAAATAGTACAAGTCATTCACTACTTCTGTCTTATAACAAAAGCAGGAAGGTGGAAGAGGAAGGTGGATGGCAGTGTCATGACACTATCCTAAAACGGACCACTTCTTAGTCAGTCCATATAGAATTATATGCTACATGTTTCCTTTTCCATGTGCCATTCCACAAATCCACCAACAGCATAACAGAAGCTAAAAGACAGACAGCATCAGAGAGAGGGGGAGAGGAAAGAGCAAGCGATGCGTTGATGGAAAGAATAGGCAGAAAACAAGCCCAGTGAACAGATGCTGTCCTCCCTTTCCTTCACCACAGGATCATCCCAGGAGGAAGTCCCATGTGCTCGCTCTCCCAGATCCTGGTTTGTGGCTGACAGAGGAGACTGGCACTCTGCTCTCCCCCACCCCACTCAGGCGGCTCTATGGGCCTCCTCCTCCTCTCCCTCTCTCCATGCTGCCAGGAGGTTTGGAGCGAGGGAGGGGAGAGATGGAGAGGGGGGCTACATGAAGGAGAGAGTCTCCCAGTCGGTTGTTGTCAGGTCTAGGCCACTATCGCTGGGACTTTGTTTACACACACATGCACAATCCAGAGGTTGAGAATTGTTAGTAGGGATGGCGCTTAGAATGAGAACAGAAAGAATTGCAGACAGAGCCAATTCCCAAGGTATTTGACAATGTCCAAAACAGGAATCACACTCATCAGATAAAGAACACATGAAGGTGTGTGGGATTTCTATTTTTTTTTTAGGTGGTTTATATTGACTCAACCAAGTCAACCAAAATGACAGGTTCCAAGATCCATTTCGGGTTGTTTAGCGCAGTACAGGGTGGATGCACTGTATATAGTGTATTCTGTCTCTAAATGTAGTCACTTAGCAGCACCATATCAACAAGTACAATTCCGTGTACTTGGAGAAAAGGTGTTCTGATGTTGCCTATGTATGCGCCGCCAAACAATAGGGTGGACGTATTACAGCGATAATGCAATAGTGTGACACTGCGTAACGAACAAACCCATCGATATGTCAATACCATGTCAGCCATACTGAATGTACCCATGGGAGTGCAGTCAAATTGTCGTGTTCCCCCTCCTAGTGATTCTACTTACATGGTCAGTGCAGTGGTCATGTAGAGTGAACATGCTTGACACACTTCCGTGGTCTTCAGAAACTAGAGTAGAGGCATGCTGCCCCTTGCCCGTTCAGCCTCTACAGATGTTGCCTTGCTTGGATACCAGCTGACTGGCTGACTGTGGTGACAGCTGGACAGCTGTTCCTTCCCGGAGACGCAGTCACAGAACCATACCACAAAGGGAGGAGGGGTAGAATGTTTCATGTGTCTGTATGAAGTTCCCCGGACGAGGGAAGCTGTCAAAACATAGCAACGGATGTAGCAACGGTTTCTTGAGTCTGAATTTGAGAGAGATGGTACTAAACAGAAACCAGAGTGAGTGAAGCAGCACACAGTTGAGTGAACGCCAGACAGACGTGGATGAGACGCCCACTCTGCTCCTCAAAAAAATAAGCTAATACTTCCAAGACGTAATTCTACATTAAAATGTGTGCTTTATTAATGCAACACCATCCTGTACAATTTGTATTTGAACCCCAACTATTCTGGTCTGTATTCAGGTTTTCCTGATTGAAGATGTTCACATTTTAATTTGAACTTCTAATGAATATTTTACCTCTACATACAAGGTGAAAATGAGGAGAGGGAGGGGTGATTTCAGAAGCAGGGAAGATAATTGGCCAGGCATTAAAATGATGCTGGACTTTGGCACACAAGAGTGACTGCTGGGACGAAAGCCTGTGTAAATTGCAGTCATGTTCAAATAATATGCCTTCATCCTGCCATTTAAATACAGACCTACCTACCATACCTACCCACCCCCGACCCAAAGTTACCTGCTCAATCAACAGAGCACAAATCTTAGGTTAAAAAGCTTGGATCCGTGCCAGTCATTTCTGCCAAAACTTGCACAGCAGGCAATTCATTATGCCACCAAGGGTCAGCAAGTCCTTCAACTCAATAAAAATGTTAATAAAACTAAGAGCTCACAAAAAGGAACGCTGATCCCCCCCCCCTGGTCTCTGAAGATGTGTGTGTGTGTGTGTCAAACTCCAACTGCTCACTGCCAAAGTAGATAATGCATCGCCGTATATGCTACAGCAGGTGGTTTGAACTTATTGGGAAAAAGAACACACAAACACAGATTGAGTCAACCAATAGATCTCCAACCCTCAAACTCAAATCTCCAATTCCATATCCACCCCACTTCATCTAAATACATTTAAATACTATTAGGCAGATTTCACAGGATGGCAGTGGGTTTATAATTATACATGACATCTTTGAGAGATAAAAAGTGATTACTCTGGATGCCAGTCGGGCTGTGAGGGGGGACAGCAAAATGTTTTTGCTTAGCAACCAGTCGTTATCCTCAGGAGTGGATCGAGGTGATCCATCCGTCGAACTCTGGTGGCTCGCCTATCTCCCACCGCCCACCCCCCCTCCATCTCGCTGCCTTCTCCCCGTCCGAATACAAACAGAGATAAAGAACTCCGCAATCGCTCTTGACACACAAATAGGTTAACACAATAAAGCCGGCTTTGACTGGCTCACTCGAGGGAGGAAAGCAATTCCAGCAGCAGGCAGGAGGTAATAAAACAGGCGCTAGAAGTGGGTGTGTTTGTCCATATGTGTCCTCATGCCATTGTTTCTATGTTCCTGACTGTACGTGAGTGAAAGCAGGCACAGAGAAGCCAAGGGGCCTCAGATCTTAATATCGCAAGGATTTCTAACAGTGGGTTTAGCCTAGAAACATATACCAACTACCCCCCCCCCCCCATCCCACCCTCCTCGCGTGCTCTCTCACAAATCTGTCTATAGCTGCAAAATTCAAAACAGGTAAAATTAAATGACTTTTATCTGTGCATGCCTCGGCTTTCCACTCCTTGTCCCCGGTACTAGGACCGGCAATAAAAGATCCAAATCTCCAGAGTTTTATTAAATCGTGTTGCGTTCACGCTGAGCTGGGGAAACAAAGAGGGGTGGCTTCTCCAATTACCATGCCGAACAGACATTCTTTTCTCCAGTCAGTGGAAATTGTATTACTTTTACAGCAATGCCATCGGAATTGGGTAACGGACTCAATTTTCTTTTGTCACAGACGCTAACGGTCGCTGTGTCACCCCCGTATAAGTAGTATCCATTTGCAACAATCAAGTCATGTAGCCATTGTCACACACTCCCAAAGCCAGGCTTCTGAACACATTACAATCCCTATCGCTTTGAATGATATATCTGAATTCGCTGAGCAAAATTGCAGTATGTAGTTTATTTCTGAATGACTGCATTCTAATTAAACAAAATAGAACTATGAGACATCCATACTGCTGAAGCCAATCTACAGCACAGGCCCTGAGGGCATAGGATGACCTAGGTCATTCACATAGGGCCTCAAACCCCTGTGTAAAACGGCCAATATGTAAAGAGCACTTGGCTCCCATAGCCAGAGCTACCTAATCATTAAGGAAATGAATAAAAAAATGGCAGACAAAAGTTCAACCCATTTAGGTCATATGGCTATTCGCAATTTTTACAATCATTGGCTCTGTTTATTCTTGCTGACAGCTCCAACAACCAGGTGATCAACCAATCAGCAGATGAAAAGACATGTAAAGTGCGGGCTTCTGTCAACGGAGAATGTCCAAAGCATAAAGACAAAACGTCCCACAAGGAAGGGCAAACTGACCAAAATCAAATAGAGACGGAGATTAGGATGAGATGCAGTTCCTTGTTGCATTAAAGTTTGATCTTCCTCAATAAACGAGGGGAATCAGATAGTTCCCGTTCCAGATTAAAGTACACCAGCATTGGGGGAAGATAGATTAAATCAGACGCTTGCACGAGATTAAAAAAAAAAAACATCCCTTGCTGCTTCTGGTATGGAAACAACTGGCGATAAAGAGTTCAGGAGATAATACGCAACGCGGGAAAACACAACAGCAAATCAAACGGCATCCAAGCCTCAACGAATCAAAGCTTCCTTCATGCATAATTGTTGATGAGGCCAAGACACACACACAGGTTTCTGGAGGAATGAATGGCCCTAATATCCAAGGCTTTAGCGCAATGCAGAGGTGTAAGGAACCCCTTTTGGCTCAAGCACACCCCCAGAATGAAAACAATTGCTATATAGCCTTTTTAATGCACTGCTGAGGTGGCTTCAGTGAGCTTTTGAGTTGAGTTATCATTGTGCTGTGTCTCCATGGTCCCCCTCTCTCCCGCTCACAATCCTTGAGATCAATGTCATCACCAGGGTGATTTGAGAGCAGCCAGAACTGTCACACATGACAAATCAATGTTACCATGAGGCAAGGCCAGAGAGGCATCGTTTTTAAAGGAGAACAAATTTGCAGTTGGAGAGCTTGTCAGATTTGTTTTATCCTCTCCCTCTGTTGGAAAGTTTTGGCGGCAACACGTACTTCCTTCACTCCGACTCGATTGGTTATAAACCTAGCAATATTCTGTATTGCCGCCTCAGCAGCTGAGAGTATTTCATTCAGCCTATTGATCTTCGTTGTGCAAACCTGAAACGTACAGGATTCACATAACTATCCTTACTGGGGACAAGGATCTCTCGGAGATTCCATCTTGTATCTTAAATTCATAACTGCATTCTGTATGTTAGGGTTTTATAGGACCCTTTTTGAGAGCTGGTTAGCTTATCACTGAGTAGGAATAGAGTGTCAACTGAGCCTGGTTCCATACTGTTGGATGTGTTAGTTATACTATAGTTTCACTCTTGATCCTGATGAAAAGCCCACTGCCTGCCAATGACTATGGGTTACAGTGGATGAACACTTGTTTGGGCACATCACCAACCTGTCCTCACAGTCCAAGGCAAGGTAATCATGTCTTGAGATTACCTGAAGGCACAGATATAATAAGGCTTAGAGAACAAAACCAGCTCGCCAACACACAGCAGCCAGTGGAAACACTGCAGGGTGGCATAAGCAATCAGGACTCACATATTTTTCTCTCTGCACTCTTAAATCCAAAAAGAGCCAATGTCTTCTGTTTCTCTCACCAGTTTTCTAAAATAAAAATGAGTGGGTCCTAGGCCGTCAAACAGGGCAACAAGAAGGAGACGGCTGATATCAGTAGCCAAAAAGGAGGTGATATTGGGGGTGATTATAGAATTGATAGAAACAGATGTGATAAAAACTTTGGCAACAAATTAAAAATTAAATAGAATTATGTTGTTAGGACGTGAGATGTTGTCATGACTCATGTACATCATTCTGGTCCAACATCAACCTTATCCTTTAACAACAATCATTTCAGCCTCATTAAAGACCCAAGGAATGTCAAAACCACATGCCTGAAACGTGGTAAACTGTAACATATGATCGATCGTTCCTTAATCTTCACAAGTGGGCTAGACAAACCTCCTCTCTTTTTGTGTCCTTACATTGTTTGAAAATACAGTACGAACTAGCCACATCGACCGATCCATTTCCTGTTTAAGCCGTATTGTGCTAAGGCAGCAAGATCAGGGAAGAAATAGTGTCACTGAAGATACTATAGCGCCACTTGAGACGGACCACACCCAGGTTCCATCCTTCCTGACACTACCAACCACATGGGGATATGCACATAGCATATTACCTGTACCTCAAAATGGCAAACAATACAGGGCTGCTTGTAACACAAACCAATGCTCAAGGGAACATCTTTCTTTCATTCGTGTTCATTCATATGTAAATTGTTAACACAAATAATTGTGCACACTGTAGTCGGAGCAAATATATACAGTACACCAACTTCCCTGCAAGAGGAACTCTTTGATCAATATCTAATGAGATGCCGTTTGGACGCCCTTGAGAGAGAAGGTTCATGGACCTAACTCCCAAATGCCCATGTGTCACATTACATTTTTTGCCTAAATGTATTTCCTGGAAAGAAAGAAGCAACTTAATATTGTCAGTGGTTGTGGAAGCTGTGCCACAAGATGAAGATATGAAAAGCAGTGATCCTTCCCTATACTTCCATATACAAATTATAGCCTATACAGAATAAATCAAACACCTCTATCTGGAAAACAAATGTGCTATTGCGTTGCTGTAAATATATCACAAATAATTATGTTGGCACAGTAAGCTTATTTTATATTGAAGATAAACCAACGCAGAGGATTTAAAAAATATCATACAAGGTATGTTTGCAGTGGCACTGCACACACTGTGCTAGTTGGGTTTTGTTGCCTCCGGGTCTGCATTTAGACAATCAAACCATAGTGGGATATAAAAAAGATGAATACATAGAACAGGAAATTAAAGTTTAGCTATTATAAAGATATTCATGAGCAAACCTTACTAATTCCCACATGACTGCAGTTAATAAGCAAGGAGTACAGTGCATTCACGCCAATGCTATCAATCAAATCCAAATAATATTTCAGTGTTGGAAATTGAAATAGTGCTTGGAATTGCTTAGTATAACTTCTGTTTTAATATCTTGCCAAAATGTAATCTGTCCTTCAACCAATATTCTGTGCACATTAAGGATACTTGTTGAAAGTTCAGCCAACAGCATCAGGTTTGTTCTGCTTTTTAGATGGTTTTGGGAAGGCAATTAATCTAAACAAAGATGGACTTTGAAAGATAGGCTAGTCTTATTGCACTTACCCAACGTAGTGTTGAGTTTACCTAGGATGGAACCATCTTAACCTTTCACTGCAATTGGCTAAATCAGGGTCACACAGAGGGTTTCTGGGTAATCTTAAAACAAATCTACTTGGAAACAAAAGTATACACCTCAAACACATGGTTATGGGCTTAAAAAAATAGAAGACACCTGTACCATGTCAGATATATAGCTAAAATGTATTAAAAAGTTTGAGTTTGCATCCCAATATTACACTTTATATACATTACAGAAGACTGAAATATAACAAAACCATTTGACATAGAAACACCGGATGTTCTGAGTTTAAAAAATAAATGTTGATTCATTATGAAAAATATGAATAACATTCCACTCGTGAGACCACTAGAGTGCTTTGATCATTCGACCACAGCTAGAATCTTTAGTTTCTACATGCATTTTTGGACGTACTGTATAAATTAACGATATACAGTGCCTTCAGAAAGTATTCATAGCCCTCGACTACAGCCTGAAAAAAATACATATTTTTTCCCCCTCACCCATCTACACATAACACCCCATAATAAAATCAAAACATGTTTTTAGAAATGTGCAAATTTATTGAAAATTAAAAAATAAAAATCTCATTTACATAAGTATTCACACCCCTAAGTCTATACATTGCAGAATAACCTTTGGCAGCGATTACAGCTATGAGTCTTTGTGTAAATCTCTAAGAGCTTTCCACACCTGGATTGTGCAACATTTGCCCAAGTTCTGTCAAATGAGTTGTTGATCATAGCTAGACAATCATTTTCAGCTCTTGCCATAGATTTAACTAGATTTAAGACAAACGGTTACTTGGCCACTCAGGAACATTCACAGTCTTCTTGGTAAGCAACTCCAGTGTAGATTTGGCCTCGTGTTTTAGGTTATTGTCCTGCTGAAAGGTGAATTCATCTCCCAGTGTCTGGTGGAAGCAGACTGAACCAAGTATTCCTCCATTCCATGTATTTTTTATCCTGAAAAATTCCCCAGTCAATTGCAAGCATACCCATAACATGGTGCAGCCACCAATATGCTTGAAACTGTGGAAAGTGATGCCCAGTAAAGTGTTGCATTGGATTTGCCCCAAACATAACACTTTGTATTTAGGACAAAAAGTGAATTGCTTTGCCACATTTTTTGCAGTACTACTTTAGTGCCTTGTTTCAAACATGATGCATGTTTTGGAATATGTCTTTCATTATTTTCACTGTCAATTAGGTTAGTATTGTGGAGCAACTACAACATTTTTGAGGGATCTTACAGATAATTGTATGTGTGGGGTAGAGAAGAAAAAAAAATCATGCTAAACACTGACATTATGGGGTATAAATGTAATCAATTTTAAATTCTGTTAGAGTCAAGGAATGTGAATACTTTCTGAAGGCACTGTATGCCAATTCATTCTTGAAGAATAGAAATGCCTCAACCGCTTAGTTTAACTGTTGTACCCCATCAGATGCAAAATGCTTTACTCTGAAATGTAAACAAAACACTGCACAGCCTCAAAACATGGTTCAAACTATACATTTAATACCATTGATGGCCAGTGCATTAATCCATAGTGCTGTCTGATTTTGAGAGTGGTTACATTTCTCCAGACCAATCCCTCAGCATTTTAGCCCAACAGGGGCAGGGAGATTTCTTTGTTATGGTTTCAATTAAGGATTAATTGAATTTATAAAAAAAATTACAATAGAAACCTTGCTTTAGTTATTTTCTTTATGGATTTAGAATCCTGTGAATGAGATTACGACAGTAAAAACAATCAGCTGGGATATTTATTTTTGAATAAAATATGTCAGGATACTTAGTATCAAAATCCCAATTCCTAAGTAAACTCTTTAAGGCCACCATGTTTATTTTCAGCCTTCAGAGCAGGTAAGAGTCATGATATTTAGTTAAAAAAACAGAGCCAAAACAAAATCCAGGAGGTAAATCACTGACCTAGCCTACATATTAGGCTGTCCTTCTAGCACCAGTAGCTAGCCCCATCCTCCCCAGCTACCATCATGTTGAGTTAAGGTAAGGATTATGCTGGGGAGACTATTTGTTTTTGGTGAAGAGCAGCCGCAGCGCTAATATGAACACAATTTGCTCAGCGGGTCGTAGACACCGAGTGGAGGAAGTAAATGAGGCGGCTCTGCCCCCTCAGGTGAAGCCTCGGCCTCATACATCACCCAATGTTTTATTCAATAGTAGCAAACAGGCGCCGTGCTATGCTATAGCAGGTGCCGCACAGGGCTGGTGACTCTAGGAGCCTGGCCCTGGATGTAGAGGGGCCCCATGTTAGATTATCAATGAGCAAGCGAGGGAAGGGAAAAGCTTCACTCTGCTCAACTGAAGGCTTCTCCACTATCCAGCCACTGAAACAATGCAGAGATTGCTTAAAGTATCTAAGGCCTGAAGTGGTCTATGAATAAATGGATTATCCAGGCGTATTAGCTAGCCACAAACTTCAGGATTTCCACATTGGGAAAAAAACGATTTGCTTAAATTAGGGTTTGTGTGTCCATTGTAATGGCTGCAATGGAACCAAACACATGGAAACAACACATTTGATTCCATTCCATTGATTCAATTCCAAACATTGCAATCAACCTGTCCTCCTATAGCTCCTCCCACCAGCCGCCTCTGGTGTGTGTGCGTGTGCGCCCTAATGGTCCCCATGTTAAATCCTAAACAGATAAAAAATATAATATAAATGTTTCCTGTCAGCACCTGCTGTTTACAACACGTTCTAATTAAGCAATAAGGCACAAGGGGGTGTGGTATATGGCCAATATACCACAGCTAAGGGCTGTTCATGGCCATATACCACAAACCCCCAAGGTGCATTATTGCTGTCATAAACTGGTTATCAACGTAATTAGAGCATTAAAAAGGATGAAATAGTATGAATAAATTCATCAAAATAACATTTACGAAAATGTCAATGTGTTGGTAACATATTGTATAAACGGGTCTAACACCCGTGTCAATATATCCTCCAAACACAGGCATTATTACTTAAATAATGCCAGAGAAGCTGGTGTCGAGGAAATATTGACACGGCTGTTAGACGCGAGACTGTCGCAACAACGGGGGTTTGTAGAAACATTAGACTGTCTCCTGACAAACATTTTGCAACATTGTTCCAATATTGAAATTCGATCTCCACTGTCCTGCTGAGAATGTACGCGTCAGGACAAGACTGTCATCTTTTCTCAGCTAGTCGAAATTATGAATCGGCATAATTCGGAAAGTATTCAGACCATTTACTCAGTACTTTGAAGCACCTTTGGCAAGGATTACAGCCTCGAGCCTTCTTGAGTATGAAGCTACCAAGCTTGGCACACCTGTATTAGGGGAGTTTCTCACATTCTTCTCTGCCGATCCAGTCAAGCTCTGTTAGGTTGGACAGGGAGTGTTGCTGTACAGCTATTTTCAGGTCTCGGGTTCAGCTATGTTCGATCTGGTTCAAGTCCGGGCTCTGGCTGGGCCACTCAAGGACATTCAGAGACTTGTCCCGAAGCCACTCCTGCATTGTCTTGGCTGTGTGCTTAGGGTCGTTTCCCTGTTGGAAGGTGAACCTTAACCCCAGTCTGAGGTCCTGAGCACTCTGGAGCAGGTTCTCGTCAAGGATCTCTCTGTACTCTGCTCCGTTCATCTTTCCCTTTATCCTGACTAGTCTCCCAATCCCTGCCACCACCATAATTCACCATCGGAATGGTGCCAGGTTACCTCCAGACGTGACGCTTGGCATTCAGGCCAATGAGTTCAAATCAAATTTGTCACATACACATTTAGCAGGTTTTATTGCGGGTGTAGCAAAATACTTGTGTTTCTAGCTCCAACAGTGCAATAATATCTAACAATAAACACAACCTAAAATTAAAAGAGCGGAATTAAGGAATATATATATATTAGGATGAGCGATGTTGGAGTGGCATAGACTAAAATACAGTAGAATAGAATACATTATATACATGAGATGAGTAAAAGCAAAAATATGTAAACATTATTAAAGTGATCAGTGATTAAGTCTATGTATATGGGGCAGCAGCCTCTAAGGTGCAGGGTTACGTAACTGGGTGGAAGCCGCCTAGTGATGGCTATTTAACGGTCTGATGGCCTATAGATAGGAAGCTGTTTTCAGTCTCTCGGTCCCCGCTTTGATGCACCTGTACTGACCTCACCTTCTAGATGATAGCGGGGTGAACAGGCAGTGGCTCGGGTGGTTGTTGTCCTTGATTATCCATTTGTCCTTCCTGTGACATCGTGTGCTGTAGGTGTCCTGGAGGGCAGGTAGTTTGCCCCCAGTGACACGTTGGGCAGACCGCACCACCCTCTGGAGAGCCCTACGGTTGTGGGCGGTGCAGTTGCCATACCAGGCTGTGATACAGCCCGACCGGAGGCTCTCTATTGTGAATCTGTAAAAGTTTGAAGGTTTTAGGTGCCAAGTCAAATTTTTTCAGCCTCCTGAGGTTGAAGAGGCTCTGTTGCGCCTTCACCACACTGTCTGGGTGGACCATTTCAGATCGTCAGTGATGTGTACACCGAGGAACTTGAAGCTTTCCAACTGCTCCACTGCGGTCCCGACGATGTGGATAGGGGCGTGCTCCCTCTGCTGTTTCCTGAAGTCCAAGATCAGCTCCTTTGTTTTGTCGACATTGAGAGAGAGGTTATTTTCCGGGCACCACACACACCCAGTGCCCTCACCTCCTCTCTCTAGGCCGTCTCGTCATTTTTGGTAATCAGGCCTACTACTGTTGTGTCGTCTGCAAACTTGATGATTGAGTTGGAGGGGTGCGTGGCCACACCATCATGGGTGAACAGGGAGAACAAGAGGGGGCTGAGCATGCACCCTTGTGGGGCCCCTGTGTTGAGGATCTGCAAAGTGGAGGTGTTGTTTCCTACCTTCACCACCTGGGGGTGGCCCGTCAGGAAGTCCAGGACCCAGTTGCACAGGGCGGGGTTCAGACCCAGGGCCCCGAGTTTAATGATGAGCTTGGAGGGTACTATGGTGTTGAATGCTGAGCTATAGTCAATTAACAGCATTCTTACATAGGTATTCCTCTTGTCCAGATGGCATAGAGTAGTGTGCAGAGCGTTGGCAATTGCATCGTCTGTGGACCTATTGGGGCGGTAAGCAAATTGAATTGGGTCTAGGGTGTCAGGTAAGGTAGAGGTGATATGATCCTTAAACTAGCCTCAAAGCACTTCCTGATGACAGAAGTGAGTGCAACGGGGCAAAAATGATTTAGTTCAGTTAACTTTGCTTTCTTGGGTACAAGAACAATGGTGGACATCTTGAAGCAAGTGGGGACAGCAGACTGGGATAGGGAGAGATTGAATATGTCCGTAAACAATCCAGCCAGCTGGTCTGCACATGCTCTGAGGACGCCTTCTGGGCTGGCAGCCTTGCGAGGGTTAACACACTTAAATGTCTTACTCACGTCAGCCACAAAAAAGGAGAGCCCACGGAGTGCCCACAGTCCTTGGTAACAGGACGCGTCGTGGCACTGTTATCCTCAAAGCGGGCGAAGGTGTTTAGCTTGTCCGGAAGCAAGACGTCGGTGTCCGCGACGTGGCTGGTTTTCTCTTTGTAGTCCGTGATTGTCTGTAGACCCTGCCACATGAGTCTTGTGTGTCTGAGCCGTTGATTTGCGACTCCACTTTGTATCTATACTGACGTTTTGCCTGTTTGATTGCCTTACTGAGGGAACAACTACACTGTTTGTATTCTGCCATTTTCCCATTCACCTTGCCATGGTTAAATGCGGTGGTTCGGGCTTTCAGTCCTGCACGAATGCTGGCATCTAGCCACGATTTCTGGTTAGGGTAGATTTTAATAGTCAGTGGGTACAACATCTCCTATACACTTCCTGATAAACTCAGTCACCGTATCTGTGTATTTGTCAATGTTATTCTCAGAGGCTACCCGGAACATATCCCATTCCGCGTGATCAAAACAATATTAAAGCGTGGATTCCGATTGGTCAGACCAGCATTGAATAGTCCTCATCACGGGTACTTCCTGTTTGAGTTTCTGCTTATAGGAAGGGAGGAGCAAAATGGAGACGTGATCAGATTTGCCGAAGGGAGGGTGGGGAAGGGCCTT
The DNA here is from genome assembly GCF_016432855.1 of Salvelinus namaycush. Classification (NCBI taxonomy): domain Eukaryota; kingdom Metazoa; phylum Chordata; class Actinopteri; order Salmoniformes; family Salmonidae; genus Salvelinus; species Salvelinus namaycush. Next base: position 11,104,143 of record NC_052324.1, on the reverse strand, counting down.
GTAGGCATCCTGGAAGTTGAAGTAGCACTGGTCGAGTGTTTTAGCAGCGCACGTACTACAGTCAATGTGTTGATAGGACTTCAGTAGCGTTTTCCTCAAATTTGCTTTGTTAAAATCCCCCAGCTACAATAAATACGGCCTCGGGATATGTGGTTTCCAGTTTGCATGAAGTCCAGGGTAGTTCTTTGAGGGCCGTTGTGGTATCAGCTTGATGGGGAATATACACGGCTGTGACTATAACCGAAGAGAATTCTCTTGGGAGGTAATACTGTCAGCATTTGATTGGGAGGTATTCTAGGTCGGCTGAACAAAATGACTTGAGCTTCTGTATGTTATCACAATCACACCATGAGTTGTTAATCATGAAACATACACCCCTGCCTTTCTTCTTCCCGGAGAGTTCTTTATTCCTGTCTGCGCGATATGGTGAGAACCCAGCTGGCTGTATGGACAAAGACAGAATATCCTGGGAGAGTCATGTTTCCTTGGAACAGATTATGTTACAATCCCTGATGTCTCTATGGAAGGAAATTCTCACCCTGAGCTCGTCTACTTTATTATCCAGAGACTGAACATTAGCAAGTAATTTACTAAGAAGTGGTGGATGGTGTGCGCACCTCCTTAGTCGGACTAGAAAGTCCACTCCGAATACCTCTTTTCCACCGGTGGTGTTTTGACTCAGCCTCTGGAATCAGTTCAATTGCCCGGGGGGTTACGAACAAAGGATCCAATTCAGGAAAGTCATATTCCCGGTCGTAATGCTGGTGAGTTACCGCCGCTCTGACATCCAAAAGTTATTTTGCAATAAAACATTTCCTGGGCTCATAATGTAAGAAATAACACACAAAAACAAAATACTGCAAAGTTGCTTAGGAGCTAGAAGCAGAGCTGCCCTATCTGTCGGCATCATCCCAATCCAAACCTTGATTTCATCAGACCAGAGAATCTTGTTTCTCATGGTCTGAGAGTCCTTTAGGTGCCTTTTGACAAACTCCAAGCGGCCTGTCATGTGCTTTTTACTGAGGAGTGGCTTCCGTCTGGCCACTCTACAGTAAAGTCCTGATTTGTGGAGTGCTGCAGAGATGGTTGTCCTTCTGAAAGGTTCTCATCTCCACAAAGTAACTCTGGAGCTCTTTTAGAGTGACCATTGGGTTCTTGGTTACCACCCTGACCAAGGCCCTTCTCCCCCGATTGCTCGGTTTGGCCAGGTGGCCAACTCTAGGAAGATTCTTGGTGGTTCCAACTTCTTCCATTTAAGAATGATGGAGACCACTGTGTTCTTGGGGACCTTCAATGATGCAGAAATTTTTTGGTACCCTTCCCCAGATCTGTGCCTCGACACAATCCTGTCTCGGAGCTCTGCGGGCAATTCCTTTGACCACGTGGCTTGATTTTTGCTCTAACATGCACTGTCAACTGTGGGACCTTATATAGACAGGTGTGTGCCTTTCCCAATCATGTCCAATCAAGTTGGAAAAACATATCAAGGATGCTCAATGGAAACAGGATGCACCTGAGCTCAATTTCGAGTCTCATAGAAAAGAGTCTGAATACTCATGTAAATAAGGTATGTTTTATTTTTAAATAAAATTAGCAAAAATGAGCCAAAACCCCATTTTCGCTTTGTCTTTTATTTATTTATTCATTTTTATTTAACCAGGCAAGTCATTTAAGAATTTGTTCTTACTTACAATGACGGCCTAGGAACAGTGGGTTAACTGCCTTGTTCAGGGGCTGAACGACAGATTTTTACTTTGTCAGCTCGGTGATTTGATCTAGCAACCTTTCAGTTACTGGCCCAACGCTGTAACCACTAGGTTACCTGTTTCATTATGGGGTATTGTATGTAGATTGACAAGGGAGTTTAGGGCTAAGGTCTAGTTTCCTGAATTTCTGCTGACTGATGTGCCCAAAGTAAACTGCTTGTTACTCAGGCCCAGAAGCCGGGATAAGCATATACTCGGTAGCATTGCATAGAAAACAGTTTAACATTTCTAAAACTGTTAAAATAATGTCTGAGACTATAACAGAATTGATATGGCAGGCTAAAATCCCAAGAAAATCCAACCAGAATTATTTTATTTTTAGCTCCCAGGCTCTTATTATGGAAACCTATTGTTTCTATGTACATCCGTCTCCGAGATTGAAAATCCTATGGCTTCCACTAGATGTCAGTCTTTATTCAAGGTTTCAGGATTATTTTTTGAAAAACAAAGTATTGAGTTTTTGTTAGGGGACCACCTGAAGAAAATCAGTCTTTCGGCGTGCGAGGGAGTCAGTCTTTCGGCGCGCGCTTATGAATTTTCCTTTCCTATTGAACATACTACTTTCCGTATGAAATATTATAGTTTATTTACATTTTAGAGTACCTGAAGATTAAATAGAAATGTCGTTTAACTTGTTTGGATGAAGTTTAGCGGTAGCTTTTTGGACTCCTTTGTCTGCATGTTGAACGAGTGGATTACTGAAATCAATGGTGCCAACTAAAGACTTTTTGGGATATAAAGAAGGATTTTATCAAACAAAACAACCATTCATGTTGTAGCTGGAACCCTTGGGATTGCAAACAGAGGAAGATCTTCAAAGGTAAGTAATTTATTTAAATCGCCATTTGTGATTTTGTGAAGCCTGTGCTGGTTGAAAAATATGTTGATGTGGGGCACCGTCCTCAGACAATCGCATGGTATGCTTTCGTCCTAAAGCCTTTTTGAAATCTGAAAAGGCAGTTAGATTAACAAGAAGTTATGCTTTTAAATGATATAAGACACTTGTATATTCATGAATGTTTAACATTACGAATATTTATTGGAATTGCGCACCCTCCAATTTCACCGGATGTTGTCGGCAGGTGTCCCGCTAGCGGAACACCTAGCCTTAAGTTAATTAATTAATACATTTTAGAATAAGGCTGTAACGTAACAAAATGTGGAAAAAGTCAAGGGGTCTGAAAATTTTTCAAATGCACCATGTACAAAGAAGTATCAATAGAAAAACAGGTCAAACGAAAGTAAATGCAGGATGTTTTTCATCGGCAAGGACTGGGAAACTGGTCAGAATTGAAGGAATGATGGATGCGCTAAATACAAGGAAAGTGAGGGAAACCCGTTTCAGTCTCCCAGAGACTTGAGACTGGGACATAGGTTCACCTTCCAGCAGGACAATGATCCAAAGCATAATGCTAAAGCAACACTTGAATGGTTTAAGGGGAAACATTTAACTGTCTTGGAATGGCCCAGTCAAAGCCCAAACCTCAATCCAATTGAGAATCTGTGGTATGACTTAAATATTGCTGTACACCAGCATAACTCATCCAACTTGAAGGAGCTGGAGCAGTTTGCCTTGAAGAATGGGCAAAAATCCCAGTGGCTAGATGTGCCAAGTTTATAGAGACATACCCCAAGAGACTTGCAGCTGTAATTGCTGCAAAAGGTGGCTCTACAAAGTATTGACTTTTGGGAGGGGGGGGGGGGGGGTGAATAGTTATGCACGCTCAAGTTCTGTTTTTTAGTCTTGTTTCTTTCACAAGAAAAAATATTTGGCATCTTCAAAGTGGTAGGCATGCTGTGTAAATCAAATGATACAACCCCCCCAAAAAATATGTTTTATTCCAGGTTGTAAGGCAACAAAATAGGAAAAAATGCCAAGGGGGTGAACACTTTCGCAAGCCACTGTAAGAGCATTGCCATTAAGAAAGGACGACTGGCTCGCATCCATAGATATAGAACAACAAAAAATGGGTCCATCTCAAACAACCTAGCTAACTGATAGAATGAATGGCCAGCAGGTTTGGCTAGCATCTATAGATGTATCGGGACTAGGCCTATAGTTTTGTTGAGGGATGAAATAGTAGCCTATGAATACATTTATCAAAATGTATTTAATACTTTGGTAACCCTTTGTGGGAAAGCTATTGTATACTCAAAGTTGTGTTAAACGACTTTAGCACGCTGTGCTAATCTAAAGTAGCCTACACGGCCATGCCTCAAAACCTATGACCGCAGCACAGCGGTTCTAAAAATAAATCGTTTAGCACGCCCTCTCATGAACAATTGCTTTAATCTGAAACATTCGGACTATTTCCCCATTTTAGATTAGAGATAGTCAAACTGCGGATTTAGTCTTGGAAACTGTTCTTAGGCACATGTACTCCTCTGGCATAGTTTATACTTAATAGCTACATCGAATGGGACAGTGGTAGGCCTACCGGTAACACTAGGCATAGGTTACAAGGACCAACTGAAAAAGTTCTGAGGAATTACTCACTGGTGATGCTCTTTCATTTGAGGAAGAGAACATCGGAGAGCTCTGATCAACATCAGTGTATGACATGAACTATTTACAGAAACGCAGCGCCAGTTACACTTAAGGGGAAATCATTAATTTCCGGTGAAACTATATTTACCCACGGCTGATTAAAAATTATACGACGCATGGGGGCATACAGAAAGGAATTTCACACCCTAATTCTGAGCCTACTGTGCCAGTGCCTTGCTTGCATAGCCCACTTCCCGGCAATATACTTAATTGCTCCCAATCCTTGAAATACTACACATCAAAGCAGATCCTAAAGCCATTCAGTAACTGACATCGATTTTACAACGCTTCCTTTATTGTAGGTTAGACTATGCATGAAAACAAAGGTTTTCTAGCTATCCTATCCCAGAATCCTATCAACATCTATGCACCGTAGACCGAGCATTTTACGTCCTCATTCTATTTTCTTACAACACTATCCATCAATTGTTATACACTGTGATGTCCTTCACTCCATCCATCAATTATGATATGCGGACATGTCGCCAAATGACCCAAACTGCCATTAGGCTGCAACAAATTCCCAAATTTACGCAAGCGATGAATTTATTACTAGGCAGATATGGTTTTGGCAGGTGAAGATGTAGTTAGAAAGGGGAACATATTTACCATAAATTGTTTCGTATTGCAGACTAGAATCCCATGCAGGTTAACTGGCGTTGAGCAGTCTGCTTTCAGAGCGTTGCCGTCCAGAGAGTAATCAAAAACGTTTCATCCCACTCTCCAAAACCACAAAACCACTCGTCGTTGATCAGCAATACAGTTTATTCTGCCCTTTTCAGTAGAGTGAATCGGATTCCAAACCGGAAAACCCAATAGTTAAGATAATTGCTCTTTCTGTCAAGGAACAATATTGTAACTGATACGTTTCGTTTCCTGGACTGGACGACGGTGTATTAAAATAACAGGTCGGCAAATCCAGGAGCGTTGCGTGTCAATCTCTCCAGTTAAACGGTGGTTTCACCTAACGCATAGCATACTCAACCTTTCGCCCTCCGAAACAAAGTAGCCTGTCAAAATTATCCGCTTTCGTGTTCTTTCTTCTCCTCGTTTCCTGGATAATATCTCCAAAAAGCCTTGTCACAAAACAGAATTGTCAATCCAAAATAATTGATATAGTTTAGGCTATTGGCAAAGTGTTTCGCCTATTTAGTCTAATCAATCTGGATTTGTCAAAAATACAAAATGTTTCAACGTAGTCTATGGCACCGAGTAACCGTACAGATTCCAAAGCTTGGCTTTGAAACAAATGCAGCTGTTGGAAATAAATGAATAGGTGCAATTAAATCCTGGGCGATGAAGCTCTTTTCGTCTTTTACACTTTCTCTGGCGATGTCTGGGCTAGAGCCTATCAGAAACCTCTGTCCTCCCGGTTACAGACTCGGATTTCCAATTGAGGTGACAAAACAAGCTCTAAACATTCCTCTGCGTTGTTCCTCTCTTTCATCTAAATACCAAGCGATATCGATAATGTTAGTCTGTTTCAGGCAGCTCACTGCGCTTCGAGATGCTGTCTTCTCCGTATGCCGAGCTGCCCAAACTGACAATAACCGGAACGATGCAGACTCTCCCAGCTCTTCAGACCGCCCACCAACCAATCATTGCACTGAGGGAATTGAAACGTTTGCACGGGTTAGCCTATCATTGGTAATTGGGGATTGTTACCACGGTGACGCCGTCAGCGTCCAGGCGTCTTTATTGAAACCACGTTGTTTATTCGCGGAAAATCTATCCAATTTAATGAAATTAGTAGACTAGTTGCCTAGAATGCAGAGATTCAGTCTAGGCGCCTAGACTGCACATTGTAAATAAGAAACGTGAATCCGTTTATTATAGCCCCTATAATAAACGGAATACAAGGCTTGACCATTCTCTCTTTATTATAGGCATAATAAAGCCCTCATAAGGGTCTCCTAATTTACGAAGGAGAAGCCATATACAGTAAATGTAGGCCTATTGTGTGCTTTAAACTCTTATTACAATTAGCCTATATATGTAACAAACTGTCTCATGGTTTTCACCATTTTTCAAACAAATGCCAGAGCCTGCTGCTGTGAACACTAAATAGGCATAGCCTGGCAACATAGGAGAGAGCAACCCAAACCACATATTAAAAACCATCTGTTAACCTTTCCCATTTTTTGAAATACTTTAATTAAGACATCTTATTACATGTAGCATCCACAATAAAAATTTAAATTAAATAACGTACTCTGTCCACTTGAATTTGACCCCAACACCTTCTTGTCTATCCATCATTGGAATTCTGCTTGCTAAAATGCATTCCACATTTAGGAAACTATCTTAATGAACACAGGGAGCTACATGGAGTTTGCAGTGAGTGACGTGAGGGCATCTCCACAAGCACTCTGTCCAGCCGACAGCCCGGCACACACATACAGACCCTGCTGAAACACACAAAAGCAGTACAGGCAATCACATCATGGCCTCTCATAATAAGCTGACGCTGGGAAGTGGGTGATGCAGCCCTCAGCTTATGCCAGTGCCGATAAGAGCCTGAAAGTATTACCTCGCTGTGGCAGCCCGTTCTTCCAGAAATCCATCCTGAGCCAGGTCATCAATTCTGCCCTATCTGATTGCTCACCAATCCCCCTTGCACTGGCAGTTCCATGCTATGTTACTGGCTGTCCTGGCCCTTCCCTTGAAAATACTCTGTATGACTTGCACTTTCATGCTAGTCTCAGTGGGCTAAAAAGTAACGTCTCTTTGGAGAATACATACAGTATGTTGTCATGTTTTGTCTTTCATCATGTCTTGTCCCTGTGCTTCCCTCTGCTGGTCTTATTAGGTTCTTTCCCTCTTTCTCTCTCTCTATCGTTCCGTTCCTGCTCCCAGCTGTTTCTCATTCTCCTAACGACCTCATTTACTCTTTCACACCTGTCCCCTATTTTGCCCTCTGATTAGAGTCCCTATTTCTCCCTCTGTTTTCCGCTTCTGTCCTTGTCGGATTCTTGTTTGACGTTTGCTGTTCCTGTGTCCTTGTTCCGCCCTGTCGTGTTCTTTGCCTTCTTCAGATGCTGCGTGTGAGCAGGTGTCAATGTCAGCTACGGCCAGTGCCTTCCTGAAGCGACCTGCAGTCTGTGGTCGCGTCTCCAGTCGTTCCTCTCTGTTGACGAGAGGATAGTATCCAGGAGAATCATTATTTGTTTTATTCTGGAATAAAGACTCTGTTACTATTACGTCGCTTTTGGGTCCTCATTCTGCAGCACAACAGAAGAATCCGACCAAGAATGGACCCAGCGACTACGGATTCTCGCAACACTGCCGTCGAGATCCAGGGAGCAATGCTCGGCAGACACGAGCAGGAATTGTCTGCTGCTCGTCATGCCGTTGAGACCCTGTCCGCTCAGGTCTCCGATCTCTCAGGACAGTTTCAGAGTCTTCGTCTCGTGCCACCAGCTACTTCCTGGTCTTCCGAGTCTCCAGAACCTAGGGTTAATAACCCACCATGTTACTCTGGGCAGCCCACTGAGTGTCGCTCCTTTCTCACCCAGTGTGATATTGTGTTCTCTCTCCAGCCCAACACATACTCAAGAGAGAGAGCTCGGATCGCTTACGTCATATCACTCCTTACTGGTCGGGCTCGGGAGTGGGGCACAGCTATCTGGGAGGCAAGGGCTGAGTGTTCTAACGTTTATCAGAACTTTAAAGAGGAGATGATACGTGTTTTTGATCGTTCAGTTTTTGGGAAAGAGGCTTCCAGGGCCCTGGCTTCCCTATGTCAAGGTGATCGATCCATAACGGATTACTCTATAGAGTTTCGCACTCTTGCTGCATCCAGTGACTGGAACGAGCCGGCGTTGCTCGCTCGTTTTCTGGAGGGACTCCACGCTGAGGTTAAGGATGAGATTCTCTCCCGGGAGGTTCCCTCCAGCGTGGACTCTTTGATTGCACTCGCCATCCGCATAGAACGACGGGTAGATCTTCGTCACCGAGCTCGTGGAAGAGAGCTCGCGTTAACGGTGTTTCCCCTCTCCGCATCTCAACCATCTCCTCCCACCGGCTCAGAGACTGAGCCCATGCAGCTGGGAGGTATTCGCATCTCGACTAAGGAGAGGGAACGGAGAATCACCAACCGCCTTTGCCTCTATTGCGGTTCTGCGGGACATTTTGTCATGTCATGTCCAGTAAAAGCCAGAGCTCATCAGTAAGCGGAGGGCTACTGGTGAGCGCTACTACTCCTGTCTCTCCATCAAGATCCTGTACTACCTTGTCGGTCCATCTACGCTGGACCGGTTCAGCTGCTTCCTGCAGTGCCTTGATAGACTCTGGGGCTGAGGGTTGTTTTATGGACGAAGCATGGGCTCGGAAACATGACATTCCTCTCAGACAGTTAGGGAAGCCCACGCCCATGTTCGCCTTAGATGGTAGTCTTCTCCCCAGTATCAGATGTGAGACACTACCTTTAACCCTCACAGTATCTGGTAACCACAGTGAGACCATTTCCTTTTTGATTTTTCGTTCACCTTTTACACCTGTTGTTTTGGGTCATCCCTGGCTAGTATGTCATAATCCTTCTATTGATTGGTCTAGTAATTCTATCCTATCCTGGAACGTTTCTTGTCATGTGAAGTGTTTAATGTCTGCTATCCCTCCTGTGTCTTCTGTCCCCTCTACTCAGGAGGAACCTGGTGATTTGACAGGAGTGCCGGAGGAATATCATGATCTGCGCACGGTCTTCAGTCGGTCCAGAGCCAGCTCCCTTCCTCCTCACCGGTCGTATGATTGTTGTATTGATCTCCTTCCGGGGACCACTCCCCCTCGGGGTAGACTATACTCTCTGTCGGCTCCCGAACGTAAGGCTCTCGAGGATTATCTGTCTGTTTCTCTCAACGCCGGTACCGTGGTGCCTTCTTCCTCTCCCGCCGGAGCGGGATTTTTCTTTGTTAAGAAGAAGGACGGTACTCTGCGCCCCTGCGTGGATTATCGAGGGCTGAATGACATAACGGTTAAGAATCGTTATCCGCTTCCCCTTATGTCGTCAGCCTTCGAGATTTTGCAGGGAGCCAGGTTCTTTACTAAGTTGGACCTTCGTAACGCTTACCATCTCGTACGCATCAGAGAGGGGGACGAGTGGAAAACGGCGTTTAACACTCCGTTAGGGCATTTTGAATACCGGGTTCTGCCGTTCGGTCTCGCTAATGCTCCAGCTGTCTTTCAGGCATTAGTTAATGATGTACTGAGAGACATGCTGAACATTTTTGTTTTCGTTTACCTTGACGATATCCTGATTTTTTTCACCGTCACTCGAGATTCATGTTCAGCACGTTCGACGTGTACTCCAGCGCCTTTTAGAGAATTGTCTCTACGTGAAGGCTGAGAAGTGCGCCTTTCATGTCTCCTCTGTCACATTTCTCGGTTCTGTTATTTCCGCTGAAGGCATTCAGATGGATCCCGCTAAGGTCCAGGCTGTCAGCGATTGGCCCGTTCCTAAGTCACGTGTCGAGTTGCAGCGCTTTCTCGGTTTCGCTAATTTCTATCGGCGTTTCATTCGTAATTTCGGTCAAGTGGCTGCCCCTCTCACAGCTCTGACTTCTGTCAAGACTTGCTTTAAGTGGTCCGGTTCCGCCCAGGGAGCTTTTGATCTCCTCAAGAAGCGTTTTACATCCGCCCCTATCCTTGTTACTCCTGACGTCACTAAACAATTCATTGTCGAGGTTGACGCTTCAGAGGTGGGCGTGGGAGCCATTCTGTCTCAGCGCTCCCAGTCTGATGATAAGGTCCATCCTTGCGCTTACTTTTCTCATCGCCTGTCGCCATCGGAACGCAACTATGATGTGGGTAACCGCGAACTGCTCGCCATCCGCTTAGCCATAGGCGAATGGCGACAGTGGTTGGAGGGGGCGACCGTTCCTTTTGTCGTTTGGACTGACCATAAGAACCTTGAGTACATCCGTTCTGCCAAACGACTTAATGCACGTCAGGCTCGTTGGGCGTTGTTTTTCGCTCGTTTCGAGTTCGTGATTTCCTATCGTCCGGGAAATAAGAACACCAAGCCTGATGCCTTATCCCGTCTCTTTAGTTCTTCTGTGGCTTCTACCGACCCCGAGGGGATTCTCCCTGAGGGGCGTGTTGTCGGGTTGACTGTCTGGGGAATTGAGAGACAGGTAAAGCAAGCACTCACTCACACTGCGTCGCCGCGCGCTTGTCCTAGTAACCTTCTGTTCGTTCCTGTCTCTACTCGTCTGGCTGTTCTTCAGTGGGCTCACTCTGCCAAGTTAGCTGGCCACCCCGGCGTTCGGGGTACGCTTGCTTCTATTCGCCAGCGGTTTTGGTGGCCTACTCAGGAGCGGGACACGCGCCGTTTCGTGGCTGCTTGCTCGGACTGCGCGCAGACTAAGTCAGGTAACTCTCCTCCTGCCGGTCGTCTCAGACCGCTTCCCATTCCTTCTCGACCATGGTCTCACATCGCCTTAGACTTTATTACCGGTCTGCCTTCGTCTGCGGGGAAGACTGTGATTCTTACGGTTATCGATAGGTTCTCTAAGGCGGCACATTTCATTCCCCTCGCTAAGCTTCCTTCCGCTAAGGAGACGGCACAAATCATCATTGAGAATGTGTTCAGAATTCATGGCCTCCCGTTAGACGCCGTTTCAGACAGAGGTCCGCAATTCACGTCACAGTTTTGGAGGGAGTTCTGTCGTTTGATTGGTGCTTCCGTCAGTCTCTCTTCCGGGTTTCATCCCCAGTCTAACGGTCAAGCAGAAAGGGCCAATCAGTCGATTGGTCGCATATTACGCAGCCTTTCGTTTCGAAACCCTGCGTCTTGGGCAGAACAGCTCCCCTGGGCTGAGTACGCTCACAACTCGCTTCCTTCGTCTGCTACCGGGCTATCTCCGTTTCAGAGTAGTCTTGGGTACCAGCCTCCTCTGTTCTCGTCCCAGCTCGCCGAGTCCAGCGTTCCCTCCGCTCAGGCTTTTGTCCAACGTTGTGAGCGCACCTGGAGGAGGGTCAGGTCTGCACTTTGCCGTTACAGGGCGCAGACTGTGAGAGCCGCCAATAAACGTAGGATTAAGAGTCCTAGGTATTGTCGCGGTCAGAGAGTGTGGCTTTCCACTCGTAACCTTCCCCTTACGACAGCTTCTCGCAAGTTGACTCCGCGGTTCATTGGTCCGTTCCGTGTCTCTCAGGTCGTCAATCCTGTCGCTGTGCGACTGCTTCTTCCGCGACATCTTCGTCGCGTCCACCCTGTCTTCCATGTCTCTTGTGTCAAGCCTTTTCTTCGCGCCCCCATTCGTCTTCCCTCCCCCCCCCCCCGTCCTTGTCGAGGGCGCTCCTATTTACAGGGTACGGAAGATCATGGACATGCGTTCTCGGGGACGTGGTCACCAGTACTTAGTGGATTGGGAGGGTTACGGTCCTGAGGAGAGGAGTTGGGTTCCATCTCGGGACGTGCTGGACCGTTCGTTGATTAATGATTTCCTTCGTTGCCGCCAGGGTTCCTCCTCGAGTGCGCCAGGAGGCGCTCGGTGAGTGGGGGGGTACTGTCATGTTTTGTCTTTCATCATGTCTTGTCCCTGTGCTTCCCTCTGCTGGTCTTATTAGGTTCTTTCCCTCTTTCTCTCTCTCTATCGTTCCGTTCCTGCTCCCAGCTGTTTCTCATTCTCCTAACGACCTCATTTACTCTTTCACACCTGTCCCCTATTTTGCCCTCTGATTAGAGTCCCTATTTCTCCCTCTGTTTTCCGCTTCTGTCCTTGTCGGATTCTTGTTTGACGTTTGCTGTTCCTGTGTCCTTGTTCCGCCCTGTCGTGTTCTTTGCCTTCTTCAGATGCTGCGTGTGAGCAGGTGTCAATGTCAGCTACGGCCAGTGCCTTCCTGAAGCGACCTGCAGTCTGTGGTCGCGTCTCCAGTCGTTCCTCTCTGTTGACGAGAGGATAGTATCCAGGAGAATCATTATTTGTTTTATTCTGGAATAAAGACTCTGTTACTATTACGTCGCTTTTGGGTCCTCATTCTGCAGCACAACATATGTGGTCTTTTATGTGGTCTGAGACACTGGACACTACTCTCTGGGTATCATCCTCTAGGTAGTTAGTCACTGCTCACTGGGCACAGATGCCAGTTCAACATCTGGTTAAGATTTCTATTTGGTTGAGTTGTCAACTAACGTTAACTGTAAGTGAAATCAACAAAAAAATGCACCATGTCATTGGATTTTGGTTAAAAGTTGGGTGAAAAAAATACAAAATGCCCTTTACGTTGATGACTTTTTGTAAATCCAATCAGTTTTCCACATTGATTCAACATCATAACATGGACTTTTTGGGGGGGGGTTGAAATGATGTGGAAAAAAACGTTGATTCAACCAGTTTTTGTCCAGCGGGTGGGCTCTAATTGTTCCTCCCTTCTAGTCACCCTCCAGTTGTCATGCACTTTCTTTATTGAAGGATCTGGCTGGTTTGTGAGAAACAATCCTATCTCGACGAACAGTGTACATTGAATACAGCCAGTCAATCAACTCAATATCTTATAAATTGAAAAATACTCAAGCAGAGCACTGTTGTGCCCAAGCGAGGCACGCAAGCAAGCTATTTGATTAGCTGATAAGCAGATGACTCAACTGTTAATTCTCAACAAATATTCAAAGCATGTTTACTCAGTTTTATTAGAATACGCCCAATACGCCAAAGAATGGACACAACTCCGATGTGAAAACACTTAGCTGTTCCAATCCCTCAAGGTAACATGAGGGCACATACAAATAATGAATTATGTATACAGGAGACAAGCACAATATCACAGTGGATCATTTTCTGTGTGGCTATATTAAATATAGGTTTCAAAATAATATGTCTGAGCTTGTGCATCAGCTGGAAATGATTCCCAATGATATCTGCATCTGTGCCATAAAGGCCTGATGATAGGCCTAGCAGATCCAATTGAACATTTCCCTGCCAAGAGACCTGGAAGTAAATCTTCCCCCATGCAATGCACTGGTAACGGTTGTTTTCTCCCTAAATGATACTGATCCGAAATGGCCTGGGTACAGCTACAGCTATTTTCCTATTTGAGTTTTTTGGGTGGCCATCTGGCTAATATTGGATTGGCCACTACTGTAAATCTAGGGAGGTGGCTATGGTTTCCCATTTTTATCCAGGTTAGTCTCATTGAAATATATGAGAGACATTATTTCACAAGAGAGAACTTCTATCTTTGACTCAGCAATTGTATATCAACTTTGCAATAACATTAGTGAGAGTATATCTAACCTCCAAAGACATCAAGTCCCAGTTCCTTTTTTTCATGGGGCACCTCATAAATAGTGTTTGTCTAAGCTTTGGCAGGGATTTGCTGTCTGTTACTCAGATACAAGCCTTGCCCTGTTACAATTTGCTCCCCAGGCAAAGTCAACTGGGGTTTAATTGAGCGAAATTCAAGTCTTCTCAAACACCAAAGTAACAGAAAATGTTTTTATGGCAGCAGAGGCATGGAAAAAAGAGATAGCATTGATTTATCTGCCATTGATTTGCGCGGGGATTGCTGCATTGTGGCCCACGGGTGAAACACACACTGTCTGCCAAATGATGGGATGAATCTGAAAAGGTGTCAAGTGGTTAGAGGACACAGGGGTGGATGATGAGGAGGGGAAGGGGGTGGGGGTGGGGTGGTGACAGGGAAAGGAGGGTAGACAGGGGTGTGGGCAAAGGCAAAAAGTATCAGATTGAAAAAGAGGGTGTGAATGGATCAGACTGGATAAGACTGGATCCCACTGGGCAAAAACTGCTTGAATCAACGTTTTTTCCATGTAATTTCAACAACAAAAAATTTAATGTGATGACGTTTAATCACAGTGGAAAGTTGGAAAGAGAATTTCGTATTTTTTACCTAAATCCTATGACATGGTGTCATTTTTGTTGTTTTCATGTTGAATTCACATTAGTTGACAAGTCAACCAAATGTAAATCAAAACTAAATGATGAAATGACGTCTGTGCCCAGTGGGATGAGGTAGGCTATAGACGACTTGTGAGCTGCAAAAACTGGTTAGGGACAGATTCTGGAAACAGTGATGCTTTTAGGTGTCCAGGCCATGTGTGACATGGCTAGGGGGTGCTCAGGGTAAATCAACTACCGATTCCCTGGAAACCAAGAACGCATTACTAAGTACAGATGGAAAGTACTGATGGAAATTACTGTAGTACTGATGGAAAGTACTGAAGTACTGATGGAATGTACAAACCATAATATGGCTTTATCCAGGATGCAGGTGTGGTACAGTATTAGTGTACACACATTTACACTGAGTGAACAAACATTAAAGACACCTGCTCTTTCCATGACATAGACTGACCAGGTGAATCCAGGTGAAAGCTATAATCCCTTATTGATGTCACTTGTTAAATCCATTTCATTCAGTGTAGATGAAGGGGAATGGACATGTTAACAAAGTATTTTAAAGTCTTGAGACAATGGATTGTTTATTTGTGCCATTCAGAGGGTGAATGGGCAAGACAAAAGATTTAAGTACCTTGAAAGGGGTATGGTAGTAGGTGCCAGGCGCACCAGTTTGTGTGAAGAACTGCAACGCTCCTGGGATTTGTCACTAATAATGTTCACATATTTTTGCTTTACTCATCTCATATACTGTATTCTATTCTATTGTATTTTAGTTAATGCCACTCCGACATTGCTCATCCTAATATTTATATATTCCTTAATTCCATTATTTTACTTTTAGGTTGTGTGTAGTGCGTGTATTGTGTGCATTGTTGTGAATTGTTAGATATTACTGCAATGTTGGAGCTAGAAACACAAGCATTTCACTACACCCGCAATAACATCTGCTAAACATGTGTATGTGACAAATAAAATAAAATTTGATTAGATTTTTATTTTCACCCTCAACAATTTACCGTGTGTATCAAGAATGGTCCACAACCCAAAGGACATCCAGCCAACTTGACACAACTGTGGGAAGCATTGGGGCGTGGGGGGCGGCAGGTAGCCTAGTGGTCAGAGCGTTGGACTAGTAACCGAAAAGTTGCAAGATCGAAGATCCCCAAGCTGACATGGTAAAAATCTGTCGTTCTGCCCCTGAACAAGGCAGTTAACCCACTGTTCCTAGGCCGTCACTGAAAATAAGAATTTGTTCTTAATTGACTTGCCTAGTTAAATAAAGGTAAAATAAAAATAATTGGAGTCAATATGGGCCAGCATCCTTGCGGAACGAATTGAGGATATTCTGAGGGCAAAAGGCAAGGGGCAACTCATTATTAGGGAGGAGTTTCGTACACTCAGTGTATATTTTTAATAGATTTGGCTTACTGTAGAATTAGATCACAAAATATGTAAAGTTTCAAGGGTCAATCATCAACAGATTCTCAAATAGAATGACATTTTGTAAGATATTCAACTTCAAATGTCATGCCTAATTATTCAGGAAGTTTTTGACTGATATAGTGGGTCAAATTGTCCCAGGGTATTCCAGCTCTCTGTCTTTCAACTCATTCCCATGCATATAAAGGAATACATACGTAGCTGTATGCATGAATTACTTTATTTGAGAGGTAATATTCATGACACAAAGTTGACATGTATTTGTCTGGTATCCAAAGTGATTTTCCTGTGACTTGACTTGTAACCAGCAGCACACCAAAGAGGAGTGGGAAGGTCAGACAGAGTGTGACTCCTCTCGCCTGAGGTGTGAAAGGTCATACGGCCTTTCTACACTTGTTAAACAGGAGCTGGGCTTTCATCTTTGTCACGGCATAACCATATGGATGTCATATTCAGTACTAAAGCACTAAAAACGGTTTCCTGCTTTACACATGAGTACAACGCAACGGGATGCATCAGTTGTATGTGATATGGTTATGTACAGTATATTTACATTTGACATGTAGATGCTCAAACACAACCTTTCCCCTATAGCGCTCTGTCTGTACAAGAGTCAGATTGTTGAACACGTCAACTAAAGAGACATAATGTGCAAACACTGTACATGCATTAGGTAAACTACTTTATGAAACGATTCAGGAAGCTATGTCATCATCTCAAATGTTTAGAGGTTGGAGTGGAGTGGACTTGTCCTGGGTATTTTACACATAGAAGTGTGAAATGTCTTAGGGTCAAAAGTGACAACAGTTGTTTTGGACGGTCTTGCCAACAGCACAACAAACTTTGTTTGTTCTTCGTGAAAGCCGTGGTAGCATCTCTAACCCTCTCCTCTTAGACAAGGCCATTGTTCCCCGATACCTCGATGTGACAGTTAAGAGGGCTGTCCATCACAACCAGCATACTCATACAGAAGCCTGGCAAAACATTGTCACCAATTACTGCTGTTACTCTTGCTGTCTTCCCCAAATAACACACTAATGGTAGGATATGCTAGAACATAGAAGCCCAAAGTAAATGTAATATGAATATAATAAACAGAATAGAATATTGAGAATTCATTACCGGTTATTATTATTATTAATAGTGAGTTTCTTTATAGGTGTTTTATTCAGTAGCGTTATTATTGGCGTTTCTAACTACATTGGTGATTTATGGAGGAGTTTTTGTAGTTACACCTGGAGATTCGGCTGGAGACACCCTCCTTCCTTCTGTCTCCCCTCCATCTCTGTCAGTCAGGCTCGAGTGGACAGAAGGACCATCATCCTTTGCTTCGCGCAACGCTCGGCTCAGCCCAATTTTGCACCTCCGTTCGCAAGTGATAGAGTACTATCAGTTCTGACAGCCCCCCAGAGCCATTGGGATTTGAGTGCTCCCTCTTTTCACCCACTGCCCCCCCCCACCCCACCCCCCTCTCTCTTCTGTTTGTCTGTCTCTAAAAAAAGGACAGGGTCTGGAGATGATAGGCGGAACAAAAGCTGTCAGAGAAAGACAGAGAAACAGAGGAGCGAGGGAGAGAGAGATCTGCAGGGGATGTGGAGGACAATGGGCTACTTTGTCCCTGGTTTCATGATTGGCCTGTGTTTAATTTCAACCAGACAGCTAATCGCATTCAAGACAACCTCTCTCTCTCTCTCTCTAGAACACTACAACACACCCTTCTCCATGAAAGTCCAATTAATACTTTCTCCTCAGTCTCCTTCCTCACAAATGGTCCTAGTTCAGAGTGGAACGACTGACTATGAGGGTTAGACTCCCTGCCATACTTCTAAATATCTGCCGAGTAGTGTATTATCCTTTCGGTTGGACGACATCGCTTGCAGGAATTGTCCTCCTAAAGCATCATCACTGGGTGTCAAACATTTTCAGTAGGGAACATTTGATGATGATGATGATGGAGACATTGTTGCATGCTCATTCCAATCTCTGAAATGATGCCCCTAATGTCACTGTTACAGTATATCGATTCTTCAGCCTTTTTCCACGATGCCGAATGAAGCCAGAAGACTCTGACTAGGATGACATCTGTGGTTCCTTTGGCATTCTAGCTGATGCTCAGTGGTACATCTACGGAATGCTCACAAATGAATGCTCACAAACTCCCTGTATATAGCCATGATACTTATACTCGTTATTCACTGTGTATTTATTCATCATGTCACTATTTATATGTTTTTTATTTTACTTTTTATCTTTAACTCTGCATTGTTGGAAAAGGACTTGCAAGTAAGCCTTTCACTGTTAGTCTCCATCTGTTGTCTACGAACCATGTGACAAGCAAAAATAGATTAGAATATATTTTTTACATCATTGTGTTCATTAAGGTGCACAACAGACACCTTTTATCATTTGGCAAGAAAATGAAAATTTCTAATTGGACAGGTTGTGACACCATCCCTGTTTTAGTTGTTTTTCTTCCATTTTGTGTCCAATGAACAGCTCTGGTAGCTGGGCAAAAGCACTGTGGAACTTTGTGAAATGAAGTACACAAAGTATGAATGAGGACAGAGAGAGGGGGCTAAAATCAGGGTCCTGGGGGTGGAGAGTGGAAGAGCCAGAGCAGAAAAGAAACATGCAATCACTACACAAGGGGGAACCCAGTTCAAACAAGCAACATGTAATTAGAAAGGGTTACAGGATGGAGGTCTGTACAATTAAATAGTCCATTTCCCATTTCACAGGATATAATTGACTCCCAGAGTGATTGTGTGCTATTCAGCTGATGTTGCTCTAAAAAAAGAGACAAAATTAAGCTTTTTGGATAACGGAGAGCCAGGTGCTCATTTTCATTCCATCATATCCCACCGTCTAGAAACAGCTGTAAACCTCTGTTACATGGTGAGCTTGGTCATGCTAATTAGGACACACCGTATGAATATTTAAAAACATTTTGAAATGGAAAATGAAAGTTCAGGTAGTCCTTCCCTGTTTCAGTCTGCTTTCTTCTGTTTGGTGCCAAATGAACACGACCCTGGAGTTCAAAAGTTAATTGGCCTCTTTTCTCTCTGAAAAGAGGCCAAAAGAGGCCAATCTTTCTCCCTAAAACTGGAACTATGTTGCTCTGTGTAATATCCACATGCTCACCATCTTTACCTTAATTGCCCCTCTCTCCCTTTATTTTCCTGCTCTTCTTTCCAATCTTTTTAAACCTTCAACATTTTCTGCCATTCTTTTATCTATTTTTCTCAGCACTGTATATTCAGTACACATCCTTACATCTTAAGCATTTTTCTTCCCTCTTAATTAAAATCAAAGTTTATTGGTTGCGTACACAGTTTTTTTGTATTTTTTTGTCAGACATGTCAGAATGAGCATTATCAGAATGAGCAATGTCAGAGTCCGGAATATAAATATATATATACACACCTACTCATTCAAGGGTTTTCCTTTATTTTTTAAACTATTTTCTACATTGTAGAATATTAGTGAAGACATCAAAATTATGAAATAACACATATGGAATCATGTAGTAACCAAAAAAGTGTTAAACAAATCAAAATATATTTTATATTTGAGATTCTTCAAAGTAGCCACTCTTTGCCTTGATGACAGCTTTGCACACTCTTGGCATTCTCTCAACCAGCGTCATGAGGTAGTCACCTGGAATGCATTTCAATTAACAGGTGTGCCTTGTTAAAAGTTCATTTGTGGAATTTCTTTATCTCTTAATGAGTTTGAGCCAATCAGTGGTGTTGTGACAAGGTAGGGGTGGTATACAGAAGATAGGTAAAATACTATTTGGTAAAAGACCAAGTCCATATTATGGTAAGAACTGCTCAAATAAACAAAGCAAAACGACAGTCAGTCATTACTATAAGAACTTTGAAAGTTTCTTCAAGTGCAGTTGCAAAAACCATCAAGCGCTATGATGAAACTGGCTCTCATGAGGACCGCCACAGGAAAGGAAGACTCAGAGTTACCTTTTCTGCATAGGATAAGTTCATTATAGTTACCAGCCTCAGAAATTGCAGCCCAAAATAAATGCTTCACAGAGTTCAAGTAACAGACACATCTCAACATCAACTGTTCAGAGGAGACTGCGTGAATCAGGCCTTCATGGTTGACTTGCTGCAAAGAAACCACTACTAAAGGACACCAATAAGAAGAAGAGACTTGCTTGGGCCAAGAAACACAAGCAATGGACATTAGACCAGTGGAAATCTGTCCTTTGGTCTGATGAGTCCAAATTTTAGATTTTTGGTTCCAACCGGCGTGTATTTGTGAGACGCAGAGTAGGTGAACGGATCTCCGCATGTGTGGTTCCCACCATGAAGCATGGAGGGAGGTGTGATGGTGTGGGGGTGCTTTGCTGGTGACACTGTCAGTGATTTATTTAGAATTCAAGGCACACTTAACCAGCATGGCTACCACAGCATTCTGCTGCGATACACCATCCAATCTCGTTTGCGCTTATTGTGACTATAATTTGTTTTTCAACTGGACAATGATTCCATATGTGTTATTTCATAGTTTTGATGTTTTCACTATTATTCTACAATGTAGAAAATAGTAAAAATAAAGAAAAACCTTGAATGAGTAGGTGTGTCCAAACTTTTGACTGGTACTGTATGTGAATGGTGTATATAGACAGCAGTGGAGGCTCCTCAGAGGAGGAAGGGGAGACCATCCTCCACAGTGAATTTCATGAAAATAAAATTGTAAAACATTAAAAAAATATATCCTTTTTAATATAAAACTATACTAAATATATTCACTTCACCAAATAATTGATTAAAACACACCATTGTGCAATGAAGGTCTACAGTAGCCTCAAATATCACTCTGTAGGGGAGCACCATGGTGTAGCCAGAGGACAGCTAGATTCCATCCTCCTCTGGGTACATTGACTTCAATAAAAAAACTAGGAGTCTCATGGTTCTCACTCCCTTCCGTAGACTTACACATTAATTATGACAACTTCCGGAGCACATCCTCCAACCTATCAGAGCTCTTTCAGCATGAACTGACATGTTGCCCACCCAATCAAAGGATCAGAGAATGAATCTAGTACTGAAAGCATAAGCTACAGCTAGCTAGCACTGCAGTGCATAAAATGTGGTGAGTAGATGAGAGAGAGAGAAAGACAGTAGTTGAACAGTTTTGAACAAATTCATTTCTTCCAATATGAAGTAGAAGCAAGAGAGAGTTCGACTTACTTAGCTAGCAAATGCAGCTAACTAGTTTAACTTACTAGTTTAACACCCTGCTCAAACAGAGGGATGCTATGTTAGCTAGCCGGCTATGACTATCCAACACAACACTGGAACTCTTCCAAGTCAAGGTAAGCTTTTGGTTTGACGGATGTATTTTTTGCCACTGGGACCAGCCGGTGTACGTGCTAAACTGCTTACTGACTGTACACTGTAACGTTACTGTATGATTGTAGTGGGTTTATTAACGCGCTAGTTCTATTAGCTATGTTGACTGTGATGTTACTTTAGCTAATATAATGACAACGATGTAGCCTGTGTGTAATGGTTATGATAAGGTTTGAAATATTGATGAAAATTTTTTCTTAAACAGAAGCAAATGGAACGAAACGGGGATAGCCATACCTGAATTTGTCTAATAGAAACTCTCGTTTGCAACTGTTGGTCTAATGATTGCACCCTAGATCAGCTAGATGCAGGCAAGAGTGTGCAAGGCGGTATTGAATGTGTCACTGTCTGTCCATGTGTAACTGTCTATCACCTAAAAAAATTATCTCGACCTGTGTGCACCTACATTGTAAACTTTTCTTCATAGGGTAGGTTGTAGCAACCTCATGATGGGTATGGAAAAAATTGCAGTACCATGTAGTAGCCTAAACCTATCGCTGTTAAATTGAACTGGGTGAATGGAATATGAATGACAGTCATCCAATATATTGTAATAGAAATAAGGCCACGAATACATTTTTTTTAATACATTAAACGGCACCAACTGCCACTGATAGACAGTATGGACAGTATATGAAAAGGTGTGTACAGCAGTAGCTATATAGGATGAGCAATGACTTAAATAGTATGTACGTATAACGTGAGTAAAACAGTATGTAAACATTTTTAAAGTGACCAGTGTTCAATGACTCTGTGTACATAGGTTAGCAGTCACTAAGGTGCGGAGTAGAGAAACGGGTGTTAGCCGGCTAGTGACAGTGTCTAAGGTTCAGGGCAGGGTACTGTTTGGAGGCCGGCTAGTGATGACTGTGTAACAGTCTGATGGCCTGGAGATTGAAGCTGTTTATCAGTCTCTCGGTCCCAGATTTGATGCACCTGTACAGTCTCCGCTTTCTAGTTGGTAGCGGGGTGAACAGGCCGTGGCTCGGATGGCTGAGGTCCTTGATGATCTTCTTGGCCTTCCTGTGACACAAGGTGCTGTAAATGTCCTGGAGGGCAGGCAGTGTGCCCCCGATGATGCGTTGGGCTGACCGCAACACCCTCTGGAGAGCCCTGGAGTTTCGGGCAGTGCAGTTTCCATACCAGGCGGTGATACAGCCTGAGAGAATGCGCTCGATGGTGCATCTGTAGAAATTTGTGAGGGTCTTAGGGGCCAAGCCGAATTCCTGCAGAGGAACTTGAAGCTTTTGACCCTCTCCACTCCAGTCCTGTCGATGTGGATGATGGCGTGCTTTCTCTGCTATCTCCTGTGGTCCATGGTCGGCTCCTTTATTTTGTTGAGGGAAAGGTTATTTTCCTGGCACCACTCCGCCAGGGCTCTCACCTTCTCCCTGTAGGCTGTCTCATTGTTTTTGGTAATCGGGTCTACCGCAGTTGTGTCGTCAGCAAACTTGATGTTTGAGTCTGAGATATGATTGGCCACGCAGTTATGGGTGAACAGGGAGTACAGGAGGGGGTTGAACACGCACCCCTGTGGGGCCCCTGTGCTGAGGATCAGTATGGCGGAGGTGTTTTTGCCGGCCTACACCACCTGCAGTCGGCCCATCAGGAAGTTTAGGACCCAGTTTCACAGGGAGGGATTCAAACTCAGATGGATGTCCAGGTGGGATAGGGCAGTGTGCAGTGAATTGGAGATTGCGTCATCTGTGGATCTGTTAGGGCGGTATTGCAAATTGTAGTGGGTCTACGGTGTTCCGTAAGTGGAGGTGATATGATCCATAACTACCCTCTCAGAGCACTTTATGATGACAGAAGTTAGAGCAACGGGGTGATAGTCATTTAGTTAATTTACCTTCGCTTTCTTGTGTACATGAACAATGGTGGACATCTTGATGCAAGTGGGGACAGCAGACTGGCATAGGGAGGGATTGAATATGTCCATACACCCTCCAGCCAGCTGGTCTGCACATGCTCTAAGGATGCGGCTTGGAATACCGTTTGGGCCAGCAGCCTTGTGAGGTTTAACACGCTTTAATGTCTTACTCATTTCTGCCACCGTGATTGGAAGCAGTCCTCGTGAGCGGTGGGGGACCACGTCTGTGTTGTTATCCTCAAAGCAGGTGATGGTGTTTAGCTTGTTTGTGAACGAGGCATCGGTGTCCACCACGTGGCTGGCTATCCCTTTATGATCTGTGATTGTCTGGAGTCCCTGCCACATGCGCCTCGTGTCTGAGCCATTGAATTTCGACTCCACTTTGTCCCTGTACTGTCATTTTGCCTCTTTGATTGCCTTACAGAGGTCATAGCTGGTCTGTGTGTACACATTCATATTCCTAGTCACCTTGCCATGGTTAAGTGTGGTGGTTTGCGCTTTCAGTTTTGTGCAAATGCTGCCATCTATCCACGCTTTTTGGTTTGGATAAGTTCTAATCATCACAGTAGGAACAACATCCTCTATGCACTTCCTGAAGAACCGAGTCACCGAGTCAGTGTATTCTCAGAGGCAACCCAGAACATCTCCCAGTGCAGGTGATCAAAACAGTCTTGAAGAATAGATTCCGATTGGTCAGACCAACGTTGAACAGACCTTACCACGGGTGCTTTCTCTTTACATTTCTGCCTATAGCGGGGAGGAGTAGGATGGAGGTGTGGTCTGATTTGCTGAAGGGAGGACTTGTAGCCATCCTGGAAGGGAGAGTAACAATGGTCAAGCGCTTTCTCGCCACATATAACACAGGAGAAGTGTTGACAGAATTTTGGGAGTGTTTTACTCAGATTTCCTTTATTAAATTCCCCAGATTAATGTGGCCTCAGAATATGCGGTTTCCAGTTTTCACAAAGTCTAGTGTAGTTCCTTGAGAGCTGCCGGGGTGTCGGCTTGGGGGGAGAATATACACTGCAGTGAAAATGACCAAATAAAATTAACTCGGGAGGTAATGCGGTCGGCATTTGATGGTGTAGTATTCCAAATCGAGAGAACAAAAGGACTGGAGTTCCTGTACGTTACCACAATAGCACCATGAGTTGTTAATCATGAGACATACCTTTCCACCTCTGTTCTTTTTTCCTGTGCTCATGATGAACTGAGAACCCCGCTTGCAGTATGAACGGGGACAATATTTCTCGGAGAGAGCCATGTATCCGAAAACCGAATATGTTACAGTCCCGTGTCTCTCTGAAAGGAGATCCTCACCCTGAGCTCGTCTACTTTGTTGTCCAGGGACTGAACGTTATATACTCGGAATTGGTGGATGGTTTGCTCGCCACCTGACCCTGACTAGGACCCCTCTTCTATGTCTACGTTTTGGTGTAGCACCCAGGATGAATGGGTCAGCCTCAGGGAGTCAGAAACAAAGAATCCAGGTCAGGGAAGTCATATTTCTGGTCTAATTTTTGGTGAGTGACTGCCGATCGAATGTCCAAAAGTAATTTTCGGCTGTAGGTAATAATACAAAAAGCATTCTGAATAAAATATTGTCAGAAAAAATATATATATACTGCAAAGATGGCTAGGAGCTAGAAACAGGGCGACCGTGTCTGTCGGTGCCATCTTGTCTTTTGTCTCTGACCCCAAAATATCACTCTTTTCCTGGTGAATTATTATCCTGTCTTCTGCGAGACCCTGCCAATCTATTAATCTATCTTGCCATTTGACTGTCTTTTTTTCTTCCCCTGGCTCTGTTAAAGGTTGGCTGCCTCCTCTCTCTCTCTCTCGCTTTCTCTCTCCATCTGTCAGTCAGTCTTTGTGTGCAAATCCCACTTCTTTCTCTCGCAGACTGCATTATTCAATTTCGACGCCACTTGTTTCACAGCTGGCAGGAGAGGGACGGTATATGCATTCTCCTCTGTGTAGACCATGGTGCTAATCATCCACAACCCCCCCCTATTTCTATTTCACATCCATTTCTCTTCCTCACCGCTAGTGCCTGTGATGAGAACAAATCCTCACTTGAACATTTCAACATTGCCCCATATTTACAGTTTTCTTTTTAATAGCTTCGGGACTATTTTCACAACTCTTAGTACAAAACTCCAAAATGGTCACACTTGTAACGCGGCCAGTCTTTCATTCAAAACCCGTCAATGTGCATTCATTTGGATTATAAATATCACTCACCACACAACCATTGATAAAAAATATAAGTTTATTGTGAAATGTAATAAGAACATTGGTTTAAATGAATCACCAAAACACAACATGATATCTTTTCAATCTAGTCATTTTAACTAGTTAATCCAATAGCAAACAATGCAAGATACGTGTGGCAAGCTCATGGGGATGGCGATCGCACACCTTCCTTCTCTATGATGAAAAGAATATCCTCAATAGGGTTGAGGAAAGGAGACTATGGGTGCAGGTATTAGGTCACAAATCGTGGATGGGCCTGAAACCATGCCTGCTACTCTCTGTTATTAACTATGCATAGTCACTTGAATTACTCTACCTACATGTACATATTACCTCAATTACCTCAACACCGGTGCCCCCTCACGTTGACATTGACTCTGTACCGGTACCCCCTGTATATAGCCCCGCTATTGTTATTTACTGCTGCTCTTTAATTATTTGTTATTCTTATCGCTGACTTTTTTTTTCTAGGTATTTTCTTAAAACTGCATTGTTGGTTAAGGGCTTGTAAGTAAGCATTTGATTTGATTTGAACCACCTATGCATGGGGGAACCTGACATAGTCCTACATAACGACACAGGTTACCCCTTCACCTTGACGGGCCTGCTCAATTTCATTGAGAAGCACAATGAGGTGTGCAGCGTTGTAGGATCCAAGTAATGGCCTACTTCCTACCACACCATCTTCAGAGATAGCTGCGCACATGGAGATGTTTCCCCCACGCTGTCCAAGCACTTGGACGGTCGCCCGTTGGCCTATGAGGTTCCACCCACAGCGCTGAGTTTTGGCCAGGTTGAAGCCTGGTTCATCAACAAAGATATATTTGTGATGGTTCGCAGTAGCATCAAGCACCATCACCCTCTAAAAATACATTTTGATTATACTTTGGTTTTCTTTATACTTTTTACCCTTTTTTTCTCCCCAATTGGTAGTTACAGTCTTGTCCCATCGCTGCAACTCCCATACGGACTCGGGAGAGGCAAAGGTCGAGTGCCATGCATCCTCCAAAACACGACCCTGCCAAGCCACACAGGTCACTTAACCCTGAAACCAGCCGCACCAATGTGTCGGAGGAAACACCGTACAACTGGTGACCATGTCAGCGTGCATGCACCCAGCCCAACACAAGGAGTCGCTAGAGCATGACGGGACAAGGACATCCTGGCCAGCACAACCCTCCCGTAACCCGGACGATGCTGGGCCAATTGCGTGCCAGCCTGGGATCGAACTCGGGTCTGTAGTGACACCTCGAACTGTGATGCAGTGCCTTAGACCTTTGTGTCACTCGGGAGGGCTGATAGTTAGTGATTTTTACAGTAGTGTCTAGTAACTGAGTGTTTGTATCTGAATTGGTATTGGCTGAAGAGGTAATTGTAGGCAACTCCCACTAAATTAGATAATGAGCTACACCTGTTTAAATGTTTGTCGTCGAGTACCAGTAGGGGAGAGAGGTAAGCAAGGATAGACCAGTGAAGATGATTATTTTATTCTTGGTCTTAATCTTTTAGTCTTTGTTTTTACCATTTTAACTCTTTGCTATTATGAAGCCTGTTTTTGTATTTGTATATTTATTGGAACTAAATCTCAAAATTGAGAAGAAACTGTTCCAGTTATTTTAGTAAAACCTTTTTTTATGTGAAGGGCATCTGCCGGCCCTCTCACAGCGTCACATATGTGTGAAGACGGATTGAGGTGTAGCAACCTCCTGGGGAAGCTCAGTGTTTCACACCTGGAAATCAATTTGTTCGAGACGAGCGTTTCCATGAAAGGCGCTATTATGATTCACTAATACCCCTGGTGCAGGGGTCGTGGGGTCTGCGCCCGCTCCATACCTCCTCTTAATTGGGTTCTTCGGAAAAGCGTGACTCACCTTACAGAACACAGAAAAAGGTTAGTCACGTTTCCGTTGCGATGCCACAATGTTGCAAGAGAATATGCAAATAGCCTTGACTCAAGGATATATTTTTTTTATTCACTTGGACATGGTGATTTACTACATGAAGGTGAATACATCACATTGTATGGAAATCTTTGGTTGCGGCTCACTGAAGCCAGCGGGATTGGATTGGATTGTCACAGGATTGAAATATTTATGAGTGCATCCAAGGGGCAACATGATTCTCCATTTTGATGTATTTTTAAATTGAATGAATCTATAGTGACAGAAGATACTTTTAAATATAGTCAACCTGAGTAGGCCTGTTGGTCTGGTTATCTCTAAGTGGAACATTGTACCAAAATACAAACTGTCTATTAAATGCAGTTCCCATAGAGATGTGGACCCAATTTCATTTGAAATGTCACCAAAGGACCAACATCCTTTTGTCAGTGTCATACACTTGTCCTCTATTCTCTGGGTTCTGACAAATGTGGCCCCTGGGGCCTGTCTCCTTCCCCATGCCATGGGCTTCAGCTTCTCTAGTAACACCTCTGCTCCAACTGCAAATGGAGGCAATCTGTTGCCTGGGCAACACACTTCCCTCCTGGCTTCTGTCATGCAAATCCATCTGAAGAAAGGACACAAAGTCAAGGAAGCCAAAACAGCCACTGTGCACTGTCTTGTGAGAGGGACAGTATTTAAAAAAATATATATTACAGAAGGACTCTTGACAATAGAGGCCTTGGGTCTGTATCCCGTTTTTATCCCTCCCCACCTCTCCCCATAGGTGGTCAATTGAGTAAAGAAATCATTTTTTACCACAACTCCATTACTTCCTCTTTTAGACACGCACCCTCACACAGGAACAACGTTTACCTCTTGAAACATTTCCGCAACCTAAAAATGTACTGTACTTTTATCTTAAATTTCAAACGGGAATTGAAAAAACAGCCTATAAAGCTCCAAATAATATATATAAAAAGATTCTAACCTATGTCAAATTAAATGTCGGAGTGCCTCTGTGTACCCAGAGGACCGTAACGTGGGCATTTTCTCCTCTCTGGCCTAATGCACTCTCTCACCTAATGGAAGGGAAGTAGAACAGATGGGACAAAAATTGCACTTTCATACACCTTGAGGTTCAAGGCAATTTCCCCTCTTCCCCTGTGAAGTTCTCGGATTGCCTCTCCAGCCCTTTGAGCTGTGCACTCTTCAAAGGGGTTTGGTTTGTTCTGTGCCCGAGCATACGTGCACACACACGCCTCCTCCAAAGTACTCGTTCACACCCGACGTTAGTTTTCACAGTCACTGTACATTTGGTGTGACCACACAACAACGTGTCCATGATTGTATAGTTGGGTGTTGGTGCTAACTGCACCTCGCCACTCTAAAGTGACCAATCCCATACATTTTGGCGTCCCAATAGCACTGCTTTTGTATGACACTCAGGCAGATTATTACAGCTAGGAAAGACCGATGTGTTTTTAAGGGGAACAGCATTGGTGGTATAATTAAATTGAGGAGATTTGTTTCCTTTGATGTCACCACTCGTCGTCTATGGTTCAATGGTCCAGGTGCTGGAGGAGCAGAGTGGAGGTAATGCTGAGGTAATGAAAGACCTCCAGCAGCATTGTTTACTGCTCCATTAACAAACAAACATCAGGGCTCATTTGACTAAAAACTGCTGACAGAGAAGGCAGTGATTAATTGCTATGGCAACCGCCACTGGTTAATAAAGTGCTGGATGCTTTAGGGAAGGGAAAATAAAACATTTTTTGAAAGGGGATGGGTTTGTGTGAGTGTGAGTGTGTGCGTGCGTGTGCAGGTGAGTGTTTGGGAGGGTGATTTAAAAACAAAAAAAAAGTGCTCTGTTTTATTTGTGCCCTTTGTCCGATGAAGGGAGGAGTATGCCTGCTCTGCATACCAATCGAAGGGTTAACCGTGCAACGCAATTACAACCAATTGTGGCGGTAGTTAGCAATTAGTGGATTAAATGTAATGAGTATGTCGTTGCCATGACAACGTCGTTTTAGATGATACTTGTCAAAATGAAGAGCACTTGAGAAAAGAGAGACGTTTCAGCTGTTGCAGCCTACATCCATTAGACGTGGGTTTTGCGTCATGTCCATAATCATCAGTTAGGTGATGAACATGATTTGTTTTCTAGTTGTAAAGGCTATTGCTGTGGGCGGCATGAAATCAGCCATTAGGCGAAGATCCTTCATTGCTAAGATAATTGTATTAAGTACAGCAGATCCTGGTTGCCATCAGAATAGTTTTGATGGCCATGGTCTGTGGTAGGATTACAACATGATATACGTGTGTGTGTGTGTGTGTGTGTGTATATATACACGGAGTATACAAAACATTAGGAACACCTGATCCTTCCATAACATAGACTAACCAGGTGAATACATGTGAAAGCTATGATCCCTTATTGATGTCACTTGTTAAATCCACTTCAATCAGTGTAGATGAAGGGGAGGAGACAGGTTAAAGAAGGATTTTAAAGCCTTGAAACAATTGAGACATGGATTATGGATGTGGATGTGCCCATTCACCACTTGATAGACAAAAAAAAAGTAAGTGCCTTTGAACGGGGTATGGTAGTAGGTGCCAGGTGCACCGGTTTGTGTCAAGAACTGCAATGCTGCTGGGTTTTTCACGCTCAACAGTTTCCCATGTGTATCAAGAATGGTCCACTACCCAAAGGACATACAGTCAATTTGACACAACTGTGGGAAGCATTGGAGTCAACATGGGCCAGCACATTCCACTGTGGAATGCTTTCGACACCTTATAGAGTCCATACCCTGATGAATTGAGGCTGTTCTGAGGGCAACTCAATATTAGGAAGGTGTTCCTAATGTTTTGTCCACTCACTGTATATGGTGGAATAATGTATTATTATTCCTAAGCATGTCCTGTGACCTAATTATCAATCATTTATTCCATTCCATTCTGCAAGAGTGTGGCTCTGCATTAGTGTGGCTCTGCAAGAGTGTGGCTCTGCAAGAGTGTGGCTCTGCAAGAGTGTGGCTCTGCAAGAGTGTGGCTCTGCATTAGTGTGGCTCTGCAAGAGTGTGGCTCTGCATTAGTGTGGCTCTGCATTAGTGTGGCTCTGCATTAGTGTGGCTCTGCATTAGTGTGGCTCTGCATTAGTGTGGCTCTGCATTAGTGTGGCTCTGCAAGAGTGTGGCTCTGCATTAGTGTGGCTCTGCATTAGTGTGGCTCTGCATTAGTGTGGCTCTGCATTAGTGTGGCTCTGCATTAGTGTGGCTCTGCATTAGTGTGGCTCTGCATTAGTGTGGCTCTGCAAGAGTGTGGCTCTGCATTAGTGTGGCTCTGCAAGAGTGTGGCTCTGCAAGAGTGTGGCTCTGCAAGAGTGTGGCTCTGCAAGAGTGTGGCTCTGCATTAGTGTGGCTCTGCAAGAGTGTGGCTCTGCAAGAGTGTGGCTCTGCAAGAGTGTGGCTCTGGAGGGTCAGAGGTAAAAGCAGAGGAAAGGTATTCCGACTTGTTCTTGGCTCAGACCTATTGATCTTTTATTGTGTCTTCTTAGTACTTTTGTAGACGAAAGCAATATGGCTATAGACAAACGATTACATTTTGAAACCTATTGAAATATATTGTGACGGGGGGAGAGAGAGAGAAATAAAATAAAAAGAGAACACCAAACACCTTTTTGTTTTGCAAATGCAATTTATTCTGGATATGTGACCATTTTGTCCGTGCCTTTTTCCTGTTTCTTTCTCAAAGTATCTGTGCGACCGGAGCCAGAGTCCAGAGATGATTTATGACAGATTTATGAAGAGAGGCCGAGGGGGGAGAAACAGATTAGGACAAAATCTGGAGAGATAAAGATGAGACGTCTGTCTGCTGCTAAGGGCAACGAGACGAGCCCGAGCCCCCATCTGTATTGGGCTCAAGGAAATGAGCTCAGGGCTCTGACAGACATCAGAAGATCTCAGAGCAGACAACTTGAAAACAGGGATGCAGTCAGCATCTTTTTATTTCGTTTTCTTGGGGTGTGTGTGTGTGTGCGACGACGTAGACACAGACATATAATTGCCATATGTCTCATTTC
This sequence comes from Salvelinus namaycush, assembly GCF_016432855.1. Lineage (NCBI taxonomy): Eukaryota > Metazoa > Chordata > Actinopteri > Salmoniformes > Salmonidae > Salvelinus > Salvelinus namaycush. The sequence goes on along the minus strand of NC_052324.1, from coordinate 11,073,061 downwards.
GGAGCAGACTGGATACAAATTACAATAACAAATGCCCTCTCTTGGGTTCCTTCAGAGCAGTGTTTCCCAACGGCCCTCGAGTAACCTCAACAGTACTACTTGTCAACTAATCATAAAGCACTTGACAAGTTGAATCAGGTTTGTGTGCTGTCGGGAGTACTCAAGGACCGGAGTTGGGAAAAACACTGCTTTAGAACATGTTGCCTATTCCCAAAATGAGCTCGCTAAACAGGTTATAATACAGATGCAGCAAAACCCTAGAAAACATATTAGTAGGAGGATTTTTGAATTGTTTCATTCTTTTAAGTTCTCTTCAAATAAATGAGGACCATCCTCTTCTTCACTGGACGGACCTCCTGTGGTATGGAATCCACACACTGCATAGCTCCTAAAGGTTCTTCTGCGGTGAGATCATCTGATAGCAGCTGCGTAGGAGAGGTTTGATCCACTCAGCTGAGCTCATAAAAGAATAGACAGCATGATTTATCCAGTCTGCTGCTACTCTGGCTGCCAGAGGGAAGCAACAGTAGCAACAAAGGAGATAGCATGAGAGAGCCATGGCACGCATGCCAGGAATCTACATTAAAGCAGTCAAAAAGCCTGTTTTTTGGGGGGGGAAACGGCCAATACATCCCTGTCTGTGTTTCATCCTGGGGAACGTCGTCAACGTTACGTCGTCTGCTTCTAAAAAGAAGCCAGAGGGACTTTGTCATCTGGCCACGTTGAAAAGTTTTGATGTTATCGTACTGAGAGAGAAAAAAACTACAATTGTGCTGACGAATCACCATTGATCTGCGCTGATTCAGCCTGTTTCCACTGCCTTCAGCTTCAATCTCCCTTTTATTTCTCCCCGTCGCACAGGTAGGATGACTGTCAGCCATAATGCCAGTCAGCATGAGCTGGGCACAGCTGAACTTGGGCAGGGAGCTGGAAGGGCCTATGTGATTACCCATACCCCCCTGCTTGGAGCCACTGCAGCGGCAGAAGTAAAGAGAGGGAAGGGAGAGAGTGGCAAGCTTTTAATACCAGGCACAATAGGGCACCCCGACCACAGACAGGCACCAAATTTACACAAAGCGCAGGCTCTCCCTGAGCCTTATGACAGAGCAGGCGGGATGATGGCCCTTATGCCTCACAGCCAGCCAGGGATCCATAATTCATGAGGTGAGGTGGATGGGGGCTGTTAACAGGGGCCATGCTTACCAGGGGGGGGGGGGGGGGGGGGGGGGCACCGCCTGAGCAGTGTGTCCTGAGCCCTCTGTGTCTAAGTAATTAAATGGGATTAGGTATGCGCTGAACCCATTTTCAGAGAGATTGGCTGGCAATGCCATTATTATTGGAAAGGATCAGAGGGGCTTATAGGCACTGGGAAGAAAGGTAACTGAAGAGAGAGGTTAGAGGAGACGTTTTAAAAGAAAAAAAGAAAAATGACTCTCTCGACTGGAAACACTTTTTTTTCTCTCACTCTTTTTCTCCCCAGGATGGAGGTGAGACACATGGTTCAGTGGACCCTGTCTTTGTGGGGAGGTGGCCATCACATCAAAGGAAGCCCAGGGCTCAGTGGGTCCGCAGTCCGCACCTCTCCTCAGCCCCTAAACGGACGTTTCTCATTTGTGTAACAATGCACCGCGTGAATGGCACCTGATTTGCAAGAGGATGCCTGGAGCTGGTCTCATTTGAATATGCACACATCTGGGTTATCTGGGATCAGGAGACAGACAGAGCTCCCTGCCAGACAGAGACAAAATACACAGGCACAAACAGAAACACATACAGATGAACAGAGCTCCCAGACAGACATAAAGACAGACAGACAGACATGGCACAACCTCTTTCCTCTGCGTCTCTGAACACCTTTAACACCCCTGGCTAACTAACAGTTCTGTGTGCACCTGGACTTAGTGTAAACTCAACGTGCACAGCTAACAAATAGCTCCCCACTCGGTCTGCCATGTAACACCACATTTTGTTCTCCAATCTGAATGGATGACAATTCCAGGCGAGCGTGTCCTACTGAACGGTGATTTCCTCCTCCTGTTGAAACAGCTGAAGCTAGTTCTTGTTTGTGCCTCTTCCAGTTGTAGTTTTTTTCCTTCTTTCTTTCCAGAGAGAACCTTTCAGCGACAGCAACCCCGGGAGAGATGCAGAGAGCACGTCCCCCAGGGAGAAAAGCTGCCTCGGGCTTCAGAAAGCCTATTTACAACAAGCTGTGCTTGTTCCTTTCATCAAAATAGAGCGCTGAGCTTTTCTTCTGCCTTGTTTTCTTCCTTTGCACTTTTGACGGAAGGTTGTTATTGTAAAGCACCAAGTCTGACTCCGTTGTGCTCAAGGTTGCGGTGAGAGCCTAGCATTCCCTTGTCTGAGGAGAGGAATTGAGGAAAGGAGAGGAGGAAGATTGGAGAGAGAGAGAGCGAGAGGATAACACCTTTTCTCTCGCTCCCCCTGTTTAATGGACCGTGGAGTGTTTTTCAAAGAAGGAGAGAAACCTGCTATGTCACTGAATTTCCCCAACCTGTGATCCTCAGCTGTACTCCATCAGGTTCAATTAGAGAGGATCGCTGGTCTCTGGCGGCCCCGTCTGTCATAATCTATCGGGTACGCCGCATTCCAAATATTGAAGGTGAGGACAGAAAATCAATAGACTGAATTGGGGCTGCCAGGCCCAGAGGGAGGTCTCCTTAGCCCTGCTCACCTGTCCAGCCTAAACTCTCTTCTCCTCCAAGGCTCTCTCTCTTCTGCTCTGTTCTTTTGTGGCTATCAAATTGAAAATGGAATTTCAGCAGTTGTTTGTTCTTCCACAGCCGCACCCCTCCAACTTCCCCTTACAACCTCCCCACCCCCCCACAGACAAATATCCACTGAGTGTACAAAACATTAGGATATTCACTCTTTCCATGAAATAGACTGGCCTGGTGAATACAGGTGAAAGCTATGACAGCTTATTGACTTCAATGAGTGTTGATGAAGGGGATGAGACAGGTTAAAGAATGATTTTTAAGCCTTGAGACAACTGAGACATGGATTGTGTATGTGTGCCATTCAGAGGATGAATGGGCAAGATAAAATATTTAAGTGCCTTTTGATCTGAGTTTTTCACTCTTAAAAGATTTGCGTGTGTATCAACAATCAAACCAAATTGTATTTGTCCCATGTACTGAATACAGCAGGTGTAGACCTTACCGTGAAATGCTTACTTACAAGCCCTTAACCAACCAATGCATTTCAAGAAATAGAGTTAAGAAAATACTTACGAGATAAACTAAAGTAAAATTTTTTAATAAAATCAGTAACAAGAAAATTACATAACAATAACGAGGCTATATACAGGGTGTACCGGTACCGAGTCAATGTGCGGGGGTACAGGTTAGTCGAGGTCATTTTGTAAAGTGACTATGCATAGATAATAAACAGTGAGTAGCAGCAGTGAAAAAACAAAGAGGGGGGGTGGCCATTTTATTAATTGTTCAACAGTTTTATGGCTTGAGGGTAGAAGCTGTTAAGGGGCCTTTTGGTCCTAGACTTGGCTCTCTGGTACCGCTTGCCGTGCAGTAGCAGAGAGAACAGTCTATGACTTGGGTGACTGGAGTCTTTGACAATTTTTTGGGCCTTCATCTGACACCCCCTAGTATATAAGTCCTTGATGTCAGGAAGCTTGGCACCAGTGATGTACTGGGCCGTATGTACTACCCTCTGTAGCGCCTTACATACAGATGCCGAGTAGTTGCCATACCAACCAGTGATGCAACCGGTTAGGATGCTCTCGATGGTGCACCAGTTTTGAGGATCTGGGGACCCATGCCAAATATTTTCAATCTCCTGAGGGGAAAAAGGTGTTGTCGTGCCCTCTTCACAACTGTCTTGGTGTGTTTGGACCATGATAGTTCATTGGGGATGTGGACACCAAGGAACTTGAAACTCTCGACCCGCTCTACTTCAGCCCTGTTGATGTTAATGGGGGCCTATTAGGCCCTCCTTTTCCTGTAGTCCACGATCAGCTGCTTTGTCTTGCTCACATTGAGGGAGAGGTTGTTGTCCTGGAACCACACTGCCAGGTCTCTGACCTCCTCCCTATAGGCTGTCTCGTTGTTGGTGATCAGGCCTACCACTGTTGTGTCGTCAGCAAACTAAATGATGGCGTTGGAGTCGTGCTTGGCCACGCAGTCGTGGGTGAACAGGGAGTACAGGAGGGGCCTAAGCACGCTCCCCTGAGGGGCCCCTGTGTTGAGGATCAGCGTGGCAGATGTGTTGTTGCCTACCCTTACCAACTGGGGGCGGCCTGTCAGGAAGTCCAGGATCCATTTGCAGAGGGAGGTGTTTAGTCCCAGGATCCTTAGCATAGTGATGAGCTTTGAGGGTACTATGGTGTTGAACGCTGAGCTGTAGTCAGTGAACAGCATTCTAACATAGGTGTTCCTTTTGTCCAGGTGGGGAAGGGCAGTGTGGAATGTGATTGAGATTGCGTCACCTGTGGATCTGTTGGGGCGGTATGCAAATTTAAGTGGGTCTAGGGTTTCCGGCATGATGGTGTTGATGTGAGCCATGACCAGCCTTTCAAAGCACTCATGGATACCGACATGACTGCTACGGGGCGGTAATCATTTAGACAAGTTACCTTCACTTTCTTGGGCACAGGGACAATGGTGGTCTGTTTGAAACATGTAGATATTACAGACTCAGTCAGGGAGAGGTTGAAAATGTCAGTGATGACTTTTGCCAGTTGGTCCGCGCATGCTTTGAGTACACGTCCTGGTAATCTGTCTGGCCCCACGGATTTGTGAATGTTGACCTGCTTAAAGGTCTTGCTCACATAGGATACGGAGAGCATGATCACACAATCATCCGGAACAGCTGTTGCTCTCCTGTGTGCTTCAGTGTTTTTTGCCTTGAGGCGAGCATAAAAGGAATTTAGCTCGTCTGGAATGCTCGGGTCCACCACCCAAAGGAAATCCAGCCAACTTCACACAACTGTGGGAAACATTGGCGTCAACGTGTGCCAGCATCCCTGTGGAACTCTTTCGACACCTTATAGAGTCCATGCCCTGACGAATTGAGGCTGTTCTGGGGGCAAAAGGGGGGGGGGTGCACTCAATATTAGGAAGGTGTAATTTTTTTGCCTAGAGGGTTTCTCCTCTTCTATGTGTCCACCATTCTTAGGTTGTCACATTATTCACTGCGATTTCTTTTTCTTTTACAGATATGACAATATTGATGACTATGGCGTGAAAATAACCTCAGAGGTGAAACCTGAGTTGATACATGTTTCTGTACCAACAATATTAGTAAATAAATGCTCTGGCTAAAGAGTAATGCAATAATAATAGCAGTAAGTAACTTTTCAAACAAAGTTAAAAGGAAAGCTCACACAATCTTAATGAAATGTCCAAAGACTAGTGTAAAGATCTACAGATGTAGGTGCTTATTTTGATAACCCTGTTGTTGCGAGAAATTTCCTGCACTGGAGGAAATGCAAACATATCATTTATTTGAGGTTTTAAAAAGGCTTCTAAAGTTTGTAATTTCCATTAACAAATTTCAGACTTGATTTGCCTTAACAAAAGAATATATCAACCCCTTCAAAAATATAATTATAATCCACACAGTATTTCACATTTCCTGTTGCTGCAGGATTCTTTTCCTGCCGTGAGAAACTGGTCAAATTCAGATCCCACATCTGTACTAAAGTGTCAACACAAGACTCCCAGGTGAAAGGGCAGATAGGAACTATGGGAGGAATCAAGGTCACATCAAGGTCAAGGTGACTCCTTAACAAACCGTTCCGTCTGTGAAGTATTATCATGGCCATTACTTGCTCACGTCAACGGCCACGTTTTTTTACTCCATCGCCATAGTAATTGATTCATTGTTTGTTGGGCCAATCATTCCTGGACGATTACCCCTTGATGATGTGATATCAGTGGGTGTGTGTCAGCAACAGTGTGTGTTTGTTTGCATGTGCTTTGCCTTACCAGGCCACCCCAAGGACACTGTCCAATCCCTCCACCACAGTAGACAAAGCAGCAGTGTTGCAGGGGATATCGATCATCCTCTTCCCATCAAGTGTATGGGGGAGCTCCATGTAGAAGAACGGTCATTTTGTGGATATGGTTTTGAAAGCCCGCATTGTCAACTCTAAAAATGGAAATAAGCGTTTCTTATCTCCAAGTAGACGCTCCCCGTTTCTGTTCAAATTCTTTCCGTTTGGTGCCAATTAACATGGCTCGAGTGTTCCCGACTTTCCCCTCTCCTCTCTTCATGTCTTCAAGTATGCAGAACAAACAATGAAAGAAATATCCCCCGAAGGAGGTGGTCCACCTCAAAATCCATAAAGTCCTCCATCAAAATCAGCTCCCCCGCTTTACGAGGACATTCATCTGCTGGCGTGGCACACTGCTCTGCTCTTCAAAGCACCTTGACAATGCCATTGTCCTTTCCTCAGCTGCTAGGGTTTCTTGTGTGCTTTGTTATGGGAAATGAGAATCTCAATAGTTTATCAAACAGACAGAGAGAGAGTGTGTGTGTGTGTGTTTGTGTGTATGTAAAAGACAGAGAGAGGAGAGTGAGAGGGGAACAAACATGGAGATGAAAAGAGAGGGGAAAGAGAGAAAGAGAGAAGAAAGAGTATTGCCTCTGAGCAACAGCCCTGCCAAAAGAAGCCCCCCAAGGAAAAACAAAATATCCCTCTAAAATAAAAGTCTTAACATCGCCTTCCAAAAATCCCTGCTACCTCCATCTATTACTCTCAAGTGTTAGATACATGTCTGGAGAGAGATGGAGGAGTCGTCCTTGTGGTTGTGCTTTCTACACACACACACACACACACACACACACACACACACACACACACACACACACACACACACACACACACACACACACACCTCCTGCACAAACACACACACACACACACACACACACACACACACACACACACACACACACACACACACACACACACACACACACACACACACACACACCTCCTGCACAATCACACACACACCTCCTGCACAATCACACACGCACCTCCTACACACACACACACACACACACACACACACTAACACACACACACCTCCTGCACAATCACACACACACACACACACCTCCTGCACAATCACACACACACACCTCCTGCACAATCACACACACACCTCTTGCACAATCACACACACACACACACCTCCTGCACAATCCCACATACAACACCTCCTGCCCAATCACACACTCCTTTGACACACACACCTCCATAGCCGACCAGGTCAGTCGAGTGAATGCTTGGCCGTCCAGGTTTCACTACCATGCTGATTTAATTGGCTGTCTGTAGACGGGGAGAGTGATGTCAGTCCAGCCAGAAAGACAGACAGAGGAGCAGGAGGGAAATAACAAAGGCCACCACAATCAGATGAATCACAGTTGCACCACTGAGGAGCCAAATTCTTAAAACAAGCGTCATTGATCGTGATAAAAGGCTCCTACGCCAAAGCCCCCCCCCTCCCCACCCACTGTCATCATCTTCATATTTATCATTGGCGGTGCTCATTTGCCTCGACCAAAGTGCGCCGTTGAGATAATTTACGGCACATTGGAAGGCCCTGCCCTCTCCTTTAACGGCCCCAGCACCGCCGCAGGGTGGATGGAGAGTGCTGCCGGGAACCTGAGCAGAGCCGACCCGGTGGCACTGCTCCCTTCCTTTAGTAAATAAATTAAGTGGGTAAATGAGGGCAGCGAGCAGCAGGAGCAGAAACCCCACTCCTGTTAATGATGCCCTTGGCTGCAGCCGAGGTACTCTGGCATACTAACAGGTGGGACCTGGGTTACTAATGGCTTCAGGTGGGCTTGTCAAGCCAAAGCAGTCCCCTCCCCATGTAGGCAACGGTGGCCAGGTGAGATGCCTGCATGGGATCGTGCAAGGCAAGAGAGCCAATCAGAAATAGGATTGGGGGAGGGCCAATCGACCACTAGTATCACTTAAAGCCCAGGAAGCACCGCCACTCAAGTCGTTTCTTTTAACGTCCTTTTTTTAAAGACGCAATTCATAATCACAGGCGAGAGACGATGCACCGCACATCAAACGAGACGAGCGACTTTGGCTTCTACACAGCCGCCTAATAAAAAAGCAAACAAGCAATAAATAAAAGAGAATTTTATAGAGGGCCGTCTGTCGAGGTGCACAGGGCGTTGCGGAGGTGTCAGGGGAACAGGGGGTGGGGGATGGGGCGACGGGGATGGGGAGAGAAGGCACGGGAGAGCTGGGGGGGAGACATCAGAGAGCACGTTGCCGTGACATTGCCTATTATAAATACAATGTGTCGCTATTTAAATGTGATGGCAGAAGCAGGTCGGCTGCGAGCAGAGCTGGTATGACAGCTCGTAATGAGATCCTTTGATGTGGCAGATGAGGGGGAACTGAGAGAGGGAGAGCGGGAGATTAAGAGAGAGGGCCCTCTGGAGGAAAGAGAGGTGAGAGGAGGCCAGCATGTCCCTCCAACAGGCACAGAGGAGAGGAGAGGAGAGAGGCTAGGAAGCAGCTCCTTAGTGGCCAAGCCAAAGCCAGGATCAAACAGATTGAAGCACTGAGAGAGAACTGCGTCAGACTAAAGGAGAAAGGTGTCCTACATGAGGCCACAGTACAATATGCTCCAGAGACTGGAATCCAAGTCAACATTAAAGCCTGAACGACCATTTAGACACACACACACACACTTATACACACATATACAGTACACGACACACGCACAAGTGCTGGCTATTTGTCTAAAGCAGGTGGCTCCTACTGACTGGGTCCCGCCCTTCTGCCACAAACAGACCTCTTCACCTGCTTCTTCAAGCCTGCAGAGCTGCATTTGGACACACACACACACACACACACACGCCTACCCTCTCTCAATTAACACACACAAATCAAGCTAAGCTGGAGTGTCCTCTGGCTTCATCCACCCTACTCTTGCCTATAAGCAGACACACACACACACACACACACACACACACACACACACACACACACACACACACACACACACACACACACACACACACACACACACACACACACACACACACACACACACACACACACACACACAGGCTCCACAAGAAAAAATGCACCATGGGTAGATCTAAAAACCAAACCCGAGGCGTTGCGTGATGTCTTTTCCTCTGAACACAGCGCAACGTGGAAGGGAGGGATGATTTGACAGAAATAGATCATGTGACAATGTGTGTATGCTGAGGCCCCGTGACATCTCCAGGTGAGGGCGAGCTATTGAAGCTTTGACGTAAGCGCAACAGAAGTCATGTTCTCTCTGATTGGAAACCAACTGGTTTCATTACCCGGGTGTCCTCACCTCATGATTCTATGGATGGGAGAACAGAGGGCAGGTGTGGCCTTGTGATTTTGGGAAGCATTAACACACACTGTGTTGTCTTGATCTGGGTCAAGCTGAGCTGATCATGCAAATGTCCTTTGTGTTGTTTTTCTCAACTTCTGGCCAAAGTTCTAGAGGCTATTGAAAAGCTGATTGGATTTGTACTGAATGTTACCAATAACTTAAATAAGAATGTACAGTATAAACTACTGCGTCATTTCAAGGAGTGCAATTGACTGAGAAGAAAATGGGAAAAGGTTGATTGGAGTGTAATGGTATACCGTCGTTTATGGGGGTTATGACACTGGATCAGATGCAATATAATTCTCACCCATTGGCAAAATCATATTGCCCACATACATATCAAATCAAATTTTATTTGTCACATACACATGGTTAGCAGATGTTATTGTGAGTGTAGCGAAATGCTTGTGCTTCTAGTTCCGAGAGTGCAGTACTGTCCAACAGTAATCTAACAATTCCACAACAACTACCTAATACACACAAATCTAAGTAAAGACATGGAATAAGAATATATACATATACATATCTGGATGAGCGATGACCGAGCGGCATAGGCAAGATGGTATAAAATACAGTATATACATATGAGATGAGTAATGCAAGATATGTAAACATTATTAAAGTGGCATTATTAAAGTGACTATTGATCCATTTATTAAAGTGGCCAATGATTTCAAGTCTGTATGTAGGCAGCGGCCTCTCTGTGTTTAGGGATGGCTGTTTAACAGTCTGATGGCCATGAGATGGACGCTGTTTTTCAGTCTCTGTCCCAGCGTTGATGCAGCTGTACTGACCTCGCCTTCATACAGAACCTACAAACCATAAGCTTTGAGATACGTAGTTGGGGAAAGTCATCCGGAACGTCAACGCCTCATCAAGAATACAAATGGACTGTCATAACACTGTCCCCCTTTCTTCTGTGGTATGGAACAACATTGTAATATTTACTGTCAACGTAGGGTGATCAAGATCAGTTCCAACTGGAGATCCATAAACCTATACGAACCTGGGTCCCATATTTACAAAGATTTGGGTTTGAAGTGCTGATCTAGGATCAGGTCCCCCTTATATATGTAATCTTATTCATTATGATCTACAAGGCAAAACTGATCCTAGATGAGCACTCTACCGCTTTATGAATACAAGCCCTGAACTCAGAGTCCCAGCAACCGCCATATCACCTGGCTGGCGGGTGAGACCTCGTGTGGCACGCCTCATTTCCTCTGTGTCTTCATGCCTGTTGGCAGTCAAATGACACGAGCACACGATCAGCCTCTACACCGGAGACTGCAAGTCATTCACGTGGAGCTGCACATATTGGAAATGACCTCTGCGAGATTAAGTTTGGCATTTGCATAAGAGAGACCTTTAGCATGAGATACTAGCAGCATTTCAATGTAATTTCAATAAAGTGGAAGAGGTAGCCTCCCGAAGAATTGGTTAGTCAGCTGATGGCCAAACCACAAAGCCCAGAGACTACATAACATCTAGAGCCTGGGTTAAGGCTAGCCAAACCGAAACGAGTGTGCTCGCATTGAAAAATGAGAAAAAAGCAGCAATAGTACCAGTTGTCCATTTTGAGACACCGTAGACAGTATAGACTTCCTCAAAATAGCCAGAATAAATCTAAGATAACTGAAGAAATCTGTCATACATTTTGACATTTTTGCCGAGGAGATCTTAGTCGCGCAATTGTACATCTAATTAAGATGTTTTTGTGCGGTATTTTTCACCGAAAAATGTGCATGAAATGAGTCGTCTCTCGTTGAATAACAACAAAGACTCTATTGAAGAATCCCTACCGTTGACCAATCACCGACGAAGGGGCGTAAACTTCGGCTCCAAACTTCGGCTTGCCTTCAGACATTTTTTGTGTGTGCCTGAACGCCCCAAAAAAACCTCACCAAAGTTCAAAACGTCACAAAATCTTGTCATAATACAGTGCCTTTGGAAAGTATTCAGACCCCTTGACTTTTTCCATATTTTGCTACGTTACAGCCTTATTCTAAAACAAATCCTAAGCAATCTACACCCAATACCCCATAATGACAAAGCGAAAACAGGTTTTCCGATATTTTTGCAAAAAAAACATACCTTATTTACATAAGTATTCAGACCCTTTGCTATGAGACTGGAAATGTATCTCAGGTGCATCCTGCTTCCATTGATCATCCTTGAGATGTTCCGACAACTTGATTGGAGTCCACCTGTGGTAAATTCAATTGATTGGACATGATTTAGAAAGGCACACACCTGTCTATACAAGGTCCCACAGTTGACAGTGCATGTCAGAGCAAAAACCAAGCCATGAGGTCGAAGGAATTGTCCGTAGAGCTCCGAGACAGGATTGTGTCGAGGCACAGATCTGTAGAATGGTACCAAAACATTAACGCAGCATTTAAGGTCCCCAAGAACATAGTGGCCTCCATCATTCTTAAATGGAACAAGTTTGGAACCACCAAGACTTCCTAGAGCTGGCCGCCCGGCCAAACTGAGCAATCGGAGGAGAAGGGCTGTCACGCCCTGACCATAGAGAGCCCTCGGGGTTCTCTATGGTGTTTTAGGTCAGGGCGTGACTAGGGGGTGTTTTAGTCTTTAATTTCTATGTTGGTGTGAGTATGGTTCCCAATTGGAGGCAGCTGATGATCGTTGCCTCTAATTGTGGTCCTTTTCCCACCTGCGTTGTGGGATATTGTTTTGTTTAGTGCCTATGTGCGCTACATACTGCACGTTCGTTAATTCTTTGTTGTTTTGAAGTTTCACTGTAATAAATGTGTGGAACTCTACTCACGCTGCGCCTTGGTCCACTCATTCTTATGACGAACGTGAAAGAATATCCCACCACTACAGGACCAAGCAGCGTGCCATGGAAGAAAAGGAGAGCTGGACATGGAAGGAAAAAATGGGTGGATGCGAGACCCTTCCTTGGCGGGAGTCGCCAAGGAGTATAGGAGGACAGCAACGAAGAGAGGGCCAGTCGGGGAGTCGATGGAGCAGTGTGAGGAGGGAGATCGGAGAGAGATGTTGGTTAGGTGTATTCTGCAGCGCATTCGCCCTGAAGAGCGCCTTCTCAGCCTGGTACGTCCTGTGCCAGCTCCCCGCACTCGCCTTGAAGAGCGTGTCATCAGTCCAGTGAAACCTGTGCCGGCTCCACGCACCAGGCCTCCAATGCGCCTTCCCAGCCCGGTACGTCCTGTTCCGGCTCCCCGCACTCGCTCTGAAGAGTGTGTCACCAGCCCTGAGTCCTCTGCGCCGGTGCCCAGTCCAGGCATGGGGTCCAGTCCCGCTCCATGGCCGGTGCCCAGTCCAGGCATGGCGTCCAGTCCCGATCCATGGCCGGAGCCTTCCTCTGCGCCGGTGCTCAGAGCCCTCGGGGTTTCTCTATGGTGTTTTAGGTCAGGGTGTGACGAGGGGGTGTTCTAGTCTTTAATTTGTGAGTATGATTCCCAATTTGGAGGATATTGTTCCACTCATTCTCACGACGAACGTGAAAAAGGCCTGGGTCAGGGAGGTGACCAAGAACCCGATGGTCACTCTGAGAATATGGGAGAACCTTCCAGAAGGAAAACCATCTCGGCAGCACTCCACCAATCAGGCCGTTATGGTAGATTGGCCAGACGGAAGCCACTCCTCAGTAAAAGGCATATGATAGCCAGCTTGGAGGTTGCCAAAAGGCACCTAAAGACTCTCAGACCTTGAGAAACAAGATTCTCTGGTCTCATGAAACCAAGATAGGCCGTCATTGTAAATAATATTTTGTTCTTAACTGACTTGCCTAGTTAAATCAAGTAAAATTGAACTCTTTGGCTTGAATGCCAAGCATCATGTCTGGAGGAAACCTGGCACCATCCCTACGGTGAAGCATGGTGGTGGCAGCATCATGCTGTGGGGATGTTTTTCAGTGGTAGGGACTGGGAGACTAGTCAGGATAGAGGGAAAGATGAACAGAGCAAAGTAAAGCGAGATCATGAAATCCTGCTCCAAAGCACTCAGGACCTCAGACTGAGGTGAAGTTTCACCTTCCAACAGGACAAAGACCCTAAGTACGCAGCCAAGACAACGTAGGAGTGGCTTTGGGACAAGTCTCTGAATGTCCTTGAGTGGCCTAGCCAGAGCCTGGACTTGAACCCGATCTAAGCTGAAAATAGCTGTCCAGCAACACTCCCCATCCAACCTGACAGAGCTAGAGAGGATCTGCAGAGAAGAATGTGAGAAACTCCCCAAATACAGGTGTGCCAAGCTTGTAGCGTCATACCCAAGAAGACTTGAGGCTATAATCGCTGCAAAATGTGCTTCAGCACAATACTGAGTAAAGGGTCTGAATACGTATGTAAATGTAATATTTCAGCTTTAGATTTGAATAAATTAGCAAAAATTTCTAAAAACCTGGTATTGCTTTGTCATGATGGGGTATTGTGTGTAGATTGCTAAGAATTTTTTAAAATATATTTTTTAGAATAAGGCTGTAACGTAGCAAAATTTGGAAAAGTCAAGGGGTCTGAAATACTTTCACAATGCACTGTATATGCACAAACTCTGCTGAACTGTTTCAGCTGGGAAGCATGCAGACGCCTTTAGAAGTACAACGTTAGTGGTTCACATGTCTCCACTGAGGGGGATTGAAGTCAACCGACTAGTTTTAAATCCCACAGCACACATCAAATAGAATGCATGGATCAAAATACGGTTCTAGGTAGAAATAAACAGCAGAGGCATTGAAAGTGTCTTGTAAAAACGTCAAAGTCAGCAGTGTACTGTTTGCTTTGCAAAAAATCTATATGGGAGCTTCGTCAGCGATGAGCGATCAAGGAGCAGACAGAACCCAACAGTGAATAACTTAACCGCTGGCCCATCAATGTTCAACATCGCTAACATTGTTTATGAAATAATTTATCGTTTTTATTTTGATATTTTCCTTCTTTGTTCACGTGCTTTGTTCTCAGCATGTGTTGTCTCTGTGTTTTATCACAGGGAAGTAAGCACCACGGTAACCTGCAGTAGGGGCCAACAAGGACACGGCAGGGGGGCTCCAACTGTGCTGTTCCATTTACCCACAGGCCACTTCTTCTGAAACGCGGCTTTTCAAGCAGGCGCTCCGCTTCCCCATCTCCACTGACAGCAGGGGAGAGAGTCCTTCCCCCTTGCCCCTTCCCACCCCAACACCTCCCTCACTCCCTACAGGAGATCAAAAGATAGGGCCATCACCCCCCCCCATGCAGAAGCCACACAGTGTAGAATGTGATACCCTACATCTGTCTGTAGGGTCAGAATCCAAAGATTTCCTGCTTGCTTTGAAAGAAACTCAAATCAAGAAGGCTCGTCAAAGGTAGCATGACTTTCACCCATATCTTTGAGGGATTCTGCAATTCTTTTATTCAACCTTTATTTAACTAGGAAAGTCAGTTTTGAACAAATTCTTATTTACAATGACAGCCAACCAAAATGCCTCCTGCTGGGACTGGATTTTGTCATTTAAAAAAATAAAATACAGGACAAAACACACTACACTACATAGAGAGACCTAAGACAACGACATAGCATGGTAGCAACATAACATGATAACAACATGGTAGAAACACAACATGGCAGCAGCACAACATGGTAGCAGCACAAAACATGGTACAAACAGTATTGGGCACAGACAATAGCATAAAGGGCAAGAAGGTAGAGACAAAAATACATCGCACAAAGCAGCCACAACTGTTAGTAAGAGTGTCCATGATTGAGTCTTTGAATGAAGAGATGGAGTTTTTTGCAGCTCGTCCCAGTCACTTGCTGCAGCGAACTGAAAAGAGGAGCGACACAGGGATCTGTGTACTTTGGGGACCTTGAACAGAATGTGTCTGGCAGAATGGGTGTTTGTATGTGGAGTTTGAGGGCTGCAATAGATATCTTAGATAGGGGGGAGTGAGGCCTAAGAGGGTTTTATAAATAAGCATCAAGCAGTGGGTCTTGCGACGGGTATACAGAGATGACCAATTTACAGAGTATAGAGTGCAGTGATGTGTCCTATAAGGAGCATTGGTGGCAAATCTGATGGTCGAATGGTAAAGAACATCTAGCCGCTCGAGAGCACCCTTACCGGCCGATCTATAAATGACATCCCCGTAATCTAGCATGGGTAGGATGGCCATCTGAATCAGGGTATGTTTGGCAGCTGGGGTGAAAGAGGAGCAATTATGATAGAGGAAACCAAGTCTAGATTTAACTTTAGCCTGCAGCTCTGATATGTGCAGAGAGAAGGACAGTGTACCATCTAGCCATACTCCCAAGTACTAGTATGAGGTGACTACCTCAAGCTCGAAACCCTCAGAGGTAGTAATCAAACCAGTGGGGAGAGGGGCATTCTTCTTACCAAACCACATGACATTTGTTTTGGAGGTGTTCAGAGCAAGGTTAAGGGCAGAGAAAGCTTGTTGGACATTAAGAAAGCTTTGTTGTAGAGCGATTAACATAACATCTGGAGAGGGGCCAGTTAAGTATAAGACTGTATCATCTGCATATAATTGGATGAGAGAGCTTCCTACTGCCTGAGCTATGTTGCTGTTGTAAATTGAGAAGAGTGTGGGGCATAGGATCGAGCCTTGGGGTACTCCCTTGGTGACAGACAGTGGCTGAGCAAGCGTCTATGACAAATCAGGACAGGTCGTTTCACTGAGCAGCCATTACGAATACAGGCTGTAAAACAGTGATCACTAAGATCCTTATAGAAAACACCAGACTGATACCTATCAGGATTGTTTGTGAGAATAACATCAAGGTGAGTAGCCTTTTCTGGGTGTTTGGAGTCATATCTTGTGGGATTGGTAATAATCTGAGAAAGATTTAGGGAGTCCCATTGCTGTAGGACTTGGTCAGGTGGTTTAAGCATGTTCCAGTTCAGGTCACCTAGCAGGACAAATTCAGACTTAGTGTAAGGGGCCAGGAGAGAGCTTAGGGCATTTGGGGTACAGGCCGGTGCTGATGGTGGACAATAACACCCAGCAACAGTCAATTTGCTTAAAACCAGCTAATCAAATACTTTGGGGACAGACTTGGTGGAGACAACCGAGCACTGAAGGTGTTCCTTGGTAAAGAGTGCCACTCCCCCACCTTTGGAAGATCTGTCTTGTCGAAAAAGGTTATAACCAGAAAGGTTAACATCAGTGTTCAAAACACTCTTTCTTAATGACCAACACATATGGATTGGATCTGTGAACCCATACTTTCAATTGAACCGTTTTAGGTAATAAGCTTCTAGTGTTAACGTGCAGAAAACCCAGGCTTTTACGAGAGCAGGAATCAGTGAAGCAGATATCAGAGCACAAGTCAGAATTGGGGCTAGCAACAGTAGATGGGTTAGGGTGTACGTGCACATTTCAAGATATCATTAGCAGTAATACAATCCAGACACGGCAGTGGACAGTGAGAGCTCTGCACTGTTGATTTTTTTATGACATTTGACGGCACACAGGGCTCTGTAAGTCATTACTAATCAGACTTCAGAAACCAAATGAAATAGGCTGGAATCAATGGAATCCAATCGATCTGGTCTAATGGATAGCTGATTTACCTCAGAGAGCACTGGAATTCCAACGTCAATTGTATAGAATGCGATGGATCTGTTTCCACTTTATAGCCGCGGCTGTCAGACACAATTCCGGTCAATCTCAGACCTCTGCATCTGAGCGGTGGCTCGCTCGTGCCTAACTAAAACAAAAGCTGGGAGTGCAGAAGGAATATTGGGAAGTAACCGGTCTAATGGAATCGCGCTGACTGAACAGATAAGATTCCCTCTTTCTCTCCCTGGAAGTTGACGTTCCCGATGTTCCCGACGTTCCCATCTCTCCTACAGATGGGAGACAGATGGCTCCCGGTTCATTGATGGTGGATTTCCATTTCTTTAAGGTCAGACAAAGAAAATGTTTTGACCAATAGACAGTGAAAACAGTACACACAAATGACCATCATAGTCATGTCAGGGTAAGGTAGAACATTTAAAAATGATGCTTGAATGATGTCATGGTGTTTTGAATCGACCCGTAGAATAACTTGTCCATCTGTTTGAAAAAGCGCTTCATTTATCGTCACTGACTATGGAAACAGTGATACCACATTCCTTCTACTGTAGCAGTAGATCAATTGGGCAACAAATTCAAGACCGGAGTGAATCAAGTCTGAGTCAAGACCATGAAGGTAATTACCATGAAGGTAATTCTGTCAAATTGCCATGATGATAAAAGTTCAAAACGTCCAGTATTTCTGTGTTTATATTTCAGAAGAACATATGAATATTTTAGACATTCATTATGGTGAAAAAAATGCATGCTAAGGAAAAAGTTGTTAATAACCCAAACAAGTTGGGGAACAATAAGGCCTTCTACGAAGAAGAAGAAGATGTTCTATGATGTTCTAATTGAATCTCTTCAGCTTTTGTTGGAAAGGAAAGTTTCTCGGATTTACGTACAGAATAATATGAAACGCTCTAAGACCAGGTTGTGTAAGCACTGTGGTTGTTGGTAGCATTATCAGTGTGGGTGCTATCTCTGTGCGAGTGGCAGCCCAAAGCTCGGCTCAGCCTCCAGCCTGTTTGATTCAGTTGGGCGCATTAAGTGATGCTATTTTTGTTATTTTTCTTGATTTTTGAGTTTGGTACAACTTTTGAGTTTTTTACCCACAGCCGCGGGAAGTAGGGGTGCTGCAGCACCCCCTGAAACATAATAATGAAGAAAAAAAATCACTCATTATCTCCACTTTGGCAAAAAAGGTAGTTGTATAATTAAGAACAGTATCTTGCAGTATTCAATAATTGGAATTGTAAGAGGTGTTGCCCTGTCCCTTTCTCTTTCTCTTTCTCTGCGATTGTCATTCTAATGGAATCCAGAAAGAAAGAAAAAACCTCTCCTCAAACATTTACATCAAAAGGGGCAAAGTTATGGGCAAAGACACAAAACATCCACATCAAATGAAATATATTTCTTGATCAAATAACATGGAAAACAACAACTTCTTGTGCAATGTTAATTTTACCATCCTTAGAAACTACTTAATGTAAATGTGCATTACTGCATTGTACATAGGCTGATCCTCTAGATTTGTACCTGTAGACTTTCCATCACCATGAAGAAAAACAATTGGTTTGTGATGATGTGATGATGCGGCTCAGTTGGTAGAGCATGGTGCTTGCAATGCCAGGGTTGTGGGTTTGAGTCCCATGGGGGACCAGTACACAAATGTATGAACACTACTGTAAGTTGCTCTGGATAAGAGCATCTACTGAAAAGGAATGTCTTCACATAGAAATAAGTTGCATTTGCAAAGTATTTCAAGAAACTGGAAAACAAATATCAAGCAAGTATTTTTATTTCCCAGAAGTATTATCAGATTAACTATTTTGTACAGATAATTATCATACTCAAGTTACAAATGCTGGTAAACATTCAAATACATTAAGTTAAAATGTTTTTCACAAAAGTAGTCCACTGGGCCTTTACTCATCCTGTCGACGATATAGACATCTTCAGAGTGGGCAAAAAAATCGCAGCCCCCTCACCCCCAAACTCCTGCGGCTATGCCCACTGAAGGTCCTATAGCCACAATTCGCCACTGCTCAAACATGTCTATAATAGATATAAAGACTGTTACAATTCAGCCTCGGGCTCCCCTTATTACACTGAACTAAAATATGTATGCAACAATTTCAATGATTGTACGTCATTATAGTTCATATAAGGGAATCAGTCAATTGAAATACATTCATTAGGCCCTAAGGAGAAATGCTCACTATCAGGACAGGGATGTAAACAAATATGTGCACAAAATATGAGAGAGAAAAGCTTTTTGTGCGCATGGGAAAACTCTGAGATCTTTTATTTCAGCTCATGAAACATGGAACCAACAGTTTATATGTTGTGTTTATATTTTTGTTCAGTATAATAGTAACGCACAACTTTCAAATAATTCCTCCCACTCTTCCCAACCAGAAAATTGTGATGAGGATTTGAGGATATTTTTCAACTAAAGTAAAGAATAGTAATGTTACGAGTAAAGTAGGAGGCCCGGGTTTCAATAGGCGATAAGATATGAATGTTTCATAAAAGGAGTGTATATATTTGGCCTGGCGAAGCGGTTTTATGCTCTGACTGAATGGAACCTGATAATTACTATATGAGTTTTTTACTCCTCTGGCCTTGGCTGGTCTCTGGAAGAAATGACAAGTGCTCACTGTCTGAGACCGAGTCAAGAACCGAGTAAAAATGTATCAGACACTGAGACAAGACCAAGACACTAATGGTCTCCAGTCCGGACTTGTCTCGAGTACTACAATACTTATCAACATTACAAAATAACAAAATAGTGAAAAGTTTTAATCATTAATCTTATATCAATACTGTGTGCACTTGTGCTTTGAATATTTACTCTAAAAGGCGGTTGTAAATTCCACAAATGTTCGTCTTGTTAGATGCTTACAATTATGGTACAGAACCCTGAAGCCTACGAGTCCACAAACCCAGCCTGAAAGAGAGGAGAAATCTCCCATCATATCAAGGGAAATTACTCTGAGCTTTTCTCAGCCTATTCCGATAAGATATAGATCAGCAGAATAGATTGGCTTTTTTCATTATCTGTTTGGAGATCTTGGAACGTGTTGGGTAGATAATTTGCTATTGTTTCCTGTGACCTCCCCCAGATTTAAATTATCTTTGGCTACGTGTCAACCCAATCCTCATATTTAGCAGAGAGTATACACTTCTCAGCACTGTGTACATTTTAGGACATCCTCAGCTTTAAGTCTCACCCCTACTTGAGTCCACTGTGCGAGGCTTGAGGCTGAGGATGTCCTAAAATATACACCATATACCGGAGCCATTCAGAGCAACATACATTGTTACTGTCCTATATTTATTTGTTGTTATATGAGACTGTAAGAAGAGGTCTGTATTCCACATGAAGGGTATAAATTGAGCAGGTAGAGTGACCTATAGACCTTGTGGGTGTTTGGTAGAGGGGCGGACAGAGAACCAGTGTGATGTGTGAGGAGGAGGAGGAGAAGGAGGAGGAGGATGATAAAGGGGAGGAGATGGGGGAGGAGGTGGAGGAGGATAAGGGAATGATAATGAATCATAGAAAGTGGAAATTCCCTTTCAGCTGAGTGAAATGTCATGGCAAATTATTCAAAACTCAATTCACACTTTAAAGACAAACAGAACGCAATAAAAGCAATTTCTCCTTTTGAAAACGGCCTCCGTGGCATCGATAATGAGTCAGAAACATTCATTCGAGTGTCAAAATAAAGTCAGTCTCATCCAAAACAGAGATTTGCGACATTGCATGCCACGGAATGAAGGGTAGGTAGCGTAACAATTTTCCTTAGGTTGGGCTCATTTCTAGTATTATTTGTCACATGCACAAGCACAGTGAAATGCTTAACTTGCAAACCCCTTCCCAACAGTGCAATATTCAATATCAAAAAAAGTATAACAAATAAAAAAATAAAAACGGAGAAATAAGAAATAAGAGGCAGCTTTTTACAGGGTCAGTGCCAGTACCATATGTATAATGTTCAGGGATGCTGCAGTATTTGAGGTAGATATGTACATGTAGACAGGATTAGGAGAAAGTGACTGGTAGCAGGATAAATAATCATAAACAGTGTGGCAGCAACATAAGTGGTGGGTGTGTGTATGTAAGTGTAAGAGTGTTAGTGTGAGTGTGTATGTGCTAATTGGCGCAGCGGCCGGCTGAAGCTAATAGGCGAAAGAACTTGGCTAGTAGTCGAGGCTACAACCAGACACAAGACCTTTTTCAAGTTATCTAGAAGGATGAGTGGCTGTGACTGTGCACTGTTTTGGCAGAGTGAAAGTACAAACGCTTCCCACGTTCGAACACACACACACACACACACACAACACACAACACACAACACACACACACACACACACACACACACACACACACACACACACACACAAAAGAGAAACCAACATCAAAGCACACCTCCAAAACCCAAATCTTGTTCTCAGTCGCATTTCCTAATGAAGAGAACTTAAACCTAGGCTAAATCAGGAAGAAATTACTCTGATTGTTAGCGTTTTTTAAGTAAGGTGCACATTTTATCCGTTTTATTAGTTCAATGTAATAGGCTCTTTTGATTTGGGAATATACGGAAAGGAAAAATATATGTTTTAATTTAAAAACTGTTATATAGTTCTCTTTATTTAGATTAATACATCATGTTGCCATTTCTTTCCTCATTAGACTTTCTTGGGTTTTTCTGCAACATACAACCATTTAGGCTGAACTAACTTTGATTATGCAATTAAACTGTTCATTGTTTTCAAACAAGGGAGCACAAGACAAATAAATCCACAAAGACTGATCTGTTTCTGGTCAGGCGCTGTTATGTGTGATTAATTCACCTTTCATCTAAGTAAGGTTTAGGCAGCTTTAATAAACAGCGAGAGGCAGTCAGTGACATGTCTGATACATACTGTCAAATCAATCATGGCGGCAAAAGATATTCATATTAACAAGAGATTTGTCAACTTTCTCTCTGACATAACACCTGATATCACAATATAGCATTTACTTTGCCCCTTAATTAAAGCCACAGTAAGTGTTTGATGAAGAGATTACATTTCAATACAATTCTATGTTTAACATATTCGTAAAACACATTTACCTGAGGCCTTGATTGTAGTGGGGCTCCTGAGTGGCACAGCGGTCTAAGGTACACCATCTCAGCGTAAGAACCAGTCCCTGTTTCGAATCCAGGCTGTATCAATCTGGCTGTGAATTGGGAGTCCCATAGGGTGGCGCACAATTGGCCCAGCGTCGTCCAGCTTTGACCGGGCTAGGCCGTCATTGTAAATAGGAATTTGTTCTTAACTGACTTGCCTAGTTCAATAAAGGTTACAATTCAAAAATTGTAACTCCCCTGATTGAGTTGGCATAACCCTGTTATTTCTTGGTCCGAGAGGAGACTGCTGGGATGGTCGCAGGAGTGTCAGGGGAGGTGTCTCGCGGTGTCTGTCAACACCACTACGGTGGAAAGTCCAGACCACGCCCCTCAAGTGAATTTACCGGAGGAATACCAGGATCTGCACCGGATTTTCTCTAAGACCCAGGCTACACGCCTGCCTCCTCATCGCCCCTGGGACTCTGCCATTGACCTGCTGTATGACGCAGCCCTCCTGAGAGAACACGTCTTTCCCCTCTCCTACTCGGAGATCAAGGCCATGGAGACCTATGTACATGAGAGCTTCCGGCAGGGTTTTATCCGCCCCTCTACATCACCAGCCTCCTCAAGCTTCTTTTTTGTTAAGAGGAAAGATGGGGGACTGCGCCCCTGCATTGATTATCGAACACTGAGTAAACCCCTCATCCCAAACATCATCAAACAAATGCACGGGGCGCAGTACTTCACGAAACTGGACTTGAGGAGTGCCTACAATCTGGTGCGCATTCGTGCAGGCAACGAATGAAAAGCGGCCTTTTCCACGACCACGGACCATTACGAGTATCTCATAATGCCCTTTGGCCTGTCTAATGCTCCTTCAGTCTTCCATGCCTTTGTTAACGAAGTGTTCCGGGACATGCTGGAATGGGACGTAGTGGTTAATATTGATGACATTTTGGTCTATTCTGCTGACCGCGCCCAGCATGTCTCGATAGTCAGGTCTGTGCTGGGAAGACTGTTGGAGCATGATCTATATGTTAAATAAGATAAATGTTTATTTTCCAGTGGTCCGTGTCCTTTATGGGCTACCTCATATCCACGGAGGGAGTGGAGATAGAGGAGCAACGCGTCAGCGCACTCAGGTCATGGCCCATCCCCAACTCCGTGAAAGCAGTCCAGCGATTCCTGGGGTTCGCCAACTATTTCCAGAGGTTCAACCGGGGCTTCAGCACGGCGGTCGCGCCTCTTACCTCCCTACTGAGAGGATGTCCCCAGTGGCTTCGTTGGACGGCGGAGGCGGAGAAGGCGTTCGAGACACTGAAGGCATGCTTCACCACTGCTCCCGTGCTGGCACATCCCGACCCCTCACACCCCTTCATTGTCGAGGTGGATACCTCCGAAGTAGGAGTCGGGGCAGTGCTGTCCCAGCGCACTGGAACCCCTCCAAAGCTCCGGCCCTGCACCTTCTACTCCATGCAGCTGAGCCCCGCCGAAAGGAATTATGACGTAGGGGACCAGGAACTCTTTGTGGTCAAGAAGGCTCTGAAGGCATGGAGGCACTGGCTGGAGGGGTCCAAACACACTTTCCTGGTGTGGACAGACCACCTCAACCTGGAGTACATCAGGGCAGCAAAGAGGCTAAACCCGAGACAGGCCAGGTGGGCTCTATTCTTCGGCAGGTTACAATTCACACTTTCCTATAGGCCAGGCTCGAAGAATGTGAAGGTGGACGCCCTGTCTCGCCTCTATGACGCTGATGAGAGACCCCCATCATCCCTCCGTCCCGTATCATTGTGCCAGTGGTGTGGGACGTGGACGCCGACATACGGCAGGCCCTGCGCACGAAACCTGCACCTGCACAGTGCCCGGAGAACCGTCCCTACGTGCCCATGGGTGTGCGGGACCGCCTCCTTACCTGGGCGCCTGTGTCGGGTTATCCTGGGATAAGCCGTACCATCGCCTGCCTGACTGAGGAGTACTGGTGGCCCACCTTGGCTCTTCCTGCTCCATCTGTGCCAAGTCAAAGACACCCAGACACCTCCCTTATGGAAAGCTCCTTCCTCTGCCGGTTTCACAATGACCCTGGTCTCACCTCTCAGTGGACTTTGTCACTGACCTTCTCCCCTCCCAGGGGTACACCACCGTTCTCGTTGTTGTGGACCGGTTTCCCAAAGCTTGTCGCCTCCTTCCTCTGCCTGGGCTCCCGTCGGCCATGCAAACCACAGAGGCACTTTTTACACACGTCTTCCGGGCACTACGAGATCCCAGAGGACATTGTGTCAGATCGTGGCCCTCAGTTCACCTCACGCGTATGAAAAGTGCTCATGGAACGCCTGGTGGTCATGGTCAGTCTCACCTCCGGGTACCATCCTGAAGCTAATGGGCAGGTGGAGAGGGTCAATCAGGAAGTGGGCAGGTTCCTGAGGTGTTACTGTCAAGACCGGCCGGGGGAGTGGCCGGATTTTCTACCTTGGGCCCAGAGGATCGGTGCTGGGTTCCTGCGATGGACATCCTGGACACTTCGCTGACCAGTGATTTTCACCGTCGGCGCCCTGACCTGAGGCCGGTGTCGTCCCGCTGCTAGTGCAGCTCCGGAAGTCTACGTCACCGGCCTTCTAGGCGTCACTGAATTGGATTCATTACCACCAACCCCGGACTGTCTTGTCTCATTACGGACACATGGTTCCCATTCCCCCTGATTAGTATGTGTATATATGTGCCCTCTGTATCCCATTGTCCTTGTCGATTATTGTCCCATGTCCGTTGGTCTTGTGAGTACCTGTGCTCTGTTGTATTGGCTTTCGTGCTACGTGTTATTGTGCACTTTTTATTACGAGTCTCGTCCCGTGTATTATATGCAGGTTTACACCTCACTCTTTTGTTTGGGTTACATCCCTGTGTTATATATATATATATGCACACGTGTTTGTTTCTGGGCTTCATCCCCGTCGTTTTCATTACATACTTTATTTTGGGTGGAGAAATAAAAATAAGAAATAAAAAGCTCCTTGGTCTTGCTGACATTGAGGGAGAGGTAGTTGTCCTGGCATCACACTGCCAGGTCTATGACCTCCTCCCTGTAGGCTGTCTCATCGCCGTTGGTGATTAGGCCTACCGCTGTCTTGTCATCAGCAAACTTGATGACCGATTTGGAGTCGTGCGTGGCCACACAGTTGTTGGTGAACAGGGCGTACAGGAGGGTATTTGGTATTTTATTAGGATCCCCATTAGCTGTTGCGAAAGCCGTAGCTACTCTTCCCGGGGTTCTACACAGAACATGAAACATGACATAATACAGAATATTAACAGACAAGAACAGCTCAAGGACAGAACTACTGTACATTTAAAAACGGCACACATAGCCTACACATCAATACATACACACAAAATATCTAGGTCAACTAGGGGCGAGGCGTTGTGCGTGTTTCTTTATCTGTTTTTTGAAACCAGGTTTTCTGTTCATTTGAGCAATATGAGATGAAACGGAGTTCCATGCAATAATGGCTCTGTATAATACTGTACGCTTTCTTGAATTTGTTCTGGATTTCGGGACTATGAAAAACTCACCTGTCGGCATGTCTGGTGGGGTAATTGTGTGTGTCAGATGTGTGGGTAAGTTGACTATGCAAACAATTTGGAATTCACTGCACATTCATGTTTCTTATAAAAAGAAGACGTGATGCAGTCAGTCTCTCCTCAACTCTTAGCCAAGAGAGACTGGCATGCATAGTATTTATATTAGCACACTGATTACAATGAAGAGCAAGATGTGAAGCTTAACTAGGCCTTTCTTAGCAGCACTTAACCACATGGCTGGACAATAAGATAAGACAAAACTAGAGCCTGCAGACCTCTCGCCATCTGTACAACCATTGAATCTATATGTTTTCACCATGACAGTTTACAATCTAAGGTAACACCAAGTAATTTAGTCACCTCAACTTGTTCCACAGCCACACCATTCATTACCATATTCAGCTGAGGTTTAGAGCTTGGGGAATGATTTGTACCAAATACAATGCTCTCACAATTATATAAGTATTCAGACCCTATACTCAGTACTTTGTTGAAGCACCTTTGGCAGCAATTACAGCCTCAAGTCTTCTTGGGTATGGCGCTACAAGCTTGGCACACCTGTATTTGGGGAATTTCTTCCATTCTTTTCTGTATATCCTCTCAAGCTCCGTCAGGTTGGGAAGGGAGCTTCGCTGCACAGATATTTCCAGGTCTCTCCAGACATTTTCGATCGGGTTCAAGTCTGGTTACTGGCTAGGCCATTCAAGGACATTCAGAGACTTGTCCCGAAGCCACTCCTGCGTTGTCTTGGCTGTGTGCTTAGGGTCGTTGTCCTGTTGGAAGGTCAACCTTCACACCAGTCTGAGGTCCTGAGTGCTCTGGAGCAGGTTTTCATTAAGGATCTCTCTGTACTTTACTCCATTCATCTTTCCCTTGATCCTGACTAGTCTCCCAATCCCTGCCCCTGAAAAACATTCCCACAGCATGATGCTGCCACCATCATGCTTCACCGTAGGGATGGTGCCAGGTTTCCTCCAGATGTGACGCTTGGCATTCAGGCCAAAGACTTCAATCTTGGTTTCATCCGACCAGGGAATCTTGTTTTTCATGGTCTGAGAGTCTTTAGGTGCCTTTTGGCAAAGTCCAAGCAAACTTTCATGTGTGATTTATTGAGGAGTGGCTTCCGTCTGGCCACTATACCATAAAGGCCTGATTGGTGGAGTACTGCAGAGATGTTTGTCCTTCTGGAAGGTTCTCCCATCTCCACAGAGGAACTCTGGAGCTGTCAGAGTGACTATCAGGTTCTTGGTCACCTCCCTGACCAAGGCCCTTCTCCTCCGACAGTTTGTCCGGGCAGCCTGCTCTAGGAAGAGTCTTGGTGGTTCCAAACTTCTTCCATTTAAGAATGATGGAGGCCACTGTGTTCTTGGGGAACTTCAATGCTGCAGAAATGTTTTGGTGCCCTTCCCCAGATCTGTGTCTTGACACAATCCTGCCTCGGAGCTCTACGGACAATTCCTTCAACCTCATGGCTTTGTTTTTGCTCTGACATGCACTGTCAACTGTGGGACCTTATATAGACAGGTATGTGCCTTTCCAAGACATGTCCAGTCAATTGCATTTTCCACAGGTGGAGTGGAACAACGTTCCACAGGCCACAATCAAGAACCTGATCAACTCTATGCAAAGGAGATGTGTCGCGCTGCATGAGGCAAATGGTGGTCACACCAGATACTGACTGGTTTTCTGAACCACGCCTCTGACTTTTTTTTAAAGACATCTGTGACCAACAGATGCATATCTGTATTCCCAGTCATGTGAAATCCATAGATTAGGGCCTAATGAATATATTTCAATTGACTGATTTCCTTATATGAACTGTAACTCAGTAAAATCTTTGAAATTGTTGCATGTTATGTTTATATTTTTGTTCAGAATATATTCAATATGCAGTTTATTGGGTGGTTGA
The DNA here is from genome assembly GCF_016432855.1 of Salvelinus namaycush. NCBI lineage: Eukaryota > Metazoa > Chordata > Actinopteri > Salmoniformes > Salmonidae > Salvelinus > Salvelinus namaycush. The sequence goes on along the minus strand of NC_052324.1, from coordinate 11,045,529 downwards.
AATTTAGTCACATTTTTTATTTGAAAGGGACATTTTATTTGACCTTGTTTCAATGTTGATAGTGGCATGTTTGAATCAACGTCATTGTTTCAACATCAACCGAAATAAAAAGCTATATTGAAATAAAATGTGAAACCACAGTCCAACAATTTCTGCCTGAACTCCTTCTGGAATAGGAGGGGTAATGCACTTCAGTGAGAACAAGTCTACCATCCAAATGCCTACCTCTATGTACCCTGCTTAGCTTTGGACACAAGCTGTGTTTGTTTCAGCTGAGCTATCATGTCAACACATTTAAACATTGATCAGCTTCCATACTCAGTTGCGTAGACTACGTGAATAACATTGAATAGTTGAAAGTAACTCCTCTAACTTTTCTTACACAAGCTGTATGTGAAAGTCAATTCAGAGTGGGATTGGGTTTATGTAGGCTACAATGACATCTGATTTGCCCAACAAAGGACACCATCATTTTAACGTGTAGTTAGGTATACTATCATTCATCAATGGTTGATTGGATCTTTGGAAGTTTAGTTACCCGTAGCCCTATAAATAGGATGCCAAATTCATGATATCAATAATACACTTTTACCTTTGGATATTGTCTATTCCTTACATTGTTTGTCAACTATTGCTTTAGACTGCCTACTATTTCACAGTTATTCTGCAATATCGTAGCGAGAGTTGCTGAAAAAATAACTAGCTAATGTTTGCAATGATGAGAAAATAAAAGCTATTTTGACTGCCTGTGTGTGTCACGTTCTGACCTTAGTTCCTTTTTTATGTCTTTATTTTAGTTTGGTCAGGGCGTGAGTTGGGGTGGGCATTCTATGTTGTTTTTCTATGTTTTGTTCTGTATGGTATATTTCTATGTGTTTGGCCTAGTATGGTTCTCAATCAGAGGCAGGTGTCAGTCGTTGTCAATGATTGGGAGCCATATTTAGGTAGCTTGTTTTTCATTGTGTTTTGTGGGTGATTGTTTCCTGTGTTTCCATTTCAGTGTTTGCACCATTCGGGACTGTATCGGTTTTCATTTGATTCTCTTGTTCTATTTTTGTATTCATTCTCGATTAAACATTTGTTATGGATACGTACCACGCTGCATTTTGGTCCTCCTCTCCTTCCACCAATGAAAGCCGTTACAGTGTGTGTCTTGCTTGTGTTCAATCTGCTTGCCTAAATGTACTGTTACAACAGACAACAAAGAGTGAATGAACATGTCAATGTCTTTTGTGTAGGCTACATGCTTGAGGCATGGAATGCATAGTTCGAACATGTCGACCATATCTTTAGTGTACAACAAAGTTTCCCCCTCCATGTCAATGAGAGGGAAGTGGCAGAGGAGCAGTGGGAGCGCTGAGCAGAAGTAGGCATCATCTACGGTTAAAAAAAATCCTGCACATGCCAGAAATCTCTGTGTCAATAGCCACGTCAAGTCGGGATCCAGAAAATTGGGAACGGCACGGAAACCACTAAAAAGGGCCCGACATTGACAGCCAAAACTTGGGGGACTTGTAATACACCGAAAGAGAATAGGCACATTTACCAAAGAAACGAGGGCAACTGCCATTTCATCCGGCAATCATAGTTTTTCTAGACGGTGCTCAAATGTTCATTTAGCCCAGCGCCATCCCCCACTACACCCCCTACCCCCAGAGTTATTAAATCAGCAGGAAGCAGTGCAGCTCTGTCACACGCCGTATTAGAATGCCAACCCCCTCCCATTACCAGGTGCAGTGCCTGTGATTTAAATTCTTTGATTCTGTTCAAATGACAACAAAGGTGAGCCCAGCGCTGACGCTCCCAATTCATCATTTCCTGCTTGACAAGAGTGGGGATTAATGCGTCTAATGCGGCGGGCGCAGGCAGTCATCCATTCTAGCCCAGAGAGGGTCCCTGGAGGAGGCTGGTAAAAAGGGAGAACACGTGAAACACCAAGCTGGCGGAGTGTAGAGTCAGGCTGTGAAATGGCATCCTATTTCCTATAATGTGCACAACTTTAGACCACTTCCCGCTTAGTGGACATTTCAGACACAACCTCAGAGCGGGGCTGTGCCAAGGGAAGGCAGGCTTGACCAAAAACATATACAATTTATCTTTGGACACTGTGTTTCACAATTGAAAGTATCTCTCCAGAGAAAGCATCTGATCAAACAAAACCGCGCCCCTCTGTCTCTATGTGTAGGCCATCTATCTATGGACCGGACAGTCGGAAACATTAACTTGCTTGACCATGCTGTAGGTCATGTAACTGTTCTTCACCGGACAGAGGTTGCTCTCCGGTTTTGTGATTAAACAAAGGTGTGGTTAAATGTATTATGCCACTGTGTTTTCTTATTGTCTCTGCCTTTAGGCCTATATATCACAGTCACAAGGCATATGAACGAACAAGTTATAGAGCAACGCAATTATCGTAACACATAGGTAATCTTACCCACGCACCGCTACTGCTCTCACTAACTCAGTCTCAGAGCCTGCTCGCCCTCCCAGCTCCCTGGCATGCATGGTGGCGTCCTCCTCCAGAGGGCCAGCGCTCTTCTTGCTTCCCTGCCCCGTGGCCCTTCCTTGGCCACCATCCCAGGAGCAGATGGTCAGGGGCCTGGGGTGAGGTTTGACCTAAAATTATGAAAACGCTAAATTCAACCAGCACATGATCACCCCACAAACATACACAAACCCTCTCCCTCACCAGGACTCCTCTCTGAGGGTTGAAAGCAGTTTGTGGAGTAACCACTTTAGTTGGCCATGTGGCTTTTCTCCCCCTTCCCCCGTCCTTAACAGTTCATTATGCATTCACTCCACATTTAATTTAACATATCCTGTCTCCCTCCACGCCCTTCTCTACTCCATCTAACTTGTGCAAACGCATCAGCGATGGCATGAGATTTATCCATTATCCACATGTGCCTGAGCAGAGCGAGCTGACTGTCCCAGCTGTTTCTCCCTGTCGCTCTGAGCTTCACGTTATTACGCACTGAACCGTCTCCAAACACGCTACTCTCCAGCATGATGAGATGGCAACTGTTGAATTGACAAAAATAGACTGGGTGCAGCCTGCAATTGTCTGCCACCCCCCTTTCTTCTCCCTGCCCCGCTCTGCTCCCATTGTGCCAATGAGAATATCACCTAATTGCATTACTGCAGAGAGCAATGAAGGGGATTGGTTTAAGCAGAGTCCGTCTGAGTGCCCACGTACATTATCAACGGAATCTGTGAGTCCCAATATAATTCTCACAGACGCCTTAGTGGAACGTTCATGTACACACAGAGTGTGGTGGCATCATCGTCTAATAGTGCTGCTTTAATGAGGCTGCGGAAACAATGGAGTGTTAATGACAAACTGGGTTAGCGTTATGCTCCTCAAATGTGCTATTCCACTAAAGCCCATTTTAGAGCTCGCATGAATTGTTTCATAATGACAAAGCAGAACAGGGGGAAATGGTGAGAAATAATGTACATTAATGATGCAACAAGAAAGAAACTAGTGTCATGGAACAAATGGGAAGAGATATTAAAAATGCCCATTAAGCAGTACAGTATTGTTTTTGAAGGTCTGCTTATAAACTGCTTATAAACATTATGACAATTTGTTAACAATTAAATTAGGTATATACATGTACATGGCATCCTGCTCATTATTCATATTTGAGAACAGGTCCCATCAGCTAAAGATGTCTGTTTTTTTTGTTGCATTGGCTGCGTCTCAATCCACCGCATCTGTCAGTGTCGGCCTTCCACATCTGTAGTGGAAGGTGCCCGAGCTAGAGCGGTCTTTGTCAGACCAGGAGACATGCCGAAAATCACTCTTCTGACGAAAACATCCGTAGCGTCCGAAAGGTTTGGTGTTCTCAGTTTTGCTCTACGACCCCCACAAAATCGGTACCGCCGATGTGCCAACTTCTATCTGTAGCGTCCAAACAGGTTGGGTTACACACTAATATGACCCTACCATCGAAAAAGTAAGACTCTCAATGACACCTACGTCGGTTGTTTTGCTCTACAGCCTGAATTTAAAATTGAATAAATATTTTGGGGGGGGCACTGGCCTACACACAATACCCCATAACGTCAAAGTGGAATTATGTTTTTCAAATTTTTTACAAATGACTTAAAAATTCAAAACTGAAATATCTTGAGTCAATAAGTATTCAACCCCTTTGTTATGGAAAGCCAAAATAAGTTCAAGAGTAAAAATGTGCTTAAGAAATGTCATGGAATATTTCTGATTCACTTTCTCATTTCTTCAAACAATCATCCTTCTTTACAATAATGAAGCTGGTCGATCACACTCACACTCTGAAGTGTGATGCAGAGAGCTCAACAAGCAGATTTGAGCCACAGAATTTTATAGCGAAGTACATCCTCCTGAATGTTAATGACAAACAAGAGATGTATATACGAAGGTACATTGTGCTATCAAGCAACAGACAGCCAGATTTACATTGCGCCAGGTTTCTGTCTCTAGGTCATTTACTGCTTTTTTATACAGGGTTATCTTCTCAGTTTCGCTCCCCTTAACACAGAGATACTAGCCATTCAATGGAATGCAGGCTGTATCACCAAGGCATCGTAAATCAATTGCCAGCGCCAAGCAACCAAAGTCCCAACTCAGTCCCACATGAGAGAGTACTCATCAAAGCTATTCAATGCATAAACAGTATTAAAATATAATCTTGTAATTTGTCTACCATAATCCCCCATTTTGAGACTTGTCTCAACTAAAATATAATTACAAGTTTCAAAAAGACAATACAAAATGTAGAAAAACACGAGGCATCAATCTGACCCAGGACAAGCATCATGATCCCACTATTTACAAGGGCATCGCCTATGGACTCTGTGTCATTAGCACAAACCCGCTATAGTTCCTAAGTATTATCATTATCATTAAAAGGTCATTTGGTAATGAATATAAGTCAAATAAATTAGGATCAATTTCACTCTCAGGATCAGAGGGTTCCCCCTCTCCACTCAGCAGGGCATGGTGAGAACAATGTCAACAGCTTTAGTAAAACTTCTTAGCACACGTCACAATTAGCGTAACAACAATCAAAACAATCAATCCATAAAACATTCATTGCTCCAGTCATATCGTTATTAACATACTAAAAACGTACTCAAATCAGTCAGTTTACAAAAAATCTTTCAGTTTCCAAATCATAATTAAAACCCAATTAATTATCCAACCCAAATTTAGAATGACAATGCTTAGTGATTCACGTTAGTTCTATCACTCAAAGTTAAAACCCTCAACTTAACACACATCAACACAGGCAGAATGTACATTTATATTAACATACAAGATGATATATTGTTGTGACGTGACTTTCATTAATCTGATGATTGTTATTTATTCAATCCACTAACTATGTTTAATTGTTACCCGATTAAATTAATCATGCAACAATGAACTCATTAGGAATTTGGGGCACCACGGAACAAGTTATTTAACGAGTTACCATCTCCCGAATTAAACTCAAGAAGATTTATATTATTTATATATCGATAACAGTCACTTATTAATCATTACCTCATATCAATTCTCATTCTGAACAGTCGTAACCTTCTTGGATCCGCAAGAACCCGAGCGCCAAGAACCCCTTTGCTGATTATTCAGTACTACACAAATTGGCTTAATAATTAATTTACTAACCAACTAAATAATAACACAGAATACACATACACACTTACAGTTGAAGTCGGAAGTTTACATACACCTTAGCCAAATACATTTAAACTCAGTTTTTCACAATTCCTGACATTTTGTTGTCACGTTCATTGAAAGGATCGGACCAAGGCGCAGCCTGCGGAGAGTTCCACATTCTTTAATAGTGAAACTTACAAGAAAACAACAAAGAATCTAACAAACGTGCAGTATTGCAGTGCACAAGGCAACTACACATAAACAAGATCCCACAACACAAATTAGGAAAATGGCTACCTAAATATGATCCCCAATCAGAGACAACAATAAACAGCTGTCTCTGATTGGGAACCATATCAGGCCAACATAGACATACAAAACCCCCTAGACATACAAAAACCCTAGACATACAAAAACTAGCGTACCTACCCTTATTCACACCCTAACCTAACCAAAATATATAGAAAAACAGAGATATCTAAGGTCAGGGCGTGACATTAATCCTAGTAAAAATTCCCTGTCTTAGGTCAGTTAGGATCACCACTTTATTTTAAGAATGTGAAATGTCAGAATAATAGTAGAGAGAAAGATTTATTTCAGCTTTTATTTCTTTCATCACATTCCCAGTGGGTCAGAAGTTTACATACACTCAATTAGTATTTGGTAGCATTGCCTATAAATTGTTTAACTTGGTTCAAACATGTTGGTTAGCCTTCCACAAGCTTCCCACAATAATTTGGGTGAATTTTGGCCCATTCCTACTGACAGAGCTGGTGTAACTGAGTCAGGTTTGTAGGCCTCCTTGCTCGCACACACTTTTTCAGTACTGCCCACAAATTTGTTATGGGATTGAGGTCAGGGCTTTGTGATGGCCACTCCAGTACCTTGACTTTGTTGTCCTTAAGCCATTTTGCCACAACTTTGGAAGTATGCTTGGGGTCATTGTCCATTTGGAAGACACATTTGCGACCAAGCTTTAACTTCATGACTGATGTTGCTTCAATATATCCACATAATTTTCCGTCCTCGTGATGCCATCTATTTTTTGAAGTGCACCAGTCCCTCCTGCAGAAAAGCACCCCCACAACAAGAAGCTGCCATCACCGTGCTTCATGGTTGGGGTGGTGTTCTTCGGCTTGCAAGCCTCACCCATTTTTCCTCCAAACATAACGACGGTCATTATGGCCAAACAGTTCTATTTTTGTTTCATCAGACCAGAGGACATTTCTCCAAAAAGTACGATCTTTGTCCCCATGTGCAGTTGCAAACCGTAGTCTGGCTTTTTTCTGGCTGTTTTGGAGCAGTGGCTTCTTCCTTGCTGAGCGGCCTTTCAGGTTATGTCAATATAGGACTCGTTTTACTGTGGATATAGATACTTTTGTACCTGTTTCCTCCAGCATCTTCACAAGGTCCTTTGCTGTTGTTTTGGGATTGATTTGCACTTTTCGCGCCAAAGTACGTTCATCTCTAGGAGACAGAACTCATCTCCTTCCTGAGCGGTATGACGGCTGCGTGGTCCCATGGTGTTTATACTTGCGTACTATTGTTTGTATTGGCTGATTTCTTTTGATTTTCCCATGATGTCAAGCAAAGAGGCACTGAGTTTGAAGGTAGGCCTTGAAATACATCCACAGTTACACCTCCAATTGACTCAAATTATGTCAATTAGCCTATCAGAAGCTTCTAAAGCCATGACATAATTTTCTGGAATTTTCCAAGCTGTTTAAAGGCACAGTCAACTTAGTGTATGTAAACTTCTGACACACCGGAATTGTGATACAGTGAATTATTAAGTGAAATAATCTGTCTGTAAACAATTGTTGGAAAAATTACTTGTCCTAACCGACTTGCCAAAACTATAGTTTGTTAATAAGAAATTTGTGGAGCGGTTGAAAAACGAGTTTTAATGACTCCCATTTCTCCTTCTCCCAAATCCAGTCAGCTGATGTTCTGAAAGAGCTGCAAAATCTGGACCCCTACAAATCAGCCGGGCTAGACAATCTGGACCCTTTCTTTCTAAAATTATCTGCCGAAATTGCTGCAACCCCTATTACTAGCCTGTTCAACCTCTCTTTCGTGTCGTCTGAGATTCCCAAAGATTGGAAAGCAGCTGCGGTCATCCCCCTCTTCAAAGGGGGGGACACTCTTGACCCAAACTGCTACAGACCTATATCTATCCTACCCTGCCTTTCTAAGGTCTTCGAAAGTCAAGACAACAAACAGATTACCGACCATTTTGAATCCCACCGCACCTTCTCCGCTATGCAATCTGGTTTCAGAGCTGGTCATGGGTGCACCTCAGCCACGCTCAAGGTCCTAAACGATATCTTAACCGCCATCGATAAGAAACAATACTGTGCAGCCGTATTCATTGACCTGGCCTCATCGGCAGACTCGAAAGCCTTGGTTTCTCAAATGATTGCCTCGCCTGGTTCACCAACTACTTCTATGATAGAGTTCAGTGTGTCAAATCGGAGGGCCTGTTGTCCGGGCCTCTGGCAGTCTCTATGGGGGTGCCACAGGGTTCAATTCTCGGGCCGACTCTCTTCTCTGTATACATCAATGATGTCGCTCTTGCTGCTGGTGAGTCTCTGATCCACCTCTACGCAGACGACACCATTCTGTATAATTCTGGCCCTTCTTTGGAAACTGTGTTAACAACCCTCCAGACGAGCTTCAATGCCATACAACCCTCCTTCCGTGGCCTCCAACTGCTCTTAAATACAAGTAAAACTAAATGCATGCTATTCAACCGATCGCTGCCTGCACCTGCCCGCTCGTCCAGCATCACTACTCTGGACGGTTCTGACTTAGAATATGTGGACAACTACAAATACCTAGGTGTCTGGTTAGACTGTAAACTGACCTTCCAGACTCACATTAAGCATCTCCAATCCAAAATTAAATCTTCCTATTTCGCAACAAAGCATCTTTCACTCATGCTGCCAAACATACCCTCGTAAAACTGACCATCCTACCGATCCTCGACTTTGGCGATGTCATTTACAAAATAGCCTCCAATACCCTACTCAATAAATTGGATGCAGTCTATCACATTGCCATCAGTTTTGTCACCAAAGCCCCATATACTACCCACCACTGCGACCTGTACGCTCTCGTTGGCTGGCCCTCGCTTCATACTTGTCGCCAAACCCACTGGCTCCAGGTCATCTACAAGACCCTGCTAGGTAAAGTCCCCCCTTATCTCAGCTCGCTGGTCACCATAGCAGCACCCACCTGTAGCACGTGCTCCAGCAGGTATTTCTCTCTGGTCACCCCCAAAACCAATTCCTCCTTTGGCTGCCTCTCCTTCCAGTTCTCTGCTGCCAATGACTGGAACGAAATGTAAAAATCACTGATACTGGAAACACTTATCTCCCTCACTAGCTTTAAGCACCAGCTGTCAGAGCAGCTCACAGATTACTGCACCTGTACATAACCCATCTATAATTTAGCCCAAACAACTACCTCTTCCCCTACTGTATTTATTTATTTATTTATTTTGCTCCTTTGCACCCCATTATTTATATTTCTACATTGCACATTCTTCCACTGCAAATCTACCATTCCAGTGTTTAACTTGCTATATTGTATTTATTTCGCCACCATTGCCTTTTTTTGCCTTTACCTCCCTTATCTCACCTCATTTGCTCACATTGTATATAGACTTATTTTTCTACTGTATTATTGACTGTATGTTTGTTTTACTCCATGTGTAACTCTGTGTTGTTGTATGTGTCGAACTGCTTTGCTTTATCTTGGCCAGGTCACAGTTGTAAATGAGAACTTGTTCTCAACTAGCCAACCTGGTTAAATAAAGGTGAAATTAAAAGTATGTAAACTTTCGACTTCAACTGTACATGAGACAAAAGTCCTAAAAAGTCCCTGAATTGACAAGATATGACGCTTGTTACAACATAAATGGAGGGGGGACAGGAAGAGGGATAGAGAGGAAGAAAAAGGGACATTTATCGTGGATACATTCTCACATTAATCATATACCTTGCACATGAACCGCTGCTCGTTTGGGTAAGAAAATAACAACACATTCTGTTGAAACCATTTTTTCAAATTGGCTTATACTCCCCTATCATACTGTTGACCTCATCACAGAGTCACAGGGTCAGGAAGTTAGAGGGCTAATCCTTAAGGAGAAATCCCGATCATCCAGCAGACCCAATCTGGTGAGATTTGTATCGAAACAAAATGGAAACAGAACAAACAACACAACAATACACGCCTTCATATATCACTCGAGGTGTGTAATCTTCAATCCAAAAAAACCTCAGAGGACTGGTAATTCTCCCATTTTGACACAACTCACAACAAATCAAATTAGAATTACTACCCTTAATAATAACTACATAAGGAAATAATTGTATCCCAATATATATAGGTCATAATAAAATAGACTAGAGACAGGTCTGTCCTTCTTGTGGTCCGAATCACACATAGAACTATTAATTATAAACTTCTTCGTAATTATGAGTATTTACATATTACATATAAATCTTAGCCAATGTTTCTGGGCTCTCTAGTGAAGGTGATCAGGCATCACCAGAAAGTCAGAACAGAGTTCAGAGGTCATTCAACCCCTTCAAGTGAGTGTTTCTCTCCCTGTCCTGTCTCTGTACCTCAGACAAATTATTTTAAAACATGTCAAACATTTCATACATTTTGTGTACCAGGTTTACATAGTTTTTTTTCAGTACATTCCTTATCAAAATCATTCAAGTGTTAGACAATAGAAACTAAAGAAAATGTAATTTGTGTGCCCCTTAAGGTGCATCCTTTCTAACTGTCACGGCTGTTGAAGGAGGAGGACCAAGGTGCAGCGTGGTAAGCGTACATTTTCTTTTATTTATAAAAATGACGCCAAACAAAACAATAAACATTACAAAAACAAACTGTGAAGCTAAAGGCTATGTGCCCTAAACAAAGTCAACTTCCCACAAAGACAGGTGGAAAAAAGGGCTAGCTAAGTATGGTTCTCAATCAGAGACAACGATAGACAGCTGCCTCTGATTGAGAACCACACCCGGCCAAACACAAAGAAATAGAAAACATAGAAATAAAGAAACTAGAATGCCCACCCTAGTCACACCCTGGCCTAACCAAAATAGAGAATAAAAGCCTCTATGGCCAGGGCGTGACACTAACCTGTGAAAAACCTACTAAAACCAAATAGAAAGACCCCACACAATAAATCAAATACGGTATTAACACCACTAACAAATATTCATAATGTAGGGTAAAACTAGAACAATTCGGCCAGGCCTTATTTAATTTGGGAGCTCCCTTAACATACATACTGTAGTGGACTTCCATCAGTCCTGAAGAAAGAATCTTACTCAAGACACATCAGATAATACAATGTTCCATTAAGTGGAATAGACACCTTCTAAAGTAAACAATCCCAGAGCCCCTTTCTGGTAATCTTATCATTTTAACCTGTTGCATTAATTCAGGCAAAATATAAAACCTGTTTTAACAAATCTAGGACCTTCAAAAAGTTGGCACCGTCAGCTCAATATTCATCAGCTCAATATTCAATACTAAAACACTCACTTTAAATACTGTTCCACGTAATGGAAACAGATTATCGTTTTAAATGACATTACATTCCTCCTCAAATTCTCTGGTGTTACCTAAACTACAAAACCGTGCAACAATAATCAGAAACTGTCAAAGAACGTTTCCGATTCAACTATTCAGACCTCTACTCCAAATGTCCCACTGCTTCCCCTACAGCCTGATGTAGCCCAGCGAGCATGACTCGCTTTCACCCACGGACTAAAACATGGCATTATTAGAGTCCATCCAAAAAACACTAATAACTAATAACATATTTCCATTCACATTATTAGAAGGCATTGATTTCATTTCAGTCTACCCAAACAATAATACTCTATATTTTTATACCAACCTCTGTTGGATATTCCCTTTCTGCTTCACACTTATTAAACATCTATTACTTTAAGATTAACATGCAATGCGCCAAATGTATAAAATACATCAGCCAATTCTTAAGGGAAAAGACACATTTCAGTGTGAGCTAAAATAGTTCACAATACTACAGCCTCTTACTACCCACAACTTCAATCCATTGGTGATGTAGCCTTGTTTTATCATAATCATGGTTACAGCTCTATCACAATTGCCAATCAGCAGTTATTAGAATGAATTAGATTTAGGTAACAGTCCCTTCTGATTAGACTACAGGTAATAAAACAAACACTTGCTATTGTTGACAAGCATATATACAGTTCATATCCATATTATTCATTTTGATTCAGTGATTTAAATGATGACACCCTTCTCGGTAGCCCATCCTATCAGGTGATTAGGCAACACAAAAACATATTACCTTGAAACCACCTCGCTATTCATGTTGAATAAATTCGCTTTTCAATTTGAATTAAGCAAGCTGCTAAATTGTTAAGTTTACATCTTAAAACAAACACTGTCTGCTGTATCTAGCTAAGAAAACCATGGCAATAGTTGAACTACAATTACAAACCCAGATTTCAGTCAGTAACATAGACCCAATGCTATTGAAGTTACCAGTAAATCCCGCAAATAGTGCACCTTACTGTAGATTCTATCACCAAGGCATCGTAAATCAATTGCCAGCCCCAAGCCCCAGAGGCCCAACTCAGTCCCACAGACACAGATGAGAGAGTACTCATCAAAGCTATTCGATGCATTAAATCAATCTTGTAATTTTTCTACCATAGAAGTCACATAAAAAGCTGCATGGACTCACTCGGTGTGCAATAATAGTCTTTAACATGATTTTTGAATGCCTCGCAAAGAAGGGCACCTATTTGTAGATGGGCAAAAATAAAAAATAGCAAAATTTGTACAATCCAGGTAGTCAAAACTCTTTGAGACTTACCCAGAAAGACTCACAGCTGTAATTGCTGCCAAAGGGAATTCTAACATGTATTGACTCAGTCATGTGAATACTTATGTAAATTAGATATTTCTGTATTCCATTTTAAATACATTTGCTAACATTGCTAAAAACATGTTTTCACTTTTTTTATTATGGTTTATTGTGTGTAGATGGGTGAGAAAAAAATATATTCAATCTGAATTCAGGCTGAAAACAACAAAATGCAGAATAAATCAAGGGGTATGAATACTTTTTGAAGCCACTGTAAGTCAAAACTGTAACTCGGCCACTCAGGAACATTCACTGTCTTCTTGGTAAGCAACTCCAGTGTAGATTTGGCCTTGTGTTTTCGGTTATTGTCCTGCTGAAAGGTGAATTAATCTCCAAGTGTCAGGTGGAAAGCAGACTAAATTTTGCCTGTGCTTAGCTCCATTCCATTTATTTTTTATCCTGAAAAACTCCTTACCGATTACAAGCATACCCACAACATGAAGCAGCCACCACTATGCTTAAAAATATGGATAGTGGTAATCAGTGATGTGTTGTATTGGATTTGCCCCAAACATAACACTTTGTATTCAGGACAAAGTTAATTGCTTTGCCACTTGTTTTGCAGTATTACTTTAATGTCTTGTTGCAAACAGGATGCATGTTTTGGAATTTTTTAAATTCTGTACAGGTTTCCTTCTTTTCATTCTGTCATTTAGGTTAGTATTGTGAAGTAACTACAATGTTGTTGATCCATCCTCAGTTTTCTCCTATCACAGCCATTCAACTGTTTTAAAGTCCCCATTAGCCTCATGGTGAAATCACTGAGCGGTTTCCTTCCTCTCCTGAAACCGAGTTAGGAAGGACGCCTGTATCCTTGTAGTGACTGGGTCATCATCCTGGATACACCATCCAAAGTGCAATTAATAAATTCACCATGCTCAAAAGGATATTCAATGTCTGCTTTTTTATTTTTACCCATCTACCAATAGGTTCCCTTCTTTGGGAGGCATTGAAACACCTCCCTGGTCTTTGTGGTTGAATCTGTGTTTGAAATTCACTGCTTGACTGAGGGACCTTACAGATAATTGTATGTGTGGGGTACAGAGATGAAGGTAGTCACTCAGAGCTGCAGGGGCAGTATTGAGTAGCTTGGATGAAAGGTGCACAGAGGTGCCCATAGTAAACTGCCTGCTCCTCAGTCCCAGTTGCTAATATATGCATATTATTATTCGTATTGGATAGAAAACACTCTGAAGTTTCTAAAACTGTTTGAATGATGTCTGTGAGTATAACAGAACTCATAAAACCTGAGAAATCCAAACAGGAAGTGGGAATTCTGAGGTTGGTAGATTTTCAACACAGCTCCTATTGAACAAACAGTGGGATATGGATGAGTTTGCACTTCCTACGGCTTCCACTAGATGTCAACAGTCTGTAGAACCTTGTCTGATGCCTCTACTGTGAAGTGGGGCCGAAGGAGACAGGAAATAGTCACGTCTACCATGACCTGACCATGCTCTGACCATGCGCGTTCACATGAGAGGGAGCTCTGTTCCATCGCATATCTGAAGTCAATGTAATTCTCCGGTTGGAACTTTACTGAAGATTTATGTTAAAAACATTCTAAAGATTGATTCAATACATCGTTTGACATGTTTCTACTGACTGTTACGGAACTGTTTGACATTTCGTCAGCTTTTAGTGAACGCGCTTTCTGACTTTGGATTTGTTTACCAAACATGCTAACAAAAATAGCTATTTGGACATAAATGATGGACATTACCGAACAAAACAAACATTTCTTGTGGAAGTGGGAGTCCTGGGAGTGCATTCCGACGAAGATCAGCAAAGGTAAGTGAAGATTTATAATGCTTTTTATGAGTTTTGTTGACTGCACAATTTGGCGGGTAACTGTATGGCTTCCTTTTGTGGCTGAACGCTGTTCTCAGATTATTGAATATTGTGCTTTTGCCGTAAAGCTTTTTGAAATCTGACACAGCGGTTGCATTAAGAACAAGTGTATCTTTAATTCTATGTAAAACATGTATCTTTCATCAAAGTTTATGATGAGTATTTATTTTATTATTATTATTATCTTTATTTTTTTAATTTTACCCCCTTTTCTCCCCAATTTTCGTGGTATCCAATTGTTAGTATTTACTATCTTGTCTCATCGCTACAACTCCCGTACGGGCTCGGGAGAGACGAAGGTCGAAAGCCATGCGTCCTCCGAAACACAACCCAACCAAGCCGCACTGCTTCTTAACACAGTGCGCCTCCAACCCGGAAGCCAGCCGCACCAATGTGTCAGAGGAAACACCGTGCACCTAGGTTAGCCGTGCACCTGCCTTGGTTAGCATCGCACTGCGCCCGGCCCGCCACAGGGGTCGGTGGTGCGTGATGAGACAAGGATATCCCTACCGGCCATACCCTCCCGGTCGCGGCCGACTGCGTCAGAGCCTGGGCGCGAACCCAGAGTCTCTGGTTGCACAGCTAGCGCTGCGATGCAGTGCCCTAGACCACTGCGCCACCCGGGAGGCTCTTTATGATGAGTATTTATTTATTTATTTTGGAGGCATTTCTGATCATGGCGCCAGTGTAAACTGAGGTTTTTGGATATAAATATGAGCTTTATCGAACAAAACATATATGTATTGTGTAACATGAAGTCCTATGAGTGTCATCTGATGAAGATCATCAAAGGTTAGTGATTCATTTTATCTCTATTTCTGCTTTTTGTGACTCCTGTCTTTGGCTGGAAAAATGACTGTGTTTTTCTGTGATTTTGCGGTGACCTAACATAATCGTTTGTGGTGCTTTCGCTGTAAAGCCTATTTGAAATCGGACACTTTGGTGGGATTAACAACAAGATTACCTTAAAAATGTATGTTTGAGGAATTTTAATTATGAGATTTCTGTTGTTTGAATTTGGCGCCCTGCACTTTCACTGGCTGTTGTCATATCATCCCGTTAACGGAATTGCAGCCATAAGAAGTTAAACACTATTAGTCCATACAACTTCCTATGTGATTTGTTACGCACATTATTTTTACTCCTGAACTTATTTAGGTTTTTCAATAACAAAGGGGCTGAATACTGATTGACTCAAGACATTTCAGCTTTTCATTTATTTGTAAAGATGTTTTAAAACATAATTCCACTTTGACATTATGGGGTATTGTGTGTAGGTCAGTGACAAAGAAAAGCTCTATTTAATCAATTTTAAATGTGGAAAAGGTCAAGGGGTGTGAATACTTTCTGAAGGCACTGTGCACACTACACATATAGTACAACATATCTGAATAATTCAAAAATAAACCTATTAGATGAAACAGGAATGATATCCAGCAAATTTGTCTGCAAATATTTCAATTTAATACTAGGAGTGAAACAGCGCAACTAAAGCCACACCGTAGCTACACACACCCTCCTCCTCCCCCCTCCTCTGCAGGACAAGCATTTCCCCCTAACTATCATTTCCCTCTGCTCTAAACACACTATTGGATTAGAATGTGGAAATTGGAGGGAAGGGTAGGGTGGGGGTGAGTTTAGCCTACAGGGACCAGGTTGTGTTCTGTTCTGGTACTCTGTGGGCTTTGGGGGATGCCTATTGTCTACTCTACACCATTCCTCTGACTTACCCCTCATTGTCATTTATGGTATTGGCCTCTGTGTAAACCAACCAGGGATGTGTTTCACCTTATTTCTCTCGACCACCAGGCCCCCACCCAGCCGCGAGACAGTAACAATATTAAAAATCTTCCGTGATTGAACAAACAACGTTCGTCAAACGAAGCACGTCGTTGAAAGAAGTAAGGTAGCACATTACTGTTGCTACAAAGTTTTGGGGAAAATTCCCTGGTCTCCCTACATACAGAAATGTCTTACTACTTCTATTTTGGGGTAGTTTACATAGGATGAGGCTTGATCATGGAAATCATCACATGAAGATCCTAATCAATTCTAAAGCAGTGGGTATGTTAGTTCACAGTTCCTCCAAAGAGCTGGGAAAGATATGTGGTTCAAACTAGGGCAGGGAATTGCAGGGACCTCATGATACAACATTATCACGATACTTCGGTGCCAATACAACATGTATTGCGATACTCACGATTCTATATGTATTGCGATTCGATACTATGATTGTCATTGTGATTCGATGCGCCAAACATATTGCTCAACATACGTCTGCTGCAGAGGAACAAGAGAGAGCATCGAGAAAACCCGTTTTGATCAGTCAAATAAAAGTGCCGAAAACAAATGTAAAAAGAAGATTGTGAACAAGCGATGAAGGAGAAATACTGGAAAACATTGCGACATTGTCAAAATGATACGATATGTCGATTTTTACCCCTCATCTCTAGTTAAAACGAATGTTTTTATATGGATGTGGGTGATCTGAGTATGCACTCCTTCAGTTCCCCCACAGCCCATAGTGGCTCGCTCATGCTGCTCAAGCTGGAAAATCAGAATGAGTTTCCTACTCATCTTGCTTCGCATGCACTCCAAAGCTTTTCATTTGAATCGTACTGGGTTCATTTCAGGAGCCACTGCAGTAATAATAATACAATATGCTGTTCATGGGTTCTGGCGGAAATGTACAGTGTGTGTATATGTCTGTGGGCATCAGTGTAGGTGTGCATGTGAGTGTTTCATGTGCCTGCTTCCACCTCCCAGGACAGCTGACCTCTCAGTGGCCCCAATCCAACACAGACGCCGTTGGATCGTTCACAAACTAAGGAGATCCAACAATAAGACAGGAGGTTTCATCCCAAAGTCAGGTTAACATCTCAGTCCATCCTTCCTACCTATCTTTAGTGGACGTTGAAATGATGTAGAATTGGTCTTCCTATTTGTGTAAAGCATTAGTAAATCCAGTTATTCTCTGTGGTGCTTGTTTCCACTCACAAACCCCCTCTAAATTACCGCTGCCCCAATTCCCTGTCATCTAGTCTCTGTTCTTCTTTGTAATGTATTTTCAAGTGGTTTTGCAACATACAGTAAATATAAAATGTATCGTATAGTGTAGCAGACGTTGTGAGCATCAGACAATACTCCGTGGGTTAGGATAGGTCGTTGCATGGGAACTGGGTCAGCATCCAAGCCCACCGAGATATGTCTACTGTTTCGAGTGACTATTGATTTTCTGACGAAAGCAATGGCTCCATTAATCTCAGCATTAGTCAGCCATCTGACACTGATGGCTGGGGGTGGAGGGGGGGGGGGGGGGCATGCAGACAATAACATATTGGACTCAAAGATTTTATTAAATGTATTAAATCCAACAGACATCGTACAGTGTCATGCACATAAGATTTAGAATGGCTCTCAGGCTGATATCCTCTTCTGATGCAGAACGGTGTTCAAAAAGAAATCTGCCCAAAAACGATGTCGACTAAGCAGAGCCAAAAAGGAGATTTGCTCAATAAACAGAACCTAAAACCCATAACGTAAAAAAACAATGTCAACATTACCCCTGCCTTAGCATGCACAAGCATAAACAGACGTTAGCCTCAAATTCTCCTTCAATCTCAACTTAATCTGTGAAAGATGAGAGAAGAATCAACAGATCGCTTTTCGGCGGGCTTTCAAAACAAAAAAAAGACAACGAAAGAAAGATTATTTTCCCTTTAAATCCGGGGGGCACCAGTTTAGCAAAAACAAAAGCACGACCATGGGAACGCACTGAGGAATGAGACGGATCACTCTATACACCGCTCTCAGCTCTCCAGCAAACCACAAAAGAAGAACAAAGAGAGAGGGAGAGAGAAGAGAGAGAGAGAGAGAGGGGAAAGGGGATTTGAGATTCATATTAAAACTGCAAATAGCTGTGAAAGATTAGTGACAGGCAGAATGAGGTGACAGCAATGGGACATGTGAGACGCGGATTGTCACTCGTTTTTTGATAGCAGTAGAATTGGCACGCATCAACTTGAGTGTAAATATGCGACGCACACTGAAAAGCCTTGACAAGTTTCTTTGAGGCGTGTACGGATTTTTGGGTGACTGAATAGAACACTAATCGGGATTATGAATTACATAGCGCTGCTCAAACAGCTGGCATTGGGAGCTGATGTATATTTTGGCAAGATACTTCAAGGATGGATGTCTCTGTGTGTGTCTATGTAATTACTGAGATCTGTGCCTTTGGAAAATCACTATTTGCTTAAAGCATAAAAGCTTGGTCAGATGTTTTGCTTTTGTTTTTAGTTTATATTCCAGTGACTGACTATATAGTGAAACTCTAAAATGAATCACTAATTACGTCTAGTTCATCACTCTATCATTACAACGTAGGATTTTGTACCAGTTCAAAATAAACATCTCAATTTCCCTTTGTATTTTCAGCCTAGCAAATGCGAAGCCGAAGCATCCTGAGATTTGCGTGGGTGAGTGTACGTCCTGTGCCTTACACTTGTTGAAACTGATCACCATGGTCATCACAGTCTGTGCAGTTTGCTCTGTTGTCAGAGAGGCGTTTCTCTCTGCAGCATTTGTCAGGATTAGACAGGGGTAATCCCCAACCAAACTCTAGAGGATGTAATTTGGAGATATGCGCTGGCAACGAAACTGTGTCGGCTTACCCCCCAAAAAACCCATCTTCCATCCCATCTCAGTTTAGATCCATGCCCCTTGCCAGGCCTAAAACATGTCAGTCATGAAAATAAAAACATTGAAAAAGATGTCACAAGTGGAACTGTCAACTGCCCTTCAACCCACTCTCTCATCCCTCTTTCAATGTCTCCCTCCCACCCAACCCCACCCCATACACTCCCTCCTCCAGGCAGGCGGGAAGGAGAGACGGAAGGGGGGGGGGGGTGCGAGAGGCCCCGTCGCTGACATCCATTCCAATAATCCTCAACACTTCACCGCATCACCACCCGACATTAAGTCCATCGCATGTGTTCCACATAGGGGCCGCTCACAGGTCCCTGCCCCTCTCCCAGACATCCCTGTACCTTCATCACACCCCAGCCCCTCTGTGACAGACAGTGCTGATCTCCCCAGCAGCACTCCTCTCTCCTCTCTCGCTCTGCCAGTAAAAGGACAGCCAGTGGAAGAAAGCCCCCCCCCAGGGCCAACTGAGGATGGGCTCATGATTCAAACATGTGCCTGAAGCCTCCACTCTTATCGCCAAGGTCAGTGCAGGCATTAATACGCCGCGGCTCGGGGGAGGTACCTACTGTGACCTCCCCGGGCTTCCCCCGTGCAGAAGGGCCCAGTCCTCAAGAGCCGGAGTCAGCCCGTGAGAGTGCCTCCCTCCACCACAGTCACTTCACATTACATCCACACAGTGAGAGTGGGAGGGAGAGGGACAGAGAGGAGAGAGACACACACAGAGAGAGTGGGAGGTAGAGGGACAGAGAGAGAGGAGAGAGAGAGGAGGAAGAATATACAGAAAAACCGAAAGAAAAGGAGAAGCAAAAGCAACTAAAAAAGTCCTGCTCAGTCCAGGTTAGCAGGCAGGCAGTAACGCATGGGTAAAATCGACTGTACACAGACTCTTTCAAACATCACCAATCTTCATCGGCCAAACGGGAGGTGATATATGTGACTGTCTGCCAGCGTAAATTAGACAGTCCAGCCCGCTGTGTTGTAAAGCATGACGGGGCCGGATAGTGCACTAGCACCGGCGGCCGGTGCCATGCGCGCCGGCTCCACCCGGTGCCTTTTCCCGGCCTGCCATAAATCACCGGCCGGGTGAAATGAATCGGCGGCCATCAGTGCTGGATGCCCCAGCTGGCACTGCCATCACCTGACCAGCAGGAAGCCTGTGCAGAGAAAGAAAAATGAAGCGAGGAGGCCGAAGGAGCCGAGCCTCTGTTCTCGCTCTCATTAGTCTACTCTGGGCCTCCTCCTCCTCCTTCTCGTCCTTGTTGAGGAGAAACTTGGGCCGCTCGCCACTCAGTCTTCCTCCAACAAAAGGGCACCCAGATTGTATTTCAGAGTCACTCGAGGGAAGGAGGAAAACCTCCAGGAATGATCACCCCTGTGCTCCTCAGTCTTCTATTTGGAGAGGCCTGTCTGCTGCAAGACAGCATTCACACGTCTTAAGTCAGAATTCTGGAGTCTGGGAGACAGCAGGCTAGGGGGACATGGCCTTCAAGGGGGGAGGCCTTCATTGTATTCACAATGATTCTATTTGGGTTATTTTACATACAGTAACGACTCGACCCTTCTGGGGATTCCACTCTGCATTCAGATGAACATGTTAATGAATAGATTTTTTTTCGCTTCGCAATATTGCTGGTGGAGACACCACTTATATGCTGACCACTGCGATTATGAGGAGCCGAGTGGGCGTCAGAAGCGAGGCACTCATCAGGAAATTACATCAATATACAGCCCTACAGAGAAAGTAGCAGAACCCTGAAACAACACTAACTTTAACCTATTTGATGGATGACGATGCCAAGTCTGTACCCAGGAAAGAAACCCAAATGATCAGAGAAGACAAACACCATTATCTATTCCTCTGCTTCGGGGAGATGACTTGCAATAGAACTGGGTTTAAAAACATTTCTTTCAATAAGTCAGTTAGCCACAGGCGTCTAAAATGGTCAGGTTGGCATTTATTGTCATGAATCTTGCCCTGGAGGCAGAACTGAATGATTTTCGCTAGATGGGCTAGCTACAAAGTCAAAATTGTCTATATTGTAAAATGCCATTGAAAACAAAAATTTGCTTTTTGGTCTTAATTTAAGGTTAGAAGTGTGGTTAAAGTTAGGTTTAAAATAAGATGTTATGACTTTCTGGCTGTGCTAGCTAGTGACCACTCTGCAGAGTTGCCTCCAGGTCAAGATTCACAACGATAAATGCCAACCAGCCTAAAATGGCCACTGTACGTTACTCACTGTGACTGACACAGCCAATTTCCTGTGGTCCCCACCACACAGCACCAGCAGTTTTAACCTATTTTTTCCCCCTACTGTCCTCTGGAGCACCCAGTCTATCACTGTCTGGATGAGAGGATTAGCTAGCCTAGTCCCCTCTCTTTTCCCAACCTGGACTTGGAGGTAGAAGTAACACAGTTAACATACATTTGCACCCTCTATTTAGTATGCTTAGTACGTTACCTTTCGTATGGTATGTATTAATTTGTGGATGTCCATCACCCATTTTGTATGACATGTTACGAATTACAATTCATACAATATGCTACGAATTTTCAATACGTATGATACAGTGCATTCAGAAAATATTCACACCCTTGACTTTTTCCACATTTGTTACGTTACAGCCTTATTCTGAAATTTATTAAATCGTTTTTTCCCCCTCATCAATCTACAACAATACCCCATAATGACAAAGCGAAAACAGGTTTCTAGAAATGTTTGCAAATGTATAAAATATATATATATGACATTTTCATAAGTATTCAGAACTTTGTCTGAAGCACTTTTAGCAGCAATAACCGCCTCGAGTCTTCTTGGGTATGACGCCACCAGCTTGGCACACCTGTATTTGGGGAGTTTCTCACATTCTTCTCTTCAGATCCTCTCAAGCTCTGTCAGGTTGGATTGGGAGTGATGCTGCACAGCTATTTTCAGGTCTTTCCAGAGATGTTCGATCAGGTTCAAGTCCACACTCTGGCTGAAGCCACTCCAGCATTGTCTTAGCTCTGTGCATAGGGCCACTGTCCTGTTGCCCCAGTCCTGAGCACTCTGGAGCATGTTTTCATCAAGGATCTCTGTACTTTGTTCCGTTCATCTTTGCCTTGATCCTGACTAGTCTCCATGTCCCTAATGCTGAAAAACATCCTCACAGCATGATGCTGCGACTACCATGCTTCACCGTAAGGACGGTGTCAGGTTTCCTCCAGATGTGACCCTTGGCATTCAGGTCAAAGAGTTCAAACTTGGTGTTATCAGAGAATCTTGTTTCTCATGATCTGAGAGTCCTTTAGGTGCCTTTTTGGCAAACTCCAAGTAGGCTGTCATGTGCCGATTTCTGAGGAGTGGCTTCCGTCTGGCCACTCTTCCATAACGGCCTGATTGGTGGAGTGCTGCAGAGATGGTTGTCTTTCTGGAAGGTTCACCAATCTCCATAGAGGAATTCTGGAGCTCTGTCAGAGTGACCATCGGTTCTTGGTCACCTCCATGACCAAGGCTCTCCTCCTCTTCTCCTCCGCACAGTTTGGCCAGGCGGGCTGATCTAGGAAGAGTCTTGGTGGTTCCAAACTTCTTCCATTTAAGAATGATCGAGGCCACTGTGTTCTTGGGGACCTTCAATGCTGCAGACATTTTTTGGTACCCATCCCCAGATCTGTGCCTCAACACAATCCTGTATCTGAGCATTACGGACAATTCCTTTGACCTCATGGCTTGGTTTTTGCTCTGACATGCACTCTCAACTGTGGGACCTTATACTGTATATACACAGGTTTGTGCCTTCTCAAATGATGTCCAATCAATTGAATTTACCACAGGGGGACTCCAATCAAGTTGTAGAAACTTCTCAAGGATGATCAATGGAAACAGGATGCACCTGAGCTCAATTTCGAGTCTCACAGCAAAGGGTCTGAATACTTACGTAAATCTGTTCTTTATTTGTTATACATTTGCAAAGATTTCTTAAACTGTTTTTCGTTTTGTGTGTAGATTAATGAAATAAGGCTGTAACATAACAAAATGTGGAGAAAGGGAAGGGGTTTGAATACTTTCTGAATGCACTATGTTATGAATTCCAATTTGTTGTGGCTAATGTTAGCTAGGTGGCTAACATTAGCTAGGCTAGGGGTTAAGGTTAGTGTTAGCGTTAGGGTTTAAGGTTAGGGGAAGGGTTAGCTAACATGCTAAGTAATTGCAAAGTAGCAAGTAGATGAAAAGTTACTAATTAGCTAAAATACTAAAATTGTCTGCGATGTGATGTGAACACGCAACCTTTGGGTTGCTATAAATGTGCGTTATAGCTCAGACACACCGGTAGGATTATCAAACGTTTGCCTGCCGACAGTACTTAGCAACTATGAACAGTGTCCGCAGTCAATCTCTTTCGTGTTCACACAGCAAAGACCTTGAAGTCATCAGCCACTCAGCCTTTTTAAAATACTCCAAACCAGAAGGTGGCAGTAGCGTTGTTTGTCAAAGCATGTCCGTGTGTGTTGCTTTATGGTCTAGTCAATGTTAGCTAGCTAGCTAGCGGCACTAATGTTGCTATTGTTGTAGAAAGCCTTTGTCGATAATAGCCAGATGGCCACAGCTAGATAACTAGCTAGCAAAGATGGCAAATAAATAATTGAATTCACTCTCCATAATCGCATACAGCCCAAAAGATAAATGTTAAGCAAGCTGGCTAATGTTAGCTAAATGGTTAGCATGATTCACTAGCTAGCTAGCTGTTGTAGCTAGCTAGTTACAATGCATTAGCTACAGTGGCCAGACAGCTAGTGTGGTAAAGCATTAGTGTTGTGTGTATTGTATTGCACTCACCACCCCATTCGTTTTATATGAAATGTGTGTGACTGCCTTGCTCAGTTAGCAAGCTAACGTTAGCTAGCTAGCTAGTTAAGTAATAAGCTAGTGCACATGATCAAACGTAATAAAAAAAATCCATCTTCAAGCACAAAACTACTTAGCTAGACGTAAAAGACAAAGACCAGAAAAAAATATGTATTATGCAGCTTTATTGTTTGTCAGAACAATTCTGATTAAGAGGGTGGATTAGGGGCCTCCCGAGAGGCGCAGTGGTCTACGGCACTGCATCTCAGTGCTAACTGTGCCACTAGAGATCCTGGTTCAAGTCCAGGCTCTGTTGCAGCCAGCTGCGACCGGGAGACCCATGGGGCGGTGCACAATTGGCCCAGCGTCGTCCGGGTTAGGGTAGGGTTTGGCCGGCAGGGATGTTCTTGTCCCATCGTGCACTAGCAACTCCAGTGGCGGGCCGGGTGCACTGCACACTGACACGGTCGCCAGGTGTACGGTGTTTCCTCCGACACATTGGTGCGGGTGGCTTCCGGGTTAAGCGGGCGTTGTGTCAAGAAGCAGTGCAGCTTGGCTGGGTTGTGTTTCGGAGGACGCACGGCTCTCGACCTTCTCCTCTCCCAAGTCCGTACGGGGGTGGCAGCGATGGGACAATTGGATACCACGAAATTGGGGGAAAAAGGGGGTTACATTTTTTAATTTTTTTATTTAAGAAGAGGGTGGATTAGACTGGAAAAAGTGCCCTTCCTTTTTCTTGTCACTCCTGTCGGCTCCCCCATGTGAAGGTTTGTGCTTTCTGATTGGCTCAAAGTCAAGTTGTCAGCCACTGCCAAGCATTGCGATTCTACAAGTAGAAACAGCAGGTTTGTCGGTACCAGGTCGGTACAAAGCATGTATTTTGTTCTAGCAAGAGAAGGAATGACCTCCTACTGTGATAAGTACCTTTCATGCTTTATACGCCCACCCATCTTCCCCCGACCAACCTCCCTCCTTTCCTTTTTGGCTTAAGTAACCTCTGTCTTATGTAACCATACAAAACGTAACATATTTGACTAATTTTAGGGTCACAAATTTATGTTTACTATGTTACGTCTAGTCTTTGAGGCAAGGCTGCTCTTCCTGCTCAAATTAATTTGCCTGTCATGGCCAACTGATGATGAATGGTAGGAAATGTGAGGTAATAGGCCTCTGGAATCAGTTGGGGTGGCAAGGTGAAGTCCGGCCTGGCAGATTGCCAGTCTTCCACCTCACCTCTTCATCCACCCACGCCACTGGCCCAGGCAGTGACCCCCTGTGGGGTTTCCAGGTGCACATCTAATACACACACCTGCAGCCCGTCAGCACGCCAGTCAGCCAGCGAGCCAGCCAACCTACATCATCAGCCGGGCGTCTGTTTTGACAAGGTGTCCAATTTGATCATCACGTCTCAGGGACCTTGCTTGGACACAGCAGATATCGTAAGTCTAGTGTCTATTGCTCTCCCATCCATATCAAAGGTAGTCAGACCTAACAGGAAGTATCCTGCACCTGCCTGAAAAGCAATGCACATGATCTTATATTGCCTTTATTTCATCACACTAAAATATATATTATATGAAACCTCACATCTGTCTTTAAGGAAGCTACAGTACAAATGAATAGAAACAGTAGCTTAAATACAGTATTATCTAGACCACGTGTTTTCAAAGTGGGGTCCCCAGGGGTCCGCAGCCAGATCTCAAAATGTATAAAGTAATATATATATGAGAGAGAGCTGTATTTACATTTCACTTTTTTTAAATGAATATTACTAAGAACAGATTAAACGACTTTTGGCTAAGGGTTCTGTGAAATAAGTTTATAGTGTGTAATACAATACAATGTAATGTAATGAATACAATGTATTCATCTACATATTATGTTCTTAACCCTGGGCAACATGGGCCTGGGAGGCTTACAGGGATTTTGGTATCCACAGAACTCAACCTATAATTGTTTAATTCCCCCAAAAATTATATATATTTTTTTTACATAAATGCATTGTAATTTATTAAGCTTTGAAACGGTTTCTCTCTGACACATGGCAAAATGGGTGGATATGGATGATTTTAGCTTTAAAGCTGCAACAACAACAAAAATCTCTCTGCCCCATGACAAAATGTGTAGAATTGCAGGAAATTAGCTTGGAAACGGCATCATTTTCTCTCTAATACCAAGAGATGAGCCTTTAACATTTTCATTCCCAGGACCCCGAGACTCTGTTCGTCCTGCCATGCACTGCCGAAGTCAGTAAAACTCCTTATATGCTATTTGTATCTCACTCGAGTTGTATTCTGATTATGAAGGGTTCCTGATGAATTTGCCATCACAAAAGGGGTCCCCAAAAAGTTTGAGAACCCCTGATCTAGTTGCTCAAAAAAGGTCCAAAGGCCAAATCGCCCTCTTCTTCACCTCCAATAAAATCACAAATTACTGCCATGCCTGGTCAACTGCAGCAGGCTGATCCATTTTTGACCTGCACTGTTGGAGCTCGGAGCATGAGAATTTCACTGTACCCTGTGATTACATCTGCAACCCTGTGCATGTGAATAATAAACTAATCTAATCTAAGGAAAGGTCATTGATTTTATCCAGAGAGGAAGAGGCAAAAATAAGCCCAATGCAGTTTTATGGATTTATTTAGAACCTAAGCGTGTCACCTGCCTTCCTGCCTTTGGGACAACGACTCCCATTGTTAAGGCAGAGACATGAGAATCTCGTTATTATACACAGATCTCCGTTTTATCACCTACAACCGTGTATGAACATCATATCAATCTGAAGTTTTACCCACGCTATACGGAATGCAATAATATTTCATGTGAGTTTACTAGGTAGACAATATAGGATTTGAATCCAAGATGGCGTAGCAGTCAGACGTCTTTGTCCTTTGTCTTGTCGTGTCCCGTGTATATATCTGATTATATATTTTTCTTCGCATATCTTTTTTTATATTTTTCTAAACCTCAACTTCAAAATACTCTCCTGCAACCCACCTCACCCAATGTGGTGTGGATTTGTTTTTTCTAAAGTATTTTTATTTACCTCGGAACCGGAAACCCCCAACAGAAGCTAGCCAGCTCACTAACTACCACTGCTAGAGGTCATCAGCTAACCTTTAGCTCGGAAAGCTCTCGCCAGTTTGTACAACGCGACTCAAACCAGAGTTTTCTCTCCATATCCCCGGATTCGTACCGCAAGCTCTGAACCTTTTCAACTGGATCATCGCAGCTAGCTGCAATCCGAGTGACTACTCCTGGCTAACGTCTGTCCCGAAGCAAGCACCAATTAGCCTGGAGCTAGCCCATGCTAGGCCCATTCTCCCGGCTAGCTGAAGAGGCCCATCAGCCACTCCTGGGCTAATATACCCGGACCCCTTCTACTGCCGGTACGGGGCACGGAACCCCGCCGATCCTTCACGACTGGACTACCGACGTAATCTGCCGCGGCCCGCTAGCTGTCTAGAGCATATTGGACTGTTAGCTGAATAGATCCATCGGCCAATTTCTTGGGCCACTATACCTATTTTGCCAATTGGACTTGGACCCCTCTGCTACTCGGAACCCTACTAATCCATCACGACTGGTCTATCGACGTCACCGCATGCGGAGGCTAAAATAGACTTTCCTCTGTCGTGACGTTCCTCTAAGGCCCTTCTGCTAGCTTGCTAGACCCGGCCTGCTAGCTGTCTGAATCGCCGTGTCTCCAGCCAGCCCAACCACTCACTGGACCCCTATGATCACTCGGCTACGCATGCCTCTCCCTAATATCAATCTGCCTTGTCCATTACTGTCCTGGTTAGTGATTATTGTCTTACTTCACCGTAGAGCCTCTAGCCCTGCTCAATGTGCCTTAACCTACCATTTAGTTACACCTCCCACATATGCGGTGACATCACCTGGTTTAAACGTCTCTAGAAACAATGTCTCTCTCATCATTACTCAATGCCTAGGTTTACCTCCAATGTACTCACATCCTACCATACCTTTGTCTGTACATTATGCCTTGAATCTATTCTATCGCGCCCAGAAACCTGCTCCTTTTACTCTCTGTTCCGAATGTACTAGACGACCAGTTCTGATAACCTTTAGCCGTACCCTTATCCTACTCCTCCTCTGTTCCTCTGGTGATGTAGAGGTTAATCCAGGCCCTGCAGTGCCTAGCTCCACTCCTACTCCCCAGGTGCTCTCATTTTAACCAACCATTTAGTTCCACCTCCCACATATGTGGTGACTTAGGGGGATAGATATCATAGATATCATCCTAACCAACTTGCCCTCCAAATACACCTCTGCTGTTTTCAACCAAGATCTCAGCGATCACTGCCTCATTGCCTGCATCCGTAATGGGTCTGAGGTCAAACGATCACCCCTCATCACTGTCAAACGCTCCCTAAAACACTTCAGCGAGCAGGCCTTTCTAATCGACCTGGCCCGGGTATACTGGAAGGATATTGACCTCCTCCCGTCGTAGAGGATGCCTGGTTATTCTTTAAAAGTGCCTTCCTCACCATCTTAAATAAGCATGCCCCATTCAAAAAATGTAGAACCAGGAACAGATATAGCCCTTGGTTCTCTCCAGACCTGACTGCCCTTGACCGGCACAAAAACATCCTGTGGCGTTCTGCATTAGCATCGGATAGCCCCCGTGATATGCAACTTTTCAGGGAGGTTAGGAACCGGTATATACAGGCAGTTAGGAAAGCTAAGGCTAGCTTTTTCAAACAGAAATTCGCATCCTGTAGCGCAAACTCAAAAAAGTTCTGGGACACTGTAAAGTCCATGGAGAACAAGAACACCTCCTCCCAGCTGCCCACTGCACTGAGGCTAGGTAACACTGTCATCACTGATAAATCCACTATAATTGAGAATTTCAATTAGCATTTTTCTACGGCTGGCCATGCTTTCCCCCTGGCTACCCCTACCCCGATCAACAGCCCTGCACCCCCCACAGCAACTCGCCCAAGCCTCCCCCATTTCTCCTCCACCCAAATCCAGAGAGCTGATGTTCTGAAAGAGCTGAAACATCTGGACCCCTACAAATCAGCCGGGCTAGACAATCTGGACCCTCTCTTTCTAAAATTATCTGCCGAAATTGTTGCAACCCTTATTACTGGCCTGTTCAACCTCTCTTTTGTATCATCTGAGATTCCCAAAGATTGGAAAGCTGCCACGGTCATCCCCCTCTTCAAAGGGGGAGACACTCTAGACCCAAACTGCTACAGACCTATATCTATCCTACCCTGCCTTTCTAAAGTCTTCGAAAGCCAAGTTAACAAACAGATTACTGACCATTTCGAATCGCACCGTACCTTCTCCGCTATGCAATCTGGTTTCAGAGCTGGTCATGGGTGCACCTCATCCACACTCAAGGTCCTAAACGATATCATAACTGCCATCGATAAGAGACATTACTGTGCAGCCGTATTCATCGACCTGGCCAAGGCTTTCGACTCTGTCAATCACCACATTCTTATCGGCAGACTCAACAGCCTTTGTTTCTCAAATGATTGCCTCGCCTGGTTCACCAACTACTTCTCTGATAGAGTTCAGTGCGTCAAATCGGAGGGCCTGTTGTCCGGATCTCTGGCAGTTTCTATGGGGGTGCCACATGGTTCAATTCTCGGGCCGACTCTTTTCTCTGTATACATCAATGATGTCGCTCTTGCTGCTGGTGATTCTCTGATCAACCTCTACGCAGACGACACCATTCTGTATACCTCTGGCCCTTCTTTGGAAACTGTGTTAACTAACCTCCAGACGAGCTTCAATGCCATACAACTCTCTTTCCGTGGCCTCCAATTGCTCTTAAATACAAGTAAAACTAAATGCATGCTCTTCAACCGATCGCTGCCCGCACCTGCCCGCTCGTCCAGCATCACTACTCTGGATGGTTCTGACTTAGAATATGTGGACAACTACAAATACCTAGGTGCCTGGTTAGACTGTAAACTGTCCTTCCAGACTCACATTAAGCATCTCCAATCCAAAATTAAATCTTCCTATTTCGCAACAAAGCATCTTTCACTCATGCTGCCAAACATACCCTCGTAAAACTGACCATCCTACCGATCCTCGACTTCGGTGATGTCATTTACAAAATAGCCTCCAACACTCTACTCAACAAATTGGATGCAGTCTATCACAGTGCCATCCGTTTTGTCACCAAAGCCCCATATACTACCCACCACTGCGACCTGTACGCTCTCGTTGGCTGGCCCTCGCTTCATACTTGTCGCCAAACCCACTGGCTCCAGGTCATCTACAACTCTCTGCTAGGTAAAGCCCCGCCTTATCTCAGCTCACTGGTCACCAAAGCAGCACCCACCCATAGCACGCGCTCCATCAGGTATATCTCACTGGTCACCCCCAAAGCCAATTCTTCCTTTGGCCGCCTTTCCTTCCAGTTCTCTGCTGCCAATGACTGGAACGAACTGCGCAAAAAACACTGAAGCTGGAGACTCATATCTTCCTCACTAGCTTTAAGCACCAGCTGTCAGAGCAGCTCACAGATCACTGCAACTGTACATAGCCCATCTGTAAATAGCCCATCCAACTACCTCATCCCCATACTGTATTTATTTATTTATCTTGCTCCTTTGCACCCCAGTATCTCTACTTGTACATTCATCTTCTGCACATCTACCATTCCAGTGTTTAATTGCTATATTGTAATTACTTCTCCACTATGGCCTATTTATTGCCTTACCTCCCTTATCTTACCTCATTTGCACACATTGTATATAGACTTTTTCTGCTGTATTATTGACTGTATGTTTGTTTATTCCATGTGTAACTCTGTGTTGTTGTATGTGTCGAACTGCTTTGCTTTATCTTGGCCAGGTCGAAGTTGTAAATGAGAACTTGTTCTCAACTAGCCTACCTGGTTAAATATAGGTTAAATAAAATGTTAAAAAAATAAAACAGTGCGTTTTTACAGTGATTGTATAATTCTATATAGTCTTTATTTAGTGTATTTTAATTCCATTACTCGTATTACGGGAGGTACAGAAGAGGTGGATTTGGCAACTTTGCACCTGGTCAAAACAATATGTTGATTCTTTCCAAACAAAGCATTTCTTCGGTTGCATCTAACTTTTTATTTAGACTTTTTTTGGAAGTACATACTGGCCGGGACGGCAGTAATGGAGATAGTTGCTCAGCGAATCTCGATTCTTTGGTATGTACCGAACGTATCTTCACATTATTAAGCTTGAATAGCTGGTGAATTGCAAGTTGAATGGCTGCTTCCTGGGCTTAAAGGATAATCACCATATTCAAAGTCTGGTTCTGGTTCACTCCACTCTCTTCTTCCCCTCTCATCTTGCCTGTAGTAGCAGCGACCAAAAAAACAGCTCTAATTTCCTGTGGGTCTCTGGTCTCTGCAGCTGTTGCAGTCACTCCCTCCCCCTTCCATTTCAACTGTAATCATGTAGCCATGCAAATGTTGTGCGGTGAGAGGTTTGTGTTCCCCTCTCGGGGACATTATTCCCAGCTGCCGGAGCCCTTGACTTGACCACCCAGGGGAGGGGAGAACGGGAAGTCATCAGCACTATCACAGCCCAAGCGGGTGCACTCTTCATACCGCCAGGCAGCCGCTCCAACTCATAAAGTCCTTGACAACTTGACTAAAACATCTCATTTGCAGTCAGACCCCATTTGGAAATGACAAATAGAAATCAATCAAGATTTTTTTTATATATACAGTATATGCTTGTTTGGCCGACCGAAATGGTACCGGAGAAAAGGGAACCTTTTTCTCCCATTGCGCTGCTATTCTACCCACAACATCAAGGATATTCATCATCTGTCATGTTGGTGGGGCTGGCTGGAATTAGCAACTCCTGGGAGCTGGCGCTAATATGTCGGTGGGCACGCTAGCACGCGCACCCCAGCAGGGGGGGTAGGGGGTGGGGGGGGCCTTTCACACTCCTAATGTGTAATTAGGAGCCATTTTGGAGCACTGCCTTCCACCACCGAAATTAGCTGCCTTTTATTAATCAGGCAGGCCAGCACAATGGCACGCTGGGTCCCCCTATAATCTAACACCAAATGTTGTTCTTAATTACAGGGCTGGGGGAGAGGCAGCAAGGAAAGGCCTGGAGCTCTTATGTATGCCCCCCTCCATATATTCTGCTTCCCAACGCTATGCAGAACACACAAACATCAGACTGAACACACACACAAAGAAAGCAAATGTAGCCTCGCATGCGTTGAATGGCAGCTCCACTTGTGAATGAGATCTTCATATAGTCAGGTCCATAATTATTGGCACCCTTCATAATGATGAGCAAAAAATACTACAAAATAAATAATACCGAGCTATATTTCATGCTACACAAAAATGGGGAAATGTTCAGAGAAAGAGATTTTGTTTACCAAGTAATATACACTACTGTTCAAAAGTTTGGGGTCACACCATTTCCTTGTTTTCCATGAAAACATACATGAAATGAGTTGCAAAATGAATGGGAAATATAGTCAAGACGTTGACAAGGTTATAAATAATGATATTAATTGAAATAATAATTGTCCTTCCTACTTTGCTTTGAATCCTCCATTTGCAGCAATTACAGCCTTGCAGACCTTCGGCATTCTAGTTGTCAATTTGTTGAGGTAATCTGAAGAGATTTCACCCCATGCTTCCTGAAGCACCTCCCGCAAGTTGGATTGGCTTGATGGGCACTTCTTACATACCACGGTCAAGCTGATCCCACAACAGCTCAATAGGGTTGAGATCCGGTGACTGTGCTGGCCACTCCATTATAGACAGAATACCAGCTGACTGCTTCTTCCCTAAATAGTTATTGCATAGTATGGAGCTGTGCTTTGGGTCATTGTCCTGTTGTAGGAGGAAATTGGCTCCAATTAAGCGCCGTCCACTTGGTATGGCATGGCAAAATGGAGTGATAGCCTTCCTTCTTCATGATAACTTTTACCCTGTACAAATATCCCACTTTACCACCACCAAAGCTCCCCCAGACCATCACATTGCCTCCATGCTTGACAGATGGCGTCAAGCACTCCTCCAGCATCTTTTCAAATTTTCTGCATCTCACGAATGTTCTTCTTTGTGATCCGAACACCTCAAACTTAGATTAGTCTGTCCATAACACTTTTTTTTCCAATCTTCCTCTGTCCAGTGTCTGTGTTCTTTTGCCCATCTTAATATTTTATTTGTATTGGCCAGTCTGAGATATGGCTTTTTCTTTGCAACTCTGCCAAGAAGGCCAGCATCCAGGAGTTGCCTCTTCACTGTTGACGTTGAGACTGGTGTTTTGCGGGTACTATTTAATGAAGCTGCCAGTTGAGGACTTGTGAGGCGTCTCTTTCTCAAACTAGACACTCTAATGTACTTGTCCTCTTGCTCAGTTGTGCACCGGGGCCTCCCACTCCCCTTTCTATTCTGGTTAGAGCCAGTTTGCGCTGTTCTGTGACGGGAGTAGTACACAGCGTTGTACAAGATCTTCAGTTTATTGGCAATTTCTCGCATGTAATAGCCTTAATTTCTCAGAACAAGAATAGACTGACGAGTTTCAGAAGAAAGTTATTTGTTTCTGGCCATTTTGAGCCTGTAATCAAACCCACAAATACTGATGCTCTAGATACTCAACTAGTCTAAAGAAGGACAGTTGTATTGCTTCTTTAATCAGAACAACAGTTTTCAGCTGTGCTAACATAATTGCAGAAGGGTTTTCTAATGATTAATTAGCATTTTAAAATGATAAACTTGGATTAGCTAACACAATGTGCCATTGGAACACAGGAGTGATGGTTGCTGATAATGGGCCTCTGTACGCCTAAGTAGATATTCCATTAAAAATCTGCCCTTTCCAGCTACAATAGTCATTTACAACATTAACAATGTCTAAACTGTATTTCTGATCAATTTTACGTTTTTTTAAAGGACCAAAAAAATTGCTTTTCTTTCAAAAACAAGGCCATTTCTAAGTGACCCCAAACTTTTGAACGGTAGTGTATATATATTAAAGATAGGGGTCAAAATGATTTGCACCCGCTCCAGCATCCTACTCTTGTGAGAATAACGTTTTTCTAAAATGCGTGTGTGGCCAAAGAGCTATATTTTCATGTCATCTGACCATAGCACTACCTGGAGTTTGACTTGGACTGGAACCGGTGCTATGGTCAGATGACATGGAAGACAGAGCTCTCTGGTCATGCATACTACTTGTGGTTTGGCTGTTGAAAAACGGAAGCATATGCAGAAAAGTACCTAATACCTACGGTAAAATATGGTGGTGGATCTTTGAGGTTATGGTGCCATTTTGCTTCCACTGCTCCTGGGGCCCTTGTTAAGGTCAACGGCATTATGATTTATTTATTTTATAGGTCTGTTTTTCTCATCTTTATCAAGGCCACCAATAATTATGGACCTGACTGTATATGTGATGTGATTACAAGTACTGGCCATCCATGTTTAGTGTAAGTGCTGTGACCCTGAGTAGTGTGATGCTGATGCACTCATGACTAGTGATGAGTGCAAACATGTGTGTGTCTTCTAGGCTCATGTGGGATACATAGAGTATATTCCTGTAGCAATGGGGCCCAGTGAATAATTAATGGACATGGCAAAACATTACCATTCAAGAAGTTAGAGAGAAATTCATTCATAGGGGTAAAGTTAGGTCAATGTTGGAATCTCAAATTCTGTCATATGCAGGGCATTCGGAAAGTATTCGGACCCCTTGAATTTTTCCAACATTTTGTTACATTACAGCCTTATTCAAAAATTGATTACATTGTTTTTCCCCCCTCGTCAATCTACACACAATACCCCATAATGACAAAGAAAAAACAGGTTTTTATAAATGTTTGCTAATTTATTAAAAACATGACATTTAAATATGACATTTACATAAGTATTCAGACCCTTTACTCAGTACTTTGTTGAAGCACCTTTGGCAGCGATTACAGCCTCGAGTCTTCTTTGGTGTGACGCTACAAGCTTGGCACACCTGTATTTGGAGAGTTTCTCTCATTCTTCTCTGCAGATCCTCTCAAGCTCTGACAGGTTGGATGGATGGGGAGAGTCGCTGCACAGCTATTTTCAGGTCTCTCAAGAGATGTTTGTTCGGGTTCAAGTCCGGGCCACTCAAGGACATTCAGAGACTTGCCCCGAAGCCACTCTTGCGTTGTGTGCTTAGGGTCATTGTCCTATTGGTAGGTGAACCTTCGCCCCAGTCTGTGGTACTGAGCACTCTGGAACAGGTTCTCATCAAGGATCTCTCTGTACTTTGCTCCGTTCATCTTTCCCTCGATCCTGACTAGTCGCCCAGTCCCTGCCGCTGAAAAACATCCCCACAGCATGATGTTGCCAGCACCATGCTTCACTGTACAGATGGTGCCAGGTTTCCTCCAGATGTGACGCTTGGCATTCAGGCCAAAAAGTTCAAACTTGGTGTCATCAGACCAGAGAATCTTGTTTCTCATGGTCTGAGAGTCTTTAGGTACCTTCTGGCAAACTCCTACCGGGCTGTCATGTGCCTTTTACTGAGGAGTGGCTTCCGTCTGGCCACTCTATCATAAAGACCTGATTGGTGGAGTGCTGCAGAGATGGTTGTCCTTCTGGAACGTTCTCCAATCTCCACAGAGGAACTCTGGAGCTATGTCAGAGTGACCATCGGGTTCTTGTTCATCTCCCTGACCAAGGCCCTTCTCCCCTGATTGCTCAGTTTTGCCGGGCGGCCAGCTCTAGGAAGAATCTTGGTGGTTCCAAACTTCTTCCATTTAAGAGTGATGGAGGCCACTGTGATCTTGGGGAACTTCAATGCTGCAGAAATGTTTTTGTACTCTTCCCCAGATCTGTGCCTCGACACAATCCTGTCTCTGAGCTCTACGGACAATTCCTTTGACCTCATGGCATGGTTTTTGCTCTGACATGCACTGTCAACTGTGGGACCTTATATAGACAGGTGTGTGTGCCTTTCCAAACCATGTCCATTGAATTTACCACAGGTGGACTCCAGTCAATTTGTAGAAACATTTCAAGAATGATCCATGGAAACAGAATGCCCCTGAGCTAAATGTGAAGTCACATAGCAAAGAGTCTGAATACTTACGTAAATAATGTATTTCTGTTTTTCAAAAATTCTAAATTTGCTACAATTTCTAAAAACCTGTTTTCGCTTTGTCATTATAGGGTATTGTGTGTAGATTGATGATAACAAATGTGTCATTCTCTCTTTTATCCATTTTAGAATAAGGCTGTAACGCAACAAAATGTGGGTCCTGAATACTATCCCGAATGCACTGTACGTAGATAGTGACATACAGTGCTTATTCTGAATCGCTACCACCTACATAAAAAACTCCCTCCAAACCTCTCCCAAATGCCCTTCGCTGCACGGCAGAAGAAAAACACCATCCTCTCTTCCATCCCGAGAAGAGCATCTGATTGCTTTCAACAGGCGATCAGTGGATGACACTGGCCCTTCCTTTGCCCGCTAGCCGCACTGCAGTGGGACTTGTCACAACGCCGAGGTCAATAATTCCTGTAAAACCTATAGTCTGCATCTCAAATGGCACCATATATAGTGCACCATATAGGGAATAGGGTTTGATTTGGGACACACCCATAGTCTGCTTTTGGGATTCATTAGACAGCACACGTGACAAGAGAGCCTGTCACTCAAAGCGTTATTGACTGGGTGTGTACTAGTGGACAGAAAAAGAAGTGGGAGCAGCGTGTCAATGAGGGCCAGAGGTGTCTGTGGTGTTATGACCACAATGCAGTGCCAATGGCGCAGCTGCAATCACAGAGAGCATAGGGACTAGGAGGATACTGGTGTATAAGGACATTGTACACTAATCATATTCAGGTATAGAAAGACCAAACTGTAACATAATAAATACAACAAATATAAAATAAAAGACCTGGGTCCATATTCACAAAAAGTTTCAGAGTAGGAGTGTTGATATAGGATCAGATTTCCCTTTTAGATCATGATGAATACAATTATATGGACAAATGGACCTGATCCTAGATCAGCACACCTACTTTGCGACACTTTGTGAAGACTGCTTTCCCCTCACCAAGAAAGAAAAAAAGAGACTTTATAACAAAGTTACTTTCTAAATTGTTCAGAACCCATAGTTTATAAGCATGTTGCGTAGGTCTATATAGATTTGCAAAAACGTTGTTGCAGTGATCAGGGTAGATTTTCCAGCAAGTTTTAATATTGCATCGACTGTCGTGCTTCCAAGTGTGCCCCCATATTGTCACCCGCCTCGGGTCTCCTCGGGGTTTCCTGGCAGGGGAGGTGGGGGCCTGGCAAGGCAGGTAAGGGAGAAAAAGGGCTGTGCTGTCTCTCTGACTGTGAGCCACTGGGAATCGCAGGCAAGCTATGCGACCGAAGGTGCACTGAAGCCTGAGTGTGGCACCTGGGCTGTCTGTCACAGGGCTACAAACACAGACTTATGTGGCACATGACAGGACAGCAGTTGAGGCTGCAGCACTAGAAATAAAGACCCGGGTGACAGCGTGGAGGAGGTGCACACGGCTAAACAACCCTCCATCGACCACTGGAATCCCAGCCTGTGTCTCTCGCCTTCCCTCTCTCTTAAAACATGTCAGGTTCCTACTGGGTTCAGGTCCACAGCCATAGGCGTCTGAAGGGACTGCCTGTGAAGTGTGACTGGCTCAGAGGAGGGGAGCCGGTGTGCTGTAGTCAGACAGAGCTGCATGAGGAAACTGAGACGAACGGGCTCTTAAGATGAATTTCCCTCTCCGCATTACTAAACTAAACTGATATCCAATTATGTTCACCACATTGACAGGCTAACCGAGCAGTGGCGAGGCGCTTCAGCTCTGCAGCCGGCACAGCGTTGGCCCGGAGTGTCAGAATTGGCCAGGCGCGAGGCAGGACCTTGAAACCCCCAGGACCTTGAAGGAGATGTCACGAGGAGGCCGGAGTAAGTCCGCCAATTGACTGAGCGATGGTCCACACACTTGTCTGAAAGAATGACATTGCCGAAGGGGGAAAGACACAATTTTATCATTCAGTACCATTCACACCCTCTCTCCCTGTCAAGCATGCCATATGTCCCCATCACAGGTTGCCCTGCTGGCTTATCGAGTGTGACAGGGCTATTCACACAATGCTCCCAATCAGACAGAATCGTCTGCAGAAAGAAAGGGGGGGGTAACAAAAACGCTGCCACCATGGCACAGTGATGGGCTGTCAGACAGAGGGCACCAACCTCCACAGGGCTCTGGCTGAGGACCTGCCAGCTGAGGGAGAGGGGCAAAGGTCAGGGGTCAAGATTTGAAGACACAAGGTACACAACCACACGCACACACACAGTCCAGTCACTGTTTAATGTAGTGAAAGGACAACTGGGTTCATGCGTGTGCGTGTGTAACAATGGCAGTCTAGTCACCAGTCCATTTTCCTAACCCCCGGACCATACCAGCCCTTTAATATGCTTCATGCCAATCTTTCTACGTGCTGGGACAACTAAAAGTCAAACATCAAGGAGGGAAACTTAAAGGATTGTAATCAGGAGGCTATCTTCCTTTTCCTGGGTTGTGGGAAATGTTTACTTTGATATTAAAACATCCCTGCGGTGCTTAGCCACTCAGACCCAGACACAACACTGCAGATTAACATATTCCCCCCGATGATAATATGCATGGGCAAACAAATCAGAGCAGAGCAAGAGGGAAAATAGAAGAGAGACAGCCGGTGGAGAGACAGTATCACCTGATCTGTCGTATCTTAAAAAGAGGAGGGATGCCTCACCTCAAGCCGTAAAAAAAAAAGAGAGAGAGAGAGAGATCGAAACTTCCTGGCACATTTTGATATGAAAGGTTTCTGAGAAATGATTGCTAATCTATGCAAAAAAGCAATCAGCGACTCATTCATAATGCATGAAAAAAAAGAGATACCAATTTTGCAAACGCTTTCAGATTTGAGATGTTATCGTGAATGCAGCGGATGAAATATGAACACTCCTACCTGTCCCATAGTAATTACATGAGCCCGAGTGGCCTAAACAGGCAGTGGGAGAGAGAGAAGAACTGGTGAGAAATAGATGGGGGGGGAGTAATTGTGTGTGTGTGTGTGTGTGGCCCCCAGTGGAGCACAGAACAGCAGGATATAGGGATGTGGACACAGAGCTTGTAATGGGGATGAATGTGTTTCCCCTATCTATGGATCCCGTTTTTCCCCTGCTTGATTTCTTAATTTTAAAAGGCACAGTGCAGTCAAAATGCTGTTTTTCCTGTGTTTAATATCATATTGTACAATAGCTGATGAACATAACACTGTAAAAGTGTGAACACATATGATCAGTGTTATTTCCTGATAGTTGCAGGTTGAAAAATAAAATCTACACAGGACCTTTCAAATCAGCAGGTTTGCATGGGCAGGAGTTTCAGTTTTCCACAGTGACATCACCATGCAGTAAATTGATTAATAGACCAATAAAGAGAGGTCCAAACCTCTCTGCCAATAACAGCTAGTTTTCAGTTTTCCTCTCCCCACCCCACTTATTGCATGAAAAGGTTTTGGCTAAAAAGCTATTTTTACACATTTCAATGGAAATCTATTACTGTAAGGTACTTAATTGTGTAATAATTTTATATTGATATAAAAATGTCTCCCATTAGACCTTTAATGCTGTCTTTTAAGTATGACCGGTTGACATAGGGTTTTTATTGTCCATCAAATTACTGTGGCGGCACGTGGTTAAATACAAAGACCGACATCTACCTCTCACAACCTCGGAGACAGACACAGCAGGATTCAATGAATTGGCAACTATTCCAGGGGAAATGAGTGTATTTTCAACTCAAAAGGCAGTTCAAAGGATGCATGTTAGAGTAAGCGGTCTCTTATTAAATGCACGCTAATAACATTTCTGCTCGGATATTTTGGTTCTTTAGAGAGCCAAATGTAATTACATTGAGTTCTTCTCAGCGCGGGGTGGTAGCATGACGAAAGAATTGGCATCAGATTTTGCGTCGCTGCATTTAGAATACTAGACGCAACGAATTGTGCATATTTCCGATTGAAGCGCAAGAACAGAGATCAAGATAAATCACTTCAATTGATGTAATAATATCTCAAGTGAGCAAGTTCAATATTCACTTTAAATATTCACCCAAATTCTAAAGTAGATACCGTTCATTCCACAGAAGACAACCACACAACCTGAGTAATCATTATTGCCAACGTTTTTTGGGGGGGGGTTGACTTTCTACAGGGTCTGTTCATTTAACCATGACAACAGGAGCGTAGCTGCTTTAGAGTTGAGTTGAACTTGGCTCGTTCAGTAGAAGCCTTTAATATATGTATTTTTTTAACCGAGCCTTGAGCGGCCCCTTCTACAACACAGACGGGGGAATAAAATACAGCTTCAGTACATCCTCTCACTCTTTTTAAAAAGCAGAGGAGACAGATTTTTCTAAACTTTAATGTCAAGATGACACCTGAAAGCCTGTGTGAAGAGGGGGGGAAAAAACGCTGCCAGATTTCATGTTTCAACATTCCCGGCAACTTTGCCATAAGGGATTTGCTCTTAAAACAAGGAGAGCATGGATGAGGGGTGGTATAGAAATCAATGAGGCTCTTCAAAAGGCAACAAGAAAAAGAGAGGCCTTAGCCGGCAATTAAAGAAGAGAGCTGCCGGCACTAAGGGGATGACATACTATTGTGCAGGTGTCCTTCACTACTTCACAAAATCCATTACCCGATCGATGCAATGACATGATACTATTCCATGATGGAATATGGCATGTGGAGTGGAAACCAGTCATGCACTGTGGTGGATCAACATTCTCTATGTTAATGTGGTTCTGGTAGCTCTGTCCAGGTTGAACTCGGATTAACTCGTGATAGTCACAAGAGTGACCCATTGCTTTTCCACAAAGTGGCACCAGCGTTTCAGAACTCTTTAAACGAATCGTAGGGAATTCTGTCACAGATTCCACCACACCCCGCTGGCCTTAATTGGGTCAGCAGCCCTCTACTTTCACCACAGTCAGTCGCCCCCTGCCCCCCTCCGCCGCTGTCACTTCCCCCAAAAGGGCAACCTCCCCGCAGGAGGGTCACAGAGCACGTAATGAGTGAGAGGGGTCGCAGGCTAGACCTGCGAGGGCTTTCAGAGGCTGATGTCTGTCAGCCCTGTTTGTCGGTCCGTGCGTCTGTCTGGAGGCTTGGAGGGGGTGGGAGAGGATGGCCATGGGGCCGGCTGGCACACACACACTATCACCTCTCACCCTGACATATAGATCTACTCTACATATACACACACCATCACCTCTCACCCTGACATATAGATCTACTCTACATATACACACACTATCACCTCTCAACCTGACATATAGATCTCCTCGTATACTGTATTAAACAAAATACACGTATAAACATATGCATGTAAATGACCACATACTGCTCTCAAAATCTCCAACTGACATTCTGAACAAAAATATAAAAACACAACATGCAACAATTTCATTGATTTTACTGAGTTACATATTCATATGAGGAAATCAGTCAATTGAAATAAATTCATTCGGCCTTAATCTATGGATTTCACATGACTGGGAATACAGATATGCATCTGTTAGTCACAGATACCTTTAAAAAAAAAATGGGCCTTAAAATGGGCCTCAGGATATCGTTACAGTATTTTTGTGCATTCAAATTGCCATTGATAAAATTAAATTATGTTTGTTGTCTGTAGTTTATGCCTGGCCATACCATAACCCCACCATGGGGCACTCTGTTCACAACATTGATATCAGCAAACTGCTCGCCCACATGACGGCATACACGTGGTCTGCGGTTGATGCAGGTTGGACGTACTGCCAAATTCTCTAAAACGTTGGAGGTGGCTTATGGTAGAGAAATTAATATTACATTCTCTGGCAACAGCTCTGGTAGACATTCCTACAGTCAGCTTGCCAATTGCACACTCCCTCAAAACTTGAGACATCTGTGGCATTGTGTTGTGTGACAAAACTGAACATTTTTGAGTGGCCTTTTATTGTCCCCAGCACAAGGTGCACCTGTGTAATGATCATGCTGTTTAATCAGCAACTTGATATGCCACACCTGTCAAGTGGATCGATTATTTTGGCAAAGGAGAAATGCTCACTAACAGGGATGTAAACAAATGTGTGCACAACATTTGAGAGAAATACATGTTTTGTGGGTATGGAACATTTCTGGGATTTATATTTCAGCTCATGAAACATGGGACCAACACTTTACATGTTGTGTTTATATTTTTGTTCAGGGTAAATACCAATATAATGAACTGCAAGGAAAAACATGCATACGCAAATATTAGTCAAGAACTATGTGACATCTTGTCAGTCAGTTCCAATTGTGTGTTGAAAGTGAATGGCTCCTGGGCGGAGCAGTGGTCTAAGGCTTCTGGGTTCAAGCCCAGGCTCGCAGCCGGCCGCGACCGGGACCGAGCACAATTGGCCCAGCATCGTCCAGGTTAGGGAGGGTTTGGTCGGCAGGGATATCCTTGTCTCATCGTGCACTAGCGACTCCTGTGGTGGGCTGGGCACAGTGCACGCTGACTAGGTCGCCAGGTGTACGGTGTTTCCTCCGACACATTGGTGCGGCTGGCTTCCGGGTTGGATGTGCATTGTGTCAAGAAGCAGTGCGGCTTGGTTTGGATGTGTTTTGGAGGACGCGTGGCTCTCGACCTTCGCCTCTCCCGAGTCCGTACGGGAGTTGCAGCGATGAGACAAGACTGTAACTACTACCAATTGGATACCACAAAATCGGGGAGAAAAAAGGGGTTAAAAAATTTAATTAAAATAAGAAAGTGAAAGTGAAAGACATTTCACCAACTTGTTGAGACCAGAGGCATGATTCATGACCACTAAAATTAACACACAAAATGAACCATCGCATTACTCTTGCATGAGCAGTAAGACTTCTGCATTTCTTATTACTCTCCCACAATGATTCAAACTGCACACCGTGAAAACAAACCACCCACAAAAATTACCATTTTACATCTCTCTTATCTCCTGGGACAAGTCTTTTAGGCTTGGGTAGTGTTCTCATTTCATCTCCAGTGTTGACATTCTCCCTCTATCCTTGACCCCCTTTCCGTGCTCCCTCTGTTATCTGAAATAATGTCAGGGTCTCCTTAGAATCTATTCATCAGAGCAGAAAGAAGCGGGCGCTGACATTGATAAAAGAAAACATCTGTGCCACAGGGGTAAAAGGGAGAGAGAGAGAGCTAAGAAAGAGGGTCTTCAAATGAAACGGGCGTGACTGGGCAAGCTTTCTCCCTCTTCTCCCCCCTTGTCAATGCCATTTCAATTGAAAAGCGCAGTGGTAATTAAATTGCAGCAGGGGTTAGGGGCGACTGTGCCGAGCAGTGACG
Organism: Salvelinus namaycush; assembly: GCF_016432855.1. Lineage (NCBI taxonomy): Eukaryota > Metazoa > Chordata > Actinopteri > Salmoniformes > Salmonidae > Salvelinus > Salvelinus namaycush. The sequence goes on along the minus strand of NC_052324.1, from coordinate 11,002,176 downwards.
GGGGCTGCCCTGACATATAGATGACACAATTCAGGGGGATGGAAGGGGCGACAGGCGGAAAGGGGTGGTGGGGGAATGTGACAAATGGTGTTCATTCATATACAATGCCAGGTCCACACTACTCAATCTTCATGACATTTAAAATTAGATAAAATGGAAATTCAAGACTCAGATATCCCCAACTGACCTTTTCCAAAATGAGAGGTTTTCTATATTAGGCTAATCCACATTTTACTGTATACGCAGCATAGGCAGAAAATTCTGTTATGCTTAGGGGATGAGCAGTTAAGTAAAACGATTGGAACAAATTTGTCAGAACAAATGTAAGCGTGAGTCTCTGCACGCCACAGAGCTGTTTATCCACATTAGAGGGACGCTATTCCAGAGGCTCCCTGAAAAGCCTTTACCGATCCAGCCTCCACTTCCTCATGTCCTACACCACTTTTCTCACGAAACATTAAAAAATGATCAAAAACAAACTAAGATCAATGACTTTCCTAACTTTGAAAAGACATCACGAGAAACATGGGATGCATATACATTTAGCAATTCAAGATGAACTTTTCCCCCTATGACTATTACAGTGGGTATCATAAGTATTAACCCCCCTTGGATTGTTCACATTTTATTGTGTTATAAAGTGGGATTAAAATGTATTTAATTGCTCTTTCTTGTCAATGTCTACACAAAACACTAATGCCAAAGTGGAAGAAAAATATAAAATGTTTTTTAAAGATGAATGAAAAATCACCACCAAGTCAATACACCTTTGGCAGCGATTAAAGCTGTTAGTCTTCTTGGCCTCTAAGAACTTTACACACCTGGATTGTGCAATATTTGCCCATTATTCTTTTCAACATTCTTCAAGCTCTGTCAAGAGATCATGACTAGACAACAATTTTCAAGCCTTGCCAGAGATTTTCAAGCAGATTGAAGTCAAAACTATCTTGGCCAGGAACATTCACTGTCTTCATGGTAAGCAACTCCATTGTAGATTTGGCCTTGTGTTGTATGTTATTTTCCTGCTGAAAGTTGAACTCCTCTCCCACATGTGGTGTAACGCAGGTTTTCCTCTATAATTTTTCCTGTGCTTAGCTCCATCTCCCATCACAGCCATTGAACTCCGTAGTAGAGGTCGACCGATTATGATTATTCAACGCCGATACCGATACCGATTATTGGAGGTCCAAAATAAGCCGATACCGATTAATCGGCCGTTTTTTATTATTTATTTGTAATAATGACAATTACAACAATACTGAATGAATACTTATTTTAACATAATATAATACATCAATAAAATCCATTTAGCCTCAAATAATGAAACATGTTCAATTTGGTTTAAATAATGCAAAAACAAAGTGTTGGAGAAGAAAGTAAAAGTGCAATATGTGCCATGTAAAAAAGCTAACGTTTAAGTTCCTTGCTCAGAACATGAGAACATATGAAAGCTGGTTGTTCCTTTTAACATGAGTCTTCAATATCCCCAGGTAAGAAGTTTTAGGTTGTAGTTGTTATAGGAATTATAGGACTATTTCTCTCTATACCATTTGTATTTCATATACCTTTGACTATTGGATGTTCATATAGGCACTTTAGTATTGCCAGTGTAACAGTATAGCTTCCGTCCCTCTCCTCGCCCCTACCTGGGCTCGAACCAGGAACACATCGACAACAGCCATCCTCGAAGCATCTTTACCCATCGCTCCACAAAAGCCGCGGCCCTTGCAGAGCAAGGGGAACAACTACTCTAAGTCTCAGAGCGAGTGACGTCACCGATTGAAACGCTATTAGCGTGCACCCCGCTAACTAGCTAGCCATTTCACATCGGTTACACCAGCCTAATCTTGGGAGTTGATAGGCTTGAAGTCATAAACAGCTCAATGCTTGAAGCAATGCGAAGAGCTGCTGGCATAATGCATAAACGTGCTGTTTGAATGAATGCGTACGAGCCTGCTGCTGCCTACCATCGCTCAGTCAGACTGCTCTATCAAATATCAAATCATACACTTAATTATAACATAATAACACACAGAAATACGAGCCTTTGGTCATTAATATGGTCGAATCCGGAAACTATCATTTCGAAAACAAAACATGTATTCTTTCAGTGAAATACGGAACCGTTCCGTATTTTATCTAACGGATGGCATCCCTAAGTCTAAATATTGCTGTTACATTGTACAACCTTCAATGTTATGTCATAATTATGTACAATTCTGGCAAATTAATTACGGTCTTTGTTAGGAATAAATGGACTTCACACAGTTCGCAACGAGCCAGGCGGCCCAAACTGCTGCATATACCCTGACTGCTTGCACGGAACGCAAGAGAAGTGACACAATTTCCCTAATTATAAGAAATTCATGATAGCAGGCAATATTAACTAAATATGCAGGTTTAAAAATATATACTTGTGTATTGATTTTAAAGAAAGGCATTGATATTTATGGTTAGGTTTGGTGCAAGGACAGTGCTAAATCATCACCCGTTTGGCGAAGTAGGCTGTGATTCGATGAGAAATGAACAGGCACCGGATCGATTATATGCAACGCAGGACACGCTAGATAAACTAGTAATATCATCAACCATGTGTAGTTAACTAGTGATTATGTGAAGATTGATTGTGTTTTATAAGTTTAAAACTAGCTAGCAACTTACCTTGGCTTCTTGCTGCCCTCACGTAACAGGTAGTCAGCCTGCCACGTAGGCTCCTCGTGGAGTGCAATGTAATGCAGGTGGTTAGAGCGTTGGACTAGTAACCGGAAGGTTGCAAAAACGAATCCCCGAGCTGACAAGGTAAACATTTTCCAAAAAGTCTGCCAAATCGGTGTCCAAAAATACAGATTTCCGATTGCAAAGTTTTCAAAACAAATCGGCCCTAATTAATCGGCCATTCCGATTAATCGGTCGACCTCTACTCCTTAAAGTTCTAAAATCACGATGGTGACATCCCTGAGCAGTTTCCTTACTGTCATGCAGCTCAGTTCAGAAGGACAACTATATTTGCTGTGTCTGGGTAGTGTAATAAATCATCCACAGCATAATTATTAACTTGACCATGCTTGAAGTGATATTCAATATCTGATTTGTTATTGTTACCCATCTACCAATCACTGCCCTTCTTTATGAGGCTCCCTGGTCTTTGTAGTTGAATCTGGACTTAACATTCTATTCTTGACTGGAGGGACCATGTAACTTTGTGATTTGTTAAGTCAAATTTGACCCCTGAACTAATTTATGCTTGCCCAAACGAAAGGGGTCAATACTTATGTAACGACTATATTTTAGTTGTTTTGTTTTCATTCATTTGTAGATTTTTTTTGTTGATTTTAGACTATTTTCTGTAGAACAATGACAATTTTTTTGTTTATATCCATTTCAATCCCAGCATATCATGGTTCATATACACTCAGTGGCCAGTTTATTAGGTACACCCATTTAGTACCAGGTCGGACACCACTGTGCCTCCAGAAAAGCCTGAATTCTTTGGGGCATGGAAACGTTGCTCAACCGCCACCAGCCTGTACCGTTGACACCAATCAGGATGGGACCCATGGACTTATGCTGCTTAAGCCAAATCCTGACTCTACCAATCAGCGTTACGCAACAGGAAACAGGTTTCATCGAACCAGGCAGTGTTGGTGATCGCGTGCCCACTAGAGCCTTTTCTTCTTGTTTTTAGCTGATAGGAGTAGAACCCAGTGTGGTCGTCTGCTGCAATAGCCCTTCCGTGACAAGGACCGACGAGTTGTGCTTTCCGAGATGCCATTCTGCACACTGTTGTGCTGCGCCATTATTTGCTTGTTTGTGGCCCACCTGTTAGCTTGCACAATTCTTGCCATTCTCCTTTCGACCTTTCATCAACAAGCTGTTTTCGCCCACCAAACTGCCACTGACTGGATGTTTTTTTGTTTGTCACATCCTTCTCGGTAAACCCTAGACACTGCCGTGCATGAAAAGCCCAGGAAGGCGGCCGTTTCTTAGATACTGGAACTGGCGCGAATGGCACCGATTATCATACCATGCTCAGAGTCGCTTAGGTCACTCATTTTGCCCATTCTAACATTCAATCGAACAGTAACTGAATGTCTCGATGTCTGAATGTCTGCCTACTTTATATAGCAAGCCACGGCCACACGTGGACTCACTGTCTGTAGGAGCGAACCATTTTCGTGAACAGAGTGGAGTACCTAATAAACTGGCCACTGAGTGTATGTTACAACCGTGAACACCAATGTGAAAGGCGGAGGCAGAGAGGTAGCCTACCTACCAATAGTTATTTTTAAAGGCCTTGCAATTCTTGGTCTGTGGCGTGATGTGTCAGACATATTTGATGACCAAAGAAATCAGAGAAATGCTGTCATTTTCAAGTTCATACTCATCTCTTGGAAAGAAGAGCTTGAGGGGCTGTCTTCAAAAGATGGTCTCTTGCCACCAAAAATATGGAGGAATTACATTTTTGCTTTGGACCTTGAGAAAACAATTACCCTTATGTGACACAGAAAATGATGCACATTTTATTTTCAGTTTTAAAAGGTTTGTATACCTAGGAATGCATCTGCTTTGGCATTGTATTAACACCTGAAGCAAAAACTGAATGACAATCTCTTCGCTATGATTTGCTCATGTCAGTTATGCGAGGTTAGTTAATTCTTACATTTTGCTGCCATCTATATGAGAAATGGCTCACCGCACCCTCATTTAAAACGAAGAACAAGTCAACCAAGGTATTGATATTCAAAAACAAGTGTAAACTGCAACCTGATTAAAAAAAATAATAATCAGGTGACCAACTTTGAGTTTGATGCAATGCTAATATTAAAAAGAAAAACAAATATGCACTGGAGTCAAGGTTGTCTTTTTTCACTACATTTTTTACTCGTTTTTAAATACTAGCTGTTCCTGCCAAAACCAGCACCTAGACACACTGCTATGCACTGGGTTTATTTTGCTTTTTTGCAGCATCTTCTTTTGAAGTTTCATGGTAAGCTCATGCTAAACCTAAAACAGTTTAAATTCACATTAGTAAACAATCATTTCAAGCCAGGGGAAAGGGAGGGCTACAGTGCATACCAAATACTGAAAACTAGAACACCACTTGTTTCAAAGGGAGGTGTGATCACCTGCCTAGTGCCCCTACAATCTTAGTTCCATGACCTCATGAAATGGCAGAAAAATATACGATGAGTGGGTGATTAGCAATTGTCCTCCCCTGAAAACAAAGAGTCTGTCTTGACGGTTGGTCGTTAGAGAAGCGCTATTAGCATTTATGCATGTCCCATGCTGTATTGTGCTGTAGCCAACTCTTCTGTTGGTAGTTGTCAGGCCTTGACAATAGAAGACTTGGTAGGCCAAAGTAATGGAGCAAAGCGTCACCTGTTCACCCATAGGAAGGGCAGACCCATGGCCAGTGGGTCTCAGTAGCGTGCTAAAACCTCCAGGGCCTCCTCTTTGACGGCGAGGGGAGAGTGCTGCTGCACGCCTTCTGCACCTATACTGGTCTCCCAGCAGTCATAGCCACAGTCTCTCAAGTCCTGGATAGTGTTCTGGACCACCGAGCACTCCGTTTCTACCAGAGGAAATCACAAAGAAAAACAAAATCACATACAGTGAGCTTCATTCAAAACACACAACTCGACAGTGTTTGCCCCTCCGTTCGTGCCTACTGTGCAAGAGGATTAGTTTACATCTGCGTAGGTTTTAACCTAATTCATCTCTGAGAATGACTTAGGCTGCCACACAATTGGCACCCTATGCCCTGGATGCACCCTAGAGCTCTGTGCTGGGAGTCTGATGGCCACTGTGAGAGCTGCTCACAAAGCCCGCTCCAGCAAACAGCAGAAGGGCGCACACCAGCGGTGCCAAATAAATGGGACAAAACAAATAACTGGATTAAAAAAAATGTGTAAAACAGGCTAGGGGTAAAAAAAACAACACTTAGGGTGTGAATGTGTCAAATAAGGGAGCTATTCCCGAAAGGAAAGTGCGGAGAGCCTCTCGTCATGCAGCAAAGGAAATGTTTGCATGACCAGGGCTTTGAGAAACTGACCTTGAGGGAATTTAACCTGAACCGCCTCAGGATATCTGTGGTCATGTGTGGCTAATGCTGGGCATACGCTACATGACTTGTAAAATCTTCACTACTTGGACGTGCTCACATTTCCCGATTCCCTTGTCCCAAATCTTTCATTCCGTCCATCCTCAATCCCAGAACGTAGGTGCTCACATTACACAATGATCCCCTGGTTGATCGTGCCCTGCGTTTTGTCATAGGGAAAACACGCAAACAGCGATCTGCTTTATAAGTTATTATGTGCTGTAATATCAAAAACAGACGTGTAGAATATAGACCTGCAAATGGTTCGGCAGACGTGGACAATATTACCTATATTTTGCAGAGGGAATTGGAGGTGAAAACGTTTAATGTTGAAAAGACAGCCGCATTTTATCCACAGCTCCACCAATCTATCATAATTCTGGCCTTTCTAGCTCAAAAATGTATCTTCTTAAAATATGATTTTAAACCTAACCGCTCTGCTAACATTATGCCTAACCTTAACCCTCAGTCTAGAGTCTAAGTCCTGTCTAAGCCAGGGGAGCGGGGGTTCTAAATTAACATGTGGAGTTGTTTACAGATGGTCATACCAAGGATCCTTAAGGTATCAAAAAAGTACAGAAAAAAAATGATTGGATGAAACATTGAATTTGGCCTTACTGCTATTAGCCCATACAAACGCATTGAATAACAGATTCACTACACGGAACAGATAGTCCCCATAAAAAAAATCTAAAGGAATTTTGTTCTGAAGTGTCTGTCCTATATCTGAGACATATAAGAAAGATCAGGAAACTATTATATACACTGCTCAAAAAAATTAAGGGAACACTTAAACAACACAATGTAACTCCAAGTCAATCACACTTCTGTGAAATCAAACTGTCCACTTAGGAAGCAACACTGATTGACAATAAATTTCACATGCTGTTGTGCAAATGGAATAGACAACAGGTGGAAATTATAGGCAATTAGCAAGACACCGCCAATAAAGGAGTGGTTCTGCAGGTGGTGACCACAGACCACTTCTCAGTTCCTATGCTTCCTGGCTGATGTTTTGGTCACTTTTGAATGCTGGCGGTGCTTTCACTCTAGTGGTAGCATGAGACGGAGTCTACAACCCACACAAGTGGCTCAGGTAGTGCAGTTCATCCAGGATGACACATCAATGCGAGCTGTGGCAAAAAGGTTTGCTGTGTCTGTCAGCGTAGTGTCCAGAGCATGGAGGCGCTACCAGGAGACAGGCCAGTACATCAGGAGACGTGGAGGAGGCCGTAGGAGGGCAACAACCCAGCAGCAGGACCGCTACCTCCGCCTTTGTGCAAGGAGGAGCACTGCCAGAGCCCTGCAAAATGACCTCCAGCAGGCCACAAATGTGCATGTGTCTGCTCAAACGGTCAGAAACAGACTCCATGAGGGTGGTATGAGGGCCCGACGTCCAGAGGTGGGGGTTGTGCTTACAGGACGTTTGGCATTTGCCAGAGAACACCAAGATTGGCAAATTCGCCACTGGCGCCCTGTGCTCTTCACAGATGAAAGCAGGTTCACACTGAGCACGTGACAGACGTGACAGAGTCTGGAGACGCCGTGGAGAACGTTCTGCTGCCTGCAACATCCTCCAGCATGACCGGTTTGGCGGTGGGTCAGTCATGGTGTGGGGTGGCATTTCTTTGGGGGGCCGCACAGCCCTCCATGTGCTCGCCAGAGGTAGCCTGACTGCCATTAGGTACCGAGATGAGATCCTCAGACCCCTTGTGAGACCATATGCTGGTGCGGTTGGCCCTGGGTTCCTCCTAATGCAAGACAATGCTAGACCTCATGTGGCTGGAGTGTGTCAGCAGTTCCTGCAAGAGGAAGGCATTGATGCTATGGACCGCCCGTTCCCCAGACCTGAATCCAATTGAGCACATCTGGGACATCATGTCTCGCTCCATCCACCAACGCCACGTTGCACCACAGACTGTCCAGGAGTTGGCGGATGCTTTAGTCCAGGTCTGGGAGGAGATCCCTCAGGAGACCATCCGCCACCTCATCAGGAGCATGCCCAGGCGTTGTAGGGAGGTCATACAGGCATGTGGAGGCCACACACACTACTGGGCCTCATTTTGACTTGTTTTAAGGACATTACATCAAAGTTGGATCAGCCTGTAGTGTGGTTTTCCACTTTAATTTTGAGTGTGACTCCAAATCCAGACCTCCATGGGTTGATAAATTTGATTTCCATTGATCATTTTTGTGTGATTTTGTTGTCAGCACATTCAACTATGTAAAGAAAAAAGTATTTAATAAGAATATTTCATTCATTCAGATCTAGGATGTGTTATTTTAGTGTTCCCTTTATTTTTTTGAGCAGTGTATATATATATTTTACATGTATTTAGCCCTTTATTTTAGGCACTAAACTATCTCCATATATACTTCCATACATTTTTTTAAACTGGCACCAAGGACCTTCAGATGAGTCTTGTGGGCATCCTAGGGAGAACACCATGTTCGTGAGAGTCTCAGCTTTCCACAGAGGGGTCATAATAGTGTGTAGCCCAAATCGTTCGGACGCTACAGACGCTTTCGTGAGAAGACCACTGATCTGACAAACACCCCTCTAGCTCTGCCACCTTTCACCTCAGATGCAGAAGGGCGATATCGGCAGATGTGGTGGATTGAGATGGAGCCCATGAACATATCTCTTGCTTAAACAGATGGATTTTTATGGGGATTTAAAAAAAAATGTATTAGATTTCCGCGGGGGCGCGACCATTGTAGGGCAAGGGTTAAATGAAGACCAAAAAACAAAATGTTTGTTTACATGAATTTTTACAATATAGCCAATTTTGACTTTGTGGCTGTAGTAACTAGTGACAACCTGCGTGTTGTTGCTTTCCTCTTACAGGCTGACTACAACGCTCGCGTCGCCAAGGGCTAAAATAGAAGTCAGTTATATTTCTGACGCAGATCGCGCTGCAAGTCCTGCCTCTCCCTTCTCCCCATTGGTTTATAGAAGCAGGTACCCACGTGCCATCTCCTCATTGGTTATACCCACGTGGGTGACTGAAAAACGAAATAGGTCGGTGGCGGTAATGCACCTAATTTATGAAAGTTTCCAATCGCAATATAAAGTCAAGAGTAGAAAATGCCTGGAAGGATGAGAGATGACTAGAAACGATTCAGTTGACCGTTTTATGTGTGGATTAATTGGTGGAGTAGAGAACCTTGTGCATTTCAGGTAAAATAACAACTCAATGTTTATATCCCAGGACAAATTAGCTAGCAACAGCAAGCTAGCTCAATAGGACAAATTAGCTAGCAAGTTCAAGATAGCTAGCTAAATTGCCATAAATGTTTAATGCTTTTCGAACCTGTCCCCAAATTAATGTAATTGGTTCAGAGTTTGTTTTGATATTTTAACCTGCGTGTCGTGATCGCGTTTGGTGTGGGGGGACAAAATACATTTATGCACGATGGCGCACGCACGCAGCCGGTTTGGGTTCCGTGTTAGCCATCATTGTTTTGAAGTAGGGGTCTGGTCTGGTGAATCGAACAGCCATCATTGTTGAGTCCTTGATCCGCTCAAACTACACAAGTCCTGACGTACAGATACTAGCCCAAGTTCATAGGATTTCACCCCGATCATGAAAATTAGCCTGGGACAGCAAAAACGTGGCGAAACCGTGTAGTGTATGACCGGCATAAGTTGGAAATTGAGTGGCACTAGCAACGCCAGGGTTGTGGGTTCAATTCCCATTAGGGGTCAAATATACAAAAGAAATGATGCTCTCACTTGTCGCTTTGGATGAAAAGCATATACCGTATTATTAGTAATAGTAGTATTTACTTAGCTGAAGAGCCAACCGTAAGCTAAAGTACATCTCTATGTGGAGGAAAAAACATTACAATGCTCATCAGCAAAGAAATGATAAATATTTAGCATGTCACCAGACAGTGGTGGATTTGAACAAGGCAGGAGGATAGCAGGTTACTTTACTGCATGCTCTTCCCTGCTCTACCTCAAATCAAAGCCTTTAAGCCCAAAGCTGATCTGAGAGCACTGGGAGGGAAAACAGACACTTAAGTAAACTTTTTGGAAAATAGCTTCAAACCACAAAAATGTGCAACACTTGCTTGCTAGTACAACAAAGCAAATCAACATCAGTTGGGGATATATTTAGGAGATATTTAGCTGATTTAAAATTCAACGTGTTACAGGCTGCAGGCATAAACAAAGAAGGCAGTGGATTCAGACAGGTTCTCTGCCTGTTTTGTTTTTATGGAAGATAGGATCCTGTTTGTCACTCTCTTGGCGTACTGACATATCCCTACTTCTCTACGCCGTCGGTTTGAGACTACAGAGCTTTTCCCTCAAACGAGGAAGAAGATAAGGATGACTAAGGTAGAGATTTCCAGGACATACAATAATTCCAGCAGGAAAGAACCCCCCCACCCTCACATCTTTTGGCTCTCCGTCCAATCAATACAATGGAGCCAAATCTACTGAAGTAACGCCATACAATACGCCTACAGACGTCATTTCACAGATCTCTCACTTTTAAAAGGATTCATTACAAATAGAAAATGGTAACTCTCTAACCCAAAATGAAGGTGAGGACCAAAGATGATGGCGATGCAGTGTAAGAACAAATAGGGACAGACCCCCCCACACTTGATTACTGTAAGCCAGATAGGGAGGTAAGTAGATAGCGAGCTACAGTACCTGGTCTAAGCAGGGTGATACCACAGCCCCCTCCGCCGGCACCAGTCAGCTTGCTGTGTAGCCCTCTGGCCAAGGTGACCCGGCACAGGGTGTCCAGGGCCGGGTGTCCTACACCCATCACGTTCAGGTGGTGCTGGTTGATGTCAATGAGTTCCTATGGTAGACATAATAGCAGCTGTCATTTTTATTTCATCTTTTTTGTTGTGGTTGTTGTTGCATGAAAATACTATTTTGTCTTTTCATGCAGCTGTAGTCTTTACCGTGTGTAAGAGGAAGGGAATCATTCCTACGCTGTGTCACACTGGTACTATGTCTGCAGCACCAGAACACACTGTCCATAGGCAACGTGTGCATGCATTTCCATACAGTACCTCCAGGATATTGTAGTGCTCTGGTGTGGGGGTGTCGTTGGTCATCTCTGATAAGGTCTGCTCGCAGGTGCAGGAGACTGCATTCACAGATTCCAGTATAGGGTTTATAATAGAGGGAAACTGGGGGAGAACAGATAATAAACATAGAATTAATACTTTTTACAAATAATTGGGAATTGAATGTAAAGGAATTGAACAACACTAAATATACTAAAGGAAGTCAACAGTGCAGACTAAAGCAGCAAATACCCATATCTCATCTAGTGGTCATAATCATTTAAACAGTCAGATACTGTACAGCAGCAGCACAAAAAGCCAGTCACTCAGTGCTGATTGAAAAACATTGCTCTTTCCCCCCCCAATCATAACACTGCCAGTAACACCACCTATGTCGATCTAACAGAACAGAAGTGCTCACCCCTGTGGGTGTCGTCAAGGCAACGCCACACAGGGGTGCTAGCTGAGTGCTTCATCTCCATGTTTTATGAACTGGCCATTCCATATGAATTCAATCCCTTTCTGACTGCACCCCCTTAGATTTCAACAAAACCTTCCAAACATGTTTGCCCATGTTAGAAGTGGTCAGAAAGTGACTTTTCGACTGCCAAAACATTCAGGAGATTGAGCTTACAAAAAGGGTTGTCAAATAATTTTTGAATTTCTAGATACTTGTTTAAAATTTAAAATGTATGTGTGTTGTCATAAATTGAGACACGGCATTATCTTGAATGAACGGGATGTATTTCTATTTCAATTACTAACAGAAAGATGGACGCCAGTCCACCCACCGTTGAATTTCAACTTGAATGGGAATGTCTATTCTATTATCTATATTTCTATGATTTCAATAGGTTTACTGTGGAAGATTGACAGTTTATTTTAAACAATGGATATTCCTACTCAGGTCAACATTCTCTGATGTGTGGACCTCCAACTATCTTTCCAACCATTTTGAAAGTAGAAATGTAAATTGTATTGAATTTTTTTGTTCATTAATCAGCCAAAACATGACACACACCCTGTATTCAAGAGCATGCTGTCTCAACCAATGGTGGACACAACACAAACACATCTGATTATGTACAATTGTGTCTAAGCTACAACTGATACTGTATGAACCTTTAAAAAAAAAAAAAATGTATATCACATTTAGATAATTAATTTTAAAGGTAAAAAAAAGTTTTTTTGACAACCCTGTTTGTAAGCGTTCAGATTATATCACTCTCAAACATTTATCTTTTTCAGTGATGAAGACATGGTAGGGTGGTTTACGCAAAATGGGTCAAGTTTGAGCACCTCTATCTCCTGAATGTTTTGGCATTCAGGTCCAAAATGTCACCCTCTGACCACTTCTACCATGGGCAAACATGTACATGTATGGAAGGTTTTGTTGAAATCTAAAAGTTGTGCAGTCAGAAAGTGATGGAAATGACACGGAATGACCCAAAGGCACTCAATGCCAGGCCCCAGAGTGCCTTTCCCATACAAATGAAAGCACGGGCGATTACACTAATTACAGGTCTGGGGAGGTGAACACAGGGGAGACGAGATGGCAGCCATTTAGTACCTTGTTCATTTTGTCCTTCACTCCAGCAACAAGTACCTTGGTGCTGCGAGGGACCTTGGTGTTTGTGAGTAGGATCCTTAACATCGGGACCCTGCAAATGGGAAAATAAAAAAGGCAGGTTAGCAATATAATACCATATGATGCACCTGTATTTGTCCAGGTGTTGCTACTGTTATGGTTTCCCTCATACGAGTGGCAATAGTAGAGTCCACAGAGGGAGCATCGCCTTTCTTTTCCATTGATCACTTTTGTGACAGCATGGGCTACGCCGTCTTCATTCTAAAGTAGTCAATTTCAACTTCACTTGGGGATTTAAATTCCACCCGCCGTGCTGGAATGTTCGCTCAAGTGTATAATTCATTGGCTGATCCACCTCCCACTGACCTGGATGACATTCTGGGATCCCTTCCCAACCCAGTAGACTACTTTAAAATGATGTCTGCTATCACAGTCTGTAAATCTGCCAATGTAAATTAGGCCCAGCGAGCATATTCATGGAAAGGTGATTTGTTAAGCAAAACACTGTTCAGTACCTGCTTAAGGGTGTTATTTTCCCAGAATGGTATCTCAATATGCCACCTAAAAGAGTCAAAACAAAGTGAAAGAAATGGGCATCGGATGAAACTAAAGAACACAATGGAGCATACATTTTCTGACCGCAAAACAGCCCTCGCAACACACAAAGGAATAGTGCAGCTCATTTCCTCTCCGTTTACTGTAACATCCGCATAAATAACATCTGCCTTCTCACAGAGATCCTACAACAAGATAAAACCCTACAATACTGTGAGTTGTGCAGACGACAAATGTTGCCAGATTGTATCATATCATTCCGTTGTACTGTCCACATACACAGTTCATGGTATCATACATCACAATACAAAGCTGTGTGGTGTAGTGGTGTCTGTGGTGTTGCGTGCACAAGGCAGAGGGATCCGGGTCTTACCCCATGTCCCCACGGCGTTGTCCACCCCTGACGGGTTCCCATGGATGATCCTCTCCCCCTGAAACGCCCACCTGTTGATCAGCTCCATCTCCACCTCACCCCACCTATTGAAACATGATGAAATATAGTAGAGATGATTACAATGAAAATGTACACTGGGCATTCAAGCCCAATCAGCATTGCCCTGCTGTTCCTCACTCTGTGCTTGTGGTGAGCCCTACCCATACAAATGAATTACAAATGCTGGAGAAACTGCGGCCAAACGGAAGTAAATCATTCACATTGTGGGCAGGTATATATATTAGGACCTACGTTTTCATAACCCTAAAACTACAAATGAATTACAAATGCTGGAGAAACTGCGGCCAAACGGAAGTAAATCATTCACATTGTGGGCAGGTATATATATTAGGACCTACGTAAGTTACGGTGAGAGACCCATGCATTGTCTGACTGTGCATTGTCTGACTGTGCATTGTCTGACTGTGCTAGTGGTGCAAGTACTCTACATAAAACTACAGTACATGCAGACTAAGACAAATATGGCTTACATTGTTCCAGTAAACAACAATTTAAATGTTGCAATGTTATTAGATCTAGTAGACAATTTGTTGTGCGGTCATTACCTGGCTGTGCTTTCCTGGTCACTCAGTGGAGAAGGGATGGTCCCACTGGCAGAGAGCAGAGCTGCAGCCAGGCACACAGAGTAGGCAGCACTTGACCCCAGACCCGCTCCAGTTGGCAACTCTGACCACACAGACACAGTCAGGCTGGGTAACTCCCTGAGATGGAGCAAGAACCATGAACCAAATTCTCATTCTCAGCTTAGATGGACAATAGTATGATTTATTAAGACTAGGCTAGGTGGAAAAGTATATAATTATATAATTTGGGTGAAAAAAATACAATAAACACTTTCCATGAAATCACTTTAAAACGGGGCTATTGTTTGTACCTACTACTGTTTGTAAGAGGCTTTTGGGCACCCATCTCACACAAAAACTTCACACTTTGCAACAGCTCATACAGCAAAAATATCCAGAAAGCACACTTCCTGTGATCTTAATCCAACCGGCCAAAGGACCGAGGCACAGCAGTACTTTTCATTGGGAATGACTAGTGTGGTGTGCATATGTGCATGGGTGTGAGCTGAGTAGACTTGCTCCGCTGTCAATGTCCATGACAGTCAGACTCCTTTTGGGCAGACAGGAAACGCGGGTGCTCTAAACTAATTGTGGAGCTCTTCTCCCCAGGGACAAACACATCCAGACTTGTTAAGGCTGCAGCGGGGGCCCAGTGCCAGCCTCTAATTAGTGGCTGTCTGTCCTGTCAGAGCCCGTCCACTCCTTTCTCAAACACGCTAGCCTAGCGCCACCCGCGTCAGCCCCGATTAGACCTACTCTAAAGAGTAGCTCCCAGCTGCCTAAGTCTTCCTCACTAGCATGGGGTCTGTATTGTTCATTAGGGCATTAGAGGTTTGGTTCTTGGGTGTCGAGATTAGAATTACCCTATGTTAACACTCCTATATAAATTAGCTCTATCAATTTCAATTCTTACCCTGACCCAGCAAAGACAGAGAGGTAGATGTAGAGGAAGGCTAAGATGGCCATGCTGCGAGTATCCAAGGTTCCATTTGATACACCAACCAAGTCTCGCAGCCTCCTGACAAGCTCTGCATCAAGCGCATTCACATTCCCCAGCTCGACTGTAAGCAGAATTACACAAATAGACAACATTACCATAGAAGAATAAAACAAAGAAAACCAACAAATATATTTTGAGCTGTTGTGTTACAGCTTTGCCAATAGTTTTGGGGTTCAAGTCCAGTTCAGGCTCTCTCCCAAATTCGCTGCATTGGTGTCAGAAGTGGAATGGAGCTGCTGGGAGGCCATTATGTCCCATAGCACGGACACAAGGATATGACTTCCCAAGGGGATAGTGTAGCAAACTTAGTACAACACCTACTTTGTCAGGAGGTTTAAGCCTCTTGGTGTAATGGCTAAGGTGTTGGACTGAGTCACAGGGACCAGGGTTCCAATCCCACTCGGGCTACCCTTCAAATTCACTACAGTACATTTCAATCCTCCAGACAGAAAGCCTCTCTCACCTCCAGAGTCAGGAAGCAGCCGCTTCAACTCGGTCACATCCCAGCTGAGGAAAGTGTTGATGTTGGGGAGATTGATGCAGACTTTACTGGTGGATGTGGCTTGCAACCGTAGGTATGTGCGCAGGTTCAAACTCACAGCCAGAGCCACCTAGCAGGGGTTGGAGAAAAACAGACCTCTGAATTGTTGTTGTGGTTATAGTCAAATCAATTTCATTTCAACAACCAATCTTCTTTCAGTGCAAACACAGAATAGACTGTCTGTACTGGGGGTCATATGATGAACAACTCTCATGAATACATGAGTGTATAAAGGTGTTGTATTAGCCTGGGGGCAATTCCATGGTAAAGGAGTTGCACTGAGACTCAAGTTGTTCACTTAAAATGTTACCTATGCCAAAAAACAACAACATTGTTTTCAAAGTTGAACAAACCATACAACTCTACACACAATGGATACTTTCAACAATTTACACAGAAAATGTTTCAAAAGCACATGTACAATTAAAACTGGAGATCTGACACCGTTTTTTGTGACCATTTTACAAAAACTCTTAAATATCTGCTCTGAATTAAGATTCAAATATGTCTGCAGAAAATAATGAGGTGTCAGCTATGATGACACCTTGACTTAGAACAAAAATTATTTTGGTTATTGAACTACAGCAAGTGAACTGGATTTACACCCGGGAACAGAATTGCAGTAAAGAATTTCATCATGGGTTTCTGATCTATACTGCACAGAAATGCATAATTATGGTTATGAATGTCATTCTCTTCATGGTGACTATCCTAAACAGGTAGACAAAGGCAGAAATACACAATATCCTTATTTTGCATATTTGGGTATTATCCTACACACTGGCTATTATTTTAAATAAGCTCTGCCACCAAACACCAAATTTGTTTGGTCCAGGACCAAATCTGAACCAATCATAGACGTCTATATGTTCCACAAGTTTGGAGAGCACAGAAGAGCTCAGTAGAGTACAGTATAGTGTAGTGTACTCAACTCTAGTGGGATCGTTAACTTTTAGAAAAGATCCCTAACCGATAGTTTTAGTTTTTTCACAAAATTAAAATCACAGTGCATACCACTAACAGGTCCCGATCACCATCATAAAGGGGAAAAAAACGAATCAAACAAATACCCAATGCAACAATGCTATAACGTTAGGAGGAAATACGTATCTTTCAAATTATTTGCCACGGAAATAAAGCGCTCTGCTCGTCATTAACAGTTGGAGAAATGTCCGGATGAGACAGTGAAGCGACAGCAGCAAAATCCTGTATGGGAATATTTTGAGAAATTAAATGAGGTGGTGGTGAAATCTGCTAACTTTGCGAGGTGAAACTGAGCTACAGTGGCAGTACAGGTGCAACGCTGAAAGGGAGGGAACATGAGACCCAACCCGTTGCTGGCAGCAGTGCAATAAGGGACGTAGTGAGAAAAATCACAGCACTGATTACAGAAAGTATTGCAATTGATATGCAGACATTGTCAATGGTAGAGGATGACGGCTTCAATGTCCGAATGGCATATCTATAACCAGACGGAAGATGCCGAAAAAAACGTGACAGCCCAGATGGAGAAATTGTACGATTGCTCTGCAAGTAAAAAGCGCGAGCTCTCAAACACCATACGTGGCGTCAACAGATTGTTGGACATCTATTAACAAGCTGTCATGCATCACTGAAACGAGCCATCACACAGCCCATGTACTGACAACTGAGAACATGGGGGAGAGGCGCACAGCAGGAAACCTAAAACGGCATTAACTACCATTGTTGCGGAGTGTGTGGGGGACAGCAGTAAGAGTGCAGTCTGGTAGGTATCCAGGACTTCAGTAGTTTAAACTGCATTGCCAACTAGCGGTCAAACGCAGGATCATATCTGACTCACGTCATTTTAGGATTTTTCTTATGGTTAAAACTTGAACAAACTGGCTGTTTAAACGTTAAGAAAAATGGTACCTGTCACATCCCTACCACAGATTGAACAACGAGACAGATATTTCACTGGATGTACACTACTCAAAAGTTTTAGAACACCTAGTCATTCAAGAGTTTTTCAATATTTTACTATTTTCTACATTGTAGAATAATAGTGCAGACAACAACACTATGAAATAACACGTCTTAAATTAATGATGAACTGTCGTTTCTCTTTGCTTATTTGAGCTGTTCTTGCCATAATATGGACTTGGTCTTTTACCAAATAGGGCTTCTTCTGTATATCTTCTGTATACCACCCCTACCGTGTCACAACACAACAAATTTGTTGAAATTCCACACATTAACTTAAGGCACACCTGTTAATTGAAATGCATTCCATTTCACTACCCCATGAAGCTGGTTGAGAGAATGCCAAGTGTGTGCAAAGCTGTCATCAAGGCAAAGGGTGGCTATTTGAATAATCGCAAATATAAAATATTTTAATTTGTATAACACTTTTTGGTTACTACATGATTCCATGTGTTATTTCATAGTTTTAACCTCTATTATTGTACAATGTAGAAAATAGTAAAATAAAGAAAAACCCGAGTGACTAGGTGTTCTAAAACTTTTGACTGGTACTGTATAAATGTGAAGCATCAGCTTGGCATTTCCACTCACTACCAAATATGGTAGTGAGTATTCCACTCACTAGTGAGTATTCCACTCACTACCAATCACGCTAGCGCATGCTTGGCTCTGCCCACCTCCTTGCTTGTTCTGCCCACTAGGACTAATTTGTTCCCACTGGAAATGACAGGTACTGGTCTATCTTGGTTTAGTTATAAATCTACTGTGCACTGTACTGAACTCTACTTTTCTTTACTGTCACGATACCAGAATTTTGACTTAGATACCAAAGGTTTAGTATCACGATACTAAAAAAAACAACACAATACCAAGGCAAAAAAAAGAAACAGAATGATCCAGACAAACTCAGCTAACGCTCTGTTCAATTGTTGGGCTTCTTTTGAGTTCAATATCATTAAATTATACTTTTTTTACGTCAACATTTTTCAGAGGCAGCCATGAATGCATTAGTGAATCATAAAATCAATTGAACTTTGTTTTTACCAATCTAACTACATAACATAATAGTATAGTATAGTATAGTATAGTTATTATGAACAAAAATATAAACAACAATGTAACTGATTCGACTGAGTTACATTGCATATGAGGGAATCAGTGAATTGAAATAAATTCATTATGTCCTAATCTATTGATTTCACATGACTGGGTATACAGATATGTATCTTTTAGTCACAGATACCTTTTTTAAAAAATGGCCTTACAACGGGCTTCAGGATCTTTTTACGGTATTTTTGCATTCAAATTGCCGTCAATAAAATGCTTATGCCTGGCCATACTTTATAACCCCACCGTCACCATGGGACACGCTGTTTACAATGTTGACATCAGCACCCTCTCGCCCACAAGACGCTATACATGTGGTCTGCGGTTATGAGACTGGTTGGACGTACTGCTAAATTCTCTAAAATGACGGAGACGGCTTATGGTAGAGAAAAGAACATTAAATTCTCTGGCAACAGCTCTGGTGGACATTCCTGCAGTCAGCATGCCAATTACACGCTTCCTCAAAACTTGAGACATCTGTGGCATTATGTTGTGTGACAAAACTGCACATTTTAAAGTGGCCTTTTATTGTCCCCAGCACAAGGTGCCGCTTTGCATTGATCATGCTGTTTAATCAGATTTTTGATATGCCACACCTCAGGTGGATTATCTTGGCAAATGAGAAATGCTCATTAAACAGGGATGTAAACAAATTTGTGCAAGCAATTTTAGAGAAATAAGCTTTTTGTGTGCATGTTAAATTACTGGGATATTTTATTTCAGCTCATGAAACATGGGACCAACATACATGTTCCGTTCATATTTCTGTTCAGTGAATGGTAAATCTTTATTGATAAACTGGGTAAATCAAGATGTAGCCTAGGCCTATTCACTAAACATGTGAATGCATATTCAAACATGAATCACATATTCAAACATCACCCTCCCGGGTGGCGCAGTGGTCTAGGGCACTGCATCGCAGTGCTAGCTGCGCCACCAGAGTCTCTGGGTTCGCGCCCAGGCTCTGTCGCAGCCGGCCGCAACCGGGAGGTCCGTGGGGCGACGCACAATTGGCATAGCGTCGTCCGGGTTAGGCCGGTAGGGATATCCTTGTCTCAGTATGTAAAAATGTAATAAAATGTATGCACTCTACTGTAAGTCGCTCTGGATAAGAGCGTCTGCTAAATGACTAAAATGTAAATGTAAATGTATGAGTGTGTGCATGCATTACGGAGCTTGTTTTGGCTGATTTCATGGGGCTACAGATGAAACAATTTGCAACTTGTTTTATTGGAGTGATCAACATTTAAATAGAAATTAGCTTAATTTATAAAAGTGTGCGCTGTCTCTTTAACCAGTAATGGCATAGTTCAAGAGAGAACCGGGAGCCTGCCCATCAGAGCCCCATTCACACAGTCTGTTCGCTGAGGCAATAGATAATCTTTGGGAGGGACCGATTTTAAGTTAATTAATAGTTTTTGTGGGAATCAACTTTGAAATTAGCATATTTAGGGTAAAGTGACTTGCTGTATCATAATCAGTCACATTGACCCCAAAACACATGGAGTTTAATACAGTGCCGGAAAGAGGAGAACGTTAGCTTCCTTATGAGACCAACATGATCTCTCTACTCCAAATATCAAGCGAGTTACGTGCCATTCACAGGAGGTAGGTGGCACCTTCATTTGGGAGGATGGGCTCGAGGTAATGGCTGGAGCGGAATCATATCAAACACATGGTTTCTGTGCGTTTAAAGCCATTCCATTCACTCTGTTCTATCCCTTATTATGATCCATCCTCCCCATGCAGCCTCCATTAGTGCTATTACATGCGGAATATCACCAAACCATGAAATCCATTGACATGACGTGCCCGTGTTCTTCTTCTTACACACACAAAATTACATCTTGCTCTAACTAGCATCGTTGTTGTGCACAAATATGCATACACGATCACATGTATATATACACGTTTGTACACATACACGCAACAGATATATATTGGCTACATTCACTTATTTTCACACACATACACGCACATACAGTATGTATGACAGAGAAACTCATACTGCACATGTTCACAACATATGTGTGAGGACTACATGAGGTGTGCACGCGTTCGTGGTGCATGTGCACATGCATGTGCAGACAAATGCGTGCACATCCCCATCTAGTCCTCGCACATATCATGGTTGTGACCCTTATTTTTTCCATGTCAGATTACATTCGGGGAGAAGGCTTGGTAGGATAAATAATTAGCGCGTTAAATAACACCTCTTTATAAAATACATGTCGCAGAATGTGTATAGGCTATACTCAAACAAATTGTTTCAGTCTGACATGTAGTTTACTCTGTGCCCGGGGACATCTGAAGAGAGCTAAAACAGAGAAGAGGATGAGAGCTAAAAAGGGTCAGAGTAAGCTCTGGTCTCTCTAAGCAGCAACTAAAATGAGAAATGTTAAAGAAAATATGTCCACACACATCCCCAGAGAGTAAGGACTGATATTCTTTTTGGATCCAATTTGTGTGGGAGTCTTTGCCGCTGGTCCACTGGCTTGAGCTGACGAACGTTTGATACAATTCCAAGTATCAAGATTCAGGAAAACACCCAAGTTCATGCATCAATATTTTGTACTTGTGCCACACAGAGGACTTGGTCTGAAATTGTCAGTAGCACCCGGATGTCTGCCCCTTTTAAATCCAGGGATCCATCCTGGGAGCGGCATCGCGTGGACATTGGCGAAGTTGTTGACATAGTGGACGATTCGCTGAATGTCCTCGTAGTGCAGCACCTGTTTGCTGGCGAGACGACCACCACACTACTTCTTCCTTGGAACCACACCATGTTCATTGTAGAACTTTATCACTGCTGTCAGCTTATTTGTAGAAATTCTGAAACCAGAAAATAAATGACTTAAAACATGCCTTTAATATGTGCTGAAAGGAACCATGTATTCTGAGCTCTTATTTCTATTCATGATACAGCCTACTACTCATTCTTCCTTAAGTACCTCATTAACACTGTTGCAGCTCCAATAATAACAGAAAACATCAAGTTGTATTACTCTAAAGAAAACTTAAGTGTAGGAACTTGAATGTTTCTCTTCAGATTTGCTTGCCATCAAGAAAATATGATGTCCTCTGATGTTTCCTTTCTGTTTGTTTGCCCCTTTTAGAGCTGAACATTTTCTTGCAGAGGTTCTTGGAAAAAGCTACTTGTTTTTCCTCTGGAAAAGTAAGATAACAATATAATTCTTTAACATTCAGTCATCGCCATCTATTCTAGCCAATACATTTTCAAATATCAATAATTACACATAACCTGCACTCATTCAAATGCATACGTGAACACACAAACAGTACACAGTTTTACTAGTATTGATATGAAGGTATTTGATCATGTTATTGATGGCCATTTCATGCATTTATGTAACCTGTCTTTAGGACAAATATAAGCACTCACCACACACACAGGTCGAATAAGTTACTGCAAATATTTGAAGGTCTCTCTCTCGGCTTTAATATGCTAGCTAGCTAGTCAGTCTATTTGTCTCATCACACACACAGTACAAATTACTCACTCACAGCAAACTAAACTTGACTAATAGTTGAATGTCAAGCACTTACCATTGGTGAGCTCATTAAAACTGGTCACGTCTCGACCATCTCCTCGGGGGTAAAAAGCAAATAGCAGGGCCTCCCTTCATTGGACTTGCAAGTGCACCTGAACTCACGAACCTTTTCAATTTCTTGTCCAGAATCACTGACATATTACCCCTCGACCGACTGAAGCACCGTAATTGAAAGATCCAACATTAACGGGTGGTCTTCCTCGGTTGCCTCCTCAAGGGGCTTGGCCTCAACGTCGGTGAGCTCGTCTGATTCGGTGTCTGTGCTGTCTGGAGTTGCTGATGGACACACTCTCTGGCTCAGGTGTCAAAATGTAGTCTGCAATAAGTTGACAGGCCTGATCGTCTGAAACAGCTCCCAGCACAATATTACTATTTCTTGCGAATCCGTTGATGCAGTAGAAATCTAAGCTCGCTAGCTAAGGTGTAGGCAGTAGTAACAGTGTGACTATGCATGATGGTTTTTTGACAGATCTTAAGAAACAGTGTAGCCTGAGGTAAAGTTTTTGTTTTACTGCGGATAATACACTACTGTAAGAAAATAATACAATTGAATAGCCTATTGCAGCTTCATTCAAAATATATAGTGTTTTTCAATGCAGGATAATTTTTGTTGGTACCCTTCCCCAGATCGGTGCCTCGACACAATCCTGTCTCAGAGCTCTACGGACAATTCCTTCAACCTCATGGCTTGGTTTTTGCTTTGACATGCACTGTCAACTGTGGGACCTTATATAGACAGGTGTGTGCCTTTCCAAATCATGTCCAATCAATTGAATTTACTACAGGTGGAATCCAATCAAGTTGTAGAAACATCTCAGGGATGATCAATGGGAACAGGATGCACCTGAACTCAATTGAGTGTCATAGCAAAGGGTCTGAATACTTATGTAAATAAGGTATTTCTTTTTTTTTTTTACTTGCAAAAATGTCTAAACCTGTTTTCGCTTTGTCATTATGGGGTAGTATGTGTAAAAAAAAAAAATAATCATACATTTTAGAATAACATAACAAAAATGGAGTCAATACTTTCCAAATGCACTGTATGAAGGGCCTACATGTATCAACTGTCACAGTGAATGCTTTTGCTTATACGTTTTGTACGAATTAATTGAACATGCCAAATGCATCATAAAAAAAGGGCCTATTTAATGCAACCCTTGCTGTTAATAGATCGCAAAGCAGCATAAAACTGAGCTAAACAATTGGAAATGACAAGTTCACTTTCTCATTCATAGCCTAACAATGCATATCAAGTGCAAGTGCGCTGTTTAGCTCACATCTAAAGGCTGGGGGGCATTTAGGACGTCTTTTAATGCGGAACGCCAAAATATCCTAATGATTATGATCACACTTCCTCAATTCAAATATTATCGCGACACTTTCATCATAACTGTCAATTTATTGAAAAATATATATAATTACAGGGGGCAGTTTGGAAAAAAACGAATCCCGTCAGAATTGTACTTTGGAATAACTCTTGGCATTCTCTCAACCAGCTTCACCTGGAATGCTTTAAAACAGTCTTGAAGAAGTTCCCACATATGCTGAGAACTTATTGGCTGCGTTTCCTTCACTCTGCAGTCTGACTCATCCCAAACCATCTCCATTAGGTTGAGGTCGGGGGATTGAGGAGGCCAGGGCATCTAATGCAGCACTCGATCACTCTCCTTCTTGGTCAAATAGCCCTTACACAGCCTGGAGGTGTGTTGGGTCATTGTCCTGTTGAAAAACAAATGATAGTCCCACTAAGCGCAAACCAGATGGGATGGCGTATCGCAGCAGAATGCTATGGTAGCCATGCTGATTAAGTGTGCCTTGAATTCTAAATAAATCACTGACAGTGTCACCAGCAAAGCACCCCCACACCACCTCCTCCATGCTTCACGGTGGGAAATACACATGCGGAGTAGAGGTCGACCGATTAATCGGAATTGCCGATTAATCGGGGCCGATTTCAAGTTTTCGTAACAATCTGAAATCGGTATTTTTGGGCGCCGATTTGCCAAGTTTTATAATTTTTTTTACACCTTTATTTAATCTTTATTTAACTAGGCAAGTCAGTTAAGAACACATTCTTATTTTCCAATGACGGCCTAGGAAAAACGAGGCAGAACGACAGCTCGGGGGATCCAATCTTGCATTGATTACATTGCACTCCCCGAGGAGCCTGCCTGTTAGCGAATGCAGTAAGCTAAGGTAAGTTGCTAGCTAGCATTAAACTTCTCATAAAAAACAATCAATCAATGACTGTCATTGCTCCAATGTGTACTTAACCATAAACATCAATGCCTTTCTTAAAATCAATACACAAGTATATATTTTTAAACCTGCATATTTAGCTAAAACAAATCCAGGTTAGCAGGCAATATTAACCAGGTGAAATTGTGTCATTTCTCTTGCGTTCATTGCACGCAGAGTCAGGGTATATGCAACAGTTTGGGCCGCCTGGCTCTTTGCGAACTAATTTGCCAGAACTTTACGTAATTATGACAACATTGAAGGTTGTGCAATGTAACAGGAATATTTAGACTCATGGATGATGATTATTCCGTTAGATAAAATACGGAACGGAATAAACATTTTGTTTTCGAGGTGATAGTTTCCGGATTAGTCAAAGGTATATGGTTTAGAGAGAAATAGTCGACGCGTTATAATTCCTGTAATAACTTGCGGCTGAATTTGAAAGGGGTTCCTTCGTTATTTTACCGTTCATGTCTTCCATAGAGAATGTCTTGATCTACTTCAAATAAGGTCTGTGTTTCGTGCAGGCTTAAACCGCCTCGACGTTTTGATACCCGTGTCAATCTCACTAGGATAAGGTAACGTTTGTCAACATATTTTCATAAATCCACTCTACAATTTTTTTAATCTTCGCATATACACTGCTCAAAAAAATAAAGGGAACACTTAAACAACACAATGTAACTCCAAGTCAATCACACTTCTGTGAAATCAAACTGTCCACTTAGGAAGCAACACTGATTGACAATAAATTTCACATGCTGCTGTGCAAATGGAATAGACAAAAGGTGGAAATTATAGGCAATTAGCAAGACACCCCCAATAAAGGAATGGTTCTGCAGGTGGTGACCACAGACCACTTCTCAGTTCCTATGCTTCCTGGCTGATGTTTTGGTCACTTTTGAATGCTGGCGGTGCTTTCACTCTAGTGGTAGCATGAGACGGAGTCTACAACCCACACAAGTGGCTCAGGTAGTGCAGCTCATCCAGGATGGCACATCAATGCGAGCTGTGGCAAAAAGGTTTACTGTGTCTGTCAGCGTAGTGTCCAGAGCATGGAGGCGCTACCAGGAGACAGGCCAGTACATCAGGAGACGTGGAGGAGGCCGTAGGAGGGCAACAACCCAGCAGCAGGACCGCTACCTCCGCCTTTGTGCAAGGAGGAGCACTGCCAGAGCCCTGCAAAATGACCTCCAGCAGGCCACAAATGTGCATGTGTCAGCATATGGTCTCACAAGGGGTCTGAGGATCTCATTTCGGTACCTAATGGCAGTCAGGCTACCTCTGGCGAGCACATGGAGGGCTGTGCGGCCCCACAAAGAAATGCCACCCCACACCATGACTGACCCACCGCCAAACCGGTCATGCTGGAGGATGTTGCAGGCAGCAGAACGTTCTCCACGGCGTCTCCAGACTGTCACGTCTGTCACATGTGCTCAGTGTGAACCTGCTTTCATCTGTGAAGAGCACAGGGCGCCAGTGGCGAATTTGCCAATCTTGGTGTTCTCTGGTAAATGCCAAACGTCCTGCACGGTGTTGGGCTGTAAGCACAACCCCCACCTGTGGACGTCGGGCCCTCATACCACCCTCATGGAGTCTGTTTCTGACCGTTTGAGCAGACACATGCACATTTGTGGCCTGCTGGAGGTCATTTTGCAGGGCCCTGGCAGTGCACCTCCTTGCACAAAGGCAGAGGTAGCGGTCCTGCTGCTGGGTTGTTGCCCTCCTACGGCCTCCTCCACGTCTCCTGATGTACTGGCCTGTCTCCTGGTAGCGCCTCCATGCTCTGGACACTACGCTGACAGACACAGCAAACCTTTTTGCCACAGCTCGCATTGATGTGTCATCCTGGATGAACTGCACTACCTGAGCCACTTGTGTGGGTTGTAGACTCCGTCTCATGCTACCACTAGAGTGAAAGCACCGCCAGCATTCAAAAGTGACCAAAACATCAGCCAGGAAGCATAGGAACTGAGAAGTGGTCTGTGGTCACCACCTGCAGAATCACTCCTTTTTTGGGGGTGTCTTGCTAATTGCCTATAATTTCCACCTTTTGTCTATTCCATTTGCACAACAGCATGTGAAATTTATTGTCAATCAGTGTTGCTTCCTAAGAGGACGGTTTGATTTCACAGAAGTGTGATTGACTTGGAGTTACATTGTGTTGTTTAAGTGTTCCCTTAATTTTTTTGAGCAGTGTATTTAGCCAATATTGATCAGAGTTACCTTGTCCTATGGATATCTACACAGTTATAAAATTGGCACGGTGATGTAAGCCTACACGAAACACAGACCTTATTTTAAGTGAATCTAAAAATATCCTATGGAATAAAGGAAGGAACCGCTTTTCAGATTTTGCTAGGTGTCATGGGAATTATGACTCGCACTTTGGTTGTAAATTCTTACCATGCCCATTATTAAAATAGGATTTCCTGCATATAGAAATTAAAGTTTTTGTTTTCAACATTCATCACAGGTAACTTAAACTCTATTTTTATTCAAACAGTTGAGAGTATTTGTCTCCTAAGCAGACTCTTCAATATCATTGTCACTTCAGAGCTGTGTGCGTGTGTGTATTTATGTATTATATTAAGTTAAAATAAGTGTTCATTGTTCATTCAGTATTGTTGCAATTGTCATTATTACAAAAATGTGTGTGTATTTAAAAAACCTTTTTTTTATTTTTATAAATCGGCCGATTTAATCGGTATTGGCTTTTTTTGTCCTCCAATAATCGGTATCGGCATTGAAAAATCATAATCGGTCGACCTCTAATGCGGAGATCATCCGTTCACCTACTCTGCATCTCACAAAGACACAGCGGTTGAAAATGTCAAATTTCCACCAGTCTGATGATGTCCATTGCTCGTGTTTCTTGGCCAAAGCAAGTCTCTTCTTCTTATTGGTGTCCTTTAGTAGTGGTTTCTTTGCAGCAATTAAACCATGAAGGCCTGATTCACACAGTCTCCTCTGAACAGTTGATGTGCTTGTTACTTGAATTCTGTGAAGCATTTATTTGGACTGCAATCTGGCATACAGTTAACTCTAATGAATTTATCCTCTGCAGCAGAGGTAACTCTGGGTCTTCCTTTCCTGTGGCGGTCCTCATGAGAGCCAGTTTCATCATAGCGCTTGATGGTTTTTGCGAATGCACTTGAAGAAACTTTCAAAGTTGTTGACATTTTCCAGATTAAGACATGAAAGTCAGCCAAAGTAATGATGGACTGTCATTTCTCTGCTTATTTGAGCTGTTCTTGACATAATATGGACTTAGCCCTATTTGGTAAAAGACTATCTTCTGTATACCACCCCTACCTAACACAACTGATTGGAATT
Source organism: Salvelinus namaycush (assembly GCF_016432855.1). Lineage (NCBI taxonomy): Eukaryota > Metazoa > Chordata > Actinopteri > Salmoniformes > Salmonidae > Salvelinus > Salvelinus namaycush. Next base: position 10,974,141 of record NC_052324.1, on the reverse strand, counting down.
TCTTAATGCGTTTGAGACAATGAACTTAAGGCATACCTGTTAATTGAAATACATTCCAGGTGACTACCTCATGAAGCTGGTTTAGAGAATGCCAAGAGTGTGTAAAGTTGTCATCAAGGCAAAGGGTGCCTACTTTGAAAAATCTCCTAAAATATATTTAACACTATTGGTTACTATATAATTCCATGTTATTTCATAGTTTGTCTACACTAATATTCTACAATGTAGAAAATAGTAAAAATACATTTAAACCCTGGAATGAGTAGGTTTGTCCTAAATTTTGACTGGTACTGTACATATCCAAACCAGAAGCCATGGATTACAGGCATAATCTGCACCGAGCTAAAGGCTAGAGCGGCGGCTTTCAAGGAGCGGGACACTAGTCTGGACGCTTATAAGAAATCCCGCTATGCCCTCAGACGAACCATGAAACAGGCAAAGCGTCAATACAGGACTAAGATTGAATCATACTACACCGGCTCTGACGCTCGTCGGATGTGGCAGGGTTTACGGACTATGAAGGGAAACTCAGCCGCGAGCTGCCCAGTGATGCACGCTTACCTTTTATGCTCGCTTCAAGGCAAGCAACACTAAAGCACACATGAGAGCACCAGCTGTTCCGGATGACTGTGTGATCACGCTCGCTGTAGCCGATGTGAGCAAGACCTTTAAACAAGTCAACATTCACAAGGCCGTGGGGCCAGACGGATTACCAGGGCGTGTACTCAGTGCATGCGCGGACCAACTGGCTAGTGTCTTCACTGACGTTTTCAACCTCTCCCTGACCGAGTCTAATAACTACATGTTGCAAGCAGACCACCATAGTCCCTGTGCCAAATAATGCGAAGGTAACCTGCCTAAATGACTTCCGCCCCGTAGCACTGGGCTGGTCATGGCTCACATCAACACAATCATCCCGGAAACCTTAGACCCACTCCAATTCCCAACAGATCCACAGATGACGCAATCTCAATTGCACTCAACACTGACCTTTCCCACCTGGACAAAAGGAACACCTATGTGAGAATGCTGTTCATTGACTACAGCTCAGCGTTCAACACCATAGTGCCCACAAAGCTCCTCACTAAGCTAAGGACCCTGGGACTAAAAACCTCCCTCTGCAACTGGATCCCGGACTTCCTGACGGGCCGCCCCCATGTGTTAAGGGTAGGCAACAACACTTCTGCCACGCTGATCCTCAACACCGGGGCCCCTCAGGGGTGCATGCTTAGTCCCCTCCTGTACTCCCTGTTCACCCACGACTTCAGGGCCAAACACAACTCCAACACCATCCTTAAGTTTGCTGATGACAACAGTGGTAGGCCCGATCACCGACAACGATGAGACAGCCTATAGGTAGGAGGTCAGAGGCCTGGCATTGTGGTGCCAGGACAACAACCTCTCCCTCAATGTGAACAAGACAAAGGAGCTGATCGTGGACTACAGGAAAAGGAGGGCCGAACAGGCCCCCATTAACATCGACAGGGCTGTAGTGGAGCGGGTTGAGAGTTTCAAGTTCCTTGGTGTCCACATCACCCTCAGGAGATTGAAAAGATTTGCCATGGGTCCCCAGATCCTCAAAAAGTTCTACAGCTGCAGTATCGAGCGCATCCTGACCGGTCGAGAGCATCCTGACCGGTTGCGTCACCACCTGTTATGGTAACTGCCATCCAGGACCAATATACTAGGCGGTGTCAGAAAAAAGTATCCTAAACTAAATATAAGTGTTGATATTAGTTTGACAGGGGTCTTCAACATTCTTATGTTTATGTATTTAAAATACCTTAAAGACTTTCTGGTAGATGTTTTCTAAGAATCCTTTTCCAACTGTTTGACAAGAATGCCTTAATATTATATATATATATTTTTTTTAAATAACTCTTAGCTTTTATTTGACACCCACTTTGACATGCTCCTAGAAACTTCACGTTGGTGCTCATGGGTCCTTTTACATAGAGCCCGACCAATATATAGGTTCATCAATATTATCGGCTGATATTGGCTTTTTAGCGCTATATCGGTATTGGCCGATAATTCCACCAATGACCGATATTCAATTAATAGGAAGAAAAAGCTACACATTTTTTCCCGCGAAACTGCACATCACCATCTTCTATCTTTTGTGGCACCAATGTAAGGGTTTATGGCAGGTGAAACAGTGTTGCAGTAGTCTAGTGTGTGGTGCGGGAATAATGACAAGCGACCCTGGGGAGCTTTGCATTCACGTTGCCTTAAAGGGAACCGGACTAAGGAATTAAAGCGAACCGAACTCAGATGGTCTCCATTCGGTTCGCTTCAGGGGTTCTTTTGAGGGGTCTGAGTCCATTTGGAGTGTTCACACTGCACAAAAATGTAAGCAAACAGCACTGAGTTCACAAAAACTGTCAAAGGGACCAAGTGTGAAAACACCCTTAGGCTCAAATTGTGTTTGTTGATTCTTGCAAATAATTCTTCTTCACTGGCTAGCTGAGGGTTTCTCAACTCCGCGATGTAGTTACAACACATCAATGGAGTTGAGTGGTAGACAAGTGTGTGGACTGTATCTCCGACTACGTCGAGTCGGTGTCAGTCGATACTTCTAAAAATATTAATTCTACCTATGATTGTCCTCTGTAGCTGTGCGCCTTTGTTTGCTGAAATCTATATATTTTTTTATAAACCATTAATCAAATACAACCACCGACTGTTTCCCCATATCGACTGACAGCGACTCGATGTAGTCGGAGGTACACTCCGCCCACAGTCATTGCAACCCAACTGCAGCGAGATGTAGAGTAGAGCTCTTCACGAATCCCCCTGTATATGAATACCCGAGACCCAATCCTGGACCGGAGCGGATCCGGATCCAGAATTCTAAATAATTTCACAGGTCTGGGTTGGATTTGATATGATCGTCACGGGTCTAAGGTATGTGTAATTTTGACTGACTTGTCCGGCAGGATCCGAACGTGACTGCTGCAGTAGAGAGCAAGAGAGAAATGGTATCATTTATGCTGCTGCTCTTGCTTTTTACAAGATTGGAGCGTGTAGCTTGTTGTTGGCCAAGCCATGAGTCATCAAAGCGGCAATAGGCTATGGTCATAGAGCCTCGCTCCGTGTGTTGCAAAAGTTAGGAGATATCTAATCAATGGAAGATGGAATTAAATTGACGAAATTATAAGTTAAAGGAGAAGGATAAGCTACAATTACCAAGAGCCAACAGGTAGGCTGCTAGTTATTATTCTGAATGGAGTTATTTGTAACTCTAGGATTAGAAAGTGCATGCACTGCAGCCTCAGTTAGCCTACCTAGCTAACTTCTCACGGTTTGATCCAGTCAAGACAGATACTACGTAATCATACGGTGATAAATAATCTAGCTATGGCAGATATTAGCCTACTATAGCGCGAGTCGGCTTGGTTGGTTGCCGTCTCATCTCTCGCTTCCTCCCCCCCGTGTCACTCGCTCACAGTACGGCCCCTCCCTGCCTACTAGAGCGGCACCTCTCTCTCTCCCTCCATCCATCCTCTCCCTTTAATAAAAAATAAAACAATTCTGCTGCTTCCCTCACTCGAATCAGATCTGAACGGATCTGGATCCGACCAGGTCTAGTTGTCTTCAGGTCCATTTCGGAACGGGTCCAACTTAGAATTGTGATGAGGCATATCTGGGGAAGGGTATACAACAATATCTAGAGTGTTGAACATTTCCAAGAGCACAGTGTTCTGCATCATTGAGAAATTGAAAAAATATGTCACTACCCAGACTCTGCCTAGAGCTAGCCATCCAACCAAACTGAACAACCTGGCAAAAAGGACCTTGATCAGGGAGGTGACCAAGAACCCGACCACTCTGACAGAACTACAGAGTTCCTTGGCTGAGATGGGAGAACCTGATAGAAGGACAACAGTCTCTACAGCACTTCACCAATCTGGGCTTTATGGGAGAATGGCCAGATAGAAGTCACTCCTGAGAAAAAGGCATGACAGCACACCTAGAGTTTACAAAAAGGCATGTGAAAGACAGGGCATAAGGTAAAAGATATATACAATATACACTGCTCAAAAAAATAAAGGGAACACTTAACACAATGTAACTCCAAGTCAATCACACTTCTGTGAAATCAAACTGTCCACTTTGGAAGCAACACTGATTGACAATAAATTTCACATGCTGTTGTGCAAATGGAATAGACAAAAGGTGGAAATTATAGGCAATTAGCAAGACACCCCCAAAAAAGGAGTGATTCTGCAGGTGGTGACCACAGACCACTTCTCAGTTCCTATGCTTCCTGGCTGATGTTTTGGTCACTTTTGAATGCTGGCGGTGCTCTCACTCTAGTGGTAGCATGAGACGGAGTCTACAGCCCACACAAGTGGCTCAGGTAGTGCAGTTCATCCAGGATGGCACATCAATGCGAGCTGTGGCAAAAAGGTTTGCTGTGTCTGTCAGCGTAGTGTCCAGAGCATGGAGGCGCTACCAGGAGACAGGCCAGTACATCAGGAGACGTGGAGGAGGCCGTAGGAGGGCAACAACCCAGCAGCAGGACCGCTACCTCCGCCTTTGTGCAAGGAGGTGCACTGCCAGCGCCCTGCAAAATGACCTCCAGCAGGCCACAAATGTGCATGTGTCTGCTCAAACGGTCAGAAACAGACTCCATGAGGGTGGTATGAGGGCCCGACGTCCACAGGTGGGGGTTGTGCTTACAGCCCAACACCGTGCAGGACGTTTGGCATTTGCCAGAGAACACCAAGATTGGCAAATTCGCCACTGGCGCCCTGTGCTCTTCACAGATGAAAGCAGGTTCACACTGAGCACATGAGCACGTGACAGACGTGACAGAGTCTGGAGACGCCGTGGAGAACGTTCTGCTGCCTGCAACATCCTCCAGCATGACCGGTTTGGCGATGGGTCAGTCATGGTGTGGGGTGGCATTTCTTTGTGGGGCCGCACAGCCCTCCATGTGCTCGCCAGAGGTAGCCTGACTGCCATTAGGTACCGAGATGAGATCCTCAGACCCCTTGTGAGACCATATGCTGACACGTGCACATTTGTGGCCTGCTGGAGGTCATTTTGCAGGGCGCTGGCAGTGCACCTCCTTGCACAAAGGCGGAGGTAGCGGTCCTGCTGCTGGGTTGTTGCCCTCCTACGGCCTCCTCCACGTCTCCTGATGTACTGGCCTGTCTCCTGGTAGCGCCTCCATGCTCTGGACACTACGCTGACAGACACAGCAAACCTTTTTGCCACAGCTCGCATTGATGTGCCATCCTGGATGAACTGCACTACCTGAGCCACTTGTGTGGGCTGTAGACTCCGTCTCATGCTACCACTAGAGTGAGAGCACCGCCAGCATTCAAAAGTGACCAAAACATCAGCCAGGAAGCATAGGAACTGAGAAGTGGTCTGTGGTCACCACCTGCAGAATCACTCCTTTTTTGGGGGTGTCTTGCTAATTGCCTATAATTTCCACCTTTTGTCTATTCCATTTGCACAACAGCATGTGAAATTTATTGTCAATCAGTGTTGCTTCCAAAGTGGACAGTTTGATTTCACAGAAGTGTGATTGACTTGGAGTTACATTGTGTTGTTTAAGTGTTCCCTTTATTTTTTTGAGCAGTGTATATATGGAAGTATATATATATTTCCATATATACAAATATGGAAAATATTTACACAAGAAGCAACCTAATGTCAAACTCTTCAGTAATTTAGTCTGATGAGACAAATTTAACTCTGACCTGAATGCAAAGCCCATCTAATACCCTCCCTACCGTGAAGCACGGTGGTGGCAGCATTATGCTATGGGGATGCTTTTCTTTGTTAGGGACTGGGATAGGTAACAATGTCTGGAGCCAAATACAGGCAAATCCTTGGTGAGAAACTGCTTCTGAGTGCAAACGACCTTAGACTGGGGCAAATATGTACATTCCAACAGGGCAATGCCCCCAAGCACACAGCCAAAGCAAGGCTGGAATGGCTTCAGAACAAGAATGTGTAAATCCTTGAGAGGCCCAGCCAAAGCCCAGACTTGAATCTCACTGAAAATATGTGGAAATACTTGAAGATTGCTGTTTACGGCCACTCCCCATCTAACTTAAGAGGTTGAGAAAATGTGCAAGGAAGAATGGGAGAAAATCCCCATATCCAGATATGCAAAGCTTATACAGACATACTCAAGACGACTCAAAACTGTAACGTGCTTCTACAAAGTATTGACTCAGGGGTGTGAATACTTATTTAAATGAGATCTCTATTTCGTTCAATACATTTGCTAAAATGTCTAAACATGTTTTCACTTTGTCGTTATGGAGTATTGTGTGTAGATGGGGGAGAAATTATTTTGAATACATTTTGAATTCAGGCTGTAACACAAAGTGTGGAATAAGGCAGGCGCTAGCTAGGTGGTCCACTGATTATACTGAGCTCCAACGTTACTGTACTTACATTGCCATGCACGACAGCGTGTTCTCCGTGGAGGATAGCTTTCCCAGGTGCAGACATGATACATTCCTTGATTTGCATTCTGATAGCCGGCTACGTTTTGCTACAGCGCATTTGCTAAGTAAATTATTAGTTGTTAGCAAGGTAACTAGCTAGCTAGCCTCCAGACAATTCGCCAAGAAAACGTTCTCTAGCTATTATTAGTAATACCTCAACCACTCCGAATGATGAGGGGTCGTCTATACACAATCCCGATGTATTTTTTAAAATGGATAAAACGTCAGTATGAAGCTGTTGCCACTTAAATAGCTTGCTACCGGAATAATATTGGAAACATCATGCGACAGTGAACTGTCAACACAACGCACGCAGCCAACGGGCCATATCTCTGCTTCATGTCCAATCAGCGCTAGAGGTGAGATGTACAGATCTTTTGCTAGCCAATCAACATCCTACTCTCTCCCTCGTGCCATTGGTCGTGCGACAATATGTCCATCCCAGTCACATACGGATACCACCGATAAACAAGAGGCACAACGCGCGTTTTTATTTTATGTAAACATGGCTTCAATGATTACCAAACCATCTCACCTACGTTGTATCCTAACAAGTACTGGCAAATGTTTAGCTGTGAATTGGACAAAGACATCATTTGGATCAGAAAGAAGGTAGCTGTATGGACCATCGCTTCTTATACAAATATTTTATCTTGTTTGGTAGCTAGCTAGCTATGTGCCAAAGTTATTTGACACAGTTAGCTACACATCAGTGGAGGCTGATGGGAAGAGCTATAGGAGGACGGGTTCCATTAATGGACGGAATTGGATAAATGGAACGGAGTCAAACATGTGGTTTGCATATGTTTGATACCCTTAATTTATTCTATAACAGCCATTACAGTGAGCCTGACCTCCTATAGCTCCTCCCATCAGCCTCCTCTGCTACACATATAACGTTAGTACTAGTCACACAGGTAGTGCAAGAGAATGGGATAAGAAACGCACCTGAAATTGTTGTAGATGACGGCTAACTATGCTAGCCAATAATATTGTCCTTACAGACAGACAGCTGAAATGATCTTGCCTGTCACTGATAGCCAAGCTAGCATAAAGCTCTTGATTATATTTTTCTCCTGTAAAGTTATGTCTCCAAAACCGATGGAGAAAGCAGGATCCCCAAAATATACACTAAAACTGGTGATAAAGGTGAGTATGCAAGCAAGTCATTGCACATCATATGGTGATTTCAACAAGGAACGTTTTGTTTATCGTCTTCCTGTCATTGCCAAAGGTTTCTCTAGCACTTACACTGGAGAGAGAAGACCCAAGGAAGATCATGTGTTTGAAGCATTGGGAGCAACGGATGAGTTGTCATCAGCGATAGGGTAATGTGATTAATGTCCATTCCTTCTATTGGGTATTATGCTTGGTTCCCCCTTACTGAATTTATTCACCGTTTTGTGTTGTCTTCTACAGCTTGGCCAGAGAGTTTTGTATCGACAAAGGCCATACATTCACAGATCAGCTGGACAAGGTCTGAGTTGTAACTTTTTCAGTTCATTTTGGGAGAGTAATGATGAACGTTGTCTTTTACTCAATGTTTACCCTTCTAACCCCACACAGATTCAGTGTGTCTTACAAGATGTGGGATCCAACATTGCCACACCTCAGTCATCTGCACGAGAAATTCATATAAGTAAATGGCTTTGTGTAAATTATTTTGAAGAATCATTCCACACAGCTTACCCCAGTCAATGGTTTTATCATTGTCCTATGTTCTCTCACTCTTGCCAACAGAAAAAACAAAGTTCAGTTCCCAACCAGTGGCAGACCTTGAAAGCTGGATTGATGAGTTCACAGAGAAGCTTCCACCACTGACAAACTTCATATTACCTGTAAGCACTCACACACTGGATGAACCTTTTAGAAAACGGAAATGTTATTTATAATGTGACGTGGAATTGTGAGAGGCTTAGGGGTTCATATTCCAAATACATGAGCTAACAATACTTTCAAGGTAAAATAGCATTAGGCAGATGAGGTACTGTAATTGTATTTGTGAATCCATGTGTAAAGCAACTCAATGCATGTGTATGGACTTGTACTACAAGTGTATAAATGTACAAATGTATAAAAAAAAACAAATCACATTTACATAAGTATTCAGACCATTTAGTCAGTACTTTGTTGAAGCACCTTTGGCAGCTATTACAGCCTCGAGTCTTCTTCGGTGTGACGCTACAAGCTTCGCACACCGGGTATTTTGGGAGTTTATCCCATTCTTCTCTGCAGATCCTCTTAAGCTGCAGATCGGTGTGATGGGGAGCGTCGCTACACAACTATTTTCAGGTCTCCAGAGATGTTTCGATCGGGTTCAAGTCCGGGCTCTGGCTCGGCCACTCAAGAACATTAAGACTTGTCCCGAAGCCATTCCCGAGTTGTCTTGGCTGTGTGCTTAGGGTCGTTGTCCTGTTGCAAGGTGAACCTTCGCCCCAGTCTGAGCTCCCTGGAGCAGGTTTTCATCTGTACTTTGCTCCGTTCATATTTCCCTCGATCCTGACTAGTCTTCCAGTCCCTGTCACTGAAAAACAACCCCACAGTATGATGCTGCCACCACCATGCTTCACTGTAGGGATGATGCCAGGTTTCTTCCAGACGTGACATTTGGCATTCAGGCCAAAGAGTTCAAACTTGGTTTCGTCAGACCAGAGAATCTTGTTTCTCATGGTCTTAGTCCTTTAGGTGCCTTTGGGCAAATTCCAAGCTTGCTGTCATGTGCCTTTTGCTGAGGAGTGGCTTCCGTCTGGTCACTCTACCATAAAGGCCTAATTGGTGGAGTGTTGCATAGATGGTGGTCCTTCTGGAAGGTTCTCCCATCTCCACAGAGGAACTCTGGAGCTCGGTCAGGGTTTTTGGTCACCTCCCTGACCAAGGCCCTTCTCCCCCGATTGTTCAGTTTGACCGGGGGGCCAGCTCTAGGAAGAGTCTTGGTGGCTCCAAACTTCTTCGATTTTAAGAATGATTGAGGCCACTGTGTTCTTGGGGACCTTCAATGCTGCAGACATTTTTTGGTACCCTTCCCCAGATCTATGCCTCGACATAATCCTGTCTGAGTGCTACAGACAATTCCTTCAACCTCATAGCTTGGTTTTTGCTCTGACTTGCACTGTCAACTGTGGGACCTTATATAGACGTGTGTGCCTTTCCAAATCATGTTCAATCAATTGGGTTTACTACAGGTGGACTCCAAGTTATAGAAACATCAATGATGATTAATGGAAACAGGATGCACCTGAGCTCAAGTTTGAGTCTCATAGTGAAGGTTCTGAATACTTATGTAAATAAGGAATGTTTTTTTTATTGTAATACATTTGCAAAAATTTCAAAACCTGTTTTTGCTTCATCAGTATGGGTTATTTTGTGTAGATTGAGGAAAGAATTTCATACCTTTTAGAATAAGGCTGTAATGTAAATGTGTAAAAAGTCAAGGGGTCTGAATACTTTCCAAATGCACTGTAGTACAAGTCCATACACATGCATTGAGTTGCTTTACACATGGATTCACAAATCACAGTACCTCATCTGCCTAATGCTGTTTTACCTTGAAAGTATTGTCAAGGGGTCTGAATACTTTCTGAATGCACTGTATATATTGGTGTTATTCATAAGGTCCCTTTGTGGGTGAATACATTGTCTATGCATATTGGTTTGATGTGTTTTATCTGAACTTCTCTGTCCGGTTAGTCTGGAGGAAAGAGCAGTGCGGCCCTCCACATAGCACGGACAGTGTGTCGCCGAGCAGAACGCAGGTGAGTTCCAACGAATCATACGGTTGTTTAGACCCAACACTGTATAACATTGTGATCCTGAACAAAGCCCCAGAAACAGCCATAACACTTGTCTTATCTTTCCAGTGTTTCCCCTATTGTGCGGTCAGGTGAGGCCGATCCTGATGTTGCCAAATATTTGAACAGGTATAAATGTGCAGATGTATTATCATGCGTTTAAGGAAGTGGTGTACTCTTGTTGATAATCATTTACCTCGCGTCTTCCCATAGATTGAGCGACTACCTGTTCACAGTGGCCAGGTACACAGCCATGAAAGAAGGCAACGAGGAGACGATCTACAAGAGACCTGAGTGACACACGTCTACACGTGAAAGAACAAACCGGGGACCTTTGTGGAACAACCTTTGTTCTGCTTCTAGGTTGAATTAATCAAATCATCGGCATTGTTTTATGTGAAAGACAGTTCGATGGGTCCAAGTTTAAATACTGTATCTCGTGATGGAACTTTTCCTACATTTCAAATAAAGACTTGAATCCAAATTCGACTTCGCTAGAGGCAAAATCTAAATGTACTGACACTTTACTGTTAATGTCATGTGGTACACTTTTTAAATTGATGCAACAACCATTTTTGAACAGGATACTATAAAATTAAGTTTAAATTTGTAATGAAGCGCACAAGTTATAATCCTGTATTGTATATGAAGCACAGGTTGTATCACAAGAAGCTTTAAATACAATTTCTTTATCAAGTATTTCAAAGAACTTAATGACTAGTTTTATCACTTGGCATCAGAAAGTACACTTTTCTAATGAAAACAGATGAGACTCCATATTGAATGATCATAAACCTATGTACTTGTATAGCATTTCTACAAACGGGCTATCATCCGATACTGCAGTAAATAAATGTATTTTTTCATCACATTACCATTATCTTCTACATCTCAAATGTGAAGTGCTGAAGGTCATATTGGAGACATATTACAACTGGTCCTCAGAACTGTAGGTTCAGATATCCTCATTTCACACTGGGTTTTCCAACATCGTTTCAACAACTGTGGTGGATGTGTAACCAAGCAAGCGTAGTATAGCTCAGCCCGGTCCAGCTCAGTATTGTGAAAAGGGCTCCGTCTTCCAACACACACGGTCACTATCTGGCACCAGGCCTGGCTCTTCTGGGAAATGCTACTGGCCCAGGTCATAAGAGACAGATTGTGATCCTCATATGGTGGGTAATGCAAGTAGGTGATTGAGCAGGCATGATTTCCTGTGTGAGAAGGTATCAAAGCTGTATGGCCCATGATAGGTGCCAGTGGAGTAGGTTCCTGTCAAGTGGAGTTTTAAAAAAAGATGGGAGGATTATTGCACTCAACCCTAATTTGCTCCAGGGTCACCGTACTACTATGGCAGACCCTGTAAAACACATTTCATGTGTATGTGACAATATGTATGTATTTATTCATTTACTATGGTACTGCTTACCAGACCTTATTATGGAAGAGTAGATCAAAAGTCCAGGGTTGTGTTCAGTAGGGAGCAAATGTTTTGAAAAAAAGGGAGATACTACTTTTTTTTGTCCAATAACACATTTTGTTTTCTGCTACAAAAACATTCTGCCTTACTGAACATGACCCATGTCTCCGCACTGAGAAGAGATGAAGACCAGAGGCAGCGATCTGACCCAGACAATTCTAGAACCTACCTACTCCCCGAACAGGCAGGAACACCATCAGGCTCTGCAGAACCCTGTCATTGGAGCAGCGTATAGTATGTGTATAATCAGTGCCTTTTCTAGGAACAAGCCCCCCACTTAGTCAGTCAGGGTCTCAACTTACTGTTAGTTAAGATTAACCAGTTGAGCTGACAGCCATTTTACACTGTTTAGCTATGGGTTTAGTCATCAATCTAGCAAGACAGCAATACTTTATTAATGTCCTGTTTCCCCCCTAGAAAGCTATGACCTTTGTCTGAGAGAAAAAAACTCGCAACCCATATGATCTACTACACAATAAAATAATAAAACATAACCAATTTGATAAGATAAAACTGCCTCCACTATTCTGGGAAGGCTTTCCACTAGATGTTGGAACACTGCTGCAGGGACTTGCTTCCATTCCACCACAAGAGCATTAGTGAGGTCGGGCACTGAGGCCTGGCTCGCAGTCGGCGTTCTAATTCATCCCAAAGGTGTTCGATGGGATTGAGGTCAGGGCTCTGTGCAGGCCAGTCAATTCTTCCACACCGATCTCGACAAACCATTTCTGTATGGACCTCGCTTCGTGCACAGGGACATTGTCATGCTGTAACAGGAAAGAGCCTTCCCCAAACGGTTGCCAAAAAAATTGAAAGCACAGAATCGTGTAGAATGTAATTGTATGCTGTAGCGTTAAGATTTCCATTCACTGGAACTAAGGGGACTAGGCCGAACCATGAAAAACAGTCACAGACCATTATTCCTCCTCCACCAAACTTTAGTTGGCACTATGCATTCGGGCAGGTAGTGTTCTCCTGGCATCCGCTAAACCCAGATTCGTCCGTTGGACTGCCAGATGGTGAAATGTCAGTCATCACCCCAGTGAACATGTTTCCACTGCCGCAGAGTCCAAAGGCAGCAAGCGCATGGTGATCTTAGGCTTGTGTGCCGCTGCTCGGCCATAGAAACCCATTTCATGAGGCTCCCGATGAAGTTATTGGGCTGCCGTTGCTCGGTAGTGAATGTTGCAATGCAGGACAGACGATTTTTACACGCTTCAGCACTCGTCCGTCCCATTCTGTGAGCTTGTGTGGCCTACCACTTAGCGGCTGAACCGTTGTTTCTCCTAGATGTTGCCACTTTACAATAACAGCACTTACAGTTGACCGGGGCAGCTCTAGCAGGGAAAAAATATGACAAACTGACTTGTAAAGGTGGCATCCTATGACGGTGCCACGTTGAAAGTCAGAGCTTGGCCATTCTACTGCCAATGTTTGTCTATGGAGATTGCATGGCTGTGTGCTCGATTTTATACACCTGTCAGCAACGGGTGTGAATGAAATAGCTAAATCCACTAATTTGAAGGGGTATTCACATACATTTGTAATGAAATGTACATACATATACATACACACTGAGGGTACAAAACATTAAGAACACCTTCCTAATATTGAGTTGCACCCCTTTTGCCCTCAGAACAGCCTCAATTCGTTGGGGCATGGACTCTACAAGGTGTCGAAATCGTTCCACAGGGATGCTGTCCCATGTTGACTCCAATGCATCCCACAATTGTGTCAAGTTGGCTGGATGTCCTTTGGGTGGTTGACCATTTTTGATACACACAGGAAACTGTTGAGTGTGAAAAACTCAGCAGTGTTGCAGTTCTTGACACAAACCGGTGCCCCTGGCACCTACAACCATACCCAGTTGCCCATTCATCCTCCACACATTCTAAAAGATAAGTCTTCATGCAGGGCTCCCCCAGCCTGGTCCTGCAACACATAGACAAAAGCCAGTGTATTCTTGTGTAAACCAAACAAGTTCTGTAGTTACTGTAGTAGTCCATAACAAATCATAATTCAGTATACCTTCTGCATGTCAGGCGACCATTACCCTTGCATGCACAGCATGCTCTTGCTTTCCCACTAATGCTGTATAATGTTTACCTCTCAAACAGGTTTATATATATATATATATATAAGCCTGCTGAAAAAAAGTGTATACTAAACAGAGGACAGACCCTGGGCAGTAAGCATACCATTAAACCCCCAGTATCAGAGGGAAATGACTCCAAAATCAGGCAATGCAAGTAAATCAGTCAAAGATGTGATAAAGAAATTCAAGTTGTTCGATCCTGTCTCCTTAACTTTCAGAAAGTAATATTGATCTCAAAGATGAACAATATCCTTAAGTTTGAGAAACAAAAGTAAATCAATAAATCATTACATATTGGTAGTAATAAAGTAATTCACGTGAATTTTGACAGCGATTTTCGATGCGTCTGACTAGTTGTAATGCACTTACCTCCGCAAAGCTTTGAACCAGCATGTTGGAGAAGGACTTGGAGGGGGTACTCATGTTTTTTTTATAGATAAAATGATCGTAAAACAAACTGTTTCTGAAAAGGACGCATTGATAGTCATGCTCACAACCCAAACGTCAGAGTCGACTGACAGATTGGGGTGCTTCGGGTGTGCACAGTATAAACCAGCATGTGACACAATCAAACTTTGCAGATAGTAACGACATTAATAGAGGACTGACCATAGAGAATGATAGAGGCCTCTAGTGGCCAAAAGGCAATTTTAGCACGGGCAGCTCCATTGAGGGCTTCCACCATTTTAACGTAGTCAACTGGGTGTGACTTGCATCGTCATTGGCTGATCCCTCCTGAATACCTGGAGTCATGTCCAACCGGGTCATCAGGAAGGATCAGCCAATCGTGAAGAAGAAAATGTACTACGTTAAAATGGAGATAGCATGGGCAGCGCCATTGAGGTTGAGTCAGACGCTATAATGGCAGATAAAGTTAAGCCTCTATCTCTATGGAACTGACAGAACCCGTTCTTCACAACTGTTATATCATTATTTAATAAATAAATACCGCTCTGGGCTATACAGAACTTGTCCCGAAGTGAGAAAATAAATGGCTTGATTCCTCTAGAAATAAAACCAAGACACTCACTTCAGTTGAGAAGTAAAGTTTTTAGAATAATTATGGTTAACATAACAGTTATGTTACTGTTTTTACAGAATAAATAGTATCTTACACAAACATGTTTTACATTGAAATAGTGTTTTCAATTACCTGCATTTCACATAGTGCAACCAGTTCCAAAGACACTTAACAAATGGTGAGGGGACAGTACTTTCATAGAAGTATGTTGCACATTTCCTGGATTTATTTTTCTTCTGATTCATAAAAAGATATAGCGAGATTTCATGACATCGTTTAAAACGGAGGAGTGCCCCCATTAAAACACCAGACAGAGCTTGTGAGGAATCTTCCAGTCTTCTCTGGGACACTGACCATTTCCATTCCATGACTAATTTCTAACCCATTTCATGCTGCTGAAACAATTGATTGAAATAAATGGGTAACTGTAGTCAGACTGGCACCACTGAAGTG
Organism: Salvelinus namaycush; assembly: GCF_016432855.1. Taxonomy (NCBI): domain Eukaryota; kingdom Metazoa; phylum Chordata; class Actinopteri; order Salmoniformes; family Salmonidae; genus Salvelinus; species Salvelinus namaycush. The sequence continues at coordinate 10,958,828 of NC_052324.1, read as the reverse complement.
AAAAAGATGCAGTCAGATTGCAGTATAACTACAGTATGCTGCAAATACTGCGTCCAAAAGAACACTTTTGTTTACTGCAGTAATTTTGCAGTGTAACTGCAGTTCAAGATACCAGTCGACTGCAGTTACTGCAGTTTCAAAACGGCAATCTTTTTTTGTAAGGGAATGAGCACTGATTAGTCAGAGGCCCTTGGGAATTAAGGAAATATATCGCAGTGATTACAACAGACTGAACATTGAGGTAAGGTCTTCCCATAGAGTCACTAAGACAAGTTGTAATTTCTATTTGTCAATGAGATTGATGGCATTTATAAATGGGGGGGAAATGCCTGTACAGGTAGGTTGTACCCCCTTAATATTCCTACACACAGACAAATCGAGCACAGATTTCAGTTAGCAAAGCAATACAAAACCCATATAGAACCTTGTTTAATGCCCATAAAATGCCTGTATAATCATCAGAACTGAGTTTTTGTGTTAACTAGTGGCCAGGATATATAAGAGATAGGTATTAATGGTGCTTAAACAGGCTTGATTCCCTTTTTGTTATGACCACAACCAGAGCCATGTCTATGGTTCTGACAACAGCTCAGCGCACACATGTACACCCCTCATGAAACAGTTTTGCATAAAATACTGAATCAACAAATAGGCTATTGCTTTTAAAATCAGCCTGTTAATCTTTCACATTATTAAAACTCGGGACCCTTTGCTGCCTCGTCTGCAACCACCTTGACGTTGGAACTACACGTCACTAACAACTGCCCCAAATTGTCTCTTTTTATTTGACCCTTTGACGTTTTGCATGGTATAATTATTTCCGATCTTTAGAAAAAATGCCCCTCCCCCCTCACAAAAAGAGCAGGGTTTTATGTGCAAGAGAGATTAGGTAAGAAAGGAGAGGATAGAGAGAGACACAAAAGCAATGCTTTCAGATTCACATGATCAACCAGCCCATGACAAATAGTATGGTTTGCTCCCTGTGTATCCCTTTTTCCACGTGGCTGTCAGGTTACCAGACACAAGGGAGAATCAGTACATGCTTGACACCAAACCTTCCTGGGTTGGACGGTTCAGTGGCGGTAAAGGGAGCATGGGAATTCAATTGTCTGTAAGCAGGCTCAAGTCCTTATAAATACCTTGTCCTATGTGTTCATGGCTTGATTCCATTCCAAGAGGCATGGCCAATCCTAGTGGATATAGAGAAATGTTCATGATTGACTTCACTGTAACAGATTAGTTTGGGAGTGTCACAATTAGGGACATGTAAAGTGGAAAAAAACAATGGTTGTCAATGTTGTGTCTGCTGTAGTTACAGGACCCAGATATTTCACAGCAAAATAATATAAAAACATAGCAGGGCCACTGTATTATCCATTTTCAAACACAACAAGAAAAGAGACTCCGGAACCATGACAGAAGATAACGGGACATCTGGTACCAAATAACAGCATGGAGTTTGGTTTAAGTATTGATGGCATCACTTTGGGTCACAAATGCATTGCTGTGTAACATGAATTCTAATTTGAATACATTAGAGAACAGAGACGTACAGGCTCCAAAGCTGTTGTCAGGTGACTGACTGTAGTGTGTGTATGGGGAGAGAGACAGATCGTCAGGATTTAATTCCTTAATTAACCCATGAGGGGCAATAAACAGACATGACACAGGCGCCAACACGTGACCATATCTCCGTGGTCAGAACTTGCCGTTGAACATGAGGCAGTGATTTGTCGTCTCTTTATGAAAAAGGTGCTTTCGTCATGTTAAACAAGGTTATTAAGACTCACCGAATGACAGCGGACAGTTGCTCGGGCAACATCCTATTCCAGCAGGTAGAACAAAGCTTCCTATGATTTTGCTCTAGTGAGGAGTCTATCGCGTGTAATGGCTTGCATTGCATCTATATTGCTTTCCAGTTTCTTTGACGTGGGAGTGCTAGATCCAAGTATCATTCTGTTAAGCCTGAGAAGAAATAGTAAGACACTGAGCCATTTTAGTTCAGCAATGTGTTAGGTTAAACATTCCTCCTTGTTACGATTATTAGCATGGGTTTGGTTTTCGGGTGTGTGAGAGTAAAGAGTGACTGTTTCAATTGTGCTGTTCCCACAATTTCTTTAGCTACTTGTCTATAAAAAAGTAAAATAAACTCACATGGGCAATGACTGCCACTGGTCAGAAAATAAGTTACCATGGTTGCACAGGCAGCAAATAGGGTTGAAAGCCCTTGGGGTGGGTGGACTTTCCAGAATACAGACAGATTGGGGTAAAAGAGGATGGAGCTCTTCTGGTTTCCTAGACTGGGATAAAGGTAAGGGGGTATCCTATTTGTTTCGCCTTCAGCTTTGGTGAAGCTCCACTGACTTGACCGGCTGCCACCCTTAGCCTGGGCCAGGAGGATGCTCTTTAGTTGTTAATCCTTTAGTTTTGCTGGCAGCAGACCACGAGCAGGGGGGAGTTTATTTTAGGAGAGCTCAAAACCTGTGTTCATACTGATGGCATAGCGGAGCTTGTCACGCAGGATGCTCTTCTTGCTGTAGTTAGGCAGCTTGAGCAGGTTGAAGCAGGTGGATGAGGTGGGGAGGCGGCCGCCAGGCTCCTTCTTCCGGATGGTGAAGAAACCCCGCAGGACACTGCCCAGGGTGTCCCCCGTGTCCTAGAGAGAGACAGGTGACAGGAGCGTGCACACAAACACACGGAGAACCAAAGTAGTCTCAAGGGACTGACTTCCCAAACCTAAGTTCTTCAACTAAAATAGGCGTACTAGTTTTGTGTGCTGGGGCGGCAGGTAGCCTAGTGGTTAGAGCGTTGGGCCAGTAACCGAAAGGTTGCTCGATCGAATCCCCGAGCTGACAAGGTAAAAATCTGTCGTTCTGCCCCTGAACAAGGCAGTTAATCCACTGTTCCTAGGCCGTCATTGTAAATAAGAATTTGTTCTTAACTGACTTGCCTAGATAAATAAAGGTTAAATATATATATATATTTTTTAAACAAACATGTGACTTTCCAATGATCCAAGTGTTCTCACCTGATCATCAGACACCTCCACACAGCGAATGGAGAAAGGGGGCTTGAGGTAGGCAAAACCCAGGAGGGGTGGTCTCGAACAGCTGGTGACAAACTGTAAAAGCAGAACAACAACAACGGAGGATCACATAACAGGTCTATACAAGTGCAAGGGCGTTCTAGAGCAGGGGTCTCAAACTGACAGTCGCGCAAGCCAACATAATGCAGTTAACGCATGAACAGTAAAATAGCATTTTATACTGAACAAAAATATAAACGTAAATTGCAACAATTTTAAATATTTTACATTATTACAGTACATAGAAGGAAATCAGTCAATTGAAAATTCATTAGGCCCTTATTTATGGATTTCACATGACTGGGCAGGGGCGCAGTCAGGCCCAGCCAATCATAATGACTTTTTCCTCCACCAAAGGGCTTTATTACAGACATAAATACTCCTCAGAACCACCCTCCCCTCCTCAGACGATCACACAGGTGAAGAAGCCAGATGTGGAGATCCCGGGCTGGCGTGGTTACACGTGGTCTGCGGTTGTGAGCCTGGTTGGATATACTGCCAAATTCTATAAAACGACATTGGAGGCGGCTTATGGTAGAGAAATTAACATTCAATTCTCTGGCAACAGCTCTGGTGGAAATTCCTGCAGTCAGCATGCCAATTGAACACTCCCTAAAAACTTGAGACATCTGTGTCATTGTGTTGTGTGACAACTGCACATTTTAGAGCGGCCTTTTATTGTCCCCAGCACAAGGTGCACCTGTGTAATGATCATGTCATTTAATCAGCTTCTTGATATGCCACACCTGCCAGGTGGGTGGATTATCTTGGCAAAGGTGAAATGCTCACTAACAGGGATGTAAAGAAACATTTTTGAATAATAAGCTTTTTGTACATATGGAACATTTCTGGGATCTTTTATTTCAGCTCATGAAACATGAGACCAACACTTTACATGTTGCATTCATATTTTTGTTCAGGATAGTAACATTTGGGGATTGTTATTACCTTGAGGAACATGGCCCTTTCCTCAGATGAGAAGTCACTGGACAGGATGTCCCACAGCCAGATGATGACCCGATGGCTGCTGTGGAAACCTCCATAGTACACTGTGTGTTTCCTGACAACAGGAGAGAGAGAGGGCATGAAAGAGAGAGCGAGAGAGACCATGTCAGCAAGCACCTTCACCTCGGCTTTACAACCTTACACAGTCAACTCATTACCTGTTACCCAATCAAATGGGACATTCAAACCTAGGATTATAGGATTTCAGGATTTCCCTAAAATGTTTGGGAATTGGCAGGTCGAAGAGCTGTGTAGGAGCTGATCGAGGGTAAAGGGTGTGGAAGGTCACGCACTTGAGGTCGTCCAGGTCTATCTCGGCGTTGTCCCCGGAGACGAGGCGCTGGACCTCGGGGGTGGAGAACATGTGCAGCCACTCCGGGTTGATGATGCTGCGGAACCCTCGGATGAAAGCTGCCGTTTGCTCTTTTATCTGCGTGTGCATGCGGAAGTGCGCCATCAGGTGGATATAGCTGATCCTGCAACACGGACAAGGTCAAAGGTGAGGTTAAGTCAGACTCGGAGCACCATGGGCCTCAGGGTTCTCCCCAGCATTCTTTAACAAGGTGGTGCTGCCGAATACTGCGGGGGGAGGCCCAGGGGGGCCATTTCCTGCCAAACATTTCCTTTCCTTTTTTAAAAACATAGTGGTGCAGACAGTCTGCACGATGGCACAGCGAACCTCTTACATTCTTTGGGGAGAACCCTGGGCCTGTCTAGAAACAACCCTCTAGCCCTTCCGCCTAGGTACTTGTGGAGAACTGAAAGGTTTTGATAGGTATAATAAGCAATATGCTAGTACATCTACCTTGCCCTGTGATAGGTTTAAGCAATATGGTGCATGTCCTACCAAGCCTATCAGATCTCCACAAGTGTCAAAGGGTCGGGTGTAGGGGCAAGGGGTTGTTTCCGGACGGAACCCCACGTTATCATCCAACCCAACTTGTTATAACTACAGGGACAATAAACAAATCTTGTGTTTAGAGAACGAGGGTGTTAACATCAAATGACATCAACAAATGTAAAATCTATACGTTTGTTCTAGATACTGTATCTGCATCTTTCTCACTTGTTTTCATTGGTGACTGGCATCGTCTTTCCTCCAGGGATCAGCTCATGACAGACCAGCTGCGATATGACACGAAAACAGTATTAAGAGACGAGAGAAGAGTTCTGTTTTTCTACATTCAGAGAAAAACTATGGCTTCTACCTGTCCCATAACATCCTCGTCATACGATAGCGTCAGTCCTAGATCACCAACATCCCCGTCGTAGCGCTGGAAAAGAACAAGACGAAGATCAAAAAACTATTTTGAGTTGGCTTCCGCAACTTCGGAGTGATATTGATCACAGAAAGTAGCGACGGGTAACAGCCAAGCAAAAAACATTCTCAAATCAAAATAGCGGTCACCATAAACCAGGGTAGTGTTCATCAGGCACAAAGCAGAAACAAAACAGACTGAAACAGGGAGAAAGTACCACCTGGACTTATACAATAAGAAACACTCCCTTTCGTTTTCAGTTGCAAATTGTTTTAAAACGTTTTCCATTGCGTGCTGTAATGAACATGATCCCAGGAACTAAATGACTATCAGTGTATGTGTGTGTGGGGGGGTCTTTCTGACCTTAATGGAGGTGAGGTTCTTGTAGAACTCAGAGTCCAGGGAGGGCAGCTCGTCAATGGAGCTGTAGAAAGTGCTGTGATGGTGGCCCATGACCTGGCTGAGGAAGAAGGAGGCAAAGGGTACGTCTACCACGATACCCTGAAACACACACACACACACACACACACACGTTGATCTCATGGACTATCAGGCTTCGCGTCGATAGCTCCACCTATAAATTGTGGCATCATTTCTCCAGACCTATCCTTCAGCATTATAGCGGGAATAAGTGGTGAGTTGGGCTTGTGGCTTTAAAATGAGTCATTCTTGTTACATATATGGTCATTTCACATGAATAACATCCTCTGAGCGCAGGCACACCTCATACATGGCTTTGCCGAGCATCTTCCCCACAAACTCAAAGAGCTGCAGGTGGTTCTCGTGGATGTAGGACGTAGGGGAGGGGTAGAGCCTCTCGTTGCCACTGGTGGTCTATGGGGGGGAGACATCAGCATAAAATCAGCAGCAGTAGTAGGAGCATGGTTCACAGAAAATGGCTAAAAGTACCTTGACACAATTTGAAATCTTTCAAAAGACTATGAGCGTTAGCTTTAGCCTAACCTGGAGTACCAGGTGGACAGTGTATGCACTTTTGAGACTTGTCTATTGGTTCCAGTGCAACAGGCAAGCTCAATCAAGCACAGATACAGCACTCAAAATTATTTTTAAAAGTATTTGAAGCAAGGTCTGGAGAGCCAACCTTAAAGAGGTTGAGTGCCGGATTGAAGACTTTCTTGATGATCTCTTCCAGGAACTCCTTGAAGACGCCGTCCTGGTCGATGCCGGCCTCGTCCACACCCAGGTCGTTGACAAACTTCACGCGGATCACACCTTTGATGGAGTTGACGGGCAACCGGCGGAGCTGGTCATAACCATCCTTATGAGAGTTCAGACACAAAGAGTTTGGGGGATCAGTTTGGGTATCAGTCACAACCACCATGCCGGACTATATTTGACATCAGGCTCTGTGCCAATATGTCAAATTTGCATAACACTGTTTCGAGAATACATTCTTAGTGATATGCTAGTGTGGGGGAAAACATGCAAAAGATGGATGCATCCATTTCATACCTCTAACATCCGTGAGCGGCGAATGGTGATATGGGTGACATGCGGAGAGGCGGAGCTGGTCTCCACCAATCCCAAGGTTTCCTTCTCCTTGGTGACAATGTTTCGGAACAGCAGGACCCTCTAAAGTGGGGAGGACAACGAGTGAGACACTATGTGCATATTGGTATAGTGAAACGACAAATACGAATGCCCGGGAAGGACAAATATTATTTCTGTGCAGACTCACGTTTTTGTGTGGAATGACGTGTGGGATGTACTGAAGTAACAGCTGAGCTCTCCTCTTGCCCTTCTCCAGCTCTTGGAACAAAAGGCTCGGCTTTAGATCCCTGGACACAAGGGGTGAAAGAGTGAGTCAGTGAGTGTACCTTTTCAAATATCACCATTTTCTTCCTACAGATCAGGCCTGGGACAAATACAGTGCCTTGAGAAAGTATTCACCCCTTGACTTTTCCACATTTTATTGTGTCACAAAGTGGGATTAAAATTGATTTAATTGTCATTTTTTTGTCAACGATCAACACAAAATACTCTGTAATGTCAAAGTGGCAGAAAAATTCGGACATTTAAAAATATTTATGGATAATAAAACACTAATATATATTGATTAGATAAGTATTCAACCCCGAGTCAATACATTACAGCAGTTAGTCTTTCTGGGTAAATCTCAGAGCTTTGCACACCTGGATTGTACAATTCTTCAAGCTCTGTCAAGTCGGTTGTTGATCATTGCTAGACCGCCATTTTTAAGTCTTGACATAGATTTTCAAGCAGACTTAAGTCAAAACTGTAACTAAGCAACTAAGGAACTTGTGTTTTGGCCTTGTGTTTTGGGTAATTGTCCTGCTGAAAGGTGAATTCGTATTCCAGTGTCTGTATGAAAGCAGACCAAACTAAGTTCTACTCTAGGATTTTGCCTTTGCTTGGATCTATTCCTTTACTTTTTATCATTAAAAAAAACTCCCTAGTCCTTGCTGATGACAAGCATACCCATAACATGATGCAGCCACCACCATGCTTGAAAATATAGAGTGGTAACTCAGTGATGTGTTGTGTTTACCCCAAACATAACGCTTTGTATACAGGACAAAAACTTCATTTATTTGCCACATTTTTTGCAGTATTACTTTAGTGGCTTATTGCAAACAGGATGCATGTTTTGGAAAAATTGTATTCTGTACAGGCTTCCTTTTTTTCACTCTGTCAATTAGGTTAGTATTAGGAGCAACTACAATGTTGTTGATCCATCCTCAGTTTTTTTCTAATCACAGCCATTAAAAACTCTATAACTGTTTTAAAATCCCCTTTGGCCTCATGATGAAATCCCTGAGCAGTTTCCTTCCTCTCCAGCAACTGAGTTAGGAAGGACGCCTGTATCTTTGTAGTGACTGGCTGTATTGATACACCATCCAAAGTGTAATTAATAACTGCACCATGCTCCAAGGGACATTTAATGTCAGCTACCAATAGGTGCCCTTCTTTGCGAAGCATTGGAAAACCTCCCTAGTCTTTGTGGTTGAATCTGTGCTTGAAATTCACTGCTCGACTGAGGGACCTTACAGATAATTGTATGTGTGGGTTACAGAGATGGGGTAACACTTAAAAATCATGTCAAAAACATATTTAACACAGAGTGAGTCCACGCAACTTATTATGTGACTTGTTAAGCACATTTTTACTCTTTAATTTATTTAGGCTTGCTATAAGAATACTTATTGACTCAATACATTTCAGCTTTTCATTTTAATTAATTGGTAAAGATTTCTAAAAACATAATTCCACTGACATTATGGGTTATTGTGTGTGACACAAATTATAAATTAAATCAATTTTCAATTCAGTCAAATACTTCCAAGTACTGGAGGTGGGCCCAACATGGCTTGCGTGGAGTACTGGGTGGTCAAAGTTGGCACTAATATTCCATTGGTTCCATTGTGATGGGCAAGCTTCATCAAGCGCTCCACAAGCATTTGACCGCTACTGATCACTAGGATCACCTTAGCAGGTTTTGGGAAGTCCAGACTAACTATGGGAAGGATCAGGGATTAGGATAAGTATGTTTCCCGGAGGGGCACTTACTTGCGCAGCCAGTTGTCATCAGGGGAGAACCTCCTCCTGCAGTCCCGCTCGTAAAGCACCATCAGCCAGCCGTGAACGCTGTGGAACAGGTCCAGCTTCTCTCCCGTGGCATTCTCTGTCACAGACAACAACACATTCAATTAATGCACACACTCAACGACCCTATCCCCAAGACATTTCTCATGGTGCCGGAACCTGGGATTGACAATTCTGTCACTGTCTATCAAATCGCCTTTAAGTTTGACAAGAATTCAACAGAGGGAGGAGGAGACTCACCTAAGATACCATCCCAGACCATCTTGTAAACAAACGTGTTGAGAAACGAGGAGATGGTTACGAGCTCTTCCGTCTTAAACGAGATCTGCTCTTCGTAAACTTCAATGTCATCCAGGATCCTGTATAACACACAAAGGATGGTCAACATATAACATATACAGTCGTGGCCAAAAGTTTTGAGAATGACACAAATATTCATTTTCACAAAGTCTGCTGCCTCAGTTTGTATGATGGCAATTTGCATATACTCCAAAATGTTATGAAGAGTTAACAGATGAATTGCAATTAATTGCAAAGTCCCTCTTTGCCATGCAAATTAACTGAATCCCCAAAAAACATTTCCACTGCATTTCAGCCCTGCCACAAAAGGACCAGCTGACATCATGTCAGTGATTCTCTCGTTAACACAGGTGTGAGTGTTGACGATGACAAGGCTGGAGATCACTCTGTCATGCTGATTGAGTTCAAATAACAGACTGGAAGCTTCAAAAGGAGGGTGGTGCTTGGAATCATTGTTCTTCCTCTGTCAATCATGGTTACCTGCAAGGAAACACGTGCCGTCATCATTGCTTTGCACAAAAAGGGCTTCACAGGCAGGATATTGCTGCCAGTAAGATTGCACCTAAATCAACCATTTATCGGATCATCAAGAACTTCAAGGAGACCGGTTCAATTGTTGTGAAGAAGGCTTCAGGGCGCCCAAGAAAGTCTAGCAAGCGCCAGGACCGTCTCCTAAAGTTGATTCAGCTGCGGGATCGGGGCACCACCAGTACAGAGCTTGCTCAGGAATGGCAGCAGGCAGGTGTGAGTGCACAGTGAGGCAAAGACTTTTGGAGGATGGCCTGGTGTCAAGAAGGGCAGCAGAGAAGCCACTTCTCTCCAGGAAAAACATCAGGGACAGACTGATATTCTGCAAAAGGTACAGGGATTGGACTGCTGAGGACTGGGGTAAAGTCATTTTCTCTGATGAATCCCCTTTCCGATTGTTAGGGGCATCCGGAAAAAAGCTTGTCCGAAGAAGACAAGGTGAGCGCTGCCAACAGTAAAGCATCCTAATACCATTGATGTGTGGGGTTGCTTCTCAGCCAAGGGAGTGGGCTCACTCACAATTTTGCCTAAGAACGCAGCCATGAATAAAGAATGGTACCAACACATCCTCCGAGAGCAACTTCTCCCAACCATCCAGGAACAGTTTGGTGACGAACAATGCCTTTTCCAGCATGATGGAGCACCTTGCCATAAGGCAAAAGTGATAACTAAGTGGCTCGGGGAACAAAACATCGATATTTTGGGTCCATGGCCAGGAAACTCCCCTGACCTTAATCCCATTGAGAACTTGTGGTCAATCCTCAAGAGGCGGGTGGACAAACAAAAACCCACAAATTCTGACAAACTCCAAGCATTGATTATGCAAGAATGGGCTGCCATCAGTCAAGATGTGGCCCAGAAGTTAATTGACAGCATGCCAGGGCGGATTGCAGAGGTCTTGAAAAAGAAGGGTCAACACTGAAAATATTGACTCTTTGCATCAACTTCATGTAATTGTCAATAAAATCCTTTGACACTTATGAAATGCTTGTAATTATACTTCAGTATTCCATAGTAACATCTGAAAAAAATATCTAAAGACACTGAAGCAGCAAACTTTGTGGAAATAATATTTGTGTCATTCTCAAAACTTTTGGCCACGACTGTATAAGTAAGCACAGAGATGGGATATTGTATTTCGGGCCAGTTTCCTGGATACAGATTAGGACTGAAAGAGGTGCTTCTTAGTCTAAGACTTAATCTATACTTAGGAAACCAACCCATACTGTATAACGTGTAAGTTATGTGGTAGCATTTCATGGAGCTCACGTGATGAGGTGTCTGGAGCAGTCGCAGAACAGCATGAGCATGGCTAGCAGCTGCTTAGACTCCTCTGTGTCGTTGTTCAGGCACTCTATGAACAGCTTGAGCCCTCCTTGGGGTCCTAGTTCGCAGATGAAGGCCCACAGCTTAGGCAGCAGGTCGTCCAGGTAGGTTAGGCCTGAGGGGGACAGCACCGGACACAACGCGAGAGAACATTAATGTGCGTGTGTATGCGTGCCTGATTCAAATGTAACTAGGCAGGGACTCACCAGTGAGGATTTGCAATCGTATCTGGGTGAGCGTGGTGAGGGCTGTCTGGTACAGTACACAGATACTGCACACTTTCTTAACCTCTGCGGAGTCCACCCGTCTCCCGCCAACTGGCTTCAGGATGTTTCGCACTGAGGCAGACTTCTGAAATGCCCGCTTGAATAGACCTAAGAGAAAACCGATCCGATAAGGTTAGTTCATTGTTTTAAAACATAATTTATATTATGCACTTCTATAATATAATCTAGATCAATCGACAACAACCCAGGTAAGTGATAATAAATCTAATAATGGTGTCAAAATAAATAACCCATGACATTAAACGATTAAGTGCCTGATGCGAAAACAAAAGAGAAACTGAAATAAAAATTTGACTTACTCTTGACTGGCAGGTTGTTTTGGGACGTGGTAGGTTGTGGCGGAGGCGTGGGCTCTTGGGTCTCCAGCTTTTTGCTAAGGACGTCACTGAAGAGCGTCCGGATCACAGGCATGCCCCACAGGTACTGCAGCTGCTTCGTGACCAGTGGCATGGACTCATTCAGACTAGAGGGATGAAGTAAAGGTTGAGTGGGGCAGGAAGGGTGTGTGTGTGTGTGTGTGAGTGAGATTGAGTTGGTCCCCCCTTTGATGCTATAACAGCCTCCACTCTTCCGGTAAGGCTTTCCACTACATGTTGGAACATTGCTGCGGGGACTTCCTTCCATTCAGCCACAAGAGCATTAGTGAGGTAGGGCACTGATGCTGGGCGATTAGGCCTGACTCGCAGTCGGCGTTCCAATTCATCCTAAAGGTGTTTGATTGGGTTGAGGTCAGGTCTCTGTGCAGGCCAGTCAAGTTCTTCCACACCAATCTCAACAAACCATTTCTGTATGGACCATGCTTTGTGCAGGGGAAAGAAAGTATTGTGCATTCGGAAAGAATTCAGACCCCTTGACCTTTCCACGTTGTTACATTACAGCCTTGTTATAAAATGTATTTTTTTAATTTTTATGAAAAAACTAAATATCACATTTACATAAGTAATCAGACCCTCCCTCAGTACGTTGTTAAAGCACCTATGGCAGCGATTACAGCCGAGTCTTCTTGGGTATGACGCTACAAGCTTGGCAGACCTGTATTTGAGGAGTTTCTCCCATTCCTCTCTGCAGATCCTCTCAAGCTCTGTCAGGTTGGATGGGGAGCGTCGCTGCACAGCTATTTTCAGGTCTCTCCAGAGATGTTAGATCGTGTTCAAGTCATCCCCACAGCATGATGCTGCCACCACCATCCTTCACTATAGGGATGGCATTGGCCAGGTGGTGAGCGGTGCCAGGTTTCCTCCAGATGTGAAGCTTGGCATTCAGGCCAAAGAGTTCAATCTTGGTTTCATCAGACCAGAGAATCTTGTTTCTCATGGTCAGAGTCCTTTAGGTGCCTTTTGGCAAACTCCAGCAAAAGCACTAGCCTATGTCAATCTACGAACTCCCATAGTACAAAGGTTGACCTATTCTATTGGTCAACTTGTCCTTCTGTGCGAGAAATAAATAGTCCAAACATAGTCTGGGACAGTTGTCGAATGCGACAGATCCCAAACTACATACAACCACTAGCATCAAATTTTTTTTGAAGCAATGAGGCTGACGCAACAGGTCAGAACATTTAGCTCATTGATTGTCAACTAGATTAAGTTGTGGGCCGATATTTTCTTGAACGGAAGGTCGGGTGCCAGAACTTATTTACAAATAATTTGTAGACTGCAAATAGACCACAAGAAGCTCAAACTGATATGTTTGACTAAAACATAATCATTTCAAACCTTGCTTACATTTGTATACGATCAAGTCTCTCTATTATATGTTGGAATACTTGGGAACAGATTTCTTAAATTAAAATCACTTGGAGCTGATTTCCTGGTGTTTTTACAGTCCTTTATGTCCAACAATGAATTTAAAATGTTTTGAAAAAATGTTTTTGCTCAGAAAACCTGGGGGCACCAAATAAGACCACCCACGGGGTGACAGTTGGGCATCCCTGATCCAGCTTAAAATGTTGATAAACCATTAGGCTATTTCTTCACATTATAAGCGCAGCAATGCGCACACGGCAGTAGGCTATAAGCGTGAATATTCAAAATGCAATTAGCGGGAAAATACCATTCTCAAAAGTGACCGCAAATGCGATTATACATTTATGCTTTATTATAAAAGGCACATTTTTATGATGACGATTATCTTCCCCAAACTTGAAACTCAGACTCCGCCAGGGCCTCCCGAGTGGCGCAGTGGTCCAAGGCAGCTAGCTGTGCCACTAGAGATCCTGGTTCGAGTCCAGACTCTGTCGCAGCCGGGCCTCGACCGGGAGACCCATGGGGCGTCACACAATTGGCCCAGCGTCATCCGGGTTAGGGGAGGGTTCCAGGTTAAGTGAGCAGTGTGTCAAGAAGCAGTGCGGCTTAACTGGGTTGTGTTTCGGAGAACGCACGGCTCTTGACCTTCGCCTCTCCCGAGTCCGTACGGGAGTTGCAGTGATGGAACAAGACTAACTACCAATTGGATACCACGAAATGTTTGCCAGTTAGGCTCTACACCAGTTGTAAAGCGGATTAATGTTCTTAATTTTAAGAAGTTATTTGGCCACTTTAGTGTTGATACAAACCTTATCAAAGGGGGTTGCGACTATGATTTGAAAAAGTTGCAAAAAAAGGCATGCACTGTTTCTTGCCTCACTGCACAGAGGCTGGGCATCATTCACAAGTGATACTATATCATTCACAAGTGATGGGCTAATATTGTCACCAATCAGACTATTCTTGATTTAATCTAGTCTTTACATATACTAAATAATATGTGTGAAATTTGTTTTGATTTAGAATGGACCATTATCATGCACCTGTCTCACAACAGGGACATGAGAAAGAAATACATGTTATCAACGCACTTAAATAGGGAATGGAGGACGCTTTTCCCGTGGTTCATTTTCATATACTCCTGTTTTACTCCTGTTGTAAAAGAGACGCAATGTGCTTAATATTAGGAAAGTTGAGAAATAAATATAGTAGGTCTAGCCTATAGAGAACGGATGAGATCCTCCTCTTTTTAATAGAAGCCATCAAAACTGTTTTCTCAATTGCATAGCCTATAGAAATGTTGCACAACATGAGCTTAAGGGCTCTCATGAAGTATTTGATTAGATTTTAGATTACGTTTGCATTTGTCAGAGTGATTAGAGGGACAATAAAGGGCTGAGTACGAGGCAGTTAGCAAGTTTGGTAAGCTACTAATGACCATCAGCAGCATCAGAGCTTGGAGAAGACTAATTACGGTGACATGGAATTTGACTGCAGTCATGACTCGTGACCACCGGTGGCGTAATGCGGTCACCGTAAACAGCCCTAGTTTAGATCCCATTTCATAGCCCAGTCCCAGATCGGTTTGTGTTGTTCCAATGCTCCAATGGTCATTGACACTTGATTTTGGCATGACAACAACCGTAAGAGTCGGCAAGAGAGCACAAACCGATCTGTGATCAGGCTATGAGGATGTCTCACTGACCCGTAGTCTACGGTTTGGGAGAACCAGCCCAGGACAGGGTGCCAGTGGGTGAGGTTAGATTTCTTCTGGGACACGTATCTCTGGCAGTAGGACAGCATGTCCGTCAGTTCCGTCACAAAGTGGTTGGCCTCCTCCTCCAGTACTTTCTCGTTGAGGTAGCCCAGGTGAATCAGGTTGCCTACAGGACAACAGGATGAAACAGAGGCCCCGCAGAGCAGCAACCCCAAATAACTGATTCAGTATCTTTCCCACAGCACCACACAGAGAAAGACAAGAGTGAGACAAAAAAAAGGCAACTCAAACATGCACACTCACAGTAGTAGCCAATATTGCCATAGAATTGATATGAAAGTCAGTGAAAATGGCCCTACCCAGTAAGCACAGTGTGTGGCTCCCCTCCAGGCAGACACAGATGTCGACACACTGCTCCTCGCGGCTAAGGAACAGGATGAACTTCCTCAACAGGTCATGGGTCTGGATGGTGGTCATGCACTGCACAGAGACAAGCACACACTCAGAGGCTTTGTCATTGTACAAGCTATTATATGTCTATACAATAATGTCTATATGTCTGAAGTGGCACCCTACACCCTACATAGTGCACTAGGTAGAGAACTGGCTGTCATTTCTTCATTTTGAGTGTTTAGCGTTTACCTCTGGGGTGATGGTGTAGATGTGGGAGACAACTGCTGGGACAGACATGATGTGGAGAAGGAGAGACCTCAGCAAGTTGTCAGAGAAGTGAGCAGCAATGACAGGTCTGTAAAATAAAGACAAGTTACACTAATGGCTCCCGAGCCATCTTCAGCTCCAAGCATTCTAAAAAGGTAACCAAGCTTCCAGTGGCCACTCACCTTAATGCCAGCGTGAATACTGCTGTGAGTGTGCCCTTGGTAAGAGAGGGTCTGGAGCGTGCCAATCCGTTGGTGAGTAGAATCTACCAGGGAATACAAAATTG
Organism: Salvelinus namaycush; assembly: GCF_016432855.1. Taxonomy (NCBI): domain Eukaryota; kingdom Metazoa; phylum Chordata; class Actinopteri; order Salmoniformes; family Salmonidae; genus Salvelinus; species Salvelinus namaycush. The sequence goes on along the minus strand of NC_052324.1, from coordinate 10,943,045 downwards.
CAGAAACCACCAATAAATGTCAGCAACATCATAATAATCATTCTAAAAGCCCCGGGGAAAAGATGGAAGATGTCGTATGAGTCACTGTACCTGCAGTATTGAATAAAATCCCTTTTGATTGAGATGCCCCATGATGTTCTCACAGATCCGGGTCAATGCTGGTCTGAGGGCCTCGCCTACCACAGAGGGGGGAAAAAAATGGAGGATTCCACTTTGTCTTTTTCCTTTCAACATCAAGACACTTATATAGAGGATGTGTGTGTACTGCAGCAGTGGTTTGACCTGAGACCGACCTTTCCCTCTCACTATCTTCCAGGTTGATGTGTCTGTGAAGGTCACCAGCATGGTGAGGTACAGAGTCACCAGCTTATTGTCCTGCATGATGTCAGGCTACAAGAGACAGAAGGAAGGAGGGGTGTAAAGATCCAATTATAACATTTCAATATTTAAAATGGTACACCTGTTTTCTTAAAGAAGGTTATTATCATCAAAGCATTCTGATTTACCTTTAATTTTTTCAGGAACTGACAGGAGATCCACAGGACATCTTTAATCTGCTTGATCCAAGGGATGGTGAGATCTTTAGAAAGGGCCAATGACACATACCAAACCTGATAACAAAGAACAATAAATTATTATATACCAAGTCAGAGTCAATCACACTCTGGGTTAATTCAAAATCTGTTCTCACTGACGATTCCTTCATTATAATCATACTCACTTTGGGCTCATTTTCAACATCCATGCTGCCAAGAATGGAGCGACAAAGCTTCTCAAATCTCTGTGTAGTTAAAAGCATCATAGCTTGTCAGTTATATGTACACTAAACAATCTCAAGTACTATATTGATATGTAATCATTCATTTGCCTTTCAATTAGTAAATAAGAGACATCGTCCTGTAAGAGACAATTAATAACAATGTACAAAACATACATTCAAATCAGTGAGGGTAAAGTGTAGGTGTTAAAGAACTTACCAACTTATCATCTTGGCAAAAAATGAATAGTAACTTCCGTGCAATTTTAAAAATGGATAGTGCGTTTCTTTTTGTGGTCCCGGCATCTTGGAATAAGTCATCAACTTCTTTCCTAGTAAGAAAGAGAGCATTCATACATTACTTCAAAAGGTTTATTCACAAACTAGTCTCATGAAAGATTATGTGTCCTAATGCATAACGGCACGCATTGCTTGTAAAGCGAACCTTATTTGTTTCTGGAGTCTGCAGCGACAGAGGAATCTCCTCACCAGCGCTTGAATTAGGGTGGCTGCTCTGTCCCTTGCTTTGTACCCCTTCCTCTCCTCACGCGCCTGCCTGGCTTTGTCCAGGAACTCAGACTTGGAACTCTGAGCTGCACTAAACATTGTGCACCCCTAAAGTCAGGCAAAATGGACAGACTTAGTTGGTGCTGAAACATAATGGTGATGAATATTCATGGTCAAATTAACACATCTATAGTCTCAGTGTGGAAAGGGGGGGGGGGGGAGAACCATACACTGGAATAGAATATGAATACATTCAAATTAACGTATACCTGTGTTTTCCTCTGGTCTTGCCTAGACCTTTGCAGCTCAGAATGCGCTACGCTTCTCGAATCATTTGAACATCCTCGAGATCCAAGTTTTTAGACACCCTTCGAGAGCTATAGCTAGCTGCGCTTCGGTTAGCCCAGCAAAAGCTAAAATTGTCAACTCTAGGAAAATAACTATTTAAATAACATATGTAACATTAACATGTTAGCACGTCATTACAACTTGAGACCATGTTAACTAGCTAACGTTTGCTAAATTCGCTAGCTAGCTAAATTGACGATGTTGTCTGGTCTCAAACGTTGACATTCCCAAGGCAGGTAGCTAACTAGCAACATAAACGATGATTTTATCCAATGGACAAACTGACAATGTGGTACCAATCAATTGTATCGGTTAGTTAGCTTACTACAGTAGCGTTAGGTGGATAACTAGACCCGGCAATAACTCGCTAGCTTTTGTTGCCAGTCAGCTGGCTATTATAGTTAGCTAGCTAGCTGTGTTGGTTAGCATAGCAGATTAGTTACTTCATCACCACCAATTGATTGATATACTTGTCAACGCATTTTACTAACATGAAAAACGAAGTAAAACATTACTCAATAATAACCTAACGTTCACTGGAAATGACACCCTCATTAAGTAGAGTCCGTACGCTGTTTCAAAATGTAAACAATAACAGGAGATCCGTACATTGACTGCATCCAATTCAACCATTAATCCTTGCACTGTCGCACTGAAAATATTGTGAGTGGGATGTAATTGTGTGAGAGTAGACACTTACATAATCATTTCAGTATTGATACATTGTATGTATACTGAACTATTTGCATTTATTTTGTCACAATTACTCTTGTTTGAACTGGATCTCTTCAATTAAAGCGTTTGATGCAACTTATAGGAACTATAGGTATTGCTATGGAAAGGGGGGAGCTATTATTGGTTACTCCTTTGTGGGGCGGAAGCTAATTAGTGACGTATAACAATCCAACGCTATTTATGGGCTAAAAAGAATAATTTGATGAATCTTTTTTTTATGTTTACCGTTCTCATAGCAGCAGGATATTATGCTGGCAGCACAATAGCATATTTATTTGTCTCTATATAAGAGTCCCCGTGCAAATGTAATAGTTGTGCTTCTGTCCCTCTCCTCGCCCCTACCTGGGCTCAAACCAGGGAACCTCTGCACACATCAACAACAGTCACCCACGAAGCATCGTTACCCATCGCAGAGCAAGGGGAACAACTACTTCAAGGTCTAAGAGCGAGTGATGTCACCAATTGAAACACTATCATCATTATCATCCAGAAGGCGAGGTCAGTACAGGTGCATCAAAGCTGGGATGGAGAGACTGAAAAACAGCTTCTATCTCAAGGCCAACAGACTGTTAAATAGCCATCACTAGCCGGCTACCACCCGGTTACTCAACCCTGCACCTTAGAGGCTGTTGCCTATGTACATAGACATGGAATCACTGGCCAATTTAAATGGAACAATAGTCACTTTAATAATGTTTACATACTGTTTTACTCATTTCATATGTATATACTGTACTCTACTGTATTTTAGTCAATGCCACTCAAACGTTGCTCATCCTAATATTTATATATTTCTTAATTCCATTCCTTTACTTTTAGATTTGTGTGTATTGTTGTGAATTGTTAGATACTACTGCGCTGTTGGAGCTAGGAACACAAGCATTTCGCAACACCCGCAATAAACATCTGCTAAATATGTGTATGTGACCAATAAAATGTGATTTGATTTTGATTTATATAGTGTAGGTTAAGAGGAAGAATAAACCGATATCATGATATGTCTTCCTCATATCAATATCAAACAATATATCGAGTTATCAACATTGGTGCACACTACTACATTAAATACATAACACATTTATATTTAAATATAATTTAATTATTAAGAATATATCTTCATTTCATCAGTCTGCTGTATCCTTCAAGCATAAAACCTTAACTTCTTTATTAAACAAAGTAATTTACTCTCCAATAACTCATATGGGCAACAACACATCCACTACGCCGATCCTCAACACAGGGGCCCTACAAGGGTGCGTCTCCTCCTGTACTCCCTGTTCACCCATGACTGTGTGCCCACACACGCCTCCATCTCAATCATTAAGTTTGCAGACGACACAACAGTGGTAGGCCTGAATACCAACAACATTGAGAGAGACTACAGGGAGGAGGTGAGGGCCCTTGCAGAGCGGTGCCAGTCAAATAACCCCTTCCTTGACATCAACAAAACGAAGGAGCTGATCGTGGACTTCAGGAGACAGCAGAGGGAGCATGCCACCATCCACATTGACGGGCCGCAGTGGAGAAGGTGAAAAGCTTCCTCGGGATACACATCAGTGGCAGTCTTAAATGGTCCACCCACACAGAAGAAGGAGGCTGAACAAATTTGGCTTGGCCCCTAAGACCCTCACAAACCTTTACTGATGCACCATTGAGAGCATCCTGTCGGGCTGTATCACCACCTGGTACGGCAACTGCACTGTCTGCAACTGCAGGCTCTCCAGAGGGTGGTGTGGTCTGCCCAACGCATCGCCGGAGGCACAATGCCTGCCCTCAAAGACATCTACAGCACCCTGTGTCACAAGAAGGCCAAGAAGATCATCAAGGACCTAAGCCACCGCCTGTTCACCCCATTATCATCCAGAAGGCGAGGTCAGTACAGGTGCATCATAGTTGGGACCGAGAGACTGAAAAACAGCTTCTATCTCAAGGCCATCAGCTTGTTAAATAGCCATCATTGGCCGTGTCACACCCTGATCTGTTTCACCTGTCTTTCTGCTTGTCTCTACCCCCCTCCGGGTGTCACCCATGTTCCTCATTATCTCTAGTGTATTTATACCTGTGTTCTCTGTTTGTCTGTTGCCAGTTTGTCTTGTCAAGCTTACCAGCATGTTTTCCCATGCTGCTGTTTTCCTAGTCTCTGTTTTCATAGCCCTCCCGGTTCCGACCCGTTCTGCCTGCCCTGACACTGAGCCCGCTTGCCTGACCATTCAGCCTGCCTTGACCTCGAGGCTGCCTGCCCCCACTGTACCTTTCGGACTCTGACCTGGGTTATGAATTTCTGTCTGTCCCCGAACTGCCCATTGCCTGCCCCTTGTATTTCAATAAATATCAGCGACTCAAACCATCTGCCTCCTGTGTCTGCATCTGGGTCTTGCCCTGTGTCGTTATAGGCCGACCTTCACTCAGTACCCTGTACGGAACTGTGCAGTCACTGTCACTAGCCGGATACCACCCGGTTACTCAACCTTGCACCTTAGATGCTGATGCCCTATGTACATGGAACACTGATCACTTTAATAATGTTTACATACAGTACTGTTTTACACATTTCATATGTACTGTATAGTCAAGGCCATCCTATTCAACTATTGTTATAGATATTCTATCCACAAACTGTCCATGATGTCTATACTGTACTACCCTTCACAAACACATATACTGTATATACAGTGCTTTTGGAAAGTATTCAGACCCCTTGACTTTTTCCAGATTTTTTTCAGCAATCTATACACGGTATCCCATAACGACAAGCGAAAACAGGTTTTTACCAACTTTATTTACATAAGTATTTAGACCCTTTGCTATGAGACTCGAAATTGAGCTCAGGTGCATCTTGTTTCCATTGATCATCCTTGAGATGTTTCGACAACTTGATTGGAGTCCACCTGTGGTAAACCCAATTGATTGAACATGATTTGGAAAGGCACACACGTCTCTATAAGGTCCCACAGTTGACAGTGAATATCAGAGCAAAAACCAAGCCATGAGGTCGAAAGATTTGTCCATAGAGCTCTGAGACAGGTTTGTGTCGAGGCACAGATCTGGGGAAGGGTATCAAAACATTTTTTCAGCATTGAAGGTCCCCATGAACACAGTGGTCTCCCTCATTCTTCAATGGAAGTAGTTTGGACTCTTCCTAGAGCTAGCCACCCGGTCAAACTGAGCAATCGGGGGAGAAGGGCCTTGGTCAGGGAGGTGACCAAGAACCCAACGGTCACTCTGACAGAGCTCTAGTGTTCCTCTGTGGAGATGGGAGAACCATTCAGAAGGACAACTATCTCTGCAGCACTCCATCAATCAGGCCTTTATGGTAGAGTGGCCAGACGGAAGCCACTCCTCAGAAAAAGGCACATGACAGCCCGCTTGGAGTTTGCCAAAAGGCACCTAAAGACGCTCAGACCATGAGGAACAAAATTCTCTGGTATGATGAAGCAAAGATTGAACTCTTTGGCCTGAAAGCCAAGTGTCACGTCAGGAGGAAACCTGGCACGATCCCTGCAGTGAAGCATGGTGGTGGCATATTCATGCTGTAGGGATGTTTTTCAGCGACAGGGACTGGAGGACTAGTAAGGGTCAAGGGAAAGGTGAACGGAGCAAAGTACAGAGAGATCCTTGATGAAAACCTGGTCCAGAGCGCACAGGACCTCAGACTGGAGCGAAGATTCACCTTCCAACAGGACAACGACCCTGAGCAAACAGCCAAGACAATGCAGGAGTGACTTCGAGATAAGTCTCTAAATGTCCTTGAGTGGCCCAGCCAGAGCCTGGATCGAACACCTGAAAATAGCTGTGCAGCAACGCTCCCCATCCAACCTGACAGAGCTTAAGAGGATCTGCAGAGAGGAATGGCAGAAACTGCTAAAATGCATGTGTGCCAAGCTTGTAGCGTCAAACCCAAGAAGACTCAAGGCTGTAATCGCCAGTGGCGATTTTAGCATGTAAATCTTGATGGGGCAAACAAACAAAAAATGTGGGATTTATGCCAGCAAAGCCACTACACAACACTAAACAATACATTAATTGCACTATAACGGTGACAAACAGTGCCCACAAACTGTTAGGGCCTACATAAAGCTGTCCCAACAGCAGTCCCAACACCTTATCACTGCTACACCTGGCTTTCAGCGGAGCCTTGTCTGGCAGCGAAGCAGTTTAGCAATTTAGCCTCATTTACTGCCTTTTAAAAAAACATAGCTGATATGGCTGACTTGCTTAAACAAATGTGGTTTCTACTGACAATTGAGATGTACAAACAATGGCATAAGGAGACGACAAGCGGATAAGAAGCCATCCGTAATTTCGATTAAGACATTAATGAGCGACCGACGACGGACGAAGTCAATATAACTATTTGTTCAGCACTTTTGAAATGTACAGCGACAGAATTCAGAACATGGGCCGTTCTTACAGTGTACTCCCTGTACAACAAGTCAGAACCGTAGGATTAATGAAGGGGGCATATAAACAGACAATGAAAGCTCTTGCAATATTCGATGATTGCATTTCTCTAAAACAGGTTATAGGCTACATGTGCACAACCAAGTTAGAAAAGTAAGCGAAATTAAGAGGTGAAAATAGACCAAATTATTAGGGTGAGGCACATTGAACGCCGTTTGGGTCTTTGCGTGTAAAAAAAGATACACGATATGTAACACTATTTGACACGTTAAATAAGCTTTTAATTTGACACCTCAAATAACACAATTCTATGATAGAAAGTTGTGTGTGCTGAATTTACACGTGCAAGCCAAGTGCCATCACTACGATGGTGGTGCTTTCACACACCGGCCTCGTTGAAAATAGACCAAATTATTAGGGTGAGGCACATGGGCAATTTAACATGCAATATAACATGCAGGATTAACATCCAGTAATCCATATACTGTGCTCTGTATTATTCAGTCCCCCATGAAATAACACCATACAGGATATACATTCTACTGACCCTACCGTGTATTCCCAATCACACTTTTACCTCGGCACATCAAATTTTATTTTATTTTTTCTCTGTAAGCCAATTTGTAATTTCTAGGCCTATAGTGTATTGCATTGTGACTAATGGAGTGGGTGGGGTAGAAAGTGCTGCTGGGTATTTAGACCACAGTCCCCCAATAAATAAAATCGTATATAGATTCTACAGACCCTACTGAGTAATCCCAAACCCATTTTACTTTGGCACATAGAATAATTTTTTCCCCTTCTTTTTTTAAACCAATATGTAATTTATAGCCCAACAGTGTATTGCATTGTGACCACTGAAATGGGTGGATTATAAAGTGCTGCTGGGTATAACGACCTCAGTCCCCCAAGAAATAACACCATATATAGATTCTACAGACCCTACTGAGAACCCCATGTTTACTTTGGCACATAGACTCGTTTCTTATCAACAAGCCAATTTGTAATTTATAGGTCTATGGTGTATTGCATTGGGACCAATGGAGTGGGTGGAGTAGAATGTGCTGTATTTAGACCTCAGTCCCCCATGAAATAACACCATATACAGTTCCTTTAGAAAGTATTCACACCACTTGACTTTTTCCACATTTTGTTGTGTTACAGCATGCATTTTGAAAGGATTTAATTTAGATTTTGTGTCACTGGCCCATACACAATACCCCATAATGTCAAGTAGAATTATGTTTTGATACATTTTTACAGATTAATAAAAAAAATGTAAGCTGAAATGTCTTGGGTCAGTCAGTATTCAAACCCTTTGCTATGGAGTAAAAATGTGCTTAACAAGTCACATAAATTGCATGAACTCACTGTGTGCAATAATAGTGTTTAACATAAAAAAATGTAATGGCTAACTAATTTCTGTACCCCACACATACAATTATCTGTAAGGTCCCTCAGTCGAGCAGTGAATTTCAAACACAGATTCAACCACAAAGACCAGGGAGGTTTTCCAATGCCTCACAAAGAAAGGCACCTATTGGTAGATGGGTAAAAAAAAGGGGATATTGAATATCCCTTTGAGCATGGTGAAGTTATTAATTACACTTTGGATGGTGTATCAATACACCCACTCACTACAAAGATACAGGCGTCCTTCATAACTCAGCTGCCGGAGAGGAAGGAAACCGCCCAGGGATTAAACCATGAGTTCAATGGTGACTTTAAAATAGTTATAGAGTTTAATGGCTGTGATAGGAGAAAACTGAGGAGGGGTCAGCAACATTGTTGTTACTCCACAATACTAACCTAAATGGACATAGTGAAAAGAAGGAAGCTTGTACAGAACAAAAATGTTGTTTTTTAATGCATCTTGTTTGCAATAATACAGAAGAGTATTAGGACCAAGTGAAGAGAAAAAATACATAAACTACGATGCAATATTTCTTGAATGAAGTGCCAATATTTCAAGAATAAAATCAAAATAAAATTTGGTGAATAAAGAGCCAATATTTTGAGAATAAAGTGGCAATATTTTGAGAATAAAGTGGCAACATTTCAAAAATAAAGTGTCAAAATTTAGAGAATTTAGTGGCAATATTTCGAGAATAAAGTGGCAATATTTCAACATTAAAAGGAAGTGGTTTGTGCTGTGTGCGCCACCATTGGCGCACACAGCACAAAGTTAGATGACCTGGTGAAGCAGTACTTTAGAGGGAAGTAGGGGCGCTGAGGGTGCTGCAGCACACCCTGAAAAATCTGAAAAAAATGTATATTAATAAAAAAATATACATAATTTTTTTTCTTTTGTTTTCACAAAAGTAGTGCACTGGGATTTTATGAGTCCTCTATTAGCTGTCTGATATCAACCTAATTTTCGAATGCTTTTAAAACACAGAAGCCAAGTGCAGAAACTATGGATACAACTTCTTCCATGCTCACACATTATCTTAATTCATATACACGCCACTAGAAATCCCTGCATTTAATAGCATGCTTCTGTTAGCTGATACATAATGACAAAATACACAGTAATAATTTACTCCAGTAAGACAAGGGGTGGCGGTCTGTGTATATTTGTAAACGACAGCTGGTGTACGAAATCTAACATTAAGGAATTCTCAAGGTTTTGCTCGCCTGATGTAGAGTATCTCATGATAATCTCATGGTTCCAGCGGTCACCAGAGGGTAGCAGATACCGTCGTAGAGACATTAACGACACTCAGGTGTGTCCAATTTACTCATTATGATTTCCCTGTTAAAAGAGGTGTGTTTTCTGTTGTCCTTTGCAGAAGCTTGAATTGTTATCTGTGTGTGTGTTTGTTTCTTGAGTGAGTTTTCGAGACTTACTGTTTGTTGTTTTTTCAAGTGTACTGTGATCCCGCGGCTACCGTTTCTCAGTAAAGTATTATGTTTATTCTAACCACTGATTCCTCGTATGGTCTCTTTTCTGCATCTGGGTCCAATCTTACCACGTCACAGATAAGCAGCAGACCACACTATTTACCAAGAGAGTTTTCATCTATATTTTTCATAGCTGTCTATTTACCACCACAAACCGATGCTGGCACTAAGTCCGCACTTAACGGGCTGTATAATGCCATAAGCAAACGGGAAAATGCTCATCCAGAGGCGGCGCTCCTAGTGGCCGGGGACATTAATGCAGGGAAACTTAAATCCGTTTTACATCATTTCTACCAGCATGTTAAATGAGCAACCAGAGGGAAAAAAACTCTAGACCACTATTACACCACACATAGAGACATGTACAAATCTCTCCCTTGCCCTCCATTTGGCAAATTTGACCATAATTCTATCCCTCTGATTCCTGCTTACAAGCAAAAACTAAAGCAGGAAGCACCAGTGACTCGGTCAATAAAGAAGTGGTCAGATGACATAGACGCGAAGCTACAGGACGTTTTTGCTAGCACAGACTGGAATATGTTCTGGGACTCTTCCGATGGCATTGAGGAGTAAACCACGTCAGTCACTGGCTTCATCAATAAAGTGCATCGATGACGTCCGCCCTGTCCCCCCGTATGTACATACCCCAACCAGAAGCCATGGATTACAGGCAACATCAACACTGAGCTAAAGGGTAGAGCTGACGCTTTCAAGAAGCGGGACTTTAACCCGAACGCTTATAAGAAATGCCTCAGACAAACCATCAAACAGGCAAAGCGTTAATACAGGACTAAGATTGAATCGTACTACACCGGCTCCGACGCTCATCAGATGTGGCAGGGCTTGCAAACTATTACAGACTACAAAGGGAAGCACAGCCGCGAGCTGCCCAGTGACACGAGCCTACCAGACGAGCCAAACTACTTCTATGCTCGCTTCGAGGCAAGCAACACTGAAGCATGCATGAGAACATCAGCTGTTCAGGACGATTGTGTGATCATGTTCTCCGTAGCCAATGTAAGACCTTTCAACAGGTCAACATTCAGAAGGCCGCCGGGCCAGATGGATTACCAAGACGTGTACTCCGAGCATGCGCTGACCAACTGGCAAGTGTCTTCACTGACATAACCTGTCCCTGACTGAGTCTGTACTACCAACATGTTTCAAACAGACCACCATAGTCCCTGTGCCCAAGAACACTAAGGTAACCTAAATGACTACCAACCCGTAGCACTCATGTCTGTAGCCATGAAGTGCTTTGAAATGCCGGTCATGGCTCATATGAACACCATTATCCCAGAAACCCAAGACCCACTCCAATTTGCATACCGCCCCAACAGATCCACAGATGATACAATCCCTATTGCACAATCCCTGCTGCCCTTTCCCACCTGGACAAAAGGAACACCTATGTGAAAATGCTGTTCATTGACTACAGCTCAGTGTTCAACACCATGGTGACCTCAAAGCTCATCACTAAGCTAAGGACCCTGGGACTAAACACCTCCCTCAGCAACTGGATCCTGGACTTCCTGACGGGCTGCCTCCAGGTGGTAAGGGTAGGTAACAACACATCTGCCAAGCTGATCCTCAACACGGGGGCCCTCGGGTGCGTGCTCAGTCCCCTCCTGCACTCCCTGTTCACCCATGACTGCATGGCCAGGCACGACTCCAACACCATCACTAAGTTTGCAGACGACACAGCCTGATCACTGACAACGATGAGACAGCCTATAAGGAGGAAGTCAGAGACCTGGCCGTGTGTTGCCAGGACAACAACCTTTCCCTCAACGTGATCAAGACAAAGGATATGATTGTGGACTACAGGAAAAGGAGGACCGAGCACGCCCCCATTCACATCGACGGAGCAGGTTGAGAGCTTCAAGTTCCTTGGTGTCCACATCACCAACAAACTATCATGGTCCAAACACACCAAGACAGTCGTGAAGAGGGCACGACAAAGCCTATTTCCCCTCAGGAGACTGAAAAGAGATGGCATGGGTCCTCAGATCCTCAAAAAGTTCTACAGCTGCACCATCGAGAGCATCCTGACTGATTGCATCACTGCCTGTTATGGAAACTGTTCGGCCTCCGACCGCAAGGCACTACAGAGGGTAGAGCGTACGGCCCAGTACATCACTGGGGCCAAGCTTCCTGCCATCCAGGACCTATATAATAGGCGGTGTCAGAGGAAAGCCCATTAAATTGTCAGAGACTCCAGTCACCCAAGTCATAGACTGTTTTCTCTGCTACCGCATGGCAAGCGGTACCGGAGCGCCAAGTCTAGAACCAAAAGGTTCCTCAACAGCTTCTACCCCCAAGCCATAAGACTGCTGAACAATTAATCAAATGGCCACCGGACTATTACATTTGTTTTGTACACTGCTGCTACTCGCTGTTTATTATCTATGCATAGTCACTTCACCCCTACCTACATGTACAAATTACCTCTAACCTGTACCCCCGCACACTGACTCGGTACCAGTACCCCCTGTATATAGCCTCGTTATTGTTATGTTATTGTGTTACTTTTTATAATTTTTTTCTTTAGTGTATTTGTTAAATATTTTCTTTCTTGAACTGCACTGTTGGTTAAGGGCTTGTAAGTCAGCATTACACGGTAAGGTCTACACTTGTTGTATTCGGCGCATGTGACAAATAAAGTTTGATTTGATTTTGATTTGATTGGGAGTCTCATAGGGCGGCGCACAATTCTCCCAGCGTTGTTCGAGTTTGGCCGGTGTAGGCAGTCATTGTAAATAAGAATTTGTTCTTAACTGACTTGCCTAGTTAAATTTAAAAAACAGAAAATAGTTCCATCTGGTTTGCTTAATATAAGGAATTTGAAATGATTTGTACTTTTACTTTTGATACTTAAGTATATTTATAACAAAATACCTGTAAATTGGTATAGAATCAGCTTGATCCCCTCTGTCGAAGACACTTGGACCTTATTTTTTGATATTTTCAGTTATATTATTAACAAACACACCCCAATAAAGGAAATGAGAGCTAAAAACAGGTTCAGCCCCTGGTTTGACCGTGATCTGGCAGAGTTACTCCACCTTAAGAATTGTATTTGGCGAAAGGCTCGGCACACGCATACTCAGGCTGACTGGCTCTCGTTCAGGCAAATGACAAATAAGTGCACTCAGGCTATCCGGAAGGCCAAAGTTAGTTACTTTAAGGAGCAGCTCTTTCTCTGTGTGTCAACCCCAAGATATTCTGGAAAACGGTTAAAGACCTGGAGAATAAACCCTCCTCCTCACAGCTGCCGGTGTTCCTTCATGTTGATGGTTGTTACTGACAAGAAGCACATGGCTGAGCTTTTTAATCACCACTTCATTAAGTCAGGATTCCTATTTGACTCAGCCATGCCTCCTTGCCCGTCCAACATTTCCTCATCTCCCACCCCTTCTAATGCGACTAGCCCTGATGCTCCTCCCTCTTTTTCCCCTGCCCCACTACAAAGTTTCTCACTGCAGGCGGTCACTGAGTCCGAGGTGGTTAAGGAACTCCTTAAACTTGACCCCAAAAAACATCCAGATCAGATGGTTTAGACCCATTCCTCTTTAAGGTTGCTGCACCTATAAATCACCAAGTCTATCTCCAACCTTTTTAACCTGTCTCTCCTCTCTGGGGAGGTTCCCATTGCTTGGAAGGCAGCCACGGTTCATCCTTAATTTAAAGGGGGAGATCAAGCTGATCCTAACTGCTATAGGCCTATTTCTGTTTTGCCCTGTTTATCAAAAGTGTTGGAAAAACTTAATAATCAACAATAATAATCAACTGACTGGCTTTCTTGATGTCTATAGTATTCTCTCTGTTATGCAATCTGTTTTCCGCTCAGGTTATGGATCTGTCACTGCAACCTTTAAGGTCCTCAATGATGTCACCATTGCCCTTGATTCTAAGAAATGTTTTATTGACTTGGCCAAAGCTTTTGATACGGTAGACCATTCCATTCTTGTGGGCCGGCTAAGGAGTATTGGTGTCTCTGAGGGGTCTTTGGCCTGGTTTGCTAACTACCTCTCTCAAAGAGTGCAGTGTATGAAGTCAGAACATCTGCTGTCTCAGCCACTGCCTATCACCAAGGGTGTACCCCAAGGCTCGATCCTAGGCCCCACGCTCTTCTCAATTTACATCAACAACATAGCTGTCACGCCCTGACCTTAGAGATCCTTTTTATGTCTCTATTTTGGTTTGAGCAGGGCGTGAGTTGGGGTGGGCATTCTATGTTTTGTGTTTCTATGTTTTTTTATTTCTATGTTTTGGCCGGGTATGGTTCTCAATCAGGGACAGCTGTCTATTGTTGTCTCTGATTGAGAACCATACTTAGGTAGTGTTTGTGGGAAGTTGACTTTGTTTAGGGCACATAGCCTTTGAGCTTCACGGTTTGTTTGTAGTGTTTATTGTTTTGTTCGGCGTCTTGTTTAATAAAGGAACATGTACGCCCACCACGCTGCACCTTGGTCCTCTTTTTTCAACGGCCGTGACAATAGCTCAGGCAGTAGGAAGCTCTCTCATCCATTTATATGCAGATTATACAGTTTTATACTCAGCTGGCCCCTCCCCGGATTTTGTGTTGAACGCTCTACAACAAAGCTTTCTTAGTGTCCAACAAGCTTTCTCTACCCTTAACCTTGTTCTGAACGCCTCCAAAACAAAAGTAATGTGGTATGGTAAGAAGAATGCCCCTCTTCCCACAGGTGTGATTATTACCTCTGAGGGTTTAGAGCTTGAGGTAGTCACCTCATACAAGTACTTGGGAGTATGGCTAGACGGTACACTGTCCTTCTCTCAGCACATATCAGAGCTGCAGGCTAAAGTTAAATCTAGACTTGATTTCCTCTATTGTAATCGCTCCTCTTCAACCCAGCTGCCAAACTAACCCTGATTCAGATGACCATCCTACCCATGCTAGATTACAGAGATGTAATTTATAGATCAGCAGGTAAGGGTGCTCTCGAGCGGCTAGATGTTCTTTACCATTTGGCCATCAGATGCTCCTTATAGGACACATCACTGCACTCTATACTCTTCTGTAAACTGGTCATCTCTGTATACCCATTCGCAAGACCCACTGGTTGATGCTTATTTATAAAACCCTCTTAGGCCTCACTCCCCCGTCTCTGAGATATCTACTGCAGCCCTCATCCTCCACATACAACACCCGTTCTGCCAGTCACATTCTGTTAAAGGTCGCCAAAGCACACACATCCCTGTGTCACTCATCTTTTCAGTTCACTGCAGCTAGTGACTGGAACGAGCTGCAACAAACACTCAAACTCGACAGTTTTATCTCAATTTCTTCATTCAAAGACTCAATCATGGACACTCTTACTGACAGTTGTGGCTGCTTTGCATGATGTATTGTTGTCTCTACCTTCTTGCCCTTTGTGCTGTTGTCTATGCCCAATAATGATTGTACCCTGTTTTGTGCTGCTACCATGCTGTGCTGCTGCCATGTTGTGTTGCTACCATGTTGTTGTCATGTTGTGTTGCTACCAAATCAAATCAAAGTTTATTTGTCACATGCACTGAATACAACAGTGAAATGCTTACTTACAGGCTCTAACCAATAGTGCAAAAAGGTATTAGGTGAACAATAGGTAGGTAAAGAAATAAAACAACACTTAAAAGACAGGCTATATGATGAACAGAAAGTAGCAGTAGCGTACCATGCTGTATTGTTGTCTTAGGTCTCTCTTTATGTAGTGTTGTGTTGTCTCTCTTGTCGTGATGTGTGTTTTGTACTATATTTTTATTTTATTTATTTAATTTTTAAACCCAGCCTCCGGCCCCGGGGGATAACTTTTGCCTTTTGGTAGACCGTCATTGTAAATAAGACTTTGTTCTTTACTGACTTGCCTAGTTAAATAAAGGTTAAATAAAAACAATATAGACTTTTACTCAAGTAGTATTTTACTGGGTGACTTTCACTTTTGCTTGAGTAATTTTCTATTAAGGTATCTTTACTTTTACTCAAGTATGATAATTGGGTACTTTTTCCACCACTGGTATTATCTTTTGAATGGGGTTTCCTTATTACCATACTAAACTGACGTCATAATTTGTTCTCCTGGCAAATGTCAGGAGACGTGCAGTATTATCATAAGGATACATTTACTTGGAATACAGAGGAGGAATGGAGGGAAAATGAGAGGCAGAAAAGGTCTGAGAGAGGGAGGAAGAGGGTGGCTTGAATCGGTAAAAATTGCAGGAAAAGGAGATGATAAAGAATGGTAGAAAGTGTAAGCAGAGTGAGCTGAAGACAGGAGGAGAAATGGAAGTGAATGAGGGCAAAGAGTTGAAAGGTGTGGTGAAGTTCTCGCAGCCCGAGGCTCTCTCATTTGTGGTTTCAGGGTGGGTGAAAACAGAGTTGGATGCCGTGGAATCGGTGAGGGTAACCAGAAGTGGTCTTGTGATAATTGGTTGTGTTTCTGCTGGTCAGAGGGCGAAGGCGCTCAACGTTAAACGAATGGGGGCAAGAAATGTGAATTGTTTTGCTCGCAAGAAAAGGGCGCTATTGAAAGGAGTGATTACTGGGGTAGCAGTAAATGTAAAAGTTGACCAACTGAAGGGGAAGATTCCCGGTGTTTGTGATGCTCGTCGTTTAGTGCGACACAGACAGGGTGGCGTGAGTGGTGAAACAGAAGAGTCGTTGTCTGTTCTTTTGAGTTTTGATGTTGAGTCTTTGCCCGACAAAGTGATATTAGGATATATAAGTTATCCTGTACGAGCTTTTGTGCCGAATACATGACGTTGTTACAGGTGTCAAGCTTATGGGAATGTGACAGCAGTGTGTAGGTGGGAGGTTCTTAGGTGTGAAGTATTATTTATTTTTTTTCACCTTTATTTAACCAGGTAGGCCAGTTGTGAACAAGTTCTCATTTACAACTGCGACCTGGCCAAGATAAAGCAAAGCAGTGCGACAAAATCAAACAACACAGAGTTACATATAAACAAACTTACAGTCAATAACACAATAGAAAAATCTATGTACAGTGTGTGCAAATTTAGAAGAGTAGGGAGGTAAAGCAATAAATAGGCCATAGAGTCAAAATAATTACAATTTAGCATTAACACTGGAGTGATGGATGTGCAGATGATGATGTGCAAGTAGAGATACTGGGGTGCAAAAGAGCAAGAGGGTAAGTAATAATATGGGGGTTGAGGTAGTTGGGTGTGCTATTTACAGATTGGCTATGTACAGGTACAGTGATCGGTAAGCTGCTCTGACAGCTGATGCTTAAAGGTAGAGAGGGAGATATAAGACTCCAGTTTCAGGGATTTTTGCAATTCGTTCCAGTCATTGGCAGCAGAGAACTGGAAGGAAAGACGGCCAAAAGAGGAGTTGGCTTTGGGGATGACCAGTGAAATATACCTGCTGGAGCGCGTGCTACGGGTGGGTGTTGCTGTGGTGACTAGTGAGCTGAGATAAGGCGGGGCATTACCTAGCATAGACTTATAGATGACCTGGAGCCAGTGGGTTTGGCGACAAATATGAAGTGAGGGCCAGCCAACGAGAGCATACAGGTCGCAGTGGTGGGTAGTATATGGGGCTTTAGTAACAAAACGGATGGCACTGTGATAGACTACATCCAATTTGCTTAGTAGAGTGTTGGAGCCAATTTTGTAAATGACATCGCTGAAGTCAAGGATCGGTAGGATAGTCAGTTTTACGAGGGTATGTTGGCAGCATGAGTGAAGGAGGCTTTGTTGCGAAATAGGAAGCCGATTCTAGATTTCATTTTGGATTGGAGATGCTTAATATGAGTCTGGAAGGAGAGTTTAGAAGTGTGCAGAAGGGCATGAGACAAAGTAATGTGTAGCATTGGGGAAAGTCGTGGTATGTGTTACTTGTAGGGGTGCCCATGGGGCTGGGGATCAGAAATGTCCCGTGTGAGAGAGACAGGTTGAGGTTTCCAGGGTTAGAGTAGAGCAGAAGTTGTCATAGGCTGAGGCATTGAAGAAAGTAGAGGAAGATGTGTCAAGGGGGAGTACAGAGGGAGAGGCCAACAAGTTATATATGTTTCAGTAAGATTGGATTTTTGGCATTTATAGCAATGGTTATCAACTGTACTGCAGGGATGGAATGTAACTCGTAGAAAATTGAGGTTGTGGTGGCAGCTGCAGAGAGGTATTTGGGTGTGCGAGACTTGACATCAGAAAAGTTACAGGGTGTGTTAAGGTGGGGTTGTCCCATCATTTTAGGTTGTTGGCCTGAAGTAGGACTAAATAGATTTAAATAGTGGAGTAGGGTGGTGTTATTTTTTAACATAATTATTATTATTAATTTTTTTTGTGAGTGTTGTAGATTGTAGGGTATTTGTTTATTTATTTATTTTTTCAAGCAAAGTATAAGGGAGTTATACTCCAGTCTAGTAGGTGGCGGTAATGCAGCATTAGTTGAATGCAAACCGCCGTTAAACCTCATCACATAAGAAGAAGAAGTTCAGCTGGCAAAATACTAGTGTCCGGAAGTGGGTGATTCCTGACTCGGGCTGGTGCTAGATTACCTAAATCTGTTGGGGGTGGGTTCTGTGGTAGATATGACTGAATAATGTTATTGTTCTAAATCACATGGTAGTTAGCTAGCACTTTCGGGAATAGAAAACAATTGAATCAATGATCACTCATTTGTCAAATGTGGACATTCTTGTCTCTTTGGCCTAACGTTAATTAGCTGACGTCAGACTAGCCGATTATTTATTAGCTAGTCTTCTTGGTTTAGCCCAGTATTGGACCTTACATGTTAGCTAGTCTTCTTGGTTTAGCCCAGTATTGGACCTTACATGTTCTGTTTAAAGGGTGAATTGGCCCTGGAAGCCAAAACAGCCAAATATTCCACCTAAACATGATTCGGTTCTAATTTGCGGTACTGTATGGTTCTTTTATATCACGTCAAAATAATTTCACAAATGTAAAATACACAGTTACTATACATTGGTTTAACAGTTGAAGCTGACAGTACTTTTCAGTGACAACACATTTGTGGCTTCTATTCCATTTACACACAAGTGTTCGGAGATGCAGATAGCTAAGTTAGTTAGAACAGGTCGTCCACTGTCTTCCCCGTTTCCATAAACAAGCGCTGTAACATGGAAATATGGCCGCGTGGGAACACTAACCCTATAAAGGTGTGTACTAATTTAAACTTTAAAAAAATATATTTGTCGCTGATTTTAAAGATACGTTCCTTATGTTTCCAAAACCATACTGCAATCGATGCGTTTTAACGTTCAGAACGAACGTTGGGGCTCTTTTAACAACACTCCTGCGGCCAACCCCGGCCAGAAGGTATTATCGTCAATAGGCGCTACAATGAATGTGTTATCCTGTAGCTAGCTAGCCTGCTAACATTAGTTAACTGGGAGTCGTCTAGTTATGTCTAGAATATAAAGCTCTGGTTATGTATGTGACCTGTGATCTTGCCAGAACAAAAGTTAGCTGCCATTCGGTGAATGGAGGGTACGTGGCAAGGCAACTAACTGGGGAAGACAACCAACTGTGAGAATTGAGAATCAAATTGGTTTTGGGTTAGGCCATAGCAGGTCCTACCTACTGTATCTAGCTAATCCTTTCAGATCTCAAGTCTTGAAGCTTGGGGTCAATGTGAGTTTACAGGAAGAGATGTCAGGAGAGAGCGTGGTGAGCTCGGCAGTGCCAGCGGCTGCAACCCGGACCACCTCCTTCAAGTGATCCAGTCCCAGCTCCAAGTATGTGAAGCTGAACGTGGGCGGGGCGCTCTACTACACCACCATGCAGACCCTCACAAAGCAGGACACCATGCACAAGGCCATGTTCAGCGGCAGGATGGAGGTCCTCACAGACAGTGAAGGTACTGTATCTGTCAGACGTCAGTGGCACCACAACGCATGGTTGGAGGGATCCAGTGTCTGAGTGAGGAGTCCTTGTAACATGCTTCTGTATTTTGCTATCCTGGTCGGAGGTCTGTTTGTGCTGTTTTGCCAACTCCTAAATATTAATTGTCAAGACCAGCATGACAACGAGCCTAGGAGTTGGCTATGGGCAATTCTTGAGGAATAGAGTGACGCTGAGTCTCAGCTTTTTCACTTTAAAATGTATGTGAAACAAAAATCAATGATTGCAGAGTTAAACAAACCATACAACTCTATGCACAATGACTACTTTTAACAATTTCCACAGACATTTTTCAAAAACACATTTACTTTAAGAACAGCGACGGTTTGTGCTATTGGTGACATCATTCTGTTGTCAAACTTTGCATCTGCGCTGTTCTTTAAGTGAATGTGTTGGTAAAACTTTCTGTGGAAATTGTTCAAAGTCGTCCTTGTGCATAGAGTTGTATGGTTTGTTTTAGCATCACTACCGTGGAATTGCCCCCATACA
Organism: Salvelinus namaycush; assembly: GCF_016432855.1. NCBI lineage: Eukaryota > Metazoa > Chordata > Actinopteri > Salmoniformes > Salmonidae > Salvelinus > Salvelinus namaycush. The sequence continues at coordinate 10,923,016 of NC_052324.1, read as the reverse complement.
CTAATTACAAATGAAAGTGGTCTCTAATCTGGTGCTTGTCCCTTTCTAGGCTGGAACTTGATTGACCGGTGTGGGAAACACTTTGGGACAATTCTGAACTACCTTAGAGCTGGAGTGGTGCCACTCCCAGAGAGTCGTCGGGAGACTGAGGAGATGCTGGCTGACTCCAAGTACTATCTGGTCCAGGGCCTGGCTGATGAGTGTCAGGCTGCCCTTCAGGTACCCTCACCCTCAAGACGGGTCTTTTCTCCTGTCACACCTCTTTACACCCTTTTCACACTACTGAGCTGAGCCAAGCTGCACTGCACTGGCTTGGTTATGCAGCCACCATAGTTGCTTGAATCGTGGTGGAAAGGACCATGTCAAAAGGAAAATATCAGAGCCAGTAAGTTTTTGGTTGGCACAATGGTGTGAAATAGTCGAAGTCTCATCCCTGCACCCACACTCTGCCTTTGTCTAGCTCTACTTCCTCCCACTGCCTCTACCTACTACAAATACACCATTACTGGCCCAGCCAACCCACCCAATCTGTTAGAGGACCTATGTCCAAATTCTTATTGATTCTAGACTAAATCTGTCTTTACCGTCCAAGTATGACTCATGTTTTTATTGGTGTTCTAGAACAAAGAGTCGTACGAGCCGTTCTGTAAAGTTCCCCTGGTGACATCATCGAAGGAAGAACAGAGACTCATTGCCACCTCTAATAAGGTATTGTTGACTGAGTCAGGCATCAGAGTGAAGGACACGTCCAGTATTTACTAGGGAAGATCTCACGTATTAAAATTTTACTGACATCTTCCTCTGTTGTTTTGTCTCTACACAGCCTACTGTCAAACTGTTATACAACGGAAGCAACAATAAATACTCCTACACCAGGTGAGACTCTTGCATCTATAAAAACAGATTGGCAGTGAACTATGGTTCTGTTGAAGTCTGAAGTTTACATACACCTCAGCCAAATACATTTAAACTCAGTTTTCACAATTCCTGACATTTAATCCCAGTAAAAATTCCCCGTCTTAGGTCAGTTAGGATCACCACTTGATTTTAAGAATGTGAAATGTCAGAATAATAGTAGAGAGAATGATTTATTTCAGCTTTTATTTCTTTCATCACATTCCCAGTGGGTCAGAAGTTTACATACACTTAATTAGTATTTGGTAGCGTTGCCTTTTGAATTGTTTAATTTGGGTCAAACGTTTTGGGTAGCCTTCCACAAGCTTCCCACAATAAGTTGGGTGGATTTTGGCCCATTCCTCCTGATAGAGCTGGTGTAACTGAGTCAGGTTTGTAGGCGTCCTTGCTCGCACACGCTTTTTCAGTTCTGCCCACATTTTCTATGGGATTGAGGTCAGGGCTTTGTGATGGCCCCTCCAATACCTTGACTTTGTTGTCCTTAAGCCATTTTACCACAACTTTGAAAGTATGCTTGGGGTCATTGTCCATTTGGAAGACCTATTTATTTGCCACCAAGCTTTAACTTCCTAACTGATGTCTTGAGATGTTGCTTCAATATATCCACATAATTTTCCGTCCTCATGATGCCATCTCTTTTGTGAAGTGCACCAGTACCTCCTGCAGCAAAGCACCACCACAACATGATGCTGCCACACCCGTGCTTCACGGTTGGGATGGCGTTCTTCGGGTTGCAAGCATCCCCCTTTTTCCTCCAAACAAAACGATGGTCATTATGGCCAAACAGTTCTATTTTTGTTTCATCAGACCAGTGGACATTTCTCCAAAAAGTACGATCTTTGTCCCCATGTGCAGTTGCAAACCGTAGTCTGGCTTTTTTATGACGGGTTTGGAGCAGTGGCTTCTTCCTTGCTGAGCTGCCTTTCAGGTTATGTCGATATAGGACTCGTTTTACTGTGGATATAGATACTTTTGTACCTGTTTCCTCCAGCATCTTCACAGGATCCTTTGCTGTTGTTCTGGGATTGATTTGCACTTTTCGCACCGTCTCTTCGTCTCTTTCCTGAGCGGTATGACGGCTGCGTGGTTCCATGGTGTTTATACTTGCGTACTAGAGGTCGACCGATTAATCTGAATGGCCGATTAATTAGGGCCGATTTCAAGTTTTCCTTTATTTATTTTTTTACACCTTTATTTAACTAGGCAAGTAAGTTAACACATTCTTATTTTCAATGACGGCCTAGGAACAGTGGGTTAACTGCCTTGTTCAGGGGCAGAATGACAGATTTTTACCTTGTCAGCTCGGGGATTCAATCTTGCAACCTTACGGTTAACTAGTCCAACGCTCTAACCACCTGATTACATTGCACTCCACGAGGAACCTGCCTGTTACGCGAATGCAGTAAGAAGCCAAGGTAAGTTGCTAGCTAGCATTAAACATATCTTATAAAAAACAATCAATCAATCATAATCACTAGTTAACTACACATGGTTGATGATATTATTAGTTTATCTAGCGTGACCAGCGTTGCGCATTCGCGAAACAGGACTGTCGTTGCTCTAACGTGTACCTAACCATAAACGTCAATGCCTTTCTTAAAATCAATACACAAGTATATATTTTTAAACCTGCATATTTAGTTAATATTGCCTGCTAACATGTATTTCTTTTAACTAGGAAAATTGTGTCACTTCTCTTGCAACAGAGTCAGGGTATAGGCAGCAGTTTGGGCCGCCTGGCTCGTTGCGAACTGTGTGAAGACTATTTCTTCATAACAAAGACAGCCAACTTCGCCAAACGGGATGATTTAACAAAAGCGCATTTGCAAAAAAGCACAATCGTTGCACGACGGTACCTAACCATAAACATCAATGCCTTTCTTAAAATCAATACACAGAAGTATATATTTTTTAAGCTGCATATTTAGCTAAAAGAAATCCAGCTTAGCAGGCAATATTAACCAGGTGAACTTGTCACTTCTCTTGCATTCATTGCACGCAGAGTCAGGGTATATGCAACATTTTGGGCCGCCTGACTCGTTGCGAACTAATTTGCCAGAATTTTACGTAATTATGACATAACATTGAAGGTTGTGCAATGTAACAGGAATATTTAGACTTATGGATGCCACCCGTTAGATAAAATACGGAACGGTTCCGTATTTCACTGACAGAATAAACGTTTTGTTTTCGAGATGATAGTTTCCGGATTCGACCATATTAATGACCTACGGCTCGTATTTCTGTGTGTTACTATGTTATAATTAAGTCTATGATTTGATAGAGCAGTCTGACTGAGCGATGGTGGGCACCAGCAGGCTCGTAAGCATTCATTCAAACAGCACGTTTATGCATTATGCCAGCAGCTCTTCGCAATGCTTCAAGCATTGAGCTGTTTATGACTTCAAGCCTATCAACTCCCAAGATTAGGCTGGTGTAACCGATGTGAAATGGCTAGCTAGTTAGCGGGGTGCGTGCTAATAGCTTTTCAAACGTCACTTGCTCTGAGACTTGGAGTAGTTGTTCCCCTTGCTCTGCATGGGTAACGCTGCTTCGAGGGTGGCTGTTGTCGGTGTTCCTGGTTCGAGCCCAGGTAGGAGCGAGGAGAGGGACGGAAGCTATACTGTTACACTGGCAATACTAAAGTGCCTATAAGAATATCCAATAGTCAAAGGTATATGAAATACAAATCGTATAGAGAGAAATAGTCCTATAATAACTACAACCTAAAACTTCTTACCTGGGAATATTGAAGACTCATGTTAAAAGGAACCACTAGCTTTCATATGTTCTCATGTTCTGAGCAAGGAACTTAAACGTTAGCTTTCTTACATGGCACATATTGCACTTTTACTTTCTTCTCCAACACTGTTTTTGCATTATTTAAACCAAATTGAACATGTTTCATTATTTATTTGAGGCTAAATTGATTTTATTGATGTATTATATTAAGTTAAAATAAGTGTTCATTCAGTATTGTTGTAATTGTCATTATTACTAAAAAAATAAACAAATCGGCCGAGTAATTGGTATCGGCTTTTTTTTGGTCCTCCAATAATCGGTATCGGTATCGGCGTTGAAAAATCATAATCGGTCGACATCTATTGCGTACTATTGTTTGTACAGATGAACGTGGTACCTTCACTAAATTTCTACCAAGGATGAACCAGACTTGTGGAGGTCTACAATTTTTTTCTGAGGACTTGGGTGATTTCTTTAGATTTTTCCCATGATGTCAAGCGAAGAGGCACTGAGTTTGAAGGTGGGCCTTGAAATACATCCACAGGTACACCTCCAATTGACTCAGGCTAATTGACATCATTTATCAGAAGCTTCTAATGCCATGACATTTTCTGGAATTTTCCAAGCTGTTTATAGGCACAGTCAACTTAGTGTATGTCAACTTCTGACCCACTGGAATTGTGATACAGTGAATTATAAGTCACATAATCTGTCTGTAAACAATTGTTGGAAAGATTACTTGTGCCATGCACAAAGTAGATGTCCTAACCGACTTGCCAAAACTATAGTTTGTTAACAAGAAACTTGCGGAGTGGTTGAAAAACGAATTTTAATGACTCCAACTTAAGTGTATGTAAACTTCCGACTTCAACTATAAATGTCAAGTGAAAAATCTGCCAGATCTCACAACATATCACCTAGCCACGTCATTTGATATAGAAATCTGATGTCCGACAGCATAGTCGATGTGACACGCAGCCGGTTGTTGCTGCGAAGGCAATAGCGTGTCTGCAATATAGTCGGCGTGGAAAGCGACCCATTATCACCAACCAGGCTTCCCCTTCCTTCCCTCCAGGCAGTAACTCTGACTCTAACTCTCGATGTTGAAGAACATCGAGCTGTTTAACAAGCTGTCTTCATCAAGGACGTGATCGGAGACAAGATCTGCTGCTGGTCCTTCTATGGCCAGGGCCGCAAGACCGCCGAGGTGTGCTGCACCTCTATCGTCTACGCCACCAAGAAGAAGCAGACCAAGTTAACGCAAGTGAATCATACTCTGGGACGGCTTATAGTGGGATGTCATCATTAAGATATTTTAATCAGCACAAACTCTGCAGGTACATCATGTACTTCCGTCTCTGATGACAGAACTGATTCATCTTCTTCTTTAGTAAATTACCTCAATTTATGAGTTGGTTGTCTCTAACCTTCTGATAGCATAAAATAGTGTACTTTTAATATGCCGTTGTGACATTTGCTTTTTAACGAAGTACAGGCGTACTTTACGTTCAGATAACATAATACCCAGACAGACATACATAAATGCATATATATCCACTCCCCTACCGTTCCAGGTGGAGTTCCCTGAGGACCGGATCTACGAGGAGACCCTCAACATCCTGCTGTACGAGTCCCAGGACGGGAGGGGTCCCGACAACGCTCTGCTGGAGGCCACAGGGGGTGTCGCCCAGCCGCTCGCACCATCTGGACGGAGACGAGGAGAGCATTGACAGGGTGCGCAGGATCCACGTCAAGTGGCCCGACGGCCGCACCCACCACCACCAGTAACCCCTGACTGACCTCAACCATCCAAAGCCCGGCCCTGAATGTATGTCCCTGGACTCAGTGGAACACTTCTGTGCCTTACTTCCAGCGCCTCTTCTTCCCCACTCCTACTCTCACCCGTCTCCCACAGCAGGAGCTCACTGGTGAGGATGAGACGAGTTGAAGCTTAGTGTGATGTGATGAAGTTGTTTCACGTCTGTTCATTTGTAGGCCATCTTGTTGTGTGTAGTGCTCTGAGGATTTTTTTGTTTTCCCTCATCTGTCGGTTGGTGGTTGCAGAGTTTGGAGGTGATGATTTGTTTTACTACTGTGCGTGAATGTAAATAGGATTGTGAATGGGACTGGAAATGTGTGGAATGTAAATGTCAGTTGTTATACTGGAGGGAATTGCGATGTCAGCATCGTGCTCTCTGGTCCTTGCTATAATGCAACCAGAAGAACATGAATCATGCAACGTTTATTGCTGAGTTTTTGGATGTTTTGAAAGAAAAGTCTTGTATGTGTTTGAGGAAGCTGTATGAATGCTGTCAATCAGGTGTTCTACAATAAGTCCACTAGGGGGCAGTATTGTGTCAGACTGTCGCTGCTCGCAGCCTTAAATCAATTTCCAACGATTTTCGTTGCATTTTTTTATTCACGCTATTGAATATCAGTCAATATTTAGTAGATTTAAAAATATATCATACAATACAGTACCTCTACTCTCCCACAACCTCTTTTTATTTTCATAGGATTTCCCATTTAACCCAATGTCCCTTCTTGCCATGTAAGTGATTGCTTACAAGGGAAGAACTTGAGCTGTGAAGTGTTATCCGGGTTGATTGAATGATGGAGCTCCAAGGCTGAAAAGAATGGTTGAAACTAAAGCTCCCCCCCCCCCCCAAGGAAGAGAGCTCTCTCCTACAAGCTTTTGACAGGCAGATCATTTAGACCTGCTGAGGGTATTCATTAAGGAATGTAATTGTGTGTTCTCTTTTAGGAAACAATACTTGTGAAGACATCTACAGATGTACCGCATTTCAATGTTTTACATGTTTGTAGATACCTTATCAAATAAATTAAAGAATTCCACAATGTTGTGATTTTATTTTTCTAATTTCATTTGTATGTTGGTTGAAATACAAAATTATGATACACATGACTTTGTTGCAAAATCAATGATTCCTATCCTGACGGTTGCTATAGTACAAAAATATATAATGTACTATTTTAGAGAGTAGTACACTTTGCTCTGAATTCAACAACACTGTAATGTGAATATAGTACTTACATCTGAAAAACTAAACCAGCAGACACATAAGGCTCCCTTAGCCTTGAATTCACAAACAGAAATATACAAGTGTGTGTGGTAGATCATAGACATGACACAGGTTTGTGCTTTTCTTGGGTCCCTTAAAGAGATTCTCCGGTACTTTTGTATACTTATTAGTCAGTAGTTATGGAAGTAGCGCTCATGAGCCAAAAGTGGTCCCCGAAAATGGCATAATATGTCACATACTGTATGTGCACGACGTCATTTCTCTCTGCTGTGTCCACTGAGCCCGCCCTGCAACTTTGTTGGATAACGCTGTCACTCAAATGCAAGCTCATTGGCTAGAACTCAAATTGCTAGGTGGCTGGCCACGTGAGGATAAATTTAGGGAAAACGGCTTCAAGAAAAGTCGCTTTCAAACTAGGAATATCTTGGCTAATTGAGGTAAGACTAATTCTGCTCATAGATTATTCATGTATGAACTACAAATTGACACATTCAGCCCAATGTGGGAGGTTTAAAAAATACTTTCTTAGTCGCCAAAGTACCGGAGCATGTCTTTAAATGAACACTTGGTTGGCTCCAGTCAATTCTATCACACAGGATTGGTGCATAAGAAGAACTGAAATATATTTTCTTAAGAGCTCCGCCTGATTGACATTAAATATATTGATTCAATGGTTTGTACATTTGCAGTTTAGGGTTTTCTGAAAGCAACAGCTGTAGGTATTTTTTGGGTGTTCATCTCTAACAAAAACCAGCCTGATCCTAGATTTGTTTGTGGGGTCTTGCAACTGGCTATTGAGTTTGTGCACAACACAAACAGATCTGGAATCAGGCAATACAAGAGCAAAATTCTTGGTCTAATCCAGATGATGTGTCTGTCTCCTGGGAGCCTGTCCATCCTCTCCTTAGTGTGTCTCTCTGTCCTGGACCCTGCACAGGTCATCGAGCCCTGGTCCGAGTGGAAACCTAGAGTGACAAATATGTCATTCGTTCAACCTGCATGTGTTGATCACCTGCATTGTGTTAATTGGGGACGTAACAGAAAACATTTGAAAACCCTTGCAATTAAATGAAAGATTCCTATTGGACACGGTAGTCCCTCTTTGTTTCAGTCCATTTTCTTCCGTTTGGTGCTTAATGAGCGCGATCCTGGAGCTGCCTGCTGCAAAAAGGACTCCGCATTCCTTTTTGTATGGTTCACAGTATGTCCATAACACAAGGTAGTGCATGCACTCATAAAAAAACATACAATAACTGCATCTTACTCCAAACATTTGTTAACGTTTCCTATGTTTGAGATCATATCAATGCGATCACAGTCATTTCAATATTTGTTTGTCTGTTCTGTTCCGTGTATAATGCCACTGGGAAGCCAAAGGAAACGTTCTACTTTGTGTGGACAATAAAAAAAGTATTCTTCTAGCAGCTAAAATAAAAGCAGAAAGCATGTGATTCTAACCAGCTGTGCACGAGCCTGGTCCCAGATCTGAGGCAAATTACGTGGCAATAGCCATAGGAGTTGGCCAAGAAAGCACAAACAGGTCTGGGAACAGGCAACCAGGCCCCTCTCAGCAGCAGTAACAGCATCACTCACCACCATGAGATGTCCATTCTTGTCCTTGTACACCATGGACTCCTGGCCACTGCTGAATTCCACAATGCCCTCTTTCCCCGCCTGCATCTGAAACTTGACGCTAAAAAATAACCACATATCATAGTCATATTCACCCAGGACTCCTTGGAGAACACTGGCAAGTGTTACTGAGTGGACTATCCTAAATTAAATAACATTCGTAAGTAAGCTCATCTGGCCTCTTGATCCATCGGACTAGAACTCCCAGAATCAACCCTGTCAGCCACAGCCTTACCTGCCCTGGACCACGTTGATGGGGCTCTGCTTGTTGGCAACCACGCTGAGTTTGGTCAACGCTTCAAACAGGTGGTCACACTGCATGATTAGGTCCCCCTGGACACACGAGGTCAGGACACATTGGATAGCATTAGGGCTGTGTCTGAAATGGCATTCTATTTCCTGTATAGTTCAATACTTTTGACCAGGGCACGTAGTGCACTATATGTAATAGGGCGCCATTTTGGATGCACATCGGATTCCATTTTGAGCGGTTCCTGGTTAGAATCACTTGAATAACAGAGGCACTACACGGACATTACCAAGCTATTATACTATACGTTGTGTGAGCGTGTGGAGACCGTGTCCTCCTTACCTTCTGCTTATCGTCTTCACTTGCAATATGGAAAATGATGACGCCATCACTCAAGGTACTGACCGACACACCTGTAATGGAGTAAGCAGCACTCACACAGGTCAGTACACTTTAAAACCAAATCTATTCTATACAACCAGTATTTATCCACATTAGTCTCATTGGGGAGAATCCCAACTTCCACTTAAGTAGAATTTTCACCTAGTAATCCATTGTGAAAATGTGCTATAAAATGGAAGTTAAGATTCATCTCAATTGAGATCAAGTCTATTTCGCAAGAGAGATCAGACAAGCTAGAACCCCATCCATCCCATCCACAGCATGCTGGATGCTCACCTTTCAGAGTAGTGTACAGCACTCTCTGCTTGATCTTGGCATCATCCACCACATAGGCAGCAGTCTGTGTGAGGATGAGCTGCCGAGGTCGGGCTTTAAATCCATTCCTGTCATACTTCACTATTGGTATGCTGTACTGCAAAGAGAGAGAGAAGAAAGATGGTGGGAGAGAGGGGTGAGAGAGAAGAGAGATGGTGTAAAAGTACGAGAGTGAGAGAGGGAGCAGGAGAGAAAAAGAGAGAAAATATTTTTAAATGATTGAAACAATCTTTCTATGAGTTTTAAGTGCCAAGGACACACTGCAACACAAGTGTCTTGATTACCTTGATTCCTTCATGGTGAATCATCTGCAGGACCTTCATATTTATGTCCTGTTCACCTGAAAATAGAACATAGTGCAAAATGTGGCATTTGACCCTAAAATACAAGTTTAAGTTAGACACCACATAATACACAGATACTATCCACTACTACAGGGGTTTCCAAACTTTTATGGCCCACAACCCCATTTTCATATCTGAAAATTCCTGCGACCCCAACCTGGTGAAAAAAAAAATGTAATTAACAGCCGGTGTTAACTTGTTTATTTGGGGCTATGGCAGTCAATAGAAAAACATTCTAACAGTGTTTCTGATTGTCTTTTTAACTCACCATCACATTTTAATGTGGGGCTATGACAGTCAATTGCAAATTAGTCTCTTAGCTCACCACCACTACTGAGATGGGTGTGCTTGATGGGTGTGCTTGATGCATGTCGTGTCGGAGCTTCTCAAAGTCAAGGGGAGTGGTCAACAGTGCGCACCTCATCTCTGAGGTCACATCCAAACTGGATCAATATTTGGTTTAATGCAGAGAGAAGAGAGAAGCTGGTGAAGGGTAGCCTACCACAAGTTTTATGGTGTTTTTAAGACAACTGGAAACTCAAGGTCAAATTATGACGTCAGTGATCTTCAGGTCGGAAAGCCGGAGCTCTAGAAAGAGGCCCGAGGTCCCGAGTTGGAATTCCGAATTGGATGACCATTATAAAAAAAAAAAATCCCAGTCGGAGCTCGAGTTTCCAGTTGTCTTGAACGCACTGAAGTCAGAGATTTCAGAGTTCCCAGTTGTTTGGAATGCGACATAAATGCTCAGAGAGAAGCGGCAGGGTATTCCCGTTGTGTCAGGAACCAAAACTCCTCTGTAGTGACCCGTAAATGCATTTGGTCACATGACAGCTCAATCAGCTGTTCGATTTCACTTACCAGCATGTCAGCAGAGCCAGGATCACATTGAAACAGATTGGGAAGTACATTGGCAAGAAAAAGTATGTGAACCCTTTGGAGTTACCTGGACTTCTGCATAAATTGGTCATAAAATTTGATCTGATTTTCATCTAAGTCACAACAAGACAAACACAGTCTGCTTAAACTAATAACACACAAACAATTATACGTTTTCATGTCTTTATTAAACACACCGTGTAAACATTCACAGTGCAGGGTGGGAAAAGTATATGAACCCTTGGTTTTAATAACTGGTTGACCCTCCTTTGGCAGCAATGACCTCAACCAAATGTTTTCTGTTGTTGCGGATCAGACCTGCACAACGGTCAGGAGGAATTTTGGACCATTCCTCTTTACAAAACTGTTTAAACTGCAATATTCTTGGGATGTCTGGTGTGAACTTCTCTCGAGGTCATGCAACAGCATCTCAATCGGGTTGAGGTCAGGACTCTGACTGGGGTACTCCAGAAGGCGTATTTTCTTCTGTTGAAGCCATTCTGCTGTTGATTTACTTCTGTGTTTTGGGTCATTGTCCTGTTGCATCACCCAACTTCTGTTGAGCTTCAATTGGCGGACTGTAACGTTCGTCATATTCCTCCTCCTCGGACGAGGAGGAGCATGGATCGGACCAACACGCAGCGAGGTATGTAGACATAATGAATATTTATTAAAGCAAAGACGAACATACGAAGAACACTTGAATAGAAACAAAACAACAAAACGACGTAGACAGACCTGAACTTGAGAACTTACATAGACACGAAGAACGCACGAACAGGAAAGACTAGCCAAACGAACGAACAAACGAAACAGTCCCGTGTGGTAGACACAGACACAGGAACAATCACCCACAAACAAACAGTGAGAACAGCCTACCTTAATATGGTTCTCAATCAGAGGAAACGTCAAACACCTGCCCCTAATTGAGAACCATATCAGGCAACACATTTAACCCAACATAGAAACACATAACATAGACTACCCACCCAGCTCACGTCCTGACCAACTAAACAAAGTTCAAAAACAACGGAAAACAGGTCAGGAACGTGACAGAACCCCCCCCTCAAGGTGCGAACTCCGGGCGCACCCCTAAAACTCAAGGGGAGGGTCTGGGTGGGCATCTGTCCGCGGTGGCGGCTCCAGCGCAGGACGAGGACACCACTCCACCATTGTCTTTGTCCCCCTCCTTAGCGTCCCTTGAGTGGCGACCCTCGCCCCCGACCCTGGTCCAGGAACCTTCACCAAGGCCCCTCCTAAATAGAGGAGACAACTCAGGACAGAGAGGTAGCTCAGGACAGAGAGGTAACCCAGGACAGAGAGGTAACCCAGGACAGAGAGGTAACCCAGGACAGAGAGGTAACCCAGGACAGAGGGGTAGCTCAGGACAGAGGGGTAGCTCAGGACAGAGGGGTAGCTCAGGACAGAGGGGTAGCTCAGGACTGAAGGGCAGCTCCGGACAGAGAGGCAGCTCTGGACTGAATGGTTGCTTCGGACTAGATACAGGTCCGGACTATATGGCAGCTCATGACTGGAGGGCAGCTCATGACTATATGGCAGCTCATGACTGGAGGGCAGCTCATGACTGGAGGGCAGCTCATGACTGGAGGGCAGCTCATGACTGGAGGGCAGCTCATGACTGGAGGGCAGCTCATGACTGACTGCCGGCTCTGGCAGCTCCTGACTGGCTGGCGGCTCTGGCGGCTCCTGACTGGCTGGCGGCTCTGGCGGCTCCTGACTGGCTGGCGGCTCTGGCGGCTCCTGACTGACGGACGGCTCTGACGGCTCGGGACAGACGGGCGGCTCTGACGGCTCGGGACAGACGGGCGGCTCTGACGGCTCGGGACAGACGGATGGCTCAGATGGCGCTGGGCAGACGGATGGCTCAGATGGCACTGGGCAGACGGATGGCTCAGATGGCGCTGGGCAGACGGATGGCTCAGATGGCGCTGGGCAGACGGATGGCTCAGATGGCGCTGGGCAGACGGATGGCTCAGATGGCGCTGGGCAGACGGATGGCTCAGAAGGCGCTGGGCAGACGGATGGCTCAGATGGCGCTGGGCAGACGGATGGCTCAGATGGCGCTGGGCAGACGGATGGCTCAGAAGGCGCTGGGCAGACGGATGGCTCAGAAGGCGCTGGGCAGACGGATGGCTCAGATGGCGCTGGGCAGACGGATGGCTCAGATGGCGCTGGGCAGACGGATGGCTCAGATGGCGCTGGGCAGACGGATGGCTCAGATGGCGCTGGGCAGACGACCGACTCCGACCTGCTGAGGCGCACAGTAGGCCTGGTGCGTGGTGCCGGAACTGGTGGTACCGGACTGGAGACACGCACCTCAAGGCTAGTGCGGGGAGCAGGAACAGGGCACACTGGATTCTCGAGGCGCACTATAGGCCTGGTGCGTGGTACTGGAACTGGTGATACCGGGCTGAGGGCACGCACCTCAGGGCGAGTGCGGGGAGAAGGAACAGTGCGTACAGGACTCTGGAGACGCACAGGAGGCTTGATGCGTGGTGCCGGAACTGGAGGTACTGGGCTGGAGACACGCACCATAGGGCTAGTGCGTGGAGGAGGAACAGGGCTCTGGAGACACACTGGAAGCCTGGTGCGTGGTGTTGGCACTGGTGGTACTGGGCTGGGGCGGGGAGGTGGCGCCGGATATACCGGACCATGCAGGCGTACTGGCTCCCTTGAGCACTGAGCCTGCCCAACCTTACCTGGTTGTATGCTCCCTGTAGCCCGACCAGTGCGGGGAGGTGGAATAACCCGCACTGGGCTGTGTAGGCGAACCGGGGACACCATGCGTAAGGCTGGTGCCATGTATGCCGGCCCGAGGAGACGCACTGGAGACCAGACGCGTTGAGCCGGCTTCATGGCACCTGGCTCAATACTCAATCTAGCCCTGCCAGTGCGGGGAGGTGGAATAACCCGCACCGGGCTATGCACACGTACAGGAGACACCGTGCGCTCTTGGGTCGATCGCCCACCTGTCGATCTCCTCCCAGGTAGTAGCCCAGATCCTTCTCCTGCTTCCGTGCTAGCTCCTCAAAACGCCGCCTCTCTGCTTTCGCTGCCTCCAGCTCAGCTTTGGGGCGGCGATATTCTCCTGGTTCTTCGCTGTCCAGAATTTCCTCCCAATTCCTGTAATCCTGCGTTTGCTGCTGCTGCCTTGAATCACGCTGCTTGGTCCTGTTCAGGTGGGTAATTCTGTCACGATCGTCTTTACGTGAATGAGTGGACCAAGGCGCAGCGTGAGAGACATACATCTTCCTTTTATTAGACGAAGACGTAACACGAAACACTCTTACAAAACTAACAAAACAATAAACGACCGTGAAGCTATAAACGAAAGTGCACACACAAGCTACTAACGTTCAACATAGACAATTACCCACAAAAGCCTACTGCCTATGGCTGCCTTAAATATGGCTCCCAATCAGAGACAATGAATGACAGCTGTCTCTGATTGAGAACCATTCAGGCAACCATAGACTTACCTAGACACCTACACAAACCCATACACTCTACCAAAACCCCCTATACCATACAACCACCCCAGACGAGACAACTATACACAAACATCCCCCCTGTCACACCCTGACCTAACCAAAATATTACAGAAAACAAAGATAACTAAGGCCAGGGCGTGACAAGTGGGTTAACTGCCTTGTTCAGGGGCAGAACAACAGATTTTTACCTTGTCAGCTCGAGGATTCGATCTAGCAACCTTTCGGTTGAAAAAGCCTTGAATAAGTAGGTGTGTCCAAACTTTTGACTGGTACTGTATATATACATATATACTGTATATTTTTTATATATATTTATTTGTATATCGTATTTTTTTCTCAGGATTTTGGAAATTCTCCTGCGACCCCATTTTCATATCAGGTGACCCCACATGGGGTTGCGACCCCTAGTTTGGGAACCGCTGTGCTACTATATACTGACTGATCCTGGTGTCCACATAGGGTTGGGAGACACTCTGTGGGTAGCTGTCCTTCTTGCCCTTGAAGATGACACTGGTGATCCCCTTGAGTTGAAGCTGGGAGGGAAACACAATTAATAAACATCACAACGACGGAATTACACATTCATGTGATCACAAACATCTGCATAGGCTATACAGGTTATACAAGGTTTAAAATCCTAACCTTTTAGGCCCCTATGCCTACAACACAGTAAATACAATAAAACATGTACAGTACTACAACAAAAGTCTGTTGCCTACTATATCCATGATGTAATGGATAGCAAAAATCAAGTTTTTATTTATCTGACTTTCATTTATCTGCATGTTCAGCCCTTAGATTGAACAACAATTTCACATAAACAGTTGATTTCATGAGTTTGATTCACAAATGTCAATTTAAAAAAATACGGTCCGCCAAACAAAAACCTGATCAGAATGAATTTATATGAAGCTGTACAGAAATGTACAGAAATGTACAGAAGTACAGAAATGGTTTGCTCAGTGGGAAATGAATATCCAACTCGTCAGTGACAACTGTCAGGGTTTTGGAGTGACAGCAAATATGTGAGCTTATTACTGTATTATAGACACTATATTCTGGGATTTCCTACGATCTTCTATGTAGAAGAACCCCTTACCTTCTAAAAACTCTTGTGTAGCTAGAGCGTGTACATGAGAGTCTCATCTTTTCATAGATAGCTTTTAATCGTTTTTAGTAGCTTAACCATTCGGATGTTTTAGTAAAAAGACCCAGCCCGGAGCCTCTTCGGGGTCTGCTCTTGTCTCACAAACACTTCTCTAGCTCAGTCCCCGTTAATCACACAAACTAATGATTGGTATGGATGCAGAAAAAATAGACAACTCCAATGGTACAACCCAGAAGTCTGTAGCTCAAACACACTTTGTGTTTTAAAAGTCCTAAACAGGGGTGGAAGTAACTAATTACAAATACTCTTGTTACTGTAATTGAATAGCTTTCCCGAGTACTTGTACTTTGAGTATTTTTCTAAGTCAGTAATTACATTTAGACTTAAGTATGTTTTGAATTAATTATTGTATTTCGCTACCTTTTTAAAGCCATAAGTTACAGACTACAATTTTGTTGGCTGTCCATAGTTTATCATGATGTTACGTGGGCTGGGGCCCCTCAAATAAAATGTCACGCATCACGCACCAAACAGGCCAATCCAATTAAGCCGTGCACACAAACTGAACGATGATGGTAGGCAGATTTTCAAAAAAGCTAAAATAACTTTGTTAGTCTGACATGTCTTGAAATAGAGAGTAAAAGTTTTTTTTATCAAAGCGGTGTGTGTGAAAAACAATGGAGACGGAGAAGACTGAGGAGAGTCAGGAGACAATCCAGACACATACCCAGTGTCTGTGTCTTCTGAAGAACACAAGGAGGAGAATCAATGGTTGCATTTCAGTGACCAGTTCTCCGTCAAGTACAAGAGAGGCCATCCTTGCAGCTACAGTAAGTTAGCTAGCTAGCTGCATGGCTAACCAGCACCCGAAAATATTAGCCGTTCTTGTGGCTAGCACGTCATTGTCACTATGTGTGGTGGGCTAGGTAACAACATTAGCTAGGCTAACATCAAAAACAAGTGAACTAGCTAGCTATTTAGCTAACATTAGCTTGCTTTGTCATGACGTATTTCGAGAGATTTAGGATTTTTAGCTATCTGATATACTTAGTCATGTGTAAATTAGGATAATGATCATCTAAAAGCCAGACTTAGTAAGTATAAAATAGAATGGGTCAAGTTTCATTATTCTTTTAGTTAACTATATTTGGTTAGATCACTCAGATGATGTATGAAAGCATAGAATAGCCAAGTATCACATAATTCAATCACATCAAATGTGCAGCCGTTCATTACACATTAATGAGAGTTGAAGTAGGCCTATCATTCATTACATTAACCTTAATGATTGATGTATTCATTCAACATCAGTGTTTCTCACAAATAATGTATTGTCTACACATCAATCTCATTTCATTGAGTGTGTGTCTGCATGTGAAGTGAGAGAGAACAATACATTAATTCATCTGGCATATAACTGTGTGTGTCAACACAATAGCTACAGCTAGACATAGGCTCATCTCATTAGGCAACTTTTTAGGTCAGAGAACATCTGACAGACTCATTACAGTCTCAGTATCTGAGAATAATAAGCAGTGATTTTAGCATGTAAATGTTGGTGGGGCAAAAAACTAAAAGTGAGATGCATTCCCGCAAAGCCACTACACAACACAACACTAAACAATACATTTATTGCAATATAACAGTGACAAACGGTGCCTACAAACTGTTTGGGCCTACATAAAGCTGTCCCAACAGCAGAGTCCCAACAGCAGTCCCAACGCCTTACCACTGCTACACCTGGCTTTCAGCGGAGCCTTGTCTGGCAGCGAAACAGTTCATTCAGCCTCATTTACTGCCTTAAAAAAACATAGCTGATATGGCTGACTTGCTTAATTGTATTACTGCTGATGATATCTGGAAATGTGCATGTACACCCTGGCCCATCTACTGTTGCAAGCCCCAATTCTGACTTGTGCTCTGATATCTGCTTCACTGATTTCTGCTCTCGTAAAAGCCTGGATTTTCTGCAAATTAACACTAGAAGCTTATTACCTAAAATGGATCAATTGAAAGTATGGGTTCACAGCTCCAATCCAGATGTGTTGGTCATTACTGAGACGTAGTTAACTTCTCTAGGGTAGGGGGCAGCATTCGGAATTTTGGATGAAATGCATGAACAAATTAAACTGCCTGCTTCTCGGGCCCAGAAGATATGATGTGCATATAACTGGTAGATTTGGATAGAAAACACTCTAAAGTTTCCAAAACTGTTAAAATAGTGTCTGTGAGTATAACAGAACTGATTTGGCAGGCGAAAACCTGAGGAAAATCCATTCAGGAAGCAGTTTCTTTTTTGGTTTTGTAGTTTTTTATTCAATGCCATTACAGTATCCATTGACTTAGGACTCAAATTGCAGTTTCTATGCCTTCCACTAGATGTCAACAGTCTTTAGAAATTGTTTCAGGCTTGTATTTCTTGTTTACCTCTTAAATTGACAACATTATTGTCCGGTTGAAATATGATTGATTATTTAGGCTAAAAACAACCTGAGGATTGAATATAAACATCGTTTGACATGTTTCTATGAACTTTACGGATACAATTTGGATTTTTTTGTCTTCCTGTTTTGACTGCTTTGAGCCTGTGGATTACTGAAGAAAACGCGCGAACAAAACAGAGGTTTTTGGATATAAAGAGACTTTATCGAACAAAAGGAACATTTATTGAGTAAATGAATGTCTGCTGAGTGCAACCATATGAAGATCATCAAAGGTAAGGGATTAATTTTATCTCTATTTCTGATTTGTGTAACTGTTCTACTTGGCTGGTTACTGTTTGTAATGATTTGTCTAGTGGGCTATGTTCTCAAATGATCGTAAGGTATGCTTTCGCCGTAAAGCATTTTAAAAATCTGACACCGTGGTTGGATTCACAAGAAGTTAATCTTTAAACCTATGTAAAATATGTTTTGTTTTCTGAATTTTTATAATGAGTATTTCTGTATTTGAATTTGGCGCCCAGCAGTTTCACTGGCTGTTGAAGAGGTGGGACGCTAACGTCTCACGTACCCAAGAGAGGTTAAGGAAGAGTGTTTTGAACACTGATTATAACCTTTTTTCGGCAAGACAGATCTTCCAAAGGTGGGAGTGGCAATCTTTACCAAGGATCACCTTCAGTGCTCGGTTGTCTCCACCAAGTCTGTCCCCAAACAATTTGATTCTAAGCATTAAACTTTCAAATAGCTCTTTGTTGACTGTTGCTGGGTGCTATCGTCCTCCATCAGCACCGGCCTGTACCCTACCTGCCCTAAACTCTCTCCTGGCCCCTTACACTAAGTCTGAATTTGTCCTGCTGGGTGACCTGAACTGGGACATACTTAAATCCACCTGACCTAGTCCTAAAGCAATGGGACTCCCTAAATCTTTCTCAGATTATTACTAATCCCACAAGGTAGGACTCCAAACATCCAGAAAAGGCTACTCTCCTCAATGTTATCCTCACAAAAAATCCTGACAGGTATCAGTCTGGTGTTTTCAGTAATGACCTTAGTGATCACTGTTTTACAGCCTTTGTTTCTAATGGCTGCTCAGTGAAATGACCTGTCCTGATTTGTCATAGATGCTTGCTAAAACAGCTCTGTCGAAAACGCTTGGACTTTCTTTTTTGATATTTTCAGTGGTATTGTTTAACAAACACGCCCCCATAAAGAAAATAGGAACTAAAAACAGGTTCAGCCCCTAATTCGTGATCTGCAGAGTTACTCCATCTCAAGAATTTTATTTGGCAATTGCATTATAGGCCTATTTATATTTTGCCCTGTCTATCAAAAGTGTTGGAAAAACTTGTCAATAATCAACTGACTGGCTTTCTTGATGTCTATAGTATTTTCTCTGTTATGCACTCTGGTTTCCACTCAGGTTATGGATCTGTCACTGCAACCTTAGAGGTCCTCAATGATGTCACCATTGCCCTTGATTCTAAGCAATGTTGTGCTGCTATTTTTATTGACTTGGCCTAAGCTTTTGATACGGTAGACCATTCCATTCTTGTGGGCCGGCTAAGGAGTATTGGTGTCTCTGAGGGGTCTTTGGCCTGGTTTGCTAACTGCCTCAAAGAGTGCAGTGTATAAAGTTAGAACATCTGCTGTCTCAGCCACTGCCTGTCACCAAGGGTGTACCCCAAGGCTCGATCCTAGGCCCAACGCTCTTCTTAATTTACATCAGCAACATGGCTCAGGCAGTAGGAAGCTCTCTCATCCATTTATATGCAGATGAAACAGTCTTATACTCAGCTGGCCCCTCCCCGGATTTTGTGTTAAACGCTCTACAACAAAGCTTTCTTAGTGTCCAACAAGCTTTCTCTACCCTTAACGTTGTTCTGAACACCTCCAAAACAAATGTCATGTGGTTTGGTAAGAAGAACGCCCCTCTCCCCACAGGTGTGATTACTACCTCTGAGGGTTTAGAGCTTGAGGTAGTCACCTCATACTAGTACTTGGGAGTATGGCAAGATGGTACACTGACCTACTCTCAGCACATATCAGAGCTGCAGGCTAAAGTTAAATCGAGACTTGATTTCCTCTATCATAATTGCTCCTCTTTCACCCCAGCTGCCAAACATACCCTGATTCAGATGACCATCCTACCCATGCTAAATTACGGAGAAAATGTATAGAACGGCCGGTAAGGGTGCTCTCAGACGGCAAGATGTTCTATATCATTCTGCCATCAGATTTGCTACCAATGCTCCTTATAGGACACATCACTGCACTCTATACTCCTCTGTAAACTGGTCATCTCTGTATACCCGTCACAAGACCCACTGGTTGATGCTTATTTATAAAACCCTCTTAGGCCTCACTCCCCCCTATCTGAGATATCTACTGCAGCCCTCATCCTCCACATACAACACCCGTTCTGCCAGTCACATTCTGTTAAAGGTCCCCAAAGCACACACATCTCTGGGTCGCTCGTCTTTTCAGTTTGCTGCAGCTAGCGACTGGAACGAGCTGAAACAAACACTCAAACTGGACAGTTTTATCTCAATCTCTTCATTCAAAGACTCAATCATGGACACTCTTACTGACAGTTGTGGCTGCTTTGTGTGATGTATTGTTGTCTCTACCTTCTTGCCCTCTGTGCTGTTGTCTGTTGTGTTGCTACCATGTTGTTGTCATGTTGTTGGATGTTGGATGGCAGCCGCCGATAAACCCCACAGAAGAAAGGGCGGGGGGACAACGGTAGCTAGCTAGCCGTACACCGGTAGACAGTGACCTTCGTCCCCGCCTGTCGGGCACTGTTTTCCTGCAGTTCTGTTAACGACGGCGAGGGCAGGTGTTCAGCAGACAGGAGCAAAGGACACCGTGTGCTAGTTTAGCCAGCTAGTCCGGTACACCGCAGGCCGGAGCAACACCGTGTGATAGCTAGCACACGATGTCGCTAACTAGCAAGCTAGTTATTTAGCTAACCCACGGTGTCGCACACCAGCAGTTTTACTTGTACTTAAGTAAAATGTCATTATACATACTAACAGTACATCTACTTGAGTAGGATATTTCAGTATTCTTTCAACTTCTGGTCCTAATTCAAGACCGGCGTGATGGTGGGACTCATTGTGTTAAAATGGAAAATGACAGAGTAATTCTGGTTTTACCTGTGCTTTCTGTTGTGCAGTGATACCTCTGATATACTTCCTCACCATGAGACGCATGTGGAGCTGACGCAGGATCTCTGAGGTCTGTACAAGTAGAGCAAGCACAGTTCCACAGCCAAGTTTCACTGAGCTTCCCCTTTAAGCAAAATAGCCATCCTCAATTCAATGTCATTTAATTCCAATGTCAATACATACCTCCGTCAATACCGGTGGAGGGGTAAGCCAGCTGGTTTTATCCAGAACCATTTCGGGGAGATTGTCTTTCAGCCTGTTTAGGTAGTTCTGTCTGACAAAGGCCAGGTATTCTGAGTTATCAATGGTCTTTGCCTCCCCTCTGGCCATGTATCCTTTAATAAACCTGGGATAGAAAATGATCAAATTGGTCATGTATTTGTAACACTGCCCTCTGCCTTCTGGGACTGTGCTGTAAATGATAGGCAGCAATCCACTATGGACATAAACTATAGTCTAGAGTATAAATGATGTTATGTAATTCTGGTTGATGGATCAACATTGTAGTGTTAGAGCCTGAAGATATAATCTTGTCCTCCATCTTACTTCTTGATGACCTTGACAGCCCATTGTCTCCTCCCTTTCTCTTTCCTGGCTTGTACTCCTCGCCAGCAAGTTTCAATCTTGGTGGCTAAGGATCACATTACACAACAGGTATCTTAATAAAAATGGAGAGAACGGTGAACTTATTGAATGTCTCTGTATATTTAGTTTTAGTTCAGACTACTTCATTCTGTTTGCATGGCCAGTGAAATTAATATATAGCTTGTCTTCAATGTTCCTGCTCTCCAAAAATGTACCATTTATCCTATGTCATGTTACACACATCATAATATACTGAACAAAAATATAAACTCTACATGCAACAATTGAAAAGTCAATTTGAATACATTCATTAGGCCCTAATCTATGGATTTCACATAACTGTGAATACAGATATGCATCTGTTGGTCGCATATACTTTAAAAAAAGGTAGGGGTGTGGATCAGAAAACCAGTCAGTATCTGGTGTGACCACCATTTGCCTCATGCAGCGTAACACATCTCCTTCGCAAGGAGTTGATCAGGCTGTTGATTGTGGCCTGTGGAATGTTGTCCCACTTCTCTTCAATATGGCTGTGCAAAGTTGCTGAATATTGGCGGGAACTGGAACGCGCTGTCGTACACGTCGATACAGAGCATCCCAAACATGCTCAATGAGTGACATATCTGGTGAGTATGCAGGCCATGGAAGAACTGGGATATTTTCAGTTTCCAGGAATTGTGTACAGATCCTTACGACATGGGGCTGTGCATTATCATGCTGAAACATGAGGTGATGGCGTCGGATGAATGGCATGACAATGGGCCTCAGGATCTCATCACGGTATCTCTGTGAATTCAAATTGCCATTGATAAGATGCAATTGTGTTCTTTGTCCGTAGCTTATGCCTGCCCATACGATAACCCCACCGCCACCATGGGGGACTCTGTTCACAACGTTGACATCAGCAAACCGCTCGCCCACACGACGCCATACACTTTGTCTCCGGTCGTGAGGCTGGTTGAACGTACGGCCAAATTCTCTAAAACAACATTGGAGGGGGCTTACGGTAGAGAAATGAACATGAAATTCTCTGGCAACAGCTCTGGTGGACATTCCTGCAATCAGCATGCCAACTGCACACTCCCTCAAAACTTGAGACATCTGTGGCATTGTGTTGTGTGACAAAACTGCACATTTTAGAGTGGCCTTTTATTCTCCCCCAGCACAAGGTGCACCTGTGTAATGATCATGCTGTTTAATCAGATTTTTGATATGCCACACCTGTCAGGTGGATTATCTTGGCAAAGGAGAAATTCTCACTAACAGTAATGTAAACAAATTTGTGCACAAAATCTGAGAGAAATAAGCTTTTGTGCATATGGACAATTTTGGGGATCTTTTATTTCAGCTCATGAAACATGGGACCAACACTTTACATGTCGCGTTTATATTATTGTTCAGTGTATATTTAATAAATATATGCAGACACTTTTATTCAAAGTAACTTACAGTCATGCGTGCATCCGTATTTTACACGTGGGTGGTCCTGGGAATCAAACCCACTATACTGGTGTTGCAAGCACCATGCTCTACCAACTGAGCTACAGGCAGTGTTTGGGAATAGTGAATTACATGTAGTTCAACTAGTAATTTAACTACATTTTACAGTAGCTTAGTGTTAGTTGAACCTAATTCAAATCTAGGTAATCTTTTCAGTAGTCAATAACTTTTTTGCCATGTTAACCCCTCTGTTAACATATGAACCTAAATTGATCTGTTCTTCCGATTTGTATTCTATGATATATAATTTATCACGATGGAGTAGTTTGGATGTAGTGAACGACTTTTTCAAAGTTTTTCTTAAAGCACAACTCCACCACTTTTCAACCTCCTTTTCATTACCTCCAGCACAATACCAGTGTCAACATATTTTCAAAACGGAACATTTCTACGTTTTGAAGAAGTTATAAAGTTAAAAAGTTCTACCCGATGACATCATTAAAGATGAACAGTTATTTTAAAACACTATGAGATTCGCAGTGATGTGAGGAGCAAGAAA
Organism: Salvelinus namaycush; assembly: GCF_016432855.1. NCBI lineage: Eukaryota > Metazoa > Chordata > Actinopteri > Salmoniformes > Salmonidae > Salvelinus > Salvelinus namaycush. The sequence continues at coordinate 10,899,684 of NC_052324.1, read as the reverse complement.
AGACCCTCCCTTTTGCTTGAAACCCGTTGCAGCTTTTGAAAATCCCTGTTTTTACTTTTAATAATTTCTTCTTATATTTTTAAACACAGATCATAGAAATGCACTGTTTTCACATATGTAGACACTGGTTTGGTGCTGGAGATGATGAATATGAGGTTGAAAAGTGGCGGAATTGTCCTTTAAGGGTAGCTTTAGTGTAGCTTAATGTCTTCTAGTGTGAAGTAATTGGTAGCTTGGTAAACTATATTTTCAGAGTAGCTTCCCCAACAATGGCTACAGAGGAACACATCATGTAGCTTCACTTACCGGCTTCTTTCTGTCTTCTGAATTGTCCTTTTTGCCAGTATCCCTTGTACTGGGCCTGAATCCTTGATGCTGTAATATCAATGAGTAATATTACAATCTCTATGCAAATAAATAAAACCTCTTGATTTTTCTTAGTTTTCCTGTCCTTACCAAGTTTATGTTTGCAGACCTCAAAGGCATCCTCTGTGGCAAAAAGTGTCCTGGGGTGGCGGATAAATATCTTGGTTCTACAGTGAAATGGAAAGGTAACAGAGGTTTGTATGAACCAATTTAGTCAAGGAGAAATGAGTGGCCCACACTGGTTAGCTGCTCTCACCTGCCCATTTTGTACTCATCTGGTAGGTAACCTAGGTGCTGCACCAGCACTTCCACTCCTTCTGCAGCCACTCCTCTCCAATAGGGCCAGGTGGCTGGGCATAGGGGCTTGTATCTGGAGGTGGATCACACATCACCTAATTGTCCTAGACCTAGATGGATGTAGGCCTAATGCTCTACAGTATGTTGTACTGAATGTAATACCTGTGCTTGTTTGTGTTGAGACACAAGACAAATTTCCCCAAGGGGACACAATAAAAAATCTATAATAATGGACAGATAGAAATGTAAAAAAATAGGGGAGGGTTGTCAAACTTTTTTTTACTTTGGGGAGTGTTGTGTGTTTTTTTGTATTGGGCACAGGGGAGGGTAGTGCATTTTTTCCTTATGTTTGCATTCACTGTTTTGCAGATTTTACGATATCATTTTTTGTTTATAATTCCTTACACATAGTCACATTTCCTTATCTGCTTGCATGTGCCTCCACCATATCAATGTGTTTTGGTACTTCCCTTATGCACTACACTTTTCTACACTCTAACTTTTACTATACCACAGATCAGTATTCGTCTTCCAGTCTGTCATAGTGACATATGTAGTTGTAGGTGGATCATTTGTCAAGATACGCAATAGGCTAACTAGCAATCATACCACATATAAAAGAATTCAAAGCAGCATCAATTTTCAATATGAATCCACAATAACAAATAGGAATAGCTGATAGACAGTGTAGAGGCCAGCTGCATTATTGTGCATGAAAGAACAGTGATGACATGAGACACGCAGATCAGAAAGCTACCACAATGCAATGAGTAATTGTATTATTGTTTTCAAGTGTACAAAATTCTACTCTGGGCTGCAGTGAAAATATAACTTGACAAAGGCATTGATTTGAATGTTTCATTCCATTTGGATCAGTGGTGGATCTACTCTCGGCAGTTTATAAGGTTTAGAAAGACACAGTAGCAGGCCAGTCGCTGTATTTTTAATTCTGATACTGTGGATGTTGCAGATCATCAATCTCCCATGTCGTCCTATAACAATGTGGCAACATAGGTTCTAGGTGCGCGAGGAATGGCCTAACCCTTTAATATAGCCAAAATATTTACAGTATAATTTTACTTTTAAAATGTATTACCTTTTATATGTGGTATAAACATAAACATAACCATTCACAATGTTTTAATCTAATTAGGGATTAGGCTACTTCAAAAGTCTCCCATAGGCATGCAAACGTTTGTCCAAAATATAATTCCAGCATCCTCAAAATGGCTTCACATTAATCAGGTTCCATCCAACATTTTTATGCGAGTGAAGTACACTCTTAAAAAAAAACTAAAAGGCTTGAACCTAAAAGGGTTCTCCGGCTGTCCCCATAGGAGAACCCTTTTGAAGAACCCTTTTTGGTTCCAGGTAGAACCCTTTTGGTTCCAGCTAGAACCATTTTGAGTTCCATGTAAGACACTTTCCACAGAGGGTTTACATACACTTAGGTTGGAGTCATTAAAACTCGTTTTTCAACCACTCCACAAATTTCTTGTTAACAAACTATAGTTTTGGCAAGTTGGTTTGGACATCTACTTTGTGCATGACACAAGTCATTTTTCCAACAATTGTTTACAGACAGATTATTTCACTTATCATTCACTGTATCACAATTCCAGTGGTCAGAAGTTTACATACACTAAGTAGACTGTGCCTTTAAACAGCTTGGAAAATTCCAGTAAATGATGTCATGGCTTTAGAAGCTTCTGATAGGCTAATTGGCATCATTTGAGTCATTTGACGGTGTACCTGTGGATGTATTTCAAGGTCTACCTTCAAACTCAGTGCCTCTTTCCTTGACATCATGGGAAAATCTAAAGAAATCAGCCAAGACCCCAGAATAAAAATGGTATACCTCCACAAGTCTGGTTCATCCTTGGGAGCAATTTCCAGACGCCTGAAGGTACCACTTCATCTGTACAAACAATAGTACGCAAGTATAAACACCATGGGACCACGCAGCCATCATACCGCTCAGGAAGGAGACGCGTTCTGTCTCCTATAGATGAACGTACTTTGGTGCGAAAAGTGCAAATCGATCCCAGAACAACAGCAAAGAACCTTGTGAAGATGCTGGAGGAAACAGGTACAAACTTATATATATCCACAGTAAAAACGAGTCCTATATCGACATAACCTGAAAGGCCGCTCAGCAAGGAAGAAGCCACTGCTCCAAAACCGCCATAAAAAAGCCAGACTACGGTTTGCAACTGCACATGGGGACAAAGATGGTACTTTTTGGAGAAATGTCCTCTGGTCTGGTGAAACAAAAATAGAAGTGTTTGGCCATAATGACCATTGTTATGTTTGGAGGAAAAAGGGGGATGCTTGCAAGCCGAAGAACACCATCCCAACCGTGAAGCACGGGAGTGGCAGCATCATGTTGTGGGGGTGCTTTGCTGCAGGAGGGACTGGTGCACTTCACAAAATAGATGGCATCATGAGGACGGAAAATTATGTGGATATATTGAAGCAACATCTCAAGACGTCAGGAAGTTGAAGCTTGGTCACAAATGGGTCTTCCAAATGGACAATGACCCCAAGCACACTTCCAAAGTTGTGGCAAAATGGCTTAAGGACAACAAAGTCAAGGTATTGGAGCGGCCATCACAAAGCCCTGACCTCAATCCTATAGAAAATTTGTGGGCTGAACTGAAAAAGTGTGTGCGAGCAAGAAGGCCTACAAACCTGACTCAGTTACAACAGCTCTGTCAGGAGGAATGGGCCAAAATTCACCCAACTTATTGTGGGAAGCTTGTGGAAGGCTACCCAAAACATTTGACCCAAGTTAAGCAATTTAAAGGCAATGCTACCAAATACTAATTGAGTGTATGTAAACTTCTGACCCAATGGCAATGTGATGAAAGCTGAATAAAAGCTGAAATAAATCCCTCTACTATTATTATGACATTTCACATTCTTAAAATAATGTGGTGATCCTAACTGACCTAAGACAGGGAATTTATACTATGATTAAATGTCAGGAATTGTGAAACTGAGTTTAAATGTATTTGGCTAAGGTGTATGTAAACTTCTGACTTCAACTGTATATGTGATGAGATGTATAGACATTATGGGCATCATGTGGATAGAATATATAGTATATCTGAAGAATACATGTATAGACTAGTATATGTACAGAAATAGTTGAATAGGATGGACTTGACTAGAATACAGTATATACATATGAAATGGGTAAAACAGTATGTAAACATTATTAAAGTGACCAGTGTCTCATGTCTATGTACATAGGGCAGCAGCCTCTAAGGTGCACGGATTAGTAACCGGGTGGTAGAGATAGTGACTAAGTTCAGGGCAGCATACTGGGTGTAGGCTGGGTAGTGATGGCTATTTAACAGTCTGATGGCCTTGAGATAGAAGCTGTTTTTCAGTCTCTCGGGCCCAGCTTTGATGCACCTGTACTGACCTCGCCTTCTAGATGATAGCAGGCCGTGGCTCGGGTGACTGAGGTCCCTGATGATCTTCTTGGCCTTCCTTTAACACTGGGTGCTGTAGATGTCCTGAAGGGCAGTGTACTCCCGGTGATGCGTTGGGCTGACCGCACCACCCTCTGGAGAACCCTGCGGTTGCGGACAGTGCAGTTGCTGTACCAGCTGGTGATACAGCCCGACAGGATGCTCTCAATGGTGTTCAGCCTCCTTCACCACACTGTCTGTGTGGGTGGACCATTTCAGATTGTCAGTGATGCGCACACCAAGGAACTTGAAGATTTTCACCTTCTCCACTGTGGCCCCGTTGATGTGGATGGGGACGTGCTCCCTCTGCTGTCTCCTGAACTCCACGATCAGCTCCTTCATTTTGTTGATGTCAAGGGAGATGTTATTTTCCTGGCACCACTCCACCTCCCTGTAGGCTGTCTCAAGGGTTGTTGGTAATCATTCCTACCACTGTTGTGTCATCTACAAACTTGATGATTGAGTTGGAGGTGTGCGTGGCCACGCGGTCATGGGGAAACAGGGAATACAGGAGAGGGCTGAGCATGTGCCCTTGTGGGGCGCCTGTGTTGAGGATCAGCGTAGTGGGGGTTTTGCTGTCTACCTTCACCACCTGGGGGCGGCCTGTCAGGAAGTCCAGGACCCAATTCCACAGGGCGGGGTTCAGACCCAGGTCCCCGAGCTTAATGATAAGCTTGGAGGGTACTATGTTGTTGAAGGCTGAACTGTAGTCAATGAACTGCATTCTTACATAAGAATTCCTCTTATCCAGATGGGATAGGGCAGTGTGCAGTGCAATGGCGATTGCATCATCCGTGGATCTTTTGAGGTGGTATGCAAATTGCAGTGGGTCTAGGGTGTCGGGTAAGGTGGAGGTGATATGCTCTTTAACTAGCCTCTCAAAGCACTTAATGATGACAGAAGTGAGTGCTACAGGGGCGGTAGTCATTTAGTTCAGTTACCTTTGCTTTCTTCGGTACAGGAAAATGGTGGACATCTTGAAGCAAGTGGGGACAACAGACTGGGATAGGGTGAGATTGAATATGTCCGTAAACAATCCAGCCAACTGGTCTGCGCATGCTCTGAGGACGCGGCTGATGATTGATGTTTGGCTGCAGTTTGATAAATAAAAATACTTTTTGTCCATAATAATCACATCATGTAGTAGGCTAACCCGCACTGTATCTGCAAGCTGTTGGCTAGAACGCACATGCTAATAGCAGAGTGGGCACATTCGCTATACTTACGCAACATTTTTTGTGACAAAACCATCAGTATGCCTAGAGTTGAAAATGCGATGGAAACCTTGTATTTTTTATTCGGTACATGGGAATTTAACTGCAAAAGTGATTTTTATGTGCACTTCATATTTTTGCACATACTTTTATGTGTCAATTTGTCAATTTGATGGAAAATGTGCATATTGTTTTTATGCAGATTTTAGATTATTCGCATGAAATTTATCGACAATTGGATGGAAGCCTAGCTATAGTCCCCCTAACAACTCTGGCAAGTGCGCTAGTCCAGTGTCACTTTGATTATGGTTCAACAGCAGCCACAAACATCTTAAGAATTAGCTACAGAAAATAAGGACCACTATAGAAATAAGTCTCCGACTTATTGTGCAATCCCGGTCACTTTTATCATATGAAGAGAAGTTGAAGAGCGTTGAACATTTGCATCTGCTCTTTCAGAAATAATCCTTGGTTCCTGCCTGTGCTTGGTAAATATATGAGGTAAGGGGGGGGGGGGGTGTCATGAACCCCTACTTAGGACCATCTGGCAGAATGCCCAGAATATATTCTATAAATTAAGATAGGAGACGGTGCCAGATATGTATATAAGAGATCTAACGGGACTGCCCTGACAGAGCTCACTTCAGAACGGTACTTTATGCATCTAAGTTTGACTGTGACCTCTTCAGCTTGCTGTTAATAAAGAATGATTAATTTAAGATTGATGTCACGTATACTTCCTCTCCGGCCTCTAGGTCATCAGACTGCTAATTATCCCGCACACCTGTCACCATCGTCAAGCGCCCTAGCGCCTCATGACACTCACCTGGACTCCATCACCTCCCTTGATTATCTTCCCTATATCTGTCACTCCCCTTGGTTCTTCCCTCAGGTGTTATTGACTCTGTTTCATGTCGATGCGTTGTTTATGTTTCGTGTTTATTTATTAAAACACTCACTCCCTGTACTTGCTTCCCGACTCTCAGCGCACTCGTTACAGAATAACACCTCACCTAAGGGAAGCATCAAGGAGTGTTTTTTATTTAAAAAATTGTGTCAGAGTGATGACGTCGGGTCCGGGAACTGCTACAGGCTCTCATGCCTCAGTCAGATCACCAGGCTCCCCTGCCTCAGCCGGCTCGTCGGGCTTTCATGCCTCAGCCAGATCACCAGGCTCCCCTGCCTCAGCCGGCTCGTCGGGCTTTCATGCCTCAGCCAGATCGCCAGGCTCCCCTGTCTCAGCCGGCTCGTCGGGCTTTCATGCCTCAGTCAGATCACCAGGCTCCCCTGCCTCAGCCGGCTTGTCGGGCTTTCATGCCTCAGCCAGATCGCCAGGCTCCCCTGTCTCAGCCGGCTCGTCGGGCTTTCATGCCTCAGCCAGATCGCCAGGCTCCCCTGCCTCAGCCGCCTCGTCGGGAATTCATGCCTCAGCCAGATCGCCAGGCTCCCCTGTCTCAGCCGGCTCATCGGGCTTTCATGCCTTAGCCGGATCGCCAGGCTCCCCTGCTTCCAACGGCTTGTCAGGTTCTCATGCCTCAGCCGGATCGCCAGGCTCCCCTGCTTCCACCGGCTCGACAGGTTCCCGCGCCTCAGCCAGCGTGACAGGTTCCCGCTCTTTAGCAGGGGTGACCGGTCCGCTCCTATCCCCTTTGGGTTCGTCCCTTTTGTCTGCGTCCTGTGGCTGGAGCCGCACGTCGGGGTGGGGTAGTGTCACGTATACTCCCTCTTCGGTCTCTAGGTCATCAGACTGTTGATTATCCCGCACACCTGTCACCATCGTCAAGCGCCTCATGACACTCACCTGGACTCCATCACCTTTTTGATTATCTTCCCTATATCTGTCTCTCCCCTTGGTTCTTTCCTCAGGTGTTATTGACTCTGTTTCATGTTGGTGCATTGTTTGTGTTTCGTGTTAATTGTTGTGTTTATTTATTATTGCTTCCCGACTCTCAGCGCACTCGTTACAATTGACTTCAGGTGTCCCTGGTGGTAATTTCCACAGCAGTTTTATTTTTTTTACTGACAAAATCATTCAATCAATCGAAACTCTGCAGCGGCCATTTGATGACTGGAAAGAGACATCTGTTACAAAACACCAAAAAGTTCAATGACATTCAATACTGAGTAGGACTACATGGTAGGGAGGGATGTATTATCTGTTGGTCAAAATTGACATAGTCTATTTATTGTGGTGTTAACGCAAACCATGATATTGAAGTTGCCAAAGTCAGTATGCTTTGTTTAATGGCTGTGTGCTGCATTGACACAAATCTGTTGGTGGAACATTTGTTGCATATATATATAATTATAAATATGGCATCACAATGTTGAACATCTGACTTATTTTGAGTTCATTCTATGAGGGGGGATGGTGTGCAATTAATTTTACTGTACAAGAGCACGGTCATGTGAAAATATTTTTAACGTTTGGCAGGTGGATGCAATTTTTTGACCAGGCCCCTAATATCAACAGCTCATGTGAAGGCAAAATCATAGGCTGAAGTTCCTCCCTCTACAAAGTAATCAATGTGGTCTGCTAAAGCAATAAGTTCTGTTGGCCTACCTCTGCAGAAAAACGTCATAGCGGCATCGGTATGCAAAACCTGCCCGTCTGACCCGAAGGTGTTCCATCAGCCCCAGGTACTTCACTTGGTGCCGAACCACCATGTCGTCAAACTGCCCTGTTGTGTGTGTGTGTGCGAGCATGCACACAAAAGAGAGAAAGACAGAGGGAAAAAGAGAAAGAAAGAAGGAGAAATTGCTTCATAAACACAGTTGACAGGTTGTCGTTTTGCAGTTTGGAAGTGCCACCTGCTGGTGATGATATGGTGCATGTGGTGGAGGTCAGAGGGTCTCTCACCTGGCTGTTTGGACTCGTTAGATTTGAGGCAGCGCACATACCAGGGCTCCTTAGACATGAGGATGTCTGTCAGTCCCAGCAGACTGCTCTTAAACTGGCTAGCAACCTACAGAGAAACAGGCCTGGAATCAGTGTCAGTCCCAGCAGACTGCTCTTAAACTGGCTGGCAACCTACAGAGAAACAGGCCTGGAATCAGTGTCAGTCCCAGCAGACTGCTCTTAAACTGGCTAGCAACCTACAGAGAAACAGGCCTGGAATCAGTGTCAGTCCCAGCAGACTGCTCTTAAACTGGCTGGCAACCTACAGAGAAGCAGGCCTCAGATCAGTGTCAGTCCCAGCAGACTGCTCTTAAACTGGCTGGCAACCTACAGAGAAACAGGCCTCAGATCAGTTGTTGAATCCCAGCAGACTGCTCTTAAACTGGCTGGCAACCTACAGAGAAGCAGGCCTCAGATCAGTGTCAGTCCCAGCAGACTGCTCTTAAACTGGCTGGCAACCTACAGAGAAGCAGGCCTCAGATCAGTGTCAGTCCCAGCAGACTGCTCTTAAACTGGCTGGCAACCTACAGAGAAACAGGCCTCAGATCAGTGTCAGTCCCAGCAGACTGCTCTTAAACTGGCTGGCAACCTATAGAGAAACAGGCCTCAGATCAGTTGTTGAATCCCAGCAGACTGCTCTTAAAGCTGCGATCCGCATAAGGTGAAACAGCGCCACTGGTCACCCCAGGCGCACTTGTTATTTTTTTGTTTTTGAAACAGGACAGAGGAGCATCCTCCATCGTTGTAAAAAAAAAAAAAAAATCATAGAACATACTCTGTGCAATGATGTGCAATGATGTCAGAGGGAAAAAAAACGGTGTTCGTTGTTTGAAGTAACATATTTGTTGTTGTAATATCACAAACGGCTGTGGCAGTTTCACCACTACAGATTACAGCTTTAAACTGTCTGGCAAACTACAGAAAAGCAGTCCTCAGATCAGTGTCAGTCCCAGCAGACTGCTTTTACAATTTTGTGTTGTTTCAAGGGGACAATAAATAATCAAATTTAAACACAGAGCAATCTATTGCTTTTCTCAGTTATTGGTCATTCTGAAAACGGTGTGTCCCCATACAGCCATACTATATACAATATGTTATACTATTGAGGCAATGTACAAGTAAAGAAACAATGTAATCGTGACTTCAGGGGGACAGATGGGAAAGAGGTGGGAGAAAAACTTGGTGAGCTCTCACCGTCTCTGGTCGCCGCCTGCCATCCGACTCCTTTGATGCAAAGCACTCTCTGACTATGGTATTTTTAGATTGCCGCATCACCTGTGAGTAGGGAAAGGGGGGAGGGTTAAACAATAGAATTAGGAATTAAAATAACAGAATGGACATGAACCTGATGATTGGATAAAGGTCAGCCGTTTTGGTCAAGGAGGTGCCAGTGCTGTGATAAGATATTGTGTAAAATAAAGAATTTGAAGAATTGATCAGCACTGTATGTTAGCTAGCCAGTTTTAGAGGAATGATTCCATACATTTTTTTTATTAACTGCCAATATGCCAACATTCCATTCGAACAATGCAGTCAATCCTCAGCTGAAATCAGTTGATGATAGGACTTAGACAAGTTGTAAATGCAACAAGTAATGATATTGTATCATATAAAAGCACAAATGTAGTCATTTATGGTCTGTTTACATATATACATAGAGGCTATTTATACAGTACATTTGTATAATACCCATATAAACTGTATTTATAATTATATTACAATATTTTAGATTGACAATAATTATATTACACAATTTCTGATATATCACATGCCTTACTTTCATTTTCCTGCATAAGTAAAATCAGGATTATGCCTCTCCTGCCATTTATTCCAATTAGACTAGTTTGGATTTCTCCCTGACCAATATGGCTGCCATTTTCCTCTCATTCTGGAACTTTGAGGGTTTATGACATAGCCCCTCTAGTAATTTAATAGGATCTCTATGGGATAAATACACACACACACACACACACACACACACACACACACACACACACACACACACACACACACACACACACACACACACACACACACACACACACACACACACACACACACACCAAGTGTATACTCAAGACCCATTGGCCAAATTCACTGCATTCCCCTCCTCCTCTATTATTTAAGTCTACAGGAGAGTAAATAATTAAGGAACCAATTGAAGAGTCCCTTCCTCTCTTCCCCGTCTCACATAATACATGAGTAGAAACCTGCAGACTCACATCTTTGATGTTTCTGTATAACAGGTCATTGTTTTTGTTGAGGAACCCTGGGATGACACAAACAACAACAATAACCACATGTGAGAGAGTGTCCTGAGTGGGAAGGGACACGTGAGAGTGGCAGTGAGATCTAGTAGTAGGACATGTAGGGACATTGAGGAGCAGAGTAATGCCACCACTGGGCCTGAGACCATGGTTTCCCTTACCCACAACGCAGTAGGTGACCTCCCCGGCGTAATGCAGAAGGCGAAAGTCGTCTCTCTCCAGCGTCTTACGTGTCTTCTTGTCAGCCAGCTTGTGCCTGCAGTCAATGGGATGGAGAGAGGGATGAAGAGTGAGAGGAATTTAAGGACAGAGCCTTAGCTCATTGTGTCGACTCACAGGGTGGGACAATAACAGGTCTATCAGCAAAATGTTTAAGGCTTTGGGCTTAAGTGATAAGGGAGGTTGACTTAAGTGATAAAGTTACACCATTGTATATCCTTGAGAAGGGTTGTGCGTGGTCAACATGTACATATGCAGGACTGTGGGGCCGGGAGAGAGGGGAGGTAGCTACACTCACGTGACGAAATGAGGGTGACTGTCTAATTTTTCCTCAAGCCTCTCCAGAAACGTGAGGTCAGTGGCCTCTCCAGGCCTCAGGCACTCTTCATCCTGAGAAAGTAACAGGATTATCACCGCTCGCCATTTCATTTCAGCCTATGTCCTTTCCAAGACCAATAGGATGCATCATGTTACTGTATGGGTTCAGTCTTATGGGCGTCCAGAATGGCACCCTATTCCGTATGTAGTGCACTTCTTTTGCCCAGAGCCCTATGGGCCCTGATCAAACGTAGTGCACTAGATAGGGAATAGGATGCTGTTTGTGTGTCCTCACTAGCACTGAGATGATGCCCCTGTGTTTCTCCTCCACTAGGTCACAGATAATCTTGTTGTTGAAGAACTGGACAGGCTCCCACTGAAGAGGAAAGGAAGTAGGTGATAGGAAAACATGGGTAAGTGAGGGGAATACTACCCGAGTCAAACTCAACAGAAACATACACAACCCACTGGGCACACCACGTCATTTCAACGTTGACAATTGGGAAATATTTGGTTGTTACGTGATCAATGAGATTACAACATCAAAAAGACAGCCGAAAGTTTGTTGAATTCCCAATGTGTTATCACTATGCTTTCAACCATCTAAAAAACGACCAAATTCCTATGGAAAATCAATGTAAAAAATGTTGGTTAGGTTGTCACCTAACTTTTTTATCACTGTGCTTTCAAACATTTAAAAGCGCTAACACTTCATTTTCAGAGGTCCTTATTACAGTGTAATTACATGTGTATTTACAATGTAACATACGGAAGTCCAGAAAGGATACATGAATAAATAAATAAATTCCTTCATTATGTCGAGATCACAACTTATTTATCTCATGATCGTGACATTAAAAAAGTTGTTTTGTCAAGATCACAAAATAAACTCTATAAATAGGAGTGTGGACATATTGATGATGGATTGACAATAATACTATGGCTGAAGCGGCAGAGCCCACAATGGATCAGCGCATACGTTTTTATTGATTGCTACGCTAAGCAATGGTACCTTTCATGCTAACACCATGCTTTCATTTGTGTTTGGAGTTCATTATCAGTTTCTAAGTTAGAATGTTAGCAAGCTAAATGTCCCTTATCTTGAGTTAAAAGCTCGTGGAGCATCTAAGCCCTCATGAGGCATTTAAGTCCTGAATGATGCATATCAGGCTGTGTGCCACCCCCAAGACAACAGCCGATCTCATGCAAGCAACAACGCAGCTAACTTGGCTAGTCTTGTGAGTGAGCTAGCTAGCTAGCTAGGTAGTCTTGTTAGCTAGCTAGCTTTTTATCTGTGCTGGTTGTTAGTTTGACTACCTAGCTCACAAAACTAGCCAAGTTAGCTGTGTTGTTCCTTGCATGCGATTGGCTGTGGTCTTGGGGGTGACATTCAGACTGGGAGACAGTGCTGCCTGTCAGGCATCTCTCTGATTTGGATCTCACGTAAATACCTACACGTACGCTACGGTCACAAGACACATGCCTCCTTATTGTCCCTAGAATTTCTAAGCAAACAGCTGGAGGCAGGGCTTTCTCCTATAGAGCTCAATTTTTATGGAATGGTCTGCCTATCCATGTGAGAGACGCAAACTCTGTCTCGACCTTTATGTCTTTACTGAAGACTCATCTCTTCAGTAGGTCCTATGATTGAGTGTAGTCTGGCCCAGGGGTTGCATTACCCTTCCTAACAGCCTGGCCTTCATTTGAAAGCGTATGGAATGATTCAATATCACTATATCATGGAATGTTGTTGAAAGCATTTTTGGGAAAAGAAATGTATTCAATTCTTGAATAGCTTTTCTTACTTTGATAAAAATAGGAGTAGTCTTTTGTAGTTGGGAATAGTAATCTCCAGGTGTCCTGTAAATTATTTGTAGAGATGGAATTTTTCAGCCTCTTTGGAGGTCCCTTGAATGTGCCTTTTTTATTGCTACGTCTGCCAATCTTATCGAATGTACGTTATGCTTTAGATCACCTGCTAAAATAATAGTTCCTGTCTGGATTTGATCTGATATAGCTTGAATTCTATCAACAACAAAAAAAGATTTGCCCCTGGTGTGATATACAATGGAAATAATGTGTATTTTTCACCATATCAGGTACAATTCAATGTTAGAAAAATGGCCTTCTTGGTCTTTGTGTTGGGATATACGGGAAAAGTACCTATTCTTATTTATCAGGATGCCTACACCTCTGCTGTTACTACAGTAGGTGGCAGCATAGGCCTCTCCAACCCAGCTCCTCTTTAAATATTGCATTTCTCCTTTTTTTAAATGTAACATTTGCAGGAAAACCACATCTTCTGACAATCACTTTGAGTGTATATGAACAATAGGCTTCTCTTTTTTTTTGGAGCCCGTGCACATTCCATGCAATAAGTTGTTGGTCCTGTATAAAATCAAATTGAACCTTCTTTGTCTGTTCCGTCTATCATTAAAGAACCAGGTAAAACATTTTAGCAGACATATCATATGAGGGTGGTGGGCATTCCATGGTATGGGAGAGTTAAAGTATGAACACATAGTTATTGTATACATTACATACATAAAGCATGTGAGCATGTGGGCTGAGTGGACATTTAACAGAAAACGTACAAAAAACATAATGCAACGTACTTCTTTGTAATTTGAGGCACTATGCCTTTTTAGGGCTTTTAAGATCCAACTCCTCTGTACCAAAAGTTTGTGGATTATGTCATTGTACATACAGTACCAGTCAAAAGTTTGGACACACCTACTCATTCAAGGGTTTTTCTTCATTTTTTGTATTTTCTACATTGTAAAATAATAGTGAAGACATCAAAACTATGAAATAACACATATGGAATCATGTAGTAACCAAAAAGGTGTTTAAAAAATCCAAATAGATTTGAGATTCTTCAAAGTAGCCACCCTTTGCCTTGATAACAGCTTTGCACACTCCTGGAATTCTCTCAAACAGCTTCATGAGATAGTTACCTGGAATGCTTTTCAATTAACAGGTGTGCCTTGTTAAAAGTTCATTTGTGGAATTTCTTTCCTTCTTAATGCGTTTGAGCCAATCAGTTGTGTTGTGACAAGGTAGGGGTGGTATACAGAAGATAGCTCTATTTGGTAAAAGACCAAGTCCATATTATGGCAAGAACAGCTCAAATAAGCAAAGAGAAATGACAGTCCATCATCACTTTAAGACATGAAGGTTAGTCAATCCAGAAAATGTCAAGAACTTTGAAAGTTTCTTCAAGTGCAGTCACAAAAACCATCAAGTGCTATGATGAAACTGGCTCTCATGAGGACCACCACAGGAAAAGAAGACCCAGAGTTACCTCTGCTGCAGAGGATAAGTTCATTAGAGTTAACTGTACCTCAGAAATTGCAGCCCAAATAAATGCTTCACAGAGTTCAAGTAACAGACACATCTCAACATCAACTGTTCAGAGGAGACTGCGTGAATCAGGCCTCCCTCGGACAGAGCCCCGCTCCACTCTCACCAATAACCACCATCTGAGCTATAAAGACAAACAAGGAATAATAATTACTCAACATCTCCTAATCTGTCCAGAACTCTTATTCATTTTACATCAGGTTTGCAAAAAAATTAAAATATGTATACATTGTTGCATCGTTAAATCCTTATTTTTCTCTCTCCCAAGCCAAACCCATCCCTCTCTACCTCACTCTCCCTGTTTTCTAGTCCCTTTACCCCACCCAAGGCATGCTTGTACCAACCTCCCATCCTTACCCACCCAAGCCAAGCTTGTCCCAACCTTCCATCCTTGCCCACCCAAGCCATGCTTGTCCCTACCTCCCATCCTTGCCCATCCTTACCCATCCAAGCCAAGCTTGTCCCAACCTCTCATCTTTTCCCACCCTCCCTACCTCTCAGCCACACTTACACCCATCCATCCATCGACTTATTCATCCATTCTCCATCATTCCTGCCCAACATATACCCTATGGATCCACACACCCATTCTCTCCCACCCTCTTACACATTCATATTCACCATCCCTCACCTCTTCCCTCAAACTCCCATTTATATACACAAACACACAAACGCACACACACATCCATAGAACAGTTATTGAAATACATGTCCCCCTTGTATTTTCAGTGTCCATGTAGCCCATTGGCATCGGCTACTTCTATTGTTACTTCATGGAGAAGAACGGTTATTTGGGGAGTAGAGTATACAGCCGTGGCCAAAACTTTTGAGAATGACACAAATATTAATTTCCACAAAGTTTGCTGCTTCAGTGTCTTTAGATATTTTTGTCAGATGTTACTATGGAATACTGAAGTATAATTACAAGCATTTCATAAGTGTCAAAGGCTTTTATTGACAATTACATGAATTTGATGCAAAGAGTCAATATTTGCAGTGTTGACCCTTCTTTTTCAAGACCTCTGCAATCCGCCCTGGCATGCTGTCAATTAATTTCTGGGCCACATCCTGACTGATGGCAGCCCATTCTTGCATAATCAATGCTTGGAGTTTGTCAGAATTTGTGGGTTTTTGTTTGTCCACCCGCCTCTTGAGGATTGACCACAAGTTCTCAATGGGATTAAGGTCTGGGGAGTTTCCTGGCCATGGACCCAAAATATCGATGTTTTGTTCCCCGAGCCACTTAGTTATCACTTTTGCCTTATGGCAAGGTGCTCCATCATGCTGGAAAAGGCATTGTTCATCACCAAACTGTTCCTGGATGGTTGGGAGAAGTTGCTTTTGGAGGATGTATTGGTACCATTCTTTATTCATGGCTATGTTCTTAGGCAAAATTGTGAGTGAGCCCACTCCCTTGGTTGAGAAGCAACCCCACACATGAATGGTCTCAGGATGCTTTAATGTTGGCATGACACAGGACTTATGGTAGCGCTCACCTTGTCTTCTTCGGACAAGCTTTGTTCCGGATGCCCCTAACAATCGGAAAGGGGATTCATCAGAGAAAATGACTTTACCCCAGTCCTCAGCAGTCCAATCCCTGTACATTTTGCAGAATATCAGTCTGTCCCTGATGTTTTTCCTGGAGAGAAGTGGCTTCTTTGCTGCCCTTCTTGACACCAGGCCATCCTCCAAAAGTATTCGCCTCACTGTGCGTGCAGATGCACTCACACCTGCCTGCTGCCATTCCTGAGCAAGCTTTGTACTGGTGGTGCCCCGATCCCGCAGCTGAATCAACTTTAGGAGCCGGTCCTGGCCCTTGCTGGACTTTCTTGGGCGCCCTGAAGCCTTCTTCACAACAATTGAACCGCTCTCCTTGAAGTTCTTGATGATCCAATAAATGGTTGATTTAGGTGCAATCTTACTGGCAGCAATATCCTTGCCTGTGAAGCCCTTTTTGTGCAAAGCAATGATGACGGCACGTGTTTCCTTGCAGGTAACAGTGATTGACAGAGGAAGAACAATGATTCCAAGCACCACCCTCCTTTTGAAGCTTCCAGTCTGTTATTTGAACTCAATCAGCATGACAGAGTGATCTCCAGCCTTGTCATCGTCAACACTCACACCTGTGTTAACGAGAGAAACCCGACATGATTCTCACTGGTCCTTTTGTGGCAGGGCTGAAATGCAGTGGAAATGTTTTTTGGGAGATTCAGTTCATTTGCATGGCAAATAGGGACTTTGCAATGAATTGCAATTCATCTGATCACTCTTCATAACATTCTGGAGTATATACAAATTGCCATCATACAAACTGAGGCAGCAGACTTTGTGAAAATTAATATTTGTGTCATTCTCAAAACTTTTGGCCACGACTGTAGATTGTATTGGGGGGAGGGGGAAAGGATATGGTCTCAATGTACAATAAGCTGGTCTTAGGCATCCCTGTATGTAGCCTAGTGCACTCATTGTTTTTTCCTACTTCGTCCGCTTCTCGGAGCAGGGGGCTCTTCTCCTTCAACTGGGAAGGTTTCTTGTAACTAGGGCTTCATTGGCACTTGTGAATTCCATCCTTTGCGTTCCCTTCCATACCAACTGCACTGCTGGGAACAGAGCTGAGGCTTGATCCCCTTTTCCTCCAGTGACTGTCTGATCGGAATGTATTCCTGGCGTCTCTCTTTCAGCTTAGCAGACAGGTCCTGGACGAATCGAATGGGGGATTTTGATCTCCTTTCCCCCCTGTGACCTCAGAATGCTTATTTTGGTTTGATAGTTCCACAGTTTGAAGATTACCATGCTTGGGTATTTAGCGTTATTTTGTTTCATGCCGATCCTGTGGCATCGTTCCAGATCTTCTGGTGATATAGCCACGTGAAGTTCCTCTGATATCAGTTTGACCACATAGCTGGAATGGTCACCTTTTTCCTCGTCTTCCGGTAAGGACAATACTCTCATGTTGTTTCGTCTAATTCTATTTTCTTGCTGGTCCAATTCATCTTCTAATGTTTGCAACTTTGTTTCCAAAAGACACATTTTGTTATCTTGTTCATTCATTCAAATGCCTTGTTTGTGCGTGTCTGACACGATAGACTCTACTTTCTTTTCGAGCAAATCTACTTTTGTAATAACAAATTGTAGAAGTTGTTTGGATTCGTGTCACCGCTCCGTTTTACCAACTGATTGGTTCGCTGTTGTACATAACTTATCACTCATGCTTTCCCAGTTGCTTGGGGATATGTTGATTTAGAGATTTTAGAGGCTTACTGTAAACTTTGTTGTCTGGTTTCTACATATAGCCACAGTTTTGTTGGTACAAACGGAACTACTCACTCCCCATGCGTCCTATCATTACTTGCTATTTTGGGCAAATCAAGTACAACACTGAGTACCACTCTTCATATTTTCAAGCACAGTGGTGGCTGCATCATGTTATGAATATGCTCGTCATTGGCAAGTACTTGGGAGTTTTTTGTTGTTGATAAAAATAAATCCTAGAGGAAAACCTGGTTCAGTCTGCTTTCCAACAGACACTGGGAGACGAATTCATCTTTCACCAGGACAATAACCTAAAACTCAAGGCCAAATACACACTGGAGTAGCTTACCATTGGAGTTTCGTCCACTTTGACATTACAGTTTTTTATTTAGATTGTTGAGAAAAAAAAAGAAGAATTTAATACATTTTAATCCCAATTTGTAACACAACAAAATTTGGCAAACATCAAGGGGTATTGTAACGATTCTCTACTTCGTCCTCCTCCTCAGACGAGGAGAGGCGAGACGGATCAGATGACCAATATGCAGCGTGGTAGTTTGACATTATATTTATTTAACAAGACAAAAAACGAACTATACTTGAATATAAACAAAATAACAAAACCGATGTAGACAGACCTGGACGTAAGAACTTACATGAAACGAAGAACGCACGAACAGGAAAAATGACTACACAAAACGAACGAACGGACAAACAAACCGAAACAGTCCCGTGTGGCGCAACATAGACACAGACACAGGAGACAACCACCCACAACAATCAATGTGAAAACACCTACCTTAATATGGCTCTCAATCAGAGGAAATGAAAACCACCTGCCTCTAATTGAGAACCATATCAGGTCACCCTTTAACAAACATAGAAACACATAACATAGACTACCCACCCAAACTCACGCCCTGACCGTCAAACACATACAAAATAACAGAAAACGGGTCAGGAACGTGACAGGTATGAATACTTTCTGAAGGCACTGTCTTTTTTAAATTAACTTGTAGAATTCCACTTGAAATCAACCAAAGCTAGTTGTAGAAGGATCAACTCTCCAGTAGGAGTTGCTGCTCAGTATAGTTTGTTTTCTTATAGTGGATATTACGTTGAAGATCTGACGTTGTTTTAAATGTACAAATTCAACACATTTTATGAAAGGTTTGTCTGTGTTGAAAATTGGTTATCACGATGACATAATCCTGTGGGTGAAATTTCACCTTCAAAACAACAGTTGAAACTGCAGCAGGTTGATGACTTTAAAAAAAAATCCTATGTATTTTCCTCGTAAATTCCACGTCACAATAAGTTGACAAATGATGATGAAACAACATTGATTTATCCAGTTTGTTCCCAGTGGGAAGGCATTGCATGATTCAACAATAACTATAATGCCAAAGTAATACTTAGACAAGGTAAAAATGCCACATTACACGTGTTGACGAAACAGAACCGAATAGAACCTAAAAGAATAGAATAGACAAATATCGACGTGTGAGTAAATTACGTTTACCCCAATGCTCTCTGCTTCGTACTCCTCCTGCTCCGACTTCAAGGTCAGCTGGATGAAAAGCTGCTGCAGTTTCTCGTTGCAGTAGTTTATACAGAACTGTTCAAAACTGGAATTGACAGAAAACATATTTCAATTGAAGTGCGCATTAAAATGTAGCCCAGTAGTTTTCTACAATGTATTGCACAACTTAGTTCCACCTACCTGTTGACATAGAAAACTTCAAAGCCATATATGTCTAGGAGACCAATTACTGTCTTCCTTGACGAGTCCTGTCAAAAAGATTTCAGGAAACTGTGGTCGTTCACACGGATCACCAATGCTCCTGTTTTATCTTGACATGTGCTTTTCACTTACTGTATCTGCTAACCTTATTTTCCATGGAGTCGTTGATTTTATTGACCAGCCAGGTGAAGGTGCGTCCATAGATGGCTTTGGCGAGGGCATCTCTGGCATAGATGGCATGGTCCACTGTGAATGGGCTGAGCACCTGGATGTTGATGAAAAAGAAGGCACACATTAACAACTACCTGACAAGTGAGTTAAGTTAGAAATGTCTATTATTAGTGAGTGTAGTCCCTGCCTTCTCTCTTGACATTAATTTATTCATTTAGTCATTCACCACCCCTCTTCTCATTCTCACCTCATCCGTTTTGGCCTCAATCTTCCTGGATGTCAGCCCCTCCTGCAGCACTTGAACATTGACGCCCAGCAACTGCAGATGATCACACACAACACAAAGTCTGCAAAGCATTGGCATGGTGTTGTTGTGGAGTGTCTAATGACTAACAAGGCTTACTGTTGAAACCCAGCGGAGCTCAGCGCTGTTGCTCAACGTGGCGTAGCCTTTGCTGTCAGGCTCAAACTGCACGTTCCCTAAGTGGAGGACGCTTGCTATGACCCCTAACAGGTGCTGTGGAGAATGGAGACGTGGGGGTTAGGGTTAGGGTTGAGGTGGTGGCCAGCGTAGTAGTAAAGCAAAACGATGTACAGCGCAGTAGCGCACAGTATAGCACAATAAGCAATTGAATGAATGTCATCACAAAAGCTGTTTCCACAAGCAGTGTGACAGCAACTCACTTGTATGTCACTCTCATCAAAGTCGATGACGGACAGGGCGTTTCTCACTGTCTTCCAGTCATTCTTGTCATTGATTGAGGTCACGTTGGCACACTCGCCCTTTTTGAGAGAGGGAGTCAACATTATAGTGGCACCCATGCATGGCACCCACCAGTTGGCCTAGCTCTGGCTAGCCCGTCAGCGGACTACAGTGGTTGCCCATGCATGCACCAGTTAGCCTAGTCCGAGCTAGCACATCAGTTGACCACAGTGGTAGCCCATACTTGCACCAGGTAGCTGTAGTGCTGGCAGTTGCTCTCGAGGCCTAGCTGATGCAGCAGGTCCTCCTCTCCTCCCTTCACCAGCTGATAGAAGATGTGGAAGTTCCTCTCTCCGTGGTTCTGGTGGACCACTCTGGACTTCTCCAGCAGGTAGCTCAGGATGTGCCCCCCCACTGCATCCCCCTGAGAGTGCCAGATATGTGACAATGATTAATGATCCAATTAGCCTCAGCACAACTGCTTACCAGACCTGGACCTGTATTGACAAATCGTCTCAGAGTAGGAGTGCTGATCGAGATCAGGTCACCCCTCTTATTCAATATAATGGCAAAACTGATCCTAGATCAGTACTCCTACTCTAACAAGCTTTGTGAATATGGGCCCTGGGTTGAAGTAGTGGTGGTATTCTTTTTTGTCTTTTGAGCCTGTGATTGAGCTTATCTGGAGTGTCAGATGGGTGGGGATTGCAATTTTTCTCCATTGCGCAAT
Organism: Salvelinus namaycush; assembly: GCF_016432855.1. NCBI lineage: Eukaryota > Metazoa > Chordata > Actinopteri > Salmoniformes > Salmonidae > Salvelinus > Salvelinus namaycush. The sequence goes on along the minus strand of NC_052324.1, from coordinate 10,878,662 downwards.
AAAGCGCAGCAAAAATATTTGAAAGAAACAATACCCTGGTATGTCTCCTGCTTACTTTAAGAACATAAGCCCATAGCCTCCATCCATCCTTACCTGGATGTCAAACTGGATATCCATGTACTTCCCGAAGCGGCTAGAGTTGTCATTCTTTAGTGTTTTGGAGTTGCCGAAAGCCTGAGGAGGAAACACAAAGGTGTTAGTCACTGAGAGGTTAACTAAAAAACATTTAAAAAAATTATTAGGCAAGTCAGTTAAGAACAAATTATTATTTTCAATGACGGCCTAGGAACAGGGGGTTAACGCCTTGTTCAGGGGCAGAACGACAGATTTTTACCTTGTCAGCACGGGGATTGGATCTGGCAACCTTTCGGTTACAAGTCCAACGCTCTAACCACTAGGCTACCTGTCACCCCAAACTAAACTATGTAATCCAGGGTGTGTGATAGCCTGGTCCCAGATCTGTTTGTACTATATAGCCATGATGGCAATGACCACAGCACAGCACAACGGCGAGACAACACAAACAGATTTGGGACAAGATCTGACCAGATGTGTGATAACAGTGAATGATGGGAACTGTCCGATCAGACCTCCAGCACAGGGTTGGACAACAGCATCCGGTCCCTGGCGCTGTCCAGTAGGGTGGTACTGGGGCAGCTAACAGCGTAGTACTGCAGGATCTTCTTGGAAGCCTCGGTCTTGCCGGCACCACTCTCCCCAGAGATGAGGATGAAGTGGTTGTTGGCCTCAGTCAGCATGGTATGGTAGGCGTTGTCCGCCAGGGCAAAACTACGGAAATATAGTGTGTCTAGTGAAATGTATATTCACATTCCAGATTTCAAATTTCTTCAACGATGCAATGATGGTATATGCTGCTCCCATGCTTTAGGCCTGGATCCACCTCTGGTATTTTGTCAGACAGCCGTATAAACACTGTGTACATGTTGTATATGGAGGATTCTACAGAAGTGGTGCAAATTGCAGTCCCCCCCCCCCCCCCCCCCCCCCAAAAAAAAACGATTTAACAAAACAGTTAAGTCTCCAAATGTCGGACATTTATTTGCATCATGATGCATTCTAATTCAATTCAAGGCAATAATAAACATATTATTAACATAATATAGTACAAAGTCGTTGTTTATACACCTATTTACATTGAGAGGTGGTTGTCCCAAACCCTGGCTCCTGTACTTCATGTTTGAAGATGAAGCTATTAATGATTTAAAATTTGTATTAACACTTTTACTTCAGTAGAACATATTGAGTTGTTATTTTATTACATTGAAACATACTGATCTAATAAGTAGTTTTGTTCATTTTTAAACATCATTGTCAAAGAAATGCAGCCCCACCGAAACACACATTAAAATAGTGTAAACGGAATGTGCCTTAAGCCACACCCCTACAAATATGGTGAGTAGTCTGCCTGCCAATATTTTGGAGAAGATTAGTGAGCAAGTTGGTAAATCTTTATGTATTTTTTTAAAAGTGTCACTACCAAACACCTATAGAAATATGTCATGTATGGTTTGCTGGGATGTACATCTGTCCTGATGAAAGATAGCCAGCCATATGTTAGCTATGGGTATTCCTCGTGTACATGTGTTTTGTTCTAGTAGAAATAAATCTATAACATGTACTGTACTATCTTGTAATTCATCTGATATTATGACATCCAGTGACCCTTTTGGGTACTTTAGAATACAACATTACCTCTAGCTCGCTGTGTGGCCTTATCTGTCCCACTATCTTTTAATTAAAGCTCAGCTATAATTTAAATAAATTAGCATCTGACTGGAAATGTGCAGAGACTTTTTCCTGTTTCTTAAGCTACTGGTATTCCAAAATAAGTCAAAAAAGAGGACCACCATGTGGGTAGTGGGCAAGTGCACACTTCAGGAAAAAGTGTCAAGTATTGAGATGCATAGCCAGCGGGGGGATTCCATTCTTCGAAGAGCCCAAACATTGATTTCTATTATGTGATATACTGCACTGTGCTCTAATGTATTCTACTGTACTCGGCTCTACTGTACTGTACTCGACTCTACTGTACTGTGTTCTTCTCTACTGTACTGTAGCCTACTCTGCTGTACTCTACTATACTATGTTCTACTATACTGTACTGTACCCTACTGTACTCTACTGTACTGTACTTGAGTTTACTCTAATTTACTTTCTTACAATTGAAGAAAGTGCCCATGGACCCTTGATTTATTGGTCTTCGTGTTGAAACCACTCAAGACCACATACATTTGTTTTTTAACTTGTAATGGTCTCAACTCACTTGGTCTGGGTCTGGATCTTGGGACTAATGTTTTGGTATACATTTTGGTCTTGGCTTCTGGATATTACTTTAGTCTTTGGTTTACAAACCATAGGCATCCCAATTTGAAGAAGACAATGGTCTCTGATCATCGGCTGATCACTCCCAAGCCATAGGAATTTCCACCCAGTAGATTACTTTTAAATGGTGGAAGCCCTCAATTTGCAATGTCTATACTAAAATGTGTTATATCCATCTACAGTCCTCCATTTATCTGACTGACACTTGACACTGAAACACCTGTTATTTTGCAAAAATAAAGACAGGTAAAGACAGATAAACATCTAACAACATAATTAATTAGATGCATAAGTAATTCAATCAATCAACAAGTTTCAGATTCATAAAATCAACATTAAACATTTTAAAGACAACAATAAAAATCATATTTCTGTAAATTCTATTTAAAGGTTTTGAAAATCTGTTTAAAAAGTATGTTTTCACTATTTTGTAAATTTGTTATGTAAATAACATTTCTAAAAATGTCTCTGTAATAGAAGGTTTATACAACTGATCACTACTGTGCATGGTTCTCCCTTCATTGCAGATTTGTCATTATGTTTCGGTAGTGACAAATTTTGTGGGGTGGTATGGAATTCAGGTAAATATTTCAAATATGCAATACAAACAAAGTGTGTGAGTAGTATGTATGTCTACCTGACATAAGTTGGAAGATGTGTAGGAATAGGATACAAATTTGGAAAAAAAATCAGCCCCCAATTTCTACCACTTCTTTAGAATGACCAGTATACCATGTGTGGGTTTATCCAGTGGTTTGGCATATCCTCTCACAACTGACAATCAAAAAGATTTGCAAACAGACATGCAAAAACACACACACACACACACATTGGCATGCTAATTATATGACACTCACATATGCGGTGGAAGCTCAAAAAAGTTGACGCCCATGTATATATCCATCTGTTTTTTACTGTAGATGTTCAACTCTTTGTAGGGGTTCACAGACACTAGCAGAGTGCCTATATAGGTCTTCATGTGAAGAAAAACCTGGTTAATATCTGTAAGTTGATAGTTGTACATTCGCTAAATGTTTCCCAGAATGTTGCTGATTATATATCTTTCCTTCAACTATTGCAACAAATAGAGTCGGCAAGTGGTGTCGTTATACATCATGATATGTATGTTATGAAATGTTGGTACTAAGTCGACCTCTTCCAAACTCACATAGATTAGGTCCTCAATGAAGCGTTTCTTCAGGTTGTCTAGGAAAGCAGTCTCGCTGGTGTGGGCGTCCAGCAGGACAAAGTCCTGGATCCCCACGCGGTCCCGTGCGGTCAGAGCCCCCTCCATGTCCAGCTGACCCTGGGCACACCCCTACAGGCAAGCACACGGCAATAACACTTGATTTGAAGGGTACCTACATAAGGACTGGAAGAATGAAGAAGATAAGCGTTTTATAAATGTATTATTGTACTGCTTATGAATGCATTTTATGGATGTTTTTATGTAGTTATACATTATTTTTTACAGGCATCCAAACAAAAGTGGATGGATAAGAAGGATGAATTTAAGATGCTATACAAAACTTGAATATTGTCCATAAATTAATTGGACAGAACGAGGCACACCTCTCCACTCCATGAGCAAAATCTAAAACTAAAACTAAGGATTTGTGTGCTTTCATGAGATAAGAAATGGATTAATATTATAGCATATGTATATCATGTGTACTGTATAACCATACAGCCAACATTTGATGTAAACAATTAGCAGCTACACCTCCATATTGTATATTTAAGTCAAGTTGCAGAGGGGTCCTTGGTTACCCAGCGGAGGTGTGAAATCAGCAGAAAAAGCTAAGTTAGCTGTTAGCTCTATTGAAACGAGGGCTCTGTGTGTCTCATGGGGCTTTGAAGCAGAGCCCTCTGATTGTGCAGAGGTAGTCTACAGACAGAAGCTAATGACTGCTACAGAGCACATAGTACGGAGGCGTCGGCCAGCGGCCCGTAAACCACCACCCTCACCCTGTGCAAATGGAACAGGGGAACGACAAAACAGCGGCACATTTGAGAAAGCAGAGTGGGAAAAATTCCACCAATCTGTTTTGCATTCTCAACACCAACACTTGGTCCAAAGGTTTTTTTCCCAGCTTTTTTTTTTTTTCTCCTTCTTTGGAAGGCAGAAATCCTTTGATTCTCAGCTCTCATTTAAACATTTTAAAAAGATAATCCATTGGATGTAATTGACACAAAGCCCTTAGTCCCCCACCCCCAAGTCCCCCTTCCTATTCCATAGCCCTCATTACTTCTGAGAAAGGCCAAGTGTTTTTGTCCTGTAAATACCACAGAGCAGAGACAAAAATAAGGTTTTTAAAATGCAGTCTACAATCCATTACATATATTCCCCCAGCATATCCATTCAGTAATTATTCATTAGAAAACATTTAATGTCACAATCAATTTCATGCTGGCCAGTCAAAGCACAATAGAGAAGATTTGCCCTATGTTTGGGTGAGAAGGGGGGTCGATTGGACAGAGGAAGGGTGAGGGCAAAGGAGGGAGGGAATGAGGGAGAGGGGGCAGTATTTGTCTGATCTGAGAACCCTCTGAAATGGGGCCGTCTTGAGACAACGGGGCAGACTAAATAGTGCAGTAACGGTCTGTGTCCCGCTGTTTGCTGTGACACTCATTTAGTGTGCCCTGGGGGCGGACAATAGGGGCTTGTTCCAAGCAATCCTGTGCTGCAATTTGGACTTCATTACTCTCCTCACATGGGGCCTCATGGATGGAGGGGGGCTGGTCGGATGAGAGCCCCCCCCCCCCCATTAACCCACCCCCCAATCCCACCCCCTCTTCTTAACAATAACCCTCACCAACCCCCTCTCAGCATTCTCCCCCCACTTTAAGCCAATGAGACAGGTGAACAATATCATTGAAGGCACCCCATTTGAGACGTCAAAATCAATCTACTAATATGATGGTAGCGGTGTTGGCTGTGTGGGGTATTTGTGACACCCCATTCCTTCATGGGAACAAGCATCTCTCAAGGCAGTGCAAACAGATGATGTGCAACGCTCAGAGACAGGGGGGATTTTGGAGTCTACCGTACAGCTCCATAACAGATCATATGGACAGTGGTAAATACAACTGTTAATACAACTACCTTGATGCACAATTCCTGTATTTGGAGAGTGGCCACAGTAAACCAATAACTGTGTACAAGACACTGGATCTGTGAGGTAACTGTATTGGAGACAGACTTAACACAGTATAACATAATTCAATGGACATATATATTTTCCATGTGTCTCTCCATTTAGGCTATACAGAATTTATAGACCGATAAAAGTGACTCATTGTCAGATCAGGGGACCAATTGTCTTTTAAAAACAATGATATTTTCTATTGTCATGTGCACTGGATAGGTGAAGTGAAACGTGTTGTTATATCAGGGTCAGCCATAGTAGTGCGACGCCCCTGGAGCAAATTAGGCTTAAGTGCCTTGATGAAGGGCACATCGCCAGATATTTCACCTCAGGTATTTCGAACCAGCGACCTTAGCAGTTACTGGCCTGATGCTCTAACCGCTAGGCTAGCTGCAGCCCGCCCAATGAAAATGTAAATGAATGAATTAAGAGATGCCCCTTCGTCTCGGTCTAGAGTGTCAAACAACGTCACCTGAGACGGTGTTGACCTCATCTCGCCCCCCTTGAGAGATAACTGCAGGAGGGGAAAACAAATTAGCAAGACCCAGTGAAAAATAGGTCAAAAACATTAGGCACCAAATGGAAGAAAATGGAATGAAACGGAGGGACTACGAAACACTAATGTTTGTTTTCTGTTGCAAAAAATGTTCAAACGTTTTCCATTGCGTGCCCTAATGTACAGGACCATAAGGAGATACTCAACTCCACGGCAGTCGGCTCCTCAGCCAGGAAACAGGAAAACCTATCCGTCTTCTAAGGATGGAATGAATCTGCCTCCCTCCCTTCTTCTATTCCGCCCCGCGGTATGGAAGCCAATCTCTTTACCTGACCCACACGATCCTGTTACGCCCCACTAACAAAGAGTGGGCCTCCATTCCTGTCGTAAGCACTTTATCTCTCTATGGTCCACTGGCTGGGCCTCTATGCCCCCCCCCCCCTCTAAATCTAACACGGTCAGACAGTGGATGACATTGGTTATTTTATCTTTTAGCATGAATCAAACTTTCAACTGTAAAGCATTTAAACTAGTTAACGCTCTTAGGGGCCAAGGAGCAGCAACAAATGTTTTACAGTAGACCTTATGAGAAGTTAACATCCTATCTGTGAAAAGACAAAATGGTACACATACAGTACATTGGAAGCATACCTGCATTCTCCAAATCTGTGTGGGTAAGTTCTCAGTCAAACTCAGGAATGGGATGATGACATCCAGGTCGGATATAAATTCTTCCTTCACCCTCTCTGGACCAGAGTTATGTCACACGTGTGCTGACGGTTAGTTGGCAAAAATCAAATTCTGACGAAATCGTGTATTTACAGTACAGACCTCTCTCCTCTGTAGCCGCTACTGAGTGACCCATCTACCCATTCAGTAAGGATCTACCACAGGGTATGGTGGTGCTGTCTACCTGCGTGCTCTGCTCCTCCACACCGTGATCGCACTGACCCAGCCTCGGGAGACTGAGGCCCAGCTGCTTAATCTATCATTCATGCCGTCGAGAACGGAGGTGGAGGGAGAGGGAGATCTTATTCAGTGCTTACCTGAGTGGTCTACTAGCTCGATGGGGTGTAACACAAAGATGCAGAAACACAATCCAATCCAACCGTCCTCCGAGTCGCTCTCGTTAAGCGTGCGTGTGTGTGTGTGTGTGTGTGTGTGTGTGTGTGTGTGTCATTGCAGCAGCAGCACCACCACCACAGCAACCCCCTGCTGGCACAGCATAGGTCCTGTTAATGATATTTGATTAGACAGATAAATGACAGGCTAATTACAAACTACTCAGTTTATAGTTCTACCGGGCCACCACTATTTCATAAGGGTCCCTGACTGCTGCTGCAAATACTCCCTGCTCGACATAAGGCTGTTTTCATGATGCCAAACTGGGTCATATTCATTCATGCACACCATTGCAAAACGTAGCAAAATGTTTAGCAACAGAAAATAAAAACGAGTGTTTCTTATTGGACAAGTTGAGATAATCCCTGTTTCAATCCGTTTTCTTCCATTTGGGGCCCAATGAATACAATCCTAATATCAAATCTCAGAGCTCTCTGATCAGATGCTGTTAATGGTTGATTCAAGAAACTTTGCTTTGAGTTTGCACAATGGAAAACTACACATGCTTGACAAGAAATGCCCAATGTTCACAAAATAATCTCCAAAAGGCCAAGGAATACAAACATAATGGCCCTTTATACTCCAATCATTCTCTCACATCATATTAGTCAACTTTTTTGCCCTAATAACACACAGTTGAAATAAAAAAGAGACAACTTTTAAAATAAAAACTTTATCCTGAAGACTGTTTGTGGTGTTCCCCCCATTTGCTATTCACAGGGAAAGACTATAAGGGAGCAGTAACATGGTAACCTGTAGTAGCAAACACACACACACACACACACACACACACACACACACACACACACACACACAAATACAAATACACACACACAAGGGGAAGCACAGGTGTCCGTTTCCACTGACACGATGACGAAATGAAAAGATCCAATTTCCTTCTATTTGTGGCAGTTGGAGCTGCTTCCCAGCATTAGAGTAAAGTTAGACATAATGGATGTTCAGATGTTGCCCATTTCAATTATCCACCCTCCACTCCGAGAAGTTGTCAGGGGGCTACTTTTGCCTGAGCCCCCCACCTCACTCTCCCCAACCAGGGAGCCCGGCAATGCTTGTCCAATCTTAACAAGCTTTGAGCTACCCACTGGGCTCTGATTCAGCACGAGACCCAGTTAAATCCAATTACAGAGGAGTCAGAGAGGTTGATTTTCCCATTAGAGATTCCATGCTGAGAATGAAGGCTGGATGATACCACTCACATCTTCAGACCATTACTGCCAGGTCCTTCTCTCTCTCTCATTCTCTCTCTCTTTCCCATTCCCCCTATTCCTCTTTCTCTCTCACTCTCTGTTTTTCTCTCTTTTTCTTTCTCTCACAGTCCATCAAAGTAATTTTTTCCGAGCAGCGGAACGAGGGATGGGCCCCCGTCTTCAGTTCAGGTCCCCGCCTTGGAGTATAGGGTCAGCAAGTTTACTTACTCCCTGTATACAGTACATCGAAGGCAGTTCTTTACTTTCACAAAATGTTTGTCTCTCTCTTAGCCGAGGAAGCTATATGACATAAAAAACACCTGTATTTCTTTTAACTTACATATGATTTCAGATGTATGTGTGAACAGCATTTCATTTACCCCTGCAATATCCACAGTGCAGAAAAATAGGAATGCACAAAGGATAAGAGTGAAAAAGTGACCGAAAGTTATTCCCAACATGGCCGACGTTGTACTATGGCCATTGCACTATGCCCTATTGGCCCAGGTCAAGAGTAGTGCGCTATAAGGATGCAGCCCATCATAGACAAGGCTAAATACAAAGAAAAAATCTGGCAGCTTGACATTGAAGTGCCCATGAACCATCCATCCCTCTGAAATACACAGCGACTGCTGTGTCTTTTTCAAAGGGCATATTGAGAAATCTTTTGGAGTTGAGGCAATGTCTAAAGCCGTCGTTGTGCGGAGATCACCCGTGAATGAGAATAATAATTTGTCTTAATCTTACCCTCTAAGCCCATGAAAAGGGCTGTCCTCCCAAAGAACACAGCTGATTGGTCTTGACCCTGGTCACACAAAGGTAAACCCCATTTACCACCTCGAAACCTGAAAGATGGAGGGTGTGTGATCTCCCAATACAATAGCACTGTGACAGAGGAACTGGAGCAACCTTTTGATATTAGGTACATGCAGCAGTCTCTCAGAGCACTGTCACTATCTGCCATGTCACATAGAAGCGGTGGCAACAAAAAAATAAATCAGACTCTTGGAATTATCTCGTCAGCGCGACTTAGTATCTTGTTAGAAAGACTTAGTATCTCGTTTGAATGACTGATTATCTTGTTCAAACTATTTAATTGTTATTTTGTGTAATTAGGTCTTGTTTGTTTTGCAGCGCCAGTTGTGCTTATCAGACGGTTGCTGCAGCCATTTATTCACTGATTCCATCCATTGATATGGTTACTTTTGTCCTTTTGATAGCATAAAGCAAGTGCTGCTTTTGAATGCCAGAGCATGTTAGTGGGCGAGTGTGGAGCGAGGAGCGGGGCGTAATTCGTCTGGAATGGCTGGAGAAGATAAAAAAAAAAATAACGGCCTTCTCTCCTTCCGACTTCGCTCCGGTACTGCTCAGACACAAGCTATGGGCATGCTCTGCCTATCGTTTTTTGTTTCCTTTATCACTATTTTTTTGATTAGGCCTATTTGGTTGTATTTATTTAACCTACCCCACCCACAGTAGCCTATATCCAGTTTATATTCTACTTTCTACCACTAGGATATCTAGTTTCTATTTTGAAGGACTTCAAATGTAGGGTAGGCTATACATGTTTTTGGTAGGCTTTATATGTTTTAGGTAGACTTTACATGGGCTCAGTGGTGATTTCAGCATGTACATCTTGGTGGGGAAAAAGAAAAAGTGGGATGCATGCCAGCTAAGCCACTATACAACACAACACTAAACAATACATCAATTGCACTATAGCGGTGTCAAACGGTGCCGACAAACTGTTAGGGCCTACATAAAGCTGTCCCCACAGCAGAGTCCCCACAGCAGAGTCCCCACAGCAGAGTCCCAACACCTTACCACTGCTACACCTGGCTTTCAGCGGCGCCTTGTCTGGCAGCGAAACAGTTAATTCAGCCTCATTTACTGCTTTTTCTTTTTACTTAGATGATATGGCTGACTTGCTTAAACAAATGTGTCTTCTACTGACAGTTGAGACGTACAAACTATGGCATAAGGGGACGACAAGCGGATAAGAGGCAATCCGTAATTTCGATTATGACATTAATGAGAAAGCGACGACGGACGTAATCAATATAACTATTTGTTCAGCACTTTGAAATGTACAGCGACAGAATTCAGAACATGGGTCGTTCTTACGTGTACTCCCTGTACAACAAGTCAGAGCCGTAGGATAAAAAAAGGGGGCATATAAGAAGACAATGAAAGCTCTTGCAATATTCGATGATTACATTTCTCTAAAACAGGTTATAGGCTACATGTGGACCACCAAGTTAGAACAGTAGGCGAAATTAGGAGGTGAAAATAGACCAAATTATTAAGGTGAGGCACATTGAACATTGCCTGTCAAAAAAGATACACGTCATATAACACTACTATCAGTAGCACTGTCAAAACTGTACAAAAAAAGTTGGCAAACAAGGACACACCGGGCCATGAACGATGTGTTTACAATACCGCGTTGGTGAAAATAGACCAAATTATTAGGGTGAGACATATGGGCTAATAACAGCTTACTACACAACATACACTTAGTACTACTTTCTTAGCTACAGTATACATATGTCCCTTGCATATTACATCATTTTTGCAGCAGCATACAATACCTTTTTGGCATGACCTTGTGAAGGTGGGGCAGCGGTTCATTGTGGGCAAATTTTGTCATCAAATTTTGTCATCAAAGTCTGGCATTCTCTGGATTTAGGGTGGGAACTCAGGGGGAAAAAACACAGAGCCACTCCATTGAATAACAGGCTAACGTTAGTGGTTGCATTGCAATGCTTGCAGTTAGCCACTGTTTCCTTCCAAACGACTCATTGTTGAATTTTTGATTACCAACTTCTTGTGTAATCTTTATGTCCAATGGCCGATGAGCACCGATACGTTTTATCTATAATTTCTCTTCATTATTTCTCTTCATATGACAAGTATTAAAAAGGATTTGCCAGTAGATTGTCGACTTGATTCATGATGATGACTGCTAGCTAAGACTTTGAAAGTAAGATGTTGACATGATCAGTCCAATCAAAGCTACTGTATATATAACGTGATTTGACGTCATTTTATCTGTGGCCAATTACCTTGAGCCTTCTTCGAAGGGCACTTGTGATATAACTCTATGGCAAGACCCAAAGGGCTGAAATTTGGGATGCCTACCCTTCTTAAACTTGGCGATGACGTACTGTCCCCATGAGTGACAGAACACTGAGCAAATCAAGGCGCAATGCTCCTATTTCTTCCTGGCTCGCCCCCCCACCACCACAGAAAGCACTGAGCTAGGCTGAAACACCTGTATTTTGGAGCTGCCCGACTCAACAAAACAAAAAAGAGACCATGCAGCTTTATTAACTGAATTATATATATTTTTTACATTGTTTGCAAACTGACATGTGACATATATTTATATTTATTTATTCATTTTTGCAAAAAATGTGGGGCTCAAAACAGGTGGGGCTACCTGCCCTGAATGACGGGTCGCCACTGCATGAGCTATGAGCTACTGTCAAATGTATTTTTTCTTGGAATAGAACCACCATAAAATTCATCAATTTAATTAAGCTAAAATAATCATAAATAATGAAGGCCAGTATCAGCTTCTTTTGATAAAGAAATTGAATAAATAGTCTCAAACTGCAGCGGCAATTGATTTGTGCACAGAAGTAAGCACCAACAAGATTCTTAAACAGAAAAACACACATGTGAAAGCTTAATTACATAAAGGAATATTAGTGGGAAAATACCCAGAATATAAACAGGAGAATGGAATATATTTGAAAAGTCTAGAATTGAAAAATACATTGAGATGAAGCTGGTCGCTAGTTTTTAAAAAATCTGATATTTCTTAGTGTCTATTGTTCAATCTTTTTTTAGATTTGATTGGCAAATTGCATATTATTACAAACCTTGAAATCATCAAAATCATAACAAGTCACATTTGTAGGAAGTAGGCTATTCATTGCCTTTCTTTCCCGTTGTCACGTCTACTCCCGCTCCTACCTTCCGATCGCAGGTATACTAACCAACGGTCCTGGGATCCATCATTATGCACACCTGGCTTCAATCATTATGTGTACCTGCACATAAATAATAATCAAGTGCAGTAATATAAATAAATACAACTGAATAGACCTAATTAAAACAAGCATGCCCAGAGCTTGTGGCTGAGCAGCACCGGAGTGAATTACACCCCGCTCCTCGCTCCACACTCGCCCACTAACATGCTCTAGCATTCAAAAGCAAGCACTGCTTTAGGCTATCAAAAGGACTGGTAATGAATGATCATATCAATGGATGGAATCAGTGAATGAATGGCTGCAGCAACGGTCTTACAAGCATAACTGGTGCTGCGTAACAAATGAGGCCTAATTAGACAAAAGAACAATCACGTTTTCAAAAATGACTAAGTTGTTCAAACGAGATACTAAGTCGTTCAAACCAAATACTAAGTTGTTCGAATGAGATATTAAGTCATCTAGATGAGATAAGTCCAAGAGTCTATTTTTTTGTTGTTGCCTTGGGCTTCAGGGCTTCCCGTAAGGATTGAAACTGCAGGAGAGGACTTTTAATGGGGGATAGATCAATAAAATAGCCTGTCTGAGAGAGTCACCCCTGAAGTTCAACCTCTTTGACTGTTTCCTCTCTGTCTGAAGCTAACAGATGACTGCCTGTGTTAGAGCAGTTCAAAGTCAAAAGTTTATGGCAGTCGTTAGCTGTCCTCCAGAGCATACTCCAGGAGAACTTCATTGACAGTCCAGAAGGAGTATATCTTTGCTCTCTCTAGACCATTTTAGAACTATAAAAAAAATATTTGTTGTTATTGTCACATAAACCGGGTAGGTGCAGTGAAATGTGTTGTTTTACAGGGTCAGGCATTGTAGAAAGGCGCCCCTGGTACATCGACTGATTTTTCACCTTGTCCTTTTGGGTATTCAAGCCAGCGACCTTTCGGTTCTAACCACGAGGTTACCTGCCTCCGCATAAGATAGAGAATATAAAATATAGAATGGATGGACTAGTGGCAGTCACTTTTTTGTAACTCTTTTTGGTGTTTTTGTCTTTTTCATAATGGAGAATGAATATAATGTCAGAATAGCATCTTGTAATGTCTGATTGTCCCCAAATGCTTATTTGGGTGTACTGCTAGAGTCTAGAGACCATGTCCGGTCACCCCTCACTTTTTTCACCTTAAATGGTCAGAGCTGACACTGATGTCGACCTACTGGAGTGTTCGGGATTTTTAGATACTGTCCATACATCAACAAATGTGTAAACTTCCATATGGGTTGGTTCAGTGGTCACTTCTGAAAAATCCCTTGAATGAAATAAATCCATGTCCTATTGGCAGCAACTGCCAAAAGCAACACGGCCTTTGGTCCGAATGACCCCAAGTCTGAGGACAGCCCATCAGGTCAACCCTGGCCTAATCAGGAACAGAACGGCTTTGGCTGCATGCTGGACTCTCCTGCTGCACTTTGATTAAGCACTGCTGACAGCTAGCTTCCTCTTTCTGGCCATGAGGTCACCCTGGGTGATGTGTCATTCCGGGGGACACTCTGGCTCTGCCTCTCTGGCTGGGGTGCCTATTAGAGTGTCCAAAGGACAGACAGGGGTGTTTAGGTAAACACTTAGGTGGAAGACAAAAACAGAGCCACCAAACACTGGTTGTTGCTCCTTTAGAGAGGGAATCCCGTTGTTTTCCCCATTATTCCTGAGAGAGCGGAATGTCATCACTGTGTTCACTGAACCGCAGGGAGTCATTTACTGGGACTTCCTTGACTGATGCAAACAGTGGTGACATGACTTGTTTAAGGGGATCTGGTGATCTGGGTCATATTAATAAATCATCTCAGAGCAGGAGTGCTGATCTATGGGCAGGTCCCTCTTGTCCATGCATGTCTGCTCTGAGACTTTATGAATATGGGCCCAGGGCCTCTTTCCCAGTTGTGATGTAACTTAAACATTACGATGATCATGCCAGATACGTCGTTATTTACGAGGGAACTTTTTAAGTGTTTCCCAAACAAGCGCGTGATGCTAAGTTCATTGTTAGACCATGTGTTGATACTGATAGGATCGAAAGAAAAGCAAGGGCCGAAAACATGCATTTCCCAAAACACCACACAGAGAGAAGGTCTCTACGTGCTTCGTTGGAGCATATGTGTCGATACTTAAAACTTCTACTTCACCCCAATCCCGGATCCGGGAGCACCCCCATCAGTAAAAAAGCTGACTAGCATAGCCTAGCATAGCGTCACAAGTAAATACTAGCATCTAAATATCATGAAATCACAAGTCCAAGACACCAGATGAAAGATACACATCTTGTGAATCCAGCCATCATTTCTGATTTTTAAAATGTTTTACAGGGAAGACACAATATGTATTTCTATTAGCTAACCACGATAGCAAAAGAGCCAACTTTTTTTACTCCACCATTTTTTTACTGCATAGGTAGCTATCACAAATTCGACCAAATAAAGATATAAATAGTCACTAACCAAGAAACAAATTTATCAGATGACAGTCTGATAACATATTTATTGTATAGCATATGTTTTGTTAGAAAAATGTGCATATTTCAGGTATAAATCACAGTTCTACATTGCAGCTGCAATCTGAAATAGCGCCGAAGCAGCCAGAATAATTACAGAGACCAACGTCAAATACCTAAATACTCATCATAAAACATTTCTGAAAAATACACAGCATACAGCAAATGAAAGACCAACATCTTGTGAATCCAGCCAATATTTCAGATTTCTTAAGTGTTTTACAGCGAAAACACAATATAGCATTATATTAGCTTACCACAATAGCCAGAAACACAAGCCATTTACCAGCAGCAAAGGTTAGCGATCGTAACAAACCAGCAAAAGATATATAATTTTTGACTAACCTTCATAAACTTCTTCAGATGACAGTCCTGTAACATCATATTACACAATGCATATAGGGTTTGTTCGAAAATGTGCATATGTAGCGGCACAAATCGTGGTTATACAATGTGATTAGTAGCCAAACTTCAAGCAATCTGTCCGGCGCCATCTTGGAGAGGCACCTAATCTAATCGATAACTAATCATAAACTTGACTAAAAAATACAGGTTGGACAGCAAATGAAAGATACATTAGTTCTTAATGCAACCGCTGTGTTAGATTTTTAAAATTAACGTTACTACGACATACAGCGTGCGCTAAAGCGAGACCGCACCGAAATTCATGGCGGAATTATTGTTTAACATTTTTCAACATAAATACGAATTAACAGCATAAAGACTTCTTACTATTTGATGAGCTTCCATCAGAATCTTGGGCAATGTGTCCTTTGTCCAGAACAATCGTCTTTTGGTTGAAAGATGTCCTCTTCTCCTGTAGAATTAGCAGCTAACGCTAGCCATGTGCCGGAGAGGTGTCCAACTCGCGATAGCGCGTGACAAAGAAATTCCAGAAAATCGCAATAAACTGATATAAACTGCTATAAGTCGGTTTAAATTAACTACCTTATGAAGTTTTTAAGACAAAAATCTAATTAAATCAGAGCCGGAGATATAGAACTGCTAAAACGAAAGCTTTTCAGGACGCCATGGTGATGTTCCTCCTGCGTCAGGCCCCCCGTTGAAAAGGTCGGACCTTCCGTTCCAAGAGCTTTTATAGTGCCCCAGATGGTGCAATCCACTCACTCCATTCAAATTCTCACCGCTTACTGACATCTAGGGGAAGGCGTATGCAGTGCATGTAGCCCCATAGCTTACATGGGAATTTATAAACTGACCCTAGAACAGAGACCTCGATTTCAGAAATCTCACTTCCTGACAGGAAGTGTGCTGCAGAATGAGTTCTGTTTCACTCAGAGAAATAATTCAAACGGTTTTAGAAACTAGAGAGTGTTTTCTATCCAATAGTAATAATAATATGCATATTGTACGAGCAAGAATTGAGTACGAGGCAGTTTAATTTGGGAACGAAATTTTTACAAAGTGCAAACAGCACCCCCTATTGAGAAAAGGTCGAAAGTGAGTGCTGCTCTTGTAAAAGCTTTCTCCATTAAAATCTTAACATTGTAATTATTTCACTGACGATGGATCAGCTCCTAGAGAGATATTACCACCTACTGCTGCAAATATTGAGGCGGCTTATTTTAATACTTACCCTATAATAATACACTAAATCAATATTTGGCACATCATTGCGCACGTTAGGCTACACATTATGAAATATATTGAGGCCAAAAATTTGACAGTAGCCAAATAGCAAAATCAAACTAAATCCAAAGAGCATGAAAATGTATTTCAATATCATTGAAATATACTGTATACACCTATACTGTAGGTAGGCTATTTATCTTGTAATGCAATCATCTTGGTTTTCATTTTAAGCATATTTTTTATCATTCGCTTGTTTGTAACAATTGCAAAGACATTGGCAACTGTGTATTTAAAATGAACTTAGTTGTGAAGTTATCGGCGGTCACAGAGATGAATAAACACTGTGATTCTGTGTTTAGCGGATAACTTCTGTGTATAAAGTGACGCAAAAAAAAACATTTAACAGCGCACTTAGCTATTCTACAAGTGGTTTGAGGCAGGCGTTCAAGATTGTGAGAGTTTTCAAGTGCAACGTTAAAAACGATGGTTTTTGGAAACAGCTCGGCGATTTAATAATGCTCCTACGAGGGTTCTAACGATGAACTTAGCCTTAAAATGCTATTGGGAAACCGGGCACTGGTTGATTGCCTTGGCTGTAGACAGTGTCTGAATGTCACACACTCCAATCCTTTACCAGTATAATTTAACTAATGTAACCACTTGTGAAATAATTTGAGAGTCCAAAAGGCACAGTCAAAAGGACACCAGACTGTATTAAACACAAGCAGAACTCGAAATATTTAGTTACAATCACATCATTTCTCTGTCAACATATTTGTTTCTCTCTCTTAACAGCAACAATATTATAAAATAGACTGTAGTGATAAATAAACCATTATAATTGTACATATCTATGGGAGAGCCCTAGAAAGACAATTGACATGCATGAATCAGGGAAGGGGTTTGGGTCCCTCGGCAAATAATCTAACTGGAGCCCTGTGAAGAATACAGTGGAAGACCACAGGCTCTAGGACCTAAGCGTTCAGTCTTTGATGGTCTTATTTTGTCCGTTACGTTCATGCATGTAATCGTTGATTGTTTCTATTGTGACAGCGCAATTTACCATCTGTGGTGTCCCATGGGGTTGACACTGTCATTGGCTCTATCCCCACAGACTTAGAGGAATTTATGTTAATTTCCCGTTGTGAATTTTACTTTTAGAGGTCTTTCCAATTATATTTGTGTATGTGAACGTGGTCAAAATATTTTAAATTTGGTAAAACCACAAAATAAGTGAAGTAAAAAATAAATGTATTTTTTAAAAGTAGCCTATAGGCCTAAACAAGGAAAATTTCTCCTCCTTTTCTTAACAGTTTTTACTCTATTTCTGGGAGCTTATAGCCCATAAGGGTCTATTGCTACTATTTATTGTCGCTTGAACACTTGTCGAAATACTGTCTGTGTTCCATAACACAGGTTGACCTCACCAGCGCAAATCTCCTCTGACAAGTGTCAACTTTTCCGCCTTGAGGTTTCCTGGGCTCCTACCTCCCATGCGCGCATTTCTTCCCGCTTTTGTGCAGAGAAAGACGCGGGTGCAGCGGCGGGGAAACAATTGTCTGCAAACACTCGCCTAAAATGTACATTCATTTAGACGCTCACAAGTAGCGAGACACCATCACAGTCGAGGGTCTCTATTTGTTGGAATACTTAAAAAATGGAACTTACGGAGATGGACACGACATTAACTTATTGAAGGAAAATTGTATAGGCTAAAAATAGGCTATAACATTATACTTGATCAATTATTCCGCTTACTTCTTATATATATATATATATATACACTTCATCACTCTGCCAAGTCTTAATTGAAAATCAGCACTAGATTGTAAAAAAAAGCATATAAGACTTGGCAGAGTGATGAAGTGTTTCGTAGCCTATTGTTGTCTAGCGACGCATCTAAAGTGCACCTGCGCATCGATCATGACCAAAGCAATTTATTTTAGCTGACCAACAAAAAGTATCACACATATAGGTTATCATCTGTCATCTTACTATGACAATTGTCAACAATATTGGATAAAGTCTCAGTGGCTGCAGCTAATGAACGCAATACCTACAGTTTATCCAGGAACTGCACAATCACAATAATTAAAGGAAGAACTAGCATATAGGCCTAAATACAAAAAGTAAGCACAGACTGCAGATCTGTTTAGACTGTGCGGATGGTGCGCTTGCTGTCTTCCACCGGACTGTCACAAATTGTTACATTGGCAGCAGGCCCCTAGAGCAACAATAGGCTCCGTTGAGGTAGACCTACTGCGCATGACAGTCTGCTGGACAGTTCCAGAGAGGGAAATTTAAAAACGGTTTTAGGGAAACAAGTGCAGCACAGTGAAAATACAGTAGGCTACACGGGGCTCATCGCCAGCTCAAATTTGCTGCAGATTATTCTAAACAGGTAAGATTTTCATTTTTTTTTCGGAATTACGAGAACGACGATCAGCAAATAGTTGTAGGCCTAAGACTTTGAGTGAGAGGGGATTATTTCAATTAGACGACTTTTCAGTCAGGCCAATTGATATGTCAGTAAGGGTGGGAAACGCGGCGATATTTTGAGATTGCACATCAAGTATACATTTTTTAAGCAGTCAAGTTAATAAACAGCCTTGTGAACTGAAATGAAATAAAAAGCCATCATTGGCAAAATCAATAAATTGCCATCATTTTGTTTTCCATAACATAAAACTCGATTGTATAGCCTATTCATTTGAAGCACAGCCTACACAATGTGAACTGAGAATACACCTTTAACTTTGCTTCATTCTTACACCAAAAAAGATCACACGTGTTGTTTTCTATGTTAATATTAAATGGTTATGTTTTTGCCATAATAGGTGATATGATTGTCATTAGTTTATAACAGTAGGTCCCATTATTAACTGGTCATAATCCGATTCAGATTGTTTTCTATAGACATTCATTGTAGCTTGTATGATTAAATAAATAACAGAAAATGCTTGTTTTTCCCCATAAGTAGTCTGTTTGATGTGCTAATATTTTATTGATCTAAATGCCAGTATAATAACATATATAATGAGTTGCTAAAACAAGGAAACAAAGGAATTCAAAGTGTTGTTTCAGTTTTGAAAACAGAAATAGACCCAGGCCTAAATTAAATGAAAGCACTGTAGCCTAGATGTCTTATGCAGTTGCACTTTTTCCCTTGTTGCAGCATTATCAAACATCCCAGGAAATGATAGAAAGTAGAATTACCACCAGCATGTCAGGAATTCTCGAAAATTCAGGTCATCATCCCTCTCCACAAGACTACAGGTAAGACTGGATTTATAACATTCAGTTACTTTAAAGACAGCCTTTGAATGATTTTAAATCAGACTAAATCCTAACCACAGATATAAGGGTTTTGATACATTTTGTATTTTGTAAAGTTGGCAACACTCAACACTGAAAATATGGTTCAAAATGTTCAGGCATAAGGATAATTCCAAGATATATTTTCCTAAATCTCCCTATATGTTTAATCGAAATGTAGATGGACAGCTCTTTCAGTGAAGGGAGGGGGCTTATGAAAAAGTGGAATGAAAAAACAACAACCTTAGAGTGAATGATTTTCAGTCTGAATGGATCTGTCAGAAACCATCAGCTCTGTTTACATTCCCTCTGTCGGCACACGGAGAGACTGAGCCTCTTGGCCCGCCGGCTCCGAGGGGGAGATGGGGCTCTCCGGGTCACTACTGCGGAGAAGTGGCTCCCAATTAGGAGGAGGAGGTGGAGGGAATGGGAGGGGGAGGGGGTGGAGCGGGGTGAGCTGCAGTGTTGAACGTGCGACTGGTGCTAGATGGGGGACACCATAGACCAACATGCCTTGCCTCGCTGAACATCCACTTCATTGTGGGTTAAGTGTGTGGGAGGGAGGGAGGAAGGGTCTAGAGATGTTTGTGAGATTTTCAGACAAGCGTTAAGAATGGGACCTCCTTGCATAGTTCTCATTCGTTTTAACATGTCAAGTATGAGTCATAGGCTAGGACTGTTTCCAACCTAGTTGAAATATTTGGTTCAAATCCCACTAATCGTTAAAGGGATGTTCATGTTTTACTCAACACACAACTTAACATGGTTTTTGTACCTCTTTCATTTTGAAAATAGGTCCAAAACACCTTACAAACACCCCAATACTCATCATGAATCCCTTCTGAAGGTCATGTCTGCATTTGATGCATCTCAATTACAACATTCAAAAGTAGATTGAACCACCATAAATGTCAGGCGTCCTTGAGAAAGGAATACTTGTGTAATATGAGTTGGATTGGTGTGCTTGTAAGGTGCTTTAGAGGTATTTCAGAATGAATGGGGGGGGGGGGGTATTGGAATACTGACAAAACACAATGACTATCAAATACCTAAGTAAATTAAACAAAATACATATCCCAAGAACTGTATTGGGGATCCAACTACAGCCTGGGTAAGTGAAAAAATTATGTGAAGTTGTATTGAGTTGAAACAATAAAAAAGCTTCTTAAATGTATAACCACTCTTACATGTATAGACAAACAGAGCTATTGATGAAAGTAGGCTTAGGCTTAGGCTCCTCCTAAGATATCCACATTTTATTTTTAAGCATCATTGAGGCTTTACAGTGTTTGTTTACATTTACGATGTTTACAAACAGAGTAAAACAAGCTTATATTTTGGATTCTGATGGTGTACAACAACTGAACTAAACTCATGAGGCATTTTTCTAAGTTATATTCTTCAAGAATCAATTAGTAGTATTATTAATTTGTAAGCCAACAAAATGTATGTAGCAACTGCAGATTGCTCCTTTGAGGCCAAAATAATAATATTTTGGGCATATGCTTCCATTGGAACTAGTGCTCTCTAAAATGTGTTTTACCAATTTGGATTTAGCCTTAACTATATATATTTTTGGTGTGTTTTTTTCTGTTGGAGCGAGGGAGAGAGAGAGAGAGAGAGAGAGGGAGAGAGAGAATGTATGTGGCGGATGTACATGTGTCTTTTTGGAGGGGTAGAGGAAGCTCATACTTCAAAGCTCAAGATGAAATAGGTGTTGTCTGTGGTGTACAGTGTCACAGGAGCTTCTGTCACTCTGCTTTGAAAGAGACGGTTATTCACAAGCCTTTACTGGCACACGCAGTCAAGGTGTCCAAAGCCTTGTGAAATTATGTAATTTATTCAGGTGACAGGTTGAGTGAGCAGTGTGGCCTGACCTCCAACCCCCCACCCCCACCTTCCCCAAGGGCCTTGTCTACTGCCCTTCTGGAGGGAGGGGGGGGGGGGGGCATTGAGGGGAGAGGCTGGAAAGGGACAGGGAAGCAGATGGCATCCTACTTGTCTCTCTTGTGTGAGAGCTGTCATTCCAACAGATTAATGCAGGGACTGTTTTTTTTTTTAAACGGCAAAGACAATCAAGGAAGGGTCTGGGGGGAAACAATAGAGCCACGTGCCACTGGGCAGATTTGTCGTTTGGGACACAATCACTTTTCAATAGACAAGGCCAACTGTTACAGAGCAACATGTGCTGCTTTCCCATGTTTTCAAATGATCTCATGCGCTGTGTACTTATGATTCAGCCTATGGTTAAAGGGAGATTGTGGTCACCTGACATAGGGGTAATTTTGTTTGCAGTTGGGGTTGGGGTGGGATCCTACGGTGTCCAGGCCCACAAAGTAACTGAATAGTGAGTGTTGTCATAGCGACCCCAATTACTGAACTCTTCTACAGTAAGTCTGTGCAAAGACGACTGGAGAGGATTCAAGAGGATTCCTCTCTTTTCTTCCAGCAGAACCCAACTGTTTTTAAAGAAACAATGATAAAAAGCTGAGAGGCAGGCCCATGCCCCCGATTAAGCAGAAATGATACAGTAAATCTTAACTCATTTCATTGTACGCTGGTAAGGAAATTCATTTTAGACAAGACTAAATAATCATTAGGTTGTGGTTGTGTAGCTAATCTAGTGGGGGGTTTTTGTACAGTATTTCCAAAAAACTCAGGAAGTAACCATTGAAATGTCTAATGTTGATTTGGAAGTTCACAAGCAAATTTGAAGAGGGATTAATAATGTTGAGAATCTTGGCTTTGTAACGGTCGTCTGTTGAAGAAGGATTGGATCAAAGCGCAGCGTGGTAAGTGTTCATGCTTTTTATTACAACTGAACACTAATAACAAAAATAACAAAGAGAATGAACGAAAACCGAAACAGTCCTGTCAGCTGCAGAAACACAAAACAGAAAATAACTACCCACAAAGCATCGGTGGGGAAAAGCTACCTAAGTATGATTCTCAATCAGAGACAACGATAGACAGCTGCCTCTGATTGAGAACCACACCCGGCCAAACACAAAGAAATACAAAACATAGAAAATGAACATAGAATGCCCACCCAAATCACACACTGACCAAACCAAAATAGAGACATAAAAAGCTCTCTACGGTCAGGGCGTGACAGGCTTTGTGTGTCCATAATGTTACTATTGCAGTAATTACCTAATTAAATAGCACTCTATAATCTACTTGTGGTAAATCCCAGATTAAACAAAACTCCTGAATAATGATTTGTTCTCACTTCTCCCCCTCCATTATTGAATGTATTACTTACCATAACTCGCTGTTCAGTCAGTGTATTTTATATTTGCCCAAGATATAACAAAGACCTGGGTTCGAATACTATTTCTAAAATGTTACTTTCTCATTTGTTTAAGAGTTTGCACTTTTGGGACTTTTGGTATTGGTTCCATCGCAACAATGCTTTCAACTAGTATTTGAACCCAGGCCTGGATATAATGAACAGTTGTAATCTAGGCTGTGTATCTGAGTGGTTGTGTTGCTTGTGTCCCGCCTCTGCAGACTTCTGACCACAGACCCCTCCCAGCTCCGAGAGGAGGATCTCCCCGGGGACCTGCAGCCTTTGTCGTGGCTCACCTCTGTAGATGTTCCCCGGCTGCAGCAGATGGCCGATGGTCGCGGTGGTGGCGGAGGAGACTTCAACGGGCCTTCCCAGGGGCAGGGGGGCAGCCTGCTGGAGCAGCAGACAGGTTTATTTTTGTAATTTTTTATTTCACCTTTATTTAACCAGGTAAGCCAGTTGAGAACAAGTTCTCATTTACAACTGCAACCTGGCCAAGATAAAGCAAAGCAGTGCGACACAAACATCACAGAGTTACACATGGGATAAACAAACGTACGGTCAATAACACAATAGAAAAATCTGTATACAGTGTGTGCAAATGTAGATTAGGGAGGTAAGGCAATTAATAGGCCATAGTGGCAAAATAATACAAAATTAGCAATTAACACTGGAGTGATAGATGTGCAGATTATGAATGTGCAAGTAGAGATACTGGGGTGCAAAGGAGCAAAAAAATAAATAACAATATGGGGATGAGGTAGTTGGTGGTCTATTTACAGATGGGCTGTGTACAGGTGCAATGATCGGTAAGCTGCTCTGACAGCTGATGTTTAAAGTTCGTGAGGGAGATATAAGACTCCAGCTTCAGTGATTTTTGAAATTCGTTCCAGTCATTGGCAGCAGAGAACTGGAAGGAAAGGCGGCCAAAAGAGGAGTTGGCTTTGGGGATGACTAGTGAAATATACCTGCTGGAGCGCATGCTACGGGTGGGTGCTGCTATGGTGACCAGTGAGCTGAGAGAGGGCGAGGCTTTATCTAGCAAAGACTTATAGATGACCTGGAGCCAGTGGGTTTGGCGACGAATATGAAGTGAGGGCCAGCCAACAAGAGCATACAGGTCGCAGTGGTGGGTAGTATATGGGGCTTTGGTGACAAAACGGATGGCACTGTGATAGATTGCATCCAATTTGCTGAGTAGAGTGTTGGAAGCTATTTTGTAAATGACATCGCCGAAGTCAAGGATCAGCAGGATAGTCAGTTTTACAAGGGTATGTTTGGCAGCATGAGTGAAGGATGCTTTGTTGTGAAATAGGAAGCCGATTCTAGATTTAATTTTGGATTGGAGATGCTTAATGTGAGTCTGGAAGGAGAGTTAACAGTCTAACCAGACACCTAGGTATTTGTAGTTGTCCACATGTTCTAAGTCAGAACCGTACAGAGTAGCGATGCTAGACGGGCGGGTGGGTGTGGGCAGCGATCGGTTGAAGAGCATGCACTTAGTTTTACTTGCATTTAAGAGCTGTTGGAGGCCACGGAAGGAGCATTGTATGGCATTGAAGCTCGTCTGGAGGCTAGTTAACACAGTTGTTACGCACGCCTCTGAAAAGAGCGAACGCAACACCCTGCTGCAACTCAACTCCCCGTGAAGTGAAATAGGTATGGGACTGTAGGTGTGAGAAAGGACGACAAAAGGCAGAATTGACCGTGTACTAGGATTTTATTCCTTTACACTGTAATATGGGGAAAAGGGTCTGGACGGAACCAAAGCAAAGAAAGTAAATGTCAAAGCCCCCCCTCTCCTATCTAACCTGCCTACCCACTACTTACCTTACTTTGCACCGCCTGGTGCGCTAACCAAAATACAGGGGGTGGTCCGCCCAGGTCTTACCTAGTGTGCCTAGACAGTGAATATACTACGGGTATATGTATGCCCGCGGGCCTCTTGCCTAAGCACTCCCTAGGTGCCTTCCCCTTCCCCCCTGGGAACAAATGAAACAGAATATCAAACAATTACTCAAACAAACTAAGAAACCAAGGACATCAAATAAGCTCTATCTGATAATGCAACAAACTAACACAGTACATACCAAATCGCTTTCTGAGAAACAACTAACACTATATAACCCTCAGCTCCCTGAAAAACAACCAACATAGTTTTCAGCAATTGCAATTGCATTCTCTATTTCACAATCAAATTCTCTCTGCATTCTCTCTCAGCAAAAATCGCTCTCTGCACTCTCTCTCAGCAAAAATCTCTATCACAATCAATCTTTCTGCAATCTCCTCAGCCTGCAATGATCTAAGCCTGCCTATGATCTCACCCTTCTGAACAACAGAACACTGGCTTTTATAGCTTCAGAAGGCATTGGTAATTGGAGACAGCTGCGTCCTGACGAGGGGGCGGGGTCAGCTCTCCAATCATCAATTGCGGGCCGACCAATCAGCTGCTTGGGGAGAATTTCAGGAAGCCATCTCCTGAAACACACACACTCAAATACAAACTACAACACAGAAACTGGGGAACGTAACAACAGTGTCCAAAGAAGGGCCAGAAGTATACAAAATGGTGTCGTCTGCATAGAGGTGGATCAGAGAATCACCAGCAGCAAGAGCGACATCATTGATGTATACAGAGAAAAGAGTCGGCCCGAGAATTGAACCCTGTGGCACCCCCATAGAGACTGCCAGAGGTCCGGACAACAGGCCGTCCGTTTTGACACACTGAACTCTATCTGAGAAGTAGTTGGTGAACCAGGCGAGGCAATCATTTGAGAAACCAAGCTTGTTGAGTCTGCCGATAAGAATGCAGTGATTGACAGTCGAAAGCCTTGGCCAGGTCGATGAAGACGGCTGCACAGTACTGTCTTTTATCGATGGCAGTTATGATATCATTTAGGACCTTGAGCGTGGCTGAGGTGCACCCATGACCAGCTCGGAAAACAGATTGCATAGCGGAGAAGGTACGGTGGGATTCGAAATGGTCGGTAATCTGTTTGTTAACTTGGCTTTTGAAGACTTTAGAAAGGCAGGGTAGGATAGATATAGGTCTGTAACAGTTTGGGTTTAGAGTGTCTCCCTTTGAAGAGGGGGATGACCGCGGCAGCTTTCTTTAGGGATCTCAGACGATATGAAAGAGAGGTTGAATAGGCTAGTAATAGGGGTTGCAACAATTGCAATGGATAATTTTAGAAAGAGAGGGTCCAGATTGTCTAGCCCAGCTGATTTGTAGGGGTCCAGATTTTGCATGCTTATTTAAGATGGTGAGGAAAGCACTTTTAAAGAATAACCAGGCGTCCTCTACTGACGGAATGAGGTCAATATCCTTCCAGGATACCCGGGCCATGTTGATTAGAAAGGCCTGCTCGCTGAAGTGTTTTAGGGAGCGTTTGACAGTGATGAGGGGTGGTCGTTTGACCGCGGACCCATTACGGATGCAGGCAATGAGGCAGTGATCGCTGAGATCCTGATTGAAGACAACAAAGGTGTATTTAGAGAGTAGCTTGGTCAGGATGATATCCAATGCGGGTGCCTGTGTTTACGGATTTAGGGTTGTACCTGGTAGGTTCCTTGATCATTTGTGTGAGATTGAGGGCATCTAGCTTAGATTGTAGGATGGCCGGGGTGTTAAGCATATCCCAGTTTAGGTCACCTAACAGTACAAACTCTGAAGATAAATGGGGGGTGAATTAATTCACATATGGTGTCCAGGGCACAGCTGGGGGCTGAGGGGGGTCTATAACAAGCGGCAACAGTGAGAGACTTGTTTCTAGAAAGGTGGATTTTTAAAAGTAGGTCTGTTTGGGCACAGACCTGAATAGCATGACAGAACTTTGCAGGCTATCGCTGCAACCCCTTTGGCAGTTCTATCTTGTCGGAAAATGTTGTAGTTGGTGATGGAAATGTCAGAATTTTTGGTGGCCTTCCTAAGCCAGGATTCAGACACGGCAAGGACATCAGGGTTGGCGTAGTGTGCTAAAGCAGTGAATAAAACAAACTTAGGGAGGAGGCTTCTAATGTTAACATGCATGAAACCAAGGCTTTTACGGTTTCAGAAGTCAACAAATGATAGTGCCTGGGGAATAGGAGTGGAACTGGGGAACACGGGGCCTGGGTTAACCTCTATATCACCAGAGGAACAGAGGAGGAGTAGGATAAGGGTATGGCTAAAGGCTATAAGAACTGGTCGTCTAGTGCGTTTGGGACAGAAAATAAAAGGAGCATATTTCTGGGCGTGGTAGAATAGATTCAGGGCATAATGTACAGACAATGGTATGGTAAGATGTGAGTACAGTGGAGGTAAACCTAGGCGTTGAGTGACGATGAGAGAGGTTTCGTCTCTGGAGGCACCAGTTAAGCCAGATGAGGTCTCTGCATGTGGGTGGGGTGGGACAAAAGAGCTATCTGAGGCATGTTGAGCAGGACTGAGGGCTCTACAGTGAAATAAAACAATAAGAACTAAGCAAGACAGCAGTAGATAAGGCATACTGACATTAGAGAGAGGCATAAAGCAATCACAGGTGTTGATCAGGAGAGCTAAGACAACAACTGGTAAATGGCGATGAATGGGCAGAGCGGGTCAGTTAGGTACATACAGGACCTGAGTTCGAGGCTGGGGCCGACAGGTAAACAAAATGAGGTACCGTGTTATTGAAAAAGTCCAGGGGGCATCAGCTGTGTAGCCGAGTGATCATAGGGTCAAAAGAGCAGCAATAGGTGAGTCAGGGTACCGTTCGGTAGTCACTACCACGCTAGGTGAGCAGGGGACACAGTGTTCAGAAAAGCTAGCGGACCGGGGCTAGTAGATGGTTCTTCGGCGACATCGTAACAGAATAGCCCGTTGTGACCCTATCGGGCGATCAGGTCGTCGGTCCATTCGTGATGGACCGGCGGGGCTCCCTGTCGACAATAAAGGGTCCAGGCCAATTGGCAAAGGAGGTATTGTAGCCCTAGAATTAGCTGGTATATGGGCCTAGCTCGAGGCTAGCTCAAGGCTACCTGATATGCTCTGGGTTGATATCCCGCTGTGCAGACTGGCAGGTGTTGTCCGAACTAAGGCTGGCTTGGTGACCGAGAAAAAGGTGAAGACCGCTAGCCGTGGCTAACAAAGACTAGTAGCTCGTTATTTGGCTAGCTCCTGATGGAAGTTCCAGTGATAAGGAATAAAAATAGCAGATCCGTACCACTGGGTGAGGCGGGTTGCAGGAAAGTATATTTAGTTCGTAGATAGAAAGTGAGATCAAGATATATACGAAAAAGACCGGCTATTTACACGGGATAAGACAAAAACAAACACACACGTCCTATTGCTATGCTATCTTGGATTCAAGGTGAGACGCACACACACTCCACGTCGGTGGGGCAGCGCCGTTTCAAATCCACACACATACGCTTTGATTGGATAGTTCAGGAGTGCTGCTAGGCCCGGATGTTGAGGAGGACAAGTTAGCCAAAGCCATTACAGTTGGAAACAAGCTATAACTGCCAACCTGGCTAATAAGACTTGCAAGACAAATCAAATCGTTAAAGTATAAGGGGGTATAGACTCGGGCCTGTGCTAAATCTTGATAGGGCCATGGGCCCTATTTGAATACTTTGCAAATGCATCCTCCTTGAAGTACAATCACAGATCTGAATGCTTGGATTAGTGAAAGGAATAGGGTGGTAGTCTTGCTTAAACTTATCCCATCACCTGTATATCTACACTTACCTCAAGGAAACGAGGACGAAAGGATTGTAACAGGGCCGATGTGTGGAGATTGATTGGGGACTGACCTGGATGATGTACTTCTTCCTTCCTCACAGCTCAGCTGAACAACATAACCATGGCAGGGGGACAGGGAGCCATGATCCACCTACAGAGCAACATGCAGCACAGCCCCCTGGGAATTAACGTCATCACCGCCCAAAGCGGAAGTGTACGTTTTGCTTCCCGACCAATTATTTATCAACAATTTTTTTTTGTTTAATCAATGCTTATACTCTAGGACAGTAAAGTATAGGATATACTTAATATACTAAACTTGTCCTCGGTCTACTCCACAGATGTCTCCGTTCTCCATGAATGGGCAGCCCTCCCCAGGGCACCAATGCCCTGCCTCTGTCTACCAACCTACACCCCAACAAGTGTTCACTCTGACCCAGACTAGCCAGCAGGTAACTACGTCATCCCTGCAACTGGGCTGTGGATACAGTTTGTTAATTAGAGATGAATTATTACATACACTGAGTGTACAAAGCATTAGGAACACCTGCTCTTTGCATGACATAGACTGACCAGGTGAATCCAGGCGAAGCTATGGTCCCTTATTGATGTCACTTGTTAAATCCACTTCAATCATTGTAGATGAAGGGGAGGAGACAGGTTAAATAATGATTTTTAAGCCTTGAGACAATTGAGACATGGATTGTGTGTGTGTGTGCCATACAGAGGATGAATGGGCAAGGCGAAAGTGCCTTTGAACGGGGTATGGTAGAAAGTGCCAGGCGCCCCGGTTTGAGTGTGTCAAGAACTGCAACGCTGCTGGGTTTTTCCCGCTCAACCGTTTCCCATGTGTATCAAGAATGGTCCAAAGGTCATCCAGATATCTTGACACAACTGTGGGAGGCATCGGAGTCAACATGGGCCAGCATCCCTGTGGAACGCTTTCAACACCTTGTAGAGTCCATGCCCCGACGAATTGAGTCTGTTCTGAGGAGGTGCAACTCAATATTAGGAAGCTGTGACTAATATTTTGTACACAGAATTGTTAGAGTATTTAGTGTTACTAAAATAGTTATAAGAGCTGTCCAGTGGATAACTAAGTTACAATGTAAAACTGTTAATATAGTATTGTTACTACAGTGTTATTCCATGGGTATAAGAGCAACTTCATGTCGTTCGAGATTACTCTACCAGTTTACCTTCTGCTGCTGATTAAAGGTTTGATATTTAGATGCCATTCATTCAAACAACAAGAAATATGTTTTTGAATGAAGTTGAAAATAATACACAATAGAGATTTTCTAGATTGTTCACTAATTTCTCTTTGCCCTCTCCCCCTCTCAGTGTACTCCTGCTGGGCTCTATGGCAATGTCTCGTTCAACAACCAAAGCCTGTTCACACAGCCGCGCCTGGCTCCACAAAATCAGGACCTGCAGCCCAAGACTTTCCCCAAGCCCATCTACTCCTACAGGTGAGCTTCCCCCTGGGCCAAGTGGCATTATAGTATTATTGTATTGCCTGGGTCGTGTTCATTAGGGCACACAATGGAAGATGACAAAGTCGTTTCCTGTTTCAGTCATTTTTATTCCCTTTGATGCCTAGTAAACACGAACCTGGTCTAATTATCAACAGTATATGTAGCCTAATGCACTTATTGTCTCGCTACTTTGATCCGTCCTCAGCTGTTTGATCTCTATGGCTCTGAAGAACAGCAAGACAGGCAGTCTCCCAGTCAGCGAGATCTACACCTTTATGAAGGAACATTTTCCCTACTTTAAGGTATGACTCGATCGGATCCTCTAAGGCACGTGTGAAACTCATTCCAAAGAGGGCTGAGTGTCTGCAGGTTTTCGCTCCTACCTTGTACTTGATTTATGAATTAAGGTCACTAAATAGTAAGGAACTCCCCACACCTGGTTGTCTAGGGTTTAATTGAAAGGAAAAAACAAAAAACTGCAGACACTAGTCACTCCATGGAATGATATTGACACCCCTGCTCTAAGGGCTGGTTTCCCAGACCCAGATTAAGCCTAGCCATGGACTAAACAACATGCTCAATAAAGAATCTCCATTGAGCATGCTTTTTAGTCCAGGACTAGGCTTATCTGGGCCTGGGAAACTGGCCTAATATTCAATAGGGATTGGGGAAGCAGATATTTTAGGTAAGCATTGTGCTAAGTCAGTCGTTTAAATGTCTCCTTCCTCTTCCTGGGTTTTCATCCGCCTGAAGACAGCACCAGACGGATGGAAGAACTCAGTCCGACACAACCTGTCACTAAACAAGTGCTTTGAGAAGGTGGAGAACAAGACCAGTGGGTCGTCTCGTAAGGGCTGCCTCTGGGCCCTGAACCCGGTCAAGATCGACAAGATGGAGGAGGAGATGCAGAAGTGGAAGCGTAAGGACCTCCCAGCCATCCGCCGCAGCATGGCCAACCCAGGTGAGACCACAGGACTGACTGAGGCCCATTCACACATAACCTGGGTCCTGTTCACCAGGCACAAAATGAAAGAAAAGGGAAGGAAACCGGGAGCGACAACCTTTTCCATTGCATAATGTTTAAAAACTTTTTCCTTTGTGTACTCTAATGAACACAGCCCATCAATGGAGAACACGCACCACCACCAATTAAGATGATTATGCCCATTCAGTTTTATATGTCAGTGTGGCAAGTGTCATGGCTACAGTTGGCTATGTTACAACTGATGACAACATTCTAATTCAAGAATAAACGAAAGAGGTTATCCATTTGTCACATTTAGTGGACTGCTATAAACAGGGCCGGATTAAGAAATCATAGTCACACCATCATTTTCGGTAAACAAATCCGTGCACCAAGATGCAATTGGATGCGTGGTAAATTTACTGTTAAAGAACAATCACCCTTATAATAAAGCCATAATAACATTTGCGATGTAGCATAGGCTACAGTTGAGCAGAGGCGTTTTTAGGATTTCCACACATGGGGATAATTTGTTAGCCTTTTAGGAAATGCATTTCATGTAATTCTACGTTGTTTACATGATATAATACATTAGCTGAATCTTTTTTAATACCACACAAATGACCGAAATGAGTGGCTACTCTGACAAACTGAGATCGAGCTGGTCTTGAATTCAAACAAACAATAGCCCAGGCCAAAGAAGCGACACACAGATTGTACAATATTAGGAGGCTATATACAGTGCATTCGGAAAGTATTCGGACCCCTTGACTTTTTCCACATTTTGTTACGTTACAGCCTTATTCTAAAATAGATTAAATAAATAAAAATCCTCATCAATCTACACACAATAAACAATAACGACAAAGCAAAAAACACTTTTGATCAATTTTAGCAAATGTATAAAACCTATAAACATAAATACCTTATTTACATGACTATGCTATGAGACTTACAGTAGAATTGAGCTCAGGTTGTTTCCATTGATCATCCTTGATGTTTCTACAACTTGATTGGACTCCACCTGTGGTAAATTTAATTGATTGGACATGATTTGGAAAGGCACAAACCTGTCTATTTAAGGTCCCACAGTTGACAGTGCATGTCAGAGCAAAAACCAAGCCATGAGGTCGAAGGAATTGTCCCTTGAGCTCCGAGACAGGACTGAGTCGAGGCACAGATCTGGGGAAGGGTACAAAAAAATGTCTGCAGCATTGAAGGTCCCCAAGAACACGGAGGCCTCCATCATTCTTGAATGGAAGAAGTTTGGAACCACAAAGTCTCTTCCTATAGCTGGCCAAACTGAGCAATTGGGGGAGAAGGGCTTTGGTCAGGGAGGTGACAGAGCTCCAGAGTTCCTCTATGGAGATGGGAGAACCTTCCAGAAGGAGAACCATCTCTGCAGCACTCCACCAATCAGGCCTTTATTGTAGAGTGGCCAGACGGAAGCCACTCCTCAGTAAAAGGCACATGAAAACCCGCTTGGAGTTTACCAAAAAGGCACCTACTGTAAAGACTCTCAGACCATGAGAAACAAGATTCTCTGGTCTGATGAAACCAAGATTGAACTCTTTGGCCTGAATGCCAAGCGTCACGTCTGGAGGAAACCTGGTACCATCCATACGGTGAAGCATGGTGGTGGCAGCATCATGCTGTAGGGATGTTTTTCAGTGGCAGGGACTGGGAGACTAGTCAAGATCGAGGGAAAGATAAATGGAGCAAAGTACAGAGAGATCCTTGATGAAAACCTGCTCCAGAGTGCTCAGGACCTCAGACTGGGGCGATGGTTCACCTTCCAACAGGACAACGACCCTAAGCACACAGCCAAGACAACGCAGGAGTGGCTTCGGGACAAGTCTCTGAATGTCCTTGAGTGGCCCAGCCAGATGCCGGACTTGAACCCGATCAAACATCTCTGGACAGACCTGAAAATAGCTTTGCAGCGACGCTCCCCATCCAACCTGACAGAGCTTGAGGTGTAAAGGTGTGCTAAGCATCATACCCAAGAAGACTTGAGGCTGTAATAGCTGCCAAAGGTGCTTGAACAAAGTACTGAGTAAAGGGTCTGAATACTTATGTAAATGTATTATTTCAGTTTTAAAAACCTGTTTTTGCTTTGTCATGATGGAGCACTGTATACTGAACAAAAATATAAACACAACATGTAAAGTGTTGGTCCCATGTTTCATGAGCTGAAATAAAAGATCCCAATAATTTTTCATACTCACAAAAAGGTTATTTCTCTCCAATTTTGTACACAAATTTGTTTACATCCCTGTTAGTGAGCATTTCTCATTTGCCAAGATAATCCATCCACCTGACAGGTGTAGCATATCCAGAAGCTGATTAAACAGAATGATCATTACACAGGTGCATCTTGTGCTTTGGACAATAAAAGGCTACTCTTAAATGTGCAGTTTTGTCACAAAACACAATGCCACAGATGTCTCAAGTTTTAAAGAAGCATGCAATTGGCAATGTCGTTTTAGAGAATTTGGCAGTACGACCAACCGGCTTCACAACTACAGACCACATGTAACCACGCCAGCCCAGGACCTTCACATCCGGCTTGTTCACTTGCGGGATTGTCTGAGACCAGCCACCCGGAGAGCTGATGAAACCGAGAAGTATTTCTGCCTGTAACAAAGCCCTTTTTGTAGGGAAAAACTAATTCTGATTGGCTGGGTCTGGCTCCCCAGTGGGTGGGCCTTTGCCCTCCTAGGCCCATCTATGCATGTGCCCCTGCTCAGTCAAGTGAAATCCATAGATTAGGGCCTAATGCATTTATTTAAATAGACTGATTTCCTCATATGAATTGTAACTCAGTAAAATCACAGAAATTGTTGCATGTTGCATTTATATTTTTGTTCAGTATATAGTACCAGTCAAAAGTTGACACACCAAGTCATTCAAAGGTTTTGTTTTATTTTGACTATTTTCTACATTGTAGAATAATAGTGAAGACATCAAAACTATGAAATAACACATATGGAATCATGTAGTAACCAAAAAAGTGTTAAACAAATCAAAATATATTTTATATTTGAGATTCTTCAAAGTAGCCACCCTTTGCCTTGATGCCTTGATAGTTCCAAAGACAGATGAATCTTCTCTTTTCAGCGGAAGGCATTGGCTTTCCAAACTGTATGTTTGTCCTGCAAAATTTTCAAAAGGCTAACAGACAGCAGCAACCAACCATAGAAATATAATCCATGGATGGCAGTTCCCATTCAAGTCAGGACTGGCAGCCATTGCTAGTGTACCCATGAGTTTAATAGTCAAATTGCCAGGGTAAGAAGTTACAAAACCCTTTTATGGATTATGTCTATGGCTACAACGCAGCAACCTATATATTTGGCGCGCATGCTGGCCAAACCGTGGCCTTCGCGACTGTAGGCAACTAGTAACTGCCAAAATAAATGAAACACTTGAGTAAATGAGGGCTACAAATAATATGTTAGGGTGTGGGGAGCATTTTCCTGGCATGGTTTAGGTCCACTTGTAGAATCTATGCCAAGGCGCAGCCGGTGGTGGCCTTTTTTAAGACACTATGTTGGTTTTTCCTTTATTTTGACATTTACCTGTATTGTATGTGCTTGTGCTAAAATGTAATCCACTGTTATTTTTGAGAAACTATTGATCCTCTGTGGCTAAATGATGCTCTCTTGTGCATCTTGAACATTGAGAGCGGGCTCCTGTAGTTGGATAAACAAATGCAATCATTATTTTTCTTTTTCTTTGCCTCTTGTGCCCAGCCCCTGACTCACACAATTGACCAGTCACATGAATTTATTATGCAGTTCATTTTTTATTAATCAGTTACCCAATCAAGGCATGGCCCCCCAGTTACCCACATGTCCCCCGCTACCTCCTCTCCTTCCCCCATCTGACAATTAGCAGAGCAGCAGCAGGGAGCAGCAGGCTGTCTACACTCATTGAGAGCGGGCTCCTGAATCCTCGTCTGGTTGGCGGTTGTAGTAAAATAATAAAATATATATTACATATAATCTATACTGTATATATTTACTTTATTTATTTTAAAAAATAGCTGCCTCTTGGGCCCTGGTAAGCTGGCCCTTGCGATAAGCAGCATCACAGAAAACAAATCTGCTTTGTTTTTTAAATTTTAAATGGAGTCATCAGTCGCTGAACTGGTCTGCTCCCTCTTTCCCTGTCAGATGAGTTGGATAGGTTGATTACGGACCGGCCAGAGAGCTGCAGACGGAAGCCCATGGACCCCGGGATGACCCGTCTGCCCAGCTGTCCGTCTGGCCTATCCCTGCCTGTCCCAGGCCAGATGCAACCCCAGCCCATGGTCACCCTGTCCCTGCAGTACCTGCCCATGCACCAGCATCACCAGCTCCATGCCCAGGCCAGGCTGGCCCCGGTGTCCCCCCCCCCTGCCCAAACACCCCCCCTCCACACCGTTCCTGACCTCTCCAACAGCCTCCTCGCTACCCAGCATCCCGGCAAGCAGCCGCACGACTTCTACAGTCTCCATGGTGAGGTCAACGCAGAGGTGGACACGCTGGACCCCAGCATCATGGACTTCGCTCTACAAGGTGGGTAGCTATAGTACTAGTCACAACAACATTATATATGGTCTTAAAACTCCACTGCAGTCAAAAAAATTGATTTCCTGTGAATTATATATATTTCCACACTGAGGTTGGAATAATATTGCGATTTGGTTTTTATTATGATAATGCCCTTTTAGTGTAAGAGTCGTTTGAAAAGACCACCTGAAAACCTGAAGTTTTGGCCTGCCTGATGACATCACCAGGCAGTAAATTGGTTAATAGAACAACTAGAGTTCCAAACCTGTAAAATTGCTCTTGTCAAGAAGCTATTTGTTTCTTTTTCACCATTTTGATTGAAAACAATCACAGTAAGTTACTTGATTTTTACCCAGAAATGATTTGAACGAGATAAAAACTGCTGCATTGGGCCTTTAACAATCTGGATACCAATGTGAATTTGCACGGCAGTTGGCCATTTTCTTGGCTTTCAGAAGCAGTGATGACCAGTGACGTGACACAATTACCTCCTTCCCCAGGTAACCTGTGGGAGATGAAAGACGACAGCTTTAATCTGGAGGCATTGGGCACCTTCAGTAACTCTCCCCTGCGTTTGTCTGACTGTGACATTGGCACCATGACGGGCAGCCTCCCTCCAGTCTACAGCGGGGGCAGCATGCCCTTCTCAGACCTACAGGTGACGGGCATGTACACCACCTACGCCGCCCTGGATACCCTCTCTTCCCAGTACATGGGCACACCAGGCAACAGCAAGCCCATCACTGCCCTGCTTTAATGAAAACATCCCCCGCACCACAGAGTGGAACCACACGGGGAGAGCTGCAACAAGGCATCACCAACAATACAAAAACTATTTTTTTTTGCTGTGGCTCTACTTGTCAATCCCACTCCTGGCACCAAAAAGCCCCCACATCTTCCACTGAAAATCCTGAATCCTCATTGCTTTTCTCTTTCTCCAATGACAGAGCAACTTGTGTTGCCATGCCTAAGCCACTATTTCAGATGAGAGAAAGACATCTGCTTGGAGGGTGATTTGATCAAAGTCATTGCTTTTACATGTGTGGTTTTACAATAGGAGTAACCAATGAGGAAAACTGAAATTTGGGAGGAAATTGACTAAAAGATATTGATGTCTCTGGGGTAACTTTGCCAAGCAAAGACTCTAGAGCGGTCCTACACTGTTGTACACAAACCTAGCAGGCAACAGGTACCATCTCTGCCAGTTTTGTACAATATTGACTTTCCTGTGTTTGTAAGCCTTACCATGGTACTGTTAGTTCCCTGTTCTTTATCCATTGTCTGTATTGTGCTAGGCAGTATTACTGTGATGTTTTATTTATATTTATAAATGGCAGCTGGAAAAGGGGAGGAATTTGTCAAACACTGTTTACTGTATATTTGTGTTTCAAATCACTGTGATCTCCACTGAGAAGCTTGTTTCTTAAAACAGTATTTATCCATACATTCCAAAACACAAATATCAAAACCTGTCTAATAATAGCATTTGTAGACCATTTTACAAATTTCAGCATTTGAAAATATGCTAAAATCTGTCAAGGTCCGAATTCATAATTTTCATTGAATTATTCACAACTTTTGGGAGGATGTCAGGCTACATGTACTGTAAAATCACAATGGATAAATAAAGAGTTACTTGCTGAAAACAGATTCATTCCATTTATTTACAGATACTATACATTACTCTAATAAGTAAGTACATGGCAGACATTTTACATATTATTGACAATTTCAAATGGATATCTGGTATTTTGATGAAGGCAACAGCAGCAGAACGGCTTGGGGTCTCTTGGTTACAATCTTGTCGTCTACACATTATACCCTTCTCTGCCCCTGTTCACCTGCGTTTAAGCAACAATCAGCATTATATTAAAAACAATGAAAACACAGACAAAAAGTAATATCTGAATGCCAATTTGTTCCAAATTATTACTATACAAATACTACTGGTGTGAATTTATCCACTAGGATTTATATAGTATTATTCACTCAGACTCCAGCATATACCATCACTGTCAACAACAAAAAATACAAATGAAATGACTCAGGAAAAACACAGGCGTATGTTATTCAGTCAAAAAACAATAATACAAAGAAAGAAATTCAAGGGCACACAAATAAACACTGGTTAATAAAATAAAAAAATATTACCTGACTTTCAAATTGTACAGGTTAGTCTTAATAAGGGCAATACTGACATATCCCATTTTTGGATTAAATTAATGAGGGGGAAAAATGAAAAATTTCCTACTCGACCATTGTCACTGAAATGATTCTGTAAATGAAATGAAATTTAATTCAATGTAATTTAATGTCACTGAAATTAGTCTTTTTTTGGTCAATATTGTCACAAGGATACATTTATTTTATCTTTATTTAACTAGGCAAGTCAGTTAAGAACAAATTCTTATTTTCAATAACGGCCTAGGAACATACTGAAGTAAAGGCTACACGTCACACAACCCCCAGACAGGCTTGTGTATTGTCTGCACTGGCACATTACATAAAAAAAAAAAAGTATTTTACATGGTACACAAATGAGAGCTTTGTTCGGCCCCTGGCTGGCGTACATTCAAAGGTCGGCACACATTCTCCCAGATATGAACAGAATGATCAACACACCATAGCAAAAACCCTGGTCACCCCCGTTGTAAAATGCCAGTGTACCGCATTAGCAATGAAAAGCTTGATAGAATACTGATAAAAAGGCACATGGTCCAATCCATTCAATTCATGCTTTCAAACATATGGGTTTTCAAATCCTATTGATGAAGTGAATCAGAAATGCTAAAGAGTAGTGGTGGTTCCCTCTGATCATAGCAATGTTAAAACCACATGGAACCAGACCTGAGGTCAAATACTTCGACCATTTACTTTAACCTGCCTGTAGTGTCAGGTGGGTGGGGGTTGTACATTTGATAATTAGGTGTGATTGCTGAAAATGGTTTACTCTTAAAAAAATGTTTTAAATTATTATTATTATTATTATTCCACTGGAACCTGTAGCGCCCAAACCGTAAAAACTACCAATACCAAAACGTCCCTTTCCCAATGCATTTCAATGGCCATAGACTTGAATAGTAAAAATGTAGCCTATAACTAATCTTACAGTTTAACCTAGAAACACCTTTCAAACTTAAAAACGTGTAGACCAGTCTGGAATAGGTTGCTTTTTGATAACTTTTATACTTTTTTAACTTTTTAAAAGTGCATAAAAGCTCCATATGCTTGATTTGGATTCACCACAGCTCTTGAATCGTTAAAGCTACAACACCACACCAACGTTGCCATGTACAGTGCATTCAGAAAGTATTCAGAACCCTTGACTTTTTCCACATTTTGTTACGTTAGTCTTATTCTAATATGTATTACATTTTAAATCTCAATCTACACACAATACCCCAACGAAAAAGCGAAAACAGGTTTTCGACATTTTTTAAAATGTATATAAAAATACTTATTTACTTAAGTATTCAGACCCTTTGCTATGAGACCCAACATTGAGCTCAGGTGCATCCTGTTTCCATTGATCCTCCTTGAGATGTTTCTACAACTTGGAGTCCACCTGTGGTAAATTCAATTGATTGGACATGATTTGGAAAGGCCCACACCTGTCTATACAAGGTCCCACAGTTGACAGTGCATGTCAGAGCAAAAACCAAGCCATGAGGTCGAAGGAATTGTCCGTAGAGCTCCGAGACAGGATTGTGTCGAGGCACAGATCTGGGGAAGGGTACCAAAACATTTCTGCAGCATTGAAGGTCCCCAAGAGCACGGAGGCCATCATTCTTAAATGGAAGAAGTTTGGAACCACCAAGACTCTTCCTACAGCTGGCCGCCCGGCCAAACTGAGCAATCAGGGGAGAAGGGCCTTGGTCAGGGAGGTGACCCAAGAACCCAATGGTCACTCTGACAGAGCTCCAGAGTTCCTCTGTGGAGATGGGACAAACTTTCAGAAGGACCACCATCTCTGCAGCACTCCACCAATCAGGCCTTTATGGTAGAGTGGCCAGACAGAAGCCACTCCTCAGCAAAAGGCAAACGACAGCTTGCTTGGAGTTTGCCAAAAGGCACCTAAAGGACTCAGACCATGAGAAACAAGATTCTCTGGTCTGATGAAACCAAGATTGAACTCTTTGGCCTGAATGCCAAATGTGACATCTGGAAGAAACCTGGCACCATCCCTACGGTAAAGCATGGTGGTGGCAGCATCATGCCGTGAGGATGTTTTTCAGTGGCAGGGACTGGGAGACTAGTCAGGATCGAGGGAAAGATGAACGAAGCAAAGTACAGAGAGATCCTTGATGAAAACCTACTCCAGAGCGCTCAGGACCTCAGACTGGGGTGAAGGTTCACCTTCCAACAGGACAAAGACCCGAAGCACACAGCCAAGACAACGCAGGAGTGGCTTCGGGACAAGTCCCTGGATGTCCTTGAGTGGCCCAGCCAGAGCCCGGACTTGAACCCGATCTAACATCTCTGGAGAGACCTGAAAATAGCTGTGCAGCGACGCTCCCCATCCAACCTGACAGAGCTTGAGAGGATCTGCAGAGAAGAATGGGAGAAATCCCCAAACACTGGTGTGCCAAGCTTGTAGCGTCATACCAAAGAAGACTTGAGGCTGTAATCACTGCAAAAAGGTTATTCAACACAGTACTGAGTAAAGGTTCTGAAAAATGATATTTCAGTTAATTTTTTTATACATTTTGAAAAAAATCCCCAAATATGTTTTTGCTTTGTCATTATGGGGTAGTGTGCAGATTGATGAGGGGGGAAAACAAATGAATCCATTTTAGAATAAGGCTGTAACGTAACAAAATGTGGAAAAAGTCAAGGGGTCTGAATACTTTCCGAATCCCCCGATTTTATTTGGCCCCCCAAGTTGAGGATTTAAAAAAATATATTTCAGTTGTTGAACATAAGACTAAAATCGCCAGGAAATCAGCTCAAAGGGATTTTAACTTAGGGAATCTGTTCCCAAGTATTCCCACGCATAAATAGAGAGGCATAAGTGATCATATCCCAATGAAATCAAGGTTTACAATTATTCAGTTCTTGTCAAATACTATATATGTTTTGGATTCTTGCGGTCAATTTTCAGTGTACAAATGATTTATAACTATGTTCCGGCCCCCCGACCATCCGCGGAAAGAAAAATAAATCTACCCTTGATGTAGTGCATGTGTAGTGTATAGTGCTGCATGGTTATAGCATATGAGCAGCCCGAACTAGCCCTAACCCTGAGAATTAGACATGTTTTTGGCATCTTAGCTTTATTGTCTCAACTCAACAATAGAACGTAGGCGGCATCGATGGGGAGATACTGCATGTGTCCCCCTGCCCTAAGTCCACATCCCACAGACCTACTTATCTATTTTCTCCCGTATGCTGGAATTTCCTGTGTAAGGCATTTGGGCAGCTCAGCCTCAGATCTGGAGTTTAACTGGGGGCGGTGCCATCCATCGTGGCCAGCAGGTGGGAGATCTTGGCCCTCTGGGATGGAGTGATGGACTGGCTCATGTGGATGATGCAGTCCATGGTCACCTCAGGGTTGGCCTGCACAATGCTGGGATAACACATACAGTACATACATACATAGGATTATATGCACACAGTACTTTCAAGTGTAGCAATGTGTGTGTGTGTGTGTGTGTGTGTGTGTGTGTGTGTGTGTGTGTGTACCTGCGGATGTGTTTCAAGGCGTGGTCCCTCTTCAGGTACTTGATGTTCTCTCTGATGGCGGATCGTGTGCCGTCCTCTTTGGCCAAATGCTTCTCCAGCCACTCCACCACCGCTTTGTTATTGTCCCAAAGGTACGCCTGGAAATTAAGCACAGAACCTAACTCTAAAAAAATGTCTACACACCATGGATTGGAATAGATTGTGTAACCAGTGGGATTCGAACCTGGGTCCCCCACGCAGTAACCCAACGTCTTAAACACTGGACCAAAAATAACTAAAATGTTCCGAGGGTGACAATTGGGATTACATGTTTCAGACAGGGGTACTCCATTACAAAAGGATAACCTTGCTTGTATCACATGAACAGAGCCATTACGTTGTGACATCCATACCTGGACCGTGCCCTCTGTCTCCACAAACCAGCGGCGCAGCATGGACTGGATGTGTCCGTCACTCAGCTCTGGGTTGGCCTGCAGGACCTCACACTTCACCACGCCCTCCAGCAGGAGGCGCCGCAGACGCCAGTAGAAGAAGCTCCGCACATTCTTCCAGTCCAGGATGTCCTGCATGCGACCACCAGGTTACATAGACCACCATCAGGTTACATAGACCATAGAGTGAGGGACACTAATGCCCCTGCCCCATTGCAGGTGTGGAGAATGGGACCGGGCATCACACATTCATCTCCTCCTGTCTGCCCATGTACACCCTTTGAGGTCGCATTGAACTTTATTTAGCTTTCCAGGGTTTGTTCTGGCACCTTCCATTGTTTGATTGACTATCACAACTGGGGGTTGGAACCAGTTCAGGGAACAGAACCAAAAACCGGAAAATAACGGAATCTTTCAAGGAACAGAATCAGAACGAAAGCGATCTACACTGTTCCGAAAACGGAACTGTCATTTTAAAAGAATGGCAACCGGTTAATAAAGTTATTTTATGTTCCGCCGTTTTTTCCAGTACCAAAACAAAATGCAACAAAGCGCACCTATGCAAAGCCCTCACGCTGTCACTCAGAAATTTATTCCACTGTCTGCCTGCCAGCTGTGGCTACCTGCCCCTCGCCCTCCGAAGCATAGGCTACTGTAGTCTATCGACATTACAAACGTGATTCAGAAATTAGGAAGAGAGATTTTTAATTAGAGAAGAATGGATTAACTTTTTCAATACTAGTTAAGGATACTATAATTATCACATTCCACATTGGATTTATTAACTAAAAAAAGGTTAGGCAGCTAGCTCTGGTCCAACGTTAAGCCAACTTGGAAGTTCAAGGACATTCAAAGTTCCTTCATAAAAGCCGCTCTTCTGTTGGTATAATTGTGTGCCTAATTCAGATGATGCATGTCATAACAACATGCCCAGAGCTTCAAGCCAAGTCTCCTCCACCATCTCGCTCCCCACCAGCAAAATTTCAGTCGCATCTCGCTATAGTTGCATGTAAATAACTATAGCTTGCCCGCTCCATAGCAAGCTGCTCTATCCGCACTGATTGGTGAAGTAATTTTATGTTGAGCTAAATGTACAAAAAATATATATATAATTGTTTTCAAACTGGTTCAGAACTTTATTTTGCTAGTCGGAACAGTGGAAAGGAATTTAAATGTGGGTTCCATTTGGAACGAAACGATTTGAAGTTTTTGGGGTTCCAACCCCGATCATAACAGAGTGTTGTTGTAAAACACA
The DNA here is from genome assembly GCF_016432855.1 of Salvelinus namaycush. Lineage (NCBI taxonomy): Eukaryota > Metazoa > Chordata > Actinopteri > Salmoniformes > Salmonidae > Salvelinus > Salvelinus namaycush. The sequence continues at coordinate 10,835,539 of NC_052324.1, read as the reverse complement.
AAGGGAGGATTTTTTTTTACCGTGATGGCACCCTTCTCGTGCATTCTACCAGGGGTGTCGTGGAGGTCCACAAACTGCACTGCCACTTGGTGGTAGATGGGCAGCAGGAACTCCTCTCTGGCCCTCAGCTTGGCTTCCAGGTCCCGCCGCTGTTTGTCTGTCAGCTCCGGTGTACCTGGCCAGTCAAAATGTATTAACCAATGTCTCCTCCATGTTCATTAGGACACAGAATTAAAGATGTTTAAAAACATTTTGCAATGGAAAGCAGAAAATTAGCATTTCTTATTGGCCAAGTCCAGGAAGTCTTTCCCCGTTTCAGTCCCTGTTCATTAGGACACAGAATTAAAGATGTTTAAAAACATTTTGCAATGGAAAGCTGAAAATTAGCATTTATTATTGCCTAAGTCCAGGAAGTCTTGCCCTGTTTCCTTTCGTTTGGTGCCTAATGAACACGACCCAGCTGTTGGTTGTCGAACCCCTGTGACTCTAGCACTGCTGGAAAATGTACAAACAGTAAAAAGATACCTTCATAGAAAATGACTCAAGTAAAAGTGAAAGTCACCCAGTAAAATACTATTTGAGTAAAAGTCTAAAAGTATTTGGTTTTAAATATATCAAAAGTAAATCATTTCACATTCCTTATGTTAAGCAAACCAGCCGCCACGATTTGCTTGTTTTTACAAAATTTACGAATAACCAGGGCACACTCCAACACTCAAACATAATTTCCAAATGAAAAATGTGTGTTTAGTGAGTCCGCCAGATCAGAGGCAGTAGGGATGACCAGGGATGTTCTGTTGATAAGTGTGGGAATTGGACAATTTTCCTGTCCTGCTAAGCACTCGAAACGTAACAAGTACTATTGGTTTCAAGGAAAATGTACGGAGCAAAAAGTATATTATTCTCTAAAGGATTGTAGTGGAGTAAAAGTAAAAAATATGAATAGTAAAGTACAGATACCTAAAAAAAACTACTTAAGTAAAAATACTTTAAAGTACTACTTAAGTACTTTACACCACTGGACATGGCAAAACTTTAAAGGTCCTGGACAGTAGTTCTGAAAAGTACTTTCTCTCATGGCTAACTACCAGGACAAAAAGTATACATCTCCCGTTTAGCATGTCTCTTGTGATGCATCACAGACAGATGTGCGGACTTCACAACTGCGTCCGAGTTTTGAACGACCCCCCCCTCCCCCTTTTGTTCCAAGTTGGCTGAAGACATAGCTAGCCAGACACAGAGGAAAGGGAAAACATTTAAGTATCTTTGCCATAGATGAATAGGGTAAACTTTAAATTAGATTTGCTGATACCCTACAGTCGAATTTTGGCACCAGTAGAGAAGCTATCTAGTTATATAAACCACACCTCTCTGCAAACACACCTTCTCTGACGTTGGTTAAAAGGCTGTACTCATTTAAATTAGGTACGAGAATATCATGTTACCATTGGTGTATTAAAAAAAAGTCAGAGTGATGTCACTATCCCCTTAATAATCCCGCCTCCTGAATCCAAATGTTTGACATGGGGGAGGGGACCAGTAACTTTATGATCACACTTTATCAACGTAGAGGAAACAGTCACTGTTCATACTTTGATCTGGTTTCCTTCAAATATCAGAACTTCAAAAACACGATTGACTGTCCGTGACCTTCAGATTTTTTTTTTTTTTTGTTTGTTTTTTTGTTTTGTTTTTTACAATGCTAACTAAAAAGAAAACACGATGCCTATCGTACATATGGGCGGAACTACAGGTACTGTTGTAAGAGTTTACCAGGCTGTTTACCAAGCTGTTCAGCCAGACCGGCGTAGACCGAGTCGATCCGGCGCATGGTTTTCAACAGGTCCTTCCTGCGATACTTGATCTCCACAGTGCCCTCTGCCTCTAGCACACCACCCCTTGACAGGGAGAGGGAGGGGGAGAGTGGTGGAGATGAGACAACAGGGAAGGTGGATGAGAGAGAGTAGAAGAGGGAAAGGAGTAAGAGCTCATTCACATTGGCTCTGGAGAGAAGCTGCCCAGCCATGTTAAAAAAAAAAAAAGGCCCACCTGCTCTCTCTGTCTGCGTAGAGCTCCATGCACAGAAGGTTGATGGTGGGATCGATCACCACCCAGGATCCCCCCCTCAGCTCGGCGTGCGGCGGGATGTAGATCAACACAGGCTGGCGGAACTCACGCAGGCCGTCCACGATATAGGCCCCATACTTCAGCACCTGGTCGTACATGTCTGAGAGAAATAAAAATGGACTTGCAGTTGTGGTAACACCAATATTTACAATATTGTTTTGAGATTTAGAAGGGAAAAAAACGCTGTGTTGTAGTGGGGGTTTCCAAGTCAGTATCAGACTAGGGTTCAAATAGTATTTGAAATCTTACAAATGCATTGAGCATTTGCTTTAGTCTGGCTGGAGTGCCAGGTGAGCATGACTTGAGATGTCCTAGTAGTCCCATTGCAACAGGCAAACTCAATCCAGCACAGATACAGTATTTGAAATGATTTTGAATAGCATTTGATCCCAGGTTGGCCAGTCAGTACCCTTCATTCCCCCGGAGAAGCCTCTCCAGTTGGCGAACACCATCAGAGGCAGCCGCTCACGGTTGAAGTCACGGATGGCCTGGGCCGTCTTAAAGGCAGAGTCCGGAAACCACACCTGGCCGGCCTGCTGCACCAGCTGAGTGAGAGTGAGTGCGAGACACACACAGAGGGATGTTAAACTCTGTTGCAGGTGTCAAATGAGTCTGCATTACCTTGTCAGATCATGTTTCCCTTTTCGAAAATGATCAAAGGCATCAAAACTTAACTCATGATGTTTACTACCATGTCACCTTGGCATACGGCACAAGAACACAACATATAATGGAGGACACAAAGCCCACTCACTCTGGCCTCAGAATCCAAGTTTGCTGGATCGGCCGGGATAGCCACCTCAACGGTGCGTGTTTCCACAGCGATGACGCCAAGGGGAATCCCACCTAACCTGTGGTGTTGCGTTACAAATTAGTTGGCAGTCTGCCTTCGGAACTACTACATCTCTGTGATTCCATATCCTGCAGGTATAACGCTGAACAAGCTGTTATAATCATCTATGAGCCTTCATAATTGTATATAATAATTCAAATGTTATGTCTCTCGCTCCATGTATCAACTGACTCGAAATGACTGATATTTAGTAAGGGTCATTATGAGATAAGACGTAACGAGGTCAAACATGCTCATGACTAGTCTTAAAATGCATGAATGTATTAAAACTGCATCATAATGTATTGTACCTGCAGGTTTTAAGAAATTGTTACCCATATGTCTTCTGTAAGCATTTATATTGCGCGTGTGTGTGTGTGTCTATACAGTACACTCACCTGGCTCTGCCCACCACTACTGTCTGGGCCCAAGACCCCATCACTTCCATGAACGAGCCATGGTCACAAAATCCACTCTGCCAGGCTCCTTTTACAGCTAAACACAACACACAAAAATAGTCTATGACAGCAATATGTACAGTGCATTGCATTTTTTTTTATTATTGCACTTTAAAAAGTTGGACTTGTTTTAATTCAATATTCAGTACACTGCACTGGGTGACATAGCCATGTCTATCCACTCAGGGGCTGGGGGAAATAGAATCTGGGCAGAGTTAAGAGGGTTATGTATGCTGCAGAGTGTGTCTCACTGGGGTGGGGCCTCCCGGCCAGTAGCCAGCGGGGGTCATAGGGAGCCTTGGTGGGGGTGAACTCGATCTCCCTCTCCACTGGGTCCTTGGGTGGTATCACCGGCACCGGAGAGTGCTTGGTCTGAAATCAGAGTAGAACAATGTTCTGACAACTCCTATCTGGGGGTTAGTCGGCTGAATTTGACCTCTTACGGTACATCTTCAGCCTGGTCCGAGATCTGTTTGGGCTGTCTTGCCAAATTTGCGTCTCAGAGTAAAAGTGCTGATCTCTGATCAGTTTTGTCCATTAGATCATAATGAATATGATTACATGGACAGAGGGGATGTGATCCTAGATCAGCACTCCATCTCTGAGAATATTTATGAATATGGGGTCCGATCTGGTCTTCCTCTTTTTCTAATGTACCTTCGGCATATAGGAGAGCCACCGCAGGATAGTGAAAACACCCTCAAAGTCATCGGGCACCGTGGTGTGCGTCACTCCGTTGTTGTGCATGATCTGGACGCCTCCCAGCTGGTTGTTGGAGGTGTACACTTCTCGACCCAGAACCTGTAACGACAACAGGTTCACTGTCAAGGACAGTGGAAATGCTTCACATATCGAGAGGATTATAGTACATTGCAGTTATAACGGTTTAAAATAGGTTTCACTACTTATGAAATATGAGACTCCTTAACCATCATACTACTGACCGGGGTCATTTTGACACAAGAGTCATATTTTTGATCATAGCCCAAAGGTGATATATTCAATTCTTCATGACTTTGTCAATCAACTTGTTCTCAACCAATCTAAATAATTGTTTAGTGTTTCTGTATCAATATGGACTTAAAAAAAGACCTTTGGTGCCAAAAACACCTAATCCGCCTATAGTCATTTGATAAATAGGACCTTTATTTGAATATAGCTTTCTCTGGAGACATAAATACAAGTTATCCATAGTTATTCTACAGGGAAATATTTTATAAATACCAGAATTCCTATAATATCCTCCAAAATTCTATATGTGCAACTTTTTAAGGTGTTTTGGTTGCTATAACATTTGGTTTGAAGTGACTGAGGATTTGGGCATGCTTTTAGAAACATCTTACCATAGGCCCTACCACTCCCATTGTTTCACTAGAAGCGATGCTAATGCTGGCTTCGCGATAAGTAAATAAATAAAATGAAGCCATATTTTTGGTAATTGTCTCATGATCAATGGATTAAACACTGTCAATAAAATTATGTATATTTACATTTTTGATGTACCGCCCCTTTAAAATGCAGTCGTTTTTTTAGCTCATTATGTCAAAATTAATATTTACTTCGAAATTATGAAAAACAAAATTATACTACAGTCAAATGGTAAATTAGCTTTTCAGTACTAATGTGGTTAACAAATTAACTAATTTTGCTAAAATAAGTCAGTTTTGATATTTGAAAAAAAATCTGATAACATTTATATGTTTAATGAGGTCTTAATTATTATCAAGTTAATTGACGATTGTTGCTTGTCAAAATGACCCAAGTTTACATACCCATGTATGTAAATTATGTTGGTAGTATGAGGGTTAGAGGGGTATTTTAGGTAAAAAACATATTTTCATATATTATTTTGAACATACGGGCTCCATAGTTATCCTAACAGTGGGCCTGTGTTTACTTCTTGTGTAAGTCTCAGAGTTCTAAAACGCATGATGAATCCAAGCAGACGGGACTAAGACATACCTTGTTGAGGGCTCCAGCCCCGGTCAGAATGATGTGGGAGTTCTCCACCTGGATGACCCGCTGCCCCAGACGCACTAGATAAGCCCCGATCCCAATGGCACGGCACGTCACCTGCAGTACCCAGGACATACAGTACCATGGCTTCAACATAAGCCACGAGGCATGCTATGCCTAACGACCTGGGTTATCTAACACCAGACAAAGAGAGGTGTGTGTGTGTGTGTCCTCCTGACCATGCTGATGGTGATGATCTCATCGTAGGCCTTGGAAGACTCCCCGGCGATGGTGCCTGATCCTCTCAGGTTTTCAACCCCAAGACCATCTTCGGTCCCTATGATGTCAGTGATGATGTACCTGGAGTCCAGTCGACGGGATGGGGAGAGAGAGAGTCAGCGAACCTCTGGGATACCACACTGTCTTTGTTAGCTGCGCTAGTTGATAAGAGTGACTAGCACCAGAGGGGTATACTACAAAGCAGGTTCAAGGAGTTAGCCGGATGACCTGCCATAATATTTTTGATATTTCAAGATAAGCTTGAAAATGGGCATAGATATGTCTTTTCAATTAGACTAAGTTGAGCATAAAAAAAAAAAAAAATGTCCCATCAAATCAATAGTTATACTGGTTGCTTTTCAAAGTCAGCGGGCTAACTAATTGATCCTGCTTTGTTGTATACTCCTCAGGTGAAGGGCGTGCGTGTGCCACCTGGACTCTCCGCCCTCCTCCACGTGGTGGCAGTGGACAGCGTTGGTGGAGCTGATGCGGGTGTAGTCCTGGGGCGTCAGGTACAGATACTTGAAACCCTACCGGTGGAGACAAACAAACAGTCATCAGTTCCAAGAAAGTGGGCTGACACAAAAACAGGGCATGTCTGTGTAGAGGCTGATAAGCGGTTACAACAGGATTACACCTTGCCATTATGCCCCACAGAGAAAATCAATCACACCCACTCTTCTGACCACCAGTCAGGTTGCCCGACACAGTAGACCATGCCGCCAGCACATGGTAACAAATCAGCTTTGCCAGTGTCACACAGACGGAAGAAATAACGTTAAGTCAGAAAAAGAAATCTTTAGAAAAGTCATTTAATTTGCATTGCAGTGACCTCTGCTGCTGCAAATCAATTACATTTCTAATGACCATTTCCAGCGAGTGTTTTTTCCCCACTTTTCAAATCAAACTTTATTTGTCACATACGCCGAATACAACAAGTGTAGACTTTAACGTGAAATGCTTACTTACAAGCCCTTAACCGACAGTGCAGTTCAAGAAGAGTTAAGAAAATATGTACCAAGTAGACTAAAATAAAGTACATGGTTGCATGGTATGCCCTTACAAGTCAAAACCCTGCACCCAAAGACCTTTTTACAAGGCCACTGAAGACAACGCAGTAGCAGGTGCTCAACTGAACAGTCCTTGTAAAAAAGGTCTTACGTACACTGTAGAATCTACTGTTAAGTAGTGACTGGTGATAAGTCACCTTGTAAGGGTCCTGGGGGTCGGTCCAGGCAACCTGGAACATGTGTCGTATCTCCTCGGCCAGGCCGATGCGCGCCCCGCTGTTGGCTGAGATGTAGATGCGTGGAATGCCCTCGGCCCGGGCCATCTCCGACGCCCGCAGGAACAGCTGGTCCTCCTGGGGCCCGAACGAGCCAATCATGTAGGTGATGTCGTTGCAGATGACGATGATGTCGCGGCCCTCGGGATACTCTGGCGTCTTCATCCGCATCCGAAAGGCTACCATTCCCACCTGGGAGAGAGGGATAGAGAGCCAAGAGTTTTCAGGATTCCCAGGGGGGTTTCAGGACAACATAGGGGGTTTTAAAACAAAGATGGCCCTGCTCGTCTCTGTAACACTAGAATATGTTGTCGTTCCACTCCACGTGAGCACGCTATGTGCTCTACCTCGTTGTCTCCAGGCAGGCGGTTCATCTGCACCAGTCGGTCATGCGGGTCCAGCACCAGCTCGGTGCACATCAGCACGTCTTTAGGGTAGCTGTCCCCCGGACCCCAAAGCTTAAAGAGGGCCTATGAGACACAAAAGGTAAAAAACAGATAAAAAACAAACAAAAGTCCCTGCAGTTAAAAAGGGTCAAGTGTCAAAAAGAGAGAGAGAGAGGAACCCCACCTGTCGGAACATCTCTGGGAAGTCGTAGACGTAGGTGGTGCCCAAGGTCTGGGCCTGGAAGCGTTTGGACTGCAGCAGGTCCTTGGTGACATAGGGATGGTTGATGAGCATGCCGTGCAGAGGGCCCTGCTTGTCCCCGTACGACTGGAACATGATCTAGAGGTCAGAGGGGAGACGGAGGTCAGTTGTCAGCTGCAGCTCATTGCATCGTACGGATAGAGAAACTGAAATAGAAAGAAGTGTTTATAAATGATTTGTGAAGCATCCATATAGTCTTCAGGAATACCCTGTGAAGCGTTTAGCAAATTGTAGACTCTGCTGCACTGCTAATTCAACACTTTCTCTGGCTGTGCATCGTGCGCCAATCTGTGTCAGTGAGCTGATCCCAGCCTGCGTGCCGGTTTATAGTTCTCTTCCTGATCGGCCTACCTGTCCCGTTGAGGGGTCTGTGACCTCCTTATACAAGCTGATGTCCAGGTAGTAGCCGGACTCGTTGGTGAGGAACAGACGGATGGGGATGGCGGTCCCAGTGGGCGTCAGCCGGATGTTGATCTTGAGCTCGGCCTGGAGCACCCGGAGCTTCCACAGCCTACTGCCGTAACGCATCACCATGGAGCGCACAGACTCCTCAATCTACAGGACAGAGAGTGGCAAGACATACTGTAGTTCATATACACATGATATAACATTTAACTAGCTCATGAAACCCCACAATCCTTTGTGTTTGGCAAACAATATATGCTTTTCCTCGTGGATATGGGCAGGTGTGCCCCTTCTGTCCAATGAGGTCATTTCTGTCCATTTATGGAAGCCTTTTTGGCTCAGGAGCCACATAGCCCCCTTTAAGTTGATGGATTGTCGTCAAAATCCCTTGTCCAACAGCGCAGAGAGCAGAGGCACACGGACCTTGGAGGGGTCCATGATGACGGTCGGGACAAAGTTGAGGAAGATGTGGTTGCAGTCGGTGCGCCATTTGGTGTTGCTGAAGGCCACCTCCAGCTCATCCATAGCCTCCAGGAGAAGACGCTCACCCTCGTTCTGTAGGTACTCAAATGACGCTTCCTGGACAGAGAGAAAGGGGTGCTAGCGTTTTGAGCGAAAAGTAATATTCCAAGCAAGACACAAATTATTTATCTTCAATGTAAGGGAGCAAAATCAATACATGTATTTTTAACTCCTGTTTAGAAGAGAGTTTTTGTAAGGGGCCTCCTTCCACCCCTGCACTCTTGCGCTCGTGTGGCGTTTATTCCCCCCCCCCCCGTACCTTTGTGATGAGGTCAGAGTGGCGCATGATGGCTCGGATGAAGTAGCGGTAGTCTGTGACCTCAGCGCCCTCCTGCACGCGAGCGGCACCCAGGTACTGGTGCATCTTGCTGTTGGCACAGGGTACGGCCGTCAGGTCAAAGTTACGCATGCGGTTCAGCTCCAGCTGGAAGGCCAGAGCAGGCTCCAGGTTCCTGTAGATACGGTCCTCCTGAAACTGGGAGAGAGACACGCACACAGGTGGAGAGCGAGTGGGTTTACTAGTGTTTTAAGGCTGTTCATGTATAACAAATGTCTAGTTATTGTTAAAAAATAAAAATTGTAAAGAAGTTGTTTTTTTTACCCCGTCTCTGGCTCTGAAAGTGAAGAACTTGGGAAATTCCCTCTGGTAAAAATCAAAGAGGAAAATTAGATTCATGTTGGTCGTATTCATTAGGCACCAAAAGGAAGAAAATTGACGGAAACAGGGAGGGACTACCTGAAGTTGTCCAATAAGAAATGCTCGTTTTCGTTTTCTTTTGCAAAACGCTTTGCTGCGGTGTGCACTAATGGAAACGACCCTGCTTTTATTAGCCATAGTTTAATAGTAAGTTAATATTAAGTTAATAGGATATTAATAGTAAATCCAAAGTAGATTAAAATTAAGTTAATAGTAAGTAAAATCAGTTTAATAGTAAGAGATGACAGAGCACTGTTCAGTCGTATTCAACAACAGCAAAGGGATTTTTCAAAATGTAGCCAAGTACGACCATCTCGATCTCGCGAGCTTAAAATCCGTTTCGCTACATGGATTCCATGTAACAGAATGGAAGCTTGCGAGATCAGGATGGTCGTACGAGGCTATTTCAAAAAGGTCTCGTAGAAACATCTTACCCTCTGTGCGACTAAAAACGTGATCCTTCGGATGCCATGCTCAAAGAGTAACCCTTTCTGTAATAAGAAATGATCATATCAAGTATAATCCTAGTGCAGAAATCACAGGACATACTGGGATAATAATGAAGGAGAATCCCAACTTCCACTTAAGTCAAATATTCACTTAATCCTGTGTTGAGGTCAAATGGGAGACTAAGTTGAAATTCAACGTTGAGCAGAAGCTAGGATTCACCCCTATGAGGAAAAAAGCCCCGACACAATTCTACTATGAGAGTTTGGTGGGATGAACTGTGCTGCTGACCTTAGACTGCGCGAAGGCAGCGAAGGCTGTGACCAAGGTATCGTCATCCTCTGTGTCCGCCGACTTGATGGACACATTGATGATGTGGATGGGGTTCTCCTTCATGTTCTGCTGGAGCGCACGGGGAAATAATCAATCACAGCTTAGTGAGAAATGTCAGCCTTCACCTCATATACCAAAAAAAAAAATAATAATCAGATTGTAGCTGTATAGTTCATATGCAAAGATATCAATATTATATAATATCCATTTCTTATCTAATGAAACAAATGGTTCGTTTTAGGCAAACAATATATTTTTGTTGTCGTTCTAATGGAGGTATTTTCTCGCCAATATTTCTGTCCATTTAGTAGACCCCTTGTGGCTTGAGAGCACCCCCAGAAGCAACAATTCCATAAAACTTCTAACACAATCCCATCACACGGTCACCTTGCAGTTATCCTCCTCGTAGAACTGATTGGAGCAGGCCTCGGGGAAAAGCGGGCTCTCCAGGAGCGGGTCAGCAAAACTGGAGATGACCTCATCAAAGTTCCTGCACACACACACACCCAATATTCCATTTGTTTTGTGTTAGCCGCGACTGTTCGCTAAAGTTAGCTAACAGTCTGAGAAGATTGTGTGCCGTGAACGTAAATGTCTGTTTCGGGTCTAAACTGCCACTAAAATTAATCAAGTGGCCACGTAGACTTTCTAGTATATTTAGTAGGAATAGCTAAGTCGTTTACAGTTTGAATATTGTCGCTAGTAAGCCACAGTAATCCTTACAAAAAAAGTAGCCGTTTGATGTTTCACCGTAACATTTTGGAATGTTCATTCAAATCGTACAACTGAAATTGTGGCAACATGTTCGCTGCAAACAAGCCTAGTTGAACTCGCCTCAGGTCTCGGACAAGGCTTATTATTACCCCATATTACCAGACATCCAAGAGTTGATCTGTGTTTTTTTACCTTTTGAAGTCTTCGAAACACTGGAAGGCCACCATGGCCCCCATGCGCTGACAGGGGGGAGAGAACGCCCCATCTAGGAAGAGTTCGCTACCCTGCCGCCTCATCTCAAACTGTCCCACACTGTTCACCGGCATCGCCAACCTGAGGGAAGGGACGACACACTGGTGACTCCTGGGTAGGGTTGGGGTGAGCACTGGGAGCAATGGTATAGCATACTGTACCTGTTTTCTTTCCACAAAGCATAACAGACAGCAATATCTTTGTTTTCTAGACATGTTTTGATTGATAATACGTTTGAAATTAACTGACTGATTGTGTATAACTGACTATGGTTGATTGAAAGAGGCGTGGCAGATTACTATAGTGGCCTATGAGGGTCAAATATGCAACTGGAGAATACAGAATGGGCTTTTTGTCACAAAAAAAAGGGTTTAAAAACACACATTGCAAACAGTAGGTCAGACAAAGTACATATGCTTCTCAAAAGCTACATCTCTATGAAAGTTGAGAAAGGCAACAAAATCAAAAAAAAAAGTGAAGAATATAAATTAGGAAGGACGTGTTGGAGGAGTCCTTCGGCAGAGGTTTGTGGTTTTTTTAAAAGATGGGGAAGAGAAAAACAGCGCATTCAGCCATGCATTGCTAGGAGACATACACAGACGGAGCCAGACAGTGTGGCAGGCTGCCTGGAAGGAGGAGCTGTACTCTACCTGTTCAGAGTAGGGCTGCTCCCTCTGAAATCAGATCATTGACAGGTGAATGTAAGCAGTGGATGATCAACCTTGACCACAATGCATTCTTATTAGTTTCAAAGCACTTGATGGCATACTCTAGCTTTGCACATTAATAATGACCATGAAAAACCATTCTGAAGTTAAAATGTTAAAAGCAGCAAATGGGTAATTTTACTTTAACTACTGGATGTGATTGAGATCCATTGTGATTTATCAAGTTGCAATTACAAAACCTGACTTCTAACAAAACAGAATAGAGCAGAGGGGAAAGCCGAAAGTCAATCCTTTGCAATTGGGCCTGACTTTCAGTGAATTGAATTTTCACAACTGTGAAAATCTCCTTTAAAAAAAAAACCCGTAAGAAATTTTTTAAACAAAAAAGGAAGTCAGTTTCCTGGTTTGTGGAATTAGAGCTTTGGCATCGAGAGTCCATTCCGATAGTTTACTTACGTCTGACGGTTTGCCCCAAAATGGCAGTGGAGAAACGATTACATTGAAGGGCTTGTCCCAAAGGGGAGAGGGTTATGGGGGTGTCAGAAGATGATCTACTGCTCTACACAAAAGGAAACAGCACACAGACTGTACCATGACCAGGGTTTTACAGGCCCTATTAGTGCTCTCAGTATAGAGATTGAGCAACACGTTCTCAGAGATGCTGAGCATGTAGAGTTGAGTGGATTACGCGTTGGCGCGCGCTGAGTGAATCACTCGGGTGAATCTCTCGCTTGTTGATGGGGAGAAATGGGAAACAGGAGCAAATCAATGAGAACCAGAGGAATACTGGACTGCAGAGAAATGGCATAAAGACGTACCAAAAAAAAAAAAGATTTCCATTCCCATCGCTTGAGAATAATCAAATCCTTATGTGGTGAAAAGTAAATTAGCTAACTAAATATACCAACTTTCTTTTCATTAACAACACAGTTATCATAATGGCACAGTTGTAACTTTAGGTTGTAAACTAACAGTCTTTCCTGTCTATTTCAAATTGCACCCACCATGTCCCTTCTATCTCAACTCAGACTTTATTACCAGGGATAGTGGCAGCTATGGACGCCTTGTATTGAAAGTGGCAACTCCAGAGTTGGGACATTGTAGGTTACGTTTGTTGTAGAGCTGCTTTGTGACGCTGGTAGAGAACTGGTGTCTGCGGTGGCTGGGTACCTGTTGGGGTGGGACGACGGCAACATGAACTGGAAGTCTACGGCACACGTCCCGTCCTGCAACTGGTGATGCTGGAGGCTGTTCAGCTCGTAAGCAATGTAGCCCCTTCGCACGTACACCTATAGGTAGGGGACCACGGTAGGCGAACATTTTAGCTCAAATCTACATCAGGACGAAGCCATGTCAGGTTTATATGCTGTTCACTTTGCTCACCTCCAAGGCAGCCATGCACACCACCCGGTTAGTGTGGTAGAAGAAATTGGGCAAGACGTCAAAAATGGAGGTCTCAGACAGGATGAGTTTCTGCCGAGGAGTAAAGACATATTATCCTTCGGATCTTACGGAAGTATAACAAAACAAAAAAATGCTGTTTTGGAAAAATCGTGACGCTCACCTTCAGGTTCTCTGGGCAGAACTGGTGTCCATACATGTCGATGGCAGACAGAAAGATGGACTCCACCTGGTTGTGCCTCAGTTCATAAGAGGGCAGATGGGAAGCGATCAAAACCTGCAAAATACACACTTGTCCATCAATATTCAGAATGTTGTTTTGAAGCTACTAAACTACAATATGTAGTGCCCATCTAAGTGAATAACATCTACCATCTTACCAGACTGACTGGGGGTCTTAGAATGTCGAAGAACGGTACACTCCGCTGTGCCAAAACATCATTCAGTACAAACGGTTGCGAAACATACCTGTCTGGCACGCAGTGCCACCTTTGCGTTCTCCATCTTGTTGAGCTGTGTGAGCTCGTTCAGGATGACCATCAGCTCGTCTGCTAGGGTGGGGTCCCGCCCACACAGCTGATCCTAAACGTCACCAGGGTACACACAGCACACTCCCTATTAGCATTGGTGAGTCTTGAAACATGTCCCCGTCACCATCAATTGCCGATGAAGGGAAACTGCAGTGTTAACACTGAAAAAATTACACTTTAAAAAAAAAGAGTGTGGTTTCATTATCCAGTGACAAAGTCAATGCGAGAAACAGCTTGCAGGTTGCGTTGGTTGACCCCTCCAAAAAAGCAAAAACATTAGCGCAATGCAGTTTCCTTTTTATTGAATTTATGTTTAAGCTTCATTTCATTGTTATTCATCAAGTGGACACGAAGCTGTGGGTGTTTAGCTGAGTGAGAGAGAGAGTAGCCTTACGATGAGTATGGTGACCAGGATGTTCTTCTTGGAGACCTGAGCGTGAGAAAAGATGCTCTCCAGCACAGGGGTCATGTCAGGCTTGTACTGCTCCCTCAGGTTGATCACACACTTGTCGTAGTGAGCTGTTCACAAAAAGAAAAAAAAATGTGGTCATACAATGCATCACCGCGATATAAAATGAGTCATAAACAGCAGGATATTGTCTGGATTATATCCACAGTGACACACCAAATCACCTTGTTGGAACTGCATCTCCACCTGAAGGTAACACTTGAGCAGATCCAGCACCACAGACTTCATGTATCCTCGGATTCCACTGCGGTACCTGCGGCAAATTCATCCACCCACTATTACAATCCAATATCCTATCTGAAGTCGTACATGGAGTCATGGAGTGATGATTCAGATAATGAAATAAGAGAAGTGCGACCTCTGCACCAGCTGGACGATACTCTGAGTGTTCATGAAGAACACTTCCCGGTCCACCTTCTTCTGAAGGGTGGCTGCGTGGCTGTCCAAGATACAGGCAATCTGAAATGGATGGGAAACCAATTCACCAAGTGTACTGTAGAGCAGACCTGGGTTCAGATCAGGGGTTGGAACCAAACTTATTTTCCAATCGTTTCGTTCCACTGTTCTGACCAGCATAACAAAGTCCTGAACCGGTTTGAACCAGAAAAAAGGGTACCCATTTATATTGTTCCTTTAACTACAAAAAGCAACAGTTTTTACATTTTGCGCATTAAATTACTCCACCAATCAGTGGAGATAGAAAACTGCTCTATAAACCGGGAAAGCTAGTTGTTTACATGCTTGACTCATACAGACAAGTGCTGGGCGTGAGATGCAACTGAAATTCTGCAGGGTGGGGAGAGAGCGAAAGAGACGGGCGGGCACGGAGGAGGCTTGGCTTGAAGCGCTGGGCATCACGATATGACTTGCATTATAATGCGTTTAGGATATTAGCAGTAGGCCGAACATTACTTCACTGAATTCCATAATTATTTATATACTACTAGATTCCTATATACTAGTGGCTAATATGGAGGAACTTTGTTCCCAGTTCTGTTTTCGTTCTTCAAAAAAATATTGTTATTTTCCAGTTTTCGGTTCTGTTCCCTGAAACGGTTCCAACCCCTGATTCAAATACACACCATTAGAAAAGTTTCAGATACTTTGAGCGTTAGCTATGGCTTAAGGCTAAGTCACCCACCCTCTGGCTGGGGAACTGGCAGAGCACCGAGGTGATGTTGCTGGCGTACTGGGCCATGACCTTGCGGATGGCCTTCTCGACGCTGGGCGGGATGCGGCTGGCCACGCTGGTCATTAACTCCTGGAGCTCCAGCAGGGGCAGCGAGGGGTCCCGCAGGGTCTTCATCAGGGTGTCTACCCACTGCTTCACCTGCAGGCAGGAGGGGGGGGGGGACATGCTGCCATCACACACCCCAATATCACACCCCCGTCCCACAGCTTGACCGACATCCCTATTCGACACTGTGCACAAGGCATGCCATTCTATTGCCTGCGTTCCATACACGTCTTTATAGAAATCATCCAAGAATGATGTGGTTTCAGAGAACTTAAAGCACTTCTTTGGCATGTTGTGAGATCTGATTGTCTGCTAATAACGACGAACTGGAATAACGCAGTAAGCCACTGTATTGGTACGCGCTGCAGTGGGTGGAGGCCCTCACCTTGTTGCTGAAGTAGGGCTCGGTGAGGCAGTAGCCGGCCATGACCTTGACCAGGTTCTCCAGGACCATGTGGAAGATCTGGTGGAGCTTCTCCCCCACGATGGGCAGCGGCTGCTGGGCCGGGAAGGAGGCCGTGTTCAGCTCCACCTAGGAGATGCACAGGAAGACAGGGTTCGGATAAAAACAGCCTCCAAATGTGGACCTGACCACCAAGCCACCCTGCGATTGACTGACCAAAGGCGTGCGATTTACATGACGTATGTTTTAAACGTATAGCATCATTTTTTTGTACTATGTGATTTGTATCGTATTACATGATATTTCCTAAAAAGGCTGCCTCCTATAATAGCTGTATTAAAGGCTATGTCCGAAATGGCACCCTGTTCCCTATATAGGCCAAGTGCAGTATATAGGGGATAGGTTGCCATTTCAGACGCAGCCAGAGTTGTATAGAAGTTGGTGAATGGGTGACTTGCTGGTTGGATGTTGCTGGGATCATCCAGGTCCAATCTGGCCACCACACAGCCAGGCTCCAGCACCGCCCCGTGCCTCTTCACATAGTGGACACAGCCCGACACCACCACCGTCAGCGTCATCACCATCTTCATCACCTGCAACCATAACGCAGAAGTCAGTCCATGTGCTCACACACACACACTACCAATCTAATGAGGATCTAAATTGTCATACCCAAACTGGTAAACATACAGTATGTTCTCATGGAACTCTCTGCTCACCTCGATCTCCGCATACGAGTTCCCGGCGCAGATATGGCCTCCATCTTCCACTAGGTATTGCAGGAGTTTACCAGCAGAGGACGACCTCAGCACCGTGGGGTCCCTCTCCTTCTCAAACACACACGTCTTGTTGCCAACAGTGATCCGGTAGCTAGAGGGTTACAAACGCATACGTTCATGACGGAGCATCAACTCCCAAGTAAGACAAAGTATGACCATTTAAAAGTATCGACTTAATGGCCAGTCCATCCATCCATTCAGATTTGAGATGGACAGGAAGTCCCACCTGTCCACTTCCTCCTTCATGTAGGTGGTGTAGCTGCTGCCGTTGTAGGAGAGCAGGAGCCCGCCGTCGCTCAGCCGGTGGACGTCGACCTCGATGTCCGAGCCGTTCATGATGATGACGTACGTAGTGGGGGACTGGCGAGCTACCTGTCAGTCATAAAACATAGTTGGGGTTGAATTGGTTGATAACTTGAGGGGATTGGAGGGACGCCATGTGCGACTGACGTGTTTTCCTTTTGCTCCCGTGGTATTTTTAAAGTTTATGTGAATTTTGCAGCAGAACCGTATTTATTTTCATATATTATTTTGGTGATCCCTTCCCGTAAAAACCAAGACTACTTTACTTCCAAATATCAGCATGTCGACGAAACATAAGGCCAAAAGCATGACTGAGAAAACCCGGCCTACAAGACACACTCTCATCACCGCCCTCCCCTGAGCCTGACGGCCCGGGGACTGATACTTTACCCGGGAGGGCGGCTTGGCCTGGCGGCGCTGAAGTGAACATTCGAGGCCATCAAACTACTACGCTCTGAGATAGTTGAAATGAAAACGGAGGTGGTTGCTACGATTGAGGCCCGAATAAAGGAGGTTTCTGATACTTTAAAAGCAGATCTAACCATCCTGCGGAACGAGACGGTGCCGGCAATCGCATCACTCAAAACAACAATGGAGTCGCACACTACAACGATTGCAGCACTGGAGACCTTCGCTACAAATGTCTCCGACTTAACTACATCCCTGGAGGCTGACGTGAAACGCCTAGCTGCGGATTTGAAAAAGGTGAAGGAGAGCTGTGTAAGTTTGGAGGGATTCTCTCGCCGCAATAACCTGAGACTTGTATCAGTCCCAGAGTCAGCGGAAATGCCTCGCGCCACGGATTTCGTTTCTGGGCTGCTGAAGGATGTTCTTGCCTTAGATGAAAAGCCCCTGATTGATCGTGCCCACCGGTCGCTGCGCCCAAAGCCCCGGGATGGGGAGAGGCCCCGTGACATAATTCTTCGAGTGCACTTTTTCCATGAGAAGATGGAGATTCTCCGACGAGCCCGCAATACCACTCTGAGCTTTCAAGGACAGAGCTTCTCCATCTACCAGGACTACTCCCCCACTGTTTCCAGGCAGCGCGCAGCTTTCGGACAGGCCAAACGACTACTTCGGGACCATCCAGGTGTGAAGTACGGACTGCGATTCCCGGCCCGTTTATGGCTCTCTCATGATGGTAAAGACTACACATTTGAATCTCCGGATGAGGCTCTCTCTCACATTCAACGTCACATCAAGAAGTCTTGAACTTGCTCATAGTTCAGCAACTGTTGCTTGCGAACTGTGGATAGTAAGTAACCCACCTGTGGTACAATTATGTTTAGCTACAACATGCTAATTTTGTATAGTTGGGGAGTTGGCGTACCCATTCAGGCTTATTTGATGTGATCTAATGTTTTGATCATCTAGTGTGCTTGCCTTACAAGCATTCAGTCATTTTAATTTCATTGTATTGCGGTTTTACTATACTCCTGTGTTTTCTAGGCTGTCTTGCTCACCTATTCAGTTTGTTTACATAGTGTCTCAGTGACTCAAAATATTCTTGGTTATTTGCTTACTGCATCCGTTTGCATTGACCCAGTAAACAGTAAATGCTTCCCGAGGCGACACGTTTTTTGGGGTCTTCACTTAAATTTGAAAAGTTCTGAGCGTCATTTATGCCCAGCAAGCGTTCAACGTTGCGCACACGTAGTTTTTTGGTCTTGGTTGTAAGCTGTCTCAGCATTCAACTAGACAACTATTATAATAATAATTATTATTTTTGATTGTCTTACTACGATTTCCTTACTTCAAATTAGGTTTTCGGCTGAGAGCCTTTATACATTCTATTTATTTTCTTTATTTTCTCTCTCAAATGCCTGTTATAAGACTGGGAATATAATTATATACATCTACAAGTGGTGCTTTTGTAATTTCGTCTGCACAAGGGATTCACTTTAATTTTTTTTATTTAAAAAATGATTATCTCTTTTTGCTGTTTGATCCACTAACAAAACACGACTTTAAAGAGCGGGACTGTGGGTTTAGGTTTAAGACCGCACTCTCACAGACATACTGTGCGAAGAGAACATGTTCTATTTAGGCTTGTACCTCGTTTGGGGAGGTACTGTCTGGGATGGGGGGAGGGGTTGAATTGTTCAGTTCTAATGTTGTCATTCTGTCTTTTTTGTTTTTTTTTCTGTACTTTTTCCAAACATCTACCACCGTACATTATTACTCTGAGACAAGTTATTCTGGGGTTTTTGGGCGCTCATTGCTTTTCCATTCTATGCTCTAATGACAGGGTTGTATAACGGGAATGCCCAGAGGGGCCGAAACAATGCGATCAAGTACATTTCGTGGAACACCAAAGGGGTTAATAACCCAGTGAAGCGTAAGAGGGTGTTGACACACTTAAAGGGTTTGAATGCAAATGTTGCATTTCTACAAGAGACTCACTTGAGGACTGGTGAGCACTTTAGGATGCGTAGGGACTGGGTTGGTCAAGTGTTCCACTCTAACTTTCATAGTAAATCAAGAGGGGCTGCCATTTTGGTTGATAAAGCCACTCCCTTTGTAGCTTCTGAGGTTATCGCTGATCCTAAGGGACGATACGTCATAGTAACCGGTAAACTGTTTTCTACCCCTCTTGTTTTGGCTAGTGTTTATGCTCCCAATTGGGATGACACAAGTTTCATTTCTTCCTTTTTGTCTGCTATACCCAATTTAGATTCTCATTTGTTGATTTTAGGGGGGGATTTCAACTGCAAAATGTCCCCAGTTCTTGACAAGTCCTCACGAACAACTACAGGCCCATCTAAATGTGCCCTACTTATTCAAGCCTTTCTTCAGAAATATGCCATGTTTGAGGCCTGGCGTTTCCTACATCCTACAGATAGACAGTATTCCTTTTATTCTCATGTTCATCAAACATACTCCCGGATTGATTACTTCTTTTTGGACAAAAAACTTCTGCCTAACCTTCGGCAGTGTACTTACAAGAGTATTGTTATTTCTGACCATTCACCATTAGTGCTTGAACTAGAGTTTCCCCAGCGACCTCCTATGTGTTATCAATGGCGTCTTAACCCCATTTTACTCTCAGATAAGGAGTTTGTCAATTTCATTTCTTCTGAAATCACCTTATTCCTAGAAACTAATTCAACACCAGGTATGTCCTGCTCTACCATATGGGAGTCTCTCAAAGCATACCTACGTGGCCAAATTATTTCTTATACAGCCAACCAAAACAGAGTTCGCTCTCAGCGACTTCGGGACCTGAGCGAATCCATAGCCACATTGGATGAGAAGTATGCCACAGTTCCTTCCTCTGATCTGCATAAAGAGCGCCAACTACTCCAATCTGAATTTGATGAGCTTTCTACCAGGCAAGCTGAACAGTTACTCTTGCGAGCTCGGTACAGAGTGTATGAACAAGGCGACAAGGCCAGTAAACTCCTTGCACATCAGATCCGTAAATCTGAGGCCTCACGTTTAATCCCACAAATAAGGACCCCGTCTGGTGCCACCACAGTTATACATAAAGAGATCAATGATCAATTCAAACAATTTTATTCTGCGCTATACACCTCTGAATCCCCTCAAGACCCTTTGCTGATTGATTCCTTCTTTAATGGCCTGAATATGCCTTCAATTGATACAGACACCCATGACTGTCTAGAAGAAGAATTTACACCTGAGGAGATTGCAACAGCAGTGTCCGCAATGAAAAGTGGTAAATCACCGGGTCCGGATGGTTTTCCAACCGAATTTTACAGGACGTTTTCTGGTCTGCTTTGCCCATTCTTGTCTCGACTATTTGCAGAGTGCCTTAATACCTCAAAGCTACCGCCTAGTCTTTATCAGGCTTCAATTTCATTACTATCAAAGAAAAACAAAGACCCCCTGGAATGTGGATCCTATCGCCCAATCTCGCTTTTAAACTGTGATTACAAAATCCTAGCCAAGCTTTTAGCCATCCGTATGGAAGGCTCGCTGCATCAAGTAATACACTCTGACCAGACTGGCTTTGTGAGAAATAGGCATTTGTTTTTCAATATTAGGCGCCTTATGAATATACTGTACTCCCCTGCGTCGGAGGACCCAGAGGTGGTGGTCTCACTTGATGCAGAAAAAGCGTTTGACCGCGTTGAGTGGGATTACCTAACAAGCTACCCTTTATAGATTTGGCTTTGGCCCCAAATTCATTGCGTGGATAAAGATTCTTTATTTTTCCCCCATGGCTTCGGTACGGACTAACAACTTGTCCTCTGACTATTTTCCCTTGCACCGCGGATCCAGACAGGGCTGTCCACTCTCCCCCTTGTTGTTTGCTTTGGCAATCGAACCTCTCGCCATTGCACTACGCTCTAATGATGCCATTCAAGGAATAATCCGGACGGGCTCAGAGCAGAAAGTCTCGCTATATGCGGATGACCTCCTTTTGTTTATCTCTAACCCTGATACCTCATTGCCACGCGCCTTATCTGTTCTTAAAAGGTTTGGATCAATCTCAGGGTACAAGCTGAATCTAGGCAAGAGTGAGCTTTTTCCTGTAAACAAGGCTGCTTTAAAGTGCTCTTTTACAAGTTCTCAGTTTAGGATTGTCCGGGATCAATTCACCTACTTGGGAGTTAAAGTGACAAGGAAATATTCAAATCTGTTTCAGGAAAACTTGGTTGCTCTAGCAGACAGTTTGAAACAATCTTTTACTTTTTGGAATGCGCTACCTCTTTCTCTTATCGGAAGGATTAATGTCATTAAAATGAGTGTGTTGCCCAAATTTCTATATTTATTTCAATGTTTACCCATTTTTATTCCAAAACCTTTTTTTATTTCACTGGATCAAACATTCATGCATTTTATTTGGGATGGCAAGGTACCACGGATTGGTAGAAAACATTTACAGAAGCCTAAGTCATTGGGGGGTTTAGCTCTACCAAATTTTCAGACATACTATTGGGCTGCAAATTTCAGAGCCCTTCTGTACTGGCTGCAGACTGATCCTACTGGCCCTAGACCAATCTGGGTCCAGATGGAGTCTGAATCGTGTAAACCTGCTGCACTTTCTTCTGTGTTGTGCTCGTCTCTCCCAGTGTCCCTAGGCAAAAGGTGTGTCAACCCAATTGTAAAGCAGTCTCTTAAAATTTGGAATCAGTTCCGTTTAGCCTTTGGCCTCCGAGGCTTTTCTCTATCAGGCCCAATCAATCAGAACATTTTATTTCCTCCATCTTTGAATGATGGGGCTTTTGGCATCTGGCACTCACTAGGCCTCTCCTCACTAGCCCAATTATTCTTTGATGATACATTTGCCTCTTTTGCTCAGCTACAGGAAAGGTTCAACCTCCCCCAATCCCACTTTTTCCGCTATCTCCAGACTAGGAACTTTGTCAGAGCTAACACACCTGAATTTCCCCATAGGCCTGTGAATACAGCTATAGAGAGCATCCTGGAGCTGAACAAGCTTCCTAGGGGCGCAATTTCAGATGTATATGCAATCATTCATGACTTACAGAACCCTTCTTTGGTGCCTTTAAAGACTCGATGGGAAAAGGATTTGGGGGAGGAACTTGGGGAAGACACCTGGGAATCTGTGCTGCGCAGGGTGCATTCGTCCTCTTTTAGCACTAGACACAGCCTCATTCAATTCAAGGTGGTTCACCGTATCCACTGGTCTGGGGCCAGACTTGGAAGAATATTCTCTGATTTTGATCCTACCTGTGTCAGATGTAAAATTGAACCAGCCACACTGTTGCATATGTTCTGGGGCTGTCATAAACTGTCAGGTTTCTGGGAATTAATATTTAAATGTTTCTCTGATATATATAACACTGTTATAGATCCCTCTCCCCTTACAGCCCTTTTTGGAGTACTGCCCATAGGCACCCCCCTGTCAAGAATCCAGTCGGACACTGTTGCTTATACAACTCTTTTAGCTAGACGGCTAATACTACAGAACTGGAAGATGGCAGCTCCCCCATCTTATAAATATTGGGTGAGAGATGTGTTGTGCTCTCTGAAACTAGAAAAAATTCAATTCAATTCACGTGGGAACCCCAAACTGTTTAATGAGGCTTGGGCTCCATTCCGGTCTTACTTTAAACAGTCCATCCTCTGATGGCATTCCTATTAAAACCAAAATAAGTCTGTATTTGACCCCCCTGTGACTTAGAGGTTGGATGAGCATTTCTGTGTTTTTTTCTGGGGTGGGGGTGGGGGGCATTAAGGTTGATGTGCTTATTGATTGTGACCTGCGGATGCCTTGTTCATCTTGCCCGGGCAGAGACTAAGGTGTGAGCTTGTTTTTCCCAGTTATTTTTATTTTTTAATTCTGTTCACGCCTACATAAAATTATTATTATTCATTTTTTATTTTAAAGCATTGTAAACTTTTTATTTTTGGTCCAGTGGATGGTTGGTCTGTGGCCTTGACTGTCTGAGTGGTTGCATTTCTCCACCCCATCCCTTGACTGTTTACAGGAACAATGGTGAGGTGTTTGCTCTGTCCCTATACTATAGATTGCCCTTTAACCTTTTGTAGCCTTCTGCCTGGTGTGTTTAACTTGTCTAAAGTATAGTATCTTTAAAGTTATTTTTTTTATATGTATTATTTGTATTTTTTCTAGATGAGTATATTATTTATATTGCTTTGTCTTGTCTGTGTGTGTGTAAAACTTAATAAACAGAGTTTTCAAAAAAGAATTGGTTGATAACTTAAGACACATTTTCACTTAGTCATGCACTGATGTCAATGGGCGACTAAGTGAAACTTTGACTGGTTAGGATTTGTCCCTGAGAGAATGAGGAAGTTCAGTCATGACAGAGAATGAGAGAGGTGTAATATCAGGTCCTCCTACCTTGAGGCAGTATTTGACCCCCTCGTAGATCAGGTCCACATCAACAGTATTCAGCAGACTGGCTGCAGGCAGCACCTGGCCTCTACAAGAAGACATTTCACATACTGGATTTAGAAAAGTACATAGAACAAGCATTACAGTAATAAGACAGGATAGGGAGACATTGAGATTCTCTTGCTGCTTACAGAGGTGTTCGCTCCCCCCCAAGGATTTATAAGCATAGGATTGGTGTAAGAAATATGGTAGATAGACGATCTAACTAGCTGAAGGACTAAAAACAAAAAAGATAACCATTTTAAAACACACTGTGTGTAAAATACGTACAGTTGAAGTCGGACGTTTACATACACTTAGGTTGGAGTCATTAAAACTTGTTTTTCAACCACACCACAAATTTCTTGTTAAACTATGGTTTTGACAAGTTGGTTTTGACATCTACTTTGTGCATGACACAAGTAATTTTTCCAACAATTGTTTACAGACAGATTCTTTCACTTATAATTCACTGTATCACAATTCTAGTGGGTCAGAAGTTTACATACACCAAGTTCACTGTGCCTTTAAACAGCTTGGAAAATGATGTCATGGCTTTAGAAGCTTCTGATAGGCTAATTGACATCATTTGAGTCAATTGGAGGTGTACCAGAGGTTGTATTTCAAGGCCTACCTTCAAACTCAGTGCCTCTTTGCATGACATCATGGGAAAATCAAAAGAAATCAGCCAAGACTTCAGAAAAAAAAAATTGTAGACCTCCACAAGTCTGGTTCATCCTTGGGAACAATTTCAAATGCCTGAAGGTACCACGTTCATCTGTACAAACAATAGTACGCAAGGAATTGTGAATCTGAGTTTAAAAGATCTTTGTCCCCATGTGCAATTGCAAACCGTAGTCAGCTTTTTTATGGCGGTTTTGGCGCAGTGGCTTCTTCCTTGCTGAGCGGCCTTTCAGGTTATGCCGTTATAGGACGCGTTTTACTGTGGATATAGATACTTTTGTACCTGTTTCCTCCAGCATCTTCACAAGGTTTTTTGCTGTTCTGGGATTGATTTGCACTTTTCGCACCAAAGTACGTTCATCTCTAGGAGACAGAACGCGTCTCCTTCCTGAGCGGTATGACAGCTGCATGGTCCCTTGGTGTTTATGCTTGTGTACTATTGTTTGTACAGAGAAACGTGGTACCTTCAGGCGATTGGAAATTTCTCCCCCCAGGATGAACCAGACTTGTGGAGGTCTACAAAATTTTTTCTGAGGTCTTGGCTGATTTCTTTTGATTTTTTCCATGATGTCAAGCAAAGAGGCACTGAGTTTGAAGGTAGGCCTTGAAATACAACCTCTGGTACACCTCCAATTGGCTCAAATGATGTCAATTAGCCTATCAGAAGCTTCTAAAGCCATGATATCATTTTCTGGAATTTTTTAAGCTGTTTAAAAGGCACAGTCAACTTAGTGTATGTAAACTTCTGACCCACTGGAATTGTGATACAGTGAAATAATCTGTCTGTAAACAATCGTTGGGAAAATTACTTGTGTCCTGCACAAAGTAGATGTCCTAGCCAACTTGCCAAAACCATAGTTTGTTAACAAGAAATGTGCAGTTGTTGAGAAACAAGTTTTAATGACTCCAACCTAAGTGTGTGTAAACTTCCGACTTAAAATATACTGTGTCTGTAAAATATGTACAGTTTAAAATGGTTCTCTTTTTTGTTTTTACTCCTTCAGCTAGTTAGATCAGCCCAGCAGAGGAGTTGATTATGCCATTCTTACACTCCTCAACATGGTCTATAGACATCTAGAGGGTGCCAAATCCCATGTCAGAGTTCTGTTTGTTGACTTTTCTTCTGCCTGGTTTTGTGGCTGTTGGACTTCCTGAGCCAGAGGTCACAGCGGGTCTAAGTAGGTCCCCACGTGTCAGACATACGCACCACCAACACAGGCTCTCCTCAAGGATGTGTTTTGTCCCCACTCCTGTACACTAATAGTTGTACTAGTTCCCATCCTGACAGACACCTCGTTAAGTTCACTGATGACACTGCCTTGATCAGCCTGTTGCATGATGACGAGGAACACCATGGCCCGGTCCTAAATGACTTTGTAGAGTGGTGTGACGAATCACACTTGGTCCTCAATACCAACAAGACCCAAGAGATGTGCGTCGACTTCAGGAAGCGAACAACACCTACCTCTGCAACATCTATCAGATGTAGAGGTCAGAACATAGAGATTGTAGAGGAATACAAATATCTGGGTGTCCTCTTGGACAATAAGCTTCAGTGGAGTAAATGTACAGACCTGATCTACAAAAAGAGTCAGACTGTACTTTCTCAAAACGCTGGGATCTTTCAATGTAGACGACTATACGGACTCTGTTTTACAAATCTTTCAATGAGAGGGTTTTAACTTTTTGTATTGTTTGTTGGTTTGGCAATGCCACTGTCAGCCAGAGAAATATGCTGCCACAGTAAGCAAGGTACATGGAGTCAAACAGACAGGCCTGGAGGAGATCTTTAATGCCAGGCCCCTCCGCAAGGCTCACAAAATCCTTCTAGACCCAAGCCAACCCCTGTACCTGGACTTTGAACTACTCCCCTCTGGGCGCAGGTACAGGGCACCCCTCAGCAGGAAAAACAGAATTAGACAATCATTTGTGCCAGGTGTGATATCCCTCCTAAATAGCTCGGGCTAATGTTCCTATCGACAAAGTAAGGCCAGCAGGTAGTCTCTTTTTACTGGTATGTAACTGTTGTATTGTCAATTTGTTTTGTTATTTAAACGTGTACATGACACTGCGACAAAATGTCCCCAAGGGGACAATAAAGTCAGTAAAGTAGTAGGGATACCTTTCCAGTGAGTGCAGGAAGTCAGACATGCTCTTCCTGAAGCTGGCGTCCGCCACGTGTAAAGACCCACAGACAACGCCCAGCATGGTGTCTGGCCTCTCTGCCTTCGGGGGAAAACACGCCACACACAAGCACGTTAGAAGATTTGTTTTTACCAACTGTAGATTTACAGGATTGAAATGGTTAAGATTCACATTCATACTTCACAAGGGTGCTCTCTACCTGAACTTTATCAGCGATGAGATTATCCAGCCAGCCGGTGTCGATGTCGTTGTTCCTGAAGCTCTCGGTCTCCAGCAGCTTGATGAGGTACTCCACCGTGGTCCTGAAGTCCCCCCGGATACACAGCTCCTTCATGGCTACCACCATGTTCCTGCACCACCACACAGTAACCACCACCACTATCACCACCCAGGTACAGTAAGACACCAACACACACCATTAACTCATGCTGCATTCCAAACGGAACCGGGCCTAACCCATACACCCTAGTCGCTCCTGTAGATCTGAGGATTGGAAAAGTCTTAAGATAATAGCTTCACCTTGCCTTCTGGTTGGCCGGGTGGAATTGTTGCTTCCACCTATCCAATCCTCTCAGGTCTCCAGGAGTGGCTAGGAAGTAGGGGCTAGGGGTCGATAGAACCATCATCAGAAGCACTGATAGTCTAGTCTACGGCACAACAAGGTAAGGAAAAACTCACGAAATGGCCTCCTCTCGGTTCTCCCCCCAGGAGAAGCAGTGGCCGAACTGGGAATCAGCAAACTCATGCAGACCCCCAGCAGCCCCCACGCTGAAGTAGCCCCACACGTTTTTACTGCTGCGGAAATTGAGCTCCTGCACCGTGCCCGAGCTGGGCTTGAAGCCCTGCGAGTTACAAGGAGAGAGGACGTTGTGAGTTGTGAGCCTACAGAACCCATGCCATCGCTTGTTTAGAATATGGCCGGCCATGCCTGTAGACTTAAGAATGCACACCTCGTCTGGGTTCTCGCTGGTGATGCGGGCCGCGATGACGTGTCCCCGGGGACTGGGGACACAGTCGGGGGCCTCAAAGTTGATGGTGGTGTCCCCCCAAGGGGTCTCTCCATACAGCACGCGGATGTCTTTGATCCTGTGGAGGGGGATCCCCATGGCTATCTACAACAAAGGAAATTTACCCAGTTAGACCCAACATGGTCTATCCACAATCAGTCCCTAGGGATTCCAGAACATGGGGCGGCAGCGCAGCCTACTGGTTAGAGCATTGGACTAGTAACTGAAAGATTGCAAGTTCAAATCCCCGAGCTGACAAGGTACAAATCTGTCGTTCTGCCCCTGAACAAGGCAGTTAACCCACTATTCCTAGGCCGTCATTGAAAATAAGAATTTGTATTTAACTAGGCAAGTCAGTTAAGAAAAGGTAAAAACATAACATCTCAACCACATTAATATGACATAGCAATTTTACTGAGACTGCGGAAAAATATAACCTGAATGCGACTATTGACTAAGTCAAAGGACCAGAGATTAAACCACGAGGCTGTGATAGCCGGGGTGTGACCCCTGACCTCTGGCTGAAGCGTACCTGGAGCTGGGCAGCGGGCAGGTTGACGTCTCCGATCATCTCTGTGCATGGGTGTTCCACCTGCAGACGGGGGTTGAGCTCCAGGAAGTGGAAGCTTCCGTCCTCAGAGAAGAGGTACTCCACAGTGCCTGCACTCACGTAGCCCACCATCTTAGCCAGCCGCACTGCATACTGACATGGGGAGGGAGAGAGAGAGGGCTCATGTTCATTAGGCACCAAACGAAAGAAAACAGACTGAAACAGGGATAGGCATTCCAGTGTGAAACATTTTCCATTGCATGCCCTAACACTTTTACTGTTCAAATGGAATATTGAATTGGAAATGACAGAGAAAAGTATCTAAATGTCAAAGTGGAGAATTTAAAGATGAGGAAAGCCCCTCTGTGTCTCACCTGCTCCATGTGCTCGAAGGTGGTGGAAGATGCTATGGTGGCTGGGGCCTCCTCAATGATCTTCTGATGTCTCCGCTGGATGGAGCAGTCTCTGCCAAAAAGGGAGATGGCGTTGCCGTACTGGTCGGCGAGAATCTGGACCTCCAGGTGACGGGCATGCTGGGCCAGCTGCATGACGAAGATGGGCGAGCCGGGCACCTCCGCCTGCACCTGAGGATGAGGATCCGTCACATGATTGTTGTTAGATAATTTAATAAGTTCAACCATACAAGCAGATACGCTGCGTTAAACATTGTCGAAGGCAACACCAAGTCGCACAATTCATTTCCTGATTGTGGTCACGGGACACTACGTCCCCCAGCAGCAATGAGAATCAGCATACAGGTGTGTGGTGTAACAGTGCGACGACACAAACCTGTCTAAAGAAGCTGGCAAAGTCCTCAGCATTGTCCACCTTTCGGATACCCTTGCCCCCTCCGCCTTCTGACGCTTTTATCACCACCGGGTAGCCAATTCTGTCTGCTCCCTTTAAAGGAGAAAGCACATTGAATATTCTTTCATTTTCAGCAACCCTATCCTTAAAATCTAATTTTACTGTATAAAACCAACGCATTTCTTCTTCAGTTTGCTCCACTGTTCATGAACCTTGGTTTGTAACCGAATAGCGGCCGTATTTCATTTTCTCTGGGAAAAGTACTTTGAAATAGTGTTTCAGACATCTTTTAAAAAAGGGAAATGCCTAGAAAAGGTTGTCTCTGTGGTTTCAGCGTTAGTGAGGCGGGTGATGGCGTGGAGCTGCTTACCGCCAGACCATCGTCAACGTCGCGCACGCAGCCGTGCACGTAGACCTCCGGAGGCACGCTAATCACGTGGCCCAGCCTCTGGTCGTCCTCTGTCCAGTCTACTCTCAGACCTACAGCACAGGCAGGAGAAAAATATATATTTAACCTTTATTTAACTAGGCAAGTCAGTAAAGAACAAATTCTTATTTACAATGACGGCCTACTCCGGCCAAACCCAGATGACGCTGGGCCAATTGTGCGCCGCCCTATGGGACTCCCAATCACGGCCTGATATGATACAACACGAGACCTCGCATTATTCAAATACACTAATGACAGCGATAAACAATAGGCTGTGTAGGCACATTAGAATAATCTTCAATACCATGTAACCACGCCGCAACACATTTCAAATGCAGCCGCCCACCCCCCACGTCAACGCCGTCTAACCATGAAGGACACCTTCTCCCAATCCGCATTTCCCAATCTACAAATTAAAACACCAAGATGGTAACGTTGAACAATCTCCAAAATCATAGAATTAGGAACTAGAATGGAAATGAATCTTCTTATGATGGGATAAAAGGTCAGCCATTTTGGTCAGGGAGTTGGTCAACCATGGTTTGCCAGTGCTGTGATAAGACATAGTAAAATAATGAATTTGAAGAATTTATTTGCTAGCCAGCCAGACAACTTTAGAGAAATTAATCCAGAATAGTTTCAATAACTGCCAATATGCCAACATTCCGTTCAAACAATGCAGTCAAACCACAGCCATACACTGGTTGAAAACAGCTGATGATAGACAAGTTGTAAATGCAACAAGTACTGACATTGTATCACATAATATCACTCACAGCTGTCCAAGAAACCAAAAATGTAGACATGCATGGCTGTTTACATACAGTGCCTTTGGAAAGTTCAGACCCCTTGACTTTTTCCACATTTTGTTACGTTACAGCCTTATTCTAAAATGGATAAAATAAAAATATTCAGCATTCTACACACAATGCCCCATAATGACAAAGCAAAAACAGGTTTAGAAATGTTTACAAATTTATAAAACACAGAAATACCTTATTTACATAAGTATTCAGACCCTTTGCTATGAGACTCGAAATTGAGCTCAGGTGCATCCTGTTTCCATTGATCATCCTTG
This sequence comes from Salvelinus namaycush, assembly GCF_016432855.1. Taxonomy (NCBI): domain Eukaryota; kingdom Metazoa; phylum Chordata; class Actinopteri; order Salmoniformes; family Salmonidae; genus Salvelinus; species Salvelinus namaycush. The sequence goes on along the minus strand of NC_052324.1, from coordinate 10,805,261 downwards.
AGATGTTTCTACAACATGATTGGAGTTCACCTGTGGTAAATTCTATTGATTGGACATGATTTGGAAAGGCACACACTGGTTTATATAAGGTCCCACAGTTGACAGTGCATGTCAGAGCAAAAACCAAGCCATGAGGTCGAAGGAATTGTCCATAGAGCTCCGGGACAGGATTGTGTCGAGGCACAGATCTGGGGAAGGGTTCCAAAAAATGTCTGCAGTATTGAAGGTCCCCAAGAACACAGCGGCTTCCATCATTCTTAAACGGAAGAAGTTTGGAACCACCAAGACTCTTCCTAGAGCTGGCCGCTTGGCCAAACTGAGCAATCGGGGGAGAAGGGCCTTGGTCAGGGAGGTGACCAAGAACAAGATGATCACTTTGACAGAGGTCTAGAGTTCATCTATGGAGATGAGAAAACCTTCCAGAAGGACCACCATCTCCACAGCACTCCACCAATCAGGCCTTTATGGTAGAGTGTCCAGACGGAAGCCACTCCTCAGGAAAAAGACTCTCAGACCATGAGAAACAAGAATCTCTGGTCTGATGAAACAAAGATTGAGCTCTTTGGCCTGAAACCTGGCACCATTACTACAGTGAAGCATGGTGGTGGCAGCATCATGCTGTGGGGATGTTTTTCAGAGGCAGGGACTGGAGACTAAACAGGATCGAGGCAAAGGTGAACGGAGCAGAGAGGTTCTTGATGAAAACCGTCTCCAGAGCTCTCAGGACTTCAGACTGGGGCGAAGGCTCACCTTCCAACAGGACAATGACCCTAAGCACACAGCCAAGACAACGCAGGAGTGGCTTCGGGACAAGCCTCTGGATGTCCTTGAGTGGCCCAGCCAGAGCCCGGACTTGAACCCGATCAAACATCTCTGGAGAGACCTGAAAATAGCTGTGCAGCAACGCCCCCCATCGAACATGACAGAGCTAGAGAGGATCTGCAATACAGGTGTGCCGCCCCCCATCGAACATGACAGAGCTAGAGAGGATCTGCAATACAGGTGTGCCAAGCTTGTAGCGTCATACCCCAGAAGACTCTATGCTGTAATCGCTGCCAAAAGGTGCTCAACAAAGTACAGAGTAAAGGGTCTGAATAATAATGTAATTTCAGTTTTTTTTCTACTAAATTAGCAAAAATGTCTAAAAACCTGTTTTTGCTTTGTCATTATGGGGTATTGTGTGTAGATTGATGAGGGGGGGGAAACAATTTAATCATTTTTAGAATAGGCTGTAACGTAACAAAATGTGGAAAAAGTCAATGGGTCTGAATACTTTCCGAAGGCACTCTTTTAGAGCCTACAATTTGTATAAACTCTGTATTAATTGAATTTATAATTATGACAATATTTCTATTACACAATTTCTGATTTATCATAAATGTCTTATTTTTCTGCGTAAGTAAAATCAGGATTATGCCTCTACTGCCATTCATTCCAATCAGACAGGTTTATATTTCTCCCGGACCAATATGGATGCCATTTTCCCCCATTCTGGAACTTTGAGGGTTGATGGCATAACCACTAGTAATTGAACAGGATATCTATTGTAGGCTCCCCATTCTACTTCAATGGCTTCACCTCATTCAAATTGAGATTAGACTGCTGCCACATTGGCCACAGTTGGATAAAGGCGGCAGCAGCAAAAACAAACTTCACGTTTTGCACAACAAAGAGATGCGCAGAGTGTAGGCCTTAGAATTCAGCAAAGGACCAGGCTACAGTCGAAAGGCACTGAGGCTAGTGTACTTACAAAACCTTAAATCTTAAATTCAATTTTTCCAAAGGAAACAGAGGCTGTATTTACACAGGCAGCCCAATTCTGATATTTTTTCCACTAATTGGTCTTTTGACCAATCACATCAGCTCTTTTTCAGTAATTCACATTATTTTATAGTTCCGGGGAGGGGTTTGACTGTCTACTTGCCCTCTGATTGGACAAGTTTCAGTTCAGTCCTCCACATTTGAGTCCAAGTGTAAAAGAAGGTGTGGCTGAGTTAGGTTCTGTTCATAACAAATGTCAATAAATGTCTGTACCTTCTTGGTGCAGTCACAAAACCTGTTATCTGATGATTCTGTGTATTGATCATTGAACTGCAAAATGTATTCCTATTGCTAAAATATTAGCTTAGATGATGTACCACAGACAAGCCATTCTTTCCCAACTCCTTTCAATTCCGGGCCTCGTAAAAACTTGACAGTCCCTTACAACCATTAGTCTCAAAATACAACCCAGTCAGTAACCCAGTCAGAGTCCTAATACTTTATGTTTGGAGTATTATGTAATAGGGGATAAGGAATGTGGCATGGTTGTCTGGGGGTAAGGGTGCAGGTACATCACCTGATCCACTCCAGGGCAGGGTGGGGATGTCTGCGCTCTGGGCCACGATGGAGGAGGCCACCTTATCTCCCAGAGCCCACATGGCCTTACTGGGCGGCCCTGAGACACACCAACAAAAAACAACAACGATATCTACATCGCAATGAATGGCGCTTGTGTTGTAATGTCATTAAACCTGAAATGACTAATGGGAAATCATTACAATCCAAAAATCCACAAACGGCTTAATGCTGGGCTGTACCTAAGAAAGAGATTCCGTTCTTGTCCAAGAGCTCAGGTAGTTTGGGGTTCTCAGAGGCGTGACCCCACCCGGCCCAGACCCCCTATGAACAACAGAAAAAGCAGAGATCAGAGTCTGAGCCATAAAAATAGAATTACTTGATAAGACCAAAGCCCTAAGAACATGGGAATTTGACTGGAACACTCATGGCCGCCGGTCCACTTATCATAGAACATTGTGACTTGATTTGGGATTGGGAATGTCTCTGTGGGTGAGAGTGGAGGAACACAGTCTGACCTGTACAGGAATCCTCTTGGCGATGTCTACGATCAGCTCTACATTGGCATAGTTGTTGTTGTTGGCTCCGCCTGGGACGGGTACATAGTGGTCCGCCATTTTGATATACTCTATAGAAGAGCCACACACAGACAGTCACACCAGTTATTTTTCCCCCCCCAGAGGTTCCAGGCAAATTTACATTTAAGTCATTTAGCAGACGCTCTTATCCAGAGCGACTTACAAATTGAATGATTTAGATATTTCCATAGAGTCATTTAATGAAAATAATTGATGGTGTTTCCCGCTGTAGACTTAATCTCCAGATCTGCTGAGTGGCACAATGAGGAACAACCTTCTGGAGCTGCTGCTGATGACCTGCGAAAACCTGTCTCACTGACCTGCGTTGGCTTTCAGGTCCTCAGGGGTGACCATCACCACAAAACGGATGGTCCTCTCGTTACGGAACATCTCGTAGGACCAGCGGCGGATGGAACGCATACATTTGACTGCTGCTATGCCATTATTAGCTATCAGCACCTTGAGAAAGACAAATAGGTGGAGAGCAAACGTGAAAGGGAGATGGAGAGAGAGAGAAAGGAAAAGAGTTTGAGAATAAACGACAATACTCTAAGAACAAAGTTGACGCTGTATTTTGGTGGCTCAGTCTGTTGCAGGTAGATTGACGAGGAGTTTAGTAAAAAGTGACAACAATTTTGCGACACTCATCCAAAAGGCCCAGACAGGGACTTCTTACCTTATTTATGACCCGGTTTCCACCGAAGCGGGTGACAAACTCGGCTGGCGAGGCCACTGTGAAGTCTCTCTGCAGCTCCATTTTCCGGCTCTCGCGAACCTTCTTCACCAGGTGTGGGTGAGACATGCTCGGCCTGGAGAAAAACAGACGAATTGTTGGCGAAGACCACAAATGTGTCAATGCCTCATTTTTTGTCAACATTTCGTGTTGTAACCTACACTATTTCATTTTGGATCCTAGTACCTACTCAAGCGAAACATCAAGCAACCGCTTATTTCTGTGATGTGACAAAGCGATGCATGTAAAGTATGTCCCGGTAAAATTGGATGTAGGACTACTAGAATAACATTCCCGTCCATCGCTAGCAAGTTGCTATAGCCTACTTTACCGTCCCAGGGCGAAAACCATTACCGAACTCAGCGACAAAACCCATAACAAGGAAGAAACAGCAGCATCGGTAATCGATGGACCATTACAGCAGTCAATTGCAGTCTCTACAGCGGGTAGCAGCTGTGCTGTTGTTTCTCAGGTTACAAGTAAGTGCCTTACCTTCTCTGTAAGCCAAAAATCTAGTCAGCTAGGGCAGGGACGACACCAGTATCGCAATATTTTTTTCCATGGCAAAAATTAAAACGCAAAGCAAACTATTTCGTCTTTTAAAAACTTGATGTATGTAAAAGAGTGTGCTACAGCTTGGAAAATAAATACATGTGACTCTGGATGACAACAATGTTTGTTTGCAACATTAGGGCTATTTTCCTTAAGTTCAATACGCTTAGTTTTATTTCCTTGACGCAATACCAACGAGTATCACGATACTGGTATCGTCAGCCATATCCTACGCAAGGTGTTCAGTCTACCGTGACAAATGTTTAAACTCTGCTACAATCTAACAGATGACAACACATTGCTAATACTCTCTTACCTACAGAGGTGTCTGAAATATAGTGTGGCTCTGGTAATTCCTGCACACTGCAAGTACGCACGCATAAACAAGACTTCTCAGACCACAGAGCCAAGCAAAGGTTAACGTGTTATCAGCAACGATACATATTAAGGACTTGTGTAACTTAGCTATCTCTCCATCGTGCCAAATCACCAATAATATCCACATGAACCAAGTTCATATGAAAAAGATAACGGAAACAATGACAACTTAGTTAGAATTAACCTGGAAATGGATTTCAAATTCTCAGTTTAACATGATCACGTGATTACTTAAATTAGTAGCCAGACTCATTCAGAAGTTCACTACCGAGAAAGAGCCAACACTCAACTATATAGCCTACCAGGGAAGGGGTAAGAGGAAGTCTGGCACGTCTACTGAACAGGCCATTTGATAAAGCAAAAATAGTGCTTAGGGAGGAATTTCACGTCGTCAGACCCTATTCCAGTGAAGTAAGTTAAAGTGGGTATACATGACATGTGTCCTCTTTTATGTCAATGTTGTAACCTAGTACCTACTCAAGCGAAACATCAAGCAACTGGCACTCACAAATGTCTGTTTTGTGACAAATCTACGCATGTAAAGTATGTTCCGGTAAAGTAGGACATAAGACTACTAGAAGAACATTCCCGTCCAGCGCTAGCAATTTACAATATGCCACAGCCTACTTTGCTGTCCCAAGGGGAAAACCCATCATCGGACTCTGCGACAACCCACAACAAGGAGAAGGAAACGGCGGCGACAATGTTAAAATCGATGGACCATTGCAGCAGTCAAACAAAGTTTAGTCTCTACGTAGGGTAGCAGCTGTGCTATTGTTGCTCAGGTCACAAGTTCCTTACCTTCTCTGTAAGCCAAATATCTCGTCAGCCATATTTTACACAGGTGTTCAGCCTACCTAGATAGACGAATGTTCCAACTCGGCTACAATCAGACAGATGTCAATAAAACTAAGTGCTAATCCTCTCTGTTACCTTCAGGAGGTGCGTCAGAGATAGTGTGGCTCTGGTAGTCACAGCACGTATAAACAAGACTTCCCAGACCACAGAGCCAATTAAGGGTTAACGTGTAATCAGCAAAAATACATAGCCTAGTTACACACGCAAGCCCTGGCAGGTAATTTTACAATCTCTCCATTGTGCCAAACCACCAATAATATTAATATGAACCAAGTTCATATGAAAAAGTGATGATACAATAACAGGGTTCAACATGATCGTGGTGACTTAATAAGTAGCCAGACTCATTCAGAAACTCTGCCCACTTCATTAAACTGACACAAGACATAAAACGATAAGAAGTTCACTGAACAATATAGCGTACCAGGGAAGGGTTAAGAGAACCTGCCACTTCCACCATTCCAGTGAAGATTCTAGTGACTCAATTATGGATCACTGAGGAAAACAATGTCAAGACCAGAAAGAAATCTGTACTCAGCAGTCTCCTCAAATGAGATTTTAAGCTATAGCTAGGCCTAGGGAAATCAAATATCAGGGACAGTTCACCCAAATTACAAAATGTTTAACATTTAAAACACTTAGACTAAATGTTTTCAAAATGTCCTACACATTATCTTAAAGTAACGTCATTGAGATACACAATCAGACACTTTGGGATGATTTGGACTTTGTCCAGTGCGTCTTCTCTACAATTCCAGGGCATTGAGAAGGTGGAAGTGTGACCAAGAGGAGGAGACGACAACTGTAAACTCTGCCATAGAGAACTCTTCTGGATTCATACTTTAGGCACCCTACAACCGTGAGGACTTAATGAGGATTTTGATATGAAGGTCATGTTGTAATTCCTATCATCTTAGCTTCACACACACCGCCTCCCTGGTATTAGGGTGTCCTGTATTCATGACAGCCCTAGTGGCCTGCTACTTAAACCCAGAAGTATCAGGCCACTAGACGGTTTTCTCCTTTATTGTCCTCTCTGAAAGTATGGGTTCCTTATACGAACACCACATTCCCTGTGTACATGTGTTTTGTTCTAGTAGAAATACATCCATAACGTTCTGTTCTATCCTGTATTTCTATCGAATGGCCGTTTTGGGTACTTTATATTACCACAGGTGTCTGCAATTACCTCTGGCTCGCTGCGTGGCCTAATCTGTCCCACGGTTGTTTGGAGATATGCTCTGATCAAGGTCGACTGATCCAAAGCTCAGCTAGAATGAATTGCTGTTACGTAGGATGATTTGACAACATATTTAAAACATTCTATTTCAGCCCTCAGGCAATCAGCCTAGCAGAACTTCTGAAAGACATTACATGTGCCTAAATAACAAGTGCGCGTGCAGTTTAAGTCACAATCCTGGCATTGCCAATGAGTGAAATGTTGACAAACATCACTGTAATGACACGGGGTAGTGTTCACTAGGCGCCACAGCTCATTCTTCCTCCATCCAATCCAAAATGATCTGGAGGATGGAAAAGCCTGGCATTGCAATGCCATTGCTTGGCTTGCCAAAGTTCTATTTTAGTGAGGGCTGAAATGGGGGGGGCATATTCTGTTATTAGACTATAGCACTGTAGGTTTGCAGGAATTCAAGCCAGAAGTCAAGAGATACTTCGGGGGCTTCATATTCCTGTGATGAAAGTGCACTTGTCAAGCTCCAGACATTCTGTTTGGCTAGTTTTGCAACTCAGAGCCTACATCTGTCTAATAATGGACAATTACGCGATAAGAGTGACACAGACATTTCACTTTAAAATATGCCAAGCAAAAACTTGATGGCAAAGTTAAAAGAAACCATACACCTATTTGCAGAAGTCTTCTTGTAACAATTGACACAACATTTTACTAAAACACATTTACTTGAGGAATAGTGCAGATAAAGTTCAGTAACAGAATGACAGCAAAATCTCCCACAGTTTGAGACCAGGGCAGCAGGTAGCCTAGCGGTTAGAGCCGACAAGGTAAAAAAATTACAATTTTGCGCGATCTGACCTTGAGCAGGGCACTTAACCCTAATTGCTCCAGGGTCGCCGTCAATAATGGCTGATGCCTGGCGTGACCCCACTCTCCGAGGGTCTCGGGAGGAGTTAGGAATTGCAAAAAAACATTTATATTTCACACCTCACACTTGTACAGGGAAACAGGATAACAATTAAGATTCAAAGATGTCTGCAGAAACAATGGGAAACATTTACTTTGTCCACTGTAACGCAAAAATAGTTCCCTTCTTCCATTTTGGCTTTTTAGATGTGGTTACCCCAATTCCACCGGTGAAAACATTGCTACTGCAACATGTTAAAACTGGGGTGCCAACTCATTCCATGGAGGGCCTAGTGTCTGCTGGTTTTAGTTTTTTTCTTTTCAATTAAGACAACCAGGTGAGGGGAGTTCCATACTCAAACCCTCCATGGCAGATTGTTTCTGATGTGTGAATAGCGGAGTTAAAATCTGAGACCAAAACAATAAGACCTTCACCAGTCCCTTCCTCTCGGCTGAGCCACAACCTCCCCAGTCCCACAGGCAGAGCAAAACATTCTTCACCCAAAGACTCACATGGAACAGAACACTGCAGTCTGTGTGTGTGTCTGTTTAGACGTGTTTAACAATCTTGTCTGATATCTCGCTCACACACACACACACACACACACACACACACACACACACACACACACACACACACAGTGGGTGCATCAATTATCATTCAAGTTAAATACAAGTTGTCCCTTCACGAACCACCAAACTAAAGCTTATCATAACCTTCTAGCACATTGTAAACAAAGAGTTGGAAGGCTAATTCTTTCATGTAGCAATTTTGCAAACTGACTGAAATTGCCAAACCATTGTTGTGTAAGCCTACACAGTAGCATGATGTCAGTCAGTGCTATTCATAGGCCTATGCTACTTCTTAATATTAGGAAAAACAAAAGGCCCTATTTACAAAAAAAAAAAAAAAACACGATAAGTTCTCGGTAAGTTCTTACCCTTCTCTTTCAGCTTCACCTCCATGGTAATTCCTGCACAAGTGGCTCAAGTCTACAAACAAGTGTTTAATACTTGGCTCAGAGTGGACTGGGGCAGTCAAAGAAAACTGAACCTGCGTCAAGTAGACTTAGATAAGCTTAGCCGACCAACTACCCCAGATATCCATCACGATATCACCAAAAAAAGATAAACAATAGCTCCGTGTGGGCTAAACCTAAAGGCCACGTACAGCAAGTCAAATGTATTTGCAGAGAACTTCCAAGGGCGGGATTACGGTTTGTCTAGCTAACATACAATACATTGTCGTGTGGCCCTTGGGACTCAGACCCTGGTTCTCAAGGTCAGTCAAGAGACATGTTCCATTAATAGTGCAGAGACGTGAGGCATGCGACAACAATACAGTTCACTGTCAGCAGCATGCTGTGGTCAGGTGATCACAGGCAGGCTGGTTGTGTGGAGACAGAACACAAGGCAGCAATCATACCACAATGTGGTTGGCAAAGTTTGACTCTGGCCTGGCCAACACTTGGTCTCGCTTGTTGGGCAACAGCGCACTCTACTGTCAGTGAGAGGCTACTGCACTGACAGGTACCCTCACCTCACTAGTCAATGAGATACGAGCTAATTTGCTCAATTTATTTCTTCACACTGGGTTAATGGAGCAGGCACTTGCATTCACCAACACATTCTGAACAAAATACATTTCAGATGTCACCAGACTAGAGAAATTGAGGATGTCTAAACCGGTTCTCTATTATGAAAACAAAGTTAACTTGAACTAAGAGACAAAACAACATTGCATTGGCCTACCTCATGCCAGGGGAGGTGGTGGTTAATGTTACTGATTGAACTTGCTGTGGGGGGGAGAAGGCGGTTGAGGTTGCTGATGCAGTTTGCCGTACGGTGGAGGCGGTGGCCTCAGAGGAACTCGAACCTGTAGGGGGTTTCATGGTCAAAGGCGGCTCGTCATCTGATGAATTGTCCTCCGATGCCCCCAGGATGAACTTGAGACAGGCTCGTCGAACCTCGGGGCCTGAGCTGAGCTTGGGCCTGGTCGTTCTACTGGGAGGCTGAGGGACGACGAAGGGAGATGGTTGGGTCTGTGTGTACTGCTCTGTCATCCCCTCTGAAGAGGCCTGAGGAGGCTGGGAACCCCCTGCCCTGGGTATCATGGGTCCCTCAGAGGGGTCAATGTGGGTTTGGGGACTGTTGTCCCCGCTGTCTGAGGTAGATGATGCAAGACCCAATGGCGTGGAGTGTTCAACGGGAGCAGGGGTGTGTACAGCTGCGGTGGGTCCATCGGCCGCTTGCATCTCCTCTTGTGCTGCAGCGCTTCCACAGCCAGTCGGAGTTTCCCCACCTTGGTCCAGCATCATCTTGTTCTTAATCCTCCAGAGTAGCCACAATATGAGCAGAAATCCCGAGAGTAGAAGTGGGAGCATTCACAGACATCCTCTTGAAACTGCAAATCCATGAAAAGAGAGAATTAACCTAAGTATGATTCTAATCCAAATGTAGTCACTGTAGCAACAAGGAAATTAATATTGATTCAAAATGAATTATGTGACTGCCTCAGATGTAAGAATTCTATCAAGTGAACAAGCAATTGTTACCGTAAGCAAAATACACTACATGACCAAAAGTAAGTGGACACCTGCTCGTTTAACATCTCATTCCAAAATCATGGGTATTAATATGGAGTTAGTCCACCCCTTTGCTGCTATAACAGACTCCACTCTTCTGGGAAGGCTTTCCACTAGATATTGGAACATTGTTGCAGGGACTTGCTTCCATTCAGCCACAAGAGCATTAGTGAGGTCGGGCGATTACACCTGACTCGCAGTCGGCGTTCCAATTCATCCCAAAGGTGTTCGATGGGGTTGAGGTCCAGGCTCTGTGCAGGCCAGTCAAGCGCTTCCACACAGATCTCGACAAACCATTTCTGTATGGACCTCGCTTTGTGCACGGGGGCATTGTCATGCTGAAACAGGAAAGGGCCTTCCCTGAACTGTTGCTACAAAGTTGGAAGCACAGAATCGTAATTGTATGCTGTAGCGTTAACATTTCCCTTCACTGGAACTAAGGGGCATAGCCGAACCATAAAAAAACAGCCCCAGACCATTATTCTGCTGCTTGGCCATGGAAACCCATTTCCTGAAGCTCCCGACAAACAGTTATTGTGCTGACCTTGCGTCCAGAGGCAGTATGGAACTCAAGACTGTTGCAACCGAGGAGACGATTTTTACGTGCTACTCGCTTCAGCACTCGGCGATCCCGTTCTGTGAGCTTCTGTGGCCTATCACTTCGCGTCTGAGCCATTGTTGCTCCTATACCTTTCCACTTCACAATAAGAGCACTTACAGTTGACCAGGGAAGCTCTATCGGGGCAGAACTTTTACAAACTGACTTGTTGGAGAGGTGGCATCCTACGACCGTGCCACGTTGAAAGTCACTGAGCTCTTCAGTAAGGCCATTCTACGGGCAATGTTTGTCTATGGAGATTCCATTACTGTCTGCTCGATTTTATACACCTGTCAGCAACGGGTATGGCTGAAATAGCCGAATCCACTAATTTTAAGGGGTGTCCACATAGTGTACCTACATAGTGTACCTTGTAGAAAATCAGATATACAATCTGAATAGATAAGCCTTTCTCTCAATGCTTTACCAACACTATACAGAGAACTGACTATGTGGAGGTTGCCCCAACCACTGATCAAGGGTCAGTTATCTTCTTAGGTCTTTATCCTGCTAATTGTCAAGGTCGGGGAATAACGTAATCTGATCCTAGTTCTGTGGTAAAGGGCAACTTCTACCTCATAATGAAAAGGACCGTCTAAAAGCACTAGACACAAATAGGCGGTAAAAAAACAAGCAGCCAAATATGCTGTCTTGACAGTGCACAAGGTAGCCTGTAAATTACTGTATAATTAACCCAAATGGAATCATTTGCAGAAAAACCTTTTGCAGTGTTTTCGGGGACTAGGCTACATGGTACGGCAGAGCGAGGCAGGCTTTTCCTTCAGTACTACCTTGTGACCAGTAAACAACCGATCTCTGGCAGTTGAAGAGAGAGAACCGAGTGGGTTTAATTCACAAGTGGGTTTTATTCACATGAGCACGGCTGACAGCTGTCCTGGTCCCATATAGGGGAAAGGTCAGCAGTGAGGGAATGGAGTGGGGAGGGAGAGGGACAGACAAGTCATGTAAACAACAGTGGTATAGGATGAAGCACAGGACGAAAGGGCCAAATGATACCATGTCACATAAAAATCAGTTAAGCAAGACAACCTTGCTATCCTCCAGTTCCTACAAAAAAGGCATACTCTTCTCTGCCAAGTTTGACCTTCAAAGTGAACAGGCTCCTGACTCAGAATGCTGGAGGGCCATTTCTAATATATCCTTTCCTCTGACATGCTTGAGTAGATTGTTATGTGCTCAATGCTCTGCTATCTATGTATGACCATGAAATAGTTTAAGTTTATCAAACATCAAATAGACTAGGTCAGAAGTGATACTCATCTCATCACAACAATATTTCAGATAGGGTAGTCTACAAAAGTACTAACGTTAGGTATCTCAGATATTGATTACAGTAGACTATCAATCTCTGGATTTGTTGCAAAAACATTTTTCAGGGCCAATTCTACACAATTTCACACAAAAATGTGGATGGATAATCCTGGATCTCAGGCCTAGGCTATATGTCGCATAAAGTTTCAACTCCCCAATGCTAAAATATGCAATATATAGTAAACATTACTAACCAAGCTGGGCATTGACTAGTTATATGGAAGCAAGAATAGCCTGGCTAGCTAGCTACACTCTTACAGCGTTTTTGAGAGCCAACTATTGACCGATGACTAAGGTTAGTTCAGTACTGTAGCTAGTTAACTAATTAGTTGTAGGCTTACCTCTACAGTCCATTGGAGCCTTATTGAGCGTGTTGATGCTTACAATTGTGATGTCGACTAGCCCCACGCGTGCAACAGATAAACCGTTTACCGTTTCAGAACCAAACGGAAGCAAAACAGAGAAACTGGAACGACCGAACGAAACAGGGCGGGACCTACCTGAATTTGTCCAATTGAACCTCTCGTTTTTGTTACAAAACGTTTTACGTTTTGAGTAAACGGTGTTAAAGAGTATACATCTTACTGTCTATTATTATTATTATTATTATATCTAGCTACATCGCATGCTCACTTTGGCATGATTCATGTATTCGACAAGAGTATATTTATTTCTAGTTAGTGGGCTAACGTAATAAATCTGAGGTTCGGTGTCGCGATTGTTGGCATAGTTACTGAGGGGATTCGATTATCGTTAAGGTCACGGGCCATAGACGGCGATCAATCTGCAACATGTTTAGCTCGTTATGTGGTGTTGTGCTGCTAAAAATAGTTTTGGTTTGTCACTAAAATAATCCGTTTTTCATTAGTGACTCAATTAAAAACTTGTAGCTATTATGCCAAACAATATTGCCATCAATCAATGATACATCCTTATTCTAAAGGGGCAGATGTCTGAAGTTGTCTACATCTAGTATTGCCTGGATGAAATGCATGGATTTTGTGAATTGATTTCACTACCTGTATAAAAAACAATGGCCCTACTGTGTGAAAATTATTTTCGGCAGCAGGGCTGCGTTCATTACACAAACACGTAATAGAACAAGGAGTGCTGTACTGAACGACCAGTTGAATAGCAGGGAGGGTTCAGTTGTGGTTTGAAAATGCCCCTCTGCCCTTTAAAAATACCCCAATCATTGCTCAAGCCAAACCCCAGCACATCCACCGAATGGAGTAAACATACCTCAAAGTCTGTTCAAGAACGTTTTGGGGAAAATGTGTCGTCCAGTAACGTAGCAAACGTCCAAGCGAACTGAACGCACCCGAGTTGCTACATTTCAAAGGGGCGAGGAGAGGGAAGGGCTTGCGAAGTACCACCCAAAAGGCGGGGCATCCGCAGAGACGTTGACTTGACTACTCCCAAGACATTCTCGCGGCAAGAGGGAGAACGCGCCAAATTCTGACTTGCAAAGAACAACACCGACGTCTGTCAAAGCCTGCTAGGCTAGCTATCTAATAAGAATTTGAACGACAAAGTTTTAGATTTTCAGTTGGGTGTACAGAGAGAAGTTATTTGCCATATGCCAACCATTTGCAAATGTTCGCGAGCAGTCTTATATTTTGTGTTTTCAACACAGTCAGCCGTTTTGCGTGGCAACTAACGACGTTAGCTAACAGTTATCTAGCTAACGTTAGCTGTATCTATCACTTGCGAGGTGGATTTGCATATCTCTCACAAACTACTTTTCACTGAATGCAAGTTACCTTTTTTGGGGTCACGTTACCCACAGAATCCCGTCCAAGATGGTTTTACAAAACAGTGGACGGTACAAGTCAGAGAGAGGACAAGGGGGTGACCAGGACAATCAACAGTAAGTCACTGCCTGAAATGGCTGCATGCAAGTTTCAATTCACATGTCAACAAAATATCTCTGCTTAGCAGGGCTGGGGTTAGCCCAATATTAGACCTCTGATTAATTACTTACTTAAAGAGACAAGATCTAAGGGCATTCCATAGCGACAGCGTGCGAGCCTGTACATCATTCTTTTATATATATTTAAGAATTGGTACCTGATAGCTAGTTTCAGAGCGGGACATGCTGCTAAAGTTACATTCATAAAATTGTAGACGGTTCTGACTGGAGAATCGCTGAGCAATGAACAATAAACTATTTAATCCCTTTTTAGATGCTAGGCTGGGGTCCATTTGAAATGATGACAATGACGTCTCAAATAACTTAGGAGTAGAAGTTATGTTGAATTAAAATCCCTTACTGAGTTGACTGCCTTCAATTCGAAATGACCCCAGCCCTGCTGCGTGGCTAAATGAGTAGTTAACTAGTTAGTTAATTACACATACACAAACGGTATGTAGCATTATTTCTTATGTTGTGTATTCTCCTCTGTAGGGATGACCGGTCATCCATGTCGGCTGCTATCCGGCTGGAGCGCAGCCAGTTCACCGACGAGATGGACACCCGCTTCGGGTTCGAGAGGATGAAGGACCCAGGAGAGAAGACTGGCTGGCTCATCAACATGCACCCTGTAGGTCAACCACACAGACCATAGTGGGCTCTGGAAAGCAGATGATCAGGATGCCCTTAAGTTGGACCTGCTGTCATTTAGCTTTATGTATTTCATGTGCTATTTTTATGATAGTTTTATTTGTATATATTTGTTTAACCTTTATTTAACTAGGCAAGTCAGTTAAGAACAGATTCTTATTTACACTGACGGCCTATTGGGGAACGTTCTGCCCCTGCCTTGTTCAGGGGCAGAACAACAGATTTGTACCATGTCAGCTCGGGAATTCGATCCACCAACCTCTCGGTTACTGGCCCAACGCTCTAACCACTGCCGCGCCAAATTGGGGATTGCATTGTGGAAGACTCTTTCTTAGGCTTACATAGACAAATAAGGTCACTGTCCTGCTGATACAGTATTTATAATACAAGTCTTGTGCCTGAATTGAAGAAATGTTTTAGCAAGGCTTGATCATCTCATCTTAATGTGACTATTGTCAGTATCTAATCCTCCTGTTCCCATCTCAGACAGAGATTCTGGACGATGACAAACGGATGGTCAGCGCTGTGGACTATTATTTCATCCAGGAAGATGGCAGCAGGTTCAAGGTGAGGATCTGAGCACCTGATATAAACACAAGTGCAAGAATGATCACAATGGCGATGTTCAGCTGCTGCAATCTCATCCTTCTTTTTCTCTTTCCTTTTGTTGTAGGTACCCCTCCCCTTTAAGCCCTATTTCTACATAGCCACTAAAAAGGTAAGTCAGGGATGACCAGGTACTCATTTTAAAATGAACAGGCTTTATTACTTCTCATATGAATGACAACGTCGACCACCTGTGTGCCCCATCCAGAACTGTGAGAGAGAAGTCATCTCATTCTTGTCCAAGAAGTTCCAAGGGAAGGTGGCGAAGCTGGAGATGCTCCCTAAGGAGGACCTGGATCTGGTGAGAAACCAAACCATAGCCCATTTAGAAAAAGATAAGTCACGGAATAATGGACCTATACAGTCATTGAGCTCATCTGATCATTCTTAAAATGTGAAATTGCATTAACCCTCTTGAGTCTAACCATGGCTAGACCGGCCCCACACGTGCATTATCATTTTGTCTATCCCCACCAGACGTGATCATGACACGCATGTTAAGTACCAAAATCAAGTGTGAATCAATTCTATTAATTTCAGGGCAGGTTGAAACACATATGAAAGATTCATGGACATTTAGCTAGCTAGCAGTTGCTACCTAGTTTGTTTTGGATGAACATTGGGTTGTTATTTTATTTTACCTCACATGCATATGGTCCTCTTAGCTAATTCTTTGTAGAATTTTTAACCAGAGTCATACAAAATCGTGTCTTTCTCTACTCCGACTATTAGTCCACAGATAAAAAGGGAAACCTAGTTAGTTTTTAGTTAAACAGTATGTGATTTGTCTCTTCTCGTTTGTCTTTCAAGCATCCGCGTGGGTTTGTATCTTTTTGATATCCATTAAGGAGGGGTCTTGCAGCGCGTTGAGCATCTCAAGTAGAGCCAAACGAGTTACATGTGTTACCCTGGTCCCAAAAAACCTATTCATTTTCAGTCATTTATTTTACTGCTCAGTACCAGGTAACCTTCAGACGAGTCTTGTGAAGGTTATGGGGTCGTCATAGAGCAAAATGGAGAACACTTTCGTGTTCGTGAGTCTTAGCTTTCGATTATTATTTTGATATTAGTTGGTAGCTCAAACTGCTCAGGCTATTTGTGAGAAGACCTGTTTGGAGTTGGGACGTCGGCAACTTGAGACAATTCCCGTGAAGTTTGTGGGCGTCGTAGAGCAAAACAGAAAATATGTTTGCATTTGTAAGGGTCCAAATAGTTTCTAGCTCAAACTGTTTGGGCTTTTCGTCATCCTGTCGTCTCTGACAAACGCATGCGCTAACAGGCGCATGTCTACCACATAGGCTAATGGCTAATACCGGCAGATTCAGTCTGTTACGCCTCAGCAGGACGTCTCTAGCGTGAACACACTGGGTTTTATATCATAAAACGTGATGACGTCAACCACGTCCACGCCGGCTCAGACATTGACCTCTGGGAGATGGCATCCAGTATTACTGTAGGATAACCATGTCGACATATGTTTTCTCCATAGCCCAATCACCTGGTGGGACTAAAGAGGAGCTACATCAAGCTTTCATTCAACACTGTGGATGACCTCATGAAGGTCAAACGGGAGATCTCGCCGGCGGTGCGCAAGAATCGGGAGAGGGAGAAGTCCAACGATACCTACACCTCAATGTTATCAAGGTACAGTATCTCAGTGTGATTTTGGTAAACATTTTATTTTACAGCCCTATTGACACTTTTTTAATCCAGTATTTAATGTGATAATACTTGGTAAAATGTAGTACTTTCTGGTAATCATTTGAAAGTCTTTTAAGAGTTAATAACTTTGTGGTAAAAATTGTTACCTCCTGATATTTGTTACAATATAGTAATTCTTGGGTATTCATTATGGTGTTACCGTGTAGTTTCTCGGTAAATACCTCACAGGCTGTGAAATAAAGTGTTACTGTGATGTGGAGTGCGGTAGTACAGTATCATCTTGAAATTCGACTATTCTGGGTCTTTCTATACGTTTTTGACGAGCTCTCTGCTCATCAGTGCGTTGGCAGGAGGCAGTGTCTCGGCAGCGGATGAAGATGGCATGTCCAAGAAAACCTCCGACCAGATGGACAACATAGTGGACATGAGAGAGTACGACGTGCCTTACCACATGCGCCTGTCCATCGACCTTAAGATCCACGTGGTAAGGGCTTTTGACGTTCCTGCTTGGCCAATGGATAGCCCGGGCTCCCAGATCCTTTTTGTGTTGTCTCGCCACAATGACCATTGGAGTTGGCCAGACAGAACAAACCGATCTGGGACCAGGCTAGGCAGTGGATGCTCAGTGGAATCATGGGCTTTCTCTCCCCAGTAATCCCCTATAAAGACTTACCGTTCAGATTATTTTTTTCCCCCCTAGGCTCACTGGTACAACGTTCGGTACAGGGGTAGTGCATACCCTCCGGAGATCATACTGAGAAGCGACCTGGTGGAACGACCAGTAAGAACATATATTTTTTCTTCTACTTATGCCTGATGGCCATCTATCTGACGTTTTAGTTGTTTGGGATTTTCATTGAGCCATCCAGGTTTCTTGTAGTCAAGATACCATGGTCTTTCTCTATCTCCATTTTTATAGTTTAATTGATCGAACTCACAATCTGACTGACGGTCCTAGCAGTGTTTGTAGTTGTGATTTTGTTTCCCTGTTTCTCAGGACCCAGTTGTGCTGGCCTTTGACATAGAGACCACCAAGCTTCCTCTGAAATTCCCTGATGCAGAAACGGACCAGATTATGATGATATCCTACATGATCGACGGACAGGTATGTTGGACCAGTCTGCTCTCAGGATTTGGCAAGACATTACAAACCCGCTATCTTCAGGGATGCAAACTGGTCACCTTTCGGCTAAATTCGCCGTTTTGAATCCAAAAAGGGGTGACCTACGTGATTCGTGCAGATCCGATGAGAGAAGTTTGGGGGGAGAGAAATGTTGAGCAACATTAGCCAACTTATCTGATCAAATAATTGAGTTTATGGTGTGAGAATTAGCTTGCTAATAAAGGAAGACAGCTAACGTTAGCTAGCTAACGTTGCAACATCAGATGAGCTAACAGTATTAACCTAACCAATGCGCTATAGTATTAACTGGTATACAACTCCTTGCCCTTCCTCAAGCTTTAACGCGAATACTATAGTTGCCCACTGGACCCTGGCAATCTGAATTGTTAACTAGCTAACAAACTGTTTCCCCTCTACAGTATGTGGTTAATTTTCAGAATTAGAGAATTAGGTGAAAAGGAGACTTTGCTTGTTAAGCAAGTGGATTCAGGGATCAGGTGTAGCTGGAGCTGGGCCTGGTTTATGCTGGATGACAGTATGGTGAAAGGAACACCACACACTTAACCTTTTTCTCAATTTTCAATACAGTGGATAAAAAGGGGTATGCCAGGTGTGCTCTCTGCCTGAAAGAGAGAAATTATGCCAAAAAGGGGTATCATGCTCTGCTGGCACATTGTAGAACAGATGTCCACAGGCAGGAAGTGTACAATCTAATAATGTGCAGTGTAGCCCAAAGATAATGCTTTTGTTGTGTTGAACTGGACACTACCACTTTGTGAGTGAGGGGGGATTATTAAAAAATTTACTCGGTGAATGTTATTTTTACACACATGTAGCCTTGTGGACTTGATCGATGTCTACTATAGTGGCCACTATAATAGAGCAAAAATAGAATGCCTGTTTGTTTCATTCTATTTCTACTTTAAGATGTTTTTTTCCTAAGTGCAATATTTGTGTGTGTGTGTGTGTGGTCACAAGTGTTCTATTATAAAGGCTGTCATGGCTAACTGCAATATTAGTGTATTGTTTTTTTCTTCTCATTTGCTGTAAAGTTGGATTGCTTTCTTTACATTTTTTTAGCTGTGAGTTAGGTTCACATGAACCACTTTTCATTTTACACACAGTGACGGATCATGTAGATCATATTCTTTGTTGTTTAATTAGTTAAAACCTGCATTTCCACCTAGCAGGGATTTTTTGTTGTTGCATGTTTCAGTGCCCAAAAAAAGTGTCACCTTTTTGGGCCCTCAGTAGTTTGCATCCCTGTATCTTAGTTGTCGTTAACATCAACCATAGGAGTTGGCTGTACAGCACAACAGCACATCCCGATCTACTATGAGGATGTCCCATTTTCAGTCTTAATCTGGAGCTCTGGATTTCCTGTCTGCTCCTTTAACTGATGTCTTAACTGTTCATGATTCCTGCCAGGGCTACCTCATCACAAACCGAGAGATTGTCTCTGAGGACATTGAGGACTTTGAGTTCACCCCTAAGCCAGAGTACGAGGGACCCTTCACTGTATTCAATGAGCCTGACGAGGTAAGGAGGGGAGCATCAATAACGAAAGACAAGTAAACGCCTACGGGCATACATAAATGCGTACAATATAAAGACATACATACTTGATGACATGCTGTGTTCTGTGCTTGTAGGCGGGTCTCATTCAGCGATGGTTCGAGCACGTCCAAGAAACCAAGCCCGAAATCTTTGTCACCTACAACGGAGACTTTTTCGATTGGTGAGTCGGCCTGGGGGACGGATCAACCGATCAACTCTTTGATCAACTGAACTTAGTTTGGTTAACTGTGCTCAACTGCCCCCCGCCCACCCCTTGCCTCATCTTCTCTCTTTCCCTCTTCCACTTCTCCCCTCCAAAAGGCCCTTTGTGGAGACCAGGGCTGCCCACCACGGCCTGAACATGTACAGAGAGATTGGCTTCCAGAAGGACAACCAGGGCGAGTACAGGGCTAGCCAGGCCATCCACATGGACGCCTTTAGGTGAGGGCCACCATGCATCTCATAATGCAGTGCCTTGCTATCTGTGTGGTGTTGTACCTATACAAATAATGATACGCGCACACTAACACAAACTGACTAACCCACCTCTGTGTGTGTGTGTGTGTGTGTGTGTGTGTGTGTGTGTGTGTGTGTGTGTGTGTGTGTGTGTGTGTGTGTGTGTGTGTGTGTGTGTGTGTGTGTGTGTGTGTGTGTGTGTGTGTGTGTGTGTGTGTGTGTGTGTGTGTGTGTGTGTGTGCCAGGTGGGTGAAGCGTGACAGCTACCTGCCGGTGGGCAGTCACAACCTGAAGGCGGCGGCCAAGGCCAAGCTGGGCTATGACCCAGTGGAGCTGGACCCCGAGGAGATGTGCCGCATGGCCACAGAGGAGTCACAGGTCAGCTGGTGCATTCTGGGAGACACAAACAAACTGCTTTTAGAAGTGGTGAGCTAGGGCCTATCTCAATGTCTTTCTCTGAGTCCTGATATCCAATCTCCTCGCCGCTTTCTTGGAGGAGAAGGTCCAAGGTCCCTCCCCTTCTCGGGCCTCATTCTCCAGTGTATTTTGAGAAGGAGGCATGTAGAGAGGTTGCAAGGAATGGAGGAAACGAGTCCAAGTTGTGTGTGTAGATGTGATGCAGGTTGGTTGTCTGACTGGTTTTCTCATGGCTCTGTCCCCAGACTCTGGCCACTTACTCTGTGTCGGATGCCGTGGCCACGTATTATCTTTACATGAAGTACGTCCACCCCTTCATCTTTGCTCTTTGCACCATCATCCCTATGGAGCCAGATGAGGTTTGTCTCTATCAGTTTGTCAGTTGAAACATGGACAATGGGGTGGTGGGATTGGACTATTGCTCACTGGTGTGTGTGGTTGTGTGTGCAGGTGCTGCGTAAGGGTTCGGGGACCCTGTGTGAGGCGCTGCTCATGGTGCAGGCCTACCATGCCAACATCGTCTTCCCCAACAAGCAGGAGCAGGTGTTCAACAAGCTGACAGACGATGGCCACGTCATGGACTCTGAGACCTACGTGGGGGGTCACGTGGAGGCCCTGGAGTCCGGCGTGTTCCGCAGCGACATCCCCTGCCGCTTCAAAATGGTATGGCACTGCTCGGGCCCAGTCCGTTATTTGCCTGTGTAGGTATTTAGTTTACGTGTTTTGTTGACCCGGTTTTCTTTCTGGTGTGTTGGACAGAATCCGGCGGCATTCGACTTCCTGCTTCAGCGGGTGGAGGAAACGCTGCGTCACGCCATCGAGGAGGAGGAGAAGATTCCCCTGGAGCAAGTCACCAACTTCAACGAGGTTTGATTTGATTTAACTATTTAAAATACAGTACATAAAGAAGCCACACCAGGCCAACCAATACATGTACCAAAATTGCCGAGGATTATATAGACACAAAGTCAGACTTGTTTCCGCCCATTATCATGCCATCAACCTACGTCTCCTTACATTTAAAAACGGCGACATCTATAGCGTTACCAACTTCTCTTGATGTACATTCTCGGGCCACAAAATACCATTCGCTTTCTTATTGTCAAAATAAAAATGTTCCCCTAAAGAAAGGGGGAAGTTAGAATTGACCCCCATAGTGTGCGTGTAAATGGAAAATACATTCTCTCTCTTTTCTCCGCAATGAAATGCTGTACTTTCCATGAATCATCATCTGCCCTGTCTGCAGGTGTGTGACGAGATCAAGAAGAAGCTCATCTCTTTGAAGGAGGTCCCCAACAGGATCGAGTGTCCACTCATCTACCATCTGGATGTGGCGGCCATGTACCCCAACATCATCCTCACCAACCGCCTGCAGGTAAACTACACTGCGGTGTGCATGCGTGCGCGTCAAATGGATGCTCCCTTTATTGCATGCGACATCTCGAAGGACTTGGTCTGGCAACACTCCAGAAAGTTACACTGTTCTGTTCCCTTTCTCTTCCTCAGCCCTCTGCTATGGTTGACGAGGCCACGTGTGCTGCCTGCGATTTCAACAAGCCGGGGGCCAACTGTCAGAGGAAGATGAGCTGGCAATGGAGGGGGGAGATCAGTAAGTTCCTGTAGTGTGTGTTGCGGAGGTCAGCTCTTTTTAGACTGACTTCTGTTTTCTATTGCTGTACCAGTGTCAGCCTAAGCGCTTGCTTTGCTTTAGAGACAGTCTTTTTCAGAGATGTAACTTGTCACAATGGTATGGCATTGGCTGAAGCGCAATGTTAAATTCGTATCTACCTACCATTGTATCCAAGCCAATATGACACCAATGTCGAGGAAAATTTGCAAATCAACTTGATTGGGGGCGGCAGGTGGTTACAGCGGTGGGCCAGTAACCGAAAGGTTGCTAGATCGAATCCCCGAGCTGACACGGTAAAAATCTGTCGTTAACCCACTGTTCCTAGGCCGTCATTGTAAATACGAATTTGTTCTTAACTGACTTGCCTAGTTAAATAAAAAAAATTGGAGGTACACAACAAACCTTTCATCATTAGCTGTCCGGTCGTTACCAGGAACCACATACCGGAATTTTAACAAGGTCGTTTTCAGAAAAGAAATGTGCACCCACCTAGCTCATTTTCCAGTCGTCAGATTAAAACAAGACTATAGTGTCCATAAACTGACCATTTGACATAAAACATGTTGGATTGACTACATTTGTAGGTGCAATAGTTTCTTACATTTTGATAATTTATCGCTCTCACGTGCCCATTTCTGTCCATTTAAGAACCAACGGTGTGCTTCCTTTTTGAAGCATTTCCGACAATGCTAACATATTTTTCATGTCGACCAATTAGATGGCTAGCTAACCTTACCTAGCTAACGTTAGCTTGCGTACCCAAAGTACAGCAGCTAGCCTCTGTAACTAGCTAACACCAGTCATCTGAAAGATGGCTAACAGTTAACTAACGAACAGGGAAAAATATATTTGGTTATGGAAGGTTTTTACACAAATTACTTCAGCCATTAGCAGCTAGCTGTTTGAATCCTAGGCAACCTTCATACACATTGTTTGAAGTACAGTAGACCAACATAGCTACTGTAGTAGGTCAAAGCTGTGTGCTGGAAAACCTTGGTAGAGCATGGGTGGAGTAGGCATTTTGGTGCTCCATGTGAATTTCTTCTCTTTTGGGAGGGGGGATTCAGACCTACAATGCCTACTTCTCATTTAAAGCAGTTTTTTGTTTTTAATGATAATTAGGGCTGGGCAATATGGCTATGAATTATCCATAAATCTATTTAATTGTTTTAAATAAGCTTTTTGTACAATTTTAAATACACTGCATTTAAAACATTCAAGCAATAATCAAATGAATTCAGGGCTTGTGAAATTATACCTAGGCTAAATATAAGTCTTCCACAACCATAAAACCCACTAATAATTTTATCAAAATAGTTTAACCTGCTTTTCTTTTCAATAATCACTGATCTGGCTTCCAACTCAAGTCTATGAAAATACAATTTTTGTTCCAAATTTAACCAGAACCATGCATACTGCACATTCACTAATAATGAATGACTTCTAGTAGCAGGCATTATAGAAAATCAATTCAAGTCTCATTTAAGTGTCTCAAGCACAAGCCCACATGCTAGTGAGTAGCCAGCTAATCTCTATATTTCAAGTTTAGCCAACTTGGATCCATTTGCTAGCTAGTAAGGTAGAGCAGTTGAATTGTCATGAGGACACCCTTCTGTCCGTCTCCAACGGGTTTGAACAGCGTGCTAGCCTGTCCACTTTGTTCAGATGTTGAAATCAGGTGGCCTATCTTCAGTGTCCATATGACCGATTTTCTGTTGGACCAAACCTCAAATGCAAATGGCGAGTTGAAACGGCTTGTCAGAGAGGAAGAAGTGTTCTCTCATCTTTTGTTGTTGTGAGTGGCAGGGGGAGGGGCTTTGTGTGCCGTGCATGCGAGTAAATGGGAAGGGGCACGCAGCACAGAAGGAGACGAGACCAAAAGACAACAAGCGGACATAGACGCTCATAAAAATAAAATGGTTATTGAAATACAGGCGTTTGGAATATCGTGCACAAAATTAATTTGGATTAATTCAATATATTGCCCTAATTGTAATTGCCTCTTTCTTCCCTTCCCGCTCACCTGCTTGCTCCGCCATGTCTTCAGTGCCGGCCAGCCGCAGTGAGTTCCACCGTATCCAGCAGCAGCTGGAATCAGAGAAGTTTCCTCCGCTCTTCCCTAACGGCAGGCCGCGGGCCTTCCATGAGCTCAACCTGGAGGAGCAGGCCCGCCACGAGAAGAAACGCCTGGGCGGTGAGCGAGGGAGAAATCTTTTTAGATTGGCACAGAAGTTGTCAGTGAGTTACTGTTGTGCATTTCACTTATCTTCATGACATTCGCGCGCTGTCTGTTCTGTCCCAGACTACTGCAGGAGGGCCTATAAGAAGGTCCGCCAGACCAAGCTGGAGGAGCGGGTCACCACCATCTGCCAGAGGGAGAACTCCTTCTACGTGGACACTGTGCGAGCCTTCAGAGACCGCCGCTACGAGTTTAAGGGACTGCACAAGGTACTTGCCAAAGAGCTACCATACCTATTTACTCTACTCCCGCTTTACTCTACTCCCGCTAAATTGTCAGCATGATTCCAGCGACTATGCCTGTCCGTAGCGTGTTAAGTGTTCCCCTCTCCTCTCCGTCCTCTGTGGTACTGCAGGTGTGGAAGAAGAAACTGTCTGCAGCCCAGGAAAGTGGTGACGCTGCCCTGGTGAAGCGCTGTAAGAACATGGAGATCCTCTACGATTCTCTCCAGCTAGCCCACAAGTGCATCCTCAACTCCTTCTATGGCTACGTCATGAGGAAAGGGTAGGTGCAGCTGCAGCGTCCCCCTCCCAGAGAAGAATATTTAGTTTTATCGAGAGATAGAACATAATCTGGGCTGTATTCAGTAGGTAGAAAACGTTTTTTTGCAACCTGTTGACAGTGCTGCTGTGTTTGTGTGGTTGCCATGTCTTTCCACTAGGGCCCGCTGGTACTCCATGGAGATGGCTGGCATAGTGTGCTACACCGGAGCCAACATCATCACCCAGGCCAGAGAGCTCGTGGAACAGATCGGGTAACTTAATAATGTCCATCCTCTTACAGAAGGCATCTTAATGCTTTCTTTTTTAGCACTCATGTTATGGAGATTTGTTTTTTTAGCGAGACCTGTGTGTAGTGCTGGGTAGCACAAGGCTCATGCATGAACAGCACTCTGTTTCACCATGGCAGTACATGGCATGGTCACTGGTATTTTTTTGTTTTGTTACAGTGACTAACTTTGCCAATGTAGCGAATCTTTGGGGCGAATATTATATATAAAAAAATATAAAACAGGTGTGGCATATCAAGAAGCCAATTAAACAGCATGATCAGTACACAGGTGCACCTTGTTCTGGGGACAATAAAAGGCCACTCTAAAATGTGCAGTTTTGTCACACAACACAATGCCACAGATGTGTCAAGTTTTGAGGGAGCGTGTGTGGCTGATGTGAAATGGCTAGCTAGTTAGCGGTGGTGCGCGCTAATAGTGTTTCAATCAGTGACGTCACTCGCTCTGAGACCTAGAAGTAGTTGTTCCCCTTGCTCTGCAAGGGCCGTGGCTTTTGTGGTGCGATGGGCAACGATGCTTCGTGAGTGACTGTGGTTGATGTGTGCAGAGGGTCCCTGGTTCGAGCCCAGGTTGGGGCGAGGAGAGGGACGGAAGCTATACTGTTACACGTGCAATTGGCATGCTGACTGCAGGAATGTCCACCAGAGCTGTTGCCAGAGAATTGAATGCTTAATTTCTCTACTATAAGCCGCCTTCATCATTTTAGAGAATTTGGCAGTACGTTCAACCGGCCTCACAACCGCAGACCACATGTACGGTGTTGTGTGGGCGAGCGGTTTGCTGGAATCAACGTTGTGAACAGAGTTCTCCGTGGTGGCGGTGGGGTTATGGTATGGGCAGGGATAAGTTACAGACAACGAACACAATTGCATTTTATTTTAATTTTAATGCACATGAATACCGTGACGAGATCCTGAGGCCCATTGTTGTGCCATTCATCCGACACCATCGCATGTTTCAGCACGATAATGCACAGCCCCATGTCGTGAGGATCTGTGCGCAAATGTCCCAGTTCTTCCATGGCCTGCATACTCACCAGACATGTCACCCATTGAGCATGTTTCGGAAGCTCCGGATCGACATGTACGACAGCGTGTTCCAGTTCCCGCCAATATCCAGCAACTTCACACAGCCATTGAAGAAGTGGGACAACATTCCACAGGCCACAATCAACAGCCTGATCAACTCCTTGCGAAGAAGATGTGTCACGCTGCATGAGGCAAATGGTGGTCACACCAGATACTGACTGGTGTTCTGATCCACGCCCCTATCTTTTGTTTTAAGGCGTCTGTGACTAACAGGTGCATATCTGTATCCCAGTCTTGTGAAATCTGTAGATTAGGGCCTAATACATTTATTTCAATTGACTGATTTCCTTATGAACTGTAGCTCAGTAAAATCTTTGAAATTGTTGCATGTTGTGTGTTATATTTTAGTTCAGTATAATGCCCTACCAAGCAAAAAGGCAGTAACTGCTCATTTTGTCGAAAATTAATGTCATTTTTGCTACATTAAATACATGTTTAATCATGTGGACAAGTATCCTGCCTCTATTGTATTGTGTTTTGGAGAAAATGTGGGTCATGTTAGCAAACTGCATAAAGTTACTGTTTAACCAAGGTAAATAAAAGCAATTGTTCTCAGTTCCACGCTATGAGCAGTTACTGCCTTTTTGCTTGCTAGGGAAGTATAGTACCCCACCCCCAATATATTTTCTGTTTTCAATGCCAACTCAACCACTTATGTTACTGTGTTTGTCTGTGGCACTACAGGAGGCCTCTGGAGCTGGACACGGATGGTATCTGGTGCGTCCTGCCCAACACCTTCCCCGAGAACTTTGTGGTGAAGACGAGCAACGAGAAGAAGCCCAAGGTGACCATCTCCTACCCGGGCGCCATGCTCAACATCATGGTGAAGGAAGGCTTCACCAACGACCAGTACCAGGAGCTGGTGGACCCTGCCTCGCTGACCTACGAGACGCGGGCGGAAAACAGCATCTTCTTCGAGGTGGACGGGCCCTACCTGGCCATGATCCTGCCCGCCTCCAAAGAGGAGGGAAAGAAACTGAAGAAAAGGTACATACAAGCGATTCTGTATATACAGGCGATGGGGGGGGGGGGTGGGTTTATCCAAATCAAATTTAATTAGTCACATACTTTGTGAACAACAGGTGTAGACTAACATTGAAATGCTTACATACGGGCCCTTCCCAACAATCAGAGAGAGATTCCAGCCAATGACATTGATAATCACATGATTACGGCATTCTGCTGATAATAACACGATTACGGCATTCTCCTGATAATAACACGATTACGGCATTCTCCTGATAATAACACGATTACGGCATTCTGCTGATAATAACACGATTACGGCATTCTCCTGATAATAACACGATTACGGCATTCTCCTGATAATAGCACTGATTACGGCATTCTCCTGATAATAGCACTGATTACGGCATTCTCCTGATAATAGCACTGATTACGGCATTCTCCTGATAATAACACGATTACGGCATTCTCCTGATAATAACACGATTACGGCATTCTCCTGATAATAGCACTGATTACGGCATTCTCCTGATAATAGCACTGATTACGGCATTCTCCTGATAATAGCACTGATTACGGCATTCTCCTGATAATAGCACTGATTACGGCATTCTCCTGATAATAGCACTGATTACGGCATTCTCCTGATAATAGCACTGATTACGGCATTCTCCTGATAATAGCACTGATTACGGCATTCTCCTGATAATAGCACTGATTACGGCATTCTCCTGATAATAGCACTGATTACGGCATTCTCCTGATAATAGCACTGATTACGGCATTCTCCTGATAATAGCACTGATTACGGCATTCTCCTGATAATAGCACTGATTACGGCATTCTCCTGATAATAGCACTGATTACGGCATTCTCCTGATAATAGCACTGATTACGGCATTCTCCTGATAATAGCACTGATTACGGCATTCTCCTGATAATAGCACTGGTTACGGCATTCTCCTGATAATAGCACTGGTTACGGCATTCTCCTGATAATAGCACTGGTTACGGCATTCTCCTGATAATAGCACTGGTTACGGCATTCTCCTGATAATAGCACTGGTTACGGCATTCTCCTGATAATAGCACTGGTTACGGCATTCTCCTGATAATAGCACTGGTTACGGCATTCTCCTGATAATAGCACTGGTTACGGCATTCTCCTGATAATAGCACTGATTACGGCATTCTCCTGATAATAGCACTGATTACGGCATTCTCCTGATAATAGCACTGGTTACGGCATTCTCCTGATAATAGCACTGGTTACGGCATTCTCCTGATAATAGCACTGGTTACGGCATTCTCCTGATAATAGCACTGGTTACGGCATTCTCCTGATAATAGCACTGGTTACGGCATTCTCCTGATAATAGCACTGATTACGGCATTCTCCTGATAATAGCACTGATTACGGCATTCTCCTGATAATAGCACTGATTACGGCATTCTCCTGATAATAGCACTGATTACGGCATTCTCCTGATAATAGCACGATTACGGCATTCTCCTGATAATAGCACTGATTACGGCATTCTCCTGATAATAACACGATTACGGCATTCTCCTGATAATAGCACTGATTACGGCATTCTCCTGATAATAGCACTGATTACGGCATTCTCCTGATAATAGCACTGATTACGGCATTCTCCTGATAATAGCACTGGTTACGGCATTCTCCTGATAATAGCACTGGTTACGGCATTCTCCTGATAATAACACGATTACGGCATTCTCCTGATAATAGCACTGATTACGGCATTCTCCTGATAATAGCACTGATTACGGCATTCTCCTGATAATAGCACTGATTACGGCATTCTCCTGATAATAGCACTGGTTACGGCATTCTCCTGATAATAGCACTGGTTACGGCATTCTCCTGTGTCCAGGTACGCTGTGTTCAACGAGGACGGCTCGCTGGCCGAGCTGAAGGGCTTCGAGGTGAAGAGGCGAGGCGAGCTGCAGCTCATCAAGATCTTCCAGTCGTCCGTGTTCGAGGCCTTCCTCAAAGGCACCACTCTAGAGGAGGTGTATGACTCGGTGGCCAAGGTGGCCGACTACTGGCTTGACGTGCTCTACAGCAAGGTAACGTGTTTGTTTCCCGGCGCGCACCTGTGTGTGGTAACTTTACATTTTATCAGTTCTTCTTCATTCATCCATGTATTAAATGAGCGATCCAACCTGTAATAATATTCCCCATCTCTGCTTGCATGCTGAAAGCTACATCAGCCGGACCACGTTCAGTCGGGAAAAACGTTGTGGAAAGTTGCAGATTGTCAATAGTAGAGAGCTGACGTGATTATATCTGAATGTTCTACTATGCTGTGTCCTGACGGGATTTGTGTTTTGCCCAGGCTGCCAACATGCCGGACGCGGAGCTGTTTGAGCTCATCTCGGAGAACCGCTCCATGTCGCGGAAGCTGGAGGACTATGGCGAGCAGAAGTCCAACACCATCAGCACGGCCAAGCGGCTGGCCGAGTTCCTGGGAGACCAGATGGTGAAGGACGCCGGGCTGAGCTGCCGCTACATCATCTCCCGCAAGCCAGAGGGCACGCCGGTCACAGAGAGGTGAGGCAGACCGACCCACACTCCACTACCACAGACCGGCAGTCATGGCTCCTCACTTCACATTTTTGTCTTCAGCTCATTTTAGCGTAGTGTCGCTTATTGCTAGTGTTCATTCCTCTCTCTCGCTGTCTCTCTGACAGGGCCATCCCCCTGGCCATCTTCCAAGCTGAACCCAGTGTTAAGAAGCACTTCCTACGCAAGTGGCTGAAGATGCCCAGCCTCCATGACCTGGACATCCGCTCCGTAAGTCTCTGGGCATTTTTCTTTCTTTTTTTTCCACCCTAAGAGTGCCGCAGTTATTTCCCTAGTGTTTTAGCTGAGTCAGTCACTAACGAGTTTAGCCATGAACTCTCTCCAGATCCTTGACTGGAGCTACTACATTGAGAGATTGGGTAGTGCCATCCAGAAAATCATCACCATTCCAGCTGCCCTGCAACAGGTAAACCCACAGCAGCTCTTAACCGTGGCTCTGAGGTGCAGTTGCCCCTAGGTGTAGATCTAGGATCAGCTTGCCCTCCCCAAATCCTAACCTTGCCCATTAGTGGGGGGGGGGGTTGCAAAACTGATCCAAGACCAGTGCCTAGGTGCAACTTCAGCCTACTCCTGATCCATGTGGGACTAGATTCTTTCAACTTGTACCTGCTCGCTGCTCACCCAATCTGGTCCCGTTGTGATCCGGGCTGTAGGTGAAGAACCCCGTGCCCAGAGTGCGCCACCCGGACTGGCTCCACAAGAAGCTGCTGGAGAAGAACGACATCTACAAGCAGAAGAAGATCAGCGAGCTGTTCACCAGCGAGGGCAAGAGACAGGTACACCCGCCTAGCCAACGGTCAGCGGCGACACGCACAGAAAGACACACACACACTCACGCCACTCCCTCTCTCTTGCATCCCCCTCTCAGGTGGCCCATCATGCCCTGGAGGCAGGGCAGGCGGCTGACATTGAGGACTTTGGGATGCCTGCCCGACCCCTGCAGCCGGCCATACTGATCAGCACGAAGCGCAAGCGGGTGTCGCAAGGAGAGAACAGCCAGGCCGTGGAGTCCCAGGAGATGGAGCTCACCCAGTCCTGGAGGGAGATCCTCGGCCCTCCACCACCCACGGGGGAAACGCAGGAGGCGCGCCTGGTGTGGCTGCGCTACCACAAGAAGAAGTGGGAGCTGCAGCTGCGGCAGAGGAAGGAGCGCCGGAAGCGCCGGCGCCTGCTGGACGGCGAGGTCCAGGCCATGGGGGGAGGGGTGATCCGGGACGCGGGCCCCGCCACAGGCCTGGGTAGCTTCCTCCGCCGCACGGCGCGCAGTATCCTGGACATGCCCTGGCAGATCGTACAGGTGGGTTAAGTTGGGCCTAGGGGGGGTCAAATAACATTTAGTTAAGACGGATTCCAGGACACAGATCAAGCCGAGTGCTGATCTAAAAAGCATGCTGCTGCTCAATGGAGAATCTGTTTAAAGTGTTTTGTACAGGACTAGGCTTAAACTGTGTCCATACTGACTAAAACTCCAAATACCATTGTTTTGTTTCAGAATAGTTCATGGGAACTGTACAGAGCAAAAGGAAGACTAACTGTATATATCTTGTGAATGCTCCTCTAATAAACAAAATGCTTAAACCCAGAAGTCTGTGTGACTGGATGTCCTGTCCTCTCCTCTCTCCCCCAGATTGCAGAGACCAGTCACCCTGGGCTGTATAAGCTGTGGGCTGTGATCGGCAGTGACCTGCACTGCATGAAGCTCAACATCCCACGGGTGTTCTACGTCAACCAGAAGGTCCCCAAGCAGGAGGAGGGAGCCACATACAAGAAGGTACATGTTAGTCTCATGAGAGACGGATTGATTAATAGATCTGTGACAACCTCCCTCCGCTGACTGCTCAAGCCTTCCGACCCTCTCATGAGCGTCCGTCTACTCTTGAATGATATGTCGTCGGTTTTAAAATGCCTGGCTTTTTTTTTGGTATTGCTTTAAAGCTCGTTGAGGTTATTTTTGTAATGAAAAGCACTACAAAAGTTCAATTTCTCATTATTCGTGTTATTATTTGATGACTGAGCACTCTGGTTTTTGCTTTGTGCAGGTGAACCGTCTTCTGCCGCGCTCCAACATCGTCTACTACCTGTACCAGTACTCTGTCCCTGAGGACATGTACCAGGAGCACCTCAACGAGATCAACGCTGACCTCTCTGCCCCAGACATAGAGGGGGTCTACGAGACACAGGTACCTACGGGTTAGGATAGGACAAAGTCGTGTTCCTCCTGGATGTGTACAAGAAGCAGTTAGTGGGGTTAAGGGGTTGTACTGTATTCCTGAATCCAGTGTTGTGTGTCTTGGTTAGCATGTTTAACATTTCATATTTAGGGAAATATAATCAATGGCTGTGTTTTGAGTGTTAGTCTCCATGTGTGTAGTACAATTTTTTTTTATTTTTTTTTACAGAAAACGTTTTAGAAGAAGTTCGCAAAATAAAAGTCCAGGTAGCCTCTGTTTTATTTCATTTGGTGCCTAATGAACAACCCTCTCTCTCTTTCCTCCAGGTCCCTCTGCTGTTCCGGGCCCTGGTACAGCTGGGTTGTATGTGCATGGTCAACAAGCAGTTGGTCCGGGATTTGGGCGGCCGGGAGGCTGAGACGTATGACCTGGAGCACCTGGAGATGAGGTCCCTGGCCCAGTTCAGCTACCTGGAGCCTGGTAGGACTAGCTCCCACTGGCACTGCAGATTCCCTTCACTGTTTCTCTACTGTGTCTCAATGTGTCGTCCATATATTTGATATCTATTTGTAATCTTTCTTTACCTGTCTTTTTTTAAAGTTATTGTGTTGACTGACTTGACATTTACTATGATGTAAATCAACCTAAACCTGGCATTTCTTCCATTTGGTGCCTAATGAATACGACCCCTTATATGGAACGTGACGATGGGAGCGTTGAACCAGTATCGTTGTGTTGTCTTCCTCAGGGAGCGTCCGACACATCTACCTTTACCACCACAGCCAGGGCCACAAAGCCCTGTTCGGCCTGTTCATCCCCTCACAGCGCAAGGCCAGCATCTTTGTCCTGGACACGGTAAGACCACACCTCATCTACACTCTGTACCCAAGCACCCTACACATCAGATTTCCCCTTAAAATCGTTTTTCCTTGTAATGCTTCATTACACAAACGTGATGCGAGAGTGATTTTTAAGTCATTTCCTACGAAATTGTTGAAGAAAAAAAGACATCAAGTCCCCTTCGTCTTCCTCCCCTTCCTACTTTAGGTTCGCAGTAACCAGATGCCCAACCTGAACACCCTGTATGGGGCAGAGCGTACAGCCCTGCTGGAGAAGACCAGCGAAGAGCTCCTGCCCCCTGAGAAACACACCTTTGAGGTGCGGGCCGAGAACGATGTGAAGGCCATCCACCGAGCCCTGCAGCGCATACTGCTCAACTACAAGGTACCGCCATCCGCTGCACCCCTGTCACCTGCATGGTTCTGCCACTATATTGCTCTCTCCGGCTTGTTCTCGGATGTGTTGCTTTGTTTAGGCCTTCTCTCTAAAGTTTTCAAACTTGCTATTGAAGGTGTAAGGTTGTATGCTTATCACAGATTAATAGGATAGAGCAGTGTCGTTTTGCAACAGAACACGTAAATGAGCATTTCTTATTGGACAAGTGCAGGTAGTCCCTCCGTGTTTCAGTCCATGTTCTTCCATTTGGTGCATAATGAACACAGCCCTGGTAACACTATTGACCGTTGTCCTTCTCTCGCTGTATTCAGGGGGAGCGCCGCGGGCCCACCCTGATCGCAGTGCAGTCCAACTGGGAGCTGCGGCGGCTGGTGGCGGGCATGCCGGTGCTGGAGGAGTTCCCGGTGGTGCCGGTGCATGTGGTGGACGAGATCAGCTACAACGTGCTGGACTGGCAGCGCCACGGTGCCCGCCGCATGGTCCGCCACTACCTCAACCTGGACAGCTGCCTGTCGCAGGCTTTTGACATGGCCAGGTAGGTAACACAGCACTAAACCAGGTCTGTGCTGGCTCTGTACACCTAGAACAGTCTAAATGGCACAACTGGAATAAGAACCCTAGTGGGGTTTTTTTTACATTGTTTATACAAAAAATGTATTATAATAATTTTCACACTTTACATATTTAGTCTGGGTTTCATTTGTGTAATATCATTGTGACTTTTATGCTCGTTTTGGGCTACGGTCGCTTACTGTTCCCTCTCCATCCCATTTCAGATACTACCACTTGCCGGTGGGGAACCTGCCCCACGACGTGTCCATCTTTGGTTCTGACCTGTTCCTGGCCAGGCACCTGAGGAAGCACAACCACCTGCTGTGGCTGTCCCCCACCGCCAGGCCTGACCTGGGGGGCAAGGAGGCCGACGACAGCAGGCTGGTGATGGAGGCTGATGACAGGGGCTCCATGGAGATCAACGCTCAGGGCTGCTACTCAACAGGTAGCCAGCCTTACTCATTCACACACACCAGAGCTGGGCCGTGTAGACAAACGGTCAAATCATGATACATTTAAACATTTTGCTTGATGACAATAAATACAACCAATAAAAAATTACGCAGTTGCTTCCCCTTAGCGACATTTTTTTTTTCTTGTGCCAAGTAAGACAACTGAGATGTCTTTGATTCAAGAAAAAATGTCTTTCATCCATCCTATCCAGGGGATGTGTGATTTGATATTTTGATGTGCAACATTTAAAAATATGATCCACAATTATCACATTTCTTTTGGCTCTTTTTCTAGATGAATTTGGCGACCCAAAAATGTTTGCAAACTGGCGTAGGCTACATCATTCACCACCGCAGGAAGTGGGAATCCAAAACACTTAGCTAGATTGCGCTAATTAGGATTTTGTTGCTCGATAGCTATGTCATTAATGAATGTCCTACTCAAACTTTCCAGGTCCTAGGCGTAGCCTACTCGATGTGTTCACTGCAAAGGCCACGCTCCGTGTGCACACCAAAACCATACTGCTTAGCCAACTGCCGTTGTAAAGTGGTGCCATTTGCTCGATATTGAGAGTTGAGAAATAGGTGACACACGCACAGGAAGCTGAGACGAAAACGACAGTTGTTGTAATTGCATTTTTAAAGGTTGCACAACGTCAACGAAGTGGGTGATGGAGTGGCTCACTCACACAGCATCGAAACCTGGACAGGCAGATACTTTCAGATGTTGTCGTAGCAGGAATTCATATAATTCACATTACTGTTGAACAAATAATGGTTTTAAGGACGTTGTGTAGCATAATCACACAAAAATAACTGACAAATGCAAAATTGTAGAAAGAGATAGGAAAATGATGGTACCTGTAATTTTTGGGGTTATCATCCCCGCTCTAACACAAACATTATGGACAACACTGACACATTGAAGTAGCCCCAACCATTGTCTTGTAGTTAGGAATTAATCATCTGTACCGGTGATGCGGTACATTTAAAGCGACTTAATTGGAACAAAAGGAAATATGCTTTCAACTAGGTTTCAAACTGTTTTTCCCTGTCGTTCTACTGTGTTTCAGTGTGTGTGGAGCTGGACCTGCAGAGTTTGGCTGTCAACACCATCCTGCAGTCGCAGCATGTCAACGACATGGAGGGAGGAGCCAGCCTGGGTGTCAGCTTTGACGTCATCCAGCAGGCCTCGCTGGAGGAAATGATGTCAGGGAACCAGGGAGCCAGTGCGGTGGCCAGCTACGACGAGACAGCCCTCTGCTCCAACACCTTCAGGTGACCGCTTCGTAATAACATGCAACCACTGCCGCCGACACCTCGAAACACCCCAGATCCGTCAAGCAACCCGTTTCGGCTCTAAACTAACTAGCCTGCGTGGTTTTTGGAGTGTAGCCCAGCACTGTAGCCCAGCACAGGTTAAAATAATATACTTTATATCAAGTTTGATTTGATTGGATGTATTGTCTGCGAGCAGGATCCTGAAGAGCATGGTGGTTGGCTGGGTGCGGGAGATCACGCGGTACCACAACGTCTACGCCGACAACCAGGTGATGCACTTCTACCGCTGGCTGCGCTCGCCCAGCTCGCTGCTTTACGACCCGGCGCTGCACCGCACCCTACACAACATGATGAAGAAGGTATTCCTCCAGTAAGTGACACTGCCCAACACACACAACCCTACTTGGCCCTTGGTTGTCTCCATTCAAATGCAGCTTTATCTGGGGGGGAGGTTATGACATGATCAGAATTCTTATTTGTTCGTATCGTTTTATGTGATTGGACACAAAACCATTTATTTTGTAGATCATCTTCTTCCCCCAACTTTGAAAATTAGAAGATTTCTTCTTTTTTTTACTCGAATTGTATTAAATTTATTCTAACTCTAAACGGTCTGTCATGTATTGAAAACGGTCGTTCCTTGAAAGCAGGAAGGATCCCTTGATGAATGGCTCTCTCTGCTCTCCTATCACAGGCTGGTGGCAGAGTTCAAGCGGCTGGGCTCCACCGTGGTGTACGGAAACTTTAACCGCATCCTCCTTTGCACTAAGAAGCGGAGGATTGACGACGCCATCAGCTACGTGGAGTACATCACCAACAGGTTGGTTAACTAACCTACCCGTAGGGCAGGCGCACAATTGGCCCGGCGTCGTCCCTGGTTAGGGGAGGGTTTGGCCGTCATTGTAAAATAAGAATTTTGTTCTTAACTGACTTGCCTAGTTAAATAAAATGAAGGTTAAATGTACTACAATGCCTCTATACAAGTACTTTGTCCTTTTATAACGTATCAATATGCTGTCTATCAAAGCCAGAGAAAAACATTTATTGACCTAATAAACGAACGGCGCTCGTAAATCAGTGATGCGTGGTTAGAGAGTGAGTGCAAGCCCTGTTTAGTTTGTTGTTTAATAAATTCAGAGCTAGATCGCATGGGGTGAAGGTTCGTGGAAATCAGCCAAGCATACCGTCACCCTGTGGGATCAAGCACTAACCATATATTAGTAGGCAAGGTTTTGTTTTATGGGCAATTATTTATGAATTTTTTTCAACTTGTTCTGACTGAGGATTTTTTTTTTTAATCTTCAGCATTCACTCGCGGGAAATCTTCCACTCCCTCTCCATCTCCTTCTCCCGCTGCTGGGAGTTCCTTATGTGGATGGATCTGGCCAACTATGGAGGAGTGAAGGGCAAACTGCCCTCCAGCGTCCTGTATGGAGAGGTACCTTCTAGTTCTGCTTTTGCTAAATATGTGTATGTGACCAGTACAATTTCATTTGATATTTAACGGATGTGCGTTTGTTTTTCCTATGTCTCATAACCAATGAAAATATTTGGGTTTGAAATGACACTCACTACCTACATTGACTTTCAGAATGGGACAGTCCAGAAGAAGGGAAAGGAGGATGGAGAGGAGGAGGGCAGCGAGGATGAGGAGGAAGCTGAGGAGGAGGATGGAGCCGGAGAGGTGGATGAGGTGGAGGAGCTGATTGAAAGCAGCTGGAACATCATGCAGTATCTGCCTCAGACCGCCTCCTGTCAGAAATACTTCCTCATGATCATCTCCGGTAGGCCAGCGCATTATCGCAAACATCGTCATCATTAGCATAGCACGTGTACAGTGTTTGATCCAGAATGAAGTTGGAGGGGGTCCGTGGGCACAGCTCCCTGATTTCCTGTGCTCGTCTGTCCTTTACCATGTCTCCTCTGTTTCCTCTCAGCCTATATTGCTGCCATCTACCACAGCATGCGGGAGGAGCTAAGACGCAACGCCCCGGGAGCCACGCCCGTTAAGAGGCGGGGCGGGAGCCAGACTTCCCAGCAGGCAGCAGGAGATTCCACAGCACTTCCCGGTAAGTAACCAGAGAGCGGTACCACAACCGTACACAGACACAAACAAAGTTATTTTGGTGTGAAAACAGAGGAGTGACCACCACAGGTGGTCTGGTTTGTGTCTAATCTCCAAATAGCTTTTAGATTGCTGTCCCCCACTTACTTCCTGTGACTACTAGACAGCTACATTGTTCAATAGTCTCCCGTAAGCTGGCCTACACTGGAAAACCCAGCAATACCTGACTATTAGCCAGCTATAACCTTCAATAGTCTCCCCACATATCCAGTCTAGCAATCTACAGATGAAAATAAGCCGTCTCTCCTCCACAGGTATGATCTCCTTCTCTCAAGAGTATGTGTCCAGCGAGCTGACCCAGAACTTCTTCACCATCACCCAGAAGATCCAGAAGAAGGTGACGGGCACCCGGAGCGTGACCCAGCCCTCCGAAATGTTCCCCGTCCTGCCTGGCTCCCACCTGCCTCTCAGCAACCCAGCCCTGGAATTCATCAAATACGTCTGCCAGGTCAGTGACTGGGAACCAGGGTCATATTTATTAGTGCACACCGTAGCAAAGCATTTTTGCAACGGAGAAAGTTTTGCAATGAACATTTTTAATTTCTTATTGTGTAAGTTCAGGTAGTCCCTCCCAGTTTCAACCCGTTTGCTTCTGTTTTGTGCCTAGTGAATACACGCCAGAGTTGTATTCATTAGTGCACACCATTTCAAAACATTTTGCAACGGAAAACAAAAATGAGCATTTCAGTTCTGTTTTCTTCTGTTTGGTGCCTAATGAACACAACCTTCCCCTGTAGGTCCTCTCCCTGGATGCCAACATAGTGAACCAGGTGAACAAGCTGAAGAGGGACCTGTTGCGTCTGGTAGACGTGGGTGAGTTCTCGGAGGAAGCCCAGTTCCGCGACCCCTGCAACTCTTACATCCTGCCCGAGGTCATCTGCCACCACTGCAACTTCTGCCGCGACCTCGACCTTTGCAAGGACCCCTCGGTGGCACAGGTCAGTGCCTCCCCTACAGCTCATCCAATCCATTAGAATGATGAAGCGCTTTTTACAGATGCTCAAAGTAGAGGTCGACCGATTTATTTATTTTTTAAATGATTTTTAAACGCCGATACTGATTATTGGAGGACCAAAAAAAGCCGTTACCGATTAATCGGCCGAATTATTTTTATTTTATATATATATATTTGTGTATGTGTGTAATAATGACAATTACAACAATACTGAATGAACACTTTTGTTTTAATATAATACATAAATATAATTAATTTAGTCTCAAATAATGAAACATGTTCAATTTGGTTTAAATTTTGTGTGTGCTCCTTCGTGTTCACTATGTAAGTCATCTGTTCTGTGCTCACAGGACGGCTCTGTTTTGCCCCAGTGGTTCTGCTCCAACTGCCAGACCCAGTATGAGACTGAGTCCATTGAGATGGCCCTGGTGGAGGCCTTGCAGAAGAAACTCATGAGCTACACTCTGCAGGACCTGGTGAGGAAGCAACCCACACCCTCACATCTGACACATCCTTTGGGATTCATATGACCTGGGTCGTGTTCATTAAGGAAAGCGACAGAAAACGTTTTCAAAAGGAGAAGTCCAGGTGGTTTCTTCAGTTTGGTGCCTAATGAACACAACCCAGGTTCACTACTTAGTAACTACTGTTTTCAGGAATTGTGACCGTGTCTCACTGTGAAGTCTAAAAACGTGCCTTGCGTTCGTTGCATTGCAGGCTTGTGCCAAGTGTAAAGGAGTGAAGGAGGCCAACATGCCTCTTTACTGCACTTGTGCAGGAGACTTTGAACTCACCTTCCCCACCAAGGTTTGTGCTCCTCCAACCCATGTGTCCCTAGCCGTGTTAAAACGATGTGCCACCCACCATAATATCTTAAATTCAAAGGTTATGAAACATTGTGTTTTCTCGGATTTCTAAAGGTCTCTTCTTCTCCATCCACAGAGTTTCTCAGAGCAGATCAAAGTGTTCCGGAACATCGCCGCACACTACAACATGAACTTCCTGGAAGAGACCATTGACTGGCTACTGGTCATGAGTCCACAAATAAGCCAGTCTCGATGATGAGCCACAATCTGAGTCTGTGAGCTAAACTGGCTTTTGTGGCTGTATCTGGAGATCCCGTCAGTTACCAGGGTTGTGTTCATTAAAGCACACCGCAGACTTTTTATTATTGGACAAATTCACCCAGATGTCACTCGTGGGATGTTCAACGCTGGCGATATTTAAATGCAGAATGGGAATATTGCTCACTTTGAGACAAACTTGCTTTGATGTGACAATAAATTATGATAATACATCTTTATTCCTCTATGCTTTTCTATACTGTAGCTGTTAAAACAACATAGAAACGTACATTTCTTGACCACCCAAGTACAGGAAATGTAAATGAGTTGTCAATCAGCTTTCCAGTCTCCATGCGAAATTGTAGATATGGTGTTTTGACTTTGTATAGGAATGCTTATGGATGAGAAAAGGTATAGGCCTCTGGTCAAGGGTTTCATCCTGTCTTAATGTTTTTGTCAATAAATATTTTTTTGTAATTAGTACACAATGGACAGTTTCTTTCAAGGCAGAGTTTGTGAGAAATGCTCTAGCCGTCCCGTTTATCAGTTTCTGTTTACATGGACACATCTAAAATCAGGCTACCTGATGACGCTGATAAATGCAGAAAATCGGCACTCAAAATAAACGTTCTACCACAGCGAACATGTTATCTTTTGGGAAGCATATTTTATTCTTAGTTCGGGCTAAATTTCTGTGAACTACTTCGTATACATTCAGTTGTTCAGGACTCACTTCCCTCGCACTAAAGAGGGAGGCTAGCTCGTCCGGTGCTGGCATATGCGCAGATCAAATATACCGCTGGAACGCCGACAATTCAAAAGATTGCTCAGAAAACCAGGTGTTATAATCGGCGTATGCTTATTTGATTTTGAGTTTACGCCGATTTAAAATAAGCAGAGTAAGGTGTTGACATTACAATTGCATAATCTGTTCAATATCGAATTATTAGTGCGCATTTAAACACTCATTGAGGGCTGCTGCCCAGATTTGGAAACCCCATCAGTCCTAAACATAACATGGTGACTCTCCTTCCTCTGTAATTGGATGCTAATGTGGCTCAGAGGAATAGTCTGAGTTTTTATTTAATGGAGATTAAAATACAATTATGTGGGTGGACACAGGGATTGAACCCCAGTCTTCAGGGTCATAGACAATTAGGGGAGATACATTAGATGTGAGTTTCAGTGTAACCAGAACACAGAAGGCTATGGGAGCCTGCTGCTCCAATACCAACGTTTTATCATTACTATACTGCTGATATTGTGAGGATGATTTGCCTGGAATTGAAATGCCAGTTTAGTGCAGAAGTGCTTGGCTTTAGCATCTGTTGATTTAGCCTATCTGGAGTGAGGATGATGAGGAAGAGTGCACATTCATCCCTGGCTCCCTTTGTTGTCATCTGTAAAGAAAACATCTACTCGTTATGGCATATCCCAGTCTAGATCAAAATCATGTTAACCCATCTACCTCCATCACGATAACCTCATTGTTCCAGAGAACTCACTTTGCTGCTTACAGACGGGCATCGCTCTCAGACCAGTAATCTAATTTCACATCTACACTGGAGCTGAGTCTCACAATTAGATTGGTTGCATTGGGGTGGTTCCCTGCCGACCGACAGTTTGTTTTAAAGGATGGAGTGAAATACAGAGCTCAAGATATTTACAATTTCACTTTTTCCTATGACATGTTGCAGGTGAAAAAATGCCAATGCGATTGAACGGAGAAGGGCATCTACTTTGGATGTTCCAAAATGAAATACATATAGAACTCTGCATTAATAGCATTGCCTTGATTTTTCTTGTTGCGTCCATGATATCTGACTTTGTGTGTTCATATCACCTAGTTCCAAAGTGTCATTGTGGCTGTCAACAATCCATCGACTGCGTAAAACACTGATCCATTAGACCTCAGCCGTCAGTCCTTTTCACTATCGATGTTTCTATTACTCTCTACGACTCCAGATGGATGTCCCACAATCTTGTTATAGAAACCATTTTGTGGGAAATGTAATCATTATTTGATTACTCTCTCTGAGTGGAGCTCTCCTCTTGGACCTCTGTGCCTTTTTATTCCCGTATATGCTCAGCATCAGTCATCTACATGAACATTGAAGAAGGCAATATGAGTCCCAGAGAATATTGTCTCCCTGAACATAGTATACTGTGTTTTGCATAGTCATCTTTTTTGATTGATCCAATTATTAAAAGTCATGATTAATTGCAACATTTACCTGGAGCTAACGCTGCAGATAGCACTGCTGGGTTATTTGAAAAGTCATAGACAATCGATCAATATTATAATAATACTTTTAGCAATAATGTTTATCTTTAATTTACAATCTGTAGAAACTATGAGAATAAAAAGGTTCTGAACTTTTGTGAAGCATCACAGCACAGTTGAAAAATATATGGCAAATAGAAATCCAATATGGATGGCGTTAAGAGAGAGAGATGGGAGGAGTTGAATGGAGCTGGGTGGGACTAATAAGAACAAGATAACTCATGTCAAATATACTGTGTCTGTAAAATGTATATAGGTTCAGAACTTTTGTGAAATAGCAGTTAAAAATATATGGCAAATCAAAAATCTAACTGGATGGACACCAGAAATAGATGTTAGAGGAAGGCCAGGACTAAAAACAAATAAAATATAACTATTGTAAAATAGATTGTGTCCATAAAAGGTATACAGTATGTATAAGTTGGAAGTAGAAGCCTAAGTGTTCTTGTTTATTAGTTTACTCCAATTAGGGGAGGGGTGGTAGGTTTTGTAGGAAATAATAAAGGAAAATGTATTTTAAAAAGATGTGTGTATATATATATATATATATATATGTGTGTGTGTGTGTATATATATGTATATATATATGTGTGTGTGTATATATATGTATATATGTATGTATATATGTATGTGTGTATATATACTAAAATGGTCAGCCTTTTGAAATGCGTAATTCTGTGTTTTCAAACCAGAAAAATCATGTATTCTTATTCCTTCCAATCTGACATGTATATGATTGACTGGCAGAGATCACGTTAAAAGTTGGTTAGACATTTATTGTTATGTTTGCATATATAGATTACAGTATACAGTTATTGACTTGGTTCGGGTTAGACTGTG
The DNA here is from genome assembly GCF_016432855.1 of Salvelinus namaycush. NCBI lineage: Eukaryota > Metazoa > Chordata > Actinopteri > Salmoniformes > Salmonidae > Salvelinus > Salvelinus namaycush. The sequence continues at coordinate 10,762,541 of NC_052324.1, read as the reverse complement.
GAAAGAGGGTTCTCAGTAAAAATTTACTCCAACATGTTTAGCTGATTGCTATAAATGATTTGGTTTATTTTTCTTGTGTTCAATTCAAACAATTTGCAATCATTTGAGATTGGGTTTAACAGTATAATTTCAGTCCCTGTCAATTGAACTGGACATGGAATTTATTTATTGGTGTATAATTCAATTCCTGAACCAACAGGAATTGACACTAACCCATCAAGTCTTGGCTGTCTTTCAGTTAAATTCCGCAGAGGTGGACCCATCAGAGGCCTCTCTGCGGACATCTGAGACCGATTGGGGGAAAGGCCGTCCTGTCTGTCTGTCTGTCCGTCCAACAGTCAGGTGTCTGAGGAATAGCATCCTCCATGCATGTGGCCAAATAGCACTGTAGCGGCAGGACATCACAGGGCCACTCCCTCTGACAGGTCTGAGTGGTTGGAGCCATAGCTGATGGTGAATTCTGTGGGAACTGTGAGGAGCTGGCTGGGGCTGGGCACTTTACTGTCCTGAAGAAATATACAGTCAGAAAAGCAAAACATTACTTTAGACCAGGGTTTCCCAAACTCGGTCCTGGGGGCCCCCTGGGTGCATGTTTTGGTTTCTGCCCTAGCACTACACTATTCAAATAATCAAAGCTTGATGATGAGTTGGTTATTTGAATCAGCTGTATAGTGCTAGGGAAAAAAACAAACGTGCACCCAGGATGGGCCCCAGGACTGAGTTCAGGAAACCCTGCTAGAACAATATTAACACACAGGTAGGGACTAAGGCTGAACTATTACAATGTTATATGAATATTTTTACACAATACACATACTTTTACACACTACTATATTCTTTGGAAACTAAGTTACCTAACTGGTTGTGCAGTGATAAGTGCTATAGCAGAAAATGGTTAACAGAAGAAAATAAGATCATGAATGTATGGAATCAAATTATTTTCTTACGTCATCATACTTTCTGTCACTGTAGATATCGTTCTTGTCAATGAAAGTGAGCATGATCCAGTCACAGATAATGGAACACTGGAATGAAGAAAAGTAATATATCAATGAATAACTAGGCGATGACACGACCATTTAAGGGAAACGGGTACAAACACACTACATCAACACATACCACGAGAGTGCTGAGAATCAAACTCACTATTCCAACAGATGTCATGGCTGTCACTGTGTTGATGATAGTTGGGATGATGCTGAATCGTCCAGCCTGGAGAGGAATTATTGCAGAAAATGAGATGGACAGAGTCCTTATATCGCTTTATGTCACTGAGTAATCGTTCTCAACAACTGGTTCATGGTTAATTGAGTACTGATGAAGGATGTTGACGGAGGAACTTCTTACATGTCCATGAACTATGACGTCCAGACGAATCCCGAAGGCCTTGATAAGTGTCCGGAACTCTTCTCCGTCCTTACTGTAATACTTGGCAAACCTAGACCATTTTATAAGTCAAGACCTGTATGCCTCTTCATAACCAAGTTACAGCAGAGATAGACTTAAAGGTTACAGTAGGTCATGTCAATGAGATGGCAATAGTAAAGACATGATCGTATGCACTGGGTACCAAACAGAAGAATATGAAACACGTTTCCTGGTTTCTGTTGCGAAACGTTTGGCTATAGTGTGCACTAATGAATACGACCCAGGCATTCACAAGATGCTATGAAGAGGCTCACCTGAAGTTGTAGCCAGAGCTGGGCAGGTTCTTGCGAAGATCCAGGCGACGGAAGGAGTACGTGGGGGTACACTCTGAGGGGTCCAGGTCAAGGTCACACTTCCAGTTGATGAACACTCCAATCACTCCCCCCTGACAGGACACAATTGATGAGCTATCTAACTGAGCCATTACTGCCGCTCTATCCAACACATCTTCTCATTCCTCCTTAATGTGGATTGTTTCTATTAGTTTTGATTGCCATTATCTATTTAGCTACTTATTTCCATGATCTGTAAACACCGTCTGATTTTGAAACATCACACACACACACACATATTGTTAGAGACGTTAGACCTAGATCATGTGTTCTGTCGTTCATGTGAGCCCCGAATAATAATGGTTCTCTATGTTTAATGTGATTTGTAAAATGGGATATACAGTGTCACTGTCTGGATGTAGATTGCGGGTGTACACGTACAGTCCTGCAGAGCTCGCTGAACTTCTCCCTGGCCTGTTCTGCGATGTAGCCCAGCCGGAAGATGGGGCAGTAGGGGTGTTTCTTCTCATTGTAATGACACTTATTCAGATATTTCTGCCCATTTCGTTTGTTTGGTTTGATGTTTCCTCTGCGAAAGAGATAAGAGAGAATTGCTTGCAGAAACAGTTGAGGCAGCATATTAACAGGGATACAGTTCCCTTTACAGGTGTGTGTGTGTGTGTGTGTGTGTGTGTGTGTGTGTGTGTGTGTGTGTGTGTGTGTGTGTGTGTGTGTGTGTGTGTGTGTGTGTGTGTGTGTGTGTGTGTGTTGTGTGTTGTTGAGGGGGTTCATACTATACCTCAGCACTTTAAATTTGGGGAAATGGATGGCATTCTTGATGTAAACAGTGAAATTGATGGCCTCTGCCAATGCCGGCTCCCTGAAGGACACAACAACAGATTTCTCTTTATTTTATGATTTTACAAGTGACTTATTCCAGACTAGGGAGACAGTCGTTTTGTTTGTGACTGCCTACTATCTAAAATGTCATATTGATATTGACCCTCACCATATTGCGGCATAGTCCTCAATAGGACACCAGGTCTGAATCTCACAGGTCTTGAAGGTCTGGTTGTAGTAGGGAACACAGCGCCCAGTTCTCTGTCCTACAGGAAACACATCAGACTGAATGCATTAGCTGGACCATCTACTGACAGACAGATTCATAGAACTGGCTTAGTGGGACTTTTCACTTAGTTCCCTCTTTTTCCCTCTTTTTAAGTCCGTACCATTGCCATCAAAGTTCACTTCCCTTGAGATGCAGTCAGCATCCTTTGAGCAGTTGGCACTGGGAACGGTGAAGTGCTAAGAAAAGAGGAAAGTGTCATTGTTTTAGACATTATCAGCTTTTCCCAGCTGTGCTGCTGTGGGGTGGTAGTGATACTGATAAATCTTTATCACATTATCTTACAGAGCTTTTCCAGGAGACAGTGCGAGTTGCAATAGTGGAGTATGGAGCAAGGCACACAACTTAATATACAGCCCTAGAATTGATCAATGTAAAATGACTGCAGTATTTTTATTGAGTTGTTTTTTTGGTTTCAGGAGAACACATGAGTGTGGGGAATGGTTGATACCGCTCACCTCAGCACACGTGCCTTGCCTCTGGTTGTGTGTGACCTCTCGTCTCAGTATTGTGCTGATCACGTCACCGCCCTAGAGGTGAAATGCCACAGAGAAGAAAGTACAGTATATGATGGTAACTAGTCACGTAGGCTACATGTAGAAAACATACAGTATAGCTACATATTGCATCATCTTTTTGACATCTATTTTACCTAATGTCCTTGCTTTATGAATAGAGCCAAACGTGCATGTTCAGGATCGACTACATTGCAGTCGGTGACCGCAGACTGACTGATCTACAAATCATCTTGTTTCCTAAAGGACTCATTATTATTTGTAAATCAGTCCATTTTCTTAATCAGTGATCATGCGACTGAGCAAAATGTACAGTACCAGTCAAAAGTTTGGGCTCACCTCTGAGGGTCGGACGTATTCCACCATGTCCAGGATGTGGTCCCCCAGCAGTGCTGTGCCTTTCATCTTAGTGTAGACTGAGCTCTCTGGCCTCGTCTCACTGTCCTGATAGGCTTTCTGACTGATAAAGACATACCTGTAGAAGGGTGATTCGACAGCCACAGATTAACTTCTGTTCTGTGGACAAATTCAGTCTTTCCAAGTGATTTTAATTGTACTTTAATGCATGCCCACACTTGCACTTATTCAGACAATAAAGATCTAAATTCATTTATTTTGGGCTTCATGATATACTGATGACCATGAGGCATACTTAAACATTTGAACCTTGATTTTAAATGTTTGAAAATGTTTGAAAAAGCTGAAATAGGATGTTTATGAGTAGACAGACACAAATCTCCTTCAAGGACCATCAGGAAAACGAAAATCGATGAAAATTGGCCTATTTGGATCACATTACACAATGATGCCAGTGAGACTACAGCTGTCCGTCTTGACCACAGCAATCGTTATGTGCTTACCATCAATTATGCTGTATATTTGTTTGGAGATTTAATTGCGAGTGGAAGGCATTTCCTCACCACAAAGTGGCTATTCTCAGCAAATGATTCATTTCACATCACAGTGTTATGGGTGGTATAGCTATTGAAAGCAAAAAATATGGGTCCACTGACAGGACATTTGATCTGAGCTTGAAAGTCAACCAATGTTTTTGTTTAAGTTATCATTCTTTACTTCTTATGCTTTCCAATACCAGACTTAACATTGCCTTGTTAGGCACAGTATCTGCAATATCCAACGCAGGTCATAGATAATGCAACATAAACACTCAATCACAACAACAAAAAACAGGATAGTTACACACCAAGACAATACTATTTAAAATGGTATATTTTTATGCATGCATCAACAGGAGGCCAATACATACCAGATGAAATAGGTGATCACAAGAAACTGAACCCCCCTATATATGACTCCAAGTTTTTTGTTTTTAACCACCATTACCTTCGGGGTCTCATAGTCCCAGAAACCAAGAAAATAATCCTTAATAAACTCAAGCAGTCCCATTATGATTTCTGAGTTTATCAGCTGTCTGTTCAGATATGAGGTCCTGAGTGACTTGTTCCCAGATACTTCCAAGTTTATGTAATGAGTCAGAGTCAGTCTCACTCTGTCTCTGTCTCGCATTCTCTCTCTCTCTCTCTCTCTCTCTCTGCCTCACCCCCTGTAGTGCTGTTCTCAATAATACATAGCATCAAATTGATTAGGCTGCACAGTTTTATTCCTAATGGATTATTTGTGTGTGTGTGTGTGTGTGTGTGTGTGTGTGTGTGTGTGTGTGTGTGTGTGTGTGTGTGTGTGTGTGTGTGTGTGTGTGTGTGTGTGTGTGTGTGTGTGTGTGTGTGTGTGTGTGTGTACCAGTCAAAAGTTTGGACACACCAACTCATTCAAGGGTTTTTCTTTATTTTTACTATTTTCTACATTGTAGAATAATAGTGAAGACATCAAAACTATTAAATAACACATATGGAATCATGTAGTAACAAAAAGTCAAATTTTATTTAACATTTTAGATTCTTCAAATAGCCACCCTTTGCCTTGATGACAGCTTTGCACACTCTTGGCATTCTCTCAACCAGCTTCACCTGGAATGTTTTTCCAACAGTCTTGAAGGAGTTCCCACATATGCTGAGCACTTGTTGGCAGCTTTTCCTTAACTCTGCAGTCCAACTCATCCCAAACCATCTCAATTGGGTTGAGGTTGGGTGATTGTGGAGGCCAGGTCATCTGATGCAGCACTACATCACTCTCTTTCTTGGTCAAATAGCCCTTACACAGCCTGGAGGTGTGTTGGGTCATTGTCCTGTCTAAAAACAAATGATAGTGCCACTAAGCACAATCCAGATGGGATGGCGTATCGCTGCAGAATGCTGTGGTAGCCATGCTGGTTATGTGTGCCTTGAATTCTAAATACATCACTGACAGTGTCATCAGCAGAACACCCCACACCATCGCACCTCCTCCTCCATGCTTCACGGTGGGAAACACACATGCAGAGATCATCCGTTCACCTACTCTGCGTCTCACAAACACACTGCGGTTGGAACCAAAAATCTAAAATTTGGACTCATCAGACCAAAGGACAGATTTCCACCGGTCTAATGTCCATTGCTCGTGTTTCTTGGCCCAAGCATGTCTCTTCTTATTTTTGGTGTCCTTCGGTATTGGTTTCTTTGCAACAATACGACAATGAAGGCCTGATTCAAGCAGTCTCCTCTGAACAGTTGATGTTGAGATGTGGCTGTTAATTGAACTCTGTGAAGCATTTATTTGGGCTGCAATTTCTGAGGCTGGTAACTCTAATGAACTTATCCTCTGCAGTAGAGGTAACTCTTGGTCTTCCTTTCCTGTGGCAGTTTCATCATAGCGCTTGATGGGTTTTGCGACTGCACTTGAAGAAAAGTTATTGAAATGTTCCGTATTGACTGACCTTCATGTCTTAAAATAATGATGGACTGTCATTTCTCGTTGCTTATTTGAGCTGTTCTTGTCATAATATGGACTTGGTCTTTTACCAAATAGGGCCACCTTCTGTATACCACCCCTACCTTGTCACAACACAACTGATTGGCTCAAATGCATTAAGAAGGAAAGAAATTCTACAAATGAACTTTTAGCAAGGCACACCTGTTAATTGAAATGCATTCACGGTGAATACCTCATGAAGCTGGTTGAGAGATGGCCAAGAGTGTGCAAAGCTGTCATCAAGGCAAAGTGTGGCTACTTTAAAGAATGTTTAACACTTTTTTGGTTATTACATCATTCCATATGCGTTGTTTCATAGTTTTGATGTCTTCACTATTATTATACAATGTAGAAAATAGTTTTTTAAAAAATAAAGAAAAACCCTTGACTGAGTAGGTGTGTCCAAACTTTTGACTGGTTGTGTGTGTTTGAATGAATTATGAATGAATTCTTCAAAATCCAACTTATTTCCAATGAATAGATAGACACACACGGGTCATCCAAATTTGACTGATTTACTTTTATGTTTTAGGTCTTTTATATTCAGGCCTTAAAATGGACAGCTTGAGGTGTCGGGGTCCTGCGAGTTTATTCCGCGCATGTCACACAACACGTGCATCAGCCACGAATTTTTTCGTGGTGGTTGTGTTTACAGGATTGTCTAGAGAAGTAAAGCCATTAAAAAAAGTAATTTATTAGAATAACACGAAAATATCTATTGTAAATGGGGGGTCTACAGAAAAAGAAGGTAAGGTTGTCACTATCTGTCAAATTAAGTATCCAACGATTTTGCTAGCTACGTAAAGCTAAAGTTGGCTACAGTAGTTTATCAGAGCACAGCATTAAATAGCTATGGTTTTACTTTAGGCCGAACATGTTTAGGTAGCTGTTACTAGTTAGCTGTAAAACTATAATCCTGCTAATAATCACATTTTTGTAATAGATTGCTTGCATGAAACACGTCTTTGTACTCAACTATTGTAGTTCTACGTCGGTCTAGTCATATGCCGTTGATGCAGATTGTTTTCAACCCTTCTATGCTAGCTAGTTAACGTTAGCCTAGCTGCTACGGTAGTACGTTACATCTTCACCTGGTGAATAAAAAAGACAGAGTACTAAATAGTGATAAAAGATGCGCAGAACATTGTCAGCATCAAGGTTTTTGCGATTTAGTATGGTTACACGTGTTGTAGTAACAATCTAAGAATGACATCCTCGCTAAAAGCCAGGTTTCTCCAATACCCCACATCTTTTACTGTCTTCATTTCTTGTGAGTAACTGTAAACCCATTTGTATTCAGTATGAGAGGGGCTCTGCCACCAACTACATCACACGGAACAAAGCCCGCAAGAAGCTGCAGCTAAGCCTGGCAGATTTCAGGTACTGGGTAACGTTGCTACTGACCCACCACAACTTGGGTCGTATTCATTAGTACACACTGTAGCAAAAGTTTTACAATGGAAAATACGTGTTTTGTGAGTTGTAGGCCCTCCTTATTTCAGTCCGTTTTCTTCCCTGTGGTGTACTTTGGTTGTGAATGTAATCACATGGTTGCCTCTGGTATTAGTTATAGCTATGCCAAATTGAGTCTGCATCTTCGTCCTGTTTTCCATAGACGCCTGTGTATTCTGAAAGGCATCTACCCTCATGAGCCTAAGCACAAGAAGAAGGTGAACAAGGGTTCCACGGCCCCCCGCACATTCTACCTGCTCAAAGACATCCGGTTCCTCCTGCACGAGCCCATCGTTCGAAAGTTTAGAGAGTACAAGGTAATGTTTTATTCTAGTGTTTTGACTACTATATAGACATGTTTGTTTATTGACATTTTCGTACCATACAGTGAATTTTCTGTCCACTATTTTCAAATCAAGGGGCAGATCTAGTAAGGCTGCCTTGTCCTGTTCTGTCTCTGGTAGGTGTTTGTTCGTAAACTGAGGAAGGCATATGGAAAGGCAGAATGGACAGGGGTGGAGAGACTGAGAGATAACAAGCCTGGCTACAAACTGGACCACATCATCAAGGAGAGGTGAGGTCTCAATCCACTGCAGTGCCAACTGCAAACAGGAGATGGCAATGTTGAGCATATAATTACATACACTGAATGTTCAAAATATTAGGAACATTTGGCTCTTTCCATGACAGTGAATCCAGGTGTAAGCTCTGATCCCGTATTGATGTCACCTGTAAAATACACTTCAATCAATGTAGATGAAGGGGAAGAGACAGGTTAAAACTTGAGACATGGATTATGTATGTGTGCCATTCAGAGGGTGAATGGGCAATACAAAATATTTAAGTGCCTTTTGAACGGGGTGTGGTAAAAGGTGCCAGGTGCACCAGTTTGTGTCAAGAACTGCAACGCTTCTGGATTTTTCATGCTCAACAGTTTCCCGTGTATATCAAGAATGGTCCACCACCCAAAGGACATCCGGCCAACTTGACACAACTGTTGGAAGCATTTGAATCATTCTGGGCCATTATCCCAGTGGAATGCTTTCGACATCTTGTAGAGTCCGTGTCCCAGTGAATCGAGGCTGTTCTGAGGGAAAATGGGGGAGCAACTCAATATTGGGAATGTGTTCCTAATGTTTTCTACACTCGGGGAATAGAAAATAGGCAGTGACTGCCAATACTGACTTTTTGCTCCTGCCTATCTGGAAGCCTTTTTCTCAAAGCTAAGGATCTGGATCATGTTCTGTGCATGTTATTTTACGCACACTATGTAGGGCTGGGCGGTATACCGTATTTTACGATATACCGGTATTGATGCATGGACCGTTTGGGGTTTTTACTTTACCTTCTATATCTGTAGTTGAATGTTATTCTTTACTCCGCTACTTGAGTCCTCTCTCCGCTCTCTCTCTCTCCATGCTACTTACCACACAGAACTTGCCTCGCCCACTGGCACTCAAGGAGTGCCCTTTTTGTTGGTCAACTACGAGACACTTGCGTTCAGTCTGCCTGGCCAATGCAACACATGCAGCAATGTTGATGACTATGATGCTTTTTAATATAAATCCATAAGCATTCTATAGTTAAACGATTCAATTCTTTCTTATATCTGCAAAAAGCTAGTTTGTCTTTTCTTAGCACATTGTGGCTAAGTCGTGTTAGCTGCTAATCGCTAGTAAGCTGGCTAAATGTACTGAGTCAGACTAAACAGAGCTAGCTATAGAGCCAGATAATACCAGTGACGGTGTAGGCCTAAATCAGCATGTTGATTGTGCAACAGTATCTTCTAAATGAAAGGGGAATATGCACAGCATAAATGTTAGCTACATGAAGTAGCTAAGATAACGTTTTAATGTTGCCAAAGATTATAGGGTCCCCTAGGAAGCACTGACCAACACTTTGGTTCCTTACCCTGTCACAATAACTCCTCTGGCATTTTCATTTGTTGTCATGTCAATTAACACTGTATTTAAAGTGCCCACTATGATCTTCTAACTGTAGAATTAGAATAATCATAATTTTTTCCATGATTCCAACAGTTCACCCAAGTGTTTTGATCTAAATCGCAATTGAAACATTGGTTAAAAATATGGCCTAGATTTTTTTTTTTACCCATATCGTTGCAGTGTGGGAATGATCTCAAATGAGTGCAGGAAATGCAGATATGTATGAAAATGCAGGGAATTATTTTTGCTTGTAGTTTTAATTGAACACTATTTAACAATCAAATAGAGATCCATTGACATTCTATGTGATTTATGTGTTGCCACCCTAGGGTCACGCACTACTCATAGAAAATGTATGACTTTTATTATTCAAAAACATAAATACAGTCATTTCGTCAATTTCTTTTTAAATACCGTGATAGGATATTTTGGCCATGTCGCCCAGCCCTTACCCTATGTAGCTGCTGCTCATGATGAACTGTAGTTTCTCTTTGCTTATTTGAGCTGTTCTTGCCATAATATGGACTTGGTCTTTTACCAACAACAAGACGTTACCCCCTTCATGTCAACGAGAGGGTGTACAACATGACGTTACCCCCTCCATGTCAATGGGAGGGAAGCAGCAGTGGGAGCACTGAGCAGAAGCTATGAATGCAGCAGAGTGGGCAGCAGCTACGTAAAAAATAAAAATCCTGCACATGCACAGAAATCTCTATCAGTAGCCATGGCAAGTCATAAGATCTCTATGGTGTTGAGCCCTGTTTACGGCTCATGTCAACATAACATTTGTAAAGGATGTCCTACATTTCTGATGAGGGTTATGTTCGGGTCTATTTGTGTGCCAGGTACCCCACTTTCATCGATGCCCTCCGTGACATTGACGACGCCCTCTCCATGTGCTTCCTGTTCTCCACCTTTGCCCGCACGGGGAAGTGCCACGTCCAGACCATCACGCTATGCCGACGCCTCACTGTGGAGTGGATGAACTACGTGGTCACATCTCGCTCTCTCAGGAAGGTAGGAAGGACGAGACTGCAGATGTGTCCTCGCTAACATAAATAGTTGGTCCTCATGAATGTAGGCATGATTGATTGATTAAGTAATGATGCTGACTGTTACAGGTACAATAACCACTGAAATGGATTTAAGTCATGACAATTGTATATTCAGTGCATTTGAAGTATTCAGACCCCTTGACTTTGGCAAAAGAAATACTTTACAGCCTTATTCTAAAATTGATTAAATACTTTGTTCCCACTCATCAATCTACACACAGTACCCCATAATGACACAGCAAAAAATATTTTTTTCAAAAAATATATAGCCGGAAATATCACATTCAGACCCTTTACTCATTACTTTGTTGAAACACCTTTGGCAGCGATTACAGCCTCGAGTGTTCTTGGTTATGAAGCTACAAGCTTGGCACACCAGTATTTGGGGAGTTTCTCCCATTCTTCTCTGCAGATCCTCTCAAGCTCTGTCAGGTTGGATAGGACAGCTATTTTCAGGTGTCTCCAGAGATATTTGATTTGGTTCGAGTCCAGGCTTTGGCTAGGCCACTCAAGGACATTCAGAGACTTGTCCCGAAGCCACTCCTGCATTGTTTTGGCTGTGTGCTTAGGGTCGTTGTCCTGTTGGAAGGTGAACCTTCGCCCCAGTCTGAGGTTCTGTGTGCTCTGGAGCAGGTTTTCATCAAGGATCTCGCTGGACTTTGCTCCGTTAATCATTCCTTCGATCCTGACTAGTCTCCCAGTCCCTGCCGCTGAAAAACATCCCCATAGTATGATGCTGCCACCACCATGCTTCCCCGTAGGGATGGTGCCCGGTTCCCTCCAGACGTGACGCTTGGCATTCAGACCAGAGTTCAATCTTGGTTTCATCAGACCATATAATCTTGTTTCTCATGGTCTTAGAGTCTTTAGGTGCCTTTTGGCAAACTCCAAGCAGGCTGTCATGTGCCTTTTACTGAGGTGTGGCTTCCGTCTGGCAACTCTACCATAAAGGCGTGATTTGGTGGAGTGCTGCAGAGATGGTCGTCCTTCTGAAAGGTTTTCCCATCTCCACAGAGGAACTCTGGAGCTCTGTCAGTGACCATTGAGTTCTTGCTCACCTCCCTGACCAAGGCCCTTCTCCCCCGATTGCTCAGGTTTGCCGGGCAGCCAGCTCTAGGGAGAGTCTTGGTGGTTCCAAACTTATTCTGTTTAAGAATGATGGAGGCCACTGTGTTCTTGGACTTTCAATGCTGTAGAATTCTTTTGGGTGTCTTTCCCCAGATTGGTGCCTTGACACAATCCCGTCTCAGAGCTCTACGGGCAATTCCTTCAACCTCATGGCTTGTTTTTTTCTCTGACATGCACTGTCAACTGTGGGACCTTATATAGACAGACAGGTGTGTGCCTTTCCAAATCATGTCCAATCAATTGAATTTACCACAAGTGGAGTCCAATCAAGTTGTAGAAACATCTCAAGGATGATCAGTGGAAAAAGGATGCACCGGAGCTCAATTTCGAGTCTCATAGCAAAGGGTCTGAATACTTATGTAAAGGTATTTCTGTTTTTTATTTTTAATACATTTGCAAAAACCTGCTTATGCTTTGTCATTATGGGGTATTGTGTGTAGATTGAGGAAAAACATTTATTGAATATGTTTTTGAATAGGGCTGTAATGTAACAAAATGTTGAAAAACTCAAGGGGTCTGACCTTTCCGTATGTACTGAACAAAAATATAAAAGCAACATGCAACAATTTCAAAGATGTTACTGAGTTACAGTTCATATAAGGAAATCAGTCAATTTAAAGAAATTCATTAGGCCTAATCTGTGGATTTAACATGACTGGGCAGGGGTACAGCCACTGGCTGGGCCTGACTCCCCAATCAGAATTTATTTTTACACACAAGGGCTTCATTACATACACACTCCTCATGACCTCTCCAACGCCTCCTCAAATGATCCTGCAGGTGAAGAAGCCGGATGTGGAGGTCCTGGGCTCGCGTGGTTACACATGGTCTGCGGTTGTGAGGCTAGTTGCCAAATTCTCTAAAACGGCAGTTTACGGTAGAGAAATGAACATTAGATGATCTGGCAGCGGCGCTGGTGGACATTCCTGCAGTCAGCATGCCAATTGCACGCTCCCTCAACTTGAGACATCTGTGCTATTGTGTTGGTTGACACAACTGCACATTTTAAAGTGGCCTTTTATTGTCCACAGCACAAGGTGCACCTGTGTAACGATCATGTTTAATCAGCTTCTTGATATGCCACACCTGTCAGGTCGATGGATTATCTTGGCAAAGGAGAAATGCCCACTAATGGCAACGTAAACAAATTTGTGCCCCCCAAAAAACATTTTTTTAGCTCATGACACATGGGACCAACACCTGCCGTTTTATATTTTTGTTCAGTGTACTTAGCGGTGTTAGAAGCCTATTACGTGTTGTGAAAGCAATTTGAGTGGTTAGTTCACATTGAATTTGTCTGAATGAGATACATGCTCTTTAGCAAAGAGAATAACTGATATTCCGCAGTACACTTGACATGGTTTTGCTTTCCCTGGCAGGTTTTCCTCTCCATCAAGGGGATTTACTATCAGGCAGAGGTCCTTGGACAGCTCATCACCTGGCTCGTGCCCTACCAGTTTGCCCATGATGTAAGTGCTGAGTCACATCACAGCAGCTCAAAGAGACTTTTTTTTTATATACTTTGGATTTTCCCACTAATGTACAGAAATTCACCATAGTAAAATGTATACATAAAATACATGCAAAAGACCGGTGTTCAGGGATACATTGTGTACAATATTAACATCACAACGTTCATACAGTTATGTCATAACCACATTAAGTAGTTAATATCCCATTACTGAGCCTCAAACCATATCAATTTCTCCCATCTGGCCTCAAACTTGTTTTCCCTTATTTCTTAACAAATAAGATATATTTTCCATATAGATTTATTGTATAATGGCTAACCAATCATCTAGTTTGGGAGGATCTAATTAATAAAAAATGTTTGTTATAGCTTTCTTACTAGCTGCAAGAAGGTTCCTAATCATATACTATTCACATGCCCTTATTTCATCCTGTACATTTCCTGGGTAGACAACAGAGCAAGTCCTAGGCACACCATCCTAGCACAGGATGTCTTTAATAGTAGAACACACCTTATCCCAAAACACACATTTTTTGCATTTCCACAACATATGATAGTGGTTAGCTTCCATGTGTCCACACATTCTCCAACACATTTGTTGCGTACAAAGTTTACTCTTAATTTTAGCTGTAATAAAGAATCAAGTCAGGTTCTTCCAACGTAACTCTGTCCATATTCTTGAATTAGTGGTTGCCAGTTGTGTTGTACACGTTCTTCCACTCTTCATCTTCTGAGATTAAAGTGGATTCATTTTACAAAAATGTCCTTGATCTACAACATTGACTTTCCTTTACTTTCTATCAAGCCTTGGTACAATACTGAGATTACCTTAAATTTACTTGCCTTATATGCTTTACTAATTGCTCTCAAAACTCCTTTAGTCCATGGGTGAGTTTATATGCTTTAGCTCCGTTGATATAGTAATCCATTTTACTGTAAGTATCTAAAAAATCCTGGTTTTGTATGTTGCCTTGAGTTTTCAGGATCTAACTCTTCCCATTCTCAACAATGGTACACAATGCTGTTATACCCTGATTAACCCATTGTTTAAAACTCATCATATGTGCCAGATTTAAATTTGACATCATATGAACTCTCATGATCCTAATTCTTCTCTCCAATATCTGTTTCCAGACCATATCAAACCAAATATCTAACGTGAATGTTGTTATTGGGTCCAATATGTCCTCCATGGTCTTAAATAGTTCTGTCGTGTTTTTGGCTATGCCGGATTAAGTGATATGACATGCTATTCTATAAAATCATTTCTCTGTAATATTACCTGATTAAGCTAATCAGGTAGATAATTAACTAGAAAGTTGGGGCGCCACAAAATAATGTTTATAGAGCTGTTATCTTCTGAATAAACTCTAAAAGACCTAGTAATCTTTTACATCAATAGCAGTCAATATTAATCGTCACCTTATTTCAGTCTCATCTGAACATTGTAGAATTATTGGTTATCTTCACGAACCCTGGCTAACAAGTTGAATCAGCAATCCTGAGGAGAATAGATGTTATCGTTCCCTCTTCACAACGGTCTTGGTGTGTTTGGACCATGATAGTTTGTTGGTGATGTGGGGGGGGGGTTAATGTAAATAGTCCAGGTGGCCATTTGATTAATTGTTCAGCAGTCTTATGGCTTGGGGGTAGAAGCTGTTAAGAAGCCTTTTGGACCTAGACTTGCTGCTCTGGTACTGCTTGCTGTGCGGTAGCAGAGAGAACAGTGTATGATTTGGGTGACTGGAGTCTAAAAATAATAATAGTGGCCTTCCTCTGACACTGCCTGGTCTTGACAAAGCAGTATATCCTTTGCGTCGGACTCGTGGTTATGGCTATGGTCATGGGTCAGTGTTTAATTTGTCTACTTTGTGGATCTCTTATCTTAGCAAATACAAAATATATCTGTGTATTCGTCTAGATAGCAGTCTTGTAGCTTTACGGCCCCCCTCATGAAATCTGTTTAGAATAAATTACTGTTACTCAGAATATCATCTATTATCCTTGTTTAATTTGTTGTGGATCAAGTGATCTTTTCTTTTTGTTCCATACCTTTCAACTTCTTAATCAAATTCTGATATATAGCCAAATTCTGATATATAGCCAATCTAGCTTTCTTCTGGAATGTTGTATGTGTGATTTAGTTTTGCACAAATGACAACCTTCACTGCATCCCATAGAATATTAGGATTCAACTTATCATTTTCCTCTACATCTCCTTCTTTCCATTTTTATATGATCTACCATTGAATGTGAGAATTTTGAAAAGGGCCATCTCCACACAGTCTTTATTTTCCTACAGTTTAGATGTATGGCCATAGAAATGATACTATGGTCTGATACATCAGATATCCCAAACACACATTCCTTCACACTATACCTATAGAAAATAATCTATCTGAGAATGGAGTGAGAGGCATTGCTTCAAGGCAAATTTAAGTTGATGCTGTTAATTGTGGGTAAATTAGAGGAATTTGATAAGCGATAAGCAATGGCTCTCCTCAACATTGACTCTACAATGCATTCTTTCAGGCTTAATTATCTATCCTTTCTCCCCCAGCACCCGACAGATGTGGACTACAGAGTAATGGCCACCTTCACAGAGATGTACACTACCCTCTTTGGCTTCATTAACTTCCGCCTCTACCAGACCCTCAACCTGGTCTACCCGCCCAAGGTAACCCAGTACCTGGCCTTAACTTGCATCGTGTTCATTACGCAACAAGCGGAAGAAAACGGACTGAAACATGGAGGGGCTACCGGAAGTTAAATAAGAAATGCTTGTTTTTGTTTTCCGTTGCAAAACATTTTGCTACAGTGTGCCCTAATGAATACGATCCCGGAGAACCATTTCAGCTATCACGCGTCACAAGCGGCGCCTTTTTTGTAACCATGTTCTTTTTGTCGATGAACATTATATTGTCTTGTAGTATACAGAGATCATTGGCCTGCTAGTTGTTGTCTGTCTGCGCTGTTGCTAACTCCACCCATCTCTCCAGCTGGACAGCAAAGCTGAGTCGGAGCTGAAGGCAGAGCACGAGGAGGACTACGCTATGGACTCAGAGAGCTACTTGGAGGTGGGCCTTTTCGTCACTGTTATGGATTGATACAAATCAATGAGTAAACTAAATATTAACTTGAGGATTCCTGTATATGTCGGACAGGGCGACATCCCTCTTTATTGATCTGGGCTACCAGCCCGTCCTTGATGGTACTCTTATCAGTAGAAATGTGTTTTTAAGCTGTGTGTAAACTGAACCTGTGAGTTTCATGCGCTCAACAGAAACTGTCAGCCCTGAGTGCCAGCCTGGCACGGGTGGTCGCCACCGCAGAGGAGGAGGAGAACCAGCTGGACCATTTCCCTACCGAGGGGGTAAGGAGACACTGAATAAAGTAGCTACCAGGTGGTCACGAGTGTGTTATGACCAATGCCTCCCACGTTCACCTTTCATTCCTTCCATTTAGAAAGCCCTTTCTTTCCCAGAACTTTGTGGGTGGAGGAACTATTTGTAGCGCACCCTCGTCGTAAATTGATAGTTCTCATACAAAAGTCGTCCTCTGTATTTGACGTTGATGTTCTTTCTAAATCGTTGTTAGGCAATTTGATGATGGGATAAAAGTAGCTGATTGAACTAATTGCTCACAGGAAGGCCACACTCTGAAAATCAGTGGGTCTACAGGGAGAGGCTCACGTTTTTCCCCGATGGATTCACCTCATTAGCAGTGTTAGACTGGGCAGCACTCCTCTATGGCTACAAGCTGTTTTATAAACAACATGATGCAACCAAACCACCCCACTAACTGCCTGTCTACACTTCTAAAAGCTTTTCCTGTCTCCTTTCACCCACACCTTCTGTCTTTCTTCAGGAGGACCAGGAGAATATGCAGGCCAGAGAGAAGGAGCAGAAAGAGCAGGAGGCCCAGAATAGGCTTTTTGAGGGGCTCAAGTTCTTCTTGAACAGGGAAGTTCCCAGAGAGTCACTGGCTTTTATCCTGAGGTGAGAACCAGCCCACCGCCACAGACATTACGGCTCCCTGGGAAGTAAAAGCAAGCCAAAGCTTTTGGGGATGGTTTCCATGCCACACCGCACCTCAAAGGGGAGCTTTGATGCACCATGAAGTGAACCATTGTTTTGTTTTCTTGATCTCCATCCCTCTCTGTCTGCCAGGTGTTTTGGTGCCGAGGTGTCCTGGGACAAGTCCCTCTGCATCGGTGGCACCTATGAAGTGACCGACGAGACAATCACTCATCAGATTGTAGACAGGCCTGACATGGACAAGCAGTACATCAACAGGTGAAGGGAACCCGACGGTTCATATACCTTTATCCGCAGTTATTACAGTGGTTGCCAATGTCTTGCCGTTCATTCAAAATCTTTGCCTGAATGATCTTTGGAAGAAAAGAAAATACAACCCCCGCCCCTCGTTCAAATCACAATTTTATTTCAGCCAGGGCTATTTACAGACCCAAGTGTTTTGTTGCCCGGCTGCTAACTGTTGCTCTGGTTAGGGGGTTTCCTTCTCCTTCCTTCAGTCCCCCCTCAGAGATGGGCTCAGCTCATCCCCACAATGCCCCCTTTCAAAGGGGCTCTTCCTGCTCTGGCCGCTCAAAGGCCCCTGTTATCCAGGGCTTCCAGGGGGTGGAGTCTGTGGGCAGAGCCACGTGTGACAGTTCTTGTCCCCTTTATCGCTCTTCATAGAGCTTAGCTTTAAACAGGGTACATAATGCCGACACTATGGGCCTCCTAACCCTGTCCAGACCTTTGTCTTCAGCTGTTGTGATTACAACCTCAACTTGCCAATGTGTGAATGGTCTCACATCTTTTTGGAATGTTTAAATGTTACATTCAAATATGGGTTGGGTTGACTGACTGTATACATTTCCCAATGGAGCCCATCTGGCACAATGGATTAGTCCCAAAGGTGCAAACTCCGCCCATCTGGCACTCCAGACTTTCTGGATCAAACGCTTAAAGTATTTGAAAGAAGACGGCTATTATTTGAACCCAATTTGATCCATATCTGTGTAGAAACCTTGGTCGTAAAGGAGGCAGGCAGGTGTGTAACTGTAACCGTGTGTGGTGGTTGTGTCCTGCTCCAGGTACTACATCCAGCCCCAGTGGGTGTTTGACTCTGTCAACGCCAAGATGCGCCTGCCCGTTGAGGACTACTTCCTGGGGACGACGCTGCCGCCCCACCTCTCGCCCTTCGTGGAGGAGAAGGACGGCGACTACGTGCCCCCGGAGAAGTTAAAGCTCATGGCCCTGCAGCGCGGGGAGAAGCCTGGTAAGAGCTGAGCAGAGCTGGACTCTGGTCAAAAGTAGTACACTGTAGAGGGAATAGGGTGCCATTTCCTATGCAACCTACAGTTAACCGCTAAAATAAAAAACATTTCAACATAGTGTCTTAATAGGGCGTTGGGCTCATTGCTTCAATGGACCTTGACATCGATTCTACAAGTATCTGGAACTCTATGGGAGGGATGCGACACCGTTCTTCCACAAGAGATTACATCATTTGGTGTTTTGAAGTGGAAAACTGTCTCAGGTGCCGCTCTAGAATCTCCCATAAGTGTTCAATTGGGTTGAGATCTGATGGCATATGGTTTACATCATTTTCATGCTCCTCAAACAATTCAGTGACTACTCGTAGTGCCCTATAAAATCTGCGTTGCAGATCGAACCCAGATTTTAAAACGGAATAAATTGTTGAACCAAAAAAAATCATCTAAATGTATTGAACTTATTAGAAAATGCATTAATTTGCCCAATATTATTATCATAAGACATGAACAAAATGCATCCGTGATTTGTATTTTCCTTTCTGAACATTCTGCCCGTCTGTGCGCGTTTGTCTGCCACTTTTTGTAGCCGTTAGTGATGAGTCTAATGTAATGACAACCGTCTTCTGGTAGATGGAAAGACTTTCCTAAAAACCTTCTCAATTAAATGTTTATTACAAAGTAGCCTGTGCCTACCTGGCAGAATATGATTATTTGCATCAATCCAGTGGCCATTTGTTTAGCAAACTTTGTAATCACATGAGCGCTACAGAAACATCACTAACCAAACAACGGTCTCTGGCTGGTGTGCATTTTAATCCACATTTCTTCCATTTTTACCCTCGAGGTCTCCTGGTGTGGTTTAAGCATTGTTGTGGACTTGGAACATCCAATTTTGTGGATGGGGGCATTGTCATCCTATTGGGGCATAGCCATGGTGGCCAAAATAATGGCCTGCTGAGCATTTCTATACATGACCCTAAGCATGATGGGATTGTAATTCCTTAATTAACTCAGGAACCACACCGGTGTGGAAGCGCCTGCTTTCAATATACTTTGTATCCCTCTCTGCTCTCTGCTTCACATGTTTCTGCACCTGCATGATGTATGTTGCGTTGAACTAAAATGTTCAACCATTTTTCTTTTATATCAGTACAAGAGGATGAAGAGGAGGAGGATGAAGAGGAGGAAGAAGAGGATGATGATGTGGACGATGAAGAGTTGACCGAGGAGAAGAATCTGAAGAAGATGGAGGATACGCGAGCCCATGGCAAGGTGAGAGAATCCTAGCAGTCTCTACACCAGGGTTCCCCAACTGGTGGCCCACGGGCCGAATTTGGCCTCGGGTGATTTGATCTGCCCCCTCCCAACTTTTCAACAAAATATATAAATTTAAAGTCCGCTACAAGTGGTTTTTAATTTTGAGGGGGGAAAAGTATAATAAATAATATTCTCTCGCATTATAGAGGGAGATATTTGATCGTATAGAAATTTTAAGCAAGGTTTTGAAATTGTTTTAGTCAAATATTATATCAGTTTGGGTTTCTTCCGGTCAATTTCCAGTCTACAAGTTATTTAGAATTATGTTCCTGACCTTCCGCTCAAGAATCATCCCGTGGCTGAATCTAGTTGATCCCTGCTCTACAGTTTTACCATCTGAATGGCCTGTTTCATCTAACATAAAACATTATCGTAAGGCGTAGTGCACTATAGAGTGCCATTTTGGACACACCTTTAGATGTATCTTTTCTCTCCTGTCCCTGCAGACTTTGGCGGTGAAGGTGACCCCCGGCAAAGTGAAACCCTGGGAAACTGGTTCCGTGGGGAACAAGGTTCGACTGGAGCAGGAGGAGAAGGCAGAGGAGAAGCGTCTGGCCATCATGATGATGAAGAAGAAGGAGAAGTACCTGTACGACAAGATCATGTTCGGCAAGAAGAGGACGACCCGAGAGGTGAGTCCCCTCCGCTGCGCACCGGCCAAACCGACATGGCACTTCACATGCCATCACTGTGTCCCGTTGCCTGTCGATGGAGATAGATATTTACATAGATACAGTGCTGTGAAAAAAAGTATTTTCCCCTTTCCGATTTTCTCTATTTTAGCATATTTTTTACGTTGAGTTATCAGATTTTCAACCAAAACCTAATATTAGATAAACCTGAGGGAATAACACAAACAATTGAGTTTTAAAGTGATGTAATACCCAATGCCCCTGTGTGATAAAGTAATTGCCCCCTTACACTATAACTTGTTGTGCCACCTTTAGCTGCAATGACTCCAACCAAACGCTTCCTGTAGTTGTTGATTATTCTCTCACGTCGCTGGGGAGGAATTTTGTCCCACTCTTCCATGCAGAGCTTCTTTAACTCAGCGACATTTGGGGGTTTTCGAGCATAAACTGCACGTTTCATGTCCGGCCACGTCTCAATCAAGACAATGATCCAAAACACACACGCAAGTCTACATCAGAATGGCTGTGAAGCTACACATTTCAAGTTTGAATGGCCAAGTCAAAGTCCAGACCTAAACCTGATTTTGAGATGTCGTGGCAGGACCTGAAACGAGTAGTTTATACAACAACAAAAAACTGATTAACTCCGGAACCACACGAGTGTAAGGGGGCAATTACCTGTTCACAAGGGCATTGGTTTCTTCTTAAATTTGTTTATTAAATAAATCAAATAAGTATCACATTTTGTTATTTGTTCACTCATGTTTCCTTTGTCTAATATTAGGTTTTAGTTGAAGGTCTAACAATCAGTGTCAAAAATGGAGAAAGTCGGTAAGGGGGTAAATACTTTAACGGCACGATAGATAAATAGATAGACGCAGCACATTACCGTGTCAGACCCATTAGTACATTTGCCTCGGGAACAGCCGTATTAATATACATGGAGGTAGAGGATCAGGCCTGGCATTTTGGGATAACTGGCTGTGTACTTTCCACTAGGCTGCTATCTTTGTGCCTAGTATCTACCTATTGAGCTGTCGTGATAATGATTAACAGGGTTTGAATAGCCAGGAAACCTTGCACGCTAAAACAATAGCTCTTTTAGAGAGCATGTGACCTTGGTTGCACACCCATGAATTCTCGATTTTACTCCACTGTTCATTAACTCAATCTACTTTCCCCTCGCAGGTTAACAAACTGACGGCCAAGAGAAAGGCCCACGAGGACGCAGGCAAGGCTCAGAAGAAGCAGAAAAAAGCCAAGAAACAGTAGCCGCTTAACTGTGGATATTCATCAAGGACTCGTTCTTTTTTATTTGTATGGTCGTCAATCATACAAGGTTGAAGTCTCATGAAACTAATAGGTTTATTCAGGAAAAAGTTGGTCCCATTGAATATGATGAGTGTTAAAACCATGTGGTCACGCATATTGGCAGTTGGAAAAGCTGGAGGAGTCACATTGTTGTGAAATATTATCCACCCTGCCACAACCATCGTGAGGTGACTTTGCTTTGTTCTTGTGTGAACTGGTCAGTACTCTGTACCTGAATTCCCCCCCCCCCCCCCCCCCATGATTCACCCTATTTTAATCTATGGCATGTGTAATTAAATGTGGTTCTGAATACTTCAGTAGAATAACTTGTTGGTGTCATCAGACAAATTCAAATGTGTATGAAGCTTACCCCATGAAAACATTTTGTATGCTTAAAAAAGGTGACTCTTTGCTTGATATGTAATTCAAATAAATTGTTTATGGACTTCTTTTTTTTGTTAATTGTCCCACTTCTTTTAACTTGAGGGAGGGCAGGGAGGTGGGTAAGGTGTGGCAGCAATGCACACGGTAGTGCTTAGTTACCCCTGTCAACCTAGCACTACCTGTCACTTATGTCCAATCTTTCTTTGTTTTATGCGTTAGGGCTTCAAGACTTTCCTTCATCAACGTTTAAATGGTGCGGATCCTTTGGATTAAGATTCTTGCATCGCTGTCCAGTGTAATGAATTACTTACTGTTACTTCTAGTCACTGCCACTGACTGGGAGTCCAATTCTCCTAGGTTTGGCGGGGCTTGAGTAATTTCATGGTGCCGTTGTGATACTGATGGTTTGTCTAGAATAATGGTTTGTTGACAACCGTAGCATGTTAGCTAAGCCTCACCCAGCTATGGACAGAAGTGACTACATAGCGGGTTAGGAGCCCTAACGCAGCAGCTTAGGAGAATGGAAAAGGGTTAGGCTCGATCTAAAGTTGTCAGCTTTATTTCCGACGTGACAACTAGATGGCGCTGTACTGGTAGCCACAACCATACAAAGCATCAGTCTTGACCAATGACTGTATATGAATGGACAAACCCATCGATCACGTGGCCCCATTCATTGCTATGTGAAGATAGTGCCTTTGAAGGCAAGGAAGTCAGTTTTGGCAGCTAAGATGGTGTTTCATGGGGTAGATTTTCAAGACAACATGCACAGTTTGAGTTAGTCCAGGAAGTGACGTTGCAGGCTAGTTTGGTGCTGCCCTCTCCTTGAGTATCTCCAGTTGAAGGCTGACCGTGGTGCTGCCAGTAGCAACTGAATAATCCTTAACTTCTGTGTGCTATTTTGAAGGAACTGGTTCAAGGACATACATCTGGTGTAATAGAAGCAATTATTGGTAACCTGATTTTTCTTTTTACACGAAGATTGAACCCAAAGATTTTTCTCCATTCACTAGAATGGGGATACTGTTTTTTTTTTAAAACAATGCCAGCTGTACCGCAGTCCGCCTTGACCTTCGTGGCTTCAATGAGAGCAGAGAGTCATTCTCCCCTGATCTCGACAAGTCATCAGTATGATAACACTGGCTCTGTAAATAGCAGATGGTAGCCTTCTTGGTTTCATATGTGCAGTTGGGCCAACTCTGATACCAGAGATGTGGAATCTGATGCCGCCACATGAGGATCGTGGCGTGGACGGAGGTGGAGGTTGCCATGGTTTCACTGTTAGCTTTTTCACACGGGTGAACCGAGCTACCCATCCACCTTTGCTGCTGGAACTGTGATGTGAAAGCACAGAACGGTTTGGGTTGGCTGCCCCCCCCCTACTTACCAGCATGCCATATCTGCATTCCACACATGCCCGCCTAGTCCGAGTCTCAGCCTGGCACTCAGGACGCACCCCGTTCAACAAAAGACTGAGTGTTGAGGGGGGAAGGGTTAGAGGCAGGGTGGGATGATCAGCGTGATCCCTATGCTTTCTCCTTCTGGATTGAAAGGCTTTAGTGTGTGGAAAGAGAGGGACAGTGCCCACCTCCCTTTACTGTAACAGTCAGTGCTGTATGACAACATATTGTCACATCCCGCTTCCCAGAGTAAAATGGACTAATCAATCTTTGGCTCATATGTCTGGATCATTCTCTATTGACACCGTGATACTGCCGTTAAATGGACGGTAGTGGTACCAAATACAGCTGTCCATATTCTCACGAGTCCAAAGAAGTAGGCAAATCTCCATTGAAAGTGCATTTTGGTCCAGGAGTAGGCTTAATCTGAGTCCGGTAACACGCCTTTATTATGAAGCTGAAAATGCAGAATGAATCAAATCAGTTTTACACAAGATTTCCTGCTGTTCCTCACAATTAGATTTACTAGGATCCACATTAGCCGACGCCAATGGGCGACAGCTAGTTTTACTGGGATCCAAGACATTACAGACAAAAGACTACAATTTACATACATTTAAAACATTAACATGTCGTGTGTTTGCATCTATCAGTTACACATACATGTCAGTACATACACACAAGTACTGTAGGTCACGTGTGGGAGAGGTGTTGCTTTATTTGTTTTTTGAAACCAGGGTTTCCTTTTCACTTGCGCTTTATGAGGTGGAAGGGAGTTCAATGCACCCATGGCTCTGTATAATACTGTATGTTTCCTTGAATTTGTTCTGGACCTGGGTACAGTGAAAAGACCCCTGTTGGCATGTCTGGTGGGGTAAGTGCTTATGTCAGTGCTGTGTGTAAGTTGACTATACAAACTATTTGGAATTTCCAACAAATGAATGTTTCTTACAAAAAACTAGAAGTCTTTCCTCAACTCTTAGCCAGGAGAGACTGGCATGCACAGTATTAATATTAACCCTCTGATTACAATGAAGAGCAAGACGTGCCGCTCTGTTCTGGGCCAGCTGCAGCTTAACTAGGTCTTTCTTATTAATGTGTTACATATACCTTTGATTCTTAAGTAATATAACTTACAAACTTAGTACATAATCCATATATCATAACCCAAACAATGTAAAGTTTCAAAATATACATAAGCTGTTGGTCCTTCAGTTGAGAACAGTAGAAGGTTTTTCAAGCCCATCCCTCAAGTTCAGCTGTTTAGTTGAAAAATGAATTGTGGCTATTGTACTGTAACTGGGTTCACCACAAAACAAAGAGTACATGAAATGCAATACCCATGTCTTTTCAGTGTATTTATAACCTATTGTTCGTGTTGTGCCCAAGAACATCCCTTAGCCGTGTGTATTTATGATCATCCATGGGTTCTCATGCCTTATTTCTTAATTCATATTTCATTATGGTATTAATCCTATTTTCATTTTTTTTAAATGATCTATATGCACAGCTTGCTAAAGTAGTCTTTAGAACAATACGGTCGTGAGATAGAGCAGGCTTGATAAGTTGGCACAATCGAGGGCTTTGTGCTCTGTGGCTCTCTGCATTTTTATTTTTAAACTATTTGCTAGCCCTCCTATCAGCTTGCATCTCAGACTTGAGTCCAGTGTCTGCTCTCAATAGCCTTCTGTATAAAGACAGAAAAGAGCCCTTCCCCTGTCCCTCTACCCCCCTCACGCTCTCTCTCTCCCTCTCTCTTTCTCTATGTGCCTCTCTCTCTTTCACACACTGACAAGTGCAAGTCCCCTGACAGGGAGCCTGATCACTTTGAGAGTTGAAAGTGGAGGAGGAGGGTGCCAGAGACATCAGGTTTGCATAATATACAGAGAGAGAGAGCACCTGCCAGGTGAATGGGCTTCGGTCATATGTAATGATAAGGAAAGTACTGGACCATGAGGTGGGGTTGTGACAGCATGTGTGACCCAACGGGAGCAGGAAAAAGGCACCAGTGGACCGGACAGCTCTTCTTATACTCACTGCTATACACTCTGAGGAGAAACAACCGTCCTAGGTTTCAACTTCAGTGGCATTTTTAATCTAACTGCAGTTGCTGGATTTATGCACAAAAGGGTAAGTGTTATTTTTCACAAAGAGAATCACTGAGGATCATTTGAGATTTGTATATTGAAATGTATACTACAGACCTATTTATGGTTCTAAACAGTGATGTAAAGTACTTAAGTAAAAATACTTTGAAGTACTACTTAAGTCCTTTTTGGGGGTATCTGTACTTTACTATTTATATTTTTGACCATTTTTACTTTTACTCCACTACATTCCAAAAGAAAATATGTACTTTTTATTCCATTACATTTTTCCTGGCACCCAAAAGTACTCGTTACATTTCAAATGCTCAGGCTGGACAGCAAAATGGTCCAATTCACACCTATCAATATAATGCGTTGTCATCTCTACTGCCTCTGATCAGGCAGACTCACTAAACACAAATACTGCGTATGTAAATTGAGTGTTGAAGTGTACCCTTGTCGGTCCGTAAAAGAAAAAAAAGAAAAAATTGTGCCATCTGGTTTGCTTAATATAAGGAATTTGATCTATAGCAGTATGACAATTGATTACTCTTTTTCACAACTGTACATAAGTACTTTTTAAACCAGATACTTATAGACTTTTACTCAAATAGTATTTTACTGGGTGACTTTCACTTTTACTTGAATCATTTTCTAGTAAAGTGTCTTTACTTTTAATCAAGTATGGCAATTTAGTACTTTTTCCACCACTGGTTCTAAACATCTATTTTTTTGTTTTATTCTTTGACATAGGTATAATAGAATGATCATGATGTGCAACTAAAATATCTTATCTCAAGTTTGAGTTCTGACATTTGGGCTGAAGAAAATTGTTTCAAATGATAGAGCAGCCAATATGGGCTGTTACAGAACTGATAAGACAAACCTACTGTTACACTATACTCGCTGGGTCTAGGGGGCCTAGGCTTGCCTAATTGTTCTGTAAACTGACTACCCAGCAAACATGGCCCTATTGGCCCCATTTGGGTATTTGGTGGGCAGGGTGGGCAGGGGCTTAGCCAGCCAAACATGGGCTAAACATGGGCTAGCCCACAACAACCCCATCAGCCCAACATGGGCTAGCCCTTCATGGGCTTTCCCCATACCAAGCCCACACCAGTACAACACGGGCAAGCCTACACCAGTGCAACACGGGCTAGCGCAGTGGTTTCCAACCTTTTTCAGTTACTGTACCGCCAAGTACATTTTGCTCTGCCGATAGTATCCTTGAAGACTAGCTGTCGCCATAGAGCCCCACAGTGGAGGTGTCATAATACCCATAAAAACGAGCGGTCAAACAGGGAAATGATTCCAATCGTTTTTCCACCATTCATTTTTCCCATTTTAGAAACACTTAAAATAAGGGCTTTGTTTCGTGTAGGCTTACCCTGGCGTGACATTTTGATAACCATGTAAATCTCTCTCGGACAAGGTGACTTATATCAATATATTTGGCTCTATTTACTCTCATATTCAAAAATACGAATTAGCATCAAAGTAGACATGCAAGACTACAAATCACTGCAAGCTCCTGCACGTCATCTCTAACGGACACCTTTGCTAACAGGTATTGTGTCAATTTAAAAGCTGCACAAGACAGTTCACAGAATTGTCCATTTAAAGAAATGTAGCCAATTTATTAATTACTACATTTAGCTAACATTAGATAGTTAATCCAGAAATTCTAAACCGTCATAAAAAAGCCAAACTACGGTTTGCAACTGCACATGGGGACAAAGATCGTACTTTTTGGAGAAATGTCCTCTGGTCTGATGAAACAAAAATCGAACTGTTTGGCCATAATGACCATCGTTATGTTTGGAGGAAAAAGGGGGAGGCTTGCAAGCCGAAGAACACCATCCCAACCGTGAAGCACGGGAGTGGCAGCATCATGTTGTGGAGGTGCTTTGCTGCAGGAGGGACTGGTGCACTTCACAAAATAGATGGCATCATGAGGAAGAAAAACTATGTGGATATATTGAAGCAACATCTCAAGACCTCAGTCAGGAAGTTAAAGCTTGGTCGCAAATGGGTCTTCCAAATGGACAATGACCCCAAGCATACTTCCAAAGTTGTGGCAAAATGGCTTAAGGACAACAAAGTCAAGGTATTGGAGTGGCCATCACAAAGCCCTAACCTCAAATCCATAGAAAATTTGTGGGCAGAACTGAAAAAGCATGTGCGAGCAAGGAGGCCTACAAACCTGACTCAGTTACACCAGCTCTGTCAGGATTAATGGGCCAAAATTCACCCAACTTATTGTGGGAAGCTTGTGGATGGCTACCCGAAACGTTTGACCCAAGTTAAACAATTTAAAGGCAATGCTACCAAATACTAATTGCGTGTATGTAAACTTCTGACCCACTGGGAATGTGATGAAAGAAATAAAAGCTGAAATAAATCATTCTCGCTACTATTATTCTGACATTTCACATTCTTAAAATAAGGTTGTGATCCTAACTGACCTAAGACTGGGAATTTTTACTAGGATTAAATGTCAGGAATGGTGAAAAACTGAGTTTAAATGTATTTGGCTAAGGTGTATGTAAACTTCTGACTTCAACTGTACATTGCGGAAACCGAAGAGGTTAACTAAAAGAACAAAAACAGTCAGGCCGAGAGGCTCTATGGCCACCTCTCTCTCAAGGTTTGATTAAACTCCTAATTGCCAACACCTGCACACTTTATCAAGGCTTGACAGAGAACCTGGACCCGGTTGCTGCTGCCCCCTGGGACTGGAGTGTGGAAGTGGTAGTGCTAGTGTCTGATCATGCTCCTCAGACCTAACCTACCTAACCTATTCCATAGCAGGTTTTATTCAGACATGAGTTATTTGCACATTGGCAATAACTGTGATGGTGTGCATAGCAAGTTAGCCCTCACATTGAATGTTTTCCTGAATGTCTCTGTTTGCGGTTCATTGCCAAGGAATGTTTTCATGCACAGTATGTCAATATGTGCTTTTGTGACTGAAGGTTATGATATCATCAGATAATGGATACATTACTGCTTATACGATTTGTGGAGAGAGTGACTTTTGCCATTGCCCTTCACCATACAATTCCATTTGAATGGTGTTGTAGACATACAGAAAGTATTCACACCCCTTTTTCCACATGTTGTTGTTACAAAGTGGCATTGGATGTCATTGTCATTGTTTGTCAACCATCTGCACAAAATACTCTGTAACGTCAGTGGAAGAAAAATGTGAACATTTGTAAAAAAAATAATCATGATAAATAAAACACTAATATATCTTCATTAGATATCTTGATTAGATAAGTACTCAACCTCCTGAGTCAATACAGCGATTACAGGTGTGAGACTTTCTGGGTAAGTCTCTAAGAGCTTTCCACACCTGGATTTTGCAACATTTGCCAATTATTATCCTGAAAAACTCCCCAGTCCTTAATGATTACAAGCATACCTATAGCATGATGCAGCCACCACTATGCTTGAAAATATTGTGAGTGATACTCAGTAATGTGCTGTATTGGATTTGACCCAAACACAACACTTTGTATTCAGGACGAAAAGGTAATTGCTTTACCACATTTTTTTCTGTATTACTTTAGTGCCTTGTTGCAAACAGGACGCATGTTTTGGAATATTTTTCTTCTGTACAATCTTGCTTCTTTTCACTCTGTCAATTAGGTTAGTATTGTGGAGTAACTACAATGTTGTTGATCCATCTTCCGTTTTCTCCTATCACAGCCATTAAACTCTGTAACTGTTTTAAAGTCATCGTTGGCCTCATGGTGAAATCCCTGAGAGGTTTCCTTCCTCTCCGGCAACTGAGTTAGGAAGGATGTTTGTATCTTTGTAGTGACTGGGTGTATTGATACACCAGCCAAAGTGTAATTAATAACTGCACCATGCTCAAAGGGATATTCAATGTCTGCTTTTTTTTCTCCCATCTACCAATAGGTGCCCTTCTTTGCGAGGTATTAGAAAACCTCCCCGTTTGAAAATCACTGCTAAACTGAGGGACCTTACAGATAATTGTATGTGTGGGGTACAGAGACGAGTTAGTCATTAAAAATAATGTTAAACACTATTATTGCACACAGAGTCCATGCAACTTATTATGTAACTTGTTAAGCAAATTTTCACTCCTGAATTTATTTAGGCTTGCCATAACAAATTATTGAATACTTATTGACTCAAGACATTTCAGCTTTTCATTTTTAATTAATTAGTATAAATTCTGACTTTGACATTATGGGGTATTGTGTGTAGGCCAGTTACAAAAACATTGCAATTGAATCCATTTTAAATTCTGGCTGTACTACAACATAACGTGGAAAAAGTCAAGGGGTGTGAATACTTTCTAAAGTCACTGTTACTTCTTAGCACCTACCCATATCAGACAATACTTGGTAGATACAATATACTACATGAAACATTACACAATAACAGACACCTGCCCACCAAAGGTGTGCATCCTTCCCAGAGCCAGAGTAAGTGCTCAGCCTAACGAAGCACACATCTATACCAAGGTCCATTGGCAGGTTAAACAGCTCCATGAAAAGATCCCTGATTCAGGGGGACTAGCACTTAAATGTCTCCCATATATCCCAGTGCCTGGGCTGACTCTAAGGGCAGGCAGAATGCCCCCTCACATGCCTCTATAACGGCCCCGTCATGGAACTCCCAGACAAAGGAGCAGAAGACATTTTCAACTCCATCACTGAGTGACCAGCAGCCACAGAACGTTTTCTTTTCCACTAAAAAAACACATTTATCACACAAATGTCTGCAAAATGGGGATGGTGATTCTAGCTGATGTTAGACCTAATTGTTCACAGAAGATTTCAGTATTGAGCAAACCTCAAACTTCAACAAAGCCGTGGGAGCTTTCTGTCAAATAAAGAGCATTTTGATACAGATATTCTTGACTTGGTTTGTCTTTAGTATAGTTGCTCGAGCGCACTCTTGGTGGCAACTGGGTGACCCACGTTATGTACATAATGCTGCCAGCTTGTTCTGGGTCACTGTGCAGTCCGATCTGATTTCAGGCTGCAGGTTGAATGGCTGCAGATCCGTACTGGATGACTTTCCAGCCCCATGCATTATTCATCTAAGGGACAGATGACACAGAAACACAGGGTATATCAGTCCATGCTGTTGTGTGGCTACACTGTGCCGTGTTCAGAGTAAAGGTGTAGCTGTAACACTTTCAAAAGCATGCAGGTATAACGCTTTATAATTGGAAGAATATGTGTGATCCCTTACAATGTCTTACAATAAGACGTATACAATGTTAAGTCTCTCTTATGTATCAAAATGTCAACATAAATTATGATAAACTCTTGAGTACAGCTTTAATGATTAGGTGCTGGGACATGCATCTTCTTTGGACAATTTCCCATTGCGCCTTTTTCAAGGAATTGTATTAAGGATACAATGTGTGTGTTCAAATGATCAAGGAATGTACATTTCTTGACATTTGCTCAACATAAACCTAGTAGTTGTTTCATTACCAAAGGCACACAATGTGCTCATTGGAAACAACCATTTGACTGAGCTGTTACGTGCGTTCCCAAATAAGTAGGAACAGGAGACAGTGGATCCAAGTGACTAACAGACTCCATGTCAATGACAAAATGGAGTTTGTTGATTTCAGGACTGTCAGCCTATTGTTTTGGTACACTGTGGATAACTTACACTGCTTTTTGTTTCAGATAACCCTCAATTTGGGACCATGGTTGTCAAACAGGGGAGGCAATGGAGGTCGATGTGCAAAGGCCTTGTCCTG
Organism: Salvelinus namaycush; assembly: GCF_016432855.1. Taxonomy (NCBI): domain Eukaryota; kingdom Metazoa; phylum Chordata; class Actinopteri; order Salmoniformes; family Salmonidae; genus Salvelinus; species Salvelinus namaycush. The sequence goes on along the minus strand of NC_052324.1, from coordinate 10,731,110 downwards.
GGTGCCCTACTTACCAGCTGTATGATCCTGCTCTACTGCCTTTCTGCTCCACAGGTCCACTTCAACCTGCCCGAGTAAGCCCCTTTTAGACACTTTTTACTAGGGGAGGTTGTTGGGCATCCTTTGCAGTAAATATTGCATCAACAACATTCAGTAGCAATATATATGATATACAGATGATACAGATTGCTTTATTTGCCACATGAATGATGGTAATAAGCTACTATGAGAGGCAAAATTAGTTTGGGGTCTTCTACATCATTGCATAATGGTAAATCAGATAATATTTGTGATTTGATGTGTTGTACACTACCAGTCAAAAGTTTGGACACACCTACTCATTCAAGGGTTTTTCTATATTTGTACTATTTTCTACATTGTAGAATAATAGTGAAGACATCAAAACTATGAAATAACACATATGGAATCATGTAATAACCAAAAAAGTGTTAAACAAAGCAAAATATATTTTATATTTGAGATTCTTTAAATTAGCCAACCTTGCCGTGATGACAGCTTTGCACACTCTTGGCATTCTCTCAACCAGCTATTCTGAGCACTTGTTGGCTGCTTTTCCTTAACTCTGCGGTCCAACTCATCCCAAACCATCTCAAGGTTTGGGTGATTGTGGAGGCCAGGTCATCTGATGCAACACTCCAACATTCTCCTTCTTGGTAAAATAGCCCTTGCATAGCCTGGACGTTTGTTTTGGGTCAGTGTCATGTTAAAAAACAAGTGATAGTCCAACTAAACGCAAACCAGATGGGATGGCGTATAGCTGCAGAATGCTGTGGTAGCCATGCTGGTTATGTGTGCCTTGAATTCTAAATATATCACTGACGGTGTCACCAGCTAAGCACCCCCACACCATCACACCTCCTCCTCCATGCTTCCCGGTGGGAACCACACATGCAGAGATCATCCGTTCACCTACTCTGCGTGTCACAAAGACACGGCGGTTGGAACCAAAAATCTAAAATTTGAACTCATCAGACCAAAGGACAGATTTCCACCGGTCTATTGTCCATTGCTTGTGTTTCTTGGTCCAAGCAAGTCTCTTCTTCTTATTGGTGTCCTTTAGTAGTTGTGTCTTTGTAGCAATTCGACCATGAAGGCCTAATTCATGCAGTCTCCTCTGAACAGTTGATGTTGAGATGTGTCACTTGAACTCTGTGAAGCATTTATTTGGGCTGCAATCTGAGGTGCAATTAACTCTAAGGAACTTATCCTCTGCAGCAGAGGTAACTCTGGGTCTTCCTTTCCTGTGGCAGTCCTCATGAGAGCCAGTTTCATCATAGCGCTTGATGGTTTTTGCGACTGCACTTAAAGAAACTTTCAGAGTTCTTGAAATTTTCCAGATTGACTGACCTTCATGTCTTAAAGTAATGATGGACTGTTGTTTTTCTTTGCTTATTTGAGCTGTTCTTGCCATAATATGGACCTGGTATTTTACTAAATAGGGCTATCTTCTGTATACCACCCCTACCTTGTCACAACACAGCTGATTGGTTCAAATGCATTAAGTCGGAAAGAAATTCCACAAATTAAGTTTTTACAAGTCACACCTGTTAATTGAAATGCCTTCCAGGTGGCTACCTCATGAAGCTGGTTGAGAGAATGCCAAGAGTGTGCAAAGCTGTCATCAAGGCAAAGGGTGGCTATTTGAAGAATCTCAAATATAAAATATATTTGGATTTGTTTAACACTTTTTTGGTTAATACACGATTCCATATGTGTTATTTCATAGTTTTGATGTCTTCACTATTATTCTACAATGTAGAAAACAGTAAAAAATTAAGAAAAACCCTTGAATGAGTAGGTGTGTCCAAACTTTTGACTGTTACTGTATATGTGTACACTTGCTCTCCATAGGGTGCCAGTGCCTTACTCCTGCGCTCATCAGCCTGCTCAAGCCCACGCCACACCATTCACAAATGGCTCCCAGCATGCCGCGGGACAGACGGGCCTCTGCACTCCCAAAGTGGATGTCATGTTCATGAAGACCCACAAGACGGCCAGCAGCACGCTCCTCAACATCCTCTTCCGCTTCGGAGAAAAGCACAGGCTCAAGTTTGCCTTTCCAGACAGCCGTAATGACTTCTTCTACCCATCCCCATTCCAACGCTCCCAGGTCAAGGACTACAGGCCCGGCATGTGCTTCAATATCATATGCAACCACATGCGCTTCAATGCACCGGAGGTGGCCAAGGTGCTCCCCACAGACACCTCCTACATCACCATCCTCAGAGACCCGGCTGAGCTCTTTGAATCCTCCTTCCACTACTTTGGCCGCCTGGTGCCCATGACCTGGAAAATACCAGGCAAGGACAAGGTGGGGGAGTTCCTGCGCGACCCCCGCCACTACTTTGACCCTGATGGCTTCAACTCCTTCTACCTCAAGAATCTTCTGTTCTTCGACTTCGGGCAGGACAACACTCTGGAGCTGGGCGACCCGAGGGTGGAGGAGGGCATCCGGGCCATCGCAGGCTGCTTCCAGCTGGTCATGCTGGTGGAGCACTTTGAGGAGTCCCTCATCCTGCTCATGGACACCCTCTGTTGGGAGATGGACGACCTGCTCTTCTTCAAGCTCAACGCCCGGAAGGGCTCCACCGTGTCCAAACTGACCCCAGAGTTGAGGGCCAAGGCCCTGGAGTGGAACGCCGTGGACTGGAGGCTTTACCAACACTTCAATGCAACCTTCTGGAGGAAGGTGGAGGCATACGGGCACCAGCGGATGGCTGACGACGTGGCGGAGCTCCGGAGGAGGAATGCAGAGATGGCGGCCGTCTGTATTGAGGGAGGGCATGCTGTGGATGCAGATAGCATCCAGGAGACAGTCATGCAGCCCTGGCAGCCCATCGGGGAGAAGTCCATCATGGGCTACAACCTGAAAAAGAACGTGGACAAGGCCCACCTCAAGCTGTGCCGTAAGATGCTCACACCCGAGCTGCAATACCTGACAGAGCTGGGGGTCAACCTGTGGATCACTAAGCTGTGGGGGCATGTGAGAGACATGATCAACTGGTGACAAGCGGGTGACTGGAGAGATGGGCCAATGTTACATTAGAGAGCATAGAGAGAGAGAGAGAGAGAGAGAGTGAGTGAAGGAGTGAGTGAGTGAGTGAGTGAGTGAGTGAGTGAGAGAGTGAGAGTGAGAGAGAGAGAGAGTGTGTGGTATATCCTTGGCCTGAATGCCTGCATAAGGTCATAAGGGGTTGTGTTTAGCATGGAATGATGAACTCTTCCTATGTGTCAGCAGTATTGACTTGTTTGCCTAAATGGAAAACTCCACCTCAAAACGATATTTTTGTATTTGTTTCATTAGTCCATTGTTGATATTGTCCCAAATGTTTTTGCATGTCAGCAATCAAGTTTTCAGAAATACAGCTAGTATGATGCATTTTGAATCATATGATGCTGTGTTTTGCATAAGATGATGCAAAATGCGTCATACCAGCTGTATTTCTGTATTTTGAAAGTTATATATCTTGAAAACCTGATCGCTGACTAGCAAAACATTTTGGGACTATATCAACAATGCAGTGCTTAATTTTGTAACGGCTTTCTTCCTGGGATGAAGGAGAGGACCAAAATGCAGCACGGTTATTGTTCAACATGTTTAATAAGATGATAAACGATGAACATTAACAAATAACAAAAGTGAAAGCCGAGACAGTCCTATCGGGTGCAGACCACAAACACAGAGACAGGAAACAACCACCCACAATCCCCAACACAAAACAAGCCACCTATATATGATTCTCAATCAGGGACAACGATTGACAGCTGTCTCTGATTGAGAACCATATTAGGCTGAACACAGAAACAGACGAACTAGACACACAACATAGAATTCCCACCCAGCTCACGTCCTGACCAACACTAAACAAGCAAAACACATAAGAACTCTGGTCAGGACGTTACAAATTTGTAAATTGGTAGGTGCCAGAACAAAGTGTGCCAGAAAGGGAGGTGACTTGAGGGGCTCTGATGTACCAGAATGCATGAAAAAAAATCCCCTTTATAATAAATTCCATGCAGAATTATCATAGTTTTTGCTACTGGCATAGAGCAGTAGAAAAGAAGAGCTTGCATAAATTGAACATATGGGGGGGAAAAAATTGTAGCCTAGTGTCCGTGAAAAATGTGGCCTTTTATTAAAACATTAAATTAAATTAATTCTACATCATTTTAGATTAGCATACTATTTTTTAATACCTCACAAATGATCGAAATGACAGGCTACTTTGACACTGACAAACTGAGAATCTGAGATCACTAGAAATGAGTTTGTCTTAAATCCATCAATAGCCTAGGCCTAGGTGTGCGGGGAGACAAATAGTATACAATATGAGGAGGAAATTATAGTCCTAAAAAAGCTTTGCAGTTTCAGTGACTCTCCCAATGATGCGCTGCTCACTCGCCGGTGATGGCGGATGCGCTCGTGCCAAAAAGCTTATCTCTCTCTTGTTTTACTTTGTAAAACAATGCTGTTGTCTCAATAGGCCTATTTGGAAGTTGATAACAGATTAGCCTTCTTTTCAGCAGGATCCATTTGCTTTCCAACCTGTGTTTTCCCGCGATTGTATTTGAAATATTGCGAAATGTCTGTTTTGGCTGCATGCTGTTTGTTAACTGAACGATTTTCCGCGTGTTCCGGACTGTAGGCATGCCTTGCGGTTCGACTACACACAATCCACACCTAGACAAAAAAATTAAATAAACTATTGATCCTCTGTGGGTAAATTATAGGTTTACTCCTGATGTAGTATTCAGAATTGTTTAATTTCTTCCTGAACAGACAGCAGTAAGTATATAGCGTTGGCAAATGTAGGCTATTTTAATCTATCAGGGTTGCTGCGGAACCTCCAGCCACCTTCCTGTGGCTATGATTATATAAGGAAATAAATGATGAAGTGCAACGCTGGAGAGAAGAGAGTTGAAGGTTCATGACTATCAGAATAGAAAGAGGGAGAGAGAGATCGTAGAAAGTGAATCTCATTTTAGTTATGTAAAGGATACAGTCGTGCTTCCGTCTCTAACCACAGCAATGGTCACGCGTTGGTATAGGGCACAATGTTAGGCAAACCATAAACCCGGGCCAGCCCAACATTAATACATTCTTAGAATATCAGGCACGTTTTCCCATTACGTTTTTACGGGGCAGGAGAATTACAGAGGAGTCAAAGTTGAATTAACTCTGATTGCTTTTATTATATTTTTTACATTGCAAACAGTGAAAATAATTGTTCATGCCACAAGATGTACCGGATCCTGGCAAATGGGTTCTGGAACGAAAATGTCCAAAACTGAGAAGTGCCGGACCTGTTCCAGCAGAATCCGGCACAAATTAAGCACTGCAACAATTGACCAATGAAACAAATACCAAAATATATTTTCCCATAAATACAGTGCATGTTTGCAAAATGTAATGTACCCGGTAGGTGCTTGAGAACGGCAAGGTGTTCAGTTACAATCTGAAGATATGCATACCATTGTAACATACGCCACTCTCCCGCTTTAAAATGTGTGTTGTGTTTATAGGGGGCAAATGGTCCCTTTTATTTCCCCCCTATTTATTTATGGTGGAATTGAATATTATTGAAAACTGACCCGAACCATTTCCCCATTTGTCTATTTGGTTGGTTTCAATGACAACAAGGTCAGATTCCCCTTTATGAAAGACACATATTCAAGAACATATTGAGGGCAAATCTAGAACAATAAAATGTGAATACTGAATAATCGGATCTAACCCATCAGCCCTGCCAATATTAGAAAGTGATACTCTTGTATTTTCGAAATAAAGACCAAATTAAAAAGGTGTCTGTTGTATTGCTTTATTAAGAATGTTGTTCCCTATGTTAATATTTAAAAAATTATATCTTGATGTGCAGCATTCTGCTTTTGTTTTCAAGCCATTTTATCATCTCTATTTTACATCCACTTTACAGTAAAGTCATGATAGTAACAACGGATAATGTGTATAATAAATGTGGGTGTGTCATTTTGTCTGTACGTGTGTAGCTGCACAGTAACTTAGTTCAGTATCTCTGCATACAAAGATTTTTCGTGAGCCGCCTGATCCCACGAGTTTACATGAACAACGGTGATCCCACGAGTTTACACGAACAGGGGTAATCAGTGTGGAATTTACAGTGCCTTCATGAAGTATTCACACTCCTTGACACCCTGAATTTAATATGGGTTAAACTGAGATTTTGTGTCACAGGCCTACCCCATAATGTCAAGGTGTAATTATGTTTTTCGAAATAGTTTACAAATTAATTAAAAATTAAAAGCTGAAATGTCTTGAGTCAATGGGTTTTCAACCTCTTTGTTATGGCAAGTATAAATACGTTCAGGAGTAAAAATGTGCTTAACAAGTCACTTAAGGAATTGCATGGACTCACTCTGTGTGCAATAATGGTGTTTAACATTATTTTTGAATGACTACCTCATCTCTGTACACCACACATACAATTATCTGTAAGGTCCCTCAGTTGAGCAGTGAATTTCAAACACCTGAATCAACCACAAAGACCAGGAAGGTTTTCCAATGCCTCACGAAGAAGGGCACCCATTGGTAGATGGGTAAAAATGATCTGACATTAAATATGTTTTTTTAAATTATTTATCTAGGCAAGTCAGTTAAGAATAAATTCTTATTTACAACGCCGGCCTACACCGGCCAAACCCAAACAATGCGGGCTGGTTGTGATACAGCCTGGATTTGAACCGGGGTGTCCTGTAGTGACACCTCTAGCACTGAGATGCAGTGCCGTAGATTGCTGCGCCACTCGGGAGCCTATGGTGAGCATGGTGAAGTTATTAATTACACTATGAATGGTGTATCAATACACCCAGTTACTACACAGATACAGGCGTCCTTCCTAACTCAATTGTCAGAGAGGAAGAATACCTCTCATGGATTTCACCATAAGGCTAAAGAAATGTACTTTATGTCATGAATACAAACCGTTATGTTTGGGGCAAATCCAACACAACACATCATTGAGTACTACTCTTCGAATTTTCAAGCATGGTGGTGGCTGCATCATGTTATGAGTATGCTTGCAATCGTTAATGACGAGGGAGTTTATAGGATAAAAAGAAATGGAATAAAGATAAGCACATGCAAAATCCTAGAGGAGAACCTGGTTCAGTCTGCATTCCAACAGATACTGGGAGACAAATTCACCTTTCAGCAGGACAATAACCTAAAACACAAGGCCAAATATACACTGGAGTTGCTTACCAAGAAGACATTGAATGTTCCTGAGTGGCCTAGTTACAGTTTTAACTTAAATAGGCTTGAAAATCTATGGAAAGACATGAAAATGGCTGTTTAGCAATAGTCAACAACCAACTTGACAGAGCTTGAAAAAAAAAGTGCAAATATTGTACAATCCAGGTGTGCAAAGCTCTTAGAGACTTATCCAGAAAGACTCACAGCTGTAATCACTGCCATAGGTAATACTAACATGTATTGACTCAGGGGGTGAATACTTATATATAAATTAGATATTTATGTTCATTTTAAATACATTTGTAAAAATGTTTTTTTTAAAACATGTTTTTGTCTTTATGGGGTATTGTGTGTAGATGGGTGAGAAAAACATATATTTAATCAGTTTTGAATTCAGGCTGTAACACAACAAAATGTGGAATAAGTCAAGGGGTAGGAATACTTTCTGAAGGCATAGACCAGAGGAACATACTGTATGTACAGTACTTGAGGAAAAAAACGTTTCATTTTCTGGCGACCACACACGATGACGTGCGGATAAAGCGAAGAGAAAAGCGAGCAACTCACGTTCTTACTGTGATTGGCTAAATATTCCCCATTGAGAGCCAATGGATGAGACTCTTTGTTGTTCATGGGAAATGATGTTCTAATACATTTCAAGATAAATTGGGAACTATAAGAAACTCTATTGTATGAACTACAACTTCCAGCAACAATTTCAGGGGCGTGGGCGATTTGTGACACTTTTTGTTTTGCTGCAAGAAAAACATTACGATTGTTGTAGCTAGTAAATGCCACTTTTTGGTAAGATAGATATTAATGGTATATACATTGTTGGAGTATTCTTGTTTTTTTTTTAGATAGAGGGGAACATATTAAAGATTTATCATCCTGATGTATTTATTTGTAGCTTGCTGGCTATTCAGTGGCCGTTAACTAGCTAGCTTAGCTAGCTAGCCGGTTAGGGTAACGTTAGCTAAGTAAGTTACATCGCCTATTCTTGGTTGCCCTTTCGCCAGTAAAAAGGACGATTTTAAAATGAAAGGAAAGCTTAGCTAACTGAATGACAAACAGTGTATCTGCAAATTCATCTAGTAACTGTATCAGCATAATCCCAGGGTGGGTGGCTTTTGACCTAGAGGGCACGGTCTTGCTATGGACAGCTAAGAGGAGATTGGTCGGATGTGATGGTTATGTAACAATGTCTTGTAAATCCACCAAAGTTGCACCAAGTGTTGATTTCGATCATAGCTGCTCGGACAGTGTGGAATATTTGACACTTAATTTCGGCCCATTCGAGACTGTCCATCGCTGGAGAAGGCTTCCACCGTGTGATGAGTTTGTCGGTGCCAGGTGAGTTGACTGCTAATGTCATTACACATTTTTTTGTAGCTAGTGCGGTGCTGACGACAATGTTGTTAGGCTATTCCTTGTGATTGCTGGTGTGACAGTTGCATATGTAAAACATATTTTCAATTCTGCAGACGCAGCAAGCACACTGTTGTGGCATACAGGGATGCCATATATGTATTCGGGGGAGATAATGGGTAAGACATGTTTGAGTCACATATTCATGTCCCATATCATGGTTGCATTGCAATGTTGGGGTCGTGTGGAAATCCTCAGTGATCTAACTAAGCCCCTATTAACTTCCGACAGGAAAAACATGCTGAATGACTTGTTGCGCTTCGATGTGAAGGACTGCTCATGGTGCCGGTAAGAATCACCTTCATCAATTCCTTTAAATATACCGTGCCTTCTGAAAGTATTCACACCCTTCCACATTTTGTTGTGTTACAGCCTCAATTTAAAATGGATTGAATTGCGATTTTTTTTTTGTCAATGGCTTGCACACACTGTATGCACGCACGACTGTATGTCGTTTTGGATAAAAGCGTTTGCTAAATGGCATTTTATTATTATTTTATATATATATAATGTCAAAGTGGTTTTATCTTTTTAGATTTTTTTGGTCAAATTGATTAAAGATTAAAAGCTTAAATGTCTCGAGTCAATAAGTATTCAACCCCTTCGTTATGGCAAGCCTAAATAAGTTCAGGAGTCAACATTTGCTTAACAGGTCACATAAGGGGATGGTGCCGACCAGAGAGGGATGCCTTGCTTCTAGCTCTTAGGAAACTTTGCAGTATTTCGTTTTTTTATGTTTTATTTCTCACATTATTAGCCCAGAAAATGTTTTTTGTTACTACATACAGCCGGGACATTTTTACAAGCGTTTCGCTACACTCGCAATAACATCTGCTAAACACAGATCAAATCAAATTTTATTGGTCACATAAGTTGCATGGACTCACTCTTGTGCAATAATAGTGTTTAACATAATTTTTGAATGACTATCTCATCTCTGTACCTTACACATACAATTATTTTTAAGGTCCCTCAGTCGAGCAGTGAATTTCAAACACAGATTCAACCACAAAGTCCAGGGAACTTTTCAAATGCCTCGCAAAGTGCACCTATGGAAGAAAACATTTTATATCCATTTGAGCATGGTGAAGTTATTAATTACACTTCGGATGGTTTATCAATACACCCAGTCACTACAAATAAACATGCGTCCTTCTTAACTCAAGGGAAGGAAAACGCTCAGGGATTTCACCATGAGGCCAATGGTAACTTTAAAACAGTTCCAGAGTTTAATGGCTGTGACAGGAGAAAACTGAGGATGGATCAACAACCATGTAGCTACTCCAAAATACTAACCTAATTGACAGAGTGAAAAGAAGGAAGTCTGTACAGAATACAAATATTTCAAAACAATATTCTGTTTGGAACAAGGCACTAAAGTAATACTGCACTAAAGTAATACTGCAAAGAATGTGGCAAAGCAATTCACTTTTTGTCCTGAATACAAAGTGTTATGTTTGGGGCAAACCCAAAACAACACAAGAAGACAGTGAATGTTACTGAGTGGCTGAGTAACAGTTTTGACTTAAATCTAGTTGAAAATCTATGGCAAGATGTGAAAATGGTTCTATAGCAATGATCAACAACCAATTTGACAGAGCTTGAAGAATTTTGAAAATAATAATGGGCAAATGTTGCACAATCCAGGTGGACTCAAAAGTATTCAACCTGTCTCTAATTATTCTCTCTTGTTTTGGTCTCTCCACAGTAGATATGCTGCCATTCTATCAGTTAAACCAGCTCAAGTAGTAGTTTAGAATTAATCTTCAATCTAAGTTTATATTTTTCCAAAAATTCTTTGAGCAACAGGCTTAAAATGAATCTAGGTTTAAAGTGAAAACTAAACTTAGATTAGAGGAATGATTTAATTTAAAACTAGGTTTAAAATTTGGTGCAACAAGATGAATAGATAAACCTTGATTTAACCCAGTTTAAAAGTTAATCCATGTTGGTGCAACGCACCCTTAGAGACTTGCCCAGAAAGACTCACAGCTGTAATCGCTGCCAATGTGCTGCTACAAAGTATTGCCTCAAGCATGTGAATACTTATGTAAATTAGATTTTCTGTATTTCATTTTCACAACATTTGCAAACATTTCTAAAAACATGTTTTGACTTTGTCGTTGTAGGGTATTGTGCGTAGATGGGTGGGGGGGATATTTAATCCATTTTGAATTCAGGCTGTAACACAACAAATGTGGAATAAGTCAAGGGGTATGAATACTTTCTGATGGCACTGTACATGACACTGTCCATCATATTTGAACTGAGGGCTGACAAACTGAATGTGTTCCAGAGCCTTTACCACTGGCACGCCACCTGCACCCAGGTATCACCATTCTGCCGTGGTGTATGGCAGCAGCATGTTTGTGTTTGGTGAGTTTTTCTTCAATGCCTGCCAGTCTGTGTTCATCTAACTTTACATGTGGTCCATAATAGCCTTAATCTTGTATTTTAACTTTTCAGGGGGCTACACTGGCGATATCTACTCAAACTCCAATCTTAAAAACAAAAATGACCTTTTTGAGTACAAGTTTGCAACAGGACAGTGGACGGAGTGGAAAGTGGAGGGCAGGTAATTTATGATATAGTGAAGTACAATATATACATGTGCTTATCAAAAGATATCACCTCTTAGTCCGTCATATTGCTTCAAGCAGTGGTGTAATCATGTCTTTGTTTATATTTCAGTTTGCCTGTGGCCAGGTCAGCACATGGTGCCACAGTGTACAGTGATAAGCTATGGATATTTGCTGGTTACGATGGAAATGCCAGGTAGGTTTGTTTGACAATTGTCAATAAATATGACACAATGTCCTGATGTTTACATAAAAAGATAACTGATTTCATGGTTTTCCCTACCTGCAGGTTAAATGACATGTGGACCATCAGTCTTCAGGACCGAGAGCATGCTTGTTGGGAGGAGGTTATTATGCAGAACCTTCTCTTAGCGAAGGGACACACACAGGAGAATCTTCAAGCACACTCACGTTTATAGAAACACAACCAACCACACATAATGCATATACATACAGTGCCTTTGGAAAGTGTTCAGACCCCTTGACTTTTTCCACATTTTGTTACGTTACAGCCTTACTCTAAAATTGATTAAAACATGTTTTTCCCTCAATCTACACACAATACCCCATAATGATAAAGCAAAAACCGGTTTTTAGACATTTTTGATAATTTATAATTAAAAATAAACGATCACATTTATATTAGTATTCAGACCCTTTACTCAGTACTTTGTTGAAGCACCTTTGGCAGTGATTACAGCACAGACTCTTCTTGGGTATGATGCTTGGCACACCTGTATTTGGGGGAGTTTTTCCCATTCTACTTTGCAGATCCTCAACCTCTGTCCGGTTGGATGGGGAGCGTTGTTGCACAGCTATTTTCACGTCTCTCCAGAGATGTTAGATCGGGTTCATTTCCAGTCTCTGGCTGGGCCACTCAAGGACATCCAGAGACTTGTCCCGAAACTACTCCTGCGCTGTCTTGGCTGTGTGCTTAGGGTCATTGTCCTGTTGGAAGGTGAACCATCACCCCAGTCTGAGGTCCTGAGCGCTCTGGAGCAGGTTTTCATCAAGGATCTCTTTGTACTTTGCTCCGTTCATCTTTCCCTCGATCCTGATCAGTGTCCCAGTCCCTTCCGCTGAAAAACATCCCCACAGCATGATGCTGCCACCACAATGCTTCACCGTAGGGATGGTGCCAGGTTTCCTCCAGACGTGATGCTTGGCATTCAGACCAGAGAGTTCAATCTTGGTTTCATCAGACCATATAATCTTGTTTCTCATGGTCTGAGAGTCTTTAGGTGCCTTTTGGCAAACTCCAAGTGGGCTGTCATGTGCCTTTTACTGAGGAGAGGCTTCCGTCTGGCCACTCTACCATAAACGCCTGCTTTGGTGAAGTGCTGCAGAGATGTGAGAACCTTCCAGAAGGACAACCATCTCCATAGAGGAACTCTGGAGCTCTGTCAGAGTGACCATCAGATTCTTAGTCACCTCCATGACCATGGTCCTTCTCCCCCGATTCCTCAGTTTGGCCGGGCGGTCAGCTCCAGGAAGAGTCATGGTGGTTCTAAACTTCTTCCATTTAAGAATGATGGCAGCCACTGTGTTCTTGGGGATCTTCAATACTGCAGAAAATGTTTGGTACCCTTCCCCAGATCTGTGCCTCGACACAATCCTGTCTCGGTGCTCTACGGACAATTTCTTCGACCTCATGGCTTGGTTTTTGCTCTGTCATGCACTGTCAACTGTGGGACCTTTTATATAGACAGGTATGTACCTTTCCAAATCATGTCCAATTTAATTTACCACAGGTGGACTGCAATCATGTAGAAACATCTGCATGATGATCAATGGAAACAGGATGCACCTGAATTCAATTTCAAGTGTCATAGCAAAGGGTCTGAATACTTATGTAAATTAGGTATTTCTGTTTTTATTTTTTATAAATTTGCAAAAATTTCGAATAACCTGTTTTCGCTTTGTCTTTATGGGATATTGTGTGTGAGGATTTAAAAAATATATATAATCCATGTTAGCATAAGACTAATGTTACAAAATGTGGAAAAAGTCAAGGGGTCTGAATATGTTCCGAAGGCACTGTACATGGCAAAAAAAATGCATAGGAAAGCAAATGCTGATGTCGTTTTTGTGGTGTCTCAGATTGAACAGAGCGGTGAGATCCCTCCCTCCTGCTGCAACTTCCCTGTAGCCGTGTGCAGGGACAAGATGTTTGTGTTCTCCGGCCAGAGTGGAGCCAAGATCACCAACAACCTCTTCCAGTTTGAGTTCAAGGGCCACATGTGAGTAAGCCAGATCAGACTGAACGTTAATAAAGCCATTCTGAATGAGTAGACACAAAAGAGAGGCATTTAATGACACTACGAAGGGAGTGCTGTTGATGTCCGAGGGTCAGATGACCGAGATTCTGTCTTGTCGATCCTCCCGTCACGCCCAGGTGGACACGCATCCCGACTGAACACCTGTTGCGGGGCTCTCCCCCGCCCCCCCAGAGGCGCTATGGCCACACCATGGTGGCCTTCGACCGTCACCTGTACGTGTTTGGAGGCGCGGCCGACAACACGCTGCCCAACGAGCTGCACTCCTACGACGTGGACTCCCAGACCTGGGAGGTGATCCAGCCCAGCCTGGACAGCGAGGTATGTGCTCAGCGGGTGTCCACTGGTCACCGAGTAGGGCCCCTAGTTATTAGTACTGATTAGTCTTAAACCCATTCCCAAATCCACTCCTAGCCCCTACCCCCGTGCAGTTGTAGAGAATGTGATTGGTGTAAGCAATTTGGGATTAGTTCCATTTTGCCCTCTGATAGGGGCTAGGTGGAGTTTTCTCCATATTGCTTAAACCTATCAAATAATCTCAGATGTCCAGAAGTGCCTAGGGTGGAAGGGCTTAGGGGTTGTAATGTATTCTCTATACCCGAAAATAAGTGAAAACGTGGCATGTTTGCATTGTCGGGTGCATTGTCATATATTTGGGCGTAGCCCTAATTTGATGTCAGAGGTACGCATGTGTCTGTATTGATCGGGCTGCCAGTACTACAGAACATTAGAGAGATGAGTTGCATAGCAAGCATGAAAAAAGACGGCAACTTTAATAAGCTCCCGCAGTGATTTATTGAGAGGCACACCTAACATACAACTTTGTGTGCGTCTCAATAAATCACTGTGGGAGTGTATCAGAGTTGCGGACATAACTTCAGATTCTTTTTTTCTTATTTTCATCCAGCACCTTAAAGGAAAATTCCACCCCAAAACGATCTTTTGGTATTTGTTTCATTAGTTCATTGTTGATATAGCCAACAAAATGTTTTGTACGTCAGCAATCAAGTGTTCTATATATATATATATATATATATAACAGAAATACAGCCTGTATGATGCAAAATACAACATCATAATGCATCATACCGGCTGTATTTCTCTATGTTAAAAGTTATATATCTTGAAAACTTGATTGCTGACATACAAAACATTTTGGTACTATATCAACAATGCACGAATTAAACAAATACCAAAAGATAGTTTTTGGGTGGAGTTTCCCATTAAGATATGTGCATATTTTTTGCATACGATCCATTTACATTTGTGCCATTGATTTACATGTATATGTTTTGAAGTCCCACTGCTCTCTACCTTTTCCAGGATCCCCTTGGAAACGAGATGACCTCATCTCAAGGGTCAATCCTGGTAAAATATCTTTAATCAAATAGAAAAATGTCTCTTTGTGTTTGCTCTCTCTCGTCTTGTAAGCTGCCCCCGCCGTAGCTTTTCTTCTCCATACAGTTACAGCTCAAAACAAACACAAGAAACAACCGCTGTTTGATTTACGCCAATCTGGGTGGTTCTCCTTCTCCTCCTCGCACATACCCTCCCTTCTGAGTACTCAAAAACAGAAACAAACCATCTCCAGAGGAAATACAAAATAAGCTACAGAGTGCAGCTTTAAGAACATCATTCTGTATATAGTCTGAATGGAATAGCTCAACAAGCCACTGGTTAGGCATGCGCATAATTGGGGAGCAAAATAATAAGGTATGGCCAAAGACCCCATAGACTAATTGATTGTCCACCTTGGATCGTCCTTCGCCTATAGACCTGTGTCTATGGCGGTATGAGCCACTAACTGCTGGGTCATATTCATTAGGGCACATAGTCACAAAAATGCTTTAAAACGTTGTGCAAAGGAAAACAAAAATGTTCAGGTCAGGTAGTCCCTCCTTGTTTCATTTAGTTTTCTTCTGTTTGGTGCCTAATGAACACGACCTAGGGGATTTCTAAAACATGGCTGAGGAGGAAAAAGCCATTGCATCTCTTGTCTCTTGCATCACGAACTGACCTCATCCGCTTTCCTCTCTTTCTAGTCATTTTGAAGGGATCTTCAGCTAAACCAGTGGGGGTCTCGTTTGTCCATGTTGTTCTAATCACTCCCTCTCTCTCTCCCATCCTCTCTCTCCCTCTAGATGCCCAGTGGAAGACTTTTCCATGCGGCCGCTGTGATCCAGGATGCCATGTACATCTTTGGGGGAACGGTGGACAATAATGTGCGCAGCGGGGAGATGTACAGATTCCAGGTGGGCGTCTGTGGGAGTTGAAAAGCATTTTAAGGTCAAAACACACAATCAGCTACCCTACGTGTCACTGTGTTGCTCTGCATGATGGGTACAATCGAAGTATTGATTGAAGAAAATGAAATAGGTTAAATAGGACTATTTAGTCACTCACTACCCATATTAACCCTTATGAACTTTTGTTATTCTTTTCCATCAGTTTTCTTGCTACCCAAAGTGCACGCTCCACGAGGACTATGGCAAGCTGTTTGAGAACCGTCAGTTTTGCGATGTGGAGTTCATCCTGGGAGAGGTGGGTCCTCACAGCCATCTACGTGCTGCTGGGAGACTGAGCTGAGATTTTTAAAAATAGGCACCAAGTGAAAAAAATGAAAAAGAAAAAAAACGGACTGGAACAGGGACTTGTCTAATAAGAAACGCTCATTTTCGTCTTCCTTTGCGAAACGTTTTAAAACGTTTCCTGTTGCATGCCCTAATGAGCACGACCCTGCCTCGTAGAGGACAAAGGTGGATCAGCTGCCTTTTTAAGTGATTGTTCAGCTTTCTGCTTCCTTTTCTCTTTTTTTCCTCTTTATTTTGACCTCCGCTCTCTTTCTCACTCCCTTTTCTTTCTCCGACTGCAGAGGGAGGAGAGAGTCCTTGGTCATATTGCCATCGTGACTGCAAGATGCCAGTGGCTGAGAAAGAAGATCCTGCAGGCCCGGGATAGACAGAGACAGGTCAGTGGAGAGAGCTTGGGTCCTCTTCTCACCTTCGTCTTTCTTTAGTCGTCAGTCTCCCATGTATAATGACATGGTCGAGCAGACACACACTTACAGAACTGTCAACATTATTCAGTATCATGTGGCCCATGCAGGAATTGAACCCACATTGCTGGTGTTGCCAGCACCACGCCCTTAACCCACTGAGCCAATGGGATGACCATTTCCTAATTATTTGAATGTAACACACATGGGGCTGATTCCCGTGCCTCAGATTGAACCTAGCTCTGGACTAAAAAGCCTTTTCAATGGAGAACCTTCATTGAAAGGGCTTTTTTTGTCCAGGACTAGGCTTAATATGTCTGGGAAACTAGCCCATGAAATAGTGACTGGTAGTAAGTGTCCTATATCTGTGTGCAGAGGATTAAACAACAGGAGAACAGTGAGGAGGGGGGCGAGGAGGGGGCGGGGGCCGGAGGTGCCAGGGATATCCCAGGGGGCACCAGGACTTCGGGGAACCAACCCATGCTGGAGGTGCACATCAGAGAGGCCGAGGCCCAGCCCTTCGAGGTGTTGATGCAGTTCCTGTACACAGACAAGATCCAGTACCCGCGCAGAGGTCAGAGTTCACCCACTGCTTCCTCATACCTATTCATAACCAAATCAACCCTTAGCTCCCAGCCCCCAGGGCACCCCTATCAGAAGGCAAGGTGGAGAATTACCATATTGCTTGAACCCAGCCACTCCTCTCAGGTCAACAGGAGTGCACAGGGGGTAAGAGCTAGGGGGTCGATTTGGGATTAGGGAAATATTTACCCACACATACTGCATATGAAACCTCTTCAAAAGAGCACATAAATTGTACTTGTCTTTCTTGGATAGTGGCTATTTTTAAGATCCTCTGCAAATGACTAAAATGTCGATGTTTTCTTGGACTCTCCTCAGGTCACGTCCAGGATGTTCTGCTAATCATGGATGTCTACAAGCTGGCTCTGAGCTTCAAGCTGTCGCGGCTTGAGCAGCTGTGTGTGCAGTACATCGAGGCGTCAGTGGACCTCCAGAACGTTCTGAGCGTGTGCGAACAAGCCAACAAGCTGCAGCTGGATCAGCTCAAGGTAGGACGACCCAAAAGAGGGTTTTGCTAATTCCAGGTTGTAAAATCAAGCATTAGCAAAAAAAATGATTCTGTCAATAATCTATCGCTCACACGACCTGTTCTTCTGTCCCACCATAGGAGCACTGTCTTAACTTTGTGGTGAAGGAGACTCACTTTAACCAGGTGATCATGACCAAGGAGTTTGAGCACCTGTCCACCCCTCTGATCGTGGAGATAGTCCGGCGAAAGCAGCAGCCCCCCCCCAGGGTGTACTCTGATCAGCCCGTGGACATCGGCACCTCCCTGGTGCAGGACATGAAGGCCTACTTGGAGGGCGGCGGCCTGGACTTCTGTGACATCGTCCTGCTATTGGACGGACACCCGCGGCCCGCCCATAAAGCTATACTAGCCGCCCGCTCAAGGTACTGTCACTGTACAGGGCTGTGATCAGTGGGGAGAAACGTTTTGACATGGATATCCTAACTGATCCCCCCCCCCCCCCCCCCATTGCAAAACCTTGTTGCGGTAACGTCTCGTGCCCTACTGAACACGACCCAGGTCTATTTGAACCCCACACGTGGACTACCACAACCTCTTGATCAGAAGTGGAGATTGATTACACGTGTTGAGCTGCTTTCCCTGGTGTGCGTCCCTTTGTATGTGTGCAGGCTTGTATATGGGGTTGATGTCTCTTTTTCTCTGGACAGCTACTTTGAGGCGATGTTCCGTTCCTTCATGCCCGAGGACGGCCAGGTGAACATCTCCATCGGGGAGATGGTGCCCAGCAAGCAGGCCTTTGAGTCCATGCTCCGCTATATCTACTACGGCGATGTTAACATGCCTCCGGAAGACTCTCTGTATCCTCCCCACTCGGCCCATACGTGGCTAGCATCTTCCACATTCATGTGTTATTGTGTCCAATACTATGGGGGAGCCAATTTGTACAATGCTACACGCATATTGTGTCATTAAAAGTGGCAACACTGATATTTGTGTGCAATGACGGCCTTGACTCTTGATAACAGCTACCTGTTCGCAGCGCCATATTACTATGGTTTCTCCAACAACAGGCTACAGGCCTACTGCAAGCAGAACCTGGAGATGAATGTGACGGTGGAGAACGTCCTCCAGGTATTCTACACCCACCGTTAATCCCCGCTCACCTGTTCTAATCTAGCCTGTAGCTGTATCCTGTTAGTGTGTGCAGCATTCACCCCCCTTCAGTTCCGTGTCCTTCTTTTCAGATCCTGGAGGCGGCGGACAAGACCCAGGCCTGGGACATGAAGAAGCACTGCCTGCACATCATCGTCCACCAGTTCATCAAGGTGGGTGGGCTACTGGTGTCCGGAGCCCTGGGGGGGTGTTGCCTCCCACTCCACAGCTAAGCCCCTGAGGGGAAACTCTGTGGGGAATCCCCCCCCGTTCCCAAATGGATTACCCCAGTCTTCCTCTCTACACAGTGGTTAGAGAAGAGACAGTTTACAGCCAAGCACGCAGTCCAAGCACCTTATCCTTCACACTTGTCGGCTCTCCTTACAGTGCCATTCGGGAATATCTTTTTGTCTTAACTAACCAAGCAAAATACTACGTTCCTCTTTTTTTACGCCAGGGGTCTCAAACTTGCCACCCTCGAGCCAGATGCGGCCCGCATGCCGATTTTCATGCGGCCCGCAGTTGTCTTGGTAATGTCTTACTCGTCAGGGTTTTCAGTTTTGCACTTCTCTGTTTTGATCCGCTATTTTTTTCCACTCCCTCGTTTGGCTTTGCTCGACTACTTTGCTCTTCCTGAGTCTTTGTTTGATCATGACAGTTTTTTTTATTTGTTGCTTCTTTCCTTCCCCCCTCCCCCTCCCTCCCTCCTGAAGGTGTCCAAGCTCCCCAACCTGAGGTCCCTCAGCCAGCTGCTGCTGCTGGACATCATCGAGTCTCTTGCCTCACACATATCAGACAAGCAGTGTGCAGAGATGGGCTCCGACATCTAGGACCAGGCTGCTCACTTCTCCCTACCGAAGCCCTCCGTGTCTGCTCCCTCCCTCTTTAGTCATTCCCTTACACCAGTGGAGGCTGGCGGAAGGAGAAGTGGGGAGGACGGACTCCCCTGCCCTCCCCATTTCTCCTTCCACTAGCAGCCACTGCCTTATTGTGGGCCTTACATAGCGTTTCTTCAACCTTGTCCTAAATGTCAATTTGTATCTATGCTGGGTTACCTTGTATCAGCTCTCTTATTGGAAGATGATCACCTGAATGTGTACATCTGGGCCAGGCTTGAGAATGCTGATCTTCACGATTGCGCTAGCATGAAGTAACCTTCCGTTCATCCTTGTTCAGTTAGCCTGATTTCAGTTAGCATGGTTTATAAGTACCCTTTTCATCTACTTATTTCCTCATATATTCATCTTCTAATTTCAGAAACGGTGTAAAAAAAGAAAGTTGAATTCTCCTGCATAGTAAGAGTACATACCACAGGAGGTTGGTGGCACCTTAGTTGGGGAGAACGGGCTCGTGGGAATGACTGGAGCGGTATCAGTGGAATGGTATCAAATACATCAAACATGGATTCCATGTCTTTAATGCAATTCCATTCGCTAGGTTCCAGCCATTTATTATGAGCCGTCCTCCCCGTTGCAGCCTCCACTGGTACATACTGTATATGTATCTATCATAGAATAATTATTTATGATTGCACTATTACAAAATACATTTGACGAAGTATTGGTCATTATTCCGAGGGGATTCTGTTTCCCTTAGCAACTAATTCAGTGTGTTCATTGAATGGCTAAGTATTTCCCCCCTCTGCTTTGCTGTCAAGATGGTTTCAGATTAGCTATGGCATGTCTAGTACTTGAGTGGTGTTTATCTAAGCTTGGGAGAACCATGTTTTGTTTAACATTGACATTGGAATTGAATGGATATTTAACATTGGCAAACACAGGACCTATATTTCTCAGTCTCTGAACCAGCAGCGGCTGTACAGTTTGCAGAAATAAGCCCACTCAAATACTCTGTTTTAGTTATGACGACATGCTGCTAAGTCAAATGTTTGTTCACGTTGGCGCCGTGTACTCAAAGCTTTAATAAATGACCTATATGAAGTTCATCAATTTGTCTATGTATACTTAGCGTACACCCCATCTTGTCACCCATAATAGGTTAGCTGTGTTTCAATTGTTGTTTTTGCTGTGAGGGAGATTATCAGTAATTTTGTGAAGGCTCCCAAAACCCCAATAAGCAACAATCTAAAGAAGAACACTTTTTGAAGAAAAACATTTATACAGTTTAACTACTAGGTCTCTGTTTCTCCTGCTGTGTACTGTGTAGTAGAAACATTCTAGCACAATGCATCTCTTTCTCTCTTGCTCACCGGCTGCCAGTAGTGTGCAACCAACATTGCCTTTAGCCCATAGAGATAGATACAGAACCCAAGTGCCCAAAACCCTGTTTTAGCATGGGCAGCACCATTGAGGACACATAATTTTGAAGTAGTCAACTGGATAGGTCTTCTTATGGGTTAAGGTTCACATAATTCTAACCAGGTCATTAGCCAATTAATTAGACTCATGAGCAAACGTTCCATAACTGCAGGTGGCAGTAAATCGCCAACCTAGGCTTTATACCTGTTCAAACAACACCCTCCAGGTGGCAGTATGCACCCTTTCAGTTTGTTTACCAACTCATAGAAGAAAATGGACTACTTCAAAATTGAGATGGCCTCAATGGCGCTGACCGTGCGCTCACAGACATAGCATCTTCTAAGCATCACTATGCTTTAGCTGTTGGGCTGCAGCAAGCTGGCGTTAGAAACTTGAAATATTAGACTTTTTGAAATCCAACAGGTTTTGAATCAGGGGACCACTTGAGGGCAATGGTGCACACCAGGCGCTGCACCAAAGCTGAAGGAGACCTTCAAGTCTGCGCAGGTTAATCCTTGACCTTTGTCTAAACAAATTACCAGTGTATTCCAGTAGTGTCAGGTTCGAATGATATGTGGAAGATAAGCTTGCACCCCCCCAAAAATGCATGACATACTGAATTAAATTTTGATATTTCTGTATACCGGTAGTCAACCTTACCTAGGGTTGCAAATATCACATGTAACATATATTGAATAAGATGATAAAAAAATGACAACATTATCCTCAATATAAACCAACTTAGAGAATACCATTGGTGTTTCATATGAGGGTTTCAGCATGAAATATGTCATTATTTTTTACAAACTATGTCAATATGTTTGTTAATGTTTTGGCGTCAAACTGGGAAAGGGGGATACCTAGTCAGTTGTACAACTGAATGCCTTAAACTGAAATGTGTCTTCCGCATTTAACCCAACCCCTCTGAATCAGAGAGGTGCGGGTTGCTGCCTTAATCAACATCCACGTCTTCGGCGCCCGGGGAACAGTCGGTTAACTGCCTTGCTCAGGGGCAGAATGACAGATTTTTACCTTGTTAGCTCGGGGATTCGATCCAGCAACCTTTTGGTGGTGGCAGTTGTGGAAAGTTAATTGAAAATAATGCCATTGTTGATTTCTTTCATTAATTAGGCTATTTTCTCTTGAACCATATGGTATATTTCAGGGGTGTCAAACTTATTCCACGGAGGGCCGACTGTCTGCGGGGTTTGAGTTTTTTCCTTTCAATTAAGACCTAGACAAACAGGTGAAGGGAGTTCCTTACTAATTAGTAATCTTAATTTATCAATCGAGTACAAGGATGGAGTAAAAACCCAGACACTAAGCCCTCTGTGGAATGAGTTTGACATGTGGTCTTTCTACATGAAACTCATGGACACATTAAATTAATACTAAATATGAAAACATTTTTAAAAAGTTAAGTGTAAATTACCAAAATTATGATAGATTGCCATAGACTTTCTGATAATTACTGAATATTCTGGTAAATTACCGGTAGCTTTGCAACCTTAACCTTACCATTCATTTTGGATTTTTGGATCTGCATATAGCTGGGTCTACAAAACATGGCCTAGGATGTGGACTGATCTTGACAAAAGGCCACTTGAGATCTGAAAACATCTGAAGTTTAATATCCGTTTAAGGCTGTGTTGATTTTCTGTGGAATGTGACTCCTTTTCATCTGATTCCAATTGATTTCATGTAACATTTAAAATAAAACGCTTTCCCTAAAGTCAATGAATGAAAGAGTCGAGGGCTTAGTGGCCAGATAGGATTTCATGTTCCCTGCCAGCTACAGAGCTCTAAAACCTAAATGAGGACCTCACCAAGTGTTGGGCTCTTGTTTAGCCTAAGTAGTATTGCTTTGAGCACGAGGTGCTATTCATAGTCTTGACACTTGAGACATTTTGGCAAATCAACTGATTTTCTCTAGATGAAAAAAAACTTGACTCATAAAGAGCCAATCTCAAAAACTCATATCAGTTACATCAACACATGGTTTCATTTGAAATAATTAGTTATACATGAGGCAGCAGTAGCCACTCAGAGTCCATTGAATCGGGCCACTCTGGACACCCTTGCGAGAGTTTCTGGCCTTTCCTCTTTATGTTTGTATCCCCATGCCCAACTTGCTCATGTTTCCTTCCAGTGCACACACTTAGTCCCCAGAATCACACTGGACATATCTGGTTTCATCTCAGAACAGTGCTCATTGTTCCCTACAACGATATTTATCAATACGACAAAACAGTATGTCTGTTGTATTGCCTCAGGACCTGGGATTATCTCCCTGTTATCAGGTGTATTTTATTAAGATGCTGGATGAGGCGGGCTGGCTGAGTCGGTCCAAGTGCTACCACAGGATAGGGGGACGGGCTTCCCAGTCGCTCACTAGCTTCTCTTTGGCCAATACAAAGAGAGGGACAGAGAGAGTGTGAGGAGTGTAAGCGACGACGGCTGACAGAAGATGGTGCTCCTGACCGCCAAAATCATGGAGAGAACTACGCTCTTTGTCACAGTCGGGGGTCTGGTCACTACCCTTGTAACCACCTTCATCCCCCTGTGGAAGACCTTGAACTCTGACCTGAACTAAGCGGAGAACTGGTACTCAGGCCTGTGGCACACCTGCATCTTCACAGAGGAGGTTGGGATATAGCCTTTGAAACCCTCATGGCCCTATCTGTGGACTTGCTGGCCTCCATGGTGCTCATGCTGGTGTCTGGGCACCAGGGCCCTGGCCATGGTGGTGGCCTTCCCAGGCCTGGAGGGAGTGGAGCTGGGCTCTGGGAGGCAGCAGGGTTTGAAGAGGGGCCTCCTCATTGTCAGTGGTGTGCTGTCCTGGGTGTCGGGGCTCACCACCCTGGTCCCTGTCTCCCTGGTGGCCTACGTGACTGTGGTCGAGTTCTGGGACGAGAACCTGCCCGACGTGGTTCCATGCTGGGAGTTTGGCGAGGCCATGTTCTCTGGCTGGTTTTCGGGCCTCTTCCTGGTCATTGGAGGCTCCCTCTTCTTTGTGGTTGTGTACATGGCGGACCACAACCGGCAGCAGCGAGTGGCCAGCCTCCCAAACACCCCCCAGGAGAAGCCAAGGGGGCAGTACTACTTAAAGACAGGTTTCATAGTCAAATTTTCAGTTGATCAAGTTATCTTTATTGTCCCAATTGGGAAATTTGTTGTGCAGTCGGGGTTCAGCAATTGAAAGAAAACATTTAAAACAGTGACAACCATACAATCGATATAAACACAACATGAAACAATGAGATGGATAAAAAGGAGTAATCATTGTGCAGAAGTGCAGCAATAGATGGACATTTCATGTGCAGATTCAGAAAGTTAATGGCCTGCGGGATAAAAGAGTTATTGTATATGTTGCTATTGAGTTTGGGAAGTCTTTGATGACCTGAGGGGAGAAGCGCAAAATGGTCAAGGAGGGGGTAACCAGGACAGTCTGATACCGTTAGTTCTCTTCACCACTTGCTTTCTGAACGTCACTGAGCTGTGCCTGTTGCATCCCGATGAAATTGCTGCCCACTTTAACCACCCTGTACAACCTATTTATGTTGCAAACATTAAGATTGCCAAACCAGGCCACCTTTGAGAACATCAATACGGATTCAATAAAACTCCTGTAAAACAGTGTCATCATTGTCTTGCTGACATTAAGAGTTCATCTTTCTCAGATGGTATGTGTTCTCCTCAAACGTCAACTTGTTGTCCAGCACTGTTCCCAGGTACTGACCAGCTCAATGTCATGTCCCGTGACCACAGTGGGTGTGGGGTTCAGTGACAGCCTTCTAAAGTCAATATCTTTAGTTTGGGAGACATTCAGTTGGAGGAAGCTGTTCTCACACCATGACACAAAGTCATCTACCACAGGCCCATGCTCAGACTCTCCATCCTGTAGTAGACCGACGATGACAGAGTCATCAGCAAACTTGATGATGTGCCTGTTTTCATATTTGCTACGACAGTCATTAGTGTAAAGTATGTACAGGAGAGGAGAGAAGACACAACCTTACCAACCGGTGGAGGAGCAGAACTGCTTTCAGGGAATACTCAAGCTGACGCAGTACATCCTTCTTGATTAATTTCTCAAAATGATTTCATCACCAAGGACGTCAGTGCCACTAAAGTCATTTAGCAACTTGTGGAATTTACTTTTTGCCACAGGAACAACAGTAACATGCTTCCAGAGTTTAGGCACCTTCTGCAGCTTGAGTACCTGTCCACCAATGTCTGGTCCTGGGCTCTTTTTAACTTTGGTCTGTCTGAATAGGCTCGTGACACTGGATGCTAAATTCCATTTTGGGAGTAGCAATTGTCCTCATACGCATTTCAGTAATTCCTCCACTAACGTTCTGATTGTCAGATCTGAGATAAAACCATTTAGCTCATCAGCCAGTCCTTTGCGTTTAAACTGTATCATCTTGTTTCCCTTGTCTTGTAGCCCAACCACAGTTCTCATTCCATTCCAAGCAGCTCTCAGATTGTTACAGTGATTTAAAATGTCCTAAAATAATATTGGGGGCATCAGGAGACACAGATTGCATTTTGTGTCACAGTATAAATAAGATTAGCAGCATTCTTCGCATTAGCCTTACGGTGAATGTAAACGACAATGATAAATATTTGGGGAAACTCTCTTGGGAGATAGAAAGGTGACAGTAGCTCAATATCAGGTAGACATAGTCTCTCAGGACAGTTACATTGTTGCACCATCAGTGATTTATGCACAAGCAGACTCTGCCCCCGTGATTTCCCAGTCGAACTGCTGTCCCGGTCCAGTCGGAACAGACACCCAAATCATTTTATCTCCAAAGACGAGTCAGTCTGCCAAGACTCATTAAAAGCCATAAAACAGACGCCTCTGCACTCTTGAAGATGATTGACCTTTGCCTGTAACTCGTCTGTTTTATTCCTCAAGGATTGCACATTCGCCAGGATAATATAAGCTAAGGGGATGCGGTTAGCCTGCTGCTGATGTTTAATCTGTAATCGAACGCCACCTCTCCTCCCCCGTTTGCGAACACGGCCATCCTTTCCACGGTTCAGAGCATTAATCTATTCATCGATTGCCAACACTTTCATGTGTTTCAGAAGAGAGTCCACAGACTTGTTAAGGGATTTATCCACCGAAGCCGGGCGATCCCGTTGCAGCAGGAACTCCAGTGAGTATTGTTTTGTTTGTTTGGGAGTGACAAAAGTTCATGAAGGCCAATGGAGAGATTCAGTAACGTTATAATCAACCAAACGAGTGAAAAAAGTATCTCCATTTTACGAATGATCTCAAACATTTAGAACATTTGCCACATCTAACTGGACAAAAACAGACTCACTTGGGACTTTACAAACAACATAGTAACAGAAAGTGTAACACAAACACCTGCTATCTGGAGCCGCAGCTTTGAATTACTAATTTGATTATTTGAATGAGAACGGTAAGAGAAGCTACAGTTAACTGTGTGAAGTTGACTTCAGACTGTGACTACCTGGGTCTATTTTGAGATATTAAAACTAGGGTTGCAAAGCTACTGGTAATTTACCAATGTTACCGGAATCTTCAGTACATTTGGTAATGAATAGAAAATATATGGCAATCTATCGTAACCTCTGTCATTTATACTTGAATAGTAAAGAAATAGAATCATTTATATCTGTGTCTATATTGTCCATTAGCTTCTAGTAGATAGACCATATGGTTCAAGAGAGAATAGCCTAATTAATGAAAAAAGCATCTAATCAACAATGGCATTATTTTCAATTAACTCTGCAACTCTTCCAACTAGTGACTTTTTTCACAACTGCCACCAGTTTGACTCCAGAACGAACATTGACAACAAATACATATAGACCATAGTTCATGATGAAACACAATGGTATTCACTAAGCTGAAGTTATTTCGGATAATGTTTACAGCATTGTCATTCTATTTTCATTTTATTCAATATATTTGACGTGATAAAGCCACATAGAGGGCCAGAGATTATTACAGACGCCTGTGATAATCTCAAGTACCCAAAAGGGCCACTAGATGTTTTGTGATAGATTACATCAAATACTTGGTAGTTTACTGGTACATTTTGAACGTTTTCAGGAATATACCCTCCCTTTGCAACCCTAATTAAAACACATTTTTGAAATGTTTGATAGCCACCATTTGTATATTTCGATATTGTTTGACGGATAAAGTCCTGTATTTCTAATGGAAAAGAGCAGTGAAAGCTTTTGTCGGTAACCCTAACCCATTTGCACTAATTTTATTTGTAGCATGAGCCTCTGGTCATGGTAATTCGTGTGCCTGCTTGGTTTCTGCATGTCTGGTCTCTTGATATGGACAATTCCACGGTAACGAGATTACGCTGAGACTCCTTTTAAAATGTATTCCAAACTAAAACCATTGATTTTGAAGTTGAACATACCATATAACTTAACAAGTAAAAAAATAAATAATCACATTTATTGTAAATGAAATACAGAAATGGCGCATTTATGTACTGTAAGTATTCAAACTCCTGAGTCAATACATGTTAATCACCTTTAGCAGCTATTACAGCTGTGAGTCTTTCTGGATAAGTCTCTAAGAGCTTTGCACACCTGGATTGTACAATATTTGCCGATTTCTATTATTTTCCAAATTCTTTAAGCTCTGTAAAATTTGTCATTGATAGACAACCATTTTCAAGTCTTGACATAGAATTTAAAGCAGGTTTATGTCAAAACTGTAACTCGGACACTCAGGAACATTCACTGTCTTCTTGGTAAGCAGCTCCAGTGTAGATTTGGCCTTGTGTTTTAGGTTATTGTCCTGCTGAAAGGTGAATTTATCTCCCAGTGTCTGGTGGAAAGCAGATTGAACCAGGTTTTCATCTAGGATTTTGCCTGTGCTTAGCTCAATTCTGTTTATTTTTTATCCTGGAAAAACTCCCCAGTCCTTAACAATTACAAGCATACCCATAACATGATGCAGACACCACTATACTTGAAAATATGAAGTGTGGTACTCAGTAATGACTGGAATTGCCCCAAACATAACACCTTTGTATTCAGGACAAAAAGTGAATTGCTTTGCCACATTTTTTGCAGTATTACTTTAGCGCCTTGTTGCAAACAGAATGCATGCTTTGGAATATTTGTTCTTCTGTACAGGCTTCCTTCTTTTCACTCTGTCAGTTAGGTTAATATTGTTGAGTAACTACAATGTTGTTGAACCATCCTCAGTTTTCTCCAATCACAGCCATCAAACTCTGTAACTGTTTTAAAGTCATCGTTGGTTACATGGTGGAATCCCTGAGCGATTTCCTTCCCCTCCGGCAACTGAGTTAGGAAGGACGGCTGTATATTTGCAGTGACTGGGTGTATTGATGCACCATCCAAAGTGTAATTAATAACTTCACCATACTCAAACTTATTTAAGCTTGACTCAAGACATTTCAACTTTTCATTTTTAATTAATTTGTAAACATTTCTAAAAACATAATTCCACTTTGACATTATGTGGTATTGTGTGTTGACCAGTGACAAAACAAATGTGGAAAAAGTCAAGGGGTGTGAATACATTTTCCAAAGGCACTATAACTGTTCCACCACTGGTCCGAGGTAGGCATTAGATTACGAGCGATTTTTCAAGTGCAACGTTAACAAAGACGGTTTTGGGAAATGGCTCAGAAATTTAAAGATGTTCTTACGAAGTTTCTAACGATGAACTTACCCTTAAGATGCTTTTGGGAAACCGGGCCCTGGTGAAGTTAATACAGTTCCTTTCAATTATGTATTGTATGTTAAAGGGATACTATGGGATTTTGACAATTAGGACCTTTGTCTATTTCCCCAGAGTCAGATAATCTCCTGGATACCATTTTTATGTATCTGTGTCCAGTATAAAGGAAGTTAGAGGTAGTTTCGTGAGCCAATGTTAACTAGCGTTAGTGCAATAACTAGAAGTCTATGAGTATCTGCTAGCATGCTAGTAGAAACTACCTCTAGGTTACTACCTCAAGAAACTACCTCTAGGTTATATATTGTATCGTCCCTTAAAGGGATACATTGGGATTTTAGCAATGAGGCCCTTTATCTACTTCCCCAGAGTCAAATTAACTCATGAATAGCCTTTTGATGTCTCTGTGTCTAGTATGAAAGAAGTAAAAAAAAAAATATATAAAAAAAAAATAGGAAAAGATAAGATGACTTTGAGAAGTGGTTTTCCTCAATTACCTCGACAAACCGGAGCCCCGCACATTGACTCTGTACCGGTACCCCCTGTATATAGCGTTGCTATTGTTATTTTACTGCTGCACTTTAATAAAAATAAAAAAAGTTTATTATCAATTTTTTTTTTTACTACTTGTTTTTTCTTAACTGCATTGTTGGTTAAGGGCTTGTTAGTAAGCATTTCACTGTAAGGTCTACTACACCTGTTGTATTCAGTGCATGTGACAAATACAATTTGATACAATTTGAAATGGTATCTTATTTTTTAGGGTCCCTGATCAATATTACATAACATAAGGGGGAGCTATTTATTTTCTAATGCAAACTCTGCAGTTATTTCCATAGTGTAATTTATTGACGGTCCCTCACGATCTCCAGATATAGTTTGACTGGATAGCCTAACTTTGCCACAACTAACGTCAGCTACCTTAGCCACAGCAAGATGACCGATCATCTCTCCCCAACGGCAGGAGGAGGGTCACAACATGCCATCACTGGTACATCACTCAGTTTAATTTAATTATGGTAGTACTCCTATCCGTGCACTTGCCCAGGGACAGCCAGCCATGCACTCCAAAAACCCAGATTAAAGTACTACAGGCTAGCAAATGGGTGACTCATTTACGAGCTACGATCTCCAAATGTTAATGTCAGCAGCTTTAAGTGTAGGCTTAACCCCTGCCCCTCTCTGGGCAATACTAGGCTGTGTAAATACAAAACATCTGATTTAACTTACTTTGACACAGAGTGACTCATTTTACTTTACTCTTATTGGGGATAAATGATTGTTTGAACTTTCTCCCTTTTACATTTACAGTAGACTACATAGTCTTTCCTCAAACAAACTTTTTTTTTTCTAGCTCCTCTCATACCTATAGGCCTACTGCATTGTTCCTGAGCCAAAATGTGCATTAAGAACTCAGGCTGCCTCATGTGGCCAAGTGCACTAAAAAAAACATTGGAAGTATCAGTTGAGGCTTACAATTAATTTATCTTCCCTGTTGCAATGAATCTCAGCAATTGCCATACTTAAAGGGGAAGTTCCGTATTTTACAACACGTATTGTTAGACGGTCCCTCACGCTGAAAGTAGTCTTTGGGCCCAGATTAACTGTAATCCATGGCTCGGTTTTCTTTAAACAGCCCGTAGAAACTTCAGCTAACTTTAGCCACCACTAGCTAAAAATCAATGGGAGTAGTAAAGGCATGCGGCATGGCCAAATCAACTCAATCATTTAGCTTGATGTTACTTAAAGGCAACAAAATAAATTGACAGCTACCACATGACCCTACCACCCCCATAGAGGTTTAGGTAGCAGTGGCTCTTACCTTATAGTAACAATAACACTTGACAGACACATGTGCACGCACACACACACACATTCACACACCCAGTGGTTCTGTTCTTTCTCTGTGTGACCAGCAGAGGGTATTTTTAGCAGAGCAGCAATACACAAGAGAGCCCAAGTGATGCTTGTTTGTAGTGGCTGAGCATTACAGCCAAATCGAAACATTTAATTTGCAACGTTATGGTTCAGGTGTTACTTCTGGGTCCAGGTATTTTAATAGTCTTTGTTTTTAATGACCTATATAATATTTCAAATACTTTTTGTATACTTTCTAGCATTCAAAATAATAGAAAGCTATCTTTAATTCCCCAAAACCTGTCAACTACAACTCGCCAATTTGCTTGCCCGTAGTACTTTAAAGATTTGCAGTATAAAGGTCTTGCATTATGTTTTATCATTAATAAACAGTTCCATATGAACAAAATCATGTATGATGTCTAACTATTTGTCAATTTAAGTGTTTTTTGTTGCAAAGCCAAGAGGCTCAAATGCCAACGCAATTCAAGAATAACCCAGCTGTGTGTTGTTGCAGTGTTTCCATATAATCAATCACTTTACATGAATTATGATATGAGGCCTTGCCATTGTCATAAATTACAGAGGGGATCTGACAATCCACCTGGATAATAATAAATCATTGTAAATGAACAATTCAATCAGAGAAACCAGCACAGCTATGCCCCCTCCCCCAAGAAAACTTGTCAAGGACTGCTTCAGTGTTCCCTTTTCCCACTCTATCCACCAAGCAGGGGAGAACTATACTTTTCTGGTTGCAAACTGGTTTTCTGTTGATAAAGACATAAGATTACAACCAAGCAAAGATGTCTTTTTCCCTAATGTCTTGGAAATATTTCATGTTTTGGTTATTAACTGGTCAAATTTACAACCAGTAAGAAATGTCTTCTGGTCGCCTCCTGAACTAAAATATAAATGCAACATGCAACAATTTCAAAGATTTTACTGAGTTACAGTTCATATAAGGAAATCATGCAATTGAAATAAATAAAATGGGGCCCTAATCTATGGCTTTAACATGACTGGGAATACAGATATGCATCTGTTGGTCACAGATACCTATAAAAAAAGTAGGGGTGTGACCACCATTTGCCTCATGCTGCGTGACACATCTCCTTCGCATAGAGTTGAGCAGGCTGTTGATTGTGTCCCACACCTCTTCAATGGCTGTGCGAAATTGCTGGATATTGGCAGGAACTGGAACATGCTATCGTACACATCGATCCAGAGCATCCCAAACATGCTCAATGGGTGACATGTCTGGTGAGTATGCAGGCCATGGAAGAAATGGTACATTTTCAGCTTGCAGGAATTGTGAACAGATCCTTGCAACATGAAGCTGTGCATAATCATGCTGAAACATGAGGTGATGGCGGCGGATGAATGGCACGACGATGGGGCTCAGGATCTCGTCACGGTATCTAATGTGCATTCAAATTTCCTTTGATAAAATGCAATTGGGTTCGTTGTCCGTAGCTTATCCCTGCCCATACATAACCCCACCGCCACCATGGGGCACTCTGTTCACAACGTTGACGTCAGTAAACCACTTGCTCATATTACGCCATACACGCTGCCTGCTATCTGCCCGGTACAGTTGAAACCGGGATTCATCCTTGAAGACCACACTTCTCCATGCCAGTGTTCAGTGGGCAAATGCTCACCTTCGATGAAGTCGGTTACGACGCCGAACTGCAGTCAGGTCAAGACCCTGGTGAGCTTGATGAGCATGCAGATGAGCTTCCCTTAGACCGTTTCTGACAATTTGTGCAGAACTTCTTTGGTTGTGTAAACCAACAATTTCATCAACTGTCCAGGTGGCTCGTCTGAGAACATCCCACAGGTTAAGAAGCCGGATGTGGAGGTCCTGGGCTGGTGTGGTTACACATAGTCTGCGGTTGTGAGGCCGGTTGGACATATTGCCAAATCATCTAAAATGACGTTGGAGGCGGCTTATGGTAGAGAAAGTAACATTTAAATTATCCGGCAACAGCTGTGGTGGACATTCCTGCAGTCAGCATGCAATTGCACTCTCCCTCAACTTGAGACATTAGTGGCATTGTGTTGTGTGAAAAACTACACGTTTTATAGTGGCCTTTTATTGTCCCCAACACAAGGTGCACTTGTATAATGATGATCATGCTGTTTAATCAGCTTCTTGATATGCAACACCTGTCAGGTGGATGGATTATCATGGCAAAGTAGAAATGCTCACTAACAGGGACGTAAGCTAATTAGATGACATTTTTGAGAAATAAGCTTCTTGTGCGTATGAAACATTTCTGGGAAATTTTATTTCAGCTCCTGAAACATGGGACCAACACGTTACATGTTGCAGTCAGATAGGTATTTACAGTAGGCAGAACATTTCCACACAGACGGGCATGTGAAGTGGCAAGAAAAAGTATGTGAACCCTTTGGAATTACCTGGATTTCTGCATAAATTGGTTTTCAAATTTGATCTGATCTTCATCTAAGTCACAACAATAGGCAAACATAGTGTGCTTCAACTAATAACACACAAATTATTGTATTTTTCTTGTCTATATTGAATACATAATTTAAACATTCACAGTGTAGGTTGGAAAAAGTACAGTTGAAATCGGAAGTTTACATACACCTTAGCCAAATACATTTAAACTCACTTTTTCACAATTCCTGACATTTAATCCAAGTTAACATTCCCTGTCTTAGGTCAATTAGGATCACCACTTTATTTTAAGAATGTAAAATATCCAAATAATAGTAGAGTGATTTATTTCAGCTTTTGTTTCATCACATTCCCAGTGGGTCAAACGTTTCGGGTAGCTTTCCACAAGCTTCCCACAATAAGTTGGGTGAATTTTGGCCCATTCCTCCTGACAGAGCTGGTGTCACTGAGTCAGGTTTGTAGGCCTCCTTGCTCTCACACGCTTTTTCAGTTCTAGGATTGAGGTCAGGGCTTTGTGATGGCCACTCCAATACCTTGACTTTGTTGTCCTTAAGCCAGTTTGCCACAACTTTGGAAGTATGCTTGGGGTCATTGTCCATTTGGAAGACCCATTTGTGAACAAGCTTTAGCTTCCTGACTGATGTCTTGAGATGTTGCTTCAATATATCCACATAATTGTCCTGCCTCATGATGCCATCTATTTTGTGAAGTGCGCCAGCCTCTCCTGCAGCAAAGCACCCCCACAACATGATGCTACCACCCCCATACTTCGCGGTTGGGATGGTGTTCTTCGGCTTGCAAGCATCCCCCTTTTTTCCTCCAAACATAACAATGGTCATTATGGCCAAACAGTTCTATTTTTGTTTCATCAGACCAGAGGACATTTCTCCAAAAAGTATGATCTTTGTCCCCATGTGCAGTTGCAAACCATAGTTTGGCTTTTTTATGGCGGTTTTGGAGCAGTGGCTTCTTCCTTGCTGAGCGGCCTTTCAGGTAAATGTCGATTATAGGACTCGTTTTACTGTGGATATAGATACTTTTGTACCTGTTTCCTCCAGCATCTTCACAAGGTCCTTTGCTTTTGTTCTGGGATTGATTTGCAGTTTTCGCACCAAAGTACGTTCATCTCTAGGAGACAGAACGCGTCTCCTTCCTGAGCGGTATGACGGCTGCGTGGTCCCATGGTGTTTATACTTGTGTACTATTGTTTGTACAGATGAACGTGGTACCTTCAGGCGTTTGGAAATTGCTCCCAAGGATGAACCAGGCTTGTGGCGGTCCACATTTTTTTTCTGAGGTCTTGGCTGATTTCTTTTGATTTCCCCTTGATGTCAAGCAAAGAAGCACTGAGTTTGAAGGTAGGCCTTAATACATCCACAGGTACACCTCCAATTGACTCAAATGATGTCAATTAGCTTATCAGAAGCTTCTAAAGCTATGACATAATTTTCTGGAATTTTCTAAGCTGTTTAAAGGCACAGTCAACTTAGTGTATGTAAACTTCTGACCCACTGGAATTGTGATACAGTGAAATAATCTGTCTGTAATCAATTGTGGTAAAAATTACTTGTGTCATGCACAAAGTATATGTCCTAACCGACTTGCCAACCGACTTGCCAAAACTATAGTTTGTTAACTTCTCTAGGATAGGGGGCAGCATTTTCACTTTGGATGAATAGCGTGTCCAGAGTGAACTGCCTCCTACTCTGTCCCAGATGCTAATATATGCATATTATTGGATATATATGGATATAAAACACTCTGAAGTTTCTAAAACGGTTTGAATGATGTCTGTGAGTATAACAGAACTCATATGGCAGGCAAAAACCTGAGAAAAAATCCAAACAGGAAGTGAGAATTCTGAGGCTGGTCGATTTTCAACTCATCGCATATTGAAATCCCAGTGGGTTATGGATCTGTTTGCACTTCATACGCCTTCCACTTGATGTCAACAGTCTGTAGAACGTTGAATGAAGCTTCTACTGTGATGTGGGGCCGGATGGGAGCTCTTTGAATCAGTGGTCTGGCAGAGAGCCAGTTCCTGGTCATGCGCATTCCACATGATATCGACTTGCGTTCCATTACTTCTATAGACACAAAGGAATTCTCCGGTTGGAACGTTATTGAATATTTATGATAACAACATCCTAAAGATTGATTCTCTACTTAGTTTGACACGTTTATTCGATCTGTAATATAACTTTTTTAAGTTTTCGTCCGACGTTCGCCTGGATCTGCGCGAGCGTTTGGATATGTGTACTATACGCGCTACTTGGACATAAATAATGGACATTATCGAACAAAACAACAATTTATTGTGGAACTAGGATTCCTGGGAGTGCATTCTGATGAAGATCATCAAAGGTAACGGAATATTTATGATGTAATTTCGTATTTCTGTTGACTCCAACATGGCGGAGAAATGTTGTTTCTATCTGAGCGCCGTCTCAGATTATTGCATGGTTTGCTTTTTCCGTAAAGTTTAAAAAAAATCTGACACAGCGGTTGCATTAAGAACAAGTGTATCTTTAATTCTATGTAAAACATGTATCTTTCATCAAAGTTTATGATGAGTATTTCTGTTATTTGATGTGGCTCTCTGCAATTTCTCCGGATATTTTGGAGGCATTTCTGAACATGGCGCCAATGTAAACTGAGATTTTTGGATATAAATATAAACATTATCGAACAAAACATACATGTATTGTGTAACATGATGTCCTATGAGTGTCATCTGATGAAGATCATCAAAGGTTAGTGATTAATTTTATCTCTATTTCTGCTTTTTGTTACTCCTCTCTTTGGCTGGAAAAATGGTTGTGTTTTTCTGTGGCTATGTACTGACCTAACATAATCGTTTGGTGTGCTTTCGCCGTAAATCCTTTTTGAAATCAGACACGTTGGCTGGATTCACAACAAGTGTAGCTTTAATTTGGTGTCTTTCATGTGTGATTTCATGAAAGTTAGATTTTTATAGTAATTTATTTGAATTTGGCGCTCTGCATTTTTACTGGCTTTTGGCCAAGTGGGACGTTAGCGTCCCAAATATCCCAGAGAAGTTAACAAGAAATGTGTGGAGTGGTTGAAAAACGAGTTTTAATGACTCCAACCTAAGTGTATGCAAATTCCGACTTCAACTGTATGTGAACCCCTAGGCTAATGACTTCTCCAAAAGCTAATTGGAGTCAGGAGTCAGCTAACCTGGAATCCAATCAACGAGATGAGATTGGATATGTTGGTTAGAGCTGCCATGCACTATAAAAACATTCACAAAATTTGATTTGCTATTCACACGAAGCATTGGCTGATGTGAACCATGCCTCGAACAAAAGAGATCTCAGAAGACCCAAGATTAAGAATTGTAGACTAGCATAAAGCTGGAAAGGGTTACAAAAGTATCTCTAAAAGCCTTGATGTTCATCAGTCCACGGTAAGACAAATTGTCTATAAATGGAGAAAGTTCAGCACTGTTGTTACGCTCCGTAGGAGTGGCCGTCCTGCAAAGATGACTGCAAGTGTACAGCGCAGAATGCTCTATGAGGTTAAGAAGAATCCTAGAGTGTCAGCTAAAGACTTACAGAAATCTCTGGAACATGCTAACATCTCTAAAGAGTCTACGATATGTAAAACACAAAATAATAATGGTGTTCATGGGAGTACATCACGGAAGAAGCCACTGCGGTCCAAAAAAAACATTGCTGCACTTCTGAAGTTTGCAAAAGTGCACCTGGATGTTCCACAGCGCTACTGGTAAGATAGTCTGTTGACAGAAGTAACTAAAGTTGAGTTGTTTGGAAGGAACACAACACTATGTGTGGAGAAAAAAAGGCATAGCACACCAACATTAAATCCTCCTCCCAACTGTAAAGTATGGTGGAGGCAGCATCATGGTTTGGGGCTGCCTCAAGGCCTGGACAGCTTGCTATCATCGACGGAAAAATGAATTTCCATGTTTATCAAGACATTTTGCAGGAAAATGTTAGGCGATCTGTCCACCAATTGAAGCTCAACAGTCGTTGGGTGATGCAACAGGACAATGACCCAAAACACAGAAGTAAATCAACAGCAGAATGGCTTCAACAGAAGAAAATACGCCTTCTGGAGTACCCCAGTCAGAGTCCTGACCTCAACCCGATTGAGATGCTGTTGCATGACCTCGAGAGAAGTTCACACCAGACATCCCAAAAATATTGCAGTTTAAACAGTTTTGAAAAGAGGAATGGTCCAAAATTCCTTCTGACCGTTGTGCAGGTCTGATCCGCAACAGCAGAAAACATTTGGTTGAGGTCATTGCTGCCAAAGGAGGGTCAACCAGTTATTACATCCAAGTGTTCACATACTTTAACCACCCTGCGCTGTAAATGTTTATACGGTGTGTTCAACAAAGACATGAAGACGTATAATTGTTTGTGTCTTATTAGTTTAAGCAGACTGTGTTTGTCTATTGTTGTGTCCTAGATGAGGATCAGATCAAATTTTATGACCAATTTATGCAGAAATCCAGCTATTTCCAAAGGGTTCACATACTTTTTCTTGCCACTGTAGGTTAGGGTTACGGTTAGGGGAAGGGTTAGCTAACATGCTAAGTAGTTGCTAATTAGCTATAATGCTAAAGTTTTCCGTGATGAGATTCGAACATGCAACCAACATATCATGCTAGGGCCTCCCGAGTGGCGCAGCGGTTTATGAGGTGAGGTGTCACTACAGATCCGGGTTCGATCCTGGGCTGTGTTGCAGCCGGACGTGACCAGGAGGCGGCGCACAATTGGCCCAGCATCGTTACTGGTTAAGGTAGGGTTTGGCCGGTTGGGATGTCCTTGTCCCATCGTGCTCTAGCTACTCCTGTGGCGGGCCGGGTGCATGCACGCTGACACGGTTGCTAGTTGACCTCCGACACATTGGTGCGACTGGCTTCCAGGTTAAGCAAGCAGTGTGTCAAGAATCAGTGCAGCTTGGCACGGTCATGTTTCGGAGGACGCATGGCTCTCAACCTTTGCCTCTCCTGAGTCCGTATGGGAGTTGCAGCAATGGGACAAGACTATAATACCAATTTAGATATCACGAAAAAGGGATGAAAAGTTTTCAAAAAATTTAACATCATGCTCATTTCAATGTCCTGGATTTACATTTACTATGTTATGTCTAGTTTATGAGACCAGTCTGACCAAGCAGGCAGACCAGGCAGTGCAGGGGGGAGCCCAGGCAGACCAGGCAGTGCAGGGGGGAGCCCAGCCAGTCTTTAAACAGGCTTAACTGGCAGTCAGGCCTTTAGCATCTGAAGGCGATGCTGAAAGGATCTAAGCAGGAGGGGGAGTGTGTGTGTGTGTGTGTGTGTGTTTGTCTGCGTGTGTGGGAGAGAGTGAAAGAGTAAGGGGGGGGGGAAGAGAGCCGAGCACTGTGAGAATTTGTGCCATGTTAGCATCCACCCAGCAACTCCGTCAATACTGCGTACAGCTTGGAAACTGGCAGAGGTCCCTGGTGCTGCATTCGCAGGCTCCGTCAGTGAGAGAGAGCAGCTTCCACGACCCCCCCCCCCCCGATCACTGTGCTGCTCGAGAGGTTTCTCTCAGTGATAGCACATCCACTAGAGCACCGGCCGTTACTGCTGCATAGGAGGAAGTGGGGACAGGAGGAGAGCTGAACGGGAGATACGGAGTGGGAATACTCTAGAAGAGCGAGCCAATCCCGGAGGAGGGACAGTATTCTCGGAGGACTGGTTTGATAGTATGCTACCGTGCTCCACAGGGAAGGCTGAACATTGGGACGTTTGACAGACAGGCACTCGACAGTGCACCTGCTCCACACTGGATTGTTGGGTAAAATTATTTTCCTCATTTACAGTCAGCAAGGGCTGATTTTATGATTGTGCTTGTTACTGCTGATATATCTTAGTGTGGTGCTTAGTATATCAAATGGACTATACTACATTCAGTGTTCTGCATGTGGTACAGCACTATGTCCATTCAGCATTATAGAGCCAAGGAAGTACCTTGTTTCTGGGCCAGTTCCACATATTTCTGCAGTCCTGCTTAAAGAAGTGGAGAAATGTGGTGCAGTGATATATCAAATACTCTGACACACAGTACACCAATAAACACAAGGCACTTCACAAATATGTACACTTATACAGTGACAAGTGTGTGTTTATGTTAGGGAAATTACAGTAATATTGCCTCAATTAGGAAGTCTTTCATTGAGGGATATTCTGCCCTCAACACAATGAAAGGTCCACTGAGGGAGATAATAATTGTTTAGTTTCATTTTGATATAGTGTGTGTGTGTGTGTGTGTGTGTGTGTGTGTGTGAGTGAGTGTGTGCAATTCATGTGTACCTAGGTGCTGAACGTGTGAAATGCCTGAGAAATTGGTTATTTCAATCGTTGTTTCTGACCATGGAAACTGGTCCTCTGCAGGAATGGACACCCCTCTGTAAAATTCTATTCTGGTTTTCCATGACATCACAACTCCTTTGGCCTAATTTGGAGGCAAATGCTGAAAGTAGCACAAATGCCCTGACACTACATCTCTGTAGTGCCGCTGCCAGCTACTCAGCGTTACATATTTCTTTAATTCTTCATTATTTTTTGTTTATCTGTCAACTTCAAAATCAGACTCAATGTTTCTGTGCATGTTTTTCTCCAGATAGTGGTCTTTTTTAATTGAAGTAAATTCAGTTCAGTTTCAAGTTTGGTGTGAAGTTACATGGTTAAACACAACTAATTGTAAGTAGATAGAACTTCTCTGGTACCACGTGGTATTCCTGCCTTATCCCACCAAGTGTACCAATGGTTACCCTCTGATTTCCACAACGAGTTCAACAACCTGACCTCTGCAGCCTGATCATGGAAAAAAACACATTTCAGAGATCATATGTTACATTCTAGACTTAACAACTTTCAGCATCTATTGAATGGCAACTTAACTGTCTATTAGGCGTAGTATCTACATGGAACCTTGTTCATCTTGGACATATGCATTATCACATGAATTAACTGTGATGGAGTAAACGTTACTGTACAATTATGAACCTTCTGTTTCCATGGAACTGCCATGACCGAAGACACATTTTACAGTGGTGAAACAACATAAAAAGCAGCGTTCGATTTTGACCTTAAATAACTATCGTTTTTGGACAACAAACTTAAACAAGCATGCCAGCATATGCAAGACAAAGGGTTAATGCACTTAGTCACAAATGTAGGATTGTTTCCCATGCTTCTAGGGCCTCTCATTGGGGAATCTGATTAGCTCCAATGCAATGTTTTATAATACATCCAGTGTAAAACTGGTAGCCTCTGGAAATAAACAAAGTCACTCAAGCTTCTTTCCATCCTTTAACCTAGAGTCGATGTCCACGCCCCCACGGAAATCTAATTTGCATAATACACAAATCCCCATTTAAAAAACGGGTCAATTTAAACTAGAGATAGTCACACTAAGTGCAAACCACATGGGATGGTGTATCGCTGCAGAATGCTGTGGTAGCAATGCTGGTTAAGTGTGCCTTGAATTCTAAATGAATCACAGACAGTGTCACCAGCAAAGCACCATCACACCACCTCCTCCATGCTTCACGGTGGGAAGCACACATGCGGAGATCATCAGTTGACCTACTCTGAATCTCAAAGACACGGCTGTTGGAACCAAAAATCTCAAATTTGGACTCATCAGACCAAAGGATAGATTTCCACCGGTCTAACGTCCATTGCTTGTGTTTCTTTGCCCAAGCAAGTCTCTTCTTTTTGGTGTCCTTTAGTAGTGGTATCTTTGTAGCAATTCGACCATGAAAGCCTGATTCACGCAGTCTCCTCTGAACAGTTGATGTTGAGACGTGTCTGTTACTTGAACTCTGTGAAGCTTTTATTTGGGCTGCAATTTCTGAGGCTGGTAAGTCTAATGAACTTATCCTCTGCAGCAGAGGTAACTCTGCAGGTTTTATAATATATCAAGAATGTTACAAATTAGAACTTCACAGGCTTGATTAGGCTCAGGACAAACAAGGTAAATAGCTGTTAAATGCCCTTATCAGCCATGGATGAAAGCGAGAGGCCTAATCTTTAACCAAGGCCTGATTTACCTGTGGAACAGGTGTTAGATGAATTAAATATGAATATAATAACCAATTGATATGTTAAATAACCAGTCACCCGCGCTTGGGGGACAATTGATCCTGTTCGTTCATCTACAGCATCGAGAAACCACATACTTACAGAAGGAAAACATACCGTCGCTGTCTGATGAAAACCATCTCCAAAACTTCATATTTTCTGGAAATGGAAAATTTGTACATTTTCCTATCACTCCCCTTAATGTATTCTGAAGATATTATGACTCTAGGTAGGACCAAGAACATTTATTCAAAATAGCTTCAGAAGTTTCCTAATTGCATGTTCGTACATACAATTAGGAAACTTCTGAAGCTATTTTGAATAAATGTTCTTGGTCCTACCTAGAGTCATAATATCTTCAGAATACATTAAGGGGAGTGACTGCATTCAATAAATGTAATAAAATGTATTTATTTTATTTTACAAGGTTAGACAGCGATGATACACTCTTGCATAGCATTACTGGTGAAGATCTGACCGCATTGAACTGAGGACTTTTAAAGGCCCAATGCAGCAGTTTTTTTTAATCTACATTTGCATTTGACATTTTAGTCATTTATCAGTTTTCGGAAGATGGGTAGGGACCATTGGGATGCCAGGACAGAGAAAAGCTTTGACTGGCCTGAGCAGTAGCTGACGTGCTGTAGGGGTGGGACAGCCAAGAGACCAGGCGTGGCAGAACGGAGTGCTCAGAGTTGGGATGTAGGGTTTGAGCATAGCCTGAAGGTGGGGAGAGGCAGTTCCCCTTGCTGCTCTGTAGGCAAGCACCATGGTCTTGTAGTGTATGTGTGCTTTGACTGGAAGCCAGTGGAGTGTACGGAGGAGCGGGGTGACGTGGGAGATCTTGGGAAGGTTGAACAGCAGACGGGCTGCGGAGTTTTGGATAAGTTGCAGGGGTTTGATGGCACAAGCAGGGAGCCCAGCCAACAGAGAGTTGCAGTAGGCCAGAAGGAATATGAGGAGTGCCTGGATTAGGATTTACGCTGCTTCCTGTGTGAGGAAAGGTCATACTCTATAGAAGTTGTAGAGCTTGAACCTGCAGGAGCGAGTCATTTTTTAAATGTTTGCAGAGAACAACAGGGTACTGTCCAGGGTCTTTCCTAGGTTCTTTGCACTCTGGGGGGGGGGGGCTCTGGAGTAGTCGACCGTGATGAGAGGAAGAGCAGCGCCATCTTGTCAAGATGAGCTTGAGGTGGTGGGCCGACATCCAAGCAGAGATGTGTGTCGCCACCTGGGTGTCAGAGGGGAATGATAAAGTTGAGTGTCATCTGCATAGCAATGATAAGAGAGACCATGAGAGGATGTGACTTGGTGTATAGAGGAAAGGGCCTAGAACCGAGCCCTGGGGGATACCAGTAATGAGAGCACATGGTGCAGACACAGATCCTCTCCACGCCACCTG
Source organism: Salvelinus namaycush (assembly GCF_016432855.1). Taxonomy (NCBI): domain Eukaryota; kingdom Metazoa; phylum Chordata; class Actinopteri; order Salmoniformes; family Salmonidae; genus Salvelinus; species Salvelinus namaycush. The sequence continues at coordinate 10,688,611 of NC_052324.1, read as the reverse complement.
GTAGGATCGAACTGCCAGGTAGGATGCAATCCAGGAGTGTGCAGAGCTTGAGATGCCCAGCCCTGAGAGGGTGGAGAGGAGGATCTGATGGTTCACGTTGTCTAAGGCAGCAGATAGATCTTGGAGGCTGAGAATAGTTGAGAGAGTCAGCTTTGGCAGAGCGGAGAGCCTCTGTGACACAGAGGAGAGCAATCTCGGTTGAGTGACCCGTCTTGAAGCCTGACTGGTTAGGCTCAAGAAGATCGTTCTCAGAGTGATAATGAGAGAGACAGCATGCTCAAGTGTTTTGTAAAAGAAAGAAAAGAAAACAAAGAAGGGATAGCGATCTGTTGTTATTTTTGACATTGGAGGGTTTGAGTTTTTGTTTCTTGAGGAAGGGAGTGATTTTGGCCATCTTGAAGTCAGGGGGGATGCAGCCAGTGGTCAGTTGATGATGGAAGGTCTCCAGAGATAGTCTGAAGAGGGGATGGGGTCGAGTGGGCAGGTTGTCGGGCGGCTGGAAATCACTAGTCGCAGGATTTCATCTGGAGAGCGAGGGGTTGAGACTCCTGTGATGAGACGCATGTGGCAGGGACTCCAGACTATTTCGGAGATAAAGGGAAAGCCAGACACAACGCGGATACCGACATCTCACTCCCGGACAAGCTAAACAAGTCCTTTGCCCGCTTCGAGGAAAAAAAAAACACTGAGCCGCCGACGTGGGCACCTGCCTCTCACAAGGACTGTGTGCTCCCAATCGGCGTGGCTGACGTGAGTCAGTAGCGCTGACTTCTGTCATCATGAAGTGCTTTGAGAGGCTAGTTAAGACCCACTACACTTTGCATATCGCCCCAACAGATCCACGGATGCCTCATTGCCATTGCACTGCACACTGCCCTATTTCAACTGGACAAGAGGAATACCTATGTGAGAATGCTGTTCATCGACTACAGCTCAGCCTTCAACAAGAACATTGCCCTCCAAGCTCATCACTAAGCTCAGGGCCCTCGGTCTGTACTCCTCCCTGTGCAACTGGGTCCAAGACTTCCTGACAGCCGACCCCAGGTGGTGAAGGTAGGCAACAACACTTCCGCCACGCTGATCCTCAACATGGGGATCCCACATGGGTGTGTGTTAAGCCCCCTCTTGTACTCCCTGTTAAACCATGACTGCGTGGCTATGCACATCTCCAACTCAATCATCAAGTTTGCTGACAACACATCAGTGGTAGGCCTGACTACCAACAACAACGAGACAGCCTACAGGGAGGAGGTGAGAGCCCTGGTGGAGTGGTGCCAGGAAAATAACCTCTCCCTCAATGTCAACAAAATGAAGGAGATGATCGTGGACTACAGGAAACAGCAGAGAGAGCACAACCCGACCCACATCGACGGGTCTCAGTGTAGAGAGTCAAAAGCAGTTCCTCAACGTGCAAATCACTGAGGAACTGAAATGGTCCCTCCACACCGACACTGTGATGGAGGATAAAGAAGAAATTCAGCTGTGTCCCTAAGACCCGTAGCTTCTATCTCCAGGGCATCAAACTGTTTAGGCTGGGTTACTGTACAGCACTTTGTGACATCAGCTGATGTAAGAAGGGCTTTATAAATACATTTGATTGATTGATTGAACAGTCATCACTACTAGTTGGCTTACCGCCCAGTACTCTACTCTGCACCTGGTACAGTCTTGGCCAAAAGTTTTGAGAATGACACAAATATTAATTCTCACAAAATCTTCTGCCTCAGTTTGTATGATGGCAATTTGCATATACTCCAAAATGTTATGGAGAGTGTATATATAAGTACAGGCTTCCCTCCATCAGTGCTCAGACTGTCTGCAATAGGCTGAGAGAGGCTGGACTGAGGGATTGTAGGCCTGTTGTAAGGCAGGTCCTCACCAGACATCACCGGCAACAACGTCGCCTATGGGCACAAACCCACCATTGCTGGACCAGACAGGACTGGCGAAAAGTGCTCTTCACTGACGAGTTGTGGTTTTGTCTCACCAGGGGTGATGGTCGGATTCGTATTTATTGTTGAAGGAATGAGCGTTACACCAAGGCCTGTACTCTGGAGCAGGATCGATTTGGAGGTGGACTGACTGACTGTTACTTTTGATTTTGACCCCCCCCCTTTGTTCAGGGATCCATTATTCCATTTCTGTTAGTTACATGTCTGTGGAACCTGTTCAGTTTGTATGTTGTTGAATCTTTTTATGTTTATACAAATATTTACACATGTTAAGTTTGCTGAAAATAAACGCAGTTGACAGTGAGAGGAGGTTTCTTTTTTTGCTGAGTTTATGTACAGTGCCTTAAGTATTCCCACCCCTTGAATTTTTCCACATTTTGTTGTTACAGACTGACTTTAGATGAAATTGAGTTTTGTAACTGGCCTACACAAAGTGGAATTATGTTTTTTGAATTTCTTACAAATTAATAAAAAAAGAAAAACTGAAATCTCTTGAATCAGTAAGTATTCAACCCCTTTGTTATGGCAAGCCTAAATAAGTTCAGGTGTAAGAATTTGGTTAACAAGTCACATAAGTTGCATGGACAATAATAGTGTTTAACATGATTTTTGAATGACTACCTCTTCTCTGTACCCCACACATACAATTATTTGTAAGGTCCCTCAGTCAAGCAGTGAATTTCAAACACAGATTCAACCACAAAGACCAGGGAGGTTTTCCAATGCCTCGCAAAGAAGGGCACCTATTGGTAGATGGGTGTAAACAGACATTGAATATCCCTTTGAGTATGGTGACATTATTAATTACAGTTTGGATGGTGCATCAATACACTGTCACTACAAATATACAGGATTCCTTAACTCAGTTGCCGGAGAGGAAGGAAACCGCTCAGGGATGTCACCATGAAAATATGGAAGCCTGTACAGAATAAAAAATATTCCAAAACATGCATCCTGTTTGTAACAAGGTACTAAAGTAATACTGCAAAAACAGTGGCAAAGCAATTAACTTTTTGTCCTGAATACAAATGTTTGGGGCAAATCCAATACAGCACAATAGAGCTAAGCACAGGCAAAATCCTAGAGGAAAACCTGGTTCAGTCTGCTTTCCACCAGACACTGGGAGATGAATTCACCTTCCAGCAGGACAATAACCTGAAATATAAGGCCAAATCTACACTGGAGGTGCTTACCAAGAAGACGGTGAATGTGGCTGAGTTACATTTTTGTCTTAAATCTACTTGAAAATCTATGATAAGACTTAAATGGGTGTGAATGCTTATGTAAATGTATATATTTCCGTGTTTAATTTTCAATACATTTGCAAACATTTCTAAAAACCTGTTTTCACTTTAATTATGGGATATTTTGTATAGATGGGCGAGGGGGAATTTTTTTAATTCAGGCTGTAACAACAATGTGGAATAAGTCAAGGGGTATAAATACTTTCTGAAGGCACTGTATTCTCGACATAGCTCATCCTACTGAACTACTGCTGTACATATATGTTCCTACTTATATATTGTCCATACTGTCTATACATATTTATATTCTGAACTCTGACATTGCTCGTTCTGATATTGTTTGTTCAGAATTGTTTTTAATTTGGGGGGTGGGGTGGGATTATTTGGGTATTGGTATTCTACTGTTAGACACTTACTGCACTGCTGGAGCTAGAAACATAAGCTTTTCGCTGCACCTGCTTTAACATCTGCTAATCTGTGTACGCAACAAATACAATTTTAGGGTCGTTTTGTGTAAGTGGGACCAGTGGACTCCATAGGCTGAGTAAATGAGGAGCTCATGTCATCATTCTTTTTTTTCCAAAGAGAGGGAGGAGGGGAGGAAAATACTTTCCCAGGGTTGGAGACAGAGGCTTGGAATTTAGAGTGATAGATAGCAGCTTTAGCAGCAGATGTAGAGAAGAAGGAATGGAAGGATAGGTCCTCCGGAAGTTTAGATTTCCTCCATTTTCGCTCAGCTTTCCACTGTCCTGTTCTATGAGCACACAGTGAATCTCAATGTTAAATCATTTCAGGGTAACAATTAAGTACCTTACTGTAATAGTTTTCCTTTTAAAATTGTCAAAAATTAACAGAAATAGCTTTTTTTTAGCAAAAAAACGATTTCTCAAGCAATAATTTTGCTAGGACTGTCTGGAGGTGGTCTGAGTGAAGGGCCCAATTGGACGGCTATGTAACCTGAAAACTAGCTGTTATTAGCAGAGAGGTTTGGAACTCTCTTTGTTATTGGTCTGTTGACGTATTTCCGCCTGGTGATGTCAGCAGGCAAGCCAAAACTCCACCCATGCAAAACCTGCTGATTAGACGATCCTGTTTCAATTGTAACTTCAACCAGCTGGAAATAACACTAATATATATTTTTTTCTTCCAACTTTTACAGTGTTATTTTCATCAGCTGTTGTACAATATGATACAAAGCACAGGGAAAACTGAATTTTGACTGCACTGGGCCTTTAAGGTGAAAATGGCACCCTACTGTATGGTTGCTTGAGGAACCAAAATCATTTCTGATACAGATTTACTGAAGCTACTGTACATGTGACTCTTGATGTCACTGAATGCCCAAGGCAGTTCAGTTCAGGTATAGTCTGTGTGGAGTTTGTCTCTTTAGGGAAAAGGGTTACTTACTACCTGGCCTGCTGTATCTGTTTGTGTGTGGGCTTCATCATGACCTGGATGGGTCAACATTCTCCTGGCAGTATAAGGTGGAGATGCAGGTGTGGAAAGTTGTTATATCTGGGAATCACATTTTTTCCCCTTATTTTACCTGGTGTGTGATACCAACCCCTCAGGTGTGCCACATCGGTGATCAAGTAAGGTGCTATTGGCTGTGGTGCAGCTAAATGTTCATGCAGTTGGAGTCCTTAACTGGAGTCTGTTTAGATATGAAGTATGTTTACCTGGGCTGCTCAAAAAAAGTAAAGTCCCTTTTCTGAGAAATGGAGGTGGCCATCGATTTGAATTTGGTCCTCTGTGTTTAACATTCTTGTCGATAAAAAAAAAAATATATATATTTTGTTTCACACATCCATACTTGGGGTGGTGATGGATGGATGGGGGGGGGGGGGGGGGCTAGTGCCTAAGGTTTGAGCCATAATGGCTTATTCCCAGCTTCATTCCAGTGAAAAATATTACATTTGTGGGGAGAAGTGAGTGAAACTGACAGCTTGTTTGCAGGAAGGATCATTAGCACTGCTTGGGGACAGGCCCAATGGTGAGTGACTGGGATCTGCGTCATGTTGTGAGAACCAAATCTGCTTAACCTACTTTGGGTTAGCACAAAATATCTCGGGCTTGCTTGAACCTCACAATAGCAGCCTTTCTGGTGCAGTTTTGATGTTCATAAAATATTAATTTGTACGGAATTATTGATATGGCAACATGGAAGATATAGTGCTCTTCCCTTACAAAAAAATACTGTGTGTGTGTGTGTGTATATATATCTAATTGTTGTTGTTGTTGAAATTTCAGGCGTGGTTTTTGGACACCTGTGAAGTTTTCCCTTGTGAAAAAATAAATTCCCCATGTGACATTTTTCCCCCAGGTTTATTTTCTATTACTTCCAGCTACAGCTGGTCTCCCATCCAGGGACCGACCAGCTATACAGGGGTTGTTTACATTTACTTTGTTTACAAACAGTGGTGTAAAACAAGCTTATATTTTGTGTTCTGATGGGGTATGACAGTTAAACTAAGCTCATGAGGCATTTATACGTTGTACACTGAGTATACCAAACATTAGGAACACCTTCCTAATATTGAGTTGCACCCCCCTCCCCATTTTGCCCTCAGAACAACCTGAATTCGTCGGAGCATGGACTCTACAAGGTGTCAAAAGCGTTCCACAGGGATGCTGGCCCATGTTGACTCCAAATGCTTCCCACAGTTATGTCAAGTTGGCTGGATGTCCTTCGGGTGGTGGACCGTTCTTGATACACACGGGAAACTATTGAGCGTGAAACCCAGCAGCGTTGCAGTTCGTGAGACAAACCGGTGCGCCTGGCACCTACTACCATACCCCGTTCAAAGGCACTTAAATATTTAGTCTTGCCCTTTTACCCTCTGAATTGCACACATAAACGACCCATGTCTTAATTGTCTCAAAGCTTAAAACTCCTTCATTGACCTGTCTCCTCCATTTCATCTACACTGATTGAAGTGGATTTAACAAGTAACATCAATAAGGGATCATATCTTTCACCTGGATTCACTGGTCAATATATGTCATGGAAAGAGCAGTTGTTCTTAATGTTTTGTATACTCAGTGTATTCTTCAAGAATTTATGGGTTCATATTTATAAGTCCAAAAACGGATGTAGCAACTAAGGATTGCCCCTTTTACAGGCAGTGACCTTCAGACAGCAGAACTATGTCGCCATTTGAATGTGATCCATTAACCTGCCCCAAAAACAATTATTCTGTCCACTGTTTTGCGAATGTCTTGCAAAATCGTTCCCTTGTCCTGCATTTGGGCTTTTTAGATTTTGTCACCCTAATTCCACCGGTGGAAACATTGCTACTGCAACATGTGAACACCGTCTTTTCACATGTGAGGAGAATAACATTATTTCAACCCCACATGTGAATCTGAAATTCCATATGTGGAAGTGAGATTTTCACAGTTGGAGTTTTCTTACATGTGAAAATGCAAATTTCAAATGTGAAACTGCATTTCACATGTGTGGTGAAAACAACATGTTATTCTTCTCACATGTGAAAAGGTGGTGTTACCATGTGAACTATAATTTAGTACATGTGAAATCTTAAGCTCAACATGTGAAAACAGCTATTTCACGTGTGAAAATATGATTTTCAAATGTGAAATTGCATTTTTTTTGTAAGGGTTCAGTCTTAATTAAGTTTTTGACTGTTATTGATTTCTTCATAGGGAAACATCGTTCTAATACAAAATTACATTTTGAGATGTGTTTGTTTGTTGGTGCGTCATTGAGAGTAGAAATTATGAACTGTTGCCATGGAGATTTTCACAAATTGTGTAGGGAAAAACAAACGCCCACATTCTTCTCAAAAAGAACCAGGCGTACCCAGTTGTTTATCATGCTCAGCTTCTATATTGCCTTTTAAAAAGGTGACAAAACTGACTCTTGATCATTTAATTCCATGCTACAAAATAAGTCGAATGGAAATATCCTTCAACTTCTTGAATGTTCTTGTGATCATTTTGAGTTGAATGTATTGCGAAGTATTTACACACACACATACTGTCCTAACAGTTTGAGAGTGATGACACGGCACAAACTTTTTACTGGGTGAAATGTGTTTTGTCATTCAGAAGAGCGATCTTTCCATGTCTCACTTGGTCTCTAATACTTTCACCACTGCTCCATTCAACAGGTCTAGCTTGATTTTTTTCTTCCTTTGTTTTTTACCTCATGGACATTAAGCTGTCCTCTGAATATCAAGTACTCCCTTTTAGTTGCACCACCAAAGGATGTTTTGCTATTGCTAATGAATCATACTGTTCTTATGCTTCTTACTGTAGTACCGCATTCATATTCCTATCAACCGCTGTATTGTTAAGCAACACCAAGTGGGTTGAAATACCACAAGTTCTGGCAGGGGTGTGTGGGCAGTGTTTGGCAGCAAAACAAAGGTGGTTTTGAAACTCATGGGGCCTCTGCTTCCCTTCACTACAGCGTGACATTAAAGTGAATAGGTGCAAAGGCTGTTAATGGTTAACACTTATGTATGCAACATGTCATGTGTTAAGTAACAATGTACGTGGAAAAATGTTACCAATTAACACTATTACTTCCACTTTAAGGGCATTTGGACACATGCACATGCACACGCACATGCACACACACACACACGGTAGAGAGAGAAGGGTTGAAAACAAGTGACAACCTTTTCTCAGCCTTACATTGTTGCCAAGTGTTGCTGGAGGGCAGAGCACACAGGAATAGTAATAGCTGCTCTATACAACCTCAACCAAGTTTGGGCCTCACAGACATACTGTATTAAAGAAATCGCTAAAATATGGAGTTCTCTTCTCTGATCTAATATATGTACAGACGGGCAGGTTGACGGACAACTACATACCCTTTCCTTTTCAAACGAGTGGTTGATGAGGCAGTTTTTTTGGTGGAAATCAAATATGTTTGAACAATGCCACGGAGAGGACTGTGGATGGTGTTGTGAATGCTAATGGCTGTTAGTGTTAGGCTTGTCTTAACTACCACAGTGGCCTTTCCAGGACTTTGTCCATGTTTCTCAGCATCATGAATAGCTTGAAAAGCATATTGGTTCATTGTAAAAATGTTGAGCCATGGTTGATATACTGTAAGTATTGTATTTCAATTTCCAAAATGGGCAGTGGTTCACATAAATGCAGGAGAAGGGCTTCACTACAGGAGAAGGGCTTGCGAAAACTCTAGGTTACTTACGTAACCCTGGTTCTGTGAGATGTCTCACTATGGGATGCGCCTGGGTGTGTCCATAAGCTCGAAATATCCAATCACACAGCTGTTGGAGTCCGACAAGTCGAGTGGCGAATGAGAGCCCCTTCTCTCCATAAAGGGAGCCTTTAACCCACCAAACTGCATGCCTCTCCTCCTTGCACTCTTGCTCATCTTCCTTGCGATCTCACTCATATTCATATAGACCCGGGGTTACGTAAGTAATCTTGAGTTCTATTTCAAATACTCGTTTTGATGTCTCACCATGGGACAACTCCCATAATGCAGACATGCTCTCCGAAGCCAGTGTAATTCCAACAGCATCATCCCTCAGATGCCACAAGTATGCCACAAAAAAGGTGCAGAGACATCCAGTCGGTAAAGACCTTATTAAAGTATAAGGGGTGGCTGTACGTGCCAAAATGCAAATCTCCCATAATGAGATGCCATTGAACAGTGCCCAAGAGGTAGCCATACCTCTGGTGTAATGAGCCCTTCTCGGGCTGTAGCCTTTGCTATTATATTTTCCAATACAACAGTCTCCACCCTCCAAAGATAGCTGTTAACGAGGTAGGGGGGCCTGCCCTTGTAGGGAGGTGCCCAAAAAATGCTCCAGGGCGCTACAACACAATTGCCACTGAGCCTAGGCATACAAGAGTGGGTTTGGGTACCCAGGAGGACCCCGGGGCAAACTGAAGGCACGGACGGTCGCTTTGCAGCCATAGGGTAGATGGAAAAGCAGGTTAGAAAGAGAAACATGACATTTCCCCGCTTTCCAGCAGCACAACAGGCTACCATGGGAAAGCCTCAAGCACAACAGGCCACGATGGGAAAGCCTCAAGCACAACAGGCCACGATGGGAAAGCATCAAGCACAACAGGCCACGATGGGAAAGCCTCAAGCACAACAGGCCACGATGGGAAAGCCTCAAGCACAACAGGCCACGATGGGAAAGCATCAAGCACAACAGGCCACGATGGGAAAGCCTCAAGCACAACAGGCCACGATGGGAAAGCCTCAAGCACAACAGGCCACGATGGGAAAGCCTCAAGCACAACATGTCCCATGTAGTGGACCCGAATGGACCCAAGGACAATCAGACCAAATTGGATCAGAGTGACAAAAAAAGTATGTTTATCAGCCAAGTTGCTCTTCTGGTTAACAAATAGGTCTTTATATGTTGGCTAAGCCTTTACAAGTCAATAAAGTCACCTTATTAGTGTAAAATAAGTATGCTATAGGCTATGCAGAGCCGTGGTCGGTCCATTCGGGTCCAACCGAGTCTATCAGCTGTAGTTACATAGACCCAAGACCCGATGACAATCAAACAGGACCCGTCTTGGGTGGACCCTTGAAGACCTCTAGTCCCATGTGAGGTGCTAAATGCTTGAAGACCTCTAGTCCCATGTGAGGTGCTAAATGCTTGAAGACCTCTAGTCCCATGTGAGGTGCTAAATGCTTGAAGACCTCTAGTCCCATGTGAGGTGCTAAATGCTTGAAGACCTCTAGTCCCATGTGAGGTGCTAAATGCTTGAAGACCTCTAGTCCCATGTGAGGTGCTAAATGCTTGAAGACCTCTAGTCCCATGTGAGGTGCTAAATGCTTGAAGACTGGTTTTGTGTAAGTGACATGCACCCTCAACTACAGAGGGTGTTACCCTACTGTAAATGTCCAGGCCTGTGTGACAGGTGAGATGGCAGTTAACTGGACCTTTTAGGAGATCGTCCCTCTGTTTCCAAGGGATGATCTGTGTAGGTCACACCACTTCTCCAAAACGCATCTCCTGTTTTACCAGACAGTGGGCGTGTGGGAGGAGCACTGTCACTCTGGTGAAAGGTCTTGACTTGTCGGCTTGTCGCAGGCAAATCTCATTTGGGTCCGCAGATCCCTGCGTAACGGTAACTACCAGGACTGGTTCAATGCGGGAGAGTGATCTCCACCAACCAGGGTATCCTTGGTCATTTGAAGGGCTCGACGATGAGGGATAAGCCTGTGGCAGGCCTAGGAGAGAGAAAAAGCTTAGGGCATTACCCTTGAGAGGCTGTGCCAGTGCTTCCACTCCTACTGGTGCATAAACACTAAATAGGGACGGGTTCTCCAAAACCCTCCATAGGGTTGTCGCTTTTTACAGTCTGTCTGGGTAGATGCAGAGGGCGGGCTCTCAGGAACTGGTTTAAAGTTCCAGCGAGAGCGTGTCATGCGCACCCCGGGACATGATAACATTGCAGGGGGAGGGCAGAGAGTGTGTTCCATTGCTGGGATATCCTCGTAATGCGTCCGAGGCATATGGGCATAACGTTTTATCCAAAACAACATGCCTGATCCTCTTGGACTGTGTCCCTAGCAGGTGGCAATGGGTATGGCTATACCGTGTCACCGAGTGGTGTTTTTGCGCGAGAGAGCAGCCAACGAAATGACACAATGCTTCAACCGGCGTAGCTTAAAGGTGGAAGGAATGCTTGTAACCCAGATGTCCTAATCCTAAGCAATAGATCAGCTAAGTGTCTGGTCGTCTTGGCCCTACCTCGGACAGGAGGGCTAATAAGAGCAAACATTTCCCCAAAGGGAGAGTAGAGATAACAAATCCCCGACTGCGTGATCAAGCGCAGGTAGGAACGGGACGAGGAGAAAATTGACTTGGTGTACCAGATTTCCTCGGACCAGAAAATATGAGTAATGGAAAACCTTACTGACTGTCTTATAGCTCGATAGAGTTTTCCGTCAATAGAGCTAAGTTGCCATAGGATTTCCCCAAAGAGAAACCCAGTGGGTTACGGCGATCTTTGATGTGAACCCCGGAAACCTGTTCCCCTGTTTTAGTGTATGGAAACGGGGGAATTGACTGCCACCTCCTGGTGATAGCACTGAGGAGGTACTCATGTGAGCCTGTTTAAACTGTGTTGCTCGCGCAGTAGGCGGTAAGAGGCGAAAATGCCGCAAGGCAAGGGGAGCCATGGTTATGGCAATCTGTCATTCAGCTCCGTCAGTCAGAAGAGACTGGAGGGAGAGAGGACATGCTGACTGTCGTCCTGGCTTAAAACATGAGAAGGTGCCTAGGGGATAGCGAAAGGGCGTGTGCACATCCCCCATTTTCCCATGTGAGCGAAGACATTGGCAGTCTGCTGAGTTGCCAGGGGTCTTGGCCCCCCAAAGACAGCTTGTTGCCTCCTCCCTGCTGTGAGGCTATGGCGAGTTGCAGTGACCAACAGGCTGCCACGGGGCCTGGGAGGCTTCGCCTTCTTTCATACGCATTTCACACATCTGCATGGGTGTCACGGGCATCCAGGAGGTCCACTGTTTCTTTGTCTGTTAAGCTGGAAAAGCTTAGCCAAAGTGCCTTTTCTTCCAACACCGCCAGGCTCACGGTATGACCACAGCCAGGGATGGCATTACGTGAAGCCCAGCGGTTTAGATCCGTAATCATACAGATCTCATCCCAAGCATCCTTATTCAGGGTCCCCGAATCCAGTTGCTTCCACACATCCTTCACTAACTCTGCTTGGTAAGCCAACAATAAAGAGGTCACGTTAAGTGCTCTGATTGACAAGGCCAGGGCTTTGTACGTCTTATGGAAAATGGAGGCAGAAAAGCACTCTGTCTTTCTAGGGAGGGAACTTCCAGTAGTGTTGGTTGAAAGTGGTAAGCCAGTGACGGCTCCACCATGGGAGGGTCGGAAAACCCAGATTCTTCCATATTGTTCATGTCCATTCTCGGGAAACCCCTAGCCAGGATATTGCTGGCAAGGGGCTTATCTCATGAGCTCCTAGCCTCTCTGATGCAGGCTGGGAACGCGGGAAGCAGTTGCTTAGCAGGATGGTAGTCTTTTCCCATCGTATAGGTCCCTTCCGGGATCCTGAGCCCCCAAGGGAGCTGGCCACTCGATGTTGTGGTGGGTTGTGGGGAGTTGAGCCTCGGCCGGTGGCTGAGAGGGGAGGGAGGGGGTGGAAATAGCGGAGCATTTTAGCCTCCTTTTCAAACACACTCTAGAGAGAAATGTACAATGCTTACAGGACACTGGGTTGTCGAGTGCTTCTTGAGCATGCTCCCTTAACAGACAATTGTTGCATAAAATCCTTCCAACTAGCCACAAGCACAAGAATGTGGTTGTTTGAGTGCTGTGGTAGGCTCGTCTAGGGTTGGGGCAGCAGTTGCCATTGTGTAGAACAGGGCTATGCTGAAAATGCCTGTTGTAAAAACAATGTGTAAGTTCTGGGCTTTAGTTAGGCGTAAGCTACTTCGTAGAAGCCTTGCTAAAGCTAGCTAGGATGTGCACAGTGGGAACGCTACAGCCGCGAGGCTAGTGCTGCGTTAGCTAGCTAGCAGCTACCCTTGCTAAGGTGCGCTGTCGCAAAGAGAGGCCAGAATGACCAGTTTGGCTACACAGACTATCTGTCTCTATGTACACTCACAGGGCTCTACACACTTATGCACACTGACAATCCAACACACATACAAACACTCACTCCATCATTTGCTCACACACACACATAATATGCGCATACATTTATATTGACTCTACACACCCACTGACATACAATCATCATATATAGTACATTACTGCTACTCTGTTTATCTTATACACCTTACATTGATCCAGTATCCCTGCACATTGTAAATATGGTACTGGAACTGACCCTGTACATAGTATGTTTACTTACGTTATCGTGTTCTTATTTTTATCTCGTGTTTTTGTTCTACCTTGTTATTTTTAGTATTCCATGGTTATTGATTACTGCATTGTTGGGGTTAGAGCTTGCAATAAAGGCATTTCACTGTACTTGTGCATGTGACATTAAAACTTGAAACTCGAGAGGGGCTCACCTCATTCGCCACTCGACCTGTCTGTCTCCAACAGACGCTATGTGATTGGATACTTCGGGCTTATGTACACGCCCAGGCGCATTCCCATAGTGAGACATCGAAACGAGTATTTGAAATAGAACAACGAGTAGTCATGTGAGAACCTTTTATAGAGCTGTCTAGTGGTGTTGTCTGATGTTCGGGCTTTTCCAGCGACGCTGGTGGAGGGATAAATGTGAGGACGGGCTCAATGTAATCAACACATTTTTCTCCCTCCACCAGCCTCCACTGGGCTTTTCAGAGACTCCGTTGTTTATCACTATCCCTCTTCCCAGGTGGTGATGTGGAGGAGCTGAGGTCTACGATGGCTGGCCTGGACCTACACCTGCATGTGCTGATACCCCCATTTCAACGTTGTCGTCGTTACCTCCCAACCCAGCAACCCAACCCCAGGATCTGACCCTGTCTCTGACCCTGTCTCCCCCTCACCCCCCCCAGACCTCCTGGCTCTACCCTGTGCCCATCATGGGAGGATGCCTCTCCAAAAGCAAACCAGGTGACCACCTTCGCCAACCCCGTTTTCCTTCCCTCCTTTAAAATCCTGGAATAATTGGCACTTGTTCTCCAGCATTATATAGGTCATACAAACTCCCCTCCTGACTGACTTTGTAGCATGGCATTTTGTGGAGGATGAATTTTTATGCTCTCAATTGCATTGCCTTCAAAAGGATTACATAGTCAAATATGAATTTCAAATGTATGGCACAACGTAATAATAATAACTTTATTCGTATAGCCCTTTTCAGTACAAGTAACAAAGTGCTTCACATCATCAAATTAAAAGTACAAACAAAGACCGGAGGAAGGAGAATAAAAAAAGATAGCTAGTTAAAATCATACATTTGAAATCCTACATTAAAAGTATCTTTATAGAAGTGTGTCTTCAGTAGGGATTTCAAAAGAGATGCTGAATCTGCAAGCCTGATGTCCTCTGGCAGACCATTCCAAAGTCTAGGGCCCCTAATGGCAAATTCCTGGTCGCCTCTCGTTTTCAACCTAGACTTTAGAATGGTCAACAATGCCCTGCCAGAGGATCTCAGGCTGTGTCCTGCCTCGTAGGGAGATAAAAGATCAGAGTTATAGGATGGAGCTAATAAAGCCTTAAATGTGATTAATACAATTTTAAAATCTATTCTCAAAGTGACTGGTAGCCAATGTAGAGAATCCAAAATAGGTGTGCCATGGTTACATTTCCTGCTGTAGCATTTTTTTTTTTACATGCAACTCGAGCTTCAGGTCAGGGTCAAAGAAGACGTCAACGTTTCTGGCCCTAGGCTTTACATTGGTGGACAAATGAGCAAGGTTATTTACAGTATGGGTTCGAGCAAGGTGAGAGGCAAATAAAACAGCCTCCGATTTCTTATCATTGAAATTTGTCCGACATCCCACATTTGATGTCATTAAGACACTTATGAAGGGTAGCTACGCTGTCTCGGTCACTGGGTCTGATTTGGCTGCATACTGAAGCAGTGAAACTGAAAGTTATGATTGCGGATGTATGGCTGTTTCAAAGCACATCACTGTTTAAATGCAGTCAGCTTGTTGAAAGGGGCAGTAAGTGCTGAAATCAAACACATTACTTATTTTTGTTTTTTTAATCTTTGTTTTTTCTTAAATCTCTGACTTTCAATAGTGCATAGGGAGAGCGATTTTAATTCGTTTTTGTGTTTTTTTAAAACATAATTTTCACAAAAACAACCACCGCAATACCACACTAGGAACTAGTGTGGATAAAGTGTAGGGGATAGGGAACTTGTCTCCAGTACTATAGGGAGATTTTTTTGAGGGTGGTGTGTTGGAATAGATGCCCCTCACTGTGAAAGTCTAATTAGTCAGAGTCTGTAGGAAACAAATGGGCCCCTGAATGGAACCTTGGACACAGCAGTGATGAGCATCAGTATAGGCAACAAAATCAGACACTGAACCAGACAAAAACTGATTTGACACAATGTGAGATAAATACATGTTTTCAATCTGTAAAATACAGTATCACACCATCAGGGTAAAACTTTACATTAGTGCCCTTACTACTCTGTAGTTATTCCTGTAAATACAGATTAACATGTATTGAAATAACTCCTGTATTTATTGTTACACTGTACTTAGGGTTAAAAATTCAATCGTAAAGAGGAACATTGAAGATGATGGTAATTCTCTAAGTGTATTGTCATGTTGCTGCACATTTCAGAAAAACGTGGGCTTAGTCAAAATATTCCAGAATCAGTGAACAGCAGATGTGTTAGTGGGAGCTGAGATGTCATGCACGTGGCCCCTCAATTTGGTCCAATAAAATATTTTAGCATCATATTGTAAACACAGAATTGTTTCTAAGACTAGAAAGTCCATCAGTGCCCACTCAAAAAAGATTCAGCACATGATGCTTCTGAATGAAAAAAATAGTAGGAAGATAAAGAAAAGGGGTGAGTGTGTGAGAAATGGGGATTAAGTGATAGGGGAGATTATACTGCATTCTATGTCGGAGTATCTCTTCCTTCAATGACAAGCAAGGGTATGTTTGTCCCGAGGTGTACAATTCACTCAGTTTTGCTCTTTGATGCATTGGAGAATCTCAGTGGAGAGAAAGGTCCCTTAACTAAGCAGGTAGAATCCAAAAACAAAGCAGTTTGCATTGCTAGAAGAAAAGGTTATATATAGAACTGCAAATCACCCATATTTTTTTTGCAATGTCTATGATGGTAAAAATGACACTTTATACATGTTATTTACAGTATGAAAGTAATGGCTTGGTTACACAGCTACACATCATGGGCAGATAGCCAAAGACTCAGTTAAAGGTAACCGGTTTTAGGACAGAGTCATCTGACATAGTTTGCTAATCATTGACAAATAAAGGAGAAGATGAGTAGAGGACCATAATATACACATTCTATATGATTTTAATGATGATTTAGAAATATTTAACAAATTGCTAATGCACATGAAT
Source organism: Salvelinus namaycush (assembly GCF_016432855.1). Lineage (NCBI taxonomy): Eukaryota > Metazoa > Chordata > Actinopteri > Salmoniformes > Salmonidae > Salvelinus > Salvelinus namaycush. Next base: position 10,672,414 of record NC_052324.1, on the reverse strand, counting down.
GGGTTGTGCTGCTTACATAAGATTGATTTAATGAAATAATGATTGAGTTCGTTATTTCATGTTAAATTATGGTGTTACTCTTCATTGTATTTCTATACTGTATATCTCTTATCAAATACATGTGACAATTACTGGACATTTAAAGACGCATCTGATGTTTTAGGAGAGATTCTGACTTCAGCATGGAGCATATGGTTGAGCATCAACTTATGGATTCAGAATGGTCCTGATCTGTGGATGTGATTTTATGCTATTTAAAATCAAAAGAAAGATCATCAAAAAAATATATATCTCTATAGCAAATCTAATGTACAAATTGTGAATTCCTCTTATGTAAGATTCTATAATATCTCTTGTAAAAATAAAGATCCCATATTAGTCTGGGTATGGAGCCTCTCCCCTTTCCTCTCCTGCGATTGCAGTCACTCTCATGATTTTCCAGTGATTTTAATTAAGACTCGCTCAGCAGGTGAACATTCCTGCCAGATTACCATGTAAGAACCGGATGGTCAGCACATTTCTCCAGCCGAAGAGATAAAGCTAGCTGCAGGGAAAACGGGTTACAAAACCATTTCTTCGAATGAAGAAATACAAACCCCAGAGGCAACTGTCATCAAATGCCTCTTGGGCACCTCACAACAAATAAACCCACACATCCACTTAGGCTTATCCCTGTGTGTTATTCAGGAACATATCTAATGCATGGTGTAGTGATCCTAAATATATACTGTATCTGAACAGTCAAAATCATGTTTTTCATGAAATTGGATGATATTTGGATGAAACCAGATCAATGTATGATGATCAAAGTATGAACAGTGACTGTTGCCTCTACGTTGATAAAGTGTGATCATAAAGTTACTGGTCCCCTCCCCCATGTCAAACATTTGGATTCAGGAGGCGGGATTATTAAGGGGATAGTGACATCACTCTAACTTTTTTTTAATACACCAATGGTAACATGATATTCTCGTACCTAATTTAAATGAGTACAGCCCTTGAACCAACGTCAGAGAATGTGTGATTGCAGAGAGGTGTGGTTTATATAGCTATCTGCAAATATAATGAAGTTTACACTATTTGTCTATGGCAAAGATACTTATATGTTTCCTTTTTCATCGGTGTCTGGTGTTAGCTAGTTACTGGCTAGCTAGGTCTTCAGCCAGCATGGAACAAAAACGGGGGGGGGTGTCATTCAAAACTCTGACACAGTTGTCATGTCAACGCAGCCGTCAGTGCTGCTGTGAACCGACCATAACAGACATGCCAAACTGGAGATTATATATAACAAATTGACATCATCGATGCAATGTAAATGTTGTTTGAGTTGCTTTGTGCATCACCAAATTTGCTTGATATGATTTTACTGCAACACTGCTCTCTGCTTCCAAGTTGCTTGACATGGAGCTGTCAGTCAAGCGAGCTCATAAATATAAGCTCTCCTCCCACTCAGCTTGTCTTTTCTGGTAGTACTTCCTGGAAGTTAACTATGAGAGAGAGATACATTTTTCTCAAATTTTGAGCATTTCTATTCCCCAAAAATATTATGGGTGATTCACTACATGGCAAACAGGATGTGGACACCCCTTCAAATTAGTGGATTTGGCTATTTCAGCCACACCCATTGCTGACAGGTGTATAAAATCAAGCATACAGCCATTCAATCTCCATAGACAAGCATTGTCAGTAGAATGGCCCGTACAGAAGAGGTCAGTGACTTTCAATGTGGCACTGTCATAGGATGCCACCTTTCCAACAAGTCAGTTTGTCAAATTTCTGCCCTGCTAGAACTGCCCCGGTCAACTGTAAGTGCTGTTATTGTGAAGTGGAAATGTCTAGGAGCAACAACGGCTTAGCCACGAAGTGGTAGGCCACAAAAGCTCAGAGAACGGGACTGCCAAGTGCTGAAGCGCTTAGTGAGTAGAAATCGGCTGTCCTCTGGAAGCAACGTCAGCACAAGAACTGTGTTTCCATGGCCGAGCAGCCGCACACAAGCCTAAGATCACCATGTGCAATGCCAAGCATCGACTGGAGTGATGTAAAGCTCGCCACCATTGGACTCTGGAGCGATGAATCCCGCTTCACCGTTTGGCAGATGCCAGGAGAAGCTACCTGGGCTGTTTTTCTTGGTTATGGCTAGGCCCCTTAGTTCCAGTGAAGGGAAATCTTAACACTACAGCATACAATTAAATTCTAGATGATTCTGTGCTTCCAACTTTTTGGCAACAGTTTGGGGAAGGCTCCTTTCCTGTTTCAGCATGACAATTCTCCCGTGCACAAAGCGAGGTTCATACAGAAATGTTTTGTCAATTGGTGTGCTTCCAGCATGACTGGCCTGCACAGAGCCCTGACCTCAACCCTATCGAACACTTTTGGGATGAGTTGGAACGCCGACTGTGAGCCAGGCCTAATCGCCCAACATCAGTGCCCGACCTCACTAATGCTCTTGTGGCTGAATGGAAGCAAGTCCCCACAGCAATGTTCCAACATCTAATGGAAAGCCTTCCCAGAAGAGTGGACGCTGTTATAGCAGGGGGGTCCAACTCCATATTAATGCTCATGATTTTGCAATGAGATGTTCGACGACCAGGTGTCCACATACTTTTGGCCATGTAGTGTATTTTAGTCACTCAAAAGGGTATTTTACAGGGAATTCAGAATGACTGTTCTGGACCTTTTGTCACAAAGCAGGTTGTCACACAGCAAAATCATTTTCATGGTCAAGTCAGTTTCATTCGATACAGAACCCCTTCTCCATTGGGAGTCTACTGGGTATGGTAATCAAATGAAAAATGAATATGAATATCAGGGGTGGCTGGTGACTTAAAGGTTGAGGAGGATGATGTGGGTGAAAATGATGAACTGTACCGTATGATAAGAATAAAAACAAGTGACTGGGCGAAGATCAGCCTGAAAAGTGTGTCATATGGTCTGTCATGCAGTTGAGGTGAAAGTGGAGCTTACCCTCTTGGAGAAAGAAAAGGAAGCAGATGTGATGTCACCCAATGGAAAGGCAAGCCCCTTCTCTGACTGCAGGCCCAACGGAGCGCTGGGACACTGCTCCGACGAGGACGCCGCTGCCGCCCCCCTTAGGCTCTACAAACCCCGCGACTACGTGGAGGCCTCAGTGTGTCATGTCAAGGACATGGAAAATGGACAGTAAGGCCAAACAAAAGACAACATATTAGAAGGTCAATCACCTGGAATTGTTATGGCTGCAACCAGTACTTTTTTGCACTCAGATATTTTCTCTCTTCCTGTGTGTGTGTGTGTGTGTATGCTCTTATCCCTGCGTAGGATGCGAGAGGTTGATTTGGGAAGTGGCAGAGCGCTGCTCATCAAAGAACATGGAGAGTTTTCTGCCATTGGGCACAAGTGTCCACATTATGGGGCACCGCTGGTCAAAGGTGAGTCCGGTTCTGCATTGTGTTTGCTTTTTTGATGGAATATAGGTATGGTATCTTTTTGCTGTCTTCTGTTATAAACAAGCTCTGAGATGGATTGGTGTATGATACAGTGTAATACATATCTTTGTGTGTTGCAGGTGTCTTGTCCAAAGGGCACGTGCGTTGCCCCTGGCACGGAGCTTGTTTCAACATCGCTACAGGAGACATTGAGGACTTTCCTGGGCTGGACAGCCTGCCCACCTTCCAGGTGACCTTCCTCGTTCGGTTCGCCGTGCCATTCACATTCCCTGCCTTCACATACTGTCTCTAAGCAACGTCAAAACCGTGTACACATCGCTCATGTCTGTTTGCTTCAGGTCCGAGTTGAAAAGGACAAGGTGATAATTCGCGCTAATAAACAGGTAAAGATATTCTGGGACGATCTAGAACAGATCATTGTTCTAAATCAACTGATTCCCCTTTGTTGACCTGGCAAACATTTTCATCTTCCAGGATCTTCAGTCACAGAAGAGGTCAAAGGCCATGGCCCGATGTTCAGCAGTCATTAACTCCAGCACTGGCTTCAGCCACATCCTCATCGTTGGATCAGGTGAGTTGGCCATTGAGCATCTCCTTGCACTCACACACCGCTGGCAAATAGAAGTCTGTTCAAACTGTCGACTAGGACTGGAACCATCTGTGTTTGGTTCATTATAGGTCCTGAGTATTCCAAAAAAGGATAGATGGCAGCTCCCAAACATTACCGCAACAACCAGGTTTTTAGGTGTTGGTTAGTGTTGCAAAGCTACCGGTAATTTACCAACATTTTTGGTAATTAACAGAAGATCTATGGCAATTTATTGTAACTTTGATAATTTATACGAATAACTTTCCAAAAATGTATTCATATACAGTATTCATTTATTATATCTGTGTCAATATTGTCCATGAGTTTCTAGTAGATAGACCATATGGTTCAAGAGAAGATAGCCTAATTAATGAAAAAAGCATCAACAATGGCATTATTTTCAATTAACTCTACAACTCTTCCAACTATCGACTTCTTTCACAACTGCCACCAGGTTGAACCCAGAACAGTGGCAACAAATACGTATTGACATAGTAAAATAAATACAAGTTTGTAAAACAATATATAAATGATATTTCATGCTGAAACCCTCATATTAAACACCCAATGGTATTCACTAAGTTAATGGTTTATTTTTGGGATAATATTTTACAGCTTTGTCATTCTGTTTTTTATTTTAAAATCCTCTTGTTAAATTATTTAATATACTCTGAGTGTACAAAACATGAAGACATCTTTCCATGACTGACCAGGTGAATCCAGGTGACAGCTATGATCCCTTATTGATGATCCACTTCAATCAGTGTCGATGAAGGGGAGGAGACAGGTTAAAGAAGGATTTTTTTATGACTTGAGACATGGATTATGTCCAGTATGTGTGCCATTCAGAGGGTGAATGGGCAAGACAAAATATTTAAGTGCCTTTCAACGGGGTATGGTAGTAGGTGCCAGCTGCACCGGTTTGAGTGTGTCAAGAATTGCAACCCAAAGGACATCCAGCCAATTTGGCACAATTGTGGAAATCATTGGAGTCAACATGGGCCAGCATCCCTGTGGAAAGCTTTCGACACCTCCTAGAGTCCATGCCCCGACGAATTGAGGCTGTTCTGAGGGCAAAAGGGGGTGCAACTCAATATTAGGAAGGTGTTCCTAATGTTTTGTGCACTCAGTGTATTTTACATGTGATAAGGCCACACAGAGGGACAGAGATAAATACAGAGACTTGTGATAATCTGAAGTACCCAAAAGGGCCACTAGATGTCTTGTGATAGATTACATAAAATCCTTGAAAGATACCAAAATTCTGGTAGTTTACTGGTAAACGTAGAAAGTTTCCAGTAATTTACCCTCCCTTTGCAACCCTATTCATGGTTATCGTTTTAAATTTTTTTAAACATATTTTACTGTATGCTCTTTGGCAAAGTTTTGTTTATGTTTACACCGCTCTAAGATTGTCTGGTATCTTAATCCACGCTCCGATTCACTATTATTTTTTTCTCTCAATAGTTCTGGTAAACGGAGCATGGGTTCAGTTCGGATAGCAAGGATCTAAGATCCTACATAGACGTTAAACTAGCGTCTTGTGTCTCCAGGTCCAGCAGGGCTGGTGTGCGCTGAGACGTTGAGACAGGAAGGCTTCACCGATCGCATTGTCATGTGCACCATGGACAAATACCCACCCTATGACAGGCCTAAACTGAGTAAGGTTTGTACAGAGATCCAGAACACACCACATAGACTACACAAGGACTATCCCCATAAAGACTTAGTGTCCATGAGGATTCTTCTGGATACAAACATTGTTGAAATTGTTGATCGAAGGTCAACCAGTTATGCCCTACTGTGTTTCATAGTAGATTATATATTCTTCCCAGAGATGTCCAAAATACTTGCCATTTTGTTATTGCTAGTATTAACCCATCCTGAACCCATCTTTAGCCTGTAATCTTGGGATAATATTGGTCCTGGCCAATGTTGACATTTGGCCATGATATCTATGGGAAAACGGTTTGCTGACATTGCGATTTAAATTGGGATAATGTTGAAAACGAAACCAACAAGTGAATGTTGCATTAGCATCATAAAAGTGCTATTTCTTCAATGAACTTCATCTATAACATTTCAACTTAACAAACGTCACCCCATAAAATCCAGTCTGTGGTGTACTGTAACTAACTGTCTCCCCCTCAGTCCTTAGAGAGCACAGCAGAGCAGCTCCAGCTGCGCTCCATAGACTTCCTCCAAGCCCATGACATCGAGCTGCTCACGGAGAAGGAGGTGAGACCTGAAACACTGATTATATAGGCTACATTTGAATCCATGTTAAGTAGGGAGTTTTGAAATGGAGTGGCTACCTGAACATCTTCCAATAAGAAGATTTGAGTTTTCTGTTGCAAAACTTTTAGTTCGGTGTGCCCTAATGAACACATCCCCTTGGTGACACCCATGTTCTCTTTCTAACTGTGATGTTTGGATGTCATAGGCTGTGGCAGTGGACGTCAAGACGAAGGCTGTGACTTTTCAAGACGGCTCTAGGATGGAATACAGGAAACTTTTCATTGCCACAGGAAGCAAGTGAGGAGTGACCGGAAATAGTCTTTGGTTGAATGCAATAAAATGGAATTAAATTCTGTTGTAATTGATATGACCAGTTTTGACATAACTCATTGTTCTATTGACACTGATATACCACTGTTCTTTGTCTTTTGTAAGACCCAAGCCAATGAACTATAAAGGCCAGGACGTTAGGAATGTGTTTCACCTCAGGACCCCTGAAGATGCTAATAACGTAGCCAGGTTGGCCAACAACAAAAATGCTGTGATTGTGGGAACATCATTTGTTGGTGAGAGAGATGACAGACATGCAGTAGATGTAAATTCACATATGTCGATTTTTTATAAAGGGTTGATGAAGGCTACGTTAAGCCTTAAAAGTTGTAGCTTGTGGAATCTTTGTATTTATAGTAGTACTGTAATTTGTAGCACTTCTATGTGTGAATGAGTAATCATCAGTGTTCTGCGTTAGGTATGGAGGTGGCTGCTGCTCTCACTGACAAGGCCCACTCTGTCTCCATCATTGGGATAGAAGCAGTCCCTTTCCGGAAAGCTCTGGGGGAGAAAGTAGGGAAAGCCATAATGAAGGTAGGGACCCGCCCCTGGGAAATCGGCCCTACTACCTCTAGAGCACCTTCATCATCTACACATAGAAACATATACTGTAAATGTGAATCATGTTCGTTGGGCTCAATGCACCAGGCGCCAAAAGGGAATATGTCTAGTACAGTATATTCTTATCGGTGCTCATGCACTTATTTAGACAATCAGGTATATATTGTCCATTTTTAATCCTGTTTTTTTCAAGGGAGGGTATACCGGGTGTATACCCTGGTGCACGGCCATGTGTGGGTAGGGCGTCCGTACACCCTGGTGATGAAACACTGCATGATTCCCTGCTGATAAGACACAGCAGAGGGAGACTGTGGAAACAGTCATGCCTTGTACCATAATACATAGTGTCAATAATCCGTTATGAAGAGGGTATTTATAGGAAGAGTTGCCGCCTCATCGCCAGTTAAGCTCAACTCTTTGAGAAGTAGCTTTGATCTTATGAACCTTAACCCAGTGCTCTCTCTCTGTCTGTCTGTCGGTCTGTCTTTTCAGCTGTTTGAGACGAACAGGGTGAAGTTCTACATGTTGAATGAAGTGTCGGAGATGGTTGGCCATCATGGACAGGTATTCCGAAAGTGAGAGAAACAGCATGACATTATGCACAGTTGGCTCTCTCCTTCCTTCTCACTGCTGGCCAGCCAAGACCATTTTCAGGCTTCGCCTAGATTCTCTACCATGGATTTCGCTATGGTGGAAACTGCCTCTTTGCGAATGACACACAAATCTATGAGAGGAAGTGTGCAAGTATACACTTGGGGAGAAGAGGAGAATGGGTATCCAGCCATTAAACGCTAATGAATGGGTGTGATTGACCCAAGTAGAGTGCCAACAAACAAAGGATAAGCAGCCCAGATAACTACCAGTTACAACCTCCATTTGAAGTGTGACTCAGTAAAAGAAGTGTGTGCCAATACTGGTTTTGCAAAAAAAAAGAAACTTTGTACTCAAGAAGGAAAGTAGCAGAACTGCAGGTAATCTAGTGGTAATATTACGTGTGTGTTGCCTCACTGTTTTTGTCAATGTTTTTTTGTTTTATGTTCCACAGTTGAAAGAGGTGGTTCTGAAGAGTGGGAAAGTACTAAGGGCGGACGTGTGTATTATTGGCACAGGTGAGGCGGCTAGCTCAGAGACACAAACGCTCGTTCCGCAATAGCCTCAACTTTAGCACACTCGCTCATTTCAGGGGTTGTGCAGGAGTGTAATGTAGAGTTCAACAAACTCAACCACTAATGTTACTCTGATTCCTGGTGGTGAATGAATGGTGGTCGATGTCTCTTCAACCTGCAGGGTCAGGCCCAGCCACTGGATTCCTGAAACAGAGCGGAGTTCACATGGATTCCAAGGGTTTCGTCCCCGTCAACAAGGTAGAAGCAACAATGATGACGCACAACAATTCTAATGACGCAAACATACTTTGAATGCACTCATTTCATTCAAACAATTAATTTCAGTGCCACTCTATTGCAATGATGTACAAGTGTTGCTGGATCATTTGTAGAGCTAGAGCTGTGAGTTTTTCGTCAGTTGCCTAATTTGTCAGGTGGCTTGTCTAGTATGAGATCCTCCTGATTTCCACATTGGCTCCTGTATTCCTCTGGATAACCCTCTAACCCTCAGACAATGCAGACTAACATTGATGGTGTCTATGCCGGAGGAGACATTGTGACGTTTCCTTTTCCGGGGCGGAGCAATAAGAAAGTGAACATCCCACACTGGCAAATGGCCCATGTGCACGGTAAGTGTTCATTGTTGTGTTAATAAAGTGTTAAAGGAAACAATGATTTCTGTATTTTGAAAGTTACATATCTTGAAAACTTGATTGCTGACAAGCAAAACATTTTGAGACTATGTCAACAATGGACAAAATGAAACAAATACCAAAAGATCATTTTGGGGTAGAATTTTCACATTTCCCCCTAAAGCAGGGGTGGGCAATTCCAGTCACCGAGGGCCTGATTGGTACCACAGTTTTGCCCCAGCTAACACACCTGACTCCAATAATCACCTAATCGTGGTCTTCAGTTTAGAATGCAATTTGATTAATCAGCTGTGTTTGCTAGGGATGGAGAAAAAGTGTGACACCAATCAGGCCCTGGATGACTGGAGTTGCCCACCCCTGCCCTAAAGGGTCAAACACTCAGCTGCGTATCTGGGGCTTGATTTGCTGGGGATGGTTTTTATGGGACCTTTTTCTATTTGTTTGTGATTGACAGGGAGAGTGGCAGCGCTCGGCATGATGGGAAGACCCACTGAGATCAAAACGGTGCCCTATTTCTGGTCGGCCATGTTTGGGAAAAGCCTACGCTACGCAGGTGAACAGAGTCTCATTCCACAAGTAATATCATTTAATACAGGTAGAGTCATTTAGCAGATTTTATCCAAAGCACATGGCAGAACTGTCAAATGTGACAGTTGCACATCTACTTAGTATATGTGGCCTGTGCATGTTTCAAAACCTCAACCATGGTGTTGCCAGCACCATGCTCAGTCTAACCCACTGAACCATTGGAAACTTTTTTTTTTCTTCACATAGTTATACAGGTGTTGTTCATGTACTGTATTCATTGTTTGGGAAGCGTTAAATTGGGACTGAATAGGTGGGGGGAAAAGTAATCTGCAAATAGTGAGTTGGTAAGACTACTACCAATGCTTTCCTCCAAATGCCTCTGTTGAGATTGTAGCGCCAGTACTGCCACCTAGCTGTGAGGTCAGACAACTGAGGCTTTTCAGTCATTTTAGGATTTAGAAGTAGGCCATCGTGATAGGTGTGGTGGTGGTGTGGCACTCTGTTTACAGACCTAAAGTGTATCTATTCTATCACCAAGGTTACGGGGAGGGCTTTGACGATGTCGTCATCCAAGGGGACGTGGACGAACTAAAGTTTGTGGCCTTTTACACCAGGTATGTGTCCAAACACCATCATGGCTATCTACTGAGATGCTTTCAGCCATCAGTCCTGGTTGTTTTGTAAAGTAAATCCTCTGGGGTTTTTTTTGTCGTCATGTTTAGTTCTTATATAATCCAGTAGAGTTCATCCTTACCACAGAATTAACTCCATTTAAACCTAGTTTGTTGTCTAAAAGTTGTTCGGGGGGTATCTCTCCCACCTATAGGAGTGAGGAGGTGGTTGCCGTTGCCAGCATGAACTATGACCCCATTGTATCCCGTGTGGCAGAGGTCTTAGGGTCCGGAAAGACGATTAGAAAGCGAGATGTGGAGTAAGTGCATGTCTATGCTCCTCTACAAATGTTACCAAATGATGTGTGATAACTGTGAAAGACATTTTCCTGTGTTAATAAGCAGAGGAGGGTTTACATACATGTGCCAGTGGGTGTCTGTCCGTTTTAAGATGTGTACTGCAATGCTTTACTGTAAACACTTACTTTCTCTAATGTTGATCTTTCATTTTTTAATTGTGCACTCATACAAAATGAAGGCTGTTAACCCGACAACGCAAGTACGAAATCTAAGAGGCATGCCTTTCTCAATCTCTCCACTAACAATCCCCTAGTGTGAAACACTGTCAGAACACACAACAATCAGCCTCGGCATGCTTATTCTATACATGCAGTTCAGTTCCAGCCTTACACTCTTGTTTTCTGTTGTTCAGAGCCTAGACTACATTATCCACGTCATTCTTGTTTAAACTGCATAATATGCACTCTGAGTGATGTTTTTTGTTTTGTTTCCTCCGCATTGCAGGACAGGGGACATGTCTTGGTTGATAGACAAAGGGTCGCAGTGAGCGAACCTCCACGTCTCAGGCTCTCCGTGCGTCTGGGGTCTGTTGGACACTAGAATATGGACACGTTTGGTGCTGGTGAGATGCCGTGCAGCCATACTGTGGACATACAGCAGCAGACCCCTGTCTGGGACTGTTGGAGTCACTCCCCTGGAATCGAGACTGAGATGGTTCTACAGAGAACGTCTACGGTGATGGATTACATACTGTATTCTTACCAATAACATGAGCCATACACGGTTTTAACACGCTCCAATGCCGTAATGGCAGAGCTGTGTGCTCATGGCTATGTTCTGCGATTTCACAGTAAAGCAATCCTGGATGCAGTCTCTGTGCTTCTGCATGATGCATCTACCTGTACACTTTGTTTATAAAGGGCCGGAGAGGGGTGTTGAATTTTTTTGTATATGCAACTTTGTATATAGTTATAATCCTCAATACACTGTAACAAAACCGGGCTGTACAATTTTAAACTGGAGTTTTCTAAGGTTGAGATCAAACTAATTTAGTTGAGTATGCTCATGTGGGCTAAAACAGACCATGTAGAGTATCTGGTAGTTGAAATAATAGGATTTCTTATCGATTGTTCAGCCCCAATTTATAGAAGCAAAGACATTGTTACCTATCGAAGTCACACAAAAACAACGCTTAGGTTTGTCAGCTTTGCATTTAGACCTTCAACTGCAATGTTTGCCTCAACCATGCAAATATCATAAGATAAACTACACATAATCCGTAGTTGCAGCAATTGAATGTCCCTTTCCCCACCTGAAGCGTACATGCACGCGCACATGAAATCCTCACAATATGATTACAAATCATTCTTTTAAGGAATACAATGCATCCCTTCTTATTGGTGGTGACCTTTGTTGCCTTGCTCATACAGATGCAGGATCTTAATTTGATACATTTTTAGTTAGGGCAAATCAAGTCAAACGTTTAAGTGGAAATGTAAAACTTTTAGACGCCTTTTTAAAAATGGAATACACTAGCTACAGGTTTGCATTTCCTGCATCCGGGTGATCAAATTAAGATACTACATCTGTAGATTGCACAAACGAGAAATTGAAATGTACTTTAATCTATGTTAATGCTTGCGCAATAGAAAAGGTATGTCTGTGCTTTCTAACAAAACTTAAGTGACTGTTGTTCTTTTAGATATGGTCACGTAACATTTGCTGAAGGCTATGAATGCTCTTTGTTACTAACTCAGGGAACTGAAGTTCGAGGCCTTGTCACATTGGGGTTGGTCCTGTTGCAAAAAAATATATTAACTTGTTGCTTTTATTTTCTTACCATATATTGGTTCTCTGTATTTGAAGAGGTCTTGTTTTCAGAACTTGCTTATCATTTCCTTAGATGTGTAGAGGAGGAAGTATTCCCATCTCCATTTTGGCATGTTGACGATTCCAAAGTACTTGAGCCCTGAGGTGAAAAACAAGACCACATTTTAAAAGACATTCTTCATACAGAGAAGCTTAAATGGTAGTTTTTTTTTTTTTATAATGGAAACTTTGAAATAAAAGTCTTCAACAATGTTTCCTGTTCTGCTATCAGTATGTATTGGAATTAAAGCTATATTATCTTTTATAAAAGACAACGACACAAAGCCCTTTACAAGAATGACAAAAGAGGATCTTTTTACACAGCAAATTAGATACCTAGTGTTGATTTTTCAGTGTAACATTTCTAGTATTGATTCAGGTGTTTCATTCACTCTGTGTGGTGTTAAAACAAAACCACGACCATCATTATATTTCCCAGAATGCTCTATTGCAGGTACAGTATTTTTGGGGGAATTGTCAGTTTCAATATCAATTTTTTGCATGTACATTTGATTCATTAATTTTATGCTACTTAAATATAAATAACATACGTTTTTCTAAACTAATCCAATCGGTTCCTTGGACTTTTACACCCGTCACTGAAATGGTTGTTCCTGTTAAGATGGTTTGGGTAGTCTTTTGGGCCACCTTAGTCTAATCAACCCAGCAGTAATTCTAAATGCAGGTTGTGGGTAATACAAATTCTAAATGTTGGCTATCCCCACTCGGGCTGGATTCCAGTAGGAATTACACATCACTTTTCAAGCCAGCATAATGTGACTTGCAGGGCTGATGTGCCCTGTAAACTTGTGATGTTATGGTTGATACCAAAGCTCCAAGGCATGCGTCAAAATTGCTAACGCCTTGATCACACCGACAGTGTCGTTGCACTAAAAGGTACGCGGCATCATCTGGATATATTTGTAACAAAAGTTAAACGTTTACCTTCTGCTACCATTTCTGTCTAGCAGTCTATGCATACAATTTGACTCATACTTCGATAAATCAAACGTATGCACCACACAGAACGCACAGCAACTGCCTCTGCAAAGCAATGCTGCAAGCCAAATGCAATGTTCCATTGGAAATGAATGTACTTCTGGTGTACCAAAATGCAATTCGCTGTCGGTGTGATCAAGGCATTACTTCAAGAAGTGTGCATCACTTTATCAGAAGTACGTCATCAATGACATCCGAAGCCTCATTTGATCACGTGCTTCTTCAAACAGTGTTTTGCACTGATTGGTTCAGGCGCTTTCTTAGAGTCCAAGCTGCTTTCAATCACCGACCGCTACTGAACACCGTACTTACAAATATAGTTAGGATTTTGTACAATAAGGCACCTCGGGAGTTTGTGGTATAATGGCCATATACCACACCCCATAGTGCCTTATTGCTTAATTAAGCATCCCAAATAATGCCATCGATTACATTTTTGAAAAATAGTAAACTTGAAGGCAAAAAGAGAAGCATGATGCGAACCTGGTTATAGGCTACTAAAGACAATTTACCACTGCACCACGGAGTTTATTTAAAACAGTGGAGAATTTTCTTTTAAATCACACTGCCATATTGTTGACCAGCAAATGTCACTAATGTGCATTGTGGACAGATACATTTGAGGCTCAGTTTCCCATCACTGCTGTAAACCATGAGTTTTAGGTCACTGTTTAAGGGCAAAACTACACCTTCAAAATAAGGCCTTATGAAATGCTTGTTGTATTGTGCTAAATTTGCTTAGGATCTCACTTGAAGGCTACAATCCTGAAAATGGATGAATACAACAAGCATGTCTCTGTCAAATACAGTTATGGGTAGTAACTACACTTCACCCAAAAGGCAAGGCACACTGGGAAATATGAAAATAAGGCTTTACACAAAGCAGTGTGTGAACCTATATAGACACTGGACCAGTTTTAAATGCAACTTTCTAGTTCTCAGAAACTGATCCCTGGTTTGTGATCGTGGTAGAAAATATACAGAACAATACACAGGATTAATCAGAAAACATTTAATTAACTTATATTACATTGTTGTTACAGAGTATAGCTTAAAAATGTATGAGGCCTCCTACTTTGAGGCACTGCAACACGTAAACTAGGCTTCGGCTTATCAGATGGTTGAAGAAAGACATTCTAGAAGTTATACAAGCAAAAAGTATATGCTTTAAGGAAAAGGCAAAAAACAGGATACATTTACATAATTTAACAAGTATATTATATTGAAAAATAAATAACATCTGAAACACCAGTACACAAGAACCCCAATACATGTAGAAACAGCACCATTTCACAAGAACTTCAGTTGTGATTATTTCCTAATGCTACATCGAAGACATACCCAAACTTTGTATTCTGCATTGTACAAGTATAAATGACCCCAAAACAGGCACCTTATGAGGTCAATAAATATATTCTATATACTGTGTTCATTGAAGGCATTATAGGGTACGTTATTTTACGTTTCACTGATCCAAAGACTAGCAGTAAGACAAACGGCATACTAATCCATATAATTAAGTATTAAAACCATGTACTACCAAACAACATGAGACATTCAGGAGGTGAAATACACATCAGTGCTTAGTCAGGGCTTCACTTCACAAGCAGGATTATAAACTGGGTGGGTCGAGCCCTGAATGCTGATTGGCTGACAGCCGTGGTATATCAGTCCGTATACCACGGGTATGACAAAACATTTATTTGTGCTGCTCTAATTACATTCGTAACCAGTTTATAATAGCAATAAGGCATCTGGGGGGGGGGGTTTGTGATACATGGCCAATATACCACGGCTAAGGGCTGTGTCCAGGCACTCCGTGTTGCGTCGTGCTTAAGAACAGCCCTTAGCCCTGGTATATTGGCGATATGCCACACCTCAGGCCTTATTGCTTAAAAATACTTCTCACACCTTTCACTACTATACTGTGCTGTGTGAACCATTCTACATTCTGTATTGGGAATCTTTCTCATGAAAGGAAATAGGAGGCAGGAGAAAGCACTGACCGAACTGACCGTTCTATTTCATTTGCTAACCATGTGGAAGCAGTCTGGTAAAAAAGTCTGGCCTTTTAAAATAGAGTTGGTGTGTCTCCATATATTGCTATAAAATGGCATTCCCTGCCACACACACACAGTGTTCTCACGTCATCATCATCTCTACCTTTGCATTCCCATAGAAAAAAATAAAATAATCGCTGTCGACACACTCGTTAGTGTTAATCAGCATTATAGAGATTTTTGATTTCTTGTCCAGAATACTGATACTGTAGTTTGTAATACAACATATTCATTACAAAATGTTAAAGGATCCCCCAAGCACGTTCAAACATTAGAATCTAAGATGTTTCAAAAAGACATCAAGAAACACCTTGCTAGCAAATAGTTTGCTTTTTAGCTTAGAGAGTCATTTAAGAAAGGTAGCCTATAAACAAGTAAACAGTCCCATACATGCTTTCAGATGTAAATACATACACATCCTGAAAAAGTCACGAGAAATTTCAGATTGAGATATTTCTTAAATCACAGTTTTCCAAATAAAAAAAGGCACTTTATATTTCTCTCACAGTATATACTGTATCTCACAGATTGAGTTATACACTGAACAAAAATATGAACGCAAAATGCAACAATTTCAAAGATTTTACTCAGTTACAGTTTGTATAAGGAAATCAGTCAATAGAAATAAATAAATTAGGCCCTAATCTACAGATTTCACATGACTGGGCAGGGACGCAGCCATGGGTGGGCCTGGGAGGGCATAGGCCCACACACTCGGGAACCAGGCCCAGCCAATCAGAATGAGTTTTATTACAGAAAGTAATACTTCGCCCAGTGGCATGTAAATGTTTATAAATGTACCAGAAAGCTTCCCAAATTGTACAATCCTAGGCATGTGAGCCCTTTACCAGTGTGATTATGAAAACACTTACGGAGACGTCCTACAAAACAATTAATCAACGAGAAAGTCCGGCATGTAGATTTCCGATGGATCCGCCCCTTATCAGAAGTCATATTCAGCAGCACACTGCGCGAGATACTCCTCGTATAGTTTTCCCTGTTGAAATAAGTTGAGAATGGAATACAGATGATATGTACCCAGTAGTGCATTTCATGCCTCAGAAATATATCTAAAATCGACACACTTGAATACACAACTTCTTCGACCGAATTGCCGAATGAGAATTATTGCAATGAAATCGCACCTTCTTGGCTTTGACGACGTCCTGGACGTAATCGCTGTACTCTGTGAGGCTTCTCTTCTCCTTCTTCGTCAGAGTCCTATTCCCTTGGCTGAGGACACAATCACATGACAACGGCTGTCAATCAAAGTGGGAAACGTTTTCCATGAGGGGGAAAAAACAATGGAGTAAGCAATGGAGTAGTGTGTGTTTTTTTGTGCGTGAGAAAAAGAGAGAAACAGTGATTCTGCTTACCGGGCAAAATACTTGGCAAGACAAAAGAAAAAGTAGCAGAGTACACCAAATATGATCACAAACAATATCTGGAAATCCTCTGGTATCCAGGTCCACAGAAAGACAACTACACCCTGTTAAGACGAGCATAACAACAGCAGTATTTAGAACAGTATTTTGAGGCAAACGGGATATTATTCTTATTCTGAGTCTTGGTTGGTCATGCTCATGACAAGTTTTTAAATGCATTAGAGCTGCGTCGTAATGCATCTACAGAAGTGCCTAGGGAGGAGGGGCTAGGGGGCGATTTGAAATTCAGGGTATGAATGTTAGAGTCAGGGGTTAGGAGTCAGAGGTTACCTACCATGGAGAGCCCAAGGGCTTTGCCCAGCCCATCTCCCAGCAGCTCCTGCAGCTCCTCTGGGGTGAGGGTGTTGACGACAAAGCTGAGGATGAAAAGGCATGGCAGTAGGATGCCCAGTGCCCCACACAGGAAGGAGTGCAGACGGACACTGCTGTTGAAACTCACGTCCGCCCTGCAGGAACACAGACAGACAGAAGTCCAGGGGTTAATGGAGCTTTGTTGCATGTAAAGGCAATAATAGAGGAATAGCCTGGTCCCCTATTTTGGGGGTTCAGTGCCTTGCTCAAGGGCACAAGGGTAGAATGACACCAGCAGCTCTCCAGTGGCCAGTTCAAGCCCCACTTTTCCGTCACCCGGCCCGGGACTTGAACGAGCAACCTTTCGGTTACTGGTCCACCTCTCAAACCACTAAGATACCTACGGTTTCCTTCTCTTACCTGTCCTGGGACAATTTGCTGTCGATTGTGGAGGAGATGAGGTCACAGTCCTTCTCCAGCTGGTCCAGTGTCTTCTGCACGGCCTGGTTGATGGTCTTCTCTATCGTCTGACACACTCCGTCGATCTGGTTCACACACCGGCTCGGCTGGACAACAGGACAGAGGAATAAGCAGCCAACCTCTTGGTCACACAACATCCTCCTCCATAAAGTACACAATGCATTTTGATCACTTCTGATGTTGATTTACTGTATGTGTTTTGGAGTTTTGAGAAGGAAAGACTGGAAAGTTTGGCCTCCCTCTCTCAGCAGTAATTCATTGGTGCAGGACGAATGCAAATAACAACCGACCATCCATCGCACAGCCTGACGACCATTGATCAACGGATGAGGGAGCGATTACTCAGGTCTGAGGCTGCTAAAGGTGGCTGATCAGGCCTGGTGGTTTATAACCCCTAGTCCCACTGAGACGGAATATAACTCTCCCAGCTGTCATAACACAAGTGATTCATCCTGTGCTCAGCGATCCACAGCCATCAGATCTCCTGATCAGGAGGATTTACCTTCCACAGCAAGAGTGCCTTAAATCCAGACCTAACCAAACTATGTTCAACAGCTGAAGATCGATTACAGGGAGTAGGCTACACTTGACGGAAACGCTCTGAAACAACTCCGTAGCCTCCCTCCAGAGGACAGTGTCATGGGTTTAATATTTTACTAAAACATTTTTTTTAATTCTCATCCGTCCACATGGTTTCAAAATATAATTATTTTGCACATAAAAGCCTCATATATATCCTACTTGCCCTATTAATTATCAGTTCAGTAGAAATGTATAAAAAATACCTGGTAAAGTAGTAGCTGAAAAGGAAATCTTCAGCTTTACCACTACTTGAATGACTTTGTCAAATTAACTGTGAGGCAAGCTAAACGGGGCAGAGGGCGGTAGGGCCTAAATAACCTGTGAAAAAACACCAAGACATTTTGTTCTCATTGTACATACACATTGAAATATCAGGAAATGCTTTGAGAATACTTTTCAACCTACATTTGTGACTTTGTGCAGAGTTTTATATTGAACGGGGTCTCTGGGATAGACTTGTCTAGCCTTAGTCCATGATGTCTTACCTTCTGGGGGTTAGGGATGTATATGGTGGGCATCTCAAAGCCACACTTGTTCAGCCCCGGTCGGCGACACAGTTCCTGAACTATCTGCATCATGACACGCTGTTCATGGGAAAACAACAAAAGAAAACAAACGTATTCTAGAGAGATTCCATGTATGCAATATTCTAAGCTTGGGGAAGTAGCATGTGCTATA
This sequence comes from Salvelinus namaycush, assembly GCF_016432855.1. Lineage (NCBI taxonomy): Eukaryota > Metazoa > Chordata > Actinopteri > Salmoniformes > Salmonidae > Salvelinus > Salvelinus namaycush. The sequence goes on along the minus strand of NC_052324.1, from coordinate 10,653,669 downwards.
ACACATATTATAAGCTGGTTGGTTCGAGCCCTGAATGCTGCTTGGCTGACAGCCGTGGTGCATTCGGAAAGTATTCAGACCCCTTGACTTTTTACACATTTTGGTACGTTACAGCTTTACTCTAAAATTGATTAAATCGTTTATTCCCCCTCATCAATCTACACACAATACCCCATAATGACAAGGCAAAAACTGAAATATCAGACTTACTTTACTCAGCACTTTGTTGAAGTACCTTTGGCAGCGATTACAGCCTCGAGTCTTCTGAGTATGACGCTACAAGCTTGGCACACCAGTATTTGTGGAGTTTGTTCCATTCTTCTCTGCAGATCTTGTCAAGCTCTGTCAGGTTGGATGGGGAGCGTTGCTGCACAGCTATTTTCAGGTCTCTCCAGAAAATGTTCGATCCGGTTCAAGTCCGAGCACAGGCTGGGCCACTCAAGGACATTCTGAGACTTGTCCCGAAGCCACTCCTGCGTTGTCTTGGCTGTGTGCTTAGGGTCGTTGTCCTGTTGGAAGGTGAACCTTCACCCCAGTCTGAGGTCCTGAGTGCTCTGGAGCAGGTTTTCATTAAGGATCTCTCTGTACTTTGCTCCGTTAATCTTTCACTCGATCCTGACTAGTCTCCCAGTCCCTGCCGCTGAAAAACATCTCCACAGCATGAAGATGTCACCACCATGCTTCACCGTAGGGATGGTGCCAGGTTTCCTCCAGACGTGACACTTGGCATTCAGGCCAAAGAGTTCAATCTTGGTTTCATCAGACCAGAAAATCTTGTCTTTCAGGTGCCTTTTAGCAAACTCCAAACGGGCTGTCATGTGCCTTTTATTGAGGAGTGGCTTCTGTCTTGCCATTCTACCATAAAGGCCTGATTGGTGGAGTGTTGCAGATATGGTTGTCCTTCTGGAAGGTTCTCCAAAGAGGAACTCTGGAGCTTTGTCAGAGTGACCATCATGCTCTTGGTCACCTCCCAGACTAAGGCCCTTCTCCCCCAATTGCTCAGTTTGGCCAGGCAGCCAGCTCTATGAAGAGTTTTGGTAGTTCAAAACTTCTTCCATTTAAGAATGATGGAGGCCACTGCGTTCTTGGGGACCTTCAATGCTGCATAAATGTTTTGATACTCTTCCCCAGATCTGTGCCTCGACACAATCTTGTCTCGGAGCTCTACGTTCCTTGGACATCATGGCTTGGTTTTTGCTCTGACATGCACTGTCAACTGTTGGACCTTATATAGTCAGGTTTGTGCCTTTCCAAATCATGTCCAATCAATTTAATTTACCACAGGTGGACTCCAATCAAGTTGTAAAAATATCTCAAGGATGATCAATGGAAACAGGATGCACCTGAGCTCAATTTCGAGTCTCATAGCAAAGGGTCTGAATACTTATGTATCTTTTTTATTTTTAATAAATGTGCAAACATTTCTAAAATCCTCATTATGGGGTATTGTGTGTTGATTGAGTATTTTTATTTATTTCATCCATTTTAGAATAAGGCTGTAACGTAACAAAATGTGGAAAGGGGGGAGGGGTCTGAATACTTTTTGAATGCACTGTATCAGATCGTATGCCACGGGTATGACAAAACATGTATTTTTACTGCTTTAATTACATTGGTAACCAGTTTATAATAGCAATAAGGCACCTCAGGGATTTGTGAATATGGCCAATATATCACGGCTAAGGACTGTGGTATACGCAGAGTGCCTGGACACAGCCCTTAGCCGTTGTATATTGGCCATATACCACACCTGCTCGGGCCTTATTGCTTAATTATGATGTGATAAAAATACTAGATGCAATTAAAATTGCCAAGTTAAATAAAAGTGTTATACCACACAGCAACTGCCATAATGTGCTTCAAAATCTAATCCATTCTGAACCAACTAGCATAAACCAACACACATTTAGATGGATGTTAACTGGACAGTACATGGTCAAAGAGTAACTGACCTGTCTGTCCGTCTCCCTCCCGGCTTCATCTGCCTTGCTGAGGTAGAAGCGCAGCTTGTCGGCAACCTTATCGCTCAGCTTCTCTACAATGTTGAGCGTGCGCTTGCACAGCGCCTGGCCCATAGGGTCGAAGAACACAAAGACCAGGTCCGCCTGCTCCCCTGGAAAGAGGCACCCCCACGTAGAATGCGTTTATAAGAAGACACAATCAAATCCCCCCCCAAAAAAATATTTGTCACATGCGCCGAATACAACTGGTGTGTAGACTTTACTGTGAAATGCTTGCTTACGAGCCCTTCCCAACATTGCAGAGTTTAAAAATAGCAACACAAGAGGAATAAAATACACAAAAATGTAGCTATATACAGAGAGTAGCAGTACCAGAGCAATGTGCAGGGGTAGGAGGTATTTGAGGTAGATATGTACATGAAGGCAGGGTAAAGTGACTGGGCATCAGAGTGATTACAAAAGATCCTCTTTGCGCTATCCCATCCTCCCCCACACACCAACATACCAGAATGATTACACAAGGTGATGCAGTCCTGCCTATGTGACGGGATCAGGGTGTGTGTGTGGGTGAGAATGTGTGCGTTAACTGTATATCAAGCCACACCAGCGAAGGAAATGAGTCATACCAAACGAGGTGATCGCGCGGTTGACATCAAAGGGATAGACCATGTCTCCATCCACCAAGCCCGGTGTGTCCACGAACGTCACCAGACTAAACTTCTTCTGCTTGGAGGTGGAGATCTCAGCCGACAGATAGTCCGTAACACCTACAACACACGCCAACAAAGTCAGCCGGACCCAATTTGCTCCCTATCCCTCCCCCTTGGCCCGAACCCTTTAACTTGATCAGATCTATAAGGTCTGGATAGGTGTAAGCAGTGTAGTGGTGGAGCTTCCACCATATTGCTTCTACCTTCCATATCTGCAAACATTGAACGGGCCAAGAGGAAGAGGTAAGGAGTGAATTGGGACTGTCCGTGTGCATACAGTGCCTTCAGAAAGTATTCATACCGTATTCATACCCTTTGACATATTCCACATTTTGTTGTGTTACATTCAAAATTGATTAAATATATTTTTTCCCTCAGCCATCTACACAGAATACCCCATAATGACAAACTGAAAACATGTTTTTTTTTTATGTTTGCAAATTAAATACATAAATATCTAATTTACATAAGTATTCACTGTGTCAATACTTTGTGGAAGCATCTTTGGCAGCAATTACAGCTGTGAGTCTTTCTGGGTAAGTCTCTAAGAGCTTTCCACACCTGGATTGTGCAACATTTGTCCATTATTCTTTAAAAAATTCTTCAAGCTTTGTCAAAATGGTGGTTGATCATTGCTAGACAACCATTTTCAGGTCATGCCATAGATTTTCCAAGTAGATTTAAGTCAAAAATGTAACTCGGCCACTCAGGAACATTCACTGTCATCTTGGAAAGCAACTCCAGTGTAGATTTGGCCTTATGTTTTAGGTTATTGTCCTGCTGAGAGGTGAATTCATCTTCCAGTGTCTGGTGGAAAGCAGACTGAACCAGGTTTTCCTCTAGGATTTTGCCTGTGCTTAGCTCCTTTCCGTTTCTTTTAAATAATGGGTTGTATTGGATTTGCCCCAAACATAACACTTTGTATTCTCGACAAAAAGTGAATTGCTTTGCAGTATTACTTTAGTGCCTTGTTGCAAACAGGATGCATGTTCTGGAATCTTTTTAAAAATTCTGTACAGGCTTCTTTCTTTTCACTCTGTCAATTAGGTTAATATTGTGGCGTAACTACAATGCTGTTGATCTATCCTCAGTTTTCTATCACAGCCATTAAACTCTGTAACAGTTTTAATGTCACCATTGGTATGGTGAAAAGCCCTGAGCGGTTTCCTTCCTCTCCTGCAACAGAGTTAGGAAGGACACCTGTATCTTTGTAGTGACTGGGTGTATTGAGACACCAATTTGAATTAATAACTTCACCATGCTCAAATGGATATTCAATGTCTGCTTTTCATTTTTTACCCATCTACCAATGGGTGCCCTTCTTTGCGAGGCATTGGAAAACCTCCCTGGTCTTTGCGGTTGAATCTGTGTTTGAAATTCACTGCTTGACTAAGGGACCTTAAAGATAATTGGGGTACAGAGATGAGGTAGTCATTCAAAAATCATGTTAAACACTATTATCGCATGCAGAGTGAGTCCATGCAACTTATTATGTGACTTGTTCAGCACATTTTTACTCCTAACTTATTTAGACTTGCCAATAACAAAGGGGTTGAATACTTATTGACTCAAGACATTTCAGCTTTTCATTTGTAATTAATTTGTTTAAAAAAATGTAAAACGTGACTCCACTTTGACATTATGTGGTATTGTGTGTAGATCAGTGACATTATTTGTGTAGACCAGTGACAAAAAAATCTAAATTTAATCAATTTTAAATTCAGGCTGTAACACAATAAAATATGGAAAAAGTCAAAGGGTATGAATACTTTTTGAAGGCACTGTAAAGGAGGCTGGACTAAAGTGTGGCCCTTCTGGAGAACTTGTGGGTGATAAATAAGAAGTGGAGTCCCGTTGAAGGTTGTCAGCACCTAAATCTGTTTTATTTGTTGCCCATAAAGCTGCAGTGCCGTCAATACTTGGAAAGCTGAGGACGATGCCCGCAGCGCTAGTCTGCAAGAACGCAAGGACTGTCTATTCTACATTTTTTTTTACGATTTTGCATACTCCTGCAGTAACAATTAGGATGAACCATTTGTAAACAATTTCTATAACCTTTTGATTGGATCCAGAGCAAGTAGTACAGTGCAGTAGGCTACTTCACTAAAAACCCTCTACACAGACCAAAACAAAACACGGCCTCAGATCAACCCTCAATTTGACTCGTAAGGTCTGAATTATGCCTTTAACCATCCCTATCTGTAGAGAGGTCTGTAGTCATAGTTACCCACAACAGCTCTTCAACTGGCAGCTTTACAGAGGGGAGTGAGACATAAAGCTAGCCAGTGAAGAACGACTGTGAAGCAACGCACAGTGGGGGTTACATGACACGCACACAAACACACCATGCACTGTAGCTATGACCGACCCTCCCCCCAACCCCCTCCCTCTCAGAATCAGAACAGGATGACTGTTGAGAAAGATACCCACCTTCCTCCCCCACTTGGGATGACACTGGGGCTTTATCATTGCGAGAGGCAGGTGTTACCAGCCAGTACAAATCACAGCCTTGTGCTGCTCTTGCTGTTGGTGCACATTAGCATTCACAACATTCTCCTATATCAACGCGGCTGCTCGCTCCCCTAATGCGTCAATCTCCCTAGCGGCTCGAGAAGAGATGAGACGTCTCCATAGATTTCCACCCACACGGCCCTGTCTCCAATCACAACACAACCAAGACTCAAGGACAAGGTCCCTTTCACGGCACAACAGAGGGGCATGTCAAACACAGTTAATGAGGTCCAGCACCCATTACTGCGCTCCAGTTGGGTCCGGTTCTAAGACATTACGGGTGCAGCGCAGACTCCTGTGTCCGTCCCTATAGGGGTTGACAGACAGAAGACAACTTGTGCTTTTACCATTGTCATTATGCAAGAAGAACATCTAAAAATAGCCAAATCAAATAGATTAGATACAGACATGCTGACCCAGTATGGGATAGATTCCTTCATTGCAAGAGGCCCCCCCCAATAAGCTTCTTAAAATGTGAAAAGGTAAAGAGAGCGATATTCTATTCCGGCCCTGCTAGCGCTGGGTTTGCCACCTCAGACAGAGGGATAGATACCCGGCATATCTGGTGCACCAGGATAAGGTCAAAGGCTGCAAAAAAATGCTGCATCACCCAAGACTGCAAGACAACGTGACCCTGCGGGGCAGCACAGGGCAGGGGGGTGTTTATATCAAGTGTCTCGAAGTAGAAGTGCAGATTTAGGATCAGTTTAGCCTTTTAGGTCACAATTAATAAGATTGTAGGGACAGGGGGCGCTGATCTAGTTTTGATACATATGGCTCCAGAGTCGCCTGTGTTAAACCCAATCCAGGCAAACTCAAGTACTGTAGTATAGTATACCCAACCAGAGTTGGACCAAACTGACAGCTGTCAAAACGGATGACTTGACATGCCATTTTGATGCTGTACATCAAATTTGAGATCTGAACATGTAACCTCTTGACAAGACTTTGATTAAAGACTGCTGTTCCAACACTGTGGAAATGACACTAAACATATTACTTGATTAAACACCTGTTCCTCAAGAGTACACACTCTTGTTCTGACAAGAGTATCAAGCAAATAGAGACATTAGTCTGGAAAGACAGTGTAAACCAGCAAACAAATGGCAATAATCTCACGGAGGACAGATTTTGATGAGTCATTCTCCACCGCTTAATAACATCTCAACATGTCTTTGGAGAACGGCGTTGGTGTCGGTGGTGATGTGGACATAAATAGCTAGCTGTATCTAGGACAGATCCATGATGATTCTCCAGCGGGCGGCCTGTGGCTCCTCAGTCAGTGGCAGTGGCTGCTGCTGGTGCCTTGGCTAATCCATCTCTAACGGCCGTGACATTTCTCAGCCGCTCCTCCTCCTGTCCTTCTGACTCCACCGCACTGCCGTAGACGGGGCGTGTGACTCACAGCTCCATACAGTGCAGTGTGCACTCTGCACCCGGTGAACCCCCTCTCTCTCTGTACACGTCTCACTGTCAATGTGGAGACACACTGAAGCCGCACTGCACAGGCCCTCCCCTGGCCTTAGACACCTTGGACACACCCACCAAGACTGTATTCATGTTACCAGCTACCTTGTAGCCATCATATTGGAGCTCCAACCTACTGCAGCTGCTCTACAGGCACCTTTCCTAAGATGACAGCACGACTTTGTCTGATGGTCCTATGTAATCCCAGTCTCACCTCCACCTCCCCGAGATATAAATGACAGTGAGAAGCAACCACACAGAGTCTGCAGCACAGATGAAGTGTTAAACCACCCTGATGTCCCAAATGGCACCCTATATAGTGCACTACTTCTGACCAGGGCCCCATAGGGCTCTGGTCAAACGTCGTTCGCTATATAGGGAACGGGGCTCTCGTCAAAAGTAGTGTGCAGTATTATAGACATCTGAGACGCAGTCAGACTATGATGACTCAGAATTGAGCGTTAGTCATCAAGACAAACCACCTATAAGCTCTAGCTCCTATCAGACAGACATACCTTGTGGAGGGAACCAAGCAGCAGTAGGTTACACTGGTCATGTTTGAACCAAGACTTCAATAAGAAATCAATGCATTCCAAGTAGATTTGATGCAATGTTCTGATACCGTGGACAAAGTCACTTGGGTCAGATTTACAACTTTTAAAAGGTCCAATGCAGCCATTTTTATCTCAATATCAAATCATTTCTGGGTAACAATTATTGTGATTGTTTTCAATTAAAAGTGTAAAAAATGATAAAACATTGCTTCTTAGGAAAATGCAATTTCTCAAGCAAGAATCGTGCTAGGACTATCTGGGAGTGGTCTGAGAGAGGGGCCTAATTGGAGGATCCGAATGGGAGGGACGTGTAACCTGAAAACTGTCTGTTGTTTGTTATTGGTCTATTAAAAACATAGTCGGCCTGAGAGTGAAAATGAATATGAAATTTCAGGCGGTCTTTTCAAACAGCTCTTACACTAAAAGTTAATTATTATAATTTTCACTATTTCATAGTATTATTCCAACCTCAGTGTGGAAATATATATAAAACACAGGAAAATCATGTTTTTGATTGCATTGCTCTTTTAAGCCTTTACACCAGCGTAAAGTTTGCATTAATTAAAGGGAAAACAGTTTACCGTGAAATGGTCTGTGTTTTAGTCCTCCCTGAACAGAATAGATGAAAACTTAACAGGTGCAAAATCTGCTCCAGAGTAAACACTTTTAGGTGGTTCTGAGGTGCACCAACATGTGCCTACCATAAGAATAATGGACAGAAGCACACAAATGTGTCATTAAGTTACAGGTGTGCAGACTTTCCTGCCGCTGTGAAAACGACAATGGGTTCAAAATAGGAAGACAGCATAAAAAACTGTGAAATAGGCAGAACATAAAGCTGTGGAAGTTAGACGACAATCAATTTTACTCTGTAGTTACTCACGCAAGAGAAAAACATAAATTGTGCTACAAACGGACTCGTACGCCAGGTACACTGGAAAGTATTTCCGACGACAGGGGAAACCCTACCTTTAAACTCCAGGAGTGGTCGGAAATGGGGGTAGAGATGGAGCGTGGCATTTCCCTGTGGAAGATAAAAAGATAGTGAGAGAGGTGGTAGGAACAGACAGAAAATGTCTAGCTACGTGTGGACTTGTTGGGAGCCCAGCTGGTCAGAAAGATGTCTTCCTCCTGGAGTAGCCAGGCGAGGCGTTATTCTTGGTCTCAATGCCAGGGGCTTTGCTGCAGCTCGCGCATGGCATTAAGCCCTTTCTGTATATAAAGCAGATAATCCATCCAGTCCTTCACTATAATTACATTATTCATCTTCATCTCCTTCACCAAGGTAGGGGAGGGAGAGAGAGAGAAAGAAAGAGAGAAGCTTGTTGCCTAGCCTGATGATACTGCAAATATGCCAATCTCTCTCTCTGCTCTCTCTCTCTCTCTATGCGTGCAGCACAGCCCCTCTGGGGATGGAGCAGCATGCAGAGTGAGCCATCACCACTGTACGTACCATTACGTTTATAAAGGCATCGCTTAAGCAAGCAAGAAAAGTGTCATCTCATCACATTGTACAACTATATGGAGTTAAAATAATGTCAAAACTAGATTGAATGCGTGCAGCATTATCTGCGTGTTACGTGGTACCGGCACGCTTGGTTTTTTAAACTGACCTAACTCATACGAGCGCAATTTCACTGCAGTGACATTATTCAAGTCATAAAATGAAAGTTTGTCCGATTTTTTCAGACCTCTAAAGTAGAGTAATATGTCAAGATGCAACCACGTCCCGATGTAATATACGGAATATATCATATGTACTTTAGCAGCAGCTTTTATCCAAAGCAACTTACATTCATATGTGAATACAGTGCCCTCCATAATTATTGGGATAGTGAAGCATCTTTTCGTTTAGCTCGGTACTCCAGCACTTTGGACTTGAAATGATACAGAGTGCAGACTGTCACCTTTAACTTGAGGGTATTTTCATCCATATCGGGGGAACGGCTTAGAAATTACAACACTATTTATACATTTTAGGGGCCCAAAAGTATTGGGACAAATTCACTTATATGTGTATTAAAGCAGTCAAAAGTTTAGTATTTGGTCCCATATTCCTAGCACACAATGAATACATCAAGCTTGTTAACCTAGACACTCGTTGGATGAATTTGCTGTTTGTTTTGGTTGTGTTTTAGATTATTTTGTGCCCAATAGAAATGAATTGGTAAAAATACACCTTATGGAACAGCGAGGACTGTGAAGAGACACACACAAAGTACAGACACATGCATACGCACGCAAGCGCTAACACACGCACGTACATTGTAGTATGGTGGTATTATACATATGTAGTAGTGTAATAATGCTATATGATGTACTGTATTATTTTATATGTAATGTAAGTGCCTTAATGTGTTTGGACCCCAGGAAGAGTAGCTGCTGCCTTGGCAACAGCTAATGGGGATCCCTAATTAATACAAATACAAAAGTCAATAAATACAAATGGTAAATAATGTAGTGTAATTTTTAAGTCACTTTTATTGTAAATAAGAAAATAATAGAATATAATATGTTAGTCCTGAATTAATTGTGAATAATGATAATGAGAAAGTTAAGACACACAAATATCATACCCCCAAAAATGCTAACCTCCCCTGTTATTGTTATGGTGAGTGGTTAGCATTTCTTAACTTTGACTTGTCATTATTCACGATTCATTCAGGACTAACCGTAATCATGGTAGCATCCACATTAATGTAGAAGTGTTAAGAAACATATTCTATTCTTATTTACAATAAAAGGGAATCCAAAACACAAATAGTCTAAAACACAACCAAAACAAACAGCCAATGCATCCAACAAGTGTGTAGAGTTACAAGCTTGGTGTAATCATTACATGCTAGGAATTTGGGACCAAATACTAAACTTTTGACTACTTTAATATATACGGTATAGGTTAATTTGTACTAATACTTTTGGTCCCCTATAACAGGGGGACTATGTACAAAAAGTGATGTAATTTCTAAACGGTTCACCCGGTATGGATGAAAATACTCTCAAATTAAAGCTGACAGTCTTCAACCTCATAGTCATTATATCATTTATACTTGAAAGTGCTGCAGTACAGAGTCAAAACAACAAGTGTGCCACTGTCTCAATAATTACGGAGGGCACTGTACACCAATGTGTAGATCCAGCTATATGCCTAACTCCCAAATGAGTGGAAATGATTTGAAAGTGTACATCTAATATAACAGCACCAACGCTGTAAAGATTTCCTGAATATGTACCAGTGGTGACCAACAACAGGCTCCAGTGATCATAGTTATGGCTGTAATGAATGAGATTCATGGCGCCAGCAACAGTAAACCATTGGTATGCAATTATTAGCATACCACAAGGCTTATTATTATGCTATTCAATCGCCACTGGCTGAATACGAAGCAAGTTTTTCATAACATGGTTAAAAGAGTTGAGAGACATTCACAGCAGCGGTGGCGTGGTGCTACAAACTTACCGTCAGTGATTCTCTTTTCCGACCACTTGTTATAAATGTAAATCCCTGCGTTTCTATGGCAACACCTGTTCTCTGTATATGTTCTTCCACATACCTGAAATGGCAGCATGTGAAATTGAAATTGGGTCAACAATTGTGTGAAATGCACTGCACATTGACAAATTCCATCACTGGGAAAAAAAGAAAAAAAAAAAGAAAATCACAGAATCAAACTTGATAGTTATTATTAATTTCAAATGTATGTGTGACTATGAGATTCATGATATCCTTTAGGATACAGTGATAATGAAAATGTTACACAAAGCAAATGCAAAACAAAAACAGAATCTTTACATGTCATATTCATTAAACAGACTCATACATCTACATTCTTAGGTATTTCACATCCTCACTAAATTGCTAGATTCCTTTCCTTCCATTAGGAAAGGTCTCGGATAAATAAATCACCGGATTGTTAGACCACAACATCTAGGCTAATACTGTATCTTGTAGCACCTCCAATCCATGTTCCTGTGCGGACATTCGTCAGCCTCATTTTAACAAACATGTTTGCCTCTCCCTTTTTCTTTCTCTTGCTCTCTTTCCTTCCTTCCTACACTCGACTCGGCTCTTGATTGTGGCCTAGCCTGTGCTGATCCTTAGCAGTTATACTAGGGAGCTATATTACCAATTAATAAATGAGCTTTTTCCAGCAGAGTGGTTCCCCATTATCATCACAATGATCTTCTTCCGTGGAGGAAGGAGCCGGAGACCCAGTCGGCTTGCTATCTTCACCAGCCCTGAACACACACAAACATACACAGATCAGGCGGCTTTCCTTTCTTTTGGACACTACCATTTCAGTATGGGTCAGGCAAGCCGTGATATCAAATCTAATCAAATTTTATTTGCCACATGCTTCGCAGACAACAGGTGTAGACTAACAGTGAAATGCTTACTTATGGGTCCTTTTCCAACAATGTTTTCTAAGACCCGTTTTCCATCTTTATCCAGATATCACAACATTTACTTATGCCACATTTTTAAGGGAAGAAGAATGGTTGAAAAATGTATCTATGCCTTCATTTCCCAAAAATGAACATATGATGTTATCTAGTTCAGGGAATAGGCCATGAACAGAGTAGGTCCTAGGCCCTGAGAGCATGATCTGGCCAACAAACTGCAGTGGTGTAAAGTATTTAAGTAAAAATACTTTAAAGTACTACTTACATCGTTTTTTTTAGGGTATCTGTACTTTACTATTTATATTTTTGCCAACTTTTACTTCACTATATTCCTAAAGAAAATAATGTACTTTTTACTCAATACATTTTCCCTGACACCCAAAAGTACTCGTTACATTTTGACTGGAAAATGGTCCAATTAACATACGCAACGGTCTTCCCTACTGCATCTAATCTGTCGGATTCAATAAACACAAACGCTTCATTTGTAAATTATGTCTTCGTGTTGGATTGTGCCCCTGGCTATTTGCCAATAAATAAATAAATATAAAATGATGCCGTCTGGTTTGCTTAATATAAGGAATTTGAAATGGTTAATACTTTTAATTTTGATACTTAAGTACATTTTAGCAATTCCATTTACGTTTGACACTTAAGTATATTTAAAAACAAATACTTTTAGACTTTTTACTCAAGCGTATTGTACAGGGTGACTTTCACTTGAGTCATTTTCTATTAAGGTATCTTTACTTTTACTCAAGTATGATAATTGAGTACGTTTTCCACCACTGACAAACTGTAGGCTATATTTCTTATTTAAAATATGACAAATATGACATATGACCAATATTGTACATTTTCTTTAATGCCAAATACACACCCAAACACTTGGTTAAAGACCTGGTTAAAACAACAACACAAAGAAGTTTACCACTGTAAAATACCCTGTTTGTTTGGGGTGAGTGACATATTACTGGATAGTGACAGACAACGCTTGATGATCAGAGTAGAATATTCGAGCACGTGTAACACAAGCATGAACTTTTAAATGAATTGCTACTTTGTTGCACAGCAGGCAAGACGAATATGCACGGCTGTTATATTGATCTGATCATGCTGTAGAAATAGCTTGCTATTTACCGTTTTCGTTGTCGATATATAAATTGTGGCATTCTCTCAAGATTCGTTCACTGGGTGTGGTGATCGCGGAATCCAGAGGGTTTGCCACAGAACGGGGCTTTCTACCGCCCGACATGACAGTTGTAGAACTACCTTCCACCATCTTTAAAATGACAGGGGGAACGTTTACGGTGATGCACAGTGTCTATGATTTGCTCACAGATAGAACTATTTGCGTTTTAGATGAGGTTACGGCTAGATTGAATACAGTTGTCAAATTGACGTCTAAAGTAGATTTGTTTTGTGCGCAGTTTAGCATTTTAGTTAACTCAACATTTTTCCGAACCTTAATTGAATTATCCTAACCTGCTACGTTAATTGTCCTAACCTGCTGCCTAAATTCTAAACCGACTACGTAAAAAATATATTCTGTGCCATTCTGACATAAACCGTATCCCATCTAGTCACAGCCCTTAGAAGGCTTGACAGCGCCGCCCTGAGACTAAAATGTAGAAGTACAGCTCAAAAGAACAAGGAGGCCTATGTCAGGAGCACTGTTTACAGTAGTATTCATTTAGTAGACTATATAATATAAGTAAATAGAAGGGTCTCTTTTGTCTACAAATTGGGTAAATATTTTGGCATTTTGACATTTCAAGTCCAATATGTTTGTGTAAACTTGTAAGGTTAGGCTACTATATACTGTAGGTCTAGTGAAAGGTCTGTAGTCCCTAGGCCTAACTAGGCTCTATAGGCTATAGTCAATAAACTGAAGAAAGAGTTTTCAGTTTTTTCCCATTGTGAAAATTCACAGAAATTATAGTAAAGGCATGTAGCCTATCCGGAAACAGTGGAATGACCATCCTGCTGACCAAGAAGGGGCTTATGAGCTTTTCTGGTCACTTGACTTCACAAACAATGAGGTCTTTATAATCAAAAAGGAAAATTGCCACACTGATGACCATAAAATAGGTCAAATCCAATAATTCAATATACCTCTTCTTAGTTTTTGTGCATGGTTTTCAAATAAGACCTGGGCTATACCTTTTAAATTGCACCTTTCATAGGCCTAGCACAGAGTAGCCTAAAGGAATGCTGTCAAGAGTTCATTAAACACCTTCATACTAGTGATAATAACACAGCCTAGGCTACAATGGAATCATCACATCTACAACTAGTATGGGTGTGACCAGACCATAAATAGCCTAGGTTTAATCCATAAGTAGGCTGCAGTTGCTTTACTTGGAAGAAATAGTGCCTTTTTATTTGTTGGGCTCAATGAACGAAATTCAAAATGGATAGCAATGAAGTGTCTGCAGAATTAAAGAAAGAGGTAGGCCTTTTAATCATGAGAAAGGTAAAAATAGCCTACTGCTTGATGAAGATATCCGCACAAAATGTATTATCTGTAACCGGTGTGTGATAGAGAAATGTGTTTCATGGCATATTTAATGGTTACTGTGTCTAAAGAGTGCAGAGTTTCCCACTCGTAAAAAAGAGAGGAGTCTGTAATGCAATGTTATGCTCAGACGAGGGGACACTGGGTCATCCAAGGAACAACTGATCAATTGTATTATCCTCACTATATTTACTGCACAACCCGACCACATCCTCGAAAGGCACTCCACTTGAGGATGAGTGGTCTACATTAGCCTAGGAGAGAGCAACTTTTGCACTTTGCCTTTGGCTAGACAGAAAAAGCTGTATACAATCTGAAGTTGTACATACTGTAGATAAAACAAAAAACAGGACTCAAAATGACTAAAGGAGATATGGAATATCAACTTTTGCTTGAAGGCAGCAAAGAAACAAAAGAGAAAATGAAGGTATGCATAATATTAATAATAATAAAGAAGAAGAAGAGGTGTTATTGCTATATTAGTAATAATAATAACAACAGTAATAACACATGTATTGTTATTATTGCTGTTGTTGTTATTATTATTATCATTAGTGTGAATTATAAGTTATATTTAATCAATGATAAATAATAAATACATGTATTATAATACATATCTTGTTTTAAACTAACTAAGCCCACTGTTTTTGGTGTCCTTCACCTGCAAACAGGGACTCAAATTATTATAACGTTATTTAAAGAAACCTATAGCCTAATTCATTGTCTACACTTGGCTATTGTAATTAATAACCTTAGCTCAAATATATTTGATATTGTATTTGTGCCTCATTTGAACTTCTAACAGCTATCTAATAGTAAAATATGATCATGATTGGGCTACACCTGTTAGAGTTATCCTTTTTCTGTTCAATACTGAAAATTGAAAAGTACAGTACAGAATCTGTACATATTATCTGATGCTAAACCACCAATTATGTGTATTATTGGTTTCAGCGTCCGAACAAATCCCTTCTACTGGCAGTTTGTGCAGCTTGCATTGGAGGAACCTTTCAATATGGTTATAATATTTCAATCATCAATGCCCCCACCAAGGTAAGACATTATTGTCAATATGTGTCTACTTAAAGGGGGGGATCTGAAGTTGCTACATCAATTTTGGGACTTAATTAAGGATATGGACCTACTTATTCTTTAAGAATATAACTTTTAAATATAACTTATAAATGCCCCTTAGTTCAACTGCTGTACTCCATCACAACCCAAAATGTGAGATTATTTTATTCCAATGTTTGTAAACAAAGTAAATGTAAACACTGTATAGCCTTAAAACATGGTTTCAACTATAATTTGTATATCATGGATGGTCAGCCATTGCATCAATAGCTCTGTCTATGAATTTGAGCTTGGTTACATTTATCCAAACCCCTCCCTCAGCTTTTTACTGAAACAGTGGAGGGGATTACATTTTGTCATTGTTTCAACCGCAGATTGCTCCCTTAAGTTTAATATACTTAAGATGGCTAAATAGAATTTTATTTGGTGTTATTGAATTAATGAAAAGATGATACTGACATTGGATAATCATTTGTATTCTGTCCTTATTGAACCATGTCTGTGTGTTCAGAAAACAGTCAGTCTAAGCAGTCACACGCAGCCCTGGAGGCTCCATGTAAATCTTAGGGCACATTACAAGGGAATCATGACATAAAAAATTTAACACTTACGAGCATGTGACATGTAACCCTTTTGAGTAAAAAGAGATGAATTCTACCATGTCATTTCTGTATTGTGCAACTGCTGTGTGTTGGTACATTCCTCACACACATTCAGAGGTATAATACGTTCTTAAGTCATGCAAATTACAAATCCATTTCAGCCGTGAGCAGAGCTTCTGCTTTTCAAGGCTATATTGAGTTAGGGGTGCTTTTTTCCCAGTCTGTGCAGAATTTCATCAACCAAACCTGGCTGGAGCGCTATGATGAGGACATTTCAGAGCATTACCTCACTCTCCTGTGGTCCAACATTGTGTCCATTTTCACAATAGGAGGATTTATTGGAGCAACTATAGGTGGAACACTGGCCATTAGATATGGGAGGTATGTGTTTTGTTAATAGTGGCTTGAATCCTCATTTGGATATTTGTGTCACTCTCCAATTTTACACATAAGCTATTACTATTTTGACAGTAGCCATTAGACTGCATGCATTTTTTTCGCCAAACAAGGCACTTTCAATACAAGTTTAATTAACTGCAATTATTCTGTGTCAAAGGAAGGGGACACTAATGATGAACAACGCATTAGCCTTACTGGCTGCTCTGTTGATGGGCCTGAGCTACCCCACTGGATTATTTGAACTGCTCATCGTTGGACGATTTTTCACAGGAGTAAATGCGGGTAAATACGTCAGTGCGTTAGTCCAGTGAAGCGTTGACATCAGCAGTTTGCAGTCTTTATTTCTAAGCCGGATGTGTTGAAAAATGTATATTTATTGAAGGTTCTGTCTTGTCTGTAAGTTAATGTGCCACACTTTGTTCTAATCATATGCTGATTGCCAGGTATCGGCATATGCGTTCAGCCACTGTATCTGGGGGAAATCGCCCCAAGGGCACTTCGTGGTGCCATGGCAATGGGGACTTCTATTTTCATCACCGGGGGCATCCTTACTGGACAGGTGATTGGGCTTAAGTAAGTTTAGATCATCCTGGACTATTGCCTACTAACTTCCAGAGTACTTTGAAATGAAGACGGCGCATAACGTCTTGTGTGCGTTCCTATAATGAGTGTCTATGATCCTGCAGTGAGCTCCTCGGTAAAGAAGAACACTGGCCCATCCTGCTCTGCACCACCTGTATCCCAGCGTTCCTGCAGCTCCTCATACTGCCCTGGTTCCCAGAGAGCCCTCGCTACCTGTTGATCGACAGAGGGGATGACGTTGGATGTAGAAAAGGTATGTTCCAATCACATGTCAAAAGATCTACCACGAGCTCTCTCACATAAGGACTGACACCAGTCATCGCGCTGAAAACTATTGGGACAGAAAACAGTTGTTTTAGCGAAAAAGCAGGATCAAAGTGTGCAAACCTAAATTGTAACGTAACCTACGATCATTCATCTAAAAAAAGAGAGCCGACCTGTGTCACTCCGTACCTGAACATTCATTTGACATGATGGAAAGTTTGGAGGGGGTGATGATTCTTCCTTTATCTGAGATCAGAAGGGTCGGGAAACATAAATTATACAAATCTTTCCCCTTGAGAGACATACTGGGTCAAGCACATGACTGCAGTGCAAACTGTAACAGCAGGTTACACTGCGAATAGGCAATGTCTCTCATTAGTCACACAATCCTTGCTAATCAAATAAATACCTCTGTGTATCCCACTGTGTCTGTCTGGTTTGGCTTTGTTACGCCGGCTGGGTGAATGAGTGGATTCCTGTTATGAGTGTGAGGGATAATAAATGAAGCGTGGAGTGGAGAGAGACCATGTGAGCTGCGTCTTGTGTTTCCTGTGGACAGCGATGAAGCAACTCCACGGCACTGATAACTTTGATCGCGAGCGGGAGGACATGGAGAGGGAGAGGGTCAGCGCCATTGGCATTAAACCCAAGAAGCCCTGGCAGCTGTTCATGGACCGCAGCCTCCGCTGGCAAGTCCTCACCATCATCCTGCTCAACGCTGCCCAGCAGCTCAACGGCATCAACGCTGTATGTTAGCAACAGACCACATTTCCACACATGACCCTATGTCCCCTCGGGGCTGCAACGTTTATCAGTATGAACTCAAGTCAGTTGAGATCAGAAGAAGTTGGTTTCATTCACAGAACTCTCATGTTAAATTCATATACCTGCAGGACATTCAGATTGTTATAGGGCATACACAGTGGCGGTTCTAGCTTGTATGGCTCCCTGGGCGAACCCCCCCTTCAGCCCCCCCCCCCCCCCCCCCCAAAATAGCATAATTCTGTACTAACTGTAATTAGAACAACACAAATAAATAATCATAACATTTAAAACTATATAAATATAAAAATATATACAAAAATAAGACTCATAAATATCTAAAAGAAGTAACAAAGACAAATAGAAACAAATTTGTGTTAATTTGGCACACGAGTATTAATACATTACCCATCCCTCAACACTGTCAACCAAGAGTCAAGACTAAACCAATTCACCTTGGTGGTGTGCAGACTGGATTTATATTATTCTTAACGATTTCGCACAAACCAGAAAAAAATTAAACAATATGTCTGTGAAACTATACAGTTGAAATTGGAAGTTTACATACACCTTAGCCAAATACATTTAAACTCAGATGTTCACAATTCCTGACATTTAATCCTAGTAAAAAATTCTTGTCTTATGTCAGTTAGGATCAGCACTTTATTTTAAGAATGTAAAACGTCAAAATAATAGTAGCGAGAATGATTTATTTCAGCGTTTATTTCTTTCATCACATTCCAAGTGGGTCAGAAGTTTACATACATTCAATTAGTATTTGGTAGCATTGCCTTTAAAATTCTTTAACTTGGGTCAAACGTTTCGGGTAGCCTTCCACAAGCTTTCCACAATATTCCTTCTGACAGAGATGGTGTAACTGAGTCAAGATGTAGGCCTCCTTGCTCGCACACGCTTTTTCAGTTCTGCCCACGAAATCTTTATAGGATTGAGGTCAGGGCTTTGTGATGGCCACTCCAATACCTTGACTTTGTTGTCCTTAAGCCTTTTTGCCACAACTTTGGAAGTATGCTTGGGGTCATTGTCCATTTGGAAGACCCACTTGCGAGCAAGCTTTAACTTCCTGACTGATGTCTTGAGATGTTGCTTCAATATATCCACATAATTTTCCATTCCTCATGATGCCATCTATTTTGTGAAGTTCACTAGTCCCTCCTGCAGCAAAGCACCCCCGCAACATGATGCTGCCACCCCCGTGCTTCACGGTTGGGATGGTGTTTTTCGGCTGCAGGCCTCCCCCTTTTTCCTCCAAACATAACGATAGTCATTATGACCAAACAGTTCTATTTTTGTTTCATCAGACCAGAGGACATTTCTCCAAAAAGTACAATCTTTGTCCCCATGTGCAGTTGCAAACCGTAGTCTGGCATTTTGGAGCAGTGGCTTCTTCCTTGCTGAGTGGCCTTTCAGGATATGTTGATGTAGGACTCGTTTTACTGTGGATATAGATACTTTTGTACCGGTTTCCCCCAGCATCTTCACAAGGTCCTTTGCTGTTGTTCTGGGATTGATTTGCACTTTTCTAACCAAAGTACGGTGTTTATACTTGCGTACTATTGTTTGTACAGATGAACGTGGTACCTTCAGATGTTTGGAAATTGCTCCCAAGGATGAACCAGACTTGTGGAGGTCTACAATATTTTTTCTGAGGTCTTGGCTGATTCATTTTTATTTTCCCATGATGTCAAGCAAAGGGGTACTGAGATTGAAGGTAGGCCTTGAAATACATCCACAAGTACACACACCTCCAATTGACTCAAATGATGTCAATTAGCCTATCAGAAGCTTCTAAAGCCATGACATAATTTTCTGGAATTTTCCAAGCTGTTTAAAGGCACAGTCAACATAGTGTATGTAAACTTCTGACCAACTGGAATTGTGATACAGTGAATGATGTGAAAAAAAAGTGAAATAATCTGTCTGTAAACAATTGTTGGAAAAATTACTTGTGTCATACACAAAGTATATGTCCTAACCAACTTAAAAAAAAAAAAGTTTTAATTTGAACTTAATTTAACTTTATTTAACCAGGTAGGCTAGTTGAGAACAAGTTCTCATTTACAACTGTGACCTGGCCAAGATAAAGCAAAGCAGTGAGACACAAACAACAACACAGAGTTACACATGGAATAAACAAACATACAGTCAATAATACAATAGAGAAAGTCTATATACAGTGTGTGCAAATGAGATAGGATAAGGGGGTGAGGCAATAAATAGGCCATAGTGGCGAAATTATTACAGTATGGCAAATTAAACACTGGGGTGATAGATGTGCAGAAGATGAGTGTGCAAGTAGCGGTACTGGGGTGCAAAGGAGCAAAATAAATTAAATAAATAACAATATCAAATCAAATTTATTCATATAGCCCTTCTTACATCAGCTGATATCTCAAAGTGCTGTACAGAAACCCAGCCTAAAACCCCAAACAGCAAGCAATGCAGGTGTAGAACCACTATGGTGATGAGGTAGTTGGATGGGCTATTTACAGATTGGCTATGTACAGGTGCAGTGATCTGTGAGCTGCTCTGACAGCTGGTGCTTAAAGCTAGAGAGGGAGATATGTCTCTAGCTTCAGTGATTTTTGCAGTTCGTTCCAGTCATTGGCAGCAGAGAACTGGAAGGAAAGGCGGCCAGAGGAGGTGTTGTCTTTGGGGATGACCAGGGAATTATACCTGCTGGAGCGCGTGCTGCGGGTGGGTGCTGCTATGGTGACCAGTGAGCTGAGATAAGATGGGGCTTTACCTAGCCACGACTTATAGATGACCTGGAGCGAGTGGGTTTGGCGACGGATATGAAGCAAGGGCCAGCAAACGAGAGCATACAGGTCGCAGTGGTGGGTAGTATATGGGGCTTTGGTGACAAAACGGATGGCACTGTGATAGACTGCATCCAATTTACAGAGTAGAGTGTTGGAGGCTATTTTGTAAATGACATCGCCAAAGTCAAGGATCGGTAGGATAGTCAGTTTTACTAGGGTATGTTTGGCAGCATGAGTGAAGGATGCTTTGTTGCGAAATAGGGCGCCGATTCTAGATTTAATTTTGGATTGGAGATGCTTAATGTGAGTCTGGAAGGAGAGTTTACAGTCTAACCAGACATCTAGGTATTTGTAGTTGTTCACGTATTCTAAGTCAGAAGGTGGGTAGGTGTGGGCAGCGATCGGTTGAAGAGCATGCATTTAGTTTTGCTTGCATTTAAGAGCAGTTGGAGGCCACGGAAGGAGAGTTGTATGGCATTGAAGCTCGTCTGGAGGTTAGTTAGCACAGTGTCCAAAGAAGCGCCAGAAGTATACAGAATGGTGTCGTCTGCGTAGAGGTGGATCAGAGAATCACCAGCAGCAAGAGCGACATCATTGATGTATACAGAGAAAAGAGTTGGCCCGAGAATTGAACCCTGTGGCACCCCCATAGAGACTGCCAGAGGTCCGGACAACAGGCCCTCCGATTTCTCTGTCAGAGAAGTAGTTGGTGAACCAGGCGAGGCAGTCATTTGAGAAACCAAGACTGTTGAGTCTGCCGATAAGAATGTGGTGATTGACAGAGTCGAAAGCCTTGGCCAGGTCGATGAATACAGCTGCACAGTATTGTCTCTTATCGATGGCGGTTATGATATCGTTTAGGACCTTGAGCGTGGCTGAGGTGCACCCATGACCAGCTTGGAAACCAGATTGCATAGCGGAGAAGGTACGGTGGGAATCGAAATGGTCGGTGATCTGTCTGCTTTCGAAGACATTAGAAAGGCAGGGTAGGATAGATATAGGTCTGTAGCAGTTTGGGTCTAGAGTGTCTCCCCCTTTGAAGAGGGGGATGACCGCGGCAGCTTTCCAATCTTTGGGGATCTCAGAAGATACGAAAGAGAGGTTGAACAAGCTAGTAATAGGGGTTGCAACAATTTCGGCTGATAATTTTAGGAAGAGAGGGTCCAGATTGTCTAGCCCTCCTGATTTGTAGGGGTCCAGATTTTGCAGCTCTTTCAGAACATCAGCTATCTGGATTTGGGTGAACGAGAAATGGGGGAGGCTTGGGCAAGTTGCAGTGAGGGGTGCAGGGCTGTTGACCGGGGTAGGGGTAGCCAGGTGGAAAGCATGGCCAGCCGTGGAAAAATGCTTATTGAAATTCTCAATTATCGCGGATTTATCTGTGGTGACAGTGTTTCCTAGCCTCAGTGCAGTGGGCAGCTGAGAGGAGGTGCTCTTATTCTCCATGGACTTTAAAGTGTCCCATAACTTTTTGGAGTTAGTGCTACAGGATGCAAATTTCTGTTTGATAAAGCTAGCCTTTGCTTTCCTAACTGCCTGTGTATATTGGTTCCTAACTTCCCTGAAAAGTTGCATATCGCGGGGGCTATTCGATGCTAATGCAGTACGCCACAGGATGTTTTTGTGCTGGTCAAGGGCAGTCAGGTCTGGAGTGATCCAAGAGCTATATCTGTTCCTGGTTCTACATTTTTTGAATGGGGCATTAAGATGGTGAGGAAAGCACTTTTAAATATTAACCAGGCATCCTCTACTGACAGAATGAGGTCTATATCCTTCCAGGATACCCGGGCCAGGTCGATTAGAAAGTCCTGCTCGCTGAAGTGTTTTAGAGAGCGTTTGACAGTGATGACGGGTGGTCGCTTGACCGCAGACTCATTACGGACGCAGGCAATTAGGCAGTGATCGCTGAGATCAACCCCCCCAACAAAATTTTACTTAGGGCCCCAAAAGGCTAGGGCTCGCTCTGACTGCATGATGAGTTCAGATTTGAGTTCACCCTCATCTAAGTTGTCCATCCCTGGTATACACTATAGGGTATAGTGTGAAGGACCGGTGTTTTATTTGTTTTCTATCACTCTCTCTTGCAGATATATTTCTATACAGATTATGTGTTTGAGCAGGCCGGAATTCCAGATGTCAACATACCCTACGTAACTGTGGGCACAGGAGCCTGTGAATGCCTCACTGCCCTTACCTGTGTGAGTGTCAACTATTGGTCATAGTACATACAGTACCATTCAACAGGAGGTAGTTTTTCATAGTTTTTCTTTATTTTTACTATTTTCTACATTGTATTATAATGGTGAAGACATCAACACGATGAAATAACACATATGGAATCATGTAGTAACCAAAAAAAGTGTTTATATTTTGGATTTTAGATTCTTCAAAGTAGCCACCTTTTGGCTTGATGACAGCTTTGCACACTCTTTGCATTCTCTCAACCAGCTTGATGAGGTATTCACTTGGAATGCTTTTCCAACAGTCTTGAAGGAGTTCCCACATATGCTGAGCACTTGTTGGCTGCTTTTCATTCACTCTGCGGTCCAACTCATCCCAAACCATCTCAATTGGGTTGAGGTCGGGTGATTGTGGAGGCCAGGTCATCTGATGCGGCACTCCATCACTCTTCTTCTTGGTCAAATAGCCCTTACACAGCCTGGAGGTGTGTTTTGGTCATTGTCCTGTTGAAAAACAAATGATAGTCCCACTAAGCACAAACCAGATTGGATGGCGTATCGCTGCAGAATGCTGTGGTAGCCTTGCAGGTTTTGTGTGCCTTGAATTCTAAATAAATCACAGACAGTGTCACCAGAAAAGCACCTCCACACCATCACACCTCCTCCTCCATGTGTAACAGTATAACTTTAGTACGTCCCCTCGCCCCGACCCGGGCGCGAACCAGGGACCCTCTGCACACATCAACAACGGTCGCCCACGAAGCATCGTTACCCATCGCTCCACAAAGGCCGCGGCCCTTGCAGAGCAAGGTGCCACACTACTTCTAGGTTTCAAAGCAAGTGACGTAACTGATTGAAACGCTAGTAGCGCGTACCCGCTAACTAGCTAGCCATTTCACATCCGTTACACTCACCCCCCTTTCAACCTCCTCCTTTTCCGCAGCAACCAGTGATCCGGGTCAACAGCATCAATGTAACAGTATAACTTTAAACCGTCCCCTCGCCCCGACACGGGCGCGAACCAGGGACCCTCTGCACACATCAACAACTGACACCCACGAAGCGTCGTTACCCATCGCTCCACAAAAGCCGCGGCCCTTGCAGAGCAAGGTGCCACACTACTTCTAGGTTTCAAAGCAAGTGACGTAACTGATTGAAACGCTAGTAGCGCGTACCCGCTAACTAGCTAGCCATTTCACATCCGTTACACATGCTTCATGGTGAAAGCACACATGCGGAGATCATCCGTTCACCTACTTTGCATCTCACAAAGACATGGCAGTTGGAACCAAAAATCTCAAATTTGGACTCATCAGACCAAAGGACATATTTCCACCGGTCTAATGTCCATTGCTCGTGTTTCTTGGCCTGAGCAAGTCTCTTCTTCTTATTGGTGTCCTTTAGTAGTGGTTTCTTTGCAGCAAGTCAACCATGAAGGCCTGATTCACGTAGTCTCCACTGAACAGTTGATGTTGAGATGTGTCTGTTACTTGAACTCTGTGAAGCATTTATTTGGGCTGCAATTTCTGAGGCTGGTATTTCTACTGAACTTATCCTCTGGGTCTTCCTTTCCTGTGGTGGTCCTCATGAGAGCCAGTTTCATCATAGTGCTTGATGGTTTTTGCGACTGCACTTGAAGAAACTTTCAAAGGATTTGACATTTTTCAGATTGACTGACCTTCATGTCTTAAAGTAATGATGGACTGTTGTTTCTCTTTGCTTATTTGAGCTGTTCTTGCTATAATATGGACTTGGTTCTGTTACCAAATAGGGCTATCTTCTGTATACCACCCCTACCTTGTCACAACAGAACTGATTGGCTCAAACGCATTACTTAATGAACTTTTAACAAGGCACACCTGTTAATTTAAATGCATTCCAGGTGACTACTTGTCACATATACTGTCACTCACACTCTATGTCACCAGGCTGCTCATGATGGCGCACACCTGTCACCATCATTACACGCACCAGCGCGTCATCAGACTTACCTGGACTCCATCACCTCCCTGATAACCTTCCCTATTTATGTCACTCCCTTTGGTTCCTTCCCCAGGTGTTATTATTTCAGTTTCATGTCTGTGTGCTGTTCGTGTTTCTTGTTTTGTATTATGTTCCGTTTATTTATTAAATATTCACTCCCTGTACTTGCTTCCCGACACCCAGCGCACTCGTTACAGAATATCACCTCACCTAAGGGAAGCATCTCGGAGTGTTTTTTATTTTTTTGTGTTGGAAGGGATGTCGAGTCTGGGTGTCCTCAACCGGCTCGTCGGGCTCCCACGCCTCGGCCGGCTCGTCGGGCTCCCACTCATCGGCCGGCTTGTCGGGCTCTCATGCCTCGGCCGGCTCGTCAGGTTTCCGCACCTCAGCGGAGCGACCGGTCCGCTCCTGACCCCTGGGATCGTCCCCTTGGTCAGCGTCCTACGGCTGGAGCCACGCGCCAGGGAGGGGGTACTGTCACGTATACTCCCTCTCCAGTGCTCTAGGTCGCCAGGCTCCCGTGCCTCAGCCGGTTCGACAGGTTCCCGCGCCTCAGCAGAGGTGACAGGTCCGCTCTTGGTCCCCGGGAACGTCCCTTTGGTCGGCGTCCTGCGGCTGGAGCTGCGCGTCAGGGAAGGGGTACTGTCACGTATACTCCCTCTCCGGCACTATAGGCTACCAGGCTGCTCATGATAGTGCACACCTGTCACCATCATTACGTGTGTCATCAGACTCACCTGGACTCCATCCCCTCCTTGATTACCTTCCCTATTTATGTCACTCCCTTTGGTTCCTTCCCCAGGTGTTATTATTTCAGTTTCATGTCTGTGTGCTGTTTGTGTTTCTTGTTTTGTATTATGTTCCATTTATTAAATATTCACTCCCTGTAATTGCTTCGCGACTCAGTGCACTCGTTACACTACCTCATGAAGCTGATTGAGAGAATGCCAAGTGTGCAAAGCTGTCATCAAAGCAAAGGGTGGCTACTTTGAAGAATTTCAAATATAAAATATATTTAGATGTGTTTAACACTTGTTTTTGGTTATTACATGATTCCATATGTGTTATTTCATAGTTTTGATGTCTTCACTACTATTATACAATGTAGAAAATAGTCAAAATAAAGAAGAACCCTGGAATGAGTAGGTGTGTCAACTTTTGACTGGTACTGTATATTTCTAAGTATTTAGTAGCATGCATGGAGTCCATCGTAGAGCGGAAATGTCATACAACCCCAATGCCTCTTTGCATGGATTTGTGAGTCTTTTAGAATCCTCTTTAATGACTGATTGCTAATTTCATCATGTTATGCTGGTATGACAGTACTGTTCTCATTGAATGCTATGCTATGATTTACGTTACTATTCATCGAGTGGATTAACATATTTAAGATGTGTTGACTACAGCTGTAGGATCTTAATCCTGCAGCAACAGGAAATGTGAATTATGTGGATTTATAATTAATGGACATTTTTGTAGGAGTTGATACATTTTTCGTAAGGGAATATCAAGTCTGAAATTTTAAAGTCGAAATTACAAACTTCAGAAGCCTTTTTAACCCTCAAATACACTGCAAGTTTTAAATGTCCTGCATTAATGGAAAATTATCTTGCAACAGGTTAATCAAATTAATATCCTACATCTGTAGTTTTTTTTAAACTCGATCTTATATTTCTCCACGATCTTATACTTCTGCTGGTATGCCATATGAGATGCTGTGTCTTTCAGGGCATGCTGATCGAAACTCTGGGACGAAAAGTGCTTATCATCGGAGGGTACACCCTAATGGCTTTCTGGTGCATTTGCTTCACTCTGACCCTCACCTTCCAAGTAAAGTATCTTTGATCTAACAATTCCATTTCAGTCTCTTATTAATCAGAATAAGAGACCTGTGTTGCACTTAAGTTGTGGATGGTTAAACCAACCCTTAAAAGGTCCAATGTCGCCATTTGTATCTCAATATCAAATCATTTCTGGGTAACAAGCCCCAGTGCAGTCAAAAATGTGATTTTCCTGTGTTTTATATATATATTTCCACACTATGAGGTTGGAATAATACTGTGACATTTACAAAATGAGGATAATGCCCTTTTGGTGTAAGAGTTGTTTGAAAAGACAGCCTGAAATTTTAGGCTGTTTTGGTGGAATGGAGTTTAGGCCTGCCTGGTCACATCACCAGGCAGTAAATTAGTTAAGAGACCAATAAAAAAGAAAGTTCAAAACCTCTCTGCCAATAACAGATAGTTTTCAGTTTTCCCCTCCACACTCTCAGACAGTCCTAGCACAATTCTTGCTTTAGAAATTGCGCTTTGCTAAGAAGCTATTTCTGTTTATTTTTGACAATTTTAATTGAAAACAATCACAGGAAGGTACTTAATTGTTACCCATAATTATTTGATATTGAGATAAAAATGTCTGCACTGGACCTTTAATGTTGCTTGGCGGGCCACTTTGAGAACACTAGTTTTCTGTGACCGAATTGTTGTCTTCTTTCGTTGAACACAGGGAGCAGGCCTATGGATGCCATATCTTAGCATGGGATGCATCTTTGCTTTCATACTCAGCTTTGGCTTGGGACCAGGTAACCGACAGAACTTACTTATCGCTCGTTTATGCCAGTATTGCCAAACTTTGTGTGATCTGGCAACAATATTATTATCTGATTATAAATGTATTTAAAACTAACACTATACCTTCGCTTTGTCCTTTGGAGGTGGGGTGACAAACATCTTGACCACTGAGTTATTCACCCAAACCAGTCGGCCTGCTGCGTACATGATTGGAGGGTCCGTGAACTGGCTCAGCTTCTTCGTCATTGGCATGGTGTTTCCATTTATTGTGGTAGGTTCCAAGTGTTTGCAACCGTGGTACTTAACCTTTAAATTAAGAAGTATGGTTAGTGTCGCAGCGGTCTAAGGCACTGCATCTCAGTGCAAGAGGCGTCACTACAGTCCCTGGTTCGAATCCAGGCTGTATCACATCCGGCCATGATTAGGAGTCCCATAGGGCGGTGCACAATTGGCCCAGCGTCATCCGGGTATGGCCAGGGTAGGCCGTCATTGTAAATAAGAATTTGTTCTTAACTGACTTTCCTAGTTAAATAAAGGTTAAATAAAAAATATAAAAAATTGTGTAACAGTAGGTTATTCAATACTAGAGTAGTTTGATCCGTACTGCCAATTGATATAAAATTAGGAGAGATGGCTGTTTTGAGAGCTGGTTCTAGATGGGTTTGGTCTGCTCTTTTACCTCCACAGACTAAGTTGCAGCAGTACTGTTTCCTGGTGTTCTTGGTGATTTCTGTCTTGGTGGCTGTATACATATTCCTGGTAGTCCCTGAGACCAAAAACAAAACCTTCCTGGAGATCCATACCGAGTTCCAGTCCGGAGACAAGAGGAAGGCTTCAAAAGCAGATGACGGCCCAAGGACAACATTGTTGTCAACCCCTCTGTGAAACACAGCTCCAGTGTTTGCTGAAAGGACTTGTCAAACCTGTACCACATTACGTATTATTCAACAACTGGCAGTGCTATGAATATCTCATTGTCATATTGATACAAAGTTCCAGAATGTGTGTTCTTTGTCAGGGATTGTGAAGTGTAGACATTATAGTAATTGGGACACAGGAAACAACTAAATGAACTAGGTACTGTTAAAGGGATACTCTGGGATGTTGGCAATGAGGCCGTTTATCTACTTCCCCAGAGTCAGATGAACTCGGAGATACCATTTTTATGTGTCTGTGTGCAGTTTAATGGAAATTGCTAACTAGTGCTAGCGTAATTGCTAAATAACGTTAGCGCAATGACTTAAAGTCTATGGGATACCATAGACTTCCAGGCATTATGCTAATCCAGACATTCTTCTAATCTGACTCTGGGGAAGTAGATAAAGGGTCTCAAAGCCAAAATCCTTAAGTATCCCTTTAATGTTGCTGATAAGTCCAGATCAATGATTTATATATGCATGAGATTTACATTTGACATTTTATTCATTTAGCGTACGCTCTTGTTCAGAGCGACTTACAGTTAGTGTATTTACCTCAATAAAGTAGCTATCAGCAAAGTCAGAGCTAGTAAGGGGGAAAAAGTCAAGTGTGAGTATTTGTTCACAAAAGGCTGTTTTTTGGGGGGGGGGGGGTCGGGGTGAGAGGGTCGGTGCTGTAGGATTATTTAAGATATTCTTCGAAGAGGTAGGGTTTTAGATGTTGTCTAAAGATGGACAGAGACTTTGCTGTCCTAGCTTCAGGGGTAAGCTGGTTCCACCTTTGGGGTGCCAGGACAGAGATGACATTGGACTGGGCTGGCAGGAGCGAGTCACTGCTTTGATGTTTGCAGAGAACGAAAGGGTGTTGTCCAGGGTCCCGCCAAGGTTCTTTGCACTCTTGGAGGGGGACACCGTGGAGTTGTCAACCGTGATGGAGAGGACTTGGAGCGGGCAGGCCATCCCCGGGAGGAAGAGCAGCTCCGTCTTGTCGAGGTTGAGCTTGAGGTGGTGGGCCAACATTCAAGCTGAGATATCGGCCAGGCTTGCAGAAATGCGTGTCGGCACCTGGGTGTCATGAGAAGGAGAGTAGTAGCTCAGTGTCATCCGCATAGCAATGATAGAGAGACCATTTGAGGATATGACAGAGCCGAGTTACTTAGTGTATAGTGTGAAAAGGAGAGGGCCTAGAACCGAGCCCTTTGGACACCAGTAGTGAGAGTATGTGGTGCAGACACATATCCTCTCCACGTCACCCGTTTGGAGCGGCCTTTCGGGTAGGATGCAATTCAAGAGTGTGCAGAGCCTGAGACACCCAGACCTGAGAGGGTGTAGAGGAGGATCTGATGGTTCACGTATCGAAGGCAGCAGATAGACCTAGGAGGATGAGAACAGAGGAGAGAGTCAGCTTTGGCAGTGAGGAGAGCCTCCGTGACACAGAGAAGAGCAGTCTCGGTTGAATGACTCATCTTGAAGCCTGACTGGTTAGGGTCAAGAAGATCGTTCTGAGATAGATAGTGAGAGTTGGTCAGAGACAGCACGCTCAAGTGTTTCGTAAAAAGAAAAGATAGAAGGGATACTGATCTGTAGTTTTTGATGTCAGAGGAGTTGAGTGTTGGTTTCTTGAGGAGGGGAGCGACTCAAGTCATTTTGAAGTCAAAGGGGATACAACCAGTGGTCAGGGATGAGTTGATCAGGGAAGTGAGGAATGGGAAAAGGTCTCCAGAGATGGTCTGGAGAAGGGAGGATGGGATGGGGTCAAGCAGGCAGTTTTTTGAGCGGTCTAGGGAGGGAAGAAAGCGTTCAAGGTGTAGGGTAGCTCTATATGTGTGGGACCATTGGACTCAATAGGCTGAGTAAATGAGGAGCGGATGTCGTCAACCTTCTTTTCAAAGTGGTTAACAAAGTCGTCCGCGGAGAGGGAGGAAGAAGGGGGAGGGGTGGAGGATTAAGGAGAGAGGAGAAGGTGGAAAGTAGTTTCTTAGTGTTAGAGGCAAATGCTTGAAATTTAGAGTGATAGAAAGTGGCTTTAGCAGCGGGTACAGAGGAAGAGAAGGTAGAAAAGAGGGAATGAAAGGATGATAGGTCCTCCAGAAGTTTAATTTTCCTCCATTTTTGCTCAGCTGCCCACAGCCCTGTTCTGTAAGCTCGCAATGAGTCACTCAGTGACGCAGCAGGAGGGGAGGGCCAAGCATAAAGGGAGGAGAGTATGGTCAAAGAGGCACAATCAGGAGACAGGAGGGAGAAGGATTTAGCAGAAGGGAGAGATTATAGGATAGAAGAGGAGAGAGTAGTAGGAGAGAGAGCGGAGATTGCGAGGGCGCATGACGATCTGGGAGGGGGCTGAGTGGCTAAGGTTGGAGGAGAGGGAGACAGAACAGGACATTAAGTAGTGATCAGAGACTTGGAGGGGGGTTGCAGTGAGATTAGTAGGCGAACAGCCTCTAGTAAAGATGAGATCAAGCGTATTGCCTGCCTTGTGAATGGGAGGGGACTGGGAAAGGGTGAGGTCAAAAGAGGCAAAGAGGGGAGAAAGAAAGAGTTGGAAATAAATAAATCGAAAGCAGATGTTGGGAGGTTGAAGTCGCCAAGTATGAAGAGCGGTGAGCCATCATCAGGAAATGTACTTATTAAGGTGTCAAGCTCGTTGAGGAACTCTCTGCTGGGCGATAGATGACAACAATGTTAAGCTTGAGTTGCCAAGTGACAGTGACAGCATGGAAATCAAATGAGGAGATGGACAGGTGAGCAAGGGGAAAAATAGAAATGAGTAGCCCTGTGCCACCACCGCAACGACCAGATTCTCTCGTACTATGAGAGAAAACTGTGGCAAGACATCAGTAGATTTATAATTGAACACATTTATGAAGATTTTACACTATTGTGGAGAGATGTACTGCTTGGATTCTTTACATACGATAAAAATAAGCTGAAACATTTTTATGTAATTCATTTCATTATTCTTTTGGCCAAATTTCATATACACAAATGTAAATTTACTAACAAAAAAACACATTTTCCTACCCTACAAAAATAAATTGAACTGTATTTTAAGACAGTTAAATACTCTACTAACAAAAAAGCTGTTAGAATTGTAAGTGTATGTATGTCCCTTAAGGTCCTTGTGTAATTGTAATGTGATATTGTACCCCCTAGCTCGATTGTCCATTATATATAATCTATATATACTTGTGTTCCCTTATGTACTTTCTGTATTGATTTGTTGTTAATAAAACATTTTAAAAAAGGAACAAAAATAAAAAAAGAACTATACATTTTTTTGTATAAAAAAAAAAGAAGCTAAATATGGTAAAGCTCAAGCTGAATGACTACTAGTTGGCAGGGCACTTTCTGCATGTGCCCGGAAACTCTCCCCTGGGTCGTTGCTGGAAAAACTTTGTTCTCATTTAGAAGCCTAGTAATCACGCCTTTGTAATATTTGCATGACGTTATCGCGTAAATTCATTATCTAGGTTAAAGTAAATATACCATTTTAACTAACGGTGTATAACTTTAAGAATGTTGTTGTTTTTACAGCCATAATGTAAACTTTAAAAAAAGGAGCATGAACTACAAACATGTACTCACAAAATAGATTTTAAGCGTTCTTTTATACCAGAAAAAAATTCTTAAACCCTCAGCTAAAATCGAAAAAGATTATGGGAAATCTGCCGCTCGACCATCCATTGATCACGCCCTGCACGACTTTTGTTTTGACTCAGTTGGTGACTATGTAGCCTACAGATTACCGTTCTCCTAGCAACAGAATATTATGCTGGTAACACGATCGCGGTTGTTTCTTTTCAAAACAAGACTCCCCTGCAAAGACACACTAAATTGGGAATATCAATTGTTTTGCAGTCTAGTGCAGCACTACTGTTTTTGAACAGCACTGCAACCACCTTTGAAAAATATATAATTTGACGTATTTTATTGTATATTGGATTATTTATACAATAATTTATTTTGAAAGTTTACACATACTGGTATGTTGAAAGCTACTGTGTAGACTACACAGAGTTTACAAAACAAGGACACCTGCTCTTTTCATGACATAGATAGACTGACCAGGTGAATCCAGGTGAAAGCTATGATCCCTTATTGATGTCACTTTTTAAATCCACTTCAATCAGTGTAGATGAAAGGGAGGAGACAGGATAAAGAAGAATTTTAAGCCTTGAGACAATTGAGACATGGATTATGTATGTGTGCCATTCAGAGGGTGAATGGGCAAGACAAAATATTTAAGTGCCTTTGAGGTATGGTAGTAGGTGCCAGGTGCACCGGTTTGTGTCAAGAACTGCAACGCTGCTGAGTTTTCCATACTCAACAGTTTCCCAAGTGTATCAAGAATGGTCCACCACCCAAAGGACATCCAGCCAACGTGACACAACTGTGGGAAGCATTGGAGTCAACATGGGCCAGCATCCTTGTGGAATGGTTTCGACACCTTGTAGAGTCCATGCCCTGACGAATTGAGGCTGTTCTGAGGGCAAAAGGGGGTGCAACTCAATACTAGGAATGTGTCCTTAATGTTTTGTACACTCAGTGTATATTTAAGAAATACACTTTAATGAAATACAAATATTTGTCATTGGAATTACTCAATAGAGTCTGCAATACTTAAATGGGTCAATTGTGCTGGGCAACGGGTTTAATACAGAGTACTGGTGACTCCTAACTCCACCCTCTCCATTTACTACAATGCAATACACGGTATATGGGATACTTGTTGGCTTGTAGAGAGACATTTTTTCTCCCTGTCTCAGCTAAAGTGGGATGGGAAATACTCAGTAGGGTCTCTACTAACCAAATATGGTTCGTTTTGGAGGGGGACACATATTTGTTTAGTAGAGACCCTACTGAGTATTTCCCACCTTACTTTTGCTGAGACAGGAAGAACAATTCTTTCTACAAGCCAATATGTATCCCATGTACAGTCTATTACAGTGTATTGCATTGGGAGCTATAGACGGGCAGAGTGAAAAGCCAGCAGCAGGCCGTGCGACACAGTTCCCATCCAAAACTAACCATATTTGGTTAGTAGAGACCCTACTTAGTATTTTCCACCCCACTTTAGCTGAGACAGGTAGAAAAGTTATCTCGCTACAGCCCAATATTCTCAACATACCAGTGTCAACATTGCATTTTTACATAACACTCTTATCCAGAGCGACTTACAGGACCAATTAGTGTTAAGTGCCTTACTCAAGGGCACAGTGACAGATTTTGTACCTAGTCGGCTTGGGGACTCGAACCAGCAACCTTTCGGTTACTGGCCTAACGCTCTTAACCGCTTTTTATTTGTTTTCATAAATTACTTCTTGCATTTTCATGTTGGCACAATTAAAGTGGCCATTGATTAAAATTCAATATAATTTGAATTAGTTATCCATATTGCAATGGTTTGAAACGGGGGCTTTTACTTGGAAGGTTTCGTCATTACCCTACAAAGTGACATCATTTGTGCTGCTGGCAAAATACTAGTAGCCTACAGTGCATAGCTAACGTTGGCAAGCAATACAAATACGTTTATCATGGCTGGTAGAAAGACCGTAGAACTAGAAGTGTATTTAGATTTATTGTCACAACCATGTAGAGCAATACATATATTTCTTAACTGCAATAAAATTCCACACAAGGTGAAAACAGTTGCAATACGAAAAGGTGAGTTTCAAGCGGGCTGGGCGAACGTTAGCTGACGTTTAACGTTAGTTACCAACACCATCTAGCTAACGTTAAACATGCAATCAATATATCTATCGTTTTGGTTGCTACTAAAGCAAAATTGTTAATGTTAATTGGAAATGCATATATATGTTTGATATATTTATAAACAGACTGAGCGCTACATTGTTTAAAACGCTAAATGTATCTGCTCTGTCCTGCATTGAACTTAGACCTACTGTACCTTGAACTTTGTCCTACTCTGCACAGCAAAATGCGTGTTGTCTGTTGATAGTTGTCCCAAATGTGTACTAGCTAGCTAGCTAACTAGCTATTCAGAATGACAACAGTATGCTATTATTATTTCACAATCGTCCATGTCTTCAAATTTTGACAAATACACTGAACAAAAATATAAACCCAACATGTAAGTGTTGGTCCCATGTTTCATGAGCTGAAATAAAAATCCCAGAAATGTTCCATATGCACAAAAAGCTTATTTCTCTCAAATTTTGTGCACACATTTGTTTACATTCTTGTTAGTGAGCGTTTCTCCTTTTCCAAGATAATCCATCCACCTGACAGGTGTGGCATATCAAGTTGCGGATTAAATGGCATGATCATTACACAGGTGCACCTTGTGCTGGGGACAATAAAAGGCCACTTTAAAATGTGTAGTTTTGTCACACAACACAATGCCACAGATGTCTCAAGTTGAGGGAGCATGCAATTGGCATGCAGACTGCAGGAATGTCCACCAGAGCTGTTGCCAGAGAATTGAATGTTAATTTCTCTACCATAAACTGCCTCCAACATCATTTTAGAGAATTTGTCAGTACGTCTAACCCGCCTTACAAAGGCAGACCACGTGTAATGACACCAGCCCAGGACCTCCACATCCGGCTTCTTAAAAATGTAGAAATTGTTGCATATTGCATTTATATTTTTGTTCAATATAGAAATGTAATTCAAAATATAGAAATTTGAAATGTTAGAAATATAGAAGAAATGTAATTAACATACTGTATTTAAATAACTTTGTTTATATATAGGGGAGAATAGGACACCAGAGTATACAAAACTCAATCCCATGCAGAAGGTGCCTGTGATGGTCGACAATGACTTTGTTCTGACTGAGAGGTAACACTCTTCATTCACTCTGTAGTTTAAAAATGTTTCAAAAAAATGTTTAAAAAAATAAAAATAAAAGGAGCATTTCCCCTCATCTTGTTACAGTGATGCAATATTAAAATACCTGGCCACCAAATACGATGTCCCAGGTAACTGGTATCCACGCCACCCAGAGAGGAGAGCGAGAGTGGATGAATACACAGCCTGGCACCATACCAACACCCGGCCACATGCGGCCAAGGTCTTTCTCATGGAGGTAAGGCTTGCTCATGGAACTTGGCAGGTGAAATGTAGTCTAGTCCCATAGCCATCTTTTTGCACGGTATTACACATTTATGCAATATCATTTTACTGTTATGGAACATGTTATATCTCATGTTCTGTGGTTGTTGTTGATGGCACGCATCGCTGCTTTGTGCTGTAGGTTTTACTGCCCCATATGACTGGGCAGCCAGCAGACCCACTGAAGGTGGAGAGGGCTTTGGCAGACCTGAGTGACACTCTGGAGAAGCTGGAGAACATGTTCCTCAAGAGGCAGCCCTTCCTCTGTGGAGATGACATCAGCCTGGCTGACCTGCTGGCCATGTGTGAACTCATGCAGGTGAGGAGCAGTGGGTCAACTGGTCCATCAGAGCTTAGCCACTAGGTGAACCAGCCACCTCTGCTGAGAAAATGGTCCTACAATGTAGTCAGGAATATGTCAAATCTCAAAGACTGTCTGACCACTTACAATACATTTTGATGTATGGATTGCTACCCATTTCAGCTTACTAAATGAATTGACTGCTTTGCTCTCAGCCCCTAGGTGGCGGCAGAGACATCCTGAAGGATCGTCCCAAGCTGTTGAGCTGGAAAAGTCGTGTCCAGTCTGCGCTGGGTGATTCCTTTGACAAGGCACACACAGTTCTGTACAGTCTCCGGGACAGGTCCAAAGCAAAGCTATGAAATAATCTCAAGATGGTTTGATATAAAAGCTTGCACAATGCTTGAACGCAACACTACTACCAGATGTCTTTACTGATTATGTGCTGTCCATGTTGAACTTGAGATTGAGGTTGTTTATAGGCTCAATGGGAGAGTGATCAGTGCCTTACATTAACCTCTGTATGATATGCTACAAAATTACTAGCTAGATGGTTCAGCATTATGGACCTTGATCTGGAGTGGAGATGGAAAATGTTGAATAGAGTAAGAATATATTTTTCAATGACATAACTGCCTAGAATTAAGGGATGCATAACAATAAAAACCAGTGGAAAATGTTTGTTTATTCAACAGTAGCTGTACAAAAACAATTATTTACAAAACAGGAGGCAATTTCCAGTAGACATAGCTCAGTATGTGCCCACAAGTTGGAAATCAACATGTACACTGAACAAAAATATAAACGCAACGTGTAAAGTATTGGTCCCATGTTTGATGAGCTGAAATAAAAGATCCCAGAAATGTTCCTTACGCACAAACATATGATTTCCCTCAAATTTGTTTACATCCCTGTTAGTGAGAATTTCTCCTTTGCCAAGATATTCCATCCACCTGACAGTTGTGGCATATCAAGAAGCTGATTAAACAGCATGATCATTACACAGGTGCACCTTGTTCTGGGGACAATAAAAGGCCACTAAAATGTGCAGTTTTGTCACAACAATGCCATAGACGTCTCAAGTTGAGGGAGCGTGCAATTAGCATGGTGACTGCAGGAATGTATACCAGAGCTGTTGCCAGAGAATTTAATATTAATTTCTCTACCAAAAGCCGCCTCTGTTTTAGACAATTTAGCAGTACGTCCAACCGGCCTCACAACCGCAGACCACGTGTATGGGCGAACGGTTGTGAACAGTGCCCCATGGTGGCGGTGGGGTTATGGTATGTGCAGGCATAAGCTACGGACAACAAAATAAAATTGTATTGATAGCAATTTGAATGCACAGAGACACTGACGAGGTCCTGAGGCCCATATTTCTAAAGGTATCTGTGACCAACAGATGCATATCTATTCCCAGTCATGTGAAATCCATAGATTAGAGCCTCTTATTTCAATTGGCTGATTTCCTTATATGAACTCTAACTCAGTAAAATAAAATGGTTGCGTTTATATTTGCGATCAGTATATAGTAACGTTAATCAAGTACATTTCAGATGATTGCACCATGATGTAATGGAAATGGATTGCCGAATTTGGAAGCTCCACATTTAATTCTAAATTCTTACTGCTTGCTCAATCTATTTTTCAACCATAAAAATAATGTTTCTTTGCAGGACAATTGTCTGTACTTTCAGGAAAGCCTGAATTGCTTCGCCTTGCTATTCTGGTTGGGTGGATGCAAGTTTCACCATGGCGATATGTTGGCACATGAGAATTATTAAAATATGGCAATTCTTGCATTCTATCTGTGCTGGCTTTTGCGGGCTACCTGAGACATAAAACAGATAGGTGGGAGGGCATACAGGCTGTGGCCAATTTATTGATGGAAACACTTCAACCACCTAATCTTTATTATAAACAACAAAAAAATGCAAAAAAAAGTATGGGACCATTACATATAGCTGTTTCTATCGACAAGAGAGTTAAATGGAAACGCACCGCAGCAGGCAATTGTCGCATCTATTTTTCTATTCGAAAGTTTTAAATGTCTAAAATCATTGGACAAGTTAATGGAAATTTGGCTATAGAAGTGTGAAAACACAATATTCTGGTAGATTTCCAGACGCCCTAATTGCCGGTGGAAAACTACCTGGGGGGAGTCTCCAATGTGGTGATGAGGATGAAACGTGACTCATGTTGCCTCTGTGGATGGGCCTGGTCTCCTCTTTGCCGGCTGCTGCTCGTCATCGTCATTTTCTCTTGACCTCTTTGTAGTTGAAGCCTAAAGTAACAAGAGACAGTTCAACTTTGTTAGCAACACCCCTCTGTGTGTGTGTGTGTGCGTTCTAGCCCTACACTAATCACCAAGACCTTCGTTAAATCAGGTGTGTCGGTGCAAGGCTACAACAAAAATATGAACCGTCTAGTGGTCCCCCCAGGAGAGGGGTGGGAAACACTGCTGTAGTAGAATGACATTGTTTCTCACTACTGTGGCGTCTACGGAGTCTGCTGTGGCATCAGCTGCTGTGGCATCTCCAGAGTCCTTGGGGTACATGATGCATTCAGCAGTCTCCTTCATGGCCTCATCCTGAGACGGAGATTGATGGGACCAGAGATTATTCACAGTTGCCACTTACAACACTGCCTAGCCCCAAATACCCCTCCTTCCAGTAAACGTACCCGCCTTGATGGCACTAGGGCCAGGCAATGAGAGACGGCAATAAAGCTCTTACCATCAGCCAGGGATGGTGTAAAGCCTCCTCAATGGTGAGGCGGGCATTGGGGTCCACTACAAGCAGCCTCTTCACGACGTCTTTAGCTAGACATGATTGGATAAGTAAAATAACTATTGGACAGCATTTACTGAATTATCAATACGACTGTAGTAAAGTACCCAGAGTTCTTTCCCAACCTGAGACAGGAAGAATCTGTTTTCGAATGTATATGTGCTCTAACACACATGACAGAGACAAACAGGATTGACAGTAGTCTCTTACCATCATCCGAGATGCCGTCCCATTTGGATGGAATAAATGTATAAATTCCCTGCGTGATCTGATCCCTGACTGACAAACCAGTTTGTGCATTAGGGTGGAACGGGGGATAGCCTGCCAAGCTGTGAGGGAGACAAGAAGTAAGCTCCAGTTTAATAAATTATGCGAATCTGTGAACAGGAAAACCTTGCGTGCTGTTGAAAAGTAATCTTGGCCCAAGTTATTTGCAAATGAATTGAAATAATTGCATTACAATTCCCTTTAAATGTTGACAGAAACAAGTTACATGCCACTTCCTACTA
This sequence comes from Salvelinus namaycush, assembly GCF_016432855.1. Classification (NCBI taxonomy): domain Eukaryota; kingdom Metazoa; phylum Chordata; class Actinopteri; order Salmoniformes; family Salmonidae; genus Salvelinus; species Salvelinus namaycush. The sequence goes on along the minus strand of NC_052324.1, from coordinate 10,614,755 downwards.
GTCAGAGCACGCAGCACTGTCGTTTATGTTACCCTGTCATCAGGAGTCTGGATCCCTACCACACAAACAGGACGACCCCTAAACTCCAGGCGTCTACGGCTCTGCTGTAGCCCACGGTGACTGCGTCGGTGAACACCTCAGGTGCAAGGTATGTGGGTGTTCCACAAAGGGTCCTCATCAGGGCAGACTCCTCCAGTATCTTGGACTGATTAAAGTCTGTGATCTGTCACATAGAGAGGCCTGTCACTCTTCAACCAAGCTTTCAGTCCCCCCCCACTTCAGGAAGACAATGAGTTTTCAGGTGGATAACTTTATCTACCCTCACTTACTCTTCATCTACCATGTTCAATTATTGTGGAAAAATTACCCACATGACTTGACAAATCTTACCTTGATGACACAAACATCATCCTGAGACGAAAGTAGCACATTTTCAGGTTTGAGGTCTCTGTGGATGATGCCATTGTTGTGAAGATACTAGTGGAAGGAATGTGAAATAAAACAGCATAAGGAAGCAGTGTAAAACTACTCAAGCGACAGTAACTATCTCCAGTATAAAACAAGATAGGTATGGCGTATTTTGACATCCCAGCAGAGCCTATTTAATAAAGCCTACCACTCTTCTAGAAATTCCAATGGAAAAATACATCAATCCACCCACCTCTACTGCTTTCAACATCTGGTAAAAATAGAGCTTGGCAATTGACTCCTCTATCTGGTTCTTGCTTTTGACCCTGTCAAATAGTTCTCCACCCTCCATGCTGAAACACATACATGCGGTCAGTTGAAACAGAATAAATCAAAGGGGAAAGGAAATACGATGCTTGTGAAAATTGTACTTCTGAGGTGGGCTACAGAAAATATTACATGCAATGTAATACTGGTTTGTCATTGATAAAAATAAAAAGTGTCTGCTTGAATTAAATACTAAACTCACAGCTCTAAAACAATGTAGTATGAGTCGTCTGTTTGGAAGAAGTCTTCTGTTTTGATCAGACATGGCTGGAAAAGACAGAAGGAAAAAGTTACACAGAAAAATTGCAGGCAAATACTACAGGTGTTTTTGATACAAAGTGGTTGAATAAAAAATATAAAAAAAGTGTTATGACTGACTTTGTCCAGTAGAAAACACAAGTTGAAAATGACTACTTCTATGGTATTTGACTACCCCAGAAAAAAAACATGGTTGGACATGAAAATAACCATTGCTTTACTAGGCTCCTTTCCTTGGCAGTCATTACAGCATAATACATTCTAGATGTACACAGTGTAAAAACCATTATGAAGACCTTCCTAATATTGAGTTGCACTCCCCCCTTTTGCCCTCAGAACAGCCTCAATTCGTCAGGGCATGGACTCTACAAGATGTCGTTCCACAGGGATGCTGGCCCATGTTGACTCCAATGCGTCCCACAGTTGTATCAAGTTGGCTGGATGTCCTTGGGTGGTGGACCATTCTTGAGACACACAAGAAACTGTTGAGGGTGATAAACCCAGCAGCGTTGCAGTTCTTGGCACTTAGTACCATACCCCGGTCAACAGCACTTAAATATTTTGTCTTGCCCATTTATCCTCTGAATGGCACACATGCACAATCCATGTACCAAGGCTTAAAAATCCTTCTCTAACCCGTCTCCTCCCCTTCATCTACACTGATTGAAGTGGATTTAACAAGTGACACCAATAAGGGATCATAGCTTTCACCTGGATTTACCTGATCAGTCATGGAAAGAGCAGGTGTTCATAATGTTTGGTACACTCAGTGTATAAACAGGCTATTAACATTGACAATTAATACTTACTTACATGGTCTATCTTTTGGAGGATTTGGATCTCTCGTTCCGCATTTTGTGTGGCAGTCTATAATTGCACAAAGAAGAGTTACTTGTAATTGCAGTAGTATTCATCAACTAGAAAACGAAGAAAATGGTGAAAAGACTTACGCCGAGAGATGCTGGGAAGTCCTTTTTGTTGATTGTCTTCACAGCCACCTTTTTGCAAGTGGCCCTCTCAAAGGCCAGCTTCACTTCCCCGCACACACCACTGGTATAACAAATCGTTATCAGCCACGTTTACACACATTGATCATACTAGAATGTCACTCTGTAATTCAAAACAAAAATCTGGATTCTGTAAAATACACAAGTTGAAATTAATCAAAATGCTCACTTACGCTCCAATCTTTTTGGTAATCAGGTATTTCTCACTGAACTCTTTGGGGAGGTTGGACTGTTCATCCGCCATGAGATCAATGAACACAAACACTAATGAGGGGAGAAACTATCAATCTCATTGATTATAAATGCAAAAACTAAAACCGGCATCACCAATAAGGGAATGATGCAGTATACTTAATGTTGAGAGCGACAGGGAATATAGTGGAATGCTAGACTTTTGAGTATCAGTGACCTAAACAGAAATGACTTGAAAATAAAACTCTGTAACAAGGTTACCTTTATGGCGTTCCTCAGCTAGGGACAGCACTGCATTGTTTGCTAGAGGCAGAGTTTTTCCTTTTCCAAGAACTTTACCGTCAACAAACGTGCCATTGCCACTGTTGTCAAAGACATAGACAATGTTCTGCTCCTGCAAGGTAACGATCTGACCGTCATTACTGAGCGAACATTGTGAACAAAACAATTTTCTTCTGTAAACAAAATATGAAATACATCATTTTGTCAAATGAATAGACCTACTCTGAAGATTCGGAAGTGTTTTTTGCTGTATGTAGCAAATCTGATCGATTTCTTCAGTATGGGGTCATCAAAGCAATAGTTACATTTACTGTCCCGGCCAAACCAAGTGTCGTCCTCAACACAGTCTGAAAAAAAGTCAAACTAAACACTATCACTTCAATAGAGAAGAGAATACACAGATGCTAATGCTGCTAGTTGAGAAATACAAAGAATCTCACACAAACTGCACACAGACACACACACAGTTTCCACATGGACCGCATTCAGCAGGACACAACGTTGTTCAATTGAATGGAAACAGTGCTGTTCTGGATGACCAGTTGAAGAACATTTTGATTACTGATTATGGTGGCTCAGAGGGCGATTTTGTACATTGTGCTGCTGCAGCAGTTTTCAATTTGAAATGGTCACACCCATATTGATCAGGTCCCACTCCGCCACACCCAAACGGGATCAAATATACATCAAAGAATGTTGAGGAATGGTGCGCACTGTGGTGGGAAAACGTGTCGTTCAGTACAAACTGTAGCAAAATTTTTAATAACTAAACGTGCCCCTGTATTCACTGCCTAAAGTAGCAATGGAATTGTAACGCGATATGTGATGGCTCCATATCTGGGTTTACAGCTTAGCTAATAGAAAACACTGCTACATGTTTTTTTACCTAGTCTTGGTGATACTTTCTTAGTCATCGATTTAGAAGATCTTAGAAATGTCCGTGTCCAGCTGCAAGGGGTTCTTCAAAAACCATAGAAAATTCAGAAAGATATTAAATCCATGTTTTGTATCGAGTGAAAAATGGCATGTGTGTAGATCTTTGACTGCACTGTGTGACGCACTGTCATCTACTTCTACACGTGGCCGCATAGAACCGACTGGCGCAAAGATGCTGGGAAATGTTAGATGTGCAGCAGCTAAGATGGCAAGGAACCTTCTCGCACAGTACAAAAACATGGATTTTTACAGCTTCCAGAATTTTCAGTTTTTTTTTTGTAGAACCGCCTGTAACTAGACACAGACATTTATAAGATACACCTTTCTTCTGAATCAAAACGAAGAAAGTATCTCCAAGACCAGGTTAGTTGAAAAATGCGTGGCAGCGTTTTCCAGAAGCGAAGCCATAACGCCAGATAGATATGGAGCCATCACAAATCTTGTTACAATTCCATAGCTATGCCTGAAGGTAGGGCTGGCACAATTACTGTATAACCGACAGTTATGGATGAAGACCTTCATGAAAATAAAAGAACAGTCATAATGGCTTTTTAAAAAATTGCCAGCCGGGGATTTGTGCAGTTGAGTCCGTTTCTGCTGTAACATGGACTCTACAACGTGATCAAACCTAGTTGCTCCTTGCTGAAACCATAGAATTAGGAATTAGAATGGATATCTATGGCTGAAACAGCAAGGTGTTGTAACAAACAGTCTTCGGTTTCCTTGGGCAACGCCCCCATCCCTACTGCTGCAGCAGCACATACAGTCAGGAGCAGAGCAAAGGAGAAAATGCGCGTCTATTCTTTTGGCTATTCAAACGATTAAAATGGTGACCACGATCATTTGGCTGACCAATATCTGTCATCCAAAATTACATGACTGTCACAGCCCAAACTGAAGGTATCTTATCTACCCAGAAAACCGGGGCATGTCTTGTGGTTGCACTCACCGTGGGCTCTGAAGCCTCTCTGCATAGGCAGCAGGCGACCCCATGGCTGTGGCTCAGGCTCCTCTGGTATGGAGCCAAGGTCCCTAACAGGGATGGTGTCCACTGAGCTGACAGTGCCTGACCCAGAGGAGGAGCTGGAGCCACTCTGGGACTGAGTCTGAGGCTGTGACTGTGTCTGGCTGCCAGCATCTGGCTTCTCCTGGGACATGGTCAATATTTCTCCTCAGTCTGAGTCTATTAAAGTAAATAACACATCATTCAGGTTATCATGACATCTTTCAATTTTCCAAAACAATGTTCCCCACGTCCGTAAACTAAGCAAAGTCCTCATGTATAACTTGCATTGGAGAATCTGCCCATGGACATTATACACTGAGTCTGGAAAATCCATAATCTTGGCAACTCTTGTAGCTAGCCAGAAGATTCTAACCCTATGCAACTGCCCTCCAAATTTCACCTTTATCCAAACTGATACATTGAGAATATATATATATATATATTTGACCTTTATTTAACTAGGCAAGTCAGTTAAGAACAAATTCTTATTTTGAATAACGGCCCCTTGTTCAGGGGCAGAACGACAGATGTTACCTTGTCAGCTCGGGGATTTGAACTTGCAACCTTTCGGTTACTAGTCCAACGCTCTAACCACTAGGCTACCTGCCGCCCCAGATAGATACTTGTAGTTTTTACGGAAAAAAATGTCCTTTTCGTCCTCATGCCAGCTAGTAGCCACCACAGCCATTTTGTAATGGCAGTGTCAGCCAATCAGCTCCTTTGTTGTTCAACGTGACATGCCATTCCATAATGGCTACTGTTAGCTGGCTTGAAGATGATAAAGGACCGTTTTCCAGAAGAACTAGCAGTATTTCAATCTTCTCTAAGTATCAGTTTGGATAAAGGTCCAATTGGAAGTACATTGGCATATCCAACCCCTGCATTGAAATACATTTTCCGAAAATATCTCGCACCAGCTCTGTGGTGTCTTATTCATAACCATGATGGCGTTCCAACCCCAGTAGTGAAGCTCAGTGTAAACAAGCATAAAGGTAGGGTCGGAATCTTCTGGCTACCTAACGTTAGCTAACTGTGTGTAAGTCCTTCAACATGCTCCATCTATTTACAAATACGTGTATCGTTTCTTGCCAACAGTGCGTAGTGTTATTGACTAACCTGTCATGCAAGTTAACTGTATTTTTTATCCTCACCAAGCACAAATAAAGCAAATCTAAATCAGTTCCACAAGTGCCCTAATCATTTCCGTTGTTGTAGTTAGCTAGCTAGTCTAGCTAGCACGACGGCGAAATTAAGTGGTTGTTTGCTAACCAAATAAATGTGACGACTCGCCGGCTCTGACGTGTGCAACTGAACATGGCAATATTTTTAAACATGTGTGAGAATGACAATTTAATCAAATACACGTTTACACTTACTGGGATTTCGAATGAATCGCGGCACGTGTAAAATTTGCCGGGAAATCGGATCGACTCCTGGGAAATGTTGTTTATTTTCCATAAAACGTCATCTGAATCGTAGCCAGTGACAAGTTTAGGATTGTCCACGTGATTTTCAGCAGCTAGCTAACCTTTGGCGAATCGACGCACACAGCTGACTAACAACAACCACATCTAAAATATGTCATTTTGATCAATTATCTTTCGTATGACAAGTCATTTCGTCTACATCCAGTAATTTGCTAGTACATTATTTCGATAGTTAATAATCAATGCACACGCTTATGTTTTCAGCTAGCTAGCTAGCTAGCTAGGTAACGTAAACTGTCTGTGTTAGCTAGCTAACTACGCGTTAGCCACTGAAGTTAGCTGACAACCGCTCATACCATCACCGATTGACTGGATAATCGTCAACATGGCAAAGCATAAAACCTCTGAAAAAAATAATATAATCGAAGTTGGTAAGTTGTTACTTCCATAGCAAATCCATCTGTCCAATATTCAGTTGTAGGTTCTAAACTAGCTATATCTAGCTGATCCAATATTCAAATGAGATGATGCATGCAACCATAGACAGAGGCTACTTGATATTCACATCATTGGATGCAATAACACACATCTCATCTACCTGAGACAGGGGCACATCTGTTCAGCACCATCGAAGAGTGATCAGCAAGTGATGGTGCATTAATTTGTGTTACAAGTGTCTAGTGCTGGGTTTGGCATGGTTGGTACCAGGATCAGAGTTATTTCTGCTGGCATGGTGTTGGAGGGCCATTAGTGAGGCACTCTTACCTCTGATCTAAGAACTCCAGGCACCCTGCCCTGGCACAGTGCTGTCCTTTAGTGAGACAATCTGGATTTACAAATCCCATGGCACTTGTTGCTGGAGTAGGATGGGGTATTGGCCACTACACATCCACAACAAAGTCCAACTCTTGTATTTCTCCAATAATGGCAGCCAGACCGTTTGAAAATAACTATCATCCAAATATTTACCGACATGTCTTATTTCATAGATGAAGTCAGAGAAGATGGAGAGGAGATGAATCCTTTCTCCTTCAAAGAGTTCATCCGCAGCAAAAACCAGTACCCAGATATGAAAGGGGATCCAGATGAGAAGAATTACTCAACGCGAAAGGTGCTGAACATTTCAAATTAACCAGTCTTATATTAAACCCCAGAGATAAACTGTTACAAAGCCTATGCATGAAATGAGGTGTTAGGTCCTTGGAAAAAGTCACAGCATAATATACAAGGCCTGGTCAGACTGTGAAGAATATTACTTTTGGTGGAATTTTGCTGTGAATGTGACTTACCTTACTGCTGCTTCTTGTGTTGTAGAAGGCATATGGGAGCACATTCCTGGCAGAGGGGGAATATACTGCCCCGAAGAGCTTCGATCAAGACTTCCAGGGTCAGTTTTACATGGACCACACACCGTTTCCTCAATTTCTGGAAAATGACACTAAGGAGGACTGGGCTGGGAGTTACCAGCCATCAGCCATCGAGGAGGCACATGCGTTTGGACTGAGTGGCACTGCAGCAGCAGCAGACAGCAGCACATACTCTGGTCAGTCCTCCCTGTGCACAGAGGAAGAGGAGACTTCATCCTCCCTATGGCAGGTGGATGAAGAATTCTCACCAGAGGCCCACCAGTCCAGACGGGCCCCAGTGAATTATGAGGGAGATGACGAGACATCAATGGCAGAGCTCACCTACAAGACCAAGAAGAGTAGTACCGAGAATGGCAATAGGGATCAACAAAAGGTCATTTTCCTCTTTCAAGGCTTTGCTTACAGATACACACGTATGATTGGATATCACAATGGTATTAGTCACAAGTCCTTTATTTTGATTATTTCTGTTTCTCTTTTTAAGCTGAGGGAGGAAAATGCGCAGCTCAGGAAGCACATTAAAGATCTTGTGAAAAAGTCTGAGTATGATGATCGAAGGTAGGTGGATAGAATTGCCAGTTGATATGGTCTGCAGAGTACAGACCTACCTGGTGCATGAGAAGGGTTTAAGGGATGGTGTTAAAGCCTATATTATGTTATGGCATGGGAGTAATGCTTTAAATATTACTCTTTAGATGTACTTTTAAGATGTCAACTGTACACATACAGTACCAGTCAGAAGTTTGGACACACCTACTCATTCCAGGAACTTTCTTTACTTGTACTATTTTCTACATTGTAGAATAATAGTGAAGACATCAAAACTATGAAATAACACATGGAATCATATATTTTCATATATTTTATATTTGAGATTCTTCAAAGTAGCTAGCCTTTGCCTTGATGACAGCTTTGTACGCTCTTGGCATTCTCTCAACTAGCTTCATGAGGTAGTCACCTGGAATGCATTTCAATTAACAGGTGTGCCTTGTTAATTTCTTGAATTTCTTTCTTTCTTAATGCATTTGAACCAATCAGTTGTGTTGTGACATGGTAGGGGTGGTATACAGAAGATAGCCCTATTTGGTAAAAGATCAAGTCCATATTATGGCAAAAACAGCTCAAATAAGCAAAGAGAAACGACGGTCCATTATTACTTTAAGACATGAAGGTCAGTCAATATGGAACATTTCAATAACTGAGTGCAGTCACAAATAAGTTCAGTCACAAAAACCATCAAGTGCTATGATGAAACTGGCTCTCATGAGGACCACCACAGGAAAGGAAGACCCAGAGTTACCTCTGCTGTAGAGGATACGTTCATTATAGTTACCTGCCTTCAGATACATCTCAACATCAACTCTTCAGAGGGGACTGTGTGAATTAAGCCTTCATGAACGAATTGCTGCAAAGAAACTACTACTAAAGGACACCAATAAGAAGAAAAGACGTGCTTGGGCCAAGAAACACGAGCAATGGACATTAGACCGGGGGAAATCTATCCTTTGGTCTGATAAGTCCAAATCTTTAGATTTTTGGTTCCAACAGCCTTGTCTTTGTGAGACGCAGAGTAGGTGAACGAATGATCTCTGCATGTGTGGTTCCCACCATGAAGCCTGGAGTAGGAGGTGTGATGGTGCTTTGCCACCGTCAGTGATTTATTCAAGGCACACTTAACCAGCATGGCTACCACAGCAATCTGCAGCGATACGCCATCCCATCTGGTTTGGGCTTAGTGGGACTATCATTTGTTTTTCAACAGGACAATGACCCAAAACACACTTCCAGGCTGTGTAAGGGCTATTTGACCAAGAAGGAGAGTGATGGAGTGCTGCATCAGATGACCTGGCCTCCACCCAATTGAGATGGTTTGGGATGAGTTGGACAGCAGAGTGAAGGAAAAGCAGCCAACAAGTGCTCAGCATGTGTGGGAACTCCTTCAAGACTGTTGGAAAAGCATTCCAGGTTAAGCTGGTTGAGAGAATGCCAAGAGCGTGCAAAGCTGTCATCAAGGCAAAGGGTGGCTACTTTAAAGAATCTAAAATATAAAATATATGAAAATATATGATTCCATGTGTTATTTCATAGTTTTGATGTCTTCACTTTTATTCTACAATGTAGAAAATAGTAAAAATAAAGAATAACCCTTGAATGAGTAGGTGTGTCCAAACCTTTGACTGGTACTGTATGTTAATGCTATTTAAAGAGTGTTTAACCTATGCTCATCATCATGTCTCTCTGACTGCCCCATAGAATTCGACACGTCACAGATGAGTTGCACAAGAGACGAGTGCAGGAGGAGAAGGAGGCTCAGGCTTTAGAGACCATGGTTCATTCCGTCGAGCAGAACCTGCAGTTAATGACCGTACGCATCTGTCCCTCTTTCTCCTAGTTCATCCGTTTGACAAAGATGAAGAATCATTTTTGTTCACTGATTATCTGAAATATGTCTCAATAAGATTACAAGCAAATGTCATGATTAGTTACTAAACAGAAGTGTGTTGAGATATGAAGTCTTAATTCATTATTTTGACCTTTTTCCTCTTGACAGAAACGAGCAGTTAAGGCTGAAAACATTGTATCAAAACTCAAACAGGAGCTGCATCAATTACAGGTTTGACCTTTACTGGTGTTGCTGGCGTTACTGGATGATGAGCTTCAGTGGCATATGATTGCATAATGTGATCCTCTTTATATTGCAGGGCCAAGTAGAGGGGTACCGGTATGAGAATGAGAGACTTCGAGCCGGAGAGACAGCTGCCTTAAATACAATGAAACATAATGCGCAAGTGGCCTCAGAGTACCTCAACAAAGCAGCACTCAATGCAGAGACTTCCATCAAGTGAGTTCTCTCCCATAGTGTCATCTACATACAGGTGGGATAAAAACAGTCCCTCATAATGATTGTGTGGGTATTGGGTAATGTGCCATTTCAGTTCATAGTGTTTTCTACATAACCCCGAATTAAACATTGTGGTATTTGCTCCAAGTTCAGGCTATCGGTTTGATTCTGTCCACAGGCAATTACTTACAAGTGCAGAGAGTCTTTGTCTAGTATCTCAACTGCTGCAGTCCATCGACAACCTATCTGAGATTCACAAGGAAGGCTGATGGAGTTTAAAGGACACTAGAGATTGCAGATCTAGTACCATCCAGCAACAAGGAACTGGAAAGCAATTATGGTGTGTCACACAACACTCAAATGAGAATTTTAAGTTGTGGTGGGTGCACTGATTTGTGACCCCCCCCCCCCAAAAAATAGTGCACATCTTTTTTACTTGTACATCATAAAATGTTTAGTTTTAAATCACTTTAACAGGCGATTTGAAAACAATATATACTAACAACAGATGTATTTACCACTGAGGCAAATATGACTCAAATATTGTGATTAATAAACATGTGACTAGACATCCTTCAAAGTTGGTTGTTTTTATTTTGTGAGCATTTTACACTGCATTTGTTCCACAAACTTTGTTTGAACATAGGCATTCTATGCGAGTAGAGAGATCGTTTGTAGCTAGCTAAATTACTGGCCAAGTTTTCCGACCTCTGATCCCCTTTAATGTATTTGTATTTCATCCACTTTTTCTGAGACTGTCTGGTTAGTAATGAGGGTATTTGCGATGAGTGACTTTGATACAGAATACCCCTGCTCTAAACCATCTCTGGTATTATGTATTTTTATTTTATTTAACCTTTATTTAACCAGGAAGGGCTCATTGAGATTTAAAATCTCTTTTTCAAGAGCATCCTGGCCAAGATAGGCAGCACCAAGTCATTACAACAATTACAGACAGACATGAAAAACTACAAGTAATCTAAATTATTATTTTAACCACTGGAGGGAGGCAGAGAGCTATAAAAGAAACGGTCATACATCTCAATCCTTGATCTTAATACTGTAACTATGTGCCCCCCAACACAAACACTGATACAGAGGAGGCTGGTGGGAGGAGCTATAGGAGGACAACCTCATTGTAATGGCTGGAATGGAATATATGGAATGGTATCAAACATATCTCCACCCACCAGCCTCCTCTGCTCTGATGTATTACAGTAATATGACAAGGAAAAGTTTGGCTTTGTACTTTCCATCATAATCTAATACAGTGGTTCCCAAACTTTTTATAGTCCTGTACCAATTCAAACATTCAACCTCCAGCTGCGTACCAGGGTCAGCGCACTCTCAAATGTTGTTTTTTGCCATCATTGTAAGCCTGCCACACACACACACTATACGATATATTTATTAAACATAAGAATGAGTGAGTTTTTGTCACAACCCGGCTTGTGGGAAGTGACAAATAGCACTTATAGGACCAGGTCACAAATAATAATATAATAATAATCAATTTAGCTCTTTATTTAGCCATCTTACATATAAAACCTTATTTGTTCAACAAAAATTGTGAATAACTCACCACAGGTTAATGAGAAGGAGGTGCTTGAAAGGATGCACATAACTCTGCATGTTGGGTTGTATTGGAGAGAGTCTCAGTCTTAAATCATTTTCCACACACAGTCTGTGCCTGTATTTAGTTTTCATGCTAGTGAGGGCCAATAATCCACTCTCACATAGGTATGTGGTTGCAAAGGGCATCAGTGTCTTAGCACGATTTGCCAAGGCAGGATACTCTGAGTACAGTCCTATCATGAAATCTGGCAGTGGCTTCTGATTAAATGAAATTTTCACAGAACCACTTGTTGCAATTTCGATGACGCTCTCTTGTTCAGATATCAGTAAGTGGACTGGAGGCAGGGCTTGAAAGGGATAATGAATCCAGTTGTTTGTGTTGTTTGTTTCGAGGAAAGTACCTGTGTAATTGCGCACCCAGCTCACTCAGGTGCTTCGCTATATCACATTTGACATTGTCCGTAAGCTTGAGTTCATTTGCACACAAAAAATCATAAAATGATGGAAAGACCTGTGTGTTGTCCTTGTTAATGCAGACAGAAAAGAACTCCAACTTCTTAATGAAAGCCTCAATTTTGTCCCGCACATTGAATATAGTTGCGGAGAGTCCCTGTAATCCTAGATTCAGATCATTCAGGCGAGAAAAAATATCACCCAGATAGGCCAGTCGTGTGAGAAACTCGTCATCATGCAAGCGGTCAGACAAGTGAAAATGTTGGTCAGTAAAGAAAACTTTAAGCTCCTCTCTCAATTTAAAAAAACATGTCAATACTTTGTTCCTGGATAAGCAGCGCACTTCTGTATGTTGTAAAACTGTTACATGGTCGCTGCCCATATCATTGCATAATGCAGAAAATACACGAGAGTTCAAGGGCCTTGCTTTAACAAGGTTCATCATTTTCACTGTAGTGTCCAAAATGTATTTCAAGCTGTCAGGCATTCCCTTGGCAGCAAGAGCCTCTCGGTGGATGCTGCAGTGTATCCAAGTGGCGTCGGGAGCAACTGCTTGCACGCGCGTTACCACTCCACTATGTCTCCCTGCCATGGCGCCATCAGTACAATACCAACACATCTTGACCACCAAAGTCCATTTGATGTCACAAAGCTGTCCAGTACTTAAAAAATATCCTCTCATGTTGTCCTGGTTTCCAGTGGTTTCCAGAAGAGGATGTCTTCCTTAATTGACCCCTCATAAACATAACGGACATATACCAGGAGCCGTGCCAGGCCCGCCACATCTGTTGACTCATCCAGCTGTAATGCATAGAATTCACTGGCTTGTATGCGAAGCAGTAATTGTTTCAAAACATCTCCTGCCATGTCATTGATGCGTCGTGAAACAGTGTTGTTTGATGAAGGCATTGTCTGTATAGTTTTTTGGCCTTTTCCCACAGCATTGTCCCAGTCATATCCACGGCTGCAGGAAGAATTACATCCTCCACAATAGTATGGGGCTTGCCTGTCCTAGCCACTCGGTAGCTCACCATATAAGACGCTTCTAGCCCCTTCTTATTAATGCTATCTGTTGCTTTTATACATGTTTTACTACTTGAAAGTCGTCTTTATTCATGCTGAAAAAACTCCTGTGGCTTATTTTTCAAATTGTCATGTTTCGTTTCTAAATGTCTGCGCAAGAGTGAAAGTTTCCCTCGAGAGAGAGTAACGGTTAATGTGATTGGATGTTAATTATTTGACTAGACTACCTGTATTTGACATTGTGTTGTTATGTCACTTAACACTAGATGGTTTAATTTTATTTTTGGCAGTGAAACGAGGCTACTCGGGCGAGAAAAAAAACTCACCCAAATGTATCTGCCAGTTGAAAAATATAAATGGACTGTTTGAAAATGTGAAGAACAAAATGTTTTACAATAAAATAATCACATTTTTATTTGGCGTACCCCCGACAGCATTGAGCGTACCCCTGGGGGTACCTGATCACTACCTGATCTAATACATCCAACCACAGGAAGTTGGAGATTCTAAGAGTGGAATAATTGTTTACATTTTTTGAATGTAAATAATTTTTTTATGTTGAATTCATGGATTTTACATTTGAGCGTTTCAGGAGTGATTTCTTCCAATTTCCGCCCCTGAATACAACTATACCAATTTGGTTAGCTTATGACTGAACTGTGCATTGATATCTTGGTAGGTTAGTCTTGCTATGGAATCGCCTACAACCCATGTTACCCAGTAAGTTAGCCTACCCACGTTACCATTTGTTGTATATTCGTAAAAGATAGCCCTAGAATAAGAATTTACACATTTAGTAGCCTACTATGGGCGGCACATGTCCTTGTTTTTTTTGCCCACATTTGTCTTAAAGCTACAATGCTTATTTCAGCCAAAGGTCACGGTAGCCCCACCACACTTTTTTGTTTGTTGCTGTAACAGGAATTGGACTGCGCTAGAGAGGGTCGCTGTCCTCTGCACTGTGGTGCTGAAAGTCAGATCGTGAGATTCTGATTCAGTCGCTGTCCGGTAGAATGGTGCTGAATCTCTGATCGCGGCTATTTGTTGTTGCATCTAACTTTTAAGCATAGTCTTGTGACAAAGTCACCACACAAGTCTTCAAAATAGTGCATGAACATGGATGAAGACAGAATGTACAAAATGGTGAGTGAGGAATAGCAGAAGTCTTTTTTTAAATCAATGACCAAGTTTAACTTTTAAGAATAGGTTGACTTGCGAGTGATGAAGGAAATATTGTCACATAGGCCTAACTGTGTAGAACCAGTTATTGGGCCTATGCCTACAACAGGCTGAATTATTACAACATTATTAGGCTAATTTAATGGGACATGGTTGCATGCATGCAAGTTCCTGTCAAGGGCCACTATTGTCCACTATGACATCAATGACATCAATCATTATGATGTCAAGGTCAACATGGGTTTATGGGTTTATCCTTAGGCTACTTTGGTTTCTGCCGTTCAGACCCTGTGCTGTGTCCACGGTATATACAGTACATGTTTAGCTGGACTAGCACTAGCACACATCTGCACTTGTTGGTTTCATTTTATAAACGTGATTTAATGTCAGACGAAAAAGAAGGTAGGTCTATTTTGGCAGCTTGGAGTTTGTGTTTTCAACAAAAATGGTCTACAATGTCTACAAACATTGTAAAAAGCCTCCTTTGGTATAGGCTATGATGATTGTAACAACACTTGATTATAACAGGACTTGGAAGATAGTCACCAGGAGAAACGGATGGAGAAGGAGGTAACGGAAAAAGAGCCAGTTGCTCAGCTAAAAGAAGAGAAGAAGGAGAAGTCTGGGAAGGTAAGATTGGTTTTCTGGTCATTTGGGTTATTTGCTAGGTTTGAGTTTATCTGTCTATGCATTTGCTAAATAATGGGCTGCTTTGACTCGATGTTACTCTGTTTAGTATGATTAGTGTGCCGTTTCTTATGCAGATTCAGTATTTCAATCAAAATCACTTAAAAGTCACACAATCAAAGGGCAGGTGGCTTTCATTCATGCAATTAATATCCTAGTTTAGCCAATGACAGTTCATGTGGGTTCTGAAGCCTCTGACATTATGTATTCCTTTGTGAGCCATATGAAGTGTATCGCACAATCAGTTTTTACAAAAGTGAAATCTCTACCCGTGGTGCTTAGGCTTGCTAAAAGGTCACAGAATATGCTGAGGGAATTTACTCTCAACTTTTGGCCACCACGAGCAGAGATCTTCATGATTTTCCATCCAGAGCATCAAGCCGCTGTAGCTCAAGTTTCACTACTTCTCAAGTGACTGTTCTTGATGGTAGTAGCTCTCTGGTGTCTGGCAGTTTCTCGCAGATTTACAATAATACCGTGATCTGTTCACAAGGGCGACCTGTCAGTGACAGAAAACGTATCTGGGACCTCTAGTCCCACAATGGAGGCTGAACACCGTGGAAAAGTGACTTTCCCAGCTGAAGTTCTTACAGTTAAAATGGCTGACAACATCCTTGACAGAGAGGCATTTGTCATAGCCACTGGGTCTGAGGAGCAGGCCTGGAGTGATTCCACGTCTCCACAGGCAGTGAAACAAGGCAACGGGAGGTTCAGATTTCTATCAAAGATCTCCACTCACAGAATCAACCTCAAGGTACACCAGAAATGTTTCTGGTTTAAGTTTCATTACTAAGTATTGTTAAAGGTAGGCCTATTTGTTATCTTGCTCCACACTATGAAACATATCAAACTTTGTACTAGTTTTCAATGAACAACCCTTTGAATTGTTGTTGAAAAAGTTATGGTGTTTTAAGAATTCCATTTGTGATTATTTACATTGTTTTTCTTTTGAAACAATTAGTGCTTCAAGTGGAGCAACATAAAGGAGGTCCAGCCATGAAAAGGAAACAGAGGACCACATTATGGTTCCCTATGAGGAGGAGCATTGCACACATAAGTCTATCAGTTAATCAATAATTTTGTCACTTTTATATATTTTCCAGTGCCTCAGCATTAGCATGTTCATGTGAAAAAAATGCTTGATTAACACGAAACATAAAAACATTAATTCTATGTAGGCCTACAGAAGTACCTGATAATTTTCTGTATCTAGCAGGCCGGATAGTGCCGTAAGCTATCACGGCTCCACTTGAGGAGAGTATTCCGTCCACCTCACAACCCGAGAAAAATAAACAAAAAAACTCCATCTTTGTCAGGATGTTCTCGGCCATCACAGCAAAGGTCTTCGCAAAACATTAAAAAGTTCATCCAACGTGCCTTTTGGCAAACTCCAAGTGGGCTGTCATGTGCCTTTTACTGAGGAGTGGCTTCGGTCTGGCCACTCTACCATAAAGGCCTGATTAGTGGAGTGCTGCAGAGATGGTTGCTGCAGAGATGGTCTTTCCCTCGATCCTGACTAGTCTCCCAGTCCCTGCCGCTGAAAAACATCCCCACAGCATGATGCTGCCACCACCATGCTTCACCGTATGGATGGTGCCAGGTTTCCTTCAGACGTGACACTTGGCATTTAGGCCAAAGAGTTCAATCTTGGTTTCATCAGACCAGAGAATCTTGCTTCTCATAGTCTGAGAGTCTTTAGGTGCCTTTTGGTAAACTCCAAGCTGTCTGTCAGGTGCCTTTTACTGAGGAGTGGCTTCCGTCTGGCCACTCTACCATAAAGGCCTGATTGGTGGAGTGCTGCAGAGATGGTTGTCCTTCTGGAAGGTTCTCCCATCTCCACAGAGGAACTCTGGAGCTCTGTCAGAGTGACCATAGGGTTCTTGGTCACCTCCCTGACCAAGGCCCTTCTCCCCCGATTGTTCAGTTTGGCCGGGCTGCCAGCTCTAGGAGAGTCTTGGTGGTTACCAATTTCTTCCATTTAAGAATGATGGAGGCCACTGAGTTCTTGGGGACCTTCAATGCTGCAGAAATGTTTCGGTACCCTTCCCCAGATCTGTGTCTCGACACAATCTTGTCTCGGAGCAGTGCGTACAATTCCTTCGACCTCATGGCTTGGTTTTTGCTCTGAAATGCACTCAACTGTGGGACCTTATATTGACAGATGTTTGGCTTTCCAAAACATGTCCAATTAATTGAATTTACCACAGGTGGACTCCAATCAAGTTGTAGAAACATCTCAAGGATGATCAATGGAAACAGGGTGCACATGAGCTCAATGTTGAGTCTCATAGCAAAAGGTCTGAATACTTATGTAAATAAGGTATATATATCTATAAATATTTTTTTTTTAGGTGAAAAATGTCTTAACCTGTTTTTGCTTTGTCATTATAGGGTATTGTGTGGAGAATGTTGAGGAAATGTTTTCATTTAATCAATTTTAGAATAAGGCTGTAACGTAACAAAATGTGGAAAAAGTAAAGGGGGGTCTGAATACTTTCCGAAGGCACTGTACCACGACTAAGGGTTGTTCCTTGTACGACGCAACGCGGAGTACCTGGGCACAGCCCTTAGCCGTGGTATATTGGCCATATATCACAAACCCCCGAGGTGCATTATTGCTATTATAAACTGGTTAGCAACGTAATTAGAGCAGTTAAACTAAATGTTTTGTCATACCTGTGGTATACGATCTGATATACCACGGCTGTCAGCCAATCAGCATTCAGGCCTCGAACCACCCCGTTTATAATAAAAGTTAGCACAATGAAAAGCATAGCGCATAAGGGAAGTACCAAAACACTTCTATATAGGGGAGGCGCATGCAAGCAGATGAGGAATTTGGCTAGAATGAAAGAAATGATATAGTAAAACCTGCAAAAGTGCGAATGTAAACCAGGGAAAAAACACACTAGCCTCCCCCTGTGCCCAATAAGGTTGAACTGCTCCAGCAGTTTGTCATAATCGTGTGGTGGCTTTGATAAGCTTGTGCTGCAACAGAGAGGAAGAGGAAGAGGAAGAGAGAGGCCCAACTCTGAGGAAAAATATGTCTCCCTCTAGCAGGTGGCGTTTTTTCAGCGTTTCCCCCACCGAAGCATTAGTTTAATTTATTTTATTGAATATCCAAAACATACAATATACTTGCAGTGAAGTCGCTCAACAACTACACAACACCAGTCATCCAACAGACTCCCATTCAGAGCGACACACAGAAACATCTACGGTCAATGCCTTGCTCAAGGGCACGTCGACAGATCTCCCACAAGGCAGAACCCTCCCAAGCGTTTTTGCATGGAGGCCAACGAGAGTCGAATTGGTCAACAAAGTAATGAATGGCTTATTTGCTACCTGAGGTTTATTTGCAGTAATAGAAGTTTCGTAATGCTTACGTTATGAGTTTACTGACATAACTAGGACACGTGATATCCCGGCAACTTTGAGGAAAAACTATTTATATTCGAGTTGTCTATGTGTATTCATGGTATGAGGCTAGTAGCATACTAGCATCTCTCCCATTGAATACAGGCGTCAACAACCGTTATCGAATAATCAAAAATTTATTACAATAATGAGATGTATTCACCAATCCAAAGAAAGGATAGGCGGGAGCTGGACAGCCCACCGTGCCTCTTTGTGGACAACGATTCCCATTGTTATAGCGAAGAGACATGTAATCTTGTCAGTATATCGATAATCTTTGGTTTCAACAACGGAGCGGCTCTGTACAAGGCTGTGACGTTTACTGTGATACCCGCGTTGCATTGTGGGTATTTTAGTATTGCAACATAATATTTGATTATTTTAATCAAGTAATAGTATTTGAGTAGGAATATTCGATGAATATGTGTCTAAATTGTTTATGCATGATAAACAATAATATAATTTTAAAAACAACATAAACGTTGATTCTTTCACAGTTGCATTCTGGGAAATATGTTAATATTCCAGCAGTGTCGTTTGTAGCACGTAGAGATCTTAAGTGAAATTGAATGTCAGACAATTTCATTGGGACTTAGCTAGTTAAATATAGTTAAATATATTTGTTTCTACGTAATATTTTATGTATAACATAAGAAGACACATCTGTTAACTTGGATGACAGTCTTGGTAAGAAGCGTTTAGCAAGCTTTCAGATGCTCCTGGTCAAGACTGCATGGCTGGCTAGCTAGCTAAATTAGAACACTTTTGACTGATGCTGAAGTTGAGGGATGTTGCTTTTTTTTTGCACGTTGGGTTTAGTTCAGGTGTTGTTTGCTAGTTACTAAGTTACGTTAGCTACCTGCAAATGTTGTGTTGCTGCTCGAAAACCCTGCTGCTCGCAGGGTTTGGATTCCAGCACGCTCCCCCTGCTTCCTTTCAATGTCAGCTAGCTACTGTAACGTCCTGTATTTTCAATGCATATTGTCCTGTAATAAATTGATCCCTGGTTTTGTTATCATTCATTTTACATTGTTTTTTTTAAAAGGTGTCTCATCCATTATGTCCTCGGATGACCTTCTTGCACAGAGGGAGAAAGTTGAACGCCAGATTTTGGTGCTCGAGCGCACCCTTGGTCCCGAAAGCAACTCCATTGAACTATCTTCAGACAGTTGTTCATCTGGTAGGTATCTGAAGTATATTAAAGCAGTAAGTTAAGGGTGCGTGGGTAAAATCATTAGGGAAGCCATATTACAACCTATGTGTTGTGATAATTGCGTTGTTTGCTCTATAACCCTGTTAATTCATATCCTTGCGACCATGATATATATATATACACCAATGTAATGAAACAAGCAGGGAGCAGGTCTCGAACCCTCGACCTTCTAGCCCGAAGTCCAGTGCGGATATCGACTGCCGCTCGAGCATGCTTTTGTGGCACAGTCGATAGCTCGCTGGACTTCGGGCTAGAAGGTTGAGGGTTGGAGACCTGCTCCCTGCCTGTTTCAGTATATTGGTGTCAGAAGTGATCGGACCTTGCATCCACGACAGTGCGTGTGCTTGCGGTGAGCGCGTTCCTGTAAGACTTAGAGTCGCAAGCTAGCGTGAGGACGCGCTCTTTGAAAGGAGGGAGTAGTGTAACGACCCTGGGTTTATAAGCTCAGATATCGACTCTGCCGCTTGAGCATGCATTTGCAGCACAGCCGATAGGGCACTGGACTTCGGGCTAGAAGGTCGAGGGTTAGAGACCTGCTCCCTGCTGTTTCATTACATTATCTAGTAATGAAACAGGTAGGGAGCAGGTCTCGAACCCTCAACCTTCTAGCCCGAAGTCCAGCGCGCTATCGACTGTTCCCCAAAATAATTCTCAAGCGGCGGAGTCGATATCCACGCTTATAAACCCAGGGTCGTTACAATATATATATATAAGGCCGGGCGAGACTAAGAAGACAGTTGCAGAATAAATTCAACCACATCTTGGTTTATTACAAAACCGGTAGCAACCTCTGTCCCGTGAAGTCCACACAGCATATTGACAGTTACATGACCTAGCAAGTTAATGTTAACGAAATCTTCGGACCACTAAACAACTATTGATTTAGAACCACCGAGTTACCGCAAGTCGCAAATTTCAACATCATAAAATCTCCTCTGCTTAGTCTAATACAGTGACTATTTAGTCCAATTAATGTCAGCTAAATATGATGTGGCTGTCCATGGTTCTGATTTCTGTGCGTTTGTGCAAGTCGAAAAACATGGCTCACCCTACTTGTAGAGAAATGCCAATGACCTTTTTTTCATGTTGACGAAACGGTCTATCACTCTGTCATACAGTACATGCTTATGTTTTTTTTGTTGTCCTAGGCTACCTGGCTAAAATGCTTGCTCACTAGCCTAACTTCTATTCATGGGCAACGTTAGCTAGTTAACATTAGCCTTCTACAGATTGAACTTCCATCCTCTAAGGCCAGGGCAACAACAATGTATGAATTAATGGTTGGATCAGAATCGCCATTATAATCATTGGCCAGTACGGCGAATTAAGTAAAACCACAAGTCCAAATCCCTATCTCCATGGCTAATTTAGGAATGGGTCAATTCTAGCTAGCTAGCCACCGGAGCACAACACCACAATGATGCAACTATTCATGGTTTTCTGTCAATGAGGTATACGCTCAATGGGATTTGATAGGAGTGATGCCAAATCCAAGCTGGCTTCCCTTGACACTTTTTTGGTGCGCCAGGACCATTCACTGTTGAGCTCGCTCAGTTTAGCTCAACGCTGATTGGCACATTTTGTAATACATTTTTGGTCAAGGGAGGCCAGATGCTCGCTGGCTTCCCATGCCTTCAATGCTAAGGGCGACAACAATGCCATACTCGTTTGGACCAGACCGCATCAGATAGATGGCTTCCATGTAGAGAGACAGAGGGGCGCTGTTTCGCTCGCTTGGATGCTTTCTCTTGTGAAGTACATTCAGCCTCTTGCAAATTGAAGGAAAATTATGAAACACAGAAAATGATTACGTTTATTCATTATTTTTTTGGGAAGGGGGCGGGGGGTTGCTTCTGCATTATTGTTGCAGTGAGCTTGCAGAGAGAGACCCTGACCCCCAGTTTTTCAGAAGTTATCGATCTAGGTTTCGCCTATGGATAATATTAAATCTATAGCAATTACAAATCATTGACTTGAATGGGTACTTCCATTCTATTAATTATATTTCTATGCTTTTAATCCTATCGATACCTTGAAAAACTGGACCCTAGTCTAATCATAGAATGCAATTTAGTCTCCACAACTCCTTGGCTGTGTTTGCTTGGCTAAGGGCTTCCTAAATGTACTTTAACTTTTAATATATATATTTTTTTTTGCTGTTGTCAGATGATGGATCAGACGATAATGCATCTCAACCAGAAGATTTGGTAAGACTCATTGACATCACCAATAGTACTGTGTGATTTATCTCAGATGAATTGAGAAATAATGTTAACCTGCTCTTCTAGGGTCCTCCGGGGAACCTGGAGGCAGAGCGGGAGCAAATACAGAGAGAGATTGAAGAGTTGGAGTGCACTCTTGGCCCAAATGCATCTAATGCTGAGATTCTGTCAGGTAGCCATTGCCCTTGCCTTGTGTTCTTTAAAGAGGTTATGCATTGTTTCATGAATACGTTTTCCTGCTAATATGCATTTCTACCACGTGTGACTTCTTTTATAATGTGTTGAAACAGATGAGGAGGTCCAAGGAAGTGAAACAGAATCGGTTCGTTTTGATTATCATTTTCACTATTCTACCACTCCAGTTTTCAGTTTATCACATGATGTAAATAATACAGTATGTAAAGTAAGGTGTCTGTAAAATGCCTGCCCTCTCCTTTCTCCCACGTCTGGTAGAGCAAAGAGGACAGTGCTGAGGAGCTGGATCTACCCCAGAACACAGATACATGTCTGCAAATGAACCTTGTTTACCAGGAAGTGTTGAAAGAGAAATTAGAGGAGCTGGAGCGACTGTTATCAGACAATCAACACCAACAAGTAAGAGGCCAACAACTAAAAGCATACAGCTTTTCTTAAAGGTGCCGTATGGAATCTGTTAAATGAAGCTGTGCGATGTAATAATGTCCGTCTTTCCCAACAGAAAGAGATTATGACTCAGCTATCTGGCACAGGAACTCCCCAGGCTACCACATCTGGACAACCCACACTGAAGCTTTTCTTGGGGAGCTTTCTGAAGCCCTATTTCAAAGATAAAGTCACATTTCTGGTAGGTATCAGACTGCAGATTCAGTACAATATGAGCAGGGTCAGGCGGATATACAGTACCAGTCAAAAGTTTGGACACACCTACTCATTGAAGGGTTTTTCTTTATTTGACTATTTTCTACATTGTAGAATAATAGTGAAGACATAAAAACGATGAAATAACACATATAGAATCATGTTGTAAACAAAAAAAGTGTTAAACAAATCAAAATATATTTTATATTTGAGATTCTTCAAAGTAGCCACCCTTTTCCTTGATGACAGCTTTGCACCCTCTTGGCATTCTCTCAACCAGCTTCACCTGGAATGCTTTTCCAACAGTCTTGAAGGAGTTCCCACATATGCTGAGCACTTGTTTGATGCTTTTCCTTCACTCTGTGGTCAAACTCATCCCAAACCATCTCAATTGGGTTGCGGTCGGTTGATTGTGGAGGGCAGGTCATCTGATGCAGCACTCATCACTCTCCTTCTTGGTCAAATGGCACTTACACAGCCTGGAGGTGTGTTAGGTCATTGTCCTGTTGAAAATCAAATGATAGTCCCACTAAGCCCAAACCAGATGGAAAGAGTTATCGCAGCAGAATGCTGTGATAGCCATGCTGGTTAAGTGTGCCTTGAATTCTAAATAAACCACTGACAGTGTCACCAGCAAAGCACCCCCATAACATCACACCTCCTCCTCCATGCTACATGGTGGGAGCCACACATGCGGCGAACATCCGTTCACCTACTCTGCATCTCACAAAGACACGGCTGTTGGAACCAAAAATCTCTGATTTGGACTCATCAGACCATAGGACAGATTTCCACCGGTCTGATGTCCATTGCTCGTGTTTCTTGGCCCAAGCAAGTCTCTTCTTATTATTGGTGTCCTTTAGTAGTGGTTTATTTGCAGCAATTCTATCATGAAGGCTTAATACACGCAGTCTCCTCTGAACAGTTGATGTTGAGATGTGTCTGTTACTTGAACTCTGAAGCATTTATTTTGGCTGCAATTTCTGAGGCTGGTAACTCCAATGAACTTATCCTCTTCAGCAGAGGTAACTGGGTCTTCCTTTCCTGTGGCGGTCATGAGAGACAGTTTTTGTGACTGCACTTGAAGAAACTTTCAAAGTTCTGGAAATTTCCCGAATTGACTGACCTTCATGTCTTAAAGTAATGATGGACTGTCGTTTGTCTTAGCTTATTTGAGCTGTTCTTGCCATAATATGGACTTGGTATTTTACCAAATAGGGCTATCTTCTGTATACCACCCCTACCTTGTCACAACACAACTGATTGGCTCAAATGCTTTAAAAAGGAAAGAAATTCCACAAATGTACTTTTAGTAAGGCTGTTAATTGACTACCTCATGAAGCTGGTTAAGAGAATACCAGAAGTGTGCAAAGCTGTCATCAAGGCAAAGGGTGGCTACTTTGAAGAATCTCAAATATAAAATATATTTTGCTTTTAAACACTTTTTTGGTTACTACAGTACCAGTAAAAAAGTTTGGACACACCTATTCATTCAAGGTTTTATCTTTATTTTTACTGTTTTCTACATGGTAGAATAATAGTGAAGACATAAAAACTATGAAATAACATATGGAGTCATGTAGTAACCAAAAAAGTGTTCAACAAATCAAAATGTATTTTATATTTGAGATTCTTCAAAGTAGCCACCCTTTGCCTTGATGACAGCTTTGCACAGTCTTGGCATTCTCTCAACCAGCTTCATGAGGTAGTCACCTGGAATGCATTTTAATTGACAGGTGTTCCTTGTTAATTTGTAAAATGTCTTTCCTTAATGTGTTTGAGCCAGTCAGTTGTGACAAGATAGGAGTGGTATACAGAAGATAGTCCTAATTTGTAAAAGACCACATCCATATTATGGCAAGCACAACTCAAATAAGCAAAGAGAAACGACAGTCAACCATTATTGAAAGGCATGAAGGTCAGTCAATCCGGAAAATTTCAGGAACTTTGAAAGTTTCTTCAAGTGCAGTCGCAAAAACCATCAAGCGCTATGATGAAACTGGCTCTCATGACGACCGCCACAGGAAAGGATGACCCAGAGTTACGTCTGCTGCAGAGGATAAGTTCATTGGAGTTACCAGCCTCAGAAATTCCAGCCCAAATAAATGCTTCACAGAGTTCAAGTAACAGACACATCTCAACATCAACTGTTCAGTGGAGACTGCGTGATATAAGCCTTCATGATCGAATTGCTACAAATTAACCACTACTAAAGGACACCAATAATAAGAAGAGACTTGCTTGGGCCTAGAAACACGAGCAATCGACATCAGACCGGTGGAAATCTATCCTTTGGTCTGATGAGTCCAAATCAGAGATTTTTGGTTCCAACAGCCGTGTGTTTGTGAGATGCATAGTAGGTGAACGAATGTTCGCCGCATGTGTGTTTCCCACCATGTAGCATGGATGTGTGATGGTGTGGGGGTGCTTTGCTGGTGACACTGTCAGTGATTTATTTAGAATTCAAGGCACACTTAACCAGCATGGCTGCCACAGCATTGTGCAGCGTTACGCCATCCCATCTGGTTTGCGCTTAGTCCCACTATCATTTGTTTTTCAACAGGAGAATAACCCAACACACCTCCAGGCTGTGTAATGGACATTTGATCAAGAAGGAGAGTGATGGAGTGCTACATCAGATGACCTGGCCTTCACAATCACCGGACTGCATGCCCAATTGAAATGGTTTGGGATGAGTTGGTCCACAGAGTGAAGGAAAAGCAGCCAGCAAGTGCTCAGCATATGTGGGAACTCCTTCAAGACTGTTGGAAAAGCATTCCAGGTGAAGCTGGCTGAGAGAATGCAAAGAGTGTGCAAAGCTGTCATCAAGGCAAAGGGTGGCTACTTTGAAGAATCTCAAATATAAACTGTATTTTGATTCGTTTAACACTTTCTTTGTTTACATGATTCCATATGTATTATTTCATAGTTTTTATGTCTTCACTATTATTCTACAATGTAGAAAATAGTAAAAATAAAGAAAATCCAAGAATGAGTAGGTGTGTCCAAACTTTTGACTGGTACTGTATATCTCCATGTTTTAACATTACCTCTCCGACTCCCACAGGGCCCACCTGCTAATCCAGAAGCCAAAGAGAAGATGAGTAAAAGGATCGGACCCACTGACGACGTCAAGATGAAAAGATGTGAGTACAAAAATAATAATTGTTAGACCTTAGTGCTTCTTGCGTCCTTGTTATGTGACAAAACCACTATCAGAATGTGGCGTCTTGATTACTTTTTAAATTGCCGATTTTGTATTTTCAGGGGAAGGGTGGCAGAAGACTCTGCTGATAAATGCTGTCATGAAAGACAGCATGAAACGCATGATACAGCCCAAGCTGTCCAAGTAAGTAAGGAGTAAAGTGTTGTTTTCCCCTGAAGAGTATTTTATATATTTTTTGATTCATCATGTACAGTGCCGATAGAAAGTCTACATCCACTTGAGCCTATGGAAGAATCGATAACACAAATTTCAACTGCAACGTTTGAACTTTTTTCACATTTTGTTGCGTTTTAAAGTGGGATTGAAATAGCTATTTTTTGGGGTCGTTGATCTACATAAAACACACCGTAGTGTCAAAGCGAAAAGAAAATGCATATTTAAAAAAATAATAATAATAAAGTATAGTTTTTGTATAAGTATCACCCACTTTGTTTAGGCAAGACTAAATTAGTTCAAAAGTCAAATTTGGCTTAAATCACAGAAGTTATATGGATTCTGTGTGAAATAATAGGGGTTGACATAATTTTTGAATGACTACCTCTGTCCTCCATAAATACAACATCTGTAAGGTCCCAGTCAAGTATTGAATTTCAAGCACAGATTCAACTACAAAGACCAGGGAGATTTTCGAAAGCCTTGTAAAGAACGGCAGTGATTGGTAGATGGGTAACAAAAACAAATCAAACATTTTAATATATGTCAAGTTAATAATGATGTTGTGGATGATATATTAAACCACCCAGACACATACAAGATTCAGTTGTCCTTCTGAACTGAGCTTCAGGACAGGAAGTACACTTCTTAGGGATGTCACCCATGAGGCAATAGGTGATTTTTAAAAGGCTGCAGAGTGTGGCTGTGATTTGAGGATGGATCAACAACATTGTAGTGACTCAAAAATAATGACCTAAAGGACAAGAAGAAAAATATGCAGAATTAAAAAATATTCCAAACCATGAATGTGTATACAAGGCACAAAAGTAATACTGCGGAAAAAAAACATTTTTTAGCCTAAATGCAAAGCCTTATGTTTAGGGCAATGTGGTGGCTGCATCATGGTGTGGGTATGCTTGACATCAAAGACTGGGGAGTTTTTCGGGATGGAGCTAAGCAAAGGCAAAATCCTAAAGGAAAACCTGCTTCAGTCTGCTTTACCCCAGACACTAGGAGAGGAATTCACATTTCAGCAGGACGATAAACTACAACACAAAGCCACACCTACACTGGAGTTGCTTACCAAGAAGACAGTGAATGTTCCTGAGTGGCCAAATTATAGTTTTGACTTAAATCTGCTTGAAAATCTATAGCAAGACTGGAAAATGTACATCTAGTCATGATCCCCAACATCTTGACAGAGCTTGAAGAATTTAGAAAATAATAACCGGCAAATATTGCACAATACAGGTGTGCATGAGCTTTGCACACTTGCTGAAGGTGTTTCTAACGTGTATTGACTCGGTGAATACTTCACGCTATATTAGTGTGTTAAGTTTTTATTCATCTTTTAAAAAATATTAGATTTTTTTTTTTTTTAGAGTATTTTATGTAGATCATTGACAAAATTACAATTAAATTCATTTCAATCTTACTTTGTAAAGCAACAAAATGTGAAAAAAGTATAGATGGATTTTGAAATGGTAATGTGTTATTTGCTCCTGTGCTTATCAAAATGTAGCAAATCTTCTGATTTTTACACAGGCTGTATGAAATGTAGGTTAACACTTATTGAGGATTGGTGTCGGCCCATCTGGAGGCTTTAACAACTGAAAACGTTCTACTCTAGCTGAAAATAGTAGTGCAGACCTATCATAGCTGTTGTATTTTATTCCTCTTTGTTTGGTGTTTTCAAGCACTTTGAGATTATTTCTGTAAAGAAAAGCGCTATAGAAGTTGAATAGATTATGATTATTAACCCAATGGCCTTCATGAATGACATAAAGTTTCTTTTGTCTCATAGGGTAGAATACCTTACACAGAAAATGGTCAACGCTGAAAATGTGGAAAAGCAAATCCTGCGGAAACAAATCACTGAAATTGAAAAGGACATTCAGGCCATCAGGTGATTACCGTCATAACTCTTTAATGGGAAATAATGATCTAGCCTGTTAATTCCAAGATGCGTCTGGTTATCTTGTCAGACAGGTCTGTTTTGAGTTTGTTCTCACTGTACACTACGCGGTTAAATGGATTTGAATTGTTTAATCAATATGTATTGTAATGTTCATTCCTGAGTCAAACCATTGCTGTATAACTGTTTCCGGATCTGCTTTACCTTGCAGTGCACTGAAGGAGGATGACCTGATGGGTGGCCGCTATGATGAGCATGATTGGCAAAAGATTTCCAATATTGATGTGGGTTGAGTAACTTCTGTCATCTCCCCTGTTAGTGTTCCTGTTGTCAAAAAGGCTTAAGTGTTGACTCTGAAATCGTATTCCTATCCAGTTTGAAGGCATCCGTGAAGCTGAACACATAAAAAGCTTTTGGCAGAACTACCTGCATCCCTCCATTAACAAAGCCAGTTGGAAGGAAAACGAAATTGAGATGCTCAAGAAAGTCGCTGTAAAACATGGGCACCACAACTGGGATCAGATTGCTGATAAACTTGGGGTAAGAGCAGACGTATAGTATGGGCCAATCATGACTCATGGTCATTACCCCTTCCTATCAGTGGGATCCAGAGGCGCTATTTCCAGTCCTGATTTGCACAGTTTGATTGATTGGGCTTTGCTTAGAGATAAGTGCCTGACTGAACTGTTAAAGTTTCTCTGTAGTAGGTAGATCAAGTGTAAATCCCTGAACGTCTTAACACAAACAATTTCTTTGAATGTGTAAATGATTCAGCGTTATACATTCTGAACTCATGTCCCCCCCCCCCCGTCTGTCACACACAGACCAACAGGACAGCCTTCATGTGTCTCCAGACGTACCAGCGCTACATCTGCACCGACTTCAGGAGGAGGAGGTGGGGCAGCGTGGAGGACGAGATCCTTCGAGAGCTGGTGGAGAAGATGCGTATCGGGAACTACATCCCGTACACCCAGAGTAAGTCCCCGCCACCCAGTGTACACCCTGGGGGTTTACGCATGAACATTTTTTTATTGTTTGTGCACATCGATGACGGTTGTTGTTATTGATGTCCCCTTCACTGTTATGCTCCAGCGGGGCGAAAGCTCTCGGGATACTACTTACTGTCCACTGCTCTTGTCTACTAACTAGTTTCTCTAGTCAAAGTGCTTGTTCAATACAAGATACTGTAGCTTGTCGTTGTAGTGCATCGTGTGTTGGGTTCTGGAAATTTCACTTGCTTTCTCCGTGATTTCTGTTTTACTCCAGTCTCCTATTTCATGGAGGGCCGGGGTTCATGCCAGCTGATGTATCGGTGGACTCAGGTTCTAGACCCCACCCTCAAAAAAGGCTATTGGTCTAAAGAAGAAGATGAGGTATGGTCAGGAGGGTTTGGGGATTTTTTTTGTTGGGAAATTGATGTGATTCATTGAATCTGTTACAAGGACATTTTGAGATATGTACACTACCGTTCAAAAGTTTGGGGTCACTTAGAAATGTCCTTGTTTTCCATGAAAACATACATGAAATGAGTTGCAAAATGAATAGGAAATATAGTCAAGACCTTGACGAGGTTATAAATGTTTTTTTTAAATTGAAATAATAACTTTGCTTTCGTCAAAGAATCCTCCATTTGCAGCAATTACAGCCTTGCTGACCTTTTGGCATTCTAGTTGTCAATTTGTTGAGGTAATCTGAAGAGATTTCACCCAATGCTTCCTGAAGCACCTCCCACTAGTTTGATTGGCTTGATAGGCACTTCTTACGTACCATACGGTCAAGCTGCTCCACCAACAGCTCAATAGGGTTGAGATCCGGTGACTGTGCTGGCCACTCCATTATAGACAGAATACCAGCTGACTGCTAATTCCGACTGCTAAGTCGTTCTTGCATAGTTTGGAGCTGTGCTTTGGGTCATTGTCCTGTTGTAGGAGGAAATTGGCTCCAATTTAAGTGCCGTCCACAGGGTATGGCATGGCGTTGCAAAATGGAGTGATAGCCTTCCTTCTTCAAGATCCTTTTTACCCTGTACAAATCTCCCACTTTACCACCACTAAAGCACCCCCAGACCATCACATTGCCTCCACCATGCTTGACAGATGGCGTCAAGCACTCCTCCAGCATCTTTTGTTTTTCTGCATCTCACGAATGTTCTTCTTTGTGATCCGAACACCTCAAACTTAGATTTGTCTGTCCATAACACTTTTTTCCAATCTTCGTGTGTCTGTGTTCTTTTGCCCATCTTAATCTTTTATTTTTATTGGCCAGTCTGAGATATGGCTTTTTCTAGAAGGCCAGCATCCCGGCGTTGCCTCTTCACTGTTGACGTTGAGACTGGTGTTTTGCGGGTACTATTTAATGAAGCTGCCTGTTGAGGACTTGTGAGGCATCTGTTTCTCAAACTAGACACTAATGTACTTGTCCTCTTGCTCAGGTGTGCACCGGGGCCTCCCACTCCCCTTTCTATTCTGGTTAGAGCCAGTTTGCACTATTCTGTGAAGGGAGTAGTACACGGTGTTGTACGAGATCTTCAGTTTCTTGGCAATTTCTCAAATGGAATTGCCTTAATTTCTCCGAACAAGAACAGACTGACAGGTTTCAGAGGAAAGTTGTGTTTCTGGCCATTTTGAGCCTGTAATCGAACTCACAAATGCTGATGCTCCAGATACTCAACTAGTCTAAAGAAGGCCAGTTTTATTGCTTCTTTAATCAGGACAACAGTTTTCAGCTTTGCTAACATAATTGCAAAAGGGTCTTCTAATGATCAATTAGCCTTTTTAAAATGATAAACTTGGATTAACTAACACAACGTGCCAATGGAACACAAGAGTGATGGTTGCTGATAATGGGCCCCTGTACGCCTATGTAGATATTCCATAAAAAATCTGCCGTTTCCAGCTACAATAGTCATTTACAAGATTAACAATGTCTACACTGTATTTCTGATCAATTTGATGTTATTTGAATGTTCTTTTTCTTTCAAAAACAAAGACATTTCTAAGTGACCCCAAACTTTTGAATGGTAGTGTATAGTTATTTGATAATGTAAGTTGTGCTCCGATTTTTGGTTGTTGTTGCAGATGCTACTGAGAGCAGTGGCTAAACACGGGGTGGGGAACTGGTGGAAAATCCGTCAGGATGTGCCTGGCAGAAATGATGGCCAGTGTAGGGACAGGTGAGGACTAATATGGACTGATCGATGGCCAATGTATTAGCTCTTAAGCTTTCACAACATTCCCTGACCATTTCCCTGATGGCCAACCCATTTTAGTTCACTCAAAAAGTGTTAGAACATACGGTCACTGACACAAACTTGGTTTCATTCTGTAGGTACGTGGACGTCCTGGTTGGGAACGTGAAGAAGGGGCCCTTTGACGAGAAGGAAAAGGCACAGCTCAGACTATTGGTGGAGAAATATGGACGTAGGAATTGTTATAGAAAGCTGACTCGCACAGAAACTATATCAAAATAATCCATCATCTTTCTTGATAATAATCATCTAACAGTTCATTTTGTCCTTTTTTATAGGCAAATGGTCTAAGATAGCTGCCGAGATTCCCAACAGAATTGACAGCCAGGTCCTTCACCAGTGGAGGAGAATGACCGGGTACAAGGTCAGTGTTGACTATGTAGCGTTCATGTCCCTCTTAACTCAATCTGTGACACTGGACACAGTTAATTCTTCTCTTGTTTTTGTAAACAGCCCAGACAGAGGGACAGCTGGAAAAGATCATTGCAGCGAACGAGAAAGGTCGCGGCTGTGAGGAGCATCAAGAGTAAGTTGATGAGGCTAGACGATGATGTGCACTCAAGCTCCGACGAGGAGGAGAACGTCGAGTTTGAGTTTATGGACAGTGACGACGAGAAGAAACAGAAGTTCATTGAACCGCACTGGTCTGATCAGGAAAGTGACATTATCAAAGACTACACCCAACCAGACATGGAGCAATGGATCCCCGTGCTAGAGAAGGAGTTTGAAGGGCTGGGGAAGGTGAGGAGCATGATGGTTGAACGACCCAGCAAGAACACAGCGCAAGAGCAGGCAACGACGGACAGCCAGGATGCAGCAGGCAAGGTCGTAGTGGTACGTTCCACCATCCTGGACCGCTTTGATAAGCCTGCTGCCACTGTCATCGGACAAAACCCCCCAATACTAGCAAAGAAGGTACCGGCATTTATTTATTTCTAAACAGTCATGTGGTGTGTTGCACCATTATGTGTTTAATTTATGCACATTTTCAACACCTGTCCCTATTGTCATTTTGTTCCTAAATAGCACTCATCATAAAGCACACTGTGGATCTGCATTGGTAACCATAAATATTTACTTAATCAGAGTGTATCACTAAACAGGATCATTAAGCTAGGCAGTTAACTTCTTATGGCTGGGATCCCGTTAACGGGATCGATATGACAATAGCCAGTGAAAGTGCAGGACGCCAAATTCAAAACAACATATCTCATAATTAAAATTCCTCAAACATAGAAGTATTTTACACCATTTTAAAGATAAACGTGTTGTTAATCCCACCACAGTGTCCGATTTCAAAAAGGCTTTACTACGAAAGTACACCAAACGATTATGTTAGGTCAGCACCTAGTCACAGAAAAACACAGCCATTTTTCCAGCCAAAGAGAGGAGTCACAAAAAGCAGAAATAGAGATAAAATTAATCACTAACCTTTGATGATCTGCATCAGATGACACTCATAGGACTTCATGTTACACAATACATGTATGTTTTGTTCAATAAAGTTCATATACAAAAATCTGAGTTTACATTGGCGCATTACTATGTTCAGTAGTTCCAAAACATCCGGTGATTTTGCAGAGGGCCACATCAATTTACAGAAATGCTCAAAATAAACATTGTTAAAAGATACAACTATTATGCATGGAATTATAGATACACTTCTTAATGCAACCGCAGTGTCAGATTTCAAAAAAGCTTTACCGAAAAAGCACACCATGCAATAATCTGAGTACAGCGCACAGACAACAAATCAAGCCATACAGATATCCGCCATGTTGTGGAGTCAACAAAGTCAGAAATAGTATTATAAATATTCACTTACCTTTGATCTTCATCAGAATGCACTCCCAGGAATCCCAGTTCCACACTAAATGCTTGATTTGTTCGATAAAGTCCATAATTTATGTCCAAATACCTCCTTTTGGTTCGCGCATTTAGCTCAGTAATCCAAATTCATGACGCGCGAGCAGACAAAGTCAAAAAGTTCCGTTACAGTCCGTAGAAACATGTTCAACGATGTATAGAATCAATCTTTAGGATGTTTTTATCATAAATCTTCAATAATGTTCCAACCGGAGAATTCCTTTGTCTTCAGAAATGCAATGGAACGCAAGCTAACTCTCACTTGAACGCGCATGGTCAGCTCATGGCACTCTGCCAGGCCCCTGACTCAAAGAGCCCTCATTCCCCCCTCCTTCACAGTAGAAGCATCAAACAAGGTTCTAAAGACTGTTGACATCTAGTGGAAGCCGTAGGAAGTGCAATATGACCAATATCCCACTGTATATTCGATAGGCGACGAGTTGAAAAACTACAAACCTCAGATTTCCAACTTTCTGGTTGGATTTTTTCACAGGTTTTTGCCTGCCATATGAGTTCTGTTATACTCACAGACATCATTCAAACAGTTTTAGAAACTTCAGAGTGTTTTATATCCAAATATACTAATAATATGCCAATCTTAGCTTCTGGGACTGAGTAGCAGGCAGTTTACTCTGGGCACTTTATTCATCCAAGCTACTCAATACTGCCCCCAGCCTTAAGAAGTTTTAACATTAATCAGCGGTTTGGCATGTGGCGTCAATTACACCATGCTCATTTTAAAGTGAGTGTCACTGTTTATGACCTCTGAAATATGATTATTATTTTAGAATATGTTGGAAAGTTAGCAAGCTAACCCATTGATCCGGCTTTGTGACATAAAGTAGCATGTGACATTCTCTGTACGTGTTCCTTCTAAAGGATTACAACAGTGACCTGGCCATGCTGAAGGTGTGCTACGGAGAGGTGAGAAACCTGATCGCTTGGAAGAAAACCAATGCCAGAAAACACGTAAGTCGCCAGGTGACACTCTTTGTGGTGAAACAGGTGTTTCAATTGCTTTTTTTTTTTTATCCTAAAAAAAGTTGTTTCCAGTGGGTACATTTTTATTCATTTGTCTGTATACATTTTAATAAAAATATGTTGCTTATTATTATTACAATCCATCAATGCATCTGACCATTTCATACAAATACGTAGATTATAAACTGTTGAATCAAGGTTAGAAGGGAGTGAACAAAATATGTTGTCATAGTTGTGTGCTCGACGCGTTAGTTGCATGGCCCATCCAGCTCAATCTATGACACAGATTTAGCTTTGTTAGTACAGAGGTCTTCTCCTTGTGAAGCCTGTGATACAGGTCTTCTGTTTTCTATCCCATGCATTTGTCTCTGCAGAAAAACAGTGGGTCTATGAGCGGTGAACAGGGGACAGCCAACAAGTCCTCAAGACAAAAGGAGTCCTCTGCCAACAGTGAAACCTGCATCACTCTCAACTATTCCCTTCAGTTGGCAGTCACTCCCTGGGTGGGCAATGTGCTTATGCCCCCACCACCTTCTTCAAACAAGCGCTGTGAAGGTACTTTACGAGGTGTCAAGGCAATAAGTCACAACTACTCTCTCACTTGTAGAAAACGACAATTTGCATTTTGGTGGCTTCATAATGGTTGTTTCAGGACTGAACCGATGACTTGACTTGATCCTACGATCTCTTGTTTTTTTTAGCGGACATGGTGCGAGAGAGAGCAGAGAGCATTGGACTCACCAATAGCCCAGTGTTCTTGTTCTTTCTGCAGGTAGGGAATGAACCCACAAATATAACATTTTCTATGAATGAGCACAATTATGTCATTTCATATTATGCCAGTCAGGTTTTACTTAAGGATTCAAGCTCCTAGGCCAGCGTTTCCCAAACTAGGGGTCGAGATCGCCTGATTTGAAAATAGGGTCGTGAGAGAAACTCTGAAGTGAAATAAATTATATTGTGCTTGGTTAATAGAACCGGGGTTACGTCACAGTGGTTGTGGTTGTAATAAACGGGGGGGGGGGTAATGTTTTCTTCCTACAAATGTGCCTCTATCTTTTGAACCATTTAAGCTACAAAATATCACTGAACGACTTTCAGGAACACATTCACTGAATGTACAAAACATTAAGGACAGCTGCTCTATCCATGATATAGACCTGCCAGGTGGAAACGATGATCCCTTATTGATGTCACTTGTTAAATCCACTTCAATCAGTGTAGATGAAGGAGAGAAGACGGGTTAAAGAAGGATTTTTAATCCTTGAGACAATTGAGACATGGATTGTGTGTGTGTGCCATTCAGAGGGTGAATGGGCAAGATAAAATAGTTAAGTGCCTTTGAACGAGGTATGGTAGTAGATGCCAAGTGCACCGGTTTGTGTCAAGAACTGCAACGCTGCTGTTTTTTTTTACCTTCAACAGTTTCCTGTGTGCATCAAGAATGGTCCACCACCCAAAGGACATCCAGCCAACTTGACACAACTGTGGGAAGCATTGTAGTAAACATGGGCCAGCATCCCTGTGGAATGCTTTCGACACATTGTAGAGTCCATGCCCTGACAAATTGAGGCTGTTCTGAGGGCAAAAAAGGGGGGAGTGCAAATCAAATATTAGGAAGGTGTCCTTAGTGTTTTTTGTACACTCAGTGTATATTTACCCACAAGCCGAGCAGGACTCATTAGGACAGAGTGAACAGACCAGGCACTAACTCAGACTGAAAGGGAAAAAATAACATCAATGATGTTCTTTTCTACACAAAATATCATTCAAAATTCTTGCCTGATGATTGTCTGTACTTGCCAATACCTTTCTGATGCATTTCAGTCATTCACCATACTACCTTCGTATTGAAATACGGTACTGTCAAAAGTAGTGTCAGACTGATTTGTAATAGACTGAATAGAATTAAAAAGTAAACATTGGCTGATTACATTCACTTTTTTATATTCAAATGGGGTCATGGGCCAAAAAGGTTTGCGAACCCCTGATGTAGACCTATGCAGATATTCTGGCCAGTATAGTAACATACACTACCGTTCAACAGTTTGGGGTCACTTAGAAATGTCCTTGTTTTTGAAAAAGACGCCTCACAAGTCCTCAACTGGCAGCTTCATTAAATAGTACCCGCAAAACACCAGTCTCAACTTCAACAGTGAAGAGGCGACTCCGGGATGCTGGCCTTCTAGGCAGAGTTGCAAAGAAAAAGCCATATCTCAGACTGGCCAATAAAAAATGTAACAATTAAGATGGGCAAAAGAACACAGACACTGGACAGAGGAACTCTGCCTAGAAGGCCAGCATCCCGGAGTTGCCTCTTCACTGTTGATGTTGAGATTGGTGTTTTGCGGGTACTATTTAATGAAGCTGCCAGTTGAGGACTTGTGAAGCGTCTGTTTCTCAAACTAGACACTCATGTACTTGTCCTCTTGCTCAGTTGTGCATTAGGGCCTCCCTCTCCTCTTTCTATTCTGGTTAGAGCCAGTTTGCGCTGTTCTGTGAAGGGAGTAGTACACAGCGTTGTACGAGATCTTCAGTTGCTTGGCAATTTCTCGCATGGAATAGCCTTCATTTCTCAGAAAAAGAATAGACTGACGAGTTTCAGAAGAAAGGTCTTTGTTTCTGTCCATTTTGAGCCTGTTATTGAACCCACAAATGCTGATCCTCCAGATACTCAACTAGTCTAAGGCCAGTTGTATTGCTTTTTTAAATCAGAACAACAATTTTCAGCTGTGCTAACATAATTGCAAAAGGGTTTTCTAATGATCAATTAGCCATTTTAAAATGATAAACTTGGATTAGCTAACACAATGTGCCATTGGAACACAGGAGTGATGGTTGCTGATAATAGGCCTCTTTACGCCTATGTAGATATTCCATAAAAAATCTGCCGTTTCCAGCTACAATAGTCATTTACAACATTAACAATGTCTACAGTCGTGGCCAAAAGTTTTGAGAATGACACAAATATAAATTTTCACAAAGTCTGCTGCCTCAGTTTGTATGATGGCAATTTGCATATACTCCAGAATGTTATGAAGAGTGATCAGATGAATTGCAATTAATTTCAAAGTCCCCTTTTGCCATGCAAATGAACTGAATCCCCCAAAAACAATTCCATTGCATTTTAGCCCTGCCACAAAACGACCAGCTGACATCATGTCACTCTGTCATGCTGATTGAGTTCAAATAACAGACTGGAAGCTTCAAAAGGAGGGTGGTGCTTGGAATCATTGTTCTTCCTCTGTCAACCGTGCTTATCTGCAAGGAAACACGTGCCGTCATCATTGCTTTGCACAAAAAGGGCTTCACAGGCAAGGATATTGCTGCCAGTAAGATTGCACCTAAATCAACCATTTTATCAGATCATCAAGAACTTCAAGGAGAGCGGTTCAATTGTTGTGAAGAAGGCTTCAGGGCGCCCAAGAAAGTTCAGCAAGCGCCAGGACCGTCTCCTAAAGTTGATTCAGCTGCGGGACCGGGGCACCACCAGTACAGAGCTTGCTCAGGAATGGCAGAATGCAGGTGTGAGTGCATCTGCACTCACAGTGAGGCGAAGACTTTTGGAGGATGGCCTGGTGTCAAGAAGGGCAGCAAAGAAGCCACTTCTCTCCAGGAAAAACATCAGGGACAGACTGATATTCTGCAAAAGGTACAGGGGTTGGACTGCTGAGGACTGAGGTAAAGTCATTTTCAAAAAGCTTGTCTGGAGAAGACAAGGTGAGCGCTACCATCAGTCCTGTGTCATGCCAACAGTAAAGCATCCTGAGACCATTCATGTGTGGGGTTGCTTCTCAGCCAAGGGAGTGGGCTCACTCACAATTTTGCCTAAGAACACAGCCATGAATAATGAATGGTACCAACACATCCTCCGAGAGCAACTTCTCCCAACCATCCAGGAACAGTTTGGTGATGAACAATGCCTTTTCCAGCATGATGGAGCACCTTGCCATAAGGCAAAAGTGATAACTAAGTGGCTCGGGGGAACAAAACATCGATATTTTGGGTCCATGACCAGGAAACTCCCCAGACCTTAATCCCATTGAGAACTTGTGGTCAATCCTCAAGAGGCAGGTGGACAAACAGAAACCCACAAATTCTGACAAACTCCAAGCATTGATTATGCAAGAATGGGCTGCCATCAGTCAGGATGTGGCCCAGAAGTTAATTGACAGCATGCCAGGGCAGATTGCAGGTGTCTTGAAAAAGAAGGGTCAACACTGCAAATATTGACTCTTTGCATCAACTTCATGTAATTGTCAATAAAAGCCTTTGACACTTATGAAATGCTTATAATTATACTTCAGTATTCCATAGTGACATCTGACAAAAATATCTGAAGCAGCAAACTTTGGAAATTTATATTTGTCATTCTCAAAACTTTTGGCCACGACTGTACACTGTATTTCTAATACATTTTATGTTATTTTAATGGACAAAAACCCTGAACTCTTGAAAGGTAGTGTACAGGAAAGATTGAACACGTTTTACAAATGTTCTTTATTGGCATATCAAGAGCACATGACTAGTTATTATGGTACACAATTAATGCATCATAACATCAGCCCACAATATCTGAAAAGGGTTAACTGATTATAATACCATATTTTGAAGCCGTTGTCAGCGATCCTGATAGTATGACCAATATATTATGCATGGCTCATTTTCTAATGTTGTGATCTGAAACAGGTCCTCCGTTTAGATGCAGAAGGCTGTAAGCAGGTCATTAAAATGCGTAACAACCAAGTGAGTATAATTTACTACACTATAAACAAAAAGTTCTCATACTTTACAACCTTCATACGGTTTTACATTTTTGCATCTAAAGTCATTACTACTTATAATCAATTTGAACAGGGCTTATTGTAACAATTGTGTCAATTTATCTGTTTCAGGTGGTACTCATGGGAAACAAATCTTGGGAAGTGAAACAGGGTAACATCATATTTGTATATGGCCTTGAATATGTCATACCCTGTGAAAGTTATGGCCACTTCCACATCGTTTACCATTCTGTTTTGAATTGACTTCGTGATTGTGTCATGAAATTCATGTTAACAGGGTAACGTGTCAGTTAAGATATAAAATGATGTGTGTTTTGTAGAGGAATTTTCTTCTACCAGATGCCTTTTATGAAGTTCTGTGCTTGAAGACCAGTGCGCTATGTCTTTGGGCATTGAAGACCATTAAAAAGAAACTACCAACATTTAAAAACTACAAGGCTGAGGAGCAGTCACTTCCTGGTTACTTTCAGTGTATTTTTTACAACCCAAAATCACTTATACATTAGCTAAGAGACTCAGTACTCAGATCAGTGATGGTCAACTGCACAGTATTTTTTTTTTTTTTTTTTTAATACATCTTTTCATCGATATTACATTTATATGTGAGTTTAATGTAAATACCCCCTGTTTTTTATTTAGTTTTTCTAGCTTCATTGAAAAACCCAAAGCAACGCCATGGTCCCAGAACAGTGGCCAGTATGCTAAACCAGAAGGGAAACGAGCAGCAGAACAGTAAGCAGCAGAACAGTCAACTTGTGATGATCCCTCAGACCTTTGTCATTGCACCGCCTGTAGTACAGTCCATCCCACATCCTGCGGTCCCCTCCACTCCAACTTCCAGACAACAACTCATGCCTTCCGCACTTACCCAACTCAGACCCTCTACCCCCAGTCGACCTATACCCTCCACACCTGGTCAACCTGTACTCTCTACCCCCAGCCTACCCATACCCTCAACACCTGGTCAACTTATACCCTCGACCACCAACCAACCTATACTCCCTGCTCCCCTTTCCCTTTCCAACCAATCCTCAACTACAATAGACCGGGTGAATGAGGAGGCTAATGAGAATCATTCAGGAAAAAAACGCAATCGTAAACCTACTGAGAAAGCACAGGCCCTCAAGGATGCTGCGATTGCTAAAAAGTCTGTGGAA
Source organism: Salvelinus namaycush (assembly GCF_016432855.1). Taxonomy (NCBI): domain Eukaryota; kingdom Metazoa; phylum Chordata; class Actinopteri; order Salmoniformes; family Salmonidae; genus Salvelinus; species Salvelinus namaycush. Next base: position 10,574,768 of record NC_052324.1, on the reverse strand, counting down.
GAGTCGCCCAAACGCAAGAAAGCCCGTACCAAAGAGAGCCTAGTTGTCCAGTCTAACGTGGTTATGCCCCCTCCACAAACTGCCTGGGTCCTGATGCCCATTGGACTTGTGCCAATCAGTGGCATTGGCATCCAGATGACACCTCAGAATCTACCACGAAATGCTCTTGCACCTGCTTGTCCATCTCCTATTATTATCAACCAGCAAGTCCCTCTAACACTAAATGCTGCTGCAACACAGGCCTCTCCCAATATGACCTATGTCTGCCCATCTCCCTCTACGCCTAAAGACCCATCTGCCCCCATGGTATCTCCTGCCTCATCCATAGCACAGGGAACTGCCTCCCCATCTGTTTTAAACTCTCTCTCCACCTCCATTACCATCACAAGCAACACTGCTCTAAGAATGACCAACCCAGTGAAACGCATGAGAATAACCAACCCAGTCATGCAGACTGTGGCAACCACTTGTCCTCAGCTCAATGCAGTTTCACCTGTTCCCATGAACACGGTCATCTCGGCTCCCATCAGACCACAGACTGGCCATCCACAGGCTTTAGTCCTCAACGTCCCTCCAGGCTCCCTTCCAGCCTCATTCCCACAGGGGGGAGGCCTCCGAATCGTGCAGCTTAACCAGCTTAAAAGTGTCCCTCCACCCCGCAATCCGGAGCTAATGCAGTTTGATCCCAACCTGATGTTCACGGAGGACCCGGCACAAGTGAGAGAGTGGTTGAGCGGCAAACAAGGAGTTGCGCTTCCGGATTTGGACGTCACTCTGCCCTACCTACCCCCCTTTGTCAGCAGTCTTAATACCCTATCGGGTCTCCTGAAATGTAAAAAGACGTTGGCAGTTCGTGCAATGCAGCTCCTGCCCCCAGAGGAGAAAGAGAGCCAGGAAGAGCAGCAGCAGGTAGCTGCAGTGCGGAGCTTTGTGGCAGAGCGCTTCAGCCATAACCCAGGCTACCTGCTCCTGAAGGCTCGCTTCTTGTCCTGTTTCACCATGCCTGCTCTTTTGGCTACTATCAATCCAGTGAAACTCTCCAAGTCCCCCACCTCGGACCACGGTGATGTGGAGGAGGAACCTTTCAGGAACCGTCCAGTGGAGCAGACAACACTCCAGGTGAGTTCAGTCTCAAACCATGTGTTCGTAAACACTGCCATGCTGTCCTCATCCTTTCACTGAACCACTGAGCTTGTGTTATGATCTTTTCTCAGGCTCCTCTGCTAAGCACTGACGGAAAAGGACCTCCTGCCACCTCCTTCTCTGGAATCACCACAAGAAATAAAAGTCGCAACCTCAACACGAACACAGAGTAAATGGAATCGTTTTGGAATGATGTGTGGTCTTATGGTTTAACCAGGTTTCGTGTTTGAAAGTTCTTGCCAATTTTGTTGTGATGTCACTGTCATAGAAAGCAATGTTACTGGAATTGATAGAAGATAGCAGTGGATAGCTGTATTCTATGTCACTCAATACAGAATAGTTCAGACAAATTTTAAGCTGTCGATTTGCACTAAACCAGTGGACACCAACCTGTTCTGAGTCAAGATCACTTTGAGTCAAAATGCGTGTCGATCTACTGCTCATATTTTAAATAAACATGACTTAAAAAATGTAAGCCTACGCAACATTAACCAGTTAAAAACAGTTATGTAGCCATGAAGTTAGTGCAGTAGGCTATAGGCCCCAATACATTATCACTGCATATTCGTTCTGCTTGAATTACCCTGGCAATGTTCTTCTCAGACCATTTTGAAAATAAATATATCTATCACACACAACATTTGGTATATAATCACACTGGTAATAGATCATTTGTTTTATTACTTGTGAGGCACAGCTGAGTGAGCATAATTTGCTCAAATTTTATAATGGACTGATGGCCTGCATCTGATGGTCAATCTGAGGAGAAGGAGCAGCTCTGAGGCTTCCTCACCTGACTCGCCATCCCTCCGCTCTCCCGCCCTCTGCTGAGAAAAGGGGACACAGTCTTCCAGCTGATGGCAAAAGTCAAGTTGCACTGCATTATTTCTGCCTCGTGCACTAATGAATGTTGTTACTCCTATGACCAGAGAAAGTGAAATATTCCTCAATATTAAAGACAAGCAGCCAATAATAACACAAGCTTATCGGGATGCTTTTCTATACTCATTCATTGCAGCTGCAGTGCTGATTGTAGCGTGATTGGAAGTAGGGGGAACGTGCATTCTATGATGGCCTATAAAAGTGTTGACAGGGCTGAATAATTTAAAGTTATAAACATGAACTTATAAAAACAGCAGCTCTTTGCTGTATTCGTTGAGTCTCTCTAGTCATGGTTTTTAAATCTGACCGTATCGACTTTGCTGTGAGTTCAAGGCTTCTGTTTACAGTCTAAGGCACAAGGACACTGCAGACATGGTGATCTGAGATATCTGATTGGTCAGTGGCAGGCCTATAGGTTCACTTGATTTGCTCTACCTTCAGACACATGAAAATTTTAAAAATGGGAACACAGTCCTTCCTGTGCTAGGGCTGCTGAATCAAGTGCACCTACTGCCAACAGTGCGAGAGAAAAAAAATGGTTGGTGATCGACTAGGAATGCCTTGGAGATCGACCAGCCGATAACAATCGACCGGTTGGTGACCACTGCACTAAACTAATGGTTCATATTTGTACTTGTTTTTGTTCATAATTGAATTTTTCTTATACATATTGTGAAAAGAGAAAGTTATGTTGACCTGTACATATTTTGTAATAAATCATTCTACTTGTTTAAAAAATAAATGTCTGGATGGATCTTCAGAGCACTTGGCTCAGGTTGACCCTCAACAATTTATTTGCAGATCAGTCCATATAACCATTTTCATGGTCCATAATATACTGAACAAAAATAAACGCAACATGCAAAAATGTCAAAGATTTACTGAGTTACAGTTCATATAAGGAAATGGGGTAAATTTACATTGATTAGACCCTAATCTATGTATTTCACAGATACCTTTCAAAGAAAGTAGGGGCGTGGATCAGAAAACCAGTCAGTATCTGGTGTGACCACCATTTGCCTCATGCAGCGTGACACATCTCCTTTACATAGAGTTGATAAGGCTGTTGATTGTGGAATGTTGTCCCACTCTTCAATTGCTATGCCAAGTTGCTGGATATTGGCGGGAACTGAAACACGCCGTCGTACACGTCGATCTAGAGCATCTCAAACATTCGCAATGAGTGACATGTCTGGTGAGTATGCAGGCCATGGAAAAACAAGGACATTTTCAGCTTCCCGGAATTGTGTACAGATCCTTATGACATGGGGCCGTGCATTGTCATGAAACACGAGGTGATGGCGGCGGATGGATGGCATGACAATGGGCCTCATCTCTTTACGGTATCTCTGTATTTAAATTAATATTGATCAAATGCAATTGTGTTTGTTGTCCATAGCTTATGCATGCCCATACCATAACCCCACCGCCACCATGGGGCAACCTGTTGAAAACGTTGACATTAGCAAACCACTCGCCCACGCGGCGCTATACACATGGTCTGTCAGGTGGATGGATTATCTTGGCAATGCAGAAATGCTCACTAACAGGGATGTAAACACAACATTTGACAGAAATAAGCTTTTTGTGTGTATGGAACATATCTGGGATCTTTTATTTCAGCTCATGAAACATGGGCCAACACTTTATATGTTGCATTCATATTTTTATTCAGTGTAGTATAAATCTGTAGAAAATACTTTAATTAAGCAATAAGGCCCGAACAGGTGTGGTATATATGGCCAATATACCACGGCTAAGGGCCGTGTGCAACCCAAAGTACCTGGATTCAGCCCTTAGCCATGGTACTGTAGACAGGTGTGTGCCTTTCCAAATCATGTCCAACCAATTTAATTCACCACAGGTGGACTCCAATCAAGTTGTAGAAACATCTCAAGGATGATCAATGGAAACAGGATGCACCTGAGATACATTTCCAGTCTCATAGCAAAGGGTCTGAATACTCAGACTGGAAATGTATCTCCGGTGCATCCTGTTTCCATTGATCAAACAGGTTTTTAGAAATTTTTTAAAACAAAAATAGCTTATTTACATAAGTATTCAGACCCTTTGCTATGAGACTGGAAATGTATCTCAGGTGCATCCTGTTTCCATTGATCATCCTTGAGATGTTTCTACAACTTGATTGGAGTCCACCTGTGATGAATTCAATTGGTTGGACATGATTTGGAAAGGCACACACCTGTCTACAGTACCATGGCTAAGGGCTGAATCCAGGTACTTTGCGTTGCTGAGGATTTTTTATTATTTAATACATTTTTGAATAAGGCTGTAACGTAACAAAATGTGGAAAAAGTCAAGGGGTCTGAATACTTTCTGAAGGCACTGTATATTGGCCATATACCACAACTCCCCCAAGGTGCCTTATTGCTATTATAAACTGGTTAGCATTGTAATTAGACCAGTAAATAGTAATTGTTTGTCACACCCATGGTATGTGGTCTGAAATAATACAGCATTCAGCCAAATCACCTGGTTTATAACACTCATTATAATCTGGCAGGTTGATTTAATTGTGGTCAAAGTTTGGCCAGAAATGTCCTCAAAGGGGCACACCTCTCTGCTTGTGAACAAAAACTTTTTTTTTTAAATCCAGGATGCAAAAGTTTATTAGCCTAAAACTAACAATTGTGCGGTTTCATGAGCTAATAGTGATGCAAAATTCTGTTAATTTTCCCCAAAATCCTGTCTCAAAAATCCTGGGATCAGGAGGGAATAAGCAGGAAATCCGACATTCTCTAACCAGGATTTCTGGGAAAACCTGGGAATTTTGGGAAAGTTACTGGAATTTTGCAATCCTAGTTAATAAATGTATTAATATTATATTGTGTGTGTGTGTATATAAACTTGTCAATACTCAATGAGGAACTTGTTTTGAATATTATTTTCAATGAAGAAAATCCATGATTTTACCGTAACTTTCAAAACGAGTAATTAAGTTGTTTTATCACCAGAACTGTTTGAGCAACAAACAAGATGGAAGAAAATGATTGAGGGAGTCAGTCAGTCATTGCCTCAAAGTCATTAAAGAAGAGAGTGAGTAACTGCAGATGTCCGTACTACTGCCAATACTCTATCACTAATCACTCCATAATTCTGTGTTAGAATTTTAGAATTTTAGACCCCATCATAGCACTGAGACTGCACTTGTGAAGGTGGTAAATGACCTTTTAATGGCGTCAGACCGAGGCTCTGCATCTGTCCTCGTGCTACTAGACCTTAGTGCTGCCTTTGATACCATCGATCACCACATTCTTTTGGAGAGACTGGAAACCCAAATTGGTCTACACGGACAAGTTCTGGCCTGGTTTAGATCTTATCTGTTGGAAAGATATCAGTTTGTCTCTGTGAATGGTTTGTCCTCTGACAAATCAACTGTACATTTCGGTGTTCCTCAAGGTTCCGTTTTAGGACTACTATTGTTCTCACTATATATTTTACCTCTTGGGGATGTCATTCGAAAACATAATGTTAACTTTCACTGCTATGCGGATGACACACAGCTGTACATTTCAATGAAACATGGTGAAGCCCCAAAATTGCCCTCGCTAGAAGCCTGTGTTTCAGACATAAGGAAGTGGATGGCTGAAAACTTTCTACTTTTAAACTCGGACAAAACAGAGATGCTTGTTCTAGGTCCCAAGAAACAAAGAGATATTCTGTTAAATCTGACAATTAATCTTGATGGTTGTAAAGTCGTCTCAAATAAAACTGTGAAGGACCTCGGTGTTACTCTGGACCCTGATCTCTCTTTTGACGAACATATCAAGACTGTTTTAAGGACAGCTTTTTTCCATCTACGTAACATTGCAAAAATCAGAAATTTTCTGTCCAAAAATGATGCAGAAAAATTAATCCATGCTTTTGTTACTTCTAGGTTAGACTACTGCAATGCTCTACTTTCCGGCTGCCCGGATAAAGCACTAAATAAACTTCAGTTAGTGCTAAATACGGCTGCTAGAATCCTGACTAGAACCAAGAAATTTGATCATATTACTCCAGTGCTAGCTTCCCTACACTGGCTTCCTGTTAAGGCAAGAGCTAATTTCAAGGTTATACTGTTAACCTATAAAGCGTTACATGGGCTTGCTCCTACCTATCTTTCCGAGTTGGTCCTGCCGTACATACCTACACGTACGCTACAGTCACAAGACGCAGGCCTCCTAATTGTCCCTAGAATTTCTAAGCAAACAGCTGGAGGCAGGGCTTTCTCCTATAGATCTCCATTTTTATGGAACGGTCTGCCTACCCATGTGAGAGACGCAGACTCGGTCTCAACCTTTAGGTCTTTACTGAAGACTTATCTCTTCAGTAGGTCATATGATTGAGTGTAGTCTGGCCCAGGAGTGTGAAGGTGAACGGAAAGGCTCTGGAGCAACGAACCGCCCTTGCTGTCTCTGCCTGGACGGTTCCCCTCTCTCCACTGGGATTCTCTGCCTCTAACACTATTACAGGGGCTGAGTCACTGGCTTACTGGTGCTCTTTCATGCCGTCCCTAGGAGGGGTGCGTCACTTGAGTGGGTTGAGTTACTGACGTGATCTTCCTGTCTGGGTTGGCGCCCCCCCTTGGTTTGTGCTGTGGTGGAGATCTTTGTGGGCTATACTCGGCCTTGTCTCAGGATGGTAAGTTGGTGGTTGAAGATATCCCTCTAGTGGTGTGGGGGCTGTGCTTTGGCAAAGTGGGTAGGGTTATATCCTTCCTGTTTGGCCCTGTCCGGGGGTATCATCGGATGGGGCCACAGTGTCTCCTGACCCCTCCTGTCTCAGCCTCCAGTATTTATGCTGCAGTAGTTTATGTGTCGGGGGGTTAGGGTCAGTTGGTTATATCTGGAGTACTTCTCCTGTCTTATCCGGTGTCCTGTGTGAATTTAAGTATGCTCTCTCTAATTCTCTCCTTCTCTCTTTCTTTCTCTCTCTCAGAGGACCTGAGCCCTAGGACCATGCGTCAGGACTACCGGGCATGATGACTCCTTGCTGTCCCCAGTCCACCTGGTCTTGCTGCTGTTCCAGTTGCAACTGTTCTGCCTGCGGCTATGGAACCCTGACCTGTCCACCGGACGTGCTACCTGTCCCAGACCTGCTGTTTTCAACTCTCTAGAGACCGCAGGAGTGGTAGAGATACTCTTAATGATCGGCTGTGAAAAGCCAACTGACATTTACTCCTGATTTATTATTTGACCATGCTGGTCATTTATGAACATTTGAACATCTTGGCCATGTTCTGTTATAATCTCCACCCGGCACAGCCAGAAGAGGACTGGCCACCCCTCATAACCTGGTTCCTCTCTAGGTTTCTTCCTAGGTTTTGGCCTTTCTAGGGAGTTTTTCCTAGCCGCCGTGCTTCTAGACCTGCATTGCTTGCTGTTTGGGGTTTTAGGCTGGGTTTCTGTACAGCACTTCGAGATATTAGCTGATGTACGAAGGGCTATATAAAATAAACTTGATTTGATTTGTTGGTTTATTAGGAAAAAAGGAACATGTTGTATGTTGGTAGGTCGATTATTCACAACTTTTCAAGAAGTCACTACTGTTGTTACATTTTCACTATTAAACATTTTCTTGAAGAGTTTGTCTCAGCACAAATACTTGTGAAATGGGGGAAATGGAAAAAACGAAATAACTCCTACAAAAAAAGGAACTTGACTCTTGCGTCATAAAACAGCAGTTCCACATAACAGTTCCACATTTGGATTGTAGCCACTTTAACAACTAGAGTTAGCTCCAAGTTGATAAACCCTTAGTGAAGGAGTTATTAGACCAGCAGGGACCCAGAGACAATTGGGACTGACAGAGTGTGTCAGATATGGAGGATGAGGAGTGCTGGGTCCAGCTGGAGGAATACAGACTGCTGCTGATAAAGACCATTGAGCCGTCGCAAATCACTCCCTACCTGCGGCAGTGCAAGGTGCTAAGCTGTGATGATGAGGAGCAGATATTCAATGACCCCAATCTGGTCGTCCGACGACGCAAAGTAGGTAAGGCACAGTCTTCTATTTCAGGTTATTGAGAAAACGGTCAAGTGTATCACTTTTTTTACTTTGAACTACAACAATTAAGTTGGATTCCAGGTCATCTTTATTGCAATTGCACTGCACATCTCAGAAGATTGAAGATTGCTATATATTAATTCAGCCATTGAGAGATGTGATAATCTGCCAAATAAAGATGACCTGAAATGCATGTCCATACCTTACTTTTAAACCTCAGATTCATGCTCACAGGTGCACTATTGGATATTCTTCAAAGAACTGGACGCAAAGGCTATGTGGCATTCCTCGAGAGTTTGGAGCTGGACTATCCTCAGCTGTATCACAAGATTACTGGCAAAGAACCTGCCCGGGTCTTCTCTATACTAGTTGGTGAGTAGCTATGAACCATCTTTCTGTAGAAAAGTAGTGTATTTTCCATTCAAGCTTTTATGCATTTTTAAAAAAAGTTATGAGTTAAATGTATTGCTCAGATCCTTCAAAGTGCCAATGTCTGACTGTGACAATGGATTTTACGGTAGTATAACATCACAGGAGGTTGGTGGCACCTTAATTGGGGAGGACGGACTCGTGGTAATGGCTGGAGCGGAATGGTATCAAACACATCAAACACATGGTTTCCATGTGTTTGATGACATTCCATTTACTCCGTTCCAGCCATTATTATGAGCCGTCCTCCCTTCAGCAGCCTCCACTGCATAACATACTGTCCTCTCTCTGACATAGACACGGTGGGTGAGTCAGGACTGACTCAGTTCTTGATGAATGAGGTCACACGTCTGCAGAAGGGACTGCAGGAGGAACGCCGGCGCAGACAAGAGGCCACTGCGGCTGCAGCCGCGCAGGAGGACGCTGTCCGCCAGCACCAGGTTAGGGAGAGGGAGTTGCGGAAGCAACAGGAGCGCGTGCATCGTATGCGGGAAGAGAAGGGCCGGCTGTGGGAGGAGGTACGCCACCTGAAGGACGAGAACTACAGCCTGATGCGCGATGTTACCAAGCTGAGCGAAGAGAAGAACAGTGCCCTCATGTCCGCCCGTGATCTGCAGCTGGAGGTGAGATAGGAGGGGGGGGGTTGCAGCTCTAGCAAACTCAAACACAATAACTTATGACAAATGGTTAACATTTTTTTGTATAAAAAGACCTCTGCAGTCAGACATGTTGACACGTTTGTCAGAGAACAGCACAAACTCAATCAGCGACAGCGAACACAGTTTTAATGGGATTGTTATTGATCAATAGATAGAGAAGCTGAAGCACTGCCTGATGAACGCAGAGAGCGACTCGAAAATCAGAACTGTGAAACTGAAGAACGCCATGGAGCAGAGACCGGGTCAGGACAGGATGTTGCAGCTCCAGAGACACAATCATCTGCTCACAGCGCGCATCCAGGATCTGGAGGCGTCTGCTCAGGTACGTTCGATCTCTCCTCAGTCCGTTTCAGTGATCATTTCTCAACAAATGTTTGGATATGCAGGGAAATAAAAAGTACAATGCGCTGCACTGGACCCATTTTGGAATAACAGCTAGGAGTGCCATTTTGTGCGCCGCAAGACAAATGTATTTGCAAATAAAGTACATGTGATTTTTCAGATGCACAATTGTACCCTTTTCACATTTCTGAGCCAAGTCGTGCTGAGCTGAGCAGAGCTGTACTGTGCTGGCTTGGTTACGCATCCACTATAGTTTGAGGGAACTCTGCTGAAAAGGACAACGTGAAAAGAAAATATCTGAATCTGCACAGTACGATTCAGGCCGGTACAGTTGTGTGGTAAAAGTATTGTCTTGAGTAGTGTGACAGGAGTCATCTGAATGTTCCAACAGGGGACAGCTCCAGCCCCCTTGGATCAAGAGAGGCTGAGCGTTGAAAGTCTAGAGGACTACAAGCAGCACTCTCAGGCTCAGCACCAGGAGCTGGTCAACAACATCTACACCCTACGCAGAGATCTGCACGATGCTGAGGCACTGCGGAATAGGGTATACATCACAGCCTGATATTTTCCACAACAATGAGCACTGTTTAGGATTAGTTGTAGAGAAGACTACTGATTATATTAGCATTTTTTAAATATATATTATTCAACTGCTCTTTCAACACAGGTGCAAAATGTATAACACAAATCACATTATTTACTCAGAATGCTGATCCTCAGCATCGGAATTCATAAATGTCCTTATTTTTGTCATCTGCCCCAGCTTGTTCCTCATTCATTGGAATAGCTGTCTGTGTGTTAAATTGTGCAAGTTGGGTTTTCCCATGATGGGGCAAGTTCTGTTGTTCCAATTGTAATAAGTAGGTTTGATTTATTCTTGCAGTACTTAGAGGCGAACGAGGTTCTTGACTTGAAATGCACGACATTGAAGAAGGATGCCAAAATGTATCGTGATCGAATGGAGGGTATCCTGAAACAGATGGATGAGGTCATCAGGGAGAGAGACAAGGTGAACATGGTGTGATTCTAGGACTGTGTCATTCTAGGGCTTCACTGGCTCAGTGGCAAATCCTAACTTCCACTTTCACGTTGTCTCCCATTGACATCAATGCATGACTAAGTGAAAATTCAAGTGAAGGTTAAGATTCGTCCCGTAGTGCTTACTTTCATTTGATCCAAAAGAGTTTACTTCTATTTGATCAAAATGAAAGAATTGACTATCTGCGTGGTTATGATCAGATGTTCGTCCAACCACACTTGCCATCTGTTTCATATAAACCACTACAGCAAAGCGAACCAAAGCCCCTGTTTTGTCTTTCCTGTATTGTTGCGATAGGCCATCGCCTCTCGAGAGGAGTACCACCAGGAGAATTGCCGGAGCCTCCAGGATAAGGACCAGTACCGGAAACAGATTCGGGAGCTGGGTGAGCGCTGTGATGAGCTGCAGGTCCAGTTGTTCCGGACAGAGGGAGAGATTATTGCACTACAGACCAGGCTTCACAGGCACACCTGCTCCCAACATGATGTGAGAATGGGTTCCACCAACCGCTTCCATTCAGATCTGTTTTAATTCAAACCTAGAATGTTACTGGATTCACTGAATTGCAAGCTTCTCAGATTCTCTCTCCATTAATTGTTTCCATAAAACGTTTTGGGAAAGGATAGCCTAGGATAGCCTTTTGATTTTGGAAATATATTTACATGAATTAACGTCTTTCAGTCTCAGACGTCAGACTTTGAGGATGTTTCCTTGCAGAGTTTGTAAATGTAATTTGCTTCCTGATTTATAACAATGCGGTATTATTACTTTTGAACTCTGTGTTTCTGCTTTGGCAACTCATGTGTTTTCCTGTCTCTGCAACCCACTTTAGATTGAGTGTGCTTTTTTTCTGTGTGTTCTCTGCCACAGAAAAGCCAGACCAGTGAGGAAGACTGCAAAGATAAATTAACCAAAGGCAAGAAATCTATGACAAGTGACAAATAACCATCACAACACAAAAAAAGATATTCAATAACAATCAGAAAAGCTCTAGTTGTTGTGCTCTGGCTAATCATGAGCATAGCTTAAAATGTGATTTGACCGTGCTTTTTTGAAATCCTAGCATTCTATGTTAGCTATTTTTTTTAATATTTTTTTTTATCACAGCTAGTAGTGTGGAGCTGCAAAGTCCGACATTAGGGGAGTATGATGTGTGCATTGCTTCGCAAGACCAACAGTTGTGTGCAGGAGGGCCCAGGGAGGAGAATATCTCAGCAGTAAGTACCTTCAATTGTTTATCCTTTGACTAGTTGAGGTTTTCTTATTACATAGCAAACCACTTATCAGTAGTCGCGCCAACTGAACTCACTTCTCTCCATCTGGATGGAACACACGTCAAAATTTGGTTCAGTTTAAAAGGAAACCGATATGAAGTTAATGTGTATTGTAAATGTATTTTTCTTTGTTTCGTGTGCCAGGAAAGAGCTCCATCAGTGGATGAGGTCTTAGACTGTAGCAAGCCCAGATTGAGGTGTAACTTCTACTACAGAAGGTTGGCAAGTTCATATGTTTTAGAGAACATTTGTTGAAATCTGTATTTTGTCATAAATTGTCTCCATAGGGGTTATCCACGGGAGTGATTTTGGTATGGTAAAGAGGCTTGTTTTATGCTGCTTGTTCTTAGATTTTTTTAAATAATCATTTAATTCTTCAACAACAGGAAACGTGTCCTTAGGTCAAAGCCCACATGGAAGGAACACACACCTTGTGACCTGGACAACAGTAGTGGAAGTGGCAACACTGACACGGATGGGATGTGACTGAGAGAGGGGGAACAGAGGAGGGGCTGGGTGACGTGGCAAGGACCTTGAGACACAGGCTAGTTTACATTCTTAAACAAAACATTTTTAATTATGAAATCAATTGAAATAATCATTTTGTTGATATCATGAATATGTTTAATCTTTGTATTTTTCCAATAATAGTTTTATATTTTGAACCATGATTGCATGATGAATGTGTTTCTGTATTCAAGTTACTTGTACCAGAGACGGTATCAAAACCTTCCTCTGATGTCTTTGCTTGTATCTCTTAATGTGCATTTTAGAAGAAATGCAAAAGCAGAGGAAAGTGGGGGTAATGAATGGCAAAGAAAAGTAAAGATACAATTTGTATAGAAATCTTTGATAAAGAGGCATGGTACACACTTGCACTTTGTCCACAACATGCAGACACTGTTTGGAATTTATGCACACAAAAAGTTACAATCTTTGCATTTTGTGTCACGGAATAAAATGTTTTCACAAAATGTTACATGTTGCAAATGGAGCCCCCATAACTTGGAGCAGGGATGAGCAACTTTGATGGGGGTAGGGGCTGAACTCATCATGAGGGGCTGCAGTGGGTCTGTGAACCCACATCCATACCCACACATGCAGTCAGAGATGGCACTAGCCATTTAGGGGCCCAAATAATTTTGGTGCCCAATCCATTTCAGTGGTTAATTTCATGCAATTCTAGTCGTGGCCAAAAGTTTTGAGAATGACAAATATAAATTTTCACAAAGTCTGCTGCCTCAGTTTGTATGATGGCAATTTGCATATACTCCAGAATGTTATGAAGAGTGATAAAATTAATTGCAATTAATTGCAAAGTCCCTCTTTGCCATGCAAATGAACTGAATCCCCCAAAAACATTTCCACTGCATTTCAGCCCTGCCACAAAAGGACCAGCTGACATGTCAGTGATTCTCTCGTTAACACAGGTGTGAGTGTTGACGAGGACAAGGCTGGAGATCACTCTGTCATGCTGATTGAGTTCAAATAACAGACTGGAAGCTTCAAAAGGAGGGTGGTGCTTGTAATCATTGTTCTTCCTCTGTCAATCATGGTTACCTGCAAGGAAACACGTGCCGTCATCATTGCTTTGCACAAAAAGGGCTTCACAGGCAAGGATATTGCTGCCAGTAAGATTGCACCTAAATCAACCATTTTATCAGATCATCAAGAACTTCAAGGAGAGCGGTTCAATTGTTCTGAAGAAGTCTTCAGGGTGCCCAAGAAAGTTCAGCAAGCGCCAGGACCGTCTCCTAAAGTTGATTCAGCTGCGGGATCGGGGCACCACCAGTACAGAGCTTGCTCAGGAATGGCAGCCGGCAGGTGTGAATGCATCTGCACGCACAGTGAGGCGAAGACTTTTGGAGGATGGCCTGGTGTCAAGAAGGGCAGCAAAGAAGCCACTTCTCTCCAGGAAAAACATCAGGGACAGACTGATATTCTGCAAAAGGTACAGGGATTGGACTGCTGAAGACTGGGGTAAAGTCATTTTCTCTGATGAATACCCCTTCCGGAAAAAAGCTAGTCCGGAGAAGACAAGGTGAGCGCTACCATCAGTCCTGTGTCATGCCAACAGTAAAGCATCCTGAGACCATTCATGTGTGGGGTTGCTTCTCAGCCAAGGGAGTGGGCTCACTCACAATTTTGCCTAAGAACACAGCCATGAATAAAGAATGGTACCAACACATCCTCCGAGAGCAACTTCTCCCAACCATCCAGGAACAGTTTGGTGACGAACAAAGCCTTTACCAGCAAAAGTGATAACTAAGTGGCTTGGGGAACAAAACATCGATATTTGGGTCCATGGCCAGGAAACTCCCCAGACCTTAATCCCATTGAGAACTTGTGGTCAGTCCTTAAGAGGCAGGTGGACAAACAAAAACCCACAAATTCTGACAAACTCCAAGCATTGATTATGCAAGAATGGTCTGCCATCAGTCAGGATGTGTTAATTGACAGCATGCCAGGGTGGATTGAGTCAACTTCATGTAATTGTCAATAAAAGGCTTTGACACTTATGAAATGCTTGTAATTATACTTCAGTATTCCATAGTAACATCTGACAAAAATATCTAAAGACACCGAAGCAGCAAACTTTTTGAAAAAACATTCTCAAAATGTTTGGCCACAACTGTACACATTTTGCCATGAGGTGGAGAGAAAATGTTGCAATTTTGTAACAAATTTTATTCAAATCTACTCATTTTGTCATTGGGCAGAGAGAAAAATTCTAACTAAGTTGAGACCCCAACTGAGTTCCAAATATATATACACACATACATACAGTTGAAGTCGGAAGTTTACATACACCTTAGCCAAATACATTTAAACTCAATTCCTGACATTTAATCCTAGTAAACATTCCCTGTCTTAGGTCAGTTAGGATCACCACTTTATTTAAAAAATGTGAAATGTCAGAATAATAGTAGAGAGAATGATTTATTTCAGCTTTTATTTCTTTCATCACATTCTCAGTGGGTCAGACATTTACATACACTCAATTAGTATTTGGTAGCATTGCCTTTAAATTGTTTAACTTGGGTCAAATGTTTCGGGTAGCCTTCCACAAGCTTTCCACAATAAGTTGGGTGAATTTTGGCCCATTCCTCCTGACAGAGCTGGTGTAACTGAGTCAGGTTTGTAGGCCTCCTTGCTCGCACACGCTTTTTCAGTTCTGCCCACAAATTTTCTATGGGATTGAGGTCAGGGCTTTGTGATGGCCACTCCAATACCTTGACTTTGTTGTCCTTAAGCCATTTTGCAACAATTTCTGAAGTATGCTTGGGATCATTGTCCATTTGGAAGACCCATTTGCGACCAAGCTTTAACTTCCTGACTGATATCTTGAGATGTTGCTTCAATATATCCACATAATTTCCTTCCTCAAGATGCCATCTATTTTGTGAAGTGCACCAGTCACTCCTACAGCAAAGCACCCCCACAACATGATGCTGCCACCCCCGTGCTTCACGGTTGGGATGGTGTTCTTTGGCTTGCAAGCCTCCCCCTTTTTCCTCCAAACATAGCGATGGTCATTATGGCCAAACAGTTCTATTTTTGTTTCATCAGACCAGAGGACATTTCTTCCAAAAGTACGATCTTTGTCCCCATGTGCAGTTGCAAACCGTTGTCTGGCTTTTTTATTGCGGTTTTGGAGCAGTGGCTTCTTCCTTGCTGAGCGGCCTTTCAGGTTATGTCGATATAGGACTCGTTTTACTGTGGATATAGATACTTTTGTACCTGTTTCCTCCAGCATCTTCACAAGGTCCTTTGCTGTTGTTCTGGGATTGATTTGCACTTTTCGCACCAAAGTACGTTCACCTCTTGGAAACAGGACGCGTCTCCTTCCTGAGCAGTATGATGGCTGCGTGGTCTCATTGTGTTTATACTTGCGTACTATTGTTTGTACAGATGAACTTGGTACCTTCAGACGTGTGGAAATTGCTTCCAAGGATGAACCAGACTTGTGGAGGTCTACAATTTTTTTTCTGAGGTCTTGGCTGATTTCTTTTGATTTTCCCATGATATCATGAAAACATTACTTGTTTCATGCACAAAGTAGATGTCTTAACCGACTTGCCAAAAATATAGTTTGTTAACACGAAATCTGTGGAGTGGTTGAAAAACGAGTTTTAATGACTCCAACCTAAGTGTATGTAAACTTCTGACTTCAACTGTATATACCTGATATACCATGGATGTCAGCCAATAAGCATTCAGGGCTCGAACCACCCAGTTTATAAATATATATAGACAGTGCATTCAGGACGTATTCAGACCCCTTGACTATTTCCACACGATTAAATAAATGTTTTTCCTCATCAATCTACACACAATACCCAATAAACGTCAACAGCTTTTTTTGTGTGGAAAATATATAAAAAGAGAAAACAGAAATACCTTATTTACATAAGTATTCAGACCCTTTGCTATGAGACTCTAATTTTATCTCAGGTGCATCCTATTTCTATTGATCATCCGTGAGATGTTTCTTCAACTTGATTGGAGTCTACCTGTGTCAAATTAAATTGATTGGACATGATTTGGAAAGGCACACACCTGTCTATATAAGGTCCCACATTTGACAGTCCATGTCAGAGCAAAAACCAAGCCATGATGTCAAAGGAATTGTAAGTAGAGTTCTGAGACAGGATTGTGTCGAGGCGCAGAACTGGGGAAGGGCACAAAACAATTTATGCAGCATTGAAGGTCCCCTAGAACACAGTGGCCTCCATCATTCTTAAATGGAAGTTTGGAACCACCAAGATTCTTCCTAGAGCTGACCGCCCAGCCAAACTGAGCAATCGGGGGAGAAGGACCTTGGTCAGGGAGGTGACTAAGAATCGGATGGTCACTCTGACAGAGCTCCAGAGTTCCTCTGTGGAGATGGGAGAACCTTCCAGAAGGACAACTATCTCTGCAACACTCTACCAATCAGGCCTTTATGGTAGAGTGGCCCGGCACATGACAGCCTGCAATATTCTCTAGTCTGATGAAACCAAGACTGAATTCTTTGGCCTGGATGCCAAGCATCACGTCTGGAGGAGACCTGGCACCATCCCAACGATGAAGCATGGTGGTGGCAGCATCATCCTGTGGAAATGTTTTTCCGCAGCAGGGACTGGGAGACTAGTCAGGATTGAGGGAAAGATGAACGGAGCAAAGTACAGAGAGATCCTTGATGAAAACCTGCTCCAGCGCGCTCAGGACCTCAGACTGGGTTGAAGTTTCCCCTTCCAACAGGACAACGGCCCTAAGTACACAGCCAAGACAACACAGGAATGGCTCCGGGACAAGTTTCTGAATGTTCTTGAGTGGCCCAGTCAGAGCCCAGACTTGAACCCGATCAAACATCTTTGAAGTGACCTGAAAATAGCTGTGCAGCAACGCTCCCCATCCAACCTGACAGAGCTTGAGAGGATTTGCAGAGAGAAACTTTCCAAATACAGGTATGCCAAGCTTGTAGCGTCATACCCAAGAAGACTCAAGGCTGTAATCGCTGCCAAAGGTGCTTCAACAAAGTACTAAGTAAAGGTTCTGAATACTTATGTAAATATGATATTTCAGTTTTTTTTAATTTTTAATACATTTGCAAAAATGTCTAAAAAGCTTTTTTTGCTCTTTCATTATGGGCTATTGTGTGTAGATTGACGAGAGGATTTTTTTTTCATCCATTTTAGAGTAAGGCTGTAACGTAACAAAATGTGAAAAAAGTCAAGAGGTCTGAATACTTTCCGAAAACACTGTATATACACAGTGGTGGGCCGTCAGGGCCTGCAAGGCCTTCTCTGCTGGCCTAAACATCATCAGAATATATATTTTTTTAAAATATATTTTCCCACAAATATGTATTAAATTATTCCCCAGAGTAAGAGTTATACTCTTCATTTCATAGCTTTCCTCTTGGTTGCACTGCTTCCAGCCCCAGGTTGAGATTTTGAGGGCTGGTCTTTATGTTAGATCTTTTATCCAATCATATTCAGCCATCATGTGTTGCCAGGGGTCTAAAATCTGCCCTCAGGCCTTCAGAATCAACAGTGCGGGCGCTTGTAGCTTATAGTGAATGGAAATGAAAATTTAGTGTCAACCAATCAGCTTTAGAGTTGGCTATTGTACGCCTTCTGGCTGGCTCCAGTGTTACACAGGAGCCAGCTAGCAGGCGTACTGCGTGCACGTCTTTTGATTGGATTACCAATATTGAGAGGCAGGTCCTATGGAGATCTAGGAAACTGAATTTGATAAACGAATTAATTTGCGTACTACTAAGCTGTTTTTTCAACCCACAATGGCGGAAGGAGGAGAAGATATCGATTTGGTCGAGGATATAATTATAACGCCATTCTCAAGACGAACTTTTCAAGAAAAGTTAGACATTGTAAGGAGAGGTTGCCCGACGCCACAAAGCCTGTCACAGGCGGGAAAGTGCTTCGTTCGCTCGCCACTTTCAAAGTTTCAACTACGAGCGCTGTCAATGGCTCACAGGCTCACAGGCTCCGAGAAGCACTGCAAACTGTACTGCTGGGAATGCCTATTATTTGCAAGTGATCGATTTGGTGTTTGGAGCCACACTGGCTTTGCAAACTTGAGTTGTCTAACCAAGGCAGCAACGAGACACCAAAGTATGGCTGGGCACTAACAAGCAATGGTGCTTTTGAAAACTTTTGGGGACACCGGAGTGGATCGACAGCTCAAAGAACAAACGCGCAGGGCAACGGAGCTGCACAATGAAAAGGTGAAGGGAAATATTGAAAAGACTCATTGATTGTGTCATGTTTTTGGGTAAACACTGTTTACCCAAAAATGTCAATTTGTCAATTTCAAGGTGACGCAACGCCTGGTTATACTGCGTTTCTGTCTAAATGTATAGTTTCTAGAGCCATGGCATCATAATGAGGTGGATTAATTCGGGTGGGACTGTGTAGTACCTCACTGAAGGCCCAGGCCCCAGGCCCACGGCACGCCACTGTATATACAGAATATTATATGGTGTCATTTAAAAAAAATGTGTTTAACCTTTTATTTAACTAGGCAAGTCAGTTAAGAACAAATTCTTATTTACAATGACGGCCTACCCCGGACAACGCTGGGCCAATTGTGCGCCTCCCTATGGGACTCTCAATCACGGCCGATTATGATACCGCCTGGAATCGAACCAGGGTCTGTAGTGACGCCTCTAGCACTGAGATCCACTGCCTCACATGCTGACCACACCGCCCGCGTCGCGTGTGCGAGCGTTGCAAAATAGAGTTAAACATACATGTTATTCAATTATTACACCCACACTGTCCGTGCATGCCAACGAGCGTCAAAAATAGATTTGCATTGCCAAGGGCTAAAATAGAAGTCCGTTCTATTTGTGACGCTGATCGCGGTGCAAGTCCTGCCTTTCCCATCTCCTCATTGGTTTATAGAAGCTAATAGCCACGCGCCATCTCCTCATTGGTTGTACCCACGTGGGTGATTGAAAGACGAACTGAGGTCGGTCATGGTAATACTATTAGATGCCAATCACCATATAAAGTCCAAAGAAGAAAAATCCTGGAAGGAGGAGAGATGACTAGAAACGATTCGGTTGGCTGTTTTATGTGTGGATTAATTGTCGGAGTAGGGGACCTTGTGCATTTCAGGTAAAATAACAACTCAACGTTTATGGCCCAGGACAAATTAGCTAGCAACAGCAAGCTAGCTAAATAGGACAAATTAGCCAGCAACTGCAAGCTAGCTAGCTATATTGCCATAAATGTTTAATGCTTTTCGACCTGTCTCCAAATTAATATAATTGGTTCTGAGTTTGTTTCGATATTTCAACCTGCGCGTCGTGATCGCGTTTGGTGTGGGGGGACAAAATCAATTTGCCCACGATAGCGCACGTGCGCGACCGGTTTGGGTAAGGTGTCCTGTGCCACTCGGGAGCCCCCTTTTACTCCACCCATTCCATTGGCAGCGGAATCACATCACATCACATGTGCTTACTGCACTACAGAAAATCTGCTAACCAAACAACAGTGCAGGGCATGCTCACTGAATTATAAGGCAACTACACTCAAACATCGAAGTTTCTTAGATTTTTCACAGAACTCAAAAGTCATCCCCTGATGTGGTATAAGCATTTTTCTAGAGAAAAGTTTGAAAAAAAATCAGATAACCCAGAAAAAAATGGGGGACATCCGAAACCTGGAAAAATCAAGAAAATTGAATTTGGGAAGAAAACATAAGTAGGCAAAAAAAATATGGATTGTACAAGGCCCTACCAATGTTTTTGCTGTGCATGACTGCACTTTAGAATGTGTGTCATCTTGCAGGACAGCATTTTGGGGCAAGTTGAGGGTCAATATTGAATATGCACCCAAGAGTGAAAAGAGGTTGGGCCATCCCAGAAATGTTTTAGTGACATGTAATATAATATATACAATTTAGTAGACGCTTTTATCCAAAGCATTCTAACGTATGGCTGGGAATCGGACCCAATATCCTGGCAATGCAATGCAAGATGCATGGCAGGGTTATAAATGCTTTGTGAAGCCTCAATTTAGTATTATTTATATGGCCTTTATTAGCGCTAGGGGTCAGAATTCTTTTTCTTCTTAAAATAACGTTCCCAAGGTAAACGGACATTTTCTCTGGCCCAGATCGTAGAATATGCATATAATTTGCAGATTAGGATAGAAAACACTCCAAAGTTTCCAAAACTGTCAAAATATTGTCTGTGAGTATAACAAAACGTATTCTGCAGACAAAAACCTGTAAGAAAACCCGTAAGTGATCTTTTTTATTTTTTTATCTGTGTTTCCTGGACTGTCTTTCTTCCATTTAAAGGGGTATCAACCAGATTCCTTTTCCAATGGCTTCCTCAGGCTGTGACCAGGCTTTAGACATAGTTTCAGGCTTTTATTTTGAAAAATGAACGAGATTTTTCAAAACTAGTCAGGTGTCCTCTGAATAGTTCCTGCGCGCGTGAGAGGAGTTGTCCATTTTCCTTTTGTCTCTTAATGAATAGGTTATGGTCCGGTTGAAATATTATCGATTATGTTTGTTAAAAACAACCTGAGGATTGATTATAAAATGTGGATTTAGGACCACGCGGACACCACAGAGCGGGCTGACAGGCTGTGTGAAGGCAAAGCTTCTGGAAGGCTGGTTGGACCAGCAGGGAGAGCTGAGCATAGATCAGTGTACACATTAAGCTCTTTCACCACCGAGTTGTAAAAGGAACAGAAACGGGCTACTCTTTAGTTGACTGATGTAGCTGGCAAGGCAACTGCTGTTTAACCTAACTGAATTGGCTATTACTACTATTGTAACTAAACTGTAAAGCCGCCGAAATTTGCACATAGTTTGTTGACTAGCGTAAACAGTCGAGGACACTGATTTCCCATGAAATAATCAAGTTATATTTTATTTGGAAGAACAGACAGTACACTAACCCGCCGCACAAAACGCCTTCCCAATAATTCTCCCCCAGCATACCTCCCGCATCCTCACATACAGTAACTAATTTGCATAACATTGTGTGATAGGCTGAGAGACTTTTGTAAAACCTTACATTACCCGCTTCTTAAACTGGATAAACACACAAAAAATAACCTCTGAGAAGTGTACAGTAACCAAACACATTCAGAATGCATTGACCAAGTTCAACACAAAACCCTCTTGCCAAACAGGCCTCCTAATAGTCCTTTGGGGTCTACCTCCCTGACCCATGTGATCTTCTGCTGCAATGGACTCAGGTGCTTGACCCGTCTCAAAGGAGACACATTCTCTTCAGGTGCACAGGGCAACTCAGTGTTCACATCCGTTTGCGTGGTATGACTCTCTGTGTCTTTGACTGAGCTTTCAGTCCTGACAGTGTCCAGTTCCCATTCCACTGAGGCATTAACATCCCTTGGAGCCCACAGTCCCACAATGTCCCCCACCCTTCTCCCGAAGGATAAATTAGGCAAAATTGGTTGCTTTTTCCTTGGGGGGTAGTAATGTCTTACTAGGCATAAATGAGTCAGTGCTCAACTCAGTCTCTTGTCCCATGCCAGTGACCTCATGCTCTGAAACAACCCCAAAGTAAGGTTTGAGCCTGTTGTAGTGTACCACGGCATGATAAGTCCATTACACTGTACTACTTCATACAGCACCTCTGACAGTTTCTTTGCAATTTTGAAAGGACCCTTGAATTTCTTTCTCATGTTTGGGTGACAACCCCTTTTTCCTCTGGTAGTCTCGAAACCACACACATTCATTTTCCTCATACCTCTGGGGTGTCACCTTTAGATCAAAGTATTGCTTTTGTTTACCTGTGGCTTTTAGGCGATTTCTCTTTACAGATTAAATACCCTTGCACCTTTTGCACATACTGAGAAACATACTGTTTCCTTCATTTTGTGTTCCCATAACCACATCAACCGGTGAAGTCATTTCAGTGCCGAACAGCATCCTGTATGGTGTGAACCCCGTGGAAGATTGAACACTGCTCCTGTATGCCATCAACTTATATGGGAGTATCTCATCCCAATTTCTTTGATTGTCATCAACAAAAAGTGACAGCATGTTGATCAGAGTTCTGTTAATTTTTTCCACTAAACCATCTGATTGTGGGTTGTACAGAACGGTTCGTGTTTTGTTCATTTGTAAAAGATTGTAGTCTTTTTAGAGAAATGCGCAATCAAAATGTCGCCCCTGGTCGCTATGGATAGAGCGAGGAACGCCTAGCTTTCAACACAAATTCCTCTACTAGCTTCTTGGCCACTGGTACTGCTTCCTGGATGGGTATGGTATAGGCCTCTGACCACCTAGTAAAGTCATCTCTGTAAACGGACCCATTAAGTCTACAGCTATCCTTTCAAAAGGGCAGCCTGTGACAGAACTCGTCCTGGGGGCTGGGCCCTGTAACTTGTTTGCAGCGCACGCCACACAGCCCTTAAACCACTGCTTTATGGCCCTCTGCCAGCCTGGCCAATAAAATCTTGCTCTGATTTTACTGGTGAGTGTTTCAATTCCTAAATGGCGCCCTGTTCTGTCATTGTGGATGTCTCATGTATGAGCTCATCTAGTACAACCCCTCTCCAGATGGTGTCATCTGTCTCATAGTTTTGACTCTTAAGGCATAACACCCCATTCTTCACATGTAATGCCCCCCACACTTGTTTGAAAGGCCTGAACTTTGGCTCCGATTTCTTTAACTTGGAGACCACTGGGTCTCTATCCTGTGCTTCCAGTAGGAAAGCTGCATTTTTGGGTACTGCCTGGCTTGTTTGAGCTCCAACTACAGGCTCTATAGTGACATCCTGAGGCTTGTTTACGACGGCTCTCAGATTGACAGTGGCCTCCTGTGAGATGGCTGTGTCTACACTCTCGGTATATGTGTGTCGGCGTGATACACCATCTGCAATACTGTGCAGTCTCCCTGGCCTGTGGACAATATCATAGTCAAACTGATCCAGTTTCTCTAACCATGTAGTCGACTCTCCATCAAGTTGCTTGAAGTTACTCAGCCACCTCAGTGAGCTGTGATCAGTTCTCAGTAGACATTTCCTCTCCAGCAAAAAGTGTCTGAAATGTTTAAGAAACACTACCACATCAAGAAGCTCCTTCCTGGTAGTTGACTACTTCCTCTTCTGTTTTGACAGTGCCTGACTGGCATATGCTACTGCACTCTCTCTATGCCTCTGTCACATGCCTCAGTATCTATTATGAAATCTAGATTTGGGTCCGGGAAAGCAAGGATGGGGGACGCGGTAAGCTCGGACGTTATGTCATTAAAAGCCCCTTCACACGCTGCGTTCCACTCAAAAATGTTCCCCTTATCTGTCAATCTGTACAACGGCTCTGCCATGGCTGCAAAATCTGGTGTGAACTTCCTGTAGTATGACGCCAGGCCAAAAAAGCTTCTTGCCTCTGTGAGTGACTTGGGGCTAGGCCATGAACTGACTGCCTCTGTTTTCATGGGGTCAGTGGACACTCCCTCAGCCGAGAGGATGTGTCCCAGGTAGCTCACCTGCAACCTGAACAAAAGGCACTTAGATGGCTTCACCTGAAGTACCGCCTGCTCCAATCCGCTGAAAACCTTGTCTAAACGCTTCACATGCTCTAGGAATGTACGGCCAAACACTATGATGTCGTCTAAGTACACCAAACGTGTAACTTGTGTAACCTAGCATTTTATAGTGTATAATACCTGCATTGCCATTCATTGAAAGGTTGGTTATCCTCCCACAATGTATGGAAGAAATGTCAAGTTATCAGTGGCGATTTTAGCATGTAAATCTTGGTGGGGCAAAAAAAATACCTAAAATAATAATGCATGCCAGCAAATCCACAACACAAAACAATACATTAATTGCACTATAACGGTGACAAACGGTGCCTACAAAGTGTTAGGGCCTACATAAAGCCGTCCCAACAGCAGAGTCCCAACACCTTACCACTGCTACACCTGGCTATCAGCTGAGCCTTGTTTGGCAGCGAAACAGTTAATTCAGCCTCATTTTACTGCCTTTTTAAAAAACAGCTGATATGGCTGACTTGTTTAAACAAATGTGGTTTCTAATGACAATTGAATGTACAGACTATGGCATAAGGGAACGACGAGCGGATAAGAGGCAATCCGTAATTTTGATGAGACATTAATGAGCGAGCTAGGACGGACGTTGTCAATATAACTATTTGTTCAGCACTTTTGAAATGTACGGCGACAGAATTCAGAACATGGGCCGTTCTAACAGCATTCTCCCTGTACACTGTCATAACTCTTCTGTGACGATCTGAAGGATCAGGTTACAGTGGGTCCGCTCTACAGCGTGCTCTCTCTCGTAGAGGGGTAGAGCGGGAAGTCGGTTGTTTTATGGCGGTCGTAAAATACGCTGCCTCTATGCTCTGTAGTGTTTGAGATTGGAATGTAAACTGTGGAACACAGAGAGACCCTTGGACATCAAAAGTTTGAATAACTAAAGAGTATTTCTATTTTTGAGAATGTGGGAGTGGTCCGTGGACACTTAAGGGACAGTCATGTCGAGTGTGTTTCATTTGGCGATCTCATGAAGGACATGAAACACACATTACTGTGTCTTTGGGTTTGTCCACTTCTCAATTATGGGGTTTATATCTAAATGATATGAAACGTATATCATTACATATGAAACTATTTGTGAAAAGATTAAATGTGATGTGCCTTCTAAATGAGAGTTTGGATTTTCATATAAAGTTTAACAAGTCAGTGACCACGCCCCCGTGAGTACAGACATTTTCATCGAAAGCCCCCTTCTCCCACAGAGTATAAAACCACCTGTGAGAAAATTGACATTTTAAGCCAAAGAGACCCACGGTAAGCCGGACGTCTCGAATGGTTAAGGAGATCAGAAACCATGAAGCGGTAGCTACATGTTGAAATGGTTGGCAACTCTACAAGAGTTAAAAACACGGGGATGAGGTCCCCCACGTTGAAATGGCTGTGAAATCTACATACTAAAGAACAATTATTCAGGCTGCAGCTGTTTAAATACTTTAGTCTGGTAAACGCAGTCGGTCTAAGAACATTTCCAAATGGTATTCTGAAGTATCCATTATAACAACTACAACCACGAAAGACCTTGGGACTTATGGGGAACGCAACCAGAGACTCTCTGATGAACAACTATCCAGCAGACGGATCTGCGACCTCAGAGAGGGACAACAAAGTTTATGTCCAATGGCCGATGAGCACCGATACGTTTTATCTATAATTTCTCTTCATTATTTCTCTTCATATGACAAGGATTGAAAAGGATTTGCCAGTAGATTGTCGACATGATTATGATTGCTTGCTAAGATTTTGAAAGTATGATGTTGACATGATCAGTTCAATCAAAGCTATTGTACATATAACGTGATTTGACGTCATTTTATCTGTGGCCAATGACCTTGAGCCTTCTTGGATGGGCACTTCTAATGTATCTCTATGTCAATACCCAAAGGACTCAAATTCTCGAGGTCACCCCTTAGACTTTGCGGTGACGTAGTTTCCCCATGTCTGACAGAACACTGAGCCAATCACGGTGCAACTCTCTGAAAATGTCACACCTGCGCCCGCTCTCCCTCACTGGCGCTCGAGGGCGCCAGGCTGCCCAGCACTACGCACTCCTGTCACCATCATTACACACACCTGTTTCCCTCGTCACGCGCATTAGCGATTCATTGGACTCAATCACCTACTTTCATTACCTCCCCTATATCTGTCTGTTCCCGAGGTTGTTCCCCGCTTCAGCATATTGTCGTCATGTCGTTTTGTTCCCCCCTGTTCTGGCACATGTCCGGTCATTAAATGGTCACTCCCTGTGCCTGCTTCTCATCTCCAGCGTCGGTTCTTACACCTAAGGTCTTTTATATAACGTTTCACATTAAATGTTTTTTTTTTTTTGTTCTTAATTATATGTATTCATCATTGTCATGTCTAAATGTCCATATATGCCTTGATGATATTCAGAAACATGTATTTAACATTACTTTTGAAATGATCTTAAGCACAATCATATAAGGTACACATATGTGGGGAAAAAATAATCAATATCAATTAGAATTTAATACACCTTTGCATCAAAAATATGTACCGTGACGGTAATGACTAAGCATTGTGGTAATAACTGAGTGTGGTGGAAATTACATTTCATATAAAACAACTGATGAAAAATATCTTTAAACATTTTAATGTAACAGTTGTACATGTTTAATTTGATTGAAGATATAGAACAGACCATTTGATCCAATTCATCCCAAAGGTGTTTGATGGGGTTGAGGTCTGGACTCTCTGTGCAGGCCAGTCAAGTTCTTCCACACCTGTAACGTATACGCTGGGAGTTGGAAAGCAAGTGCAGGTGGTGAGTTTAATAATAAACGGAACATAGAACAATACAACAAACACGAGTAGTGTATAGACATGAAACACATAGTCAATACTGCCTGGGGAATGGAACTAAGGGAGTGACAGATATAGGGGAGGTAATCGGTGAAGTGATGGAGTCCAGGTGTGCCTAATGATGAATGCCAGGACCGGTGGTTAGTAAACCAGTGACGTCGAACGCTGAAGGGGAGGAGTGGGAGTAGATGTGATAACATCGATCTCAACAAACCATTTTGTTTGGACCTCGCTTTTTGCATGGGGCAATGTCATGTTGAAACAGAAAAGGGCCTTCCTCAAACTGTTGCCACAAAGTTGGAACCACAGAATCATCTAGAATGTCATTGTATGCTGTAGTGTTAAGATTTCCCTTCACTGGAACTAAGGAGCCTAGCCCAAACCATGAAAAACAGCCCCAGACCATTATTCCTCCTCCACCAAACTTTATAGTTGGCACTCTGCATTGGGGCAGGTAGCGTTCTCCTGGCATCCGCCAAACCCAGATTCGACTGTCGGACTGCCAAATGGTGAAGCATGATTCATCCCTCCAGAGAATGTGTTTCCACTGCTCCAGAGTCCAATGGGGGCTAGCTTTACACCACTCATTGTGCATGGTGATCTTATGCTTGTGTTCGGCCATGGAAACCCATTTCATAAAGCTCCGGACTAACAGTTATTTTCCTGACGTTGCTTCCAGAGGCAGTTTGGAACTCGGTAGTGAGTGTTACAATGTAGGACAGACATTTTTTTCCAGGTCTTATGGTAAGTAAAAATGGATGAACTAGTACATTTTGTCATTACCACCACATTCTGTCCTTACATCACAGTTCATTATGTGGTGGTAATGACATTTTAACAGTATTTGGGCATAAATAGCAGGGATTCTAGCATGCTAACTCCAGTTGAACAGCTAGCATACAATGTATCCTAAATACACACAATTAAAACATAATTTAAAAAATCTAACAATTTTATGAAATTATAGCCTATTTGCCAATCACATACATTTAAAATATTATCTTCTCAAGTTATATTTACCTTTATATTTCTATAATTTCCTGGCATAAAAATTGGAATTCCCCTCATGACATCCATGCTCTCCACTGTCACTATTCATGTTCATGGTAACCAAGTAAACAAACTTTTGAAAAAAGATGATCATGTAATTTGCTTATCGTGGTGGTAATGACACAATACTTAAGGGATGACTGTATTTTGTGGGGGGAAAAAAGTATCAAATGCCTTATCCACATCTAGTGTCACATCTTATCCACATTCATTATTTTTTTTACCGGTGCATTAAATATTTTGTAGTTATCAAAACTTTTGTAAGTGTAATACATAGAAGAATGTTTAAAGTCCTTGTCACGATCGTCTTGCTGTGAGAGATTGGACCAAGGCGCAGCGTGTGCAAAATACATCTTCTTTTATTAGAAGAGAGAAAAGAAACACGAAACGAACAACTATACACAAACTAACAAAATAACAAACTGACGACCGTGAAGCTATATAAACAAAATGGTGCTGACACTGACCATTACACACTGACATAGACAATTACCCACAACCAGCTAAAGCCTATGGCTGCCTTAAATATGGCTCCCAATCAGAGACAACAATAACCAGCTGTCTCTAATTGAGAACCAATTCAGGCAACCATAGACTTTCCTAGACACCTACACTGAACACTAAACCATCTACTCTACTTAACCCCCTAAACCAAACAACACCCTAGACAATACAAAAACACACAAAGACAACCCACCCCAACTCACGCCCTGACCAACTAAATAAATAAAAGAAAAAGGAACAATAGGTCAGGAACGTGACATAACCCCCCCCTTAAGGTGCGAACTCCGGGCGCACCAGCATAAAGTCTAGGGGAGGGTCTGGGTGGGCGTCTGTCCACGGTGGCGGCTCTGGCACTGGTCGTGGTCCCCACCCCACCATAGTCACTACCCGCTTTCGTAGCCTCCTCCAAATGACCACCCTCCACATTAACCCCACCGGACTAAGGGGCAGCACCGGACTAAGGGGCAGCACCGGACTAAGGGGCAGCACCGGACTAAGGGGCAGCACCAGGATAAGGGGCAGCACCAGGATAAGGGGCAGCACCAGGATAAGGGGCAGCACCAGGATAAGGGGCAGCACCAGGATAAGGGGCAGCACCAGGATAAGGGGCAGCTCCGGACTGAGGGACGGCAGCTCCGGACTGAGGGACGGATCCTGGCTGGATGGCGGATCCTGGCTGGCTGGCTCTGGCGGATCCTGGCTGGCTGGCGGATCCTGGCTGGCTGGCTCTGGCGGATCCTGGCTGGATGACGGCTCTGGCGGATCCTGGCTGGATGACGGCTCTGGCGGATCCTGGCTGGATGACGGCTCTGGCGGATCCTGGCTGGACGGCTTATGGCTGGCTGACGGATCTGGCTGCTCATGGCTGGCTGACGGATCTGGCTGCTCATGGCTGGCTGACGGATCTGGCTGCTCATGGCTGGCTGACGGATCTGGCTGCTCATGGCTGGCTGACGGATCTGGCTGCTCATGGCTGGCTGACGGATCTGGCTGCTCAAGGCTCGCTGACGGCTCTGGCTGATCCGGTCTGGCGGAAGGCTCTGGCTGATCCGGTCTGGCGGAAGGCTCTGGCTGATCCGGTCTGGCGGAAGGCTCTGGCTGATCCGGTCTGGCGGAAGGCTCTGGCTGATCCGGTCTGGCAGAAGGCTCTGGCTGATCCGGTCTGGCGGAAGGCTTTGGCTGCTCCTGTCTGGCGGAAGGCTCTAGCGGCTCCTGTCTGGCGGAAGGCTCTAGCGGCTCCTGTCTGGCGGAAGGCTCTAGCGGCTCCTGTCTGGCGGACGGCTCTGTAGGCTCATGGCAGACGGGCGGCTTTGCAGGCTCATGGCAGACGGGCGGCTTTGAAGGCTCAATACAGACGGGCAGTTCATGCGGCGCTTGGCAGACGGACAGTTCAGACGGCGTTGGGCAGACGGTCAGTTCAGGCGCCGCTTGGCAGACGGGCAGTTCAGGCGCCGTTGGGCAGACGGGCAGTTCAGGCGCCGTTGGGCAGACGGGCAGTTCAGGCGCCGTTGGGCAGACGGGCAGTTCAGGCGCCGCTGGGCAGACGGGCAGTTCAGGCGCCGCTGGGCAGACGGCAGACTCTGGACGGCTGAGACGCACTGTAGGCCTGGTGCGTGGTGCCGGAACTGGAGGTACCGGGCTAAGGACACGCACCTTCAGGCTAGTGCGGGGAACAACAACAGGGTACACTGAACTCTCAAAGCGTACTATAGGCCTGGTGCGTGGTACCGGCACTGGTGGTACCGGGCTGGGGGCACGCACATCAGGGCGAGTACGGGGAGAAGGAACAGTGCATACTGGACCCTGGAGACGCACATTTGGCCTAGTGCGTGGTGGTGGTACCGGGCTGGGGACACGCATCTCAGGGCTAGTGCGGGGAGGAGGAACAGGGCATACTGGACCCTGGAGACGCACATTAGGCCTAGTGCGTGGTGCCGGAACTGGTGGTACCGGGCTGGGGACACGCATCTCAGGGCTAGTGCGGGGAGGAGGAACAGGGCATACTGGACCCTGGAGACGCACATTAGGCCTAGTGCGTGGTGCCGGAACTGGTGGTACCGGGCTGGGGACACGCATCTCAGGGCTAGTGCGGGGAGGAGAAACAAGACGTACTGGACTCTGGAGACGCACAAAAGGCTTGGTGCGTGGTGCCGGAACTGGAGGACTGGTACGAGGGGCTGCCACAGGAGAGTTAGTACGTGGAACTGCTACAGGAGGTGCAGGACTAGGGAGGCGTACAGGAGGCCTGGTTCGTGGGACTATCATTCCCAGACGGTTAGCACGCACCTCAGGACGAGCATGGAGAGCTGACTCAGGTAACATCACTTCCCGCACACGCTCTGTCGGGTGGATTTTGTGCCTCACGCACCAACACAGCAGCTCCCTCATTTCACTCTCCTCCAACCTCCCCAATAAATCCTTAACAGTCTCTGTATCATTCCCATTGCTCACCTCCAATATCAGCCCGACTGGCTCAGGTTCCTTCTTAGGGTCCTCACGGGTAGCACGGGAAGTTGACGCAGATCTCCTATCTGGACTCGCCACACTCCCCATGAGCCCCTCCCCAATACATTTTTGGCGTTTCCTCAAGGGCTTCCTACCGCGCCTTCGTGCTCCTTTCTCCAGCTCCATAATCCTGTAACCCTCCTCGCAATGCTCCAGCGAATCCCAGGCAGGCTCCGGCACTTTCTCTGGATCGCACGCCCACCTGTCTATCTCTTCCCAGGTTGTTCTCCACTCATCCTTTTCCCGGGTCCATTCCTCCACTAAGCGCTGTTCCATCCTTTCACGCTGCTTGGTCCTGGTATGGTGGGTAATTCTGTCACGATCGTCTTGCTGTGAGAGATTGGACCAAGGCGCAGCGTGTGCAAAATACATCTTCTTTTATTAGAAGAGAGAAAAGAAACACGAAACGAACAACTATACACAAACTAACAAAATAACAAACTGACGACCGTGAAGCTATATAAACAAAATGGTGCTGACACTGACCATTACACACTGACATAGACAATTACCCACAACCAGCTAAAGCCTATGGCTGCCTTAAATATGGCTCCCAATCAGAGACAACAATAACCAGCTGTCTCTAATTGAGAACCAATTCAGGCAACCATAGACTTTCCTAGACACCTACACTGAACACTAAACCATCTACTCTACTTAACCCCCTAAACCAAACAACACCCTAGACAATACAAAAACACACAAAGACAACCCACCCCAACTCACGCCCTGACCAACTAAATAAATAAAAGAAAAAGGAACAATAAGTCAGGAACGTGACAGTCCTGGTGTGACACAGGACAAAAACAGTGAAATCCAGACATGAAATGCTTTAAAATATAAAAACATTTTGAAAGCTGAAAGTTTTTTTTGTTTCTACTTAATGGCTGTGCAATAAAAATCTTAACCCTGAGACACAAAAAGGCCCATATTTGCAAAATCACCCATGTACTGTATAAGCTGCAAGTAGAAGCCTAAGTGTTGTTGTCCATTAGTTTACTCCAATTAGGGGAGGGATGTTAGGGGAATATATATTTTTCAAAATGTATACAGTACCAGTCAAAATTTAGAACCCACCTACTCATTCAAGGGTTTTTCTTTATTTGAACTATTTTCTACATTGTAGAATAATAGTGAATACATCAACACTATGAAATAACACATATGGAATCATGTAGTAACCAAAAAAGTGTTAAAACAAATCAAAATATATTTGAGATTCTTCAAAGTAGCCACTCTTTGCCTGGAATGCATTTCAGTTAACACATGCGCCTTGTTAAACGTTCATTTGTGGGATATCTTTCCTTAATGCGTTTGAGACGATCAGTGTGTTGTGACAAGGTAGGGGTGGTATACAGAAGACAATCCTATTTAGTAAAAGACCAAGTCCATATTATGGCAAGATCTGCACAAATAAGCAAAGAGAAATGACAGTCCAAAAACGTCTTCAAGATCGGGATGGTTGAGCTAACGTAGGCTAATGTGATTAGCATGAGGTTGTAAGTAACAAGAGAATTTCCCAGGACATAGACATATCTGATATTGGCAGAAACCTTAAATTCTTGTTAATCTAACTGCACTGTTCAATTTACAGTAGCTATTACAGTGAAAGAATACCATGCTATTGTTTGAGGAGAGTGCACAGTTTTGACCATGAAAAGTTAATAATAAACAAATTAGACACATTTGGGCAGGCTTGTGTACAAAATTTTCAACGGTTCATTGGATCAGTCTAAAACATTGCACATACACTGCTGCCATCTAGTGGCCAAAATCTAAATTGCACCTGGGCTGGAAAAATTGATTATGGCCTTTCTCTTGCATTTCAAAGATGATGGTACAAAAAAACGGTTGTTTTTTTCTTTGTATTATCTTTTACCAGATCTAATGTGTTATATTCTCCTACATTCCTTTCACATTTCCACAAACTTCAAAGATTTTCCTTTCAAATGGTAACAATAATATGCATATCCTTGCTTCAGGGCCTGAGCTACAGGCAGTTATATTTGGGTATGTCATTTTAGGCATGTCATTTTAAGAGCGTTTAAGACATGAAGGTCAGTCAATTAGGAAATATCAAAAACTTCAAAAGTTTCTTCAAGTGCAGTCGCAAAAACCATCAACGACTATGATGAAACTGTCTCTCATGAGGACCGCCACCGGAAAGGAAGACCCAGAGTTACCTCTGCTGCAGAGAAGTTCATTAGTTACCAGCCTCAGAAATTGCATCCCAAATAAATCCAACCACCATGTCTTTGTGAGACGCAGAGTAAGTGAGCGGATGATCTCTGCATGTGTGGTTCCCACCGTGAAGCACGGAGGAGGTCTGATGGTGTGGGGGAGCTTTGCTTGTGATACTGTCTGTGATTTATTTAGAATTCAAGGCACTTAACCAGCATGACTACCACAGCATTTCGCAGCGATACGCAACCCCATCTGGTTTGTGCTTAGTGGGACTATCATTTGTTTTTCAACAGGACAATGACCTAAAACACCTCCAGGCTGTGTAAGGGCTATTTGACCAAGAAGGAGAGTGATGGTGTGTTGCATCAGATGACCTGGCCTCCGGACACCTGACCTCAACCCAATTGAGATGGTTTGGGATTAGTTGGACCGCAGCGCTCAGCATATATGGGAAATTTTTCAAGACTGTTGGAAAAGCATTCCAGGTGAAGCTGGTTGAGAAAATGCCAAGAGTGTGCAAAGCTGTCAAGGCAAAGGGTGGCTACTTTGAAGGATCTTTAAATATTACATATATTTTGTTTGAACACTTATTTGGTTACCAAATGATTCCATATGTGTTAGTTCATAGTTTTGATGTCTTCACTATTATTCTACAATGTAGAAAATGGTACAAATAAAGAACCCCTTGAATGAGTAGGCGTGTCCAAACCTTTGAGTGATACATATATACAGTTGAAGTCAGAAGTTTACATACACGTTAGCCAAATACATTTAAATGCAGTTTTTCACAATTCCTGACATTTAATCCCAGTAAAAATTCCCTGTATTAGGTTAGTTAGGATCCCCACTTTATTTAAAAAATGTGAAATGTCCGAATAATAGTAGAGTGATTTATTTCAGCTTTTATTTCTTTCATCACATTGCCAGTGGGTCAGAAGTTTACATGCACACAATTAGTATTTGGTAGCATTGCCTTTAAATTGTTTAACTTAGGTCAAATGTTTTAGGTAACCTTCCACAAGCTTCCCACAATAAGTTGGGTGAATTTTGGCCCATTCCTCCTGACAGAGCTGGTGTATCTGAGTCAGGTTTGTAGGCATCCTTGCTCGCACACGCTTTTTCAGTTCTGCCCACACATTTTCTATGGGATTGAGGTCAGGGCTTTGTGATGGCCACTCCAATACCTTGAGTTTGTTGTCCTTAAACCATTTTGCCACAACTTTGGAAGTATGCTTGGGGTCATTGTCCACAATGACCCATTTGTGACCAAGCTTTAACTTCCTGACTGATGTCTTGAGATGTTGCTTCAATATATCCACATAATTTTCCATTCCTCATGAGGCCATCTATTTTGTGAAGTGCACCAGTCCCTCCTGCAGCAAAGCACCCCCACAACATGATGCTGCCACCGCCATGCTTCAAGGTTGGGATGGTACTCTTCGGCTTGCAAGCATCCCCCTTTTTCCTCCAAACATAACGATGGTCATTACGGCCAAACAGTTCTATTTTTGTTTCATCAGACCAGAGGACATTTCTCCAAAAAGTATGATCTTTGTCCCCATGTGCAGTTGCAAACCGTAGTCTGGCTTTTTTATGGCGGTTTTGGAGCAGTGGCTTCTTCCTTGCTGAGCGTTTTTGTGTTTAATGACTAAAATATGTATACATTTGACTTAGAATTATAACTAAACAGAATACTACTATATTACTGTAAGAATGAATCTTATTATAATCATAATGTTGAATGTTATGTGTTCCTTGTTAGAAAGAATGGGTTTATCTTCAGACAGGCTAGAATGATGTCTCTACGCAGGGAGGGGAAAGACCTTGGGTTGGTTGCAGATAGTTTAACAGGTGGCAGACAGTAATGAGAACTCTAACTATACTGCCATTGTATCCGAGAGGAGGATGGACATTAAAACCTATGGCATCATCTTTATTATATAACCTGATGTAAAATGTATTATGATCAGTACTCTCGAGAATAAACGCTATTGATTGATTGATTTTGAGACTGGTTTCTGTCCATTTAATGCTGATAATTATCTTACAAATTCTTATCTATGGGCAGAGTGTTTTAATTGAATTGGTTGATAAACATAGGAATAAAATTCCTTTAACAGCGGCCTTTCAGGTTATGTCGATATAGGACTCGTTTTACTGTGGCAATAGATACGTTTGTACCTGTTTCCTCCAGCATCTTCACAAGGTCCTTTGCTGTTGTTCTGGGATTGAATTGCACTTTTCGCACCAAAGTACATTCATCTCTAGGAGACAGAACGTGTCTCCCTCCTGAGCGGTATGACGATATATACAGTTGGAAGTTTACATACACTTAGGTTGGAGTCATTAAAACCCGTTTTTCAACCACTCCACAAATTATTCTCTCTAATATTATTCTGACATTTCACATTCTTAAAATAAAGTGGTGATCCTAACTGACCTAAGTTTTACTAGGATTAAATGTCAGGAATTGTGAAACTGAGTTTAAATGTATTTAAGGTGTATGTAAAACTTCCGACTTACACTGTATATAATATTTTTTTATTACGTCCCCCACCCTTTCTAAAACCAAAGTTGTCCCCCTGGTTTTCTCCCTCGACTGCACTGTCTTCTGCAGCAGCTGCTGATCTGTCTGTGCTAAGCCTAGCATCATTTCTCAGCACAGTCAGTCACATCACTTGGACCAGCAAAACCAGAACTTTTACAAAAGGAGTTGGTTAATTTCACACACTTAGCAGCATTGGCATCAAGAGCCTTTCTTTTTTCTCTAACTATTTTGGCTCCATCTTTTCAGTTTTTTACTATCCTTGATCTGGGCTGACTGATGACCTTGAGTCAATGCAGGTCTCTTTGCTGATGCGTGTTTGACTTTGAATGGCTGAGGTTGTGCAAAAATTCACAATCAGAAAACGGGGCCGGCCATTGTCCACTGATCAGGCAATAGCTGAAATATACAATGAACTCAAAGTATTGGGACAGTGACACATTTTTTTGTTTTGTCTCTTTGAAATGATAGACTGAGGTCAAAGTGCAGACTGTCAGCTTTAATTTGAGTGTATTTTCATCCATATCTTGTGAACGGTTTAGAATTACAGCAATTTGTGTACATTTGTCCCCCCAATGTATATGACCAAAAGTATTGGGACAAAATTCACTTGTGTATTTATTAAAGTAGTCTAAAGTTAAGAATTTGTTCTCATATTTATAGCATACAATGACTACATCAAGCTTTTGACTACACATTTGTTGGATGTATTTAATCGTGAATAACGATGAGTGAGAAAGTTAGACGCACAAATATCATATCCCCAAAAATGCTAACCTCCCCTGTTATTGTAATGGTGAGAGGTTAGCATGTCTTGTGGGTATAATATTTGTGCGTCTAACTTTCTCACTCATCGTTATTCACGATTCATTCAGGATTATCCGTAATCATGGTAGTATCCACATTAATGTAGAAGTGTTCAAAAATACTTCTTATTTACAATAAAAATGACTCCAAAATGACACAATTCATTATTTACCTTTCAATAATCTGAAACAACCACAGCAAACGCATCCAACAAATTTAGTCACAAGCTTGATGTAGTCATTGTGTGCTTTAAATATGGGACCAAATACTAAACTTAAAAAAAAGAAAATCCCAATACTGTTGGTCCCCTGAAATGGGGGGACTATGTACAAAAGGGGTTGCAATTTCTAAACAGTTCACCCGATATGGATGAAAATACCCTTAAATTATAGCTGACAGTCTGCGCTAACCAGTCATTGTATCATTTCAATGCTGGAGTACAGAGACAAAACATTTGTCACTGTGACAATACTTTTGGAGCTGTACATAATAATGACAAAAGAGATTTTTTTTTTTGTGAATAGTTTTTTGTTGTCAATTTTGACCAGCCGACCCAACAAAATGATGGTCCTGCCCATCTGGCATTTGCCAGAATTGCCTGATGGCCAGTCTGCCCTCCCATGATAATTGCTGACCAACTTCTAAATCCCATTAACCTTTTGACATTTGAGATTTCCTGGAAATCAAATCCAATTTATTTATATAGCCCTTCTTACATCAGTTGATATCTCAAAGTGCCTTACAGAAACCCAGCCTAAAAACCCAAACAGCAAGCAATGCAGGTGTAGAAGCACGGTGGCTAGGAAAAACTCCCTAGAAAGGCCAAAAATCTAGGAAGAAACCTAGAGAGGAACCAGGCTATGAAGGGTGGCCAGTCCTCTTCTGGCTGTGCCGGGTGGAGATTATAACAGAACATGGCCAAGATGTTCAAATGTTCATAAATGACCAGCATGGTCAAATAATAATCACAGTAGTTGTCGAGGGTGCAACAGGTCAGCACCTCAGGAGTAAATGTCAGTTGGCTTTTCATAGCCGATCATTGAGAGTATCTCTACCACTCTTGCTGTCTCTAGAGAGTTGAAAACAGCAGGTCTGGGACAGGTAGCACGTCCGGTGAACAGGTCAGGGTTCCATAGCCGCAGGCAGAACAGTTGAAACTGGAGCAGCAGCACGGCCAGGTGAATTGGGGACAGCAAGGAGTCATCATGCCAGGTAGTCCTGAGGCATGGTCCTAGGACTCAGGTCCTCTGAGAGAGAATTAGAGAGAGCATACTTAAATTCACACAGGACACAGGATCAGACAGAACTCCAGATATAACGGACTGACCCTAGCCCCCCGACACAAACTACTGCAGCATAAATACTGGATGCTGAGACAGGAGGGGTCAGGAGACACTGTGGCCCCATCCGATGATACCCCCGGACAGGGCCAAACAGGCAGGATATAACCCCACCCACTTTGCCAAAGCACAGCCCCCACACCACTAGAGGGATATCTTCAACCACCAACTTACCGTCCTGAGACAAGGCCGAGTATAGCCCACAAAGATCTCCGCCACGGCACAACCCAAAGGGGGGCGCCAACCCAGACAGGAAGACCACGTCAGTGACTCAACCCACTCAAGTGACGCACCCCTTCTAGGGACGTCATGGAAGAGCACCAGTAAGCCAGTGACTCAGCCCCTGTAATAGGGTTAGAGGCAGAGAATCCCAGTGGAGAGAGGGGAACCGGCCAGCCAGAGACAGCAAGGGGGGTTCGTTGCTGCAGTGCCTTTCCGTTCACCTTCACACTCCTGGACCAGACTACACTCAATCATAGGACCTACTGAAGAGATGAGTCTTCAATAAAGACTTAAAGGTTGAGACCGAGTCTACATCTCTCACATGGGTAGGCAGACCATTCCATAAAAATAAGCTTTATAGGAGAAAGCCCTGCCTCCAGCTATTTGCTTAGAAATTCTAGGGACAATTAGGCCCATGTAATGCTTTGTAGGTTAGCAGTAAAACCTTGAAGCCCTCCAATCCAATGTCCCAAGGACGTACAAGCTACTCTGGACAACTTGTGCCGCTCAGCAATCTTTTCGAGAATGACGCTTCAAAATTCTTCAGGCGATTTCCCCTATTGTGTGACAAGTCAGGGTGTCACATTTAGTTAGGGATACATTAGACAGTATTGATATGTTGTGTGTGGGTTTATCTGTAGTACCATGATACCTCCAAGATGCTGTAAGGTTCTTATCACTGAGGGTTATAACTCTTTATCATGTGTCAATGATTCAATTGGTGAGCAAATGCACATTCTATACTAATGTTTCTTACTATTGTTTATTTTCCTACGTTCTTGTACTGTGTTTTACATTTCTATGTTTCCTCAGATTGCGTGCACATTGATTCAATCAAATCAAAGTTTATGAACAGCTCTGTAACTGAAACCCAAGGAGTAGTCACATTACTTGCTTTTGCTTTGACCCAGGTTAATTATTTCAGTGTTGCATATTTGTGCTGAGCGTTGCCATTCCAATTTTGCTCCCTGTTGCATTTCCCCCTTAGGCGAAGGATGTGAAACATATTTAAGGAGAAATTTCAGTCGAAATCAGGTTTCTGGACAAAATCCAAGGAATGCTCACAAATACACAGGTTCAGATAAAAACCCGAGGTACATTAATATATCTGGTCAGCCTGACTCTCATGATGGTTCTCTTGTTTCCCTTCTTGCATGCCCCTCTTGCCATTGCTCATATCTTCATATACACCCACAGATCAAAATGTGTCTGTCTACAGGCAACAAAGAGCAACATGCACAAGAACATCAACAGCCTCCTGACCGAATGCTTTTTGGTAAGTCTGTTGCAGTGGATTTAAACACTATCTTCTATATAGACAGACCTTCTATATAGACAGACCTGAACAGCTTACTCCCAAAAAATGAGATTTTTGAGTGCTGCCGCTTCACTTTTGTTTTTGCTTATGGGTTTTATGCAGCAACCAAACTTTTGGGAGAGAGAGGTGGACCTCTTTTGATCACCGGTGAGACCTACAAATTGTATGATAAATGAACTGTAGTGGATTTTACTATGTTGTTGATCATTTGTTTTTATTGTTGCATTGACGATGACTGAAGTTCAGCTCGGGTTCAATGCAGCGTGTTTTGTGTGCAGGACCCTTCCATGGCAGTCTCTAGGGGGCCTTCGCAGTAGCAGCGTGCCCCAAGTCCCGCAAACAGGACATGACAGGCGGCCCGGCCACAGACAGTCTGCTTCAGCCTAGCCGCATGTGGGTGCCCTTCGTGAATGACGTGGCTGTGCGGATCATCAGGGGATTGCTGAGGTCAGAGAGAAACTCACACATCGTCTCTGATAATGAAATCCATAACTCTGTTTATATGGCCATAGATAATCTTGTTCATACATTATCCATGTATGATATTGGTTGTCAGAACTCCCTGGTCAAAGAGGAGATTTATTCTGTAGAAGTCCAAAAATAATGACTAACCTTTAACTTGATAAATGGAGTAAAAAGTAGAACTGATATTCTCTCAGGTTAAGCAAGCCTAAAATCGCTCAGACCCATTCAGTCAACAGACAGGGGCTCAGCGGCAGTCAGTTACCAGTCGTGTTGGCTTACAATGATTTCATCCACTTCAGAAGAAAACGGAATTCAATCTAGCCTATTAGGACCAGTGCTGTAAAATACTTAAGTAAAAACACTTTAGTACTACTTAAGTAGTTTTTTTGTGGTATCTGTACTTTACTTTACTGTTTATATTTTTGACAACTTTTACTTCACTACATTCCTAAAGAAAATATTGTACTTTTACTTGACAACTCAAAGTACTCATTACATTTTGAATGCTTAGCAGGACAGGGTGAAATTCACACACTTATCAAGATAACATGTGGTCATTCCTACTGCCTGTGGTCTGACGGACTCACTAAATACAAAGGCATTATTTATAAAAGATTCATGAGTGTTGGGGTGTGCCCCTGGCTATCTGTAGTAATGTCTGAGTGTTGGAGTGTGACCCTGGCTATCTGTAGTAATGTCTGAGTGTTGGAGTGTGACCCTGGCTATCTGTAGTAATGTCTGAGTGTTGGAGTGTGACCCTGGCTATCTGTAGTAATGTCTGAGTGTTGGAGTGTGACCCTGGCTATCTGTAGTAATGTCTGAGTGTTGGAGTGTGACCCTGGCTATCTGAACATTTTAAAAACAAGAAAATGCTGCCGTCTACTTTGCTTAATATAAGGAATTTGAAATGATTTATACTTTTACTCTTGATACTTAAGTATATTTAAAACCAAATACTTTTAGACTTTTACTCAAATAGTATTTTACTGGGTGACTTTCACCTTTACTTGAGTAACTTTCTATTAAGGTATCTATACTTTTACTACAGTATGACAATTGTGTACTTTTTCCACCACTGATCAGGACTAGCCTGGTGCTCAGTCTCAGAGCCATTTTGCTGTTTGTTCTTAGCTAAGCTAATGTACCATGTGATCTGTCTGGCTCCCAGGCTAGCCAAGAACAAATGCAAGAAAAACTTGTGCTGGCTCCAGTAAGATGTAGTGTTTTGTCTTTCTGTGCTCTCTGTACTTAAATTGTAATTTCCTATTGGGAAGAAGTCAGAGAAGAGCACATCTACTGAATCTGTCAGTGCGCAAAGGTCAGAGGACACGTTTTCTTATCTTTATCAGTGGTGCACAATCACGCAGACATCACGTGTAGTAACGGTAGAGTTACTGTATAGCTTATGAATAGATTCGTATTGCTGATCAGTTTAGATAGACGTAAGCACTGTCATCTATTCCTTTTTATAGTGTGAAGTTTTCCAAATCCACTCGCTTTGAAAAGAGATTCCAGCGGTTTGGTCCCAAACCAGAGGAGCAGGGTGTGAGTACCCCCTTATAGAACCCTTAACAGCACAGAAACCAGCCTTACTGAGATCAATGATTTGCCGATCAATACTGATTTAAATTCTCTGAGAAGCCAACTTTTGCATGTTTTACTGATTTCCAGAAAGCTTTTGATTGTGTAAATAGGGATATTTTAGCCTGTAGTTTGTTAAAGACACTTCTCTTACTTTTCTTTGATGGGACATTTGATCACCCAATCCAGTCTCTTTACAAAGTACCAATTGCTTGAGTGCGTGTTAATGAATATCGTATAGATTGCTTTCTTATCACCGACTTTGTTTGCTTTGTTTATAAATGATTTGGCAAAATAATTTAAACAGTGAAATATTGCCGTAAGATATGATGATGAAATGCTAAGTATCTTTTTATATGCTGATATTATTTTGATGGTATAAACTGAACAAGACCTGCAGAACGTGTTATGTGCTGTCAATTGGTGTAAAAGATGGCGACAAACACAGATAATGCATTTTAGAAAACCAGCTACTAAGAAGTGTTTTGGTGAAGGACATTCTTGAGTTTACTAGCAAATATAAATATTTGGGTATTCTTATTGATGAACATATTACCTTTCTATACGGAACATCTGCCCTGGCTGACTCAGCAAGTAGAGCTCTTGGAGGAGTTATAGGGAAAAACAAACCCACTGAAAGATATTGGTTATGCTACGTATTCCAAACCGTATCAGACATGTGTGTGTCCTGTTCTGGACTATTCAGCAGGAGTGTGGGGTTCTAAGAGGTGTTTTGAAAACGAACATGTCCATAACGGAGTAGTACGTTACTTTTTAGGTGTCCACAAGTTTGCACTTATACTTGCAATAACTGGGGATATGGGCTGGGAACCTGTGAGGTGAGATGGAAGGCATGTATGGTGAGACTTTGGAATAGACTGTTGGAAATGCCAACTGCCAGAATGGCTAGTAAAGTTTTTCAATGGGATCTATCCATAGGGGGAGCCTGGACAACTGAAATGTCTGACCTTTTTCAAGAGTCTGACTGTGAACATCTGTACCAAATTAAGGGAGACAGATATGATTAAAAAACAACTGATGCAATATGAAAAAAAATGGGGGGGAGGAGATTAATCATGAACCTTTTGTTTGATTAAGGGTGCATTCGTGTGTGTGTGAGAGATATATTATGTATAACCTACCTAAAAGCAAGAGATCGCTATGTGCACAGGTAAGATCAGGGATATTGCCTCTGCGTATTGAAGCAGGTCGGTATTGTGGTGAAGAGGAAAGCCAATGTAACTATTGTGACCTTGGAGAAATAGAGAATGAAACACATTTTATCCTCTATTGCCATTTCTACCACGATATACGCTTGCTCTTATTCAGAAAGCCCACCAGATATACCCTGGTATTATGTGGCTGAGTGATGAGGAAATTGAAATGTTTTTTTTTTGTCCATTGTGTATTTCCATTTGTAGAATATTTAAATAAAGCATGGAATAAAGAAAATGGGCTACCTCTAATTAAATTGTAAAAAAATAATTTGCTTCTGTGGGTAATGGTGTGTGTGTGTGTGTGTATAGGCTTGTCTCCCATATGAATCTTCTCTTTGTGCCAGACTGGGTTCAAGTGACTTGTTTCTTTTTTCCCCTATTTAGTTATGTATATACATTGTGTATGTACACTACCGTTCAAAAGTTTGGGGTCACTTAATGTCTTGTTTATTTTATTTTTTATTTTAAAAACTGGCCTTCTTTAGGCTAGTTGAATATCTGGCGCATCAGCATTTGTGGGTTCAATTAGTCTCAAAATTGCCAGAAACACAACTTTCTTCTGAAACTCGTCAGTCTATTCTTGTTCTGAGAAATGAAGGCTATGCCATGCAAGAAATTGCCAAGAAACTGAAGATTTCGTACAACGCTGTGTACTACTCCCTTCACAGAACAGTGCAAACTGGCTCTAACCAGAATAGAAAGAGGAGTGGGAGGCCCCGGTGCAAAACTGAGGAAGAGGACAAGTACAGTAGTGTCTAGTTTGAGAAACGGATGCCTCACAAGTCCTCAACTGGCAGCTTCATTAAATAGTACCCGCAAAACACCAGTCTCAATGTCAACAGTGAAGAGGCGACTCCAGGATGCTGGCCTTGTAGGCAGAGTTGCAAAGAAAAAGCCATGTCTCAGACTGGCCAATAAAATATTAAGATGGGCAAAAGAACACTGTACAGAGGAAGATTGGAAAAGTGTGTTATGGACAGACGAATCTAAGTTTGAGGTGTTCGGATCACAAAGAAGAACATTCGTGAGACGCAGAAAAGATGCTGGAGGAGTGCTTGATGCCATCTGTCAAGCATGGTGGAGGCAATGTGATGGTCTGGGGGCGCTTTGGTGGTGGTAAAATGGGAGATTTGTACAGGGTAAAAGGGATCTTGAAGAAGGAAGGCTATCACTCCATTTTGCAATGCTATGCCATACCCTGTGGATGGAGCTTAATTGGAGCCAATTTCCTCTTACAACAGGACAATGACCCAAAGCACAGCTCCAAACTATGGAAGAACTGTTTAGGGAAGAAGCAGTCAGCTGGTATTCTGTCTATAATGGAGTGGCCAGCACAGTCACCGGATCTCAACCCTATTGAGCTGTTGTGGGATCAGCTTGACCGTATGGTACGTAAGAAGTGCCCATCAAGCCAATCCAACTTGTGGGAGGTGCTTCAGGAAGCATGGGGTGAAATCTCTTCAGATTACCTCAATATATTGACAACTAGAATGCCAAAGGGCTGTAATTGATTTTTTGACGAAAGCAAAGTTTGAAGGACACAATTATTATTTAAATTAAAAATCATTATTTATAACTTTGTCAACATCTTGACTATATTTCCTATTCATTTTGCAACTCATTTCATGTATGTTTTCATGGAAAACAAGGACATTTCTAAGTGACCCCAAACTTTTGAACGGTAGTGTAAATATATTATTTTACTGCTCTAGGGATGTAATTTACTATTATGTATTAATTCTGACCTTATTTTGTATCTATTTTTCACTCTTCATGCGATGCGCAATGCAGAGAACACCGGAAGAATGATAATTTAATTAACATAGTGAATTATTGTAATGTTGGTTTCACTTAATCCCATAAGGGATGAGTTGCCAATTGGTGATTTGACACGAAAATAACATTTCATTCATTCCCTCTGACTGCAAGATAAGTTGTGTCATTCT
Source organism: Salvelinus namaycush (assembly GCF_016432855.1). NCBI lineage: Eukaryota > Metazoa > Chordata > Actinopteri > Salmoniformes > Salmonidae > Salvelinus > Salvelinus namaycush. The sequence continues at coordinate 10,530,430 of NC_052324.1, read as the reverse complement.
TTCAGGACTGCCTTCCAAAGTTTGATAGCCAGCATTCTGTGGAAGACCAACGGTATTCTTCTCCTGGTTGCTGAGGTAACAGCTTCTTATTTCTGATCTGCAGTTAAACCCAATATTGTGATGTGCCATTTGATCATATATTTTTTGTAGTAAAGTCTAATATTCACAATATTCAAAATCTTCCCAAAGTAATTGCCAATAACACTAGTTTGAATGTGTGTGTGATGAGCAGGAGTTCTATAAGTTATATCACAAGGCCTCAGTACCTCCCAGAAAACATTTGAACATTTTGCAGATGAGATGAACAAAAGGCTGCTCATCTACCAGAGCCAAGCTCAGGACTACCACAACTGTCTGCAAGGTTAGCATTAACGTTTGAAGCACTTTTCAAATGCATTTCCATTGATGGGTAACGGTTGAGAAATATTTTGTATTTCGAGGCACATTTTCTTCTCATTATCTGTCCCTTCCTCTCTGTCCTGTTCCTTGACTTTGGAAAGAATTCCAACAGCAGCTGAATGACTTGAGTGTCTTTCCAAGGTGCCAGGGGTGCTCATCTCTAACCTGGGAGAACAACACCCTTCAACAGCAAGGCGTCACTTTGCAGGAGAGTGAGGCGAGAAAGTCACTGGGCACTGTTTGAATACTTTACTATGCACACTCCCTTCTGTCTTTTCTAGAGCTAACCACTGATCTGATAAGCTAAGATTGGTGAAAGCAATGGAGTGGAAACCATGCCTTCATCTATCCACTCATATATCACTCCTTATCTCAGGGGAGTAACGATGAATTATTAAGTTATTCGAACAGGTCCAATGAAATCACACTGCTAAGCCTAATGCTGGTAGGACTAGGTGGGAGTCAGTCATACTAGTGAATTTCCTTGTGTGCAAAGGCATTCATGTCTGTAACATGTCCTTTCAGAAAAAGCACGGTGGCCAGCTGAGTGTGCGTCTGAACCATCCTGCTTTTGAGAGAGAGCTGGAGGCCTTGAATCATGCTGAAGACGAGAGACAATGAGAGCTGTGAGGGCATTTTGAATTTTAAACCTTACTAATGCTTGTGTACTAAAACATCTGTCTTTAAGCCTTGGTATTGGGTTTGAGATTGTCACGTTAACTCATATAGGATAGAAAAGTGTGTGTGTGCGTGCAGTAGTAGAGGCCTGTTCTGACTGTTTGTGTGTGTAGAATGACCCCGTGATATCTGGGCGCTCAGCCAAGAGCTGACAGAAACTAACTGGTTCCTCTTAGCTTAACAGGTGACAGGGAAACGTGTTATATTCTGCACACCAGTGATAGAGCTATTCTGTTTGGAGCCTGTTTCTGGGCGAAAGATTCATGTTTTGTGTGTGTGACCAGTACGACCATACATCATCTGGGCCGATAGTCAAAGGCGCTTTCTTGCCCAACTTGGGGGAACCGTTGAGCCTCTGTTAGAGGAAGTGTGACTTCCTGTCATTCTGGCCCCTGTTGTCCTCACTCAGTTGTGACAGACTGAGGCAACCTTTTCACCCAGTTGTCTCCCCTCACACACACATACATAGGGTCACGTGTAGCTTGACTATATCGCAAAACACCAGTCTCAACTTCAACAGGCGACTCCGGGATGCTGGCCTTCCAGGCAGAGATGCAAAGACAAAGCCATATCTCAGACTGGCCAATATAAAGAAAAGATTAAGATGTGCAAAATGACACTGGACAAAGGAACTCTGCCGAGAAGGCCAGCATCCCGGATTCGCCTCTCCACTGTTGACGTTGAGACTGGTGTTTTGCGGGTAGTATTTAACGAAGCTGCCAGTTGAGGACTTGTGAAGCGTCTGTTTTATCAAACTAGACACTCTAATGTACTTGTCCTCCCACTCCTTTCTATTCTGGTTAGAGCCAGTTTGTGCTGTTCTGTGAAGGGAGTAGTACACAGTGTTGTACAAGAGCTTCAGTTTCTTGGCAATTTCTTGCCTGGAATAGCCTTCATTTCTCAGAACAAGAATAGACTGACGAGATTCAGAAGAAAAGTCTTTGTTTCTGGCCATTTTGAGACTGTAATCGAACCCACAAATGCTGATGCTCCAGATACTCAACTAGTCTAGAGGCCAGTTTATTGCTTCTTTAATCAGCACAACAGTTTTCAGCTGTGCTAGCATAATTGCAAAAGGGTTTTCTAATGATCAATTAGCCTTTTAAAATTATAAATTTGGATTAGCTAACACAATGCCATTGGAATACAGGAGTAATGGTTGCTGATAATGAGCCTCTGTATGCCTACGTCGATATTCCTTTAAAAACCTGCCGTTTCCAGCTGCAATAGTCATTAACAATGTCTACATTGTATTTCTGATCAATTTGATGTTATTTTAATGGACAAAAAAAAATTAGCTTTTTCAAAAACAAGGACATTTGTAAGTGACCCCAAACTGTTGAACGGTAGTGTGTGTGTATATATATATACACATATAATTTGCATACAGGGAGGGAGTCAGGACCAGGAAATCTGGTCTCAATGTGGACAGATCAGAGACACATTAATACCAATAGTTATGCCCACATATTAATCAGGATAAAGGATGCATGTTAGCACCAGGTACTGTATAAACGGGGATAGAGGCTGTTACGTACGCCTCTAGGAAGAGGGAACGCAGCACCCTGTTACAACAACTCCCCGTGGAGCGAAAGAGGTATGGGATTGTAGGTGCGAGTAAGGATGACAAAAGGGCAGAGATTATACAGTTTACTGGGAATGTATTTATTCCTTCATACGGTAATATGGGGAAAAGGGGCTGGACGGAACCAAAGCAAAGAAAGCAAATGTCAAAGCCCCTTCTACCTTACCTGCCTACCCACTACTTACCTAACCTTTTAGTACCACCTGGTGCGCTAACCAAAATACAGGGGGTGGTCCACCCAGGTCTTACCTAGTGTGTATAGACAGTAAATACTATGGGTTATGTATACCCGCAGGCCTCTCGCTTAAGCACTCCCTAGTTGCCATCCCTTTCCCCCTCTTGGAACAACTGAAACAGAATAACACAAACGTAAGTAAACAACTTCAATAATCAAAACCACTGCATCCTATTGGCACACAAACATACCTCAGAAGTAGCAGCTACAAAATACTTAACAGGACATACTAATCAGCTCTGAGAAACAACCAACGCAGGATATAACCCTCAGCTCTCCTGAGAAACAACCAACACAGGATATAACCCTCAGCTCTCCTGAGAAACAACCAACACAGGATATAACCCTCAGCTCTCCTGAGAAACAACCAACACAGGATATAACCCTCAGCTCTCCTGAGAAACAACCAACACAGGATATAACCCTCAGCGCTCCTGAGAACAACCAACACAGGATATAACCCTCAGCTCTCCTGAGAACAACCAACACAGGATATAACCCTCAGCTCTCCTGAGAAACAACCAACACAGGATATAACCCTCAGCTCTCCTGAGAACAACCAACACAGGATATAACCCTCAGCCCTCCTGAGAACAACCAACACAGGATATAACCCTCAGCTCTCCTGAGAACAACCAACACAGGATATAACCCTCAGCTCTCCTGAGAAACAACCAACACAGGATATAACCCTCAGCGCTCCTGAGAAACAACCAACACAGGATATAACCCTCAGCTCTCCTGAGAACAACCAACACAGGATATAACCCTCAGCTCTCCTGAGAACAACCAACACAGGATATAACCCTCAGCTCTCCTGAGAACAACCAACACAGGATATAACCCTCAGCTCTCCTGAGAACAACCAACACAGGATATAACCCTCAGCTCTCCTGAGAACAACCAACACAGGATATAACCCTCAGCTCTCCTGAGAACAACCAACACAGGATATAACCCTCAGCTCTCCTGAGAACAACCAACACAGGATATAACCCTCAGCTCTCGATGAGAACAACCAACACAGGATATAACCCTCAGCTCTCGATGAGAACAACCAACACAGGATATAACCCTCAGCTCTCGATGAGAACAACCAACACAGGATATAACCCTCAGCTCTCGATGAGAACAACCAACACAGGATATAACCCTCAGCTCTCCTGAGAAACAACCAACACAGGATATAACCCTCAGCTCTCCTGAGAACAACCAACACAGGATATAACCCTCAGCTCTCCTGAGAACAACCAACACAGGATATAACCCTCAGCTCTCCTGAGAACAACCAACACAGGATATAACCCTCAACTCTCCTGAGAACAACCAACACAGGATATAACCCTCAGCTCTCCTGAGAACAACCAACACAGGATATAACCCTCAGCTCTCCTGAGAACAACCAACACAGGATATAACCCTCAGCTCTCCTGAGAACAACAACACAGGATATAACCCTCAGCCCTCGATGAGAACAACCAACACAGGATATAACCCTCAGCTCTCGATGAGAACAACCAACACAGGATATAACCCTCAGCTCTCGATGAGAACAACCAACACAGGATATAACCCTCAGCTCTCGATGAGAACAACCAACACAGGATATAACCCTCAGCTCTCGATGAGAACAACCAACACAGGATATAACCCTCAGCTCTCGATGAGAACAACCAACACAGGATATAACCCTCAGCTCTCCTGAGAAACAACCAACACAGGATATAACCCTCAGCTCTCCTGAGAACAACCAACACAGGATATAACCCTCAGCTCTCCTGAGAACAACCAACACAGGATATAACCCTCAGCTCTCCTGAGAACAACCAACACAGGATATAACCCTCAGCTCTCCTGAGAACAACCAACACAGGATATAACCCTCAGCTCTCCTGAGAACAACCAACACAGGATATAACCCTCAGCTCTCCTGAGAACAACCAACACAGGATATAACCCTCAACTCTCCTGAGAACAACCAACACAGGATATAACCCTCAGCTCTCGATGAGAACAACCAACACAGGATATAACCCTCAGCTCTCGATGAGAACAACCAACACAGGATATAACCCTCAGCTCTCCTGAGAACAACCAACACAGGATATAACCCTCAGCTCTCCTGAGAACAACCAACACAGGATATAACCCTCAGCTCTCCTGAGAACAACCAACACAGGATATAACCCTCAGCTCTCCTGAGAACAACCAACGCAGGATATAACCCTCAGCTCTCCTGAGAACAACCAACGCAGGATATAACCCTCAGCTCTCCTGAGAACAACCAACGCAGGATATAACCCTCAGCTCTCCTGAGAACAACCAACGCAGGATATAACCCTCAGCTCTCCTGAGAAACAACCAACGCAGGATATAACCCTCAGCTCTCCTGAGAAACAACCAACGCAGGATATAACCCTCAGCTCTCCTGAGAACAACCAACACAGGATATAACCCTCAGCTCTCGATGAGAACAACCAACACAGGATATAACCCTCAGCTCTCCTGAGAAACAACCAACACAGGATATAACCCTCAGCTCTCCTGAGAAACAACCAACACAGGATATAACCCTCAGCTCTCCTGAGAACAACCAACACAGGATATAACCCTCAGCTCTCCTGAGAACAACCAACACAGGATATAACCCTCAGCTCTCCTGAGAACAACCAACACAGGATATAACCCTCAGCTCTCCTGAGAAACAACCAACACAGGATATAACCCTCAGCGCTCCTGAGAAACAACCAACACAGGATATAACCCTCAGCTCTCCTGAGAACAACCAACACAGGATATAACCCTCAGCTCTCCTGAGAACAACCAACACAGGATATAACCCTCAGCTCTCCTGAGAACAACCAACACAGGATATAACCCTCAGCTCTCCTGAGAACAACCAACACAGGATATAACCCTCAGCTCTCCTGAGAACAACCAACACAGGATATAACCCTCAGCTCTCCTGAGAACAACCAACACAGGATATAACCCTCAGCTCTCCTGAGAACAACCAACACAGGATATAACCCTCAGCTCTCCTGAGAACAACCAACACAGGATATAACCCTCAGCTCTCCTGAGAACAACCAACACAGGATATAACCCTCAGCTCTCCTGAGAACAACCAACACAGGATATAACCCTCAGCTCTCGATGAGAACAACCAACACAGGATATAACCCTCAGCTCTCGATGAGAACAACCAACACAGGATATAACCCTCAGCTCTCGATGAGAACAACCAACACAGGATATAACCCTCAGCTCTCCTGAGAAACAACCAACACAGGATATAACCCTCAGCTCTCGATGAGAACAACCAACACAGGATATAACCCTCAGCTCTCCTGAGAAACAACCAACACAGGATATAACCCTCAGCTCTCCTGAGAACAACCAACACAGGATATAACCCTCAGCTCTCCTGAGAACAACCAACACAGGATATAACCCTCAGCTCTCCTGAGAACAACCAACACAGGATATAACCCTCAGCTCTCGATGAGAACAACCAACACAGGATATAACCCTCAGCTCTCCTGAGAACAACCAACACAGGATATAACCCTCAGCTCTCCTGAGAACAACCAACACAGGATATAACCCTCAGCTCTCCTGAGAACAACCAACACAGGATATAACCCTCAGCTCTCCTGAGAACAACCAACACAGGATATAACCCTCAGCTCTCCTGAGAACAACCAACACAGGATATAACCCTCAGCTCTCCTGAGAACAACCAACACAGGATATAACCCTCAGCTCTCCTGAGAACAACCAACACAGGATATAACCCTCAGCTCTCGATGAGAACAACCAACACAGGATATAACCCTCAGCTCTCGATGAGAACAACCAACACAGGATATAACCCTCAGCTCTCGCTGAGAACAACCAACACAGGATATAACCCTCAGCTCTCCTGAGAACAACCAACACAGGATATAACCCTCAGCTCTCCTGAGAACAACCAACACAGGATATAACCCTCAGCTCTAAAGATACCCTCAGCTCTCCTGAGAACAACCAACACAGGATATAACCCTCAGCTCTCCTGAGAACAACCAACACAGGATATAACCCTCAGCTCTCCTGAGAACAACCAACACAGGATATAACCCTCAGCTCTCCTGAGAACAACCAACACAGGATATAACCCTCAGCTCTCCTGAGAACAACCAACACAGGATATAACCCTCAGCTCTCCTGAGAACAACCAACACAGGATATAACCCTCAGCTCTCCTGAGAACAACCAACACAGGATATAACCCTCAGCTCTCCTGAGAAACAACCAACACAGGATATAACCCTCAGCTCTCCTGAGAAACAACCAACACAGGATATAACCCTCAGCTCTCCTGAGAAACAACCAACACAGGATATAACCCTCAGCTCTCCTGAGAACAACCAACACAGGATATAACCCTCAGCTCTCCTGAGAACAACCAACACAGGATATAACCCTCAGCTCTCCTGAGAACAACCAACACAGGATATAACCCTCAGCTCTCCTGAGAACAACCAACACAGGATATAACCCTCAGCTCTCCTGAGAACAACCAACACAGGATATAACCCTCAGCTCTCCTGAGAACAACCAACACAGGATATAACCCTCAGCTCTCGATGAGAACAACCAACACAGGATATAACCCTCAGCTCTCGATGAGAACAACCAACACAGGATATAACCCTAAGCTCTCGATGAGAACAACCAACACAGGATATAACCCTCAGCGCTCCTGAGAAACAACCAACACAGGATATAACCCTCAGCGCTCCTGAGAAACAACCAACACAGGATATAACCCTCAGCGCTCCTGAGAAACAACCAACACAGGATATAACCCTCAGCTCTCCTGAGAAACAACCAACACAGGATATAACCCTCAGCTCTCCTGAGAACAACCAACACAGGATATAACCCTCAGCTCTCCTGAGAAACAACCAACACAGGATATAACCCTCAGCTCTCCTGAGAAACAACCAACACAGGATATAACCCTCAGCTCTCCTGAGAAACAACCAACACAGGATATAACCCTCAGCTCTCCTGAGAAACAACCAACACAGGATATAACCCTCAGCTCTCCTGAGAACAACCAACACAGGATATAACCCTCAGCTCTCCTGAAAACAACCAACGCAGGATATAACCCTCAGCTCTCCTGAGAAACAACACAGGATATAACCCTCAGCTCTCCTGAGAAACAACCAACACAGGATATAACCCTCAGCTCTCCTGAGAACAACCAACACAGGATATAACCCTCAGCCCTCCTGAGAACAACCAACACAGGATATAACCCTCAGCTCTCCTGAGAAACAACACAGGATATAACCCTCAGCTCTCCTGAGAAACAACCAACACAGGATATAACCCTCAGCTCTCCTGAGAACAACCAACACAGGATATAACCCTCAGCTCTCCTGAGAAACAACACAGGATATAACCCTCAGCTCTCCTGAGAAACAACCAACACAGGATATAACCCTCAGCTCTCCTGAGAACAACCAACACAGGATATAACCCTCAGCTCTCCTGAGAACAACCAACACAGGATATAACCCTCAGCTCTCCTGAGAAACAACCAACACAGGATATAACCCTCAGCTCTCCTGAGAACAACCAACACAGGATATAACCCTCAGCCCTCCTGAGAACAACCAACACAGGATATAACCCTCAGCTCTCCTGAGAAACAACCAACACAGGATATAACCCTCAGCCCTCCTGAGAACAACCAACACAGGATATAACCCTCAGCTCTCCTGAGAACAACCAACACAGGATATAACCCTCAGCTCTCCTGAGAACAACCAACACAGGATATAACCCTCAGCTCTCCTGAGAACAACCAACACAGGATATAACCCTCAGCTCTCCTGAGAACAACCAACACAGGATATAACCCTCAGCTCTCCTGAGAACAACCAACACAGGATATAACCCTCAGCTCTCCTGAGAACAACCAACACAGGATATAACCCTCAGCTCTCCTGAGAACAACCAACACAGGATATAACCCTCAGCTCTCCTGAGAACAACCAACACAGGATATAACCCTCAGCTCTCCTGAGAACAACCAACACAGGATATAACCCTCAGCTCTCCTGAGAACAACCAACACAGGATATAACCCTCAGCTCTCCTGAGAAACAACCAACACAGGATATAACCCTCAGCTCTCCTGAGAAACAACCAACACAGGATATAACCCTCAGCTCTCCTGAGAACAACCAACACAGGATATAACCCTCAGCTCTCCTGAGAACAACCAACACAGGATATAACCCTCAGCTCTCCTGAGAACAACCAACACAGGATATAACCCTCAGCTCTCCTGAGAACAACCAACACAGGATATAACCCTCAGCTCTCCTGAGAACAACCAACACAGGATATAACCCTCAGCTCTCCTGAGAACAACCAACACAGGATATAACCCTCAGCTCTCCTGAGAACAACCAACACAGGATATAACCCTCAGCTCTCCTGAGAACAACCAACACAGGATATAACCCTCAGCTCTCCTGAGAACAACCAACACAGGATATAACCCTCAGCTCTCCTGAGAACAACCAACACAGGATATAACCCTCAGCTCTCCTGAGAACAACCAACACAGGATATAACCCTCAGCTCTCCTGAGAACAACCAACACAGGATATAACCCTCAGCTCTCCTGAGAACAACCAACACAGGATATAACCCTCAGCTCTCCTGAGAACAACCAACACAGGATATAACCCTCAGCGCTCCTGAGAAACAACCAACACAGGATATAACCCTCAGCGCTCCTGAGAAACAACCAACACAGGATATAACCCTCAGCTCTCCTGAGAAACAACCAACACAGGATATAACCCTCAGCTCTCCTGAGAACAACCAACACAGGATATAACCCTCAGCTCTCCTGAGAAACAACCAACACAGGATATAACCCTCAGCTCTCCTGAGAAACAACCAACACAGGATATAACCCTCAGCTCTCCTGAGAAACAACCAACACAGGATATAACCCTCAGCTCTCCTGAGAACAACCAACACAGGATATAACCCTCAGCTCTCCTGAAAACAACCAACGCAGGATATAACCCTCAGCTCTCCTGAGAAACAACACAGGATATAACCCTCAGCTCTCCTGAGAAACAACCAACACAGGATATAACCCTCAGCTCTCCTGAGAACAACCAACACAGGATATAACCCTCAGCCCTCCTGAGAACAACCAACACAGGATATAACCCTCAGCCCTCCTGAGAACAACCAACACAGGATATAACCCTCAGCTCTCCTGAGAAACAACACAGGATATAACCCTCAGCTCTCCTGAGAAACAACCAACACAGGATATAACCCTCAGCTCTCCTGAGAACAACCAACACAGGATATAACCCTCAGCTCTCCTGAGAAACAACACAGGATATAACCCTCAGCTCTCCTGAGAAACAACACAGGATATAACCCTCAGCTCTCCTGAGAAACAACCAACACAGGATATAACCCTCAGCCCTCCTGAGAACAACCAACACAGGATATAACCCTCAGCCCTCCTGAGAACAACCAACACAGGATATAACCCTCAGCTCTCCTGAGAAACAACACAGGATATAACCCTCAGCTCTCCTGAGAAACAACCAACACAGGATATAACCCTCAGCTCTCCTGAGAACAACCAACACAGGATATAACCCTCAGCTCTCCTGAAAACAACCAACGCAGGATATAACCCTCAGCTCTCCTGAGAAACAACACAGGATATAACCCTCAGCTCTCCTGAGAAACAACCAACACAGGATATAACCCTCAGCTCTCCTGAGAACAACCAACACAGGATATAACCCTCAGCCCTCCTGAGAACAACCAACACAGGATATAACCCTCAGCTCTCCTGAGAAACAACCAACACAGGATATAACCCTCAGCTCTCCTGAGAAACAACCAACACAGGATATAACCCTCAGCTCTCCTGAGAACAACCAACACAGGATATAACCCTCAGCTCTCCTGAGAAACAACACAGGATATAACCCTCAGCTCTCCTGAGAAACAACCAACACAGGATATAACCCTCAGCTCTCCTGAGAACAACCAACACAGGATATAACCCTCAGCTCTCCTGAGAACAACCAACACAGGATATAACCCTCAGCTCTCCTGAGAAACAACCAACACAGGATATAACCCTCAGCTCTCCTGAGAACAACCAACACAGGATATAACCCTCAGCCCTCCTGAGAACAACCAACACAGGATATAACCCTCAGCTCTCCTGAGAAACAACCAACACAGGATATAACCCTCAGCCCTCCTGAGAACAACCAACACAGGATATAACCCTCAGCTCTCCTGAGAACAACCAACACAGGATATAACCCTCAGCTCTCCTGAGAACAACCAACACAGGATATAACCCTCAGCTCTCCTGAGAACAACCAACACAGGATATAACCCTCAGCTCTCCTGAGAACAACCAACACAGGATATAACCCTCAGCTCTCCTGAGAACAACCAACACAGGATATAACCCTCAGCTCTCCTGAGAACAACCAACACAGGATATAACCCTCAGCTCTCCTGAGAACAACCAACACAGGATATAACCCTCAGCTCTCCTGAGAAACAACCAACACAGGATATAACCCTCAGCTCTCCTGAGAAACAACCAACACAGGATATAACCCTCAGCTCTCCTGAGAACAACCAACACAGGATATAACCCTCAGCTCTCCTGAGAACAACCAACACAGGATATAACCCTCAGCTCTCCTGAAAACAACCAACGCAGGATATAACCCTCAGCTCTCCTGAGAAACAACACAGGATATAACCCTCAGCTCTCCTGAGAAACAACCAACACAGGATATAACCCTCAGCTCTCCTGAGAACAACCAACACAGGATATAACCCTCAGCCCTCCTGAGAACAACCAACACAGGATATAACCCTCAGCCCTCCTGAGAACAACCAACACAGGATATAACCCTCAGCTCTCCTGAGAAACAACACAGGATATAACCCTCAGCTCTCCTGAGAAACAACCAACACAGGATATAACCCTCAGCTCTCCTGAGAACAACCAACACAGGATATAACCCTCAGCTCTCCTGAGAAACAACACAGGATATAACCCTCAGCTCTCCTGAGAAACAACCAACACAGGATATAACCCTCAGCTCTCCTGAGAACAACCAACACAGGATATAACCCTCAGCTCTCCTGAGAAACAACCAACACAGGATATAACCCTCAGCTCTCCTGAGAACAACCAACACAGGATATAACCCTCAGCCCTCCTGAGAACAACCAACACAGGATATAACCCTCAGCTCTCCTGAGAAACAACACAGGATATAACCCTCAGCTCTCCTGAGAAACAACCAACACAGGATATAACCCTCAGCTCTCCTGAGAACAACCAACACAGGATATAACCCTCAGCTCTCCTGAGAAACAACACAGGATATAACCCTCAGCTCTCCTGAGAAACAACCAACACAGGATATAACCCTCAGCTCTCCTGAGAACAACCAACACAGGATATAACCCTCAGCTCTCCTGAGAACAACCAACACAGGATATAACCCTCAGCTCTCCTGAGAAACAACCAACACAGGATATAACCCTCAGCTCTCCTGAGAACAACCAACACAGGATATAACCCTCAGCCCTCCTGAGAACAACCAACACAGGATATAACCCTCAGCTCTCCTGAGAACAACCAACACAGGATATAACCCTCAGCTCTCCTGAGAACAACCAACACAGGATATAACCCTCAGCTCTCCTGAGAAACAACCAACACAGGATATAACCCTCAGCTCTCCTGAGAAACAACCAACACAGGATATAACCCTCAGCTCTCCTGAGAACAACCAACACAGGATATAACCCTCAGCTCTCCTGAGAACAACCAACACAGGATATAACCCTCAGCTCTCCTGAGAACAACCAACACAGGATATAACCCTCAGCTCTCCTGAGAACAACCAACACAGGATATAACCCTCAGCTCTCCTGAGAACAACCAACACAGGATATAACCCTCAGCTCTCCTGAGAACAACCAACACAGGATATAACCCTCAGCTCTCCTGAGAACAACCAACACAGGATATAACCCTCAGCTCTCCTGAGAACAACCAACACAGGATATAACCCTCAGCTCTCCTGAGAACAACCAACACAGGATATAACCCTCAGCTCTCCTGAGAACAACCAACACAGGATATAACCCTCAGCTCTCCTGAGAACAACCAACACAGGATATAACCCTCAGCTCTCCTGAGAACAACCAACACAGGATATAACCCTCAGCTCTCCTGAGAACAACCAACACAGGATATAACCCTCAGCTCTCCTGAGAACAACCAACACAGGATATAACCCTCAGCTCTCCTGAGAACAACCAACACAGGATATAACCCTCAGCTCTCCTGAGAACAACCAACACAGGATATAACCCTCAGCTCTCCTGAGAACAACCAACACAGGATATAACCCTCAGCTCTCGATGAGAACAACCAACACAGGATATAACCCTCAGCTCTCGATGAGAACAACCAACACAGGATATAACCCTCAGCTCTCCTGAGAAACAACCAACACAGGATATAACCCTCAGCTCTCCTGAGAACAACCAACACAGGATATAACCCTCAGCTCTCCTGAGAACAACCAACACAGGATATAACCCTCAGCTCTCCTGAGAACAACCAACACAGGATATAACCCTCAGCTCTCCTGAGAACAACCAACACAGGATATAACCCTCAGCTCTCCTGAGAACAACCAACACAGGATATAACCCTCAGCTCTCCTGAGAACAACCAACACAGGATATAACCCTCAGCTCTCCTGAGAACAACCAACACAGGATATAACCCTCAGCTCTCCTGAGAACAACCAACACAGGATATAACCCTCAGCTCTCCTGAGAACAACCAACACAGGATATAACCCTCAGCTCTCCTGAGAACAACCAACACAGGATATAACCCTCAGCTCTCCTGAGAACAACCAACACAGGATATAACCCTCAGCTCTCCTGAGAATAACCAACACAGGATATAACCCTCAGCTCTCCTGAGAATAACCAACACAGGATATAACCCTCAGCTCTCCTGAGAATAACCAACACAGGATATAACCCTCAGCTCTCCTGAGAACAACCAACACAGGATATAACCCTCAGCTCTCCTGAGAATAACCAACACAGGATATAACCCTCAGCTCTCCTGAGAATAACCAACACAGGATATAACCCTCAGCTCTCCTGAGAACAACCAACACAGGATATAACCCTCAGCTCTCCTGAGAACAACCAACACAGGATATAACCCTCAGCTCTCCTGAGAACAACCAACACAGGATATAACCCTCAGCTCTCCTGAGAACAACCAACACAGGATATAACCCTCAGCTCTCCTGAGAACAACCAACACAGGATATAACCCTCAGCTCTCCTGAGAACAACCAACACAGGATATAACCCTCAGCTCTCCTGAGAACAACCAACACAGGATATAACCCTCAGCTCTCCTGAGAACAACCAACACAGGATATAACCCTCAGCTCTCCTGAGAACAACCAACACAGGATATAACCCTCAGCTCTCCTGAGAACAACCAACACAGGATATAACCCTCAGCTCTCCTGAGAACAACCAACACAGGATATAACCCTCAGCTCTCCTGAGAACAACCAACACAGGATATAACCCTCAGCTCTCCTGAGAACAACCAACACAGGATATAACCCTCAGCTCTCCTGAGAACAACCAACACAGGATATAACCCTCAGCTCTCCTGAGAACAACCAACACAGGATATAACCCTCAGCTCTCCTGAGAACAACCAACACAGGATATAACCCTCAGCTCTCCTGAGAACAACCAACACAGGATATAACCCTCAGCTCTCCTGAGAACAACCAACACAGGATATAACCCTCAGCTCTCCTGAGAACAACCAACACAGGATATAACCCTCAGCTCTCCTGAGAACAACCAACACAGGATATAACCCTCAGCTCTCCTGAGAACAACCAACACAGGATATAACCCTCAGCTCTCCTGAGAACAACCAACACAGGATATAACCCTCAGCTCTCCTGAGAACAACCAACACAGGATATAACCCTCAGCTCTCCTGAGAACAACCAACACAGGATATAACCCTCAGCTCTCCTGAGAACAACCAACACAGGATATAACCCTCAGCTCTCCTGAGAACAACCAACACAGGATATAACCCTCAGCTCTCCTGAGAAACAACCAACACAGGATATAACCCTCAGCTCTCCTGAGAACAACCAACACAGGATATAACCCTCAGCTCTCCTGAGAACAACCAACACAGGATATAACCCTCAGCTCTCCTGAGAACAACCAACACAGGATATAACCCTCAGCTCTCCTGAGAACAACCAACACAGGATATAACCCTCAGCTCTCCTGAGAACAACCAACACAGGATATAACCCTCAGCTCTCCTGAGAACAACCAACACAGGATATAACCCTCAGCTCTCGATGAGAACAACCAACACAGGATATAACCCTCAGCTCTCGATGAGAACAACCAACACAGGATATAACCCTCAGCGCTCCTGAGAAACAACCAACACAGGATATAACCCTCAGCTCTCCTGAGAACAACCAACACAGGATATAACCCTCAGCTCTCCTGAGAACAACCAACACAGGATATAACCCTCAGCTCTCCTGAGAAACAACCAACACAGGATATAACCCTCAGCTCTCCTGAGAACAACCAACACAGGATATAACCCTCAGCTCTCCTGAGAAACAACCAACACAGGATATAACCCTCAGCTCTCCTGAGAACAACCAACACAGGATATAACCCTCAGCTCTCCTGAGAACAACCAACACAGGATATAACCCTCAGCTCTCCTGAGAACAACCAACACAGGATATAACCCTCAGCTCTCCTGAGAACAACCAACACAGGATATAACCCTCAGCTCTCCTGAGAACAACCAACACAGGATATAACCCTCAGCTCTCCTGAGAACAACCAACACAGGATATAACCCTCAGCTCTCCTGAGAACAACCAACACAGGATATAACCCTCAGCTCTCCTGAGAAACAACCAACACAGGATATAACCCTCAGCTCTCCTGAGAAACAACCAACACAGGATATAACCCTCAGCTCTCCTGAGAACAACCAACACAGGATATAACCCTCAGCTCTCCTGAGAACAACCAACACAGGATATAACCCTCAGCTCTCCTGAGAACAACCAACACAGGATATAACCCTCAGCTCTCCTGAGAAACAACCAACACAGGATATAACCCTCAGCTCTCCTGAGAACAACCAACACAGGATATAACCCTCAGCTCTCCTGAGAAACAACATACATAGGACATACCAACTCTCTCCTAAAAAAGGAACACTGGCTTTTCTAGATTCAGAAGGAGTCTGTAATGGGATACAGCTGTATTCTCTGACGAGAGGGCGGGTTCAGCTCCAATTAGCAATGGGGCCGACCAATCAGCTGCTTGGGGGAATTTCAGGAATCCATCCTGAAACACAACTAACAAACAAAACCCACAACACAGAAACTGGGGAACGTAACAGAGGCTGACTGTAATTCATGTTGGTTTGGGCCCCACAGCACTATTAGCAGCGGTACAGGGAGGAGCTGGCCCGGGCCGTGCAGGAGAGCCAGGCCCAGACGAGGGAGGTACAGTGCTGGGAGGAACACTGGAGAAGCTTACTGAACACTGACCCAGCTCAACACTGAGTGAGCACCCAGACTCACCTTTTCTTTCCTGCAGCAATAGACTAGATTAAAATGAGATTTCAGAGACAAACAGATGCATGGTTTGCATTTTCCGTTCTCTTGCTGCCACTAAGGGATTGAGAATACTGCTTAGGCAAAATTGTGTGTGTGACTAATAGATGTCATATTCATCATGGTTGGCTCTATAAAAATGTTCAATACAGACAGTGTAGATTTGTTTCTGTCCGCGACACAATCCGATCGCGGATTGTAGGCAATACATTTACAGTAAACAATGTATATGTCGGATCAATAAAATCTGACCTTAAAACTATTGTGTGCTGCGATACGGACAGAATCCCGGGCTAATTCTTTACAATGAATGCAACGTTGTGGTTTATTAAGTTTTTTATTTCAATTGTTATGCAGCCTTAAATTCCACATGAAGAAATGGTTAAAAAGTGGTTCATCACAGTGACATTTTTGGGTAAACATTCCCTTTTGATCTGTAAATTATACGGAAAAATACTTGTAAACATTTCATGGTTTTCACATTGACCGGAGCTGTAGAAGTGTGAGATCCCTCAAAGATTTAAACAGTTTCTGGACCCAAAGTTCTCTGATCCCATGTAGAGGCACTCACTAATAAAATTAAAGTAATCCACTCTACCAAACATGTTTTTAATAAGCCCTTCCTTTGGAACGGTTCCCTTAGGCGCTTCCTGCCCTGTGCAAATGTACGGCTTCGCCTCTCCCCAGTCAGTGGGGGTGTACGGTTAAGACTTAACGTCTGCGAAACAAGATGTCCCAACTGTCCCTCCAGCGCAACGAAGCCAGCTGCTCGGCGCTCAGTTCTGGCTGACCATAGGTGAGAGGACTGAAGGTCCGGAAGGACAGATATACTGAGGACAACCCTGCCAATACAACTCCATGAAGAGCACACCGGAGAGAAGCACACCTAGAGAGGAGGAGAATGTTTTAAAATGGAATGATTAAGACCTGTCATGAGAAAGGCAACCGCGTGACCTGATTCAATCCCAACCCGAGACGAGTCATTGGTGCCCACCTCAGCATGTGTGTGTGCAGGTGCTCCAGAACCACAGGGATCAGCAGGATCTGGAAGGTGAGAGCTGGCAGGTAGTGATACAGGAACAGTGTCTTCTCCATCATGAAGAAGGGCAGGTAGTTGACAGCCCAGCCACCAGCACACACTACTCCTGCCTGAAGCAGCTGGCACCAGGAGGCTGGACAACAAAATCAAACATTACATGACTGCTTTTAACATGCCACTTTGCAATGTGTCAACATTATGTTAGCGTTTACATATTGTATGTCCGAAAGGTACCTTCTGGAATGTCTTCAATTTTCCGTCGCCTCCTTAATAGATACGATAGGAAAAGAAGGACGTACACCACAAGGGCGAGGTTTGCCAGGGTCCAAGTGACAAAGTTGCCAATCAGGTGGATCTGGGCCTGAAACAGAGGGTCAAGGCTAATCAAGCTAACACGTGGTTGCGCCATTCCATTTCAATGTAAGAATTCATTAATACACACAACTGTTCAAATCTTGGCTGGAGTACAGTAGAGATATTGGAATATAAAAACACAGCACCCTTGAGTGAATGACTGACAAAGGTTGAAGCAAACCTACATTGCTCGCGGGGTGGAGCCAGTACGCAATGTTGGTATTCATCGTGATCCATTCTAGAGGTGAAGAGCTGTACTTGTGTTCAGAATCCTCATGCTTTACCGTCAGCATCTTCCACTGTCAGACCAACACAAAAGGAGAGAACATGTGAAGTCCACCAATGAAACGGCATCAACAAGGAATCACGTGCTCATAGGTATGCTATCCTATTCTTACCTGTAGCTCCAGGAATTTTGCAACGAAGGTGAGGTTGCGGTTGATGTCAATGTGTGTGGGGGAGTGTAGCTCCAGCTCTCGCTCTCTCTGCTCCAGACCTAAAACAAAAATAAAGCCATTCTCTCAACATAACACCCACGACACAGTAACAATTACACAATGTGTAGCGATTCGGGTTAAGAAGCCTGAGGAATGAGTTGAATAAATGTGTTATGAAGGTTGTTAGGAATGACACAGCAACACTCAAAAGATGTTATGACTGGTTTCATAAAGGTTTTATGAATGCCTTATGTATAGCCCCTGTAAGTAAAGTGTTACTGAACGTAGCTGAGTGTTCGGACAACTTACTCCTGCCGTAGCGGTGCTCCTCAACATTCCAAACACCGCTGGGCTGGTAGCCCTTGTAGATCTTATCCCCCACCACTTCCAGCTGCCTGTAGCCCCACTCTGGAAGGGAAGAACCGCTCAGCTGCACGTCGACAGCATGAGAAAGAGGGCTTGGAGGTTAAACAGACAAAACAGTAAAGACAAACAGTTTGTTGAGAAATCCCCCGGGCTCCCTGAGCGTACCTTGAGCACAGCCGAGGTGTTGATGTGAATCAAACGTACTTCAGAGAGAATAGTCTTCCAGACATCTTGTTCCGCCTCCCTGTTCGCAATGTCCTACAGCACAGAGTTAAGAACAATGTCAGTATGTTTCTCTTGTGGTCTAATATACTGTATATGTACACTCAGTGGCCAATGTATCTAGTAACGGGTTTGAACCCCCTTTGCCTCCAGAACAGGCTGAATTCTTTGGGGTATGGAAGCGTTGCTCAATTGGTATCAAGGGACCCTGTGCCAGGAAAACATTCCCCATACCATTACACCACCAGCCTGTGCCGTTGACACCAGGCAGGATGGGGCCATGGACTCATGCTGCTTACGCCAAATCAGGGATTTGTCAGACCAAGCAATGTTTTTCCACTTATCAATTGTCTAGTGTTGGTGATCGCGTGCCCACTGGAGCCTCTTCTTTTTTTCAGCTGACAGGAGTGGAATCCGGTGTGGTCGTCTGATGCAATAGCCCATCCGTGACAAAGACCGATGACTTGTGCATTCCGAGATGCTGTCTGCACACTGTTGTACTGCCCTGTTATTTGCTAATTTGTGGCCCGCCTGTTAGCTTGCACGATTCTTGCCATTCTCCTTCGACCTTCATCAACAAATTGTTTTAGCCCACAGGACTTCCACTGACTGGATGTTTTTGTTTGTAGCACCATTCTCTGGAAACCCTAGACCCTGTTGTGCGTGAAAATCAAACGTTCAATCGAACAGTAACTGAATGCCTCTATGCCTGCTTTATATAGCAAGCCATGGCTCACTGTCTGTAGGAGCAAACTATTTTAGTGAACGGCGTGTTGTAACTAATAAACTGGCCACTGACACAAAAGTATGTGGACACCCCTTCAAATTAGTGGATTTGGAAAATTCAGCCACACCCACTGTTGACAGGTGTATATAATTATATATATATATTTTTTAATCGAGCACACAGCCATGCAATCTCTGTAGACAAACATTGGCAGTAGAATGCCCATACTGAAGAGCTCAGTGACTTTCAAATGTGGCACCGTCATAGGATGCCAACTTTCCAACAAGTCAGTTCCTTCTGCCATGTTAGAGCTAGAGCTGCCCCAGTCAACTGTAAGTGCTGTTATTGTGAAGTGGAAATGTCTAGGAGCAACAACAGCTCAGCCACAAAATGGTAGGCCACACAAGCTTCCAGAATGGGTGCTGACGCACGTAGCGTGTAAAAGTCGTCTGTCCTCGGTTGCAACACTCACTACCGAGTCCCAAACTGCCTCTGGAAGCAACGTCAGCTCAAGAAGTGTTCGTCGGGAGCTTCATGAAATGGGTTTCCATGGCCGAGCAGCCACACACACAAGCCTAAAATCACCATGCGCATTGCCAAGCGTCGGCTGGAGTAGTGTAAAGCTCGTCGCCATTGGACTCTGGAGCAGTGGGAACACGTTCTCTGGAGGGATGAATCATGCTTCACCATTTGGCAGTCCAAAGGACGAATCTGGATTTGGTGGATGCCAGGAGAACGTTACCTGCCCCAATGCATAGTGCCAACTGTAAAGTTT
The DNA here is from genome assembly GCF_016432855.1 of Salvelinus namaycush. Classification (NCBI taxonomy): domain Eukaryota; kingdom Metazoa; phylum Chordata; class Actinopteri; order Salmoniformes; family Salmonidae; genus Salvelinus; species Salvelinus namaycush. Next base: position 10,509,778 of record NC_052324.1, on the reverse strand, counting down.
GGTGGAGGAGGAATAATGGTCTGGGGCTGTTTTTCATGGTTCGGGCTAGGACCCTTTGCTCCAGTGTAGGGAAATCTTAACGCTACAGCATACAATGACATTCTACACGATTCTGTGCTTCCAACTTTGTGGCAACAGTTTGGAGAAGGCCCTTTCCTGTTTCAGCATGACAATGCCCCCATGTACAAAGCGAGGTCCATACAGAACTGGCTTGTCGAGATCATTGTGGAAGAACTTGACTGACCTCAACCCCATCGAACACCTTTGGGATGAATTGGAATGGGAGCCAGGCCTAATAGCCCAACCTCACGAATACTCGTGACTGAATGGAAGCAAGTCCCTGCAGTAATGTGCCAACATCTAGTGGAATGCCTTCCAAAAATAGTGAAGGCTGTTATAGCAGCAAAGTGGGACAAACTCCATATTAATGCCCATGATTTTGGAATGAATGAATGAGGTTCGACGAGCAGGTGTCCACATACTTTTGCTCATGTAGTGTATATACAGTTGAAGTCAGAAGTTTACATACACCTTCGCCAAATACATTTATACTCAGTTTCACAATTCCTGACATTTAATCCTAGTAAAAAATCCCTGTATTAGGTCAGTTAAGATCACCACTTTATTTAAAGAATGTGAAATGTCAGAATAATAGAGAATTATTTATTTCAGCTTTTTCTTCTTTCATCACATTCCCAGTGAGTCAGAAGTTTACATACACTCAACTAGTAGTTGGTAGCATTGCCTTTAAATTGTTTAACTTGGGTCAAACGTTTCGGGTAGCCTTCCACAAGCTTCCCACATTAAGTTGGGTGAATTTTGGCCCATTCCTCCTGACAGAGCTGGTGTAACGGAGTCAGGTTTGTAGGCCTCCTTGCTCTCACACGCCTTTTCAGTTCTGTCCACAACATTTATATGGGATTGAGGTCAGGGCTTTGTGATGGCCACTCCAATACCTTGACTTTGTTGTCCTTAAGCCATTTCCCCACAACTTTGGAAGTATGCTTTAGGTCATTGTCCATTTGGAAAACCCATTTGCGACCAAGCTTTAACTGTCTAAAGCTTTAATTTTAGACTGATGTCTTGAGATGTTGCTTCATTATAGCCACATAATTTTCCATCCTCATGATGCCATCTATTTTGTGAAGTGCACCAGTCTCTCCTGCAGCAAAGCACCCACACAACATGATGCTGCCACCCCCGTGCTTTGCGGTTGGGATGGTGTTCTTCGGCTTGCAATCCTTCCCCTTTTCCCTCCAAACATAATGATGGTCATTATGGCCAAACAGTTTTATTTGTTTCATCAGACCAGAGGACATTTCACCAAAAAGTACAATCTTTGTCCCCATGTGCAGTTGCAAACCGTAGTCTGGCTTTTTTAATGGCAGTTTTGGATCAGTGGCTTCTTCCTTGCTGAGTGGCCTTTCAGGTTATGTCGATATAGGACTCGTTTTACTGTGAATATAGATACCTTTGTACCTGTTTCCTCCAGTATCTTTACAAGGTCCTTTGCTGCTGTTCTGGGATTGATTTGCACTTTTCGCACCAAAGTACATTCATCTCTAGGAGACAGAACGCGTCTCCTTCCTGAGCGGTATGACGGCTGCGTGGTCCCATGGTGTTTATACTTGCGTACTATTGTTTGTACAGATGAACGTGGTACCTTCAGGCGTTTGGAAATTGCTCCCAAGGATGAACCAGACTTGTGGAGGTCTACAATTTTTTTTCCTGAGGTCTGGGCTGATTTCTTTTGATTTTTCCATGATGTCAAGCAAAGAGGCACTGAGTCTGAAGGTAGGCCTTGACATATCCACAGGTAAACCTCCAATTGACTCAAAGGATGTCAAATTAGCCTTTTAGAAGCTTCCAAAGCCATGACATGATTTTCTGGAATTTTCCAAGTTGTTTAAAGGCGCAGTCAACTTAGTGTATGTAAACTTCTGACCCACTGGAATTGTGATACAGTGAATTATAAGGTTAATAATCTGTCTGTAAACAATTGTTGGAAAAATTGTGTGTCATGCATAAATATGAAATTACAGTTTAACAAGAAATTTGTGGAGTGGTTGAAAAATGAGTTTTAATGACTCCAACCTAAGTGTATGTAAACTTCCGACTTACACTGTATATTCTGTGTGTGTGTAAAACGACAGTCTATTACTGTAAAGACATGAAGGTCAGTCAATCCGGAAAATGTCAAGAACTTTGACAGTTTCTTCAAGTGCAGTTGCAAAAACAATCAGGTGCAATGATGAAACTGGCTCTCATGAGGACCGCCACAGGAAGTTCATGAGAGCTACCAGCCTCAGAAATTGCAGCAGAGTTCACGTAACAGACGCATCTCAACATCAACTGTTCAGAGGAGACTGTGTGAACCAGGCCTTCATGGTCAAATTGCAGCAAAGAAACCACTACTAAAGGACACCAATAAGAAGAGACTTGCTTGGGCCAAGAAACATGAGCAATGGACATTAGACCAGTGAAAATCTGTCCTTTGGTCTGATAAGTCCAAATTTGAGATTTTTGTCTTTGTGAGACGCAGAGTAGGTGAAGATGACCTCGGCACGTGTGGTTCCCACTGTGATGCATGGAGGTGGTGTGATGGTGCTTTGCTGATGACACTGTCGTTGATTTATTTAGAATTCAAGGTACACTTAACCAGAATGGCTACCACAGCATTCTAAAGCGATATACCATCCCATCTGGTTTGTGCTTAGTGGGACTATCATTTGTTTTTCAACAGGACAATGACCCCACATACCTCCAGGCTGTGTAAGGGCTATTTGATCAAGAAGGAGAGTAATGGAGTGCTGCATCAGATGACCTGGCCTCCACAATCACCCGACTGCAACCCAATTATAGTAAGTATAGCTGAGAGTTTTCAGCTATACTATTCGTGGCTGTTTATTTACCACCACAGATAGATGCTGGCACTAAGACCGCACTCAGTCAGCTGTATAAGGAAATAAGAAACCACTCACCCAGAGGCGGCGCTCCTAGTGGCCAGAGACTTTAATGCAGGGCAACTTAAATCAGTTCTACCAAATTTCCATCAACATGTGCAACCAGAGGGAAAAAAATTCTAGATCACCTGTACTCCACACACAGAGACGCATACAAAGCTCTCCCTCGTCCTCCATTTGGTAAATCCGACCACAACTCTATCCTCCTGATACCTGCTTACAAGCAAAAATTAAAGCAGGAAGCACCAGTGACTTGGTCTATAAAAAAAGTGTTCAGATGAAGCAGATGCTAAACTACAGGACAGTTTAGCTATCACAGACTGGAACATGTTCCTGGATTCTTCCGATGGCATTGAGGAGTACACCACAGTCACTGGCTTTATCAATAAGTGCATTGAGGTCGTTATCCCCACAGTGACTGTACGTACATACCCCAAACAGAAGCCATGGATTACAGGCAACATTCACACTGAGCTAAAAGGGTAGAGCTGCCGCTTTCAAGGTGCGAGACTCTAACCCGGAAGCTTACAAGAAATCCTGCTATGCCCTGCGACGGACCATCAAACAGGCAAAGCGTCAATACAGGGCTAAGATTGAATCATACTACACCGGCTCCGACGCTCGTCTTACGTGGCAGTGCTTGCAAACTATTACAGACTACAAAGGGAAGCACAGCCGCGAGCTGCCCAGTGACATGAACCTACCAGACAAGCTAAATCACTTCTAAGCTCGCTTCGAGGCAAGCAACACTGAGGCATGCATGAGAGCATCAGCTGTTCCGGACGACTATGTGATCACGCTCTCCGTAGCCGACGTGAGTAAGACCTTTAAACAGGTCAACATACACAAGGCTGCGGGGCCAGACGGATTACTAGAACGTGTGCTCCGGGCATGTGCTGACCAACTGGTAGGTGTCTTCACTGACATTTTCAACATGTCCCTGATTGAGTCTGTAATACCAACATGCTTCAAGCAGACCACCATAGTCCCTGTTCCCAAGAACACAAAGGCAACCTGCCTAAATGACTACAGACCCGTAGCACTCACATCCATGAAGTGCTTTGAAAGGCTGGTAATGGCTCACATAAACACCATTATCCCAGAAACCCTAGACCCACTCCAATTTGCATACCGCCCAAACAGATCCACAGATGATGCAATCTCTATTGCACTCCACACTGCCCTTTCTCACCTGGACAAAAGGAACACTTATGTGAGAATGCTATTCATTGACTACAGCTCAGCGTTCAACACCACAGTACCCTCAAAGCTCATCACTAAGCTAAGGATCCTGGGACTAAACACCTCCCTCTGCAACTGGATCCTGGACTTCCTGACAGGCCGCCCCCAGGTGGTGAGGGTAGGTAGCAACACATCTGCCACGCTGATCCTCAACACTGGAGCTCCCCAGGGGTGCGTGCTCAGTCCCCTCCTGTACTCCCTGTTCACCCACGACTGCATGGCCAGGCACAACTCCAACACCATCATTAAATTTGCAGATGACACAACAGTGGTAGGCCTGATCACCGACAAGACAGCCTATAGGGAGGTGGTCAGAGACCTGGCCGTGTGGTGCCAGAATAACAACCTATCCCTCAACGTAACCAAGACTAAGGAGATGATTGTGGACTACAGGAAAAGGAGGACCGAGCACGCCCCCATTCTCATCGACGGAGATGTAGTGGAGCAGGTTGAGAGCTTCAAGTTCCTTGGTGTCCATATCAACAACGAACTACAATGGTCCAAACACATCAAGACAGTTGTGAAGAGGGCACAATAAGCCTATTCCCCATCAGGAAACTAAAACGATTTGGCATGGGTCCTGAGATCCTCAAAAGGTTCTACAGCTGCAACATCGAGAGCATCCTGACTGGTTGCATCACTGCCTGGCACGGCAATTGCTCGGCCTCTGACCGCAAGACACTACAGAGGGTAGTGCTTACGGCCCAGTACATCACTGGGGCTAAGCTGCCTGCCATCCAGGACCTCTACACCAGGCAGTGTCAGAGGAAGGCCCTAAAGATTGTCAAAGACCCCAGCCACCCCAGTCATAGAATGTTCTCTCTACTACCGCATGGCAAGCGGTACCGGAGTGCCAAGTCTAGGACAAAAAGTATTCTCAACAGTTTTTACCCCCAAGCCATAAGACTCCTGAACAGGTAATCAAATGGCTACCTGGACTATTTGCATTGTGTGCATTGTGCGCTGCTGCTACTCTCTATTTATAATTTATGCACAGTCACTTTAACTACACATTCATGTACATACTACCTCAATTGGGCCGACCAACCAGTGCTCCCGCACATTGGCTAAACGGGCTATCTGCATTGTGTCCCGCCACCCGCCAACCCTTCTTTTACGCTACTGCTACTCTCTGTTCATCATATATGCATAGTCACTTTAACCATATCTACATGTACATACTACCTCAATCAGCCTGACTAACCGGTGTCTGTATGTAGCCTCGCTACTGTTATTTTTCACTGTCTTTTACTGTTGTTTTATTTCTTTACTTACCTATTGTTCACCTAATACCTTTTTTGCACTATTGGTTAGAGCCTGTAAGTAAGCATTTCACTGTAAGGTGAATACACCTGTTGTATTAGGCGCACGTGAAAAATAAACTTGGATTTGAATCGAGATGGTTTGGGATGAGTTGGACCGCAGAGTGAAGGAAAAGCAGCCAACAAGTACTCAGCATATGTGGGACCTCCTTCAAGACTGTTGGAAAAGCATTCCAGGTGAAGCTGGTTGAGAGAAAGCTTTGCACACTCTTGGCAGTCATCAAAGCAAAGGGTGGCTACTTTGAAGAACCTAAAATATATATTTTGATTCGTTTAACACTTCTTTGGTTACTAAATGATTCCATGTGCTATTTCATAGTTGTGATGTCGTCACTATTATTCTACAATGTAGAAAACAGTAAAAATAAAACCCCTTGATGTTTATTTTACCTGTATTTAACTAGGCAAGTCAGTTAAAGAACAAATTCTTATTTTCAATGACGGCCTAGTAACAGTGGGTTAACTGCCTTGTTCAGGGGCAGAACGACAGATTTTCACCTTGTCAGCTCAGGGATTCGATCTTGCAACCTTTCGGTTACTAGTCCAACGCTCTAACCACTAGGCTATCTGCCGCCCCAGAGGTGTCCATGAGTAGGTGTGTCCAAACTTGACACACGCGCGCGCGCTGGTTCCAGTATCTCAGAAACGGGTGGCTTCCTGGGCTTTTCACGCACAATAGTGTCTAGGGTTTATCGAGAATGTCAGCGGCAGTCCTGTGGGCGAAAACGACTTCTCATCAGCGAGAAGGAGAATGGCAAGAATCGCGCAAGCTAACAGGCGGGCCACAAACAAGCAAATAACGACGCAGTACAACAGTGGTGTGCAGAACAGCATCTCAGAACGCACAACTCATCAATCCTTGTCACGGATGGGCGGCTCCAGTGGGCACGCGATCACCAACACTGGACAATTGAGCAGTGGAAAAACGTTGCCTGGTCCGACAAATCCCAGTTCCTGTTGCATCATTCTGATGGCAGCCAGGATTTGGCATAAGCAGCACAAGTCCACGGCCCCATCCTGCCTGATGTCGGTGGTGTAATGTTTTTCGAACACATTAGGTCCCTTGATACCAATTGAGCAACGTTTCCATGCCCTGAAGAATTCAGGCTGTTCTGGAGGTAAAGGAATGGTCCAACCCGGGACTAGATGGGTGTACCTAATAAAGTGTAACTCTTTTGTGGACATTGGAAAGAATCACAATACAAAATAATGAGCATAAAATGAGTGTATACGTTATTGTGATTAAATGCATGTAAAACAAAAAAGGTGCAGTACGAGGTGGTGGGAGTGTGTATGTGTGCGTATGTCTCACCACTTTCCAGAGATTCTGGGCTGGCATTGACACATTGAAGTCAATGTAGCCAGACACCTCCTGTGCGTGAGGACTCATGGGAGCTGCAACGTCGTGCCTGAGAGACCATAGATAATACTAATGATGAGGTTAGGCAGTAGCTAAGCACAGTAACATGACTAATATATTGGTTACAGATACATTGACTGGGGGCGCAGACGGAAAAGGCGGTGTGCAGAACCGTGGCTATACAGTACGTGTTGAGGAGACGGGAGGTCATGCCGTGAAGAAGCTGGACAACATCACCATGGCGAACAGGGCGGGGAGGGCTGCTCACAACAAGGTCTTGTCTGGAAGAGAATCAGATAAACAACATAGCAACCGTTTAGTGGATAAACACTGCATCACAATGTGGGGGTGTTCTAGACATCCAAATTAAAGCTGGCCTGCACAAACCTGCCTGGATCTTTGATTATCCACCAATTGTTGACATCTTTGAACGGATAACAGGTCACTTGCTGCTGGTGAGAGCTACCACGCCCATTTTCATACCTTCAGAGCACCAAATAAATAAGAAACTGGTCATGCTGCAAGAACACAAATGCACTACATACTAGTGTTGTCACGTGCATGGTCCAGATCTGATAAAATAATTGAGAACCAGAAACGCCCCCTCACCTGATGGGATAGTTGGCCTTATGGGAGTGTAGCCAGCAGGGTATGGGTTTACTGGAGACACTGCGGAGGGTCACCTGAGAGCCATAGACCACCTCCAGAGGCTGACCCTGAGTGATCCTGGCCAATCCTCCCTGAATACAGCCAAACACACTAGATATAACCCCAAATGACATGCAGCAGAGCAGCGCCACAGCCCAATGTCAAGTCTTTTAAAAACACTTCATAAATCCAATAGAACATTTTGGTGGGTTGCTTGCCATCTCAACTGGGTCTCAGAGAGAGAGAGGACAGCTGACCTCTAGGCTGGCCTGGAAGGCACTGCTCATCATCTGGTCGTGTGGGCCACTGCGGTAGAGCAGGTTCAAATGCACATAGAAGAAGCCCAGGTAGAGCAGTAGGGGTAGGACCACGAGGGCCAGGAAGCGGGTCACTACCTGCATCAGCACCACACTCTGCACGGTTGGGAGACACTTCAAACATTAGCAGTATGCTTCTGGGAAGTCAAGCTGTCCATTTGAATTCATGGATATATTCATAAACAAAAAACAAACCTAATGAACTCACATTTCTCAGTGCTCTGTCCCCAATAAGCTGCCACGTGTGCACGGCCGCCAAGCCCAGCAGCAGAAAGTAGGTGAACAGACCCATGTACTTCACTCTGATGAATGGGAGAAGCAGACCGTTTAGACATGCATGCAAACAAACCCAAACCTTCATAAGTGAGACCTAAAGAGGTAAAACACCCACAATCGCAAACATGACCATGGGATGATTGTGAAAAACGGTTTAAACTTCAGTTTTCAATACATTAATTTCCATCCAATTAGTTTTAAAATGTGGCTGATTGAACTAACCCCACAGCACAGGCACATGTGACTCCAGTCAGCACCAGCCACGCCAAACTGACTGGTGAGCTAAAAAGGACGAAGAGAAACATCAGCTGGCACGTACACAGGCTGAGAGCACGCCGAGCGGACACTACACATCAACCAAAATCAAGGAAGTGGGGTACATTTCTGCTAATCGCCACTGAACATGGTTTGTGTTGGTGTGTGGTAAGATGTGTTGGTGATCATGGAATGACAACCCCTTCCTAGTAGGTACAGAGGGACTGCAACACTCACCCGCGTTGTGCATTGTGAAATCTGAGGTAGGATACGACAGCGAGCAGCAGGAAGAAGATAAGCACAGATTCCAGCAGCATGAAGCGGGACTGAACAATCAAGGAATTCTCTGTTTCACAAAAACAGAAAATACATAGTTGATCTTACGTCACTCAATGGAGATGGCAAACAATGAGCAACAATGGAGTCAAAAATGTAACATACAAATCCAAATACAACTTTGGAGGAAGTATAGGACAACATTACCCATGAGGAAGAGCAATGCAGCCCCCAGTGCTGTGAGGTGTGAGTACCCGAGTTCCACTACCAGAAGGTAACACAGGGGTACACACAGTGACCCCGCCAGGGCCGGTATCAGTCTTAAACTCCATACAGGCACATTACTGGAGTACTCTGCAATGAATCATAAGAAACAACAACTTGATTAAACAACTTAAGAAAAGCACATACATTCAGATGTTGGGAATTAGATCTAAAGATGCATTGGCAATGTAGTAATTAGATTTCCTACCTGCTCCAATCCTGTTCCAGATAAAGTTACCATCAAATCCACCAAGATAAGCTGTATAAATTAGAGAAACAACAATGAGTATTATTCGAAGTCTGCTATTCCCAAACTGGGGTAAGCCAAATAAAAATGTGATTCACATTTTCAAACAGCCCATTTAGATTTTCCAACGGGGCTAAACATTTGGGTGATGTTTTTTTCTCGCCTGAGTAGCCTTGTTTCACTGCCAAAAATAAAATTAAACCATCTAGCGTTCAGTGAATAACTGTCAAATACAGCTAGCCTTGTCAAATAATTAATATCCAGTCACATTAACCGTTACTCTCTTGCGGGAATTCCACTAACGGTCCGCATGTAGCCAAACGTAGCTGCTGCTCATTCAGTTTGCTCGAAAATTGATAAATGGTTAAAAAAAAGTAAGGCCCGCGTCCATAGACATGTATAAAAGCAACAGATACAATGAATAAGAAGGGGCTAGAAGCATCTTATATGGTAAGCTACTGAGTGACTAGGACAGGCAAGCCCCATACTATTGTGGAGGACTTAATTCTTCCCGCTGCCACGGATATGACTGGGACAATGCTGTGGGAAAAGGCCCAAAAAACTATACAGACAATGCCTTTATCAAACAACACTGTTTCACGACACATCAATGACATGGCAAGAGATGTTTTTGAAACATTTACTGCTTCGCATACAAGCCAGTGAACTCTATGCGTTACAGCTGGATGAGTCAGATGTGGCGGGCCTGGCACAGCTCCTGGTATATGTCCGTTACGTTTACGGGGGGTCAATTAAGGAAGACATCCTCTTCTGCAAACCACTGTAAACCAGGACAACAGGAGAGGATATTTTTAAAGTACTGGACAGCTTTGTGACATCAAATGGACTTTGGTGGTCAAGATGTGTTGGTATCTGTACTGATGGTGCAAAAGCCATGACAGAGAGACATAGTGGAGTGGTAACGTGCGTGCAAGCAGTTGCTCCCGACGCCACTTGGGTACACTGCAGCATCCACCGAGAGGCTCTTGCTGCCAAGGGAATGCCTGACAGCTTGAAAGACGTTTTAGACACTACACTGAAAATTGTTAAATTTGTTAAAGCAAGGCCCCCGAACTCGTGTATTTTCTGCATTATGCAATGATGTTTTTTTGTTGTTTTTTTAATTGAGAGATGAGCTTAAAGTTCTTTACTGGCCATAATTTTCATTGTCTGACCGTTTGCATAATGATAAGTTTCTCACACGACTGGCCTATCTCGGTGATATTCTTTCTCCCCTGAAAGAGCTAAATCTAGGATTACAGGGACTCTCCACAACTATATTCAATGTGCGGGACACAACTGAGGCTTTGATTAAGAAGTTGGAGCTCTTCTCTGACTGCATATGTAACGGATGTGAAATGGCTAGCTAGTTAGCGGGTACGCGCTACTAGCGTTTCAATCAGTTACGTCACTTGCTCTGAAACCTAGAAGTAGTGTTGCACCTTGCTCTGCAAGGGCCGCGGCTTTTGTGGAGCGATGGGTAACGATGCTTCGTGGGTGTCAGTTGTTGATGTGTGCAGAGGGTCCCTGGTTCGCGCCTGTGTTGGGGCGAGGGGACGGTTTAAAGTTATACTGTTACATTGATGCTGTTGACCCGGATCACTGGTTGCTGCGGAAAAGGAGGAGGTTGAAAGGGGGGTGAGTGTAACGGATGTGAAATGGCTAGCTAGTTAGCGGGTACGCGCTACTAGCGTTTCAATCAGTTACGTCACTTGCTCTGAAACCTAGAAGTAGTGTTGCACCTTGCTCTGCAAGGGCCGCGGCTTTTGTGGAGCGATGGGTAACGACGCTTCGTGGGTGACTGTTGTTGATGTGTGCAGAGGGTCCCTGGTTCGCGCCCGTGTCGGGGCGAGGGGACGGTTTAAAGTTATACTGTTACACATAGGACAACACAGGTCTTTCCATCATTGTATGATTTTTTTGTGTGCAAATGAACTCAAGCTTACGGACAATGTCAAATGTGATATAGTGAAGCACCTGAGTGAGCTGGATGTGCAATTACGCAGGTACTTTCCTGAAACGGAAGACATAAAGAACTGGATTCGTTATCCCTTTCATGCCCTGCCTCCAGTCCACTTAACAATATCTGAACAAGAGAGCCTCATTGAAATTGCAACAAGCGGTTCTGTGAAAATTGAATTTAAATCAGAAGCCACTGCAAGATTTCTTTTATAGGACTGTACTCAGAGTATCCTGCCTTGGCAAATCGTGCTGTTAAGACACTGATGCCCTTTGCAACCACGTACCTATGTGAGAGGTGATTCTCGGCCCTCACTAGCATGAAAACTAAACACAGACACAGACTGTGTGTGGAAAATGATTTAAGACTGAGACCCTTTCAAGCACATCTTTCTCATTAACCTATGGTGAGTTATTCACCATTTTCGATGAACAAATAAGGTTTTATATGTAAAATAAGGTTTTATATATTATTATTAGTGTCCTGGTCCCATAAGTGCTCTGTCACTTCCCACAAGCCGGGTTGTGACAAAACCTCACTGTGTGAGTGGCAGGCTTACAATGATGGCAAAAGACAACATTTGAGAGTGCGCTGACCCTGGTGCTAGAGAGGGTACGCAGCTGGAGGTTTAATGTTTGAAGGGGTACGGGACTATAAAAAGTTTGGCACCACTATTTTAAGTGAAGGGATTAAAGGTTCATCACAAAATGAATTTCCATGTAAATGCTAAATAGAATACACTACATATACAAAAGTATGTGAACCTTCAAATTAATGTGTGGACCTTCAGATTAGTGTGTGGACACTCTTTCAAATTAGTGGATTAGGCTATTTCAGCCATATCCGTTGTTGACAGGTGTATAAAATTGAGCACACAGCCATGCAATCTCCATAGCCAAGCATTGGTAGTAGAATGGCCTTACTGAAGAGCTCAGTGACTTTCAATGTGGCACCGTCTTGGATGCCACCTTTCCAACAAGTCAGTTGTTCAAATTTCTGCACTGCTACAGCTGCCCAGGTCAACTGTAACCGCTGTTATTGTGAAGTGGAAAAGTCTAGGAGCACCAACGGCTCAGCCACAAAGTGGTAGGCCACACAAGCTCACAGAACGGGACCGCCGAGTGCTGAAGCACGTAACGTGTAAAGATTGTCTGTCCTCATTTGCAAGTTCCAAACTGCCTCTGGAAGCAACTTCAGCACAATAACTGTTCGTCAGGAGCTTTATGAAATGGGTTTCCATGGCCGAGCAGCCACACACAAGCCTAAGATCACCATGTGCAATGCCAAGCGTCCGCTGGAGTGGTGTAAAACTCACCGCCATTGGACTCTGGAGTAGTGTAAACGTGTTCTCTGGAGCGATGAATAATGATTCACCATCTGGCAGTCCGATGGACAAATCTGGGTTTGGTGGATGCCAGGAGAATGCTACCTGCTCCAATGCATAGTGCCACCTGTAAAGTTTGGTGGAGGAGGAATAATGGTCTGGGGCTGTTTTTCATGGTTCAGGCTAAGCCCCTTAAGATTTCCCTTCACTGGAACTAACGCTACAGCAAACAATGACATTCTAGACGATTCTGTGCTTCCAACTTTGTGGCAACAGATTGTGGAAGGCCCTTTCCTGTTTCGGCATGACAATTCCCCCGTGCACAAAGCAAGGTCCATACAGAAATGGTTTGGCAAGATCAGTGTGGAAGAACTTGACTGGCCTGCAGAGCCCTGACCTCAACCCCACTGAACACCTTTGGGATGAATTGGAACGCCGACTGAGAGCAAGGCCTAATCGTCCAACATCAGTGCCCGAACTCACTAACGCTCTTGTGGCTGAATGGAAGCAAGTCCCCACAGCAATGTTCCAACTAGATGTGGAAAGCCTTCCCAGAAGAGTGGAGGCTGTTATAGCAGCAAACAAAAAAAGGGGGGGGGGGGGGGGGGTCCAATTCCATATTAATGCCCATGATTTTGAAATAAGATGTTCCACGAGCAGGTGTCCACATACAAAACGCTTGGTCATGTAGTGTATATTGTAAGGGTTCAGTACTTACCTCCAAATGCTAGAATCATGTGACCAAGAGGTGGACCACTCTCATCAATAAAGAAGACCTGCTTTGTGTAGAGAGATACAAACTGTCCATAGTACACCTCATCAAACCTGTAAAACATCAAAGAGGGTTTCAGGGTAAACTACTATCTTATTAAAAAAACTATATTTGCCTTATCTACCAAGGGCAGTCCAGTAGCTGTGACAGTTAGGGGGCAGTATAGTATGGGCTACTGTTGTTTAATGTGGGCCCATCAACACCAGGATTTGCAGACTTTTGTTCCAGTACAGTTCTAGACTTAACACAGAGATTGATTCAACTAATCAGTGGCTCTATCAGGTGTGTTCCGTGTTTCACACTGGGTTGGAACAAAAGCCTGCACACCCTATGGGATCCAGACCAGGAGTGAATTACATAGAGGTTGGATATACAGTAGCTACTTACACTACAGCTTTAGGGAAGTTAATTCCATACAGTCTGGACAAAAGTCCAAGGGCTGTCACCACCACCAAAACCAAGTTGATTTCGGCTCTGATCACAATAGGCAACTTGATAGACGTCAGCATGGCTCCTGTGTGCCAAGTTGTCAGCATTAACTACAAGGATTCAATCATAACCAATGACAAAAGACAATTGTTCCCACATTACAATCTAGTTAACAATCGAATAAAATACGAGGCTAGAGACTGATTGGATCCATGATGCTTGCATGGCCATAAGTGTCTGTACAAAATGTAGCCAGCTACTGCTCGCTAACATATGGAGCAAAGAACATCACCTATATGCAAATAGGCTACCCATTGAATTACATACCGAACAATTTAGGATATCTAGGCTACCTCTGTTGTAAATACATAATTCAGACTGATTCCAGTGTTTTCCCCTAACTAGCTAACTAATTATACCTAGCTAACCGACTAGCTAACCTTTACGCACCCCATTCCACCCACTCTTAGCAAGCTAACCTTAGCCTTTAGTCTTCTAGCAACATTTGCGGACGCGAATGTATATTATTAACTAGCTAGGTACGATGGCCATACAATTACCTTTAATTTGGCACTGTTTCGGAATGTCTCAACATTTCGATGCCAGCACGGCTTTCCATCAGTGAGACGATAAATCGGTAATCGACTTGAGGGCCTGCTGCAGTGGACGTCTTGTGCATTGGGTCTGAACGCGATGGCCGCGTTCAGACGTTGCATGCATCAACCAATGCTTGCGTGCTACCTCATTGTCTGTGTCTTCGACTGTAATTAATGCCGCGTTCAAACAGTGTTGCATCTTTTTTGGCAATGTATTCAAGTTAGGAATCTGTGGCAAGACATCAGTAGGTTTATAATTGAACACATTTATGACGATTTTACACTATTGTGGAGAGATGTACTGCTTGAAATCTTTACTTACGATAGAAATAAGTTGAAACAATTGTATGTAATTCATTAAATTATTATTTTGGCCAAATGTCATATTCACAAATGTACATTTACAAACAAAACACCACATTTTATTACCTTACAAAAATAAATGTAACTATATTTTAAGACAATTAAATACTCTGCAAAAAAAAAATATAATAAAAAAAGAAGAAAATAAAAAAGTGGGGAACACCTCCATAGTCTCATTACACTCCAGCTTGGAATTCCGAGATGGATGACCGTTCAAAACGATTTTTCCCAGTCTGAGATGTTTTTTTGTCAGAGTTCCCAGTTGTAATGAACTCGGTAATAGGGGAACCACATGTTATTTTTTATTTTTTTTATTTAACATGTCCCAGATTGTGCGGGGCAGTTACATACTTTGGCCCTTTGTCCCGCAACCAAACAATCAAGACGCTTTCAGTCAGACTTCATATTCATTTGATGATAATTTACATTCCAACCTATTTATTTTGCAATCACGCTGCGCTTATGACAGCTATACAACTCAGTGGCCAGTAGTGATGGGTCGTTCGCGAAAGAGTCGGCTCTCAGAGCCGGCTCGCATATCAGAAGAGCCGAATCTATTTATAAAAATATTTTAAAAAATTCAGATAATAGAATTATAGAATTAACTAATTCAAACGAAAAAAAGAAATAAAATAATATAGGCCTAAATGCTCAAATCTAAACATTCGTTCTGACTGTCTGCTCAGACTAACAGCCTCACCTGTTGTTCCTGTCAATCAGACACGCAGTGAACCAATGAACCAAAGATGCGTGAGGGGAGAGAGGAAGGACAGCGGTGAAAACAGCTAAAAATTTAGTCGGAAGCACAGTAGCATTTGGATGCATTTTAATAATGTAGACAATGTTAGAGCACAGTGTAGAATTTGCCAAAAACAAAATCTCATATTAAGCCGGTTCTACGCACAATCTACACCGGCATATACGAACTATGCACCCAACTGTGAAGCTAACTGTAGCGGAGCTTCGAGAAACTAGCGGGCCTCCACACGTGGAGATGTATACACTCAGTCAAGTAGGTCTACTCCGCGACCCACAGCAACGCAGTCTTCTATGGACCAGTTTATGCCAAAGTCTATGTCTGTAGCAAAACAAGGCCACATTGATATTGCATTGGCTAAAATTATTTCCAGCCGTGGAGGACAGAGGTTTTAGAAATTATAGCAATAGTCTAAATCCAATGTACAAAATTCCAAGGAGGAAAACCCTTTCAAAATCACGTATTCCACAACTGTACGAGAGCAGACAGGATTCAGTGCGGGAAAGAGTCCAAAAAGCTACTGCAGTTTGCCTTACCACTGACTACTGGACATAAAGGGAAAACACGTCTTACATGTCGGTTACATGTCACTTCAATTAAGATTTTTCGATGTCGAGCTGTCTTCTGGACTGCTTTGAGTTCAGCGACAGACACACCTCAGAGAACTTGGCAGAGGAACTGTTAAGAGTGGCCAGAGATTGGCAAGTAGATGGAAAAGTGGTCTGTTGTGTTAGCGACAATGCAGCTAACATAACCAAAGACATGAACATTTTTAAATGGACCCATCATCCATGTCTTGCCCACACAATCAACCTGATTGTAAGAGATGCTCTGAAGGTGATGAAGCCCACTGTGGACAAAGTGAAAGCAGCTGTGGAATACTTCCACAGGAGCACAGTAGGTGCTGAAAAACTCAAGTCTACATAACGCTAGATGGGCATGCCTGAGCTGAGGCCTAAACAAGACTGCACTACAAGGTGGAATTCAACATTTTATATGTTGAAGCTGTTTCTTGAGTCAAATGATGACATCATATCTACCCTGGCCATTGTCAATGCACCTGTTGGTGCTCTGACCCAAGAGGAATGGGAGGTGGTGGAGGAGGTGTGCAGAGTCCTGGAACCCTTTGAGCAGGTCACTGTGGAGAGAGGTACAGTGGAGAGAGGTACAGTAAGCAGTTATTACTACATTATTTAATCCAGTATTTTTTATATATATATATATATATGAGCAGTAGATGAGAATGTAGTATCAGTAGACAAAACATGAACTTAAACGAATAAGTTACTGTTCTCTTTTCAGCTATGTGACAGCCTCAAAAATGATACTCCTGTGTAAGGGTCTGCAGCGAATCAGAGCCAGCCGCCAGAGAGAATCAAATGTAACCACAGGACTTGTGACAGAGTTGTGACAGAAAAGAGGGACCAGTTTAATGTTTTAAGTGGGATGCTGCAGTTTTGCACATTATTTATTTTTCTTTGATATGGTGCAATATTCTATTATGTTGTTCAGATTGTATTCGTTTTGAATTGTTACATTTATATGCACTTTTTATATACATTAAAGAAGTTATACTTTAAATGCAAATGTTTAATAGCACTCTTATTTTTTACATTTATTTCAATTTTGTGAGATGCTGCAGTTCTGTAAATTGTGATTTATTTTTCTTTGATATGGTGCAATATTCTATTATGTTGTTCAGATTTTTGTATTTTGTATTTTTTCGAGGTGTTTGGGAGCTGAGCCAGCTCACTGAAAAGAGCTGGAATGCCCATCACTAGTGGCCAGTTTGTTCAATATGGTCTAATTACAGACAGCAATTCAAGGCATTTCTTTACATGGGCGTTCTTTGATGTCAGGTAAGGCTCATTGGTGCCTGCCATTGGTTGGTCCATTGATTTCTTCCAACTGGCTGGTGTGTTTAGGGACATATTCAATCAATTCCTATCCCAGTCTGCTGTTCCCATATGCTTCAAGAGGGTTCCTGTTGTTCCTGTTCCTGTTGTTCCGGTTCCTGTTGTTCCTGTTCCCAAGAAAGCTAAGGTAACTGAGCTAAACGACTATCGCCCCGTAGCACTCACTTCCGTCATCATGAAGTGCTTTGAGAGACTAGTCAAGGATCATACCACCTCCACCCTACCTGACACCCTAGACCCACTCCAATTTGCTTACCGCCCCAATAGGTCCACAGATGACGCAATCGCAATTACACTGCTCTAACCCATCTGGACAAGAGGAATACCTATGTAAGAATGCTGTTCATCGATTACAGCTCAGCATTTAACACCATAGTACCCTCCAAACTTGTCATTAAGCTCGAGACCTTGGGTCTCGACCCAACCCTGTGCAGCTGTGTCCTGGACTTTCTGACGGGCCGCCCCCAGGTGGTGAGGGTAGGAAACAACATCTCCACCCCGCTGATCCTCAACACTGGTGCCCCACAAGGGTGCGTTCTCAACCCTCTCCTGTATTCTCTGTTCACCCATGACTGCATGGCCATTCATGCCTCCAACCCAATCATCAAGTTTGCAGACGACAAACTGCTGTTTGTGGTAGGCTTGATTACCAACAACGACGAGACGGCCTACAAGGAGGAGGTGAAGGCCCTCGGAGTGTGGTGTCAGGAAAATAACCTCACACAATGTCAACAAAACAAAGGAGATGATCGTGGACTTCAGGAAACAGCAGAGGGAGCACCCCCCTATTCACATCGACGGGACAGTAGTGGAGAGGGTGGAACGTTTTAAGTTCCTCGGCGTACACATCACGGACAAACTGAAATGGTCCACCCACACAGACAGCGTGGTGAAGAAGGCGCAACAACCTCAGGAGGCTGAAGAAATTTGGCTTGTCACCGAAAACTCTCAAACTTTTACAGATGCACAATCGAGAGCATCCTGTCAGGCTGTATCACCGCCTGGTATGGCAACTGCTCCACCCACAACCGTAAGGCTCTCCAGAGGGTAGTGAGGTCTGTACAACGCATCACCAGGAGCAAACTACCTGCCCCCCAGGACACCTACACCACCCGATGTCACAGGAAGGCCAAAAAGATTATCAAGGACAACAACCACCCGAGCCACTGTCTGTTCACCCCGCTATCATCCAGAAGGCAAGGTCAGTACAGGTGAATCAAAGCTGGGACCGAGAGACTGAAAAACAGCTTCTATCTGATCTGTCAAGGCCATCAGACTGTTAAACAGCCATCACTAACATTGAGTGGCTGCTGCCAACATACTGACTCAAATCTCTAGCCACTTTAATAATAAAAAATTGGATGTAATAAATGGATCAATAGTCATTTTAAACAATGCCACTAATAATGTTTACATACCCTACATTACTCATCTCATATGTATATACTGTACTCTGCATCTTGCCTATACCGCACGGCCATCGCTCATCCATATATGTACATATTCTTATTCGTTCCTTTACACTTGTGTGTATAAGGTAGTTGTTGTGAAATTGTTAGATTACTTGTTAGATATTACTGCACGGTCAGAACTAGAAGCACAAGCATTTCGCTACACTCGCATGAACATCTGCTAACCATGTGTATGTGACCAAATAAAATTTGATTTTGATACCTGACATTGGTCAGTTCAAGGCTGTTTATATCAACGAGCTTAAGGATTTCGAATAAAATGTTATTTTGTCATTTGCGCCAAATACAACTGGTGTAGGCTTTACATGAATTGCTTGCTTATGAGCCTTTCACAATGATGCAGTTTAAAATAGTAACATGAGAGGAATAAAATACACAACAATGGTGCTCTCCCTTCTTTCTCCTCTAGTCCACATATGACGAAAAAGCACTCGTTTTAAAGGAATGCTTTAGATACAGTATGATAAAAAACATTTTTTTACTTTGCTTGACCGTCTGTGGATGGCACATGATACAAAACTATTTATCAGAATGAGCATTTTGTACCGTCATGAAACAGCACTAATAAACTTGACATTTAGGCCTACTCTTGTCCAACACTTCAAACTCGGATTGTATCGCCTACAAACATATTAGATTGTAATAAAGTTGAAAACATTACCAGTCTAACACTGACAAAACTAAACTAAAATTAGACTGCGTGTGTGAATTTCTGGCAAAGTGAGAGGTTATAACTCTGTTGCCTTCAGCTATCCTCAGCAAGAAACATCACAATCTTGAAACATGATCTCTACCAGTGACGTCGTGGTAAACTCTGATCGCAATACATGGTGAATAAAGTAACTCCCTAAACTTTCAATGCATTTTTGGGTAAACCCTCTTACAAAATAAAAGGTGCGTAAAGGTGCGTTACCCTCCACTACACCCCTGATCTCTACTGTATATAAATATCCATATATCAATACACAAATATAAATATAGAAACACTATGACTAATAGTGAGATTTGTGGTGACGCAGGGAGCAGGAAAATGCACTCACCTACCTGAATGGTACATTATTAGCTCTCAAGCACACAGACCTCTTCAGAGTCATCAGAAAACAAACATTATTATTCTAATAATACATTTTATTTTAAGCGCTTTTCAAGACGCCCAAAGTCACTTAACACCAAAGTCTCAACCAACTTCATCGCTTGAGTCAAATCACGTCAAACTGTATTACAATCTTTCAGTTCACACAGGATCTTCAGTTTCATAGTGCTTGGATCAGTATCCTCTCCTCACAAAAAGAGCAGGAGACCAAATAGACAAACATTTCCTTTTCCTATGATGACATTATTACTTGCAGTCTGGTGTCTCTAATCAAAGGGCAACAATAGCATCTGGGTCAGAGGAACATAATACATACAAACCTTAAAAACAGAGACGTATTTGGTTTAACCCTGGCCAACCCTGGTTCTGGAGAGCTACAGGGTGAGCAAGCGTTTGTAAGTTTATCACTATACGCACCTATCAAAGCACTGTCAGAATTATGCATACAACCAATGCCCTTAGTATTCCATAAGTTATCTTGTAGAAAATACAAAATACAGTCGGCACAAAACGCTGATAACAGTGTACAATTTAATCTACCCTGAATAAAAATATAAACGCAACATGCAACAATTTCAAAGATTTTACAGAGTTACAGTTCGTATAAGGAAATCAGTCAAATTCATTAGGCCCTAATCTATGGATTTCACATGACTGGGAATACGGATATGCATCTGTTGGTCACAGTTAACTTTAAAAAAAAGTTGTCTTGGCCATTGTGGAGAGGTTGGAGTCTGTTTGATTGAGTGTGTGGACAGGTATCTTTTATACATTTACATTTACATTTAAGTCATTTAGCAGACGCTCTTATCCAGAGCGACTTACAAATTGGTGCATTCACCTTATGATATCCAGTGGAACAACCACTTTACAATAGTGCATCTAAATCTTTTAAGGGGGGGGGGGGGGGGGGGTTAGAAGGATTACTTTATCCTATCCTAGGTATTCCTTAAAGAGGTGGGGTTTCAGGTGTCTCCGGAAGGTGGTGATATATTATATTATACAGGTAACGAGTTCAAACAGGTGCAGTTAATACAGGTAATGAGTGGAGAACAGGAGGGCTTCTTAAAGAAAAAACTAACAGGTCTGTGAGAGCCAGAATTCTTACTGGTTGGTAGGTGATCAAATACTTATGTCATGCAAATTAATTACTTAAAAATCATACAATGTGATTTTCTGGATTTTTGTTTTAGCGTCCGTCTCTCACAGTTGAAGTGTACCTATGATAAAAATTACAGACCTCTACATGCTTTTTGTAAGTAGGAAAACCTGCAAAATCGGCAGTGTATCAAATACTTGTTCTCCCCACTGTATATACTAGGCGTGTCAGAGGAAGGCCCTACCGCATGGCAAGCGGTACCAGAGCGCCAAGTCTAGGACCAAAAGGCTCCTTAACAGCTTCTACCCCCAAGCCATAAGACTGCTGAACAATTAAATAAAATGGCCACCTGGACAATTTACATTGACCCCTCCCTTTGTTTTTACACTGCTGCTACTCACTGTTTATTATCTATGCATAGTCACTTTACAAATTACCTCGACTAACCTGTATCCCCGCATATTGACTCGGTACCCCCTGTATATAGCCTCGTTATTGTTATACAATTTTAGTATGTTACTTTTTGATATACACTGCTCAAAAAAATAAAGGGAACACTAAAATAACACATCCTAGATCTGATTGAATGAAATATTCGTATTAAATACTTTTTTCTTTACATAGTTGAATGTGCTGACAACAAAATCACACAAAAATTATCAATGGAAATCAAATTTATCAACCCATGGAGGTCTGGATTTGGAGTCACACTCAAAATTAAAGTGGAAAACCACACTACAGGCTGATTCAACTTTGATGTAATGTCCTTAAAACAAGTCAAAATGAGGCTCAGTAGTGTGTGTGGCCTCCACGTGCCTGTATGACCTCCCTACAACACCTGGGCATGCTCCTGCAACGTGGCGTTGGTGGATGGAGCAAGACATGATGTCCCAGATGTGCTCAATTGGAATCAGGTCTGGGGAACGGGCGGGCCAGTCCATAGCATCAATGCCTTCCTCTTGCAGGAACTGCTGACACACTCCAGCCACATGAGGTCTAGCATTGTCTTGCATTAGGAGGAACCCAGGGCCAACCGCACCAGCATATGGTCTCACAAGGGGTCTGAGGATCTCATCTCGGTACCTAATGGCAGTCAGGCTACCTCTGGCGAGCACATGGAGGGCTGTGCGGCCCCCCAAAGAAATGCCACCCCACACCATGACTGACCCACCACCAAACCGGTCATGCTGGAGGATGTTGCAGGCAGCAGAACGTTCTCCACGGCGTCTCTAGACTCTGTCACGTCTGTCACGTGCTCAGTGTAAACCTGCTTTCATCTGTGAAGAGCACAGGGCGCCAGTGGCAAATTTGCCAATCTTGGTGTTCTCTGGCAAATGCCAAACGTCCTGCACGGTGTTGGGCTGTAAGCACAACCCCCACCTGTGGACGTCGGGCCCTCATACCACCCTCATGGAGTCTGTTAATGACCGTTTGAGCAGACACATGCACATTTGTGGCCTGCTGGATGTCATTTTGCAGGGCTCTGGCAGTGCTCCTCCTTGCACAAAGGCGGAGGTAGCGGTCCTGCTGCTGGGTTGTTGCCCTCCTACGGCCTCCTCCACGTCTCCTGATGTACTGGCCTGTCTCCTGGTAGCGCCTCCATGCTCTGGACACTACGCTGACAGACACAGCAAACCTTCTTGCCACAGCTCACATTGATGTGCCATCCTGGATGAGCTGCACTACCTGAGCCACTTGTGTGGGTTGTAGACTCCGTCTCATGCTACCACTAGAGTGAAAGCACCGCCAGCATTCAAAAGTGACCAAAACATCAGCCAGGAAGCATAAGAACTGAGAAGTGGTTTGTGGTCACCACCTGCAGAACCACTCCTTTATTGGGGGTGTCTTGCTAATTGCCTATAATTTCCACCTGTTGTCTATTCCATTTGCACAACAGCATGTGAAATTTATTGTCAATCAGTGTTGCTTCCTAAGTGGACAGTTTGATTTCACAGAAGTGTGATTGACTTGTAGTTACATTGTGTTGTTTAAGTGTTCCCTTTATTTTTTTGAGCAGTGTATATACACAGTATATATTTTTTTCACCTTAGTTTATTTAGTAAATATTTTCTCAACTCTATTTCTTGAACTGCATGGTTGGTTAAGGGCTTGTAAAGTAAGCATTTCACGGTAAGGTCTGCACCTGTTGTATTCGGTGCATGTGACAAATCAAATTTGATTTGTTCAAGTAGGCTATCCCATCCCCATTTTTAAAGATCGCCCTACGTCCGACTACCAAAGACACGCTCCAGGCCTGCGTATGCACACAGTGCAATGGAACGGGATAAATGATTTACATCATCATGCTTCTGACCTGATCCCATTTAGAAATATTGTTGGTTTAAAAAAAAGATTGCTTTTTAATCAAGTTAAATGAAATAAAAACAAACCTATTAGAAAGATTCTCCAATCCATGGGTTTATGGTGAGAACGTACTGTACATGGCTATTTCTTGAGAAGTGCAAATATTACCTGTAAGATGGTTCCATGACGTTTATAAAACATTACATTTCCGAGCAGTAAAATGGTGAGTGGACATTCCCCCTTTCTCTTTATATTGGATCTTAATCCAGCCCCTGTGAAAAGTTTGTATGTGCGTAAAACCCTCCATAGTCCAAGTTGCCTTTTCTGTATTATACGCCCACAGCTAGAAATGATGGTGCCTGTAACTATATTTAAACATAGCCTATTTAAAACAAGTTGTTTCATTTTTATTAGAATTATATGATATATTTTTTAGGCCTTGATTATTGACTATGTTTGGCATGTCCATGTCCAGACTGCAATTTACAGCAGGCCTAGCCGCTATATCAGTGTGAATGCTATAGCCTATGTTTAATAATGTATTTCTGTATTGAAGCAATGCAGTTAGAACAAATGTGAACTGCAAACATGTTCAACATATTTAGCAAATTTGGGGCAGACTATATATTACTATGCCCTTTCACGCCACTGCCAGCTACTGCACCCATAATTCCCAGTTGTGAAAATAGCAACAATATTTGACACCCCGAATCTCTAACGCTACTGCCAGCGCAATCAATTCAACACTCAAAAAGCTCACTTCAATGAAGTGAGGAGAAAAATGGTCCAATGTAGCAGAACGGATTATTTCCCCGATGTTCCCGACTGAGCTTCTGACTGTCATATTTAATGCCTGATTAGAAATACAGTACCAGTCAAAAGTTTGGACACACCTACTCATTCCAGGGTTTTTCTTAATTTGTTTTACATTGTAGAATAATAGTTAAGACATCAAAACTATGAAATAACACATGGAATTATGTAGTAACCAAAAAAGTGTTAAACAAATACAAATATATTTATATTTGAGATTCTTCAAAGTAGCTACCCTTTGCCTTGATGACAGCTTTGCACACCCTTGGCATTCTCTCAAGCAGCTTCATGAGGTAGTCACCTGGAATGCATTTCAATTAACAGGTGTGCCTTGTTAAAAGTTAATTTGTGGAATGCCTTTCCTTCTTAATGCGTTTGAGCCAATCAGTTGTGTTGTGACAAGGTAAGGGTGGTATATAGAAAATAGCCCTATTTGGTAAAATACCAAGTCCATATTATGGCAAGAACAGCTCAAAAAAGCTAAGAGAAACGACAGTCCATCAGTACTCTCCTTGGACAAATAGCCCTGACACAGCCCGGAGGTGTGTTGGGTTAATGTCCTGTTGAAAAACAAAATGATGGTCTCACTAAGTGCAACCCAGATGGGATGGCGTATCCCTGCAGAATGCTGTGGTAGCCATGCTGGTTAATTAAGAAGACATGAAGGTCAGTCAATCGGGACAATTTCAAGAACCTTTAAAGTTTCTTCAAGTGCAGTCGCAAAAACCATCAAGCGCTATGATGAAACTGGCTCTCTCATAAGGACCGCCACAGGAAAGGAAGACCCAGAGTTAACTCTGCTGTAGAGGATAAGTTCATTAGTTAACTGCACTTCAGATTGCAGCCCAAATAAATGCTTCACAGAGTTCAAGTAACAGACACATCTCAACACCATCTGTTCAGAGGAGACTACGTGAATCAGGCCGTCATGGTTGAATTTCTGCAAAGACACCACTACTAAAGGACACCAATAAGAAGAAGACTTGCTTGGGCCAAGAAACACGAGCAAATGGACATATCGGTGGAAGTCCAAATTTGAGATGTTTGGTTCCAACCGCTGTCTTGTGAGATGCAGAGTAGTTGAATGGATGATCTCCGCATGCGTGGTTCCCACCGTGAAGAATGGAGGTGTGATGGTGCTTTGCTGGTGACACGTCTGTGATTTATTTAGAATTTACGGCATTTTTAACCAGCATGGCTACCACAGCATTCTGCAGGGATACGCCATCCCATCTGGTTTGCGCTTAGTGGGACTATCATTTTGTTTTTCAACAGGACATTGACCCAACACACCTCTAGGCTGTGTCAGGGCTATTTGACCAAGAAGGAGAGTGATGGAGTGCTGCATCATATGACCTGGCCTCCACAATCCCCTGTCCTCAACCCAATTGAGATGGTTTGGGATGAGTTGGACCGTAGAGTGAAGGAAAAGCAGCCAAGACTGTTGGAAAAGCATTCCTGATGAAGCTGGTTGAGAGAATGCCAAGTGTGTGCAAAGCTGTCATTAAGGCAAAGGGTGGCTACTTTGAATAATCTCAAATATATATATTTTGATTTGTTTAACACTTTTTTGGTTACTACATGATTCTATATGTGTTATTTCATAGTTTTGACGTCTTCACTATTATTCTACAATGTAGAAAATAGTCAAATAAAGAAAGACTCTTGACTGGGACTGTATGTTTTATTCATAAGGAAAACCTCCATTGACCCTCCATTCATTCTATGCTTACTTGATAACACGCAAGTGCAGACTGCATGGTATGACTATGGCGGGGAGAAGGAATAATGCCAACAGCTCATGAAGAAATACTGCAGGTTTTATTTATTTGCACAGGGATCTGTGTGGTCTGGTAGGGTTGATTACGTCAAGGGATAATGGTGCTAATGTGCCATCTTGTATTTGCGATATACACTGAAGAAAAATATAAAACGCAACATGAAACAATTTCAAAGATTTTACGGAGTTACAGTTCAAATAAGGAAAGCAGACAATAGGCCTTAATCTACGGATTTCACGACTGGGAATACAGATATGCATCTGTTGGTCTCAGATACCTTAACAAAATAGGTAGGGGCGTTGGATCAGAAAACCAGTCAATACTTGGTGTGCAGCGAGGCACATCTCCTTTGCATAGAGTTGATCAGGCTGTTGCTTGTGGAATGTTGTCCCACTCAATTGTTGTGCCAAGTTACTGGATATTGTCGGGAACTGGAAAACGCTGTCATACACTGATCCAGAGCATCTCAAACGTGCTCAATGGGTGACATATCTATTGAGTATACAGGCCATGGAAGAACTGGGACATTTTCAGCTTCCAGGAATTGTGTACAGATCCTTGCGACATGTGGCCGTGCATGATGTTGAAACATGAGGTGATGGCGGCGGATGAAAGGCACGACAATGGGCCTCAGGGTCTTGTCACGGTATCTCTATGCATTGAAATTGCCATTGATAAAATGCAATTGTGTTCATTATCCGTAGCTTATACCTGCCCATACCATAACCCCACCACCAACATGGGGCACTCTGTTCACAATGTTGACATCAGCAAACCGCTCGCCCACACGCCGCCATCTGCCCGGTACAGTTGAAACCGGGATGCATCCATGAAGAGCACACTTCTCCAGCATGCTAGTGGCCATTGAAGGTGAGCATTTGTCTACTGAAATTGGTTATGACGCCAATCTGCAGTCAGGACAAGACTCTGGTGAGGATGACAAGCACACAGATGAGCTTCCCTGAGACGGTTTATGGTTGTGCAAACCCACAGTTTCATCAGCTGTCCACTGGTTGGTCTCAGATGATCCCGCAGGTGAAGAAGCTGGATGTGGAGGTCCTGGGCTAACGTGGTTACACATGGTCTGCGGTTGTGAGTCCGGTTGGAAGTACTGCCAAATTCTCTAAAACAACATTGGAGGCGGCTTGTGGTAGATAAATTAATATTAAATTATATGGCAACAGCTCTGGTGGACATTCCTGCAGTCAGCATGCCAATTTCACGCTCCCTCAATCTTGAACCATCTGTGGTAACAAAACTGTACATTTTAGAGTGGCCTTTTATTGTCCCTAGCACAAGGTACACCTGTGTAATGATCATGCTGTTTAATCAGCTTCTTGATTTACCACACATATCAGGTAGATGGATCATATTGGCAAAGGAGAAATGCTCACTAAAAGGGATGTAAACAAATGTGTGCACAACATTTGAGAGAAATAAGCTTTTTGTGCATATGGAAAATTTCTGGGATCTTTTATTTCAGCTCATGAAACCAACACTTTACATGTTGCGTTTATATTTTTGTTCTGTATAAAAGGCCTTCATTCACCATCCAGATTAAACAGTAGAGGGATGGCGACCAGGTCCACTTCTGATTGCTGTAATGTTTCTAATGTTCACTGCTATGTACAGCTCCCATGACACATACATCACATCACTTTTTTGTTCATTTGATTTTTAAGTGCAAGTACAGTGGGGTCTGGAATTATTGGATCCCTTGATAAAGATATGAAAAAAAAGACTGTAAAAATGCAAAAATAAATATTATTTTATACTAATACAATTTTTCAGAGAAAGAGATTGTTTAAAATAAATAAAATAAATAAAAAAAGGGTAAAATGTATTGGATCCCGTTTTCAATTCTCCAGCAACCCTCCCCTAGCCAGGATAACGACAAAGCATTTTTCTAAAATGTTTTATGAGATTGGAGAACACATTCGGGGGGCTTAGATTATTCCTCCATACAGAATGCTTCAAACCACAGGTTTTCAATGAGGTCAAAATGTTGATTTTGTGGTCAATTAACCATTTATTTTGGGATTATTTTTAACATGTGCTTGGGATTATTGTTTTGCTGGAAGATTCGCTTGTGGAAAAGTTTCAGCCTTCTGGCAGAGGCAACCAGGTTTTTGGCTAAAATGTACTGGTACTTGTTAAGGTCAACGGCGTATTTAACTTTACCAAGGGCGTCAGGACTAGAGGGGGCAAAATAGCCCCATATCATTTAAAAAACCACCACCATATCTTACAGTAGGAATGAGTTTTTTTCTGCATATGCATTGCTCTTTTGAAAGCCAAACCCAAGGAGCTCTATTTTCATGTCATATGACCATAGCACTGGCTCCAATCCAAGTGCCAATGCCGTTTAGCAAACTCCAGGCGCTGCTATGGTCAGATGACATGAAAACAGAGCTCATTGGCCATGCACATCAATGGTGGGTTTGGCTTTCGAAAGAAAAATGCATAGGCAGAAAATACCTCATTCCTACTGTAAAATATGGTGGTAGATCTTTGATGTTATGGGGCTATTTTGCTTCCACTGGTCCTGGAGCCCTTGTTAAGGTCAATGGCATCATGAACTTTACCAAGCACCAGAACAATTTATACACAATATATTTATATACAATATAGTTCAGCATTTGTATTGTTCATTTTATACAGTCTTCTTTGCTCATCTTTATCAAGGGATCCAATAATTCCGGGCCCCACTGTATATGAACTTCATGTATCACTTCTCCGCATTTCGGAAGTATAATTTTCACATCCTTTTAAAGAACAAAACAAAAACTGCATTGCATCAGTCAGACAGTATCATACATACAACACTTCCTTGAAAAAAACATGATTTTTAATGACAAAATGATGTCTTATGTGCACCAGTAATATATATTTTTCCACCAGTCTAGAAGCAGACCCAGGTGACGAGTGTCTTTGCTCAAAGTTCTGCACCACCCATAGCAGTTCTCTGCCATGTCAGGCGATACAGCGTCACAGTTTGTGGCAGCAAAAAAAGGGTCTGGAGTCCCGTATAAAAAAAGTCTAAACTGAGTGACATTGGGCAGTGTTTCCCATGGCCCACATCAGTATGATAAGGTTTTAGTCAGGGCAATGTCTTCGGTTGTGAGAGGACAACCCCTAGCGTATCCTGTAATGCTTGGACCATACCCATAATATGGCATCGGGTGGATGAGGTTGGTGACAAAGGTGAACACACAATGCAGTGTCTCTCTCACTGGCTTTACTCACACACAGACTGAGCGCAATCCCAAACAGAGAATCCCAAGTCTGAGATGTCCAAAAAAAAATAAAAAAATCATCCACAGTCTTTTAGCTGCCTTCACAGTTCTACTTGTTTGTAGTCTCTTGTAATTCCGTGATTTTGTAAAATGACCAAAGATCCAATACAGCGGGACACGTTCCTATGTCTTCTCTTCGCGCTCCGTTTTGCGCCGCGTAATGTTCCGAGGTTTGATCTTTAGAGACAGCTCCCACAGAGCCTCCTCTGCCAGGTGGTCGCTGAAGTCATTGAAAAAGGAGACGATGTCGTCGTTGTGTTTCAGATCATAATGCCTGGGAGAGAGGGAAAACACCATCTAAACATTGCAAAGGTGGGAAAAGTCCAAGGAAAATATCATAAAATTCCAAAACATTTTTCGGGGGAGAAAGAAAAGTGCATTGAACATAAAGCTGTATGACAGCAACGGACAGATTGGCCACCAGACCTGGGCAGAAAATAGTTATATTTTGTAGTTTATTTGAAAATACCAACTTTTCAAATACTTAAGGTAGTCAAATATAGTTTATATAGAGTTTCAACTAAAAGGCAACTACTTTCTTGGATTTTCAAATAAATATTTGAATATATATATATATATTTATTCGATGGCTGCCAAATATTTGATGAACAACAAAAAACTACAAGTTAGTTGAATTAGTCTAAATATATGATTATAAGCACATTGTTTGAGGGCTCTTAGATATGAATCTTAATATAGCCTATAGCCTAGAATTAAAATAATCTCAACAATAGAGTAGATCACCTTTGCAGCTTCAAAATTACTAACAAATATATTTTCATAGTGAGTGATACATAAGTAGCACTTGTTATCAAGTTATAATACATGTGTAGTAACTTTGTGATTATTACAATAGCAACATTGTTATCACATAGGACTTTGGAAATTGCTTTATAATTGCATAATAACGGAGTGGAATAAGTGGAATAAAGGAACAGTTACTTTTCCTGTGTACAGAAGAAACAAAAACTCAGCTCATTGCTATGCAATTAAAATGCAATTACCAAAGTATCATGTAACATGCTAATAAAATGTTGCTCCAAAAGTAATGACAGTTTTATTACACAGGCACAAGAACAGTTTAAATGTTAAGTGTTACTGAGAACGCGAACTGTAACAAAATATGGTTATTAAGTGTCGAAAGAAAACAAAATATCCCCAAACTGCCTTATTGAATCAACTACAGTCAAGGTAGATGGAACATCCCTTTAAAGATGGTGTGGTGTGTGTGTGTGTTTGAAACAAGAACACTTACCCTCAGATGGACAAAAAGGTTCAAACTTGTTTTTGCTAAGCATCCAACTTGCTGTTTGCAAATGGCTTTTAATTATAAAATGAATTGCTGCTTTCATCCTTTTCAGTGGCATGTTCAAAGAGTCATGCAGTAGTTGAGCGTCACAACTTATTTATACTTATCTGTATAAAATATAATTGGTTTGACTTGATTATGTACACGTTGGGCAATGGACATTCAGAAAATGTATTGTGTAGATTAAATATGACTGTCAGATAAACTGGAATAGTATAGGAGATTGTGTCCTCTATTAATTATATTTCTTTCTTTAGCATGCAGTTCCAGATACAGCCCTGTCATTAGTTGAAAGTAGCCAATCCAACAGTTTCAGAAAAGTAGTCACTTCCTGAGATCTGTATTCAAATAGTTTTGAAAAGTAGTCACTTCCTGAGATCTGTATTCAAATAGTTTTGAAAAGTAGTCACTTCCTGAGATCTGTATTCAAATAGTTTGAAAATGTAGTACTTTTTTGGGATCTTTATTCAAATAGTTGTAGTCACCTCCAAAGTAAATATTTGTTCCCCTGGAAAAATAGTTACTTTCCACAAGGAATAGTTCAAAATAGAGTTCTCCCAGATCTGTTGGCCACTATATACGTACACTTGCTGGAAGCGCCTCATGCTGTCCAGGATATTGAACTGCTGCCAGCGCTTTGAGAAGTTGACCTTCCCGTTGATGAGGTCAGGGTTGCCCAGATGGACAAAGGTTAAGTCCTGGAGGATAAGTCCCCTATGCATCGTGTGGGAAATAAACAAAACAAGAAACAGTCAGTACAATAAAGACGAGAAATATACAGTAAGCAATACATATTGGAGACGTGCAAATACATTTGTATCACTTGTGACAAAGTGCATATACACTTTCCAACCCAGCAGTTTGACTTACAGATATGGTATACATGGGGGCTCCACGTCTGCCAGTGCCGCTCGGTAGGCCCGGAACGACGAGGAACTGTCTATCAACGTGCAGTATTCCTCTAGGCCCTGTAAACAGAACAGAACAGTGACAGCCATGTTAACCTCAAACACAACACATAGACACATAGAGATTTAATCTTAGAGTAAAGTGCTGCGAAGGAAAGATTAACAATAAACCAAGTGTTCCAGAGCAATCTTTGGACATCTATTAGACAACACAGTCCAACTCACCTCTGAGGTTGTTTTCTGCCATTCCAGTCTTCGGATGGGAGCCGAATCCAAGGCAGATAATATTGCCAAATACGAGTTGAAATTATTTAGCTTCCGTAAGTG
Organism: Salvelinus namaycush; assembly: GCF_016432855.1. Classification (NCBI taxonomy): domain Eukaryota; kingdom Metazoa; phylum Chordata; class Actinopteri; order Salmoniformes; family Salmonidae; genus Salvelinus; species Salvelinus namaycush. The sequence continues at coordinate 10,478,089 of NC_052324.1, read as the reverse complement.
CTGCAAGACAGTGAAGGGAAACCATCTTAAAATGCACTTGAGAATTTGTTGCTTTTTTAACAAACCCTCCCAATACCACTGTTTTGCACATTCTTAAGTATCCACATTTCAAACAGGTATACCTTCATTATTTTGATGAATTTAAGGAGGAGCTTTTCTCGGTCCTGGGCTTTCTCCTGCAGAATGATTATGGAGCGTACCCTGAGGGAGACACGAAGGAGGAGAGATGCATCAGTTTGTCATCACGTTCTCCAGACCTGGCTGCTTTCCTATCGGAGAGGGCAGTGAAGTGCTGCAGGGACGAAGAGAAGCACTGTGGTGACTAAGTTAAGATTTGGGGCTCAGGCTTACCAGTATGACATGTTGTTAAAGTGCTCTGTGAATTGTGTGAGGTTGGGACTCTTTTCCTCGTTCTGCTCCTTAGCCCAAAGCAACACCTCAGGGATCTGTGTAGAGGGAGACAGAGTCACACGAATAAGGACTTTTTAGAGAGGGGCAGCATATGCAGGAGGAGAAGGACATGCTTGGATGCGTTACCTCAATTTTGTAGAAGAGCTCCGCGTCCAGGAGAGTTAGCTGGTCTGCAATCTCGTGACTGCGGAAATCATGCAGGGTCCCCGGTCTAAAGACAACGGAAAAAGTAAATATGGCCAGAGTTAGAACTAGACACTGTGATACATTGATGTTCAGAAAACAACAAAGAATTCTGTTACTGTTGCAGAGCTGAACATTTCTAAAATGGTAGCTTTCTTTGAAACAATACAAAATGCAAGGTTTGAGCTGTCGCAGTATTCTCCTTCACTAATTGTGGGTGGGCGGGCCTACCTGGCAGCGACACCTCGCGCGGCCAGTGGTTTAAGGGAGTTGGTGTAGCGCAGCAACTTCCTCTGCTCCACCTTGTCCAGGATGTTCTTGCGGAGCACACGGGCCAGGCTCAGCTCACCGTTACACACCAGCCTGAACACCAGGTCCATCAGCTGCTTCAGGATGTCCTCCGTCATCTCCACCAGACTGACACACGCACACACACACACACACACACACACACACACACACACACACACACACACACACACACACACACACACACAGTTCCAAAGCCGATGGAACGGAGGGATATGAGAATGGTGGTGGAGAAAAAAAGACAGGAAAAAGACACGAGGCGTTTAATTGAAAATGAATCATAACCAGTTAAGCCCTCCCCCCTTTCGCAAAAGGAAATGCGAATAAGAATCAGGACATGAAAAATGGTCTTTGCAGAGTGTAGGTTTTTGATAAGACAGTTTTCTAGTCAAATGACAGCCTAGGGAACTCACCACAGCTCGTCCACCACACGGACCAGAACGAAGAAGGTGTTTTTGCTGACTCTCTTCTTGAAGGTGTCTGGGCTGTGACTAAATCTGGTGTATGTGTGGAGGGGTTAAGCGAAACAGTCTCCAATCTTATAGTATTCAGTGTTTACGTCTATCGTAAGGATTTTGCTTCCCATTCCCTATCGTCTCAACCAAGCAGGCGTTGTTGAAGGAAGCTCTCTGTCCACATTAATCAAGGGCAAGCTACCAAAAATCTGTTTCTTCTCTACGTAGATAATGTTATGAATATGAACGCTGTGGTTCAAAACTTGTCAAAGTTGCACATTCATTTATGTGTTCATCCTTGCATAAGGTCAAGCAACACGTTACCGGTCCATCGCTGATCCAGGTGAACCCCCGAAATGAGGAAATATGTTTTAAGCATGTACAGTGGTTCTTAGTTAATATAAGATGCTTTAGCAGCTGTATTTAGCATAACAAGGGCCATCGTTGCGTTTGACTGCTCGCTAAACTAAAGACCGCACAACGTTTGCTCGGTAACATAGCCCTCGAAACATTTGAACAGCTTCTTATCTCGTATTATTTCGGAATTTCTCCAGTCCAGTACATAAGCTGCTTTCTGCAAGCATGTACAACGGAACATGTGTAACAATTGTAACCAAGGTCTAACAACCTCAACTAGGGGAAATGACCCAAAATGCACTATGATTTCAAAACTGTACATTTTATTTATAATATGTAATTAATGTGCAACTTTTACACGTTTTAACCCACACAGTGTTCATATTCATAAAATGATCTACGTAAAGATGTTGAAACTAGGCAGTTTCGTTTCCTGGGTCACAGAATAGTTTTTCTGAAGCCTTTTTTTGGTGGGTGGCCCTTGGACGACATGTGAGATGTGAAGCATGGAAAGGATATCTGTAGTGCAGCTTTTTGATGAGGTCCTCGGGGGTTATAAATGTTCTGTACGTCGTCAGGAAAGCCTCACAGTACAAGACAAGATCTGGAAAAGAAGACCCCACAGGAGATCACTAAATATCCTCTCGTTTGTCAAGAGCTCCCATCTGAGGGAAGGAAAGTCTGGGTCTATTACGGAAAAAAGACGTATTATTGACAGTAACACATTCAACTTCGGTAGGTCACCACAAAATAAACATCAAAACATCAAAAAACCTACTTGGTTTTATATGCAAAACATTGGCATACAAAAGCATGACATACAGTGCAGTTGATTCCAGTAATTATGAGGTATAGAAGTAGGAGGGTGGGGAGAGACCCGCCCTACTGAGTGGACACAGACCACATGTACTAGTCTCCTCTGGGGGATGTGTGTGTCTGTGTGTGTGTGTGTGTGCGTTTGTGCGTTTACGCTACGGAGGTCATACATACCTTTGCGGTCTGTTTCTGTGGCGTGGACTAATAAAATATCCCCCGATCCGGCTCGGACATCTGGACCGTCGTCGCTCTGGTATCACACGGACAGATGAAAAAGTTGTACGGGGAGAGAGGATTAGCCTAAGCGTTGACTTCGTGATGAGTCCCAGTGTAGCCCTACGAGTGACTATCCTGATTAAACCGTACCGACAATATAGAAAAATATGTTTTGAAAAGCCAGACTTGTTAGCCGTGAGAGGGTTATCTATAAGGAGATATGCACTACTAAAGCCGGTCTGACCTTGCCATGCCAACTCTAGCTTTTCGCCGATAATAACATACTTATCATCTACTGTGAGATTGTAACATTGAGTTACAGAGGCATGGGGTAGCAAAGGACAGGCTCTCTGTAAGCAGCTTTGGGGTGGAGGCTTATTTAGTATTATGAGTATCCTTCTTGTAGATTCCTATGAAGTATCTCATAGAAAGAGGCCTTTCCTGTGATTATAAACGGATTGAGCTGCAAGAGCCTCGAGGTAAAATGGACTGACCCGCAATAGTAGAAACTAAGAAGCACATTTACCTTCTGCTTTAGTGTTATCCGGGACATGATCTCCATGTGATCGATGAGGGAAAGTTCATCTGTCTCCTCGCTACTCGGCCCTTCTTCTGAGGACTTTTGCCTTCGGCTGAGAGAGAGAAAAAAGATTATAACAAAAAGGGGGAGGGGGGTGATTTAAGATGCAATATCAAAATCATTATAGGTTCACTTGTCGGAACCCTTCCTATTGTCAATCGAGAGTAGGAACAATGGAGAATGATGAACTAACAGAAGGGACAGTCCGCCATGGCATGGGCACTTACCTGTCATTGCACGTGTCCGTGCACAGTGGGTTCTCTGAGGCAGTGTCCTCCAGTGAGTCATCTATGGCGGATGAGTCCTGACAATGACACACAACGTAGTTAGGACAGGGACAGGTCTCGCACCGAATCCAGCAGCCTGAGTTCATGTTCATTAGGGCACGCAATGGAAAACAATTGGAAATGTTTTGAAGTGGAATACTAAAATGTGAGATTCTCATTGGACATTTTTATCCCTGTTTCAGTACATGTTCTTCTGTTTGGTGCCTAATGAACATGACCCCGAGGTCATGTTAAAAGGTGAAAATGCTTTCTTAGTTAAGGTAGATGTGATCGTATGTTACGCTGTTTAAGCAACTTAGTATTCAGTGAGTTGTTCAGTCAGGTTTGAGTAAAACAGGCAATGGTAGTTCACACACACTTTCATTATCAAATGCTGTTGGCATACATGCATAACTCCAGCCTTACTTCTCTAGTGCAAGTGTAACAGTAAATATACAGCTAAGAGAAATGGTTCGAAATGGTTCACCTTTTATTTTTCTGACAGGGGATTTTAGAAACACTTCAAATATATTTTTTTGTGTACTGTAGGCTTACCCTGGCATGACGTTTTGATAACTGTGTAAATCTCTCTAGGACAAGGTGACTTTTATCAATATATTCACCTGTATTTACCCCCCCAAAATGAAACGCTAAGAGAGATTGACATGGTTATCAGAACGTCACGCCAGGGTAAGCCTACATGAAACACAGCCCTTAAGTGTTTCTTAAATTCCCTGAGAGAAAAATTAATGGTGGAAAAAGAATTGGAACCATTTCCTAGTTTGACTGCTAGGTTTTATGGGTATTATGACACCTCCACTGTGGGGCTCTATATAGTGCCTTCAGAAACCATTCACAGCCTTAGACTTTTTCCAAATTTTGTTGTGTTACAAAGTGGGATTAAAATGGATTTAAATTGCATTTGTTTGTCAATGATCTACACAAAATACTCTGTAATGTCAAAGTGGAAGAAACATTTTTTACAAATGTTAGAATTTATGAAAAATAAAAACACTAATATATCTTTGTTGGATAAGTATTCAACCCCGAGTCAATACGTTGGAATAGCTCCATTCCGTTTCTTTTTATCCTGAAAAACTCCCCAGTCCTTAACAATTACAAGCACACCCATAACATGATGCAGCCACCTCTATGCTTGAAAATATGGAGAGTGGTATTCAGTAATGTGTTGTATTGGATTTGCCCAAAACATAACACTTTGTATTCAGGACAAAAAGTGAATTACTTTGCCACATTTTTGCAGTATTACTTTAGTGTCTTGTTGTAAACTTGTTGAAATATTTTTTATTCTGTACAGGCTTCCTTCTTTTCACTCTGTCAATTAGGTTAATATTGTGGAGTAACTACAATGTTGTTGATCCATCCTCAGTTCTCCTATTACAGACATTAAACTCTAACTGTTTTAAAGTCACAATTGGCCTCATGGTGAAATCCCTGAATGGTTTCCTTCCTCTCTGGCAACTGAGTTAGGAAGGCCTCCTGTATCTTTGGAGTGACGGTCTATTGATACACCATCCAAAGTGTAACTTAACCATGATCAAACAAATATTCAATATATGTTTTTGTTTTGTTTAGTTTTTTTTACCCCTCTAACAATAGGTGCTCTTCTTTGCGAGGAATTGGAAAACCTCCCTGGTCTTTGTGCTTGAATCTGTGTTTGAAATTCACTGCTCGACTGAAGGGCATTACAGATAATTGTGTATGTGGGGTACAGAGATTCAAAATCATGTTAAACACTATTATTGCACAGTGAGTCCATGCAACTTACATTATATATACACAAGTATGTGGACACCCCTCAAATTAGTGGATTCGGATATTTCAGCCACACTCGTTGCTGACAGGAGTTTATTATCCAGCCCACAGCCATGGAATCTCCATAGACAAACAGTTGCAGTAGAATGGCCTTACTGAAAAGCTCACTGATAGGATGCCCCCTTTACAACAATGTTCATTCTGCCTTGCTAGAGCTAGCTGTCCCGGTCAACTGTAAGTGCGGTTATTGTAAAGTGGAAACGTCAACAACAGCTCAGCCGCAAAATGATAGGCCACACAAGCTCACAGAACGGGACCGCTGAGTGCTGAAGCCCGTAGCGGGGTAAAAATCATCTGTCCTCGGTTGCAACACTCACTACCGAGTTCCAAACTGCCTCTGGAAGCAACGTCAGCACAATAACTGCTGTGTGGGAGGTTCAAGAAATGGGTTTCCATGGCCGAGCAGCAGCACACAAGCCTAAAATCACCATGCATAATGTCAAGCGTCGGCTGGAGTGGTGTAAAGCTCGTCGCCAATGGACTCTGTAGCAGTGGAAATGCGTTCTCTGGAGGGATGAATCATGCTTCACCATCTGGCAGTCCAAAGGACGACTCTGGGTTTGGCGGATGCCAGGAGAATGCTACCTGCCCGAATGCATAGTGCCAACTGTAAAGTTTGTTGGAAAAGTTTGATGGTCTGGGGCTGTTCTTCATGGCTCAGGCCCCTTAGTTCTAGTGAAGGGAAATCTTAACGCTACAGCATACAGTGACATTCTAGACAATTCTGTGCTTCCAACTTTGTGGCACCAGTTTGGGGAAGGCCCTTTCCTGTTTCAGCATGATAATTCCCCCGTGCACAGAGGTCCATACATAAATGGTTTGTCGAGATTGGTGTGGAACTTGACTGACCTGCACAAAGTCCTGACCTCAACCCCATCGAACACCTGTGGGATGAATTGGAACGCAGACTGCGAGCCAGGCCTAATCGCCAAACATGAATGCTCTTGTGGCTGAATGGAAGCAAGCCAGGCCCGACCTCATGAATGCTCTTGTGGCTGAATGGAAGCAAGTCCCCACAGCAATGTTCCAACATCTAGTGGAACGCCTTCCCAGAAGAGTGGAGGCTGTTGTAGGGGGACCAACTCCGTATTAATGGCCATGATTTTTGGAATGAGATGTTCAATGAGCAGATGTCCACATACTTTTGGTCATGTTGTGTATTATGAGAACATTTTTACTCCGGAATTTATTTAGTCTTGCCATAACAATAAGGGGTTGAATACTTACTAACTCAAGACATTTCAGCTTTTCTTTTTTTAATGACTTTGTAAACATTTGGAAAAAACATGATTCCACTCTGACATTATGGGGAATTGTGTTTAGGCCAGTGACAAAATCTGAATTTAATCCATTTTGAATTCAGGCTGTAACACAACAAAATGTGGAAAAAGTCGAGGGGTGTGAATCATTTCTGAAGGCACTGTACGTACACCCATCTCCACCCCAAAAGGATATGCACTAAGGGGCCAGTATTTCTTTTTATGTGGGGAGAACTGAGTGAGAATGACTTAAACTGGGCGATTAGTCATTTTATTGGATTATATCATCCCTGATAAAAGGCCTGATGGAAGAAGTGAAGTACAGGGACGAAACACAAAAGCCATTAATGCTTCCAGTTGAAATTAGTTACTACGATCTGGACCTGACCCAACGGTCGGAGACAACCACCGGTGGCTTTAACGGCCAAATGTCAAGTATGTGAACGTGATAAAATGTCTCACTGTGACTTGGAGACAAACCCTCATTCAGACAATGACAGGAGGTGACTTTGGTGTCCTTTGAGGTTATAGTAGGACATGGGGACAGTCCAGTGGCAGGGGGGTTTGGAAAAGGAGGACAACCCATGGTAATGTACAGACAGTCAGCGAAGCAGGGCATGCCAAGCGGTCGAAGAGACGGTGAACCCTGAGAAGTCAGGTCGAGTTCAAAATGGGGTTAGATTGTGAGGTCCGTTGTCAGTCATGGTGCACTGTGTTTGTGAAAGCACCCCTCTCTCTCCGCTCTCTTCTTTTTCTCATGCCGCCTCTCTCTGCTAAGGCTACGCTACTTACTCGGCGGGAGAGCGGCCTGTCTCCTTTGGCTTGGCTGGATGAGTACAGATTGACGTACTCTCCCTCCCCGACTTCCTCATTAGCGCTTTCACTCTACGGAGGAAAAAGGAGGACAGCAAAGAGAATGACAGAAATGCCAGGAAAAAGCAAATGTGAAAAAAAAGAAAAAAAGAAAGTATACTGCGAATGCGAAAGCTGCTCGCAGTAAGCCGGACAAAACAAACAAGTAGCTATATCATCTCAAGTGAAACCACTAAGAACCAATTGTTCCAATCACCACAGCATACATAGGCTACAGCCTGTTTTTTTTTTTTACTTAAGGCTTGGCCTATTTTCAAGGATAAGAACACCACGTTCCTGACATTGAAACAATGTTTAGAACCTACTCCAGATCCGCACCCCCCCCCCCCCCCCCCCCCCCCCCCCCCCCCAAATCGAACGCTTCACAGACAATCCCATTGTCAAACACTTGTCACAACATACAGCTAGGGCTCACCAAAGAGGTTTGACGAGTGTCAGAGAAAGAAGAGTCAGTGGGAAGGCAGACTGCAAGAGAGCCACCAGAGCTGTCCAGTGAGCCGTTGGCCACCAGCACAGGGTCAGGGCTGCCAGTGCCCGGGGCAGCTAGGTCCATGCTCTGCGATTGGTGGACAATGGGAGAGTGGGAAGAGACAGATGAGAGGAGGTATGGAATGGAAGACTGGCAGAGAGGCGCAAAGTCCTGAGAATAGGACCGGAGAATTGTCTTATGCTGAGTGAGCGAGGGCGAGAAAAGAGGGAAAGAGAAAGAGAGATTAAGGTCAAACCTACTCGAGAGATGTAAAAGGTTAAAGAGTAAAAATGTGAAGAAAAAAATAAATAATTGAAGAAAGAAGGCCATCAGAAAACAATATGACTGTAGGCTATATTGTGTATATGACTGGTTAGTCAGTGGCTAGAATTCCTATTCCAACTCAGTCTCTTCAAAATGACATTTTCACAAAATGTGCTTGTTGTAAGTCTGTTGTAATATCTGTTGAATATCCCATGCATATGGGTTTAATTGCAACAAGGATAAACCGTTCTTCAGCAAGAACATTCATCCTCATCATTGCTCCAAAATGACATCATTGGGCAGAAAAGAATAGTGAACATGCATTTTGATAGGCTTGTATACTTTACTAATCACGGATGGGGTTCAGGAGCCAGTTTTAAAAGGAATGATATCGGTTGATTCAGATAACTGTAATACTCATACTGGTCTGAATCATCTTTGATCTGTATGCATTGCATGTGCCACATTTCACAAACGATGGATGAAAAAACACATGTTAAGTGCATCCTTTCTCTCTGACAACGATTGTCATTAGGAGTGTGTAAACATTGAGAGGTCTGGCAGAGAGTGAAGAATGAAAGTTGGTTTGTCAGTGTGTGCGTATTCTTTTGCCTCAGATACTCCCTTATTAGCAGCCGAACACGTTGTGTACAACGGCTAATAAATTAACTCGCTGGATTATTAGTTCTAAAAGCAGGAGCGGAGCAGACCAGGGTTCAACTAGTATTGGTTTTTCTGCACTTGATCCAGGTTGCCTGGCGCAGTGGGACGAGTGGAGTACACCACAACCTGCATAAAACGCCCATCTGGCTCTCCAGGCAGCATAGAGCCAGATCATGTAGAGAGATAGTCCCATCTCTACACTAGACAAGTTCAATGAAACTCCCCCTTTCTTTTTATTTAGCACCGCACTTTAGCCCTGACTTGCCTGGCTAAATAAAGTTCAAACATAGAAAGTTATAGAAAGAAAAATACTATTTGAAGTCAAGTCTGTTGTATAGAGTGAGCAGAGAAGCAGATATAGGGAGACAGACAGGCAGACAGGCCCATTGAGTGTCACTCACCATGGGAATGGTCAGGGAGGCCTGGTGGCTCAGGAAGGAGTTAGAGACGGACATGCTGAGCGCAGACCCCACCTCCTCCACCACCGCAGCCTGCGACTGCTGGAGGTGGCAGGAGAGAGAGGATGAGGACGAGGAAGAGGGAGACGCAGAGTGGGAGGCCTGGAAGAGGGGGGGGGGGGGGGGGGTTGTGGGGGAAGAAAGTAGAGACAGAGAGAGAGAGAGAAAGAGAGAGAGAAAGAAGCAGAGATAAAGTGCAGTGGGAGATGTTAGTTAGCGGAAGAAGACGTAGGTTTACGCAGATAGTTAAGCACACAATAGAAGCAGCAGGAAAGAAGAGGATTGATGGACTAAAATACTGTTACAGCAGACAAAGCGTTAAAGTAGAGTCACACTAGTCCTAAGCGTTCTCTAATATTCTACGGTTACCTCAGTATTACGAATCGCTCTGATGGAGAGTGGGCTTTCCAGAAAGAAAAAAAGGAATGAGATTTGATGAGTGCAATGGAAAATAAGCAACAACAAAAATTGGAAGAGATTGGACAGTAAATCAAATGCAAAATTTGAACACAACGTCATGGCAAAAGGGAAAACGTAGAAACGTTCTCCATCTCATACATGACAATTGCAGTGAGTTAGGGAGGGAATGGACATTTCAGACCCGAGACCACATATAGCCGACAGTGAGCAACACCACATGCTTTACCAGAGAGAGCTAGGCCTGAATGAGATTCATCGACCATACAATTTTCACACTCGGCTGGGTACTCGACAGCAATTTAAAATACTTTAGCTCAGATTCCATATCCTATATATTGTATATAATTTACAAACTAATTACTGTTGCAGTTCAAGCTATGCCTACATACTGTGCAAAGCAGGTGACTGGCCTAAACGTACAGAACTAGCTACTTTCTCAGCTTTGGACCAGTTGTAGGTGGACTTTCTGCTCAGGGAGAAGTCTATTCATTCCGGCAATCAGAAAGTACACCCAGTGGACATGACTTATCAACAGCCAGCCCAGAAACAACTTTTTGATTACATGAAACACAAAACACCCTTTCCTTGCCCTCCCTACATCTATAGCTTCAAATCAATCCTTGTTTTCTTTCCCTGCTCCAGAGAGATTTTTGTGATGTAAATAGTCTTAATCTACACCCAATATGTACTCGGATTCAGTAATCCCGAAGACCAAACAACAGAACGTGTAGAAATGTTTCTCACATTTTGATCTGCTTTAGATACAGTGTGTAAAAAAATATTTGTAAATCGTGGATAAACCTTGAGCACGGATTTCCTCATTTATATCAATTACTTTTTCGAACCATGAATGTCTGGTACGGAGATAATGGCGTTAAATTGAACATGGGAAGTGAACTACTACAGCCCTGCAGAGGTCTCAAACGATCACAACAAGAGCAAAAATGATGAAATCAAAGACAAGCCTTGTGGTGGGATGTAAGATGGGACGTCATGGAGGGTGATGAACTAGTCTGTACAAAAGTCTTATGCCATCCGGTACTTTTTTGTCCTGTGACAGAAATCGTAGCAATTTCAATTCTACCATAGAACTGATTGTAAATCTGATGCTGAAAAAGCATTTAAATGGATTTTTATGTATAGAAGTAGTGTTGGGAGATGTGTTACCACTACCAAGGGCTCTGCAGCATCGCTTGCCATTTGGATGTTCAGGACTTTCAATTCACCCTGCTTTTCTTCCTCCATTATATATGCATGGGATAAAACATTATGGACTCACTCGCCACTCAATCTTACAGACTTGGAACAATATATCATGAGAAAATGAGTTACTTTAAATGTATATGCATTGGGCATAGTAAGCGGTGGATGTGCATGTACAGGGTGGGCTGGTGTACTGTATGCTGTGCTACTGATGGGTGTGAGGCCTCGGTGTGGCTTCAGTGTGTGAGGTGAGCTGTTGGGCTGTAGCTCACCAGCTGCCTCTGTTTGGGTGGCAGTGCCGGGGGTGGGAGGGGCTCGTGAACAGAGTCATTGCTGCTATACGAGTCATTGAAGCTGTAGACTTCCTGGAAGCGTTTGTTGCGTTGCTCGTAGATGCTCTCGCTCTGCGGTGTCTGGTAGAAGAGTGAGGGCTGGGGCTCCGAGTAGTCCTCCACAAACTGCATGTACTTCAGTACTGTGGAAGCGAGATGTGCACACACACACACACACACACACGACAATACGTTAGCAGATGACAATAACAGTGTCCTTCTGAGCATCTCAAACCGTATAACAATGTTTTTTTAATCTACATGTCAAACGTTGGTTTAAAACTGAGAACTTCTCTCTACCCCGTAAATTCTAACATTGGAAAATGAAAGTTGAATGAAGAATATTCATTAAGTGAATTCAATTCAAATCCGCTCCACTTAAAAACAAGAAAAGCATATTTTGGGGTAAATGAGGGCAGTCCCCGACCCCCAAAAAATCTTGGTCGACCGAGAGTCGTCCTGTTCTTTCGACCAATAGATTGGTCAAAATGTTGAAACTTATTTTTCCATACACAGACAAACAAACCCTGTGTTTGAATAAAATAAATAAAATGCATTGAGCTTGTCTGATGCTTTAAGCACACTGTTTAATTAAATAATTAAGACACAAAAAATTACCCAATAAAGACCACGTTGGTCACACTGTGTTAAAAAAAATGACAGCAAGGGCCTGTGTGACTGGCGCATGTTGTCTCACTCACCTGCCTACTGAAAAGGCACCACAGCACAGCAAGTGTTTATTGCACTGTCCATGCTGAAGCTGCAACATCATGTCAGCCATTTAGTTTCTTACTTGTTTCTGACTGGAAAGTTCTGTTACCAAAATCCCTCATTTGTTTAGGAAAAAACTTTCCCTATTCCCTCAACCCTTGCTCTCTTTATGTGTGACCAATAGGGCCTGACATATAGCCTATCATAATCACATCAATAAATTGGTTCTAACAAATTTTGAACACAGTAACACCTGACAGCAAAATGGATGGGGAGGATCTGAAAAAGAAACTTGAAATGGGCGAATGTTTACTGGTTGCTCAGGAGGGAAAGGGAAGTCAAATATGTGGAAGACATTTGACTTAGTTGTGGAAACTACTGAAGATCCAGAAAAAGGAGGGTATAGGAGCGAGAGCTGCGTGCATATTACGTGTGACAAACAGGTGCTGTTAGATTACAATATCATTTTTCTGCCTGTTTGGAACAGTGTAAACACTAATTAAAAGTAATAACAGACTAACAAAAATATTTTTGTAAAGCCTTTATTACAGCAGACAAATCTGTGAAATTGCTTTATCCGACATTTTGCCGTTGCATGCGGCTCGATGCTAACGGAATCAGTAGGCTATTAAACACTCAAACAGGCAACAGAAGCAAGATCTGCCTAATTTCTGTAGATATACAGTGCCTTTCGGAAAGTATACAGCCCTTTACTTTTTCCACATTTTGTTACGTTACAGCCTTATTCTAAAATGGATTAAATACAACAACAAAAAATCCTCAGCAATCTACACACAATACCCCATAATGACAAAGCGAAAACGTTTTTTTTTTTTTTTTTTTTTTTAAAACGTTTGCACATTTATTAAAAATAAAAAAACAGAAAAACCTAATTTACATAAGTATTCAGACCCTCCTGTTCCCATTGATCATCCTTGAGATGATCTACAACTTGATTGGAGTCAACCTGTGGTAAATTCAATTGATTGGACATGATTTGGAAAGGTACACACCTGTCTACTTATTTATATTTTACCTTTGACTAGGCAAGTCTATTTAAGGTCCCACAGTTGACTGTGCATGCCAGAGCAAAAACCAAGCCATGAGGTCGAAGGAATTGTCTGTAGAGCTTCCAGACAGCATTGTGTCGAGGCACATATCTGGGGAAGGGTACCAAAAAATGTCTGCATCATTGAAGGTCAAGAACACAGTGGCATACATCCTTCTTAAATGGAAGAAGTTTGGAACCACAAAGACTTTTCCTAGAGCTGGCGCTTGGCCAAACTGAGCAATCATGGGAGAAGGGCCTTGGTCAGGGAGGTGACCAAGAACCTGATGGTCAGTCTGACAGAGTTCTGGAGTTCCTCTGTGGAGATGGGAGAACCTTCTAGAAGGAAAACCATCTCTGCAGCACTCCATCAATCAGGCCTTTATGGTAGAGTGGCCAGACGGAAGCCACTCCTCAGTAAAAGGCACATGACAGCCCGCTTGGAGACCCAGAGACTCTCAGACCATGAGAAACAATATTCTCTGGTCTGATGAAACCAAGATTGAACTATTTGGCCTGAATGCCAAGCATAACATCTGGAAGAAACCTGGCACCATCCCTACGATGAAGCATGCAGGGACTGGGAGACTAGTCAGGATCGAGGCAAAGATGAACAGAGCAAAGTACAGAGAGATCCTTGGTGAAAACCTGCTCCAGAGTGCTCTCAGACCAGGAGAAACAATATTCTCTGGTCTGAATGAACTCTTTGGCCTGAGTGGAAAGTGTCACTTCTGGAGGTAACCTGGCACCATCCCTACGGTGAAGCATGGTGGTGGTGGCAGCATCATGCTGTGGGGATGTTTTTCAGCGGCAGGGACTAGTCCAGATTGAGGGAAAGATGAACAGAGCAAAGTACAGAGAGATCCTTGGTGAAAACCTGCTCCAGAGCACTCAGGACCTCAGACTGGGGTGAAGGTTCACCTTCCAACAGGACAACAACCCTAAGCACACAGCCAAGACAACGCAGAAGTGGCTTCGGGACAAGTCTCTGAATGTCCTTGAGTGGCCCAGCCAGAGCCCAGACATCTCTGGAGAAACCTGAAAATAGCTGTGCAGCAACACTCCGCATCCAACCTGGCAGAGCTTGAGAGGATGTGCAGAGAAGAATGGGAGACACTCCCCAAATACAGAGGTGCCATACCGAATCGATGCTGTAATCGCTGCAAAAGGTGCCTCAACAAAGTACTGAGTAAAAGCTCTGAATAGTTATGTACATTTTATATTTCAGCTTTTTTGTATAAATTAGCAACAATTTCTAAAAACCTGTTTTTGCTTTGTCATTACGCGGTAATGTCTATAAATCGATGAGGGAAAAAAAACAATCTAATCAATTTTAGAATACGGCTGTAACGTAACAATGTGGAAAAAGTCAAGGGGTCTGAATACTTTCCGAAGGCACTGTATGTGGATGATGTATAAAGCCAGGCACATTTAACAGTTAGGCTATTGATTAAAGACCAAATTAGGTTGGGGTTTCCTCTCTCCTCAATTTTCTTAGACATTTAGGCAAGGGCTGTTTCCTCGTCTCTGCTGCTGCTGCCTCCGCCACGTTGTTCTCAATCCCAATATGCTGGTTAACTTTGCTATTATGCACACAGCAGCATGGGGAAAGGTGGCAATTCTACAGCGCATTTAAGATTACGTTTCAGAACCACAGACAGCGACCGTATCCAACGCGGGAGAAAGCCCATTTGTTATAAAACATTAGATTTATTAGTGTTGCACCATTATTTTGTACATAATATAACCATATACAATTTCAGTATCAGGTCTTAAGAGCGATGGACTGTGCCATCCCCGTGGCTGCCGCAATGGATCAATCCACCGAGAGGCGCGAATCAGACTGGTGTCTTGTGCACCATGACAAAAGTAAAATAAGTTGCAACTGCCCAACTAAAGATATCTTGGTCGACCAACAGCCAATCGACCAGTCGACTAGATGGCGTTAGCCCTGGCAGAAACCCTGACCATTTAGTTATTAGAATAGTGCTCAGCTGTTGGAAATCTAAATGAACAGGGGAGGCACAAGTGCAGCACAATCATGCTGGTCCTGGCTGTAAGCTCTTTATATTGTGGCTCCATATGGGGAACGGGCTGATTATCATAATGGCCACCCCTCAACACCTCCGCTGAGAGGGTCAATCAGCACATGCTCATTTTCTGCACTGCCCGGGAGAGTCCACTCCTCTATTCACCCACACAATCCATCAACAAATGTATTATTCCATGTGAGCTCACAGGGCTGACATCAGTGTTTCCCTCCAGGCCTGTGTGTGTGTGTGTGTGTGTGTGTGTGTGTACACACTGATGACAGAGCCCGAGGGCCAGCCTGCAGCACAAACATGAAGAGCATAGTACTGCCAACTGATCTCTATTCAGCAGCATGTCCAACATGGCTGACCCATTGTGATGGTCTAGCTAGCTAGCAGCAGCATGTCCTGTCCAACATGGCTGACCCATTGTGATGGTCTAGCTAGCTAGCAGCATCATGTCCTGTCCAACATGGCTGACCCATTGTGATGGTCTAGCTAGCTAGCAGCATCATGTCCTGTCCAACATGGCTGACCCATTGTGATGGTCTAGCTAGCTAGCAGCATCATGTCCTGTCCAACATGGCTGACCCATTGTGATGGTCTAGCTAGCTAGCAGCATCATGTCCTGTCCAACATGGCTGACCCATTGTGATGGTCTAGCTAGCAGCATGTCCCGTCCAACATGGCTGACCCATTGTGATGGTCTAGCTAACAGCATGTCCTGTCCAACATGGCTGACCCATTGTGATGGTCTAGCTAGCAGCAGACAGAGGGTTGAGAGCAAGGTGGAACAACCAAATCCTACTGGAACATAAGTATGGCAGACCTGCCAGGGATTACGAGCATGTATCAGACAGACACACCAGGCGAATAAGGTCCCTAGTCTGAACCCAGCCACACCTTATATGATACAGAGAGAGAGAAAATATAAGTTTTGTTTAATACTATGGTTTTATCATTCCATTACAGCAGGAGGCACGCATGTGTATTTCAGACATAACTAAGGGACCTAGTCCGGTGTAATTGGGGCTATACCCTGGGCTTCTGAACTCTGGTATCAGCAGAGTTTGTGTAATACCTGCTATGTCCTCTCTACCTCCCCTTGGCGTCAGATACTCACTGTGGCGGCTCTTCTTCTCGGGGAGTGGGGGTGGACTCTGGGGGACGTCTGCCATCTCGCTGGCACAGAACTCAGACACAAACCCATCGCCGGCGTGGCACAGGGTCATGGGCGAGACGCCAGGCGTGAACAGGGGGAAGGGGGGCACAGGCGGCATGTCCTCCTCCATGAGGTTGTCATACTGGGACGGGTGACGCTCGAAGGAGACACGCCAGGAGGAGCCAGAGTAGGAGCCGTCGGAGAAGCCCGAGCTGACCCCGCTGCGGCGCTTCTTTTCTGGCAGGGCGGGGGGCGGCAATGCGGGAGTCATGCGGGAGTAGAGGGGGGACGTGGAGGAGCCCTGGAGGGACGGCTGGGGGGAGGGGTGGGCAGGGGTGAAGTGGGGTTGAGCCAGTGGTGGGCCGGGGCACGGGGAAGGGGAGGAGGACTCGCTGTGGGACTCGGGCAGGGGGCTGAGGCATCCCCCCACCGGCAGGGGAGGCATCTGTTCCAGGCTGGACAGGTCCTGGTGCAGGAAGTCGTAGTCCGGGTCGTAGTGGTCTGTGGTGTCTGTGGTGGGAGAGAAAAGACAGGGAGGGACAGGTGAGTCACCGGTTAGAGCACTGAAAACAAACCTCACTGTCACTTCGGCATAAAAAGCACTTTTCTCTACAAACCCCACTCTAAACAACAAAAACACAACTAAGACATTGGTGAAAACCAATTTCATTGGAGGGAGAGTTATGATTTCACAAAAGGTTTTGAGGTGCGAGCACCGTGTGTGAAATTGATCCGTGGCACGTGTCAGTTGATCACAATTGAGAAGGCACAACACGGCTTGCTTCTCCTTCGTCTGAGAAAAGTGCCACCGGATGACTTGGCACAACGTTGGTATCCCCAACCCTCACTGCTTGTCCCTGGTTCCACAATGTGACAGCCATGGTTTTACAGCTTAAGACTTTTTGAGGCTGCGCCACCTCTCATCGTCTCTGGACGGCTAAAACTAGGCAAATTCTCAGAGGGCATCCATCATATTGCTTTCCCCTCTGCTATCCTATGTTTTCAGACCAGTGCAGATGAAGGAGAGGAGGCTGCTTAAAGACTATTGAGATGCAACCTCTGTCTTGTCTCTGCTCACATCTCGTGAGCCTCGCTCTGTGCTGCTGGAGGCGGCAGGAACAGGAAGCCCCCTGCCTGCATGTGTCGATTTGGTTCACGCATCCGCAGCAGCTTGTTTCCACTGTTGTAGTGGTCTGTGAGCCACATTAAGACAACCTGTGGTGACCCTGTGGCGACCGAGGTGCACACACACCTTATCAAAAGAGACAGGCCTCTCATGCTGGGCTCATGGTGGCTCCTCTCTAACCATCTGTGAAGTCAGTGCTGAAACATGTACTGTAACTTTTGTGTGTTTGTGTCGTGTGTGTTTGTTGTTTCGTGTGTCCGTGTATGGGTTTCGTGTGTGTGTGTGTGTGTCAGGCTCTCACCCAGAGTCTCACAGCTGGTGTTGCGTGAGCACTGTCCACTGTCCACTGTCCAGGACAGCTGCTCGTCCGACTTGCTCAGCTTGCCCATGCTGTTGCAGGGCGACAGGCGCGGCGACTCCCCTCCGTACGAATGGCTGCCCCCTGAGAAGCGCCGCTGCAACGCGTCCACCTCGTACTCCTGCCGAACAGAGAGCGGGACCAGACCGCTTATTAGCCACGGCGTTTGTCAACACGTTTGTCAGAGCATTTGATGAAAAGACACAATGGCACAAAAGAAGTTAACAGTGCAACAAAGCTACTCTACCTGTTTGTGGAGGCCGGTGCCCATGGGAAGACCGGCGCCACTGGTGGCGTGGCTCATGGGGGCCACCACTGCCACCCGGGTGGGGGAGGGCGCCGACTGGCGCTTCTTTGGAGGGAGAGCTGGAGGACTGGAGGGGGAGGAGAAGGGGGCATCATTTCAATATGAGGCAGTGTGCAACGTTCCCACTGTCCAGTATTCCAAAAGCCAAGCATGCAGCTCTAGCCACAGTACAATGACTGATCCACTTCTTCTGTGTGTATGTACTGCATGTATGGTGAAGGGAGGTGGGGAAAAGACTGCACTGACACTGACCTGGGGTGGGGGGGGGGGGGGGGTTGAGAGATAGGAGGACAATAGCTGACACACTCCGAGAGCCTTCTGTAGTAGCAGCACAATGGAAAAGTGTGTAGTGCATGTGTCACTGCCTGGTTGCTTTTCCCCTTTGCAAACAGATAGCGGTGGGGAGAGCAGCAGCTACTGAACTGTTTCCACACCGCAGTGCACACAGATGGCCCAATGACAAGAGGGCATGTGGAGAATGCAGGCAGGCAGCTGTGGTGGTGAGGAGGTGGAAAAGGAGGAGGATATCCTATCTGCCAGTAAGGCAAGGGTCAATGACAGCCCCCAGGAAAGAGGACAAAAATAAATTATGACACAAAAAAAATAAAAAATAAAATCTGCAGTGTGGCGCTGCGTAAGACACAGAGACTGGTGCAGAGTACCTTCTGCTGGCAAGGTGAAATTCAGAGAATTAGTGTTTGTATGATCGGAGCACCAGGAAAGGCAGAGAGCCTTTTGTATTTTGGGAAAGGGGGATACCTAGTCAGTTGTACAACAAAGCATTCAACTGAAATGTGTCTTCCGCATTTAACCCAACCCCAAATTTATAAGCGTCTGGATGTGCTGCTGTGTGTGGTGGGCTCTAGAATCTAATGTGGTCCATTTCCATCCGTTGTCGTGTCTCTCTGGCTGTGAGCTCACCAGCCTCTGCCGAGCCCAGTTTCTCAGAAAATAAATTTGCCTCAGAGACAGTGCTGCACAAACGGAAGTTTAATCTCTGACACATCTCTTTACTACACCCTTCAAAGACCATAAAGCCTTCTAAAGAATTAAGACTATTTATAGCCCAGTTACCCAGCTACCACTCTTGCCTTCTTGTAAAGACATGAGCGACAAGCATGTTGGCCTGTAATCAAAGCGCATTCAAAGTTATGAGCGGTAAACAGTGCCTTCAGAAAGTATTCACACCCCTTGACTTTTTCCACATTTTGTTGTGTTACAGCCTGAATTTAAAATTGATTACATTGAGATTTTGTGTCACTGATCTACACACAATACCCTATCATGTAAAAGTGGAATTATGTTTTTAGAATTTTTTTACAAATAAAAAATGAAAAGCTGAAATATCTTGAGTCAATAAGTATTCAACCCCTTTGTTATGGTAAGCCTAAATTACTTCAGGATTAAAAATGTGCCTAACAAGTCAACATAATAAGTTGTGTGGACTAACTGTGTGCAATAATAGTGTTTAATATGATTTTTTTTATGACTACACCACATATGTACCCCCCCCCCCACACACAATTATCTGGAAAGTCCCTCAGTCAAACAGTGAATTTCAAAAACAGATTCCAACCACAAAGACCAGGGATGTTTTCAGATGCCTCACAAATTAGGGCACTTAATGGATGATAAAAAAAAGGAAAAAAGAAGCAGACATTAAATATAATTTTGAGCATGGTAAAGTTATTATTTACACTTTCGGATGGTGTATCAATAGACCCAGTCATTACAAAGATACAGGCGTCCTTCCTAATTCAGTTGCTGGAGAGGAAGGAAACCGCTCAGGGATTTCACCATGAGGCCAATGGTGACTTTAAAACAGTTACAAAGTTTAATGGCTGTGACAGGAGAAAACTGAGGATGGATCAACAACATTGTAGTTACTCCACAACACTAACCTAAATGACAGAGTGAAAAGAAGAAAGCCTGTACAGAATAAATATATTCCAAAACATGCAACCTGTTTGCAATAAGGAACTAAAGTAATACTGGACAAGCATTATGTTAATCCAACACATTACTGAATACCACTCTTCATATATTCAAACATGGCGGTGGCTGCATCATGTTATGGGTATGCTTGTCATCGGCAAGAACTAGGGAGTTTTTTAGGATAAAAAGAAAAGGCATAGAGCTAAGCACAGGCTAGGTCCTGAAGGAAAACCTGGTTCAGTCTGCTTTCCAACAGACACTGGGAGACAAATCCCTCTTTCAGCAGGACAATAACCTAAAACACAAGGCCAATAATAACCTGGAGTTACTTATTAAGATGACATTGAATGTTCCCTGACTGGCCTAGTTACAATTAACTTAAATCGGCTTGAACATTTTTATTTAACTAGGCAAGTCAGTTAAGAACAAATTCTTATTTACAATGACGGCCTACCCCGGCCAAATTGTGCGCCGCCCTATGGTACTCCCAATCATGGCCGGATGTGATATAGCCTGGATTGGAACAAGGGACTGTATTGACGCCTCTTGCACTGAGAAGCAGTGCCTTAGACCACTGCTCCACTCGGGAGCCCATTTATGGCAAGACTAGAAAATGGCTGTCTAACAATGATCAACAACCAACTACACAGAGCTTGAAGAATAAAAAAAATAAAAAAATGGGCAAATATTGTACAATCCAAGTTCGCAAACCTCTTAGAGCAGGGCTCTCCAACCCTGTTCCTGTTGGTTTTCACTCCAACCTAATCTAGCACACCTGACTAATAATTAGCTGATTGATAAGCTGAACCAGGTTAGTTACAACTGGGGTGGGAGTGAAAACCTACAGGAAGGTAGCTCTCCAGGAACAGGGTTGGAGACCCCTGTCTTAGAGACGTACCCAAAATAGACTCACAGCTGTAATTGCTGCCTAAAGGGAATCCAACATGACTCCGGGGGTTGAATACTTATCTAAATATATCAGTGTTCTATTTCACATTTTAAAAAGTTAGCATTTTTCTTCATATTTGACGGAGTATTTTGTGTAGATCGTTGACCAAAAATAACAAACCAATTTTAAATCACTTTGTAACACAACAACATTTGGAAAAGGTCAAGGGGTGTGAATACTTCCTGAAGGCACTGAACATTCTTTTGTGATGTTGGCGGAGACTACAAGAGAGCTGTGTGCTCAGCTCTCTGCAGGCCTAACGAGTATACAGATGGGGACTTGAGTCAGTGGCTAAACAGTGAATTGTGACGTGGCTAGAACTCTGCATTTACTTCAGTTCAGACTTGACTCTGACTTGTGCTGTGACATCAAATGTTCTGAGTTATCAATGACTGAACAAAAAAGGTAGTTATTATCACACACTGATCTTAGGAAGGGTTAACCCCCCCCCCCCCAACACAAATTTCCTTGGTGGCAAAGGTCTGGATGAATAGTAATTTATCGGCGTAGTAACGACCCCCACCTCACGACCCGTGTAACCTCATGCTGATGCACCACCCAATTTCAAAATTGCACCTTATGCATTCTATTACAGTAAGTTGTAAGGCCAACGGAGTTCATAAAAATACAAAATAAAGGGCTTTCAACTTACTCGCCCCACCGACCCAGGCGCACCCCACAGTTTGGGATCCACTGAACCACTGTTTGTTAGAGCTATGAAAGGTACACCATCTCTATGAAATGAGCTCTTACTTGTGTTCAGCCATCTTTACGCCAGGGAGAGGGGGTTTCGGAGGGGCCACCTCCTCTGCTTCATCCTCAGTGGGTTCAGTCAAGACTTCCGTAGATTGGGTTGTGGCTGAACTCTTGTCCAGACTCTCCTTCTCTTTGGCAGGTGGCTCTGCAGCGCTGTGGGTATACGAGTTGTATACAGGTGTTGTTTACATTGTGTACAATTTCCTCAGAGTGTAAGACGTGTTCAGTACGGGTTAAAGTGGAGGAGTGTGACTGACATCCTCTGTGGCTCACTCACCTCTCAGTCAGGGCGGCCGGTGGCACTGGTTTGACAGGAGATGTAGGGGAGGGATGCTCCTGTTTCTCGATGGTCAGTTTCACCAGCTCCTGTGGACAATCACCGTGTGCAGTTATTAAATGCGAGCCAACTTCAACATCTCTTCCCCACAGAGTAACAGGTACTCGACTAGCTACTGTTTCCCAAAAAACGTAACATGCATTAATTGTTACAAATCCTTTGTGACGTCGCATATTTCATGTTCGTTTGTTTTTTGGTATGCCAACTTTACCTTAACACCGTCGAGCACTGCCTTGATCACAGTGGTGACGGTAACGATGGTTTCTTTATCTTCCAGGTTGACCCCCTCCAGCATGACTTGGTCGGACCAGCGAATGAGATTGCCCAGACTCTGGTACACACGGTTAAGACAAGATGACACCGCTGAACTGGGAACAAGCAAGAGGAAAGATTAGGCTAACAGACGTACAAAAACTGATTCTGTATTAGGCTTTGAAGGATTCTTACGATTGCAACCCTATAAAACAAATAAATCGTCAACCTTAAATGTCATTTGGCTGGAAACCTCGTCTCATGTCAATTGAAGCGTTGTCTTAAAACACACAATGGGCGAGCTCCAGATATACATCCCCGTGGGCCAGACTCACCTGTGCTGGATCCTTGGTTCCACTTGGACTAAAGGCAGGATGGCCTCCAGGACCTTACTGGCAGACCCTGGTAACATCTCCAGCACCTTCTTGTCCACCACCATCTTGTCAATGATGGTCTTGAAGTAACGCAAGGCACTGACCACGTCTTTCTCATGCTCCTCTAACCGACTCAGACCCTGCAAAAGGAAGCCAACATGAGCGCAATCCTGAACATGATGGTGCATCTTGGTTACGCGATTATTGCATAATGTGAGGCTTTATCACTCTGCCGTCAGTCTCATTCTCTGGTTTCTTGTAGGATATAAATGAACAACTAATTGCACTTATGAGATGGACACAGCAAAAGCTTGAGGCCTATGTAGAGGGAGAAACAGACATTTAACAAACCTTGTTAGCAGGTTTCTCCGCAGTCTTGACGCTATGTTCTAAAGGTGGCTTACTGACTTTCTTTGAGGGTGTCCTTTTGATTTTGGGAGAGTGGAACTTGTCCATAAGCTTCATGGTGAAGGAAGACAAATGGGAGCGTTGGGAGTCTGAGGAGGAGAGGGAAAGCGAGAGGGAGAATTAAGAGAATAGCCTAACTTTCATTATCTACAGAGTGTGAATTGAGAGAACCCTTGTTAGAAATTCACTTTCGGATACATCACACATACGGAAGTTTCATCTAAATGTTACATGATTTCAGACTTAAGCACAACCTCTCACAATGCTCAGATATAAGAAATAAGCCAGTAAAAATGTGTTGTCAGAGTGAGATAATAGAAAACTCATGAACACTAATTAGTCAAAACTGCATTATACGAATGAGAGCATTGTAGATCTGTCTTCATTTCAAAAACCATGTACTGTTCTTCAGCTGTATGAAAATAATGGTTACCCACAAAACCTGAAATTAATTTTAGGCTAAATTGACCGTTTTTCTAAGTCAACTGCATCAAAAGGCCCAAATGAACACCTTTAGCAACTCGTACAGACACAGGCGCTGGGACACACTAGGCAGGTTTCCATTGACCCAGGTTTATTCAACAAAAAGCAATGTTGCAACAACATTGCGACATGGGTAAATGCAAACAGCAACTTCAGGAGAAATGTTATCTGTTCAACAGGGGTGCATTTTTCTTTTGTCGAACTTTCTATATTATGACAAATGATGAACAACGTTTTTTGAATAAATTAGGATCGGCCCAAAAATTGTGAAGGAACGCGGTCATGTGATGTCATCACGTAACTATTAGGGCCAGGACAATACCAGTATCACTGTACCCGTTAGTATCATGGCAAGGAAACAAAACAAAGAGGATTTCACTTTTTTTGGGGAAAACAGCTCTGGAAACAAATATCATGATGGTGTCATCCAGAGTTACATTTATTTTCCAAGCATTAGCACTGAATATTTTACATCCAGCAGGTTTTTAAAAGGACCAAAGTGTTTGGACTGTGTCGTATTTCCATTTTTGCCATTGAAAAAAATACTGCTGTACTGGTATCGTCACAGACTTAGTAAATATAAAGCTCCACATTAATATTTCAAAACCTTTTTGATTTAGCTTATTTTTAGACATTGACAGTAACAATATACTCTTCAAACATGTCACATTCCCAGAATAGGCTCTCTGGTAGTTTTGATAATATTTCCCTTTAAAACCAGACTATTTAAGCAGAAGTAAAATCTTGTTTGACTACAGACTAAATTGAACAGAGGGACTTAAGTTTCAAGTTAATGTCACATGCACAAGTACAGTGAAATGCCTTTCTTGCAAGCTCTAACCAACAATGCAGTAATCAATAACCATGTAATACTAAAAATAACAAGGTAGATCAAAAACACACGAGATATAAAAAGAAGAACACGATAACGTAAGTAAGGAAACTATATTCAGGGTCAGTTCCAGCACCATATTTACAAAGTGCAGGAGGGATACTGGATCGATAGAGGTAGATATGCATAGGGGTAAGGTAACTAGGCATCAGGATATATGATAAACAGAGTAGCAGAAGCACATATGATGATTGTATGTGAGTGTGTGTGTGTATATAGAGTTAGTATAAAATGTATGTGAATATTATGCGTGTGTGAGCAAATGGTGGAGTGAGTGTATGTGTGTTGGAGAATCAGTGTGCATACTGTGTAGGGCCCTGTGAGTATAGACAGAAATATGAATAAAATACGAAGGTCAACTCTGATAGTCCGTGTAGCCATTTAGTTAGCTATTTAGTTAGCTATTTAGCAGTCTTATGGCATGGGGATAGAAGCTGTTCAGGAGCCTGTTGGTGTCAGACTTGATGCAGCGGTAACCGCTTAGCGTGCGGAAGCAGAGAGAACAGTCTATGGCTTGGGTGGCTGGAGTTGAACTATTTTCCGGGCCTTCATTTAACACCGCCTGACATAAAGGTCCTGGATGGCAGGGAGCTCGGCCTCAGTGATGTACTGGGATGTCTGCACCACCCTCTGTAGTGCCATTCGATAAAGGGCGGTGCTATTGCAATACCAAGCAGTGATGCAACCAGTCAAGATGCTCTCAACGGTACAGCTGATGCGCCTTCACGACTGTGTCTGTGTGTGTGGAACATTTTAAGTTCTTAGTGATTTGAATTTCTTGCAAGCTCTAACCCCAACAATGCAGTAATCAATAACAATGTAATACTAAAAATAACAAGGTAGAACAAAAACACACAAGATATAAAAAGAAGAACAAAGCCAAGGAACTTGAAGCTCTCGACCCTCTCCACTGCAGCCCCATCAAAGTGGATTGGGGTATGCTCGCCCCCCCCTCCCCCATTTCCTGTAGTCCAAAATCCGTTCCTTGGTCTTAGTTACATTGAGGTTGTTGTTCCAGCCCCACACTGCCAGGTCACTGACCTCCGCCCTGTAGGCTGTCTCATCGTCACAGGTGATCAGGCCAACCACCATTGTGTCGTCAGCAAACTTGATGATGGTGTTGGGGTCGTGCATGGCCACGCAGTCGTTGGTGAACAGGGAGTACAGGAGGTGACTTAGCACACACCCCTGTGGGGCCCCCATGTTGAGGGTCAGCGTAGCGGAGGTGATGTTGCCTACCCTCACCACCTGGGGTTGGTCCGTCAGGAAGTCCAGGATCCAGTTGCAGAGGGAGGTGTTTAGTCCCAGGGTCCAAAGCTTGGTGATGCGCTTGGAGGGGACAATGGTGTTGAACGCTGAGCTGTAGTCAATGAAACCACATACTCACATAGATATTCCTCTTATCTAGGTAGGTGAGGGCAGTGTGGAGTGCAATTGAGGTGGTGTCATCTATGGTTCTGTTGGGGGGAATGCAAATTGAGGTGTCTGGGATGAGAGTTGCTGTGTGCCATAACCAGCCTCTCAAAGCACTTCATGATTACAGATGTGAGTGCTACAGGGCGGTAGTCATTGGAGCATGAAGCCTTAGAATTATTGGGAACAAGAATGACGGTGGCCATCTTAAACCATGTGGGGATTACAGACTGGGACAAGGAGAGGTTGATTGTCATTGGGTGTGTTGTCTCCGGCTAATTTCATAGACACTTGTCACGTAGCAATATAAAAACTAGGCATATGCATTTTATGATTCCCTTTCCCTGTGCAGTGCTTCCCAATGTGCGGTGGTTTCCACTAAAGCTCTATTAGTTCCACCTCAGTGCAGACCTGAGGGCAGATTGTGTGGAGAGCTGCACACCACACACCGCAACAGTCTGCCCCTGGAGACGCCCGTGGCAACAGCTTGTCTGCTCAACTCAGTCTTGCCTGAGCAGCAGTGGCCTTACATACACCGGAGTACGGACACGTGTCCAATGGTAGCCAGGCATCATGCGCTAAGGACGACACATAGTGAACCTTGCAAATGGACACTGGGACACCAAAACAAATCAATGAAATACATTGGTGTCATGATTTCTGAATCTAGCACTGCATTCAGTGATAAAGAGTATTCATCCTCAGTATTCAGGACACAAGAGTGGGTGTGAATATAGTCCCACTAAAATAACTTTACCAGTGCTGAGTGATTTCAGTTTTTAAAATAACTAATTGACCACATCGGTTCAAGTAGTATATTTGAATTCCATTTAGTTCAGCGGTTTTGCTGTCCGTCAGCATGCTGTTTGTGCCATTTCTCTAGAGAGATCTCTTCTGTGACATGTTGTCCAACTCATAATAGTTAAGTGCAGAAAACGTGATAATTAACTACAATGACCAGAATCCATTGTGCCTACAGCTGCCTGTTCAGCCAGAGCCCGGACTTGAACCCGATCTAACATCTCTGGAGTGACAAAATAAACTGAAAGATTATGCTTTGCAATCATCTATTCATCAAAAATCAACAGAAATGTAATTCCATAGTGCACGAAAAAAAAGCACAGCCCTAGCTTCAATAGCTGATGTTGCCCCCTTTGGCTGAAATAACTTAATGTAGCCTTTCTTGTAACTGTCTATCAGTCTCTTATATCGAGTGGGAGGACTTTCCCCCCCACTCTTATTTACAGTACTGCTTCAACTGTGTCATGTTCGAGGGATTTCTTGCATGTACGGCCCACTTCAATTCCCCCCCACAGCATTGACAGGATTGAGATCTTGGCTTTGACTCTGCCATTCCATAACCCTCCATTTCTTATTTTTGAGCCATTCTGTTGTGGCTTTGCTTGTGTGTTTTGGATCATTGTCCTGCTGCAAGATCCATGTTCTGCTCAGCTTCAGCTTTTTGACAGATGGCCTTACATTCTCCTCAAGAATTCTCTGGTACAATATGGAATTCATGGTTGACTAAATGATGGCAAGTTGGCCAGGCCCTCAGGCAGCAAAGCAGCCCCAAACCATAATGCCACCGCCTCCGTGCTTTACGGTTGGTATGAGGTTCTTCTGTTCAAAGGCAGTGTTTCATTCTTGCCAAAATGGCATCTAGCATTGCGGCCAAACAACTCCACCTTTGACTCATCTTCCCAGAGCACATTGTTCCAGTAGTTTTGGTCTTTAGCCAGGTGTTGTCTGGTAAACGTCAGTCTTCTCTTGATATTCTTTTCTGAGAGCAGAGGCTTCCCGACCTACCATGTAGGCCAAGTTTGTGCAGTCTCTTTCTGACAGTTGACTCATGCACTTCGATATTGATTGTGGTAAGAGAGGCCTGTAGATCCCTTGATGTTACCCTGGGGTTCTTAGAGGCTTCTACGTAGGGTTGCAAAGGGTCAGAAACTTCCGGTAAATTTCCAGAACTTTTCCATGGGAAGTTAAGCCTTGGAATTTGGGGAATTTTGCTTAAATTCAACAATAAAAGTTTCAACCTTTTTTGTGGGATACACATAAGGCAATTCTAGATCTTGTGGCAACTATCCCCAGTTCAATGGAATTGCAACACTCTGCATGCACAGTGCATTCTTCCATCACATGTACAGCTGATTCTCAAGATCTTGCACACTAATGAGATGTTATTGAGCCCACACAACTACACTGTCTGAGCCAAGGACTACATGCTTTCTGGTAAGTTTTGATTACAATACTGGGTGGGGTGAATATATTTTATATGACACATGAATAACTAGTAAATAGCCTATAGTAAGTAGCCTACAGCAAAGTATGTTTAAATAATTTCTAACAATTTCTGCTAGTTAGATTTTGCTACCATGTGGGTTTTAGCTTGCTTGAGCCTGCTAACTGAGGAGTGTTAATTCACCTGTTTCCATACATGTTTCGTTTTAAAACATGTATCTTACAAAGGAGTTGTTTAATCTAACTGCTTAACTAATTATCTGTACATGAGATTGTATTTGGGTTTTGTTTACTCATTGTTTTCTAATCTTTACTGGAAAATGCCACGGGCACTATCTGATGTGTGGAGACATTTCACTGCAGCTAATGTAGAAGGAAAAGCTGTGTACATTTGCAAATTCTGTGCCAAATCATATGTGAAGAATGCAACAAAGATGCAGAATCATCTGGCCAAGTACATAAATTTCCCTCAGCGCTCACAACAAGCAACCTCTGACAAAAGTCCCTACTTCTATTTGAGGTGAAAATGATGAATCAGACACCTTATCGATAGCATCATGGTCTTCCTGGAATCAGAAGTTTTTGACTCAGAGGCACGTAGTCAGAGAAATGCTGATGAATTTCTTGCTCGAGCGGTGTATGCAACTGGTTCACCTCTGATGCTCACAGGCTACGTGTATTGGAAGAGATTTCTGAATGTTCTTTGCCCAGCATACACCCCTCCAACTAGACATGCTTTATCTACTCATTTGCTGGATGCAGAGTTCAACAGAGTTCAAGTGAAGGTCAAGCAAATCAGAGAGAAAGCAGACTATTGCAATCAACTCTGATGGGTGGTCGAATGTTCGTGGGCAAGGAATGATTAACTACATCTCCACCCCTCAACCATTATTCTAAAAGAGCACAGACACAAGGGACAACAGACACATCGGTCTCTACATTACAGATGAGCTGAAGGCAATCAATGACCTTGGACCACAGAAGGTATTTGCATTGGTGACAGACAATGTTGTGAACATGAAGGCTGCTTGGTCTAAAGTGGAGGAGTCCTACCCTCACATCACACCCATTGGCTGTGCTGCTCATGCATTGAATCTGCTTCAAGGACATCATGGCACTGAAAACAATGGTTACACTCTACAAGAGAGCCAAGGAAATGGTCAGGTATGTGAATGGTCATCAAGTTGTAGCAGCAATCAACCTCACCAAGCAAAGTAAGAAGAATAAGAGCACCACATTGAAGCTGCCCAGCAACACCCATTGGGGTGGTGTTGTCATCATGTTTGACAGTCTCCTAGAGGGAAAGGAGTCTCTCCAAGAAATGGCCATATCACAGTCTGCCGATATAGACAGCCCCATCAAGATGATCCTCCTGGATTATATATTTTGGGAGAGTGGTAAGCAGCCTGGAACATATAGCAGTAGCCATTGCACGGATTGAGGGAGACAATGCCATCCTGTCTGATGTTCAGACTCTGCTTGCAGATGTAAGAGAAGAAATCCATACTGCCCTGCCCACTTCATTGTTGCTCCAAGCAGAGGAAACTGCAGTTCTGAAATACATCAAAAAGCGTGAAGACTTCTGCCTGAAGCCCATACATGCCGCAGCGTACATGTTGGACCCCAAGTATGCTGGCAAGAGCATCCTGTCTGGTGCAGAGATCAACAAGGCCTATGGTGTCATCACGACCGTGTCTCGCCACCTTGGCCTGGATGAGGGCAAGGTTCTTGGCAGTCTGGCGAAGTACACTTCCAAGCAAGGGCTTTGGGGTGGAGATGCAATATGGCAACATATCTTAACAGCCACATGGTGGAAGGGACTTAGTGGATCTGAGGCTCTTTCCCCTGTTACCTCCATCATCCTCCAAATCCCACCAACATCAGCCGCCTCAGAGCGCAACTGGTCCTTGTTTGGGAACACACACCAAAGCATGCAACAGGCTGACCAATACAAGGGTTGGAAAATTGGTGGCCATCCGGGCAAATTTGAGGCGTTTTGAGCCTGACAACGAGCCATCCTCAACAAGGTTGGAAAGTGACGGTAAAGACGAGGCCTCAGAGTCTGATGTTCAAGAGGTGGACATTGAGGAGGTCCAGGGAGAAGGCATGGAAGCCTGAGAGGAAGACAACCAAAGCTTTAGTTTCTGGACTATCACTTTACAGATGTATGTTGAAAATGTTTTTGGGAGATGCGATGGATCATTGGGGATTATTCAATATTCCCTTTCTTTTGTTGTTCAGTGAAATCATCCCATGTGGAGAGTCAACTCATTTAATTAAAGTTCAATTCTTAACTAAATTGTTTAAAAATAATAATTTGCAATTATGTCTACTTATGATAAGGTAAAAGGTTTATGTTTCTGTCTCCATATGAAAAATATATATAGTATTAATATGAATGTACATATATTCCCGTTAATTCCCACGGAAAGTTTCCACCTCTGAATATTTTCCTCAAAATGTGCAACCCTACTTCTATGAGCATCTTTCCGTCAGCTCTTGGGCTGAATTTGGTGGGACGACCTGTCCTAGGTAGATTGCCAGTGGTCTGGAATTTTCTGCATTTGTAGATGATCCGTCGAGCAGCGGAACGCTGTGCTTGGAATTGGATTTGTAACCCCTCCCAGACATCAATAATCTTTCTTCTGAGGGCCTCGGATAGGTATTTCAATCTTTGCATGATGTGTTACCACACACCCATATGGTGAAGACCAAACCATACCAAGTTTCTAATCTTTATGGAAGGCTGGACCCTCCCAAGGCACTCTCTAACGATTTCCTAATCATTTGCACCTGTTTTGGTGAACGTGATACTAAGTTTAGGTGATGGTAAAAAGGTAGGGGTGAACAAATGTTTTCTGCATAAGGAAATAGCATTTTTGTTCATTTGAATTGCATAACATTTTCCAATATTTTTTTCTGGTGTTTGATTTGTTAAATTGGGTTACCTTTATCAATGAATGTGCTGGGATTTAGCTCAAATATACATCAAGGGGTCTAAATACCTTCCGAATGCACTGGTGTGTGTGTAAAACTTGTTTCTCTCAAGTGTAGCATAGGTTGTGCACTTTGAAAACAACATGTCCACTCCGACAATGAGAACGGTAAAAGACAGGAATAATATATTAACATTAACAGAAATTACCGAGCAACAAACATTGTAGATTAGAAATGATGGTTATTAACAATAAATGTACTACTGGTGATATATGTAATGGGGAATTGATAGACATTAACGATCAACTGCAAACAATTCACAAAATGAAGTTGTAAAACAATGAATGTGCACAAATTGGCAGCATTCTGGAGAGAGAAGTGCATTGTGCATCTTAGACATACTCCCTTTCTTCTTGGATTGTGCAATACCTACGGCCTCCGCAAAGGATTAGTCTCAGCCTCCGCAATGGATAGTTCACTGAGATGGGCACAAATAAGACAGGTGTCTCGTGTGCCATAAACTCATGTATATATATATATATATATATACACACACTGCTCATAAAAATAAAGGGAACACTAAAATAACACATCCTAGATCTGAATTAAATATTCTTATTAAATACTTTTTTCTTTACATAGTTGAATGTGCTGACAACAAAATCACACAAAAATTATCAATGTAAATCAAATTTATCAACCCATGGAGGTCTGGATTTGGAGTCACACTCAAAATTAAAGTGGAAAACCACACTACAGGCTGATTCAACTTTGATGTAATGTCCTTAAAACAAGTCAAAATGAGGCTCAGTAGTGTGTGTGGCCTCCACGTGCCTGTATGACCTCCCTACAACGCCTGAGCATGCTCCTGATGAGGTAGCGGATGGTCTCCTGAGGGATCTCCTCCCAGACCTGGACTAAAGCATCCGCCAACTCCTGGACAGTCTGTGGTGCAACGTGGCGTTGGTGGATGGAGCAAGACATGATGTCCCAGATGTGCTCAATTGGATTCAGGTCTGGGGAACGGGCGGGCCAGTCCATAGCATCAATGCCTTCCTCTTGCAGGAACTGCTGACACACTCCAGCCACATGAGATCTAGCATTGTCTTGCATTAGGAGGAACCCAGGGCCAACCGCACCAGCATATGGTCTCACAAGGGGTCTGAGGATCTCATCTCGGTACCTAATGGCAGTCAGGCTACCTCTGGCGAGCACATGGAGGGCTGTGCGGCCCCCCAAAGAAATGCCACCCCATGGCGAATTTGCCAATCTTGGTGTTCTCTGGCAAATGCCAAACGTCCTGCACGGTGTTGGGCTGTAAGCACAACCTCCACCTGTGGACGTCGGGCCCTCATACCACCCTCATGGAGTCTGTTTCTGACCGTTTGAGCAGACACATGCACATTTGTGGCCTGCTAGAGGTCATTTTGCAGGGCTCTGGCAGTGCTCCACCTGCTCCTCCTTGCACAAAGGCAGAGGTAGCGGTCCTGCTGCTGGGTTGTTGACCTCCTACGGCCTCCTCCACGTCTCCTGATGTACTGGCCTGTCTCCTGGTAGCTTCTCCATGCTCTGGACACTACGCTGACAGACACGGCAAACCTTCTTGCCACAGCTAGCATTGATGTGCCATCCTGGATGAGCTGCACTACCTGAGCCACTTGTGTGGGTTGTAGACTCCGTCTCATGCTACCACTAGAGTGAAAGCACCGCCAGCATTCAAAAGTGACCAAAACATCAGCCAGGAAGCATAGGAACTGAGAAGTGGTCTGTGGTCACCACCTGCAGAACCACTCCTTTATTGGGGGTGTCTTGCTAATTGCCTATAATTTCCACCTTTTGTCTATTCCATTTGCACAACAGCATGTGAAATTTATTGTCAATCAGTGTTGCTTCCTAAGTGGACAGTTTGATTTCACAGAAGTGTGATTGACTTGTAGTTACATTGTGTTGTTTAAGTGTTCCCTTTATTTTTTTGAGCAGTGTATATACATACACACACACACACACAGTACCAGTCAAAAGTGTGGACATACCTACTCATCCAAGGGTTTATCTTGAACTATTTTCTACATTGTAGAATAGTGAAGACATCAAAACTATGAAATAACACATATGGAATCCTGTAGTAACCAAAAAAGTGCAAAACAAATATTTTTGAAAAATCTAAGTAGCCACCCTTTGCTTGGACAGCTTTGCACACTCTTGGCATTCTCTCAACCAGCTTCACCTGGAATGCTTTTCCAAAAGTCTTGAAGGAGTTCCCACATATGCTGAGCACTTGTTGGCTGCTTTTCCTTCACTCTGCAGTCTAACTCATCCCAAACCATCTCAATTGGGTTGAGATCAGGTAATTGTAGAGGCCAGGTCATCTGATGCAGCAATCCATCACTCTCCTTCTTGGTCAAATAGCCCTTACACAACCTAGAGGTGTGTTGGGTCAATGTCCTGTTGAAAAACAAATGATAGTCCCACTAAGCCCAAACCAGATAGGATGGCGTATCCCTGCAGAATGCTGTGGTAGCCATGCTGGTTAAGTGTGCCTTGAATTCTAAATAAAATCACAGATAGTGTCACCAACAAAGCACCCCCCAAACCATCAGACCTCCACCTCCATGCTTCACGGTGGGAACCACACATGCAGAGGTCATCCATTCACCTACGTCTCAAAAACATGCCGGTTTGAACCAAAAATCACACATTTGGACTGAGACCAAAAGGACAGATTTCCACCGGTCTAATTATCCATTGCTTGTGTTTCTTGGCCCAAGCAAGTCTTCTTCTTATTGGTGTCCTTCAGTAGTGGCTTCTTGGCAGCAATTCAACCATGACGGCCTGATTCACGCAGTCTCTTCTGAACAGTTGATGTTGAGATGTGTCTGTTACTTGAACTCTGTGAAGCATTTAATTGGGCTGCAATCTGAGGTGCAGTTAACTTCTTATGGCTGCAAGCCCTAAGTCGGGATCAATATGACAACAGCCACTTCAAGTGTAGGGCGCGAAATTCAAAATATATTTTTTAGAAATATTTAACTTTCACACATTAACAAGTCCAATACAGCAAATGAAAGGTACACATCTTGTGAATCCAGCCAACATGTCCGATTTTTAAAATGTTTTACAGCGAAAACAGCACGTATATTTATGTTAGCTCACCACCAAATACAAAAAAGGACAGACATTTTTCACAGCACAGGTAGCATGCACAAAGCCAACCTAACTAACCAAGAACCAACCAAACTAACCAACAAACAACTTCATCAGATGACAGTCTTATAACATGTTATTCAATAAATCTATGTTTTGTTTGAAAAATTTGCATATTTCAGGTATAAATCATAGTTTACATTGCAGCTACAATCAGAAATTGCACCGAAAGCAGCCATAATAATTACAGACACCAACGTCAAATACCTAAATACTCATCATAAAACATTTCTGAAAAATACATAGTGTACAGCAAATGAAAGACAGGCATCTTGTGATTCCAGCCAATATTTCCGATTTCTTAAGTGTTTTACAGCGAAAACACAATATAGCGTTATATTAGCTTACCACAATAGCCAGAAACACAAGCCATTCCCCAGAAGCAAAAGTTAGCGATCGTAACAAACCAGCAAAAGATATATAATTTTTGACTAACCTTGATAAGCTTCATAAGATGACAGTCCTATAACATCAGGTTATACATACACTTATGTTTTGTTCGAAAATGTGCATATTTAGAGCTGAAATCAGTGGTTATACATTGTGCTAACGTAGCATCTTTTTCCCACAACGTCCGGATATTTTTCTGACACTTTTTCTGACACACATATTCTGACCAAATGACTATTCATAAACACAACTAAAAAATACATGTTGTATAGGAAATGATAGATACACTAGTTCTTAATGCAATCGCCGTGTTAGAATTCTAAAAATAACTTCATTACGACATCCAGCTTAGGTATAGCGAGAGAGTACCCAAAAGCTGGGCGCAAACGACTAGCACAACATGTTCGACAGATATATGAAATAGCATCATAAAATGGGTCCTACTTTTGCTGATCTTTCATCAGAATGTTGTACAAGGGGTCCTTTGTCGGGAACAATCGTTGTTTGGATTTAGAACGGCCTTTTTCCCTCTCGATTTAGCAAGCACACTTGCCAAGTGGCGCGAATCTCTCCATGTCAACAAACGGAACACGGCAAAACTCCCGAAAAAATTTCAATAATCTGATTAAACTATATTGAAAAAACATACTTTACGATGATATTGTCACGTATCAAATAAAATCAAAGCCGGAGATATTAGTCGTCCATAACGACAGCTTATCAGAAGGCAAATCCAGGTCCCTTGACGCGCTCTCCAGAAAACAGGAAACTGGTGACACGTCATACAAAGAGCATTTATACGAGCCCAGATCAAGTTACACACTCCATTTCTTCTCACTCCTTGTCGACATCTAGTGGAAGACGTATGAAGTGCATCTAAACGAATAAATATCAAGGACTTTAATAGGCAGCCCCTAGAAGAGAGCATCGATTTCAGATTTTCCACTTCCTGTCAGGAAGTTTGCTGCAAAATGAGTTCTGTTTTACTCACAGATATAATTCAAATGGTTTTAGAAACTAGAGAGTGTTTTCTATCCAATAGTACTAATAATATGCATATTGTACGAGCAAGAATTGAGTACGAGGCCGTTTGAAATGGGCACCTTTTATCAGGCTACTCAATACTGCCCCTGCAGCCCAAACAGGTTAACTCTAATGAACTTATCCCCTGCAGCAGAGGTAACTCTGGGTCTTCCTTTCCTGTAGTGGTCCTCATGAGAGGCAGTTTTATCATAGCGCTTGATGGTTTTTGCGACTGCACTTGAAGAAACTTTCAAAGTTCTTAACATTTTCCAGATTGACTGACCTCCATGTCTTCAAGTAATGATGGACTGTCATTTCTCTTTGATTATTTGAGCTGTTCTTGTCATAAAATGGACTTGGTC
Organism: Salvelinus namaycush; assembly: GCF_016432855.1. Lineage (NCBI taxonomy): Eukaryota > Metazoa > Chordata > Actinopteri > Salmoniformes > Salmonidae > Salvelinus > Salvelinus namaycush. Next base: position 10,442,018 of record NC_052324.1, on the reverse strand, counting down.
TTTTAGCAAATAGGGCTATCTTCTATATACACCTCCTACCTTGTAGGACTAATTGGCTCAAACGCATTAAGGAGGAAAGAAATTCCACAAATTAACTTTTAACAAGGCATACCTGTTAATTGAAATGCATTCCGGGTGACTACCTGATAAAGCTGGTTGAGAGAATGCCAAGTGTGCAAAGCTGTAATCAAGGCAAAGGGTGGCTACTTTGAAGAATCTCAAATATAAAAAATATTTTAAACACATTTTTGGTTACTATATGATTCCATATGTGTTATTTCATATGTTGATGTCTACACTATTATTCTACAACGTAGAAAATTGTAAAAATAAAGAAAAACCCTGGAATGAGTAGGTGTCCAAACTTTTCACAGGTACTGTGTGTGCCTAAATATTTAATTTAGGTAATATGAATAAATGATGGTTAGAGCCTAATAAGTGATAGTAATGGGCAGTCACTACAATCAAATGTTTCATTCTGTGTTGTTACCGCATTGAACCTACATAATGTATTCATAACATCTTTGAAAATATTAACCAACCTGAAACCGAACCAACCTCAAAAAGCTCAAATCACTCAGCACTATAGTGTACACTATTATTTCAGTAAAGACTTTCAATAGATTTTTTACATTTTTTAAAGGCTTATACACCTAGCCTAAACACTGACTTGCTCAGTGAATTAAGCGGTGTAGACAGGTTGAAGCAAAACAAAAAAGCCTTCGTTTGGAGCTCGTATCTAGGCTACTGCCAGCATTGGTGACGGCACGGCACACCCAGTGATCAAATAATACAGACAGGCCATTACAAAGAGTTGTAAGAAACACTTCAAATGGACCAAGTCATTAAACGGCAAGCAGGGCACAAAAACAATGGCGAACGTGCATAAAGATGGCACAATTCAGATATGACGTCCTTGTTTTAACACTGTATACACAGTTTTTATACTTTGGCACGCGATATGGTTCAATGTGCCAATAAATCAGTACAATCTACTTTTTAGGTTTTTCACATTTCTGGTGTCTTGAAGCTAAAATTGGGATAGTGTATACTTTGCTAATGACCATACAAGAAAATAGTAAATGGAGAGCAATGTACAATACGGTGAACTTAGCAAAACAAGGAATTAGCACCTCCGCTATTGAGCAGTGCTCAAGTTGAGAAAAACGTATAGTCTACATCGATCATGTGCGACAGAATTAATCCATCTAGGCCTAGACATTGAACAATAAATGAGGCTGTGTGTGTGTGTGTGTGTGTGTGTGTTCTGACTGCTCTCCTTGCCGGAAGCTGGCTGTTGCCGTTGAATAGGATGTTAACAGCTGGCTACTGCTATGAAGGGTCACTTTGCTCTCAGGTCAACATGCACACTATTAAACCAAAAGATAAACTAAATGGCTGAGGCATCGGTCTCCAACATTGTGTTAGGGCTGAACCATTTCCCTTCCTGTAATAGATACATTCAGACAACAGCCTACATAGCCTGTTTTAGAAAGTCAGGGGTCTCCTCACTACTTCCTATTCCATTTCAAAACGAATTGAACTGAAACGCAGTACTACTGGGAGTTAACTCTTTTGACAATAAGGCATGATTGCTATGCATCCATTTGCAACAGCCAGTCCAGCTAGCTTGAGAAGAAAAGTAACATAAGCAAGAGGGTAGTCAACTCGCCTGTTTACTCAGTCTCTGTGTGAGGGTGGAAATCACTTCACCGAGAGGGAGGTTCTCCACAATGGTTGTAAACAAAGGAGAGGCCAGAACAGCCATGACTGAGGCAGTGTTCTCACCATGTTAGTAGGTCTCAGCCCCTCCGCATTTAAATAAACCCCGAAACAACCACAGAAGTAGGTCACACATAAAAACGTATCTGGTCTCTCAACCAAGAGAAACTGCAGAGAACTAGTGGGAGGACTACTGAAGATGAAGGTTCATTTTAGAGATGCAGCCACAACAAAAAGACATAGCCTCTAGAGCTCTCTCCCCGTGGGAGGAACTGTCTGCCTAAAATACACCTACTGCTAGTATTAAGCAACATCACTTCAAGAGAGAGCAATACAATGATATGTAGGGCCTCAGACTGTGTTCAATACTGATCTGTCGGCTCTGGTAAGATTTTGTCTGCAAAACATAAACATACTTAAAGTAACTGAGTGAAAACCTCACATATGCTGTGAACTCACACCCAAATAATGTTGCTGACTTCCTATACTCGTTTTTGTGGCCAAAGCATAAATTGGGTGGGGGAAACACTTTAAAAAAAAACACTTCAGACGTGTATCTCAAAACAGACGGTTTTAAAAATGCTTGTCATTTCCTCATGGAGTATGATATGAGCTGGCCAATCAGCGTTCTACCTCGCATGCATATTTTTAATGACCGGTATACACTCACACCATTCTGTTGTTGGTGTACGCCCAACACCATTACAAAACAGAAAACCTGCTTTTTAACATACTTAATTACCATTTTTTGGAAGGAAAACTATTTAACTCATATTGTAAGTAATTATAGGTCATATTTAATAGAAATCTGGAAACAATGAACCGTTACTTTAAAATAAAACACAGTAAAGTGTAGGGCTGGGCGATATGGCCAAAATATCATTACGATATTTTTAACGGTCTGTCTGTATATTATGTTTATGTTTTTGAATAATAAAAGTTCTAAATTTGCTTTATGAGTAGTGCATGACCCTAGGGTGGCAACACACATTTTAAGTGATTTCAATAAGTCTTTCTCCATTCTGATCGTTTCATACTGTTCAATTAAAACGTCAACCCCCCAAAAAAGAAATACATTTTCATTAATTTCTGCCTTTCCTGCACTCATTTCCACACTGCCACGTAGGGCTGCACAATATGGGCAAAAAAATGTAGGCCTTATTTGAATACAGCGTTTGACATGACAATTAAAGAAATGCCAGGGAGGAGTTATTTTCAAACAAAGTGTTTCCTAGGGGACCCTATAATCTTTGAATAGATTAAATGCTCTCTTAGTTACTTCATGTACCTAACATATTCATGTTTTGCCTATTCCTCTTTGATTTAGAAGATAATGTTGCACAAACAACATGATAATTTAGGCCTATACCATCACTGGTATCTGGCTGTACAGCTAGCTACGTTAGCTCCGACTCAGTACATTTATTAGCTAGCTAGCCAGCTAATTAGCATTAGCGGATAACGAACTAGCGATTAGTATTAATGCGAACACGATTTAAAAGACAAACTAGATGTTCGCAGATGTAAGAAACAAACCAATAGTGTAATTATAGAGCGCTTATGGATTTAAATTAAGCAAAGTGGAAATAGCATTGTTGTCATCAACATTGTTGCATGACCATGCAGACTGAACTCTTATGTCTCGTGGTCAAGCAACAACAAATGCGTTCCTTCAGTGACAGGGGGCAGGGTTAGGTCTGTGTGGAAAGCGGCATGGACAGAGACGAATCAAGTAGTGGAGTAAACTATAAAAATGGACGTTACACACAGTGTATCACACTTAACAAACCAAACATTGAAATACCATTATAGAAGGTAAAAACCCAAACCGGTCCGTGCATCAATACCGGTACATAGTAAAATACTGTATACCGCCCAGCCCTACAGTAAATCTAATTCCCCCCAACTTTGTAGCCTAGCTGATGTGGAATCGCTAGCTAGTTAGCAGTGCACTAGTAGCATCCCTTGTGCAAGTGACACCACTCCCCCTGAGACTTGAAGTAGGCTAGTTGTTCCCCTTGCTCCACAAAGGGATATGGCTTTTGTGGAGTGATAGTTAATGCTGCTTCATGACTGCAAAGTGTTGCTGTGCAGAAGATCACTGGTCCCTGGAAGCTCCTAACGGGCACTGCTAGATAGCCAACACTCATTTTTCCTGAAACACTAGTAGTAGAGCATTTCCATCTAAAAGGACCCGTGAGCATCAAAATGTGAAGTTCATAAGAACATATCAAATTGGAGGGTTAAATGATAGCTAAGAATCTTTATTTTGGGGAAATGAAGGCAGACACATTTCCGCTTCCTACTTCGCAACAAAGCATCCTTCACTCATGCTGCCAAACATAACGTCGTAAAACTGACTATCCTACCTATCCTTGACTTCGGCGATGTCATTTATAAAATAGCCTCCAACACTCTACTCAGCAAATTGGATGCAGTCTATCACAGCGCCATCCGTTTTGTCACCAAAGCCCCATATACTACCCACCACTGCGACCTGTATGCTCTCGTTGGCTGGCCCTCGCTTCATATTTGTCGTCAAACCCACTGGCTCCAGGTCATCTATAAGTCTTTGCTAGGTAAAGCCCCGCCTTATCTCAGCTCACTGGTCACCATAGCAGCACCCATTCGTAGCACGCGCTCCAGCACGTATATTTCACTGGTCACCCCTAAAACCTATTCCTCGTTTGGCCGCCTTTCCTTCTAGTTCTCTGCTGCCAATGACTGGAACAAATTGCAAAAATGCTTTCTATTGTGTTATTGACTGTACGTTTGTTTATTCCATGTGTAACTCTGCGTTGTTGTTTGTGTCGCACTGCTTTGCTTTATCTTGGCCAGGTCGCAGTTGTAAATGAGAACTTGGGTCAGAAGTTTACATACACTCAATTAGTATTTGGTAGCATTGCCTTTAAATTGTTTAACTTGGGTCAAACGTTTCGGGTAGCCTTCCACAAGCTTGGGTAAGTTGGGTGAATTTTGGCCCATTCCTCCTGACAGAGCTGGTGTAACTGAATCAGGTTTGTAGGCCTCCTTGCTCGCACACGCCTTTTCAGTTCTGCCCAAAAATGTTCTATAGGATTGAGGTCAGGACTTTGAGATGGCCACTCCAATAACTTAACTTTGTTGTCCTTAGGCCATTTTGCCACAACTTTGGAAGTATGCTTGGGGTCATTGTCCATTTGAAAGACCCATTTGCGACCAAGCTTTAACTTCCTGACTGATGTCTTGAGATGTTGCTTCAATATATCCACATACTTTTCCATTCCTCATGATGCCATCTATTTTGTGAAGTGCACCAGTCCCTCCTGCAGCAAAGCACCCCCACAACATGGTGCTGCCACCCCCGTGCTTCACTGTTGGGATGGTGTTCTATGGCTTGCAAGCATCCCCCTTATTCCTCCAAACATAACGATGGTCATTATGGCCAAACAGTTCTATTTTTGTTTCATCAGACCAGAGGACATTTCTCCAAAAAGTACCGTCTTTGTCCCCATGTGCAGTTGCAAACCGTAGTCTGGCTTTTTATGGCGGTTTTGTAGCAGTAGCTTCTTCCTTGCTGAGCGGCCTTTCAGGTTATGTCGATATAGAACTTGTTTTACTGTGAATATAGATACTTTTGTACCTGTTTCCTCCAGCATCTTCACACGGTCCTTTGCTGTTGTTCTGGGATTGATTTGCACTTTTTGCACCAAAGCACGTTTACCTCTAGGAGACAGAACGCGTCTCCTTCCTGAACGGTATGATGGCTGCGTGGTCCCATGGTGTTTGCACTTGCATACTACTGTTGGTACAGATGAACGTGGTACCTTCAGGCGTTTGGAAATTGCTCCCAAAGATGAACCAGACCTGTGGAGGGCTACAACTTTTTTTCTGAGGTCTTGGCTGATTTCTTTTGATTTTCCCATGATTTCAAGCAAAGAGGCACTGAGTTTGAAGGTAGGCCAATTGACTCAAATGATGTCAACTAGCCTATCAGAAGCTTCTAAAGCCATGACATAATTTTATGGAATTTCCCAAGCAGTTTAAAGGCGCAGTCAACTTAGTGTATGTAAACTTCTGACCCACTGGAATTGTGATACAGTGAATTATAAGTGAAATAATCTGTCTGTAAACAATTGTTTGAAAAATTACTTGTGTCGTGCACAAAGTAGACGTCCTAACCGACTTGCCAAAACTATAGTTTGTTAACAAGAAATATGTGGAGTGGTTGAAAAACAAATTTTAATGACTCTTCTAAAGCCATGACATCAGTTTCTGGTGTCCGACTTCAACTGTAGGTATTCCTCTTGTCCAGATGGGATAGGGCAGTGCGATGCGATTGCTTCGTCTGTGGATCTATTGGGGCAGTAAGCAAATTAAAGTGGGTCTAGGGTGACAGGTGAGGTGATATGATCCTTGACTAGTCTCTCAAAGCCTTTCATGATGACCGAAATGAGTGCTACGGGGCAATAGTCATTTAGTTCAGTTACCTTCGCTTTCTTTGGATACAGGAACAATGGTGGCCATCTTGATCTGAGGACACGGCTAGGGATGCCATCTGGGCCGGCAGCCTTGCGAGGGTAAACACCCTTAAAAATGTCTTACTCACGTCGGCCACGGATAAGGAGAGCCCACAGTCCTTGGTAGCGGTGCCGCGTCGGTGGCACTGTGTTCTCCTCAAAGCGTGCGAAGGTGTTTAGCTTGTCCGGAAGCAAGGCGGTGCCTGCGACGTGGCTGGTTTTCCCTTCGTAGTCCGTGATTGTCTGTAGACCTTGCCACATACGTTGTGTCTGAGCCGTTGAATTGCGACTACTGTCTCTATACTGACGTTTTGCCTGTTTGATTGCTTATTCCCAGTCACCTTGCCATGGTTAAATGCAGAGGTTCGCACTTTCAGTTTTGCGCGAATGCTGCCATCTATCCACAGTTTCTGGATAGGGTAGGTTTTAAGTCACAGTGGGTACAACATCTGCTATACACTTCCTAATAAACTCAGTCACCGTATCAGTATATTCGTCAATGTTATTCTCGGAAGCTACCCGGAACATATCCCAGTCCGCGTGATCAAAACAATAATGAAGCATGGATTCCGATTGATTAGACCAGCGTTGAATAGTCCTTAGAATGGGTACTTCCTGTTAGAGTTTCTGCCTATAGGAAGGGAGGAGCAAAATGGAGTCATGGTCAGATTTGCCGAAAGGAGGGCGGGAGAGTGCCTTGTAGGCATCCCGGAAGTTGGAGTAGCAGTGGTCGAGTGTTTTAGCAGCGTAAGTACTACAGTGGATGTGTTGATAGAACTTCGGCAGCCTTTTTCTCAAATTTGCTTCGTTAAAATCCCCAGCTACAATAAATACGGCCTCAGGATGTGGTTTCCAGTTTGCATATAGTCCAGTGAAGTTCTTTGAGGGCCATTGTGGTATCGGCTTTGGGGGGGGGGCTATACACGGCAGTGACTATAACCGAAGAGAATTCTCTAGTTAGCTAATACGACCAGCATTTGATTGTGGGGTATTCTAGGTTGGGTGAACAAAAGGACTTGAGTTCCTTTATGTTATCACAATCACACCATGAGTCGTTAATCATGAAACATACACCCTCGCCCTTCTTCTTCCCGGAGAGATATTTATTCTTGTCTGCACAATGAACTGAGAACCCAGATGGCTGGATCGACACAGACAGTATATCCCGAGAGAGCCATGTGTCCGTGAAACAGAGTATGTTACAATCCCTGATGTCTCTGTGGAAAGAAATCCTTGCCCTGTGCTCGTCCACTTTATCATCAAGAGACTGAACATTAGCGAGTAATATACTCGGAAGCCGTGGGTGGTGCACGCTTCCTATGTCAGAAGACCACTCCGAGTACCTCTCCTCCAACGCCGGTGTTTTGGGTCGTCCTCTGAATCAGTTCAGTTGCCCTGGGGGGTTCGAACAAAGGATCCGCTTCGGGAAAGTCATATTCCTGGTTGTAATGCTGGTAGTGCTGGTGAGGTACCACCGCTCTGATACCCAAAAGTTCTTCCCGGCTGTATGTAATTGCACAAAACTATTTCTGGGCTAATAAAAGTAAGAAATAATACATAAAGAAAACAAAATACTGCAAAGTTTCCTAAGAGCTAGAAGCACAGCAGCCCTATCCGTCAGCACCATTGTCACCCACGTTCAGTGTATAATAAATCAGCTGCCAAGTTCTGCTTGAAAGCAGAGGATGATGTCTTGATTCTTTGCGTTTACGTCTTGCTCCAGTATGCTGGGGTGATGTTGGTGTAAATGTGTCAACATATTTGAGGTGTTGGCGGCTGCATAGGCTATTCTCGTTGAGCATGGTGACATGCGGTTAACATTTTGTCCACAACTCTCTGTCCATCGCCGTTGTAATCTACTGGGAAGCCAAAATGTTCCCAAATGATGGAGGATACTCTAATTCTGGTTTATCGACCCCATCACACAGAACTAGTTCCCGGCTGTGCCTCACAAAAGGACGGTTTGAAACCCACCAATTAAGATCTTAATTTTGATTACAATGTGCACTCTAATTGTTTTCACGGAATAGCCTAAAAATAGATTTACTCAAGGGGCGTAGGCATAACCTATAGCCTAGTGTTTTTATTATGTAAATATTTATTTTTTATGTATTCATTCGGGTTCACAGTGCGGACCAAACCGGTACGAATATGTTACACGGTCCTCCCTTCCACGGGAATTCTTTTGTTTAGCTCATAACTGTTTTCTTTGTCTTTCTGTTGTCTGGTTGTCAAACCAAGAGTGTTAAAACAGTCTGAGTGTTGGAGAAGTAAAAGTGCAATATGTGCCATGTAAGAAAGCTAACGTTTAAGTTCCTTGCTCAGAACATATGAAAGCTGGTGGTTCCTTTTAACATGAGTCTTCAATATTCCCAGGTAAGAAGTTTTAGGTTGTAGTTATTATAGGAATTATAGGATTATTTCTCTCTATACGATTTGTATTTCATACACCTTTGACTATTGGATGTTCTTATAGGCACTTTAGTATTGCCAGTGTAACAGTATAGCTTCCGTCCCTCTCCTCGCCCCTACCTGGGCTCGAACCAGGAACACATCGACAACAGCCACCCTCGAAGCAGCGTTACCCATGCAGAGCAAGGGGAACAACTACTCCAAGTCTCAGAGCGAGTGACGTTTGAAACGCTATTAGCGCGCACCCCGCTAACTAGCTAGCCATTTCACATCAGTTACACCAGCCTAATCTCGGGAGGCTTGAAGTCATAAACAGCGCAATGCTTGAAGCATTGCGAAGAGCTGCTGGCAAAAATGCACGAAATTGCTGTTTGAATGAATGCTTACGAGCCTGCTGGTGCCTACCATCGCTCAGTCAGACTGCTCTATCAAATCATAGACTTAATTATAACATAATAACACACAGAAACACGAGCCGTAGGTCATTAATATGGTCGAATCCGGAAACTATCATCTCGAAAACAAAACGTTTATTCTTTCAGTGAAATACGGAACCGTTCCGTATTTTATCTAACGGGTGGCATCCATAAGTCTAAATATTCCTGTTACATTGCACAACCTTCAATGTTACGTCATAATTACGTAAAATTCTGGCAAATTAGTTCGCAATGAGCCAGGCGGCCCTAACTGTTGCATATACCCTGACTCTGCGTGCAATGAACGCAAGAGAAGTGACACAATTTCACCTGGTTAATATTGCCTGCTAATCTGGATTTCTTTTAGCTAAATATGCAGGTTTAAAAAATATATACTTCTGTGTATTGATTTTAAGAAAGGCATTGATGTTTATGGTTAGGTACAGTCGTGCAACGATTGTGCTTTTTTCGCAAATGCGCTTTTGTTAAATCATCCCCCGTTTGGCGAAGTTGGCTGTCTTTGTTAGGAAGAAATAGTCTTCCCACAGTTTGCAATGAGCTAGGCAGCCCAAACTGCTGCATATACCCTGACTGTTGCAAGAGAAGTGACACCATTTTTCCTAGTTAAAAGAAATTCATGTTAGCAGGCAATATTAACTAAATACGCAGGTATAAAAATATATACTTGTGTATTGATTTTAAGAAAAACATCAATGCCTATGGTTAGGTACACGTTGGAGCAACGACAGTCCTTTTTCGCGAATGCCACCGCATCGGATATATGCAGCGCAGGACACGCTAGATAAACTAGTAATATCATCAACCATGTGTAGTTAACTAGTGATTATGATTGATTGATTGATTGTTTTTTATAAGATAAGTTTAATGCTAGCTAGCAACTTACCTTGGCTTCTTACTGCATTCGCGTAACAGGCAGGCTCCTCGTGGAGTGCAATGTAAAGCAGGTGGTTAGAGCGTTGGACTAGTTAACTGTAAGGTTGCAAGATTGAATCCCCGAGCTGACAAGGTAAAAATCTGTCATTCTGCCCCTGAACAAGGCAGTTAACCCACTGTTCCTAGGCCGTCATTGAAAATAAGAATGTGTTCTTAACTGACTTGCCTAGTTAAATAAAGGTGTAAAAAAATACATAAACATTATTTTTTTTTGTGTCCAAAAATACTGATTACCGATTGTTATGAAAACTTGAAATCGGCCCTAATTAAATCGGCCATTACCGATTAATCGGTCGACCTCTACTGACAGGTGTATAAAAATCGAGCACACAGCCACGCAATCTCCATATAAAAACATTGGCAGTAGAATGGCCTTACTGAAGAGCTCAGTGACTTTCAACATGGCACAGCATACAATGACATTCTAGACGATTCTGTGCTTCCAACTTTGTGGCTACAGTTTGGGGAAGACCCTTTCGTACTTCAGCATGACAATGCCCCTGTGCACAAAGCGAGGTTCATAGAGAAATTATTTGTCAAGATTGGTGTGGAACTTGACTGGCCTGCACAGTTCCCTGACCTCAACCCCATTGAACACCTTTGGGATTAATTGGAACGCCGACTGCGAGCCAGGCCTAATCCCCCAACATCAGTGCCCGACCTCACTAATGCTCGTCGCTGAATGGAAGCCTTCCCAGAAGAGTGGAGGGTGTTGTGGCAGCAAACAAGGGACCAACTCCATATTGCCCATGATTTTGGAATTAGATTATTTCTTTCGACGAGCAGGTGTCCACATACTTCTCGTAAGTAGTGTATTTAACTTCTTATGGCTGGGGGCAGTATTGAGTAGCTTGGATGAATGCCCAGAGTAAACTGCCTACTACGCAGGCCCAGAAGCTAAGATATGCATATAATTAGTAGATTTGGATAGAAAACACTCTGAAGTTTCTAAAACTGTTTGAATGATGTCTGTGAGTATAACAGAACTCATATGGCAGGCAAAAACCGGAGAAAAAATCCAACCAGGAAGTGGGAAATCTGAGGTTTGTAGGTTTTCAAATCTTTGCCTACCCAATATAGTGTCTATGGGGTCATATTGCATTTCCTACGGCTTCCACTAGATGTCAACAGTCTTTAGAACCTTGTTTCAGGCTTCTACGGTGAAGGAGGAGAGGAGAGCTGTTTGACTAAGGGGTCTGGCAGAAGGCCATGAGCTCAGTCAGGCGTGTGTCCGTGAGAGGTAGCTGCGTTCCTTTTCATTTCTAAAGACAAAGGAATTGTCCGGTTGGAATATTATTGAAGATTTATGATAAAAACATCCTAAAGATTGATTCTATACATCGTTTGACATGTTTCTACGAACTGTAATGGAACTTGACTTTTCGTCTGGCCTGCGCCTCGTGAATTTGGATTTGTGAACTAAACGTGCGAACAAAAGGAGGTATTTGGACATAAATGACGGACATTATCGAACAAAACAAACATTTATTGTGGAACTGGGATTCCTGGGAGTGCATTCTGATGAAGATCATCAAAGGTAAGGGAATATTTATAATGCTATTTCTGACTTCTGTTGACTCCACAACATGGCGGGTATCTGTATGGCTTGTTTTGGTCTCTGAGCGCTGTACTCAGATTATTGCATGGTGTGCTTTTTCCGTAAAGCTTTTTTGAAATCTGACACAGCAGTTGCATTAAGGATAAGTGTATCTATAATTCCATGCATAACACTTGTATCTTTTATCAATGTTTATTATTATAGAGTTTTCTGTAAATTGATGTGGCTCTCTGCAAAATCACCGGATGTTTTGGAAGCAAAACATTACTGAACATAACGCGCCAATGTAAACTGAGATTTTTGGATATAAATATGAGCTTTATCGAACAAAACATACATGTATTGTGTAACATGAAGTCCTATGAGTGTCATCTGATGAAGATCATCAAAGGTTAGTGATTCATTTTATCTCCATTTCTGATTTTTGTGACTCCTCTCTTTGGCTGGAAAAATGGCTGTGTTTTTCTGTGACTAGGTGCTGACCTAACATAATCGCATGGTATGCTTTCGTCGTAAAGCCTTATTGAATTCGGACACTGTGGTGGGATTAACAACAAGTTTATCTTTAAAATGGTGTATAATACTTGTATGTTTGAGGAATTTTCATTATGAGATTTCTGTTGTTTGAATTTGGCGCCCTGCACTTTCACTGGCTGTTGTCATATCGATCCCGTTAACGGGATTTCAGCCGTAAGAAGTTTACAGAGTTATTGGAAAACGTGGCCACATAAAAATCTGTGGGAGATTTTACAGTAATTCTGTTACCAAAGTATGCATCTGCACAGTTCTTTCACCAACTTAGTTTTTGTACATTTTTCAGCAGAAATTGTTAAAAGTAATCCTTGTGCATAGAGTTGTATGGTTTGTTAAACTTTGAAATCATGGTTTTTGTTTGGTATACATTTTAGAGTGGAAAAAAACTAGCAAAGCGTAATTCCGTTACTGTGAAATTTTCCAGTAGTACACACAGTAGCAAATACAATAGCATCTTGTAGGGTAGCCAGCAGATCCGACCCACTTGCTTACAGCTGCACTGGGGTCGGACAGGCTTCTTGGGTAGATTACGACAACGCGGAGCCAGCGCAATATATGGCTCGGAAAAAACATACATCAATCCAGGGATGAGAAATACGCTGTACTCTGAATTGTCCCATTATCCCAACTGTTACACCGAGAAGATTGAACTCCTGCTAGTTTCAGTAAACAACCTTTTTCATCCTCATGCTAGCTAGCAGTAGCCACAGCAGCCATTATGGAATGTCACGTTGAACAACAAAGAAACTGATTGGCCCATTAATGGCCATTTCTCATCCTGGATACAGGTATGTTTCCCGAACCATATCTCGGGCCGCTTACGGGGGGTGGTCTTAAACAGGAAGCATGTCCGACCCTAGTGGAGCTGTAAGCAAGCGGGTCGGATCTGCTGGCCACTTGTAGGGGAGAAAGGACACTTGCTGCTCCACTTGCTTACACTAGCCTAAACCTTTTCCCATGGCTCATGAGTTACAACCTCCATTGGACAAACACCCAGCTCTTTAAAATCAGACCCCATCTGTAGGCTACTACACCACAGAGTTTGTTTTAATTAGGCTGCAACACCTTTGAAACTCGTATTGGGACAACATCTCTAGAATTCCATGATGCTACTTGCTTGTTTCCACAAAACCACAAATTATAGCATAGTGTGGAATCCGAGCTTCCAATGAGAGTAGTAGCAGAATCTCTTTTGATTGGGAGGCAATGGCTCGACTTGGGCATATTGCTGCATGAAGGCTTCTCAGTCTCACTACTAAACCATTACGGAAAAGATACACCAGGAGCATATTTTCAATCCATTCATAACCAGAGACAGATATTTTAGTGCAAAAACAAACCAGGGAAATAGACTGAGTAGGGCATACTGTAAGTTGGACATACTTAGGGGTGGGACATACAGTGCATTCGGAAAGTATTCAGACCCCTTGACTTTTTCCACATTGTTACGTTAGGCCTTATTCTAAAGTTTTCCCCCATCAATCAACACACAATACCCCATAATGACAAAGCGAAAACAGGTTTTTAGAAATGTTTGCAAAACAGAAATACCTTATTTGCATAAGTATTCAGACCCTTTGCTATGAGAATCGAAATTGAGCTCAGGTGCATCCTGTTTCCATTGATCATCCCTGAGATGTTTCTACAACTTGACTGGATTCCACCGGTGGTAAATTCAATGGATTGGACATGATTTGGAAAGGCACACACATGTCTATATAAGGTCCCACAGTTGACTGTGCAAGTCAAAGCAAAAACCAAGCCATGAGGTCAAAGGAATTGTCTGTAGAGCTCCTAGACAGGATTGTGTCTAGGCACAGCTCTGGGAAAGGGTACAAAAAAATGTCTACAGCATTGAAGGTCCCCAAGAATACAGTGGCCTCCATCATTCTTAAACGGAAGAAGTTTGGAACCACCTAGAGCTGACCACCTGGACAAACTGAGCAATCAGGGGAGAAGAGCCTTGGTCAGGGAGGTGACCAAGAACCTGATGCTTACTCTGCCAGAGCTCCAGAGTTCCTCTGTGGAGATGGGAGAACCTTCCAGATGGACAACCATCTCTGCAGCACTCCACTAATCAGAGTAGCCAGATGGAAGCAGTAAAAGAAGGCACATAACAGTCCGCTTGAAGTTTGCCAAAAGGCACCTAAAGAACTCTGACCATGAGAAACAAGATTCTCTGGTCTGATGAAACCAAGGTTGAACTCTTTGGCCTGAATGCCAAACTTGACGTCTGGAGGAAACCTGGCATCATCCCTACTGTGAAGCATTGTGGTGGCAGCATCATGCAGTGGCGGTGTTTTTCAGCAGCAGGGACTGGGAGACTAGTCAGGATAGAGGAAAAAAATGAACAGAGTAAAGTACAGAGAGATCCTTGATGAAAACATGCTCCAAAGCTGGGGCCAATGTTCGCCTAACAGGACAACAACCCTAAGCACACAGCCAAGACAATGCAGGAGTGACTACGGGACAAGTCTCTGAATGCCCTTGAGTGACCTAGCCAAAGCCCGGACTTGAACACGATCGAACAACTCTGGAAAAACCTGAAAATAGCTGTCCTATCAAACCTGACAGTGCATGAGAGGATCTGCAGAGAAGAATGTGAGAAACTCCCCAAATACAGGTGTGCCAAGCTTATATCATCATACCCAAGAAGACTCAAGGCTGTAATCACTGGCAAAGGTGCTTCAACAAAGTACTGAGTAAAGGGTCTGAATACTTATGTGAATGTGATATTTACATTAAATTTTTATAAAAGTGCAAAAATGTCTGTTTTTTCTTTGTCATTATGGGGTATTGAGTGTAGATTTTCATCAATTTTAGAATAAGGCTATAACGTAACAAATATGGGGAAAAGTCAAGGGGTCTGAATACTTTTCGAATACACTGTACTTGGACAAATCAGGTATGAGTAACAAACATACCAAATTCATTCCAAGGTTGCAAAAAAAGATGGATTGGCTTGACTCCCGTCCATAGCAGTCTCAACTAGCTCTCTAGTGACAACTCACAAAATACATAGCTAGAAAACATACATGGTACAAGTGGCAACAGATGGGGACACTTGACTGAGGAAGAGACTCTCCAGTCAAAGGAGGTTTTCAGTGTTCCGTGATATAGAGAACTAGCCATGACTCACAATAGTTCGAGAACCCAAGCTAAGGGGGAAACTCAAACACAGTGAATTAGACAAAGTACTTGTCATTCTCCTCGAATAGCTAGTGCCTGATTAGTAAAGTCAGTGCAGGTGGTGCATGAGGTACTGTAATATTACCAACCCAGATTAGTACGTTACCATTATTGCCTATAAAAATCATAGGGATGGAAAAAACACTAAGGTTACTGTACTAACGTTAGCCTACTAATTTACAGTACCTAGCTAGACCCCACCACGTATCCTAGAATGAATGACGACAACTGTCACTGTGCATTTTAAAAGTAACGTGGATTAGCAAACTACGTTAGGATGTAGCTAAAGTAGTTAGCTACTTAACGAAAGTTTAGTACTGTTACGGTCAAGACAACATTCTATTCGGGCTACAGCTGACTGTACTATAGTTACCTACAGTAGCTAGTCATATTCTATAACGTTAAATTCGTCACCATCTTTTCAGAAAAAAAGGCAGCTAGCGTTAGCTAGCTAACTTGACTAATATAACCCGAATATAGCTAGCTATATTGCAACATTGTAGCTAGCTATAACACAAGTTATGAAAATCGCTAGCTAACATTAGTTAGCTACCTAAATGTTTTCCATTTCAATAACGTTAGCTAGTTAGCCTAGCATGTAGATAGCAAATCTATCAAATTCTAGCGCACTCTAGCTAGAAATCAAATATTATCTGGCTCGCTAACTAACAACAACAATAACAACTCACTAGGTAGTTAAACACTGATTGAATGTTTAGCAAATATTGACTATGTAGTAGATAGCCAGCTAGCTACTGTTACCGCAACAATGTGGAAGTTTGGTGTTAGAATCGGCCTTTGATCCACAACTAGACCAAACCACACTGGCTGGCCGCATTTCTGGCTACAAGAGGGGGCAGACAAACCCCAGACTAACAGCTAGCTAACGTTAGCTATTTATCTAGCTAGTCCAGTCTAGACGAGCTTACCTTGCTTACTCTCTATTTTTCCCGACATTTCGAAGCAGAGACGGTAACGTTAAACAAATGAAATCCAGGGAGGTATGTTGTCCGTTTACTCTCTTTTAATCTCACATCCTTTAGCCAAAGCACTTTAGCTCGGACCGTTCCGACGCAAATACAACAGCCAGCCAGACCCCGATGATGATGATGATGATGATGGGTAGACTAGCAGCAGACAACTCGGTGCTGTATCACAATCAACACCTCCCTCTTGCGGCTGGAATTAAGAAATGTGGGCGCACGGGACGGAAAGGTGTGCCCTCAGGTGATGGATTTAGCTAGACTAATCAGATTCAAGAGAGAGAGGGAGAGACGTTATTGACTCTCTTTTTTAATTATACATGGTTCAGTATAGGAAATACGAGAGAAAATAAAAATAGTACATATTATGGTTTTAGTGGAGTATGCAGCCCATATTATTCAAAAACAGTAGCTAATTGCAGTGGCATGTATTCATGGATGCCAAGGGATGCCAGGCCTCCCCCAAAAACAAATAAAACATATTTATAAAATAATTTATCTTTGGTCTCTGTGTTTTCAAAAGATTCCTTCAATTTGCATGAGGCTGAATGTATCTCACTGGAAAAAGTATCAAACTGAGCGAAACAGCGCTCCTCTGTTTCTGTATGTGTAGGCCATCTATCTGATGCTGTCTGGTCATAAACAGTATGACATTGTTGCCGCCAATAGCATTGAATGCAAGGGAAGCCAGCGAGCATTTGGCCTCGCTTGAGAAAAAAAGTAGAAAGTAATAGCCAATCAGCATTGAGCTAAAAAGATTCAGCTCAACTGTGTAAAGGAACGCCAGTTTGGATTAGGCTTCACTCCATCACATCGCATCAAGAGCAATATGTCATTGACAGAAACAACTTGAATTGTTGCATCTTGTTGTGTTGTTGTCCTACGGTGGCTAACTAGCTAGCTAAAATGGTCTGTTTCCTAAATTAGCCATGAATGGAGATAGGGATTTGGACTTAGTGTGTGGTTTTACTTATCTCCGTACTGGCCAATGATTATAATGACGATTCTGATCCAACCATACATTCATACTTTGTGCCCCTGGACTGAGAGGATGTAGAAGTCTAATGTTAACTAGCTAACGTTGTCCATGAAATGAAGTTAGGCTTGCGAGCGAGCATTTTAGCCAGGTAGCCTAGGACAACAAAAAATAAAAGTGTGTACTGTATGACAGTCATAGACCATTTAATCAACATAATATATGTCACTTAGCAGATGCTTTTATCCAAAGCAATTTACAGTCATATGGGCATACATTTTACGTATGGGTGGCTCCGGGAATCAGACCTGCTACCCTGGCATTCATTACAAACACCATGCTCTACCAACTGAGCTACACAGGATGGAAGAGAGGAGGATGGCATTGGCATTTCTCTACAAGTAGAGTCAGTCAACATGTTTTTTCTACTTGCACAACACACACACACACACACACACACACACACACACACACACACACACACACACACACACACACACACACACACACACACACACACACACACACACACAAATCAGAACCATGGACAGCCGCATCATATTTAGCTTACGTTGATTGGACTAAATTGTTTTTGGTATCTTTTAGTTGTAACTGTATTAGACTAAGCTAATTTGATGCTGTTGAAATGTTGAAGTTGAAATTGTGTTGGAATATTGGAGGCAGCTCCTGTTTTCTTTGCGACTTGCTGTAACTCTTTAGTAGTCTGAAAATGTCGGAACCATGAACTTGCATGACTGTTGGTCATGTAACTGTTTGTTACATGCAATATGCTTCGTGGACTTCATCAAATTCCTACAGGCCCTACAGAAGAGGTGACTAATAAGTCTAGAAATCATGGTTACACAACTTTGGATTTTGGTATATGAAAAGGTAACACATTCCTAATACATTTTGGTGATCAAATAAAAAATCACAGGGCATATTATTAACAGAAATGGGCTGACCAACTGGCAAGTGTCTTCACTGACATTTTCAACCTCTCCCTGTCTGAGTTTGTAATACCAACATGTTTCAAGCAGACCAACCATAGTCACTGTGCTCAAGGACACGAAGGTAACCTGCCTAAATTACTACCAACCTGTAGCACTCACGTCTGTAGCCAGGAAATGCTTTGAAAGGCTGGTCATGGCTCACATCAACACCATTAGCCCAGAAACCCTAGACCCACTCCAGTTTGCATACCACACCAACAGATCCACAGATCATGCAATCTGTATTGCACTCCACACTGCTCTTTCACACCTGGACAAAAGGAACACCTATGTGAGAATGCTATTCATTGACTACAGCTCAGCGTTCAACACCATAGTGCCCTCAAAGCTCATTACTAAGCTAAGGACCTTGGGACTAAAGACCTCCCTCTGCAACTGGATCCTGGACTTCCTGACGGGCCTCCACCAGGTGATACGGGTAGGTAGCAACACATCTGCCACGCTGATCCTCAACACGGGGGCCCCTCAGGGGTGCGTGCTCAGTCCCCTCCTGTACTCCCCGTTCACTTATGACTGCACGGCCAGGCACGACTCCAACACCATCATTAAGATTGCTGATGACAACAGTGGAAGGCCTGATCACAGACAAAGATGAGACAGCCTATAGGGAGACCTGACCGTGTGGTGCAAGGACAACAACCTCTCCCTCAACGCAATCAAGACAAAGGAGATGATTGTGGACTACAGGAAAAGCAGAACCGAGCATGCCCCCATTCTCATTGATGGGGCTGTAGTGGAGCAGGTTGAGAGCTTCAAGTTCTTTGGCGTCCACATCACCAACAAACTAACATGGTCAAAGCACACCAAGACAGTAGTGAAGAGGGCACAACCGAACATATTCCCCCTCAGGAGACTGAAAAGTTTTGGCAGGGGTCCTCAGATTCTCAAAAGCTTTTACAGCTGCCCCATCTAGAGCATCCTGACCGGTTGCATCACTGCCTGGTATGGCAACTGCTCGGCATCCAACCTCAAAGCACTACAGATGGTAGTGCGTACGGCCCAGTACATCACCGGGGCCAAGCTTCCTGCCATCCAGGAGCTCCATATATCAGGTGGTGTCATAGGAAGGCCCTAAAAATGATCAAAGACTCCAGCCACCCTAGTCATAGACTGTTCTCTCTGCTACCGCACGGCAAGCGGTACCGGAGTGCCAAGTCTAGGTCCAAGAGGCTCCTAAATAGCTTGTACCCCCAAGCCATAAGACTCCTGAACAGCTAATCAAATGGCTACCCAGACTATTTGCATTGCCCCCCCCCTCTACCTACATAACTCTACCAACATGTACATATTACTATCAAGAATCAAGGTAAGACCCAGATGCAGACTGTCGAAGTAACACTGTTTATTGTGGCAACAGGGGCAGGCAAAGACAGGTCAAGGCAAGCAGGGGTCGAAAAGCCAGGGTAAGGCAAAGGTACAGGACGGCAGGTGGACTCAGGGTCAGGGACAGGCAGAGTTCAGTAATCCAGAGGTGGTGCAAAGATACAGGACGGCAGGCAGGCTCAGGGTCAGGCGGGCGGGTACAGGGTCAAGACAGGCAAAGGTCAAAAAACAGGAGGACGAGGAAAGAGAAGCTGGGAAACGATAGGAGCTGACAGGATACAACACTGGTTAGCTTGAACGAACAAGGCGAACTGGCAACAAACAGACAGAGAACACAGGTATAAAAACACAGCGGAATAATAGGGAAGATGGGCGAAACCTGGAGGGGGTGGAGACAAGCACAAGGACAGGTGAAACAGATCAAGCCGTTACCTCAATTACCTCGACACCGGTGCCCCCTGTATATAGCCCAGCTATTGTTATTTACTGCTGCTCTTTAATTATTTGTTCTTCTGATCTCTTCATTTTATTTTTGTTTTACATTTTCATAGATATTTTCTTAAAACTGCATTGCTGGTTAAGGGCTTGTAAGTAAGCATTTCACTGTAGGGTCTATAGCTGTTGTATTCGGCGCATGTGACAAATAAAATTTGTTTTTATTTGATTTAAATAGAAGTCAGCAGGAAATCTGACAGATTGTGCCTTTCAATAAAGTTAATAATTGAAGAGACTTCAGGATGGTTGGGCAGGGATGCACTAGCATGGCTGACGCGACCCAAGTGCCTCACAGCGCAGGGAGAGCTGTGACCACACTGGTCCGGAAAGGAGGCTGTTTTTAATATAATATTCGCTGAGAAATTGTGCGACGCGTTTGATTGGTTTCTCAAATGTTTTTTTTTTTCCTTCGGGGGTTGAGACCTCGCATTGTTTGGATTTGAAAATACGACCATTGTAATGGAAGGGAGTGGCGTTCGGGGGCTGAGTGTGGCTATGTATGTGGGTGTTTGAGTGAGAAAGATACAGATGAGAATCATCTAGTAAAAGCACAGCCTCGTCATTATCAACGCATTGTGCCAACATTAAAGAGCCATTCCAGACTCTGAAGTCAGGAGGCCTTCAAGAGTTAGGTGTTAGCCAGACTAGGGGTGCACTACCTCGGCTCAGGGAAACATACAGTTGAAGTCGGAAGTTTACATACACCTTAGCCAAATACATTTAAACTCAGTTTTTCACATTTCCTGACATTTAATCCCAGTAAAAATTCCCTGTTTCAGGTCAGTTAGGATCACCACTTTATTTTAAGAATGTGAAATGTCAGAATAATAGTAGAGAGAATGATTTATTTCAGCTTTTGTTTCTTTCATCGCATTCCCAGTGGGTCAGAAGTTTACATACACTCAATTAGTATTTGGTAGCATTGCCTTTAAATTGTTTAACTTGGGTCAAACGTTTCGGGTAGCCTTCCACAAGCTTCCCACAATAAGTTGGGTGAATTTTGGCCCATTCCTCCTAACAGAGCTGGTGTAACTGAATCAGGTTTGTAGGCCTCCTTGCTTGCACACGCTTTTCAGTTCTGCCCACACATTTTCTATAGGATTGAGGTCAGGGCTTTGTGATTGCCACTCCAATACCTTGACATTATTGTCCTTAAGCCATTTTGCCACAAATTTAGAAGTATGCTTGGGGTCATTGTCCATTTGGAAGACCCATTTGCGACCAAGCTTTAACTTCCTGACTGATGTCTTGAGATGTTGCTTCAATATATCCACATCATTTTCCATTCCTCATGATGTCATCTATTTTGTGAAGTGCACCAGTCCCTCCTGCAGGAAAGCACCCCACAACATGATGCTGCCACCCCCGTGCTTCACGGTTGGGATGGTGTTCTTCGACTTGCAAGCATCCCCCTTTTTCCTCCAAAAATAACGATGGTCATTATGGCAAACAGTTATATTTTTGTTTCATCAGACCAGAGGACATTTCTCCAAATGGTTCGATCTTTGTCCCCATGTGCAGTTGCAAACCGTAGTCTGGCTTTTTTTATGGCGGTTTTGGAGTAGTGGCTTCTTCCTTGCTGAGCAGCCTTTCAGGTTATTTCCTCTGATTTTCCCATGATGTCAAGCAAAGAGGCACTGAGTTTGAAGGTAGGCCTTGAAATACATCCACAGGTACACCTCCAATTGACTCAAATTATGTCAATTAGTCTATCAGAAGCTTCTAAAGCCATGACATAATTTTCTGGAATTTTCCAAGCTGTTTAAAGGCACAGTCAACTTAGTGTATGTAAACTTCTGACTTCAACTGTATGTACTGTATCTATTATGCCCATTTGAAGTTATCTCCAAAAGCAACTCTACCACAACCTATTAATATTCCTTTTGTTATATCCACTTGGTTTATTGGTGGCCACTAGATGGCCATCTATCTCTATCATCTTTCATCAACTAGTTGCTCAACAAGGTGATTGATTTGATGCTTAGGAGCAGGTGAGTTTTCTTCTGCAACCTAATTAAATGTATGTATCTTTTATTGAACAAGGAAAGTTACTTCAAGATTGACATTCTCTTTAAGTGAACCCTTGTCAAGAAAAGCAGCATATAAATACACAATAACTTTAAAGCCCTTAGATTGTACTCCATTATGTACATCTTAAAATGTGACCAATAATGACTTATTGGTCATTTATCATGCATTGACTTGACAAAATATTTTCTCTTTTAATTATGTGACTCTTACTGTACATTATTGTAGTAAATATACACCCCCCACAGTAGGCTTGAAAGGCTAAGGGTGACACAGCAATTTTAATTGATTGATGAGGACTTTCCTTTTTCAATCATTAATATTACAATAGTTATGAAAACTCTGCTGCTTCTGGTTATGAGTAATCTAGCCTTCCCATTGGTTTATCTTATATTTCTGTTGTAACGATTACAACTATACTGAACAAAAATATAAACGCAACTAGGCCATAATTAGGCCATAATCTATGGATTTCACCAGAATGGGCAGGGGTGTAGCCATGGGTGGGCCTTGGAGGGCATAGGTCCACCCACTGGAGAGCCAGGCACAGCCAATCAGAATGAGTTTTCCCCCACAAAAGGGCTTTATTACAGACATAAATACTTCTCAGAACCACCCTCCCCTCCTCAGACGATCCCACAGGTGAAGAAGCTGGATGTGGAGGTCCTGAGCTGGCATGGTAACACGTGTCTGCGGTTGTGAGGCCGGTTGGACGTACTGCCAATATTCTCTAAAACAACATTGGCCGTGGCTTATGGTAGAGAAAAGACATTCAATTCTCTGGCAACAACTCTGTTGGACATTCCTGCACTCAGCATGCCAATTGCACGCTCCTTCAAAACTTTAGACATCTGTTGCATTGTGTTGTGTGACAAAACTGCACATTTTAGAGTGGCATTTTATTGTCCCCAGCACAAGGTGCTGTAATGATCATGCTGTTTAAACAGCTACTTGATATGTCACACCTGTCCAGTGGATTAATTATCTTGGCAAAAGAGAAATGCTCACTAAAAGGGATGTAAACAAATTTGTGCACAACATTTGAGAGAAAAAAGCTTTTTGTGCGTATGGAACATTTCTGGGTTCTTTTATACCAGCACATGAAACATGGGACCAAAACTTTACATGTTGCGTTTATATTTTTGTTCACTATACATTTTGGTAGATGGTTTGTGAACAGCGTTCCTACATACGGCAGAGAAGGCTTGTTTAAATGTATTGATCTGTTTTAGAGGGAGGTACTGTATCTGCCATAGGGTGTAGTTGCTAATTAGGCCCAACCGCTGGCAATGAGTTACTGGACGGGGTAAAACACAAAACCTAAAGACCCACACATCAAAGTGGGTTTGCCGTGGCTCCATATCCATCTCATCAATAAAAATGTTGACATTTTAGCACACTGGTATCACAATTTGTTTTTGGAGCCCAGGAGGTTGCCTAAGATATCAGTAATTCATTATTCATCTCAATTATTTTGTTTCAGTTGCAGTTTTGTCTGCTGTTCTCCTTTTTTCTTTCCCATATTTTTTATGAAAAGTCCCCTGGTTACCATTAAGTCTATGGGCAATTAGTTAACAGCAAAAGAGCCACACAAAAAGCTACACCCAGCGTTAAGCGAGTGGTCTAATTCATTAACAGTTTCTCTATTAGCTCTGTAAATAATAAACACGATCGTACCCTCTCCATCATCCCCTGTGAACAAATACAGTCAGCATCAGGGACTCAGTATCTGTTGTATGTGTTCAGCTGAAAATCAAATAGTAGTATACTCAGTCTACGCACTTCTCACTGCCTCAGTCTATTTATTATCGAAGACCAAATTTACATTCCTGAGAGAGAGGGGTGGGAGGGAGGGATTGGAGGGGGGGGGGGGGGGGGGGGTTAAAATGTGACATGCAGAACTTTCTGTCCAGAATGACTTTCTCAGTAAACACATTCTGACAG
Source organism: Salvelinus namaycush (assembly GCF_016432855.1). Classification (NCBI taxonomy): domain Eukaryota; kingdom Metazoa; phylum Chordata; class Actinopteri; order Salmoniformes; family Salmonidae; genus Salvelinus; species Salvelinus namaycush. The sequence goes on along the minus strand of NC_052324.1, from coordinate 10,417,972 downwards.
GCCATGTTTAATGTAAACCCAACCCGCTACACCGTTGTGTTTGCAACAACAGTGTCTTTGCGGCTCGACACAAACACAACTTATTTTGTGCTATCTGAAAGTTTGCACACTCATTTCACCCTCAAGACATAATAACAGAAACGCTGTCAGCCATTCCCATATAAATGACATGATGATAAGGTAATGCATCTTCATGTTACCTGTACATTGACACATTACCCGCCAATATCCTCTGTCATACCACATGAATAATCTCAGTTGGATCATTTAGGCTGGGGTTACTTTATTCAAGTTGTTTCAGTAGTACACTCTTAGGGTGTTTTCACATATAGTCCTCTTTAAAATAACTGATCTCAGTCCTCTTTAAAGAGAACTCTGGGGTAAAAAAAAGGCGAAATAACCCAGTTCTCTTTGTTTTCACGCCGCCCTTGCCTTTGAACGAGGACTCAACTCTTTTGCCAGTTTACGTCATCTATTTTTGTGATCCGAGTCCTCCTTGAATTCACATTGCTATGTTTAGAAAAGAAACAAGATCTTTTTACAGCATTCACTCAATGCACTCTGGGTTTTTACAAAGTGCAGGACAAGCCATTCCATCAGAACATGTTATCAGACAGCTAGATACTGTACTTACATTTTGAGCTAGAATAGATTTTGTACCTTATGCTGTGATTCTCACCAAATATGTTGTTTTCTTCTCACACTATTCAAACCCCTCATTCTATGAAACAGCACATGAAGTTCTCTTAGCCAATAGACCACATTATGAAAACAGACAATCTAAATTGAAAACTCCACACATATTTTGGAATTTCTGTGCATCCTTGGCAACCGCTACTCAATATCCAAAAACAGCACAACTTTTTTGCTCCGAACCTGCACATCATCATCTTCTCTCGTTTGTAGCACCAATGTGGAGGGGTTATGGCAGGGGAAACGGTGTTGCAGTAGTCTAGTGTGTGGTGCGGGAATAACGACAAGCGAACCTGGGGAGCTTTGTGTTCATATTGCCCTAAAAAAGGGAACCGGACCGCTGAATTGAAGCGGACTGAACTCAGACCACCTCTTGAGATGGTCTCAGTTTGGTTCGCTTTGGGGGCTCTATTCCGGGGTCTGAGTTCCATTAAGCGAACTGCACTGAGTTAAAAAAAATTGTCTGAAAGGGACCAAGTGTGAAAACACCCTTAGAAAAAAAGGAGCTATCTAGAACCTAAAAGTGTTCTTCAGCTGTCCCAGTAGGAGAACCCTTTGAAGAAACCCTTTTGGGTTCCATGTAGGACCCTTTCCAAAAGGGTTCTATGTGGAACCAAAAAGGGTTATCCCTGGAACCAAAAAGGGTTCTCCTATAGGGAGAGCCAAAGGACCCTTTTGGAACCCTTTTTTCTAAGAGTGTAGTTGTTCAATGGAAAAGTGACATTAGCTGTGCTACTGCAAGAGGTTTGAAAAAGATGCCCACTCTTCCATCCTCGGCAAAGGTCACTTCCAACACACTGCAGTGGGACTATGGCTGTCGAAGTACATAGACAGCTGGGCCAAACCACTCATCCATCACGAGCTGCCACACACCCCAATAACAGGGGAATTAAGAACAAGTCCAGAGATCAATACATTATTTAGGAGGCAGCATGCAGATTAGTGATGAAAATCAATGAGTATCCCCCACCCCATCCCCCCACCCCTCTCTCTCATTTTCTGACTCACTCTCGCTTACCCGTCTCTCTTTCGGCCCCTCTTCCCCTTTTCTCTTTCTCTTCCTCTCTCTCTCATTCTCTAGTTCCCTGTCTCTCGTTCTCTCACCCCCCACACCCCCACACACATACTCACACACTTTCTGTGTGCACATGGTGATTGCTGACACATTTTGCTTAAAAAATTATGTAAAATGTAAAACCACACCCAGGCCTGAGAGCTGCATCGTTCCCATCTATTATCAATACAGGCCTTGACAAGTGTTCCATAAAAGAGAAGAGGAAGGAAGAAGGCATCTCAACCCATGCCCCTGTTAGCGGAGTCACATTGTTATATTCCAGGTGATAGGCCTTGCGATTAAATCAATTCTTCTTGATGGAAATCTCTGGTCTCTGAGTGGATATCCCCTCCACATCTCTGATCTCTGGTCTCTGAGCTACTATCTCCTCCACATCCCTAATCTCTGGTCTCTGAGCGGCTATCCACGCCACATCTCTGATCTCTGGTCTCTGAGCTGCTATCCCCTCCACATCTCTGATCTCTGGTCTCTGAGCTGCTATCCCCTCCACATCTCTGGTCTCTGAGCTGCTATCCCCTCCACATCTCTGATCTCTGGTCTCTGAGCTGCTATCCCCTCCACATCTTCGATCTCTGGTCTCTGAGCTGCTATCCCCTCCACATCTCTGATCTCTGGTCTCTGAGCGGCTATCCCCTCCACATCTCTGATCTCTGGTCTCTGAGCTGCTATCCCCTCCACATCTCTGATCTCTGAGCTGCTATCCCCTCCACATCTCTGATCTCTGGTCTCTGAGCTGCTATCCCCTCCACATCTCTGATCTCTGGTCTCTGAGCTGCTATCCGCTCCACATCTCTGATCTCTGGTCTCTGAGCGGCTATCCCCTCCACATCTCTAATCTCTGGTCTCTGAGTGGATATCCCCTCCACATCTCTAATCTCTGGTCTCTGAGTGGATATCCCCTCCACATCTCTGGTCTCTGAGCTGCTATCCCCTCCACATCTCTGATCTCTGAGTGGATATCCCCTCCACATCTCTGATCTCTGGTCTTTGAGCTGCTATCCCCTCCACATCTCTGATCTCTGGTCTCTGAGCTGCTATCCGCTCCACATCTCTGATCTCTGGTCTCTGAGCGGCTATCCCCTCCACATCTCTAATCTCTGGTCTCTGAGTGGATATCCCCTCCACATCTCTAATCTCTGGTCTCTGAGTGGATATCCCCTCCACATCTCTGGTCTCTGAGCTGCTATCCCCTCCACATCTCTGATCTCTGAGTGGATATCCCCTCCACATCTCTGATCTCTGGTCTTTGAGCTGCTATCCCCTCCACATCTCCGATCTCTGGTCTCTGAGCTACTAGCCCCCCCCCCCCCCTCCCCCGGCCTCCCCTCCCCCCAACACACATGCACACACACACACCTTTTACATTGTGTATTGTATAACAGTGCAGTGAATTTTACAGGGTTTTGATTCTTCAGGTTGCTGGTCCATTCCCGAAACTATTCTTGCCTATTGCCTACCCTCGCTTGATGCTTCAATCTGTATGCACTTTGACTGTGTACCCTTGAGGAAATGCAGTCTATCCTGGAACAAGAAGAACACATCACTCATTACTGTAGTCTGCAGGGAAGGACGTGCAGCGGTAGTCTCTCCGTGACCTTGTCCAAGCAAACAGCAGAGGCCACGGTTCTGAACAGGCTTTTCCCCCCCGAGGTAAAGGAAAAGATAAAAGACAGTGTGCTTAAACAGTGATTAAATAGTGTTCGATAGGCAAAGTGGAGCAGGTCCTGTTAGCGATACAGGAGGAAGATGGAAGCAGTATGACAGGGACATGGGAGTAGCACGTCTGCAATTTAGAGCGAGCCATGTGGAGCTGGAGTGTGGCGTGGTGTTCAAAGGCAGCTCTTTAATTTTTTGGCTCCTGATAAATTGATCATAATGAAGGCCTTTGAGAGAGGCCCCTCAAAGATCCATTATTTATCCATGTCCATATTACAAGCAGAATGTATCCCTACACTAAAAAACATGCCTTACATCACACATTATTTGGATTGTTGCACTGTCATGGTAGAGCAGACTTATTTTAAGAATGAAGAACTTGACGAGACATGATCTGGTGAGTGGTGAGGGATGTCTATAGTACAGCAGTGGCAGCAGGTGATTTAAAAAGTAGTGGAGGATGATGGAGACACTTGTGCAACAAGGGATAAAGGAGCTATTTAGAGGCTGAAAAGCCATGGGTTTATATGCTTGGTCAGTTTTCTCATCAGTAATACAATATAATAATAAGTTAACAAACTAGTTATAATAACATACTTATGAAAGGAGAGATACTACGAGTGTGGGCTACTTGCAGTAACGACCAGCCATACCTGGCTGACAAAGTGTGCACTCAAAGTCATAGAATTATATGAATTGATTCATTTCAAGATGACTGAAAGCTTGTTTCTTATTTTAGCACTTTGATTCTTTTTTAAACCTTTCCTTGACGATAATTAAACTTTTTCCAGTTAAAGGATTATTTACAGAGAAACGCTTGGGAATATTTCACAATAATATTTAGAACGTTGCAAACTACCTTTGGCAGTATATGGCAGTACTGATGTTAAAAATATATTGTATGAGGTATCTTTTTTTTTTAAACAGCTTGAAAGATATTCAAATAGATTTCCCTTCAAAAGGAATTTTTATTCCTACCTCATTGGAATGCATGGTGGAGTGCACTGTATTTTCTCTCTGCGTACATATTTAGTGGGAATATGACAGCTAGCACATTGCTCCCAAACTAATGAGAAAAGCCGGGATAAATATTCACACATGAAAAAAATATGATGAAGCATTTTCCTCCAAATGAATTTAGATGCATATGTTCTTACATAAACTAAAATCAACTGGGTGGTATCAGAAATTAGCAGTGTTGACATTTATTTCATCGCTGTAGTTTAAATGGTTTCATACCCCAAGGTATGAATTGATAATGATCCAAAGTTATAAACTTTTTCTTAATGCTTAATAATGCGCCAACCTTCAGGACATCGACACTTTCATGGTAATCTTGCTCCTCTTTGAACAGAGGTCAATCAATTTATTTTGTGAACAGGCACATTCAGTGGGCTACTTTATGGCACGTTGCTAGTATTCTGGTCATGCAGTATGGGGCCTTCAAACAGCAGAGAAAGCTCAAATCAAACACATTTAGGCATCATTAAAGAACGGCTCCTGGAGTGATCTGCTCATCTCTAATGAAGGTTAGACTTTCATGCAAATGAAAGAAGCTATGCTCCTGTTAGAGGAGCTAGATCAGAAATAAATCGCACCAAGGATACGCCATAAGTTCCCTGCTCTGAGTTCAAATTGCAGAATGCAACAGTGTAAAAGCACATCTTTATAATTGGTTGTCCATCTGTTGTTCAGTAAATAGCCGCCTCTTATAAATGGCTCTGTTTTATAAATATCAAAATTATAGTATTACAATGTTGAATTATAATTTACCACTACATCCAAACAAGTGTGTGATCATGTGATTGTGCTTTATATTAGATTGGTTTCAGAAACTGCAAGCATTCTTAAGAAGACATTGAAATTGTGTCTGTATCACAAAACCAATTGCATATAAAAATTAATACAGCAGGAGAACTTTTGGTTCCGGTGACATGCATTGAAACGCGCGGCTTTCTCGTGGCTTTCTTTGGCAAAATAGCTATGAAACAGACTTCAAATAATCGTCAACATATAACACCACATGAATGTGTGTGACATTCACTGTATTACAAGGAACAACTAGCAGATCTATTTTTCTCCAGCAGCTAGCATAATCTGTCCTTTCACAATTGACCTGTGGGAGGCCTCTCAACAAACAACAGAAAGAGTTGGCCGCTACTACCCAAGAGATTGTTTGTGAGGAAATGACCTTAAAATCCAAAGTATTACTTGAAATGTGCACAGGCTTCATGATGGGGAAAAAAGCATATGGTTCTTGAACACCAAAAGAGATTGTCAGCAGATGTGGTTTTCAAAACAGCAGAGAGTTACTTAAAAAAAAAAATCTAATTGAATATTTAAAGAGGAACTGGGTTGGAGAGGCCTATGCTGCCACCTACTGTACCAACAGCAAATGTGTAGGAATCCTGATAAATAAGAATACACCCTTTTCCCTTATATCCAAGCTGTCACGTTCCTGACCTTATTTCCTTTGTTCAGTCTTGTTTAGTTGGTCAGGACGTGAGCTGGGTGGGCATTCTATGTTATGTGTTTCTATGTTGGGTTTATTGTTTGGCCTAATATGGTTCTCAATCAGAGGCAGGTGTTTGTCATTGTCTCTGATTGGGAACCATATTAAGGTTGACTGTTTTCACTGTTTGTTTGTGGGTGATTGTTGCCGTGTCTGTGTTTGTTCGCCACACGGTACTGTTTTCGTTCGTTTGTTCACGTCGTTTATTGTTTTGTATTTTGTCAAGTGTTTTTTGTCTTCGTTTAAATATTAAAGTATGTATTCAAACCACGCTGCGCTTTGGTCCGATCCTTGCTCCTCCTCAGACGAGGAGGATTACGACGAGCGTTACACAAGCACAAAGACAAAGAAGGCCGTTTTCTAATGTTGAATTGTACCTTACAATTCAGCCAATGACAATTTTGGATTGACCAATGTATATATTTTCAAATACATACAATTTAAGTTTTACATCACAAAATGTCGATTAGAAATATTTTGGACATCATAGCAATCTTGAGGTAGGTAGGCCATACAAAACCTTGCAGAGAGCCCATCCGACTGACACTTAGAAACACTTTAGAAATATACTATTGGAATAAAGACTTAAAAATAACTGATATTGGCAGAAGATGAAGGAAATTCTGGAACATAATTAACAAAATTACAGTAAGTGAAAATGTACGCTTAATCCAGTACAACATTAACAAATTCTACAGCACAATGGCAGTGTCATGTCTTAAGTGTAAAATGAACAATTACTCAACAATCCATGCCTTCTGGGAATGTTATAAGGTCCAAAAGTTATGGGCGGAGTTAGAAAGTTGGCTGTCAAAAAGTATTACAATTTACATTATTTTAATCCATCTATCTGCATATTTCAAGACATGGCATATGTGGGTGCAGTGAGATACCCAATGGGTTGGACCATACTTTTCTCGTCAATCATATTGACAAAAACGTATACTTAAAAACTGGAAATCAACCAACGTCCATCGTTAACACAATGGAAAGGTCAAATGCTTTATTATCTAAAAGTTGCACTGCTCACTTCTAAAGTGGATACCTACTTAACTAAAGTGGAAAGTTTGGAGACTGTGGCGAATGTGACAGAGGGGCGACTCCGTGACCTGGAAACAGTGCGAGCTAAGCTAGAAGGGGAAATCAATCTCCCAAAAAATAAAACATCACTGGAAAATCATTCTCTTAAATTCAATGTGTGGGTCACAGGACCAGAAACTGGTGTTAAAGAGGCAACCCAACTTCCTTCATGAGCAATCTTCTCTATGAACTATTTGGGCAGGAGTAGCTGGGTCCCATGCTGACATATCTAGGCGCAACTATCACGTTTCAGGTAAGACCCAGATGCAGACAGTGTCGAAGTAACAAAAGTTTATTACTAGTACAGGGGCAGGCAAAACGAAAGGGCAAGGGCAGGCAGAGGTCGGAAATCCAGATAGGGTGCAAAAGGTCCAGAACGGCAGGCAGTCTCAGGGTCAGAGCAGGCAGGGTTCAATAATCCAGTGTGGTGTGGCAAGGTAGAGAACGGCACTAGAACAGACAGGAGCAAGGGGGAAAATGCTGGTATGTTTCACGAAACAAAACGAACTGGCAACAGACAAACAGAGAACACAGGTATAAATACACTAGGGATAATGGGTCAGATTGGTGACACCTGGAGGGGGGTGGAGACAAGCACAAGCTTGGAGAACACGGTCGTCCCCTGGGGCTGCTCGAAGGCCAAGGAGATGAGGGGTAGCGGTTAGCTGTTCTTCACCGTGATGTCGTTGAGACCCCAGTAGTCGATGCACAGGTACAGAGTTTTGTCCTTCAACTCAGCAAAGAAGAAACCCTGCACCGGCGGGGGAGGCAGAAGGACGGATGAAACCTGCAGCTAAGGAGTCCTTAATGTAGGTCTTCATAGCCTTGGTATCCGGACCCGACAGAGAGTACAGTCATCCCCGGGGTGGAGTGGTGCCCGGGAGAAGGCCAATCCTGCAGTCATATGGTCGGTGCTGCAGAAGTGAAGTGGCCCGGGCCTTTCTGAACACCTCTCGGAGGTCATGGTACTCCGCAGGAATGGAGGAGAGGTCTGGGGCAACTTCCAAGCCCCCAGGAAGACATCCCCGGGCAGCCCGTGCTGACTTCAGGCAATGGGCATAGCAGAACGGACTCCAGCCCATGATGGCACCAGCAGACCAGTCAATGAAGGGATTGTGCCACTGGAGCCAGGAGAATCCCAATACCACGGGAACCTGAGAAGACTTACTGAGCAGGAATTGGATCATCTCGCTGTGGTTCCCTGACACAGGTAGGTTGATGGGGGTGGTATTGTGGGTGACCTGGCCTATAGAGCGCCCGTCCAGTGCTCTAACATCCATGGGAATGGAGAGGGGCTGAGTGGGGATGTCCAGCTCGGAAGCCAGGGTAGCGTCCATAAAGCTCTCATCAGCCCCAGAGTCAATGAATACCCGGACAGATTTCGACTGGCTCCCTCCCAGAAAAATGGAATGAAAAGGGGTGCGAGTAAGTGGAGAGGATAAGTTCTCCGTATGGCCCATCAGAGTACTCGCTCCTACGGTGAGCCTGGTCTTTTAGTGGACAGGTGTAGACGAAATGACCAGTACTCCCGAAATACAGGCAGCTCTTAGTGTGAAGCCTGTATAGCCGTTCAGCTGGAGACTAGCTCTGCCTAGTTGAATAGGCTTGGGAAGAGGTGAATCGGCAGTCTTCGGAGACTCTCGAGGGAACTCGGGTAGCCTCCGGTTCTCTTGGCATTGGAGCCATTGGGGACTTCCGGGATGCCTCGGAGGCGAGGTGGAATCCTTGGACGTGGGAGTGAAATCGAATCTCCTCTCCTTCCTTCGTTCCCGTAGTCGCCCATCGATCCAAATGGTTAAGGCGATGAGCGAGTCGAGATCCGTTGGTAGTTCCCGGGCTGCAAGCTCGTCCTTTACTTCCTCCAATACTCCGTGCAGGAACATGTCGAACGGGGCTTCCGGGTTACAGGCACTCTCAGCTGCCAATGTGCGGAAATCCATCGCATAGTCTGCAACACTGAGAGAGTCTTGCCGAAGCTGGAGTAACTTCCGGGCAGCCTCTCTCCTGGACAATGGAGTATCGAAAACGTTCTTTACTTCCGCCACAATCTCCTTCAGAATGAAGCATACGGCGGCCGACTGTTGTTCCCATACTTCCGTAGCCCAGGCGAGAGGTCAATAATCCAGTGTGGTGTGGCAAGGTACAGAACAGCAGGCAGGTTCAGGGTCAGGGCCAGGGTAGGCAGAATGGTCAAAACTGGGAAAAACTAGAAAACGAACTAGAACAGACAGGAGCAAGGGAAAAAACTCTAGCAGGTTTCACGAAACAAAGCAAACTGGCAACAGACAAACACAGGTATAAATACACTGAGGATAATGGGGAATATTGGTGACACCTGGAGGGGTGTGGAGACAAGCACAAAGACTGGTGAAACAGATCATGGTGTGACACTGACCCCAATTTGACTGGCTCAATGTTCAGGTATGCTATCCATGCACAATCATGCAGCCTAGCCTATGGCTATGATGCTGCACTCAGCATAAGACAATGATGAGGACACCACCTCATTTGGGTAAAAGGAACACTATTATTATTATTATTATTGGTGAACATTGGACTTATTGTATTGCCTATGGTCCAGGGAATTTAGACAATGATGACACCACGCCACATTTACAGACTGGGATTGCTTCCTTGTGAGGCTACAGCACATTGCATCCTTGTGGGCTAAATATGGCAATATAAATTGGAAGCTATTCCCCTACTATTTTTATAGTATTACTGATTAGGATAGATGGCCAGTCCCTTATGGGCTACCACACAATTTATTTTGGTTCGTTTTTTAAATTTATTTTGATGGCTGCCCCGCTCCATTTACCATACTGAATTTAGGCAGTGGCTCGGGTGGTTGTTGTTCTTGATGATTTTTTCGGGTGCTGTAGGTGTCCTGGAGGGCCGGTAGTTTGCCCCCTGTGATGCCTTGTGCAGACCGCACCACCCTCTGCAGAGCCTTGCGGTTGCGGGTGGTGCAGTTGCCGTACAAGGCTGTGACACAGCCCGACAGGATGCTCTCGATTGTGCATCTGTAAAAACTTGTCAGGGTTTTAGGTGCCAAACCATATTTCCATACACCCATATATATGGTGCTGTTGCGCCTTCTTCACCACACTGTCTGTGTGGGTGGACCATTTCAATTTGTCTGTGATGTGTACGCCGAGGAACTTGAAGCTATCCACCCTCTCCACTGCGGTAACGTTGATGTAGATAGGGGGGTGCTCCCTCTGCTGTTCACTGAAGTCCATGATCAGCTCTTTTGTTTTGTTGACGTTAGGTGAGAGGTTGTTTTCCTGGCACCACACTCCCAGGGCCCTCACCTCCTCCCTGTAGGCTGTCTCGTCATTGTTGGTAATCAGGCCTACTACTGTTGTGTCGTCTGCAAACTTGATGATTGAGTTGGAGGCGTGCGTGGCCACGCAGTCATGAGTGAACATGGAGTACAGGAGGGGGCTGATCACGCATACTTGTGGGGCCCCAGTGTTGAGGATCAGCGAAGTGGAGGTGTTGTTTCCTACCTTCACCACCTGGGGGCGGCCCGTCAGGAAGTCCAGGACCCAGATACACAGGGCGGGGTTCAGACCCAGGGCCTCAAGCTTAATGATGAGCTAGGAGGGTGATATGGTGTTGAATGCTGAGTTATAGTTAATGAACAGCATTCTTACATAGGTATTCCTCTTGTCCAGATGGGATAGGGCAGTGAGCAGTGCAATGGCGATTGCATCGTCTGTGGATCTATTGGGGCGGTAAGCAAATTGAAGTAGGTCTAGGGTGTCAGGTAAGGTAGAGGTGAAATGATCCTTGACTAGTCTCTCAAAGCACTTCATGACAACAGAAGTGAGTGCTACAGGGCGATTTAGTTCATTTAGTTCAGTCACCTTTACTTTCTTGGGTACAGGAACAATGGTGGACATCTTGAAGCATGTGGGGACAACAGACTGGGATAGGGAGAGATTGAATTTGTCCGTAAACACTCCAGCCAGCTGGTCTGCGCATGCTCTGAGGACGCGGCTAGGGATGCTGCCTGGGCCGGCAGCCTTGTGAGGGTTAACATGCTTAAATATCTTACTCACGTCGTCCACAGAGAAGGAGATTCCACTGTCCTTGGTAGTGGGCTGCGTCGGTGGCACTGTGTTATCCTCAAAGCGGACAAAGAAGGTGTTTAGCTTGTCCGGAAGCAAGACGTCGGTGTCTGCGATATGGCTGGTTTTTACTTTGTAGTCCATAAAAACAATGTTGATTGTTTGAGTTTCTGCCTATAGTAAGGGAGGCGCAAAATTGAGTCGTGATCAGATTTACCGAAAGGAGGGCTGGGGAGGGCCTTGTAGGCATCCTGGAAGTTGGAGTAGCATTGGTCGAGTGTTTTAGCAGCGCGAGTTCTACAGTCAATGTGTTGCTAGAACTTCGGTAATGTTTTCCAGTCCAGTGAAGTTCTTTGAGGGCCATCGTGGTATCGGCTTGAGGGGGAATATACACGGCTGTGACTATAATCGAAGAGAATTCTCTTGGGAGGTAATACGGTCAGCATTTGATTGAGGTATTCTAGGTCGGGTGAACAAAAGGACTTGAATTCCTGTATGTTATCACAATCACATCATGAGTAAACATACACTTCCGCCCTTCTTCTTCCCGGAGAGATATTTATTCCTGTTTGCGCAATGAACTGAGAACCCAACTGGCTGAATGGACTCAGACATTATATCCAGAGAGAGCCGTGTTTCCATGAAACAGAGTATGGCCCACCTCTTTGTGTTAATTTTACATACCAATTTTCCTACTATAAAATCCTATTCGATCAATATGATAATTTCTCTATGAATTTCCAACGTTTGTTTTTCTTTTGAGTGTCAGCCCACGGGTAGATGTTATATGAACTGATAATATGAATTGAAATGAATATTGTATCTGTAAACCCCCCAGCAAAAAAAATCTAAACAAATGAATACTGCATATTAATACCGGTAAATAAGGCTTTATGATCAAACTTAATGTGATAATAGGTTGTCACATCTTACTTAATGATGCTGACAGATTTAATAATTTTGATTTGCTTCGAAATTAAACATAGTAATTTCTAGTCATTGTAAAATGTATGTGAGTAAAGATGCTTCTTGACAAATCAACGAAGTACAACGTTTTTGTGAACATCCTCTCTAGTCAGAGAAAGTAACAGTAATACAGCGAAAAAGTAATAGAATTTGATAATGAGCCTCAAATAAACATTGAATGCATTATTCATTAAGAGTAAAGGTTATACATGATCTTGCTCAATGAATACGATTTCATCAAGTTAAATTATTGAATTCCATGAACTCTGTCAGACCTTTTAGTGTCCCATCATATCCATCCCATTAGGATAAGAGGGGGCAGAGTAGGGTAGAGCAGTGTCGCCATGTCCATTGAAACTGTACACATTAGATGTTTGACGTCTCTAGCGTCGGGGATCAAAAGCATCATACACCATATTTTTTTGAAGGGGTAGTGATGGCCAAATTCAACCTTTTGAATATATACGTAAAACAAAGAATATATTCAATATTTTTATTGTACAAGTGGATACATCTGAGGGTTGCTGTGGCCCTCAGTTTTAACAGGCACCATGCCCCTGTGAGGACAAGTCTATGTGCTATGGCTCAGGGACTGCACCTGTGGAGCTCATTCCCAGTCCACCCACCATCTGTGGATGTGATCTGAGGGTTTATATGTGGCAAGTTCAATGTGAGCTGAGCTCCACCTGTCCATGTCTTTGTATAGGAGAACCAGCTGACTCAGCAGATGTTCACTGAATGTGTTTGAAGAGTCCAGCACCCCCTGGCCCTGCGAGACACAGATGGTCTTGGGGATACAGATTAGTCCGTAATGTGGACTGAGTGGCCCTCTCCCCAGCTATGATTTAATCCAACAGGGCCACACGATTTTCATTTAAAGAGAGAAAGGACGCATCAGGTACAGTTGCCTGGCAGCCAGCGGCGGTTATTGCTTGGTTGTTTTTATTTGGGATCTTTCTCTGAGATTAATTCCTCGCCTTCCACTTCCTGCCTGTCAGTTCAGGGATTAAAGCCATTCTTTTTAACAGATCTGTGCTCTCTGGTATCAGGCCGCGGTGTAGAAAACAAGATTGAGTAACACTATTCTTCTGAGTTTTCAAAAAGTACGAATGTATTGCCCTGAAACTATCAATGTGTGTCTGAGAGTAATGCACTTGGCAAACCCAAAAGCCCTGAGAAGAAATGTTTAAAGCCACAGTTTGTAATTTATGCAGCATTTAAAAAATATATAATATATCCCTTGATTTTGCATGTTATTTAGTGTCATGGTAAATTTACCACATGAAAACTGGTCAATGAAACCCGCTTGAAATGAAGAATAATTTGCAAGTATAATGTATCTTGGATTATCTGATATGAATTCAACTGTCTATATTTGATTTGATTTATTAGGATCCTCATCAGCTGACGCCAATGGCGACAGCTAGTCTTACTGAGGTCCGACACATAACGGAACGTACTAAAAGGAGTTATTTTGTTGGAATGGGAACAGAGATATAGGCCCGGCACTAGAGGGTGGGTAACTGGGAGGTTTTGAACCTGGGGCCAGCCTCACAGTTTCTCACGGCACTTCTAGCCTCTTGGGCTACAGCAGGCTGCCAGCTGCAGCATGCATTGATTGGCTTATAAAGCAAAAATGTATTGGCCGGCCCTCATTAGCATCCCGCTAGTGATGACCAATACCTACTGAGCCCCATTACGATCTGACTCCAATGGATTAACATGCACAAAAATTCTGCCAGTGACAGAAAATCAGTTAACACTTGTCAGAGAGCCCAAAATCAATACAATTCACATCATTAACCCCTTATGGACCCCGTAGAAGCACTTTCAAGCTGCAACTCTGTTACAAACATCTATTTTCATATTTGCATTTAATTACACTATCAATCAGTCTTCTGACCTCAGTGACCTTCTGATAATCTACAATCCAGAATTCAAGATGTGTTTACCACCGGGGGCTGTAGCTGCCCTGACGGTGCTGCCTTTAATGCTCTGCCACTCCGGCTATTGATACTGTAGCTGAATTCACTTTAGAGGCTTTGACCAGTCACAAAATGCTTGTTCCCAGAAGGAAGAGAATGGGGGAATAATGTATTGCACATTGATTGTAGTACTTTGTTGATGCTATTCTAGTTTCCTTGTTTGTTTAGTAGGAACTAGAAGGAACAACAAATACACTGAACAAAAATGCAACATGCAACAATTTCAACAATTTTACTGAGCTACAGTTCATAGAAGGAAATCAGTCAATTAAAATAAATAAATTAGGCCCTAATCTATGGATTTCACATGACTGGGCAGGGGCGCAGCCATAGGTGGGCCTGGGAGGGCATAGGCCCACTCACTTGGGAACAAGGCCTACCCACTGGGGAGCGAGGCCCAGCCAATCAAAATATTGTTTTCCCCCAAGGGCTTTATTACAGACAGAAATACTCCTCAGTTTCATCAGGTGTCCGGGTGGCTGGTCTCAGATGACCCTGCAGGTGAAGAAGCCAGATGTGGAGGTGCTGGACTTGCGTGGCTACACATGGTCTGCGCTTGTGAGGATGGTTGGACGTACTGCCAAATTCTTTGAAATGACATTGGAGGTGGCTTATGGTTCATTGACTACAGCTCAGCATTCAACACCAAAGTACCCTCCAAGCTCATCATCAAGCTGGATGCCCTGGGTCTCGACCCCGTCCTGTGCAATTGGGTCCTGGACTTTCCGACGGACCGCCCCCAGGTGGTGAAGGTAGGAAACAATATCTCCACTTTGCTGACCCTCAACACTGGGGCCCCACAAGGGTGCGTGCTCAGCCCCCTCCTGTACTCCCTGTTCACCCACGACTGCATGGCCATGCACGCCTCCAACTCAATCATCAAGTTTGCAAACGACACAACAGTAGTGGGCTTGATTACCAACAACGACGAGACAGCCTACAGGGAGGAGGTGAGGGTACACGGAGTGTGGTGTCAGGAAAACAACCTCTCACTCAACGTCAACAAAACAAAGGAGATGATTGTGGACTTCAGGAAACAGCAGAGGGAGCAGCCCCCTATTCACATCGAAGGGACAGCAGTGGACAAGGTGGAAAGTTTTAATTTCCTCGGCGTACACATCACAGACAAACTGAAATGGTCCACCCACACAGACAGTGTGGTGAATAAGGCTCAACAGCACCTCTTCAATCTCAGGAGGCTGAAGAAATTTGGCTTGCCACCCAAAACCCTGACAAACTTTTACAGATGCACAATGGAGAGCACCCTGTCGGGCTGTATCACAGCCTGGTACGGCAACTGCACCGCCCTCAACCGCAAGGCTCTCCAGAGGATGGTGCGGTCTGCACAACGCATCACTGGGGGAAAACTACCTACCCTCCAGGACACCTACAGCACCCGATGTCACAGCAAGGCCAAAAAGATCATCAAGGACATCAACCACCCGAGCCACTGCCTGTTCACACCGCTACCATCCAGAAGGTGAGGTTAGTACAGCTGCATCAAAGCTGGGACCGAGAGACTGAAAAACAGCTTCTATCTCAATGCCATCAGACTGCTAAACAGCAATCACTAATGGGACTTTAATAATGTTTACATATCCTACATTACTCATATCACATGTACAGTATATACTGTATTCTATGACACCTATTGCACCTTGCCTATGCCGCCTGGCCATCGCTCATCCATATACTTACATGTACAGTGGGGCAAAAAAGTATTTAGTCAGCCACCAATTGTGCAAGTTCTCCCACTTAAAAAGATGAGAGAGGCCTGTAATTTTCATCATAGGTACACTTCAACTATGACAGACAAAATGAGAAAAAAAATCCAGAAAATCACATTGTAGGATTTTTAATGAATTTATTTGCAAATTATGGTGGAAAATAAGTATTTGGTCAATAACAAAAGTTTATCTCAATACTTTGTTATATACCCTTTGTTGGCAATGACAGAGGTCAAATGTTTTCTGTAAGTCTTCACAAGGTTTTCACACACTGTTGCTGGTATTTTGGCCCATTCCTCCATGCAGATCTCCTCTAGAGCAGTGATGTTTTGGGGCTGTTGCTGGGCAACACAGACTTTCAACTCCCTCCAAAGATTTTCTATGGGGTTGAGATCTGGAGACTGGCTAGGCCACTCCAGGACCTTGAAATGCTTCTTACGAAGCCACTCCTTCGTTGCCCGGGCGGTGTGTTTGGGATCATTGTCATGCTGAAAGACCCAGCCACGTTTCATCTTCAATGCCCTTGCTGATGGAAGGAGGTTTTCACTCAAAATCTCACGATACATGGCCTCATTCATTCTTTCCTTTACACGGATCAGTCGTCCTGGTCCCTTTGCAGAAAAACAGCCCCAAAGCATGATGTTTCCACCCCCATGCTTCACAGTAGGTATGGTGTTCTTTGGATGCAACTCAGCATTCTTTGTCCTTCAAACACAACGAGTTGAGTTTTTACCAAAAAGTTATATTTTGGTTTCATCTGACCATATGACATTCTCCCAATCTTCTTCTGGATCATCCAAATGCTCTCTAGCAAACATCAGACGGGCCTGGACATGTACTGGCTTAAGCAGGGGGACACGTCTGGCACTGCAGGATTTGAGTCCCTGGCGGCGTAGTGTGTTACTGATGGTAGGCTTTGTTACTTTGGTCCCAGCTCTCTGCAGGTCATTCACTAGGTCCCCCCGTGTGGTTCTGGGATTTTTGCTCACCGTTCTTGTGATCATTTTGACCCCACGGGGTGAGATCTTGCGTGGAGCCCCAGATCGAGGAAGATTATCAGTGGTCTTGTATGTCTTCCATTTCCTAATAATTGCTCCCACAGTTGATTTCTTCAAACCAAGCTGCTTACCTATTGCAGATTCAGTCTTCCCAGCCTGGTGCAGGTCTACAATTTTGTTTCTGGTGTCCTTTGACAGCTCTTTGGTCTTGGCCATAGTGGAGTTTGGAGTGTGACTGTTTGAGGTTGTGGACAGGTGTCTTTTATACTGATAACAAGTTCAAACAGGTGCCATTAATACAGGTAACGAGTGGAGGACAGAGGAGCCTCTTAAAGAAGAAGTTACAGGTCCGTGAGAGCCAGAAATCTTGCTTGTTTGTAGGTGACCAAATACTTATTTTCCACCATAATTTGCAAATAAATTCATAAAAAATCCTACAATGTGATTTTTTTTACAGGCCTCTCTCATCTTTTTAAGTGGGAGAACTAGCTCAATTGGTGGCTGACTAAATACTTTTTTGCCTCACTGTACATATTCTCATTCACCCGTTTAGATTTGTGTGTATTAGGAAGTTGTTGGGGAATTGCTAGATTACTTGTTAGACATTACCACACTGTCGGAACTAGAAGCACAAGCATTTCGCTACACTCGCATTAACATCTGCTAATCATGTGTATGTGACAAATAACATTTGATTTGGTTTGATGGTAGATAAACAAACATTAAATTATCTGGCAACACCTCTGGTGGATATTCCTGCAGGCAGCATGCCAATTGCACTCTCCCTCAAAACTTGAGACATCTGTGGCATTGTGTTGTGTGACAAAACTGCCCATTTTAGAGTGGTCTTTTATTGTCCCCAGCACAAGGTGCACCTGCGTAAAGTTCATGCTGTTGAATCAGCTTGATATGTGACACCTGTCAGGTGGATGGATTATCTTGACAAAGGAGAAATACTGACAAACAGGGATGTAAATAAATTTATGCACAAAATTTGAGAGAAACGTTTTTTTGTGCATAGAAAATTTCAACTCATGAAGCATTAGACCAACGCTTTACAGTACATGTTGCGTTTATATTTTTGTTCAGTATAGAATTAAATTATCATAATAGGGCCCGAGTTTCATTCCTCCAAATCTGTAAGCCTATGTGTATTTGCCTTCATTTACTGAACTGATGACGACTCGAAGAAAACTCAATTATCAATGAATTACAAGACTGGTGCACACTAAACACTTCTAGGAATAAAGCATTATTCTCTGGAGCAAATTCAATTCTGTTAAATATCACATTAAAGCACTGCCACCAAATAAAGAAACTGACATTAAAATGCTGTAATTCAGCATTATGAAAAGCTCAAGCACTTATTTATAACAGTACATTTGCATAGATATAATAACATTACATCATTGAATGAACAATGCCCTGGAGTTGATATTTCATTGGATGACTATCATGAATATTTTAATATGTGGGGTTCATCAGGGCAGTACATCTCTTAGTGTTTATTGCAAACTTGTTCTGTGATAATGTTGTCTTATCATATCATTGTGCTTTACTTTTTTCACTCTCAGCCCTCCAAGTTAATCATAGGCATAACATTTACACTGTTTTCCAGGGAGTCCTGGGTCCCATAGACTCAATAAAAACATACACATCACGTAAAAGTCAATGTGATTGTAAGGCCTCCACCTGATTGGGTGCTGCAAACTTCTGGGTTAGATTTGATCTCAGTCTGCCTTTCTCCCTAATACTGTGCATCTTGTACTTGACTTTTGTTTCTCTACGGAAGTTTCACCATATGTTATGGAATGGGATACAATTCTACGGTATTTCTGTCCAGGAGCCAGTCGAGCATCTGATTCAGAGAGCTTTCAGGGCTGTTGTGTCACCACCTCTGGTGCTTGGCTATTCCCCGGCCAAAAGCACGATTCCCCCTAAATTGTCATTCAGTAGTATGAAAGCCAACTGAGGGCCAGTGATATGTACTGCTGGCTTATGTTCCTCAATCTGGTGTATCAGGATTTTGAATGCCATACAAATGTGTCGCTGTATCTTTCTATTCAAACATGGTGATACACAATCATTACTGCGGTGTGGTTCGGGCAGGTTCCCGGTTCGAAACGTGACCATTCCGCGACAAGAGAGAGGGAAGGAATCATGTGTGATGATGCGAGCCCGGAGTACTGTTGATAACAAAATGCTAGTTGGGGATCTGGTGGTGATGCTGAGGAACAGATGGGACGTGGATGTAGCCTCCACTGCTGAGGCCGATCCCGGTGTACGCACCTCCTACATACGCCTAGGGCTGTGTGAATGGAGCCCGTCCAAAAAACTCCTGGCACCAAGAGGAACTCATCACCATCTGTCTCCCGGGACAACAACCGACCTCCCTTAAGCAGAACTTCTCCTTCTATCTTCCACCACCCCTCTCTCTCTACTCAGTAATGCAGGCAGAATGGGAGACCACGGGAAAACGCCTCCGCTGTAATTAAGAAATGTCAAGGTGTCTGTTCAATAGGTTTATGACAACCTTTAACATAGACTTAGCCTTTCTTTTATTATGCTGTCAGTTTCCATTTTCATGACGAAGGAGAACTTTATTAAACAAGGAGGGAAAGCGCCTTGTCGGTGTCCACTACTTTTTCTTACTTAATAACACACATTTCAATAGACGTGTATTTGGATGGTGAATCCTTGGATTGTAAGGAGAATTGAGTAGTCTTAACTACCAGTGTGTGGACTGAAATCTGTGCAGGACCCAATCTGTCTAACTTTGCATCAACCCAGAGGCGGCATGGGGCACAGTTAGCTTTGCAGACACCAGTCATACAGCACCGATGCTAGCTACACACCTCACGCCCTGCTCTGGTTCTTCTTTCTGACTCACAGTGGTTCGAGGGTAGGGCAACACCAGCACTTGTTATCAATAATAAGCAGTGTTTGGGAGCAGTAATTAGGTGTTCCGAAGGGAACATGTCTGAGATGGGGGGCCTGGGGGTAACGAGGGGGTCTGGGGGTGGGTGAGATAATGAGGAGGAGAGGAGTAGGAGGCGGGCACAGCAGGGGGGGGGGGGGGGGGGGGGGCATACACACAGGAGGGGGAAAGAGTGGGAAGGGCTAAAACGAGGAAGAAATGCAGTCCAAGTGTCTATCCATTATGACGTTTACAATTCCCTACTGGAATTATTTTGGCTACCATGTCTATGCCCCCATAGGATGACAATGCCCCCATCCACAGGGCACGAGTGGATTGATTAAAGCGATGTAAACCATATGCCATAGCCGTCTCAGTCACCAGATCTCAACCCAATTGAACACTTATGGGAGAGTCTGGAGCGGCGCCTGAGGCAGCGTTTTCCACCACCATCAACAAAACATCAAATGATGGAGTTACTCGTGGAAGAATGGTGTCGCATCCCTCTAATAGAGTTCCAGACACTTTTAGAATCTATTCCAAGGCGCATTGAAGCTCGTGGTGGCCCAACATCCTATTAAGACACTTTATGTTGGTGTTTCCTTTATTTTGGCAGTTACCTGTATATAGTTAGCTTGTTAGTTGTTTTCTACGACTCCTTCTGCATGTTAACTCATAGAATTGCACCTTACCAACTGCTATAGAACACTCTGAAAGGGGAACTCCTTTGGCTACAGGTACCACCATCCATGAAAACACGCACTTCTCCGCGAGGTAAATTTTTTCCACTGTGGCGGGTGGGATGACGAGAGTCTGTTTCCCAAACACTGAGTAGAGTTATATCTATGTTGCCAATCACTTTGTGAAATTCTGATGAATGACGACACAAACTAATCGTACTATTTGGAAACTTGAGTGGAAGTGAAACAGTTCTAATGAAAAGTTTCTGGGAACTGGGGACCTAGGTAAAACATTGGAAATGAATTGTTAGCTTTTAGAGTTCTCTCATTACAAAGAGGGGCAGAAGTCAGAATGGGGGCAGGTAAACATCCTGAATAATTCATTTGTTTGAATACTCAGGTTGGGAGCAGATTGTGACATGGGATTTGCAGAAATAACACACACAAATTCATCATAAGCAAAGAGGTAAGACAAAATAAACAATTATTTCACACAATATTCCTCTGTGCAGTTTAGTGGAATAGAACATAATGCTAAGAAATGATTGGTGTTACCTTCTGTTTTTTAACAGAGTTACCAAAATAGTTACGATTCACTAGAGAAGTATTCTTCTGGTGTTCAATCAGACAAGTCAGATTGCAACACCAGTTAGTGCAAACGATCATAATATACTGTACCATTTTATGTTTCCATGATTCATTATTAGGAGTGAGTCTGTTTTCCAAACATAAAATGACATTCACATGCCCATGTTTTTCAACTGTAGCTACGCAGCGTGCCAGACTCTGGTCTAATGGTAATGTTGGGATTCTATCCCCAGGTCCTCCACTTGCCACTTTCCTCTGTACATCACACCCATCTCTCCATCTAGTTCTGGTCTTTCTTAAAAGGACCAGTGCAATCAACACTATGAGTTTGGAATATAATCATTTCAAATTGTGAAAATGCCATTTTAGTTTAAGAGCTGTTTGAAAACACTGCCTGAAATTTCTGCCTGTTTTGGTGGGATGGAGTTTTGGCCTGCCTGGTGACATCACCAGTATAGAAATAGTGCACATAGAACATATCTACCATTCTTAGACTTTCAATGAGAATGAAAAAAGTGACATATTTCAACTTTAATAGACCAATAAGAAAGAGTTCCAAACTTCTCTGCCAATAACAGCTAGTTTTCCCCTCCCAACTTAGACCTCTCCCAGACAGTCCTATCAAAATTCTTGCTTGAAAAATTGCTATTTGCTAAGAAGCAATTTGTATATATTTTTGGGCCATTTTTATGGAAAACAATTAGAGTAAGGTACTTAATTGTTACCCAAATGGATATTTATCATGATGAATAGCCCCTGGCTCAAAACAGAACTAACATCAACAACATGCATGCCAGTCTTTCCTGGTTGGGTTCACAAGAGATGAACTGCTTCTCTTCTAGTTTTTATGATACACATTACTGTGATGAAAATTCCAGATTGTCTGTATAATCAAATAACATTCAGCTCAGACACCCCATACATACCCCACAAGACATGCCACCAGGGGTCTCTTCACTGTCCCATGTCGAAAAATGAATTCACGGCAATGCAGTTTCATACAAAGTCATGATCGTGTTGAACTCCCTTCCATCTCCAATTACTCAAGCATCAATTCATGGAACAGTGGGGACTGTGAGGGGACACACAAACACATACATTATTTGTTAGTTGTATTGTTTGTATTGTTTTTGTTGTATTATTTGTATATTGTTGTATTTTAAACGTGTGTGACTGTCCTTGTCTATCAGTGTTTTGTTACTGGTCATGTTTTGTGTTTTTTTTGTAAACCCTAGGAAGAGCAGCTGCTGCTTCTACAGAAGCTAATGGGGACCCAAATAAACACAACGTGTAGCAACCACATATTTAGATGTGGAGCACGTTATGAATGGCCAGTAAGGGGTCAAGCCTCGACACATTTACAACTTGTTTATTAATCATTACCCAGCCCTCACACCACCACCAGCTATTGCGCCCATAATTCTGGTTGTGAAAATATCCAAAACATTTTGGACACAACCACAAACCTATAGTGCTACGATTTACCATTGCTTTAGGTTTGTTATAGAGCCTATTGAGTACTAGGCGTACTTGACTGATGTCATTGACAGAATAAAATATTTTACATTCACTAAGTTTGTTACTAAACGTGCCCCTGTGCAGACTACAAGTTGAACGTGTAAGAATGCTAAGATAATTGAGAGAGATAATAAGAACACGTGGGCTACACTGGGCTTGACTGTACACTCGACTAGAGGGAATGAATCAGCGGTGCTTTCTTTAGCCACCGGCCCATTTCTCTTTTCCCCACATCGCCCTCCTCTGCCCATCAATCACACTATTACACTCTGATGAAGGCCCGGTGGCTATTTCACACAGCAAATAAATTGGAGGGAAGGGATGTTTGGAGCTTCTCTGAACGGAGCATGGACTAATTCTTGTGGACGGATGGACAGAACAAGCAGACGGACACACGGTCCTGTCCTGCTGTCCTATGGAGGAGATGGATAACAACAGTACGCTTTTATCACCATTCTTCATATTCTGCTTAATCTGACTAGCTCTTCCAGTGGCTGATTCTACAAAGTAACATAAACAAAATCAATAATTCAGAGCTGGAAAGCCAGAAGGGAACCTGTACAGTAGAGGCACAGCATGATGTCCCTATTGTGCTGGAAAGGTTACTATACAAAAGGCCCATTCCAATTTCATGCTTCATGCTTCATGCAATCTGAACCACTCTTGTAAACTCATATTGTTTTTCTCAAAAGTGTGCAACTAAGTTTTTCGTTAGGAGAGAATCTTGTATGCGGCGTATATCCGTGACTTAAAATACCTTGGTTCAGAATGTCAGTATTGCGTGTAGTCCAAAAAATTGAAACTGCATTTGACTGTATGCTCTTTGACAATGAGCCAAGGATCCTTGACAAAAACTGCTGTTCAGAGTCACAAAGAGTCCCACGAATGATGAAATGCATGGGTAATGTCTATCTGAAAGTTGATGAACAAGACTAGAGATGTTCAAAAGTATTCATATTTGGTTGTGTTAAGAATTGGCAAAACCATTTCCTCCATCCTGCAAAAGCTTAAAATAAGATGACACTATTAAACAAAATGTTGTACTTTATTTAGACAATGGTTATCAAAAAAAAGCACAGATTATTTTGAAAGTGTACAAAAAGTCTGCCGCTTAATTCTACAAAATGAGCAATTCCCTTCACTTGCCTTTTTAACTCCCACCTCACAAAAAAGCCTTTTTCCTCCACATATCCAGCATGGTTCATGAAATATTAAACCCAGCTCCTGTACAGAAGGGATACAACACAATGACAAACAAACTGCACAATACTTGGGCCATAAATGTGTTCACTCTAACTTTGCTGAAAAATAACTTATTTTATTATTATTTGGAGCTTCTGGTTGTGCAGAACCTTTTTATTTAGGTTCTGCACAACCAGGGGGCTGGAGCAGGAGCACTGAACAATTTATTATATGGCAAACATTTGGAGCTGTGAGATTGGGTTAAAGTGTGAGATTGGGTTAAACGTGAGTAGACTCATTAATATGACATCATCCTACACAGTGGGAGGACAACAACACAATTCAAATCAAACCACCGGGACTGCCACTACTGGCTCATCCCTATGTGGCAATGAGGGAGGAAGAGCCAATAGTGGCAGTCTTGGCAGATTTGATTAGATCCCTCTCCCTCCCATTCCAACCCAGTTGGCTTCCTGATGCCCATTCAACCAGGAAGAGGACTATAAGGCAGTGACATACAGTCTATAAACAACAGTGCTGATGCCTACATGCACAGTGTAGGCAGAGGTTGAAGAGCAGGTGAAGTCTTGCCATGTCTTATTAGATGGGGTGTCAGAACAGTTTCCAATGGAACCTTTCCCCGCTGATTCCTCATTGCCTACACGTGTCGTGGAAGGCTTCCAGGGTGCGAAAGTCTCTCCAGGTCGGGGGAAGGCCCTCCTGCAGGAACTTCCCACAACGCTGACACGGGGTCTGGAACAGCTTGATGTAGCTTCTTAGCCAGGTCTGACAAGGAGAAAAAAAAAGGGAAATTCAGGCAGGAAGACAGTGATATATTTCTCAGAAGGATTCACCAATAGACTGATTCTAGTAAAACATAAAATGTATCAAAACTCAATGACGGGCTATTTTGATGAACATATGAGCTGACATGGTGAGAGAGAGAGAGATAGAGAGCGAGGAGGACAGAGACACAGAGCACCAATGTGGGGATTGTGGTCGATCCACCCAGGGGTGTGAGTGGAGTCTCTCCTCATCCTCGGGCCCCCCTCTCTCTCCCAGCCCATCAGTCGGCACCAGCCAGCCACACTGCCAGACCTCCCTCACACAGTCACACACCTGTCAAACCTATTCACTGGCACCATCCATCTGCAGGATTAAAAACCTGCTCCCCGATTCATCACCGGCCAGCGTAATGATCACCACCCTCATTGGGCGGCGTGAGAAAAGACCCATTACAACAATCTCATGTTAGCGCTGCAACGAGAAGACTACGGTTATAGGTAAGTAGAGAGTTATGCATTTGCAAAGCCTATGGAATAGCAACTGCAAAACAGGTGCAAAGAAGCCATATTTGTGTTATTGCTTAGAGGCTACTTAAGGCGGGACTTAGGCCAACTGTTCCTTTAAACAGGATTGATTGCAGACATTGTGCTAATGTCTTTCTAGACAGAGTCAAGTTGTAAACGAGGACAGGCTTGTAATGGAGGCGCCCGGGTGTTGCCCTTGAAGCAGAGCCGTTGATCTGTATGATTGGACCCAGCCACCACACCCCGGCCAGGCCAGAGCAGAATAGGTCTCCAACACCGGAGTGGCTAATTAATCTCCCTCACCTCAGCACTAGGGGCACAGGTCTGCAGAGTGGACAGTCGGGCTATTTAAAAACATCAAGTAGGGGGGGCACAATTACTGCATAACCGGCGGTTATGGATGAAGACTGCCATGAAAATAAAATAACTGTCATTCTTTTCGTGTGGAACAAACAGATGACTGAAGACAGGATAGCCAGGCATTAGTGCGGTTGAGTCTGTTCTGCGGTAACATGGAGTCTTTACAACATGATGAAACTTTGTTTCACCTTGCTGAAACAAGCAAGGTGTTGTAGCAAACCAGTCTTCGGTTGCCTAGCAAAGCCCCCCTCCCTGCAGCAGCACATGCTGTCAGGAGCGGAGCAGAGGAGGAAATGTGTGAATTTTTTATATTTTATTTTATATACAGATGAAGTCGGAAGTTTACATACACCTTAGCCAAATACATTTAAACTCAGTTTTTCACGATTCCTGACATTTAATCCCAGTAAAAATTCCCTGTTTTAGGTCAGTTAGGATCACCAATTTATTTTAAGAATGTGAAATGTCAGAATAATAGTAGAGAGAATGATTTATTTCAGCTTTTATTTCTTTCATCACATTCCCAGTGGGTCAGCAGTTTACATACACTCAATTAGTATTTGGTAGCATCGCCTTCAAATTGTTTAACTTGGGTCAAACGTTTCAGGAAGCCTTCAACAAGCTTCCCACAATAAGTTGGGTGAATTTTGGCCCATTCCTTCTGACAGAGCTGGTGTAATTGAGTCAGGTTTGTAGGCCTTCTTGCTCGCACACACTTTTTCAGTTCTGCCCACACATTTTATATGGGATTGAGGTCAGGGCTTTGTGATGGCCACTCCAATACCTTGACTTTGTTGTCCTTAGACCATTTTGCCACAACTTTGGAAGTATGCTTGGGGTCATTGTCCATTTGGAAGACCCATTTGAGACCAAGCTTTAACTTCCTGACTGATGTCTTGAGATGTTGCTTCAATATATCCACATCATTTTCCATTCCTCATGATGTCATCTATTTTGTGAAGTGCACCAGTCCCTCCTGCAGCAAAGCACCCCCACAACATGATGCTGCCACCCCCGTGCTTCACGGTTGGGATGATGTTCTTCGGCTTGCAAGCCTCCCCCTTTTTCCTCCAAACATAACGATGGTCATTATGGCCAAACAGTTCTATTTTTGTTTCATCAGACCAGAGGACATTTCTCCAAAAAGTACGATCTTTGTCCCCATGTGCAGTTGCAAACCGTAGTCTGTCTTTTTTTATGGTGGTTTTGTAGCAGTGGTTTCTTCCTTGCTGAGCAGCCTTTCAGGTTATGTCGATATAGGACTTGTTTTACTGTGGATATAGATACTTTTGTACCCGTTTCCTCCAGCATCTTCACAAGGTCCTTTGCTGTTGTTCTGGGATTGATTTGCACTTTTTGCACCAAAGTATGTTCATCTCTAGGAGACAGAATGCGTCTCCTTCCTGAGCGGTATGATGGCGGCATGGTTCCATGGTATTTACACTTGCATACTATTGTTTGTACAGATGAATGTGGTACCTTCAGGCGTTTGGAAATTGCTCCCAAGGATGAACCAGACCTGTGGAGGTGTACAAATTTTTTTCTGAGGTCTTGGCAGATTTTTTTTGGATTTTCCCATGATGTCAATGCAAAGAAGCACTGAGTTTGAAGGTAGGCCTTGAAATACATCCACAGGTACACCTCCAATTGACTCACATGAAGTCAATTAGCCTATCAGAAGCTTCTAAAGCCATGACATAATTTTCTGGAATTTCCCAAGCTGTTTAAAGACACTAAGTTGACTGTGCATGTAAACTTCTGACCCACTGGAATTGTGATACAGTGTATTATAAGTGAAAGAATCTGTCTGTAAACAATTGTTGGAAAAATTACTTGCACGAAGTAGATGTCCTAACCGACTTGCCCAAACTATAGTTCATTGACAAGAAATTTGTGGAGTGGTTAAAAAATGAGTTTTAATTGACTCCAACCTAAGTGTATGTAAACTTCCGACTTCAACTGTATATATATATACAAAACTTTTTTCTTCTTTCTATTCTAACAGTTATAATGGTGACCGCGGTCATTTGGCTGACCAATTACTGTCATCCAAAATTCCATGACCGTCACAGCCAACATCAAGACTAATGCATTATCTTGCCCGCACTCCAGGAAGTAAGGAGTAAAAACCTCCGATGGTACCTTACACATCACGCAGTAACAATGACAAGTCTATTGTACAGTATGCTTCCTGAGGTACTTCCTCCATAGGACTGTACATGTGGAGACTGGTTACAAGCTTCAGCGGGACAGGGGAGCTTTGCCTGACAACCACTAATTACAGTGGCTTGCGAAAGTATTCACCCCCCTGGGCATTTTTCCTATTTTGTTGCCTTACAACCTGGAATTAAAATAGATTTTTGGGGGGTTTGTATCATTTGATCTACACAACATGCCTACCACTTTGAACATGCAATTTATTCTGAAACAAACAAGAAATAAGACAAAAAAAACTGAAAACTTGAGCGTGCATAACTATTCACCCCCCAAAGTCAATACTTTGTAGAGCCACATTTTGCAGCAATTACAGCTGCAAGTCTCTTATGTCTCTATAAGCTTGGCACATCTAGCCACTGGGATTTTTGCCCATTCTTCAAGGATGATGTACAGCAATCTTTAAGTCATACCACAGATTCTCAATTGGATTGAGGTCTGAGCTTTGACTAGGCCATTCCAAGACATTTAAATGTTTCCCCTTAAACCACTCGAGTGTTGCTTTAGCAGTTTGCTTCGGGTCATTGTCCTGCTGGAAGGTGAACCTCCGTCCCAGTCTCAAATCTCTGGAAGACTGAAATAGGTTTCCCTCAAGAATTTCCATGTATTTAGCGCCATCCATCATTCCTTCAATTCTGACCAGTTTCCCAGTCCCTGCCGATGAAAAACATTGGATGGTGGTCTCAGGGTGATGAGGTGTTGGGTTTGCGCCAGACATTGCATTTTCCTTGGCCAAAAAGCTCAATTTTAGTCTCATCTGACCAGAGTACCTTCTTCCATATGTTTGGGGAGTCTCCCACATGCCTTTTGGTGAACACCAAACGTGTTTGCTTATTTATTTCTTTAAGCAATGGCTTTTCTCTGGACACTCTTCCGTAAAGCCCAGCTCTGTGGAGTGTACGGCTTAAAATTGTCCTATGGACAGATACTCCAATCTCCGCTGTGGAGCTTTGCAGCTCCTTCAGGGTTATCTTTGGTCTCTTTGTTGCCTCTCTGATTAATGCCCTCCTTGCCTGGTCTGTGAGTTTTTGTGGGCGCCCCTCTCTTGGCAGGTTTGTTGTGGTGCCATATTCTTTCCATTTTATTTATGGGTTTAAATGGTGCTCCGTGGGATGTTCAAAGTTTCGGATATTTTTTTATAACCCAACCCTGATCTGTACTTCTTCACAACTTTGTCCCTGACCTGTTTGGAGAGCTCCTTGGTCTTGATGGTGCAGCTTGCTTGGTGGTGCCCCTAGCTTAGTGGTGTTGCAGACTCTTGGGCCTTTGAGAACAGGTGTATATATACTGAGATCATGTGACAGATCATGTGACACTTAGATTGCACACGTGGACTTTATTTAACTAGTTATGTGACTTCTGAAGGTAATTGGTTGCACCAGATCTTATTTAGGGGCTTCATAGCAAAGGGGGTGAATACATATGAACTCACCACTTTTCCGTTTTTAATTTTTGAGAATTTTTTGAAACAAGTAATTTTTTTCATTTCACTTCACCAATTTGGACTATTTTGTGTATGTCCATTACATGAAATCCAAATAAAAATTAAATTTAACTTACAGGTTGTAACGCAAATCCGAGCAAATAGGAAAACCGCCAAGGGGGATGAATACTTTTGCAAGGCACTGTATCCAGTAATAGCCTGACAGTTTTTAACCCTTCCTCAAAAATTTGTTACAGAGCTTCCAATCAAAAGCAGGTACTGTAACAGTACTGTAGGTGTGATAAGATGCCTAGAGACAGCAATGTGAGTGCAATCCATCGGCTATGTGTATATGGTGAAGATATTGGACCAAAGACAGAGTAGATTATCAAGTAGTGGAGCTCAGTCACAGGGTGGGAGTAAGTTATGTAGAGGGTTTGCTTTGTGAATGTGCTCACCATGAAGGAACGTACCACCACGTCGGGCATCTGGGGGAGTTGGTAGTGCAGCAGAGCAGTGGTGGCGTGATCCGTAACCTTAGAGAAAAACCAGGGCTTGTAAAAACACATTGTCGCTGAATATTTGTAAACATTCCAATTCCCTCTGCTAAGCCTGAGACAATACAATCACATTAAGTCTGCCAGTTCTTTTTCAATTCAATATGATTTTATGAGCAAGTGAGTACTACATAACTTAATCAATAAAAGCAGTCAAGTAAAACATGTTTTCAAGGCCTGAGCAATCATTACTCGACTTTCAACATAACTAATAGAAGTCTGCTAGACCAGCGCAGGGTTATCATTGGAGCAATCCTAATCATAGAATATACTGTATCCATCTCTCCCTCCTACACATTCACTTGGCAGTGACTAGGCATCTTATTATTCTTAATATTTTGATCAAAATCTAATATTCATCCCACATGCAATTATATGCGGCTATTTATTATGTAACTTTGATGAACCAAGTTATTCTGCCATTTTGTTGTTGTTGCTGTGTCCAGTCAATATGTCCATTGCTATTGCATTTTGACCATTTGGAGACACATGTCGAGTGTATGGCTATTACTAGCACATGGCAGGCAGTACAGTACATGCGCAGGGAAAACATATCAAAACCGGGGGAAAAGTTATCCCCAAAGTAGATGTAAGGTATATATATATGACTGGACAGGTAACAAAGAGGCTTCGGTCACAAGTCAGATCTTGCCAGTGCAATGAAAGATGGGAGGGGAAGCTGACAGGTGCGCTCCTCGTTCCTCCCTCCCCATCAGACCGGGTCTGTTTGCATTAGAATGAGATCAAGAAATAAACATACTGTAGTTTACCAATAAAATGGTCTGACGGTGAATTGGACATACTCTGTATTTATATCCTAAAAGAAAGAAATTCTCTTATTACAATACATTTTAATAGAAAGTTAGCAAAAATAGATAAGATCTTGCTACCGTGGAAAGGAAAATACCTGTCTATTTGTGGGAAAATCACCCTGATTAACTCTTTAGTCATATCCCAGTTTACCTATTTGCTTATGACCTTGCATATACCTAGCGACCTGTTTTTTAAATTATATGAGCAAAGAAGATGACCTTTTATTTGAAACGGCAAGCCAGACAAAATTAAACGGGCCTATTTATATCATGAATATGAATTCGGAGGGCAGAAATAATTAAATATTAAACCATTAGACCTCTCACTAAAAGCTTTAGTCATTCAAAAGTTATACTTAAATCCGAACTGGTTCTCTAGAAGATTAGTAAGAATATCTCACCCCATGTTCAAGAATGACCTTTTCCCTTTTATTCAGATTACAACCTCTCACTTTCGGTTATTTGAAAATGAAAGCATCTCTAAAATATTGCTATTTTTAAAACAAGCCATAGAAAACAAGCCGCACGGCAAGCGGTACCGGAGAGCCAAGTCTAGGACCAAAAGGCTCCTCAACAGCTTCTACCCCCAAGCCATAAGACTACTGAACAATTAATTTAATCACCACCGGACAATTTACATTGATCCCCCCTCCCTTTTGTACACTGCTGCTACTCGCTGTTGGTTTGTTACCTATGCATAGTCACTTCACCCCCACCTACATGTACAGATTACCTCAACTAGCCTGTACACTGACTCGGTACCGGTGCACCCCTGTATATTGCCTCGTTATTGTTATTCTTATTGTGTTACTTTTTATTATTACTTTTTATTTTAGTCTACTTGGCAAATATTTATTCTCCTTGAACTGCACTGTTGGTTAAGGGCTTCTAAGTAAGCATTTCACGGTAAAGTCTACACGTGTATTCGGCGCATGTGACAAATACATTTTGATTTGACTTAAAACTGAGTTTTTCAATTTAAATTATTACACAAAATTCTTGCAACCAATAGAATGTTAAATATATGGGGGATACAACCATCCCAGCTCTGCAGATTTTGCTGCAAAGAGACAGAATTATTAGATCATTTGTTTTGGTACTGTTTTAGTACATATGTAGATTGTTTTTGGTCGCAGGTTCAGGAATGGCTTAAGAATTGCAACATTTACCTGGAGCCAACTTTGCAAATAGCACTGCTGGGTGACTTAAGTCACAGTCAATCGATTAATAATTGTCTTAGAATTTTTTTTATCTTTAATTTACAATTGTCACGTTCCTGACCTGTTTTCTCTTGTTTTGTATTTATTTAGTATGGTCAGGGCGTGAGTTGGGTGGGTTGTCTATGTGTTGTTTTCTATGTTGGGGTTTTGTGCGTTCGGCCTGGTATGATTCTCAATCAGAGGCAGCTGTCAATCGTTGTCCCTGATTGAGAATCATACTTAGGCAGCCGGGGTTCACGTGTGTGTTTGTGGGTGTTTATATTTCGTGTCAGTGTTCGTGCCACACGGGACTGTTTTCGGTTTGGTCACGTTTGTTGTTTTTGTATCTTGAAGTGTTCAGTTTTCTTTCATTAAAATATGAACACTTTCCACTCTGCATCTTGGTCCGATCCCTACACCTCCTCTTCAGACGAAGAGGAGGAAATCTGCCGTAACAACAATATGTAGAATCTATGAAAATACTGGATGGTGTTCAGAGACAGATGGGAGGGGTTGAGTGGAGCTGAAGGATGGGACTAAAAACAAACAAACGATAACAATTGTAAAACTATACTGTGTCCGTAAAATGCAAATAGTATGTATAAGCTGGAAGTAGAAGCCTAAGAGTTGTTGTCCATTAGTAAAAATAAAGTAAAAAAGTAAAGAAAAACCCTGGAATGAGTAGGTGTGTCCAAACTTTTGACTGGTACTGATTCTTTAAAGTAGCCACCATTTGCCTTGATGACAGCTCTGCACACTCTTAACATTCTCTCAACCAGCTTCATGAGGTGTGCCTTGTTAAACATTAATTTGTGGAATTTCTTTCCTTCTTAATGCGCTTGAGCCAATCAGTTGTGTATTGACACGGTAGGGGTGGTAAAAAAACAAATCCATATTTTGTCAAGAACAGCTCAAATAAGCAAAAAGAAATGACAGTTCATCATTACTTGAAGACATGAAGGTCAGTCAATGCAGAAAATTTCAAGAACTTTCTTCAAGTGCAGTCGCAAATACCATCAAGCGCTATGATGAAACTGTCTCTCATGAGGACCGCCACAGGAAAGGAATACCCAGAGTTACCTCTGCTGCAGAGGATAAGTTCATTATAGTTACCAGCCCAAATAAATGCTTCACAGAGTTCAAGTAACAGACTCATCTCAACATCAACTGTTCAGAGGAGACTGCGTGAATCAGGCTTTCATGGTCAAATTGCTGCAAAGAAACCACTACTAAAGGACACCAATAAGAAGAAGATACTTGCTTGGGCCAAGAAACACGAGCAATGGACATTAGATCGTGGAAATATGTCCTTTGGTCTGATGAGTCCAAATTTTAGACTTTCGGTTCCAACCGCCGTGTCTTTGTGAGACGCAGAGTAGGTGAACGGATGTTTGCCGCATGTATGGTTCCCACCAAGCAGCATGGAGGAGGTGGTGTGATGTTGTGGGGGTGCTTTGCTGGTGACACTGTCAGTGATTTATTTAGAATTCAAGGCACACTTAACTCACAAGGTTACCACAGCATTCTGCACCGATATGCCATCCCATCTGGTTTGCGCTTAGGGGGACTATCATTTGTTTTTCAACAGGACAATGACGCAACACACCTCCAGCCTGTATAAGGTTTATTTGACTAAGAAAGAGAGTGACGGGAGTGCTGCATCAGATTACTTGGTATCCACAATCACCTGACCTCAACCCAATTGAGATGGTTTGGGATGAGTTGGACCGCAGAGTGAAGGAAAAGCAGCCAACAAGTGCTCAGCATATGTGGGAACTCCTTCAAGACTGTTGGAAAAGTATTCCAGGTGAAGCTGGTTGAGAGAATGCCAAGAGTGTGCAAAGCTGTCATCAAAGTAAAGGGTGGCTACTTTGAAGAATCTAACATTTAAAAAGTAACCAACTTTTTTGGTTACTAAATGTTTCCATATGTGTTATTTCATAGTTTTGATGTCTTCACTATTATTCTACAATGTAGAAAATAGTAAAAAAATAAATTAAAAAAAAGTAGGTGTAGGTGTCCAAACCTTTGAAATATATGGGGGATTGGAAATGATGCAGACAATTACATTGACGGAAGCCACAATCTATCTGTAATAGTAAAGCTGATCGAACGTTAAAAGTAAAAAGAAATAGACATAAACATATAATTGAGAATTCTTTATGAAAGACACATTTGTGTGCTGTTATTCTATTCATGTTGGCTTCATCGCCGTCACTGGTGTGTGTGGCGGTTGGCTGCCCATAGGCTGCCATGCCCCTGCCTGTTGAGATTTTATGAGGGAGGGGAGTGAGGACGACTCATAATCTCTGTATGCTTGCCAGAACTGATTATGATGCAAAGTGGTTTTAGTTTAAAATCAAATCCAACAGGAAACAGAGTATATTTTGGTATGACAGGGCTTGACTAGTGAGAGAGAAGAACACACAGTAACAGGTGGCCCAATGAGAGAGAGACGACTGGACCACAATATGGAGACCTACGTGACTATTCATGAGTTCCTCAGGTTGGCGCCTGCCAAGTGGACATTGCACCTCAGTCTGGGGTGAACACATAAAGATGAGGTCTCACCTTTTGAAATACTTGATAGTTTGACTTCGACCATATATCCAGCTGAGGAGAGAAAAGGAGAAATGATTGCCATTATTCATTTTCAAACCATTACACATTCTTTTATTCAGTTGTATATGATGCAAATCATACCAAGTGCTCCTTTGGTGAGTTCAGAACAATGGGATTGGAGTAAATATGTTGTCCTCGTCATCATCAAGACTGACAACGCCAACAACTTTCTCTTGGTATTCGTGATACCATTCATTAGCATTGCATTCTGGGATTTTGATCATTTGATCAGGTCTATATTTTTTGCTCAAATGATTCCTCTCTTCTTGCCGCCCTACTGTCCTCTGGCTTGCATGGTCCTACAGTAAATGAGGAGAGGTGAGCAGGAGATTGTGTGAAGGTTGTCCAAACACTTTCAAAGGCGTTAACAAATCAAAACGCTCCCCTGAATCTAATATCAAACAGGCCTGGTGTCAGCATTTATTAGAGAAATCGGATTCGATCCCCCTCTGTCCCTCTACCCACTCCCGACACACAGAGACCCTTTGAAGGGGGAAGAATACAGGATCGCAAATTACCCAAGAGATGCCTTAGATAGCCTTTGAAGCCCTCCTTTGATAGTGCAGTTTTCCTTCTCCTTTTTCCTCTCTCTTTCTGTACGCTAAGAGGCTCAGCTTGCGGCTCCTGCTGCTTCTTACAATATGATAATTAGTGGAGAAAATGGCAGAAATGGGGATGGTGGACCCTGAGGGACGGAGCAGACGAGGCAAGACACCCTAAACTAAACCCTGGCTGCTGCTGTTGTGTCCAAGTCATCCTAGGTGGCGCTTTGGGAATGTCTGGACTACAAAACATTTTCCAAGGAGCAGATTATCTCTATAAAGTACCTGGTTAGTTGTGGCAGTATATGTAAGAGCTTGATTGTAAACACACATGCATGAACACACACACAATTGCGTACATCAGACAACACTGTTGTAGTGGGAGGTTCAAAAGTCTCCCATTCATTGGCTTAATTAACAGTGCTAGTTCTCTGTGGCTTTGATGGCCTCCTCATATTCATGTCAGTTCAAAGAGTCCCGGAGTGAGGGCGAAACGCCAACACAGAGCCATATTCAAAATGAACGAGGGACTGACAGACGGGAAATCATAGAGGAAAGCCAATGTCTCCCATCCTTTACAAGCTTTTCATGGGAGAGAGTGATAAAGGAAGCCGTCATCTAAATGATTCAACAGTGCCAACAGAAAACTGACAATGAGGATTGTAGGTCCAGACCCTAGATTGCATACTCTTACGTTAGCAGCTGGAAACTGTCAGCCCTCTAACAAAACTGTTCGACAGGAGGCTATATGAGGTCACTTTGAAAACATAGCCCAGAGAGACCCATTCATGGTACCCAGGAAACTCTCAAGAGGACTGAGCTCTCCTTGGAAGTATTCAGACCCCTTGACTTTTTCCACATTTTGTTACGTTAGCCTTATTCTAAAATGTATTAAATCCCCCCCCCCCCCCCCCCCCCCCTCAATCTACACACAATACCCCATGATGACAAAGCAAAAACTTGTTTGAAGAAATGTTTACTAATTTATAAATAAAACTGAAATATAACATTTACATAAGTATTCAGACCCTTTACTCAGTACTTTGCTGAGGCACCTTTGGCAGCGACTACAGCCTCAAGTCTTCTTGCGTATGACACTACAAGCTTGGCACACCTGTATTTGGGGAGTTTCTCCCATTCTTCTCTGCAGATCCTCTCAAGTTCTGTTAGTTTGGATGGGGAGCGTTGCTGCACAGCTATTTTCAGGTCTCTCCAGAGATGTTTGATCCGGTTCAAGTCCGGGCTCTGGCTGGGCCACTCAAGGACATTCAGAAATTTGTCCCAAAGCCACTCCTGCGTTGTCTTGGCTGTGTGCTTAGGGTCGTTGTCCTGTTGGAAGGTAAAACCTTTGTCCCAGTCCGAGCTCCTGAGCGCTCTGGAGCAGGTTTCATCAAGGATATCTCTTTCTATTTTGCTCCGTTCATCTTTGCCTCGATTCTTACTAGTCTCCCAGTCCCTGCCTCTGAAAAACATCCCCACAGCATGATGCTGCCACCACGCTTCAACGTAGGGATTGTGCCAGGTTTCCTCCCGACGTGACTCTTGGCATTCAGGCCAAAGAGTTTAATCTTGGTTTCATCAGACCAGAGAATCTTGTTTGTCATGGTTTTTAGGTGTATTTTGACAAACTCCAAGCGGACTGTCATGTACCTTTCTTTAACTGAGGAGTGGCTTCCGCCTGGCTACTCTACAATAAAGGCCTGATTGGTAGAGTGCTGCAGAGATGGTTATCCTTCTGGAAGATTCTCCCATCTCCACAGAGGAACTCTAGAGCTCTGTCAGAGTGACCATCGGGTTCTTGGTCACCTCCCTGACCAAGGCCCTTCTTCCCCGATTGCTCAGTTTGGTGGTTCCAAACTTCTTCCATTTAAGAATGATGGAGGTCACTGTGTTCTTGGCGACCTTCAATGCTGCAGACCTTTTTTGGTACCCTTCCGCAGATCTGTGCCTCGACACAATCCTGTCTCGGAGCTATACGGACAATTACTTCGACCTCATGGCTTGGTTTTTTCAATTTCGAGTCTCATAGCAAAGGGTCTGAATACTTGCGCAAATAAGGTATTTTTGTTTTTATTTTTTATAAATTTGCAAAAATGTCTAAAACCTGTTTTTCGCTTTGTTATTATAGGGTATTGTGTGTAGATTGCTGAATAATTGTTTTTACTTAATCCAGGGGTCTGAATACTTTCAGAACGCACTGAATGCCTAGTATGACGCCTCTTATGTCAAGTAAAAAAATAGCGTACTTGTATTTTTGCAATGGAGAGAGGGTTGCACCTCACTATCACATGCAGTACTACTCAATCCAGTTGTTTGGGCAAAAACCTCCCATTTAAAGCAATACCTTGCCATCCTCGGAATACACGTTCTCGTTGAATCCTCTCACGATGGTTCGGTCTATGAACAGGCTTCTCATCACCACAATGGTTTTCAGCACTTTCCCCAACGTTACCTAAAGGAAGAGACAGCAGAGAGGAAAAAACAATGACAAATTCAGCACTATTCAGTCTCTCCTAACCTACCACTATGCCAAAGAAATGTGCTTAGCCTTCTCTCCCCTTCTCTTTCCCCTTGAGACGGTGGTTAACCTACAACCTACAGTGCTCTCCACTGGATGGCCCAATAGGCTTGCTGTACACAACCTTTCCAGTGAATTAACCTCGGAAAAGAGCAGACACCTCTTTGCATCGCGCTTGACAAACAGAATTGCTGAGCTGCAAAGTGTGCCTGTGTTAGACATTGACCTTGATCTTTGAAGGATAAGGAAAGTTTACAGAGGGCTTTGACTTGAGGTCTTTGGGTATCTCTGTATAAGAGCAGCGGGATAAGAATGAGCCAAAGCGGAAATCGGCCTCTTTTGGACTTCCCACTGCAAGTACTGGAGATAGGGGGAGAGAGAGAGGTGGGGGAGGAAAGGGGGAAGAAGGGGAGCATGATAGGAGAAAAGCCCCCTCTTTATTTGTCAAATCTGTTCAAACATCAGCAGCATCCCCAGAACAAAACAGCGGTGCTTATCGCCTGATCTACCCAGCCTGAATTATTAATCCCAGGCAGCGCTCTGGCTCGGTCGGCGAGTGGGCGGGAAACACCGTCCCAGACTGACAAGGAGAGGACAGTGTTTGGGAGGGCTTCAACTCTTTTCATGACTCCACTCAAACATGAGAAAGAGATAGTGACTGAGAAACCCTCTCATTGAAACAAGCCAAATCAGTTGGATACAACGGAAGACTGTATGACATTACATGAACTGAGCAACAACGGCTTAGAGAGACAAGAAGGATGATGTGGCAATGGAGGTTACAGGTTACATTCTCTGTAAATTGTCTTCATTAGGCTCCGCTAAACTGAGAACATTGTGTAGAAATGGTTTTGAAGTCTGAAAACGTATGGTAGGCCTACATGTTAATTATACAGTAATGGGCTAACCAATATATTACTTATTTGGTACAATTTACCAATTGTGTTGAATTCTAGCCTATCCATTTGTTGCCATATAATTTCCTGATAATATCAGACATTGTGGAAAGAGTACCGTAAAATGAAGTGTTACCAAGACATCTGCAATGGCCAAAAGTTGACCAGTTATATGTTTTTCTAGATCTAAATCCTATGGAAGCTGACCAGAGTTTCAGTTCATGGCAGAATAGTAAGAGGTTTGGTATTTGAATTTGTGCGGTGAGGAAAACCCCCAGCATTGTCTAACACTTCAAAAGCATTTGACTTGATGGATTGTTCTACACTTCAAAAGAAGAAACAAAAGGACACTTTTTAAGTCCGGTGACAGAGAATCTAACGATCCTCCATGCATAAATGAATAAATCCATTAATGAGGAAAATATCACCATTGAATAGTATTTGTTTCCCCGCAGAAGACGGCTGGTTAGATGGCCTAAGAGGCTTCTGTAAAAGGCTTGTCATTTCCAGAGCTCTTGTAAGCCTGCTAATTGGAGAGGTGATCGACAAACTCATTTCGAGGAGTGCCTGAACACATCAAGTGCAGTTTAGAGAGGAGAGAAACGTCCTTCTGTTTAGTGTGTTACCACAGACAAGTAAAAGACAGTGACGGTTACAAAACAGTATGAGGCTAACTAAGTAAAATTACCCTTTTACTCATGCAGGAAAAGAGGAAGAAAGTCTTCCTGCATGGCCAGCCAAAGTCGGCTATCTCTTCTAGTCAGGTTAAACTGTCGATCAACCCAGAACCACTACTAAGAGCAGTGCACACAAAGACCTGTCTCTTCAAAATACCTTCAGAGAGATGACACCAAAATACACTTTGAACACTTTGAATAGTGCAGACCTGCACGGCCCTTTTAAATTCAACAGAGGAGTGGGGATTAGACGTGATTAAACATGTCAAGAAAACCCATCCGCACCCAATCATATTTCATTAGGGTGCCTCAGCAACACACATTTCCCCTTCTTTAGCGGTTGGGCTTATTACATTCAGGAGTGTCAGGGAGGCTCAAAGGCTGCCATGTCTCTCCGGCAGCCCGCTCGCTCCCCAGAAAGACAGGTGCTCAAAGGGAGAATCCATTACTGACGACAGGCCTTTTATAGAGGCGGGCCCTAGTTCTCTGCTCAGGCTTGGCCAGGCCCTGAGGCTCATCCACACTGACTGACTAACTAAAGCACACTGGACAGGCTTCCATCTCCCATGCCTGATAAACAGTCACCAATCTCTTCAGCTACAACAAATTCAAATCAATTCTCCTTCATAGTAAACTTTTCAGTAATTTTAGTAGCCTTTTATTGTAGCCTTTTCAGTATTTCTCTATTAGGCCTACTCTGCAAGAAAAATACGGTAATTGACAAAGTTTTGGTCAGATATTTTTGTAACTCACAAGTCAATAAGAAGCTACGAATAATATTTAATTCCATCAACACTTCCATTAATAGGCCCAGAACGGACTGTACGTCAGGAGAAAGGGAGACCAGGGGCATGGGGCAATTGTAAAACTTTGAATTTCTCCAAACAGAAACAAGCTAGAGTGATTCAACTCACTCAATACATGCTCATTTAGGTTCCCCCTGCTTGAAATGTTTTAGCCAAATGTCTCATTATTTTCAAATTTTATGGGCAAAAGTCATTTTTTTCCACCAGCTGTATATTTTTTATACTGTCCTGACCATTAATGTCCAATAATTCTAATTAGCATAATTGTATCACTAAAGAATTTACACTCCTTGACTTTTCTCACATTTTTTTGTTACTGCCTGATTTCAAAATGGATAAAAATTAGATTTTTGGTCACTGGTTTACACACACACACACAACACCCCATAATGTCAAAGTGGAATTATGTTTTTCGAAATATTTACAAATTAATAAAAAATGAAGATCTGTAATGTCTTGAGTCAATAAGTATTCAACCCCTTTGTTATAGCAAACCTAAATAAATTCAGGAGAGCAAATTTGCTTAACAAGACAAATTAAGTTGCATGGACTCACTCCGTGTGCAATAATAGTGTTTAACATGATGTTTAGCCAACATACAGTGCCTTCAGAAAGTATTCACACCCCTGGACTTTTTCCACATTTTGTAGTGTTAAAGTGGGATTAAAATTGATTTAATTGTCATTTTTTTGTCAATGATTTTAACAAAATACTCTGTCAAAGTGTAAGAAAAATTCCAACATTTGTAAAAAAAAATATATATAACACTATTGATTAGATAAGTATTCCAACCCCAAGTCAATACTTTGTAGAAGCACCTTT
Organism: Salvelinus namaycush; assembly: GCF_016432855.1. Lineage (NCBI taxonomy): Eukaryota > Metazoa > Chordata > Actinopteri > Salmoniformes > Salmonidae > Salvelinus > Salvelinus namaycush. Next base: position 10,377,561 of record NC_052324.1, on the reverse strand, counting down.
GGCAGCAATTACAGCTGTGAGTCTTTCTGGGTAAGTCGCTAAGAGCTTTCCACACCTGGGTTCTGCAACATTAGCCTATTATTATTTTCAAAATTCTTCTTTGTAGTGACTGGGTCTATTGATACACCATCCAAAGCGTAGTTAATAACTTCACCATGCTCCAAGGGACATTCAATGTTAGCTTTGCTTCATTTTTTAAATCTACCAATAGGTGCCCTTTTTTTGCCAGGCATTGGAAAACCTCCCTGGTCTTTCTGGCTGAATCTGTGTTTGAAATTCACTGCTCGACTGGGGGACCTTACAAATAATTGTATGTGTGGGGTACAGAGATTAAGTAGTCATTCAAAAATTATGTTTAAAACTTCTTATGGCTGCAATCCCGTTAACGGGATCGATATGACAACAGCCAGTGAAAGTGCAGGGCGGCAAATTCAAACAACAGAAATCTCATAATTAAAATTCCTCAAACATACATGTATCTCATACCATTTTAAAGGTAATCTTGTTGTTAATCCCACCAAAGTGTCCGATTTCAAATAGGCTTTTCAGCGAAAGCACCACAAACGATTATGTTAGGTCACCACCAACTCAAAGAAAAATTCTGCCATTTTTCCAGCCAAAGACAGGAGTCACAAAATGCACAAATAGAGATAAAATGAATCACTAATCTTTGATGATCTTCCTCAGATGACACTCATAGGACTTCATATTACACAATACATATATGTCTTGTTCATATTTATATCCAAAAACCTCTGTTTACATTGGCGCCATGTTCAGAAATGACTCCAAAATATCCAGAGAAATTGCAGAGAGCCACATCAAATAACAGAAATACTCATCATAAACTTTGATGAAAGATACATGTTTTACATAGAATTAAAGATAAACTTGTTCTTAATGCAACCGCTGTGTCAGATTTCAAAAAGCTTTACGGCAAAACACAATATTCAATAATCTGAAAACAGCGTTCAGCCACAAAAGCAAGCCATACAGTTACCCGCCCAAATTGTGCAGTCAACAAAACTCATAAAAATAATTATAAATCTTCACTTACCTTTGCTGATCTTTGTCGGAATGCACTCCCAGGACTCCCACAAGAAATGTTTTTTTTTCGGTAATGTCCATCATTTATGTCCAAATAGCTATTTTTGTCACGTGTTTGGTATACAAATCCAACGTCAGGGAAGCGCGTTCACTAAAACCTGACGAACTGTTGACATCTAGTGGAAGCCGTAGGAAGTGAAAACTCATCCATATCTCGCTGTAATTTCAATGGGAGCTTGGTTGAAAATCTACCAGCCTCAGAATTTCCACTTCCTGTTTGGATTTTTTCTCAGGTTTTTGCCCGCCATATGAGTTCTGTTATACTCACAGACATAATTCAAACTGTTTTAGAAACTTGAGTGTTTTCTATCCAATACTACTAATAATATGCATATATTAGCAACTATGACTGAGGAGCAGGCCGTTTACTCTGGGCACCTCTGTGCACCTTTCATCCAAGCTACTCAATACTGCCCCTGCAGCCATAACAAGTTAAACACTATTACTGCACACAGAGTGAGTCCATGCAACTTATGTGACTTGTTAAGTACATTTTTACTCCTGAATTTATTTAGGCTTGCCATAACAAAAGGATTAAATACTTTGACTCAACATTTAAATGTTTAATTCATGATGTAAACATTTGTAAAAACATAATTCCACTTTACATTGTTTCTGGGCTAGTGACAAAAATTCGCAATTGAATCCATTTTAAATTTAGACTGACACAACAAAATGTGGAAAAAGTCAAGGGGTGTGAATACTTTCTGAAGGCACTGTATGTCTATGAAGTTAAACTCACTTAACTTTAAAAAACGTTAAATTAAACATTTGAGTTTATTTGGTTTATTTTTCAGGTGTTACATTTGACCACAGCTACTGTTACAACTAAAATCAATATTATGATCCAACGGTCATATGTACAGAACTAAAAAACTAAAAATGGTACAAATGGTCAGGAGACAGATATAAGTTCCTTACATCAAAAAATGACTGGCCTAGATCAAGTGGCGTCTGAGCAATAGCGTAAAAGACAAAAAAAAATACAATTGTCCCCAGTCTCCCGTACACACTGATGTGGTGCAGCTAAAACAAAAATAGTTCCTGTTTTCCAGTTTATGAGTGAATCAAATTTCTAATCCTAAACAGATAAAATGTCTTAAATCGACTTGATTGTAACGGTACTGTAAATGGTTCTGAAAACAACTGAATTCACCAGGGTTTTCTTTTCCAAGGTGGATTGACATCAACTACAGTGCATTTGGAAAGTATTCAGACCCCTCGACTTTTTTTACAGCCTTATTCTAAAATTGTTTAAATAGTTTTTTCCTCCTCATCAATCTACACACAATACCCCATAATGAAAAAGCAAAAACAGGTAAAGAAATGTTTGCAAATTAATAAAAAATGAATGTAACTGAAATATCACATTTACATAAGTATTCAGACCCTTTCCTCAGTAGTTTCTTTAAGGACCTTTGCAGCGATTACAGCCTCGAATCTTCTTGGGATGCGACAAGCTTGGCACACTTGTATTTGGGAAGAAGCGCCCATTCTACTCCCAAGATCCTCTCAAGCTCAGGTCTCTTCAGAGATGTTCGATCGGGTTCAAGTCCGGGCTCTGGCTGGGTCATTCAGAGACTTGTTCTGCTGTTGGAAGGTTAACCTTCGCCCCAGTCGGAGGTCCTGAGTGCTCTGGAGCAGGTTTACTCCGTTCATCTTTCCCTCGATTCTGACTAGTCTCACAGTCCCTGCCACTGAAATACATCCACACAGCATGATGCTGCCACCACCATGCTTTTCACCATAGGGATAGTTTCCTCCAGATGTGACGCTTGGCATTCAGGCCAAAGAGTTCAATCTTGGTTTCATCAGACCAGAGAATCTTGTTTTTCTCATGGTCTGAGAGTCCTTTAGGTGCCTTTTGGCAAACTCAAAGCGGGCTGTCATGTGCCTTTTACTGAGGAGTGGCTTCCATCTGGCCACTCTCTCATAAAGCCCTGATTGGTGGAGTGCTGCAGAGATGGTTGTCATTCTGGAAAGTTCTACCATCTCCACAGAGGAACTCTGGAGCTCTGTAAGATTGTGCCATCGGGTTCACCTCCCTGACTAAGGCCCTTCTCCCCTGACTGCTCAGCTTGGCAGCCAGTTCTAGGCAGAGTCTTGGTGGTTCCAATCTTCTTCCATTTAAGAATGATGGAGGCCACTGTGTTCTTTGGGACCTTCAATCCTGCAGACATTTTTTGGTACCCTTCCCCAGAACTGTGCCTCGACACAATCCTGTCTTGGAGCTCTACGGACAATTCCTTCAACCTCATGGCCTGGTTTTTTTCTCTGACACGCACTGTCAACTGTGGAACCTTATATAGACAGGTGTGTGCCTTTCCATGTCCAATCAATTGAATTTATCACAGGTGGACTCCAATCAAGTTGTAGAAACATCTCAAGGATGATCCAAGATGGCGTAGCAGTCGGACGTGTGTTTTGTCTTGTCCCGTCATGTCCCGTGTAAATATAATTTTCCTTGTATATATTTCGTATATATTTTAACCTCACTTTCCATCACTTTCCATCTACGGACTGAATATACTCTCCTGCAACCCGCCTCACCGAATGTGGTACGGATCTGCTATTTTTATACTTTAGAACCGGAAACCCCATCAGAATATAGCCAGCTAAATAGCTACTAGCTAGTAGTCAGTTAGCCACTGCTAGCGGTCTTCACTGTTAACCCGGACAACAGCCAGCCTCAGCTCGGTCAATACCTGCCAGTCAGCACAGCGCGATATCAACCCAGAGCATATCGGACTGATTTTTCTCTACCACATCTCCGGATTCCTACCGCAAGCTCTGAACCTTTACACCGGATCATCACAGCTAGCTAGCTGCAATCCGAGTGGCTACTCCTGGCTAACGTTTCTGTCCCAAGGCAAGCACCAGTTAGCCTTGAGCTAGCCTCGAGCTAGGCCCATCTCCCGGCTAGCCGAATAGGTCCACCAGCTGATTATTGGGCTACAATACCTCTTTTGCCATTTGGCCTGGACCCTTTACTTGAATCTATTCTTCCACGCCCACTGTGTTCCAAACACACTAGACGACCAGTTCTTATAGCCTTTAGCCGTACCGTTATCCTACTCCTCGTCTGTTCCTCTGGTGATGTAGAGCTTAACCCAGGCCCTGCAGACCCCAGCACCACTCCCATTTCCTAGACGCTCTCATTTGTTGACTTCTGTAACCGTAAAAGCCTTGGTTTCATGCATGTAAACATCAGAAGCCTCCTCCCTAAGTTTGTTTTATTCACTGCTTTAGCACACTCCACCAACCCTGATGTCCTAGCCGTGTCTGAATCCTGTCTTTGGAAGGCCATCAAAAATCCTGAAATTTCCATACCCAACGACAACATTTTCAGACAAGATAGAAGTGCCAAAGGGGGCAGAGTTGCAATCTACTGCAGAGATAGCCTGCAGAGTTCTGTCATACTATCCAGGTCTGTGCCCAAACAATTCGAGCTTCTACTTTAAAAAATCCACCTTACCAAAAACAAGTCTCTCACTGTTGCCGCTTGTTATAGAGCCCCCAGCTGTGCCCTGGACACCACATGTGAATTGATTTTCCCCCCATCTATCTTCAGAGTTCGTACTGTTAGGTGACCTAAACTGGGATATTCTTAAAACCCCGGCCATCCTACAATCTAAGCTAGATGCCCTCAATCTCACACAAATGATCAAGGAACCTATGAGGTACAACCCTACATCTGTAACCACCACTCTCTTAGATATCATCCTGACCAACTTGCCATTTAAATAAACCTCTGCTGTCTTCAACCAGGATCTCGGCGATCACTGCCTCATTCCCTGCGTCCGTAATGGGTCCGCAGTCAAACGACCACCCCTCATCCCTGTCAATTGATCCCTAAAACACTTTGGCGAGCATGCCTTTCTAATCGACCTGGCCCGGGTATCCTGGAAGGATATTGACCTCATCCTGTCAGTAGAGGATGCCTGGTTGCTCTTTAAAAGTTCTTTCCTCACCATCTTAAATAAGCATGCCCCTTTCAAAAAATGTTGAACTAAGAACAGAAAAAGCCCTTGGTTTACCCCAGACTTGACTGCTCTTGACCAGCACAAAAACATCCTGTGGTGTTCTGCATTAGCATCGAATAGCCCCCGCGATATGCAACTTTTCAGGGAAGTCAGGAACCAATATACACAGTCAGTTTGAAAAAGCTAACCGTAGCTTTCCTAACAGAAACGTGCATCCTGCAGCACTAACTCCAAAAAGTTTTGGGACACTCTAAAGTCCATGAAGAACAAGAGCACCTCCTCCCAGCTGCCCACTGCACTGAGGCTAGGAAACACTGTCACCACCAATAGATCTATGATAATTTTTCTACGGCTGGCCATGCTTTCCACCTGGTTACCCCTACCCTGGCCAACAGCTCTGCACCCCCTGCAGCAGCAACTTGCCAAAGCCCCCTCCCCCCCGCTTCTCCTTCACCCAAATCCAGATAGCTGATGTTCTGAAAGAGCTGCAAAATCTGGATCCCTACACATCAGCTGGGCTAGACAATCTGGAACCTCTCTAAAATTATCTGCCGAAAATGTTGCAACCCCTATTACTAGCCTTTTCAACCTCTCTTTCGTATCGTCTGAGATCCCCAAAGATTGGAAAGCTGCCACGGTCATCCCGCTCTTCAAAGGGGGAGACACTCTAGACCAGGGGTGTCAAAGTCAAATGGACGGAGGGCCAAATAAAAAATTTAGCTACAAGCCGAGGGCCGGACTGTTCGAATGTTCATTGAAAAATTTTTAAATGACGCATATAGTCTAGTGAACCTAATTGAACCTACTGAAAACCTAACAAATATATTCCAATATGATCAGATAAATAAAGCAATATTTTCTTATGGCTCTGTCAGTAATCTTTAATTTTCAACAGACACAAAAGACAAATTTCCTTTATATAAAAATCCCCATAACATGAACATTAAATGAAAGAAACCGGTATTCAAGGCACCATCAGTAGCCTATATTTTCTATTTTAGCAAAAGTGGGCTAAATTTACTTCAAAGAAAAAAACAATAATAGCAATTTTCTATCATCCACTCAACTGAAATATTTTTAAAATATAATTGGATTGAAATACAATAAAATAAAGTGCAAAAATCTATTAATCAAAAACAACACTTTGTTTAAGGAGAAGTAACATGCAGTGAAAACAAATAGTGTGCACCTTCCGTTTTGCCATTTTTGATGGGTATCTGAAAGTTAATTTTACTGTGATGCTGACGACTGCTGTGCCAATAAATATTGAAATGAAGCAGCCTACTGCTCGGTGCGTCACCGTTGCATTGTGGGAAATGTAGTATTGGTGCGTGTAAAAGATCTGCGGGCTGCCGGCTTGCTGCGGTCTGCGGGCCGGTTCTAATAATAAATCAAGATCATCCCAGGGGCCGTAAAAAACCTTCTCGCGGGCCGGATGTGGCCCGCGGGCCTTGACTCTGACATATGTGCTCTAGACCCAAACTGTTATAGACCTATATCCATCCTGCCCTGCCTTTCTAAAATCTTCGAAAGCCAAGTTAACAAACAGATCACCGACCATTTCGAATCACACCGTACCTTCTCCGCTATGCAATCTGGTTTCTGAGCTGGTCACGGGTGCACCTCAGCCACGCTCAAGGTCCTAAACGATATCATAACTGCCATTGATAAAAGACAGTACTGTACAACCGTCTTCATCGAACTGGCCAAGGCTTTCGACTCTGTCAATCACCGCATTCTTTTCGGCAAACTCAATAGCCTTGGTTTCTCAAATGACTGCCTCGCCTAGTTCACCAACTGCTTCTCAGAGTTCAGTGTGTCAAATCGGAGGGCCTGTTGTCTGGACCTCAGGCAGTCTCTATGGGGGTGCCACAGGGTTCAATTCTAAGGCCGACTCTTTTCTCTGAATATATCAATGATGTCGCTCTTGCTGCTGGTGATTCTCTGATCCACCTCTATGCAGACGACACCATTCTGTATACTTCTGGCCCTTCTTTGGACACTGTGCTAACTAACCTCCAGACGAGCTTCAATGCCATACAACACTCCTTCCGTGGTCTCCAACTGCTTCTAAATGCTAGTAAAACTAAATGCATGCTCTTCAACCGATCGCTGCCTGCACCCGCCCGCCTGACTAGCATCACTACTCTGGACGGTTCCGACCTAGAATATGTGGACAACTACAAATACCTAGGTGTCTGATTAGACTGTAAACTCTCCTTCCAGACTCACATTAAGCATCTCCAATTTAAAATGAAATCTAGAATCGGCTTCCTATTTCGCAACAAAGCCTCCTTCACTCATGCTGCCAAACATACTCTCGTAAAACTGACTATCCTACCAATCCTTGACTTTGGCGATGTCATTTATAAAATAGCCTCCAACACTCTACTCAGTAAACTGGATGTAGTCTATCACAGTGCCATCCGTTTTGTCACCAAAGCCCCATATACTACCCACCACTGAGACCTGTATGCTCTCGTTGGCTGGCCCTCGCTACATATTCGTCGCCAAACCTACTGGCTCCAGGTCATCTATAAGTCTTTGCTAGGTAAAGCCCCGCCTTATCTCAGCTCACTGTTCACCATAGCAACACCCACCAGTAGCACGCGCTCCAGCAGGTATATTTCACTGGTCATCCCCAAAGCCAACACTTCCTTAGGCCGCCTTTCCTTACAGTTCTCTGCTGCCAATGACTGGAACGAATTGCAAAAATCACTGAAGCTGGAGACTTATAACTCCCTCTCTAACTTTAAGCATCAGCTGTCAGAACAGCTTACTGATCACTGTACCTGTACACAGCCAATCTGTAAATAGCACACCCAACTACCTCATCCCCATATTATTACTTACCCTCTTGCTCTTTTGCACCCCAGTATCTCTACATGCACATCATCATCTGCACATCTATCACTCCAGTGTTAATGCTAAATTGTAATTATTTCGCCTCTATGGCCTATTTATTGCCTTACCTCCCTAATCTTCTACATTTGCACACACTGTACATAGATTTTTCTATTGAATTATTGACTGTACGTTTGTTTATCTGTAACTCTGTGTTGTTGTTTTTGTCGCACTGCTTTGCTTTATCTTGGCCAGGTCGCAGTTGTAAATGAGAACTTGTTCTCAACTGGCCTACCTGGTTAAATAAAGGTGAAGAAAATAATCAATGGAAACAGGATGCACCTGAGCTCAATTTCGAGTCTCATAGCAAAGGGTCTGAATACTTACTTAGGCGCTAAAATACAGACCATCTGCTTCAGGCTCTGTCTACCCAGTGAAATGGGACAGAAGAAAGCTGTGCGCTCACACAGACGCACAGGTACATGTACGCTTATACTAGGAATTGATCTACAGGTCTCATTCCTGAACAACTGTTGACAGATTATGTCTGACATATTCACAACCACAATGGTCAGCATAATCGTAGAGTCTAAGACTTCTCTCTACACTCAGGTCTTCTCCACTGCATCTTTTATGAAGGTTTCAAACTTGTTTGAAATGACTACAAATGAGACTGACTACCTAGTTGGCTGTACTTTATACATTTCCGAAGTGCTTTCCTGGTGCCCAGACTAAAAGTATGGCCCTGGCAGGGCTCCAGTAGCCAGTGGGTAGAGCAGAGCTCCACCTAGGGCGCCGATGAGCAGGCCTAGTGTGGTTAATTAGGAAAAGTGAAAGTGCATTTCTGTCCATGGCTGCAGCATAGGCTCACAGATGGTGGTACGTTTTATTTAGCAAGAGAGTGGGCAGCCGAGCGCATATAGTAGAGAGCAGAGCACACAACAAATTGGAGACGCGATTAAAAAGTGAAAGTTACCAAGCAAAAAGTGGATGTGACTGACGTCCTCTATTGTCCTGTTAGATAAAAAGAGTGCCGACACGCTGAGATGGAGAAAAAAAAGAGAGCGTCAGAGAAAGAGGACAGTCTGCCCTGCAATAAAAGGCTCTGCAGTTTCCACGTGCTACCTCCGCAGCACACGTCACAGACACGGAGAGGCTCATAATTCAAGATCCCAAACTATAGCCCACTGATATGTCACCTCAAGGAATAAGGTTTATGAAGTTGTGTGGCTGTGGGCAACAAATGGTAGGGAAAAAAACACCAATTCCCCTTCCTCTTGACAGTTAATCATTTGTTCTGAAGAAAAACTCCATGAAACCCAACAATGCCACTGTGTGACACTAGGGGGAGGGAATTGTTGAAGGTGAATCAGTTCCTTCTTTGAACTGGTGAAATAAGTGTGAGAGGGATCACTTGGACTTATGATGGAAACCCCTCCACTATTTTAGATCTTCTTTTCATTCAGTAGGAATTTAAAAAAATTAAAAATCACCAAAACAGGACTTATTTGCCCATCTGGCTGCCAAGTTCAGACCACTCCAGTGAGATGTATTGGTAAAAGAGTATAGTGACGAATTCAGATACACTACATGACCAAAAGTATGTGGACACCTGCTCTTAGAACATCTCGTTCCAAAATCATGGGCATTAATATGGAGTTGGTCACCCCCTTTGCTGCTATAACAGACTCCACTCTTCTGGGAAGGCTTTCCACTAGATGTTGGAAAATGGGCCTAGCCCGAACCATGAAAAACACCCCCAGATCAATATTACTCCCCCACCAAACATTACAGTTGGCACTATGCATTGGGGTTGGTAGCGGTCTCCTGGCATCCGCCAAAGTCAGATTTGTCCGTCGAACTGCCAGATGGTGAAGCTTGATTCATCACTAAAGAGAATGCATTTCCACTGCTCCAGAGTCCAATGGCGGCGAGCTTTACGCAACTCCAGCCGACGCTTGGCATTGCGCATGGTGATCTTAGGCTTGTGTGCGACTGCTCGGCCATGAAAACCCATTTCATGAAGATCCCGACGAACAGTTATTGTGCTGACTTTGCTTCCAGAGGCAGTTTGGAACTCGGTAGTGAGTGTTGCAACCGAGGACAAGGAGGGGGGTGTGTGCGACGGGAAATGTGCGACGGAAAGGGGGGTGAAAACACTACGTCGGGTACAGCAGCAAAGCAAATTGGTGCTGTGAAGTCTAGCGACAAATCAAGGCAACACTACTCCCTGGCCTGACCTCAGCGCCTGGAGGTTCTCTCCTCCTCAGCATTAAGCTAGTCAGAGGATATTCTGTCAATATTCCACACATGGAGCAGTGCCAACCCGCCCCGCTCCCCTTACATACCGCCCCTGGCCTGGGTGTTCCGTTCCGCTGCAGCGACCCTGAGGTGGGAAACAAAGTTTTTAATTTGGATCGATATCCCAACAAGGTCAATTAATGAGCCCCATGTACAGCTCCTCTCAAAGGTGTCAAAAGAAGCAACAAACAACTCTGAGCTTCAACAACGACTACCAAGATGCAGTGAAACGTTTTTGTTTTTTACGTGCTCATCTTTTAGATTTCAGTATTGTCTCAGATGGATCATCAGTGATATGATCTGACAGACAACATTGCTCTATTTGACAAAATACAAGAAATAAGAAGAGGTTATGGATGGGATTTAGGTCAAATCTAATGAATAGCCTATACGGTTGCCTGAATGGTGAACATAGATGATCTGTACATTTAACTCATGCATACAGAAATTCTGGAGGCTTACGCTGCAGGGAAAAGAGAGTGAGAGAAGAGTGAGATCGGGATGGTTGGGGTGTGGCTGATGAAGGCGTCACCCAAAGCGCTAATAGCCTCAAGCATCAGCCTCAATTAACACTGCATCCCTCTCGCTACTGACACACTTCACAAACAGCCGTTAACACACAGCTGGGCAGAGAACGTGTGAGTGAGTGACGTAAGAGAGAGAGCGCGAATAACAAAACACACGCATGGCCAGGAAGACACACTTCAGTAGAATCCATTCAGTTGTACAACTGACTAAGTATCCCCCCTTTCCCTTTCATTTTCAACTTCAGGTTATCAGAAGAGATCCTCTACGCCAGAGGATAAGAACCCCCCCCCAGTTTTCTGAGCAAAAAAACGAAACGTTTTTTATTTATTTATTGGGACAAACTAAAAACACCAGCAAATCAGTTCCAAATGATTTTAATTTTAGAAATCTGTTCCAACGTATTACCACTCAGTCTACAAATGATTTAGAATTATGTTCCGGCCCCCTGACCATGCGCTCAAGAAAAATCAGCCCGCGGCTAAAACCATTTGATCATCTCTGCTCTACGCTATTGATATCCCTCCGCAGAACATACTTTCTTCAGCTGTCGCATTTCACAACAATGCATGGCATCCCTCTCCCAGGATCATATTATATGGAGAAAAACAGAGGCAGATGTAGAGCTTCACTTTATTCCTTCAAGGACAAGCACCCCTACCCCTACAGGCAAGCCCTTAAGTTGTGTTCATCATCTTCTGTTACAGTAGAAAACATTCTGTGCTTTTGGAAAGCTAACCTCCTATTCAGAACAATCTGATACTGATGTGCATTGTATTCTGACTGAGGGGCGACGCATACATTATCGAGGCGAGCGCATTTCTAATTCCAACCAACAATAACCCACTGAGAGAATGGACAAGTTATGACTGCTTTAACAGTGGCCAAACACACACTTTTGGTGATTGTTACAACACTAACAGTCCATTAACAAATGCATCTGCAAGAAACCGACTTTCGGGTTGCTTGTACTTAACTGACAATGCACACGGTAAGTGTTGATGTTCTTTGGAGATCTGCAGTGCCAGTGACGGTGAGGTAATGAGGCCTAGGTGTACTATGGAGGCCAGGACTGGAAGTAGAGCTGGGAGCTGCCAGCCTGCCAACTGGGCCATCTGTGAGCCAGTGCCCCGTGGGTGTGAACCAGTGAACGCCCACTGTTGGGGATGGAGTATGTCTAATCTTCCTGTCTCTCTCCGCTGCCAGCCTCTCTCTTTCTTACTCTCCCTCTCCACCCCTCTCTCTTTATCCTCTCATTTCTGTTTTGCATGCCCAATGGATTAGAGTTGGACACAGTAGTGGCGCATGAAGTGCTCTTAGCGTCATTTTAGCTGAGAGGCAGGCTTAAGTGGAAGGTCAAAGTGCATGCTGAGTGCTGACAACCTGGCGGTCATGATGAAAATGGCAAGACTGACCAGTGACCAGTCAGTAGGGGCACCGACCTGGAGAGACTAGTGTTGTCACAATACCAACATTTTACTAACGATACGATACCAGTCCAAGCATCATGATACCAAGTAGTATCGCAATACCGCAGGGGAAAATGTTCAGTGGCGTAGCATCTTGTTCGTCCTGTTCCCGGGATGCTTTTTGTCATTTTCTAAACGTTATGCGTTTGTTCTACCAAAAAACGACTTGAAATGTTATGCATTGACTGATCTTCATGTCTTAAAGTAATGATGGACTGTTGTTTCTCTTTGCTTATTTGAGCTGTTCTTGCCATAATATGTGACCCGATTCAGCAAACTAGGCATATGTCGCAAGTCACGACCTCAGCTGTTTGACCGTGAAACATTAGTTTTTTATCAAAATGTGTTTTTTGGCAGAAATGCCTTCTCGAACATGTGAACTTTCATGTGCCTTAATATCGAACTTGTGTGCCATCTGTAAATACGAATAAAATTGTTAAATTATGAGCCTAGTTGGTTTAGCCACAGAAAAAGTGAGCAACCGTCCCGCTAGCCATGATTGGCTAAGATAATGAGTGGGCTGGACATGCCGAGAGATGAGTTTGGATTGGTCTGCCATATAGCACGCTTCTGTCTATTGGAGCTGGTCAGTATATCTAGGTAATCATGTCAAACGCGGCTTTAAAAAAAAATTATTGAGTAGTAAAACTGCATAAACCTAATGTCAAGTTAAAGTGTACTGTTAGCTGGCTGGCTCGCTAGCTAACGTTATATGTATGCTCTCCACTTTCTGGAGGGCCGAGTTTTGAAATCAGTGGAATTCGAGTATGATAGCTAAGGAGACGGAGAAAACACCAGTCTGGATTACATCGTCAAACTAAGGGCAACCATGTATGGCATCAGACAAGAGACGCGTCCAACAATGATGTATACCGATAAGATAGTCTAGCTAGCTACATTTTCAGATATTACACGTTTCAAATTTTGACAGAAAGTGGTTTCATTTCAAGTGTACTGTTAGCTAGCTAACGTTAGCTGGCTGGGTTGCTAGCTAACGTTATGTGTATGATCTTGTGTATGATCTTATTCTTCGTATCTCAGACACATTTGCTTGACTAGTTATAGCCATAGAACCTGGTTGGTTAGCTACCTGCAGATTTTAGCAGGGTAGTAACGTCATGAGTTGTGATTATGGTCCATTGTTTAGCTAGCTACATGTCTTAACAAAAGACTCCACTCTAATTTTGACAAAGTATTTCCATTTCAAGTTAGTTTACTATTACGCTAGCGTCCTAACATTACGTCATGCGTTGGAATTCATTGTTTACATAGCTAGATATCTAGCTACATTTCTTAACAAAAGACTCTCATCTTAGTGTGCCAGAGAGCAGAATAACTGATTAATTTTTGAACGCTCAACACCCTTTTGAATATGTCCGGTGTCAGTAAAAGTCGGCAACAAAGCGTAATTCAATTCTTGCCAGCAGCACAGTTGCAGTCACCAACGCTCTTGATAACATAACAGCCTAACCAGCTCTGCTAGGGCGAGTAATGTTCAGTGAGCTTTTCTCTCTCTCTTAGACGTCTGGAAGTAGCTGGCTAGTTAGTACAGAATGCTCGGATCAACCCTTAAAGAGATGGGTGGGGCTAAGGCTTAAAAGGGTGTGGACAATGCTGAATGGGTGTAGACAAAGAAGGGCACTCCAATAGTAGTACCAAAACATTGAAAGATGGTTTTCTCAAAAGTGATTTTACAAGTTGATCAACTTTCAAAGCAAAATTACTTTCCCATTGTTTCCTCAAATACAGTGTATGATATACCATCTTGTAGCTCGGAGTCTCTACTTTTATCCAATGTAAAAAACACAATTTCAAATGTTGCTACAGAAGACCGAGTCCAGGCGGTGAGTCACATACAGTTGAAGTCGGAAGTTTACATACACCTTAACCAAATACATTTAAACTCAGTTTTTCACAATTCTTGACATTTAATCCTAGTAAAAATTCCCTGTCTTAAGTCAGTTAGGATCACCACTTTATTTTAAGAATGTGAAATGTCAGAATAATAGTAGAGCGAATGATTTATTTCAGCTTTTATTTCTTTCATCACATTCCCAGTGGGTCAGAAGTTTACATACACTCAATTAGTATTTGGTAGCATTGCCTTTAAATTGTTTAACTTGGGTCAAACGTTTCGGGTAGCCTTCCACAAGCTTCCCACAATAAGTTGGGTGAATTTTGGCCCATTCCTCCTAACAGAGCTGTAACTGAGTCAGGATGTAGGCCTCCTTGCTCGCACACGCTTTTTCAGTTCTGTCCACAAATGTTCTATAGGATTGAGGTCAGGGCTTGGTGATGGCCACTCCTTTACCTTGACTTTGTTATCCTTAAGCCATTTTTCTACAACTTTGGAAGTATGCTTGGGGTCATTGTCCATTTGGAAGACCTATTTGCGACCAGCTTTAACTTCCTGACTGATGTCTTGAGATGTTACTTCAATATATCCACATAATTTTATGAAGTGCACCGGTCCCTCCTGCAGCAAAGCACCCCCATAACATGATGCTGCCACCCCCGTGCTTCACGGTCGGGATGGTGTTCTTTGGCTTGCAAGCCTCCCTCTTTTTCCTCCAAACATAACGATGGTCATTATGGCCAAACAGTTCTCTTTTTGTTTCATCAGACCAGAGGACATTTCTCCAAAAAGTACGATCTTTGCCCCCATGTGCAGTTGCAAACCGTAGTCTGTCTTTTTTTACGGCGGTTTTGGAGCAGTGGTTTCTTCCTTGCTGAGCGGCCTTTCAGGTTATGTCGATATAGGACTCATTTTACTGTGGATATAGATACTTTTGTACCTGTTTCCTCCAGCATCTTCACAAGGTCCTTTGCTGTTGTTCTGGGATTGATTTGCACTTTTCGCACCAAAGTACGTTTATCTCCAGGAGACAGAACGTGTCTCCTTCCTGAGCGGTATGACGGCTGCGTGGTGTTTATACTTGCATTCTATTGTTTGTTCAGATAAACGTGGTACCTTCAGGCGTTTGGAATTTGCTCCCAAGGATGAACCAGACTTGTGGAGGTCTACAGTTTTTTTTCTGATGTCTTGGCTGATTTCTTTTAATTTTCCCATGCAAAGAGGCACTGAGTTTGAAGGTAGGCCTTCAAATACATCCACAGGTACACCTCCAATTGACTCAAATTATGTCAATTAGCCTATCAGAAGCTTCCATGACATCATTTTCTGGAATTTTCCAAGCTGTTTAAAGGCACAGTCAACTTGGTGCATGTAAACTTCTGACCCACTGGAATTGTGAAACAGTGAATTATAAATGAAATAATCTGTCTGTAACCAGTTGTTGGAAAAATGACTTGTCATGCACAAAGTAGATGTCCTAACCGACTTGCCAAAAACTATAGTTTGTTAACAAGAAATGTGTGGAGTGGTTGAAAAACTAGTTCTAATGACTCCAACCTAAGTGTTTGTAAACTTCCGACTTCAACTGTATGTACTTGGTTTTACCAAATAGGGCTATCTTCTGTATACCACTCCTGCTTTGTCATAACACAACTGATTGGCTCAAACGCATTAAGGAAAGAAATTCCACAAATTATCTTAAGGCACACATGTTAATTGAAATGCAATCCAGGTGACTACCTCTTGATTCTCCAAGTGCAGTCACAAAAACCATTAAGCACTATGATTAAGCTGGTTCTCATGAGGATCGCCACAGGAATGGAAGACCCAGAGTTAGAGATACCAGAGTTACCTCTGCTGCAGAGAATAAGTTCATTAGAGCTACCAGCCTCAGAGCAATGGACATTAGACCGGTGGAAATCTGTCATTTTGTTTCCAACCGCCATGTCTTTGTAAGACGTAGAGTAGGCGAACGGATAATCTCCGCATGTGTGGTTCCCACCGTGAAGCATGGAGGAGGAGGCGTGATGGTGCTTTGCTGGTGACACTGTCGGTGATTTATTTAGAATTCAAGGCACACTTAACCAGCATGGGTACCACAGCATTCTGCAGTGACACACCATCACATCTGGTTTGCGCTTAGTGAGACTATCATTTATTTTTCAACAGGACAATGACATAAAACACACCTTAAGGCTGTGTAAGGGCTATTTGACCAAGAAGGAGAGTGATGAGTGCTGCATCAGATGACCTGGCCTCCACAATCACCCGACCTCAACCCAATTGAGATGGTTTGGTAGGAGTTGGACCGCAAAGTGAAGGAAAAGCAACCAACAAGTGCTCAGCATATGTGGGAACTTCTTCAAGACTGTTGGAAAAGCATTCTAGGTGAAGCTGGTTGAGAGAATGCCAAGAGTGTGCAAAGTTGTCAAGGCAAAGGGTGGCTACTTTGAAGAATCGCAAAAATCAAATATATTTTGATTTGTAAAACACTTTTTTGGTTACTACATGATTCCATGTCTGTTATTTAATGGTTTTGATGTCTTTACTATTATTCTACAATGTAAATCTACAGGGAGAGCTCGAAAATTCAAGCCCCTTGGCTGCTGCCATAGAGTTACATTTGAAGTGCCCATCCAAGGCGACTCAAAGTCATTGGCCACAGATAAAATGATATCAAATCACGTTATATCTACCATAGCTTTGATTGGACTGATCATGTGAACATCACACTTTCAAAATCTTAGCTAGTAAGCTAGACAAGCAGTCATCGTCATGAATCACGTCGACAATCTACTGGCAAATCCTTTTCAATCCTTGTCATATGAAGATAAATTATAGATATAACGTATCTTTGTTAACTACAAGTTGGAAATCGCAAATCCAACAAAGAGTGGTTTGGAAGGAATCAGTGGCTAACTGCAAGTGTTGCAAAGCAACCACTAGCCTGCTTTTCAGCATGACTTCTGCCGCGTTCAAAACAAATGGAAACTCAGAACTGGGAAATCTCAGACTTCACTGAGTTAAAGAGAGCTGGGAACTCGGGGAAAAATGACGTCCGACTGGGAAAATACGTTTTCAATGGTCATCCAACTCGGAATTCCAAGTCGGGAACTCGGGTCTCCTTCTAGAGCTCTGACTTGAAGATCACCGAGTCATGATTCGACAATGTTTTGTGCCAGGCCAGTGTACCAGGCCAGCTAGTTAACATGAGCCTACTATCTAGCTACATATGGAACTTCCATCATCTCAGGCCAGAGGCACAATGTATGAATTTATGGTTGAATCATAATCACCGTTAAAATCATTGGCCAGTACAGAGAATTAAGTAAAACCACAAATCCAAATCCCTATCTCCATCCATGGGTAATTTAGGAAAGAAACAATTTTAGCTAGCTAGCCAGCCACCGGAGGAAAAAGACACAACTAGATGCAACAATTCAAGTTCTGTGAATTACGTTTTCCTTTTTATGTGATTGGTGTGAAGCCAAATCCATACTGGCTGGTAGGTGTACTAGCTGGTTTGATAGGGCAGGTTGTGGGATGAAATATTCTCCAGTTACAGTCCTCGATAGGAAACTAAGAAGACAGAGAGATAAGTCAGGACTGTCTAATTGTAATATAATGAAGCCTGTTTCTTTGTGATGTCTCTTCTTAGACATAGAGCGCTGTGAAAGCCTGCATGCTTATGAAGAGGTCCCAGTGAATGTCCCAAGAGACTACTGGCATATCCTTGTACAGTACACTCTGAAAATATTCAGACCCCTTGACTTTTCCCACTTTGTTACTTTACACTTTTATACTAAAATGGATTTCCC
Source organism: Salvelinus namaycush (assembly GCF_016432855.1). Taxonomy (NCBI): domain Eukaryota; kingdom Metazoa; phylum Chordata; class Actinopteri; order Salmoniformes; family Salmonidae; genus Salvelinus; species Salvelinus namaycush. The sequence goes on along the minus strand of NC_052324.1, from coordinate 10,359,659 downwards.
CTCATCAGTCTACACACAATATCACATAATGACAAAGCAAAAACCGGTATAAAAAAAAAGAAGGAAATATCACATTTACATAAGTATTCAGACCCTTTGCTCGGTACTTTGTTAAAGCACCTTTGGCAGCGATTACAGCCTCAAGTCTTCTTGGGTATGACGCTATAAGCTTGGCACACCTGTACTTGGGGAGTTTCTCTCATTCTTCTCTGCAGATCCTCTCAAGCTCTGTCAGGTTGGATGGGGAGCGTTGCTGCACAGCTATTTTCAGGTCTCTCCAGAGATGTTTGATCTGGTTCAAGTCTGGGCTCTGGCTGAGCCACTCAAGGACATTCAGAGACTTGTCCCAAAGCCACTCCTGTGTTGTCTTGGTTGTGTGCTTAGGGTCATTGTCCTGTTTGAAGGTGAACCTTCACCCCAGTCTGAGGTCCTGAGCGGCACTCTGGAGCAGGTTTTCATCAAGGATCTCTCTGTACTCTGCTCTGTTCATCTTTCCCTCGATCCTGACTAGTCTCCCAGTCCCTGATTGGTGGAGTGTTGCAGAGATGGTTGTCCTTCTGGAAGGTTCTCCCATCTCCATAGAGAAACTCTGAAGCTCTGCCAGAGTGACCATCGGGTTCTTGGTCACCTCCCTGACCAAGACCCTTCTCCCCCGATTGCGGAGTTTGGTTGGGTGGCCAGCTCTAGGGAGTATTGGTGGTTCCAAACTTCTTCCATTTAAGAATGATGGAGGCCACTGTTCTTGGCGACCTTCAATGCTGCAGAAATGTTTTGGTAGCCTTCCCCAGAACTCTGCCTCGACACAATCCTGTCTCGGAGCTATACGGACAATTCCTTCGACCTCATGGCTTGGTTTTTGCTCTGACATGCACTGTCAACTGTGGGACCTTATATAGACAGGTGTGTGCCATTCCAAATCATGTCCAATCAATTGAATTTACCACAGCTGGACTCCAATCAAGTTGTAGAAACATCTCAAAGATGACCAATGGAAACAGGATGCAGCTGAGCTCAATTTTGAGTCTCATAGCAAAGGGTCTGAATACTTATGTAAACAAGCTATTTCAAGCCAGATTTTGTACATGATTTTTCTGACATGAAATTGTTTAGTGCAAATCCAACTGTTGTATTCTAGGTACAGTACATGAAAATATGGAGCTGACAATTTGTAGGCTAATTAAAAATGTCAAAAACAAAATAAATGGGGTGTTGGGAGCCACATTAATCAGAAGGTCAATGGCATGGAGGAGGATTGAAGAGATTTTGGTGTCGACGTTGATTTGTACAACAATGTTTGCAAGTCAATTTCCTTTACCCAATGTACCCATTCATTGCATTTTACATGCAGGCCTGTGTATTTTGCAGGAAGGGAACTATAATCGTCAATGTCATGACACAAGTATAATGAAAGCGCTATAATATATGATAATCATAATGTCCAGTTGCTAGCATATGACATGGGAAATTCATGCTTAGTGTATCATTTACAATGATATAATGCGTGTTACTGGTGATTTCTATCCTTTGGTGGACAAATTTCACAATTTAATTTAGTCAACACATTCACAAATGGTGGCTTTGAAGTTTAGGTTGATTGATGTTCATAGCAAGCTAGCAGCAACCATTGTTGTGCAAATCTCTCTTCACCCACCATCAACACCAACATTCGCTGCAATCTTTCTCCAGGCCAATGACCTTATGATTTTGTCTCTGTATTCTAGCAAAGCGACATTATATAGAATTGGAAAACCAGACACGGTGATGATTGGCAAACCACCATCTTTATTGGTTGTGCTTGCCCGGAACTAATGACAGGTGGAACTATGTTTCAGGAACAGAAGATTTTCAAGCAAACATCTGCTCCACCTGATTCCTTAACGGCAGTGGTGGCCGTGTGCAATTTGCATAAAGTAGAGCAGAGCTGACTTTGCGCACTGCTCCAATGTATCAAATGGACCTGTAACCAAAGAAGACTTAAGGGTCTGCATCCCCGCTCACCATCATCGCTAAATTATATTTTAAAAACTGATGGAAGAATAGACACACAGGAAGAGCGGACGAAGACAAGCAGGTGAGTGATAGCTGGAAGGGGATGTGGCTGACTGAACACAGCTGCCATACGTGAGATGTCCGTGACTTTTGTAGTGGACATTTCTCGCTTCGCGTTTAATAAGAATAGTTGTTGTTTAAAAAAAATGTAGCTGAATTTATAAACAAAATTGACTATAAAACATTTTTATAACAGGCGCCAGTTGGTTTCTTTAGACTGGTAGGTCCGAAAAATCTGGTAATATCATATGAAACGGTACTACAGTATTCTAAAACGTTGGTATCGTAATGATCATGACGTTTTGGTACCGTGATATTACTGTGGTACCAGTATACCGTGCAACACTAGGAGACACACACCTGTCAGTAATATGTGGACATGATTTTGAACATAATCATCACGGTAGGGCATTTTCTGTGGTAAGAGACAGTAAAGAAGAGCAGCTGTATAGTTCTGTGGTATGTTTCTGTAGAGCAGAGCTCCACCACACATCCCAGGGAACCATGTTAATAATTACAGGTAGTATTAATATTTAACACGACAAGTCCTCTTTGAATCCTTAAGCACTTTGTTGAAATAAAACTTGGAGCAAAGCAGAGCTGAGTGAGAACCTAGTGTTGGTCAGACGATTGAAGAGGTTTCTCTATATTCTACCTCCTGCATGAACAGCAGTCGTACAGTAAGTACCCTTTCATCTGCACTGTACATGACAATCATTGGTCAAGGAACTTGACCCAGTTCCTCTTTCATGGTTTTCTTGTCAAAGAATGTACACACAATAATAGTGCATTAATCCATTCATTCTTTTGGCATTCATGGTCAGCAACCTGCACTTGGCCAGGGCACCCTCCATCCTGAAATCCGATGGAGGAAAAACTGTGTGCATAGCTTGCATTTCAGTGCTCTTTTGTGGATATCGTTGACACCATGCAAATATCATCTTGGTCAGCTTGTTTATATATTTATATTGGGAGGTGCCCTCCAAATTTCAATAATTGGTCAGATGTTGAAAGTGAGCGAAGCAGAACGTCTTGAACCAGAGACGTATTGGATGCCCGGTGGTGAGGAAGAATCTTACCAGAAGTACTGCCGATGTCCCATTAGGTCGGAAGAGTTCAATCGCCATGTCTGGGAACATCCGGCCGATCCTCGATATCACGTCGTCCACATACCTGGAGGAGGAGAAAGTCAATTTTTGCCTTTTGGAAATTAACAACAAACAGGTTTCAAACTACATCAATCCACAGACCTAGAAAAGCAAAATGTCCTGCTGTGTTATTGACGTGTAGAGTCTAAATGTTTTAGGTCACGTATCTTTTCTTAACAAATATTTTAGAGGATTTACACTTGAAATTATTCAACATCTGAAGCACAGTTGAATCAATGTTTTCCTGATGTTAATCAATGGTTTCAAAGAAACAAATTCCCAATTGATTACATTAGTCTGATAATACTAATGACCCATAATCAGCCACTCATCCATCCCTAATCAAACAAACACGACGCATGCACTCACACACACTTCTAACTCTGTACATAATAGTAGCCTTACTCACCAGGCTACTCTGTCATCTTGTAGGATACTTGCTCCTTTAGAAGGCACCCCCCAACTTCTTTCCCTCCAAGCCAGTATTTGAGTACACTACAGCAGCAGCAGCTCTCACATCAATGCCACAGATAGACCGACAGTCATGGCTAAGAGAGACAGACAGCTTTAACACTGTTCTCAGTCTGGTTGACCCCCAAACCTCCCAAACATCAATCCACTTGCACCCTTAAACCTTCGCCAGGGGGACCCTGTTAACTGTCAGCGCTGCTAGGGATCACTTTTAACCTGGACTGCGAGGCCACAAGTGCTTGCATGCTAATCGAAATATAATGAGAATCTTGTTAGCCATGAGCCATCGACAGACCTACGGATGTCATTCAAAATAGACATGAAAAGAAAATCTCATATTAAGAATGACTTTAAAAGTCATACAGAAGTCAAGAGACCCACAATCATGTAATTACCATTTTTGACCAACAAGTACAGAAGTTCACTGGTGTGTTCTCGCACACCATAGCCACATGCACATCAAACTTTAGGTCTACATTCTGACTATGTGCACTGGGATGAACATAGGCAGTAGAGTTGTTAAATGGAGATTCAGAACTCTCAATTGCCGGCACTGTAGGGTGCCAGACTGCCAGCCAGTTACAAGACAAGACTTGTTCTTACATTTAGCTGCTTAATAATTCATCTTGAGAGTGAAACTCGTTTAACAACAACACAAAACAACACATTTTCACTGATTCAAATCAGTATAGTAAATTCAAATCTCCCTAGGCGTTGGAGAACCTACTTGGCATTCTGGGCTAGGAGTTTCAAGTTCCAACCAAACCAGGATATTTAAGCCTGGCCAAAAAAACTCCCTGGTACATGTATGGTTCAACATTGACAACTTCAGTGTAACTACCCTGTACAGAAACAACTACCTCCATGTCTTAACCTTAGAAGAACAACACTTGGATGTATGGCTGCATCCAGTCTCCATGTAAAAGTTCACTTCCCTAAGGCAAACCCTGCAGCATGGGGATACTCGTTCTTGTTATGAAGCTGCTCCTTAAATACAAAATGAGGATGGGGTTGAGAGTGTCAAATACAGATATCTTTTTGTTCTAATACTTGTCATCCTTTTTCTTCTTTTTAATCTCACTGAACACTAGAGTACACATAGAAGGGCACTGGTCTGCATTGCGTTTTCTCTTTGAGCCTGTAAGTATGTAGGCAAAATGAGGATATGGCATAGGGGAGGTGGATGGATGTTTATTGAGAGACTACGGGTGGTATTTTCCATCCATATCATATCTCAAAACTTTTCTTTTAAACTATTTTGGAGATCATTATTTATGTGTATTGGGAAACTGTGAGCTCTGCCATGGCTGTAGTGCACACAACAAATGTGGCCCTGATGAGAGACAATAGTCTAAAGATGGCAGCATGGTTGTATTCGGTGGACTCAAGCTTAAAACATAAATGGCGTAAAAGGTGTTCGGTCGCTGTGGACTGCACAGCCAAAATTCTGTCAAATTCTCTTGTGGGAAGAGCACCCTCCTGCTCTGATTGGCTCAAGTTTGGGAGCCATCATCGACAGCCGACGAAAATTCGAAATGTTGAATTTTATTCAACATTTAGAACTCGCCACCATGTCCCCAATTGTGCGGAACACACTGCAGTGGCGGCAGGTGATTGTGGGACATCATCATGTAGCCAGTGTTGAATCTTTGCAGCAGTCATAACCGGTAAAATACATTTTGTGTGTGTGGAACGAACAACCGACTGAAAACAGGACGGCGTGCGGTTGAGTCTGTTTCGGTCATAACATGGACTCTTAACGTGCTGAAACTTTGTTGTTCCTTGCTGAAACAAGTAAACAAACACGTCTTTGGTTGCCTAGGCACAATAGAGCAGTAGCACACATAGAAATAGAATGAATAGAACGGACTTTGAAGTTGGAACCATAGAAATCCTATTAAATTACTAGAGAGGCTATGTCACAAATCCTCAAAGTTCCAGAATGGTCCCAGTCGCTATTAGATAGAATGTCGCGGCCTTGCCCGCATGTGGGGGAAAACAACCTGCGGTTACCCCATTGGCTCACAGCAAAAAAAATTACCTTTTTCAAACACAATTTTCTTGTTTTCTGCTTGTTTTAGTCAAAACTACATTTAAGAAAAGTACATGTCTAAAGATTACTTTTCAACTAGGGCTGTGCCGACATGGCCATACTTGTACTCGTATCCGTAAATTGACAGTTGATAGTTTTGTCCGAGTACTGGGCACACACCCCTATTTTAAACATTGTCTGCTCCCGAGCGATCTCACAACTTAGAAAAATGTAATATTGAAGGGCTTCACTCATGCCCCTTTTCATGACGGTGCTAGCAGCCACGTGAGTGAGTGCTAGCTAGATAGCCAAGACCAACAACACAAACAAACGGACTTTACAGCTACAAGTAATGAGCGGAGTTTCAAACAGCCTAAACTAAACAAGTTAAATGTCTTACTTGTGATGAAATGTTTTCCACACATATAGCTACTTGTACCTCCTTGGACACAGTGTCCCACAGTTCCCACGTCAAATAGCCTGGAGCCAAATAGCTCTTCTTGCAGGCTCGATTTCCATATGTGGGAGCATTGTGAACCGTAGTTTGGGATTTTGGAACTGGTTAAATGTACATCAGGGATGGGCAACTGGCGATTCTAATGACTAATTGGGTTCATGTCCATTCTAATTCCTAACTCCATGGTTGGAACCTCTAACCCTGCCAATTTGACTGGTACACTCATGATTATACTCGCAATGGCTCCCTGGTATTGTGATGCAATCATTTCCATGGTAATGTAGAATGACGGGTCGCCCCCAGGTGGTGAGGGTAGGTAGCAACACATCTGCCACACTGATCCTCAACACTTGAGCTCCCCAGGGGTGAGTGCTCAGTCCCCTCCTGTACTCCCTGTTCACCCACGACTGCATGGCCAGGCACGAGACCAACACCATCATTAAGTTTGCAGACGACACAACAGTGGTAGGCCTGATCACCGACAACAATGAGACAGCCTATAGGGAGGAGGTCAGAGACCTGGCCGGGTGGTGCCAGAATAACAACCTATCCCTCAACGTAACCAAGACTAAGGAGAAGATTGTGGACTACAGGAAAAAAAGCACCGAGCACGTCCCCATTCTCATCGACGGGGCTGTAGTGGAGCAGGTTGAGAGCTTCAAATCCCTTGGTGTCCACATCAACAACAAACTAGAATGGTCCAAACACACCAAGACAGTCGTGAAGAGGGCACGACAAAGCCTATTCCCCCTCAGGAAACTAAAAAGATTTGGCATGGGTCCTGAGATCCTCAAAAGGTTCTACAGCTGCAACATCGAGAGCATCCTGACCGGTTGCATCACTGCCTGGTACGGCAATTGCTCGGCCTCTGACCGCAAGGCACTTCAGAGGGTAGTGCGTACGGCCCAATACATCACCGGGGCAAAGCTGCCTGCCATCCAGGACCTCTACACCAGGCGGTGTCAGAGGAAGGCCCTAAAAATTGTCAAAGACCCCAGCCACCCCAGTCATAGACTGTTCTCTCTACTACCGCATGGCAAGCGGTACCGGAGTGCCAAGTCTAGGACAAAAAGGCTTCTCAACAGTTTTTACCCCCAAGCCATAAGACTTCTGAACAGGTAACCAATGGTTACCCGGACTATTTACATTGTGTGCCTCCCCCCAACCCGTCTTTTACGCTGCTGCTACTCTCTGTTGAGCTTATATGCATAGTCACTTTAACCATACATCTATGTACATACTACCTCAATTGGCCCGACCAACCAGTGCTCCCACACATTGGCTAACTGGGCTATCTGCATTGTGTCCCACCTCCCGCCAACCCCTCCTTTTACACTACTGCTACTCTCTGTTCATCATATATGCACTTTAACCATATCTACATGTACATACTACCTCAATAAGCCTGACTAACCAGTGTCTGTATATAGCCTTGCTACTCTTATTTTCCACTGTTGTTTTATTTCTTTACTTACCTACACACACACACACACACACACACACACACACACACACACACACACACACACACACACACACTATTGGTTAGAGCCTGTAAGTAAGCATTTCACTGTAAGGTCTACACCTGTTGTATTCGGCGCACGTGACAAATAAACTTTGATTTGATTTGATAATTCAAATGATGTTAACTGATGTGGCTCATGCAATGGAATGTATTTTTTATAATGTCATTTGAGCTGAATCAACAAATCACAACACATATTTTTGCACATACACTATATATACAAAAGTATGTGGACACCCTTTCAAATGAGTGGATTTGGCTATTTCAGCCACACCCGTTGTTGACAGGTGTATAAAATCGAGCACACTGCCATGCAATCTCCATAGACAAACATTTACAGTAGAATGACCTTACTGAAGAGCTCAGTGACTTTCAACATGCCACCTTTCCAACAAGCCAGTTCGTCAGATTTCTGCCCTGCTAGAGCTGCCCCGGTCAACTGTAAGTGCTGTAATTGTGAAGTGGAAAAGTCTAGGAGCAACAACGGCTCAGCCATGAAGTGGTAAGCCACACAAGCTGACAGAACGGGTCCGTTGTCTTTTACTTCCTGCTTTGCTCCTATGGGTACACCTCGCAATGGCCGCCAGTCTACCCATTATGCCATCATTGACTTGAATGGGGATGCCTGTTCTAATAATTATATTTCAATTCCAGCACATGCAGTCAGGGTCAAGATATTGAACTTAAGAAGCAGAGAGTCACTGGCCACATCATCATGATGATGTGTTTTGCATCATATGAGAACTTGACTGGTGACATGCAAAACATGCTGGAACTGTATCAACAGTGGACTAATTACAAAAATAGCAAAAGATGGTTTTTAAAATAGCAAAAGTGAGTGAAATGTCCCTTTAAAGGATTAGCCTTTAGAATATCTACAAGTAATTTGTGCTTCTTTCTATTAACCTTGTAATTTAAATGCAAAGTTAATGAACACTCTAAGGAAATATAGACACAAAAGGAAAGTTATGTTACATAGTTTAAGAATCCACTGTGAAGAGTGTCTTGAATGTGAATGCTCCAGATTACCATTAGGAGCCGCTGAGCAGGTGAAAACCCTCAAAAAAGTATTTGAAAAGTGATCTGCGAGTACCAAGACAAATCGGATCTAGCGCAGTTTCATGACGGCGAATTCTAACTAAGAGAGATGACAAACAACAACTGACAGACTGGTATCAGCTTGCCAGAGTGTTTGGGGATGGAGCCTAACATTTCTCTTACACCTGCAAACGTTGCAGTTGATTATGAGGAGTGGTCAGATATTCCCTTGCTTGTGACTGCATGGCTCACTGAGATGAATACTGATAAATCAGAGCGGTCTGACTTGCTGTTCAGTCTAATCAGGGATAACTGATGACTGAAATTTCATCCTCCTCAACTCTACTGTGTCGCAATGCAGCACCGGAAACAGGATGCCCAGAGCCAAACCAGCGTCTGCATGCCAATGATTAGGCCTAAGTTCACTAATTCAAACATGTGTGAATTGTTATAGTATAATCTGCAGGACAAATATATCCAAATATCACCTGAATTAAAAAAGAAGTGGACGGTGTCTGACCAAGTCCGTTATGGAGAATGGGAAAAACCAAAGCTGCGAGGACCCAAGTTTAATCGAGAAGACAAACACATTTGGTAGGCCTGGCAGGGTAACTGTTTAATAGAGCAACAAATGATTATGCACGAAGAAAGTGATGAAAATAAAATAACCGTCATTAACATTTAAAATAAATAAACTATTATTATTATTACCCCTTTTTCTCCCCAATTGGTAGCTACAGTCTTGTCCCATCGCTGCAACTTCCATACGGACTCGGGAGAGGCGAAGGTCGAGAGCCGTGCGTCCTCCGAAACACAACCCAGCCAAGCCGCACTGCTTCTTGACACAATGACTGCTTAACCCGGAAGCCAGCAGCACCAATGTGTCGGAGGAAACACAGTACACCTGGCGACTGTGTCAGCATGCATGTGCCCGGCCCGCCACAGGAGTCGCTAGAGCGCGGTGGGACAAGAACATCCCGGCCGGCCAAACCCTCCCCTAATCCGGATGACGCTGGACCAAATGTGCACTCCCCCATGGGTCACCCGGTTGCGGCCGGCTACGACAGAGCCTGGATTTGAACCAGGATCTCTAGTGGCACAGCTAGCACTGCGTTGCAGTGCCTTAGACTACTGAGCCACTCGGGAGGCCAAAAAGAAAACTTTTTAAAACAACTTCGACAAGCTTTACCCAAAAGTAGCAAAAAGTAAGCCTGGTTTACATTTAACAGCCAATATAATGAAAGACGAGAGGAGGAAAACTAGACAGTTTTAGAATGTTGTGTTGTGGAACGAATAGCTGACTGAAGATGGGATGGCCCGGCATTAAAAAAGATGACAAGTGCAGTTGAGTCATTTTCCACAATAAAATTGATTCTTTACAACGTGATGAAACGTTCCCCATTCAACCCAACGTTTGCAGCAGAACATGCAGTTAGAAGCGGAGAAGAAGAGACAATGGGGGGCTTTTCCCCCCTTTCTATTCAAAACTATTATAATGGTGACCGTGGTCATACGCCTGACAAATAACCGGAAATTCCATGACGGTCACAGCCCTACCATTTGGAAGTTATCACCCCAGTTACAACGGGATGTTACATTCAGAGACCAATGTGAAAAATGGCTACTACATGTGTTTGGGAAATGTTCCACCTCGTATGTTAATACAGTGTTAATATGCGAGTGGGGCCTGTGAGTTTGTGTGATGCTTGTGACAGGGCCAGACCTAAGAGAGAAGTGCAGCGGGGATGGCTCCTAATCAGACCGCCAATTCCCCGACGGCATCGACGGCCCCCCCCCTTCTGTGGCTGTAATGCCCCCTAAAAAAGCAGTGCCTTGCGGCCAAAGTGGCCATTGTGCCCTTGGGCTGAATATAATAATTAGAATTCACTTCTCCCAGTTGCCATTCGGTGTGCTCCGAAGCAGCTCTCACTCACACGGCTCTCTCAGATAGAGTATTGAAATTCTTATTAGCCAATGCCAGTCACGTGATTGTGTCGTTCTCACAGGCATCGCAGCTCCAAAGTACAAGTGAAGACCGGACACATCGGGGATGCAACATCGGGGATGCAACAGCGCGCGTCCTTCTTATTGAATTCCCCAGGCACACACTGAACTGTCCAACTTTTCCTCAGCCAACAAGATGAGTAACAAACAGTCAAATCACTAGCCTATGCCAATCTACTATCTCCCATAGTACAACAGTTGACCTATTCTATTGGTCAGCTTGTCGTTCTGTGTGAGAAATAAATATTCCTAACAGACTCTGGGACATTCGTGGGCCGATAGATCCCAAATTCATACAATCACTGCACATATATATTTTTTAAAAGCAATGACGCTGATGCAACAAAATCAGGACGTTTAGCTTAAAATGCTGATAAACTATTATTTATTCACATTATAAGCGCAGCAATGCGCACACGGCAGTAGGCTATACACGCAAATGTTCCAAAATGCAATTAGCGAGAATACATCATCGTTTGTAAAAGCGCACTGTCAATGCGAGCGGTTTCATGGGACATAGAGGAAAATCATCTTTAGAAATGTAGAAAGAGGGAAGATCTAAATATGCAACAACTAGCATGGGTTGTTAATATGACTAAGATTGTGTCTTTGGCTGCTGGACAACGAAAGAAAGTTGATTTGAAAACTAATACAACATGAGAGAAATACTTTTTCAATGGCATATGAGAAAGTGATTATAAAATAACTCTCTCAACATTCCTATGGTTGGGAATTTGGCTAGGCTACTTTGAAACAAGGTAAGACATGCCTCAAAATAAAAAACATCCAGGTTTTAAACAATTACGTTTATGGTTAAATGGTTTAAAAATGATGACTGCCTCTGCTCAAATTGCAATGTGGGTGATGTTGCGGTGCGCAACAAGCACAGGCCTCTCTTATCGGAACGAACAGTGCCTCAAGTATGTTGACACAATCAAGCATTTAGGCGTTACTATTAAATATACTACATTATATTTATCAAACATGACTGGCGTTTAGCCTATATACACTATATGTAATTAAAAGTCTCATTAAACTTTGGCTATATTTTCTGGTGCCCCTCATGTCAGCATCGGTGTGGACATGAGATGCTGTAGCCAATACGCATAGTCTATCACCTACACCTTGACATGTAGGCAAATTATTCATGTACATTTACATACACATACGTTTTAAAATACATTTAATTGGTTATTTTGGTTTAACGGCCTTGGTGCCCTAGCAGATGGCCTTGGCTCTCTGGCAGATTGGGGACCTCTTGAAGGCCAAATGGCCTTGCCCCTAAAATCACAAATTCCAGGCTTGCTTCTAATAGATCTGCTTAGCCTCTCTGTTGATGGGAATGGGCAGGCCCAAGCTGACAACGCCACTTTGAATCGATGCTCCAAGGACAAAGGCCTGTGTCCCCGGAGTGACGAACTGATCATCGTTGGCCAACAGACGACACGCCCAGCATGAGTCACTCAAAAGTGACCTTGCACCGCGCAAAGTTTCCTGGTGACTTTCCAGAAGCACAGGCAATATCACCATATTATTATAGTGGTACCCTCCCAAAACAAGAAGGAATTTTATATTAGTTAGTCGGATTAGCTATGAAACTTAGTGGTTAGTTCCACTTTAATCATCAATTTGTCTTTGCTTTTAACAATAGAGAGAGCACAATTGCTCTAATTTAGTCACTGCATCTCTGGATAAACAGAGCAGCAGCTCAAAGAGATGCATGATTAACCTAAATGTGTTAACCACTTAGGACAGTAATAATCCAGATATGGGGGCTAGCTGTCTAAGGGAGGTTGGTTTATCCATGACAGGAGTCAGTCACAACGTGCCAGTTTAGCTGATTACATTCGGCATGGCTCCATTTAGAGCACAGGGGTCGTCAACCTTTTCTTGCCCAGGTTGAAGCTGGTTGAGAGAATGCCAAGAGTGTGCAAAGCTGTCATCGAGGCAAATGGTGGCTACTTTGAAGGATCTAAAAATCTATTTTGGTTTGTTTAACACTTTTTTGGTCACTACATGATTCCATATGTGTTATTTCATAGTTGTGATGTCTTCACTGTTTTTCGACAATGTAGAAAATAGTAAAAATAAAGAAAAACCCTTGAATGAGTAGGTGTGTCCAAACTTTTCACTGGTACTGTATGTCCAAGTCAAGAAAGCTTAACAGCAGCACTTGCCGCACTGGTAGCATAGTCACGGGTGCTTTTTCAAAGCCTATGTCAGATACTCCAGTGAGTGTAAGTGGCTCCAATGAGTGTAATTAGTGTGATATTAGGAGTTGAGAAATAAAATTGACATCATTAGAAAGATATTCTCCTCTTTCCTACTGTAGGTATGCAATTCCCCCAAAATGTATTCGGTTATTGCTAGCGATATTCCTAATTGATAGTGTTCTGACCATTAACTGTTTCGGCAAATTCAGACTAATAGAATATTGGCACTTCACTTAAGATTCGCAGAGCTACGCATCCCATGGCTTAGGCGGTCCCCCCACAAAACACATGACCAACCAGACATTGATTGATTGATTGATTGATTGATTGATTGATTGGAGACAGCTTGTGTCAATTAAAGAACATTTCCTAAATACCTGAAAAAACACAGTGCCTCAAAAAGTGTCCCATAACTCCAGGCCCTTTTCATACTGTATGCATCTGTTAAAAAAAACGTTGATACCAAAGCCACATCCCCATCAATTTCTTAGCATGAGGCCTGCTAGTTAGCAGTCCGATGTCTTCTATTATCTGTTAATCTCTTCAGCATCCAGTCTTAGATCATGACTCCTGCATAACAAGCCCTTCCTGTGTCTAGTGTCGGACTAATAGGCTATCAGATTGTATAACCTGGTATCTCCATACCTATAACAAGATCGTTTTCAAGGCTGACAAAGCAGATTCGACTTGAACAATCAAATATGCCAATCTCTAATGGCCTGCCATTGATCTACTCTCCAACAGAAATGTGTCTACTCAGGACTTGACTACTTGGTAGCTAAAGTATCTGCATAAACCCAATATCATATCATCTATATTTATTCACGACCACAACATTTATTTGTTATACCATCATTACACTGTGCACTTTCTGGGGCATTTCTGTACATATAGAAGAACGCAGGGCGAAAACAGCTGGCGATGCAGGAGGGTGGATGCAAAAAAACTTAAAAGCCACCTCGCATGAAGGTTGTGCTGCATAATTCATGCGCTGGGTGCTCCTTTTAGAAACGGCAAATTCATCAGGACAATGACGTTTGACAGAGGAGCCGCTGGTTGGCTTCACCTTGCTCCGCTCTTCACCTCGCTCTCTTCCTGTGCTGTACGGAGCCATTAGAGTTCCCCAAAGCCCAGAGTCACCCCTCCTGCACAACGCAGGAAACCGACCAGTGAGAAGCTGCTCCGGGAAGATTTACAGTGACAGCCGTGCCTTCACTGTTCCCCACTATTGATATTTCCTTTTACATCCAGAGTGCAGACACTTTACTGAGCGACGCCGGCCCTACCTCCCATGCCAAAAACTTCTAAAATGCCAGATGGGAAATATGGAGGAAAATGTCACCCAAACCCAGTGAATCTGACATTTTGTGAGGATCTTTCTTTGTTGACAAGTGGCGTGAGGGTGAACAGAAGAGTGCACCAGGTGCCTTTTCCACACATTCTACAAACCTCATCTACCCGAAGGACTTTAAATTATATAAAAGTCGCACAATAACTTGCACTGTAACAACATTATGAAAAGAGTAGCCCATGTCTTTCAAAAGGCACACTGACAAACATTTCTGAAAAAAAGTGGGACATTTCAAAGACCAGGGTACAATGCCACACTGATCAAGGACTATCCATAAGAGCCCAACACACAATGTATTTCAGATTTTGTAGCAGCTATGCCAGCTGGGGACCACACTCTTCTCTTTCCTACACCCACTCTTTCATATTTCATTGGGGATGTCATCCCTCAATCCATCCATCCAGACTTTCTGCATGCCCTTCCCCCACTCTCCTATCGAAGCAAGAGGTCTACGGCCCAAGACAACAAAATAAGACAATGCACCGCTTTATTCCCATTATGTGATCCCTCGGGACTACGACGACAATAAACTGAGGAAAAACAATTGGAGTGAGATCATTCATCTTTCAGTCACTGCTTTCCCAACTATCAGGGAAATGCGCGAGCAGGAAGAAGAGGAGCTGTACTCACTGTGGTGGCAGAACCAGGGTACTGGGCTGGACTTTGGGTCTTCTCTTGGCTGATGCCCCCATTTGGTTAGCTGAGCGCTTGAGTGACTGCTGGTTGAGAAGACTGGACGCCAAGCCAGCATGGTATTGTAACTAAATGGGGAGAGAAAAGAACAGAATATATATATTTTTTAAACATGCCATGTGTTAGTACAGTAACTAGGCCTAAAAGGAAACATTAGGCATTAGTGAAGACAGTATCTCATTGGCTGGAATCAAGCCCACAACTCTGTGGTGTTGCAAGCCCCATGCTCTGGCTCACAGAGCCAATTGAAACCACGCGGTAGGCTGTGCGTCTACCGTGTGCAGCCTATTAGTGGTGAGAAGGACAGGCCATTTCAGACGACACTATCGCTACCACAGGGTGGAGATCATCCTGCGCAGCCAGGCAGCTCTAAACCACATCACATCAAACATACATGGAGAATAGCCAACAGCTGACCTAGTCTGGGTCTGTTTTCGCCACTAAACCTTGAGACACTTAAAACACAGCTCCAAGGCCAACTATGTGACAGTAATGTGACAGGCGTCAGACGAAAGTTAATGAAGGTAGAAATCTGACCTTGAGTTAACTGACACGTGACAACTTGAAAGCTGCCCTACCAGTAACACCATGTATTATAATTTGTCCTCTGTTCTAGCCTCGGGCAGCCCACACAAAATCGTACAATTCACACGAAAACATTACTGGCAACAGAGTAGAGAAAAATAAGAAAAAATAAAAAAGTCATCATCAAGTTTAATTGAGACATCGTAGCCGACTGTTTCCCCAAAGCTAAATCTCAAGCCTAACAACACTCTGCTCACTTAAAAGGAGAAATATTTGGTTTTGTAGCCCAACTATATCCTCCGCTCCTGCCCACTCTACCTCCCCCTCTCCTCCTGTCGTTAGTTTGGGAGCGATGCATGGCAAGTAAAGCAGCTCTCACTTTGATGTGGAAGCGGCAGAAGCCTGTCGGCAGCTCTGCTCCCCGTCTGATGAAACGTCGTGAAAGAGACAGAAGCTATGCAGAAGACACAGGTGTTTCAATCAGTGTCAGTCATACAGCCCAATGACTGGTATCAAATGTGACAGAAAATCCTAAAGGGACCAGAAATCCCTCTATTTGATATTCAAAATATAAAAACTCAAAAAGTAGATGTAACATCTGGATTTATAAAACTGGCGATATACAAGCCTGATAAACACATTACTAATTTGGTAAGAATTTAGTATAATGTGTTACCATAATGTTATAAGCATCTATAATAATATTTTATTAGTCAACGTATAAAAAGTTTGAAAATAGCAGATTTGATAAAGCCATGCTTATGACAAATTTTAACGTATCCTGCATCATTATGCAGTATACTGGTATTGCCATAGTGTTACCACAAAAGGAGAGTAAGAAACCAAATCAACAACTAGAGGACAACCTAGGACCATTCCCTAGGCTCTCCCCAGACTGCAGTGCAAACCGGTGGCAGGTCTCATCTGGACTAATTCCGCCAGCCATCCGGTACTTCACTTCTTTGGGGATTCTTCATAGCGCTCATTCACAGACAGAGCACTTAAATTGGGGCTCACATAATCCCGCAGCTCATTAATTGCTATTAAAATATTCCTCCTCTTGAAATAATTAGTCAAGATATGCGGCTACAGAGCGCCGTTCACTAGGCGAGAGGCAGACTACACAGCGCTCCCCTAGCTACATTTGGCTGACCAAAGCAGCTGTGCTAACAGGGATTTATTTTAATTGACCAAGCCTACTCTTCATGGCTAATGAGGCTAGTTTGTAAGACCTGGATCGTGAAGCAGCCCAGTGCTGCTGGACTGGTGCCCAGGGAAGCCCAACCTGAATGCTAAACACACTGGATAGAAATAAATAAACAAAACAACAAAACTGCAGAGAAGATAGTGTTGCTTTAGGCCATATGTCCGATGTAGCTGAGTGCTTCCCCTTCGTGCATTTAGCAGCACAAACCTACTCATTCAAGGGTTTTTCTTTATTTTTACTATTTTCTACATTATAGAATAATAGTGAAGACATCAAAACTATGAAATAATACACATGGAATCATGTAGTAACCAAAAAAGTGTTAAAACAAATCAAAATATATTTGAGATTCTTCAAAGTAGCCACTCTTTGCCTTGATAACAGTTTTGCACACTCTTGGCATTCAACAAAATCAAATCAAAGTTTATTTGTCACGTGCGCCGAATACAACAGGTATAGACCTTACAGTGAAATGCTTACTTACAGGCTCTAACCAATGGTGCGGGAGAAAAAATAAGGTATGTGTGTGTGTGTGTGTAGGTAAGTAAAGAAATAAAACAACAGTAAAAAGACATTTGAAAAAAGAGTAGTAAGGCTATATACAGACACCTGTTAGTCAGGCTTATGGAGGTAGAATGTACATGTAGGTATCGTTAAAGTGACTATGCATATATGATGAACAGAGTAGCAGACACGTAAAATGAGGGGTTGCCGGGTGGTAGGACACAATGCAGATAGCCCGGTTAGCCAATGTGCGGGAGCACTGGTTGGTCGGGCCAATTTAGGTAGTATGTACATGAATGTATAGTTAAAGTGACTATGCATATAAGATAAACAGAGAGTAGCAGCAGTGTAAAAGAGGGGTTGGGGGGGCACACAATGCAAATAGTCCGGGTAACCATTTGGTTACCTGTTCAGGAGTCTCATGACTTGGGGGTAAAAACTGTTGAGAAGCCTTTTTGTCCTAGACTTGGCACTCCGGTACCGCTTGCCATGCGGTAGTAGAGAGAACAGTCTATGACTGGGGTGGCTGGGGTCTTTGACAATTTTTAGGACCTTCCTCTGACACCGCCTGTTGTAGAGGTCCTGGATGGCAGGCAGCTTAGCCCCAGTGATGTACTGGGCCGTACGCACTACCCTCTGAAGTGCCTTGCGGTCGGAGGCCGAGCAATTGCCGTACCAGGCAGTGATGCAACCGGTCAGGATGCTCTCAATGTTGCAGCTGTAGAACCTTTTGAGGATCTCAGGACCCATGCCAAATCTTTTTAGTTTCATGAGGGGGAATAGGCTTTGTTGTGCCCTCTTCACAACTGTCTTGGTGTGTTTGGAACAATCTAGTTTGTTGTTGATGTGGACACCAAGGAATTTGAAGCTCTTAACCTGCTCCACTACAGCCCCGTCGATGAGAATGGGGACGTGCTCTGTGCTCCTTTTCCTGTAGTCCACAATTTTCTCCTTAGTCTTGGTTACGTTGAGGGATAGGTTGTTATTCTGGCACTACCCGGCCAGGTCTCTGACCTCCTCCCTATAGGCTGTCTCGTCGTTGTCGGTGATCAGGCCTACCACTGTTGTGTCGTCAGAAAACTTAATGATGGTGTTGGAGTCGTGCCTGGCCATGCAGTCGTGGGTGAACAGGGAGTACAGGAGGGGACTGAGCACGCACCCCTGGGGAGCTCCAGTGTTGAGGATCAGCGTGGCAGATGTGTTGCTACCTACCCTCACCACCTGGGGGTGGCCTGTCAGGAAGTCCAGGATCCAGTTGCATAGGGAGGTGTTTAGTCCCAGGATCCTTAGCTTGGTGATGAGCTTTGAGGGTACTATGGTGTTGAACGCTGAGCTGTAGTCAATGAACAGCATTCTCACATAGGTTTTCCATTTCTCCAGGTGGGAAAGGGCAGTGTGGAGTGCAATAGAGATTGCATCATCTGTGGATCTGTTTGGGCGGTATGCAAATTGGAGTGGGTCTAGGGTTTCTGGGATAATGGTGTTTATGTGAGCCATTACCAGCCTTTCAAAGCACTCCATGGCTACGGACGTGAGTGCTACGGGTCTGTAGTCATTTAAGCAGGTTGCCTTTGTGTTCTTGGGAACAGGGACTATGGTGGTCTGCTTGAAGCATGTTGGTATTACAGACTCAATCAGGGACATGTTGAAAATGTCAGTGAAGACACCTGCCAGTTGGTCAGCACATGCCCGGAGCACACGTCCTGGTAATCCGTCTGGCCCTGCAGCCTTGTGTATGTTGACCTGTTTAAAGGTCTTACTCACGTCGGCTACGGAGAGCGTGATCCCACAGTCGTCCGGAACAGCTGATGCTCTCATGCATGCCTCACTGTTGCTTGCCTCGAAGCGAGCATAGAAGTGATTTAGCTCGTCTGGTAGGCTTGTGTCACTGAGCAGCTCGCGGCTGTGCTTCCCTTTGTAGTATGTAATAGTTTGCAAGCCCTGCCACATCCGACGAGCGTCAGAGCCGGTGTAGTATGATTAAATCTTAGCCCTGTATTGACGCTTTTCCTGTTTGATGGTTCGTCGCAGGGCATAGCGGGATTTCTTCCGGGTTAGAGCCCCGCTCCTTGAAAGCGGCAGCTCTACCCTTTAGCTCAGTGCGAATGTTGCCTGTAATCCATGGCTTCTGGTTGGGGTATGTACGTACAGCCACTGTGGGGACGACGTCCTTAATGCACTTATTGATAAAGCCAGTGACTGATGTGGTGTATTCCTCAATGTCATCGGAAGAATCCCGGAACATGTTCCAGTCTGTGATAGCAAAGCAGTCCTGTAGTTTAGCATCTGCTTCATCTGACCATTTTTTTATAGACCGAGACACTGGTGCTTAATGCTTAAATTTTTGCTTGTAAGCAGGAATCAGGAGGATAGAGTTGTGGTCGGATTTACCAAATGGAGGGTGAGGGAGAGCTTTGTACGCGTCTCTGTGTGTGGAGTACAGGTGATCTAGAATTTTCCAGCTTCACCTGGAATGATTTTCCATCAGTCTTGAAGGAGTTCCCACATATGCTGAGCACGTGTTGGCAGCATTTCCTTCACTCTGCGGTCCAACTCACCCCAAACCATCTCAACTGGGTTGAGGTCGGGCGACTGGAGGCCAGGTCATCTGATGCAGCATGCCATCACTCTCCTTCTTGGTCAAATAGCCCTTTCACAGCCTGGAGTTGTGTTGGGTCACTGCCCTATTGGAAAACAAATGATAGTGGGACTAAGTGCAAACCAGATTGGATGGCGTATTGCTGCAGAATGCTGTGTTAACCAACATGGCTAAGTGTGCCTTGAATTCTAAATAAATCACAGACAGTGTCACCAGCAAAGCAACCCCACACCAACTCCTCCATGCTTCATGGTGGGAACCACACATGCAGAGATTATCCGCTCACATACTCTGCGCCACACAAAGGCACGGCCGTTGGAACCAAAAATCTCAAATTTGGACTCATCAGACCAAAGGACAGATTCCCACCAGTCTAATGTCCATTGCTTATGTTTCTTGGCCCAAGCAGGTCTCTTCCTCTGATTGGTGTCCTTTAGTAGTGGTTTCTTTGCAGGAATTCGACCATGAATGCCTGATTCGTGAAGTCTCCTCTAAACAGTTGATGTTGAGATGTGTCTGTTACTTGAACTCTATGAAGCATTTATTTGGGCTGGAATTTCTGAGGCTGGAAACTCTAATGAACTTATCTTCTGCAGCAGAGGTAACTCTGGATTTTCCTTTCCTGTGGCGGTCGTCATGAGAGCCAGTTTCATGATAGTGCTTGATGGTATTTGTGACTGCACTTGAAGAAATGTCAAAGTTTTTGAAATTTTCCGGATTGACTGACCATCATGTCTTAAAGTAATGATGGACTGTCGTTTCTCATTACTTATTTATTCTATTCTGGCTCTAACCAGAATAGAAAGAGGAGTGGGAGGCCCCGGTGCACAACTGAGCAAGAGGACAAGTACATTAGAGTGTCTAGTTTGAGAAACAGACGCCTCGCAAGTCCTCAACTGGCAGCTTCATTAAATAGTACCCGCAAAACACCAGTCTCAACGTCAACAGTGAAGAGGCGACTCCGGGAAGCTGGCTTTCTAGGCAGAGTTCCTCTGTCCAATGTCTGTGTTTGTTTGCCCATCTTCATCTTTTATTTTTATTGGCCATTCTGAGATATGGCTTTTTCTTTGCAACTCTGCCTAGAAGGCTAGCATCCCGGAGCCGCCTCTTCACTGATGACATTGAGACTGGTGTTGTAGTTCATAAGGAATTCAGTTAATTGAAATACGTTAATTAGGCCCTAATCTATGGATTTCACATCACTGGGAATACAGACATGCATTTGTTGGTCACAGATACCTCAGAAAGAAAGGTAGGGGCGTGGATCAGAAAACCAGTCAGTACCTGGTGGGACCACCATTTGCCTCATGCAGCGCAACATTTCCTCTGTACAGAGTTTATCAGGCTGTTGATTGTGGCCTGTGGAATGTTGTTCCACTCCTCCTCAATGGCTGCGCAAAGTTTATGGACATTGGCGGGAACTGGAACACGCTGTCGTACACATCGATCGAGAACATCCCAAACATGCTCAATGGGTGATGTATCTGGTGAGTATGTAGGCCATGGAAGAATTGGGACATTTGCAGCTTCCAGGAATTGTTTACAGATCCTTGTGACATGAGGCCGTGCATTATCATGCTGAAACATGAAGTGATGAATGGCATGACAATGGGCCCCAGGATCTCGTCACGGTATCTCTGTGCATTCAAATTGCAATTGTGTTTATTGTCCGTAGCTTATGCCTGCCCATACAATAACCCCACCACTGGGCAATCTGTTCACAACGTTGACATCAGCAAGCCGCTCGCCCACACAATGCCATACACACTGTCTGCCATCTGCCTGGTACAGTTGAAACTGGGATTCATTCGTGAAGAGCACACTTCTCCAGCGTGCCGTTGGCCATCGAAAATGAGCATTTGCCCACCGACGTCGGATTACAACGCCGAACTGTAGTCAGGTCAAGACCCTGGTGAGGACAACGAGCACACAGATGGTTTCCGACAGTTTGTGCAGACCCACAGTTTCATCAGCTGTCTGGGTGGCGCAGGTGAAGAAGCCGGATGTGGAAGTCCTGGGTTGGTGTGGTTGCATGTGGTCGGGTGCCCGGTTGGACGTACCGCCAAATTCTTGTGCACCTGTGTAATGATCATGCTGTTTAATCAGCTTCTTGATATGCCACACCTGTCAAGTCGATGGATTATCTTGGCAAAGGAGAAATGCTCACTAACAGGGATGTAAACAAATTTGTGTACAACATTTCAACAAAATACGCTTTTTGTGCGTACGGAAAATTTCTGAGACCTTTTATTTCACCTGATGAAAAATGGGACCAATACTTGACATGTTGCATCTATATTTTAAAACTGTAAAATGCTTTAAAACTGTAACATGTTCCATCTGCCCCATAGCTAAATGTGTAGAATTGCAGGAAATTACTTTTAAACCAGCAAACGTTTGTCTCTGCGGCCAAGAGGGCCTCTAGAAACTACCCAAACCCCCCTCGGCAGCAACATACTGTAAGGCCTACGCAATATTCAATACTACTGGCTCTGATCCCACTTCACAATATTGTTTGGGAATTCTTTCACAGAGGCACAGAAGATAATACTGAATAAAACTGTGAGCATCTTCAAAAGGGGGCAAAAAAACATGAATTTTTCTAACTGTTTGACAGCCTCTCTTCCCTTTTTTCAGTGAAGTTACATAACAATCCCAAAAGGCTCACGTGGAAGAGAGTGGGAACAGCAGGGGGCGTGTGAACACAACCTGGCATTATCCCCATTCAGCTCTTACACAAGCTATAGTCTCCTGCTTCCCATTCCATTCAATAAGAGACAGCTGTTTCCTTGCCTGCCCAGGTCCCCTACCTCCACAACTCCCCCTAACTCCTCCCCACCCAGCATAATGGGACTGGACAGCCAAAGATTTTTAACTATAGGACTAGAGGGAGCATCAAAGTAAGTCTGGGGAAACACTTTCATTCACATTTTAGATTGGAACAAATGTTGATCATGTCAAAACACAAAAAAGAGGGAATTACAGAGGAGCTAGGGCTGCGCGATATGGACAAAATAACATTTATTTTTTATTTTTGGAGGTATGGCGGTATTTTATGTTTCGGAATAATATAAGTTCTTAATGTTTTATGAGTAGCACGTGACCCTAGGATGGCAACAAATTAATTCTCAGTGGATTTAAATGGGAATTCTCCCTTCTGATTGCTTTGCACTCAACCAAAATAGGACACAACTGACAGTGAGGTAGTCCATTTTGAAGAACTTTTATTTTATTTAGCACTGTATCAAAATACCTTTATAGACGGTATTGTAAAAATCCACCATAAAATACAAATATATCTCCCAGCTCTAAGAGGGTTAATTCTGAAGACTGATTATTTATGTTGATTGTAAAACAGATGTTACATGCAGCTAATCTGAAAATAGTTGACTTGAGTTAAACTTTTGACTGACAGAAGCAGACAATGATAAATAGCTCATCCAATTTCATACATCTTCATGCGTCTCTGTGCAGTCGTAGCCTAGATGCCAGAGTAAAGGCCTGATGAAAAACCTCCACCTCTACAATGAGGTCTTCTCACTGTAGTGGTTTATACAACTTATTATTGCTTCTGGATTTTGCCATTCACTTCTTCATCACAGGACAGTGACGGAACAAGCAGAAGTACGATGATACAGTATGAATACAGTCAGATAAATCAAGCAGGCTTTGTGTCTTTCATAAGGCTGACATTGGAAATGTCCTTGGTTGGTAGCTTCCAAGAGGCAGCGACAAGGGAGCAGTGAAGGAAGAGGAAATGCAGAAGACAACATGCACCGAGAAAGAGTTGTAGACAGGCAGTTGTACTGCTGTCATAGGTTTAATTCATCTAGAAATATCAGCCACAGAGTTTCAGGTTGAAGGCTTTTTTCTGGGGCGTATTTCTCATAAATCAGGGTCATCTGAAACGCAAATAAGATCGGTCATATTCCTCCCAGGAAACTCATTTGGGTTTAAACAAGTTTCTACTGGCTGTGATTGAACAAGGAGACGCAGCGGTGTGACAGTGCAGCCGTGTTTTAATAAGAGCCTAACTGCCAATGACCGCTGCCAGAATGGCTGTGAACACATTTTCCTTTTCTTTTTTTTTTAAATCATCAAAATGTTTTACTAATAAAAACTGAAATGGAGATTCGTACTTACAGCATAGAGGAATTTTAACAAAGGCAGCAATTGGTTCTCAGAAACAACAGGGCCGTGCAAATTGGTGAGGCAACAGGCATCGGCAAATGCAATTGACAAAGTGTGCTTTGAAAGATTTAAATATTCTTGCTAAAAGAAGATCGACTGAAAATCATCATGTCCACGAGTTCAACGCAACGTGTAGGCTAGTTGTAGGAGTGAAACACATTGAAAATAATAATAAATCCAAGATGAAAAGGTCCTTCTGAAAACATCAGACATGAGCAGTTACAGATGAATGTGTGGTATTCAGAAAACAAATATTAGGAATCTGTTATCAAAGGTCCCCTGCCGTCCTAAACTTTTTTAATAAGGAATTAGCAGGCGAAAGCAAACACAGGCGACTTGTTCTCTAAGCTTTATAGTCCCTTGTCTGAGAACTAATAAGGGATACAAGCCAGCAAAGTTTGAACATCAAACATCTTTTCTCTGAGCAGCATATTTTCAAAAGGTCGCTGCTTTTTAAAAGTTGATTCTCCCTCCCCCCTCGCAGTCCAGATCTTTCAAACTGACCAGCCTATTAGTTGGGCCTTTTGCAGCAATCTGCAGACATGTGCTCCATCATTACCGGCAGGGCAGAGCCGTGGTATGTGGAGGAGAGCATTCTGCTCTCTGATCCTAACATGGGTAAGGGGCTGAGCCCCGCCATTCGTCTGACTTGACAGCCTTGTTCAACAGATGATTAAGACTTACAACCTGCTGATGGAATATTGGGATTGTGCAGAGAACAAAACAATCAGACTAGTTCACAGAGAAAGATACTGGCATTAGTAATGACATTAGGAGAGAAATATGCTATTACACAAGGTGTTTTACCACCAGCAAGTGAGGTTGTTAAAAAAAGGCACACTATTACTGCATTCTAGCATTGCATTCTAATGCATAAAACAATATGTTGCATTGAATTTCAATCCAGCAGTACATAAAAGCAAGATGTGAACCTTTTCACTAATTTAATTAAATGCAAGTGAATGGAGAAGTCTAGAGAGGGATTTTTTGAGATCGATAACATCAATGTGTAATTTGCTATCGGACCAATTTAGAGAAAGGTAGGACTAAGAGGTCAGACACCCCGAGAAATATGTCTGCCAGTAGGTACTTAGCACTGTAGGAGGCCATTCCTTCTCTTGCTACTACAAAAGATGTACCTGCTGCGTACCGACCTGGTACAGATGAACCTTTCTACTTGTAGAATCACAATGCTTGGCAATGGCCAACAACTTTACTTGTTGGCCATTGGCCTTTACGTCCACATGGGGGACCTGAAAGGAGTGACGAGAAAAAGGGAAAAAAAGAGGGCACTTTTTCCCTTTTAATCTCAATTGTTCTAACTAAAACAATAATGGGGTGGCAAGTGCAGCACAATGCACACAACACTAAATGCATTTACAAGCTATTTATCTAGCAAGATGAAGAAATAATGTAATTCACTCTCAATTATCCCATACTGCCAAAGCCAGTGCTCTTGCTAGCTAACGTTTGCATCACCATTTGCCAGTAGCACAACATGGCTAACTAGCTCCTCCATTGACTATCGGCAGCTAGCAGGCAGCTGCTTCATAACAAAATGAATCCATTGTGATGTAATTATAATGTTGCTAGCTACGCTAGTTATCACATAGGCTGTATCATATCCGGCCATGATTGGGAGTCCCATAGGGAGGCACACAATTGGCCCAGCGTCGTCCGGGTTTGGCAGGGGTAGGCCGTTGTTGTAAATAATAATTTTTTCTTAACTGACTTGCCTAGTTTTTAAAAAAAGGTTTTAAAAAATGTTTTTATCTACTTGTGGCCATCTGGCTAGTATTAACAAGGGCTTACCACATTCTAGCTAGCTAGCTAGCAGCAACATTAGCACAGCAAACTAGCTAGTTAGCAAACATTAGCCATCTACAGCAGGCACAAGCTAAACAAGCTACTGCTACCTTCTGGTCTGGAGTATTGTGACTGTTGGATCAGTGGTGGATCTGTGCTATGTGAACAACAAAAGGTTAACTGCCGACACTCTGTGCAGAGGTGCTAAGTACCTCTCAGCAGTCAGTATCCTTGGTGTGTCTGAGCCCTAATTGTGGCTCCTTAATCTCTGAACTCATTAGCTGTATGGGTTTTTTCTTTTTAAGTGGGGAACGTAGGACTGCCGCTGGCAATGTGACCTTGTGGAGGCAAACAGAGCTGGGAGGGTTGAGGGGAAATGTAGCACTCCAGTCTGCAGGATACAGCTTAGCACTATACATTAGTAGCCTAGCCACATTATGGAGTTCAGCTATTTCAAACTCAGGATGAACAATAATAGTCATTTCACTCCTTCAACGACAACCGGTTGAGATACTCTTGGGTAACAGTTTATTTTGTGCACAAATGAACGCGTACGAATAGCGCAACAGATATTAAAAATGTAAAGAAGTGTGATTGGGGTAAGGTTGGGCGAAATTACGACAGCATTGTCTTTCGACGATGATTGACAGCCATCGTTGATGGCGACGACTTCGTCGATGGTGACGACATCGTAATGTGACACACGATGGTTTAGCACAGTGGGCTTCAACCTTTTCTAGCATGAGAGCATATATTTTTTTAATTAAACGTGTTGCGAGCTACACATTTTTTTCTAGCTTTCAAATAGGAACATTCTTCTCTTTTCCACTGCAAAACTTCCCTATGTCCTCAGTATACAAGAGAAAGTAGTGCATTACGTCAATATTTAGACTCTGTAAATCACCACATTCTTATCGGCAGACTCAACAGCCTTGGTTTCTCAAATGACTGCCTCGCCTGGTTCACCAACTACTTCTCAGATAGAGTTCAGTGTGTCAAATCGGAGGGCCTGTTGTTCGGACCTCTGGCAGTCTCTATGGGGGTGCCACAGGGTTCATTTCTTGGGCCGACTCTTCTCTGTATACATCAATGATGTCGCTCTTGCTGCTGGTGATTCTCTGATCCACCTCTACGCAGAAGACACCATGCTGTATACTTCTGGCCATTCTTTGGACACTGTGTTATTAACTAACCTCCAGACGAGCTTCAATGCCATACAACTCTCCTTCCGTGGCCTCCAACTGCTCTTAAATGTAAGTAAAACTAAATGCATGCTCTTCAACCAATCGCTGCCCGGACCTGCCTGACCGTCCAGCATCACAACTCTGGACGGTTCTGACTTAGAATATGTGGACAATTACAAATACCTAGGTGTCTGGTTAGACTGTAAACTCTCCTTCCAGACTCACATTAAGCATCTCCAATCCAAAATTAAATCTAGAATCGGCTTCTTATCTCGCAACAAAGCATCCTTCACTCATGCTGCCAAACATACCCTTGTAAAACTGACTATCCTACAGACTTCAGCGATATCGTTTATAAAACAGCCTCCAACACTCTACTCAGCAAATTGGATGCAGTCTATCACAGCGACATCCGTTTTGTCACCAAAGCCCCATATACTACCCACCACTGCGACCTGTATGCTCTCGTTGGCTGGGCCTCGCTTCATATTCGTCGCCAAACCCACTGGCTCCAGGTCATCTATAAGTCTTTGCGAGGTAAAGCCCCGCCTTACCTCAGTTCACTGGTCACCATAGTAGCACCCACCCGCAGCACGTGCTCCAGCAGGTGTATTTCACTGGTCACCATTAGAGGTCGACCGATTATGATTTTTGAACGCCGATACCGATTATTGGAGGACCAAAAAAAGCCGATACCAATTAATCGGACGATTTTTTATTTATTTATTTGTAATAATGACAATTACAACAATACTGAATGAACACTTATTTTAACTTAATATAATACATCAATAAAATCTATTTAGTCTCAAATAAATAATGAAACATGTTCAATTTGGTTTAAATAATGCAAAAACACAGTGTTGGAGAAGGAAGTAAAAGTGCAATACGTGACATGTAAAAAAGCTAACTTTTAAGATCCTTGCTCAGAACATGAGAACATATGAAAGCTGGTGGTTCAATATTCCCAGTTCTTCAATATTCCCAGTTAAGAAGCCTACCACCGCTCAGTCAGACTGCTCTATCAAATATCAAATCATAGACTTAATTATAATAAAATAAACACAGAAATACGAGCCTTTGGTCATTAATATGGTCAAATCCGGAAACTATCGTTTTGAAAACAAAACGTTTATTCTTTCAGTGAAATACGGAACCATTCGGGTGGCATCCCTAAGTCTAAATATTGCTGTTATATTGCACAATCTTCAATGTTATGTCATAATTATGTAAAATTTTGTCAAATTAATTACGGTCTTTGTTAGGAAGAACGAGCCAGGCGGCCCAAACTGTTGCATATACCCTGACTCTGCTTGCACTATACGCAAGAGAAGTGACACAATTTCCCCTAGTTAAAATAAATTAATGTTAGCAGGCAATATTAACTAAATATGCTGGTTTTAAAAAATATACATAGTGTACAGATTTTAAGAAAGGCACTGATGTTTATGGTTAGGTACATTCGTGCAACGATTGTGCTTTTTTCGCGAATGCGCTTTTGTTAAATCATCCCACGTTTGGCGAAGTTGAAGTAGGCTGTGATTCGATGATAAATTAACAGGCACCGCATTGATTATATGCAACGCAGAACAAGCTAGTTAGCCTAGTAATATCCTCAACCATGTGTAGTTAACTAGTGATCATGTGAAGATTGATAAGATAGGTTTTATGCTAGCTAGCGTCTTACCATGGCTCCTTGCAGCCACACGGTCCTTTTGACGCTGTACTCGCATAACAGGTGGTCAGCCTGCCACGCAGTTTCCTCGTGGATTACAATGTAATCGGCCATAATCGGCGTCCAAAAAGGCCGATTACCGCTTGCTATGAAAACTTGAAAATCGGCCGATTAATCGGTCCACCTCTAATTATGATCCAGTTCTGAAGATGTTAGACTGTTTATGTCCAGCCCATGATGTAGACCTATAACCTAGCTCACTACGGAAAGACAGCCAGTTCCTCATCAGACAGTCATTGCCCCATCATGTGCAGACACAGACACACCACATAAACCTGTTCAGCCCTTCTACCACAAAGGAATATTAGAAAATATTTGCCATTGCCTGCACAGGCTTTCAACCATGTCTTTCATCATGACTCATCCAGTTGCGTTCGATTCTGCGCTATAGCCAAACTGTCGTTTAGCGTTTAGAGTTTTTATTTTATTGTATTTTTATATATAAAATAATTTTGGGGGTGGCTTATAGGGGAAATAGCATCGTATATCACAATGTTTTATATGTACATAACCATAGTCTTAAGTTTGTTTTCTGTCAATTTTGTCTGTAAATTGGGCTAAGCAATTGGCTCATTAAAATATGAAAATGACACAATCCTCTCAAGATAAAAAAGTCTATAAAAACGTTGCAAACCATCTGAGCTCTACATAATCAGTCTTCCTAAAGCTGTTGTACATAATCACTGGGAATTTAATTGTTGGCACTGATGACAGTTGGTTAACAAAAACCAAACAAACATATCAAGAAGTATGGAAAAAAAACAAGCCTCTATCGAGGAAATTCTGAAAAGGACAACAGATAGCTGGAGACCAAATGTTTTGCCATCTGTCTTTGTCTGATTAATACTGGATGCATAACCATGGGGGTGGACAGATGTTATCAGTGAGATTTTTATCCCATTGGATTCTGATGAAGTGAATTAAGAGTTATCCATTAGGAAATTCCCCCTCTGCCCGAAAGTTACATTTTCCTCAATATTCTCTAGCTGCAGAATAGACAACTCAACTTGAATGCAAACTATGAGATTTGTGACCTAATCATCTTTTCTAGTTGATACTTTCCTGTATATTTTCCACTTTGGCAATGCTGACGGTATATCGTTTTCCACATAGGGTCTTTACAGGGATAACCCTAATCTCTCGTGACAGACCTTTCATAAAAATGTTAACATTAGTCAGCAACCCTTTCTGAATCTGAGAGGGGAAAAGTCTCTGGTGAAGAAGAGCACAGTGTCACTGATTATTTTGACAAAGGTTGATTTACCCTGGTGCATGTCAAATTTCCCCAAAAATGATGTGCCACTGATTCTGACAAATCAAGGTAGTGCTTGAAGTGGAGGGAGGCGGGAATATTAACCAGAATGGTGTCGTGGTTCTGTAGTGGGGAGTGGCTGAATCTGCTGTTGCCGCTAGTTCAGCAGGCAATTATGATTTAGCAGTCAATACTGATGTAGTTAACAAACCAATATACTTTTCCCCCCTGGCATGTAGCCTATGGTCCTGGACACTAAAAAGTCTTAGTCACAAGCATTTTGGATTTTTGTATGTATTTTTTATGATGCATCAGTGTAGGAGAGTGAGCATTTTCACACAGAGACACACTGAGGTCAGAGAAGTTGGCTAATATACAATTCACCTTGCTTAAGCCAAAAAAATAACTTGACAAGGCAAAAAGGCTACCAAGTGAGTTACATGGTCACCTTTCATTAGAGCAATTTCAAAATATATATATATATATATATATATATATATATATATATTTTTTTTTTACTTCTGCTAAACTAAACATAGGCCGCAGGACGAAGTGGACCTTGAGCTTTCTCAAACAGAACACATCTAAGGTTGGGCTATGGTGGTGAGTGACAACTAGGAGCCGTGGGCTGAACATGTTTCCCTTAAATGAAATGTTTACTCATCCTTGCATATATCCTTTCTCGAAATATCAAAACCAAGCTATATCATTTTATGAGACTTACAATCCATGTTTTTGAATATCCTGGAAAGCAATTCATGTAAAAAGGAAAAAAAAACTGAGAAGAATGGCAATTTCAGAAGCATCATGTACCCTTGTTTATGCCTTTGGTTTACCACTAGCTTGGGTATAGACTACCATTGGTGCACACATTGCAACTGTGCAAACTTCTGTACTGTGTAGGGTGCAAACTGATTATAAAGTGGCTCGAATATCTGTATTTGTCTCATGGACTTGGTCTGAGCTTCCAGAACCTCTATTTGCGGAACTGGTAATACTTTCATCGATTGTGTTTACATTAACATAGAGACTGCAGGAAAGGGTCAGCGCTGCAGTCTTGGGCCAAGTGCACAGAGAGCGTCGATACTCCTGCACCAGAGCCCCGGCCCTTCTCTGGACACCCTCTGTAGGTGTGGGGGAGACAGAGCTAATCCCCCTCTAACTCTGCTTCACCCCAGGGCTGTGGCCTGGGAGTGTGGGAAAACACAACAAGACTGGAGAGAGGGGGAGGTGGGGAAAAGAGAGAGAGAAAGACACCTCCCTCCCTTCATCAACCACTGTGCATCTCTCGCTCTTTTACACACAACATCTTACTTTATGGACCAAAAGAAACATACGAGTCCTGAATTAAAATGCAACACGAGCACTCACTCGTGGCTTTAAAGTGGCAATCCGAAGATGAAACAATAACAAAGCGTTCTCCCTGCCATTGTTTCTTCAAAACGCTGAGGGATGGGGCTGGAGAAGTGTAACCACTCAAATTCATTGACAGAACGGTGGATGCAAGGATTGACCATTAGGGATGTAATAATTCACAGATAAACATTTTAAAATCGGGGACCGATGCCTAAGATAGACGTGTATCGGTGCACAGACCCCAAACCAATCCAAATGTAGCGTGCATTGGTCTGAAAATCAATGCAAATGTTACGAATCGACAGTTCACTAACATGTTTTGCTCATATTACATTGTTTCTAGCTTCCGAAAATACATAATATTTTGTGACAATCGATGCGTCCTCTCCTTCAGCATCGATCTGCATGTAACGGTGTCGACAGTCATTGATCTTCATGTCATTTTGCGTGCCGAAAAACCCCAGGCAATCTTAGTAGCCTAGTCAAACCGCGCGCTGTGCCCAGCTTCGCGTGCTGACTAACACGATGTAGGTGGCCCGTTCTTGATGTTGCACATCTGCATGGCACCTTCAGCATTCAAATACTAAAATGGCTTACGTGATATTAGGCTTTATTAGTTGAGTGACAACCTATGTCATTTGCTGTCTATGCACTGTTGAGAGAGACTACTCATCTGGCTTATACCTGCTGAACAGGGTTAACAATAGATTTGATTTTGATTGTTCAGGTTCACCATCAGCAATAGTTTTGGTAGTTTTGCTTTTAACAATCTGTGTATACGGTCATTTTTAGATATGGGTCTTTCTATAAACTAGGGTACCAGTGAGGATTTCCTACACTGGACAACTTGCTACATCTGTTGATAAATCATTGATAATAAATCAGCCAATTTGTATCATGTAATCGCATTAAGATATAACGGAGGCACATAGCTATATTCAACAAAATTCAAAAATGTATTTAAAACCTGTTTAACCCTTGGTTGGGGTCTTAATGGATTTGTCCAAAATCGTGACATAAAACATTACTTTTTCCATTTATGGCAGTGTAAGTTGTCATTATATCATATATTAAGCATTAATCAGTTAAATAAGACATTGACCTTGAATCCTGTAAGAATCCTGGCTCTAGCTGTCGGACAGTTTTTTGTATAGAGATTAGGGCTGTCCCCGACTAAAGAAATCTTTGTCGACCGAAAGTAAGCTTTTCCTTTGACTAATCCATTGGTCGAAATGTTTAAACGTGTATTTTTCCCTATATAGATGCACCCTATGTGTTTTAATAAAATCAACTACAGTATATATATATATATACACACACTGAACTTGTCTGATGTTTTGAGCACGCTCTTTGATTAAATAATTAAACCACACAAATGACTCAAGTTGGAGCCAGAGATCATGAAGAAAAAAAAAAAGAAAAATGTTTCCAACCCTCCTCCGTCCGCTGTTACTGGCCTTAGCAGATTCTGCGGTTACGCTACCGAAGTTGCTGGTAATAGGCTACACCAAGAGTCGGCAACCTTTTCCATTTGGAGTGCTAATTTAGCTTACCATTTCTACTGATCTGCGTGCCGGTTATGATTTTCAAATGCACATTTTTGTGGAACAGTTTCATTTAAATGTATAATAGTCTTTGTATCTCAAAATCATTGTCATGTGGTTCTAAATCTAAATGATACAAGTCAATGTATGTAAAGTCTGTTATTTGCATGGCAAAGAGGTACTTTGCAATTCATTTGATCACTCTTCAAAACATTCTGGAGTATATGCAAATTGCCATCATACAAACTGAGGCAGCAGACTTTGTGAAAATGTATATTTGTTTCATTCTCAAAACTTTTGGCCACGTATGTATGTATGTATGTATGTATGTATGTATGTATGTACAGTTGAAGTCTGAAGTTTACATACACCTTAGCCAAATACATTTAAACTCAGTTTTTCAAAATGTCTGACATTTATTCAGAGTAAAAATTCCCTGTCTTGGGTCAGTTAGGATCACCACTTTATTTTAAGAATGTGAAATGTCAGAATAATAGCAGAGAGAATGATTCATTTCAGCTTTTATTTCTTCCATCACATTCCCAGTGGGTCAGAAGTTTACATACACTCAATTTGATAGCATTGCCTTTAAATTGTTTAACTTGGGTCAAACGTTTCAGATAGCCTTCCATCAGCTTGCCACAATAAATTGGGTGAATTTTGGCCCATTCCTCCTTACAGAGCTGGTGTAATTGAGTCAGGTTTGTCGGCCTCCTTGCTCGCACACGCTTTTTCAGTTGTGCCAACACATTATCTATAGGATTGAGGTCAGGGCTCTGTGATGGCCACTCCAATACCTTGACTTTGTTGTCCTTAAGCCGCTTTGCCACAACTTTGGAAGTATGCTTGGGGTCATTGTCCATTTGGAAGACCCATTTCCGACCAAGCTTTAACTTCCTGACTGATGTCTTGAGATGTTGCTTCAATATATCCACAATTTTCCTGCCTCATGATACCATCTATTTTGTGAAGTGCACCAGTCCCTCCTGCAGCAAAGCACACCCACAACATGATGCTGCCACCCCCGTGCTTCACGGTTGGGATGGTGTTCTTCGGCTTGC
Organism: Salvelinus namaycush; assembly: GCF_016432855.1. NCBI lineage: Eukaryota > Metazoa > Chordata > Actinopteri > Salmoniformes > Salmonidae > Salvelinus > Salvelinus namaycush. Next base: position 10,325,714 of record NC_052324.1, on the reverse strand, counting down.
AAGCCTCCCCCTTTTTCCTCCAAACATAACGATGGTCATTATGGCCAAACAGTTCTATTTTTGTTTCATCAGACCAGAGGACATTTCCAAAAAGTACGATCTTTGTCCCCATGTGCAGTTGCAAACCGTCTGGCTTTTTTTATGGCAGTTTGAAGCCGTGGCTTCTTCCTTGCTGAGCGGCCTTTCAGGTTATGTCGATATAGGACTCGTTTTACTATGGATATAGATACTTTTGTACCTGTTTCCTCCAGCATCTTCACAAGGTCCTTTGCTGTTGTTCTGGGATTGATTTGCAATTTTCGTAACAAAGTAAGTTCATCTCTAGGAGACAGAACACGTCTCCTTCCTGAGCGGTATGACGGCTGTGTGGTCCCATGGTGTTTATACTTGCGTACTATTGTTTGTACAGATGAACGTGGTACCTTCAGGCGTTCGGAAATTGTTCCCAAGGATGAACCAGACTTGTGGAGGTCTACAATTATTTTTCTGATGTCTTGGCTGATTTCTTTTGATTTTCCCATGCAAAGAGGCACTGAGTTTGAAGGTAGGCCTTGAAATACATCCACAGGTACACCTCTAATTGACTCAAATGATGTCAATTAGCCTATCAGAAGCTTCTAAAGCCATGACATCGTTTTCTGGAATTTTCCAAGCTGTTTAAAGGCACAGTCAACTTAGTGTATGTAAACTTTTGACCCACTGGAATTGTGATACAGTTAATTGTAAGTTAAATAATCTGTCTGTAAACAATTGTTGGAAAAATTACTTGTGTCATGCACACAGTAGATGTCCTAACCGACTTGCCAAAACTATAGTTTGTTAACAAGAAATTTGAGGAGTGGTTGAAAAACGAGTTTTAATTACTCCAACCTAAGTGTTCGTAAACTTCAGATTTCAACTATATATATATATATATATATATATATATATATATTTATTAATTGACTATGTCATAGCTAATTTGTAAACAATAAATATTAAATAGATTACTAGCTCAAACACAATCTGCAAAAATAACAAGTTAATTTGTGGCTGATGCTGATTTCAGAACCAAGTGGGGGGGAGAAAAAAAACAGGCTACATTGCTGCTCCCCCCAATAATCTGATAGTGGAGGTGGGGTGGTAGATGCCTAGTATCCTTTATGGCTCAGCCTAGGTGCCTACATAGTACATACACCATAGACATACATCATTTTCACACACACACACGCAAACAGAGATATCCAGTTCAGAGGCCCTGCTCATGAGCTCAATCAGCAGTAGATTTTAATTTAGAACATAAAATGAATCTGTTTATGCAACATATGTTAGTGCATTGAATCGTATTGAATATAACCTAATCACATCAATTTGTTCTCTAATCAAACCGAAAAACACAGAATCGTTCCTGTATCATATCGGAGCCCATGTATCTAGAAATGAATCGAATCATGTTGAAAGGGTAGGTGCACTTTCCTACTGACCATCCATGTTATCAAAAACTCAGCAAAAAAAGAAACGTCCTCTCACTGTCAACTGCATTTATTTTCAGCAAGCTTAACATGTGTAAATATTTGTATGAACATAAGATTCAACAACTGAGACATAAACTGAACAAGTTCCACAGACATGTGACTAACTAAAATGGAATAATGTGTCCCTGAACAAAGGGGGGGGTTCAAAATCAAAAGCAACAGTCAGTATCTGGTGTGGCCACCAGCTGCATTAAGTACTGCAGTGCATCTCCTCCTCATGGACTGCACCAGATTTGCCAGTTCTTGCTGTGAGATGTTACCCCACTCTTCCACCAAGGCACCTGCAAGTTCCCGGACATTTCTGGGGGGAATGGCCCTTGCCCTCACCCTCCGATCCAACAGGTCCCAGATGTGCTCAATGGGATTGAGATCCAGGCTCTTCGCTGGCCATGGCAGAACACTGACATTCCTGTCTTGCAGGAAATCACACACAGAACGAGCAGTATGGCTGGTGGCATTGTTATGCTGGAGGGTCATGTCAGGATGAGCCTGCAGGAAGGGTATCACATGAAGGAGGAGGATGTCTTCCCTGTAACGCACAGTGTTGAGATTGCCTACAATGACAACAAGCTCAGTCCAATGATGCTGTGACACACCGGACGGTGTGACGGACCCTCCACCTCCAAATCAACCCCGCTCCAGAGTACAGGCCTCGGTGTAATGCTCATTCCTTCGACGATAAGCGCGAATCCGACCATCAACCCTGGTGAGACAAAACTGCGACTCGTCAGTGATGAGCACTTTTTGCCAGTCCTGTCTGGTCCAGCGTTGGTGGGTTTGTGCCCATAGACAACGTTGTTGCTGGTGATGTCTGGTGAGGACCTGCCTTACAACAGGCCTACAAGCCCTCAGTCCAGCCTCTCTCAGCCTATTGCGGACAGTCTGAGCACTGATGAGGGATTGTGCGTTCCTGGTGTAACTCGGGCAGTTGTTGTTGCCATTGATGTTCGGATGTACCGATCCTGTGCAGGTGTTGTTACACGTGGTCTGCCACTGCGAGGACGATCAGCTGTCCGCCCTGTCTCCCTGTAGCGTTGTCTTAGGCGTCTCACAGTACGGACATTGCAATTTATTGCCCTGGGCACATCTGCAGTCCTTATGTCTCCTTCCAGCAAGCCTAAGGCACGTTCACGCAGATGAGCAGGGACCCTGGGCATCTTTTTTTGGTGTTTTTCAGAGTCAGTAGAAAGGCCTCTTTAGTGTCCAAAGTTTTCAGAACTGTGACCTTAATTGCCTACTGTCTGTAAGCTGTTAGTGTCTTAACTTCTCTAGGATAGGGGGCAGCATTTTCACGTTTGGATGAAAAGCATACCCAAATTCAACTGCCAGCTACTCATCCCCAGAAGATAAGATATGCATATTAATAGTAGATTTGGATAGAAAACACTCTGAAGTTTCTAAAACTGTTTGAATCATGTCTGAGTATAACAGAACTTATTTAGCAGGCGAAACCCCGAGGACAAAACAATTCCGATTTTTTTCTTTTTGAGGTCACTCTCTTTTCATTGGGAATCCAGATTTCTAATTGAGCTTCTTGCAGTTCCTACCGCTTCCACTGGATGTCAACAGTCTTTAGAAATTGGTTGAGGTTTTTTCCTTTGTGTAATGAAGAAGTACGGCCATCCAGAACGAGGGTAATTTGAAGTGTACTGTTAGATAGAGGCGCGTGACCAGAAAGCTAGCTACAGTTTGTTTTAATCCTGTATTGAACACAGATCATCCCGTCTTCAATTTTATCGATTATTTACGTAAAAAAATACAGGTAACTTGAGATATTTTGTAGTCACGTTGCACAAGTTGGAACCAGTGTTTTTCTGGATCAAACGCGCCAAATAAATGAAAATTTTGGATATATATCGACGGAATTAATCGAACAAAAGGACCATTTGTGATGTTTATGGGACATATTGGAGTGCCAACAACAGAAGCTCGTCAAAGGTAAGGCATGAATTATATTTTTATTTCTGCCTTTTGTGTCGCGCCTGCAGGGTTGAAATATGCTTCTCTCTCTTTGTTTACTATGGTGCTATCCTCAGATAATAGCATAATTTGCTTTCGCCGAAAAGCCTATTTGAAATCTGACATGTTGGCTGGATTCACAACAAGTGTAGCTTTAATTTTTCATGAAAGTTAGATTTTTATAGTAATTTATTTGAATTTGGCGCTCTGCATTTTTACTGGCTTTTGGCCAAGTGGGACGTTAGCATCCCACATATCCCAGAGAAGTTAATGAACATGCAACTATGGAACAGTCGTTAATTATGGTTCATTGAACAAGCAAGGGAAACAGTGTTTAAACCCTTCACAATTAAGATCTGTGAAGTTATTTAAATTTTTACGAATTATCTTTGAAAGGCAGGGTCGTTTCTTTTTTTGCTGAGTTTATAAGTCAAAAAATTTACACAGCAAGTGCTGATTGCCCCTTTAAAGCTGCAATATGTAAGATTTTGGGCGATCTGACCAAATTCATATAGAATGTCACTCTGAAAACAAGTCTAAGAAGCGGTAGATCTGTTCTATGTGCACCATTTCTATGCTTCCTGTTCTTAAGCTTAGTTTTTGCTGTTTTGTACACCAGCTTCAGAGAGCTGAACATACAATATTTTGGGTTATTGAAAATATATTTCACAGCGGTTTAGATGGTACAATGATTATTTTGTTTTGTTTGTTTGTTTTGTCACATAAACTTAACTTAGGCCTACTATTAGAATTTTACCACACAGGAAATGGCAGAGCTATTTCTGCATATTGCACCTTTACCAAAGCAAAAAAACAAACAACATTTCAGTAGCCTAAACGCAGACCCAGTAGCATGACACAATCTAGAAAGAGTATTCAAAAAGCACTGAAGTGCTACACAGAAAGTCAAATCCAAAGGAAAACACTAATAACTGACTGCATCTAAATCCAAAAAGAAGTTCAACAACATTCGGAGTTCCACATGCACTGGTAACAAAGGGAAAGTACTGGTGAAATGAGACAAACTCCCATAAGAAGTGAAACTTCAGAGTGGATTTGGGTGGGTGCCCTGCCCTCTTCCCATGACTGTGAGGGATCAAGTTGGCGAGCAAGTCAGATGTAGACAGGGGAAAAGACAGCAGAGGTATACAGCCATAGCCGACTGATCAATAGCCGGAAAACTGCTATTGATCCACTGCTTTTATCCTCCCTTTGGCAAAGACAGCAACACACTGTAAGGGAGACAGTATTGTGCCTTTTTGATTCATTTAGCAGACATTAACTGTTGATCAAGATCGGGTTGTCACGGAACTAAAGAGGCAACAGTTCATTGAATGTGAGTTCAAAGGCTGTTTAACAAACAATAGGACTAGCTAGCTACAATTCTTCAGTATTTTCACAGATGACGACAACGGTTCTTGATAATATTAACAATGATACTTTCTGGAATGGCATAAGCTACATTAAGCAAAACTTCATATTAGTGATCGTTCACTGCAGCACTGTAATTGCACTCATAGCCATATGCACTAAAATGTCTCAAATGAAAAAATTCTATATTGACACTGCGTTACAAAATTCTAAAATGGATTAAAAAAATAAAAAATCCCCTCAATCTGCACACACCTTCACCCAAATCCAGATAGCTGATGTTCTGAAAGAGCTGCAAAATCTGGACCCCTACAAATCAGCCGGGCTAGACAATCTGGACCCTCTCTTTCTAAAATTATCTGCCGAAATTGTTGCAACCCCTATTACTAGCCTGTTCAACCTCTTTCGTATCGTCTGAGATCCCCAAAGATTGGAAAGCTGCAGCGGTCATTCCCCTCTTCAAAGGGGGAGACACTCTAGACCCAAACTGCTACAGACCTATATCTATCCTACCCTGCTTTTCTAAGGTCTTCAAAAGCCAAGTTAACAAACAGATCACCGACCATTTCGAATCCCAACGTACCTTCTCCACTATGCAATCAGGTTTCTGAGCTGGTCATGGGTGCACCTCAGCCACGCTCAAGGTCCTAAACGATATCATAACTGCCATCGATAAAAGACAGTACTGTGCAACCGTCTTCATCGACCTGGCCAAGGCTTTCGACTCTGTCAATCACTACATTCTTATCGGCAGACTCAACAGCCTTGGTTTCTCAAATGACTGCCTTGCCTGGTTCACCAACTACTTCTCTGATAGAGTTCAGTGTGTCAAATCGGAGTGCCTGTTGTCCGGACCTCTGGCAGTCTCTATGGGGGTGCCACAGGGTTCAATTCTCGGGCCGACTCTCTTCTCTGTATACATCAATGATGTCCCTCTTGCTGCTGGTGATTCTCTGATCCACCTCTACGCAGACGACACCATTCTGTATACTTCTGGCCCTTCTTTGGACACTGTGCTAACTAACCTCCAGACGAGCTTCAATGCCATACAACTCTCCTTCCGTGGCCTCCAACTGCTCTTAAATGCAAGTAAAACTAAATGCATGCTCTTCAACCGATCGCTGCACGTACCTGCCCGCCCATCCAGCATCACTACTCTGGACGGTTCTGACTTAGAATATGTGGACAACTACAAATACCTAGGTGTCTGGTTAGACTGTACACTCCCCTTCCAGACCCACATTAAGCATCTCCAATCCAAAATGAAATCTAGAATTGGCTTTCTATTTCGCAACAAACCCTCCTTCACTCATGCTGCCAAACATACCCTCATAAAACTGACTATCCTAACGATCCTCGACGATGTCATTTACAAAACAGCCTCTAACACTCTACTCAAATTGGATGCAGTCTATCACAGTGCCATCCGTTTTGTCACCAAAGCCCCATATAATACCCACCACTGACCTGTACGCTCTCGTTGGCTGGCCCTCACTTCATACTCGTCGCCAAACCCCACTAGCTCCAGGTCATCTACAAGTCTTTGCTAGGTAAAGCCCCGCCTGCTCATCTGTAAATAGCCCATCCAACTACCTCAGCCCCATACTGTATTTATTTATTTATTTTGCTCCTTTGCACCCCAGTATCTCTACTTGCACATTCATCTTCTGCACATCTATCACTCCAGTGTTTAATTGCTATATCGCAATTACCTCGCCACTATGGCCTATTTATTGCCTTACCTCCCTTATCTTACCTCATTTGCACACACTGTATATAGGTTTTTTCTATTGTGCATTCGGCTGAGCGTACCACCCTCTGTAGTGCCTTGCGGTCGGCGGCGGCGGAGTTGCCGTACCAGGCTGCGCTCAATGGTGCTCCTGTAGAACACTGTGAGGGCCCTCTTAGAAAATAGTACTATGACTACGGGACATACATTTTAAAGTAACAAATCTGAGTCTCAGCATCACTCCGTTATGATGGAATTTCCAATATCCTATATGGTGACCTTACAAACAATGGAAGGCGTGGTGTCACAGCTTGATACATACAGTAAAGGCTAATGTATGTTACCATATACCGTGCATCTGCATTTTATTTCAAATCAATCTTTACCTTACCTGTTATTTAAGACTTCCAGCATACGCTTTAAAAACTGAATCATTTCCATCAGAGCATTGTATTTAGAGAGTTGCGACAATGGGGTGGTCAGAGATGCTGCACTGGGGGCATATTGTTCACGTAACTAATGCAGGCTGTCATTGTAGGATTTTAGCTGATACACTGGAAGCGTATCCCGGAGGAAACAGAAGCTAAACTTTATCATGTGTTTACCATGCGTCAATTTGGATCAAACAAATAATGTTAACGATGGGAGTGGCTTCACATTGAAATCCAAGGAAATTGTCCACAAGATTCCAATCTTTGACACATGAAACTGCATTGCAGAAAATCCACTATGCCCTAGAATTGAATTCTGGCCTTATCGTATTTTTTCCCTTGTAGCCCAGTAGAAAAGATTGGCCTACCTTGTTAGACCACTTGTATGCCTGAAGGAGCTGACTGTACAGCGGGGTCTTGTCCTGAACTGGGTCCAGACTCAACAGGCCACTGTTGTGAAGGGGATGACTCTCTGAAGGTCTGCCAACCAGGGTACTGAGGCGTTCCAATTCACTACATGAGTACATAGAATAGCAGCTGTTAGAATAGGCTTGTATTTCCCTTCAACACAAGCATGGGCAATTCTGATTTGGGTGGGGGCCACAAAAAATCTGAACTCATTGTGGAGGGGGCCGCAGTGGATCGCAGGTCTGGGTACCCACATCCATACCCACACATGCAGTCAGAGCCTAGCATTTTGCAACCCCCCCCCCATTTTTATTTTTTACAGCTAATTTCCCGCTATTCTACACATTTTGCCATTAGGTGTAGAGAAGTGTTTGCAGTTTTTAATATATGTGATTGAGAGCAACTACCCTGTTCGGTATTTCGACCATGATTACTACAAATTTAGATATCCGGACGTTAGACTTACTAACCAATCTCAGAAATGTGGGCTAATTGCTGGACTATGATGCACGGGGGGGGGGGGGGGGGGGAGCTGCCATCCCTGCTTTAAAACATCTGATTTGTTTCTTATTTTGTATTTATCCTTGAACCAGAAAGGTCACATTGCAGATTTCTCTCTTTTACAAGTGAGCCCTGGCCAAGAAAGCAGCATATAGTAAACACAACATAAAACATAACAATGAATGGAAGTTAGCAGCGCAAAGCCCATAACAGAGCTTAAAAGAGCAGGTTTAAAAACACATGTGCAATTTGTGGTCAGCAGGCCTATAATCTGTCATTTAACATCAAATTGGATTAAAATAATCTAGTTTCCAAGATGTATTCCAAGACGATGGGGCAGCTGCCCTGAAATGGCCTTATAGTACATGTTTGTCTATAAGGATGGCCATCCTGCTAACTGATATAAGGTACAGTGATGTTTAAGAGGTCTTGTGTTTGTTACAAATCTAACTACAGCATGGTAGTGTTTCTAGTGTGTGCAGGTAAAACCATGGGGCATTCATGTAAAGAATATCATCATAGTCCAGCAAAGGCTGCAACAATTGTCTTTTCTAGCTTGAAATAAAACTTTTCCTAAAGAAAAAGCCCAGATTAAGTTGAAGCTTTTTAATGAGCTGTTGAATGTGGGGTTTAAAATACCGAGCTTCATCAAGGTGAAATCCCAAGTACTTGTATGAGGACACCACCTCTATTGGCTTGTTTGAGTGAGTATCTGAGGCAGAGTAGGGGGTTGCTTTGAGCGGAAAAAGGGTTGTTGGACAACAAACGCTTCCTACAATTTGAGAAATGCCTTAACTAGTGCGAGATCAGTACTATAGATAGTGTATATGCAGATGACACTGAGTATACAAAACATTAGGAACATCTGCTCTTTCCATGACATAGACTGACCAGGTGAAAGCTATGATCCCTTATTGATGTCACTTGTTAAATCCACTTCAAATCAGTGTAGATGAAGTGAAGGAGACAGGTTAAAGAAGGATTTTTAAGTCTTTAGAAAATTAAGACATGAACTGTGTATATGTGCCATTCAGAGGGTGAATGAGCAAGACAAAAGTTAAGTGCCTTTGAACAGGGTATGGTAGGTGCCAGGCACACCGGTTTGAGTGTGTCAAGAACTGAAACACTCCTGTGTTTTTCACGCCAAAAGTTTCCCGTGTGTATCAAGAATGGTCCACCATGCAAAGGGCATCCAGGCAACTTGACACAACTGTGGGAAGCATTAGCGTCAACATGGGCCAGCATCCCTGTGGTTTGACATTTGTAGATTCCCTACCCCGACGAATTGAGGCTGTTCTGATGGCAAAAGGGATTGCAACTCAATATTAGGAAGGTGTTCCTAATGCTTTGTACATTCAGTGTAGATGTACCTTCTCATCAGCTATTTTTTCACACCAGTCATAAATAATGAACAATAATGGCCCAAGAATGGAACCCTGCGGCACTCAAGTATTTAAAGAAAGCTTGTCAGAAGTCATGCCATTAACCTGTACACATTGTGATCTAACACCAAGAAAATCATTAAACCAACAAAAAGATTTACTTGAAAGGCCTATGTTTGACAAGCTCTGCATCAATATCTCAGTCTACGGTGTCAAACGCCTTAGACAAATCAATGAACAAAGCAACACAATGCTGTTTAGAATCAAGTGCTTCCAGTATTAGTAACTTTCATGGTCGCCGTAGTAGTGCTATGCTCCTTTCTAAATCCAGACTGAAACTTGTTCAGGACATTATTGGTGTATAAAAACTCCTTCAGCTACTCACTAACAAGTCAGGGCTCCGGACTGCAACCATTTAGTCACAATTTGTGACCCTTTGACTTGTCTGTGCGAGTAAAAAAAAACGTAATTGGTCGCATCAGTGCGAGCTGAACATTCATTACATGGTCACCTCACTCAAAAGTTTCAAAACATCACATTTTTGGGCGCTAAAACCATGATTTGGTCAAACAGGAAAGTGCATTACCCTCATGATTCCTGTAATGAAAGTGTCTGCCCTGACCCTGGGCCTGCTGATGTGATGAGCAAGCCACGCTCTCTCTTTGTCTCCTCAGATGTGCAGTGAGGGATAGAGAAAAAGGCTTCTGATTGTATAACATTTGCGGGAAATACACATCTTTGGAAGCAACTGATGTTGTTCTCAGCTTTCTGCGGGTATAATTTGTATTTGTCATCTCTAAATATATTTGATATGGCTTTAAGATATGGAGCGAGCGAAATGTGCAATTGTGGATCAGCCATTGCGAGTGCATAGGGTAGCAGTCTACAAGTGCAACGTTTTTTTAGGACATGACATTTACTGTTAGATTACGACTAGCATTGGGTATTACATTTTGTGTTAGTGATGTAGCTAATGTGTTCTGAGTTTCACTTCCTCATGTGGTGAAATAGCCCAAAAATGTATTAGCATATGATAATAGTGCACATAAAGATGTAGGCAAATTCATATTTACTGAACAACAAAATTCAGAAGATTCTGGAGCCCTATTTTAACAGCAAAATATAACAACCTATTGTCAAACCACAACTCACGATAATCACTGGACTTTCTTGCACATCAAAATACAGTGCATTCAGAAAGTATTCAGACCCCCTGACTTCTTCCACATTTCTTATGTTACAGCCTTATTCTAAAAATGATTACATTGTCATTTATAGGGTGTTAAATGTAGATTGATGAGGATATTTTGTTGTTGTTGCAAAAACAGGTTTGTGTACATTTTGGCAAATGTATACAAATTTAAAAAATGAAATCTCACATTTACACAAGTATTCAGACCCTTTACTCAGTACTCTGTTGAAGCACCTTGGCATCCATAACAGCCTCAAGTCTTCTTGGGTATGACGCTATAAGCTTGGCATACCTGTATTTGGGAAGTTTCTCCCATTCTTCTCTGCAAATCCTCTCAAACTCTGTCAGGTTGGATGGGGAGCGTCGCTGCACAGCTATTTTCAGGTCTCTCCAAAGATGTTCAAACGGGTTCAAGTCCGGGCTCTGGACCACTCAAGTACATTCAGAGACTTGTCCTGACGCCACTCCTGCGTTGTCGTGGCTATGTGCTTAGGGTCGTTGTCCTGTTGGAAGTTGAACCTTCGCGGCAGCCTGAGGTCCTGAGGTAACCGGAGCAGGTTTTCATCAAGGACCTCTCTGTACTTTGCTCCGTTCATCTTTCCCTCGATCCTGACTAGTTTCCGAATCCCTGCCGCTGAAAAACATCCCCATAGCATGATGCTGCCACCACCATGCTTCACCATAGGGATGGTGCCAGGTTTCCTCCAGATGTAACGCTTGGCATTCAGGCCAAAGAGCTCAAGCTTTGTTTCATCAGACCAGAGAAACTTGTTTCTCATGGTCTGAGAGTCTTTATGGGTCCTTCTGGCAAACTCCAAGTGGGCTGCCATGTGCCTTTTACTGAGGAGTGGCTTCCGTCTGGCCACTCTACCATAAAGGCATGATTGGTGGAGTGCTGCAGAGATGGTTGTCCTTCTGGAAGGTTCTCCCATCTACACAGAGAAACACTGGAGCTCTGTCAGAGTGACCATCGGGTTCTTGGTCACCTCCCTGACCAAGGCGCTTCTCCCCTGCCTGCACAGTTTGGCCGGGCGGCCAGCTCTAGGAATAGTCTTGGTGGTTCCAAATGTCTTCCATTTAAGAATGATGGTGGCTACTGTGTTCTTGGGGACCTTCAATGCTGCAGACCTTTTTTGGTACCCTTCCCCAGATCTGTGCCTCAACACAATCCTGTCTCTGAGCTCTACGGACAATTCCTTCGACCTCATGCCTTGGTTTTCTCTGACATGCACTGTCAACTGTGGGACCTTATATAGACAGGTGTGTGCCTTTCCAAATCATGTTCAATCAATTGAATTTACCACAGGTGGACACCAATCATATTGTAGAAACATTTCAAGGATGATCAATGGAAACAGGAAGCACCTGAGCTCAATTTCGAGTCTCATAGCAAAGGGTCTGAATACCTACGTAAATAAGGTATCTGTTTTAAATGTTTAATATATATGCAAAAAATTTGATAAAACTGTTTTGGCTGTGTCATTCTGCGGTATTGTGTGTAAATTGATGAGAATTTTAGAATAAGGCTGTAACGTAACAAAATGTGGAAAAAGTCAAGGGGCCTGAATACTTTCCGAATGCACTGTGTCTTAAATCATGCATTCCTGCTTAGACATGTTAGATTAAACATATTTATTGAATAGCCTACCATCTCAGCAGTATGTTACACAGTCTAAAACACTGTGAATTACTTTATAAAAGGTGATTCATATTTTTTTCTATTATGTGATGCCGTGGAAACAAATTGATGCGACCAAACCATGGGCTGTTGACACCAACTGAAGTGTTTCAAGGACTTTGGCAAGAACAGAAAGTTTGGAAAGGGGACAGTAGATTAGACTAGAAGGATCACCATCCTTTCACACTGGGATCTTAAATCATCTAAGAACTTCTAGACTATCCAGAGAAAATCGTGCACATGGCAAATGCATAATATTTTCAATGAAGAGTCCGTTTCTGCCTTTCTTATGTAATAAATTATCCTGTATCAGCTACCAGGTTTATGTAACGTCGTTTTAGAGGCGCATGGGTATGCATCTTTGTTAAGATTTGTGTATGACTAAAGGAATATTAACTGACAATGTCAAATACTTTACTGAGTGAGTTACAGTTCATTAAAGGAAATCAGGCAATTGAAATCAATTCAATCTATATATTTCACACAATACAGACATGCATTTGCTGGTCACAGATAGCTCTAAAAGTAAGGTAGGGGCGTGGATCAGAAAACCAGTCAGTACCTGGTGGGACCACCATTTACCTCAAGCAGCGCGACGTCTCCTTTGCACAGAGTTGATCAGGCTGTTGATTGTGGCCTGTGGAATGTTGTCTCACTCCTCAATGGCTGTGCGAAGTTGCTGGATATTGGCGGGAACTGGATCACGCTGTCGTACACGTCGATCGAGAGCATCCCAAGCATGCTCAATGGGTGACGTGTCTGAGTATGCAAGCCATGGAAGAACTGGGACATTTTCAGCTTTCAAGAATTGTGTACAGATCCTGGGGCAGTGAGGTGATGGCGATGGCGATGATGAGGTGAGGTGATGGCGGCGAATGAATTTCACGACAATGGGCCTCAGGACCTCGTCACGGTGCATTTAAATTGCCATCGATAAAATGCTATTTTGTTTGTTGTCCATAGCTTATGCCTGCCCATACTATAACCGCACCACCACCATGGGGGTCTCTGTTCACAACGTTGACATACGCAAACTGCTCGCCCACACGATGCCATACACGCTGTCTGTCATCTGCCGGGCACAGTTGAAATCGGGATTCATCCGTGAAGAGCACACTTCTCCAGCATGCCAATGGCAATCGAAGGTGAGCATTTGCCCACTGAAGTCAGTTACGATGCAAACTGTAGTCAGGTCAAGACCATGGTGAGGATGACGAGCATGCAGATGCGCTTCCCTGAGACGGTTTCTGACAGAATGCGCATAAATTCTTTAGTTATACAAACCCACAGTTTCATCAGCTGTCCAGGTGGCTGGTCTCAGATGATCCCGAAGGTGAAGAAGCAGGATGTGGAGGTCCTGGGCTACTGTGGTTGCACGTGGTCTGCGGTTGTGAGGCCAGTTGGATGTACTGCCAAATTCTCTAAAATTACGTTGGAGGCGGATTATGGTAGAGAAATTAATTCTCTGACAACAGCAGTGTTGGATAGTTAGTATGCCAATTGCACGCTCCCTCAAAACTTGAGATATCTGTGGCATTGTGTTGTATGACAAAACTGCACATTTTAGAGTGGCCTTTTATTGTCCCCAGAACATGATGCGCCTGTGTAGGGTTACAAAGGGTTAGAAACTTCCGGAGATTTTCCATGGGAAGTTAAGCCCTGGAATTTTTGTTTATCCACCCGCCTCTTGAGGATTGACCACACGTTCTCAATGGGATTAAGGTCTGGGGAGTTTCCTGGCCATGGACCCAAAATATTGATGTTTTGTTCCCCGAGCCACTTAGTTATCACTTTTTCCTTATGGCACGTTGCTCCATCATGCTGGAAAAGGCATTGTTCGTCACCAAACTGTTCCTGGATGGTTGGGAGAAGTTGCTCTCGGAGGATGTGTTGGTACCATTCTTTATTCATTGCTGTGTTCTTAGGCATAATTGTGAGTGAGCCCACTCCCTTGGCTGAGAAGCAACCCCACACATGAATGGTCTCAGGATGCTTTACTGTTGGCATGACACAGGACTGATGGTAGCGCTCACCTTGTCTTCTCCGGACAAGCTTTTTACCGGATGCCCCAAACAATCGGAAAGGGGATTCATCAGAGAAAATGACTTTACCCCAGTCCTCAGCAGTCCAATCCCTGTACCTGTTGCAGAATATCAGTCTGTCCCTGATGTTTTTCCTGGAGAGAAGTGGCTTCTTTGCTGCCCTTCTTGACACCAGGCCATCCTCCAAAAGTCTTCGCCTCACTGTGCGTGCAGATGCACTCACACCTGCCTGCTGCCATTCCTGAGCAAGCTCTGTACTGGTGGTGCCCCGATCCCGCAGCTGAATCAACTTTAGGAGACGGTCCTGGCGCTTGCTGGACTTTCTTGGGCGCCCTGAAGCATTCTTCACAACAATTGAACCGCTCTCCTTGAAGTTCTTGATGATCCGATAAATGGTTGATTTAGGTGCAATCTTACTGGCAGCAATATCCTTGCCTGTGAAGTCCTTTTTGTGCAAAGCAATGATGACGGCACCTGTTTCCTTGCAGGTAACCATGGTTGACAGAGGAAGAACAATGATTCCAAGCACCACCCTCCTTTTGAAGCTTCCAGTCTGTTATTCGAACTCAAATCAGCATGACAGAGTGATCTCCAGCCTTGTCCTCATCAACACTCACACCTGTCTTAACGAGAGAATCACTGACATGATGTCAGCTGGTACTTTTGTGGCAGGGCTGAAATGTAGTGGAAAAGGTTTTTGGGGATTCAGTTCATTTGCATGGCAAAGAGGGACTTTGCAATTAATTGCAATTCATCTGATCACTCTTCATAACATTCTGGAGTATATGCAAATTGCCATCATACAAACTGAGGGAGCAGACTTTGTGAAAATTAATATTTGTGTCATTCTCAAAACTTTTGCCCATGACTGTACAGCTGATTCTCAAGATCTTGCACACTAATGAGATGCTATTGAGCCCACACTACTACACTGTCTGAGCCAAGGACTACATGCTTTCTGGTAAGTTTTGATTACAATACTGGGTGGGGTGAATATATTTTATATGACATACATTACTTTTTGTTAACTAGTAAATAGCCTATAGTAAGTAGCCTACAGCAAAGTGTGTTTAAATCCTTTCTAACAATTTCTGCTAGTTAGTTTTTGCTACTATGTGGGTTTTACCTTGCTTGAACCTGCTAACTCAGGAGAGTTAATTCACCTGTTTCCATACATTGCATTTTAAAACATTTATCTTACAAAGGAGTTGTTTAATCTAACTGCTTAACTATTTATCTGTACATGAGATTGTATTTGGGTTTTGTTCACTAATGTTTTTCTAATCTTTACTGGAAAATGACAAGGGCACTATCTGGATGTGTGATGACATTTCACTGCAGCTAATGTAGAAGGAAAAGCTGTGTACATTTGCAAATACTGTGCCAAATCACATGTGAAGAATGCAAACAAGATGCAGAATCATCTGGCCAAGTGCATAAAGTTCCCTCAGAACAAGCAACCTCTGACAAAAATCCCTCTACTCCTATTCGAGGTGAAAATTATGAATCACACACCTTATCGATAGCAACAGCTCATGGTCCTCTTGGAATCAGAAGTTTTTGACTGAATAGAGGAACATAGTCAGAGAAATGCTGATGAATGTTTTGCTCGAGCTCTGTATGCAACTGGTTCACCTCTGATGCATACAGACAATGTGTATTGAACTGAAGGCAGTCATCATTTATCTTGGACCACAGAAGGTATTTGCACTGGTGACAGACAATGCTGCAAACATGAAGGCTGCTTGGTCTAAAGTGGAGGAGTCCTACCCTCACATCACACCCATTGGCTGTGCTGCTCATGCATTGAATCTGCTCCTCAAGGACATCATGGCACTGAAAACAATGGATACACTCTACAAGAGAGCCAAGGAAATGGTTAGGTATGTGAAGGGTTGTAGCAGCAATCTACCTGAGAAGAATAAGAGCACCACATTGAAGCTGCCCAGCAACACCCATTGGGGTGGTGTTGTCATCATGTTTGAAAGTCTCCTAGAGGGAAAAGAGTCTCTCCAAGAAATGGCCATATCACAGTCTGCCGATATAGACAGCCCCATCAAGAGGATCCTCCTGGATGATGTATTTTGGGAGAGAGTGGTAAGCAGCCTGAAACTCCTGAAACCTATAGCAGTAGCCATTGCACGGATTGCGGGAGACAGTGCCATCCTGTCTGATGTTCAGACTCTGCTTGCAGATGTAAGACAAGAAATCCGTACTGCCCTGCCCACTTCACTGTTGCTCCAAGCAGAGGAAACTGCAGTTCTGAAATACATCAAAAAGCGTGAAGACTTCTGCCTGAAGCCCATACACGCCGCAGCGTACATGTTGGACCCCAAATATGCTGGCAAGAGCATCCTGTCTGGTGCAGAGATCAACAAGGCCTATGGTGTCATCACGACCATGTCTCGCCACCTTGGCCTGGATGAGGGCAAAGTTCTTGGCAGTCCGGCGAAATACACTTCCAAGCAAAGGCTTTGGGATGGAGATGCAATATGGCAGTCGTAGCAACATATCTCATCAGCCACCTGGTGGAAGGGACTTAGTGGATCTGAGGCTCTTTCCCCTGTTGCCTCCATCATCCTCCAAATCCCACCAACATCAGACGCCTCAGAGCGCAACTAGTCCTTGTTTGGGAAACCACACAACAGGCTGACCAATACAAGGGTTGAAAAATTGGTGGCCATCCGGGCAAATTTTAGGCTTTTTGAGCCTGACAACAAGCCATCCTCAACAAGGTTGGAAAGTGACGGTAAAGATGAGGCCTCAGAGTCTGATGTTCAAGAGGTGGACATTGAGGAGGTCCAGGGAGAAGACATGGGAGCCTGAGAGGAAAACAACTAAAGCTTTAGTTTGTAGACTCATTTTACAGATGTTGAAAACGTTTTTTGGAGATGCGATGGATCATTGGGGATCAATCAATATTCCCTTTCTTTTGTTGTCCAGTGAAATCATCCCATGTGAAGAGTCAACTCATTTAATTAAAGTTAAATTCTTAACTTCTTTGGGCTGCAGGGGCAGTATTGAGTAGCTCTGATTAAGGGTGCCCATTTCAAACGGCCTCGTACTCAATTCTTGCTCGTACAATATGCATATTATTGTTATTATTGGATAGAAAACACTCTCTAGTTTCTATAGCCGTTGGAATTTTGTCTCTGAGTGAAACACAGCTCCTTCTACAGCACTTTTCCTGACAGGGAGTCAGATTTCAGAAATCTTGGCCCCTGATCTGGGGTCGGTTTTAAGGTCCCTGTAAATGCTATGAGGATACAAACACTGCTTACGTCTTCCCCTGGATGTCAGTACGTGGTGACGCTTTGAATGGAGTCGATTGTGCAATCATGGCCTGTATAAAACAAGAAATACCGGAAGTACCGTTCTTTTCCTGCTGCGCCTGACGCACGATGTACGTTGGACCTGCTCTCTTTCCAAGCTTGGGTTTAGCCAGTAATATTTCGCCGGTCATGTTTTTACTCGTTAGAGGTGTTAAAAACATCATACGGTAGTTAATTTAAACCGTTTTATAGCAATTTATATCCGTTTAGTGCGATTTTGAGGCAGTTCTATGTGATGCTCTTTGAAGCTTTGGGCACGTTTCGGGGTCCCGGTCGAACGTTAGTGGGCATTTCGACGGACAGAGGACATCTTTCGACCAAAAGAAGATTAGACCCAAGAAAGGATACATTGCCCAAGATTCTGATGGAAGATCACCTCACAGTAAGAAATATTTAATATGATAAATCGTTGTTCTGTCGAAAAATTTTAAACGCATATTCCGCCATTTTGTTTGGTATAGCTTCGCTTGGCGAACCCTGTATTGCACAGTAAGGATAATTTTAGAAATGTAATTCAGCGATTGCATTAAGAACTAATTTGTCTTTCGATTCCTGTCAACCCTGTATTTTTTAGTCAAGTATATGATTAGCTATTGATTAAACTAGATCACTCTGAAAGATGGCGACCGACATTTTCAGGCTTGTTTTGCTACTATTTTCATTGTATAACCACGTTTTTTTATGGCTAAATATGCACATTTTCAAACAAACTCTATATGTATGTTGTAATATGATGTTACAGGAGTGTCATCGGAAGAATTCTGAGAAGGTTAGTGAAAAAATTAATATATTTTGGCGATGATAACGATATCGCTCTCTTTGGCTTGAATTCATGCTGGGGTAACGTTTGCATATGTGGTATGCTAATATAACGATTTATTGTGTTTTCGCTGTAAAACACTTAGAACATCTGAAATATTGTCTGAATTCACAAGATCTGTGTCTTTCCATTGCTGTGAGCTGTATATTTTTATGAAATGTTTTATGATGAGTAAATTGGTAAAACACGTTGCTCTCTGTAGTAATTCTAGTCGAGTTGTGATGGTGGGTGCAATTGTAAACTATGATTTCTACCTGAAATATGCACATTTTTCTAACAAAACCTATCCTATACAATAAATATGTTATCAGACTGTCATCTGATGAGGTTTTTTCTTGGTTAGTGGCTATCAATATCTTTATTTGGCCGAATTGGTGATAGCTAGTGGTGGAGAGAAAAAATGGTGGACAAAGAAAAATGGTGTATTTTGCTAACGTGGTTAGCTAATAGATTTACATATTGTGTCTTCCCTGTAAAACATTTTAAAAAACAGAAATGATGGGTTTATTCACAAGATCTGTATCTTTCATCTGGTGTCTTGGACTTGTGATTTAATGATATTTAGATGCTACTATTTAATTGTGACGCTATGCTAGCGATGCTAATCAGTGTGGGGGGGGTGGGGGGATGTTGTCATAGGTGTACCGATATCGGGCTTGCAGCCATAACAGGTTAACTATGGAAGGCTTTAATCATCTGCAATTATGTCTACTCATTAAAAGGTAAAAGTTTTATGTTTCTGTCCCCATATGATATGGTAAATATAGCCAATGCAAAAAAACATCTACATGTAAATAGTATTAATATTACATTTGCATATATTTCTGTTAATTCCCATATATTCCTGTTAATTCCCACCTCCAAAATGTGGAACCCTACACCTGTTTAAGGATCATGCTCTTTAATCAGCTTCTTGATACAGTGCCTCGCAAAAGTATTCATCCCCCTTGGCGTTTTTCCTATTTTATTGCATTAAAACCTGTAATTTAAATGGATATTTATTTGAATTTCATGTAATGGACACACACAAAATAGTCCAAATTGGTGAAGTGAAATTTAAAAAATAAAATGTAAACAAAAATTACAAAAAAAATTGAAGTGGTGCATGCATACGTATTCACCCCCTTTGCTATGAAGCCCCTAAATAAGATCTGGTGCAACCAATTACCTTCAGAAGTCACATAATTAGATAAATAACATCCACCTGTGTGCAATCTAAGTGTCACATGATCTCAGTATATATACAGCTGTTCTGAAAGGCCCCAAAGTCTGCAACCACTAAGCTAGTGGCACCATGAAGACCAAGGAGCTCTCAAAACAGGTCAGCGACAAAGTTGTGGAGAAGTACAGATAAGGGTTGGGTAATAAAACAATATCAAAATTTGAACATCCCACAGAGTACCATTGAATCCATTTTTTTTCTTTATTGAAAGAATATGGCACCAAAACAAACCTGCCAAGAGAGGGCCACCCACCAAAACTCATGGACCAGACAAGAAGGGCATTTAATCAGATGCAACAAAGAGACCAAAGATAACCCTGAAGGAGCTGCAAAGCTCCACAGCGGAGATTGGAGTATCTGTCCATAGAACCAATTTAAGCCGTACACTCCACAGAGCTGGGCTTTACGGAAGACTGGCCAGGAAAAAGCCATTGCTTAAAGAAAAAAATAAGCAAACTGTGTGTTCGCCAAAAGGCATGTGGGAGACTCCCCAGACATATGGAAGAAGTTACTCTGGTCAGATGAGACAAAGAGCTTTTTGGACATCAAGGAAAACTATCTGATACACACCCAACACCTCATCACCCTGAGAACACCATCCACACAGTGACGCATGGTGGTGGCAGCATCATGCTGTGGGGATGTTTTTCCATCGGCAGGGACTGGGAAACTGGTAAGGGATGATGGCGCTAAATACAGGGAAATTCTTGAGGGAAACCTGTTTCAGTCTTCCAGAGATTTGAGACTGAAACAGAGGTTTAACTTCCAGCAGGACAATGACCCTAGGCATACTGCTAAAGCAACACTCGAGGTTTAAGGGGAAACATTTAAATGGCCTAGTCAAAGCCCAGACCTCAATCCAATTGAGAATCTGTGGTATGACTTAAAGATTGCTGTACATCAGCGGAAACAATCAAACTTGAAGGAGCTGGAGCAGTTTTGCCTTGATGAATGGGCAAAAATCCCAGTGGCTAGATGTGCCGAGCTTATAGAGACATACCCCAAGAGACTTGCAGCTGTAATTGCTGCAAAATGTGGCTCTACAAAGTATTGACTTTGGAGGGTGAATAGTTATGCACGCTCAACTTCTGTTTTTTGTCTTCTCTTGTTTGTTCCACAAAAAATATTTTGCATTTACAAAGTCGTAAGCATGTTGTGTAACTCAAATGATACAACCCCCCCAAAAAATCTGTTTTAATTCCAGGTTGTAAGGTAACAAAATAGGAAAAATGCCAAGGGGGTGAATACTTAAGCAAGCTGTATGCCACACCTGTCAGGTGGATGGATTATCTTGAGAAATGCAAAATAACAGGGATGTAAACAAATTTGGATGCACAATTTGAGGGAAATAAGATTTTTGTGCATATGGAACATTTCTGGGATATTTTATTTCAGCTCATGAAACATGGGACCAACATGTACATGTTGCGTTTATATTTTTGTTCAGTGTAGAAAAAAAACTTTTGCAGCATTGAGGCACATTAGACCATTCCTTCTGGGAGTTTAACTTTGCTTCCACGTCAAAGTAATGTGAACTTAGCTAGCTACACGTTTCACAATGTGTAGGCCTAGACTTTAAAATGCATTCGAAATAGGTGCCTACAAGAATGTCAGTACTTTTTTTTTTTTTAACTAGCTAGCTAGCTAACGTTAGTTGCTATGATAAATTTCACTTGCGCGCGCACACTATTTAGCAATGGTCTGTAAAACTAGGCTAACGTTGCGCACACACACCATTTACACTTCAGCCAAGTCATGGATACTAGCTAGTTGGAAATTAACTCTTTAGGCGTGAGGATTGAATGTTATCCAACTATCTAGCACGCTAACTTGTGTGTTACAGCAAAGATTTACCTAGTTAACATTAGCACTTAACGTTACAGCTACTCACTTCAAGTCGCGATTCACAGACTGCAGGTTATCTTGAAACTCGGTAATAAAAACCTTTTCGCGTCCTTCGAGGGTTTCTTTGTTTTTCATCCCATCTTTCAGAGAGTCAAAAACCCTTGTTACACTTGAACGAAGTGCTTGAATAGCACTTATTGCTTGAGAAAATGCTTCTAAATTCACACCAACGTTCATTGCGTCCGCCATTTTCTTCGCACGCTGAGATGAACGTCGCATAAACACCGTCATCGAGATGCAGTGCGTAGCAAGGGAAATGTAGTTCACGCTTTCCGTACCTGCTGTCTTCTCATTTGCTAACTGCCAGTATACATTTTCCCATTCAACTACTTCTTAAATCATTTTTAACTACCCTTTATATTGCTGTCTACAAAAGTTGTGCAGTGTCTGTCTGTCTGACAATAATTTGGCCTCAGATGACCTGTAGAAATGTGTAGGCTATTTACACCCATTGGTCTGTGGCCACGCATCAGGACCATGGACAGCTCAATTTAGTGTTCTTCCATGGGAAGCCCCCTTAGGCTTTGATGCTGTTACTTCAATTACACCCATCCAAAAGTTGCAAATTAAGGGTTTTGGCTGCTTTTTTAAAATGTGTTTTTACTATCCAGCTGAATTGGGTATTAAGTAGGCTAATGCAATTGTCAACAATGTACATGTAAATAGCATAAGTTATAGTTTGCTAAAAATATATAGCCAATTTTATAGGCAATATATGTTTTGCTCAGAACTTGGGTGGCCAAATAAAATCAACCAGGGGCCAAATTTGGCACACGGCTCCCTGTTGGGGATTGGTTGATTTTATTTGGCCACCCAAGTGATCTGAGATATATATATCCTATAAATTGGCTATTTTTTATATGTATAAATTTCACTGTAAAATCACCAGGAAATCAGCTCAAATGGATTTTAACTTAGGATATCCGTTCCCAATTATTCCCACGCATCAATAGAGGCATATGCTATCGTATCCCAATGTAATCCAGGTTTGAAATGATTCTGTTTTTGTCAAATACTATATCTGTTTGGTGTTCTTGCAGTCAATTTGCAGTGTACAAATGTATTTATACCTATATTCTGGCCGCTGACCATCCGCTCAAGAGAGAACGTTACAAAATTGAGGACGCCTGCACTGTGTTGAAGATGCATACGCTATGCTTTTAAGAGCCATATAGGAACTTCAAGTTGTTTAACTGTTAAACAGTTTTGTGTTAGCCTATTGCTTAGCGAAAACTAGAGCTCCTTATGTCTGCCTTGAGTGATTTTTGAGCTGCTCCTTTAAGCAGGACGGGTAGCCTGATCGGCTCATGGGGTGGTTATATTTCTGACCGGTAAAAGTTGCGTACCTGCTTCACACACACACGCGTAGTTTGCAAATCAGATACTGATAGCTAAATAAGGAAACGAAAAGAGAGCTGGAGAACAATGGCAGGAGGGAATTTATGAAATAAGCGAGTGTGTTTATGCATAGGGGAAAGTGAGGTCGAGAGAGAGAGAGAGAGAGCGAGCTTTTTCCTTCTGCCCTTGAGCGCCTAGGACACAACCGAAATCGCAAAAAGTAACGGAACATTAATTGAGGCAGTACCACTTCTGAAAAAGTATTGAAATATAATATATTTCGAACAAGAAGTCAACTATTGTGCGTACGGGATGTATAGGATACCATCCTAACGCACTGCTTTCCTCAAAAGTATAAAAACAGAAGGGAAACAAACAGAAGGGGAGAGCATCTCATCTAATCCTCTTACAGAAGAGAATACGGTAACGTTAAGCTTTATTTCAACGACGAACCAATGCTGAGGCTTTAGAATGCTGATAACACTTTTGCAAAGGATCCACCCATGACAGAATGATCATATTTTCCCGGACCAATTTGGTAAGTGTTCGAGTTCCTCCGTGAACATAGAGGATAGTAACTGTTGTAACCGTGCACCTTCAAAATTGAAAATTGTATAGGACTAATGCTTATAATCTTGCAACCAGTGACTTGCCACAGTTATTTCTTATCAACCATTATAGCCTACATTTGAAAGCAGCATTAGGCTACACACTTCAGAGAATTTCAGAGGTTTGGAAAGAGCATCAACGTCGAGAACATCAGTTGTCCACATTATAGGACAAGTCCAAACATGATCCAAGTTGATCAAATTACTTATTTTTATTTGCCAATTGTAGACTACAGCCTAGGTCTGTCACCATCTGCCTGTGAGAAGTTATCGACAGTTATGTTACCTCTGATGGCAATAGTTGGCAAAGCCAAGAGCGCAACAGACATCCGTCTGTGGGGACTAGGGTATATCTTTTTTTACTTGCAGTTTTGTTTGGAAATTCATTAATTAGGGTAGTCTTGTGAATATAGAATTGGTTGTGAAAACAAACGTGAAAGGTTACAATATTATTTTTAAGCTACGGTATAGCCTACCGATATTAATTAACAGATGTCAAATGGGTTCAAGTTCCTCTAATGAAAGATATGTTTAACCTAATTGCTAGTTGTAGAAACGAAATAAAATAGTCTGTATAGTAGCAGTAGCCTATTAGATATAGTTTTAGATTGCCTTTTTTGTCTGGAAATGTGAGTGGCAATTTCCCCCCAAAAGTTAAATGTTTAATAAATTTTTGTATTTTCTCCTTCTCAATATAGCCAACGATGGAGCATGTAAATACTTCCTTTGACTGACATGAAAACACAACAAAATCTTATCTAGCGAGCTTCTGAGTGGACAGCGGGAATATTCTCAATGGTCTACTCATGGACATATCGACTGCTTTTAGCATGGCTTGCCTGGAGTACCAAAGGGTGTCGATCTGAGAAAGATTAGCATTGTATACATTTCTAATACAACAAGTTATTGTAACTATAATTTAAAGTAACACTTTAATTTACTTGTTTTTAAAATAAGATAAATACTTCAAAACAGAAGTACGTGTAACTTATTTAGGCAGGTATACAAAACCAGGAGAGTTGTAAGGCTGTATCCTGCAAGCGGCAGGTGTCTCTCCCAACATGAAAACCAACCGGATTCCAAGCTGATCCTCTCCCTGTGTGGACCGACGGTGGCACCACTTCCCTCTTCCCTCCGGACTCTTGGTCTTGGACCATGGGTGTGGTCTCTACGAGTGCCATGCTCTCACAGGTGCTTTTTCTTTTGCACTTTGTTACTCTGACACTTGGCCAGTATGACATATGTAAGTCGCTGTTTAGTACGGACGATGGACCAACATGGGAGTTTTATGCGTGCCAGCCAAAACCAATGGCTATGAAGGAGTTCATGCAAATTAGGGTGGATCCTCCTGGCATCACTTGCGGCAACCCCCCGGAAAGGTTCTGTACCCTGGTAAGTTTGAATTCAGTTGGTGTAACGCCAGCACTAGTTTTATACTTAGATGATTTTTATAGGCCTACACTTTGAAGTTTTGTCTATCAAAAAGAGTGATGAAAAACTGACATGGAAGGTTTTCTAGAAATATTAGATATCGTTAGGGTATCTGATCCTAGATATGAGATGAGAAACTTTGATCTCGAACAAGATGACAGGAATAAAAGGTCTCAGGACATAAGAGTTGAAACCTACTTTCAGTAGGCTTCTTGTTACTATAGTGAAAATGCAAACAAGACTTCAAAATACTATTACATTTATTTTGGAATCACTGCCTCAATAGATACACTACCATGGCCAAGAGTTGGTCCCTTTGCTGCTGCAACAGCCTCCACCAACATTGCTGCGGGGAGTTGCTTCCATTCAGCTACAAGAGCCCCCCCCCCCCCCTCAACGCAATAGCTTTAGCTGGTGGTAATTTGTGGAATAGACATCAGCTGGAATGCGGTTTTATCCAATCAGCATCCAGGATTAGACCCAACCGTTGTATAAACCAATAGAATAGATTAGAACAGAATAGTGCTATAGAATAACTTAATAATAAAATAAACATACTATTTATATTTTCTATAAATATTAAATATGACTAAATGAAAAAATATAGCAGCAGCAATATTCAATAAAACAAATATGTTTTGCTTTGACCTGCTGTTTTCAGAATGAAACACACTAAGTCTACACTACAGTATATCAGGTTATTTAACCAAGTAAATTTTGTCTGTCTCAAACAATATCATTAGATTAGGTTTGTTATTGTGTTTGTGCCTCCCTACAGGGACTCACACCTTGACTGATATCCTTTATTTATAACACTGTTTAACACTAGCAATATGAGTGATGCAACACCATTAGCTCATATGAATAGTAACTTTAAGGTTATAAATGTACATTTATATGTAGTATTTTGTATCCTCTAAAGCTGTAAGCTTGTGTGTGTATGTATATATACTGTATATATATGGTATGCTCCTGTTTTTTGGGGAGAGTGCTGACATGGGTGAGATTAATTTCTATAAGAGAGGCTGACAATGTTGCTGTGGGAATCTAGCTGAGGGCTTGATTGTAAAATAAGCAAATGTATGATTTGTCCAGCTGGGTCGTACTTTTGGAACCCATGAAGAGAGGACGATCAAACCATGATCACAAAGCATACCATGTACAATTGTATAGTGTGTAATCTGAAACTCCTGGTTATCAATTGTTATATAGCCTTAGACTTGTCAATCACTCACTCTGATTTGAGCATCTGTCTTTGTGGTAAGAGACAAGTCACTTCTAACATCCTAAATATCACCAATGGTAATTATGATCATCGCATTGCAACTAAACATGCCGCAATATGTAGCATCCACCTGTGTAGTGGTAATCGCAGCTTTTTTTGTGCCAGATTACTAACCACACATTGGATGTGGTAGTGGAGAGGTTAGCCTGGATTTTGCCAAATTGAAGCTGGGGATAATTAGAGAGAGCTATGATGGCATGAGCCAGGTTGGGACTTTAGCCAGGATATGGGTATCATCCTATCTCTTGCTTTGAGTGATAAGGGATATTTGGAGACCACAGGATGTCCGGACAGACAGTCAGGGTTTAAGTCTCGTCCAATGAAAGGCACCCTTTGCAGGGTAGAGTCCTCATCACTTCCCCCCAGGGGAATTTGTTCACCTTACACCCCTCAACTGGCTCTCCAACATCAATTCCAGCAGCAACTTGATTTTGCCATGCATTCTCACATCCAAGCCCTGACCAGGTCCAACCCTGCTTAGCTTTAGACGGAAGCCAGGGATGCAGCAGGATGGTGTGGCTGTTGGCATACTGGTAAGCCTACTACTTCAAGAAATGCTGATCAGCCACAATAGGATTCTTAATGACCATTGACCATTTTAACGTGAAAGACTTGTTGGCCTCTCTTTGGCCCCAAAGTAGTCTAGTCATGAACATTTTATGAAATGTAAAGTGGCCTCCTGTTGACTGTGCTGTTGAAGAATGAAGACTCCGTGTCGACGTGCTTCTATGGCAAGAAGCTCTTTGG
The DNA here is from genome assembly GCF_016432855.1 of Salvelinus namaycush. Lineage (NCBI taxonomy): Eukaryota > Metazoa > Chordata > Actinopteri > Salmoniformes > Salmonidae > Salvelinus > Salvelinus namaycush. Next base: position 10,298,819 of record NC_052324.1, on the reverse strand, counting down.
TAAATTATCGTTCCTCCAGTGATCTGACCATTCATCTTATGGAAAGGTAAATGTGCCATGAGTGGCCCATTACCAAAGGGCTACCCAATACAGCTAGACACAGTCACATATTTAGACTTGCCATGACTCTTACAGTGCAATATTATACAGTGTGTGGCCTATTTTACATCAATTACATGCTTTGTACTTTAGATATTGAAGGAGTGCACTCAATTGACAACGTTTTTCATGCTTTCCTTTCGGAAAGCAACATCATTGATTAGAATAAGCCATCCCCAGATTGAGTATGCTGGCTTTCGTTGGAAAGCTTTCCGGCTCATGAATGATTTAGAGCACATTTCAGCCACTAGGCCCACAGGAGATGCCGTTGCATTTTTAGTCAGTGCTTTGCCCCCCCCCTCCCCCCTCCCCGCCATGCATGATGTTAGCTGGTGCTGGGAGGGGAGTGCACTCTGTATGTAGCATCGCTTAATGAGCAGAGGAGGGAAGGAGGGAGGGAGCTAAGCAAAACAACAAATCTCGACCCACTACTGATGTAATTATACACACATTGAAAGACGAAGAGAGGAGCCAGACAGTGTCCATAACTGAAGTGAGGCATCACTGAGCTCAAATGATTAATTACAAGTACTCTTTTCAACAGTAATGGTCGCAACATATTAGATATAATCCTGCCCCACATTGCATTTGCTAATTTTAAAATGCACAAACAGCCGGAACTAAAAATAGCAGTGCAGGTTACAGCACAGCAGTGGAGTGGAGTGCGCTATAGTAAGGACTTCAAGTTGGTACACTATTTGCAGTAGGTTAAAATAAATGTTTAGCTTAGATCATATGTCACCATATTTATCCTACCGGTGTAGAGTTAATGTATTGTCACTAACGTGCAGCTTTGGTCAGTTTTGTCCTGTGTCATTAATTTTACATGAGTCCTGGTAGCTTCAGCCCCCGTCCTGTGCTCCCAAAGGGTAGCGATTTCATCCTGTTTTCGCTATGCCCACATGCAATAATCTCCATTCTCCTGTTTTCATGCCACTGCAGGTCTTGGAGGATTCTTCAAAATAAGGTGTGCGTATGGTAATCCTCTGTCATCCTTTCAGGGAATTACAATATTTTTCAAAAAAGGTTTTTGATTACATTCTAATTTATGCTGATCTGAACAGCTTTTTTTTATAGTGCTATGAACATAATACAGTTTGAAATGGTGTGTGTGTGCCCGCACAGATTTAAAACAGTAGGCAGTGGCCCATGCTGGGACAGGTGAGGGTCTTGTGCGGCCTGTTTTGTCTCTGGTATAATTAGGCTGCTGTTTTCCAGATGTTGTATCAGGAGCTTCCTTCACATTCATTTTAGTCAAGCGAGGAAACGCATCTCACCAGTTGAGGGAATAGCAGCTCTAAACACTAGCTTCCCATACAGTACATGGCTTAATGCTCCCCATCTACACCAATGCAGTTGGGCATTTTTGTGGACTAAGGCACCGTCCAAATCTCTGGGCTCAACTGCCTTTCTAGTTTCATCATCCTGGTCCTTTCGTCTCGACTCGTCTCCTCTTACATGACCTCTCCTCTCCATTTCCGCAACACACACTTTCTGTCTCTTCCTCATCCTTCCCATCTATTTCGGTCAGTGCAGGTCCACAGATGTCCTTCTGATTGGACTTAACAATGTCAACTGGACTCTGACTCAGTGAATAAACTGGCCAGGTCATCTTCAGGAGAGAGGTCAGTGATCCCCAGCCACTCACAGTCAGGGTGTCTGAACCTCATCGATGGAGCTGCTTAGCTTCCTAATGCCATCAAACCACAGCTTAAAGGGGAGATCAGTGGAGGGCTTCCACTCTAGCAGAGAGGAAAAACCCTCTGTTGTCATTGAGGATAGAATGTTGGATTGTCTCAAAAACACACAAGAAACCGATTGGTCAGTGAAAGGGGATCAAAGTTCGGGGTTCTCCTCCAGTGTGTGTGCGAGAGCGAGAGAGATCCATTCTGAATTCCCTGCGGCTGTCACTGAGAAGTGGGCAAACAGTCTGCTTAGCACTGGGTTGCTCTTTAACTGTGACAGGAATCCAGTGTAGATAATTGCTGGAGCGGTTTAGTGGTGAAAGCCACCTGGTGTAGCAGTTGGACTGGATTTGTGTGCTCTGCAGAAGGAGGCAAGGATTGTGGGCTAAAGGTAGAAGAAGCTGAAACTCTGGCTTGGGCACCTGTTGTGTGGCTCTCATAACACCATTGACATAAAGGGGAAAGAATGTACAGTACATTACCAAAAGTATGTGGACACCTGTTCGTGGAACATCTCATTCCAAAATCATGGGCATTAATATGGAGTTGGTCCCCCCTTTGCTGCCATAACAGCTTCACTCTTCTGGGAAGGCTTTCCACTAGATGTTAGAACATTGCTGCGGGGACTTGCTTCCATTCAGCCATGAGCATTAGTGAGGTCGGGCACTGATGTTGGGCAATTAGGCCTGGCTCGCAGTTGGCGTTCCAATTCATCCCAAAGGTGTTTGATGGGGTTGAGGTCAGGGCTCTGTGCAGGCCAGTCAAGTTCTTCCACACTGATCTCGACAAACCATTTCTGTATGGACCTTGCTTTGTGCATGGGGGCATTGCTATGCTGAAACAAGAAAGGGTCTTCCCCTAACTGTTGCCACAAACTTGAAAGCACACAATCGTCTAGAATGTCATTGTAATGCTGCAGTGTTAAGATTTCCCTCCACTGAAACTAAGGGGCCTAGCCTGAACCATGAAAAACAGCCCCAGACCATTATTCCTCCTCCACCAAACTTTACAGTTGGCACTATGCATTGAGGCAGGTAGCATTCTCCTGGCATCAGCCATAACCAGAGTCCAATGGTGGCGAACTTTACACCACTCCAGCCAGTGCTTGGCTGCTCAGCCATGGAAACTCATTTCATGAAGCTCCCAACGAACAATTATTGTGCTAACGTTGCTTCCAGAGGCACTTTGGAACTCAGTGAATTTTGCAACCGCAGAAAATATGATTTTTACTCGCTACGCGCTTCAGCACTCGGCGGTCCCATTCTGTGCGCTTGTGTGGCCTACCACTTCACAGCTGAGCCGTTGTTACTCCTAAACGTTTCCACTTTACAATAACATCACTTATAGTTGACCGGGGCAGCTCTAGCAGGGGAGAAATTTGACGAAATTACTTGTTGGAAAGGTCGCATCCTATTAAGGTGCCACGTTGAAAGTCACTGAGCTCTTTTAGTAAGGCCATTCTACTGCCAATAGCCTGCCTGGAGTGCCATTTTTGAATTTTCTATTGGTTAAATTGAAACGGGCAAGTTCAATCAAGCAGATACACTATTTGAGAACATTTCAAATAGTGTATCTGAACCCAGGTCTGGAAACCGTGTGGGTGAGGATGACTGTTGATGACAAGACGTGCAACAGTTTGCACTCAGGCCGACTAATGTGACACTGGGATTTAGAGGTCAGGGATGACCACATGGTAGGCAACCCCCCCCATGTTAATCCATTCTGTGTGTAATCCATGTGTGTCAGTAGAGCAGTGTTACAGTTTAAGGGTGAAGTGAAACACCTACGACACTGTTGAAGCTATATAATGTCGGACTTTTAGGTATGCAACGCATTACAGTAGTCTCGCTGATCTCTTTTGGAGTGATGATGTCATTTGATTCAATGCAACACTGTAATTTACTATGTGCATTAAATTAGTGTCATTATAACCAGATTATGTGCAATTATTACCCTGTATGTAGAAATTCCCAGATGGCTATTCACCAAACAGAGCTCACAAACTGTTTAATGGGGACATATGGTGAGCATGTTAACCTGTTGGGACAAGCACACAGACATGGTCTCAGGGGGACCTGAGGTTGACCAGATTGTTTTGGAAAATCTGTTGTTTCCCGGTTGTTTCATGTTGCTTGGGTGTATTTTTTTGGGTGGGGCTAGTAGCCAATATAAGATAATGAGAATGTAACTTTTTTTGTATTTTATCTGACTTATTTCTCATTAGCATAGACATGCAAAGAACCAAGAAATACTATTAGAAACATCAGTTGTGTAGCCTACTTTGAGTATGTGGGAACCTTTAGGGAGTCATTCTTATAAGTCATATATTCTATGCTGAATATTAACAAAGAACTCACTCAGTGTGGATTTAGAATGTTAACAAGTGATGAGCTAGTAAATGTTTTCTATTTTCAAATGGGGAAGGGAGACGAACAGTGTTTTCCAACATTGACCAGTTTTCTTTCCCCCCTCTCCCTCTTTCAGGAGAACCCCTACCTGTGTAGTGACGAGTGTGATGCCTCCAACCCGGACCTGGCTCACCCTCCCCAGCTGATGCAGGATCGTGAGCGCAGCGGCCTCATCACCTACTGGCAGACGGTGACATGGAGCCGCTACCCGGAGCCCCTGCTGGCCAACATCTCCCTGGCCTGGAACAAGAGCCTGGAGTTGACCGACGACATTCAGGTCACCTTCGAGTATGGCCGCCCAACCATGATGGTGCTGGACAAGTCCCTAGACAAAGGGCGCACCTGGCAGCCCTACCAGTTCTACGCCGACGACTGCATGGAAGCCTTCGGCATGCCCGCTAAGCGGGTGCAGGACCTGTCGGCCACCAATGTGACGCGGGTCATCTGCACAGAGCAGTACTCTCGCTGGGTGGGCTCCAAGAACGAGAAGGTGCTACGCTTCGAGGTGATAGCACGCTTCACTATCTTCACGGGGCCCAAGCTGCTCAACATGGACAGTCTGTACACACGCATGGAGAGTATGAAGGGCCTGAGGGACTTCTTCACTTTCACCAACCTGAGACTGAGGCTGCTGAGGCCGGCCCTGGGGGGAACCTACGTCCAGAAAGACAACCTCCTCAAATACTTCTATGCCATTTCCAACATAGAGGTACCAGCCAGGTAAATACACACACCTACCTCTCTTTGCCTTATTGGACAATATCTCTTACAAAGATATTTGAGTCACAGTCTATTTTGTGATCAATTGAGAAAATGCACAGTCCTAATGGTATACTGTACAGTATCTTACTCTGTACACCAGAGGAGGCTGGTGGGACGAGCTATAGGAGGACAGGCTCATTGTAATGGTTGGAATGGAATTAATGGAATAGTATCAAACACATGACTCCATTCCAGTCATCACAATGAGTTCGTCCTCCTATAGCTCCTCCCACCAGCCTCCTCTGCTCTATATTAGTGGGAAAAGAGTGCCCAATATCTTAGCTTCTGATAAGGAGCTGTGTAGGAAGTTGTCTGAAACAAAAATTGGTTTGATTCTGTTAAAGAAACGGTCACTCTCTTCCTGCTGACAGTCAATTCTATAGCAATCCAATCTTAGTGCTTAATTCAGTAACCTTTGCAAATATAAATATTGATAAATTAGTGAATTAGTCTCTCCTGGCAACATTGCATTGCCCAAACCTCCAGTAATATGAGCCGTCAATCAATAGTTATTCCTGTATGTCAAATAGCAAATTGTTTTTAAAGGGAGTTGGGGATAGGGTTTAGAGGAGTTGAGTGGTCAAATGGACACATGGAGATAAGGTAAAGAGCCCATGACTGATGTTCACTGGTTTATAATGATCAGGGAATAGAGGAGATATGTTAAGCTAATACCTACCGTAAAATTGTTGTTGGATATTTTATCCATCCCTCAGTATTGGGAAGCACTTGCAGTGTCTGAATGACTGGGATGGGATGGCCTCCCTGATGGCCCATGTGTGTGTGTGTGTGTCTCAATAAATGGACTGCAAACACCAAGAGAAATGGCCTAGGGCTCTGTAATGACATCAGGCCCATCAGCACAGGGACAGAACTGCCGCCGTTGCCTCCTCCACCACCTCCCCTGCTCCTCCTCCCATTCCTCCTCTGCCTCCCCTCCTTCTCCTCCCCTCCCCCCTCCACAGCTCATTTCCCCTCGATATGAGGAGCGCAGATAATCAACCGGTGATTAAACCTAATCGGGTAGAGCAACAAAAGCCAAGGCCCCCGAATTGAGTAAGATGCAATGCTACTTGTGAGAGGCAAGCTAAATTGTTTTATAATTTCCTATTTTGATTCAATCTGATTTGAGCCTTGTTTCAGGGATTTTGTTCTGAACTCTTCTGATAATGCTTGGACATTTAGATAATGCTTGTTCACAAAGGCTGCCGTGGTAATTGATTTTTCCACTGGATAGCACTCTATTTATAGCCCTATACGGAAGGAATATAGAAAATTCTGAATCATTCGATGCGAAAGATGTATCATTAGTCAGAGCAACAAACATCCTCATCAGGTTCCTTTGGCTATTGCAAAGATTCTCTGATGTAGTCCGTTCTAAGTGGTAGTTTGAAGTGGCCCCAAGGAGGAAGGACCGTAGCTTGCATGTCCCTTCGCTTGCACAAACTTCTTTGAGAAACACTGGACGAGAGCAAACCAGATGTATCTGTTTGTCCCATTCTGTCCTTGCACCGTTTTTAAAAGGATAGAACAAAAAACAAAATAAGGAAACCATCCTCAGACCTTCACTCTGGTCACTCTTAGCGTACATGGGATCTTTATTTTCCTATAGGATGAAATGAATCTGTCAGCTCAAGAAACAAGTACACCACATGCGCTCAAGCCTGATGCGGCAGCATCTAAATAATCACCAGCTGGGTTGGATTAAGTTGAGTAGAAGTAGAACATTACAAGTAATAATGGTGTGAAGCCTGTCTGTGTCCAGAAGGCATTTGAAAACCCTCGGTTTGTATTATACAAACACATGTCGAAATGAATAATATTGTTACAATCAGGAAACAATTAAATAAGGGGTGAAAATAGGGTTCTGTCACTGATAGGTGGATTAGGGTGAGAGTGACCCTGGTGCTCATTCTCTTGTTTGGGGATGGAGCTGTGTCAGATGTGACGGATGGCTCCAGTTGTTGGGTATAATATATTGGCATAGCCATTATCCCTCTGACCTCCTCGCCCACCTTCCTCTACTACACAATGATAGGAGACATGTCAAGCTGTCAGGAGAGACCACAGTGTCAGACAGACAGAGGCCCCACTAATGCTGTATTCATTTGCCTGTGGTCCTGGCTCAGCACCCATCACAGTGTGGAAAAGGACCTTGACATAAACAACTGTTTATCACATTGAACCATTTTCCACTAAAGTTTAAGTTTCACTCACCTGTCTCAAGTTAGGGTTCCAGGGGTCAACTTTTTGCTGTTCAAATTCTTCAGAAACCATTGGGAAAATCCTTCCACGCAATCTCAGTCTAACTGAGTGGAACAGGTGATTTCCTTTGGCTGGGACTATGGAGACACATGGTCAACCTGATCTATACAAGTGTGGAGGAATACTTCTGCGTTAACATGATTTATTTTTCCACAACAAGGATCCTGTGGGCAGAGCTGACAGTGGCATTTTGGCCTCTCTCCCTTTAACCTCATTCCTATCTGTTTCCTGCCACCACCTCTCTCATTGGAAAACAGCTCCATGTAAAAAAAAAAAAAAAGTCCAAATTGAATTAAAAAAATGTCAATACAGAAAGATAAGCTCTTACAGAGTGAATGGATTAGTGGGAGAGACAAATAGGACGGGCAGAAAAAGCGCAATATTTTCCTCCCGATCCTCCGACATAGAACCACCCACCTTTACACTTGCACCACCCCATCCCACAATGCCTGTTAATTAATAATGCAGTAATATACAAAACACAGACATGACTTTGTTAAATGTGTTCGCCAGTCTTGGAAGAGAGTTGTCCAGCCTAACATTCAGATCCACACACAGTCCAGTCGCCATTGTGTCCAGACAGTTGTCAAACGTTGTCCTCTAAGGCCCGTGTACAGTATGGAACTCTGAGTGGCTTCACTCCATTGCTGGTGTTGCTGCACTGTGCTGTGACTGTGGAGGGATTTGAGTTGTAAAGGAGACTGGGTGGATCAGAGAATCCCAGAGAGTGGGTAAAAAGGACACGTGTATCCGGAACTGACTCAACTCACGGCACACTCTGAATAGATCTCTGGAAAGCAAAGAAGGGCAAATTAGATTTAAGATGATGCAATTTCAGTATAATCTCCGCACGGCTCTATTGTCTTGGGTAAAGTAAGATTAGGGATGAAGTTTGTGCACTGCTGCAACTGTATAGACACATACAGTAGTTTCTGTCATTTTTTTGCTTTGGTCTGCAATTGCTTGCGTATGATGCATGCTTTGGCCTAGTTTTGGAACAGCTTGTGCTTCTAGAGTGGAGTCATGTGCTGTAGAACAGTAGTATGAGGAAACGCGTTATGAATGTAAGGGTTGCAGGGTGGGGGTAAAGGGCCACTTAAACAACTCATGAGAGTCTCGTGAGTATGCTTCTAAGCCCTTAAACCATCACCATCAGAGCTGTCCGTCAAATATCCAGCTATGGGCCTTGGCTATGGTGAGGGTAAGGTAACATGACCAGTGGCACTTTGTCTGGAGGAAATGGATGTCTGCCCTTTTCTGGTCTTTCTCAAAGTCCTTCGGCAGTTAATGAGTGGATGAGTTCAGGGTTGGGAAGGTTACTTTCTAAATGTAAACCATTACAGTTACTAGTTACCTGTCCAAAATTGCAATAAGTAACATAATTATGGATTACCCAAACTCAGTAAAGTAATCTAATCTTACTTTTAGATTACTTTCCCCTTAAGAGGCATTAGAAGAAGACAATGTATATTACCATTTGAACGACATCTATTGCAGGATAAATCAATGTTAGAGTTTACATAACTGGCCATAAATGGATGTTGCATTTTACTTTATGGGTTATGTACATAGCTGCAGGAAGTACAGTAATTTGGGGGTGGGGATGCTGCGATTTATTTTTTATTTTATTTTTTGTTGATTGAGGGTGGAAGGTGGGGGGATGCAGGACAAAAAATATTGCTCGCACTGAAGACGTCTATATCAGTCCGCTAATACAAGACTAGTAAAGGCTTTTGTGTTTTACTTTTTTTTTTTACTAAATATATTTTAGTATTTACCAGCATTTGTAACTTCTGTCTGATAATTATCTGTACAGGACAGCTCATCTAATAATACTTGTGGAATATAAAATGCTTGCTTGATATATGTTTTCCGTGGGAATCGAACCCACAACCCTAGCATTGCAAGAGCCATGCTCGGCCAACTGAGCCACATTATCAGATCACATCATCACAAACCACTTGATGTCTCAATGTACTCAATTACTGTATTGTGCGTTGTTTTTCTTCATGGTGATGCAAAGTCTACAGGTACAAACCTTGATGACAATACACTAATGTACATTTACGTTAAGTAGTTTCTAAGGATGGTAAATTTAATACTGCACAAAAAGTGCTTGTTTACCATGTTATTTGATCCAAAAATAATAATAATTTGATGTGGATGCTTTGTGTCTTTTCCCATAACTTTGCACCTTTTTGATGTAAGTGTTTGAAGACAGGGTTTTGTTCTTTCTGGATTCCATTAGAATGACAATCACAGAGAAAGGGACAGGGCAACAACTCTTATAATTCCAACTATTGAATCCTGCAAGATACTGTTCTTAATTATACAACTACCATGTGGAGATGCTGAAAAATGTTTTTGCCCACGCTACGTATATCTATATCGGTCCTCAAATAGTAGTAAAGGACTAGTGCACTATTTTTGTGAAAAATATTTTCAACAAATAATAATATATATTTGTATTAATATGTGACCGACCGCCTCGATTCGGTATTATGTAGCAACATTTGAAATTGTGTTTTTATCATTGGATAAAAGTAGAGACTCAGAGCTAGAAAATGGTATATCACACACTGCAGTTGAGGAACAATGGGAAAGTAATTCTGCTTTGAAAGATGATAAACGTGTAAACCCCACTTTTGAGAAAACGGGCCTTGAATGTTTTAGTACACCTACTGGAAAGCTCTTTGTCTACTCCTATCTCTTTAAGCATTCACATGTGAGGCCATGTGGTAAACACACGCTATATCAAATAAAATCTAGGTTTATTTGTCACATGCACAGGATACAGAAGGTGTAAATGGTACAGTGAAGTGGTTACATTATTAGATGACGCTTACGTGACGCTTACGTGTCTTAATCGATGGGTCATGTGAAGGAAATGCTATAACCACCCCCCAGCCACATCTAGCTTAGTGGATGGGTCACTATTGTCCGGCCGAAGTGGAGTCTTTTGTTTAGACATGTAGCTAGCTAGTTAAACAATGAACTGGAACAATCCCAACTCACACTACTACTAATACAAACATTGTCATAGCTGTAGTATGAATCTGCAGGTAGCTAAAGCGAACAAACTATGTTCAATGTTAGCTAGCTAACATTAGGCTATAACTAGCAATGCAAATGGATTTCTGATTAGAATAATATTACTACACAGATCATACATGTAACGTTATCGAGCCAGAAAGCTAGCATTTTCTAGCTAACTAACAGTACGCTTTAACTTGAAATAAAAATGAACAACTTTCTGACAAAATTAGAAACGTATCTCAAAATGTAGCTAGACTCTTACTCGTATACATGGATGAAAGGACTGTCAACACATACTGAACAGCTCACGTTATAGAAGCATGCTACATGGCAGACCAATCCAAACTCATTTCCCGGCATGCCCAGCCCATTCATTATCTCAGCCAATCATGGCTAGCAGGAAGGTTCCTGCCTTTTTCGGTGGCTAAACCAACTAGGCTCGTAATTTAACAATTCTACACCTATTTATGGATAGAATACAAGTTTGTTATTAAGACATATGAAAGTTCACATGTTCCAGAAGGCATTTCTGCCAAAAAATGCATGTTGATAAAAAATACATGTTTACGTTCAAATGTAAAGTAGTGTTTACGTAGTAGTGTAGTGTTTACATGTTTACGTTCAAATGTCCTGTAAAGTAGTGACGTGCGACATACACCTATGTCCTGAAACGAGACATATTTTTTTAATTCAAATTTTTCAAGGGGTGCTGCAGCACCCTCAGCACATTTACTTCCCGCGGCTATAGTTGTATAGGCTTCTAACCCATTTATTTCCACTTCAATACAGATACAATCCTTAGGTTATATACGTATATAAAAATAAAGTCTGTCAAAGTCTGTCCCCTTGATCTACAAAAATAGGACTTGGACATAGAGATTAGTCTCAATGTTTCCCTGAACATAATCCAAAAATGATGGAATGGCATGCTTTGAGCACTACCGAAAAGTGCTATTTGCATGAAGTGAAACGTGAATGCCATATGCTGTATTTGCTATTGGTTTATTGTTTACGTTTTTGTTGGTGACACCATAGAATTAGAATACTTCATTCATTTAATTGGATCTCTATGGGTGACACTTTGATATCTCGATAATTTACAGTTCTTGAAGTCTGTCAAAGGTGAATGAGTTTAAGCATATGTCCGTTAGGCTTTTTGGATATATATATTTTTTTATCAGCATGAATTAGATTGAGCAATAAAATCCCCAGTAGTGGTGCATGGGTAAAATCACTGGGGAAGCCAAGCCAGAAAAAAAGCCATATTGCCATATTAATTGCGTTGTTTGCTCTATAACCTGTTAGTTCATATGCCTTGCAATTGTGATATATAGGCCTAAGGCCAAGACAATAAGAAGACACAGTGGCAGAAGAAATTCAACCACACCTTTGTTTCCTCACAAAACCACGGAGCAACCTCTGTCCGGTGAAGTCCACAAAGCATTTTACATGTAACAAACGGGTACATGACCTACAGCATCGTCAAGCAAGTTTTTGTCTAAAATGACATACCCAAATCTAACTGCCTGTAGCTCAGGACCCAAAGCAAGGATATGCATATTCTTGACACCATTTGAAAGGAAACACTTAGAAGTTTGTGTAAATGTTAAATTAATGTAGGAGAATATAACACATTACATTTGTGTAGATTACATTTGAAATCAACCAAAGCTTGTATCCCTGAGGCCTATATGTATTGTCTATTTTAGTTGAACCTTGGGTTGAATTAAAACAATAGCGGTTGATGACTTTGCAAATGCTATATAGGCCAAATATTGATGATACATGACTTATAAAGTATGGTTACATTTAATTTGCTCTCTTAAACGTACCCTTTGGAATGAGTTCGATAGCAACAGTGAATATTGTTAGCTAATAATAATTTCTCAATAATCATTCTCGCGATAGCATATTGGTAGTAGTCAGTGACAAATATGAAAACTAAGCAAGGCTGGGCTTGGTTAAAAATCTGGATGGGAGACCAAAGGGTAGCTGTTGATAGGCCAATTCTCCAGTAGTAGGTGCTACCCAGCCTATTGTTTTGGTAGTGGATAAAACGTTGAAGATCTGACGTTGTTTCAAAGGGAAAAATTCAACCTATTATATACAAGGTTTGTCTATGTTGAAAATTGGTTACCATGATGACATAATCCTGTGGTTGAAGTTTCGCCCTCAAAACAACAGTTTACATGATAACATTTTTCAAATCCAATGTACAGTATTGTCCACGTAGACTCCACGTCACAATACGTTGACAAAATCCGTGACAATACGAAACAATGTTGATTCAACCAGTGTGTGCCAAGTGGGATCCCCTGCCAAATTATACCTGTATGTTGAAGGTGTCTTTTGAAAAGAGGGAAATGAACAATGCGTCTTGAGGAAACTGCAAGGCATTACTTAGTTAGTACACATACAGTATGTTTGTGTGAGGGATACTGTCGATAGAGCCGAAACCTGGCTGGCATGATGACACCTGTGCACTGCACACACAAACACACACACACACATACACACACACACACACACATATATACATGTACATATATACACACACACATACACACACACACGTGTGTGTGTGTATATATACATGTACATATATACACACACACACGCACGTGTGTGTGTGTATATATACAGTGGGGCAAAAAAGTATTTAGTCAGCCACCAATTGTGCAAGTTCTCCCACTTAAAAAGATGAGAGAGGCCTGTAATTTTCATCATAGGTACACTTCAACTATGACAGACAAAATGAGAAAAAAAATACAGAAAATCACATTGTAGGATTTTTAATGAATTTATTTGCAAATTATGGTGGAAAATAAGTATTTGGTCAATAACAAAAGTTTATCTCAATACTTTGTTATATACCCTTTGTTGGCAATGACAGAGGTCAAACGTTTTCTGTAAGTCTTCACAAGGTTTTCACACACTGTTGCTGGTATTTTGGCCCATTCCTCCATGCAGATCTCCTCTAGAGCAGTGATGTTTTGGGGCTGTTGCTGGGCAACACGGACTTTCAACTCCCTCCAAAGATTTTCTATGGGGTTGAGATCTGGAGACTGGCTAGGCCACTCCAGGACCTTGAAATGCCTCATCTTTTTAAGTGGGAGAACTTGCACAATTGGTGGCTGACTAAATACTTTTTTGCCCCACTGTATATACTAACACAGTTGCACGGAGTGTAGTAACAGTTTGTGGAATTATGTTGACTCAGCACTTGATATTGCCTGTGAACTTTGTTGCTGGTCTTGCTCAGTATTATTTTCTTCATCAAGGCACATGTTCTTCTCATTGATCTTTTCCTTAGTATTCTCAACAATTTGTCTTCAGAAATGGACCATTCTAGACAATGTAGCTATGTGAAATGCATTATGTGCATGTGTTATTATTTCTATGCATAACTTTAATTTTAAATCATTTTAAGGAGTGACTGTCTGGTCCCACTGAATGTACAGTATATCAGCATAGTAGATACTGTATGTTCACAAATGCATCTATTTTTTTCTCTCTCTAAAGCCTAGTTTTCCACCAGTTCTTTTCTCGCTGTGTTCCCCTGTAGGGGAGTAGCCTATTGTATGACTGATGATGCTCTGTCCAGGCTTAGGAGGATAACAGAGTTAACCCGTCCATACTTTCTGCGCTGTTGGTCTCAACTTTGCTTTGGGTTGCAGATGAATTATGAAAATAGAAAAACGCTGCTCGCGGTCTGGTACTCCAACACTTACAGGACAACCCTAATGCGGCTAATGAAATTAACATTTCAGGGGGCTGGAATATGAGTAACTATTGCTGTCATCTCAGGAAGTAAGCTCTGTATGAGTGGAGAACAGCACCCTCCCTCCCTCCTTCCTTCCCACCCTCGCTCTCAACCTCCCTCCCTCCCTCGTTCCCTCTCCCTCCCCTGCTCTGCAGTGTTGTCTATTTCTGTAGGATCCTCATTACCCAATGAGATGAAACAGCCCTTTTAAACTGTACGCTTCTAGTGTGTCAATTTATTAGAAAAATTGTGATCATTTGACTAGCTTTGCATTGTCACTCAGCAGGTTAGTGCTAATTTTAGGTCTTTTATCGTTATAGTTTACCGTCAAACTCTATCCTCCAGGTAGCTTAAGTAAGAGGCAACGCTAAGGGAGGATATCAGGATAAGCACCGTTTTTATTTGTAGGGGGAAATATTTATACATACACTTACAAGGGCCAAATTGAGGGAGTGAAACATAATTTGAAGTGAAGAGCGGTTTGTTATCCCAATGATGCCAGTATCTTCAAAGGTTACTGGGCGGGCAATTTGTCTCTGAGGAAGGAGCTGGGATATCTGGGTTTTATGCAGCAACGTTTGCGAGGATGGGATATTTGAAAGGCTGCTGAGTGTGGGATCCTCCTTGTATGCTAACAGCACCTCAGGCGTAAATATTGTGGCAGCCTGCATGGATCCCATGCCTCCAGTGTCCCAAACAAAAATGGGGTGTCCTTGCCAGGCAAACAGAATATTTCAGCAGCACGATGTCCCTCATCAAATTTTCATCTGCCCATTTCAATGATGAGGCAGACTAATTTTGGTGCAGCTCCATCACAGCAGGAGAACTGTGGTCAGCCAACCTGTCCATCCATCCTTTAATGAACAAGAGCATATGGTTCATTATCATTACTATCACCCTTAATGCCAGGATGTACTGTATAGCTTAAAGCAGTGATAGGCCACATACGTGACCCGGTAAGGCCATCAGCTTCTATCTCAAGGCCATCAGACTGTTAAATAGCCATCACTAGCCGGCTACCATCCGGTTACTCAACCCTGCACCTTAGAGGCTGCTGCCCTATATACATAGACATGGAATCGCTGGCCACTTTAATAATGGAACACTAGTCACTTTAATAATGTTTACATACTGCTTTACTCATCTCATATGTATATACTGTTTTCTATTCTACTCTATTTTAGTCAATGCCACTCCGACATTGCTCGTCCTAATATTTCTCTATTTCTTAATTCCATTCTTTTACTTTTATATTTGTGTGTATTGTTGTGAATTGTTAGATACTACTGCACTGTTAGATACTACTGCACTGTTTGAGCTAGGAACACAAGCATTTCGGCTACACCCTCAATAACATCTGCTGAATATGTGTATGTGACCAATAAAATGTGGTTTGACTTGATGTGTCTGACTCGGGCATACAGATGTTTTGGGTGTGCTTGTGTCACATAGGCGGCAGGTAGCCTAGTGGTTAAGAGTGTTGAGCTCGTAATTGAAAGGTTGCTGGTTCGAATCTGAGCCAACTAGATGAAAAAACTGTTTGCTTAAGCAAGGTACTTAACCCTAATTGCGCCTGTATGTCGCTCTGGATAAGAGTGTTTTCTAAATTACTTAAATGTAAAACGCAGAGGGGGTTCAGACACTGTGTCAAATTAGAATGATAATAATTCCATTGTCACATTACTCTTCATTTAGTGTAGATAGAAATAGTACAGATTCACATTGTGTTTTTATGGGAGTAGTGAAATGGATTCAGTCCCTAACGGTCCCTGCTGTGGACAGTTGCGCTGCAGGTGCTTTTACAACATTCTGGTCATAATTGGCAGAACCCCACAGAGCCTCAACCCATGGAGCCCACAAATTAATTATGCAAGGAGCCTTTTATTTTCCCAGTGTCCTTTAACTATTTTGATGTGCTCAGAGAAATTTAAAGCCAACTCCCTTTCTACAGCTCCACTTTGTCTACACTTCTCACTTACACTAATGTGTCTATATCTCTGCCTATCTGCATATCCCTTCGGGGAAAAGGAGCTGCGCTTTGCATTTGACTTCCACCCTTGTTCGTTGGGAGTGCAGGAGAAGGCGTTTTTTTTTTCTCAGCATCCTGTGTAAATAATTTACAGGAGCTGTCCATGCCAAAGCTTTCAAGGTCATTTGAAATTGGTATTTAAAGAGCCAGCCGCGTGAAGGGCTGCTGCTCCCCTCATGGGGTAGTGCTCCCCGGGACGTTCTGGTGCCCACCAACCCTTAAACTGCAAAATCCTCCAGGAGGGGGCAAAGGTGGAAAATGTTGAGAAAAGGTCTCCCGTAGCTGTCTCCGAGTTGGTTGGGGATCCACTGCTCTCGCGGGTATTGGAGGGAAACAGCAGGGTTTTATTTTCTCCTCGTATCATAAGTTCCTCAGAGCACAGTGAAAGAGAAAAGAGAGAAATGGCAAAAAGCATGTGAAGCAATGAACTCTGTGACTGCATCTGCTGTCAAGGGGCTAGCAGCATTCTAGAGCTGCAGTACCTCAGATCCCCTATGGGAATGTATAGTAGATATAGGGAAAGGGAAGGGGCTGTTAGTGAGGTGAAATGGTACCTCCATTGGAGAGCTGTTGTGTGAACCCTGAGCAGCTTATCATTAGCGGAGGTCAGAAATCATCTGGTCCCAGTCATGGATCAGGACCAAGCAGAAAAGGATGTTTGAAGCCAATTATACATGTTTGGCTCTTCAAAGCCTATGGAGACAACCTGTACACCTGCAAACCAATATCAGGAGCCATACAATGTTGCTCCTAGACTACCAATACAGGCCTACAGAATGAAGTCATGTTATTTTTTGACCCTCTCAGATTCATTGATCATCCCAATAGTCAGGTGAAGCCCACTCTATAACTGCATCATGGTGGTTATGAGCCTAGTTGTCCCAGCTGAGTAGTAGGTCAGAAACAGTAATTGTTTTCTTGGTTGAAAAATCCTTTCTCTCCAAAGAAGAAGTGAGTCTTAACAGCTGTAATAATGACAGATGTGGCCCCCTCTGTGCAGGAGGGTACCTCGCAGGGCACCATTTGTCCCTGTCTCCTCTCCATCCATTCTTATTTGGGACTAAGCTAGTCATCATGAGTCACTGGCAGTGAGCGCCCGGCAAATTAAAATAAATAGTGTGGGATTCTCACGAGAGAAGTTGAGGAAATAAATAAAGCTCCCATTAACGGCAGCTCCCAGCTGTAAGTGAGCAGAGCATGCCACTCTACACCAGCCTTTTATCTGTCTATCCACATTTGTTTAGCGCTTGCTGTTATTTACTCACCTAAATGCTGCATTTCTCATCTCCAGCAGATGCAAGCTTTTTTTGTTTATCGTCTTGAAAGGGGGGCTGGTGGCTCTGGCTCGCCAACGCTAATAAACATTCAGCTATTTATAGGCTGTGATTATGTCATTCTATTTCGGCGGATTAAAAAACAGTACTGTTCAAGTCTTCCTGTGTTTCCAATTGCAACTGACTTAATACGTAACGTCTCCTCCAGTCAACCTGTCCTGTGCGTGGTAATCGTAGTGTGGCCGATCCATATGTAGAATGTACGGTACTGTTCCTTCTTCCACTCCAGATGGCCGGATGGGGGTTTGATGCTGGCCCAATAGCAGGGCTTGGCTGGCCTGTAACATGAGCTCATGAGCCCAGACAGTGGGGGGGTTTGCCCTGCAGCAACCGGATATAGCTGCCCTGGTTCTGGAAAGGAAGGAGGGCATTTTCCTCAGAGAACACACTAGTGAGGCTCCATACACACTCATAAGGGGGGGCGGAAATTGACAACAGTGCAATTTCCGCACACTGATTTTGATTGTGAAAATCTAACATGGTCTCAGTAATGAATGACTCACTATGGATAGATGGTCTATGAGTGTGTGTGTGGGGGTGCGTGTGTGTGTGTCTGTGACACCCACTGCGTGAAGGCAGGATACTTCCTGAATGTAGAGCGCAGTGTGAACAGAGCCATTAATATACAGTATATTCTCTTTTCCGCAGCCACCCCCATGCTTCAGTGACTTATAGGCTTTGAAGGCCTTAAAGGAAAAGAGGAAAATAGTGTTTTTTTTTAGTCAAAGATAGAGCCGCCTTGTCCATACTGTCCTTTACAGTATAACAAATGATTCCTTGGCTCGCTCCCCTTTTTTAATCAAGGGGCTTTACTGTCCACTTTGCACTTTTTGTGAGGCATCAATAATTTAGAATATTCACTGTGATGCATACCAATCTGCCTACTAGTGTGTGTGCGCATTGCATAGTGTTTCACAGCCCATAACTAAGCACATTTAGAATATGCCAGCAGGCATTTATTCTGCCATCAGACAAGACAGGTTTCTTTTGTTTAGAGTGCCCTTTCTCCGGGAAACGCTACAGTCAGGGATCGGGCTTGGGTAGGGTCTGTGTCATTCAATATGCAACAGTGGCTTTCTTACAGAAATAGGGGACCTGCCAGTGGATGCAAATATCTTGTACATTTAACATGTTCGACGTTCATGCATTATTTGTAAGCATAAATGGTGGAGGAGGATGGAAAATGTTCCTGTGAACGCCGGAAATAGCTCGGGAAGGACTCCTGTATTCGGTTCAGACATCTGTGGGTAGCTTCAACATTAAATGTTTCGAGCTGTCTTTGCGAAATAGTTGGCAAGGAAGTTCTATGAGCACGTTAAAGGTCCAATGCAGCCATTTTTTATCTCATTATCAAATAATTTCTGCTTAACAATGCTAGCACAGATTGGGATGTGTTCCGTGATTCATCTGATGGCATTGAGGAGTTAGTCACCAGCTTCATTAACCTTTACCGAACCTCAACCCCGTATCCGGGATCACCCCCCACCCCCCACACACTGATTAGCATAGCTAGCATAGCTTCACAAGTAGATAGTAGCATCTAAATATCATTAAATCACAAGTCCAAGACACCAGATGAAAGATACAGATCTTGTGAATAAAGCCACCATTTCAGATTTTTAAAATGTTTTACAGGGAAGACAAAATATGTAAATCTATTAGCTAAACACGTTAGCAAAATACACCACTATTCTAACTCCATCAGTTTCTTACTCCTTCAGGTGCTATCACCAATTCGGCTCAACTAAGATATTGATAGCCAATAACCTATAAAAAAAACCATCAGATGACAGTCTGATAACATATTCATGGTATAGGATAGTTTTTGTTAGAAAAAAGTGCATATTTCAGGTAGAAATCACAGTTTACAATTGCACCGACCATCACAAATCGACTAGAATTACTAGATAGAGCAACGTGTATGACCAATTTACTCATCATAAAACATTTCATAAAAATAGACAAAGCATAGCAATGGAAAGACCCAGTTCTTGTGATTTCAGACCATATTTCAGATTTTCTAAGCGTTTTTCAGCGAAAACACAATAAATCGATAAGTTAGCATACTACATGTGCAAACGTTACCAGAGCATCGATTCCAGCCAAAGAGCGCTATAACGTAATCACCGCCAAAAGATATTAATTTTTTCACTAACCTTCTCAGAATTCTTCCGATGACACTCCTGTAACATCATTTTACAACATACATATACAGTTTGTTCGAAAAGGTGCATATTTAGCCATACAAAACCGTGGTTACACAATAAAAATACTAGGAAATCAAGCCTCAATATGTCTGACGTCATCTATCAGAGTGATCTAGTTTAATTGAAAGCTAATCATATACTTGACTAAAAAATACAGGGTTGACAGGAATCGAAAGACAAATTAGTTCTTAATGCAACCGCTGATTTACATTTGTAAAATTATCCTTACTTTTCAATACAGGGTTCGCCAAGTGAAGCTATACCAAACAAAATGGCGAAATATGCGTTTAAAATATTTCGACAGAACAACAATTTATCATATTAAATATTGCTTACTTTGAGCTGTTCTTCCATCATATTCTTGGGCAATGTATCCTTTCTATGTTATAAACGTCTTTTGGTCGATAGATGTCCTCTGTCCTTCGAAATATCCACTAACGATCGAACGGGACCCCAAAACGTGTCCAAAGTTTCAGAGTGCACAACAAAGAAATTCCTCAAAATCGCACTAAACGGATATAAATTGCTATAAAACGGTTTAAATTAACTACCTTATGATGTTTCTAAGTCCTATATCGAATTAAATTACAGACGGATACATTTCAAGTTGATAACCGAGCCTGTGAAAATGGCGTCCGGAGGTCCCTTCCTGCGTAAGGGCGAGCGTCGAAAGGGGGGCTACTCTCACTCCTTGGTCTTTTATAACCTCTGAGAGCTACGGAGAAGGCCCATTCCACTTCTCATTGGTTACTGACATCCAGGGGAAGGCGGGTGCAGTTCGTGTCGTTCCATAGGATAGACAGAGACCTTAAAAACTGATCTGAAACCAGAGCTTCGCTCTCAGACCTTTCACTGTCTGTCATGGATTTCGCTGTAGAAAGAGTTCTGGGTCACCCACAGACAATTTCAACGTTGTATGAAACTAGAAGGTGTTTTCTATCCAATATAATTAATAATATGCATATTGTACGAGCAAGAATTGAGTACTAGGCAGTTTAATTTGGAGACGACAAAATGCTAATTCGGAACAGCACCCCCTGTAGTCGCAAGAAGTTTTAATAGGTGCATCAACGACATTGTCCGAACTGTGACCGTACGTACATATCCCAACCAGAAGTCATGGATTACAGGCAACATCCGCACTGAGCTAAGGCTAGAGCTGCCAATTTCAAGGAGCGGGACACTAATCCGGACGTTTATTTAAGAAATTGCGCTACGCCCTCCGACGAACCATCAAACAGGCAAAGTGTCAATACATGTCTAAGACCGAATCCTACTATACTGGCTCTGACGCTCGTCCAATGAGGTAGGGCCTGCAAACTATCACAGATGGGAAAGGGAAACCCAGCCACGAGCTGCCCAGTGAAGCACCAGCTGTTCCGGATGACTGTGTAATCATGCTCTCCGTAGCCGATGTGAGTAAGACCTTTTAAACAGGTTAACATTCACAAGGCCGCAGGGCTAGATGGATTACCAGGACGTGTACTCAGAGCATGCACTGACCAGCTGGCAAGTGTCTTCACTGACATGTTCAACCTCTCCCTGACCCAGTCTGTAAAACCTACATGTTTCAAGCAGACCACCATAGTCCTTGTGCCCTAGAACGCCAAGGTAACCTGTCTAAATGACTACCGCCCCGTATCACTCACATCTGTAGCCATGAAGTGCTTTGAAAGGCTGGTCATGGCTCACATAAACACCATCATCCCAGACACACTAAACTCACTCCAATTCGCATACCACCTCAATAGATCGACAGATGACGTAATGTCTATTGCACTCCACACTGCCCTTTCCCAACTGGACAAAAAGAACACCTACGCGAGAATGCTGTTCATTGACTACAGCTCAGCGTTCAACACCATAGTGCCCTCAAAGCTCATCACACCACTAAGGAGACTGAACACCGCCCTCTGCAACTGGATCCTGGACTTCCTGACGGGCCACTCCCAGGTGGTGAGGGTAGGCAACAACACATTCACCACGCTAACCCTCAACACGAGGTGCGTGCTGAGTCCCCTCCTGTACTCCCTTTACACCCACGACTGCGTGGCCGCATACGGCTCCAACAACATTAAGTTTGCAGACAACACGACGGTGGTAGGCCTGATCACCAACAACGATGAGACAGCCTATAGGAATGAGATCAGACACCTGGCAGTGTGGTGCCAGGAAAACAACCTCTCCCTCAACGTCAGCAAGACAAAGGAGCTGATCGTGGACAACAGGAAACGGAGGGCCGAGCACACCCCCATTCAACAAGACAGGGCTGTAGTTGAGAGGGTTGAGAGCTTCAAGTTCCTCGGTGTCCACATCACTAAGGACCTATTATGGTCCAAACACACCAACACAGTCATGAAGAGGGTACGACAATGCCTCTTCCCCCTCAGGAGGCTGAAAAGATTTGGTATGGGCCCTCAAATCCTCAAAAAGTTCTATAGTTGCACCATTGAGAGAATTTTGACTGGCTGCATCACCGCTTGGTATGGCAACTACAGAAGGTACTGTATACGGCCCAATACATCACTGGGGCCGAGCTCCCTGCCATCCAGGACCTCTATACCAGGCTGTATCAGAGGAAGGCCCTAAAAACTGTTTAAAACTCCCCTCACCCAAGTCATAGACTGCTCTCTCTGCTACCGCACGGCAAGCGGCACTGGAGCGCCATGTCTGGGACCAAAAGACTCCTGAACAGCTTCTACCCCCAAGCCATAAAACTGCTGAACAGTTAATGTAATGGTTACCTGGGCAAAAGGTTCATTTAAAAAACAATTTAAACACTATCCTGCACTGGCTCTATGCACACTTACTGGACTCTACCCACACACTCACACATACTACACTGTCACTCTAACACACACATACACATACTGTACACACACGCACACACACTACATATGCTCACACACACACACACACACACACACACACACACACACACACACACACACACACACACACACATATATTGACGCCACACACACACTCAAATCAGACACACTTTCACACCCTTCACATATGCTGCTGCTACTATGTTTATTATCTATCCTGATTGCCTAGTCAATTTTTACCCCTGCCTAAGGTACATGTACATACAGTGCATTCGGAAAGTATTCAGACCCCTTCACCTTTTCCACATTTTGTTACATAACAGCCTTATTCTAAAATGGATTAACATTTTTTTCTCATCAATGTACACACAATAACCCATAATGACAAAACAAAAAAAACATTTTTAGAAATGTTTGCAAATGTATTAAAAATAAAAACAGAAATGCTTTATTTACATAAGTATTCAGACCCTTTGCTATGAGACTCGAAATTGAGCTCAGGTGCATCCTGTTCCCATTGATCATCCTTGAGATGTTTCTACAACTTGATTGAAGCCTTCCTGTGGTAAATTCAATTGATTGGACATGATTTGGAAAGGCACTCACCTGTCTTCATAAGATCCCACAGTTGACAGTGTATGTCAGAGCAAAAAACAAGCCATGAGGTCGAAGGAATTGTCCGTAGAGCTCCAAGACCGGATTGTGTCAAAGCACAGATTTGGGGAAGGGTATTAAAAAGGTCGGCAGCATTGAAGGTCCCCAATAACTAAATGTCCATCATTCTTAATTGGAAGGAGTTTGTAACCACCAAGACTCTTCCTAGAGCTGGACAACCATCTCTGCAGCACTCCACCATTCAGGCCTTTATGGTAGAGTGGCCAGATGGAAGCCACTCCTCAGTAAAAGGCACATGACAGCCCGCTTGGGTTATGCCAAAAGCACCTAAAGGACCATGAGAAACAAGATTCTGTGGTCTGATGAAACCAAGATTTTGGCCTGAATGCCAAGCGTCATGTCTGGAGGAAACCAGGCACCGCTCATCACCTGGCCAATACCATCCCTATGGTGAAGCATGGTGGTGGCAGCATTATGTTGTGGGGATGTTTTTTAGCGGGAGGGACTGGGAGAATAGTCAGGATCGGGGAAAGATTAACGCAGCAAAGTACAGAGAGATCCTTGATAAAAAGCTACTCCAGAGCGCTCAGGACCTCAGATTGGGGAGAAGGTTCACCTTTCAACAGGACAACAACCCTAAGCACATAGCCAAGTCTCTGAATTTCCTTGAGTGGCCCAGCCAGAGCCCAGACTTGAACCCAATCCAACATCTCTGGAGAGACCTGAAAATAGCTGTGCAGCAACATCCATCCTGACAGAGCTTGAGAGGATCTGCAGAGAACAATGGGAGAAACTCCCCAAATACAGGTGTGCCAAGCTTGTAGCGTCATACCCAAGAAGACTCAAGGCTGTAATCACTGCCAAAGGTGCTTCAAAAAAGTACTGAGTAAAGGGTCTGAATACTTATTAAAAATTTCATTTTTTTTACTTATTTTTTTTTCTTCTAAAAACGTGTTTGCTTTGTCATTATGTGGTACTGTCTGTAGATTGAGGAACCTTTTTAAAAATATATTTATTTTAGAATAAGGCTGTAACGTAACAAAATGTGAAAAAAGTGAAGGGGTCCTCACTGTATTACCTCAACTACCGTACCCCTGCACATTAACCCGGTACTCCTTGTGTATAGTCTTGTTATTTTATTGCGTTACTATTTCCTTTTTTTTATTGAGCAATTCTTTCTGACTTTTTAACTCTGGGAAAGGGCTCCTAAGTAAGCATTTCACAGTAAAGTCTACACCTGTTGTAGTCGGTGCAAAATTTGATTTGATGAAGTACCTTACTGTGATTGTTTTCAATTAAAAGGGTCACAAAGGAAATCTCGTTCTTGACTGCACTGGACCTTTAAGGAGTGAATAAAATTATCTTTGTGCAAAGAGGTTTGGTGGGAGATGATTGCTAACTGCCCAAAGAGTACTGTAATTGATTAATAGTTGGGCTAAAGTGGAGGATCCAGTGATAAGCTGGAGTGCCGTGGGTTTTCCCAGAAGGCACTGAGACGAAGTGGGCCACTGATTAATTTGTCATGAAGAGGTGCTTGATGGGAGTTCTGTCTCCAGGAGCACTGGGATGAAAAAGCCCCGTGATTGTCGCCAAGTTTTTAATTATGGCTTAAAGGTCTTGAGAGGGTGGAAGAAACGCCAACTGTTTCCAAGGGGGCTTTTGAAAACAGACTTAATTAAAGTCAATGGGATTGGAATGAAACCGGGCTCTGTCTGTCAATTATCCTCCTCAGTGTGTTGGGTAGGAAATGAGAGCCACATCCTCATATTATCCCCTTTGTATCTATCTTTACCAGGATGAGCATATACCTAACCTTTTTAAAGTCAATATTGAAGTCAGTGTGATGAGATATTCACTGATTAAAACACACCTGAGAAAGTGATAGCCTACTGTACATCGTTATGGCATCAGAGTGTCACTATTTGGATAATTCCCCTTTGATTCAATTGAGTTTTCCCTCATAATTGAGAGGAGAGGCGAGAAGAAGAGGAGAGGAGACATCCTTTTGGAGATGTGGAGGTCCATTCTATGAATATTTCATGCAAATGGAGGGTGGGTGGCTCACCAGAGTGGAACACAGGGTATTGGAAGTCACTCCCTCATTTGATTAGGGAGATTGTTATTCAAATGTCACTATTTCCATACTAACCTGCCTGCCACCTCTCTCGCCACCTCAATTCTACCCCCTTGAAAAAATAATTTAGATGTACATGGCCAGGTAATTTCTCGAGATCGGGAAGTGTTGGTTGATCTGGGAGTTTACATTTTCTTATCTATTTATTTGATTCTGTTTCCCTGAAAGATTTGTCTCTTGCCATTCTAAAACATGTAAATATGTACTGCAGATTTGTGAATCACGATCTTCAACGTTTTATCGCTTGTGCTCATACTCAGCTTCAACAATGTAATTTAAATCTTACTCTTTCATTTTACTACTGTATTTAAGACCCCTATTTATCCAGGTAAGCAATTGATCAAATAATATCTTGATCGATAACTACCTGCTCATTTCTACTGTACAATAGGGGGCATAAGCATTGATTGGCTTGTCTACAATAATGTCAATCCCCACAAGGTACATGATCATGCATGATTAGCATAGCAGTTGTTCAAATTCAAGCGAGGCATAACAGGGACATGTTGTAGGGACATGTTGTGGACTGACATTGATTATACCTCTCTCCCCCACCTGACTTGCCATAGGTGTAAGTGTAACCTCCATGCTAGCCAGTGCACCTTTCGGGAGGGCAGTCTGCAGTGTGACTGTGAACACAATACGACGGGCCAAGACTGCACTCGCTGTGAGAGGGGCTTCAAAGCCAAGTCATGGAAACCTGGATCGTACCTACCTACCCCCAACGGATCCCCCAATACCTGTACGTAACCTACAATATAGCTACTAGGGATTAACATGGGTAACCGGCATCCCGGGGCTGTCCCGTGAACACTCTTCACATTTCCTGAAAAAATTCAATGACAAGACCCGGGAAATTACATCTTCCCCCAAAACCGGCACTAATGCGCAGGATCAGATTAGTAAAAACATTTATAGCACATTATCCAAACAGGTTGTCGCATGGAAGCCTTTAGCCTAGCATATTTACTTCACACGAAGTCGCCATAAATTCAAAGCGCACGCACAATTGACACTGCCGGACTGCACACGCGACCCGAATGCAGTTAATAAACCCTACATGAAACCCATACAGTAGGTTTAGTCTATAAAAAAATGTGTGCCTTTATTATTATTATTATTATTGTGAATATTCTGACAGTCACAAATGGGCCTATGCACAATTCACTACATAGGCATCTCTGCCACTGACATTACGTTTGTTAACAATGCAGAGAGGCACGAGGGAAAATTCTATCTTCTCTTGTCCTAGAGCCCAGTCCCAATCCCACTGAAAACCAAAATCCCGACTCCTGTTGGGCATGAAAATGCACTGGGAATCTAAGATAGTTACTCTATCATTAGGAAATATCAGTGTAATTTGCCCTGAAATCTTTACATAGTGGCAGAGCCAAGCCGACAAGGTGGCGCGGGTGCCTTAAATTGCCACTTGTGATTTTTTTTTTGTTGCGGTATTTCGAGTGATAGATATGAATTATTCCCGGTATTGAAACTTGGTAGATTTTCGGGGAACTATTCATCCCTAATAGCTACTGTATAGACTTCCAACAGGATACCATCCATACCATACTGCATCTATACCAGGCACATACTAGATGGATTAAGTAATGGTTGAAGAAGAATTTGGGTCATCTGCTCTACACAGCCACAGAGAGGAGCAGCTGAAGCTGTCACATTTCAAAGGAGAGATGTCAGTTAGTTTGAGGAATCCTACAGATGTCTACATATGCAGAAGCACCCTATGCTATACTCGCACACTACAGAGGGAATGGGGGGCCTGCTGCTTCCAACGGCAGATGTGGCGGCTGATGTACTTGTATATTATTTAAGCATTGAAAACCTCCAGCTCTCTTTTTTTTCAGATGTATTCATAAAAATACTGTAATTCTCAAAAATAAATGAGTAAACCTCAAGTTCTCCTCTCTCTCTTTCAGGTGATGCTGCTGGGACTCTTGGCAGTAAGTAAAGTCCTAATCAAACGGGGTAGAGCTTGTTATCACTTATCTTTTTAGTTCTCTGTTCATATGCTATCATTCTTTCGTCTTACTTATAGCACACTATCTTATATAATGTGTCCCTCCCCTCTGATGTTGTGGTGGGCCCCTCATTCTAATCACAATGATCCCACTCACAAATTACATTTTTCCACAGTTTTATATCCCTTACTGCTGGTCTATAACTCAAAAGGGGGGAGGGGATTTAAAGTGTGTAGATGAGGGCTATTCCAAGGACATGATGTGAGAGGGACTGTGAGTGTATATACTAGAGTCTCTCATAGGGATTCTTTGCAGACCTATAGGAGATACTGTACTGCTACAGCTGTGGTGAAGTAACCATATTGTTTTGGGAGATGGCCAAAGGATGATTTCATGGTATATCCACGATCAGCATTTTCCCATGTTAGTGCATCTGATATCATTTTACTGTTTTTCTCTACCTTCTTGGTGTGGTGCCCTCTCAGCACCCACAACAGTCCAGACCCTGCCAACAACCACACCTGCGTTGGCGACTACAACCAAGCCACCCACAGACCAACTGCCCACAATTACCACTATTATGGCAGGTGGGAAACCAACTACGGTTGTAGTTTCTGACGGCCAGGCAGAGTGCCTGTCTAAAAGGAACACAGGCTGTGTCTGAAATGGCAGCTTATTCCCTATATTCAGTATATTGCCTATATAGTGCACTACTACAGAGCCCTATGGGCCCTGGTCAAAAGTAGTGCACTACATGGAATAAAGTGCAATCGGACGCAGCCATAGTCTGAGGGCTCATCAACCACCTGCTTCCTATTGACTTTTAAACCAGAGTACACTTACTAAAGCAGCACATACAGTAGAATGTGTCCCTGGTGCATTCCTGATGACCAGGAAATGTGTTGTCCTACACAGCTGAAAGGGAAGGCAAGGCTATAATGTTGATGAAGCACAAAGGCAATGGAAGAGAGGAGTTGATGAATCTTCGTCTCGGTTATCTTGGTCATTTAGTTTGTAGTAAAGTGGCTGGTTGAGTGTGTGTGTTGTATACTATAGCTCACATCATTTTTACCAACCGCCCTACAGTTTGTGATGTATTGCATGTTAGAGAGAATATAACATATCTGCATTTGTGTTGTGTTATCAGATAAGTAGCAATATTGTTTTTTGTAGTAAACAGTTACTTCGTGTGTGTGTGTGTGTGTCTGTGAGAGAGACTTTTTGTCAACTAGGTTGTACTTTCACTAGATATCCTTCACTTATTATACTTCCATGGAATCTCCCATAATGTCAGGCTGGACAGTCTCTCATGGCCCAGTGATTTCTGACCTGTGTGTGTGTGTGTGTGTGTGTGTGTGTGTGTGTGTGTGGATCAGCAGAGTGGACCCCCTCATGTCTCTCTCTACTGCTGTGACGTGACACACTCCCATAGGCTCTGAGTGTGTGTTCCCTGTTTGTAGGGACTTCAAAACCTCCAAAGTAACAAATGTCATTTTCAAATGCAAATAAAGTGCCCTCAGAAAGTATCACACCCCTTGAAATAAAATAAAATGTTTTTTTTTTTTAAAAGATCAGCCCTCCAGGTCGAGAAAAGGCTGCCTTGGTACTTTGGGCAGCCATTTTGACAAACAAGCAGGTGAGAATGAGTGAGAATAGTCTAAAGAACAAGCATGCTGAATAAATATGGAACCTTTTATTTATTTTTACTGCAAAGCACCTTAAGTGGATGCTGCCTAGAAGCCGCTATCATCAATGTTGAGCACATTCATAACTATGTACTCAGTAGATGACTGTTTTCAAATGTTTTCACATTCTGTTGTGTTACAGCCTGAAATTGAAATGGATTAAATTTAGATTTTGGTTCACTGGTCTACACACAATACTCCATAATGTCAAAGTGGAATTATGTTTTTAGATTTTTTTAAACAAATTAATTAAAAATTAAAATCTGAAATGTCTTGAGTCAATAAATATTCAACCATTTTGTTATGACAAGCCAAAATAAGTTCAGGAGTAAAAATTTGCTTAACAAATATTAGTGTTTAACATGATTTTTGCATGAGTACCTCATCTCTTATTTTTCTATTTTGTTGTAAATTTGACTTATGATTTTTTTTTTTAAACAACTAAATATACACATGCGAACGACAACATACAGATGCACAGAAACATCCACAACATCACACCTGCCCAGACCCACCTGCTCACACCCCCATCTCCAGCGCCCACTTCACTCTCCACCACATGGCCTCAAACTGCACCATTTTGTTTCTCTCTGTTGCCCACACACTTTCAACATTTAGATAATAAAGCATTTGACCTTTCCATTGTGTTAACAATGGAGGATTGGTTGATTATATTGTTTATAAGTAACATGATTGGCGAGAAAAGTTTCATCCAACCCATCGGGTATCTCACTGCCCTCTCGTATGCCATGTCTTTAAATATGTAGACAGATGGATTAAAAAGTACATTTACATTGCAATACTTCTCACAGACAACTTTCTAACTCCGCCCATGACTTTTGGACTTTATAGAATTACCAGAAGGCATGGATTGTTGAGTCATTGTTAGTTTTACACTTAAGACATGACTCTGCCGTTGTGCTGTAGAATTTGTGAATTGTGTCTCATGTAATAAATTCCATACATTAGTTTACAGTGCTTTCGGAAAGCATTCAGACCCCTTGACCTTTTCCACATTTTGTTACATTTTGCCTTATACTAAAATTGATTAAATATATATTTTTTCCTCAATAATCTACACACAATACCCCATAATGACGCAGCAAAAACATGTTTTTAGAAATGTTTGCAAATTTATTTTAAAACAAGTCAACTGAAATATTACATTTACATAAGTATTCAGACCCTTTACTCAGTACTTTGTTGAAGCACCTTTCGCAGCGATTACAGACTCGAGCCTTCTTGGGTATGACGCTACAAGCTTGGCACACCTGTTTTGGGGGATTTTCTCCCATTCTTCTCTGCAGATCCTCTCAAGCTCTGTCAGGTTGGATGGGGAGTGTCACTGCACAGCTATTTTCAGGTCTCTCCAGAGATATTAGATCGGGTTCAAGTCCGGGCTCTGTCTGGGCCACTCAAGGACATTCAGAGACTTGTCCCAAAGCCACTCCTGCGTTGTCTTGGCTGTGTGCTTAGGGTCGTTGTCCTGTTGAAAGGTGAACCTTCACCCCAGTCTGAGGTCCTGAGCACTCTGGAGCAAGTTTTCATCAAGGATCTCTCTGTACATTGCTCCGTTCATCTTTCCCCTCGATCCTGACTTGTCTCCCAGTCGCTGATGCTGTAAAACATCCCAACAGCATGATGCTGCCACAACCATGCTTCACCGTAGGGATGGTGCCAGGTTTCCTCCAGACGTGATGCTTGGCATTCAGGCCAAAGAGTTGTTTTTTTGGTTTCATCCAGTTGAGGCTCCTCAGACGAGGAAGGGGAGGACCATCCTCCTCTGTGAATTTCATAAAACATGTAATTGTAAAAGATTTTAAAATGTATCCTTTTTAGATAAAACTATACTAAATATATTCACATCACCAAAAACCTGATTAAAACACTCTATTTTGCAAAGGTCTACAGTAGCCTCAAAATCACTCGGGAGGATAGCACCGTGGTGTAGCCGGAGGACAGCTAGCTTCCGTTCTCCTCTGGGTACATTGACTTCAATACAAAACCTAGGAGGCTCATGGTTCCCACCCGCACAAATAGACTTACACAGTAATAATTATGTCCTCCAGTCTATCAGAGCTCTTGCAGCATGAACTGACATGTTGTCCACCCAATCAAAGGATCAGATAATGAATCTACGTAGTACTGAAAGCATAAGTTACAGCTAGAAAGCACTGCAGTGTATAGAATGTGGTGAGTAGTTAACTCAAAGAGAAAGACAATAGTTTAACAGTTTTTAACAAATTAATTTCTTCCAAAATGAGGGCGAAGCAAGAGAGAAATATAAAGAGATTATCATTTCTTTTCAGTTTCACTTAACTAGCAAATGCAGCTAGCTAGTTTAGCCTACTGAAACACCCTGCTCAAACAGAGGGATGCTATGTTAGCTAGCTGGCTATGACTTTTCAACACAACACTGGGTCAAGGTAAGCTTTTGGTATCACAAATTTATTGCCACCGGGGCACACCGGTGTAACTGCTTACTGACTGTACACAGTAACGTTACTGCTTGATTGTAGCGGGTTTACTAACGCGTCAGTTTTATTAGCTATATTGACTATGACGTTACTTTTGCTAATATGATGACAACGATGTAGGCTGTTTGGCTTGGAAAGTTTTTTTTGTCTGGTCATATACAGCTGATGTGTTGTGCATTGAAGTCCACAAGCGAAGGGAAGCGGTGAGAGGAGGAGAGTGCATGGATGCGAGAAGGAATACAACATGGCTGCTATGAAAGTGAACTATGTTTACAAGTCATCAGGGGTGTATTCATTCCGCCAATTCTGTTGATTTTTTTTCTTTTTTTCTTCTTAAACGGAACAAAACCGGGATAAACATACTTGACCACCACTGGTTTCATCAGACCAGAGAATCTTGTTTCTCATGGTCTGAGAGTCCTTTGGAACTCCAAGCGGGCTGTCATGTGCCTTATACTGAGGAGTGGCTTCCGTCTGGCCACTCTGCCATAAAGGCCTGATTGGTGGAGTGCTGCAGAGATGGTTGTGCTTCAGAAAGGTTCTCCCATCTCCACAGAGTAACTCTAGAGCTCTGTCAGAGTGCCCAACATGTTCTTGGTCACGTCCCTGACCAAGGTGCTTCTCCCCCGATTGCTCAGTTTGGCCGGGCGGCCAGCTCTATGAAGAGTCTTGGTGGTTCCTTACTTCTTCCATCTAAGAATGATGGAGGCCACTGTGTTCTTTGGGACCTTCAATGCTGCATAAATGTTTTGGTACCCTTTCCCAGATCTGTGCCTCGACACAATCCTGTTTCGGAGCTCTACGGACAATTCCTTCGACCTCATGGCTTAGATTTTGCTCTGACATACACTTTCAACTGTGGGTCCTTATATAGACCGGTGTGTGCCTTTCCAAATCATGTCCAATCAACTGAATTTATGACAGGTGGACTCCAATCAAGTTGTAGAAACATTTCAAGGATGATCAATGGAAACAAGATGAACCTGAATTTCATAGCAATAGGTCTGAATACTTTTTATTTACATTTTATTTTACCTTTTATTTAACTAGGCAAGTCAATTAAGAACAAATTCTTATTTTCAACGACAGCCTAGGAACAGTGGGTTAACTGCCTTGTTCAGGGGCAGAATGACAGATTTGTACCTTGTCAGCTCGGGGATTCGATCTTGCAACCTTTCGGTTACTAGTCCAACGCTTTTTAATCTGTAAAAATGTCCAGAAACATGTTTTCACTTCGTCATTATGGGGTATTGTTTGTAGCTTGATAAGGAAAATGTTTAATTTCATCGATTTTAGAGGAATCTGGATAAAGTCAATGGATCTGAATACTTTCCGAATGCACATAACTCTAACTGTTTAAGGCACCATTGGCGTCATGGTGAAATCTCTGAGCGATTTCCTTCCTCTCCAGCAAATTAGTTAGGACGGACGCCTGTATCTTTGTAGTAACTGGGTGTATTGATACACCATCCAAAGTGTGATTCAATAACTTCACCATGCTCAAAAGGATATTCAATCTCTGCTTTTTTTTATTTTTACCCATCTACCAATAGGTTCCAAGCATTGGAAAACCTCCCTGATCTTTGTGGTTGAATCACTGCTTGAAATTCACTGTTTGACTGAGGGACTTTACAGATAATTGTATGTGTGGGGGATTAGGTAGTCATGGAACGTAAAGGTTTAATCAAGACATTTCGATTTGAAACCTTTTGGACATCAGAGCAATGTTGAGGGAATCCTATTTGAATCAGACAAGGATGTTCATATGATAGGTAAGATATACAAAACGTAAATTTTTGTCAACTGTATTTTTGCTAGTTATGTTTCAACATTCCCACCATCTTGTGCCAATATCAGTTCTTTTTAAGTCTTGGTTCCAGTAGTTTATATGTTTTTCTAAGAGATTGCCAGTTGGATAGGCTCTCTGCAAGGTTTTGTATATCTTACCTATCATATGAATAAAAACATGTTTTCACTTTGTCATTATAGGGCATTGTGTGTAGATGGGTGAGAATATCTTTTTTTTTTAAATCCATTTTGAATTCCGGTTGTAACACAACAAAATGTGGAATAAGTCGAGGGGTATGAATAATTTCTGAATGTATTTAAAATTCCAATTTTGTTTTGTTTAGGTCTCTGACAAAGAGAGAAATTCTAAGCATCTCATATCCACCAAATGCATCAAGCAAGCTGTGTTTGAGCTCAGTTTTAGTATGGACTAAGGGCTGGATTCAATCCGTATCACCAAAATATCGCGGAAGGTCTGTTTTTATAGCTCGATTGAAATTTAAAGGCAATGTTTCCGCGTTCGAGGACACTGCATTCATGGTGTGTCTGCTCAATCGGAAATTACCTTTACATTTTAATGCGGTTCTTCCTTGATACTTGCACGTTATGGATTGAATCCAGCCCTTAGTTTGTAGAGTGCACTTAAATCTAAGGTCCATCCCCACAGAAACAGCTTAGGACAGGGTTCTGTGAAGTCAGCTACTCTACATAGCGAAAGTGATACACTGTTGTCCACATTGGAGCACTACAGGGTCGGTTGTCCATTTCACTGAGATGGGTCTTTATAACGCCAAGGGCTCAGTTACTGTTTTAGTCGGAGATTACCTGGCCTATGCTTAAAATGTTCATGATAGCTTGAACTATTCTAAGCTCATAGGATGAAATGTGTAATTTTTTTAAATTTCATCATTGGAAACCTATAGACGTGTCACTAGCCATTTGTCCTGATGAATTATGGAATACTCTCAATATCACTATGTAAGAGGAAAGGTCATGGTTCTTTATGAGCGCCTTCTTCTGATACCTTTCTCTGCGGTGTCACAAGTATCAGAGGGAGATTTGAAAACAGTCATCTACTGAGTACATAGTTATGAATGTGCTCAACATTGATGATAGCGGCTTCTAGGCAGCATCCACTTAAGGTGCTTTGCAGTAAAAATAAATAAAAGGTTCCATATTTATTCAGCATGCTTGTTCTTTAGACTATTCTCACTCATTCTCACCTGCTTGTTTGTCAAAATGGCTGCCCAAAGTACCAAGGCAGCCTTTTCTCGACCTGGAGGGCTGATCTTTTAAAAAAAAAAAAAAACATTTTATTTTATTTTACCAGGCAGGTCAATTTAACAACAAATTCTGGAAAAGTTCAGACTTAGATTATAATGATTATGAACAGGCAATGATTATTACCTGCCAATGTCCACCCCAAGGCTTCTCTTGGGTTGCATACACATGTGCGCACACACACACACACACACACACACACACACACACACACACACACACACACACACACACACCAGTGTAACTCCACCATCAAGAGGCTGAGAGTGCTCTCTGATCTAGATGAACAAGCTGTCTCTCAGGGAGCAGATCTTCTCTGGGAAACCTTCTCTAAATTGGTTGGCCATTGTGGCAGATGGTAAAGGGGGGGGAGAGGGGAGGGGTTAGGGGAAAGCTGTACATGTCCCAACCTCTGTAACTTCGTGTTACCCCACAGCTGCAGTACATTGTGACATGCCTCAGTGCCCACCTCTGATCCACATACGTACATGTGGGTCCAATGTAGCCCAGATAGCTTACCCAAGGTAAATCCACCTCCAGCACTCATAAGGTTTCAACATGGCTACTACCGCACCCTAACAAAGCCATGCTGTTCCTTCGGGCACAAAACATTCAGATATGTAAATACAGATCATAAGAAAGCGGAACCTGACCAACTTCAATTCCCCACATTGATGCCACAAAGATATGCCTCAGCAAGTGTCCCAAAGTACATGCATAAGCATTTCCTTAATGATATGAGGTTGTGTGTGTGTGTGTGTGGTACCCAGCGTGTAAAAACCTGTCCCGGCTGATAATTGGGTCTCTTTTTATGTAAAGATTGATTTGGGAGTTTGTCCCTTTGGCCATGCGCTAATGATCAACCACTGGGGAGGGCTACAGCCTTAATAAAACATCAGCATGCCAGACAGCAGGAAAGCTCCCACTGTTCCAAGTGCGCCCCACTGAATCCCAATGCACCCATCTGCAGGAGGAGGCCGAGTCGCTCACTACAGGGAGACTCTGCACTTAACGCTACACCTGAAGCACGTTGCCGCATAATATTAGTACGATTTAAATATTGGGCATACGGGAGAATGAAAACATGATTTGGTTATTTGGCAAGGGCAAAGACACCTGTATTGTGTGTGTGTGTGTGTCGGCGTGTTTACTAGAGTACTTGCTTGTGTGTTTATTAGTGCGCGCATGTTTTTCTGTGTGCCTGTATTTCTGTCCCTCAGCCAATGTACCTTTTTTTAGTTACGCTTAGCATTCATTGTTAGAATACTTCAAAACATCAGACCCTAACGAGATACTGTATGACCCCGATGTATCTTCTGTGCCAAACAGACATCACTACCTTCACTGACATAGTGACAGCTGTGGTGGGTCCCACATCCAGCACAAAGCTCAGTGACTCCCTAACTGACACACCAGGTTGGAAACTAGTGAGATGAACACTAGGCATTAGGCATTTGATAGTAGGTAACGTAGTAGTAGCTAGTGGTATGTGTAAAGTCTGATCACCTCAAACTGTATATCAATGCAAACTCCTTTTATTCGTCTAGGTACTTTTAGTACCCACACTTAGATTAGTCTCAGTGGTTTTGTAGAATATAATTTGTAGAAAAGGCTGTATATACAGCATGTTTGTCTATGATGCTAGACAACATCTGGAGAGCATTGGTGTGTAAATGCAATAAACCTCTCAATTACCTAAATTACCTCATTGCTGGCTCAGTAAATGCTTTCCAATTGCTCCCTCAAGTGCTGCTTCTGGCAACAGATCAAACGTCTGTGCCAGCCACTATACCAGCCACTCTTCCAGCCAGTATGTCAGACACTGTGCCAGTCTCTGCCAGTCCCGACCAGACAGACAGTCCATCCTTAACCACAGTGAACTTGCCACCAATGGAGGTAAATCCCCCCACAACCACAGTGAGAGCGCAGCCGAAAGGTAAGTACCCTGAAACACCAGAGGAATCACTGACCTCTGACCTCTCACCCTTACACTACATGAGCTTTAACACCTCAAATAATACTTTTTTCTCCAAATGTCTTTTGCTATTGTTCAGGGGATCTAAACGTGTGAATATTGGTTAGACTATTCCATCCACTTTGGACATATCGATGGTCACATGGATTTTCTGTGACTTAATCATTTAGTACATTTTACAAACGTTTGGGACTATAAGAATAGCAAAGCAAACCTGGGTTATGATACCATATAACATCATAACTGACTGCCACTTTTACATTGATGTAGTAATAGAAATGTTGATCGTTGTGCTTCATCCTTGTCAACTAATGAGAGCAATACAAGACGGGACACAAATGGTGAACTGAGCACAGTGGCGTAGTAGTGTTTGTGATCTTACTCCTACTGAAACACTTCGTCCGTCTCACAATCTGTGTCTGTAACCCATCTGTTTTAAACCGTCTTGCCTGTAAGCAAAACTGAGACCAGGGGGTTAACAGCAGATTAAACTGTGGTTTAATGGGAACAGTCAAGTGACGCACTGGGTCCTTGAAACAGACGTGTAAGAGAGACAGGCAGGAGAAACAAGACATCTTCATTGTTTGGCAGAGGAAACCCAAAAGAAGCCTGTAGACTGTCATATTTACCCCCATGAACCTCTCCCAGTGTGAATCAGGACTGCCAGAGGCCATAGAGTGCCTTATTCTCCCCAGAGGTTGCACTGGGGTAAAGAGATTAAACATGATTACTGGGCTAAAGTAGTCCTGAAGGCAAGGTATGGTGTAAGGGCCATGATACTGACCTCTTAACATCTCCATGTGCTAGGCTTCTTACACTTTAGGATTCCCTGTCGGGTGCCAGCTACTAGCTTAGTAGTGTCCCTCAGTGCCAGGGGGAGTATTAAAGCAGAGCCTTGCTGTTGTATTCACTGTACAAATGCTACATTTGTAACCCCCACCTATAAAGAGACAGTGAATAGGGGTGTTTGGAGAGTATGGAATGCATACTTTGAGAGAACCAATGATAGAAAGTTAAGTCATGATATCATTCCATGCTGTGTTTTGGTCTATTGACAGAGACATTTGGCAAAATACAGAATGTGAGAAGTTGGCCAAGTGTTTTCTACTCTCTTGTTTGGAAGATAAAATACCCAGCAGGCTCACTATCCCTCAGGCTCTGGCAGCATGTTGAGTTCATCCCAGGGCTTTCCAGAACACAGATTAAACTGCCTATTTTGATTCCCTCAGGAATGTTTGATAGGAAAAGGAATGCAACAGAACATTTCATATCACCTGCAATAGAATGGCACCAAAGTGCTTTGTGGCATTTGACTTTTGAATCAAACGGTCATTCTGTTTGTTGCTCTCTTACCACCTTCCTCCTGCCTAGCAAGGGTCTGATGACATCCACTGTTCACAAGGAAAGTGCTGCCACTGGACACAATCAGCAGCCAGGAGCGATAAATCATTAAAAACGCTATCATTGTGTAGCATCATCTTTTTCTGGAGCACAGCATCGAGGCAGCAATACTGTGCTGGGGGCCAAAGCTCAAGCCTTTTCTGATCTATTTCTGAATACCAATTGAATGAAAAGCTGCTAAATATTTCACAAGCCGGGAAAAGACAGGTCGTGGTAAGGGAGAGCAAACCAGGCAAGTTACGGAGCCTGTGGAGATAGATACAGTAGATAGATACATGAAACCATAACAGGATGGAGGCACGGAGCCGTGTCCTTGAGGAGTAGCCACAGGGCAGATGCAGGGGAAGTGATGATATCTGGGCATGGGGTATCCCATTTCTACTGATACTGACAGAAATAGGGAAAAGTTGAATGCTGTAGATATCACAAGACGATGCCAGCGAGCCAACATCAAAATATTATAAATATAACGGTGCAGTGGTTAGTATGCCATCTTAACAACTGATTGGTGTGATTTTTTTTCTGTACACAATTGCAGTTACTCAATCATCTGATGCAGCTGATGCCACATCTGACTCAGTCACACCATCATCTGATGCAACCACTCCAACATCAGTTGGATTTACTCTCACACCTGACAGCACAACGACAACTTCTTACACAGTGACTTCTAACACAAGTACCACAGCATCTGACACAAGTACCACAGCATCTGACACAAGTACCACAGCATCTGACACAAGTACCACAGCATCTGACACAAGTACCACAGCATCTGACACAGCATCTGACACAAGTACCACAGCATCTGACACAAGTACCACAGCATCTGACACAAGTACCACAGCATCTGACACAAGTACCACAGCATCTGACACAAGTACCACAGCATCTGACACAGCATCTGACACAAGTACCACAGCATCTGACTTAAGTACCACAGCATCTGACTTAAGTACCACTACATCTGACACAAGTACCACAGCATCTGACACAAGTACTACTACATCTGACACAAGTACTACTACATCTGACACAAGTACTACATTTGACACAAGTTCAACAACTGTGAGAAGTACTACAATATTTGACACAATTACTACACTATTTGACATTAGTTTTACACCTTCTGTCACTAGTACTAACACATTTGACACAAGTACCACAACATTTGACACAACTACCGCAGTATCAGACACAAGTATCGCAACATTTTACACAAGTACTACATTTCTAACAAGTACTACAACATCTTACACAAATATTTATTTTGACACAAGTTCTACAACAACTGACACAAGTACTGTATCTGACACAAGTACTACAATATTTGACACAATGACTTCAACATCTGATATATTTACCACAACTTATGGCACTATTACTTCAGCATCTGATGTATTCACTTCAACATCTGGTGTGCCCTTTCTGGCATCGGACACAGTTACTCCAGCATCTGATGTAGTAACACCACCAACAGATGGATTTACCTCACCCCCTGATGATACATTTATTCCAGCATCTGAGGGAGATACACCCGCCTCTGACGTGGCTACTTCAGTATCTGATGGACTGACCTCACGACCCGATGAAGCTCCTTCAACACCTCAAGCAGTTCCTCCACCTCCCGACACGGTTTCCTCAGCACCTGATCCTCTTTCCCGTACACCGGGTGGAGACACCACCCAAGCTCCAGACAAATCTACTCCAGCACCTGACACAGATACCTCAACATCTGATGCTGCTACCCTGGCACCTGTTGTAGCTACTACAGCTCCAGACTCATCTTCAGCAGCTCCTGATCCTGCTACCCCATCTCCTGACACAGGTGATCCAGCTCCTGAGGCTGTTGATCCAGCTCCTGATGCAGGACCATCTCCTGATTCAGTTGATCCAGCTCCTGATGTAGGACCAGTTCCTGATTCAGTTGATCCAGCTCCTGATGTAGGACCAGCGCTTGATTCAGTTGATTCATTTCGTGATGCTGTTGATCCAGCTCCTGATGCAGGACCATCTCCTGATGCTGTTGATCCAGCTCCTGATGTTGGACCAGTTCCTGATTCAGTTGATCCAGCTCCTGAAGTAGGACCAGCTCTTGATTCAGTTGATTCATTTCCTAATTCAGTTGATCCAACTCCTGATGATGCTGTTAATCCAGCCCCTGATGCAGGACCAGCTCCTGATTCAAATTATCCAGCTCTTGATTCAGTTGATTCAGCTCCTGATTCAGGACCAGCTCCTGATGCTGCCGCTCCAATGCCTAATGCTGGGGTCAGTGAGAAAGTGGAAAATAAAGAAGAAAATGTTAAAGAGGAAAAAGGTACACCGTGATATAGCAACAATACCCTCTTATTTTTTCATTTACAAGTGTATGAATATTCCATCAGTAAACTATGGTAAAACTGCAAATATTGAAGGAACCATCCCACTGGGCACAGACGTAATTTCAACGTCTAGTTTTGATTTTAAATTTGGTTGAGTCAAATAATGTGAAATCAACAACACATTTCGCCATGTCATTGGATTAGATTCAAAGTTGGGTGAAAAAAAGAAAATTCCCCCACGTTGATGATGAGTTTTTGGAAAACCAATTAGTTTTCCATATTGATTCAACAACATGACATAGAATATTTTTGCTAAAATTATGTGGAGCCAACGCTGAATTAACCAATTTTTGCCCAGTGGTATATTTAGAATGAACAATGTTATCCTCTAA
Source organism: Salvelinus namaycush (assembly GCF_016432855.1). Lineage (NCBI taxonomy): Eukaryota > Metazoa > Chordata > Actinopteri > Salmoniformes > Salmonidae > Salvelinus > Salvelinus namaycush. Next base: position 10,258,352 of record NC_052324.1, on the reverse strand, counting down.
TGTACAGTTGTGTATGCAGTCTATATGCTGCTAATAGGCAGTTGTGTCAGTAAGGTTTTATGACCTTTACACAAGCTGTTGCCTTATTGTCTCAACCATTTGACAAAGCCATTATCTAAAGGTTCATTCAACATGAATAAAGAATGAGTAAAAAGTTTGAAGTTGCTTTTTTTCCCTGATCTCTCAATCTCTCCGGTGTACACAGTTACCCCCATAACTGAAGCCAAAGGGGAAAGCAAAGAGGAAGAGAAAGAGAAAAAAAAAGATTTTGAAACGAAAGACAATGAGAAAAAAGGTATATTGCTTAACAGTAGTCTAGTAGTATTTGTACTGTATGTTGTGTGTACTACAAAATATAGTTGTCAGATTAAAAAATAGTTTTAGTATAATCCAACAAATCAACTCTGTTAATGAAGCAGATGGGGATCTGTGAAACTCACTCCTCAGCCTGAAGTGTCTCCACTTGCAGCTAGCTTTTTGGTGGCGCAACTGGGTAGACACTTCAGAAGGGGTGTCATGTGTGTTTGCGAGGCAGAGGTCCTGGGTTCAAGCCTTGATATGAGCTGAATCAGGAGCAAGCGCTAGTCGTTAACATCCTTTACAATGGTGCCAATTGACTCAGATCTGCAGTTGCGCTAAACTCAACGCTAGGGTCCCTGTGGAGGGAATTTGGGGGGTGTGAAGGTAGCAGATGGGGTTCTGTGAAACTCCACTCGCGCTGCCGAACAGCTAGCTGGGTAAGACGCTTCAGGAGGGCGGCCATGTTTGTTTGCGAGGCAGAGGTCCCGGGTTCAAACCTGAGTCAGGAGGGAGCGGGACTCGCTAAGCCAAGCAGCGTGACATCCTTTACATTAGCATTAGCATGTCAATTTGTAGCGGCGTCGGTAACCATTCATGTTGAATTCCCTGAACCAACTCAATGGGGTTGAAGTTGGAGTGTTAGTCACCTGGTTGCTATAGGAAAACATCCCCACTGGGTGTCAGAGTACAAACAGATAATTGATGGACAAAATAGGAGCGGAAAAGCATTGAGCCATTTTTGGATGAGCCCATGTCCCAGTAGGATACCTGATCCATGGTTTCATGAGGCTATTGACTCAAAGCACCAGGCTGCTGACAAGCATTAGGAGTAGTCTGTGTGTTTGTCAAACCTAGAGCAGCTAAAGTATTTTTGTTGTTGACAAGGATCATGTGGTACAGAATATGCCACATAGTATTGTGTGGGTGATCCTGTCACCACTCAAGACTCCACTCATCAGCTGTAGCTGAACCAGTATTGCAAGCTAAACATCTTTGCTATGGACTATGATTCCTATCACTTCAGGGTTGTGTTGATTTGGCACTAAACGGGAGAAAACGGACTGAAGCTCATTTCGTTTTATGTTTAAATTTTAAAACTAAAATAATTGTTACGTTCCCTAATAAACACAACCCAGGTAGACATTTTATTGCTGGTGAGATGGATTGTCTGATTGGGACTGACATGTTGTTCTTGTAGAGGAGTGAATATCTACACTTTGTGAATGCCTAAACGTTGTGGTAATACACAATACTGTGTGTTAATGTGTAGATTTCAGTGGTTTATGGAATGTATGAGGTCTTTCTCTGTGAATCATGCAAGATGTCTGAGCAGTTGGCACCCTATTGTGTTTCAGGATTGCTTTGGCATCAATTGTATATTTTAATAGCCATGATATTTCAGACACTGTGTAGTAGAGGCTTGTACACATTGGCATGTTAGTATTATCTATAACACAGTTAAATAGATGCTTTATTTCCCAAGCGGTTGTAAAACTGTTGATTCCCGGTGGGTCCAAATACAGCCAGTCTAAGGTTGCATACGTCCAGTTTCAAGGTAAGAAATGATTTACCACACTGAAGCTTTGAATCTGTTTGGACTAGAGAACTGTGGAAAAATGACCAAAGTTTGTCCAGTCTTTTTCCTTCATTCATTTGTCTTTTGTTTTTTCCATGCATTTCTATGTTGCACATTTGGGTTTTGTTTGCTTCATAAGGTAAGCAACTTATTTCCCCGCCATTTATAGCATTACTGTCGTTACCTTTTTGTTGTGAACTTGTAAGGAAATCTCAGAACCTATGGTGTCTGTGTCGCAACTGATTTTATAGTGTCATTTGTGTGGATGACTGTGTTAACTGTGGATTCATTTGTGAGATAATGACCATTCTTTCAACAATCTGTAGGGTAATAGGCCCATTCATATTTGATAAGCTGTTTTTGCCCCCTGTCCCACTGCTCTACTCTGTGGTACAGCAGGTCTTCATATTGCACCAGCAACATCTTTTTAAAATAGCGTGTCAATAATGAATCCCCTCTAAACAAAGGGATGTAACACGGTGCCTGATAAAATAACTTAACTATCAGCTAAATTGTCTTGTACATTAGCATTAAAAACTATTTTATTCAGATTCTTGTAGTATGATGGAACAAACTCCTAAAGCATTATAAGCTCCATTTTGACATCCATATACTGTATATATATATATATACAATTATATTTTAATTAGGTGTAAATCAATGAATCAATTGAAAAAATATATCATGCAAACTAAATTGACACTTTGGTGTATTTGCTCTACAATTATTCATTTTTTTATCCCTTGGTAAATCAATGTGCAGTATTCAGAGGCCTGGTTGTTAGCTGGTTGAATAAGGGAGATTTGGGCTTATTGAGGTCAAGTGATTTCCCATGGGGCCACAAAGTCAGGAACTGGTTTCTGAACTCAGCATACTTCAGGTCTATGGAGCTTGCTATGTCATGCCTATTTGGCTTTTGTATGATGAGTGAAACAGTTTTGGGGTATATCTAAACCTCTGAGTGCTACCTCTGAGTTTGAATAGGACTCCATTCCTCCTCTTCCTCATCCTCCAACACCTTGTACTAACCCTACTCTGCTCTTTCCCCCTGTCAGACTGCGAGTGCTATGGCCACTCGAACCGCTGCAGTTATATTGACTTTATCAACATCGTGACTTGTGTCAGCTGTAAACACAACACTAGGGGGCAGAACTGTCAGCACTGTCGACTGGGATTCTTCCGGAATGTCTCTGCCGAGCTGGACGATGAGAACGTTTGTATAGGTCAGTTAGGAGCTCTCCTCACTGTCTCACCACGCAAACTCCACCCTAAACGCACTCACTATAAACAGCTATGAAGAGTTTAACCCGTTTGCACATCACTGACATGTCCACACATACAGCATTTTACCACTGACTTTCTTCATGTACATTTACACAATGATATGAACCGTGGAAAATGTTGATGAAGATGTTGATAAAGGCATAACAAGACAGCTTATCATTTTGTATTGCCTTCAATTTCTACTAATTACCTGCAAATCTCTGTGATGCGTCTCCTGTATGACCCGTCGTAGCTCAACAGGATTAAAGCATGATCCTTTGACCATACTAACAGCTAAAGAGAATCGTAGAAGCTAGCTGATCATGTATTTAGAAATGGTTTAAAAACATAAACATTCATACTATAGCAGCCTTTATAAAATGCTAAGGAATTACAATAACACATGCAGGATCTAAATGAATCAGTCTACAACATTTGTAAAGCAGCACATGTAACAATTTACATGAAGGTACCCTTTCTAAAGAGGTCAAGTGTAAGGGTACATTTACAGATCTTTTGCCATATATATTAGAATTGTGTTGGTTCCCATGCATCCTATTCCACTCCCCACTTATCATTGGGTAAGGTGAAAATAACTGTACACCTAAAGAATACAGCCAGTGCCAAAAATTGTATTTAACAATCAACAATTTTAAACAACATGTAACATTCGGGTGCATTTATAAACTATTTATTTGGACAGCAAGAAAATTACAATTTCAACCAATGAGTTTTAATGGTTTATTACAGATTTTTATATACATTTATAATAAATAGTCTTAACTTTTTTAAACCCATTATTATGTTTACCTTAAAGTAATATCAGAGCCATTCATCAGTGTAGTAACATTTTACTACACAAATACCACTACACATACTATAGGCCCATTCATATTTGATAAGCTGTTTTTGCCTCCTGTCCCACTGCTCTACTCTGTGGTACAGCAGGTCTTCATATTGCCCCAGCAACATCTTTTTAAAATAGCGTGTCAATAATGAATCCCCTCTAAACAAAGGGATGTAACACGGTGCCTGATAAGATATCATAAGGTGTATGCACCAATTTGTAAGTCGCTCTGGATAAGAGCGTCTGCTAAATGACTTAAATGTAAATGTAATGTACCACAGCGCAGTACTGAGCAGGAATGACACAATGGCATACTGACACCTACTGGAGGCTCACTCACACACAACTCACACACAACTGGGTCGTGTTCATTTGGACATGCAACAGACAATGTTTTGCAACAGAAACAAAAATCAACATTTCTTACTTGGAAAGTTATTCTGTTTGGTGCCAAATGAACACGACCCTGTCATACCGGTTTGGGCAAAGCTGATATTTTTCTCAATAATTAAACAATGACGTCAGCTGAACTCTTAAAACACACACACATTTTATCCAAATAAGTTTGTCACAGAATTCAGTGCCAGTGTTATAAGATACAGCTGTGAAGTGGGCCTAAAGTCTTCAGGCAGAAAACAAGACATGTACTAGAGAACATGGCTGGAAGCAGGTATTACAGAGAAATAGTAAAGCAATGCCTCAGGCTGTCATAGTTTCCTCAGGGTGAGAGAGACGCCGTAGGGAACCAGTCAAAACCGACAACGCCTACATTGTTCCTTCAGGTAAAGAGATTAAATGTTCATAGAATCGTCAGCATCAAATGGATAGCTTACCATTGACCTGTTTATGTTTATGTAGGTACATGTGACCAGGCCTAGTGAAACTGCTGTTTCAGCTCGATTGATGAGTACTGATCTTAGATATATTGTATTTCTACCCTCACTAAAGCAGCAATGTGTTGTTAATCCCTTTGTGCAGAGTGTAATTGTAATCAGCTGGGATCCTTCCATGCTCGATGCAACGACACAGGGTTCTGCCAGTGTAGAGATGGCTCCATTGGGCCGAAGTGTGAGGACTGCCTGCCTGGATACAGCTGGAGACAAGGTTGCTCCCGTAAGTAGGGGTGTGCGTGGGTGTGTGAAGGTAAAGTTAAGACCAGTAGCCTAAAGTTGAGCAGTCTGCCAATTGAATGGTAATCGATGCACAGTGAGCTCTATGAGTCCTTTCAAGGTCATGTAACAATCTGGCAAGCTTTACTGTATAATCAGTCATTCAACAGAAAATGTCAACCGTACAGGTAAGGTCAAAACAGGTGTCTTGTTATAGTACTCGTTGCCAAAACCAGTTAACTTTTCTCAGGGTGTCCTGTAGTGATTCTAGGCTTGAGGCATTCAGTGGTCACACTGATCCTATCCACTTTGTTTCCTCCCTCCTTCTCCATCTCCTCCCTGTCTCATCTCGTAGCCAACGTCTGCGATGATGAGTTCCTGCTGTGCCAGAATGGAGGCACCTGCTTCCAGAACCAGAAGTGTCTGTGTCTGCCAGAGTACAAGGGGGTGCTGTGTGAGCAGCTGCTCTGCGAGGGAGAGAGGGGCTGTAGCGGTGCCTCTGCCTCCTACGTCAGCCTGGCCGCCATGCTGAGCTGCCTTCTAGCCAACGCCCTGCTTAGAATAGTCACTGCTTGCTGAGCCACAACCAGGACAGCTGGAGCACACCTGGCTGTAGTATTGGGACCCTCCACCCGCGGCGCTAACCTCAGTCTCACGGTGCTGTTGCATTCTGAAACATTGTTTGGGGGCGCCAAGCCTCTCGTCGCCTCGCCACGAGGAAACAAAGAGAGAGTTCCTCTCTGGCTCTCACTCTGAAAGCCAGTGCTGAAAGAACGTATACCAAAAAAACAAAATCACTATCTAAGAAAAGTTTAAAGAGTGAAGGGTATTCTTTATGAAACAGTTTTTTTCTTCTTGTCGTACATCTAAGTTTGTTCTCACTGAAATACTGCACTTAGCCAACTTGTTTTCTGACCCGAGATGGTTGTAATCACTGCTGAGGCCTACTAATGCCAAGTTTCTCTTACTCTCAAATTCACGTTTCCTTACTTTGCTGCATAGCCTATTTGTTTCCTGGCAACCATCATTGAACTGAAAAGAGTGGGGAAATATGAGTAAAACATGTTTTAATCAGAGTTGATGTTTCAGTGGCTTGTGTTGGAGAATCAATTGTTGCATGGAAATCATGAAGCAAAGAGAGGGAGTATGACCTATCCAAATTGAACAAATCTATGTATATTTCAAAGGAAATATATGACTATTGTATATTAACATTGTTTGAATATTTTTGGTAGAAATTGTTATTTTTGTTCTAAGTAAACGTTATCATTCTAAAGAAAATGACCCATGATGAGCTTTTTATTACCGTAAACCTTTCTGAGAACGTGACTGTTAGAAGATTAGGATGATGTTCCTGATTCCATTGGATAAAGACAGTTGAAGGAATAAAGTGTGAAGGTTTGAAAGTTCAATAATTTGACTCCAGGGTTTTATCGCGACACACACTCTTGTTCTCTCTAACACGTGAATATATATTTCCGGAAGAACACTATTTTCACTAATCCCTTATCAAACGTCTATAACAAAACATGTACAGTGCAAAAGCTGCATTGATATCTTAGTTGATCGTTTTAGCTCACATAACATGAAACCGTGGCATTGATAGTACATTCTTATGATTTTATACGTATCCTTATACTGTCCATCACAAGCCTGGTACGTAAGTGAAATCAGATCTGGATATTCGTCATGAAATTCTGTTTTTGAAACTACATATGGAATGTGAAAGCCCATATCCAAAATGAACATCATCCCAGCTCTGGATTTTAGCAGCCAATGATATTAGAGGACAGAGCTGTAGAGCACAATATAGGATTGATACACTACAAATCATCAACGGAAGAAGAGCCCCGCAGTTGGAATTATTTTGTGCTCGTGATTTTCTAAAACCCCATTTTGGTTCTATAAAATGTGTATGATAGAGAGGCTACTAATTCAAATGTAAATGTTTGCTCATTAACAGAAACATGACACGTTAGGTCACAGTTGTGTAAAGTACTTAAGTAAAAATTCTTTAAACTGCTACTTAAATAGTTTTTTGGGGGGATATATGTAATTTACTTTACTATGACAACTTTTACTGTTACTTCACTACATTCCTAAAGAAAATAACGTACTTTTCCCTGACAGCCAAAAGTACTCTTTACATTTTGAATGCTTAGCAGAAAAGGAAAATGGCCCAATTCACACACTTATCAAGATAACATCCATGGTCATCCCTACTGCCTCTGATCTGGCAAACTCCTTAAACACAAATGCTTCATTTGTAAATTATATCTGAGTGTTGGAGTGTGCCCTTGGCTATCCGTATTTCTGTTTTAATTGTGTCATCTGTTATGCTTAATATAAGGAATTTTAAATGATTTATACTTTTACTTTTGATACTTAAGTATATTTAAAACCAAATACTTTAAGACTTTTACTTAATTAGTATTTTACTGGGTGACTTTCACTTTTACTTGAGCCATTTTCTATTAAGGTATCTTTACTTTTATTCAAGTATGACAATCGGGTACTTTTTCCACCACTGTTAGGTCTTGCCGATTAGCCATCAGGACTCCAGCTACATTAGTCTTGGGTAAGTGAGCACACTGATCTTGCACTTGAAGAAATAGTGGTCTACTGATACTGAATTATTAGTCTTGAGGGACAACGTTCATTTTAAATTGAATTAAGGATGTTTGTTTGGTCGACTTTTAGGTATGGCTGTTAATATTCAGCATGAATACAGAATTTTGAATTAGTAACACTAACTTCACTATGTGGGTATGTGGCCAACTCTAAAACAGAGACTGCATCCTCCGCAGGTACAATACTACTCTCTCTTATAGCCCAGCAGCATCACTCATCTGAAATCTCTTCAACTACTACAGGGTAAGGGGGCACTCATAGGGGACATGCTATTACACCTGAGTGTGGAGGTCCCTTCTCAACTTTCTCTTCCACTAAATGATATGCTTAACATTCAAGCACTATGGCCATCATTGACATTTTTCAGTCAGGGATCAATCGGTCATTGGGCAAGGAAACAAAATTGATGTCCAAGAAACCTGGAGACAAATACAAGTAGAGGTCACGTCTCCTGATGGCTGAGTCATTAGTGGACTCTTATTTTCTGTAATACAACACCTCATTTCCATTATTGGAATGAAATCAACCATTTTCTTTTTAGACAGGTCTCAACAAAGCCCACAATGATGAATTCCCTCTGTTTGCAAACATAAAATGATGAATTCCCTAGAAAAAGAAAAGCAATATGCTAAATGTAAAAGATAGTGTTTTCCATAATGATGAATCTCTGTATCTGACTTCCTTATACACTGCAGGAGAGCAGATCCTCTGACAGTGATGCTGGGGTTGGCACCTTCAATCCAGACATTAATGACCACCCCTAAACCTCACTATAGCAACTACGGTTTTCACTGTTGGAAAGTAAAGAGATTGATGAATTCAAAAACAAATTATAATACCTGCTTTTCGTATTGAAACTTCACGTTTTGAACACCTCTGATTGGCAGATACATTCGCTTCCTTGATACATTTTTGGCAACAGCAGAGCAGAAGTATTTGGTTGGGCTCAGAGTCCACTATTATATCTTCACTGACCAACCCCAGGAGGTTCCACCCTTTGGAAGGTCCCTTACCGTCGTCCTGGTACCCAGGTTTAAGTCTCTCTCTAGAGGATGGAGAGTGTGCAAAGCTGTCATCAAGGCAAAAGGTGGCTACTTTAAAGAATCTAAAATATATTTTGATTTGTTTAACACTTTTTTGGTTACTACATGATTCCATATGTGTTATTTCATAGTTTTGATGTCTTCACTATTATTCTACAATGTAGAAAGCAGTTAAAATAAAGAAAAACCCTTGAATGAGTAGGTGTGTCCAAACTTTTGACTGGTACTGTATATATTTTCCGGACTCTGACATTACTCATTCTGCTATTTCTTAATTTCTTATTTTTTGTTTTGTTTGAGGGGGGGGGGGGGGGGGTTGTGTGTATTGTTTTTGTATTGTTAGGAGCTAGAAACATAAGCATTTCTCTGAACCTGCGATAACTTCTGCAAAATATGTGTACGAGACCCATACAATTTGATTTGAGTTCATTTTGATTTGCTCTTACTCCCAATATAATCATTTTTTGGTTCAAAGGCACAAAAGGTGACAGGCAGAAATGTGGCTGAATTAATTAATTATAGAATGTCTACATGTACCTTTGCATTTTGTTCCACTAAATGTGTTTGTCACATTTTGTTGGTACAGTCAGAGCCATAAAAGTGTAGCTCGGGACTGTACCAGAGCCTACCAATACATGATTGGAGCATACTAGATTCTGTATTGTACTTTTGAGATGTAGCGTCTGTAATGATTATATCCATGCGTCCATTGACCATTCCTGTCACACCCTGATCTGTTTCACCTGTCCTTGTGATTGTCTCCACTCCCTCCAGGTGGCGCTTATTTTCCCCGGTGTATTTATCCCTGTGTTTCCTGTCTCTCTGTGCCAGTTCATCTTGTATGTTTAGTCAAGTCAACCAGCATGTTTTCCCCTGTACTCCTTTTCTATTCTCTTTTTGCTAGTCTTCCCGGTTTTGACCACTGCCTGACTCTGGACTACTTTCCCGCCTGCCTGATCATCCTGCCTGCCCAGTCTTTGAATCTGCCTGCCCTTCGGTACTTATTGGACTATTTTGCCTGTACACGACCATTCTCTTGCCTACCCCTTTTTGGATTAATAAACATTGTAAGACTCCAACCATCTGCCTCATGTGTCTGCACCTGGGTCTCGCCTTGTGCCTTGATAATTCCATAACAGCAATTGAAGAAGATTGAAGAATAAACGAGAATGTGTAATTTAGTGATATGAAATTAACTTTTTATGTAGCTGCTTTTTGGAATAGTGGTTAAGACCTGGTAATAGTTTGTCCTAATTATTCCGGTGCATAAAATGTATCATTTTATCTGTTCTAAATGGTTTCTCACTGGGCACGGACGTCAATAAAACATCTATTCCACGTTGGCTCAATGTAATTTAATTTAAATGTGGAAACAACGTTCATTCAACCAGTGTGTGCCCAGTTAATTATCTCCAGCTTGTTCTTGACTGTGGGAGCAGGTATCGGTGTTGCTTGTAACATCAAACTGTTACCACGGTTACCTTGTGATGGAAAATGTTATTGTTTGTTGTTTTCTAATAACCAATGTCTGTGTTCTATTTATGTGCTTTTCTTAACTATTTTTGTCTTCATGCAAATTACTGATTGAACGAATCTTCACTATCAGTATTTGCAATTTAGCGGTACGCCCAGACCCTTGTTTTGAGAACGATATCTCAGTTTCACTGTCTCAGCTTAGAGAGAAGATGCCTCGTGAGGTATTGGTCTATCACATGCATGACCCAGTTTTGGTCGTTCACATGAATGAAGCAAAAATGAATGATGAATTAATTATGAATGATGAATAAGTTAAATCATGCAAATAACTTGTCTGTATATAAGAGAACTAACAGGACTGCCCCGGGAGAGCTCCTGATTGACATGTGTACTTGGTGCATTGAGTTGGTTGGAACCTCTCCAGCACGCTGATAATAAACAATGATTCATTTAAGATTGACTTCGAGTGTCAATGTGTAGAATTCCAGCGACAATTTGGCGTCACGAACAACGATGACTGATTTGGCATGCGGAGCTTTCCAGTGGGGGTCTGCAAGGAAAACAGGTGGCGCATTTTATGTATCGTGAGGGAAATTCCCGTCTGACCAAAAGAGGACAAGACCCGCCCAGACCAGACCCTTACTGTGAGCTGCCGAGGAGGAGACACATCATCTGCGAACAATTGAGGGACATGTCTTCTGATTTCGGTAAGTCAATTTAAATAAATGTATATAAAAAATTTAAAAACATATAAAACCAATTAAACTAGACATAAATATGTAGAAGTCTCTGGTTAACTTTCCCAGAAGTCACAATGTCTTTCGCGGTTGTAGGTGGTTAGAATGGATACTTCAGAGTACCATTCAGAAATGTTCTTATGGAATAGGTGCTTCGGCGGTTGTCGGTGTTCTCGTTCTAGGTTTACGTAATTTCTAGCTGCAGACTAGTAATTCGTGTCGTCTAGAATTTGCTCCTTCTGTAGTGAATTGATAGTCTCAGAGTTGAACCATTTCTAGCCATGTAGCCAAAACTACAGCTGTATGGTCTCCGTGGCCTGTAGAATTGTAGCCATTCCAACGTGGGGACTCCATCCCGGCGTTCTCTGACTCAATGTATATTTTGTAGGATGGTGTTTTATACCGTGTGGAAGAAGGGGGGTTCTATGACACCTAATGTGATGTCTGGGCTCACAGGGGTGTGGCCACTGACTAGTTAATGTTTATTTGAAAATCCATACTCTCATTTAGAAGGTTAACATCACATTGCATATTTTCACAAATAGTTTCACGTTTAATCACATATGTTACACAATATTTAGATGTAAACCTGACAGCTGGGAAATGTACACTTTAAGAGATACAGTTATGTGTGTTTCCTGTCCTTCATGAGGTCACCAAATGAAACACACGCATCATAACTGTCCCTTAAGTGTCCACGAATCATTCCCACATTCTCAAAAGTGGAAATATTGTTTAATTCTCCCATTTTGGGGATTAGGAGTTTGGCCAAGTCTCTCTTTGTTCTCTCTCCCTCAATACTGCATGTCAGTTTCTACCAGGTATTTATGACCTGTCATAAAGTCATAAAACTTGTGGTGCAATGTGGTGCAAAATATGCAATGTGATGTAAGAGGGGGGGGGGGGGGGGGCACGATATACACCCCCAACGGGCCACGTCATGACAATGGATTGAAATTATTACTATTAAAATGGACATTTGGATAATAAGATAACAAGAGATTGAAATTTGGTTAATAAGATATTGAAATTTAGCTATAACGTACTGAGGGAATGAGAGCTTTCAGGGGACTAGCTCCAGTGTGAATGTGAGCTGAGTTATGCAGTTCTGTGTGAGAGAGTTTTTCCATCTATAACGTTATCTAGGGGTTCCGTCCATCATAGTCTGGGACTACTAGAGTGTATTGGAAGTAGTGGCATGAACCGTTGAAGATACATATGGTGCATAGGATGTGACGATAAAACCGTCTCTGTGGTCTGAGAACCGCTGATAATAGCACAAGGTGTCATTGTAGGCATTTAGAATTGTTGAAGATGCACATGGAGTCGTGTGGATGTGAATACCTAAGTCTAGTCACATAGGGAAAATAATGAATAACCCTACAAGTTCTGTTTGAGCTGAGTTTTCCCATCTATATAATGTTATCTTGGGGTTCTGTATTGAGATATGAAAGAATGGAGTATTATTCCTGAATATGCTGTTAAATAGAACACTAGAGTGAATGTTTAAACCCCTGCATGAATATAACACTGGTGTAGAGGAATTTGTAATGTAAAACAAATGTATAATGGGTTACTAGAGTTAAAGTAACATAATACTGAGTATAATGGGTTACTAGAGATCTGAGGAAGTAACGGGGAAAAAATATAATAATATACAACTTGCACACCCACACGTAGACGTACGTAAGTGGTGTAAAAAGTGTTCCGATATCCCAAATTATGACGTTCAAAACCAATTGTTGTGTGGCAAAATGGAAACTGCATCGGTTTCCCTGTCTATGCTGTCTAAAGTGCCAGACTTAATATGGACAGAGCATTCCATCTACAGGGGACTTATAGACAGTGCCAGCCCAGTTAATACATATTGATCCCTCCAAGGCATTACATGTTCATCTTAAAATAATAGATATTTAATACGTGTAAAGCAGAAAGTGAATATCCAACAGAAATTTGAAATAAATACACTACCGGTCAAAGGTTTTAGAACACCTACTCATTAAAGGGTTTTTCTTTATTTTCACTATTTTCTACATTTGTTAAATAACAGTGAATGCATCAAAACTATGAAATAAAACATTTGGAATCATTTGTTAAACAAATCAAAACATATTTTATATTTGAGATTCTTCAAATAGCCACCCTTTGCCTTGATGACAGCTTTGCACACTCTTGGCATTCTCTCAACCAGCTTCATGGGGCATTCATAGTTTTGATGTCTTCACTATTACTCTACAATGTAGAAAATAGTCTAAATAAATAAAAACCCTTGAATGAGTAGGTGTTCTAAAACTTTTGACCGGTAGTGTATATAGTAACATTGTTAGGGTAGACTAAAATTAAAACAACTTTCTCCATATTGGAAGGCATTATCATAATTGTTTTGTTTTTAAACTTTGCAATAGGGGGAAGTTCAGAACATTGATTGAGAAGTTCTTCCTATTGGGAAGAAGGGAGTCCTAATTGAGGGAAACAGATATGGAGACTAGTGAAAGTAATAAAGGGAATGGTAATATTAGTGGCTTTCAGATAGGAATTTAATAATGCAATATCTTAGTAATTAAAAAAAGTAAATGTTTCAATTCAAGGTCACATGACGAACAGAGGGATTGTGCATTGGGATTGATATGAAATGAGGCTGCCATCTGGTGTTTGGGTCAGTGATAAGCTTCCTGTGGAACAATAGATAGCCGCAGTTTGAACTCAAACAGACTGTGGGGAAATTTGGAACAGAGGTATGAATTGAATTAGACATTTATTTATTACAATTTATTATAAAATTCTATAGCTTGGGTAGCACCAGTGATTTAAGTAAGAAGGTAATGTAATCTAAAACAATAATCTGGTTCCATTACGTGGAACTGTGTCTAGAATGAAGTAAATCCAAGTAAACATTTTAGTACTGGATATTGAGCTGATAAGCCAGCAAGGTCCTGGCAGATTTGTTAAACAACAGGTTTTATATTTTGACTAGTTTATGACCCAGGGACAGTTTGTACTGAACTGTATGTCAATGCAACAGCTCAAAAGGACAGTTATTACAAGAGAGGGGCTCTGGGATTGTTTAATTTAGAAGGTGCCTATTCAGCTTGACGGGTAAGGCCTGGCCATTTTGTTTGTTTTTAACCTACGATTTTTACCACACACAACCCACCTGTTATGAATATGTATTAGTGGTGTTCATACTCTGCTTGATTTATGTGTGAGGTCTTGTTATTTTGGTTTTAGTCAGTTTTTCATAGGTTAGAAAGGATACACCTTAAAGGACACACAAATTACATTTTCTTAAGTTTCTATTGTCAGAGCTTGGGTTGCACACATGTAAATTCTCTTCATACGAAATGTACTGAAAAACCCAATGTAAACCTGATACACAAAATGTTTGAAATATCTTTAAATAATGTCTGATATACAGGGGAACACACACTCAATTAATAGGGCTGAATGACCTCTGACCTCTGCCCTGACTTTCTGGTGAGATCTGATCACCCTCACCAGCATGACTGGAGACATTGGGTGACATTTAAATGTAATATGGAAACAACAATAATTAGGAAGAAGTTTCTAATTTATCAACAGTCCTATGTGTGATTCGGAACACGAGAAGGAGAGAGAGAGCTGCCCCTGAATGAGGGACACCTGTCTATTTTACCACCACCTTATGAGATACAATTAACTTAAGATTGAGTCATCAAGGGTTGTAATTCAAATTTAATTTGTTATTTTGATTTAACAGGCAGTGTTGTTTTTTTGGGATGCGTGAATCACAATGTGAGTCATGTGTCCAGAGGGGGAACTACCAGTCCCCTAGGGCCCTTTGGTAAATATGCACATTTATGTTCTTCACATGCCTGTCTGTAAAAGGAAAAAATATATGTTAGTAATGGTTGACAGTTACTCCAAATGGACAGAAGTTTTCCCCACATCAAGTGATATATGAAGAAGTTTACTTCTGTTGTTGTGTTGTTTGTTTGTTTTTGTCTTGCTTCAATACAAATCTCACCAGATTGGGTCTGCAGGATGGTCGGGATTCCCTGACCCTGTAACTCTGCGGTGGGATCGTCAAGATGATAGGGGAGTATAAGCCAATTTGGGGGAAAAAAAATGTGTTTCAACTGTGTGTTGTTATTCTCTTTGACATTTGTCTTAGAAATCTGTATTAAGAATATTGGTATTAGTAATAATTTCTAATACTGTACAGTAAATCATTTGTCTGGATTTCCTGAATCAGAAATGCTCTAAACTAAACTGTTGTTCTGGTCTGCCCTTTCTCAAGGTTATGGTGAAGGTGACCACAGATGGTATCTAGATGCATGGAAGGGATAATTTGACCAAGAACAGTGTGAACCTCAACCTCCCCTAACCGGCTGAAATAATGGCGTTCACTGTGGTCCTTCACCACTTCTTTCGTGAGACCTGAGTCCGAGCCAGCAACCTGTACACAGCATCCAGTCGAAACTACCAACTGCCTCTCAGGAGTGCGACATGAGTCCACGTGGAGTGAGCATGGAGAGAGATACCATCCAAACTTCTCTCATGCTGCTGGTGTACTGGTAGGAAAATGGGCAAGACATAATGGACTGTACAGGGTGAAATTAGGTGAAATACATTATCAAGGACCATCCACTTTGAACATGTGCCATTGGGAGGACGAACTGAAACACTATCGGATGAAGAAACACCAGAAGGATGATTGATTTAGGCTTATCCCCCCCAAAAATATTTTGAGTATCAAGTTGATTGTGGAGGTCTGCACACTGCGAAATGTATAGTAATTTAGACTAAGAATGCATTGAGATTCATAGTAATTTAGACTAAGAATGCATTGAGATACCAATCTGTCATGATGAGAAAAGTACATGCTAGAAATATAAGATTAATACACTGTATGTCAATGTAAATGTACATTCTGCCAGTATCAGTGTGTGCTAAGTTGAGGGTCTTAAATTAAAGTGATAGATCCAATGTGAAGCACTAAGGACCGTCACTCTAAATTTGGGTTGGATAATTTATCAAAAGTTCTAATTATTAGTAACATAAGGTATTGCTATGAGACTCAAAATGGAGTTCAGGTGCATCTTGTTTCCGTTGATCATCCTTGAGATGTTTCTAAAACTTGATTAGAATCCTCCTGTGGTAAATTCAATTGATTGGACATGATTTGGAAAGGCACACACCTGTCTATATAAGGTCCCACAGCTGACAGTGTATGTCAGAGCAAAATCCAAACCATGAGGTTGAAGGAATTGTCTGTAGAGCTCCGAAACAGGATTGCGTCAGATCTGGGGAAGGGTACCAAAACATTTATGCAGCATTGAAGGTCCCCAACACAGTGGCCTCATTCTTAAATGGAAGAAGTTTGGAACCACCAAGATTCTTCCTAAAGCAGACTGCCCGGACAAACTGCGCAATTGGAGGAGAAGGGCCTTGGTCAGGGAGGTGACCAATGACCGAAAGGTCACTGACAGAGCTCCAGAGTTCCTCTGTGGGGATGGGAGAACCTTCCAGAAGGACAACCTTCCAGAAGGACAACCATCTTTGCTGCATTCCACCAATCAGGCCTTTATGGTGACCAGACGGACGCCACTCCTCAGTAAAAGGAGTTTGCCAAAAGGCACCCAAAGGACTCTCAGACCATGAGAAACAAGGTTCTCTGGTCTGATGAAACCAAGATTGAACTCTTTGGCATGAATGCCAAGCGTCATGTCTGGAGGAAACCTGGCACCATCCCTACGGTGACACATGGTGGTGGCAGCATCATGCTGTGGGGATGTTTTTCAGCGGCAGGGACTGGGAGACTAGTCAGGATCGAGGGAAAGATGAATGGAACAATGTACAGAGAGATCCTTGATGAAAACCTGCTCCAGAGCGCTTAGGACCTCAGGCTGGGGTGAAGGTTCACCTTCCAACAGGACAACGACCCTAAGCACACAGTCAAGACAATACAGGAGGGGCTTCAGGACAAGTGTCTGAATGTCCTTGAGTGGCCCAACCAGACCCGGGACTTGAACTCAATCGAACATCTCTGGAGAGACCTGAAAATATCTGTGCAGCTATGCTCCCCATCCAACCTGACAGAGCTTGAGAGGATCTGCAGAAAAGGTGTGCCAAGCTTGTAGTGTCATACCTAAGAAGACTCGAGGCTGTAATCTCTGCCATATGTGCTTCAACAAAGTACTGAGTAAATGGTCTAAATACTATTGTACATGTGATATTTCAGTTTTTTTATTTTATAAATTATAACACTGATCTTCTCTTAGCAACAAGTGATGAGGTTATCGCTGAAATCCTTGTCCTGAATGTTAAGACTCATTCATATTTTAGACATTTAAAAGGAGAGTAGGAGCGTTATCAAAGTTGTTCACTGAGTTACCATGGAGTCTGTGATGTGTACCTCACTTGGATGATGTATTGGTCAACAGCCAACCTTCCAGATAAGGATCAGAGGGGAATCTGTAGTCTACTCTGTATGGACAATAACAGCCACTAAGATGAGCATGTCTCTTTCAGTGTTGGGATATGTGTATTATTTCTAGGGCCATCCCAGTGGAAAATAACTGGTTGAAAATACAGAATTTGTTTAAATGACGTCATGTCAACCAAGTTTGCCTGCTGCTTGTTAAGTGCATACTAATGATTGAATTACTGTGCTTGCTTTGTGATACCACTGGCTGGCGATATTTCAAAAATATTCAATTAATCAATGACAGCATTTGAGATTGTGAGAATAAATACCACATATGAGAACACTACATGGTTAAAATAACGAAATAAATCTTTAATAAGTCTAGTTGAATTTGTACATAAATTACATACACTTTAGTTGACCTATTCTTGTTACCATTTACACAAATCAAATTATTATTTTAACATTCATACAAAAGTTATGAGTTTGCAGTGACAACATGGCAAAAATATCGTTCAGTATTATATAGAGCAAGGAAAAGAGAATAGTTTTGGTAAGTCACTCTTCTTGCAAAATGGTTGAAAAACCTCCCTAAAAGAACTGAGAGACCATGAAGATGCACAATATTGTGAATTGATCTGTGGTTTCTGGTGCAGTATATACTATTTCCTTTCAATAAAATAACATCATAGCGGGATAGATGCACCTTTGGCTTTGAAAGAGAAAATCAATTGAAACCCTCTAAAGACATTTTCTCTTGACAGAGCAGGTTGGGTGTAGTAAGACCACTTGAGGGAATTAGGAGCACATTTCTACCAGAAAGCATACTTTTCTTTATACCTCCATCTTCAAAACAATCCATCACGAGGGCATTTTATTAAATCAAAAACAATATAGAAATTCAATAAATAAGGAACTGATATAAACAAACATAATTTAGAGCATACCATACATACAATTTTACAACACTTTAAAAATTTGAAGAACAGAACATACTTTAAAAATGATCAGTCTGTTTAAGCTGAACGTTTCCAGACCAGACACAGTGATTCATGTTTGACGTGCCTCTAACTTCATGAAAGCAGACCGCTAGTGTTTTCACAGGAGAATTTGCAGAAGTCAGAATTGAGAAATCAAGCCATTTGTTGAGACCACCTTTGATGGTTGCTAAAATTAGCTACCTGCAACTTAAATAAGACTACACAAAAAGCCTTTGAGTCCACTCCATTTGTATAGCTTTAGGGTTCGATTAAACCTGAATCACAATAGTTCAGAGCGATAGCACAATTGAAATGTAAAGGTCATTTCCGATTGAGCCGACATTTGCATTCTTTACCAAGAATGCAGACTCCGTGAACGCTGGAACATTTCCTTTAAAAATGTAAATTGCGCTATAGCGCTGAACATCCACGATACAGATTGAATCGAGCCCTTAATCAACACAAAAGGGAATTGAAACTATCAATGAATCTGGTTTATACCTCAGTTACAGCCTAAAACCCCATATGGATGTTTTGTTCTTTACTTTGGATAGAAGGTATTCTAAATTAAAGAGTGTTTCTGTTGGTTGAAAGTGCATATTGTAGGGTCCTTAGCTAAGTTCCAGAAGTGCAAGGGTAGAGGGGTGGCCAGGTATTTGAGTTCAGTCCTATTCTATTCAGCACTGACAAACTGCAAACAATATAGGACTGGCCCACACACAACCATTTAAATACACAGTAAACTATGTTTATCAATATCATTCATTTAACAGCATCAATAAATTGTGAATTTTTAACAAAGAATACCTACGTATGAAAAGGGAATAATGTCTCAAAGCATGTGTGAACTGTCTACTGAAGTAGAGCCAAAATTAGTCAGAACCTCTTAAATTGTAATATTAGAACAGCCGAGTTTAATACAAGGAACACTTACTGTACAGATACTATTCCAAACAATCAATAAAAATACTGTGAACATTTCATATACATCTCTGAGGCATTTAAACCTCTAAATAGACGAATATTTAAGCACATACAAAGTATGCAAAACATTAAATAGTTGAGCTCTTTCCTTAATATTATCAATTTAAAACAAAGCTAGCATGTTGTGCTACTGTAGTCCTGATATGATACATGCAAAAAATTCATTTGAGGTAAGAAAAGAAGGGAATACCTAAAATATACAGGTAGAATACAGAAACACTTGCTATTGGGATGTGTTTTCAGCAAAGCTCTGTTTTTCAAAGCTGGTCAACAGAGGAGGCTTTCACTGATCGAGAGTTGTTCACTTGGCAACACATACTGTATGTACGCTATTGAAGTTTGAAACAAAAAACAGTAGGTTAGAAAACAGCCATTGAGTAAAATCGAAGATTGATGCTACAATGTACTATATATACACACTTGTGTTGTACTATACTGTTGCCAGAAGAAACGGGCTGAGCATGTTAGTACTGTATACTGTAGGTCAGAGGGACATGTAGGGTACAAGTGCGCTCTAAAAAGGTGTAGGATCCATAAAGGAGCGTCCTCTTTTAGCAACCTGTGCTATTTCAACGCGGTGACTGAAAATTATACGGGTACATGAGAAATCTGAAACATTCTGAAGCTTACAATGGTTCAAATCACTTCAAAAACAGGCTCTTTCCAAGATAACAGTGCAACCTATTCCCATCTTATTTGTTACAATGTTGTTTAATGTACTGGGATAGAGAGTCTGGGACGTCATGCAGCCAGGTGTTGTAGACATTATAACTTTATCTTAAGTCAATCTGATGAATTCCTTTATATTGTTCAGCAACAGCTTCATAGTCAGTCTACTCCTTATGTCATCATGACCTCATCCATTGAAAATAATGGATTTGTTCAGTATGAACACGTTTCTCCAGAGAGTGACTGGGTGTGGGCCATATTCTCGTCTCTCCCCTAGCCCAAGTGTTATTGAGTTGGGCGAGGCCCTCTCCCCATCCCTAGCAGTTGCTGCTGTTCCTGAACTCTCCGTTCTCAGTGATCTGGAGTTTGCTGGGGTTGGTGGGGGAGATGCCGTTACGGGTCTGCATGCTGTAGCGCTCCTTCAGCTGGGTCAGAGCGCTCATCAGGCGGGCGTTGGCCGAGTCCAGAGAGGCGATGCGTTTCTCCTGCAGAGTGAGGAGGAAGGGGGATGGAGGAAGAAGGACCGAGGGACGAAGAGGAGGGTTAGTATTGTTACACATCCTCACACAATCCAATGAGTCCTTCATCATATTGCTGATAAACTGTAGCACCTCAGGAGACCAACAGGACCTCATCGAAACAAGTAGCCACTATTGTGAACTGAAAGGGACTGTTTCTCAAGAACAGAGACATATTGTCCACATACAGTCCATAGTGTACTTGTCACAGTAATTCCAGTGACTGGTTTGTTTGCAGGGAGCTAGACTTTCATTTTCAATCTGAGGTCGTTGACATTTTCTTAACACCAGAGGGCGCCGTCCACTTCAAGACCTTAGACTGACAGAGTAAAGCTGTGAATACAGTATTTCAGTAAATACAGTATATTCCCAGTTGCGGAACTGTAATTGCTGATACAGCCAACACATCTCTCGTGTACACTAAGCGCTCACCTGGGCTTCAATGATCTTCTGTTTTGAGTCCACTATCGATTGCATATCCGAATGATCTTTCTTCAGTTCCTCCTCAACAGACATCAGCCTGAAACAGTAACAAAGATATGTTTGTACTGGTGGCTGGTGAAAGCTGGAGTTGTTGACTGATTGGTCTTTTATTATAGTGATGTTAAAAATATGACATTTAACTTTGACGCATAGCACTGACAAAACAACAAATAAGACATTAAAAATAGCTTGTACAAAACGTACACAAAACCAGGACTAAATTACATAGTTCATAGTGTGTTAGTGTAGGCAGAGAACAGTGGAGGCTGGTGAAGGGAGGACGGCTCATTGCAGTGGCTGGAAACATTCCATTTATTCCATTACAGCTAGAGCTGGCACAATTACTGTATAACCGTGAAACCGATGGTTATGGATGAATACCGTCCCAAAAATAATTTGATTAAAAAAGTCTGGTCAATTACCGCCATCAGACTGTTTAATAGTCACCACTAGCCGGCCAGTACCCTGGACTTTAGTCACTGTTACTAGCCGGCCAGTCCCCTGAACTTTAGTTACTGTTACTAGCCGGCCAGTACCCTGGACTTTAGTCACTGTTACTAGCCGGCCAGTACCCTGGACTTTAGTCACTGTTATTAGCCGGCCAGTACCCTGAACTTTAGTCACTGTTACTAGCCGGCCAGTACCCTGAACTTTAGTCACTGTTACTAGCCGGCCAGTACCCTGAACTTTAGTCACTGTTACTATCCGGCCAGTACCCTGAACTTTAGTCACTGTTACTAGCCGGCCAGTACCCTGAACTTTAGTCACTGTTACTAGCCGGCCAGTACCCTGAACTTTAGTCACTGTTACTATCCGGCCAGTACCCTGAACTTTAGTCACTGTTACTAGCCGGCTACCACCTGGTACTCAACCCGGCACCTTAGAGACTACTGTCCTTCGTACATAGTCATTGAACACTGGTCACTTGAATAATGTTTGCATACTGTACTGTTTTACCCACTTCATATGTATATACTGTATTCTAGTCACGGCTCATCCTATATAACTACTGCTGTACACACCTTTTCTATTCATATACTGTCCACACTGTCCACACCATCATATACATATATATTTATATTCCGGACACTGACATTGCATGTTGTAATATTTCTATATTTCTTAATTCCTTTCTTGATTTTTTGGGGGATTTGCGTATATTGTTTTGTACTGTTAGGTACTACTGCACTGTTGGAGCTAGGAACATAAGCATTTCGCTACACCCCAATCAAAATCAGCAAAATATGTGGAAGCAACCAATACAATTTAATTCAAAAGTCCATTACCGTCACCCTAATTACAGCCAATACAACAAGCCAATAAACCTGTCCTACGATTTGAAGTGACACCAGCCTCCAGTGGTAGAGGACTCCTCACCTGGTGATGATGCTCTTCATCTGGAGCTCCTTGTCGTCCTGCTGCCGGCGCAGACGCTCCTCCGTGTCCTCCAGGCGTGCCTGGTACTCCAGCAGCATCGTCTGGGTCTGCTCGTCCTGGCCCTTCAGGTGACACTCATACTCCTCCAGCTTCTTGGCTGACAGACGCAGCTTGTCCTGCAGGATGGCGATCTCCTGCTGGTACTGGACACAGGACAGAGTCGGACGTGGCGAGTCAGTGACAGTACACACACTCGTGCACGTACGTGCATGCCCAAACGCACGCGAACACACCTGTCATTTTCAAAGCTGCGCCCATTCAGTGGGCTTTAACCCAGTTTGTGGTTCTGTTCGGTATGCTCCTGTTTTTCTTGTAATATAATATATAATGATATAATATAAACTGGGTGGTTCGACCCCTGAATGCTGATTGGCTGACAGCAGTGGTATATCAGAACGTACACCATGGATATAGCACCTCATTTCTTTTTACTGCTCTAATTTCATTGGTAACCACTTTATAATAGCAATAAGGCACCTCGGGGGTGTGTGCTATATGGCCAATATACCACACGGCAAAGGGCTGTGTCCAGGCACTCTGCGTTGCATTATGCCTAAGAACAGCCCTTAGCCGTGGTATATTGGCCATATACTATACCACACCTCCTCGGAACTTATTGCTTAAATATATGCCAGAATATAATAAGATGCCATTTAGCAGACGCTTTTATCCAAAGCGACTTAAAGTCATGCGTGCATACATTTCTTTTAATGTATGGGTGGTCCTGGGAATCGAACCCATTATCCTGGCATTGCAAGCGCCATACCCTACCTACTGAGCTACAGAGGGCCACTGTACTCAACTGCTGACAGAAGAGTGGTATTACCATCCACCCTTGTCTGTGGACTAACAAGTGTAATGTACAGTGTGTGCTAATGAAAGTCTGTGGATGACAATTCAGGTTCACAATCAAGTCACACTAAAAGCATTGTATTTGGGACAAATCATTCACTAAACCCTAAACTTCAACTAAATCTTTTAATAAATAATGTGGAAATTGAGCAAGTTGAGGTGACTAAACTGCTTGGAATAACCCTGGATTGTAAACTGTCATGGACAAAACATATTGATATAACAGTAGCTAGGATGGGCAGAAGTCTGTCCATAATAAAGCGCTGCTCTGCATTCTTAACAGCACTATCAACAAGGCAGGTCCTACAGGCTATAGTTTTGTCGCACCTGAACTACTGTTAAGCCGTGTGGTCAGGTGCCACAAAGAGGGACTTAGGAAAATTGCTATTGGCTCAGCACAGGGCAACACGGCTGGCCTTTGGATGTACACAGGGAGCTAACATTAATAATATGCATGTCAATCTCTCGTGGCTCAAAGTGGAGGAGAGATTGACTTCATCACTATTTGTATTTGTGAGAGGTATTGACATGTTGAATGCACCGAGCTGTCAGTCTGAACTACTGGCACACAGCTCGGAGACCCATGCATACCCCACAAGACATGCCACCAAAGGTCTTTTCACAGTCCCCAAGTCCAGAACAGACTATGGGAGGCGCACAGTACTACGTAGAGCCATGACTACATGAAACTCTATTCCACATCAAGTAACTCATGCCAGCAGTAAAATTAGATTAAAAAAAAAAAAAAAAAAGACAAAAATACACCTTACGGAACAGCGGGGACCGGGAAGCAACACAAACATAGACACATGCACACAAACACACGATAACATACACACATGTACACATATATTTTGTGTTATTGATATGTGGCAGTAGAGGGCACAGACTTAATATGTTGTGAAATCTGTTATGAATGTATTGTAATGTATTTAAAATGTATAACTGCCTTAATTTTGCTGCCTTGGCAGCAGCTAATGGGGATCCATAATAAACACAAACACAGCTCCTAGTCATGCTGTGAAAAGCCGACTGGGTTCAAATGCAGGATCCTGCAAAGGTTTTGGGTACATTTCTGCTGTCTCTAGGACATTTTGCAAGCAAGTGAATCCAAAACAAATATAAAAGAATACATCCCACAGCAGTAAACAAGCTGCACGATCAACCTCTTAAGTCAAATGGGATTTCAAATGTAGGGATTTTACTACAACTTTGAATGACATTCACGACACTGCCCTTGCTTAAGGTACTTGGCCACATAAAGACCGTACAGTACACTGAACTTGGTCTAAAACCAGAATGACGCCCCATTTTTCAAATATTCTACTTTAACATTTAGTACTACATTCTGTCTTTTTTAATACAAACCTATTAGAGTACAACTAGCGATTTTATAAAGGGGATTTATTGGTAGTAATTGACCAACATAATAAACAGCGGTTTGATTCGTACGTATCACCACTATCGCTTTAAAAGGACAGTGATTGGTTCTCCCTTTGGCAGACCTAACATCTTTGAAATAATCACTAAAACACCTCTTGAAAAGAAAAGTTGAAAACCATCTCGGAGTTGAAAACTATTCATTTGTGTGTGATGAAAATGTGTCAAGTGTCTTTGGCTTATAAGTGTGCGTGAGTGCAATATGTTGCTGGTGTATAATTCATTGGAGTAGCTAGGAGAATTGGCAGAGGGAGGGCACACTCTTGCCTTGTCACCACTGTGTCTTTTGAGATATGGCCTCTCTTGAGCTGCAGTACGAGCAGTTCAGCCTAACCCCATCTGTCTGCCTACATTTAAACAACGTCAGAATAGAGGCTAATTGAACTCGTATACAAAACTATAAATACACTACCAGTATATATCATGGGGCATATCTCCGCACACACAGAATCATTTTTCATACTACTTAAGCAGCATTTACCCTTCAATATTCACATGAATTCAAATCATGGACATGCCTTTGCTTTTGGCTCCTCAACACATTCACTTCCTTGTTGGCAATCAATAACAACCCTAGAATCACGTATTAATTGCTCACGTTAATCTTTTAGGACTTTCTGCTTCTCCTCTGAAGTAATAAAGATGATGTCTGTAAGTAGCTGTGCTGAACAATATTGTGATGTGGTGCTGTAGCAGATGCGAGGTTTTTACAAGAGGCTAGACGTTAGTTACCTTTTCAGTTTGAGTGAGCTCCTCTTTGTTTCGAAGGTCTTCCCTGTGCTTGGTATCTGGGTCAACTCCCTCATGGTCTAAATACTGCACATTCATATTCAACAGCCAGGCAGCAGTGCGGTCCAGAGCATTGGGGTTCACAGGGGAGGGGGCCTGGTGGGACGAACACGCACACACATCACGCACACACAAAGCCTTCTGGTAAGTAATGGAAAAGAAGCGCAGCAGGGTAAATGAATGCTGCACGATTACGATCACAAGCTACAATGAGAGGCCAGTGTCTACAGAGGAGTAGAGGAGAGGCCAGTGTCTACAGAGGAGTAGAGGAGAGCCAGTGTCTTCAGCTAGGAGGGTTTAGAGGAACAACTGAAGCAAGTGGGAAGGCACAGGGGGTGATTATTTTGCATTGCCCATCTGGAATTGTCTGTGACAAGATCATTACAGAATGATGAGAGCCCCCCCCCCCCCCCCTGGTTCATTCTCGTATAAATCCCCTTCTACTCTGATTGAGACCTGGAGACGGCCACACACACCCACGGAGATCGAGCCCAAAATAGAGTAGGACATTTGTTTTGTTTTAATCGTAAATATTACCAACGGGGAGGGGGGGGGGGGTGCAGTTGAGTTTAGATGGCAAATTCTTGATCATTTTATAAGGAGGACTTATTCATACCACGTACAAAAATTATTTAGTTGAGCGGAACAGGCATTTAATAACCACTTCGGTGTCCACAGTCACACAATTAATTCTGCTTGTCTAGTCTGTTAGCAGGCTCCAGCGCTGAGGCCTGTAGGGTAATGCCTGTGGCTCACTGCCCTGGGTGATTTGCTATTGGCTCAGCAAGGCTGAGTGTTATGATAGCTTATTGAGGCCAGTTGGGCTCTCCATACATACCCTCTCCACCCACCACTGTGACTGTGAGCTGGATACGTCCACTGAGGTCATATCCTGCCTGGCTCATCCCTCTAGGCCACAGATGAAGTTTGGCTGTGTGTATTATTCTGTAGTTCTGCCATTGGTTATTCCTCATCAAAATCTTAATATCTCTCTAGCCAGAGTTTGGATTTATACTCGTTCTGCAGGTAGGATGTACTCGTGCTGCAGGTAGGAAATAAGATTCTGATGAGGAATAACTCTCCATAACCAAAGGATGAAGTCCAGAATAATACACACAGCCAAGCCCATTAGCTTTGCTAGCCTAACTTCAGTACATGCAATCCAAACTCTGGCTCGATAGATATTAAGTAGTTAGTCAACCAAGAGCTTATCTCTAATAAAAGTCAGCAGACACAGTGGCTGTCCAGGATAACAGTGAGACCACACACAGCCCCCCCCCTCACACACACATAGACGTGACATGCTCTACTCACTTTGTGCAGGGTGTGCTGCTTGGTCTCAGGACTGTCCCCTTTGGATGAGGACGACTGCTGTCTCAACCGGGTGCCGCCACTAGGCCCCCAGTCGGGAGATGATGACATCATGCTGCCGCTGGAGGGCCGCGGCCCAGGGTAGGCCGTCTGGAGCATGTTTGGCGGCGTCCTGCCCCTGGTGACGGGCGGAGGGGGCTGGTCTATCCTGCGCTGGGGACCGGAGCTGTTCTGCCGTGGGGGTTCCATGAGGGACAGCTGGCGGCGGGTCGTGAACTCCCCTGAGCGCCGCGCAAACTCCTCACTGCTGCTGCCTCCCCCGCTCCCGACTGCAACCCCTTGGGTGAGGAATACCCCCTGGTGCTTGGGGGCATCCTCTGTGTTGTTGCCCTGAGAGCTGTGAGAGCTGTGGCCCTCGGAGCCTGAATCGGCCAGGGGGCCCCGCGGGGACATGCTCATGGTCATGCCCGTGGCCATCTGGTAAACGGGGTTCTGGAATGAAAGCGGGGCCAGGAGCTGGGAGGGCCTCCCTGGACCTAGGGTGCTGCTCTCTGTGCTAGGGTTGGTGGGGGTCTGAACCATTCTCCTGAGGGTGGGTCCGGGGCCGGGGCCGGGGATAATGCCCTGAGGGGTGCGGGCGGCCCAGCCCCCTGGCCCAGGGGCGACGGGGGACTGGCATTCATTGAGGAGCATGTCGCTGGGGGAGGCAGGGCGGGGGCCAGGGGTACTCTCCAGGCTGCGGCTATCTTGCAGGTCCACCATTGATAGACTCTTGCTGCCATTGGGGAGCTGCACCTCAGCCTCGTTGGCCTCCGAGTAACTGGAGCTTCTGGCTGGAGACTGCTGGATGCCAGAGTTCCGCGTCACAAAGAATAGGTCCTTGTTCTCTGGGGTTGGCGACGGTAGCCTCGTAAAATCAACCAACCTGCACCAAGACAACATTGAAAAATTAGATACATTTTGTTTTGACCGGAGACACTGTAAAGATAATGTCCGTGTGGTTCCCAAAGAACTGTTAAAAAAAATTGCAGAATTGCAAAATCAACATCTATTAAAATAAATATTGAAAAGCTGTAATCCCCAGATCTCTGCAGGTTGTGTGTCATACGAAGCACAAATACCCAGAAAGCTCGCTGTCCATGACCATCTTGTGGAGAGGCAGGCCGGTGGAGAGGCTGCAGCCTGCCAGGGGGAGGGGAAGGGGGGGGGAGCCCATACGCTCCGTGGGGGTAGACACCTGGACCCCAGACGGGTTGGTCAGTGCTGAGTTCACGTCCCGCAGGATACGTGCCAGTGGACCAAGCTTAGAGGCTGTGCTCTGCAGGGACACAAAATAATAACATCAAGTATAGTTCTTTACAATTTCTCCCATGAACTTCCTATGAATTCATTATTTAGTAACATCTCTTTTCACATATAACATCTACATGGTGACAATAGACTGCTATCCTAGCAAAATGTGCATCTTTATGTCAAGCTCTGCTCGCGGAAAGTAGAGAGTATCGTGAGTTTGCCATTAGAGAGTAAATCAAAGTTGGGCGGTGTAATCCTGGTACCTGGTCCAGCTGAGAGACTGCCTCGGCCAGCAGGGAGTGCAGGGTGGAGAGCTCGCGGCCCAGGTCGATGTAACCCTCGAACCCTGCCGTGTTGGAGATGGTCTCTGGGTTGGAGATCTCCAGCAGGAAGCGCTGCATGTTTGTCCACTCGTGCTCCAGGAAGTGGTTCATAAAGGACATGTACTCCTCCTTGTTACCAAACCTGGACAGACAAAGAAACAAAAACCAAAACCAAAATGATGCTATTTTCATCAGATAAACACATATACACGTATATTTTCATGGATGCGCACACGTACGCACGCACACACACACACACTCGTTCACACGCAATCGTAAACACACACACCCGCACTTACTTGGTGAAGTTCGCGAGGTTCTGTGTGACCTTGGCGATGAGCGTGAGGGTTCGCGCGGTGCGGTCGTCTGGGTACTCCTGCATCAGGTTGAAAAGCGACGGGGACATGACGGCCGGACACAGGAAGCGCAGGAACAGGGAGGCGCTGATCAGACGCTCGCTGATGTCCGGCCGGCCCCGACTGCTGCACTCCTGCCTCCACGAGGCAAACACCTCCTTCAGCTCCCGCGGAAAAACACTGGTAGAGAAGGAAATGTTACCGCTAAATAAAAGACCTTCCTTCCATGAATGCAGTACCACCATGTTGTTTTTGACTTGACCTCTTGCACAATTCACGCTTTCATTATTGATTCGATAATTGTGAAAGCTCTGAAAGCTAAACACTTGATAGTATGAGGTATGAGGGCTAATGCTAGCTACTTGCATTGGCTGGGGGGTGGGTTGTATTTACCGGTAGGAGTCGATGATCTTGCAGAAGGCCAGCTCACAGCACATCTTCAGGTTGCTCTGGTGCTCAGGGAGGTCTCCTGAGGAACACTTGCCCGGGTCCACCTCACAGTTCTCGTCTGATTCGTACAGGGCCTTGATGAACTCGCCTAGAAGAGGGAGGGAGCACAGCACACAGGCCTGGGGTCAGCACTATGTCTAGGACTACAATCTAAAGTACATATAGGCTTACAGTTATGGAGTGGCTTTAATGGAAAAATAAATTAAATTCAGATTCAATTTCTTTTGGCACTAAAATCCCTCCATATAGAGTACAGTTCTGCTAGTTGGAACACACTAATGCCATGCACACTGATAGAAAACCCACGTATTGTACTAAAAAAACTGCTGCTGCTATTTGTTATGACTGTTCATGGACCACTGGATCATTATAATGTGGTGAGTTAAATATCCTGTGACCCGTGACAAAACGTGCAAAAAATATATATTTGTACATGGCCATAGACATCAGATCAGAGATTTAAATCACAGGTTTCTTACTTCTCGCCGGCCCGCAAATAGATTGAGGAATAATTTTCTCTGCAGAAGTGATTGTCTTTCACCAACGTCTTAAGTTGTGTTGATAGACGACTAAAGAAAGAGCCCAGAGTTCTCCGACAGGCTTCTTCTGTTCCTTTTTCATACATTCATACTTTCAAATCGGGCCAGTCAACCTTCAAGGACATGCCGCCTTTCTGAATCATTCAACACGGCTTCAAACAAAGTCACTTTACAGAAAAACGATGAATTATTGATCTGAATAGAATTGAAGATCTACTGTGAAGATCTACTGTGTGTGGAGAGATACTAGCCTGGACGTATGATACTTAATGTACAACCCATAGGCCTATTCCACGTGTTCATGGCTCCTTCGCTCTCTACTAAAAGCATTTCTCGCTCTACTGTAATGGCAGCACTCGCTCGTTTAGGGTGTGTGGGTTACTTACCTAGTGCGTCCTGCAGGTACTTCTGCCCCACCAGTTTAAGGTACTCCTCGATGGCTTTGGTGGCCAGCGTGTTCTCCCTGAAGATCAGGTGTTCGTTCTCCCCACAGCGATCCACTTCTGACATCATCAGGTCAGTCAGGAAGTCCTGAAAGAAAAATGGAACAGTGAGGCAGTGTTCCAATACTTTGAAAATCCTTCCTTCCCTGTGATCTCACCCCAATGAATAGATGATAGCAATGGATCCACCACATAGCTTTCACAAATCCTATAATGTCATCATAACAATTTCTCCCAAGGAAGGGAGGAAGACAGTATGCATTTGGAAAAGCATTGGAACAGGGAACCGGTGTCGCCTCGTCCCATGTTCATCTCCAAGAACTTGCAGACACAACATTGACAACACGATGAGCAGTCAAAGGCTGATCAGCGCCGTATCATGGAACTAGGCAACCAGCACCACTGCTTTACCAAGGTGTGTTATGATCAAATCAAATTGTATTTCTTATATGTGCCGAATACAATGAAATGCTTACATAACCAACAATGCAGTTAAGTATTTACTAAAATAAACTGAAGTAAAAAAAAAAAAAAAATATTATAAGAAAAATAACAAATGTGGTAGTGATCTCTGTCGACAACTCCTGTGAAGAGACTTACTGTAGATTGGCTCATTTGCTTGCAATACACGCTATCAACGTGATCTGAAATTCAGCACGTGTATAGTCTCTAAATAAATAACAGTGTACTACTATTGCTGCACAGCCCAGGCCTGATGGTGAGCCTGATATATACTGAAAGCAGTGGGTTTGGAGAGAGAGTCAGTCGCAGGCAGCTCAAACAAAAGTGATGACTCACTCTTACTCTCTTATCGATTCTGGTCTAATGGATCAAGTGGTTCATCCCCCCCCCCCCCCCCCCACACACAGTCACTCTCAGGCTGCGTCTTTCTTAGCCAGTCACACTCGCTCTCCATGAGCTCCTGTTATCTGCTCCAGCTCCGTCTGACTGCAGTTACTTCTATGGGAGGCCTGTGGGGGTAGGCTAGCGCTAGGCGATGCATGCTAATGAGGTGTCAAAGGGAACGTGCTATCGTCAAAGTCTGCACCAGAGAGAGGTAGACATTTCAGCTACTGTATATGCACAGTATGTAGCTACTGTCTCAGCCAAATGTAGGCTAGATACCCGAATGCTCCTTGTCAACATAGCTGCTGTCCCCCTGGCTCACACAAGCCGTGAAGCCCGTGCCAGATCATTCAACCATTACGCTCTCTGGAGGATGCAGAGGATTATGAATGTATGAAGTGCTGTATATCCTGTGCAGGGCAGGCTGCATGGCAGGACAGTAGTCAGAGCATTACCTGCTTGTGTGTTGAATGAGGATTTAAGGGCTTAATACAGCACCCCTCTTAACCCTCATCACTGATGATGACGCTCATCCGTGGTTGATGTGGATGAGCAGCAAGCCCAATTCGGCGCTGGCTCGACTGACAGACAGACAGTCACAGCATATCAGCCACACACACACACACACACACACACACACACACACTATGCTATACCCGTCTCACACTACTGTGATGAGCCATGCCGACATGTGAAAAGGGTTTTGCTGTCCCTACTTCTACAGTACCCTCAGGCAGAACTGGAGAACGGCTAGGGAAGTCTTAACATGCACTGACTGCACAAACTAACACACTTTACACACTAACAGACTATACGAGGTGGGTTTGTAAATAGATCACATTGAGCAATATTGAGACATATTTTAGATCGATGAGAAGTTAAGCTAATTGACGGCACCCAAATTGTAAATTTTAACTCATAGGATTCATATGATATTCAATATAGTTCCCAACTTCTTTCTACCAATGAGTGAGACATGAGGAATCCCCCAAAGCCACCCACGACCCACCACACCAAATCCCACCAAAGCAACCAGTATACAGTATCAGTTCACTATGTCTAACAAGTAGTATGGAGTTGCGGCTTGGATTATTGCTTCTTCATACTATGTAATGTATTCCCAGTGAATTTGGTTGTGTTTTTTCCCCCTGTTCAGAGAAATTAGCAATTGACGTATGGTGAATGATGTTACAGGCTTTGGTTTTTCTATGTATATTTTGAGGTTGGACGTTAGCACATTAGCATGTGGGATGCACCGATTGGTGTCAACTCGTTAGTCAGTATGTGTTACACCTATGCTGGATTGTCATCTTGTTAGTGGGAAGGTGTTTCACCTGTGCTGGCCCAGGTGATATTTAAGAATGGCTGGCCCATGGCTGGCCCAAATACTCCTTTATCTTATCTTCCCTGTTTTCATTTTGCTCCCCTTTATGGTTTCCTTCCTGTCTTTTATTTTGGTGAGGGTTTAAATTTTGTTTGCCTGGTCTTGACCAAATTTAGTGGGCACTCATGGAGGGTGTCTTTTATGTTCCAATTGCTGTTGCTAGTCAACTTTCAGTGGACATACACATGAGGGTCTGTAAAGAACTCCTCCTAAAACCCAACCTGTTTAGCGACAATTTGAGCTACAATATTTGGTTTTCTTGCTGGGGAACGTATCAAAATAAAGTTGCAGGAATGCTAATCTTATCTGTTTCTAACTACAGAAAGGATTTCAGACCCAATCTGAGAAGGTAGGTGTCAATCCTCTTTCTTGTGCTTTTTTAGGTGGAACAACCCTTTTTTAAATTGAAATTGAGCCACAGTCATTTCAATAAAATTAAAGAGATCCATTTGGTGAGAAAACGCCTCTGGACTAGGAGAAACCTCATTGAAAGTGTAGATTCATGGACCTCTATCTATCCATCTATTGGATTAGGGCAGGCTAAACAGTGAAATGAAATGAGAGGGAGGGGGTGTGAGCCACTACGGGGCAGTGGATAAATGCAAAATGAGGCAAAGTCCCAATTGTTTCTCAGAGCAGAAAGTAGGCTAACATTAGAGAAAGGTTGTTTAAAATGAAGCTCCATCGCCCTGTTGCTGTTTTTACTAATACAAGCTGCTGTAGGGTATGGACATTCTCACAGTGTTGTTACATAAGCAGGAGCAATGTTTGAGGGTCAAAGTCTAAAAAGAGGTTTCTATGCTGAAACAGCTATCCTCAATGACAACCGATGACCTTGTGCACCAGAACACACACACACTAGCGTTAGCGTTCTGTCTCACTGCGTGGTTTTACTGCAGGAGCTGTGGGGTGGATGGAGCGAAGCAGGAATTAATGAGGACGACAAAGCTAATTATCACAGGGGGCTGACACCGCTTTCCTCCCTGGGAATGGTGAGCGAGAAGACAGCACAGTGGCCGTGTACCAGGTCACAACCACATTCATATGAGATACAGCATTGATTGCTACTAGATCACGTTCATGTGGCTCCTGCAGTGGTGGAAAAAAATACCCAATTGTCATACTTGAGTAGAAGTAAAGATACCGTAACAGAAAATGACTAAAAGTGAAAGTCACCCAGTTAAACACTACTTGAGTAAGTCTAAAAGTATTTGATTTTAAATATACTTACGTATCAAAAGTACAAGTATAAATAACTTCAAATATCTTATATTAGGCAAACCAGAAGGCACGATTTTCTAGTTAATTTTTGATTTTGGATAGTCAGGGGCACACTCCAACACTCAGACATAATTTACAAATGAAGCATTTGTGTTTAGTGAGTCTGCCAAATCAGAGGCAGTAGGGATGAGCAGGGATGTTCTCTTGATAAGTATGTGAATTGCACCATTTTCCTGTCCTGTTAAGCATTCCAAATCTCACTAGTACTTTTAGGTGTAAGGGAAAATGTATGGAGTAAAAAGTACATTATTTTCTTTAGGAATGTAATGAAGTAAAAGTAAAAGTAGTCAAAAATATTAAGTACAGATACCCCAAATAACTACTTAAGTAGTACTTTAAATATTTGTACTTAAGTACTTTACACCACTGCTGAGAAGAGAAACACTTCTCCAGGCGTGGTGAGATTTGATGGTCTGCACAGTGATAAAGATGGAATGTGGATAAAGACTGAATTTCAACATGATGACCTCTCTCTCTCTCTTTATAGTAAGGGAGATTTTGTTGTGTGGAGTTCGGACAGATTTCTCAACTCAATACAGTAGATCAATGTTACTGTTTCAAAAACATCAAAACAATCCCTCAATGGGATGTATTGATTCTCTGAATAAGAGTAGGACATTTTACCACATAGCCTAATGTATGGCAAGTGGTCAAAAAAAGGGACTGAATTGAAATGGTCTATGCGATTGTTTCAAATGCAACATTGTGAGGTATTAGCAACAGGTATGCTTTTTCAGCCATGTCAGTCAGTGTACGCAAGTCCTCTCTCAGCTAGTCCTCATTAGAAAGTACTAATACAATATCTTGTCCTCAGTCCCCCAATCACACACTCTAAGCAGGGGTAGTTTCAGTTCTTTTTCCACAGCATGTGAAGGCTGGGTCACATTCATTAGAGAACACAATGGAAAACGTTCTAAAGCGTTTTGCAACGGAAAACTAAAAAACTAAAATAGTCCGTTCATGTTTGTTTGTTTTCTTCCATTTGACTCATGAACACGACCCTGCTCCCAACCCAAACAGGAAGCATTCACATTCCTCCAGGCTACTGCTTACGGTGAGCATGGGGAAGGAGGACTCCCAAAGACTAGGCTAAGTTACAAAGCCCCTGGTGAAAAACGAGGCTCACTGGACCTTTAACTTCTTATGGCTGGGGGCGCAATTTTCACGTTCGGAAGAACGTGAAAGAGCGTGCCCAGAGTAAACTGGGTTCGCGCCCAGGCTCTGTCGCAGCCGGCCGCAACCGGGAGGTCCGTGGGGCGACGCACAATTGGCATAGCGTCGTCCGGGTTAGGGAGGGTTTGGCCGGTAGGGATATCCTTGTCTCAGTATGTAAAATGTAATGAAATGTAAAAAATGTAATAAAATGTATGCACTCTACTGTAAGTCGCTCTGGATAAGAGCGTCTGCTAAATGACTAAAATGTCAAATGTAAATGTAAAATGTAACTGCCTGCTACTCAGGCCCAGAAGCTAAGATATGCATATTATTAGTAGATTTGGATAGAAAATACTCTGAAGTTTCTAAAACTGTTTGAATGATGTCTGTGAGTATAACAGAACTCATATGGCAGGCGAAAACCTGAGAAAAATCCAACCAGGAAGTGGGAAATCTGAGGTTTGTAGATTTTCAAGTCTTTGCCTATCCAATATACAGTGTAAATGGGGTCAAATTGCACGTCCTAATGCTTCCACTAGATGTCAACAGTCTTTAGAACCTTGTTTCAGGCTTCTACTACGAAGGGGGAGTGAATAAGAGCTGTTTGAACCAGGGATCTGGCAGAATGCCATTAGTTTGGTCACACGCGCGGCCGTGAGCACGAGCTCTGTTCCTTTTCATTTCTAAAGACAAAGGAATTGTCCGGTTGAAACATTATTGAAGATTTATGATAAAAACATCCTAAAGATTGATTCTGTACATCGTTTGACATGTTTCTACGAACTGTAATATTACTTTTTTGACTTTTCGTCTGGACCTAGTGCCTGAGCCTTGTGCATTTGGATTACTGGACTAAACGTGCGAACAAAAATGAGGTATTTGGACATAAATGATGGACTTTATCGAACGAAACTAACATTTATTGTGGAACTGGGATTCCTGGGAGTGCATTCCGATGAGGATCATCAAAGGTAAGTGAATATTTATAATGCTATTTCTGACTTTTGTTGACTCCACATGGCGGGTATTTGTTTGGTAGCTGAGCGCTGTACTCAGATTTTCGCATGGTGTGCTTTTGCCGTAAAGCGTTTTTGAAATCTGACACAGTGGGTGCATTAAGGAGAAGTGTATCTTTAATTCTATGTAAAACACTTGTATCTTTCATCAACGTTTATGATGAGTATTCCTGTAAATTGATGTGGCTCTCTGCAAAATCACCGGATGATTTGGAGGCAAAACATTACTGAACATAACGCGCCAATGTAAACTGCGATTTTTGGATATAAATATGAACTTTATCGAACAAAACATACATGTATTGTGTAACATGAAGTCCTATGAGTGCCATCTGATGAAGATTATCAAAGGTTAGTGATTCATTTTATCTCTATTTCTGCTTTTTGTGACTCCTCTCTTTGGCTGGAAAATGGCTGTGTTTTTCTGTGGCTAGGCGCTGACCTAACATAATCGCATGATATGCTTTCGTCGTAAAGCCTTTTTGAAATCGGACACTGTGGTGGGATTAACAACAAGTTTATCTTTAAAATGGTGTATAATACTTGTATGTTTGAGGAATTTTTATTATGAGATTTCTGTTGTTTGAATTTGGCGCCCTGCACTTTCACTGGCTGTTATCAAATCGATCCCGTTAACAGGATTTCAGCCGTAAGAAGTTAAACCCCTTTACCTTATACAGCTACTATGTGCAATATGCAGCTGAGATTATGTTGATTGTTGCTTATTTGAGACAACGGTATTACTGATTGTGAGTAATCAAAGTTTTCACAGCTGTAATGATTACAATACGATTTATTGCGAATATCAATTTGATGTTTATTGTTGACATTTGGCAATGTGACTATTTTGGACTATCATTTGAAAATGCGTAGAACACAGCCTCTGGAGAGTAGGGTGCCTTACCTTAGCCTTGCCGGTGCTCTGTAGAATGTGCACCAGGGCACTGGCCATCTCCTCCTTGTTCTTCACACTGAGGCCAGGCTCCATGATGGAGCACAGCAGCATGTAGTTATTGGTAATGTATTCCGCAAACTCCTTATATGACTCCATAGGCAGGATGCTCATGCTCTGGTACCGCGACTTGAGCCGAATCATAGGTCCGGGAGTTTTCCCTTTGTTCGGGTTGGGCGTGCTCACAGAGTACCACTTCTCCACGAACTGGCGTCCCGTGACGGCGCCGGTGGGAATGTTGACCAGGCCCACATAGCTGTTCTTGTCCTTCTTTTTCTTTTTATCAGTCTCCCTGTACAGGTGGACGGTCACACTTTTGATGGCAGGTAAGTTGTTGAACTCAAAGTGCTCTCCCCAGAACACATTGTCTGTTTTGAGTTTGCAGGTAGTCCGTGCGTAAAGCGTGTCGTCCAGACACAACTCACAGAAGTACCTTTTCTTGGCTGGAAGGTCCTTGGCCTCAATAATCCACATTTTCAGCAGGTTCTCCACACGCCGACTGTTGTCCTGTGAAAAACATCAAACATGTGCAACTTCAAACAACAACATTTTCATGGGTGCTCTGACATGTGTTCTACTGTATTGCTCTTTCCTTCCACAGAGGGCCCACTATTTGTATAGGGTTTACCTTGTTTGGATTTACAGCTCTCCTTAAGTTCTCCATCCATTTGTCCCTCTCGGCGGATGACCGACATGAAAAGCATTTTGTTCCAGTGGAAGTGGTTACCTGTGAAGTATGGCAGACAATTAAGCCCTTCCCTTTTTGAAAAAGACCCATATGAAAGGAGGGTTGGGTATCACACACACACACGCTTCAGCTGGGCTGCAGGGTCTGTGCACAGTGCACACTGATACAATGCATACTAAACACTGAGCCTGGACAGCCATTGAAATCCTCTTGCACTTGTCCACGAGAGAAACGCTTGTCCACTCGGTCACAGAGCCATGGTCTGTCCAGCTGGCAGCGTGCTTTAGCATAATAGGCAGTAAATCCTTGTGAATTGGGCCCTCTCGGAGCTCACCTCTCTGAGCAAATCCAGAGAGCAGGAGCATGGAGATGCCAACAGATGGGCCAGACAGACACACATGCCACTACCAGGCAGGAAGAGGGGAAGGGAGACCCTCCTGGCAGTGGGGACGCTCCCTAGCAGATGCCCAGCCACACACTCACACTACCCAAAGGCACTGGCTGCTTGACAGATATTGAGGGACCCGCCCACCTTTTATTACGCAGGTTTTCAGACTAAGGTAATGGCGACAAAATACAGAGATTAGACACAATGCATTATATATGGTGCTTCAGGATCCTAAAAGACGCTAATAAAAAGAGTCCGCAGTTAGCGAGCCTCGAGCTGTGGCGGCGCAGTTGGGAGGGCTCACCTCGAAGCAGTAGTCCTGGCCCAGGATGCTGCTGTGCACCGGTTTGATCAACACCTCGTCCTCCATGCTGAGATCCAAAGCTTCTACTGCACTGCTGGGGCTGAACAACGACTCATGAGACCGTGATTCCTTCAGCCTCGGCATTAGATGGGATCTGGGGGAGAAGAGGAAGAGACGCGGTCAGTCATTCACACAAATACAATATCTCAACATAGGCAACAATCAGCTATGTCCCACACCAAGGGAAGAGGGCGGGGGAAGGCATGTGTTCTAAAAACAGACTAGTGTTGTGGGTACACCCTGTCGGATGCCACTGGCTTTGGCCATACGGGGTTGGCATGACTGAGATCTCCATTATTTCCCAGCAGGTAGCTCTCCCGCTTGGATGGGCTTTTGATTGTTTGTTTGGCAGGTGGGGACGGTGCTCCAATAATGCTTTATAGGGCCTTTGGCAAACAGCAGAGCACAGCTGCAGAGGCAAGGTGGCGGCAATCTGACTCGTCACTAGGCAGGGAAGACTACCATCATGGCCATTAGAGGTCAACAGCAATAACAAAGTTCAAGTGATATCAATCGATATCATTAAAGTGAAAGAAGACAAGAAACTCGTACTATCCACAGTAACATATGATAGCTGATACAGATATTCGTGCAACCAAGTAACTGTAAGGATTCATTTTAGTGTTATTGGTTCAATATTTTAGTTGTATGTGAAAAACATGGCATTTGTAAAAGAAGTATCACAACTTTCAATCCTCAACTCGATTTATTGACCGAAAAAGACAAGAATACAATTTTAAGGGGAATGGAAACAGTAGGCTTTAGAATGCCAGCTATCTGTAACTCGCCATATTGGCATTGTTGCATCACTGGCAAGTTGTCACAGATAATATTAGACAGAAGATATGTTTGCTCCTACAGTGTATGCTCTTCTTTCTGTTGTTCCATAAGTGGTGTTGGTTAACTCCTGCACATTACAATTCATTTCTAGGAGGGTAAGCAGGGCAATTAAGCACCTGCTGAGCAGCAAAAAGGAGAGATATGCACTTACTCATCGCTCCCCTGGCTCTTCATTGGCTGCATGAATTAAACATGGCTGTACTTCCTGCCTCAGGGATGAGTCGGGAAAAGTCCTCGGGTGGGGAGTGAATCGTCACATTCTCTAGCTCAGCTCATTAGTATGGTGGCGGGGACACAGTGAGGAGCTGTGAGAAATACAGAGAGATACCTGGCAGATCCTCGAGGTCCAACTAAATTAAACCTTCCTCTCTGAGAAGCTAGATCTCTGGGGGAAAACTTTTTGCATGTGGGTAACATTTTAAAATAGAGTATTTGGGAAGCTCTGGGTAGCTCTTTGTTCTTGGTGACTGTTTAACAAAATGTGACAGTGTAAAATTGTGTACAATAAGCCTTAATGAAACAAATTGTACTACAGTAATGTACTACAATAATGTTATAATGGCCTTTAAATGAAAATAGGTCTGGTTCCATAATATTAGGGCAGAGTCTCCTAAATCCAGTCTTCGAGTACGTCCAACAGTACACATTTTTGTTGTACCCCCAGCCTCTACTTGTCAATTAATCATCAAGCCCTCAATGAGTTGAATCAGGTGAGGTTGTCCTGGGCCACAACAAAAATGTGTGCTGTTGTTGGGGGTACTTGAAGACTGGAGTTGGGAACCACTGATATAGGGGATCAATGACGTAAAATAAATCCTCATATTTCCAGTCAATGACAAACAAGTGTCATGATCACTAGACCAAACTCCAAGGCAGTAGGCTAGCTCTGTAACTCATGCTGCAGTCTGTTAATGCACTGTGCTGACAACTTTGCTTCTTTTTAATTCACTTCCTGAGAGATGAGCATCTGATCACAAACAGCCGAAAACAGCCAATTAAATGAGGTCAGACTATCGTTTGTCTCGGAGACGGTGGTCTCTGAATCGAAATTAACATAAAACAAACACTTCTAACTCTTACAGCACAGAATGAAAATAAATATATACGTACAGTAGCCTACTGGCAGAGTTAGATATATTTACGAATAGAATACTGTATTCTAGTATTTCATGAGGTTATACGTATTGCTATTTGCACTGCAGACAGGTCCGATTGCCATAAAAATAAAAAAAATCTTTCAAAAATTATATCCAAATCCACACTGATATTGTTAAATGTTCAGAAACCCTTAAATGTTTTTTCTGAAAAGAAAAACAAACAATTGTAAGTAATTGTGGACAACATTCAAAGGATTAAAGGAAAACTCCACCCAAAAATGATATTTTTGTATTTGTTTAATTAGTCCATTGCTGATATAGTCCCGAAATGTTTTGTATATCAGCAATGAAGTTTAAGGTATACAGAATAACTTTCAAAATACAGAAATACAGCCGGCTGAATTTCTGTATTTTGAGAGTTATACAATACCAGTCAAAAGTTTGGACACCTGCTCATTCGTTTTTCTTTATTTTTTAAAACTATTTTCTACATTGTAGAATAATAGTGAAGACATCAAAACTATTTTAAAAAAAAAAACACATATGGAATCATGTAGTAACCAAATAAGTGCTCCTCTGTCCAGTGTCTGTTCTTTTGCCCATCTTTAATCTTTTCGTTTTATTGGCCAGTCTGAGATATGGCTTTTTCTTTGTAACTCCGCCTAGATGGCCAGCATCCCAGAGTTGCCTCTTCACTGTTGACGTTTAGACTGGTGTTTTGCGGGTACTATTTAATGAAGCTGCCAGTTGAGGACTTGTGAGGCGTCTGTATCTCAAAATAGACACTAATGTACTTGTTCTCTTGCTCAGTTGTGCACCGGGGCCTCCCACTCCTCTTTCTATTCTGGTTAGAGACAGTTTGCGCTGTTCTGTGAAGGGAGTAGTACACAGCGTTGTATGAGATCTTCAGTTTCTTGCCAATTTCTCACATGAAATAGCCTTCATTTCTCAGAACAAGAATAGACTGACGAGTTTCAGAAGAAAGTGCATTGTTTCTGGCCATTTTGAGCGTGTAATCAAACCCACAAATGCTGATGCTCCAGATACTCAACTAGTCTAAAGAAGGCCAGTTTTATTGCTTCTTTAATCAAGACAACAGTTTTCAGCTGTGCTAACATAATTGCAAAGGGTTTTCTAATGATCAATTAGCCTTTTAAAATGATAAACTTGGATTAGCTAACACAACGTGCCATTGGAACACAGGAGTGATGGTTGCTGATAATGGGCCTCTATACGCCTACAGTATGTAGATATTCCATTTAAAATAATCAGATACAGTTTCCAGCTACAATAGTCTTTACAACATTAATTATGACTACACTGAATTTCTGATCAATT
This sequence comes from Salvelinus namaycush, assembly GCF_016432855.1. NCBI lineage: Eukaryota > Metazoa > Chordata > Actinopteri > Salmoniformes > Salmonidae > Salvelinus > Salvelinus namaycush. Next base: position 10,216,748 of record NC_052324.1, on the reverse strand, counting down.
TGATGTTATTTTAATGGACAAAGTAATGTGCTTTCAAAAACAAGGACATTTCTAAGTGACCCCAAACTTTTGACCGGTTATATATATATATATATATATATATATATATCACACACACACACATACAGTTGAAGTCGGAAGTTAACATACACTTAGGTTGGAGTCCTTAAAAATCGTTTTTTCAACCACTCCTCACATTTCTTGTCAACAAACTAGAGTTGTGGCAAGTCGGTTAGGACATCTACTTTGTGCATGACACAAGTCATTTTTCCAACAATTGCTGACAGATTACGTCACTTATAATTGACTATCACAATTCCAGTGGGTCAGAAGTTTACATACACTAAGTTGACGGTGCCTTTAATAAACAGCTTGGAAAAATAATGTCATGGCTTTAGAAGCTTCTGATAGTCTAATTGACATCATTTGAGTAAATTGGAGGTGTACCTGTGGATGTATTTCAAGGCCTACCAAACTCAGTCCCTCTTTGCTTGACATCATGGGAAAATCAAAAGAAATCAGCCAAGACCTCAGAAAAAAATGTGTAGTCCTTCACAAGTCTGGTTCATCTTTGGGAGCAATTTCCAAATGCCTGAAGGTACCACATTCATCTGTACAAACAATACTACGCAAGTATAAACACCATGGGACCACACAGCTGTCATACCACTCAGGAAGGAGACGCGTTCTGTCTCCTAGAGATGAACGTACTTTGGTGCGAAAAGTGCAAATCAATCCCAGAACAACAGCAAAGGACCTTGTGAAGATGCTGGAGGAAACAGATACAAAAGTATCTATATCCACAGTAAAACAAGTCTTATATCGACATATCCAGAAAGGCCGCTCAGCAAGGAAGAAGCCACTGCTCCAAAACCGCCATAAAAAAGCCAGACTACGGTTTGCAACTGCACATGGGGACAAAGATCATACCTTTTGGGGAAATGTCCTCTGGTCTGATGAAACAAATAGAACTGTTTGGCCATAATGACCATCGTTATGTTAGGAAGAAAAAGGGGGAGGCTTGCAAGCCGAAGAACACCATCCCAACCGTGAAGCACAGGGGTGGCAGAATCATGTTGTGGGGGTGCTTTACTGCAGGAGGGACTGGTGCACTTCACAAAATAGATGGCATGATGAGGCAGGAAAATGATGTGGATATATTGAAGCAACATCTCAAGACATCAGTCAAGAAGTTAAAGCTTGGTTGCAAATTGGTCTTCCAAATGGACAATGACCCCAAGAATACTTCCAAAGTTGTGGCAAAATGGTTTAAGGACAATAAAGTCAAGGTATTGGAGCGGGTATCACAAAGCCCTCACCTCAATCCCATAGAAACTGTGTGGACAGAACTGAAAAAGCATGTGCGAGCAAGGAGGCCTACAAATCTGACTCAGTTACACCAGCTCTGTCTGGAGGAATGGGCCAAAATTCACCCAACTTATTGTGGGAAGCTTGTGGAAGGCTACCCAAAACGTTTGACCCAAGTTAAACAATTTAAAGGCAATGCTACCAAATACTAATTGAGTGTATGTACACTTCTGACCCACTGGGAATGTGATGAAAGAAATAAAAGCTGAAATAAATCACTCTCTATTATTTTGACATTTCACATTCTTAAAATACTAAAATAAAGGGGGGATCCTAACTGACCTACGACAGGGAATTTTTACTAGGATTAAATGTCAGGAATTGTGAAAAACTGAGTTTAAATGTAGTTTAAATGTATTTGGCTAAGGTGTATGTAAACTTCCGACTTCAACTGACACCTACTCATTCAAGGGTTTTTCTTAATTTTTACTATTTTCAATGTTGTAGAATAATAGTGAAGACATCAAAACTATGAAATAACACATATGGAATCATGTAGTAACCAAAAAAGTGTTAAAATATTTATTTTATATTTGAGATTCTTCAAATAGCCACCCTTTGCCTTGACAATTTTGCACACTCTTGGCACTCTCAACCAGCTTCATGAGGTAGTCACCTGGAATGCATTTCAATTAACAGGTGTGCCTTCTTAAAAGTTAATTTGTGGAATTTCTTTCCTTCTTAATGTGTTTCAGCCAATCAGTTGAGTTGTGACAAGGTGGGGGGGGGCAAAACAGAAGATGGTCTTTTACCAAATAAGGCTAAGTCCATATTATGGCAAGAACAGCTCAAATAAGCAAAGAGAAACGACAGTCCATCATTACTTTAAGACATGGTCAGTCAATCCGGAAAATGTCAAGAAAGTTTGAAAGTTTCTTCGAGTGTAGTCGCAAAAACCATCAAGCGCTATGATGAAACTGGCTCTCATAATGACCGCCATGGGAATGGAAGACCCAGAGTTACCTCTACCACATAGAATAGGTTCATTAGAGTTACCAGCCTCTGAAATTGCAGCCCAAATAAATGCTTCAGAGTTCAAGTAACAGACACATCAACTGCTTGGAGATTGTGTGAATTGGGCCTTCATGGTCAAATTTCTGCAACGAAATCACATCTAAAGGACACCAATAAGAAGAGAATTGCTTGGACCAAGAAACACGAGCAATGGATATTAGACCGGTGGAAATTTGTCCATTGGTTTGTTGTCCATATTTGCGATTTTTGGTTCCAACCGCCGTGTCTGTGAGACGCAGTGTGGGTGAACGGATGATCTCCGCATGTGTGGTTCCCACCGTAAAGCATGGAGGAGGAGGTGTTATGGTGTGGGTGTGCTTTGCTGGTGATACTGATTTATTTAGAATTCAAGGTACACTTAACCAGCGTGGCTTCCACAGCATTCTGCAGCGATACGCCATCCCATCTGGTTTGCGCTTAGTGGGACTATCATTTGGTTTTCAACAGTACAATGACCCAACACACCTCCAGGCTGTGTAAGGGCTATTTTAGCAAGAAGGGGAGTGATGGAGTGCTGCATCAGATGACCTGGCCTCCACAATCCCCCAACATCAACCCAATTGAGATGGCTTGGGATGTGTCGAATGTGAAGGGAAAGCAGTCAACAAGTACTCAGCATGTGGGAACTCATTCAAGACTGTTGTAAAATCATTCCAAGTAAAGCTGCTTGAGAGAATGCCAAGAGTGTACAAAGCTGTCATTAAGGCAAAGGGTGGCTATTTGAAGAATCTAAAATACAAAATATTTTGATTTGTTTAACACTTTTTTGGTTACTACATGATTCCATATGTGTTATTACAATAGTTTTGATGTCTTCACTATTACTCTACAATGTAGAAAATAGTAAAAATAAAGAAAAACCCTTGAATGAGTAGGTGTTCTTAAAGTTGACTGGTACTGTACATAATGTTGTGAACAAACAAACTTAGATTCTATACATTTCCATATTTTGTTAATAATATAAGCCAGATAGGCCTATATATTTTATAAAAAAAATAAAATAAAAAATGTTTTTTTAATAATTGTATTTGTCACATACACGTGTTTAGCAGATGGTTTTGCAGGTGTAGCGAATTGCTTGTGTTTCTAGCTCCAACAGTGCAGTAATATCTAACAAGTAATATTTAACAATACACACAATCTAAAGTAAAGGACTGGAATTAAGAATATATAAATATTTGGAAGAGCAATGTCTAAGCGGCATAGACTAACATACAGTAGAATAGGATAGAATACAGAATATACATACTATGAGATGTGTAAATGCAAAATATGCAAACATTATTCATGGACCACTAGTCACTTTAATAAAATGGTCAGTGATTTCAAGTCTATGTATATAGGGCAGCAGCCTCTAATGTGCTAGTCATGAATTCAAACTACCACATTAAATGCACAGCCAAGCAATTTATGCAGTTGATTTGCTTGTCGTCATCTCTTCTACCATGTCCTCCACCATCTGTTGTGCAGTTCCAGTCGGTTAAAGTTAAAACATCAAAAGGCAATACAGGTGTAAAAGAAAAAATGTAACAGATGTTGTGCCCAATCATTATTCATCGCTGTAGCCATCTACACGTTTTTACCTCAGATATCAGATCACTTAGTGGCCTTTTGATATGGGACTGTAAATACTGGCTACTTCCAAAATGCCTCAAACACTCCCTACTAACAGGAAACATGGACCCCAAAGGACCTCTGTTCTGAAAAGCAAACACCCGAGCAAGGAAGTCACACAAAACAACAGGCAGAAAGCATGTTTTAGTGTAGGAAAAAGGGAACATGGAGGCCGATTCTTAGAATCCAGATTGCACCAAAAAACAGTACGCTAACAATCATACATCAATAACGGCAAAGTCAGAACACAAAAAACGAAAACAGGTTAAACATCATCACCAGGGTTTCAAAAGATGCATATACAATGTCTCTAGGGCAATCAAAAATGGATGTGGGGCTATCACTGTGTCCAATCTAGTTGGGAGACAAATCAATCAAATCAGAGAATCTTTGTGAGCTATCGTGAGCGAGACTGAACATTTTCTAAGCTCCTGTGTATTGAAAGGAAAACATTCGCCAAAAGCCTGTATTATTTTATACAACGAGCTTAAACTAATCCTGTTGAGGGTACAAAGATCAAAATCGGTAAATAGATACATTTCAAAACATCTGCATGCATGTCTCTCAACCGGTTGGCTACATACTCACCTATTTGGATAATGTCATGAGTATTAGGAGTCCAACTATTTTACGATACCAACTACACACAATGTGTCAGAATGCGCCTCGAAAAACAGAAACGGTTCCATTAGATTCGTTTTTATAGCTGAAAGACTTGAGATTACGCAATCTCTGCACTATCGGCATGGATGACCATTGCATTAAACTTGCAAGCCTCTTTCTCAAAGCAGCTTACCGCGGTAATACTCTGGCAAAATAAGTACATTTTGAAAGAACAGGGTGAAAGTGGGCAAAGGTAACCCGCTGTATAACCTACAGTCGCATAACTGCACGGTGCACATAATACTATTTGCTACATAACAATTATTGGGTGTCAAGCACAAGAATCGTTCATCGGAGCATGCTAAATTGATTACTCAAATGTATGCTCCATATTCAAAATATTACCAGTTTAAGTGTTGCATTTTAATAAATAAATACACACTAAACTGAAGTCTAGCAAACAGCAAGCTGTTCAAAGTGCTGCGACTGGGAAGATACTGTATCACACAGGCCTAGAAACGTGATGACATGTTTGCGCCTCCTTTTGACAACTGTTCCACTGCTAAGAAGATGTCTGATTGCCTCCAAAATGAGCTGTGACAGGAGTTTGGATTTAATGAGCACCAACACGTTAGTCCAGACTCCAGACCCAGAATCCCTCCATCAAAAGGCCTCTCTGTCTAGTGTGTGTGTTTCTGAGACAGGCACGGAAACGTTGGCATGAATATCACAATGCCTTTTTTTCCCTCTACAAGGCAGTAAAAAAATAAATACAAATGCGATGACACAAACCATTAAAGCCCTTCATTTCTCACCTTTTCTCCAACCTCACTTTGAGTATTGCAGTCAGAGAAGCTCTGCAGAACTGAGGGAAAAAAACATCTCCAACTCTCTATGATCACACGTGTGCACACTCATGCTAAGTGCTGGACACACACACACACACACACACACACACACACACACACACACACACACACACACACACACACACACACACACACACACACACACACACACACACACACACACACACACACACACACACACACACACACACACCACACACACACAGCAGGGTAGAGCTGGTTGCCACTCCTGTAGTGAATATTTCAGAAGCTTTTAGAACAGTAACATATCGGGTGGCTGCCTTTCAGAACACAGATGAAAAGTGATTTTGAGACCCACCTAGTGTCTTTCAACATACCACATGCCAACAGTCTTGTCATGTGTGAACACTGTTTGGAGCCATAGGACATTAGAAACTAAATGGTAATCTGGGAGAGATGTTAAGCGCCGGGTGGAGGGTCGAGGACATTCTTGAGATGTCATTATAGAGTGAACTACAGTGTTGTGCATCTATTCTGGCACAAAGGAACACTATGCTGCCTGGCTAAACACAAATGAATGTGTCTACTAGGAGCAAATATTGACTGCGACAAGCCATCTTTCAACATTTTCATTCTATGAAATAAAAACCAGAACAATCAGGACGACAGCTAGACTGCTGCCTTGCATCCAAACACAAGAAACACCCTCAAAGTCTATAGACAAATAATAAGACGCCAAGCCCACAAAACCTATATAGAAATTCTGAGACATTTGCGTAGAATGCACTGTGTCAAGCGTTCCTAACACACTGAGATGGAGACAGTGCAGTCCATCAGATGGATGATTGAGTCTGAGGCGGAATACTCACCAGACATTCCGTCAGAATCCCCGGGAACAATTTGAGCAAGGAGGAGAAAGAGGAAGAGGTGGTGGATGAGGAGGAAGCCGTCTCAGTGCTCCATTTTCTTCTGTGTGGTGAGAGCGGAGGAAAGCATGGTGGGGCTCATTCAGCCTGCACAGCGTGCTGCTGCTAGCCTATTGCTCTCCTTCCCTCCCTCCCAGTCTGTCTGTCTCCTCTGGACTCTTTATTCTAGCCCCGCCGAGAGAGCCACAGCCTGCCCTACTTCCTCCCCCGCTCTTCTCCTTTAAGTGGGCCACTGCTCCCTCTCTCTCCCTCTATCTGGCTGGCGGAGGACTGCTTGTGCCCACCGTCTTGTGCTCCCTCTCTCTATCCCCCTCACCCTCTCTTTCGTCTGTCTGTCTGCCTCCGTGTGTGTGCGCGCGCAGCGGAAGCAGGCTGTTTGGTGTGCTGTAACTCTGCCCCCTCCTGCTGCAGTGTGTGTGCGCGTGTGAGTGTGGTCTTTTGTCCTGGTGTCTTTGTGACGGACTGGCCTGCTCCCTACACAGAGATCTGTCTCTGGGGATTAGCAGTCACTCACTGCAGATCACACAACTCTCTCTCTTTCTCGTTCCTCTTTTCATAGAAGCAGCAGCAGGGACAGACCAAAGGTTAGTGGTGCTGCACAATGTACTTAGGGGGTGCAGTACAAGGTGAGGCCATATGGTATGCTGTTTGGTCAATCGGATCATTTGAAGCTGTACTCTGTTCAGAAGAATTCAGCAGCCTTGTTTAGAGTGCAGCACTCACTACAGTTCAGAGCTCTAGAACAAGGGTAAAGCATAAGTGGTCCTTATCTTCCCTATAGTGTCAGAAGAGTTCCATCCATTAAAACAGCCACCTCTGAGAATCAAAGACTTTCACTCATGCACAACTTATTGGAGGCACACACACACAACGCTACAATAAATAATATACACACTTGATAAGTGTCAGGTTTTTTGTGTTTCTATGACAACACTGCGTCAGGGAAAATGGTATCTTTGCTTCCTGGCAACTGACACTGTTCACGGGTAAGTGGGCAATTTTCAGACAATTTATTTTTCTACACTTCACAAGATGTTTTTTTTTCTCTCCTTTCACACAAATGATTGTGTCTCTGGAGTCTGACATGGAAGTGAGTGCAGGTTGAGCCACACGACCATGACACATAAATTACGTCACCCACAGAATTTTGGTACCTTGAGGGCATTCTGCGCATCTCCCCGTTATTGCATGAGAAGTTAACAATTATCATCTTCGGCATAAAACCGTTGAGTACTCCAGAGGAGGATAATAAAGGTTGCTAAGCAGTACTGTATTAAAGGTGGCGTAATGGAAAAACAAAGACCTCTTAGTAAAGAATAGGAGAGATGGTCGAAATCACAGCCCAAAACTTGGACTGTGTCCTACAAAGTGATTTATCTCCTGCTTAACGGCCCTTTAACAATTAGGGTACCCAATTACAGGCCAGGAACCCACACAGGACAAATAAGTACGTGTGTGTGCGTGTGAAACAATGAACCGCAGCGGTCAAGGATTGGGTTAAGCTCTCACTTAAAACAAAATAAATCCGAAGTAACAAGATAGGGGCTTTGTGCTGATCAGTGGGATTCACTGCCGTAAACGTTATAGCTTACCACTTCCATTGCCTGATCAGATCACTGCTCAGTCAGAACAATGCCCTCTGGTAATAATGTACCAGCATATACTGTAAACCTTCCGCATCAACAAGATCTCCACCACAACACTGTCCTGACCTGCACCCATGATGATGTCACTTCCAGTTGCGCTGCCATTTCTGGGTTAGTGCGTCGACAAAAATCCGTCTTGCAGCAGACAGAATCTTGTTTTCTGTAGCCATTAGTATCTGATTCTCAACAAACGTGTGCTAAAATGTCAGACACAAAACTGATGGGAATCCCGGTACAGCACCACCAGCGTAATAGACAATGCTGTCCTCCTGGCATGGTGTTTACAGGCTCTCGTAGGCTCCGAATCTCGACAGGACTAGAGCAGGGCTGGATTAGCATGCAGTCTGTCGGTGAGAAGATCTCCGAGTCATTTCCCATGTCAGGCAGTGTTGAGAAGACAGGAGGACAGAACTCCTGCTCCTGTCAGGAGTTATCGTATGGGCCTGCATTATTAAGTTGCTTGGCTCCAAGCCGATTAAGCAAGAGAGCACAGTCACGATGCCAGGAACATTTGGCTGAAAGTCTCGACAAAAGGGTCTGTTCTGACACAAGGACCAATGTGTAATGTCTTCTACAAACCAGCAGTTTGTTACAAGTGCGGTCACTATCGAAAACAATGCATTTGCTGTGTAAAATTAACCTCTATAAGTGAAAATGTGGAATTTGACCTGCTGTTTGCCAACAGACTGCCCCCTGCTGGGTGGCCTTTAAATTTTTTTTGAACGAAGGCTCTTGCATGTCTTATCAATCTCTCTAAAAAAACAAAACACCCTATATAAAGGCTAAGCTACATATGGTATTGACATAATAGGTTTCTTCAATGACTTGTGTGCATCTGTTCCAAGCTGATAATGTGAAATGTCATTACTTTTGAAATAGAGACAAGTTAAAAAATGCTGCATTGTTTTGTGTGGGTTAAACATGTAAATTGTTAGCTGATGATTGCCTGATACGCCTAATCTTAGGAAGCACACGCTGACACTGCATGGTTGAGACAAGGATGTTTTATAACAGATGCACCACACTGAGTGAAAGGGCATGCGCGGAGACATTTCGCAGTTGTTTATTCTCATGGATTAGGCCTAGGCTAAGTCAAACAGGGCCAAGAAATGTGGCACTGTTCAGAGGTTTGTGGTCCAAGCCAAATTCATGAACGACAGAGGCAATAAGACAATGGAAATACGGCACTGAAGCATAACTTACGATTACAGGCTACTAAGCTACTAAAATAGACTAATTTATGAAATAGGCTTTATCTGAATAAATCAATTACATCTGAACATAAAAATGGAAAGGAGATTTGACATCACTATTGCAATTAGACAACAATACAATAGAGACCTAGTCCCTAATGGTAGTGTATGGATCCAGTCATGAGGCATGTTATTAGTTATATTATTCGGTAACCAATAGATAGATCTCATTTTTGGAAATGACCCTTGAAAAGCGAGAAATCGTAGATTTAGCCTATAATAATAGGCTATCCTACAAGATTAGGAATTCCCTCACCTTCCAGAAGGCATGAAATGCCAGCAAGTCATCCAATTAAGCATGAATCTAAGAGACACAAAAAGGCTGCAGACTGCGAGGCCAAATCCTCTTCCGGTAATTATTATGAGCCACATCCATATCGCTAATCCCTGACTGCCTGGGCTATGCCAGTAAATACCTGAGTGACTTTGAAACAGTCAGGATGCATCTGAGAACATACATTACATTATTGATTCATCTATTCAGTGCATTTCCTGGGTAAAGTTACTACTTATTTGATTACTAAATCAGTGGGCTATAATGTTTATGGTGTAGAATGCATGGCCAGTCAGTCAGAGCAGATGGCTCAGGAATGGAAGGAGCAGGTCCTCTTATGTCAGGAGAGAGAAGCGGGTAACAGAGAGCATGCTCAAAGAGACTGGGGGAGGAGAGGAGGAGAGGGAGCCTATTCAGCCCAAATCAGAGGAAGGCACACAGACTGGATGGGCTGGTTGGTTAGGATTTGATGAGGCTAATCCCCAATAGGTGCCAGGAACCATCGTCTGTCTACACATCACACACATGCCCAACTCTATCTCAATGTACAAATCGCATCCACTCTCCTTAGGCTCTTACACTTAATCCACTACGTCGGGCCCTTCACTGCACGCACATACTCCCATCACGTCCATATCTCAGCACATAGCAGCACATGCCCTTTCCTAGTACTCGCAGCTTTGGTCCAGAACCCAGAGGACCTACCCACTGAGCAATCACTGGCTCAACAAGGCCAATAGAAATATAGTATACAGTATCAGCTGGAATGCATGCCTGTGTAACCATATTTAATACAAATACATATTGTTATCAGGCTCTGAATCTGAGACAGCAGCTTGCCATCAAAACATTTCCTCTTGGTCTCTCGAGTGGCGCAGCGGTCTTGAGGCGTCACTACAGATCCGGGTTTGATCCCAGGCTCACAGCCGGCCGTGACTGAGAGACCCATGAGGTGGCGCGCAATTGGCCCAGCGTCGTCTAGGTTAGGGGAGGATTTGGGCAGCTGGGATTTCATTGTCCCATCGCGCTCTAATGACTCCTTGTGACGGGCCGGGTGCCTGCAAGCTGACTTCAGTCACCAGCTGGACGATGTTTCCTCTGACACATTGGTGCGGCTGGCTTCTGGGTTAAGCGGGCAGTGTGTCAAGAAGCAGTGCGGCTTGGCAGGGTCGTGTTTCGGAGGATGCATAGCTCCGACCTTCGCCTCTCCCGAGTCCGTAGTTGAGTTGCAGCGATGTGGGAGAAGACTAACTACCAATTGCAGAGAAAAAGGGCCAATTTTTTTAATATATTTTTTTATTAATAATAATAATTTCCTATTTCTCTCCCTTAAAGCCCAAACAAAGACACAAGGACTCATGCATCTGAGAAGCCTTCATATCTCCTGGTATTACTGTGTGTTCTGTTCTCATGCCTGGCATTCACTCGGTTACAGAGCTGTGTGCGACTGTGATTAAGTAAGCCACTGCCTGTACAGTACTGCCCTGAGCTGGGGTAAAAATATGACCTGGAAACCTTTTCTATGGCTAACCAGGCGATGGAAGTGAGACCACTGAAACAGTACAGCCCTGGGTGGGTGCCTCTTCCTCAGTTCACTGTTCTGGGCATCTATCCGAAGAAAGGCCAAGGCGACCCGGGTCAGCAGAACAAATGTCTCAAAGACAAAGGAGGTCCAAACACATGGCATTATGTCACAACACAGTGTGCAGCTATGGAATATGGAGAAAGTCCACTATATTAGCGGATCATACAGGCTTGATAATGAGATGGCTGATAATGGCTTGATAATGAGAGGGCACATGTTCAGAAACTGTAAAGAACCTTACCTATCACATCTAGAAACAGTCAACTTATTAATCATAACCTCGTCATTACCTCCTTGGATCTGCAAAAACCCAAGCCTTACATATGATTCAGTACATCACAAATTGGCTTAATTATTTATTTACTAGCTAACTAAATGGTAACACAGGATAAACATACACACTTAATACATAAAAAAACAGGTCCCTAGCAGACTGGCAACAATATGGCTGCTTGTTACAAATTACATGGAGAGGGCAAGAGAGGGACAGAGACACAAACTTGGTACATTTAAAAATTACTCTCACTTATTAGTACTCCTATACTTTGCACACGAACCGCCACCCGCTTGGAGTAAGAAATCATGAATGTATTTACGTGAAAATGCCTTGGTTCGCCGTGTATCTCTCTCGGAACCGGGCCGCCTTGTAAAGGGGGTTGTGCCTTTTAGCGGCACGCTTGTAAGGCTCTGATTTGTCCCAAAATGGTTCCACAAGTCTTCTACTGTTGTCCTTTTCTGTAGTTGTCCGGTATCCGGTGACTTGTCGTGTAGTCCTGAACAGAACTACAGAGTTTATTCTCCTTCCATTCGCTCTGGAAGATGCCTCTTTGAAGCTAGCCAGCCGTGTTGACAGTTCCTAGTGGGGTGATGAGAGTAGAGTACTACGGTGGTTTGAGCAGAGTAGTAGAATGGTCCCACTTCAATTCGCTTTTCTAGATACTTTACTTAGGACAGCTAATCAGCCGTACCAGTGATTGTCTGGGAGGTGACTTTATCGTCTCTACCTCGTGTTGAGATTCAGAGTTCAAGCCACTTTAAACGTGATCTGCAGCTCTACGTCTCTCTGGTCCGATATGTTAATTCTTAACCCATCATTTCATACAGTTTGTTAGAAAGGGCGGTTCCGTCAGGCTGACACACTCTCTGACCTCACTCAGGGGCATAACTTGTACGCCCCTGAGGACAACCATGGCATCCGTGACAGAGGGAGAAGCGTCCATCCATGTAAGATAGTCTAGCTAGCTACATTTTCAGATATTATACGTTTTTAATTTGGTCAGAAAGTCGTTCAAGTTAAAGCGTACTGTAGCTAGCTGGCTTGCTAGCTAACGTTAAGTGTATGATCTGTGTAGTAATATTATTCATATCTCAGAGCCATTTGTATTGCTAGTTAACTTAACAATATGTAACTGTATCGATTTCCCCCCCATCACTAACATTCAACCTCTATATTTGAGGGAAGTCCATGTAATTATAGAAACACAAACACTCACTCAGTGGGTTGTGTAAACTCATTGAGAGGAGTGGACCTGCCATAGACTGGTGATGAAGGCACCCCCTCGGTCTGCTCTTCTACACTACTAGAGCCAGGAGCTAGGATGCCAGTTCCAAACACACCCACACAAACACACCCTCAAAAGTAACACCCACAATTCAAGCATCTATGGTCCGCTGCATCATAGCCTAGTGGTTCGGTTGCTGGATCGAATCCCCGACCTGACAAGGTAAAAATCTGTCATTCTGCCCCTGAGCAAGGCAGTTAACCCACTGTTCCCCGGGCACCGAAGACGTGGATGTTGATTAAGGCAGCCCCCCGCACCTCTCTGATTCAGAGGGGTTGGGTTAAATGCGGAAGACACATTTCAGTTGAAGGCATTCAGATGTACAACTGACTAAGTATCCCCCTTTCCCTTTCTCCAGTAGAGCGTACACATTACACACTGGGCTCCTGAGTGGCGCAGCGTTCTATGGCACTGCATCTTAGTGCTAGAGGTGTCACAACCGGATGTGATTGGGAGTCCCATAGGGTGACGCACAATTGGCCCAGCGTCGTTAGGGCTTGGCCAGGGTAGGCCGTCATTGTAAATAAGAATTTGTTCTTAACGGACTTGCCTAAAAAACAAAAACAAACATGGCCACTCTAGTGGCTGTGTAGATAATACATCAGGCTCCCCTGCCTTGTGGATGCCATGAGGACGATTTCCTCTTCGTCCAGCCCCGGGATAATGGGCAGGTGTAATGGTGGATGAAATCTCCTGACAGCACAGCACAGCTCAGCCAATCCCTCTCCCACCTCAACAAGAGCCTGTACTGTGTGTGTAGGTTAAGAACCATATACATCCCTGCATGACTCTAAGTCACTCTGGATAAGAGCGTCTGCTAAATGAATAAAATGTAAAATGATTCACAGCAACAGTATAGAACAGTCAGCAACCACGATACTGTCTGAAGAGTGTCATTCTACCACCAAGTGAGGTGCCACAGCCCCACAGTATGAGGATCGGAAAGAAGGACCGAAGTTTTTATTTTATACTTTATTTATACAGGTATGTCAATTAAGAACAAATTATTATTATAATTATTTACAATGACAACCTATCAAACATAAAAATAAACAACAATTACACTATACGTGCAGTATCGATATACACACTTACACAATACCTGGAAAACAAACACAAAACACGAAAAGTAAAACACAATCATATGAAAAAAAACACATTCTTCAGTAAAAACGCCATCTAACATCCGCTTGAATTGCCCTAGATCAGTCCCGTACCACTTCAAACATTCAACCTCCAGCTGCGTACCTACCCCCTCTAGCACCAGGGTCAGCACACTTTCCAATGTTGTTTTTTGCCATCATTGTAAGCCTGCCACACGCACACTATACGATACATTTAATAAACATAAGAATGAGTGTGAGTTTGTCACAACCCGACTCGTGGGAAGTGACAAAGAGCTCTTATAGGACCAGGGCACAAATAATATTTATATATATTTATATTTATATTTATCCATCTTACATAAAAAAACATATTTTTAATTGAAAATTGTGAATAACTCACCACAGGTTAATGAGAAGGGTGAGCTTGAAAGGATGTACCTAACTACAATGTTGGGTTGTATTGGAGAGAGTCTCAGTCTTAAATCATTTCCCACACACAGCCTGTGCCTGTGTTTAGTTTTTATGCTAGTGAGGGCCGAGAATCCACTCTCACACAGGTACGTGGTTGCAAAGGGCATCAGTGTCTTAATAGCGCGATTTGCCAAGGCAGGATACTCTGAGCGCAGCCCAACCCAGAAATCTGGGAGTAGCTTCTGATTAAATTAAATTTTCACAGAACCACTTGTTGCAATTTCAATGAGGCTCTTTGTTCAGATATCAGTAAGTAGACTGGAGGCAGGGCATGAAAAGGATAACGAATCCAGTTGTTTGTGTCATCCGTTTCGGGAACGTACCTGTGTAATTGCACACCCAACTCGCTCAGGTGCTTCGGTATATCACATTTGACATTGTTCGTAAGCTTGAGTTCATTTGCACACAAAAAAATCATACAATGATGGAAAGACCTTGTTTCTGTATGATATGTTGGATTAAGGAATAAAGACAGACACCAATGTTAAGTTCAATAGCCTTGTTAAAGCATTGTACAAATCCCTACGCCTGGAGTCTGGGGAACAGTCCAACTAGTCGATTACCTATCAACTAGACTCCGTAACATCATCCTTTTCAATAGAAAGTGCAAACATAACGGCATAACATTAAGTTCTTAACAGTCAAGTCATAACAATTGAAAAGCATGACATTTTCTTTTTACTTCAGCTGTCATCTTCCTTTTTTAAATTTTTTAAATATTTTTTTAAATTAACAGACAACAAGTTAAGTCTCTTGCTTACAGAGTAAGCCTGTCCGGTGGCTTGCACAGCCGACCCACCCGTGAGTAAGTATTGGCTCTGACAGGGGTAGGATTAGGGCCACGAGCTGGAGAGTTTGGTGGGGTAGAAGCTTCACCTTCAGTTGGCTCATGTCTCAATTCTGCACCCCTTACCCTTAGGCCTGGACTGTGATCCAGCTCATCTAGGTGAGTGTATGGCATGTTCTGGTTTGTCTGCTCTGCTACGCGCAGATCCACCCGATTGCGACGATAGAGGGAGCCACCAACATCCACCAGGTAAGAACGTGGTGCAACTCTCTGTAGGCATGTGCCCAGCCTCCAAAGTCCTGTGTGGTCTCCCGGCAGCGGTTTCATCCTTATAGTTTCACCCACCTCCAGCTCTGGTAGGTCTCGAGCAGTCCGGTCGTAGAAGCACTTAGCGAGCTGCTTTCTGTGACGCAGTTTGTCCGTGACGCCAACCATGACGCAGGGCTCAAGTAGCTTGTTAGCTACGGGGATAGTAGTCTTCAGACGTCTGGACAGAAGGCGTTGTGCTGGGCTGCTGTCCATGTTTTCGGTGGGTGTGTTCCTCCACTGTAAGATCGCTTTCCATGGGTCGTTGCTGTCGCGAAGGCCCTGCATAACAGGTTTTTTGCAATCTTGACAGCTGATTCTGCCTTGCCATTTGCTTTTGGGTGTCTTGGAGAGGAGGTCACGTGGTCAAACTCCCATTCTGAGGCGAAACGCTTGAACTGTGCAGTGAATTGTGGGCCATTGTCCGTGATTACCTTGTCAGGCTGACCTTGCCTTGCAAACTGCGCCTTGCAGCGCTTTATGACCGTCTCTGCAGACAAGTCAGGGAGCAGTTCAATTTCCCAAAAGTCAGAGTAATGATCAACGAGGAGAAGATAGTCCTTTTGTCTGTGGCTGAATAAGTCCATGCTGATGATTTGCCAGGCCCTTGTGGGCAGTTCGTGTGACATCATGGTTTCCTTTTGCTGTTCATGAGCGTACTCGTTGCATGTGGTACAGTTGCTGACAAAGTCTTTAATTTCTGCTTGCATGTTTGGCCAGTATAATGTTTCACGAGCCTGACGGTAGCATGCGTCACCTCCAACGTGACTGGAGTGTATGCGGGTAAGCATCTCTGGACGTAGTGATTTGGGAATAATGACCTTCTGACCTCTGAACAAGACGCCATTTTGCACACTGATCTCATCTCGAAAGGTCCAGTATTCTCTCACTGTGAAAGGTGTCTCCTCTTTCAGATATGGCCAACCTGCGAGAGCCATGGACTTCAGTGACTGTAGGTGTTCGTCCTTGTCAGTATGTTGCCTGATCTGGGCTAGGCGGTGATCTGTCACGTTTAAGTAGTCTGCCTGATTGATCTGTTGAACATCTTGTTGTTCCTGCTGTAGCGAACAGATGGCCTGCCGCTGATAGGCAGTGCCTCTACCTGTACATTGTGCTGTTGCCCTGCTCAGTGTGTCGCTGATGTACATCTCAGGTCCTGGCTTGTAAATGACCTTCAGGCTGTAGTTTTGCAGAGTCAGGAGCATACTTTGAAGCCTCTTGGGCGCGTTGAGGAGAGGTTTACTGAATATGGCAATGAGTGGTTTGTGGTCAGTTTCAGCGGTGACCAGCTCTCGACCATATAAGTAGTGATGGAATCGCTGGCAGGAGAAGACGATGCTGAGGCACTCTTTCTCAATTTGTGCATAGTTTTGTTCGGTGGGGGTGAGCGCTCTCGAGGCAAACGCAACGGGCTGGCCTTCCTGCATAAGGCAGCATCCAAGTCCCCTTTGGCTAGAGTCGCTCTGGATTGTGACAGGCTTCGTGACGTCGTAGTAGCGCAACACTGGCATGGATGAAGCCAGAGATTTCATCTCCTGCACTGCGGCCTCGTGCTTGGGTAGCCAGTGCCATGGTGTGTCTTTGTCCAGCAACCGGCGCAGAGGCTCACAGACTGCTGATAGGTGTGGCATGAACTTTGCAAGATAGTTTGCAAAGCCGATGAGACGCTGTACTCCTTTTGCATCAGACGGGTTTGGCATGTCGAGGATCGCTTGGACCTTGTCTGGGTCCGGCTTCAGGCCTTTTGCCGAGAGAATGTGGCCATGGAAGTGGACGTCTTTCACCTTGAACTGCAGCTTCTTCAGGCCAAGACGAAGCTTAACTGATCGGCAGCGCTCCATCAGTGCCAGGAGCTTCACATCGTGGTCGCGTTCTGCTTCTTCGTCTGTTTCACCACAGCCTACGATCAGGATATCATCGGCGATGGGTTCAATGCCCTTGAGCCCAGCCAGTAACTCGTGCTGCTTGCGTTGGTATACCTCAGGCGCCACTGAGACACCAAACGGGAGCTTGAGCCAGCGTTTCCGACCCCAGGGGGTCCAGAAGGTAGTCATGAAGCTGCTTTCTTCGTCCAGCTTGCATTGAAGGAATGCATCTCGGGCATCCACCAAGGTGAAAATCCTGGCCTTGGGAAGCTTATAGAGGACATCCTCTAGTGTCGGCATGATGTAGTGGGATCGTTTCAGTGCTTGGTTCAGATGCTTTGGGTCGATGCAGACCCTCAGCTTCTCTGGTTTTTTCACTATGACCATATTGCTGATCCAGTCAGTTGGTTCAGTCACAGATGTCATGTGGCCATCGGCCTCATACTTGTCCAGCTGGGCCTTCACAGCCACTTTCATTGCAATGGGCACATTGCGAGGAGCACACTGGACTGGAGTAATGCTCTCATCCACTTCAAAGTGTACCTCCCCAGGCACTGATTCAACGGGCATGTTGAATACATCGTCATATCTGCTGAGTAGTTGTTCTTTGGACAGGGGTCCATGCTGGACATGATCCACAATGTGCAGGTCATCTGGTACAGTGAACTGCATCAGTCCCAGGCGTTCGCATGTAGAGCCTGAGAGGAGAGGATTTTGACTGGTTTTCACAATCTCAAACTCCAGCTTGTGTTTGCGTCCCCGAATAACACATTCGGTCTCAAAGGTGCCCATAGAGCTCATTAGTTCTCCTGAGTACAGCTTTAGTCTAGTATCGCTGGGAAATAGATGTGTGTCAGGTGCCAGATTGATTTTGTCTTTGTAGCTCATTACGTTGCATGTAGCACCCGAATCCAGTTGACATTGTTGTTGCTTGTTGTGTAATCGTAGTGTCACAAACCATTTCTTCCCTCTTGAGTGTACAGCCCCAATGGATTCATGCATGTAAATGTCACTTTCACTGTTCAGCTCTGAACATTGAGTAACATCATCAACACAGTGAATCTTGCCCTCACTCACCCTTCTTTTGCTTTTGAGACACACTTTTGCAAAGTGATTATTAGTTCCACAAGCTCTGCATGGTTTTCCGTAGGCCGGGCAGTGCTCTTTGCCACGTGTGTGTGTATTCCCACAGTATTTACATGCTACGGGGCTCTCTGTGTTCACCGTTCGTGGTGAATTACTCTGCCTCGATTGGTTTTGTCTGAATGTCTGCCTAGCAACAGCGTGAACAGTATCAACGTCGGAGCGTGGGGTTTCCGTTTCCATTGCTCTCATTCTCATGTCAGTGACTTCAGCAGTGCGGCACATTTCGATGGCAGTTACTAATGTTAAGCCTCTCTCTCTCAGTAGACGCCGGCGCGTATTCTCATTTGCAATTCCCAGTACTATTTTGTCACGAATCAGTTCATCTTTCAATCCCCCGTATTCACAAGTGGCGGATTTCTCTCTCAAACGGGTTACAAAGTTGTGTACTGACTCACCCTCTTCCTGTTTGCAGCTTCCGAAAACGAACCGCTCGTAAATTACGTTTCTGGCGGGTTTGAAGTAATTCTCCAATGCATCCAATATAGCCTTTGCATCACACTGTTGTCGTGCCGTGAGGGTGAGATTGTGCCGGTAGATATGCCTGCATTCGCTGCCCATTAAACTCCTCAGAGTTGCCGCTTGTACCTCGTTGGGTTTCTCATGTAGACCGGTCGCCAGCGCATAGTCCTCGAATTCATCCCTGAAGTTGTCCCAATTAGTATTCCAGTCCCCTGTGAGAACCATGTGATTTGGTGGCGGAATGTTCGCTGCCATAGCAATGGAATAGGAGATTTCTTTGCCTTCAGTCATGGAGGTAGGTAGTGATGCTAGCTAGCCAGCTAACAACGAGTTGATCAGTGTTGTGAGTAGGAAACGGCTTGTGTTCGCATATGGAACGTAACTGCGCCTATACTGTACTTAGCTACAAAAATAACAAACGTGTGTTTTCCGAGCCACTTCTGATACCATGTTTCTGTATGATATGTTGGATTAAGGAATAAAGACAGACACCAATGTTAAGTTCAATAGCCTTGTTAAAGCATTGTACAAATCCCTACGCCTGGAGTCTGGGGAACAGTCCAACTAGTCGATTACCTATCAACTAGACTCCGTAACAGACCTGTGTGTTGTCCTTGTTAATGCAGACAGAGAAGAGCTCCAACTTCTTAATCATAGCCTCAATTTTGGCCCACACATTGAATATAGTTGCGGAGAGTCCTTGTAATCCTAGATTCAGATCATTCAGGCGAGAAAAAACATCCCCCAGATAGGCCAGTCGTGTGAGAAACTCGTCATCATGCAAGCGGTCAGACAATGAAAATTATGGTTAGTAAAGAAAACTTTAAGCTTGTCTCTCAATTCAAAAAGATGTGTCAATACTTTGCCCCTTGATAACAAGTGCACTTCTGTATGTTGTAAAAGCGTTACATGGTCGCTGCCCATATCATTGCATAGTGCAGAAAATACACGAGAGTTCAGGGGCCTTGCTTTAACAAAGTTAACAGTTTTCACTGTAGTGTCCAAAATGTCTTTCAAGCTGTCAGGCATTCCTTTGGCAGCAAGAGCCTCTCGGTGGATGCTGCATTGTACCCAAGTGGCGTCGGGAGCAACTGCTTGCACGTGCTTTACCACTCCACTATGACTCCCTGTCATGGCTTTTGTACCATCAGTACAGATACCAACACATCTTGACCCCCAAAGTCCATTTGATGTCACAAAGCTGTCCAGTACTTTAAAAATATCCTCTCATGTTGTCCTGGTTTACAGTGGTTTGCAGAAGAGGATGTCTTCCTTAATTGACCCCTCATAAACGTAACCAGGAGCTGTGTCAGGCCCGCCACGTCTGACTCATCCAGCTGTAACGCATAGAGTTCACTGGCTTGTATGCGAAGCAGTAAATGTTTCAAAACATCTCTTGCCATGTCATTGATGCGTCGTGAAACAGTGTTGTTTGATGAAGGCATTGTCTGTATAGTTTTTGGGGGCTTTTTCCCCCAGCATTGTCCCAGCCATATCTGCGGCAGCAAGAATAATTAAGTCCCCCAC
The DNA here is from genome assembly GCF_016432855.1 of Salvelinus namaycush. Lineage (NCBI taxonomy): Eukaryota > Metazoa > Chordata > Actinopteri > Salmoniformes > Salmonidae > Salvelinus > Salvelinus namaycush. Next base: position 10,196,406 of record NC_052324.1, on the reverse strand, counting down.
AATAGAATGGGGCTTGCCTGTCCTAGCCACTCGGCAGCTCACCATATAAGACGCTTCTAGCCCCTTCTTATTCATGGTATCTGTTGCTTTTATACATGTCTTACTTCTCGCTCAAAAAACTCCTGCGGCTTATTTTTCAAATTGGCATGTTTTGTTTCTAAATGTCTGCGCAAGAGTTTTATCGAGTTGTGAGATAGTACTTTTTCACATATAACACACTGTGGCTGAGGAAAGGCCCTACTCCCAATATAAGTGAACCACAAAATCAATGTAGTTCTCATCATATTTGCGCCTCTTCGATGATCCAATGTCCCTGTCTGTTGTTCGGTGCTTTCCCGGGTAAGGGGGCAGTAGCTCTTCGGCTGCATCAGATTCACAACTGTCGGTGTCCATGCTAGCTGGGTTAACAACAAATGTAGAATTACTGATGCTAGCATTGGATGTGCTCATGGAAGCAGAACAACTTGTGTCGTCGACAGGTGCAGGTGTAGTACTTCTGGTAGTAGTAGAGCTGGTATATGTCTCTATGGACGCGGGCCTTACTTTTAAAAAAAACATTTATCAATTTTCGAGCAAACAGGATGAGCAGCAGCTACGTTTGGCTACATACGGACCGTTAGTGGAATTCCCGCAAGAGAGTTACGGTTAATGTGATTGGATGTTAATTATTTGACTAGGCTACCTGTATTGTGTTGTTATTTCGCTGAACACTAAATGGTTAATTTTATTTTTGACAGTGAAACAAGGCTACTCAAGCGAGAAAAAAAACTCACCCAAATGTATAGTTAGTCCCGTTGGAAAATAGTTCTGTGTGTGTATGTGAAGTACTTGTTCAGTTGCATCTCACCTGTCATTGTCTGCGGTTTTGAAGCCCGGCAGGATGTTTCTGAAGCTGCTGTTGCGGTCCAGCTTGGGTTGGCTCTTGGTGCGTTTGATGGAACCCTTCAGTCTGCGACTCAGGAAACCCTGGACCGGGAGAGAGGGGAGTCGCCGTGGCCCAGGGGGGAGGAGAGAAACCAGAGGGTGAAAATTCACTCAGACTCTCCTTTCATTTAAAATAACACAATATAAATGGTGGAGCAACAAGAGAAGAATTATATTGATTGAGTGCTCTCCGTCTCCTCTCATCCGTGGCATTTGGAGAGAGCAGTGCATTGTTGTGTGGATCTCTCCGGCACATCTGCTCGCTGTGCACACACAGCAGAAGCAGCAGCGTTGATGTGCGACTCTCCTAAGTCCCTGTTACCATGGAAACTGTTGGCGGGCGTGGGGAGGAGAAAAAAATAAAAAACTGTATTCCACATAAAATGACATGACTGGAGCGGCCGCGAGTTCAGAGGGGAAAGCTGAGCATGTGCTTTTGATAGGCTGCCCAGATTAGAGAGAGATTAAAAAGCGTTGGATTATTTCTAAGACCTAGACCTGTCTGTGTTCGAGTAGTGGAGAGGGACAAACAAGATACAGCCTCAGCGACAATCATTTGATGAGATAATGATGGTGCTGCAATCCTAAATACTAAGCAAGGCTACTTCCCTGTATAATTAATGAATTTCATTAATTATTATTTGAGCAAATGAATGAACTATACATGCCATAGAAGAAGACAGTGGGAGGAAAGATGGGAAAAGGCTGTATAAGGCTGTGGGTATTAAGGACAAAAAGACATCAACAGTAGTGATGGGGGGAAAAAACGATACAGCTACATCCCGGGACATTCTTTTTTTTTTTTTTTTTTTTTACAATATATCGTATCCTTTTGACAATATCGCAATATGATATTTGCGCTAGTTTGGCTGTACCTGCACCAAAACTCTAGTATTTTTCCTTCATAGCTTGTTCTCCATCTTCTTTTTGAACATGGAGCCAATTTGTTTTCAGCACTGTTATTTTCCTGACGGATCAAAACTCATTTTCTCATGGCTTGCTCATTTTCTCATGGCTTGCTCATTTTCTCATGGCTTGCTCATTTTCTCATGGCTTGCTCTTGTCCCTCTGCAGCAGACATATGGTGAGCAATGTTTGGAACATCGAATCGCAACAAATCACAGTATAGAATCGGAATACATATAGAACTGTGAGAATCATAAGAATCGCAATATATTATATCAGCACACAGTATCGTGATAATATTGTATTGTGATGGTCCCTGGCAATTCCCAGTCTTAATCACCGGACAGACACTGATAAATAAATCCAATAACAGCTTTTCACTGGGATCGGTCTCACACTTCCTTTCCTACTGGCTCACACATTAAACAAATGAACAGCTCACAGACATCACACCATAGCTAATGTAGCTGCAACGTGCACACAGATTTGTGAAATGGACCGTTTCCTGAATAAATTGTCGATGCTAGTCCTAACAGAGTCTGTTTCAAGGAACAACATGAGCCAAAAATAAAACTTTTGCTCAGCCAGAAGAGAACAATATCCATCTGCAATATTGCACAAGCACTGCTCCTAAAAAAAAGGCTATTTCCTTCTAGAATAGCCTAACCAAGGGTAATTTTAATTTACAGTTTGTTACATTTTACAGCCTACATTATATTTGTGCCATGTGAATTATACCAACTCCACAATTAATTACGAGCTCCATACAAACAGAAAGGAAATCTTCAATGTATCCAAGAAATGCGTGACACTGACAACTAATATGCACAAAAAGGAGGGAATCATTAATGACAACACATTACAGATGTTGACCATAGCCTAGCACTCGGTGATGAGGTGACTTGAGGTTGGGTTGTACTGGTTGAAGTCGACTCCCATTTCTAAAACGGGAACCTTCAAGCAAATTAGTCCTTCAAAAGACCTTCCAAACATTTCTGCTTCTGGCAAAGAAACCATCCTTTCCAATTATGACAGGCTCTTGGGAGGCATTACTCCTTTCCTGCTGTAATTTGTGGGGAATTTTCTGGGCTCTCTATTCTTAGGCCTTCCCCTCCAATGACATTTGAATTGTGACTGGGAGGGGAATTGTTGATGGGTCTCGACAGGGCTGGAGGAGGGAGAGGGGTTTGATGATGCAGCAGACCCCAGCTCCCCTACAGAGCACCTCTGGCATGGGTAGAGTAGTGTAGGGTAGGGCTGGGCTGGGTAGGGCAGGCAATCACTGGATGAACAGTGATTGGCCTTTGCTTTTCTTTTTTGGGGGGACTGCAGTGCTGCATGTATGTTTGACCACTCCAAAAACAAAACACAAATCAGGAGTTTGGCACACGCCATTGAGTAGTGGTGCTGATCGAGCCAGTAAGTAGACCTAGAAGTAGAACCTCAAATCAAAGACTCGCGGCTGTGTTCAAACTACAGCGGAAATTATCTCTCTCTTCTCTCTTTACAACTTCAGATTGGTATGAATGAGACTGGTGGGATATCCTCCTCTCTGTTGGTTTTTCCTGCTGGTTCTCACATGGACCACCTGCTAGCGGTGTTGAGTTCCTCCTGGGGCACTGGGCCTCGTCCTCACAGCCAGGGTTCCTCATTCCCCCTTTCTCCTGCTCCAACAGGCTCCAGGTCCCCCTCCCACCCACCCAACCACTCTGAGCTCAGCTCATGATGGCCAGCCTCTCGCCCTCCAGTCCCACAGGAAGACACAAGACAATTAGTGGGAGGAGCCACAGCGTGTCAACACCATCCTGTATCATCCTACGGCTTTCATTGTGCGAATCATTTCATTGGACTTTATCCCATTTGAGAACATCCTGAGAGAGACACAGAAGGAGAGAGGAGATGTCTGTACTAACCTATATTTAGGCATATCCTTAAAGAGAGATTGTCAAATGAGAAGCGAGGCACTGCATCACTAATAGTGTCATACATTGAAGGCTTGGATGTCTCTCCTGTAATGCAAAGAGCAAGGGTAATCCGTCACCATGCTCTAATCAGCTAACGAATCCACTGACGTGTCTCAGGTATGACGAACCACACGGAGGGAGGCGCTCAGCAGTAATGTCACCATGGTAACCGGCCCCTAGGAGAACTCAGCCAGGATGGCATTGGAGGCACCGGTGACTGAACAACAACGACTCAGCTAGGTTATACCGTAGCTACGTTAGCAACAGTCCTACGCCAGCCTGCCAGGGCTTTGTTTGGCTGGGAATTCTCAGTCCCATCTCTGGTTACACAACAAGTCATTAACAATTGATTAGGCTCTGTGGCAGTGAAGCAAAGGAGGATAAGCTGATCAGATCTCTGTTGTCTCTCCCTCCAGCGTGACCGCTCAGAGCCAAAATGCCATCTGACAACATGGAGCTGGTCCTCTAGCACCACCAGCCTGACCTGAGGGCTCCTCCTTCTACCTAGACTCCATTTAAACACAGTATCAAGAAGGTTACTGTGCTCGTCTCAATCCAACAGAGGTGAACGTCATGACCTCCATCTTACAGTAAAGAAAGCCCACTGATTAGAAGCATGGCATTACAAACACAACAGGTGTGTGTGTGTGAGTGATCACACAACCTTTTATGTTCACTGTCAGCTCCCATCATCCGCTCTCAGGGGAACACAATTATCTGATCATATTCTGTTGGACCTTCCCTATGGGGGTAAGGCACCAGAGTCTTGCCTCCACCATTAATAGCAAGGAAATAGATGTTCTTGGCCAAAGAAAGCTACTGAGACAAGGACCTAACCACACCTGTATGATTTTAAAACACAAAGCTGTACATCAAAAGCATTAAAAACACTATTTACATGCAGTTGGTTTATACAGAGTAGATGTCAAATATCTCATGCTCCCCACTGACCTCTAGGGGGCATGAGACAAACAATAGTGTAGCTGTGTGTTTGTGAATGACAGACAGAGAGACACAGAGAGAGAAACACAGAGACAGACAGAGAGAGAGAGCAAGCGAGCAGTAGAGTAGATTAGGTGCACTAATGAATGCTCACCGTGACTTTGAAGGAGGTGGATGGCTCTATGGAGGTGCACTTGTCCAGAGCGCTGCCCGGCATACTGCGCCTGCGGCCAACCCTCTCAGGAGGGAGCTCTGAGAGAGGAGAGACATCCACATGAACGTTCTTAGTGCACAATTCAGTCAAATTCCAAAGGTAGATGTTTGCAGATCTATTATAATCCCGAACAATGTCCATATGATCTTCAGAAAGGAGCGAGCACACAAATTAAAAGGGTATGCTTTTCTAGTTTGTTTATTTTTCTTAAAAAAGGTAAGTTCTGCTGTTCAATGGTAATTTCAATATTATCGCCTATCCACAGATTTTTTTTATAATATCATTTATCCATACGAATCTAATTCTCAATGTCACTCTTGCGTGTATCTTTCCCACACAACCCCTTGGCTTTCTCTGAATGATTTGTGTTTGGGATGCGCTACACGTTCCCCCTGTTTGTCTATGCGGAACGCAACGAGAGAAAGAGAGTTTGCCCAGAAAACAAATGACTGACAGAGTGCAGCCATCCGTGAGAGACAAAGATCTATGAAATCCATACATGTTCTCTTTCTGTGCAGCAGTATCTGTTCAAAGTTGATAGGCCAAGAGTGAAGTGTCACTCTCATTTCTGCGCCGCTGCCTCTGTTGGAGAGATAAGACTAACAAGAGAGCAGACCTCTGAGCTCCCTCATTTATCGCCTCACATTTTCTCATGGAGGAAGAAGGAGATAACAGACAATGGCACCGCATTCAATTACATGATACACTTTTGATAGTGAAAAACTTAACTTCTGGTTTTTAGAACAATTTCAGCTAATAATGGGTTTCGCTAGGCTAGCTACAATTGCTGATCAACCACAGAAAGGCCAAAGAATAATATCAAAGCACATCAACACGACAAGATCACTTCAAACAACCAGGAAGGGAAAGCTGTCAAAATGGGAAAGTGATGTGTAGAAAACGTCTGGCTGCAAAAGGTCTGGAGACAGTTTACACTGAGTTTGGCTGTCTCAGGAGATATCCTCTCGCTGCATCCTCCGCTTGGCTTAGTTTCAGAAGGCATCGACAAAAATCTGCCTTGGATTAGCTGACATTTTTTCAAGGGTACAGTAGTCTAAAAGTTGTTGGAAATATAGCCTAAAATGTTGCTTCAAATCAATAAAATCACACCATTATTACTTCGTTCAATTTTAAATGAATTGAAGGTAGGCTTACATCAAATACATTGCATTCGGAAATACTTTCCCCACATTTTGTTACGTTACAGCCTTATTCTAAAATTGTTTTAAATTTACATTTTCCTCATCAATCTACACACAAATACACCATAATGACAAAGCAAAAACAGGTTCTTAGAATATTTTGCAAATATATTAAAAGTAAAAAATATCTTATTTACATAAGTATTCAGACCCTTTGCTATGACACTCCAAATTGAGCTCAGGTGCATCCTGTTTCCATTGATCATCCGTGAAATGTTTCCACAACTTGATTCGAGTCCACCTGTGGTAAATTAAATTGGACATGATTTGGAAAGGCACACACCTGTCTATTTAAGGTCCCACAGTTGACAGTGCATGTCAGAGCAAAAACCAAACCATGAGGTCGAAGGAATTGTTCATAGAGCGTCGAGACAGGATTGTGTCGAGGCACATGTGTGGGGAAGGGTACCAAAAAATGTCTTCAGCATTGAAGGTCTCCAAGAACAGCGACTTCCATCATTCTTAAATGGAAGAAGTTTGGAACCACCAAGAGTTGGCTGCTGGCCGCCCGGCCAAACTGAGCAATCGGGGGAGAAGGGCCTTAGTCAGGGAGGTGACCAAAAACCTGATGGTCACTCTGACGGAGCTCCAGAGTTCCTCTGTGGAGATAGGACCACCTTCCAGAAGGACAACCAACCATCTCTGTAGCACTCCACGAATCAGGCCTTTATGGTAGAGTGGCCAGACGGAAGCCACTCCTCAGTAAAATGCACATGACAGCTTGTTTGGAGTTTGCTAAATAGGCACCTAAAGGACTCTCTGACCATGAGAAACAAGATTCTCTGGTCTGATGAAACCAAGATTGAACTCCTTGGCCTGAATGCCAAGCTTCACGTCTGGAGGAAACCTGGCACCATCCCTATGGTGCAGCATGGTGGTGGCAACATCATGCTGTGGGATGTTTTTCAGCGGCAGGGCCTGGGAGACTAGTCAGGAGAGAGCAAGATGAATGGAGCAAAGTACAGAGAGATCCTTGATAAAAACCTGTTACAGAGCACTCAGGACCTCAGACTGGGGCGAAGGTTCACCTTCCAACAGGACAATGACCCTAGGCCCACAGCCAAGACCACGCAGGAGTGGCTTCGGGACAATTCTCTGAATGTCCTTGAGTGGCCCAGCCTGAGCCTGGACTTGAACCCGATCTAACATCTCTGGAGAGACCTAAAAATAGCTGCTCAGCGACACTTCTCATCCAACCTGGCAACGCTTGAGAGGATCTGCAGAGAAGAATGGGAGAAACTCCCCAAATATAGGTGTGCCAAGCTTGTAGCGTCATACCCATGAAGACTCGAGGCTGTAATCTCTGCCAAAGGTGCTTCAACAACGTACTGAGAAAAGGGTCTGAATACTTATGTAAATGTAATTTACGTTTTTTTATTTGTAATAAATTTGTTAACATTTCTAAAAACCTGTTTTGCTTTGTCGTTATTGGGTAACACAACCCCCCAAAAAACAGCAAATGCAACTAACAATTTTGATTTAATCAGTGTGCTAAGAATATGGGACTAAATAATACACTTTTACAGATGCTAAACTACAGGACTGTTTTGCTATCACAGACTGGAACATGTTTCGGGATTCTTCCGATGGCATTGAGGAGTACACCACGTCAGTCACTGGCTTTATCAATAAGTGCATCGAGGACGTCGTCCCCACAGTGACTGTACGTACATATCCCAACTAGAAGCCATGGATTAGAGGCAACATTCGCACTGAGCTAATGGGTAGAGCTGACGCTTTCAAGGTGCGGGACTCTAACCCGGAAGCTTACAAGAAATCCTGCTATGCCCTGCGACAAACCATCAAACAGGCAAAGCGTCAATACAGGGCTAAGATTGAATCATACTACACCGGCTCCGACGCTCGTCTTACGTGGCAGGGCTTGCAAACTATTACAGACTACAAAGGGAAGCACAGGCGCGAGCTGCCCAGTGACACAAGCCTACCAGACGAGCTAAATCACTTCTATGCTCGCTTCGAGGCAAGCAACACTGAGGCATGTATGAGAGCATCAGCTGTTCCGGACGATTGTGTGATCACGCACTCCATAGCCGACGTGAGTAAGACCTTTAAACAGGTCAACATACACAAGGCTGCGGGGCCAGACGGATTACCAGAATGTGTGCTCCGGGCATGTGCTGACCAACTGGCAGGTGTCTTCACTGACAGTTTCAATGCCTGCCTAAATGACTACAGACCCGTAGCACTCACGTCCGTAGCCATGAAGTGCTTTGAAAGGTTGGTCATGGCTCACATCAACACCATAATCCTAGAAACCCTAGACCCACTCCAATTTGCATACCGCCCCAACAGATCCACAGATGATGCAATCTCTATTGCACTCCACACTGCCCTTTCCCACCTGGACAAAAGGAACACTTGTGAGAATGCTATTCATCTGCCACGCTGATCCTCAACACTGGAGCTCCCCAGGGGTGCGTGCTCAGTCCCCTCCTGTACTCCCTGTTCACCCACGACTGCATGGCCAGGCACGACTCCAACACCATCATTAAGTTTGCAGACGACCCAACAGTGGTAGGCCTGATCACCGACAACGACGAGACAGCCTATAGGGAGGAGGTCAGAGACCTGGCCGGGTGGTGCCAGAATAACAACATATCCCTCAACGTAACCAAGACTAAGGAGATGATTGTGGACTACAGGAAAAGGAGGACCGAGCACTCATTCTCATCGACGGTGCTGTAGTGGAGCAGGTTGGTGTCCACATCAACAACAAACTAGAATGGTCCAAATACACCAAGACAGTTGTGAAGAGGGCACGACAAAGCCTATTCCCCCTCAGGAAACTAAAATGATTTGGCATGGGTCCTGAGATCCTCAAAAGGTTCTACAGCTGCAACATTGAGAGCATCCTGACTGGGTGCATCACTGCCTGGTACGGCAATTGCTCGGCCTCTGACCACAAGGCACTACAGAGGGTAGTGCGTACGGCCCAGTACATCACTGGGGCTAAGCTGCCTGCCATCCAGGATGTCTACACCAGGCGGTGAAGGCCCTAAAAATTGTCAAAGACCCCAGCCATAGACTGTTCTCTCTACTACCACATGGCAAGCGGTACCGGAGTGCCAAGTCTAGGACAAAAAGGCTTCTCAACAGTTTTTACCCCCAAGCCATAAGACTCCTGAACAGGTAATCAAATGGCTACTCGGACTATTTGCATTGTGTGCCCCCCCCCAACCCCTCTTTTTACGCTGCTGCTACTCTCTGTTTATCATATATGCATAGTCACTTTAACTATACATTCATGTACATACTACCTCAATTGGGCCACCAACAAGTGCTCCCGCACATTGGCTAACCGGGCTATCTGCATTGTGTCCCACCCACCACCCGCCAACCCCTCTTTTACGCTACTGCTATTCTCTGTTCATCATATACGCATAGTCACTTTAACCATATCTACATGTACATACTACCTCAATCAGCCTGACTAACCCGTGTCTGTATGTAGCCTCGCTACTTTTATAGCCTCGCTACTGTATATAACCTGTCTTTTTACTGTTGTTTTATTTCTTTACCTACCTATTGTTCACCTAATATATTTTTTGCACTATTGGTTAGAGCCTATAAGTAAGCATTTCACTGTAAGTTCTACACCTGTTGTATTCAGCGCACGTGACAAATAAACTTTGATTTGATAGACATAAGTGAATTTGTCCCAATACTTTTGGTCCCTCAAATGGGGGGACTATGTGTACAAAGTGCTGTAATTTCTAAATGGTTAACCCGATATGGATAAAAATACTAAAGTTGATAAATCCAAAGTGCTGGAGTACAGAACCAAAACAAAAGTGTGTCACTGTCCCAATACTTTTGGAGCTCACTGTATATGCCAAACCCCATATCTTTGTAGTCCTCATTCCTGTATACAGTAAGAGATCATTAGCATAACCATTAAAGGGAGACCTGAGCCAACTCCCCGTGCTTACCGTGGCGAGAGAGTGACTGGGCAGGCACCGTGTTATGCGGTGAAGCGCACGGTGTCCCCAGTGCGCACGCATAGCCCGGTGCGCTACATCGCAGCTCCTCGAATCGGCCGGGCTAGAGTGGGCATCGAGCCAGGAGGGATGATGCCGGCTCAGCGCATCTGATCTCCAGTGCGTCTCTTCGGCCCGGGGTATACTGCACCAGCCCTACGCACGGTGTCCCCGGTTCGCCAGCACAGCCCAGTGCGGCCTGTTCCAACTCCCCGCACTTGCCGGGCTACAGGGGGGATCCAGCCAGGACGAGTTGTGCTAGCTCTGCGCTCGAGACCGCCAGTACGCCTCCGCGGTCCAGTGCATCCGGTGCCTAGGCCAAGGCCTCCTGCATGTCTCCCCAGCCTGGTGAGTTCTGTGCCTGTGCTAAGCCCTAACCCTCCTGCATGTCTCCCCAGCCTGGTGAGTCCTGTGCCTTCTCCCAGAGCCAGGCCTCCTGTGTGTCTCTCCATTCCAGTGATGATCCATGGCACGAAGCCTCCAGTGATGATCCATGGCACGAAGCCTCCAGTGATGATCCATGGCACGAAGCCTCCAGTGATGATTCATGGCAAGAAGCCTCCAGGGATGATTCATGGCAAGAAGCCTCCAGGGATGATCAATGGCACGAAGCCTCCAGTGATGATCCATGGCACGAAGCCTCCAGTGATGATCCATGGCACGAAGCCTCCAGTGATGATCCATGGCAAAAAGCCTCCAGTGATGATCCATGGCAAAAAGCCTCCAGTGATGATCCATGGCAAAAAGCCTCCAGTGATGATCCATGGCAAAAAGCCTCCAGTGATGATCCATGGCAAAAAGCCTCCAGTGAGGATCCATGGCACGAAACCTCCAGTGAGGAGTTATGGCACGATGCCTCCAATGAAGGACGTCAGTCCGGAGCCTCCAGCAACGCCCTCCAGTCCGGAGCCTCCAGCGTCACCCTCTAGTCCGGAGCCTCCAGAGTCTCCCTCCTGTCCGGAGCAGCCAGAGTCTCCCTCCTGTCCGGAGCAGCCAGAGTCTCCCTCCTGTCCGGAGCAGCCAGAGTCTCCCTCCTGTCCGGAGCAGCCAGAGTCTCCCTCCTGTCCGGAGCAGCCAGAGTCTCCCTCCTGTCCGGAGCAGCCAGAGTCTCCCTCCTGTCCGGGGCCCGCTGCGAGGGTCCCCGGTCCGGGGTCGGTGGTAAGGGTCCCCGGACGTCAAAAACACTTAGTACTTGTATATCTGAATGTCCTCTGTTTTTGTTTAGGTGTGAGTTGACACTTGCATGCTGTCTAGGGGTTGAGAGTCCACAAGAATGACCCCTGGCCCACCCTTCAGGAGCATAACACACCTCCTTTACTGGGATTAGTTTCTCCCCTCCCCTCCCTTCCCACAACAAACAAAAACAATGACACTTTTCACTGGAGCATAATGCAGCAATGAGCTACATAGGTGATCATTACAAAGGCCATGGAAAATGATCATGACTTTTACAATGACTGCAATGAAATGAATTCTCTGTTGGTATTTCGGTGTAATGTGCAGTACTGTGACTATTAGGTGTTTAATCACCATTTGGCCAGACTTTGACCTTTTACGTCTGAAGAGGAAACCAAATTAAAACAGATAACTTAGAGACATTTTTGTTGAACTTACAAAACAGAGCAGGCTTTAGTTAGCAGATATAGTAAAGGCAAAGAAGGAACTGTCATAGGAGGAAAAGTTCCATGCATGTAAAGAAGTTGTTTTAAGCAGTCTTAAACCCCTTGTCCTATTTAGAACAAACCTCACCAGGAGTTCAATCAAATTTATAAAGCCCTTTTTCCATCAGCCAATGTCACAAAGGGCTATACAAAAACTCAAAACCCCAGACAGCAAGCAATGCAGATGTGTAAGCACAGTGGCTAGGAAAAACTCCCTAGAAAGGCAGGAACCTAGGAAGAAACCTAGAGGAACCAGGCTCTGAGAGGTGGCCAGTCCTCTTCTGGCTGTGCCGGGTGACGATTATAACAGTACATGGCCAAGATGTTCAAGTATATGTAGATTGCTGATATTTTTATTTGGTTAAATCCATTTTAGAATAAGGCTGTAACGGTCTGAATACTTTCCAAAGGCACTGTACAGTATATGAACGCAGCTGCCACGTCATTAAAGCCATTAGATGCAGTTTATCATAGCACTCTGCGCTTTATTACAGGCGACAATTTTAGTACTCATCACTGTAATCTCTGCCAGAAAGTTAATTGGCCCTCTGATGTCACATAGGTTGATTTGTTTTCATTCCTAAAGGACATTTACAAAAAGTCACACTGTACCTAACAACACCCGGTCTCAGGGATGGCTAACTCTGGAAATGTTCTTGCACCTTATTTGTGGAACAATCTTCAAAATGCTCTTAAATGTGACGTTCTGGTGCCTCTAGTGTAATTCAGAAAGCTGATTGAGGACCTTTTTTATGACTGTGTTTCTCTTTCTGCTTGCATTTTGTATTTATATTTTGATGTGTGTGTTTTCTATAATTGATGTAATGCAGGGCTCATCTGTAAAAGAGACCTTCATCTCAGTATGACTTCCTGATAAAATCAAATAAATTCCTCTGTTTCTCTTTCATACACTCTCACCAGATGCGCAGAGACTACCAACCTCTCTGTGAACACCCTGGCTCTGCCCAGGAGTAGTTAGACACTGCAACCACACAGAGCTGGTTTTATCAATGACTGATGATACTATTACTGCCCCTGCAGCATTATGCTATGCTCCTGGGCCAGTATTCATAAAGTGTCTCAGAGTAGAAGTGCTGATCTAGGATCAGGGCCGTATCCACAAAGCGTCTCAGAGTAGAAAATGTGCTGAGAATAGAGACAATTTACTCCTACACTTATGGGTCAAAATAAAAGTTATGCATGAAGCCTCTATTCATAACCTAGTCTAGAGTCCTACCTAGTCAACAGATATGTAGGACACCTCATGAGCGGTCCTAACCAGTTAAGAGATACCGGCACGTGTCTTGATAGTGAGTCAGTGGTTCCTGCGCCACATGCGATTGCTTCATTTATTGGTTTGATCATATAGCAATATCAAAACAACTACAATATAGACCTACATACATACATTTTGACAATGATTTCACACGATATGCCCAAATACTTTTAACCACTCGGCTAATACATAATCACATTTTTAGAGCAACATCTCGTTGACACAAAAAAATGCCTAAATTGGGCATGCCTATAAGTTTGGCAATTGAAAGCATCTCGGGACTAACTTTGTGTTTAGATGAAAATGATAGAAAATGTTTGAAAGGTCTGCAACATTATCGGTAAGTGACTTGATGCTTACTGTGCCAAAGCGATTTTGATTTGTTATTAAACGAGACTGGCAAGTGTGTTGATATAGCGGTAATATACATTTAAAAAAATGCTTTTAACAGCCATCAGAATTGGTTAAAAATGGTTATGCATGCCAACATATTAGACTTAAGAGTAGGCAAAGTGATTGTGTAAAGTGAAAATTATATAAAACGTTTTACCATAGCAACATTTGATGTACAGTCACATTCACTGTGGTTGCCTGAAGCATGCTATAGAGTTCACAGCTGCCGATGCATCATCATGATTGGTTATTCCCCATCATTTCAAATCAAATTGTATTCGTCACATGCGCCGAATACAACAGGTGTAGACTTTACAGTGAAATGCTTACTTACATGCCCTAACCAACAATGCAGTTAAAAAAAAATACAGATAATGTCACGCCCTGACCTTAGAGATCCTTTTTATGTCTCTATTTTGGTTTGGTCAGGGCGTGAGTTGGGGTGGGCATTCTATGTTTTGTGTTCTATGTTTTGTATTTCTTTGTTGTTTGGCCGGGTGTGGTTCTCAGAGGCAGCTGTCTATCGTTGTCTCTGATTGAGAACCATACTTAGGTAGCTCTTGCCCACATGGGTTTTGTGGGTAGTTGTTTTCTGTTTTTGTGTCTGCACCAGACAGAACTGTTTCGCTTTCGTTCTCCTGTTTGTTGTTTTTGTTCAATTTGTTTTTTTTGGATTAAATCATGAACACTTTAAACGCTGCACCTTGGTCCACTCTTCCTTCAGCCCACGAGAAGCGTTACAGATAAGAATAAGAGATAAAAGTAACAAGTAATGAAAGAGAAGCAGTGAAATAACAATAGCGAGACTATATACAGGGAGGTACTGATACAAAGTCAATGTGCGGGGCCACCGGTTATATGAGGTAGTATGTACATGTAGGTAGAGTAATTAAAGTGACTATGCATAGATGACAACAGAGAGTATCAGTGGTGTAAAGAGGTTGTGGGGTGGGGGCACTGCAAATAGTCTGGGTAGCCATTTGACTAGATATTCAGGAGTCTTATGGCTTGGGGGTAGAAGCTGTTTAGAAGCCTCTTGGACCTAGACCTGTTGCTCCGGTACCGCGCGGTAGCAGAGAGAACAGTCTATGACTAGGGTGGCTGGAGTCTTTGACAATTTTTTGGGCCTTCCTCTGACACCGCTTGGTATAGAGGTCCTGGATGGCAGGAAGCTTGGCCCCAGTGATGTACTGGGCCATTCGCACTAATCTCTCGTGCTTGCGATCGGAGGCCAAACAGTTGCCGTACCAGGCAGTGATGCAACCAGTCAGGATGCTCTCGATGGTGCAGCTGTAGAACCTTTTCAGGATCTGAGGACCCATGCCAAATCTTTTCAGTCTCCTGAGGCGGAATAGGTTTTGTTGTGCCCTATTCACGACTGTCTTGAGTTGCTTGGACCATGTTAGTTTGTTGGTGATGTGGACACCAAGGACCTTGAAGCTCTCAACCTGCTCCACTACAGCCCCGTCGATGAGAATGGGGGCGTTCTCGGTCCTTTTCCCCTGTAGTCCACAATTGAACGCTGAGCTGTAGTCAATGAATAGCATTCTCACATTGGTGTTCCTTTTATCCAGGTGGGAAAGGGCAGTGTAGAGTGCAATGGAGACGGCATCATCTGTGGATCTGTTGGGGCAGTATGTAAATTGGAGTGGGTCTAGGGTTTATGTGATGATTGTAACGGCAGTCTAAGTCGTCCTCCTCCTCAGACGAGGAGAGGCGAGAAGGATCTGAGGACCAATGTGCAGCGTGGTAATTTTCCATTATTTAATTAACATAAAACAAGACACTATACAAAATGACAAAACAAACTAACCGTCACAGTCCTAGCTGGTGCAGACAAAACACAAAGACAGGAAACAACCACCCACAATCCCCAACACAAAACAAGCCACCTATATATGATTCTCAATCAGGGACAACGATTGACAGCTGTCTATGATTGAGAACCATATTAGGCTGGACACAGAAACAGACTAACTAGACACACAACATAGAATTCCCACCCAGCTCACGTCCTGACCAACACTAAACAAGCAAAACACATAAGAACTCTGGTCAGGACGTTACAGTACCCCCCTCCTGAGGTGCGGACTCCGAACGCACCCCTAAAACTCAAGAGGAGGGTCTGGGTGGGCATCTGTCCGCGGTGGCGGCTCCGGCGCAGGACGAGGACACCACTCCACCACTGTCTTTGTCCCCCTCCTTAGCGTCCTTTGAGTGGCGACCCTCGCCCACGACCTTGGCCTAAGAATCCTCCCCAAGGCCCCCACATGATTTAGGAGGTAGCTCAGGACAGAGAGGTAGCTCAGGACAGAGAGGTAGCTCTGGACTAATGGCAGCTCCGGACTAATGGCAGCTCCGGACTGAATGGCAGCTCCGGACTGAATGGCAGCTCCGGACTGGGTGGCAGCTCCGAACTGAGTGGCAGCTCCGGACTGAGTGGCAGCTCATGACTGTAGGGCAGCTCATGACTGTAGGGCAGCTCATGACTGTAGGGCAGCTCATGACTGTAGGGCAGCTCATGACTGTAGGGCAGCTCATGACTGGAAGGCAGCTCATGACTGGAGGGCGGCTCATGACTGGCGGGCGGCTCATGACTGGCGGGCGGCTCATGACTGGCGGGCGGCTCATGACTGGCGGGCGGCTCATGACTGGCGGGCGGCTCATGACTGGCGGGCGGCTCATGACTGGAGGGCGGCTCATGACTGGCTGGCGGCTCTTGACTGGCTGGCGGCTCTGGCGGCTCCTGACTGGCTGGCGGCTCTGGCGGCTCCTGACTGGCTGGCGGCTCTGGCGGCTCCTGACTGGCTGGCGGCTCCTGACTGGCTGGCGGCTCTGGCGGCTCCTGACTGGCTGGCGGCTCTGGCGGCTCCTGACTGTCTGGCGGCTCCTGACTGGCTGGCGGCTCTGGCGGCTCCTGACTGGCTGGCGGCTCTGGCGGCTCCTGACTGGCTGGCGGCTCTTGACTGGCTGGCGGCTCTGGCGGCTCCTGACTGGCTGGCGGCTCCTGACTGACGGACGGCTCTAGCGGCTCCTGACTGGCGGACGGCTCTAATTGCTCACGGGCGGCTCTGAAGGCTCGTGGCAGACGGATGGCTCAGATGGCGCTGGGCAGACGGATGGCTCAGATGGCGCTGGGCAGACGGATGGCTCAGATGGCGCTGGGCAGACGGATGACTCAGATGGCGCTGGGCAGACGGATGGCTCAGACGGCGCTGGGCAGACGGATGGCTCAGACGGCGCTGGCCAGACGGATGGCTCAGACGGCGCTGGGCAGACGGATGGCTCAGACGGCGCTGGGCAGACGGATGGCTCAGATGGTGCTGGGCAGGCAGGCAGCTCAGATGGTGCTGGGCAGGCAGGCAGCTGAGACGGCGCTGGACAGACGAGCAGTGCAGGCAGCTCAGACGGCGCTGGGCAGACGAGCAGTGCAGGCGGCGTTGGGCAGACGGCCGACTCTGACCTGCTGAGGCGCACAGTAGGCCTGGTGCGTGGTGCCGGAACTGGTGGTACCGGGCTGAGGGCACGCACCTCAGGGCGAGTGCGGGGAGAAGGAACAGTGCGTACAGGGCTCTGGAGACGCACAGGACGCTTGGTGCGTGGTGCCGGAACTGGAGGCACTGGGCTGGAGACACGCACCACAGGGAGAGTGCGTGGAGGAGGAACAGGGCTCTGGAGACGCACTGGAAGCCTGGTGTGTGGTGTAGGCACTGGTGGTACTGGGCTGGGGCGGGAAGGTGGCGCCGGATATACCGGACCGTGGAGGCGTACTGGCTCCCTTGAGCACTGAGCCTGCCCAACCTTACCTGGTTGAATGCTCCCCGTAGCCCGTCCAGTGCGGGGAGGTGGAATAACCCGCACTGGGCTGTGTTGGCGAACCGGGGACACCATGCGTAAGGTTGGTGCCATGTACACCGGCCCGAGGAGACGTACTGGAGGCCAGATATGTAGAGCCGGCTTCATGGCACTTGGCTCAATGCTCAATCTAGCCCGGCCAGTGCGGGGAGGTGGAATAACCCGCACCGGGCTATGCACACGTACAGGAGACACCGTGCGCTCTTCCGCATAACACGGTGTCTGCCCGTACTCCCGCTCTCCACGGTAAGCATGGGAAGTGGGCGCAGGTCTCCTACCTGCCTTCGCCACACTACCCTTTAGCCCCCCCCCCCCCCCCCCAAGACATTTTTGGGGTTTCTTCACGGGCTTCCAGCCACGCTTCCGTGCTGCCTCCTCATACCACCGCTCCTGGGCTTTAGCTGCCTCCATCTCCTCCCGAGAGCGGCGATTCTCTCCAACCTTAGCCCAGGGTCCTTTACCCTCCAAAATTTCCTCCCATGTCCAGGAGTCCTGTGTAGTTGGCCGCTGCTGCTACTGTCGCTGCCCGTACTCACGCTGCTTGGTCCGAGTTTGGTGGGTGGTTCTGTAACGGCAGTCTAAGTCGTCCTCCTCCTCAGACGAGGAGAGGCGAGAAGGATCTGAGGACCAATGTGCAGCGTGGTAATTTTCCATTATTTAATTAACATAAAACAAGACACTATACAAAATGACAAAACAAACTAACCGTCACAGTCCTAGCTGGTGCAGACAAAACACAAAGACAGGAAACAACCACCCACAATCCCCAACACAAAACAAGCCACCTATATATGATTCTCAATCAGGGACAACGATTGACAGCTGTCTATGATTGAGAACCATATTAGGCTGGACACAGAAACAGACTAACTAGACACACAACATAGAATTCCCACCCAGCTCACGTCCTGACCAACACTAAACAAGCAAAACACATAAGAACTCTGGTCAGGACGTTACAATGATGGTGTTGATGTGAGCCATGACCAGCCTTTCAAGGCACTTCATGGCTACAAACGTGAGTACTACGGGTCGTTAGGCAGGTTACCTTAGTGTTCTTGGGCACAGGGACTATGGTGGTCTACATAAAACATGTTGGTATTACAGACTCGGACAGGGAGAGGTTGAAATTGTCAGTGAAGACACTTGCCAGTTGGTCAGCGTATACTTGCAGTACACGTCCTGGTAATCCGTCTGGCCCTGTGGCCTTGTAAGACCTTTAAACAGGTCAACATTCACATCGGCTGCGGAGAGCGTGATCACACATTCTTCCGGAACAGCTGGTTCCGGAAGAGAAGAGAATGAGAGAATGGAATGATTGATTACTCAAGAGGTTCCACAGAGCATCAAGGAGGCTGCAACTCTTTTGAAAGGTAAGATTGATAAATAACCAACCAGCTAGATTGAAACAAAATCTTGCTTTAGGGCGCTGTCCATGTTGCTGATAGAGCGCAGAGGAGATTGCATGCCATTGAACCTGTACACATGCTTCCTCAATGCTGTCCCTCGCACACATGCACTGGTGTCTCTTGCTGCTGTAACTAGCTGTTACGCGGTATGCTTGCTGTTTCTGATATCCCATCACCACCCCAGCCTCCACCTGTCTGGGTTTTGTGTTTCTTCCTTCAGGGGATTTGATATAGCTCACTGCCTGTAGTTATATTATCATCTTCATATGACGCTTCACTCTGGCAGTGAGCTACCCTGAAGGAGCAGAGCTCTAACGCCAAGACGATGCATCGAAATCTTTTCTAATAAATGGTTAAACGGATGCGGTGTTTCTTTTCTGAATTGGCTTTAATGTTTCGAACCCTCATTCGTTTGAATTGAGGCATACATTTTTCTATTTTGATATTTTTTACTTTTAACATTCATTTAGGAATTTAGAGTGCTATATAGAACATGGAACGGAACAAGGCTATATCAATAACTACATTTGGGAAAAAATGCAGATAGAACCTTATGTTACCTTATCATCCCAAACTCTCGATTTGATGATACTAAATAATTTTGCACAAACCTAATGATGGCGTAGCAGCAAGACGTGTTTGTTTTTGTCCTGTGTTTTGTCCCGTGTAATATTCCGTTTTTTTTCTCTGTATACATTTAAATCCATATTTCCATTTTCAAATTAAATATACCTTCCTGCAACCCGCCTCACTCAACGTGGCACGGATCTGCTATTCTTTTTAGACCTTATAACTGCAACTTATAACTAGCATCACAAACTCTGGACGGTTCTGACTTAGAATACACGGACAACTATAAATACCTAGGTGTCTGGCTAGACTGTAAACTCTCCTTCCAGTGCCACATTAAGCATCTCCAATCCAAAGTTACATCTAGAATCGGATTCCTATTTCTCAAAACAAAGCCTCTTTCACTCACGCTGCCAAACATACCCTCGTAAAAGTGACTATCCTGCCGATCCTTGACTTCGGCAATGTCATTTACAAAATAGCCTCCAACACTCTACTCAGCAAATTGGATGCAGTCTATCACCGTGCCATCCGTTTTGTCACCAAAGCCCCATATACTACCCACCATTGCGACCTGTATGCATTCGTTGGCTGGTCCTCGCTACATATTCGTCGCCAAACCCACTGGCTCCAGGTCATCTATAAGTCTTTTAAGTCAAATACTGGGGTATTTGGAAATAGCCACAGGTTGGTTTTTCAATACAATAAATGTGGCTGAATGGAAGCAAGTCCCCGCAGAAATGTTCCAACATCTAGTGGAAAGCCTTCCCAGAAGAGTGGAGGCTGTTATAGCAGCAAAGGGGGGACCAAATCCATATTAATGCCCATGATTTTGGAATGAGATGTTCAACGAGTGGGTGTCCACATACTTTGGGTCATGTAGTGTAGGCTAGAGATTTCAAAAACACTCAATGATCTCAGAGTATCTGCTGTTTATTGTGGTATAGCGTGATTATATAACCAGAATTTAATATAACTCCAATGCAAAACCCCCCCAAAAATGTAGCCCGCTCACCGATTTTAACTGCCCCCTTAAGTGCCGGGTTTGGTTCAATATCTGCATAGTCTCTTGAAAATCAAATAAAAGACTATTTGATAAAAGACAACTCGACAGAGGAAAACAAAAGAGTGACAGCATACCATACAGTAACTAGGATTGTGACGGTCATGGAATTTAGGATGACGTTATTGGTCAGCCAAATGACCGTGGTCACCGTTCACTTGAATAGCAATTATGACAGTTTTTTTTAAGACAAATGTTCTCCTCTCCTCCGCTCCAGACTGCATGTGCTGCTGCTGCAGGAAGGGGAGTGTTGCCTAGGCAGTAAAACACTCATTTGCCACAACACCTTACTTGTTTCATATTCAATTGGTCCTGGCACAACTGGAGACAGACAGTGGTGGTGATAGACATCAAATGAAGCTGGTGTTTCAGTACATCTGTGGCGTCTCTACACATGTCCCCAAATGTTTCCAAGTAGCGCCCTCCTCTGGATGAGGGGAGAAGCGCTATTGAACTAGTGTGGATAATCAAACGCTCATCCAGGCTCCTTATAAAAAGCACTCTGAAGGGCGCAGTCGTTCACTCTTTCAATCTGTACTAATTTACACCAATCCAAATGCTATTCAAACTATGATGGGGAGTGAGCAAGTGCATACTTTGGGTAAAAGTGTAGAGAATCAAAAACCAGCCCAAAAGTGTTTAATGATGTTATCAGTAAATTGCTTTCATGGAAGTATTAGTGTCACTGTCTTTACATCTTCCAATCACGGAAAACCTTCAAAATTGTCTCCAAGTCCATCCAGAGACTAAGACAAATTCCAAAATCAAAACAGGACTATAATGGATAAGCTCTATATTTCCATCATCAATATTGCCTCGTATCTTTGAACAGTCTCTGTCTTCATCACAGTAGTAACTACTCAGGAGGACCTCAGCTTGCTTCATTACACATTCAGAGAACAGAGAACCCCCCCCCCGTGTGTTAGCGTGGCAGAAGCTATTGTGTACATTAGACAGATCCCAATGAATTATAGGCTGATGTTGAAGACACTGTCTGTTTTATCTCTGGACCACAGTGGCCTGGACATGAATAAATCTAGAGCTAGGGGAGAGAATTGGCAGCACTGTGAAAGCGTGGGTGTGCCAGCTTAAAGACAAGATTCGTAATCTATGCATGAACATGAATTTTGAACGTGAAAACAAAAAGTTCATTTGTGATGTGAATCATAACGACATTGTCATTGCTATTGTTCTGTGCGTCTGCCTTCTAGCATGATAAACCTACAAAATGCCTTCGTGAGCTCACAGAGGCTAGTTTGTATTGAATGGCTTTAATAGTCTTCTTCTGAGAGGCAAGATGACAGATGTAAAATACACCCACATGAAAAGCCATACATCGCAGTGTCAACACAACGAGAATTAAACAATTGCTTATTAACGAAGTAAAACATTCAAAGAAATGGAGAGCTTGGGACTATAAGGTTATATCTGCAAAAGGCTGATTGAGATAAATAAAGCAGTGTTTCATTTCTTTGGTTTTAATGTTCCGAACCCTCATTGGTTTGAATGGTGCCATACATTTTTATATTTGATTACTTTGAACATAACATTAATTGGGTATTTAGAATGCTGTCATGACGCTAGCCCTTTCAGTGAATCGGCTAGCAGCGATGTGAACAACCCCCCCCCCCTCCCCCGTTAGGAGGGGGGCAGTTTTACAACTTTACAACCACGTCGTAAATTCCTTGCAGAGACTCTTGTCTCCCTGACCATGCAATATGGGAGAGAGGATCAAAGTAGAACCCTCCCGCCAAATTCTACTACATCCCAGAATTTAAGAATTGAACAATATTCTTATTCTGGAGAATGTGGAAACGGTCAGTGGAGAAGCCAGCTATGACCCTGTCCGTTTTCTTTCATGTTTGTGACCTCATGAAAGACAATACGGCCACATTACACTAACTCTGTTTACACAGGTTCTTCAGTTATGAGGCTTGCATCTAATTATTGTATAAAATTAATGAGTAAAGATGAAACTATTTGCGAAATGATGTAATGTGATATTTAGTCTTCTAAATGAGAGAATGGTTTTCATAAGTAAACTGATGCTCACTCAGTGGCCACGCCCAAGTGCATAGATATTGGTTGGAAATGATGAACCAACCCCTTTTCTACATTTCTATAAAAGCCCCCGTGATGAAAATTCACCTGAGTTCCAAATAACGGGAGGACTTGTCCTCCACTTTGAAAAGGGCTAATTTCAACTATACAGGCTAGGAAACGAGAGAGCTTGCTCCAAACGTGAAACTCTGAACTATTGCTCACTCAAGAAGAAATGAGTCCTAGGTTACAGCCTAAAAGACTTCAGCTGGAAAGATAGCAAATCTAGTACGAGAACACTGACCAACGCGGAAGAATCTCAACAGTGAGATGAACCTTTCAGACCACGTGAACCTCACACACGACAACGACGACTGGGCAAACCAGAGCCTCGCATCGCCAGCTCAACTATCGAAGCCAGCTTCACGTAAATACAATGCATTACTTTTCCGAATGAGCGATCGTTAGTGGCATATGTATTTATGTGATAATAACTTCCCAGATCAGGTAGAGACCCATGTCCCTTATGGGTTTTGGAAGGAAGACTTTCTCTTCTCTCTGAATCTAATGTGTTATAACCAAGCTGTTTTTGTTTAGTTCACTAGGGACGGTATTTACTGTATAATGTTACTATGTATTGTATATCCTGTAATTGTTTAATTAGTTTGGAAATAAATAATTGTGCCAAGTGGTGTATGGATGATTCATAGTAGAGGCTGGGTTCGTGAAGATAACCAAGAATTTTACAACGTTCAGATGAGACTGACGGAAGATAATAATAATAATAATAATAATAAATTAATAGAAGACTAATTGATCAGATATTAAAATATCTGAAGAGTTAAATTCGCAAAATTATGACTCTATAAACCAACTATTTTCCGTGGTGCCCTGACTTCCTAGTTAATTAAATTTACATGATTAACTAATCACGTAATAATAATTACAGAGAATTGATTTGATAAAATAAGTCTTCACATTTAATGATAAGTCAGAGACATGACAGTGCTATATAGGTAGAGAACATTTAACAGAACTATATAAATAACAAAATGTTGACAAATGCAGATAGAGCCAACCTTATAGTCCCAAGCTCTCAATTTGATGATACTAAATAATTGTGCACTTTTTTTCCCCCATTATGGTGTGCTCTGATGAACACAACCCATGTTTCCAATCCATTGGGACAGGCTACATTCATGCAGCCTCCAATCAATACAGTCATAAATCCTCTTCATCACCATTGAGACAGACTGGGACCGTGTCCGAATACCCATACTTCCATCCTAAATAGTAGGCCGTTTGAGTGTGCGAAAAAAAAATTATACGATTTTACTGAGTTACAGTTCATATAAAGAAATCAGTCAATTTAAATAAATGCATTAGGCCCTAATCTATGGATTTCACATGACTGGGCAGGGGTACAGCCATGAGTGGGCATAGGCACACCCATTTGGCAGCCAGGCCCAGCCAATCAGAATGGGTTTTCCCCACAAAAAGGCTTTATTCAAGACATAAATGCTCACTAACAGGGAAGTAAACAAATGTGTGAGTACAATGAGAGAAATAAGCTTTTTGTGTATATAAAACATTTCAGGGATTTTTTATTTCAGCTCATGAAACATGGAACCAACACTTTACATATTGCATTTATATTTATTTTTTATTCAGTATAGATACTGTATGAGGATGCGCTACAGAAATGAATGAATAGCGGGAAACGCAATCGCACATGACACACTCCGTACGCAAAAAATTAAAATGTTTTATAGGATGTACATTTTGAAAATCGAGTATGCTTTAAAATGCCAGGAAGTTATCCTCATTTCAGCTTTTATCTAGTAGAATTCACACCACACTTTTCTGTAATTTCACAACCACAATGCATTGGAAGAGGGGGGCGGCGAGTTCTCTCTCCAAGTAAACAGCAAAACAATGTGGAAGATGGCGAATAGCGAAGCTTCTGCATTGTTCAAATGTAAGTAGTTTGTTATCCTTAAAAGGATCACGGCTATTTCATCGTACATCTTTGAAAAGAGATTTGTAGCCTGCTGCCTGCAATGCCTTAAGCTAGCTACGTGCTTTAGTAGGACTAGAAGTTATAACTGTTCGAACTGAATAGTTAGCTACAGGGATACTTGCTGTTGTCAAGTAACAACTTTATATTTAACGTTAACCTAGCTAGCTGTTTGTTGTAAATACCAGGGCTTGTTGTCAAACTGTTTCAGGGTTTGATGACAACACCATACATTTAATTCAGTGGTGAACACCTGTAACAGAAATTACACAAACACCTGTTCAAATGCCACAACAAAAAGGTTTTGAGTAAGTCATGTGGCCACAGCTAGCTCTCTGGCCACTGCACTATGCACTAGCTATAACGTCTGTAACACGGTAACTAACCTACATTTACATTTTTCCGGTGTTTTCCACAAGCACATGAAGTAACCAGCCAAATAGAAAAAGTAGCCAGCCAGGCATCCCCGGGCTGGTGGGATAAATCACTTTCCCTAAAATAAATAAAACTCAGCAAGCAGCTTGATGGGTGCTTCTTTTTGCTCTGGACAGCTTACACGTGTACTGTGTGATGGAATCAATTAATGTACTGCTAGAGAAGTTTAGACTTGCAGGAGTGTGGTGGTGCTTGAACGAACAGCAAATCATATTGCTCAAATAAAAATAGCATGACATTTACATGTGTGGTTTTCAATGGTAGACCACGACAGAGCACTTAAATGTTGAACTGGAATGCAAAAACGCGCTGAAAAGTTAGTGGCCATGATGGGATCAACTGGCCCAACAAGTTTTTCTGGCCCCGGGCCAGCGCGCCATCGTTGACGTTGGACCCTGCACGTGAAAGAAAATAAATGAACGTGCCAGAAAACAATAGGCTAAGAGGATTGACTCATCGTTACCACATTACAGTGCATTTGGACAGAATTCAGACCCCTTCCCTTTTTCCACATTTTGTTACGTTACAGCCTTATTCTAAAATGTATTACAATTGTTCCCCCCCCTCAATCTACACACAATACCCCATAATGACAAAGTAAAAACAGATTGAGATTTTTGCATATTTACTACAACAACAAAAAAATGTACGTAAGTATTCAGACCCTTTACTCACTACTTTGTTGAAGCACCTTTGGCAGCGATTACAGCCTCAGGTCTTCTTGGGTATGACACCTCAAGCTTGGCATACCTGTATTTGGGGAGTTTCCCCCATTCTTTTCTGCATATCCTCTCAAGCTCTGTCAGGTTGGATGGGGAGCGTTGCTGCACAGCTATTTTCTGGTCTCTCGAGATGTTCGGGCTCTGGCTGGGCCACTCAAGGACATTCAGAGACTTGTTCCCAAGACACTCCAGCGGTGTCTTGGCTGTGTGCTTAGGGTTGTTGTCCTGTTGGAAGGTGAACCTTCACCCCAGTCTGAGGTCCTGAGCGCTCTGGAGCAGGTTTTCACCAAGGATCTCTCTGTACTTTGCTTCATTCATCTTGCCCTCGATCCGGAATGGTCTCAAGTCCCTGAAAAACATACCCACAGCATGATGCTGCCACCACCACCATGCTTCACCGTAGGGATGGTGCCAGGTTACCTCCAGAAGTGACACTTGCCACTCAGGCCAAAGAGTTCATTCAGACCAGAGAATATTGTTTCTTCTGGTTTGAGAGTCCTTTGGGTACCTTTTGGAAAACTCCAAGCGGGCAGTCATGTGCCTTCTTCCATGTAAGAATGATGGAGGCCACTGTGTTCTTGGAAACCTTCAATGATGCAGAAATGTTTTGGTAACCTTCCCCAGATCTGTACTGACACAATCCTGTCTCGGAGCTCTACGGACAATTCCTTATACCGCATGGCTTGGTTTTTGCTCTGACATGCACTGTCAACTGTGGGACCTTAAATAGACAGGTGTGTGCCTTTCCAAATTGTGTCCAATCAACTGAATTACCACAGGTGGACTCCAATCAAGTTGTAGATACATCTCAAGGATGACCAATGGAAACAGGATGCACCGGAGCTCAATTTCGAGTCTCATAGCAAAGAGTCTGAATACTTATTTATGTAAATAACGTATTTAAATTTAGTATTTTTAATAAATATGCAAAAATGTCTAAACCTGTTTTTGATTTGTCATTATGGGGTATTGTGTGTAGATTGAGGGGGGGAAAGTATAATACATTTAAGAATAGGTCTAACGTAACAAAATGTGGAAAAAGGGGACAGAATATTTTTGGAATGCACTATATACCTTCCATAATATTATTAGCCTACCTCTCTCTATTGTTGCTTCATTCTTTCCTCGCATTCAACATCCATCATTCTAATGACATCCTTTAATAATATAGGACTAGAAATAGTTGCAGAAGGCTTTCACTTCTCTTCACAAAGATTGAATGGTTATCGGTCTGAATAAATAACTGATATATCCTACCGCCATCGCATGTTCACTCTTCTTTCAAACTACCCGTGAGTTCTATTGGCTGCAGTATTGAACATTCAGCAAACAAGAGCTTGTGTCCCACTTCGAACAGTCTATTGGTATAAGAAATGCTAAAAAAAAAAAATTATGTCCAGCAAGCTATTCCAGTCTAGCTTTTCCTACATGAGACTCCAAGAGCTAAGGAGCATTTAAAAAAAAGAGGCCAGAGGAGCACGTGCATTGCGCATAAGCTATAAGTCAGAAGCTTATTAGGCATAACCCATCAATAATTAGCTATATTACCTGAAAGAGGTAGGCTAGGACATACACGGATTTAAAGCAACAATATTCGAGTGATAGGCTGTTTTAAAACTCTGCGGCTGTAATTTAAAAAAACATCCTTAAAATAAATTAGATGCGCATTCGGTCTTTTTATTACTGTAGCATAGGCTATTCTGCCACAAATTTAGGCCTACCTGTCACAAGAAAAAAAAGTTACAATGAGATGATAGGTCTACATTCATTGTGAACTGCGCTCCATACTGAGTGTTGATGAATCATCATACAGAGTCTGTAGAGAAGCCAGACTTAGAGATTGCATATAATTTAATCAAAGTTTGTGTCACGTGCGCCAAATACAACATGTGTAGGTAGACCTTATGCTTACTTACAAGCACTAACCAAAAGCGTATTTTTTAAGTAAAAAAAATAGGTATTAGGTAAAGAATAGATAAGTAAAGAAATTTAAAATAAAAATGTGAAAATAACAGTAGCGAGGCTATATACAGGTGGTTCAGGAGTCTTATGGCTTGGGGGTAAAAGCTGTTGAGAAGCCTTTTGGGTCTAGACTTTGAGCTCCGGTACCGTTTGCCATGCGGTAGCAGAGAGAACAGTCCATGACTGGGGTGGCTGTGGTCTTTGACAATTTTTAGGGCCTTCCTCTGACACTGCCTGGTGTAGAGGTCGATGGCAGGCAGTTTAGCCCCAGTGACGTTCTGGGTCATACGCACTACCCTCTGTAGTGCCTTGCGGTTGGAGGCCGAGCAGTCAGGATGCTCTCGATGTTGCAGCTGTAGAACCTTTTGAGGATCTGAGGACGTATGCCAAATCTTTTCAGTCTCCTGAGGGGGAATATGTTTTGTCGTGCCCTCTTCACGACGGTCTTGGTGTGTTTGGACCATTCTAGTTTGTTGGTGATGTGGACACCAAGGAACTTGAAGTTCTCAACCTGCTTCACTACAGCCCCGATGATGAGAATGGGGGCGTGCTCAGTCCTCCTTTTCCTATAGTCCACAATCATCTCCTTTGTCTTGATTACGTTGAGGGAGAGGTTGTTATTCTGGCACCACCCGGCCAGGTCTCTGACCTCCTCCCTATAGACTGTCTCGTCGTTGTCATTGTGTTGTCTACAAACTTGATGGTGTTAGAGTCGTGCCTGGCCATGCAGTCGTGGGTGAACAGGGAGTACAGGAGGGGACTGAGCACGCACCCCTGACGGGCTCCGGTGTTGAGGATCAGCGTGGCAGATGTGTTGCTACCTACCCTCACCAACTGGGTACGGCCCATCAGGAAGTCCAGGATCCAGTTGCAAAGGGAGGTGTTTAGTCCCAGGATCCTTAGCTTAGTGATGAGCTTTGAGGGCACTATGGTGTTGAACGCTGAACTGTAGTCAATGAATAGCATTCTCACATAAGTGTTCCTTTTGTCCAGGTGGGAAAGGGCAGTGTGGAGTGCAATAGAGATTGCATCATCTGTGGATCTGTTTGAGCGGTATGCAAATTGGAGTGGGTGTTGGGTTTCTGGGATAATGGTGTTAATGTGAGCCATGACCAGCCTTTCAAAGCACTTCATGGCTACGGACGTGAGTGCTACGGGTCTGTAGTCATTTAGGCAGGTTCTTGGGTTCCAGTTCCATTTCACACCATGCTGTTCTACTCTTTTTGGTCTTTTGGTCTTTTTTTGGGAAGGGATTTCTGTTCTCATTAAAAAGTGTTACTTATTTGTGAAACATTTTTATTTGACACCGGTACATGTACTTTGTGTGTTTTCCTTTCAACAATCCAAAAAAGCACTCGCACATCTCAGCCATCTTGTGTGAGGTGCGTGGTAAAAACGAGATAACTTGAAAGAAAAAAGAAACCTACACACTGCTCTTGCTAATATAACTTTTTCTAACGAAGCTTACTTGTCGGCCTCCGTCAGACCTTTTTGCTCTACTAAACTGAATGAACCTTCTTTGGTATAATTATTCGATAGCACGTTTCATAACAAATCTCAAAGCGCATTCAAAGCAAAAAACAAACAAGCAATACATCATCATGAGCGGCCTACAGTGGTTCCTGAATTAAAAGTTTTGAGCTTATGCCACGTGGTAGATTGTGGTAAATTGCGTCACTCTCTCATTGTGCCACTATTGCAAGGGGGAGTTAGAACACTGCTTTTGTTTTCTCTCCCTCAAAAAACAGAATGAAAGAATCATAAAATAACAAAATGGATTTATTTACCACAGGGTGGAAAGAGTGATGGCCCCTCCACAGTATATAAGTGAGTTTCTGAAACAAGGAATCCTTCTTTGCTGATGAAAGACTCCAGGGAGGTTACAGAGGGGCAAAAGGCACATTTTCAAGACCTGATATATTTAATTTATTTATGAAAAATGTTCTCGTTTTAGCCAATTTAATATATTTGTTTAGGCTTGGACTATTTAGTTGGCAATTTTGCAGCATAAAGCTATGTGACTCACTCATTCATGGCTTTGGATAAACATTTTAAAAGTACCAACATTCTTTCTGATGGTCTTTAATTATTATTTTTTTGACTAAGTTAATCTGCTCATGTTGTGTGTATGTGTTCAATTATTTGTGACATTGTGGTTACAATGAAAGTTAAAACATTTAATAAAAAAATAAATACATCCCACTCATAATGAATATTCAAGTGTGTTGATTGTCATGTTTCCTTTTTTGTAAGATGTTATTTTTTATTTTTTTACAATACAAAACATACACATACAAAATGACAACATTCAGACGCACACAAACAACTACATCACACCTGCCCGCTCCCACCCCCATCTCCAGTGCCATATTACTCTCCACCACATGGACTCAAACTGCACAATTTTGTCTCTCTGTCGCCCACACACACAAACTTTCAACATTTGGATAATAAAGCATTTAAAAAGGCAGACATTGGTTGATTTCCAGTTAAGTATACGTTTTTTTTCAAGATTATTGACGAGAAAAGTATGGTCCAACCCATCCGGTATCTCACTGCACTCTTATATGCCATGTCTTGAAATATGCACAGACGGATTAAAAAGTACATTTCCAGTGTAATACTTCTGACAGCAACTTTCTAACGCCACCCATAACTTTCAGATTTCATAACATTCCCAGAAGGCATGGATTATTATAACGTAATGAACAACGGACCTGGTCATCTAATTTACTGCAGGCCTAAGGCCTATGGGTTTATCCTTCTGAATGAATGATTATATTGAAGATAGATTTCCGAGAGCCAATCCGATCCGTTGCCCAACAAAATTTCAATTTATTTAGCCTGATTGTTTTAAAGACTACAGACAGTAGGCTATTGTTATTATTTTCCTGCATGAATTAATTTGTCTGCATGTCTATTCAACATTTGGCTAAAAAGAAACCATGCCATGAATTAAGAACGATATGATTTTTATTTTCACAATGGGACACATTGACAACTTATACCGCTTTAAAGAGCCTTCTAATATTAGACAACAAATAAATACACTAAAACAAAAACTTCAAAAACAGTCCATTCATCACTGGATTGAACAGCTGAACAGTAGGCTGTTTGCTTGCCTCCAAGGTCAGAATGGCCCCTTGAAGCGATATAGGAAATCAACAAGATCCACACATATTCTTTCACAATAGCTGGCCTTATGTTATCTGCAGTTTTGAGCTGCACTGTCCCACTCCGTGGTGGATAGCACCCACTCTTTGTTTATGAAGGCTAATGGCCTGTAAGGCAGAAGTATCCTATTTTTCGAAAACCGACAGTCCATACGTCAAGTGTAATTGCGCCATTGTATTTACCCTAAGTTCTCGCTCAACTCCGGGACCACCCGCCTGCAGATTTTCTTTTACCCAATGCAGGACTCTAGTGCGAGAGGAGAGAGACTCTTGGACAGAAACGTTCACACTACATAGTCTAATAACTCGGCTAGGTGTGAAAAATCCCCCAATTTGTGCCACAGTTTAGACTACTGATAGATGTAGTCAGTTCAGTCAGTTGAGTCCTAATGTAAAGTGTAGCCTAATGATCAAACAGGGAAAACTTACATTTATAACTCAATATCACAAAACTGTTTCGCCCAAACGAATGCATCAACCCCTACAAATGTAAATGTATTATAATTGAAACGAAATTAGCTGTAGTGAGAGAGAGACTGCATATGCTAAAGACAATCAGAAAGAATGTGT
Source organism: Salvelinus namaycush (assembly GCF_016432855.1). Classification (NCBI taxonomy): domain Eukaryota; kingdom Metazoa; phylum Chordata; class Actinopteri; order Salmoniformes; family Salmonidae; genus Salvelinus; species Salvelinus namaycush. Next base: position 10,165,110 of record NC_052324.1, on the reverse strand, counting down.
CTTTAACTCTGCATTATAATATAACTTATTTTGAACAAAAGCCACAAATGAGTGAGAAACTCAGCCCTATGCTTCTGTTCCTACTTCTGTTGCCTATTTGAGTGGTTTAATATTCTACTGATTCCGTGATCACCAAGCCTCATGCAACCACAAAATGTCGGATAAAGCAATTTCACAACTCCGGCTGTTTTTAATCTTTGCAATTTGTTTTCATCAGAAGATACTCTCTGGTTTTACTTATAATTTATTTAGTGTTGTTTACACTGTTCCAAAAGGGCAGAAGAATAACATTGTAATCTAACAGCACCTGTTTGTCACGCATCAGTATCTCTTGTGCTTTTGACAATGATTTTACATGAGGCCTAATTCACATGATATGCCTAAAATATTTACAGTACCAGTCAAAAGTTGACACACATACTCATTCCAGGGTTTTTCTTTATTTTTGTTTATTTTCTACATTGTAGAATAATAGTGAAGACATCAAAACTATTAAATAACACATATGGAATCATAATTTTTTTTTTTTTTTTACTCGAAGACAAGTGAAGTGCCAGATTCTTATTAGCCTTCTGACTTCATCAAAACAGAGGATAAATAATGACAACATCACTTCATCTCTATGCATTTTGCTTGCATCAACATCCATGCTTAGTTAAATTCCTTGTGAGATTGTCGGCGAGTGGGTAACCCGCCTCTACCATCCGTCCTATTGACATAAGTGCAGTCATTAGAGAATAAACTGGATAAGCTCAGTTCGAGACTATACTACAAACGGGACATTAAAAACTGTAATATCACTGAAATTAATACAGAGAAGTGGCTGAACGATGACAAGGATGACATACAGTTGGCTGGGTTTTCCATGCATTGGCAAGAGAGACAGCTACCTCCAGTAAGATAAAGGGTAGTGGTCTGTGTCAATTTGTCAATAACAGCTGGTGCGCGAAAACTAATATTAAAGAAGTCTCAAGGTTTTGCTCACCTGAGTATCTGATAAGCTGTAGACCACACTATTTACCAAGAGAGTTTTCATCTCAATTTTCCGTAGCTGTCTATTTACCACCACAAGCAGATGCTGGCACTAAGACCGCGCTTCATAAGGCCATAAGCAAACAAGAAAATGCTCATCCCGAGGTGGCGTTCCTAGCGGCCAAGGATTTTAATGCAAGAAAACTTAAATCCGTTTTACCTAATTTCTATCAGCATGTCACCAGAGCAACAAAAGAAACTCTAGACCACCTTTACTCCATACACAGAGACGGTACAAAGCTCTCCCTCGTCCTCCTTTTGGCAAATCAGACCATAATTCTATCCTCCTGATTCCTGCTAAACAAGGAAAAACTAAAGCAGGAAGTACCAGTGACTTGCTCAATACGGTAGTAATCAGATGACACAGATGCTAAGCTATAGGACTGTTTTGCTAGCACAGACTGGAATATGTTCCGGGATTGAGGACTACACCACATCAGTCACCGGCTTCATCAATAAGTGCATCGATGACATCATCCCCACAGTGACCGTACGTACATACCCCAACAAGAAGCCATGGATTTCAGGCAACATCCGCACTGAGCTAAAAGGCTTTCAAGGAGCGGGACTCTAATCTGGACGCTTATAAGAAATGTCGCTATGCCCTCAGACAAACCATCAAAAATAGTCAATACAGGACTAAAATGTAATCCTACTACACTGGCTCTGCCTCTCGTCGGATGTGGCAGAGATGCAAACTATTATGGACTACAAAGGGAAGCCCAGCCGCGAGCTGCCCAGTGACACAAGCCTACCAGACGAGCTAAATGACTTCTATGTGCTCTTCAAGGCAAGCAACACTGAAGCATGCATTAGAGCACCATCTGTGCCGGACGACTGTGTGATCACGCTCTCTGTAGCCGATGTGAGTAAGACCATTAAACTGGTCAACATTCACAAGACGGGACACAAGGATGTGTACTCAGAGCATGCGCTGACCAACTGGCATGTGTCTTCACTGACATTTTCAACCTGTCCCTGGCCAAGTCAGCAATACCAACATGTTTCAAACAGACCACCATAGTCGCTGTGCCCAAGAACACCAAGGTAACCTGCCTAAGTGAGTACCGACCCTTGGCACTCACGTCTGTAGCCATGAAGTGCTTTGAAAGGCTGGTCATGGCTCACATCAACACCATCATCAAATTCGTATACCGCTCCAACAGATCCACAGATGACGCAATCTTGATTGCACTCCACACTGCCCTTTCACACATGGACAAAAGGAACACCTACGTGAGAATGCTGTTCATTGACTATAGCTCAGCGTTCAACACCATAGTGCCCTCAAAGCTCATCACTAAGCTGAGAACCGTGGGACTAAACATCTCCCTCTGCAACTGGATCCTGGACTTCCTGATGGGCCGCCCCCGGGTGGTAAGGGTAGGTAACAACATCTGCCAAGCTGATCCTCAACACGGGGATTCCTCAGGGGTGCGTGCTTAGTCCCCTCGTGTACTCCTTGTTCACCCACAACTGCGTGGCCAAGCACGATTCCAACACCATCATTAAGTTTGCCGACGACACAACGGCGGTGGGCCTGATCACCCGAAAACGATGAAACAGCCTAAGAGGGCTGAGCATGCTCCCATTCTTATTGACGGGGCTATCGTGGAGCAGGTCGAGAGTTCCTTGTTGTCCACATCGCCAAAAAACGATCATGGTCCAAACACACCAAGACAGTCGTGAAGAGGGCACAACAACGCCTATTCCTCCTCAGGAGACTGAAAAGATTTGGCATGGGTCCTCAGATCCTTAAAAAGTTCTACAGCTGCACCATCGAGGGCATCCTGACTGGTTGCATCATTGCCTGGTATAGCAACTGCTTGGCATCTGACCACAAGGCGCTACAAAGGGTAGTGTGTACGGCCCAGTACATCACTGGGGCCAAGCTTCCTGCGATCCAGGACCTCTATACCAGGCGGTGTCAGAGAAAGGCCCTAAATATTGCCAAAAAGACTCCAGCCACCGTAGTCATAGACTGTTTTCTCTGCTATCGCACGGCAAGCGGTACCGGAGCGCCAAGTCTAGGTCCAAAAGACTTAACTGCTTCTACCCCCAGGCCATGAGACTGCTGAACAGCTAATCAAATGGCTACCCAGACTATTTGCATTGACCCTCCCCTTTTTTTACCCTGCTGCTACTAATTGATTATGTATGCAGTCACTTTACCCCTACCTACATGTACATATTACCTCAATTACCTCGACAAACCTGTACCCCCGCACATTGACTCGGTACCGGTACCCCCTGTATACATAGCCTCGTTATTGTTATTTTATTGCGTTAGTTTATTCAGTAAATATTTAACTCTAATTTCTCTTAACTGCATTGTTAGTTAAGGGATTGTAAATAAGCATTTCACGGTAAGGTCTACCTGCTGTATTCGGTACGTGACAAATACATTTTCATTTGAAATTCTGAACTTCAAACTAAGTTATCTGTTGATTGAGTGCCTACGAGTATAATAATCCCCCCCCCCCCACTCAAACCAATCCACTAACAATGTCAGTTGCCAAAACATGATATAATTCCAATCAAGACGACTTGTTAACTTTCCCCTAGTGATTTAAAATACACCCAGTCAATGCATTTGTGTCAGCAAAAGGACAGGGTCCAACAAACACACTGGAATGCTGGATTGTCCGCCTCCAGATCCACTTACTTCCCACAACAATCCAAGCGCACAGACAAAAACAATTAAAATATGTTTGGGCTGACCCAGTTTCACCCCAGTCACAACAAATGTCTACATAGGCCTATACACTGAGTGTACAAAACATGTTGTTTTTTTTTACTTTGCTCTTTCCATGGCAGACTGACTAGGTGAAAGCTATGATCCCTTATTGATGTCACTTGTTATATCCACTTCAATCAGTGTAGATGAAGGGGAGGAGACAGATTAAAGAAGGATTTTTAAGCCTTGAGACAATTGAGCCTAGAGCTGTGTTCGAATACCCATGCTAACATACTGTATACTACATAACTAATGAGTATATAGTACATTGTATCAGTGCATTTTAGTATACTGTAAACGAATTGTATCGTTTCAGTTGAGCGTTCTAGAGCTTCGCCTGTCTACCAGAAGTTGATGCTGTTGCTGTGCAACCTCATGCTAGCTTGTTAGCATAGCAAATGACTAGCTAAACATTTAACGATTTCAGTTGTGTTCCTAAATTCTATCTGGAGTGCCAGAGTGCGCTCTGGGCGTTCGTAAATCCAGAGAGTTGTCAGACAGTCCGTTCATAAATTCGGAGCATTCAGAGCGCACACTGGACACTTTGGTCGAGGAGTAGGGTTGAGCCGAGCGAGCGTTCAACGGCAGTCAAGCACCCAAGCTAACTGGCTAACGTTGGCTAGCTACTTCCAGACACAAATGAGACTGAGAACCTCACTCTGACCATTTTACTCGCCCTAGCAGAGCTGGTTAGTCTGTGTTCATGATATCTAGAATGTTGGTGACTGTACCTGTGCTGCTGGCAACAATTTAATTACGCTTTTTTTGCCGACGTTTACTGGCCATATTCAACGTGTGTTGAGCATTCGTAAATTAGTTAGTTATCCTGCACGAGAGTGCTCTGAAATCAGAGTAGATAGCCAGAATGAACAATGTCCATTGAAACGCACAACGATTATACCGCTTAGCTAAGAATGATCTAGTCAATAAATGTTGGGTAGTTAGATAGCATATAGTTAATAATACTGCCTGGCAAGTTCGATGTATTAGTAGCCAACTAACATTAGGTAGCTAGCTAACATACCGGTACCTACTACTGTAATGCTATTCGGTTCGTAAGGATGGCGTAACTAACAAATTGTCAGCCAATATAACGTGTAACGTAACTTATTTGAAAAGTAATTACATTGCTTAACATTTTCTTAAAATGTTTCATAATTAGTTAAAGCAATGATTTTGTTTTCTCATTTCTTCGGACTTTGGCTGCATATTTTCCGCCATTTTCTTCAAATCTGAAAACATTGTGAAGCCACGCCCTTTTTCGTAAGAATTGCCTTATGGGCCCTAAAAGCACGGAAATAGTGTCCACTTCATGTATACTTCGTATTTTGGTGAATTTTGTACGACATCCGGGAACTTTTGGCATACGAACTATATCCATATTATGACCAATAAGCATACTATATACTCAATTCACTTCACAAATAGTCCGTTATTGCGGTTAGTATGAGTATTCGAACACAGCTATGGATTGTGTGTGTGCCATTCAGTGGGTGAATAGGCAAGACTAAATATTTAAGTGCCTTTGAACGGGGTATGGTTAGGGCTGTTGCGGCGACTGTTTTACCTCTCCACCGGCAGTCACGAGTCATGACCACAGTAAAATTCCAGGTGACCGTTGAGTCATGGTAATCTCCTTTTATACACTCTAGACATGCTTTGTTAGTACCCAACTTGCTAATGGCCATCAGTTCCTAATGGTCTGGTACGCAGGGCTCTATTGTCCCTCTACCCACTCTGACATCAAGGCAAATCAAATACAATAATAAAAATGTAAAAAATCACACTCATCAAAACAGTACGTGCTTTTAAAACTCACCTCACTGTGATGATCAATTTGAAAAAAATAAGTTCAAAAGCAGGTTGAAACTGATTGTAAAACATGGTCATTGTCACAACGAAATGGACAGCGCTTTCTAAGGTGATGATTAATTCAAAACACCCATACACATATTAGAGCTTATACATAAGCATAGGCTTATGAGACAAGACAGAATTTTTAAACATTTTTATAAAGTTATGATTCTGCCTTATGCAATTCATAGCCTACCACATATTACGCATGGCAGAAAAACTAAACTGATTCACGATGTCTTTGTTACATAATTGGTCTAGCGGCTAGCCTATTCTCCAAAATTATAAATAAATTAGAGTAATCGTCTTTGAGTGTGGACTGTATTATTATGCATACTGGGTAGACTCATTACCTTATGCTAGGCTCCAAAATGTCTATCCATGAGTCTGGGAGAGAACGTATAGCCCTAGGCGATGCTGTTGGTTCATTGCTTGTGCAGAGTGGCTTATATAGGTAGCCTACAATTATAGTGAATTTGTATTTGATGTTGAGTAGGGAAAGTTTTATATTTTCATAATTAATTGGGTGGCACATTACCTTTAGCTATACCGAATATCCACCACCATGCGTTTCCATCTATCTCTCCTTTATTCTTTTCTTCGGCGTGCAGAGAGGCTGGCCGTCAACAGTTTAGTGAAATATGGTTTGTTGCAAAATCATGTTACTATCAATGTTCCCGAACAGATTTCACTTGGTTTCCCAAATTAAGCACTGGGTAGCTGCAGGAACAGGGTTGGAGAGCCCCTGGCGTACAGAGTTTGGGTGGAATATCACCTGTCGCCCAGCGAGAGCATGCTCCTCAAACAGTGGTTGATGCATGGAGTGAAATAAGTGTTGTTATATGTATTTCTCGGCTGCTCATATGAAGCACAGCTCAGCTATAAAACTGAAGTAGCCTAGCAGGCTTCACTGAGAAATGGACCGGCAGGAAAGCGCGTGGCCGCAATTTGCTATTCGAGTGCATACAGATGGCATGTCTTTTTTTCCGCTGTCCATTTGATAATAAATCTAAACTAATTTGACATATTCGCAAAGACAAGATTTAATTGAGAATAGTCTGATGGGTGAAAATATGATCACTTGAGAGAACAGCTATACAGCCTGAGGCAAGGAACGCTTTTTTTTGCAACTTTCTCAAATCATCAATAGCCTATAGTTAAATCAAGCAGCCCATATATATGTTTTGATTCCTAAGATTTGTATCATTCACAACTAAATGTGCCCAATAACTCTAAATCTAGCTTTGAAGACCTGTTTCAAATGATCACTTTTACACTCAACATAGCAACTTCATATGTGCACTCGCTTCAGCTAAGTTCAATTACATTCTTTTTACTATAAAATCATATAATATAAAATAATGGCATATCTTGTCAGCTAAATGAACAAGCCTACAGCCTATGGCATGGAGCATAGCCAGAAAATATACAGTAGGCAAACTCATATTCTGTTCTTTGGAAATAGATTTTCTTCACACCATAATTTTTCTTTAGACTTGACTAAAATAAGGGTGTACATTAAATTTATTTATTTTACTTTTTTAAATGTAGATGTTCCAAAAGGTGCACATCAGCGGCTTGTATGCAGCTTGTATGCGTGGACGCCTGGAGATACTAAACGTGTTTATGTTCATTAACGCTCAATTACCGTGAGACCGGCAGTCTTTTGCATGACAATAACCAGCTGACAAAAGTGCATGACCACCACAGCCCTAGTAGGTGCCAAGTGTAAAAGTTTGTCTCAAGTACTGCAGCACTGCTTGGTTTTTCACGGTCAACAGTTTCCTGTGTGTACCAAGAATGGTCCACCACTCAAAGGACAACCAGCCAACTGGACAACTGTGGGAAGCATTGGGTTCAGCATCCCTGTGGAACGCTTTCGACACCTTGTAGAGTCCATGCCCCGATGAATTGAGGCTGTTCTGAGGGCAAGAGGGAGAGAGTAGTGCAACACAATATTAGGAAGTGCTCTTAATGTTTTGTACACTCCATGTATATGGCCAATAATGCAGTAATAAGCTACTGTGTGTACTGTCTAGTGTTTATACATAACAAATGCTGCAAAAATACATGTTCATACTCACAAAAACAATTTCACAAAAAAATAGTTTAAGGACAAAAAGTATAATATTTGTAATCTCCCTAACATGCATCCCTGAAAGAATGTTCCAACAACCTCCAGTCCCTAAAAAATCCCTGCCATGCTGCAAGCAGTTTAGAGGACACATGACGCCTTGACATCTTTCAGTTGGTCGTTTTTTCAGCCTTCATAAATTGCAATTCATGCCTCTGGGGGGGATGGTAATACAGCTGTAATAGGATCAAACCCCTTTGGAATTCTAGCCCTCTTAAGCATGTCACATACGCTCAGTCACCCACCCCTCAGTCTGGTATGCTCCTTCAAACCTAGTGCTGCTCCCTCCTGCCTGCCTGCCCGCTGCTGCTGTGAAAGGCTTCTGTGAAAAGCCTGGATGCTCCACAACTCTGCTCTTCCAAAAACAAAACTAATCTCTGGAGTTCGCTCAAATCATTCGTGTTCCAAAAGCTGTCATCGTTTAAAGCAGAGGCCAGGCCAGAAATACAGGCAGAGGTGTTTCATGCCATGCTGCAGAAATTGTCTTAGGAGCAGGAAACAGAGAGATCTGGGTGACCTACTTGAGTCTGCATGCTGTTCCAATCTTTTTAGTAGTTGTGAGTATGGCCAATGTGAGATATTAGCCTGTAAATCATCCAAAATACATGCAGTAGAGATAGACCCTCAGAAAGCCAAACTGTTTGCTTTTAAATCCAAGATGGTTCTACTTGAGACTCTGATACTCACCATTACAGTCAAGGATATCTTTATACTCAAATCTAATTAGTGATACCAAATGAAGGATTATTCTAAACTCCAGTAATCAGCTTATTACTCCACCCAGCTCTGGCCAACGAAAACTTTGCTAACGCTTCAGTGCAAATTCCAGGTCTCGTGCTCTCTCCATTGGCTTTCATTCCTTTTTCTCGTGTTAAAACTTTTATTTTTTTTATTTTTTTTTACAATTTTTTTTTTTAAACAATGAACACCTACAGTACAACATCCAAAAATCTGAGGACTCCATTTGCCAGGACTAACATTGTGCCTGTCACCTACTGAAGCAGCTAACTTCCCACTGTAACGGTGGTCCTCCTCCTCTTCAACCGAAAAGGAGGAGTATTGAGGGAACCAAGGCGCAGCGGAGTTTGAACACATAATTTATTAAAGAAAACACGAACTTGACTAAACTAACAAAAACAACAAACGGTGTAGACAGACCTGGACGACGGACTCACATAACACAAATAACGCACGAACAGGGAAAATAGCCTACACATAAATAAACGATGAACAAACAAACCGAAACAGTCCCATATGGTGCGACAAACACTGACACAGGAGACAACCACCCACAACGAACACTGTGAAACCACCTACCTAAATATGACTCCTAATTAGAGGAACGCAAAACACCTGCCTCTAATTAAGAGCCATACCAGGCAACCCATAAACCAACATAGAAACAGAAAACATAGAATGCCCACCCAAACTCACGTCCTGACCAACTAACACATACAACAAACTAACAGAAATAGGTCAGGAACGTGACATAACCCCCCCCATAAGGTGCGAACTCCGGGCGCACCAGCACAAAGTCTAGGGGAGGGTCTGGGTGGGCATCTGACCACGGTGGTGGCTCAGGCTCCGGGCGAGGTCCCCACCCCACCATAGTCAATCCCAGCTTCCATCTCCCCCTACAAATGACCACCCTCATACTACACCCACTTAATCTTTTGGGTAACATCAATACAAGGGGCAGCCCCGGGATAGAGGGATAACTCAGGATAGAGGGATAGCTCAGGACAGAGGGATAGCTCAGGATAGAGGGATAGCTCAGGATAGAGAGGTAGCTCAGGATAGAGGGGCAACTCCGGACTGAAAGGCAGCTCCGGACAGAGAGACAGCTCTGGACTGAGGGGCAGTTCTGGGTAAATAGCCGCTCTGGGCTGAGGGACAGCTCATGACTGGCTGACGGCTCTGGACGCTCATGGCTGGCTGACGGCTCTGGACGCTCATGGCTCGCTGACGGCTCTGGACGCTCATGGCTCGCTGACGGCTCTGGACGCTCATGGCTCGCTGACGGCTCTGGACGCTCATGGCTGGCTGGCGGCTCTGGACGCTCATGGCTGGCTGGCGGCTCTGGACGCTCATGTCTGGTTGGCGGCTCTGGCAGATCCTGTCTGGTTGGCGGCTCTGGCAGATCCTGTCTGGTTGGCGGCTCTGGCAGATCCTGTCTGGTTGGCGGCTCTGGCAGATCCTGTCTGGTTGGCGGCTCTGGCAGATCCTGTCTGGTTGGCGGCTCTGGCAGATCCTGACTGGTTGGCGGCTCTGGCAGATCCTGACTGACTATCGGCTCTGACGGCTCCTGACTGACTATCGGCTCTGACGGCTCGGGACAGACGGGCGGCTCTAATGGCTCGGGACAGACGGATGGCTCAGACGGCGCTGGGGAGACGGATGGCTCAGACGGCGCTGGGGAGACGGATGGCTCAGACGGCGCTGGGGAGACGGATGGCTCAGACGGCGCTGGGGAGACGGATGGCTCAGACGGCGCTGGGGAGACGGATGGCTCAGACGGCGCTGGGGAGACGGATGGCTCAGATGGCGCTGCGGAGACGGATGGCGCTGCGGAGACGGATGGCTCAGACTGCTCCTGTCTGGCGGAAGGCTCTGACTGCTCCTGTCTGGCGGAAGGCTCTGTAGGCTCATGGCAGACGGGCAGCTTTGCAGGCTCATGGCAGACAGGCAGTTCATGCGCCGTTGGGCAGACGGCAGACTCTGGCCGGCTGAGACGCACTGTAGGCTTGGTGCGTGGTGCCGGAACTGGAGGCACCTGACTGAGGACACGCACTTCAAGCCTAGTGCGGGGAGCAGGGACAGGGCACACTGACCTCTCGAAGCGCACTATATGCCTGGTGCGTGGTACCGGACTGAGGGCACGCACCTCAGGACGAGTGCGGGGAGAAACAACAGTGTGCACAGGACTTAGGAGACGCACAGGTGGCTTAGTGCGCGGTGCCGGAACTGGAGGCACTGGGCTGGAGACACGCACCATAGAGAGAGTGCGTGGAGGAGAAACAGGGCTCTGAAAACGCACTGGAAGCCTGGTGCGTAGTGTAGGCACTGGTGGTACTGGGCTGGGGCGGGGAGGTAGTGCCGGAAATACCGGACCGTGAAGGCGTACTGGCTCCCTTGAGCACCGAGCCTGCCCAATCTTACCTGGTTGAATGCTCCCCGTCGCCCGACCAGTGCGGGGAGGTGGAATAACCCGCACCGGGCTATGTAGGCGAACCGGGGACACCATGCGTAAGGCTGGTGCCATGTAAGCCGGCCCGAGGAGACGCACTGGAGACCAGACGCGTTGAGCCGGCCTCATGACACCTGGCTCAATGCCCAATCTAGCCCTACCCGTGCGGGGAGGTGGAATAACCCGCACTGGGCTATGCACTCGTACAGGAGACACCGTGCGCTCTACTGCGTAACACGGCGCCTGCCCGTACTCCCGCTCTCCACGGTAAACCTGGGAAGTGGGCGCAGGTCTCCTACCTGCCCTTGGCCCACTACCTCTTAGCCCCCCCCCAAGAAATTTTTGGGTGGTACTCACGGGCTTTTCGGGCTTCCGTGCTAGACGCGTCCCCTCATAACTCCGGTTCCCTTCTCCGGTTGCCTCTGCTCTCCTCAGTGCCTCCAGCTGTTCCCATGGGAGGCGATCCCTACCAGCCAGGATCTCCTCCCATGTGTAGCAACCTTTCCCGTCCAATACATCGTCCCAAGTCCATTCCTCCTTCTTTTTCTGTCCCTTACTCCGTTTACACCGCTGCTTGGTTCTGGAGATTTGGTGGGTGGTTCTGTAACGCTGGTCCTCCTCCTCTTCAACCGAAAAGGAGGAGTATTGAGGGAACCAAGGCGCAGCGGAGTTTGAACACATAATTTATTAAAGAAAACACGAACTTGACTAAACTAACAAAAACAACAAACGGTGTAGACAGACCTGGACGACGGACTCACATAACACGAATAACGCACGAACAGGGAAAATAGCCTACACATAAATAAACGATGAACAAACAAACCGAAACAGTCCCATATGGTGCGACAAACACTGACACAGGAGACAACCACCCACAACGAACACTGTGAAACCACCTACCTAAATATGACTCCTAATTAGAGGAACGCAAAACACCTGCCTCTAATTAAGAGCCATACCAGGCAACCCATAAACCAACATAGAAACAGAAAACATAGAATGCCCACCCAAACTCACGTCCTGACCAACTAACACATACAACAAACTAACAGAAATAGGTCAGGAACGTGACACCCACACCAAGTCAGCCTTTACGGCAGAGTCAGAGCCAGACAATCAGGCATTATACACAACATTGCATTAAATGTTCCTATATTTTAATATTAATCCTGTGGAACAACCTATTCACAGCACAATCTTTATCTTCAAATCTTCAGATTAACATTGATGGTATTCTAGCTACACGTATCACAGATGGTTGTTTTAGGATGAAAAGATAGTCAAAGCCTTCATCTGGATTAGAAAGCTTATCATTAGCATGCTGACGGTGTGTCTACATGTAAAGATTAGGGTTGCAACATTTCTGAAACTTTCCTCAAGTTCCCGAGCATATGATGCAAAACTCGTCATACTGGCTGTATTTCTGCCTGCTTGAACGGCGAATAGCTCAGATACACATGAAAACACCCCAGGAATCAATAGAACATTGCTCAGATGCACAAAAACAATATAACATTCAAAATGGGTGAATTTCCCTTTAACTTATCCTCTAAGCTACATTTCTATCTTTCTGTTTGAGCACAGAGAAGATTCTAGGAGTGAGAGAGTTTAGGAAAGGAGTGGATTATTCTAAAACCCAGGGTGGAAAAAGTTTGCGGAAATAATACCCTGATGGGAGGATAATAAGCAGTGTTGTGTACTTTCTCTCTGGAGGCACCTTCTCGAGCCAGTTGGTGGTAAACTGGTAGGGAACTGTTGTTTCTGCAAAGCAGTATGATTCAGAGCAATCAAGAGACACAAAATTCCAACACACAAATCACTAGATAGGGTACATACAGCAACCAACCAAATTTGAAAAACATTTAAGAGAAACGCACTTCAACACAGCACATAAAGCAAACAGCAAAAAAATAAAAAATAAAAAAAATCCTCATTCCCCATGGTTTCACTAAAGTTTATGGGCTCTTACAGCCTTGCCACATTTCTGTGGCTTGTTTCAGAGTATTGAAATGTGACTACTGATGGGAGGATTATACAAAACATACTGCAAAGAAGAACTTCACTTTGGTGACTTATGGGTGGTGAAGTCACAACTTGGCATGATCGAAGAGCAACCTGCTGTCATTTCTATATGGGCATTACAATGGCGGTAAACTAGATTTGAAAACAAAGCATTTAGAAGCATTGCTGACTCTGGAGTTTTGTGGTTGGAATGCACAGTACAGTACCTGTGGATCTCACTGCAACGCATGTCCGTCTTCCACAAAGAACACAAAGCAATGAGAACCTCTCTCGCTCATGGCCTGGGATTTTTGGGGGAAAAAGATGACACGTGAGAAAGTGTATGGATGAAGGAAAACTTCAGAGGACTTTTTCTAATTTCTCACTTCAAAGAAAGAGAGTGACTTCCTCTGAAAGCTGAATAGTAAATTGGAGCAATCCAAAATGTCCCATGCCATTTCCCCTCCTCTCAACCCAGAGGCAGTCACAGAAGTACCCATGACAAAGTCAAGATTGCTTCTCCGAGTTCTGTCCCTCCCTCTTTCAAGAGTAAAGAAAATAAATTAGGGATTTTTCTGTTCAGGAGCTGTTTGGGTACTGGGTTACAGAAATACTCTCTCCCTCTGTGGCATTCAGGGGAACAAATGCTGCAGAGAGCTACATTCCTGGCTTAGAAGAGCCAATCAGAGGGCAGAGTATAGAGTGAGTAGGCCCAAGCTGACCCTGGACCTGAAGTCCCTCTCTAAAGTACCAGTTACAACTGAGAAGGCAGGCTTCACAAGCCTTGTGAAATGTGCTTAAAAAAGGGGCAATATTTGGACTTCTAAATTATTGATAACCTACATTACCAAAAGTATGTGGACACCTTTACGAACATCTCATTCCAAAATCATGGGCATTAATATGGAGTTGGTCCCCCCTTTGCTGCTATAACAGCCTCCACTCTTCTGCGAAGGCTTTCCACTAGATGTTTGAACATTTCTGCAGGGACTAGTGAGGCAACAAGAGCATTAGTGAGGTTAGGCACTGATGTTGGGCGATTAGACCTGGCTCGCAGTCGGCGTTCCAATTCATCCCAAAGGTGTCGATGGGGTTGAGGTCAGGGCTCTGTGCAGGCCAGTCAAGTTCTTCCATACCAATCTCGACAAACCATTTCTGTATGGACATCTTTGTGCACGGGGCATTGTCATGTTGAAACAGAAAAGGGCCTTCCCCATACGGTTGCCACAAAGTTGGAAGCTCAGAACCGTCTAGAATGTCATTGTATGCTGTAGCGTTAAGATTTCCCTTCGCTGGAACTAAGGGTCCTAGCCCGAACCGTGAAAAACAGTTCCAGACCATTATTCCTCCTCCACCAAACTTTACAGTTGGCACTATGCATTGCGGCAGCTAGCGTTCTTCTGGCATCCACCAAACCCAGATTCGTCCGTCGCATCTGCCAGATGCTGAAGCGTGATTCATCACCTCAGAGAATGTGTTTCCACTGCTCCAGAGTCCAATGGCGGCAAACAGTTTTTGGGCTGACGTTGCTTCCAAAGGCAGTTTGGAACACGGTAGTGAGTGTTACAACAGAGGGAAGACGATTTTTAGGTACTATGCGCTTCAGCAGTCGGCGGTCCCGTTCTGTGAGCTAGTGTGGCCTACCACTTCGCGGCTGAGCCGTTGTTGCGGTTAGACATTTATACTTCACAATAACAGCACTTACAGTTGACCGGGGCATCTCTAGCAGGGCAGAAATTTGACAAAATGACTTGTTGGAAAGGTGGTATTGTCACGTTTGTCATAACGATGAGACTAAGGCGCAGCGTGATATGAATACATACTTCTTTTCATAAAGAAATAACACTGAACAAACTAACACAATAACAAAACGAACGTGCAGCTATAATACACGAGTGCTGACATGCAACTACACATAGACAATAACCCACAAAACCTAAATGGAAAATGGCAACCTAAATAGGATCCCCAATCAGAGACAACGATAAACAGCTGTCTCTGATTGGGAAACAATTCAGGCCACCATAGACCTACAATATGCCTTGACTAACAAACACCCCATGACATACAAAAATCCTAGACAGGTCAAACAAGCATACCCCCCCACGTCACACCCTGACCTGACCAAAATAATACAGAAAACATAGATAACTAAAGTCAGGGCGTGACAGGTATCCTATGACGGTGCCACGTTCAAAGTCACAGAGCTCTTCAGTAAGGCCATTCTACTGCCAATGTTTGTCTATGGAGATGGCAGGGCTGTGTGCTCAATTTTATACACCTGTCAGCAACGGGTGTGGCTGAAATAGTCTAATCCACTAATTTGAAGGACTGTCCACATACACTATACTGTGTATATACACAAAAGTATGTATAATATAACTTATAAATATCTTAGTTCAACTGTCGTACCCCATCAGAACCCAAAATATAAACTTGTTTTACTCCAATGTTTGTAAGAAGTACATGTAAACAAACACTGTATACCCAGCTAGCACTTAACATTCTGAGAACCATATGTTTCTTAAGAATTTTGTGAGAATGTGGTTGTCATATGGATATTTTGCATACAACCTTCCCATAACTTTCTGGGAATGGTGCAGGATAGTTAATTGGCTTTGGAAGATTCTCAGCACATTTAAAGAACTCAGCACATTTAAGGAACAAAAAATATATTGGTATTTCTTACTTTAACTGAATGTTTCTTAAAAAGTTCTAACATGGTTACATTTCATTTCGGCAATGTACTAGTTCAGAGAAAAATTCAAGGAAAAATGATTCTGTTGGAATTACAATACTTCAGCATAATGTTTTCGACAGGTTTCCTCTGGGTTCTATTACAAGTCATGTTCTCAGAAAATTAAGAAAATGTTCCATAAAAACCACAAGAAAACATTAGTAACGTTCAAAGAACGTTCTAAGAATGTTATTTTAAAACATAGATTCCGTTCTCAGTGTCAACAAAACTCTGTCCTTTATCTTGTTAAGTGTGTTAAGGTGTAAGCTTGGTCAGTATACTATATATATATATATATATATATATATGGATTAGAGGCTGTGGGGTTCAAAAACTGCACCCCTTATGTTCAGTGCCAGTATTACTGTCACGACTTCCGCCGAAGTCGGTCCCTCTCCTTGTTCGGGCGGCGTTCGGCGGTCGACGTCACCGGTCTTCTAGCCATCGCCGCTCCACCTTTCATTTTCCATTTGTTTTGTCTTGTTTTCCTGCACACCTGGTTTACGTCTCCTCATAATTACTATGTGTATTTAGCCCTCTGTTCCCTCCATGTCTGTGTGGGGTATTGCTTATTTGTCGAGGTTGGCACGCTTCCGGCTGGTTAGCGCCAGGTTTTTATGTATTAACTGTGTTTTGTGGCAGCCTGTACTTTGTACTTTGTTTGTGGTACTTTGTGCTGCCTTACTTGTTTTGGGCATTTGGTTTTGGTGACGCTGTTGAGTTCTGGTCTTACTATTTGCCTCAGTAAAGTGCTTCGTGTTCACTCATCTCTGCTCTCCTGCGCCTGACTTCCATGCACCAGCTACACCCACCGTTGACAATTACAGAATATCCCGGTATGGCATAAGGTTGGTATGAAGGTATGAGAATATGGATACCACCCAAGCCTATTTAGGTGTGTTAATTGGCCACTCCTGATCCTAATGAGTGTTTCCATTGAAATGGGGTCTGTTTTTATACACTAAAATGAAAAAAAACATGGCTTGCTAGCTGAGGACTAATTCCAAGGACAGAGAACAGAATATCACAGGTTTGAATCTCAATGACACCGTGCCAAAATAAAAAAATAAATAAATGTGTTTGCATGATTAATGCCTAAGCAAATTCATTTCCATTTGTCCCATCTGTGCCTGGAGTTCAGAACAGCTAAAGGGAAAAGTCAACATTTTTCAACATCATATTCATCGTCTCCAGCCCAATCCCAACATCAACATGTGAAAATGCTACATTTCTATGTTTTCTTATTCATGTGATTTTTACCAATTGTGAGTAGGCACTTCCTACTAGTTGTCTACTAATTGGTTGATGATGTCATTGGAAACACTTATCTATCTTTTTTACTACAAAACATAGAAACGTGTCATTTTCACATATGTTGATGTTGGGGTGGTACTGGGGATTTTGAATATGAAGTAAGAAAAGTGATGTTTACCTTTAACCCAAACTAAGATAGCAGGTTTATTAAGTCTTATTGAAACATTCAGTGAAAGTTAAGAAAAACCTCCAAATAACCTTTACATTATATTCAAAACTTTCACAACATTTAGAGAATGTTCTCAGAAAATGTATTTAATTTCCTTCAAATAACCTATAATTTCCATTCTCAGGACTTTTATAAAACCTCCCAGGAAATAGTTTAGGGAACCTTAGTAAAACTTCCTCAGAACCCCCCTGCAACCTAAAAATGTACATTCCCAGAACTAGAGAAAAGTTAACTTCCATTCTCAGAATGTTTAAAAAAGCATTCATTTTTACCGGTTGGGAAAATTATGGCTTCGTTCCCAGAACCAATGGCAAACCAAAAACATATGTTCCCACAACTTCCAAGGTACCAAATGTGCTAGCCTCAAATATTGGTTAAAACGACTGTGATATCATGGATGGTCAGTCCATAGCTCTGTCTATGAATTTGAGAGTGGTTATATATTTCTCCAGGCCCACCCCTCTACGTTTTACCAAAACAGTGACAACACTTTATTGTTTCAACTGTGGCTTGACCCTTTAAAAAGAGGCATAGACAAATGTATAATTTTTTTCACCTTACATAAGATTGATAATAATACAGGGCTTTGTTTTGGGAAGTGTTTTTATCCAGTCTCTTGAACAAGGGAGCTTCATGGTCCACAAAGAGGGATAATACAATTCTGAATTTTGTAAAATATTTTTCTCTCTATGCTGTCACTGCAACTGGTATGTCTGAACTTGTACACTGTTTATTGACCGCAGACAGCAACATTTTCATAAACATTCATATTTTTAATCCCAGCAATCCACTGGGCTTTAAGCAACTATAGGGCGTTATACTTCCAGCCCTGGATCTCTTGAAGACAAAAAAGCCCAGTAAAACATGTATAATGAGTATAAATAGAGGGTGAAAAATGGCTACAGACTGATTCGAAATAAACTGGCCTGCATCTCTGGTCTGACACCATCGCCTGGTCTACAGCCCATTGCTATGAGTCTATCATTGTATCTCACTGCATGGTGCACTCCAGTCTATTGGCCTAACAAGCTGTGCGAGACAGAACATCCTGAGCGGAGGACTATAGAAACAGAGAAGATTGGGCAGAGGATTTATACAGCTGCTCTTTTGCAGACAAAGACACTTGTGTGCAGCATGTGAGGTCAGCAAATTGCCCTGACGTATGACGGCTAGCTGAGCCCTCTCCGAAGGAATTCGAACTTCAAACGTCACAAGCCCACATGCTTATATGTCAAAGATGGAGCACGAGATCTATAGTAAAAGGATGTTTGTTTATTTTTTTCCCCCCTCTTCGGTAGCTCAACAGTCCAACAGGTCAAATATTTCACACCAAGGGCAATATTTTGTCACACCTTGTAGCCTAATTTAGTCAAACTATGATCTTCATATTTGACAACTAAAATCAGTACAACTGAGCTGAAAAGGACTCTTATCATTACTGCAAACATTTAATAGAAATGTAAAATCTCTCGAATCCCTCCCTGGCCTTCAAGGTGAATTGAAGTGCCAAAGTAAAACCACAGAAGCACATAGCATGAGCAACGACAGCTTAGACTTGTTACTTGATTCAAAGACAAGCCGAAGAATGACGATAAAAATGAGAAGTGGCAGCCTTTTCACCTTCATAACATGGGAAGAGCAATTGTCAGCTAGCCTTCATGTAAAACATACTTTCACAACAGTACAGGATAAACCACGTGGATTTAGAAACACAACAAATACCATTGCATAGACTAAAAAGGTTAAAATGTAACATCTGTCAGTTTAAAGCGAGATAAGTAATGCATCTACGCAGTTCAACTCCCACAAGGTTGAGTCAAAAAGAAGTGCACCATTGTTCAGTCAGTCATCCCATTAAATTCAGAGGCAAGCGCTTTTCTTTTCAAGAGGGCGAAAATGGACTGGGATCCAATAAAATGTCATCCACAATCCTCATCTTTTTTTACACTTTCAGAGCTTGCTGGGCTTCACCACCATTTTTAACTCAAAAAGCATTAGCAAGGGGTACCATGTTTTTTGAGGGCATTGTAATTGATACAATATGCAAATAGACTTCTATTTGGTACAAAAACTATTTGTGTTTTTGGTCACAGAAATAAGGCAGACACTTATGTACACTGGAATAATTGTTCAATCTGGAGGGGGGACTCATCCCGAGCAGACATATCCTTCCATGTAAGAGGGGATAAAAACTTGTTAACTTGCTTAAAAAAAAGTTAAAAAATAAACATGGGAGATTTTTGTAAGCCGCCGTACAACACATTACAATTTGATACTTTTTTGATTACGTTTGCAATACGCCTGAGTGGTTAGGTTCTTTGGTTTTCGGCTTGTAAGCCATTCTGTATCTACATGTTGGCAGTGAATATGACAACGTTGGGTACTAGGGAGACATCTAAATGACAAGATGAACAACAGATGGGACCCAAGTGTAATGCCACTGAGGTACTGTATGTACATCTGTTCTTTCTCCCCAACAGTACCCCCTGCGGGGCCGGTAGACAACCGGATGCATCTGGTTTTCAGGTGAAATTAAAGAGAGCCTGTGACGCAACTTCCGCTTTTGGACGTTAACAAGGCGACACTCCATCTTAACTCCTCCCCATTTACTGGATTGGTTCAACTGTGCAGAAGAGAACCTCTCCCAAAAATAGTGTTAGGTTTCCCCAACAATAGAGTTAAGATCCAGATCCTCAGCTGCACCATCGAGAGCATTCTGACCCGCCTGATATGGCAACTGCTCGGAATCTGACCGTAAGGCGCTACAGAGGGTAGTGCGTACAGCCCAGTATATCACCAGATCACCAGGGCCAAGCTTCCTGCCATCCAGGACCTATATAATAGGTGGGGTCAGAGGAAAGCCCAACAAATTGTCACAGACTCCAATCAACCAAGTCATAGACTGATTTCTCTGCTACCGCACGGCAAGTGGTACCAGAGCGCCAAGTCTAGGACCAAAAGGCTCCTTAACAGCTTCTACCCCCAAGCCATAAGACTGCTGAACAATTAAATCAAAATGGCCACCGGACTATTTACATTGACACCCCGCCCCCTCCATTTGTTTTGTACACTGCTGCTACTCCCTGTTTATTATCTATGCAGTTACTTCACCAGTACCTACATGTTCAAATTACTTCAACTAACCTGTACCCCCGCACATTGACTCGGTACCGGTACTCCCTGTATATAGCCTTGTTATTGTTATTTTATTGTGTTATTATTATTTACTTTAGTTTATTTGGTAAATATTTACTTAAATCTTCTTGAGGTGGACTGTTGGTTAAGGGCTTGTGAGTAAGCATTTCATGGTAAGGTCTACACTTATTGTATTGCGCGCATGTGACAAATAAAGTTTGATTTTGAGATCATCTCTCAAACTAAAATAACAAATGCATCATAGGCTATTGTAGAGCTGGACAATACGGACAACTATCGCGATATCCATATCGTGATAAATTGCCGCGATAATGATAAATAGAACAACATGTTTATAATGTTAATGTACACACATTTTTTTATCCTTTAAACTACTTAAATGTAATGGTTGTAGCTATCAATTGTACCATTAACAATCACTCAATATTAATTAAGTAATATTATTAGCAAACTTATTTCATTTCAAACTTCCCATTTCTGTAGTGTAGGCTATTTATCGTAAAGAACGATATCAGCAAAATGCCTGCGATCAGTGATTGGTATCGATCATTTTCGCTTTATTGTCCCATCTCTAGGCAATCGTCAACTCGCCATTGCAACACAGCATTAAAATGTTGACTCTAATTTCATGCTAAAGCAGATTATGTCAATTTTGATATGTCATCAAGATTATGCTAACTCTTTGTGTTACATCTAGGGCTAATGCAGGCTGTCTGGAGCATGTAATCCCTTAGTGTTAAAAAAACAAATTGTTCTGGATACTTTAGAGAACGATGAGATAGCATTATGTCAAATTGACTGTTGATATCGATATTTCAGCACATCATTCATTCATATTTGAGGAGGAATTTATGATTGTGTTTTTCAGCCATAGTAGTAGTCAAAAAGGCCCGTACCAGTATCTTTCTAGACTGTTCGCAAGGATATTCTAGTACTGACAGTGACTCCTGCAAGTGCAAATAAAATTAATTATTCATCACACCACAACATTGCATGCTCATGAAGCTAGAAATGCAAAGATATGCATTCACATTAACCATGGGGCATGTTAAATAGAAAAATAGGCTGATGTCTCCCTTCAAATTCATTCAAACGCTAACGTACTAAAGAACAGTATAAGAAAATGTGTTGATCATATCAGGGAACTGGCATGAATTCATTGGCAGTCACACAAAAAGCTTACCTGGCAGTCATGAATAAAGAGGTGTCTAGATTACATACTGGTGCATCAAGGGTTGTTTAGAACCCAGACAATTTTACACTGGAGGAAGACTGCCTGAGCATCAGGATGGATGGCTATTTTAACTCATACTAGAGTGTGTACTGTAGATACTAGACAATTACTTCAAATGAGGTGAAGCAGATAGTTGTGGGATTTTAATATTTCCAAGGAAAGTTGGGCCAAACAGTGGTTTTGGTATGGTATTCTCGTGACAAATGTTAAAGTGGCACAGAGCCCGGCTAATAAAACGGAATAAATCCAAGTCAGCCAAGTGTGGCTCTAGAAATATTCTAACCTGGACTCATGTTGAAACTAAAGCCACACTTCAAGTTGATCGGAATATGATACAAAGTAGAATTTATCCTCAACCGTTCATTGAACAGTTGTTCTCCTGAAAATGTTAAATAAATGTACACGCTTTCAAGGCAAACAATTACGTCTCCGTTCTCAAAAATGTAATGAGTCCTACACGTCCTCACACTTGAACCGGTGCTGCGCACTTTGCACAATATTCATGCTATTCTTTAGAAGACGCAAAAACAGATTTGTATGGGTCATTCAGCTCACAGATTACAGAGTGGAAATCCAGTTGCGGCACAGATTGCTTGAATTTATTCTGAGACAGAAGAATATTTATATGAATCTCTTGTTGCAGACAGCATTCTAAGCAAAAAGTGTCCACTCACTTTTTTTGACTAAAGCATTCATATGGACTAAGAATTCGTCCTAGTAGCGTCAAACATCCTCTTGAATACAGTATTAGTACCCCCGCGGCATCTGCTCTGTCTACTCGAACAAAACATTTGATTCATAGGAATTCCACAAGCAATCTGCATCAACAGCAAACAACCCCACTTCACTAGAACTCCAATCTGGAAATGAGTGGAAAAAGAAGCACAAAGAGAACAGCCGCCAGTCTTGCTGATCTCAAAGCTCCCATTGCCACGGGGACTGAAGCAGATTTCAACAGGTTGTCTGCTTGATTTAACAAGTCGCCCTTACCATTGTAGCTCTCCAGTTCGGCCGCGTTGTCCAACTCCATAACTTCAAAGCACCGAATGAGGCATGCTCCTCTCTGCCAATTGTGTTTGTGTGTGTGCGGATGTAGAATGGAGAGAGGCACAGAAACCTAGCCTCGTCTCCCGCCTACCAGAGTGAGTAGCGCTGCGCGCTGCCTGGTTTTGCAGGGGCAGCTGTGCTGTGTTCTGGCTGCTGCTGTGATACATCTGGCAGCCTTTCCAAGTCTATGATTAAGTTGGGCTCAACATAGGGCCTCACTGCCAGCTCTCGCTCCTCAACTCTTAAAGACACAGCACATTTTTTATCATCTGCCTTTCACCAGATGGTCACTTAACAAGTTCAGAATCCCTCTCACTTCAGTTCTCTGAGATCCTGACCAATGGCCACGACAACCAGATCCTCTACTACATGAACACGTGGTGATGCAGGACCACAGCTAAGGGCGCTACTGAGCAAAAACAAGCAGTAGCAGGCAAATTGATGGATTAGATCAATTAATTTCCATTTTGAGTCCTGTGGTCACGGTTTGCCATTATTACAGCGTACTGTGAAAGAATTAGAATACATTTTGTAATTGAAAATTGAGACCTCCAGTGGTGAGGAAAGGAAATAGGCTAGATTCACCCGTGTCTCAGTAGTAAGAGGTGCTGTAGGAGCAACGGTAGAGTTTACCTTACTCAGCAGCAAGCCGTCACTGTCTGGAATACGACTTAAAGAGCGACTGCATCCTAAAAACCAACAAATCCCGTTGAAAATGGCATCGATGGGCGTCTGAATCATGTGTTATAGTGTCAAATTTGACTACAAAGTGTAAATAGAATAATTTGGGTTATAAAGTCAGTCTCATCTAAAACGGAGTTTGGAACCTCAGCGGGTCACAACTAGTAAATGAACGTTGGGTTTGGAGTACAATTATGTTAACAAATCATGTCCCCTTTGACACAACTGTGTGGGAGTTGAACTGCGTAGATGCGTTACTTAGCTTTAAACTGACAGATGAAGACAATTTGTAACCTTTAGTCTATATAGTTTTTGTGTTTCTAAATACACTTGGTTTATCCTATACAGCGGCGATTTTTAGCATGTAAATCTTGGTGGGGCAAAATAAAAACCATTTGGGATGCATGCCAGCATAGCCATAACACACCACTAAACAACACATGAATTGCACTATAACTGTGACAAACGGTGCCCACAAACTGTTAAGGCCTACATAAAGCTGTCCCAACACCTTACCACTGCTACACCTGGCTTTCAGCGTAGCCTTGTCTGGTAGCGAAACAGTTCATTCAGCCTCATTTACTGCCGTTTAAAAAAAACATAGCTGATATGGCTGACTTGCTTAAACAAATGTGGTTTCTACTGACAATTGAGATGTACAAACTATGGCATAAGGGGACGACAAGCGGATAAGAGACAATACGTAATTTCGATTAAGACATTAATGAGCACGCAATGACAGACGTAGTCAATATAACTATTTGTTCAGCACTTGAAATGTACAGCGATAGAATTCAGAACATGGGCCGTTCTTACAGTGTACTCCCTGTACAAGTCAGAACCGTAGGATAAATAAAGGGGGCATATAAACAGACAATGAAAGCTCTTACAATATTCGATGATTACATTTCTCTAAAACAGGTTATATGTGAACCACCAAGTCAGAACAGTAGGTGAAATTAAGAGGTGAAACTATACCAAATTATTAGGGTGAGGCACATTGAACGCTGTTTGGGTCTTTGCATGTCAAAAAGAGATAATGTCATATAACACCATTTGACACATCAAATAACACAATTATATTATAGAATGTTGTGTGTGCTGAATTTGCACATGCAAGCCAAGCGCCACCACTACAATCAGTAGCACTGTCAAAACTGTCCAAAAAAAGTTGCAAACAAGCACACACCGGGCCATGAACAATGTGTTTACAATACCGCGTTGGTGAAAATAGACAAATTATTAGGATGAGGCACATGGGATACTAACAGCTTACTACACAACATACACTTAGTATTACTTTCTTAGCTACAGTATACATATCTCCCTTGCATATTGCAGCAGCATACAACACATTTTTGGACTCACCTTGTGAAGGTGGCGCATAGGTCCTTTGTGGGAAAATTTTGTCATCAAAGTCTGGCATTCTCTTGATTTATGGTGGGAACTCTGTAAAAAAAAAAAAACACAGCCACTCCATTGAATAGCAGGCTAACGTTAGCGGTTTCTTTGCAATGCTTGCAGTTAGCCACTGATTCCTTCCAAACAACTCATTGTTGAATTTATGTCCAATGGGCGATGAGCAGCGATACGTTTTATCTTAATATCTCTTCATATGACAAGAATTAAAAAGGATTTGCCAGTAGATTGTCGACTTGGTTCATGATGATGACTGCTAGCTAAGACTTTGAAAGTAAGATGTTGACATGATCAGTCCAACTGTACATATTACGTGATTTGACGTCATTTTATCTGTGGCCAATGACCTTGAGCCTTCTTGGAAGGGCACTTGTAATATAACTACGGCAGGACCCAAAGGGCTGAAATTGTAGATGTCTACCTTTACTAAGCACTTAAACTTGCCGATGACGTACTGTCCCCATGAGTGACAGAACACTGAGCCAATCATGGCGCAACGCTCCGTATTATCTGCTGGCTTGCCCCACTACCACAGAAAGCACTGAGCTAGGCTTAAAACACCTGCATTTTGGAGCTGCTTTACTCAAGAAAACAAAAAGGAGACCATGTGTATGCAGCTTTATTAACTGAATTATATATATTTTTTAAATTACATTGTTTGCAAACTGATATGTGACACGTATTAATGTCAAAATAACATGCAAAACAGGCAAGCCCAAAAAAGTAAAATATTTTTACATATTATTATTATTTTATGCTAAAAATGTGGGGCTAAAAACCTGCCCTGAATGAGGTCGCCACTGATCCAATACTGTCGTGAAAGTATGTTTTACATGAAGGACACTTCGCTTCCTCATTGAGGGAATTCTATTAGTCTGGACCGGTTGAACCAGGTAATGGCCCGTCATTGGCCGAAAGCGGGGAGGGAGGAGTGCCCTCCTTAAATCCGTCATGTTGTCAACAAGGCCGCTAGTTGCATCGTCCAGAAACATACACCTCTGTCCATGCAAGAAATATTAGAATTTTCAAACTAGTTTTCATTGGGAAGGCAGATAACAGGATTTTATCAAAAGCAATCACTTGTGCATGTGAAAACAGAATCCTAATTATCGCTCCACGTGCTTGTTTACGTCACTTTTGTTTTGAGCAGACTTCGCAATCAACCAAAGCGGGGCACCTGGCTCATGCCCAGGAGGCAGCCCGGTTCCAAAACGAAAGCAATCACTTTCACCCGGTTCAAACTCATCCCATCGGGGCAACCCAGGCCAGATAAACGACTCCCCTCATTGAATGGGGGCTCTGTTGTATCGCCCCCAAAGCGTTCAAATCAAAGGATCACGGCCGTTTGAGACTGATTGACCAACCAGTGGTGGTGAATGTACCCGTACAGATATAGCATTGTAATATTAACCATTTTGTCACAAAAGGATAATAATCCTGCAGCAGGAAGATTTGCATGTCTATTTAATATTCATAATCGATGCCAGGAGGCAGCAGGAAGCGTGTTTGTAGGCTATAAAATAATCTAGACTGCAGGTCCACTGGACGCCAGTTCAAGTAGCCTATGTGCAGGCTACATCGCTTCTCGTGTGAATTCTTGTGTGTATTATAATAAAATAGACCATATTTATAGGGGGTAGATGGCAAATTTTGCCACACCACTAGAGGGGTATCAACAGACTACCAACTTACTACCCTGAGACAAGGCTGAGTATAGCCCACAAAGAGCTCCTCCACCGCACTAGGGGGCACAAAACCGGACAGGAAAATCACGTCCGTGACTCAACCCACTCAAGTGACTAGTAAGCCAGTGACTCAGCCCCCGTAATAGGGTCAATGGCAGAGAATCCCAGTGGAGAGAGGGGATTGATAGTGAAACTTCGGTATTGATTGTTGTACTTACCTGTTCAAAATTAAACACCACACTTGGTGTAAATAATTTTAGTATGCATTCACCATGGTAAATGAGTGACATTTATTTTCATTAATGCTATTGAAATTGTAAAATGATTCCAATGTGTTGTACCATATACCTTTTTATGAAATTGTGCACATTGATAGATATTAAATCAACATTGAATGACCGTAATTGAAACTGTACAGCCTACGGACTTTGTTTGATGTCAGTCTTCATTGGAGAGATAAAATCAATTGTACTAAGTTGTTGTTCTTTTGGTTTGCTGTCACAGTTTATCATAAGGTGTAAAAAAAAGTTATCTGACCGGATACTTTTTTACTCTTACTTGAGTAGTTTCTTAAGGCTTATTTTACTTTAGTAAATTATAATCTAAGTAACACTACTTAAGTACAGATTGTCAGTACTATACCCACCTCTGAAAATTATACATAGCTTAACTATAAAAGATGGGCAAGCATCCACACTGCAGGAAAGTTGATCATTTCACAGTAGGCCTACATCTGTCAATCAACTGATGGCACAAAAAATCTACTTGATTTAGCCAGGTAAACACAGTAGATTATCGGTTTTCACACCTTTCATTGGTGATTATTGATAGGCTAATGGGTAGCCGACAAAATGTCGCTTATAGAAATATAACCAAATAACAAGAGGCCTATTGCAACCATCGATGGCACTAGATTATCGACAACTGAGGTCTCGTTAAACCATCAATATGCGCTAAATTCACACTGATCTCAAATTAACCATTATTGGTCACCTCTACCAAGTCAGAGATCTATATATAATGACGAGATGCTCATGTCTCCGCCCTAACAATGGAAGTCGTCCCAAAGGCAGGAAGGCAGCCAACAAGTTTAGGTCTGCATACAGTATTAAGCCCATAGAAACGCACTGGGCTTATTTTGGCGAGAATGAACCCTCTCACTTCGCATCTTCCTCTCTGCCACATAGTCATGCTTGCAACCAAAGTCTTTAAAGATACAGTGCATTCGGAAAGTATTCAGACCCCTTGACTTTGGCCACATTTTGTTCCGTTACAGCCTTATTGTAAAATCGATTAAATAGTTTTTCTTCAATCTACACGCAATACCCCATAATGACAAAGCAAAAATTGTTTTTAGATTTTTTGCAAATGTATTAAAAATAAAAACCTTAAATATCTATTTACATAAGTACTCAGTACTTTGTTGAGGCACATTTGGCAGTGATTACAGCCTTGAGTCTTCTTGGGTATGACGCTACAAGCTTGGCACACCTGCATTTGGGGAGTTTCTCCCATTCCTCTCTGCAGATCCTCTCAAGCTCAGTCAGGTTGGATGGGGAGTGTCGCTACACAACTATTTTCAGGTCTCTCCTGGGATGTTCGATCGGGTTCAGGTCAGGGCTTTGGCTGGGCCACTCAAGGACATTCTGAGACTTGTCCCGAAGCCACTCCTGTGCTGTCTTGGCTGTGTGCTTAGGGTCATTGTCCTGTTGGAAGTTGAGCCTTCGCCCCAGTTTGAGGTCCCAAGTGCTCTGGAGCAGGTTTTCATCAAGGATCTCTGTACTTTTCTCCGTTCATCTTTCCCTCGATCCTGACTGGTCTTCCTGCCACTGAAACACATCCCCAAAGCTTCACTGTAGGGATGGTGCCAGGTTTCCTCCAGATGTGATGCTTGGCATTTAGGCTAAAGAGTTCAATCTTGGTTTCATCAGACCAGAGAATCTTGTTTCTCATGAGAGTCCTTTAGGTGCCTTTCGGCAAACTTCAAGCAGGCTGTCATGTGCCTTTTACTGAGGAGTGGCTTCCGTCTGGCCACTCTACCATAAAGGCCTAATTGGTGGAGTGCTGCAGAGATGGTTGTCCTTCTGGAAACTTCTCCCATCTCCACAGAGGAACTCTTTCAGAGTGACCATCGGGTTCTTGGTCACCTCCCTGACCAAGGCCCTTCTCCCCCGACTGCTCAGCTCTAGGAAGAGTCTTGGTGGTTCTAAACTTTTTCCACTTAAGAATGATGGAGGCCACTGTGTTCTTGGGGACATTCAATGCTGCAGACATTTTTTGGTACCCTTCCTCAGATCTGTGCCTCGACACAATCCTGTCTCGGAGCTCTATGGACAATTCCTTCAACCTCATGGCTTGGTTTTTGCTCTGTCATGCACTGTCAACTGTGGGACCTTATATAGACAAGTGTGTGCCTTTCCAAATCATGTCCAATCAATTTAATTTACCACAGTCACATAGCTTAATTTCGAGTCGCATAGCAAAGGGTCTGAATACTTTAAAAAACGATACCTTATTTACCTATGTTTAATACATTTGCACAGAACAATAAACCTGTTTTTGTTTTGTCATTATGGGGTTTTGTGTGTAGTTTGATGAGGGAATTTATAAAAAATCTATTTTAGAATAAGGATGTAACGTAACAATGTCAAGGGGACTGAATACTTTCCGAATGCACTGTATGTTCGCCCTCTGGTTGGTATTGTCATTGGAACAATTTAGTCCTTTTTGAACAGACTAAGGGCAATTTATCTATTTTACAAGCATTCTGTACAGTAGAAATGAATTATTTCCTTGTTTACCACGTCAAATCTACTGTGGCAATTTAACTGACACTTTGTATGAATGGAAACCAAGGTTGGTGTAATGTTATTTTATTTGTTTAATATTTATGTTATCCATAATGGTAATTTATTATCAAGAAAAATAAGAAATGACCCTGGACTGCCCATATTTGAAATACATCAAGTCAATCTGGAGATTGCATTATTTGTGCCAGAAGGAATTGAACCCACGCCAACATGGTAGGCCTGTATGTGCGCGCTGAAGGTAGTGGCCCTAAACGCTAGAACACCCCAGGCCGCGATTAACCTCCATTTTGACAGTTCATTATCTTAGGATACACTAGAAATATATGTCGTAGCCTAGTGGATACCAACAACTACTCTTGTTATTAAGCTATATAAAATGACGGTTGTTGATATGTATGGCTGAATTTCAGATACATTTTTGCACATTTGAATGTTGTATTAATAGGACCTAGGCCTATAGCATGTGAGCGAGCGAGAGAACATTATTGTACGATAGAAAGCCCTGATCCGAATGACTCGACTGCCCCAGAATGGGAAAAAAAGAGGACTGCTCATTTTTAGCCAATCACAAGGCTCATTTTAATTTCCTGATGCATCAGGAAAATTATCTTTCGAATAACTGCAGCATAGGCAGCAGACAGCATATGCAGCAACTATGTAGAGATGATGACTTGGAATGAAACAAATTTAATATACACAACTAAATATTTTATTAAAGTAATGTGAATAAATTATGGTTAGTATAAGCAGTAATGGGCAGTCAGTACCATCATAGGGATTATATTAATTGTTTTTCTGTGTTCTTACAGCATTCAACCCGCACAGTGCATTTCATGTAAAAATAATAATAATCGAAACCGAAAACCGTGATTTAATAATCGAATCCAACCTCAAAAAGCACTAATCGCTCAGCATTAGTACAGTTCATAAGTCATTTCAATGCACTTTTATGACTCAAAGAAGAGTCTTCAACTATAAGGTGATCCTAGCTGTGCCCTATCCTAGCTGTGCTCTTGAGGAACTAGAGCAGGCACACTTGTAGTTGTTAAGTTTGGAACACAACCCTGCATCCCCCACCATCACACAATTATTGTTCAATCGAGTGCAGGCTCAACTGAATGAACAACAGATACGAAACGCAATATGGCATTTTATTAAATAGTTTGGGGTATGGCCTCATCCCCGAGGGATGGTGATGACAAGTAGCCCTTTGCTGGGAAGCTGTCATCGAACCCCCCTGAAGGGCCTTCAGGTTATTATAACTGGTGGTGGGGAGATGGATGGTTGTAGAAAACTGTTGCTGAAAAACAGCAAGTGACGGAACATGGGTAAGTTGACATAGAAATACATCCCAACATTTACACCCATTGGAGAGAGACAAAAGTGATCATTTAAAGAGTGAGCCCATAGGTTCATATATTTTTTTATTTAACTAGGCAAGTCAGTTAAGAACACATTCTTATTTACAATGACGGCCTACCAGCAAGCGTCCAGAATGTGCATTATTATGCCGCGCTTATATGCTAAAGATAAACAGGTGAATGACATTCCGCACATGATTTAATAGGAAGAGGAGAAGAATGAGACGCTATGCTGATGATAAGTTTGTATTAATTTGCGTATAATAGGAAACAGGGTGAATTATGTTATGCTGGTTGATTAAGTTAAACAACATTCAGACCAGCCTTCCTGATTGAACTTTTGTAAACTACATTTGTTTACGCAATCCTAAAAAGGTCCATTATAGATTGCAATTTTGGTCAGGAGGGCATAATTTGAAAGCTTATTCTATTGCCAACATGACTAGCTATAAAAAGTTATAAAATATGATATTTCAGTGTTAGGCTTTCACAATGCAATTCAGGGAAAAAGTTCTTAAATTTGGTGCACATAAAAAGGAGTCATGAAATTGTGCCGTTGCAAATTTTCTTCACAAAAGACAAACGTCCCAGGGTATGACACCATGTCATCGTGTAACTGTACATCAAACATAGTGATCATAAATGTTGACTAGGGCTGACCCCATTTAGTCGACTGGTCGAATGTTTGGTCGATAGGCTGTTGGTCATCCGAGATTTCTTTAGTCGAGCAGTAGCAAAAAAACATATTAAATCATGGTGTCCAAGACACCTGTCTGATTCGTGCATGTCTGAGTGGACTAATCCTTTGTGGAGGCCGTGGGGATTGTACAGTCCATCAGTCTAAGACATTTGCTACTGAAATTGTATCTGGTTTTATTACGTAAGAACAATGGTGCAACACAAATAAAAATCATACTTTATAACAAATGTGCTTTCTCCCGTGTTGGATAGTGGTCGCTGTTCGCGGTTCTGAAACACATCAGTGCGCTGTTGAATTGGCACCTTTTCCGAGACCATGTTGCTATGTGCATAATAGCAAAGTTACCCAGCATTGGTGTTGAGAACAATGCGGCGGACGCAGCAGAAGACGAGAAAACAGCCCTTGCCTTAATTGTCTACATCAGTCTCAACGTCAACAGTGAAGAGGCGACTCCGGGATGCTGGCCTTCTAGGCAGAGTTGCAAAGAAAAAGTCACATCTCAGACTGGCCAATAAATATTTAATATTAAGATGGGCAAAAGAACACAGACACCGGACAGAGGAACTCTGCCTAGAAGGCCAGCATCCCGGAGTCACCTCTTCACTGTTGACGTTGAGACTGGTGTTTTGTGGGTACTATTTAATGAAGCTGCCAGTTGAGGACTTGTGAGGCGTCTGTTTCTCAAACTAGACACTCTAATATACCTGTCCTCTTGCTCAGTTGTTTAATACCCTACTGATTCCGTGAGCACCAAGCCTCAGTCAACCACAACATGTCGGATAAACAATTTCACAAATTTGGCTGTTTTTAAATCTTTAATTCTGTAATAAAGGCTTTACACATCTGCCATTTTCAATCGGTATACGGGTACGAGTCGGAGCACTCTTTTCCACTGTTAGGCCTAATCCACATTTTTTTTTCTATCTCTTTTTTAATTTATTATCCCCATTCTGACAAACGGCCTTAATTTCACAACCAAAAGCAACTTTTTCCAATCAAAGTTTCATTTTCCATTAAGCTAAATCTTGGCTAAATTCATTATCAGCACTATGACTCAAATACAGAAGAAAATATGTTAGCCTACTCCAGTCCTAAGACAAGTTAAAGCCTGCACAAAATGTTTACTGGTGTGATATTAAATGAATGATTCCAATATTTACAACGAGTAGCCTAGTTTGCTATGCTTCCAATTGCTGCAGATGAATACTTTGTATTTTCTTCGTCAAAGATGGAGTGAATAGACAAGACTATACATTGCCTTGCAAAAGTATTCATCCTCCTTGGCATGTTTTCTATTTTGTTGCATTACAACCTGTAATTTAAATTGATTTTAATTTGGATTTCATGTAATGGACATACATAAAATCGTCCAAATTGGTGAAGTGAAATTTAAAAAATAACTTGTTTCAAAAATGTTTCAAAAATTCTAAATGGAAAGGTAGTGCGTGCATATGTATTCACCCCCTTTGCTATGAAGCCCCTAAATAAGATTTTGTGCAACCAATTACCTTCAGAAGTCACAAAATTAGTTAAATACAGTCCACCTGTGTGCAATCTAAGTGTCGCATGATCTGTCACATGATCTCAGTATATATATATATACACCTGTTCTGAAAGGTCCAAGAGTCCGCAACACGACTAAGCAAGGGGCACCACCAAGCAAATGGCACCATGAAGACCAAGGAGCTCTCCAAACAGGTCAGGGGCAAAGTTGTGGAGAAGTACAGATCAGGGTTGGGTTATAAAAAAATATCAGAAACTTTGAACATCCCACGAAGCACCATTTAAACCCATTAAAAAAATGGAAAGAATATGGCACCCCAAAAAACCTGCCAAGAGAGGGCCGCCCACCAAAACTGACGGACCAGGCAAGGAGGGCATTAATCAGAGAGGCAACAAAGATAATCCTGAAAGGGGCTGCAAAGCTCCACAGCGGAGATTGGAGTATCTGTCCATAGGACCACTTTAAGCCATACACTCCACAGAGCTGGGCTTTACGGAAGAGTGGCCAGAAAAAAGTCATTGCTTAAAGAAAAAAATAAGCAAACACGTTTGGTGTTCGCCATAAGGCATGTGGGAGACTTCCCAAACATATGGAAGAAGGTACTCTGGTCAAATGAGACTAAAATTGAGCTTTTTGGCCATCAAGGAAAACACTATGTCTGGCGCAAACCCAAAACCTCTCATCACCTCGAGAACACCATCCCCACAGTGGCTAGTAGTGGCTAGTAGTGCCAAGCTTATAGAGACATACCCCAAGAGACTTGCAGCTGTAATTGCTGTAAAAGGTGGCTCTACAAAGTATTGACTCAAGTTATGTTTTTTTGTCTTATTTCTTGTTTATTTCACAATAAAACATATTTTTCATCTTCAAAGTGGTAGGCATGTTGTGTAAATCAAATGATACAAACCCCCCAAAAAATATAGTTTAATTCCAGGTTATAAGGCAACAAAATAGGAAAAATGCCAAGGGGTGAATACTTTCGCAAGCCACTGTATATTTTTCTACCACTGTACTCTGTTGTTTGTCAGGGAAGTGTTTCATCCCATAGTATAGTGGAGTGATGTTTACCAGTCTGGTAGGGGAGGAGTTGGTGGGGATGTACTCACTGTCATCTGTGGCTGTGTGGTCTCTGGGGGTGTGGCTGTCTGTGGGCACAGTGAGGGTGTGACGTAGTAGCCAAACTGTGCACGACTCAGCCCGGCGCTCCTGCAACAGCAGCGGGTGGATCTGAGGAGCAACCAGGACAGCAGGGAATGAGGGCAACTTAGGCTACAGTTGCTAGTGAACAATGGGAAAATTCACTCCAGGAGGGTGGAATTCCACTCTCCTTAAAAAAGTACAAATACAGGCCGAAATAATTTTCTCTCTCTTCAATACTCACACCATATATTATTCATTATTTGGACAGGGGTTAAATACCTTGTTAGTCCAATAGAAGTAGCTGATAGTCGGTAACTGTGCCGAACTTGGGCTTCAATATGGCAGGCTCAGTGAAAGGCTGGCTGCAGGATATCCAGTTAGTTGATGAGCTCTTAATATCTGCAAAACGTGTACAAACTAAGATAGTATTACTAACAGTAGTCTATCTGTACGTATAAGCAAGTCCCTTTATTGGAATGGATGAAAAATGTGTGCACATTAAAAATAAATGTCAGCATCCCGGATGGTACAGTGGAGACGTGATCCATGCGAGCTCTGATAAAGGAGCAAACAATCAATGCATTTACTTGCCCATATGACACAGACGGCATCAAGCCTAGAGGTCAACCGGTTATGATTTTTCAACGCCGATACCAATTATTGGAGGACCAAAAAAAGCCGATACCGATTAATCGGCCGATATATATATTTATAAACATATATATATTTGTAATAATGACAATTACAACAATACTGAATGAACACTTATTTTAACTTAATATAATACATCAATCAAATCAATTTAGTCTCAAATAAATAATGAAACATGTCCAATTTGGTTTAAATAATGCAAAAACAAAGTGTTGGAGAAGAAAGTAAAAGTGCAATATGTGCTATGTAAAAAAGCTAACGTTTAAGTTCCTTGCTCAGAACATATGAAAGCTGGTGGTTCCTTTTAACATGAGTCTTCAATATTCCCAGATAAGAAGTTTTAGGTTGTAGTTATTATAGGACTATTTCTCTCTATACCATTTGTATTTCATATACCTTTGACTATTGGATGTTCTAATAGGTACTTTACTATTGCCAGCCTAATCTCAGGAGTTGATAGGCTTGAAGTCATAAACAGCGCAATGCTTGAAGCACAGCGAAGAGCTGCTGGCAAATGCAGGAAAGTGCTGTTTGAATGAATGCTTACGAACCCGCTGCTGCATACCACCGCTCAGCCAGACTGCTCTATCAAATCATAGACTTAATTATAATATAATAACACACAGCAATACGAGCCTTAGGTCATTACTATGGTCAAATCCGGGAAACTATCATTTGGAAAACAAAATGTTTATTCTTTCAGTGAAATACGGAACCGTTCCGTATTTTATCTCACAGGTGGCATCCCTAAGTCTAAATATTGCTGTTACATTGCACAACCTTCAATGTTATGTCATAATTATGTACAATTCTGGCAAAATTAATTACGGTCTTTGTTAGGAAGAAATGGTCTTCACAGTTTGCAACGAGCCAGGCGGCCCAAACTGCTGCATATACCCTGACTCTGCTTGCACAGAACGCAAGAGAAGTGACACAATTTCCCTAGTTAAAAGAAATTCATGTTAGCAGGCAATATTAACTAAATATGCAGGTTTAAAAATATATACTTGTGTATTGATTTTAAGAAAGGCATTGATGTTTATGGTTAGGTACACATTGGTGCAACCACAGTGCTTTTTTTGCGAATGCGCTTGTTAAATCCCCCGTTTGGCGAAGTAGGCTGTGATTCAATGATAAATTAACAGGCACCACATCGATTATATGCAACGCAGGACAAGCTAGATAAACTAGTAATGTCATCAACCATGTGTAGTTAACTAGTTATTACGTTAAGATTGATTGTTTTTTATAAGATACGTTTAATGCTAGCTAGCACCTTACCTTGACTCCTTGCTGCACTCGCATAACAGGTAGTCAGCCTGCCACGTAGTCTCCTCGTGGAGTGCAATGTAATCGGCCATAAACGGTGTCCAAAAATGCCGATTACCGATTGTTATGAAAACTTGAAATCGGCCCTAATTAATCGGTTGACCTCTAATCAAGACTCAAGGGGATCCTTCAATAATCCTCCACCTTTCGCAGTAGGACTTTGGGTTCGTTCTTCTGGGCTCATCACTGCTGTGGTACAGAATGGTTAGGTGACTCAAGTCCATCAAGCACAGTAACTTAGCTACTGAGTTTGACTGTTTTCATACTAAAATTAAGTTGATACTGAGGGTAGGGGATAATTGCCTATGCTAAGCACTGTAGGCAGGCAGCATAGACCATGTCATTGCAGGGCAATGCTGTGTTTTCAGTAATCCCCATTTTGCTGGAGAATAAGGTTACTACCAGGGGTCAAATGTCCCTTGCTTGTGACATTCTCTGTTTACGAATTGAAGTAGTTTGCTGCTTGAAGATGGATTTTGACTCATTTGACATTAACCGTATGATAGGTTACACCAGTATTGTCAGTCAGTGTGTACCCATATCAGATTGAAGACATACAAAGATTGAGTGTTGTAGATGACGAGTTGAGTATAGTGCTCCTCACAGTTGATTTTTTCTTTCAATGGTTGCATCACTCGCCTATATTCGGTCAACTACTGTTTTTACAGGACAAAGCTTGTATCCTGCAGCTTAATATCTATATTTTGGTTGCACAACTTGTAAACAAGTAAAGGAAAGAGACATGAATAAAATGTCTCTCTAGGTGCTGAGTGTTCTCACCCGTCTTGACTTATGCGCAACTTAGTTATGTTGATAGGTAATGTTAGCTGACTGGCCTTTCGCATGAATTGAACAATTCTAACGTAGCTAAGTTACAAGCTTTTAGCAATTATACAGCAGCCCATTGATTTGAGATGCATCCCTTTTCATCGGTGCTTGGGTTGAGGTTTAATTTGCTAGTTAGTTAGCTAACTAAAACATTTGCTGTGTTTATTAACGGCTAACGTTACTTACCGCGAACACTCATCCAGCCTTGGAATTGACATCGTGAAAGATGGGTCACCAAATTCTCATTATTTCGTAGAGCGCACTTTTCACGGGGATAACAAAAATACAGTGGCGTCTCCCTCGTCTATTATTGTTTGAGGTACCTTTACTTTAAGCATTTTTTTTAACTTTTCAGGACCATAATTATGCACAAACTCCGCATTTCAGACTCCAAAGTCAAACTCTTGCTGACAGACTATAGGGCCGTGTTTTGACACACTGACTAGGGCGTAAAACGCCTTAATTATATTAAAGAATTAACTGTCTGGCATGGACTTGGGTTAGATAAAGTCTCGGTTGGTTGCATATATATATTTTTAAATAAATTACTTTGGAAACTTATGAGACATAGAAGGTGTATTTAGCCTTGCTGTAGACGTCTTCAAACGTCATCATTATGACTTTCAATCACAACAGATCTGATCCGTCTGTTTCATGCTATTATGCTGCCCTCTAGTGCCAGTGATGTTCAACGTTTAGAGAGCAAAGATAAAGAGGTTGAACAATTATTAAAGGAAAAGACATGGAGTCTTCTCCTGTAACATTTCACACATGCTGCTCTGGAAAACCACCAGGCTTGGTTTTAGTAATGCTAAAGCCTTTTGTGAACATATGTGAGTATGGTTTGTAGATCATGCATCATTTTACATTTCTATTTCTGTGTGAATGGTTTATTGGGCACTTTGCCGTTACCATGGAGTTAACTCATATGGCATCTATCCAAGGAGCAAATACACACATCTCAAAATGCTTTTAATTACAATTCAAAATACCAAATAAAGGATGCACAATACCTGCTGAGAGATATCATTTCTAACAAGCATAGCAAATAGGGGAAATGTATACAGTAAGTTCTCTATCTACACAGCTCTGGGCATGTTACATGGTAAAACAATTAACAATTTACCATTTACATGTCACTTCAAGAATCATCCCAAAAATTATATTAAATGGAGACTCCATAGGATAGATATTATGAATCTACTCATGTAAACAGTTTGTTTTAGAGTGAATACAGTCATACTGTAATTTAAAGACATAAAAGAGCATAAATGTTTGCAAAATGCCAAACGGGAAAAATATTACAATTAGCTTCAAACTTTTTCTTATTAATAATATAAAACGCATATCGCATGTGACTTCTGATCACAAATTTCCATAATTATCAATTAAAACTATTCGTAAATAATATTTGGTTATTTAGTAAAAGGAATTGAAAAAACAATACTTGCATAGTTTAAGATGTCAATAGTGCAATGAAGCAAAGGGGGTTATGCGCATAGAATTGGTAATAGGAAAGCATCATTTATCTTTCATAATGTACTGACTTATTGAAATCTAATCATATTTATTTTCTGTATCATGTTCATTAGGCAGAAAAATAAGGAAACAAAATGAAACAGGGAGGGACAACCTGGACTTGCCAAATAAGAAGGCCTAAACACTAATTTCCGTTTTTTTCCACTGAGTGCCCTAAGGAACACGACCCAGGTTTCACTGTCAGTGAAAAATAAATCAACAGTCAGGCATATATATATATATATATATATATATGTCTTGCGGCAACACAGAAATAACTATGGATGGATGGGAGGAATATGTCAAGAAATCTTTGGATATTGTAAGAACATATACCAAGACTGCCCCTTGAAGTCCATAATATTCTCATTGTAACTTTCTAGATTTCAAATTTCAAAAAAGATCTTAAAGTGTCTAAAAGTACTATGTTAAGCTCTCCATCATCTGCATTGCATTTCCGGGAAAATACAAGTTTTGCATCTACTTAGCCAAACTACCTATGTCAGCATAAACAGAGCCAAAGGAAAACCAGGACTATACACTATATAAGAGGTGCGTGCAGTGTTTGCCAGTGTTTCCCCTATATTAATTTAGCAGAGGTGGGCTGCCGCTGCTAAATCGTTGCCACCACTCCAAAAAATATGAAATTATACAGTGCATTCAGACCCCTTGATGCTTTCCACATTTTTTTACATTACAGCCTTATTCTAACATGGATTACATTTTCCACAATCTACACACAATAGCCCATAACAACAAAGCAAAAATACATTTACATTTTTTTTGTTGCATATTTATAAAAAATAAAAACAAGAATACCATAGAATTCAGACCCTTTACTCAGTACTTTGTTGAAGCAAGTTTGGCAGCGATTACAGCCTCGAGTCTTCTTGGGTATGACCCTACAAACTTGGCACACCTGTATTTGGAGAGTTTCTCCCATTCTTATCTGCAGATCCTCTCAAGCTCGGTCAGATTGGATGGTGAGCTTCGCTGCACAGCTATTTTCAGGTCTCTCCAGAGATGTTTGATCAGGTTCAAGTCCGGGCTCTGTCTGGGCCACTCAAGGACATTCAGAGACTATATAAAAAGCCAAGCTTGTAGCGTCATACCCAAGAAAGACTCGATGATGTAATCGCTGCCAAAAGGTGCTTCAACAAAGTACTGAGTACTTATGTAAATGTTTCATCAGTTTTTATTTTATAAATTCGCAAAAAGGTATAAAAACCTGTTTCTGCTTTGTCATTATGGGGTATTGTGTGTAGATTGATGAGGGGAAAAAACAATTTAATCAATTTTAGAATAAGGCTATAAAGTAACAAAATGTGGAAAAGGTCTGAATACTATCGAAGGCACTGTAGAAAATATAATGGAGCTATATTTAAAATATCATATTTGAAAACCAACAACCACCAAAATAAAAACTAGACAGTCAGGGAGAATTTAAAAAATGTCATAGCACCCCCATTTATTTTGTGTTTGAGTCACTCAGATAGCATAAGAACACGGCGTGAGCCATGGCAAAAAGTGTAGAATTGCAGGAAATTAGCTTTAAAACTGCACATTTTCTCTCAGCCCCATGGCAAAATCTTTACAATTCCGCTAACCTTGCCACCGCTGGGGGACAAAAAATCCTAGGGGAAACGCTGTTTGCTTTGGTCTCTTGTCCCCACACCATCCTGTAAAACTGACTCTAAACGCATTTGAAAATGAAAGGACAAAGTATAAACTGACTGTTTTCTGATAACATTCATAAAAGCATGTGTATATATATATATTGTATCTAAAACCATTACTCAGCTTTTACACTTGGCAATATAGTACTAGATAAAGCTGATAAACATTTCATTGATTAGTGGAGAGGTATAACTTGCTACAAGTTACAGTGCCTTCCGAAAGTATTCACACACCTTGTTGTGTGAAAGCCTGACTGTTACATGGATTAAATTAAGCATTTTTGTTACTCGCCTACACACAATACCCCATAATGTCAATGTGGAATTATGTTTCTACATTTTTTTTGTTAAGGACTGGGGGGCTAAGAAACGGAATGAAGCTAAAACATCGGCAAAATCCTAGAGGAAAACCTGATTCAGTCTGTTTCCCACCAGACACCGTGAGACAAATCTACCTTTCAGCAGGACAATAACCTAAAACACAAAGCCAAATATAGACTGGAGTAACTTTTTTTTTGTGCACTGCACACAGCCCGCCACAGGAGTCGCTAGTGCGCGATGTGACAAGGACATCCCTGCCGGCCAAACCCTCCCCTAACCCGGACGACGTTGGGCCAATTGTGCGTCGCCCCATGGGTCTCCCGGACAGGGCTGGCTGCGACAGAGCCTAGACTCGAACCCAGAATCTCTAGTGGCACAGCTAGCACTGCGATGCAGTGCCTTAGACTACTGCGCCACTCGGGAGGCCCACTGGAGTTGCTTACCAAGACAGTGAATGTTCCTGAGCGGCCAATATATAGTTTTGATTTAAATCTATGGCAAGACCTGAAAATGGTTGTCTAGCAATGATCCAACAACCAATTTTACAGAGCTTGAAGAATTTGGAAAATAATAAGGGAAAATGTTGCACAATTCAGGTGTGGAAAGCACTTAGACCTACCCAGAAAGACTCACAGCTGTAATCGCTGCCAAAGGTGCTTCTACAAAGTATTGACTCAGGGCTGTGAATACTTACGTGAATTAGATAGTTCTGTATATCATTTTCCCTACATTTGCAAAATGGGGTAGTGTGTGTACATGGGGTATGTGTATAGATGGGTGGAAACAATCCATTTAATCCATTGAATTCAGGCTGTAACAGAACAAAATGTGGAATAAGTCAAGGGGCATGAATACTTTCTGAAGGCACTGTAAATGTGGCTTAGATATGGCATATTGCTGTTATTGTGAAACAATTCTAAACAGAAAGTTAAAAAAAATACCGTGACAAACTATTAATAGAGCAGAATATTGTTGAATTTAGGGACACAGAGCCCATTTTAGTAGTGCTCTTCCGACAGTTTTGCTCCCATCCTTTAGAATCAGTGGTATTGTTCTTTCTTGGAACTCTGAGCCAACTCTTTCGTTATCTTTACCATCACAAACCTACTCAAACTAGCATCCGGCACACAGTTCTTCAGGCTTTGTTACTTTTCAAGATGCTCAAGAAGACGCTACCAAATTGGTTCAATATACCCAAAATAATATTATATACTGAAATAAAGATAGTACTGTAGAGCAAGAAAAAGTAACAGGAGAAAAATAAACGAGTACAACCATGTAGGCCTTGCTAGGCCGATCTTGCCTATTACTCCCCCTTCCTCTGCGACACCTCCTTACTGCAGCAGCCAGCCAGTCTGGCCGGCTAGGTCAGTAGGGAGTGGTGCCCTCCCACTCCACCAGATACTGCACCTTCCCCTCCGGAGTGACCCGGCGGGCCAGCACCTGGTACTTCTCTCCGCAGGTGAGCCGCCCCGCCGCCCCAAAGTAGTTGGTGATGGACGACTTGAGGTGGGAGAGGGAGGAGTCATCCTCGCTGATGCTGTCAAAGGTGTGGCTGTCGATCGCGTTGTCCAGCATCGCGGAGGCAGCCTCCTCTCCTGGTAGGCTCAGCTCCATGGGGCTCAGCTCGCTCTCCACCACCTCCTTCTTAGTGGCCAGCACCGTATAGTTAGAGGTGGGCAGCTTCCTCTTACGACTGCCAACATTCTTCCTGCAACAAGTTTGAATAAACGGGATCATTAGGGCATGCAGCAAAAAACATTTGGTAACACTTTATTTGGATAATCCATCTGTAGATGCTCTACAGCAGGGTTTCCCAACCCTCTACTCTGTCCCCCCAGACGTTTCACATTTTTGTTTTAACCCTACACTGGCACACCTGATTCAATTAGTCAAAGGCTTGATGATTAGTTGACTAATTGAAATCAGGAGTGCCAGTTTAGGGTTGAAACATTGGTACGGGCCTGAGGAGAGTTGGGAAACCCTGCTCTACAGACTATCAGTAACATTTCAACTAGCTAGCTACTAATCCTTAACCTTGCCCAGGACCGAGTTTGGGAAACCTTGTCTTATTGGACAAGTCCAGTTAGTCCCTCCCTCTTTCAGTCTGTTTTATTCCATTTGATGCCTAATGAACGTAATGACCCTGATATCAGCAACATATTGAAACAAAAGTAATGACTGTTTCCTGAATTTACTGCTTTTTGTGCTTTGCTGTTACACGCGATGTGTAACGCAACTTGGGTCAAGATATGTTTCTTGCCTTGCTATTAGGAACAGGGCAACATTGAAAAGGGGTGATTTTTGGGGTAGTATTAAGTGTGGAGATGGAGCAATTGAAGTAGAAATTCCTGGAGTTTGTGACGCCCGCTGTTTGGTGCGACGCAGACCCGGTAGGAAGCATGGTGAAACAGATGAGCCATTGTAGGTCCTCAAATAGTATTTGGTGGCATTGCCTTTAAATTGTTTAACTTGGGTCAAATGTTTCAGATAGCCTTCCACCAGCTTCCCACAATAAGTTGGGTGAATTTTGGCCCATTCCTCCTGACAGAGCTGGTGTAACTGAGTGAGGTTTGTCGGCCTCCTTGCTCGCACACGCTTTTCCAGTTCTGCCCACACATTATCTATAGCAACAACAAATGAGCTCCTTGAGTGACGGGGTGGGACTAGGTCTGTGTGGAAAGCTGCGTGGAGAGAGAGATGACTCAAGTAGCGTAGTAAACTATAAAAATGGATGTTACTCACGGCGTATCACATTTAACAAACCAAACATTCAAATACCGTTATAGAAGGTAAAGTAAAAACACAAACCGGTCCGTGCATCAATACCGGTATATTGTGAAATATGGTATACCGCCCAGCCCTAGATCCCAGTGGGTAGTAGATTTGTGCCAGCATAGAGGGATAGGCCAACAAGTGAGTTTTGCTTCAGTAAGGTTGGCTTCTTAGCAATGGTTATCAAATGTACTGCAGAAATGGAACGTAAATCACAGAGAATAGATGTTTTGGTGGCAGCTGCAGAGAAGTATTTGAGTATATGAGATTTGACTTCAGAAGAGTTACAGGGTGTGTTGAAGAGCGATGCGCCGTCCTCCCAGGTCCTTGGCATGGTGCAGGAGCAGATAGGGTCAAAGTAGTGGAACAGGGTAGTGGGTTTTAATGTGTGTAAGTGGCAGCTGCAGAGAAGTACCTGGGTGTGCAAGATTTTACTGCAGAAGAGTTAATGAGGTGGTGATTTGAATGTTTATTAAATAGTGGTATATAGGTCTAGGGCTAGTTGGTGGTGCAAGTTTTTCCTTTTAGGAACAGGAATAATGAAGAGAATGTAATGTAGGTAGGCGGTGGTGTATGCACCTTTAAATTGGATGCAATCCGCCAACCCAATCCCAAAGAAGACTAGTATTATGAACATGACTTGGATCAGCCTCCAGGGGTAGCTGTGGTCCGCTACATGATTTTTCTCTGTCTCATTTTCATGCCCAATAACTGTGCTGCTTTTACACTCCCTCCTCAATGCCACACTTAAAGAGCGACTGCCTTTAAAATAAATAAATCCCTTTGAAAATGTCCTGTGTGGCACCCCGTATCTGGAAGTTTCCCCAATTCTTTACACTCTGAACATATCAAACAAGGAACATCAATACAATGTCATATTTAGCCTCAATTATAAGCCTCAGAGCCTCACATTCTAAATGCTGGGTTGATATCTCGAACATGAACCTTCAAATAATCAAATTGGTGTCACTGGGGGCAACTCTACAGCATAAACCAGTCAGTAGATTAACAGTTACTTACTGCACGCACACACCTGGACACTACTCTTCTCCCAGGACTGTGTGTGTGTGTGTGTGTGTGTGTGTATGTATGTATGTATGTATGTATGTGTGTGTAGGCAGAGTACCAGAGGGGAAACGGACAGGGCAGAGTAACATCAGTGTAAACATCATCACAATCAGTCCTCTCGCTCTATTTGAACAAACCTAAAACAATGATAAATCCAAGCAATGGAAGTAGTGTTATACAGTTGAAGTCGGAAGTTTACATAAACCTTAGCCAAACACATTTCATCTCAGTTTCACAATTCCTGACATTTAATCCCAGTAAAAATTCCTAGTTTTAGGTCAGTTAGGACCACCACTTTATTTTAAGATTGTGAAATGTCAGAATGATTTATTTCAGCTTTTATTTATTTCATCACATTCCCAGTGGGTCAGAAGTTAACATACACTCAATTAGTATTTGGTAGCATTGCCTTTAAATTGTTGAACTTGGGTCAAACGTTTTGGGTAGCCTTCCACAAGCTTCCCACAATAAGTTGGGTGAATTTTGGCCCATTCCTCCTGACAGAGCTGGTGTAACTGAGTCAAGTTTGTAGGCCTCCTTGCTCACACATGTCACATCAATATATCTACATAATTGTCCTGCCTCATGATGCCATCTATTTTGTGAAGTGCACCACCCTCCTGCAGCAAAGCACCACCACAACATGATGCTGCCAGCCCCGTGCTTCACGGTTGGATTGG
Source organism: Salvelinus namaycush (assembly GCF_016432855.1). Lineage (NCBI taxonomy): Eukaryota > Metazoa > Chordata > Actinopteri > Salmoniformes > Salmonidae > Salvelinus > Salvelinus namaycush. The sequence goes on along the minus strand of NC_052324.1, from coordinate 10,120,359 downwards.
TGTTCTTTGGCTTGCAAGCCTCCCCCTTTTCCCTCCAAACATAACGATGGTCATCATGGCCAAACAGTTCAATTTGTTTCATCAGACAAGAGGACATTTCTCCAAAAAGTACGATCTTTGTCCCCATGTGCAGTTTGAAACCATAGTCTGGCTTTTTTTTATGGCGGGTTTGGAGCAGTGGCTTCTTCCTTGCTGAGCGGCCTTTCAGGTTATGTCGATATAGGACCCGTTTTACTGTGGATATAGATACTTTTGTACCTGTTTCCTCCAGCATCTTCACAAAGTCCTTTGCTGTTGTTCTGGGATTGATTGGCACTTTTCGCACCAAAGTACGTTCACCTCTAGGAGACAGAACGTGTCTCCTTCCTGAGCGGTATGACGGCTGCGTGGTCCCATAGTGTTTATACTTACGTACTATTGTTTGTACAGATGAACGTGGTACCTTCAGGCGTTTGGAAATTGCTCCCAAGGATGAACCAGACTTGTGGAGGTCTACAATTTCCTTTCTGAGGTCTTGGCCGATTTCTTTTGATTTTCCCATGATGTCAAGCAAAAAAACACTGATTTTGAGGGTAGGCCTTGAAATACATCCACAGGTACACCTCCAATTTACTCAAATGATTAGCCTATTAGTCAATTAGCCTATCAGAAGCTTCTAAAGCCATGACATCATTTTCTGGAATTTTCCAAGCTGTTTAAAGGCACAGTCAACTTAGTGTATGTAAACTGGAACCCACTGGAATTGTGAAACAATGAATTATAAATGAAATAATCTGTCTGTAAACAATTGTTGGAAAAATTACTTGTGTCATGCACAAAGTAGATGTCCTAACCGACTTGCCAAAACTATAGTTTGTTAACAATAAATTTGTGGAGTGGTTGAAAAACGAGTTTTAATGTCTCCAACCTAAGTGTATGTAAACTTCCGACTTCAACTGTAGGTCCTGGGGGTGTTTCAGAAATATTTTAGCTATTTTCACAGCCGTAATTATGAATGCAATAGCTGGCGGTGGCCCGAAAGGGCTGGGTTTTGATGAATAAACAAGTTGTAGTTGTGACGAGGGCTTGGCCACTCACTGGCCAATCAGCGCGGTCCATAGGCTTAATACTGCCTGCGTTTGTCTCAAGTTCTGTAGATTTTGTCATCAACTTCAATTCTCGTCCAGGTCCATTGTGGAATGATACTACAGTTTATTAAATAGCATAGGATACAGTAATGAGTAATAGCAACAGTATGTTTGGAGTTGTGATTGGCTTCAACGAGCCTAGCCTACATATCTTTACGCATCGCACTTCTCCTAAAATAACAAAATACTAGGCTCCGTAAATTGTATTGTATGTGAGGCATGTTGTCAATAAGCAGAATACAGCCTTGGCATACCGTTGATACTGCATTATAGGACTGAATCCTTTCAATATGTTTGGATAAGGAAGTCTTTCATAAAAGGATGAGGCGCTCTTTGGAAATGGGGATGGCTACTTTTATGGAAATGCTACGTTGCAAGACCAGGATAAAAAAGACAAAACGCATTGCTGTTGAACCATAGGCTTCTTTTGGCTAAAAGCCAGAATACAAATACGCACCTTTCTGATGCTGCTAAACCAGCCTTGATTAAGGGGAGGGTAGGCTATGCTTGGTTTTGAATCAAATTATGTTTCTAAACCAGATGAATTGGCATAAAAAGGCAGTCATGCATGACTGTGTTTTCGCTCTCAAACTCCATGCCATTATAAACTGTGTTACCATTAAGACCTGCTTTTTTTAACTTCCCATTAGCTCTGCATGAAATTAAATATGGCCACCCCTCCCACCTCAGGGCAAGCGAGATGACGATAGACAAGTAAATTACCAAACCTTGCGTTAGGGCCGTAAAATGCCAGTCTTTACATGACGAAATTGCAAACTAACATGCGCCTCCTTAGTGCCAGCTGGAAATAGAGCCACAGGAGATGTCAGCAGCTCCACCGGGATGCCAACCAGTAGGATTTTCAGTCATGAAACGAAACACAGTAAAGGCAAAGACGAAAGATTATTAATATATATTTTTTAACCTAGCAGAGTGTCAATACACTCTGTATGTCAGACTTCAGAGCCCCTCCCTCGTGCGAGGAGCCAGCACTGAGAGTGTTGCTAAATTAAGCCAGTCAGTTAGGGAGCCCAGGGGTGTTTCACAGTGTTCAAATAATGCTGTCATCGAGGGTTTGTGAATGTGGATATAGTGAATGTATAGTCACTTCCATTGCTTAGTTCCAAGTTTAAGCAAATATTCAAGCAAATATTGGAAGATGTACAGGAGCCAACCACATTAAATAATCCAGGACCTCACATCATACTTATTTTTGTGTGCTGTCAAACATGTTTTGGCTCTCCTCAACTCCTCACATAGGACCATGTCCAAGAGCTTGGAAAACGTGGGAGACAAAATCTCATCTGACAGCCCGGGCTGCAGCGATTCCAGTCGGGGGTCTTATCGATCGGTCTACAACACATTCCACACGGCAGAGCAAAATAAACAAAATAGGACCTTCTCCTAATGCCAACACAATGAACAATTTGCAGAGGTAACCGTGCGTGAGGGAGTTGCCTTTTCTAACAACAAAAAAGTCTTGGTGACTATCGTACTGTACCTGAAGTCGTAGGAGACACTGGTGGTGGCGGACCCAGAGGTGCTGGCAGCGTCTGTGGAGTCCAGGTCAAGACTGAAGGTCCGTCCCGAGCTAGTGCTGAGGAGTAAACAGCGTCAGCTCCGTTCAAACGCTGGAAATAAGTGCTAATCAGAGGATTTTGTGGCCCCTGGACCAGACAGAATAGTCCTATTTTGTCATTTCTAATCCTAACCTCAAAGGAAAATGTACAGTATTACCATGGTCCCTCACCCTGTGACTTGAATTTGCAAGTCACTGTTCTACGCCCATATAATAAGAGCCTGCATGCGTGAGAAAGTACTATATCTAGCTAATGGAAGAAAGTTAATGTAATGCTTCAAAGCCACAGATCATTTTAGCTGTTCTCATCCTCCAGCTCAGTTCAGGTGCTATAGAGTTATGACCAAGCCTATTCCACTCCTCACATTCCGACAGTGTTAGTCCCCTTTTTGGCGTTGCACCAGTTATTCCCCATCTCCTGATTTTCCTCTAAGAAAGCTTGGTTGATTCTCAACAGTCCCCAAAAGTGTTTGCCTTTCTTGTATTATTATGCACTGTTCGGGAGATAACCTTTACAGGAAAGCGCAATTAAATCTCTTCGTTCGACACATTGATGAAAATCCTCAGAGGGGTGACAAAACAAACACTGCCAGAGATTGTATTTCAAAGGGAAATGCATGTAAATGAAGGAGATTGTTAGGGCCTTGAAAATTATTGCATTCAATCGAAGTCAATGTCAAATGTTTGCAGTAGAGTTCATTGGAAATGAGCATCTAGACAAAAGTGCTCAGAATTACACTCTTCGAGCTGGTTTCCAAGACACAGTCCTAGATTTAAAATAACTTTAAATTGATAAACTCCATTGAACATGCTACTTAATCCAAGCTGAATCTTAATCTGTCAGGGAAACTGGCCCTTAGTATCCAAACCATTTACCTTTTGAGGCTTTGTAACTCGTCCAATGTGAAGTCAAAGATGTTGGCCATATGATGGTTGGTGCTCCAGGCTGAGGTCGGGTCATTCTACATAACAAATCACACACACGGTATTATAGTACTCAGCCAGTGTCATAAACAGACAGTCGTCATCAACACCATTGTCTCCATCATCAATCATCATCCTTGTCTTCATCACTACTGTTTAAACGCTACATGCCAGAGATGAACTAGATTCAGCCTGGGGCAATTTTTTTATTTCTTAAGAAGATGATCAGGGGGCCGAAACATAGTTACTAATAATATTTTTTAAACTACAAATTGACCGCAAGAAACCCAAACAGATATCATATTTGACTAAAACAATAATTTCAAATAGGCTTGGACGGTATACCGGGGTATTTGGAAAAATCCATGGGATAGTTTTTCAATACTGTGAATACAGTAAAAAAAATATATATATATTAATTAAATGTATTTAGGGGTAGATCAGCTTTAAAATTGCAGATAGATTGTGGCTTCCATCAATGTAATTGTCTGCATCATTTTCAATCTCCCATATATATTTTTTGTAAATATAAATATATAAAATATATATACAGTACCAGTCAAAAGTTTGGACACACCTACTCATTCAAGGGTTTTCCTTTATTTTGTATAAGGGCTTTATATTTGACCAAGAAGGAGAGTGATGGAACGCTGCATCAGATGACCTGGCCTCCAGTCACCCGACCTCAACCCAATTGATATGGGATGAGTTGGACCGCAGAGTGAAGAAAAAGCAGCCAACAAGTGCTCAGCATATGTGGGAACTCATCTCTGAGACCATCCAGTTTTGATTTCTATTTGCCATTTATTTTTCAACTGTGTTGTGATGTTTCACAAACATTCTGGACCTGTATATTCTCATAGTTTCTACAGATTGTAAATGAAAAGATACAACATTTTCCTAAGAGTATTATTACATCATTGATCGATTGACTATGATTTTTTAAATCACCCAGCAGTGCTATTTGCAGAGATAGATTCAGGTAAATGTTGCAATTCTTCAGCCATTCCTGAAGCGTCGACCAAAAACCAGCTAAATATGGCCAGTACCAAAATAAATGATCTAATAATTCTCTATTCACAGCTAAATCTGCAGAGCTGGGATGGTTGTGTACCCATATAGAGTTGAAGTCGGAAGTTTACATAAACCTTAGCCAAATATAAACTTAGTTTTTCGCAATTCCTGACATTCAATCCCAGTAAAAAATTCCCTGTTTTAGGTCAGTTAGGATCACCACTTTACTTTAAGATTGTGAAATGTCAGAATAATAGAAGAATGAATAATTTATTTCATCACATTCCCAATGGGTCATACACTCAATTAGTATTTGGTAGCATTGCCTTTAAATTATTTAACTTGGGTCAAACTTTTTGGGTAGCCTTCCACAAGCTTCCCACAATAAGTTGGGTGAATTTTGGCCCATTCCTCCTGACAGAGATGTGTAACTGAGTCAGGTTTGTCAGCCTCCTTGCTCACGTCACGCTTTTTCAGTTCTGCCCACAAATTTTCTATGGGATTGAGGTCAGGGCTTTGTGATGGCCACTCCAATACCTTGAATTTGTTGTCCTTAAGCCATTTTGCCACAACCTTGGAAGTATGCTTGGGATCATTGTCCATTTGGAAGACCCATATGCGACCAAGCTTTAACTTCCTGACTGATGTCTTGAGATGTTGCTTCAATATATCCACGTAATTGTCCTGCCTCATGATGCCATCTATTTTGTGAAGTGCACCAGTCTCTTCTGCAGCAAAGCACCCCCACAACATGATGCTGTCACCCCGTGCTTCACGGTTGGGATGGTGTTCTTCGGCTTGCAAGCCTCCCCCTTTTTCCTCCAAACATAACGATGGTCATCATGGCCAAACAGTTCTATTTTTGTTTCATCAGAACAGAGGACATTTCTCCAAAAAGTACGATCTTTGTCCCCATGTGCAGTTGCAAACTATAGTCTGGCTTTTATGACGGTTTTGGAGAAGTGGCTTCTTCCTTGCTAAGAGGCCTTTCAGGTTATGTTGATATAGGACTACTGTGGATGTAGATACTTTTGTACCCGTTTCCTCCAGCATCTTCACAAGGTCCTTTGCTGTTGTTCTGGGATTGATTTGCACTTTTCCCACCAAAGTACGTTCATCTCTAGGAGACAGAACGCGTCTCCTTCCTGAGCGGTATGACGGCTGCGTGGTCCGGTGGTGTTTATACTTGCGTACTATTGTTTGTACAGATGAACATGGCACCATCAGGCGTTTGGAAATTGCTGACAAGGATGAACCAGACTTGTGGAGGTCTACAATTTTGTTTCTGATGTCTTGGCTGATTTCTTTTGATTTTCCCATGATGTCAAGCAAAGAGGCACTGAGTTTGAAGGTAGGCCTTGAAATACATCCACAGGTACACCTCCAATTTACTCAATGATGTCAGTTAGCCTATGACATCATTTTCTGGAATTTTCCAAGCTGTTTAAAGTCACAGTCAACTTAGTGCATGTAAACTTCTGACCCACTGGAATTGTGATACAGTGAATTATAAGTTAAATAATCTCTCTGTAAACAATTGTTGCACGATTGTTAAACAACAGATTATTCACAAAGCAGATGTCCTAACCGACTTGCCAAAACTATAGTTTGTTAAAAATTCTTAGGGATAGGTGGCAGTATTTTCACGTCCGGATGAAAAGCATGCCCAAAGTAAACTGCCTGCTACTCAGGCCCAGAAGCTAGGATATGCATATTATTAATAGATTTGGATAGAAAACACTAAGTTTCTAAAACTGTTTGAATAATATCTGTGAGTATAACAGAACTGATTTGGCAGGCGAAACCCTGAGCACAATCCATCCAGGGACATTTCTTTTTAGGTCAATCTGTTTTCCATTAGTTTTCTATGGTAAGCCCTTTTTAATAGGAATCTGCTTGCAGTTCCTATGGCTTCCACTAGATGTCAACAGTCGTTAGAAATTGGTTGGTGTTTTTCTTTTTAGAAATGAAGAAGTAGCCCTGTTCTTTCCATGTGTCACTCCAGGTGGACTCAAGTCTTTTGGTGCGCACACCTGGAACGCGCTTCACTTTGTTTTCGTCCGGTATTGAACACAGTTTATCCCGTCTTCAATTTTATTCGATTATTTACGTTTTAGGATACCTAAGGTTCGATTAGGAAAGTTGTTTGAAATGTTTGGACCAAGTTTACAGGTAACTTATTAGATTCTTTGTAGTCATGTTGGGCGAGTTGGAACCAGTGTATTTTCTGAATCAAAGGATCCAAATAAATTGACATTTTGGGGATATAAAGAAGGACTTTATCGAACAAAAGGACCATTTGTGATGTTTCTGGGACATTTTGGAGTGCCAACAGAAGAAGATCTTCAAAGGTAAGGCATGAATTATATCGTTATTTCTGACTTTTGTGTAGCACCTGCCTGGTTGAAATATGATTTTCATGTGTTGGTATGCGGGGCACTGTCCTCAGATAGTCGCATGGTCTGCTTTCGCCGTAAAGCCTTTTTGAAATCTGACACTGCGGCTGGATTAACAAGAAGTTAAGCTTTATTTTGATGTATTACACATGTATGTTTTGTGAATATTTATTATGAGTATTTCTGTTTTTGAATTTGGCGCACTGCAATTTCACTGGATGTTGTCAAATCAATCCCGTTACTGGGATTCGAGCATTAAGGGATCACTAAGAAGTTAACAAGACATTTGTGGAGTGGTGGAAATTAAGTTTAAATGACTCCAACCTAAGTGTATGTAAACTTCCGACTTCAACTGTATATAACATTCTACTGGTTGCAATAATTTTGTATAATGATTTAAAATCTCAACGTTTTGAATCCAGCGTTGTTTTGTGTATCAGTTCATAAACCATGTGCCATGGAATTGGTACATCGAAAAATCTCTTTCCAACCTATAGTGCATTCGGAAAGTATTCAGACCCCTTCACTTTTTCCAGATTTTTTTACGTTATAATAAAATAGTTTAAATAGTCAATCTTCACAAAATACCCCATAATGACAAAGCAAAAACAGATAAGAAAACTATTATGAAATATCACATTTACATAAGTATTCAGACCCTTTACTCAGTACTTTGTTGAAGCACTTTTGACAGCAAATACAGCCTTGAGTCTTCTTGGGTATGACGCTACAAGCTTGGTACACATGTATTTGGGGAGTTCCTTATCTGCAGATCCTCTCAAGCTGTGTCAGGTTGGATAGGGAGCAACGCTGCACAGCTATTTTCAGGTTTCTCTAGAAATGTTTGATTGGGTTCAAGTCCGGGCTCTGGCTGGGCCACTTGAGGACATTCAGAGACTTGTCACAAAGCCACTCCTGTGTTGTCTTGGCTGTGTGCTTAGGGTCGTTGTTCTATTGGAAGGTGAACCTTCACCCCAGTCTGAGGTCCTGAGTGCTCTGTAACAGGTTTTCATCAAGGATCTCTCTGTACTTTGCACCGCTCATCTTTCCCTTGATCTTGACTTGTCTCCCAGTCCCTGCCGCTAAAAAACATCCCCACAGCATGATGCTGCCACTACCATGCTTTACCGTAGTGATGGTACCAGGTTTCCTCCAGACGCTTGGCATTCAGGCCAAAGACTTCAATCTTGGTTTCTTTAGACCGGAGAATCTTGTTTAGGTGCCTCCAAGCTGGCTGTCATGTGCCTTTTACTGAGGAGTGGCTTCCGTCTGGCCACTCTACCATAAAAAGGACCAAGGCCCTCATCTCCCGATTGTTCAGTTTGGCCAGGCGGCCAGCTCTAGGAAGAGTCTTTGTGGCTCCAAACTTCTTCCATTTAAAAATGATGGAAGCCTACTGGTTGCAATGTGCGACCTTATATAGACAGGTGTGTGCCTTTCCAAATCATGTCCAATCAATTAAATTAACCACAGGTGGACTCCAATCAAGTTGTAGAAATATCTCAAGGATGATCAATGGAAACAGGATGCACCTGAGCTCAATTTCCAGTCTCATAATAAAGGGTCTGAATACTTACGTAAATAAGGTATCTGTTTTTTTAGCATTTAGCTAATAGCTTCTGATTTTGCTAGTAGTTTGTTCTCATTTTGTTAGCATTCTGGTAATAGAGGCCCGATGGGCTTTTCTTGCGTTTTTAGCACCCCCCGTGTGCTATGATGATAATACCATAAATCCCAGGATGAGAAAAGGACAGTATGACAATATAACATCTGGATACCGCCAAAGCCTAATTTCAAACCTTGTTTACATTTGGAGCTGATTTGCTGGTCTTTTTACAGTCTTTTATAGACGGGTTGGTTGTATAGCAACAAAACCGATGAGTGCAAAACAGACTGGGTTAGCTTAGACTGTTGACAACTATATTTTGCCTCCAAATGTTTATTGAAAACAAATACATTTGCACAATGAGCACTTGTCTCTCAAATACATAGTTAACGATGTTGGTTAGCTAGCTAGCGAATGTTTTTCATATTAGCATAGACATGACAGCAGTCAAAACAAGACAATATCAATAACAAGATACAACGAGCTGAAACGAGCCACCTACGCTTCCCCACATGGAATCTTCTTTTATTTGTTGCTAGCCATCGGACTGTTCAGAATCATAACGCACACCTTCCGGCCACATCGATGCGTGCACATGATTTTCGTGACGTGGTCAGCCAACCCGTCTATTTCCAACAATTAAAAATAATAATAATAATAAGTAGTTTTTTGCTCAGAAAACTTGGGGGCCAAATAAAAATCACTTGGCCTGCGGGCTGCCAGTTGGAGAACCCTACTATACGCTTTGTCTATATTTTCAAATCAGTGCACCTTCCTCCTTCCAGCGTGGCAGTATTAGCTTAATTACTAGGAAATGTCAGAGGTCTGTTGTTTGAGATGAATATGCCTGGGGACCAGACATGCACTGCTCTGTTCAGGGGGATTTGTCAGTAAAATGCCTCAAAGGCCAACTGTAATCCCCTTTTGAGTAGAACTGTGGAGAGAGACAGTGATGAGGGCAATGACACACAAGGTTCTTCATGGGACATGGCGGACAGAAGACAGACTTTTAGAAGACGGACAGTGGTCAGAGGGAAAGAAAAAAGAAAAACACAAATGGAGAAGGGAGAGATTCCAGCCCCGTTGATAACCATCAGAGATAGGAAAGAGTGAAAGAAGCAGGGGTTTGGATCGTTCAGGGTGGGTGAAACAGCAGAAAAGTGGTTCGACGTGAGGTGTTTTGAGAATGAGGGAGGATCTTGTGACAATCCGAGAACTTACATTGGGAATGGCGTCCTCCAGCAGCCATTTCGACCTTTTCTTCCTCCTCTTCTCTGCCGGGAGAGAGCTAAAGAGACAACTTTCACTTTCTGACCAAACAATATGATTATTGGGTGACAATTTGGCACAGCCTTATAGCATCATTTAACATTGATTAACACTTTCTGACTGAGCCAAGACAGGCCTCATTGAAATACACGTTTTCCATGAAAACCAAAATATCAGCATATCACAACGCCGTGAAATACCTGTTCCTGTCTGCGCCTTTCTTTCGTCCTCTCCATCCCTCGTTTTGGGCCCTCTCGGGAAAGAGTTTGGAGGGAGGGTTGGGTGGAACGCGTGTCCTCAGGCGGAAGATGCATTTCCTCTTCTTGATCTCCTTCCCACAGAGAAACCTGGAGAAATACAGAGGGGATGAGAAGGTCATGGTCTGGTAAAGGAGGTGTGATGTCAACAAATAAACCTTCAGCCAAGTAACATGTCTGTTGTAACAAATAATCTTATCACCCAGAACAACAAGTAAACAACTTACTGAATGTTGGCGGCCATACTATATTATTGTTAGCTGGACATGAGAATTACATTGGCAGATTCAGCATATGCTGTTGATGGGATTTCCAATTAAATAGTAGTTTTATAATGCATTATCTGAATACAACGGAGAGAGATGTCTTACTTGCTCTTGTAGTTGTTCAGAGCATCAAGGAGATATTGGCCTCTTTCTGTTGGAGGAGTATTGGAGAGCTGTGGGGAATATCAAAATGTTAGTCTGATGCAATTGGCTTGAGATGGCATTAATCAACTTCCTATCCGGATTCCTACTCAGAATTCAGAAAGGAATTCATTTGGTGGTTCTAACCTTGCCCAAATGGAAATGCTCCCAGTTGATGCTGACAAAGTTAAGGATCTCCTCCAGCTCAAAGTACTTCTTCTTACTCTGGACTCCCAGGTTGTAAAGTGCCAAGTGCACCACGTCCACCCTGGATAAGAAACCAGGGACAATCAGTGAGCTCAAAATAGAGATGAAATGAGAGGAGATAAAAGATACGCATGTTCAACAAAAAACTGTCCCTCCAGGATCAAAACGATTGCAATTGTTTTTGCCAAATCAACAATTCCCCACATATTATGCAAGGGCTTGTAATATCTTATGCTTCACGGCGTCATGGCTGAATGACGACACTCTCGACATACAGCTGGCTGGTTATACGCTGTACCGGCAGGATAGAACAGCGGTGTCTGGTAAGACAAGGGGCGGCGGACTATGTATTTTTGTAAATAACAGCTGGTGCACAATATCTAAGGAAGTCTCGAGCTATTGGTCGCCTGAGGTAGAGTATCTCATGATAAGCTGTAGACCACATTATCTACCTAGAAAGTTTTCATCTGTATTTTTCACAGCAATTAGACAGCATCGAATAAGCTGTATTCCCGCCATAAGCAAACAAGGAAACGCTCACCCAGAGGCGGCGCTCCTAATAGCCGGGGGCTTTAATAAAAGGAAACTTAAATCCTTTTTACCAAATATCTATCAGTATGTTAAATGAGCAACCAGAGGGAAAAAAACTCTGGACCACCTTTAATCCACACACAGACACACACAAAGACGCATACAAAGCTCTCCCTCGCCTTCCATGTGGCAAATCTGACCATAATTCTATCCTCCTGATTCCAGCTCACAAGCAGATTTTAAAGCAGGAAGCACCAGTGACTCGATAAATAAAAAAGTGGTCAGATGAAGCAGAGGCTAAGCTAGCACAGACTGGAATATGTTCCGGGAGTCCTCCAATGGCATTGAGGAGTACACCACATCAGTCATTAGCTTCATCAATAAGTGCATTGATGACGTCGCCTCCACAGTGTCCGTACGTACATACCCTAACCAGAAGCCATGGATTACAGGTAATATCCGCATTGAGCTAAAGGCTAGAGCGGCCGCTTTCAAGGAGCGGGACTCTAACCCAGAAGTTATAAGAAATCCCACTATGCCCTCCGACGAACCATCAAACAGGCAAAGCGTCAATACAGGACTAAAACCGAATCGTACTACACCGGCTCAGACGCTCGTCGGATGTGGAAGGGCTTGCAAACCATTACAGACTACAAGGGGAAGCACAGCCGAGAGCTGCCCAGTGACACGAGCCTACCAGACGAGCTAAACTACTTCTATGCTCGCTTCTAGGCAAATAACACTGAAACATGCATGAGAGCACCAGCTGTTCCGTGATCATGCCCTCCGCAGTCGATGTGAGTAAGACCTTTAAACAGGTCAACATTCACAAGGCCGCAGGGAGAGACGGATTACCAGGACATGTACTGCGAGCATGCGCTGACCAACTGGCAAGTGTCTTCACTGACATTTTCAACCTCTCCCTGTCTGAGTCTGTAATACCAACATGTTTTAAGCAGACCCCCATAGTCCCTGTGGCCAAGAAAACTAAGGTAACCTGCCTAAATGACTACCGACCCGTAGCCCTCATGTCTGTAGCCATGAAGTGCTTTGAAAGGCTGGTCATGGCTCACATCAACAACATTATCCTAGAAACCTTAGACCCAATCAAATTTGCATACCGCCCCAACAGATCCACAGATGATGCAATCTCTATTGCACTCCACACTGCCCTTTCCCACCTGGACAAAAGGAACACCTATGTGAGAATGCTATTCATTGACTACAGCTCAGCGTTCAACACCATAGTGCCCTCAAAGCTCATCAATAAGCTAAGGACCCTGGAACTAAACACCTCCCTCTGCAACTGGATCCTGGACTTCCTGATGGGCTGCCCCCAGATGGTGAGGGTAGAAAACAACATATCCGCCACGCTGATCCTTAACACAGGGGCCCTCAGGGGTGGGTGCTCAGTTCCATCCTGTACTCCCTGTTCACTCATGACTGCACGGCTAGGCACGACTCCAACACCATCATTAAGTTTATGTTGACACAACAGTGGTAGGCCTGATCACCGACAACGACGAGACAGCCTATAGGGAGGAGGTCAGAGACCTGGCCAGGTGGTGCCAGGACAACAACCTCTCCCTCAACGTGATCAAGACAAAGGAGATGATTGTGGACTACAGAAAAAAGAGGACCGAGCATGCCCCCATTCTCATCGACGGGGCTGAAGTGGAGCAGGTTGAGAGCCTCAAGTTCCTTGGCGTCCACATCACCAACAAACTAACACGGTCCAAGCACACCAAGACAGTCGTGAAGAGGGCACGACAAAACCTATTCCGCCTCAGGAGACTGAAAAGATTTGGCATGGGTCCTCAGATCCTTAAAAGGTTCTACAGCTGCACCATCGAGAGCATCCTGACTGGTTGCATCACTGCCTGGTATGGCAACTGCTCGGCCTCTGAACGCAAGGCACTACAGAGGGTAGTGCAAACTGCCCACTACATCACCGGGGCCAAGCTTCCTGCAATCCAGGACCTCTATACCAGGCGGTGTCAGAGGAAGGCCCTAAAAATTGTCAAAGACTCCAGCCACCCTAGCCATAGACTGTTCTCTCTGCTAAACCACGGCAAGCGGTACCAGAGCGCCAAGTCTAGGTCCAAGAGGCTTCTAAACAGCTTCTACCCCCAAGCCATAAGACTCCTGAACAGGTAATCAAATGGCTACCCAGACTATTTGCATTGCCCCCCCTCGCCATCTCAAAAGCGAATGGTTTTGACCGTTTGGAACGTCACAGAGTAGAGCTACTCTTTTCTCCCTTTCCGACCAGTGGCTTGCAAAAAGTATTGCTATTCTTGTTATAAAATTACACCGTTACACTGTTCATGTAAAAATAACCAAAGGCAGTGACTGTTTAAATCAGAATTTCCAAAAACATTTTGTATGGTGAACCTGGCAATCGAAAAGCCCCAATTAGCATTTAGACGTGCAATCAGCAAGATGTGAGTTGTGTCCACTACGGTAGCCTACACAGCTCCACCAGTAAAACCCGGTTGTTCAGTTTGGCTGGGCGGCCAGCTCTATTAAGAGTCTTGGTGGTTCCAAACTTTTTCCATTTAAGAATGATGGAGGCCACTGTGTTCTTGGGAACATTCAATTCTGCAGAAATATGTTGGTACCCTTCCATTCAGCCACAAGGGCATTAATGAAGTCGGGCACTAATGTTGGGCAATTACGCCTGGCTCGCAGTCAGCGTTCAAATTCATCCCAAAGGTGTTCGATGGGGTTGAGGACAGGGCTCTGTGCAGGCCGGTCAAGTTCTTCCACACCGATCAACAAACTATTTCTGTATGAACCTCGCTTTGTGCAAGGGGGCATTGTCATGCTGAAACAAGAAAGGGCTTTCCTCAAACTGTTGCCACAAAGTTGGAAGCACAGAATCATCTAGAATGTCGTATTAAGATTTCCCTTCACTGGAACTAAGGCCCCTAGGCGAACCATGAAAAACAGCCCCAGACCATTAATCCTCCTCCACCAAATTTTACAGTTGGCACTATGCATTTGGGCAGGTAGTGTTCTCCTGGCATCCGCAAAACCCAGATTCTTCCATCGGACTGCCAGATGGTGAAGCGTGATTTATCACTCCAGAGAACGTGTTTCCACTGCTCCAGAGTCCAATGGCGGCAAGCCTTACACCACTCCAGCCGACGCTTGGCATTGCACATGGTGATCTTAGGCTTGTGTGCGGCTGCTTGGCCACAGAAATTCATTTCATGACGCTCCCGACGAACAGTTCTTGTGCTGACATTGCTTCCAGAGGCAGCTTGGAACTCGCACATGATTTTTACGCGCTACGTGCTTCCGCACTCTGCGGTCCCATTCTGTGAGCTTGTGTGGCCTACCACTTTGCGGCTGAGCTGTTGTTGCTCCTAGACGTTTCCACTTCACAATAATAGCACTTACAATTGACCGGGGCAGCTCTAGCAGGGCATACATTTTATGAATTGACTTGCTGGAAAGGTGGTATCCTATGACAGTGCCACGTTGAAAGTCACTTCAGTACGGGCCATTCTACTGCCAATATTTGTCTATGGAGATTGCATGGCTGTGTGCTCAATTTTATACACCTGTCAGCAGCGGATGTGGCTGAAATAGCTGTATACACTAATTGTAAAGGGTGTCCACCTACTTTGGCCATGTAGTGTATTTTTGGAATAAGGCAGAAAACAATTATATGCGTAATAAACATTAGTGAACTGCCGATTCGTAATGTTTGATTTGGTTTTCTTACCGATGCATGCTTAATTTGGATTGGTTTGGGCTCCCGCGGACCATTGCACTCGCAGCTTACATATTTGAATTGGGGGCGATGCATATCGGTGAATCGTTACATCCCTACATAATATGGTCGAATCAAACCATATTTTTGACAAATTGGACAATATTGCCATGCAAAATCTCAAAACCGCAAATATATATATACAGTGGGGAGAACAAGTATTTGATACACTGCCGATTTTGCAGGTTTACCTACTTACAAAGCATGTAGAGGTCTGTAATTTTTATCATAGGTACACTTCAACTGTGAGAGACGGAATCTAAAACAAAAATTCAGAAAATCACATTGTATGATTTTTAAGTAATTAATTAGCATTTAATTGCATGACATAAGTATTTGATCACCTATCAACCAGTAAGAATTCCGGCTCTCACAGACCTGTTAGTTTTTCTTTAAGAAGCCCTCCTATTCTCCACTCATTACCTGTATTAACTGCACCTGTTTGAACTCGTTACCTGTATAAAAGACACCTGTCCACACACTCAATCAAACAGACTCCAACCTCTCCACAATGGCCAAGACCAGAGAGCTGTGTAAGGAGATCAGGAATAAAATTGTAGACCTTCACAAGGCTGGGATGGGCTACAGGACAATAGGCAAGCAGCTTGGTGAGAAGGCAACAACTGTTGGCCCAATTATTAGAAAATGGAATTAGTTCAAGATGACGGTCAATCACCCTCGGTCTGGGGCTCCATGCAAGATCTCACCTCGTGGGGCATCAATGATCATGAGGAAGGTGAGGGATCAGCCCAGAACTACACGGCAGGACCTGGTCAATGACCTGAAGAGATCTGGCACCACAGTCTCTAAGAAAACCATTAGTAACACACTACGCCGTCATGGATTAAAATCCTGCAGTGCACGCAAGGTCCCCCTGCTCAAGCCAGCGCATGTCCAGGCCCGTCTGAAGTTTGCCAATGACCATCTGGATGATCCAGAGGAGGAATGGGAGAAGGTCATGTGGTCTGATGAGACAAAAATAGAGCTTTTTGGTCTAAACTCCACTCGCCGTGTTTGAAGGAAGAAGGATGAGTACAACCCCAAGAACACCGTCCCAACCGTGAAGCATGAAGGTGGAAACATCATTCTTTGGGGATGCTTTTCTGCAAAGGGGACAGGACGACTGCACCGTATTGAGGGGAGGATGGATGGGGCCATGTATCGCGAGATCTTCCCTCAGTAAGAGCATTTAAGATGGGTCGTGGCTGGGTCTTCCAGCATGACAACAACCCGAAACACACAGCCAGGGCAACTAAGGAGTGGCTCCATAAGAAGCATCTCAAGGTCCTGGAGTGGCCTAGCCAGTCTCCAGACCTGAACGCAATAGAAAATCTTTGGAGGGAGCTGAAAGTCCGTATTGCCCAGCGACAGCCCCGAAACCTGAAGGATCTGGAGAAGGTCTGTATGGAGGAGTGGGCCAAAATCCCTGCTGCAGTGTGTGCAAACCTGGTCAAGAACTACAGGAAACGTATGATCTCTGTAATTGCAAACAAAGGTTTCTGTACCAAATATTAAGTTCTGCTTTTCTGATGTATCAAATACTTATGTCATGCAATAAAATGCAAATTAATTACTTAAAAATCATACAATGTGATTTTCTGGATTTCTGTTTTAGATTCCGTCTCTCACAGTTGAAGTGTACCTATGATAAAAATTACAGACCACAAAATCGGCAGTGTATCAAATACTTCTTCTCCCCACTGTATATAAACAAATAAAAATAAATCACGCAAAATTCCTTGAAGGCCTGAAAATCTAAAGATGAACTGATTGTAATGTATCTAGAGCTGATAGCAATTAATGAGTGTGGAACCCTCACCTGCAGCATTCACAAGTGTAAGGTGCATATCAGATAATAAGGTATGAGTATGACAATGGATTTCATCATCTTCATAAATGGAATTCTCAATTATACATCCCTATGGGTTAGCAGATAGGAAATTGGGTTTAGAGAGAGGTGTAAATGTAGTCCTCTTAATCAGAGCTATTGTGCTGCCTGAATCGTTCACAGCACCACTATGTGTATTAACACCAATACAGTGCAATACTGTACAACTTTATCTATCCCTACGACATTATGCGCACAAGAGCACAATCATTGCATACATTACATACATCCTCCACCTGCATACATCCTGCACTATACGACACAAATGCCTTTTGTATTCTTAACGTACCCCTGAGTGAGCCTCAGAGGTAGGTAGGAAAATAATAGTAGCCATTTACCATCGGAGAGCCAGGCGCTTAATGTACTCCAGTCCTTTATTACACACGGAACAGATGAACAAGTAAAACCTGAAAGAGAAAGGAAGAGAGATCAGAGGAGGAGAAAGCACAGGTCACATGCCTCTAGGGGAAATCAAAATCAATATTGTCCCTCGGTCATCTGGCTACACCTTCAACTTCCATGATATGTCTTATGACTTCCAAGACAATTATTTCCCCTGACTTCCCAGGATTTGCTCTGACCGTAGGGCTGAGCATTACAGTGCATTCAGAGTCCCCTCATCAATCTACACACAATACCCCATAATGACAAAGCAAAAACTGTTTAGACATTTTTAGCTAATTTATTCAACAACAAAAAAGAAATATTCAGACCTTTTACCCAGTACGTTGTTGAAGCACTTTTAGCATCGATTACAGCCTAAAGTCTTCTTGGTTATGAAGCTACAAGCTTGGCACACCTGTATTTGGGGAGTTTCTCCCATTTCTCTCTGCAGATCCTCAAGCTCTGCCAGGTTGGATGGGGAGCAACACTGCACAGCTATTTTCAGGTCTCTACAGATGTTCGATCGGGTTCAAGTCCAGGCTCTGGCTGGGCCACTCAAGGACATTGAGACTTGTCCCAAAGTCACTTATGCGTTGTCTTGGCTGTGTGCTTACACGGAACCCAAACCGGCTGCGCGCGTGCGCTATCGTGCATACATTTATTTTGTCCCCCTACACCAAACGTGATCATGACACGCAGGTTAAAATATTTAAACAAACTCTGAACCAATGACATTAATTTGGGGACAGGTCGAAAAGCATAAAACATGTATGGCAATTTAGCTAGTTAGCTTTGCACTTGCTAGCTAACGTTAATTTGTCCTATTTAGCTAGCTTGCTGTTGCTAGCTAATTTGTCCTGGGATATAAACATTGAGTTGTTATTTTACCTGAAATGCACAAGGACCTCTACTCCGACAATTAATCCACACATAAAACGGCCAACCGAATCGTTTCTAGTCAACTCTCCTCCTTCCAGGCTTTTTCATCTTTGAACTTATATGGTGATCGCATCTAAACTTTCATTGTATTACCACGACAACCGGCAACAAAGTTCGTCTTTCAATCACCCACGTGGGTATAACCAATGAGGAGATGGCACGTGGGTACCTGCTTCTATAAACCAATGAGGAGATGGGAGAGGCAGGACTTTCAGCGCGATCTGCGTCAAAAATAGGAATTACCTCTATTTTAGCCCTTGGCGTCGCAGACGCTCGTTGGCGCACGCGAGCAGTGTGGGTGCAGTAATTGAATAACATGGATTTCAAAATTTATTTTGCAACAGGGTCGTTGTCCTGTTGAATGGTGAACCATCGCCCCAGTCTGAGGTCCTGAGCGCTCTGGGTTTCTGTTCTGCACTTTGTGACATCAGCTGAGGTAAGAAGGGCTTTATAAATAAATGTAATTGATTGATTTTCATCAAGGATCTCTCTGTACTTTGCGCCAGTCATTTTCCCCTTGATCTTGACTAGTCTCTCTGCCACTGAAAAGCATCCCCACAGCATGATGCTGCCACCACCATACTTCACCGTAGAGACGTATTGGCCAGGTAATGAGCGGAGCCTGGTTTCCTCCAGATGTGACGCTTGGCATTCAGGCCAAAGAGTTCAATCTTGGCTTCATCAGACCAGATAATCTTGTTTCTCATGATCTGAGAGTCCTTTAGGTGCATTTTGGCAAACTCCAAGCGGGCTGTCATGTGGCTTTTACTGAGGAGTGGCTTCCGTCTGGCCAGTCTACCACAAAAAGGCCTGATTGGTGGAGTGCTGCAGAGATGCTTGTCCTACTGGAAGGTTCTCCCATCTCCACAGAGGAACTCTGGAGCTCTGTCAGAGTGACCATTGGGTTCTTGAGCTCTCACTGAACAAGGCCCTTATCCCCCGATTGCTCAGTTTGGCCAGTCTTGGTGGTTCCAAACTTCTTCAATGTAAGAATGATGGATGCCACTGTGATCTTGGGGACCTTTAATGCTGCAGAAATATTTTTAGTACCCTTCCCCAGATCTGTGCCTTGACACAATCCTGTCTCGGAGCTCTACGGACAGGCGGACTCCAATCAAGTTGTAGAAGCATCAAGGATGATCAATGGAGACAGGATGCACCTGAGCTCAATTTCGAGGCCCATAGCAAAGGGTCTGAATACTTATGTAAATAAGGTATCTGTTTTCATTTTTAATACATTTGCAAAAATGTCTAAAAACACGTTTTCGCTTTGTCATTATATGTATTGTATTGTGTGTAGATTGAGGCAAAACATTAATTTTATACATCTTAGAATAAGGCTGTAACGTTACATTTGGAAAAAGTCAAGAGGTCTGAATACTTTCCTAATGCACTGTATATCAATTTGATTAATTATAATTTATGTTATAGCGCGATGTTCCAAATGCCTGCATCACAAGAATCACGTTTTTCTGTTTGTTTTCATGAGCGTTTTATGTCTTTCTGGTCTCGTCTCCTTCGCTCCTTCTGTGCCGTGTGCACTGTGCACAGGCTATGATGTTCAAACAGTTTGAGATGTACAGGAAGGTGTATTCATAACAGTTTCTCTCTTTTTAGCAAGCAAATAGATCCAAGTTGGCTAGACTTGAAATATGAGCTGGCTACTCACTAGCATGTGCCTACTACTAGAAGTTGGTCATTATTAGTGCATGTGCATGATTCTGGTTACATTTTCTTCAAAAATTGCATTTTCATAGACAGACTTGAAAGCCAGATCAGTGATTACTGTAAAAAAGCAGGTTAAACTATTTTGATAAAATTATTATTAGTGGCTTATAGTTAGCCTAGGTAGAATTTTACATGCAGTGTATTGACCTTTACGTGGATGTCGATTAAAGCAGCCCCCCCCCACACCTCACTGATTCAGAGGGGTTGGGTTAAATGCGGAAGACACATTTCAGTTGTACAACTGACTAGGTATCACCCTTTCCCTTATTGTACAACAAGGCTTATTCAGGGAAAACATTTTTTTTAAATCGAAATATACAGTATATCGTAAATCCCCCATGACTTTGAAAAAAATCTAGATATGATTTTTAGGCCATATCGCCCAGCCCTACCGGACCGTGGGAATAAAACCTTGTTTGATAACAATGTTACGCACCTATCTCCAAACATCATGGACTCCTGTAGGCACTGGATACAGGCCTCATGGAACCACTGTTGACACCGAAAACACTGCAGCATCTTCAAGTACCACCTGGGTGGAGAGCAGCCATTTAGTGAAAAGTAGTAGTCACTGAATGAGCAACAGAGTGCTAAGAGGCATCTTTCTGAATCAAATACAGCTGCTGTGGCCATCTGAATCAAATACAGCTGCTGTGGCCATCTGAATCAAATACAGCTGCTGTGGCCATCTGAATCAAATACAGCTGCTGTGGCCATCTGAATAAAATACAGCTGCTGTGGCCATCTGAATCAAATACAGCTGCTGTGCCCATCAAACAAATACAGCTGCTGTGCCCATCTGAATCAAATACAGCTGCTGTGCCTTCATTGAGTCACAAAACCTGCTAATGGATTTTAAAAGTGTGGATATGTAAATGCTATGCTACAGTGTGTCTAGCCAGCACGCTCACTCTCCAGGTCCTCCACAGTAGCAATAACACTGTTGGTGATTTGTGCGGTGCTGAGAATCCCACTCCAGCTCTTCTGGGTTGTAGGTAAGCACCTGCTTCATGGCCTGCAGTGCTTTTGCTATAGCGCCCTTTTTGAGAGCTCCCCCTTTCTGTGAAGAGAAGAAACAGCCACGTCAACATGGTTCGGCAATAGGACAGTGATCTGTAGGACACATCATAGCGAAATGTTTTATAACAGAAAACAAAAATGTGTTTTCTTATAGGACGTGTTTAGATAGTGCCTCTCCATTGCACTCCTTTTCCAAACGTTTTCTCACTACTGAACAAGACCCTAGATAAACAGTCATATTATACATTATATTAGTCATTTTTGTTTTCCTTGAGCAGGTTGTTCTATCAATAATACTCACCCGCACAGCTAAAGCAAAGATGCACTTCCTGCAAAACCATGGTGACAAATCCATTGAGCTCTCCACCTCTGGCAGGTGGCACTGCTGGTGGTAACCTGGAAAAAACAAAAACAAGAGGACCAAGACCATTTCAGAACAAACCGAGCATTTGGGTTCCTCCCCCCGGAACTCCAAAGTGGCGGAGCGGTCTAAGGCACTGCATCTCAGTGCTAGAGGCATCACTACAGACCCTGGTTCGATTCCAGGCTGTATCACAACCGGCCGTGATTGGGAGTCCCATATGGCGGCGCACAATTGGCCCAGCGTCGTCCGGGTTAGGGTTTAGCCGGGGTAGGCCGTCATTGTAAATAAAAAATTGTTCTTAACTGACTTGCCTAGTTAAATAAAGGTTAAATATTTGAAAAATATCACTTGCCTTGTATCATCTCAAACCCAATAGAAATAAATGAATGGATTAATGAAAGTGCTACTGCAGGCCGCACTTTCAGCCACATCAATGTGTTATGTTTATCTGAAGGTGGCACCCAACCAACTAGAAGCTTTTAATCCCATGATCAGCAAATGTTAGAGGAAGCCAGAAGGAGTGGACTCCCAAAGCAATCAATGGGAGAATCTCAATAACATACTCCTCGCGTCCTCTCCTCTCCCCTTCTCTAAACCCATTTGATGAGAAAGCCAGAGGTCCCTCCCCTCTGACATCCTCCTTCAATGGGTTTTCAGAAGGAGGCGAGGAGAGAGGATGAAATTGAGATTCTCCCAATGACTTTAATTAAGTGCCATGTAAAAACCAAACCAACGAGAGACCACAGCCTGAAGACAGGACCTGCAAATCGTAGACTGCAAATGGGACCGGTCTCTATAAGACAGACCTCCATGGAAAGTACTTAGTTTAACGTACACAGGCTTCAGTAAATTATGTTATGAGTCACAGAGGCTTGCTGTACACCCGCCTTGTCCAACTTGAAAATGTTCAGTTCCACTTTAACTGAACTGTAGAAGATAACTTGATGCAGTTAGGATACTTTTCATCAAGTTGGACACATTGTCCCCATCTTAAGTTCTGTATGTTGTTCCAGTCCATTTACCACAGTTCAAAGATACAGTTTATGCTTTTAGAGTGAGTGTTAAATAATTAAAAGAGTTAAACAAAGTTGTGGAAGTAAATATAGAAGCATACAGAACCCTGTATGCAATAAGCAATGCGATCTCCTCCCACTTAACCATGGCTTGTAAAGAACCAACATCCTCTTGTAGGCTATATCAGGGCAAGAAAGATGGTTGTAGCCACACCCTCCTTTAAAGGGGAACTTCACCACTTATGTTTTAATGTTGAAGTGTCAGACTATACATTACTCTACAGTGACTCACCTATTCCACATTTCCCACATATCAGGATCTCATTGTCAGACACCAGCACCATTTCAGAACAAACCGAGCATTTGGGTTCCTCCCCCGGAACTCCAGCTGCATGTTTTGGGAGAGAAGAATAGCATTAGGGTATATTCAATGATGAATGAAGAGCTGGAGTGGGATTCTCAGCTTTCTCATCCTTCAGCTACATGAAACCAACATGTAGACAGAACATGCAAGATATTAAATTAGAAGCAATCGGCAGGGCATTACTGACATAAATAGGCCTTTCAATGAAACGTGACGGTTGAAGAGTTTGAAGGACAGCTAAATCCTTTAGGGAAGTATCTAAATATACCATTAAGTGGCCTACTACATAGTACAAGTGTCGGCTAGCCAATGAAAAAGTGTTAAGGAATAAAGGCCTAAAACAGCTTCATGAGGTTCCACAGAGGTACAGCACAAAATGTTAATGATTTCCCGTTAGGCTGTTGTGTAATGCTGTTCAAAGTGGATTACATTACTAATGGCTTTTAGAGCGAGCTTTTGATATGTTGAACCTGTATGGTGTAGATCCATATTATCAGCAGACATACATTCATTGAAGATGTAGGGTGTAGTACGTTTGACTAATTCACGTTTTTTTATTGAACACTGTGACAACAACAATATTCTAGTCCCTCTTCACTCACCATGTTGGATGTCTTTCCAGAGAACCCAGAATTTTGAATTATCTTCAAAAGTGACAAAGCAGCTCTGCTTGGAGGTACTCACCTTGAATAGAAAAGTGAAAACAGCCAATATGAGGCGGAGGCAAGTCGTTTACAGCAGCCTTATTACAGTTTTATTCTAATAGTGTATTACAATAGATTTTTCATAAAAACACGAATAACAGATGTTGTCCCTGAAAACTACAGAGAAACCATCACATTTTGTGAATAGCGGTATTTGGGTAGTAAATAAAATGAATACAAACCATTGTGTGGCAGTATACTACAATATTTGACTGATAACAGGAATATTTTGTGTTGAGCACTTACTCTCTGGATCTTCCCCAGGTAGTATAGGCCATCAGACCAGCGACACAGGACATACTGGCCCACGGTCAGGCTGCTCTCCAGGTCTGTGAAGCTCCGCTCCCTCTTCTGGGGTAAACGCTTGGCATCCAGCCCCTTCTTCGACTCCACACTGCAGAAGTCATCTCTGTATGCTGACTCCAACATGCTGCAGCTGGGCTGTCCACACACTACAACACTTCCTAGGCGAATCAGGGGGTTACATCGTCATTGTGGTAGACACAGTATGTCCTCCTGATCACAACATTATGGAGGTTTGGTGGTGGTTGAACATTGTCCTGTAATTTTGGGGTTGTTGATCACATGTATGTATTATTACATGCATTGACAGAACCTGCTGTTACGGTGTCATACAAAGTATTTCCTGAGATTTACACAGCCTACAAAAACATTTAAACATATGCCCATGCTATCATGAAATCCAGCCCTACAACATATTTCTTTTAACACCCCTCCCCTGTTCTGAGGCGGATGTCTGATGACTCAATCTTCTACTGCGTGTAGATCACAGCACAGCCTACAGGTTTGACTCATCAGCTAACTACAGCCAGCCTGCACATTTGAGGTGGACTTGTCAACGCAGTCGCAGATTGCAGCACTTGCTCGAGCCAAACAATCGTGCACAGCATTAAAAAGTAACATGGCTTACAAACTTGTAGTAGTTAGTAGGCTATCAAACTATAGCAACTCTCGAATGTAACTTATATTAAACTGATAATAGACTAGTTGATTGGCTAAATTAACTTACATCAATAAGATGATGGGCATATCGCCAGCTCAAGCTGTTTAAAGTATTTTCTTCTGCAAATCTGATCGGACACTTTTGCATCTCCTCAACAGGATGTCTTCTAGAGTCACAAAACGTTGCTGGCTAGTCTAAAATGCTAACTATCAAATGTAGCTAGCTATTGTAGCAATATTGAATATAGCTAGCTTGGTAACTAGTAAAGTAGCTGCTAGTGAAGTTAGCCCGCTAAACTGTGCTGCAACTGTCAAACCAATGCAATGAAACGTATCTGTTGCTTTCCCCTGGGCCCTGGGTATAGTGTATCGCAAATGCATTAGGAACATCTATTTTAGCTTGCTAGCTAAATGTAATCTATAATGAATAACCGAAATATGACATTGGGCACGTTACATAAAATAATAGTTTGAGACATAAAAACTAGGAGATACAAAAAAAACATCAAATTTAGCTGTAATGTAATCCAGACTTCTTACCCCCTTGATAAACTTCCAATCCAGGTTCGATAAAACTCGAAATATTGTTGCTGCTGTTGAGTAACGTCCCATTAGCGAGGAGTTGTCTCTTGCAAATATGTGTACGGGCGCTTAAGTTCAAACTATGCTAGTCGCCATTTTTTACTTTTTCCCGCGAATCATTTAGGTTTTGCCTTAGCTATGTGATTAACATAAACACATCATCACCATACAGGAAGTTCAATATTTCCTCACAAGGTGCGGAGGAACAGCATTTGTTTTCTTCAAATGAGCCTCTTACGTTTTGCAAATCTCTACATGTCTTTTTTTATTTTCAAATCACATATATTTTCACGCACTATTTGTTATTATGATTATTATCAATGATTGTAATACTATCTACCACTACTACTGATTACACAACACTGTACTACCACTAGGCTTTACTACCCTATTCATCATCACCATCACCACCACCACCATCATCACCATAAGACTAATAATATATTTTTGTAAAGAATTATGATTTTGAAATGCCTGCAACATGTATGTAACATTACTGTCTGTTGCATGATTGAATGTATACATTTTTTTTGAATGTAATGAATAACACATGAATAACAAATAACATGTTTGGACATTTATGTGACAGTCATTTGAGAGGTTTTCAAATCAAATTCCTTGAGAATCCTAGGATTGCTATACTAGCACTGACGTAAGATTGCGGAACCTGCCCTGTTTATTTGAGCTTACTCTTCAGCAAATAAAAAAACATGAAATCCAACGAGATCTCTGTTTACTTCCACAGTGCTGCTGTCTGTTCGTGAGGATTTTTCTAATGGCTCTATGCTGAGAGCAAATCTCAGGGATCGACTGAAATGTCATTTAGTAGATGAGTTGCGGGGACAATTATTTGGCCAATTCTATCCTTTCTAAAAAATCAATTATAATTGCTGATATATATAACTTGTAAGTACTGCTACACTCTTGTAAGACTTTTAAAATTACCTTAAATGTTGAAGTTTTAAGCAATCTAAAGACAATTAATCGAACACATTGTAATTAGCCTGCATGAACCTGTGGATTTTTTTTTTTACCAACTTTTTCTCTTTTTTTTCCCTGGGAGGGGTTCAGGTCAAAAGACAGGAAATTATATTCAAGAAGTACATAGATAAAGAATCGAAAAACAGTACAAAAAAAACATGGAAAAAACACCAAAACACCAAGTTAATAAAATGAAAAGTTGATAGTTGGCCTACACTATCTGTCCCATCTCCCATCACCCCCCCCCCCCCCCCCCCCCCCCCTTTCTTAGTAGGTGCGACCCATTCCTATTCCCCTACCTACCTACCTACCTACCTACCTACCTACCTACCTACCTACCTACCTACCTACCTACCTACCTACCTACCTACCTACCTACCTACCTACCTACCTACCTACCTACCTACCTACCACAGGCTCATGTTGTGGACATATCTATGCATAAAACAAGGCGTCAATCACATGTTCTCAGTGATTCTGATCAAGCAAAAAGAAAGTGACCTGGAAAGGAGATATACGGATTAAACCTTAACATGTCTAACAGACATACTTCAAAAGATGGCTGACTCGATACTTACTTACCTTCATGATGCAGAGGGAAAGAGATGGGAACTAGAACTATAATGACTCATGAGGAGATTTTGTTGTTTGTTTTTTGACATTAGGGAAATACGTATCTTAACTAACATTTCAGTTGAAAACCTCAGCCCTCTAAATAAACAATCTATGATGTCTGTTACACAGGTATTACAGAGAGAGCCTTACCTTGTGCTTGAATGGCCATGAGAGAAGGGGATCATACTCCCCCTTCATGATCACAAAGAAGAGAGAGATATGAGTGCCTTTTCCCACCCCATCACCATTCAGATACAGCGTCATACACACCTTGAATCCATACCTGGATGTGTAGAATGCTAGAAAAAGCAGAGGACACAAAACGCTGATTCAAACTTGTGCCAGCATTTCAGTGGATACAAATGTTAATATTGGAGGGAACGTGTCTGTCTGTGTAATGTTTCAAAGGTTGTACATAAAAACTATTTTGTTCAAATTAAGCGCTCTAATGAAGGCCTATTTTATGCCATGTGCATAGAAGACTGTCCCTGTGAATTGACTGTCCTCCACCACTGGCTTTTCTGTTTAAGGTGAAATTGAAATAATACTGTACCAGGAGAGTACAGGTTAGGCCTATTCCAATGGCCAGAGATGGCCTCCATTTTGTAACTGAGGTCAGACAGCCTCCAGATGAAATTACCGTCATAGGAGACCTCCTGGTGGGCGCGGAGGCTTTCTTTCAGGGAGCTGATGACAAGATCTTTCCTGGCCAGTCTGTGCTGCTGCTCTGTCACCTACAGGGCAACAATCAATTCCATTCAACTTTATTAATCCCCACATGGGCAATTAAGAAGTGCATGCGTCAACTATCCTCCCACATTACAGAAAGGTAGGCTAATACAATCAAGAAAGTCACTTTTCTGATGCTCATCATTTGCAGGAGTGGAATTAGTAATGTAGCCTTAGTAATGCTGCACACACCCACTGTTCTTGAAGAAAATGAGAATAATAAAATGCTGGTCTGGCTGAACATTGAGGGGGAAGGGAGAGCATCAAATGTCACATCTTGGTTGGAAAAATGGACTGTTGACAAGAATGAATTCCGCCTTCCTGAAAAAAAATCCATTTATTTCCCGCTTCCGCAAACGCTCCTCTCCTACTCTTAAAGTAGAGAGCCTCTTCTCATGCTCATAGAATAAGCCCTAACCCCCCTCCCCACAAAATGAAACAGATTTCATCTTCTTAAGAAGGCATAGTTAGGTTACAAATATCAACATCCTCCACAATAAAGTAGGCCTATACAAACAACAGACATCACACAGAACACTGTTGATGTCTGTTGTCAGATACATCTATTTGGTCCCCTCTATAATTTGTTCTCGCCGAGCGTTCTGAAATTGTATTGTTGTCGCAAGTCTTGACATTGCATTGTAGCTGAATCACCCCCATTATCCTGGTCAGATAACACGTAACTAAATGTTATGTTTAGGACCTTTCAATTTCAGCTGACTGTCTGAGAGATGTTTGTTTTGAAAATATACAATTACTGCTTCGTTTTGTTTACTGTTCAATAACGTTTTGTTTTTGATTTGAGAGAAATTAGAACAGTGATTTTAAGATGACAACGTATTTTTTAAATATAAAATGACATCGCACTTTTCTGTTAATTAAGCTGACATTTCAACGGCCAGTGAAAAAAGCAGAGACCCTGGTAATGTGTTTCTATAAAAAATGTACACTCATAACTATTGTTTGCTGGAGATAAAATCTGTTTAATTTTGTGGGGAGGTGGTTTAGGGTTATTCTATGTACTGTTACATGAGAAGAGGCTCTCTACTTTAAGAGTAGGAGAGGGACGCTTGCTAAAACGGGATATAAATGGACATTTTTCAGGAAAGCGAAATACATTCTTGTCAACAGTCCATTTTTCCAACCAAGATGTGACCAATGCTCTCCCTTCCACCTCAATGTTCAGCCAGACCAGCATTTTATTATTCTCAAGACCAGTGAGTGTATAGAGCAATTATAAGGCTACAATTCTACCACTGCAAATTAGGAGCATCAGAAAAGTTACTTTCTGTAATTTGGGAGGATAGTTGACACATGCACTTCTTAAAGGCCCAGAGCAGTCAAAAACTAGATTTCCTGTGTTTTAAATATATTTCCACACTATGAGGTTGGAAAAATACTGTACAAATTATGATAATGCCTTTAGTGTAAGAGCTGTTTGAAAAGACTGTTTTGGTGGGATGGAGTTTTGGCCTGCCTGGTGACATCAGGTGGTAAATTAGTTAGTGTTACGTGTGGCGGAGCAGGTGTACCCAAGTGCAGACTCAGACGAGGAGACAGGGACAAGGTATTTATTGAAAAGCAGTAGGGGCAGGGTAAGCAGGTCCGGAGCAGAATCCAAGAAAGCAGTAGAGCAGGGGGGCAGGACTGACGAGATGAGGGACTGGAGACAGCGACCAGAGTCAGAGTGGACGGAACTGTAGCGGAGAGAAAAGGAGCGTCAGGCTAGGGAAAACCAGGCTCAACAGGATAACAAGATCTATGCAGGAACAGGCTTGAACCACAGACTGACTGAGCAGAGGCTATGATCTGGCAGCGTGGAAGTGGCAGGGCTGAGTATTTGTAGAGGTCTTGATTATGGAACAAGTTGCAGCTATTTGTAGAGGTCTTGATTATGGAACAAGTTGCAGCTGGTGGGGATCTGCTCTGCCTCCAGCACACTTGTCTCCACTCACACAATCACATACACCCACACAGAGAGAGAGGGAGGGAGAGAGCACTGGGGGAGTGGCGGCAGGTTATGGAGACACAGGATGAGAAGTAGAGGGCGTGGCAGGAGCAGATGTAACAAAGAGACCATTAAGAAACAGGGTTCCAAACCTCTCTGTCAATAACAGCTAGTTTTCAGTTTTCCCCTCCCCCTCAGACCACTCCGAGACAGTCCTATCAAAAATAATTTCTTGAGAAATTGCTCTTTGCTAAGAACCAATTTTTTTGTTTATTTTTGACCATTTTAATTGACAACAATCACAGTAAGGTACTTCATTGTTTTCCAGAAATTATTTGATATTGAGATTTTTTTTTAATGGTTGCATTGAACCTTTAATGTTTGTTTTAAGAAGTATAATTACACATTTTTTATGTTCATGGCATGCCCTGGAATGAAACAGCATTAGGTCATATAACTGGTCCAAAAAGATGACTGTGTTCTATGACTCACAATATACTGTACCTTTATTTCTAATTGGTGAATCATGTCCTGGCTGCTCTGGTTCTCCCTCTCCAAAGCCTCCACGCTCAGCTGGGTCTTTTCCACCTCCCTGTTCAGGACAGAGATGATGTTCTCCGATATCTGGACCCTCTGCTGCAGTGTGTCTATCTGCAGCCTTATGTCCATGAGGATGGTCACCTGGTCATCATCTCGCAGACTGTGAGCTGCTGAGCTATCCCATCTGTCCCTTCCATCCGCCTCCAGCTCCCCCTCTGACAGCCCCGTGTCCCAGTGGATTTTCAAGTCAGACAGAGCCTCTCTGAGCTAGGGCAGATGCTCAACCATAGCTTCTGCACCAGACAAGGAGAACTGGGCTATCAGTGGGGAGAACTGCAGGTCACTGCTGTTGGTGGTGGCGGGCACGCAGCAGGAGCTGAAGGTGGCTGACATGGCTGCTGTTCTCATGGCCTCTCACCTTCTCTATGGTCCCCTAAGATACATGGGATTGAAAGACAAAAACATCAATAACTGTACAGCAAAAGCTTTTCAATATGCCACACGTTCTTTGTATTTGATGCCCCATTTCTTGTAATTCAATAATTTTACTGTAATGCAATATTGGAATTATTAGATTACCTTAAATGTCCAACGAACTTCAGAGAAAACACAAGAGTCTTGCCTTTTGGAACCTGGAAGAGGATTTTTCTGTAGAATCAAGACAATTTTGACAATTAACACGTCATGCAACAACAACAAAAAGTGTTAAACAAAAACGATCAGTAGCTATACAACAAATAACATCATTGGATTTGATAGCCACTACATTAAAAACAATGTTTTTTTATTAGCTGTTGTCGTCTTTTTCTCCCCAGGACTGTGACATGAGTGTTTCTGTAAAACTACACACATAAATGCTGAAGATGTTGAGAGAAACAATACAATGTAGCCCTACTGTTTTTTTCTTCTTCATGGAATCGATAGCTACATGAGAGATCTAGTAATATACCATTGATTAAATACAGTATTTAATCAAATCAAACTCAATTTTATTGGTCACATACACATGGTTAGCAGATGTTAATGTGAGTGTAGCAAAATGCTTTTGCTTCTAGTTCCGACCGTGCAGTAAGATCTAACAAGTTATCTAACAATTTCACAACAACTACCTTATACACACAAGTGTAAAGGAATGAATTAGAATATGTAGATGTAAATATATGGATGAGTGATGGCTGTGCAGCATAGGCAAGATGCAGTAAATGGTATAGAGTACAGTATATACATATGAGATGAGTAATGTAGGGTATGTAAACATTATATAAAGTGGCATTGTTTAAAGTGACTAGTGATACATTTATTACATCCAATTTTCTAAATATTAAAGTGGCTAGAGATTTGAGTCAGTATGTTGGCAGCAGCCACTCAATGTTAGTGATGGCTGTTTAACAGTCTGATGGCCATGAGATAGAAGCTGTTTTTCAGTGTCTCGGTCCCAGCTTTGATGCACCTGTACTGACCTCGCCTTCTGGGTGATAGCGGGGTGAACAGGCAGTGGCTCGGGTGGTTGTTGACCTTGATGATCTTTTTTGGCCTTCCTGTGACATCGGGTGGTGTAGGTGTCCTGGAGGGCAGGTAGTTTGCCTCCGGTGATGCGTTGTGCAGACCTCACTTCCTTCTAGAGCCTTACGGTTGTGGGCGGAGCAGTTGCCACACCAGGCGGTGATACAGCCGACAGGATGCTCTCGATTGTGCATCTGTAAAAGTTTTTGAGTGTTTTCGGTGACAAGCCAAATTTCTTCAGCCTCCTGAGGTTGAAGAGGCGCTTTTGCACCTTCTTCACCATCCTGTCTGTGTGGGTTGACCATTTCAGTTTGTGCATGATGTGTACGCCGAAGAACTTAAAACATTCCATCTTCTCCACTACTGTCCGTCGATGTGGAAAGGGGGGTGCTACCTCTGCTGTTTTCTGAAGTCCACGATCATCTCCTTTGTTTTGTTGATGTTGAGTGTGAGGTTATTTTCCTGACACCACACTCCGAGGGCCCTCACCTCCTCCTTGTAGGCCGTCTCGTCGTTTTTGGTAATCAAGCCTACCACTGTAGTGTCGTCTGCAAACTTGATGATTGAGTTGGAGGCGTGCATGGCCACGCAGTCATGGGTGAACAGGGAGTACAGGAGAGGGCTGAGAACGCACCCTTGTGGGGCCCCAGTATTGCAGATCAGCGGGGTGGAGATGTTGTTTCCTACCTTCCCCACCTGGGGGCGGCCCGTCAAAAAGTCCAGGACCCAATTGCACAGGGCGGGGTCGAGACACATGGTCTCAAGCTTAATGACGAGATTGGAGGGTACTATGGTGTTAAATGCTGAGCTGTAATCGATGAACAGCATTCTTAAATAGGTATTCCTCTTGTCCAGATGGGTTAGGGCAGTGTGAAGTGTGAAGTGTGATTGCGATTGCGTCATCTGTGGACCTATTGGGGAAGTAAGCAAATTGGAGTGGGTCTAGGGTGTCAGGTAGAGTGGAGGTGAAATGATCTTGACTAGTCTCTCAAAGCACTTCATGATGACAGAAGTGAGTGCTTCGGGGCGATAGTCGTTTAGCTCAGTTACCTTAGCGTTCTTGGGAACAGGAACAATGGTGGCACTCTTGAAGCATTTGGGAATAGCAGACTGGGATAGGGATTGATTGAATATGTCCGTAAACACACCAGCCAGCTGGTCTGCGCATGCTTTGAGGACGCGGCTAGGGATGCCGTCTGGGCCGGCAGCCTTGCGAGTGTTAACGCGTTTAAATGTTTTACTCATGTTGGCTGCGGTGAAGGAGAGCCCGCAGGTTTTGATAGCGGGCCGTGTCAGTGGCACTGTATTGTCCTCAAAGCAAGCAAAGAAGTTGTTTAGTTTGGCTGGGAGCAGGACGTCAGTGTCCGCGATGGGGCTGGTTTTCTTTTTGTAATCCATGATTGTCTGTAGACCCTGCCACATACGTCTCGTATCTGAGCCGTTGAATTGCGATTCTACTTTGTCTCTATACTGACGCTTAGCTCGTTTGATTGCCTTGCAGAGGGAATAGCTACACTTTTTGTATTCGGTCATGTTTTTGGTCGCCTTGCCATGATTAAAAGCAGTGGTTTGCGCTTTCAGTTTTGCGCAAATGCTGCCATCAATCCACGGTTTCTGGTTGGGGAAGGTTTTAATAGTCACCGTGGGTACAACATCACCGATGCACGTGCTAATAAACTCGCTCACAGAATCAGAGTATACATCAATGTTGTTGTCTGAGGCTATCCGGAACATAAACCTGTCCACGTAATCAACGCAATCTTGAAGCGTGGAATCCGATTGGTCGGACGGGCGTTGAACAGACCTGAGCACGGGCATTTCCTGTTTTAGTTTCTGTCTATAGGCTGGGAGCAACACAAGGGAGTCGTGGTCAGATTTGATGAAAGGAGGGCGGGGGAGGGCTTTGTATGTCGCGGAAGTTACAGTAGCAATGATCCAGAATGCTGCCAGCCCTGGTCGCACATTCGATATGCTGATAAAATTTAGGGAGCCTTGTTTTCAGATTAGCTTTGTTAAAATCCCCAGCTACAATAAATGCTGCCTCAGGATATGTGGTTTCCAGTTTACATAGAGTCCAATGAAGTTCTTTCAGGGCCGTCGAGGTGTCTGCTTGGGGGGGGGGGGGGGGGGGGGATATACACGGCTGTGATTATAATCGTAGAGAATTCTCTTGGTAGATAATGCGGTCGGCATTTCATTGTAAGAAATTCTAGGTCAGGTGAACAAAAGGACTTGAGTTCCTGTAAGTTATGATCACACCACGACTCGTTAATCATAAGGTGTACACCCCCGCCCTTCTTCTTACCAGAAAGATGTTTGTTTCTGTCGGCGCGATGCGTGAAGAAACCGGGTGGCTGTACCGACTCTGATAACATATCCCGAGGGAGCCATATTTCTGTGAAACAGAGAATGTTACAATCTCTGATGTCTCTCTGGAAGGCAACCCTTGCTCGAATTTCGTCTACCTTGTTGTCAAGAGACTGGACAACTTAAGAGTACAGTATTACTATTTTAGTGTAATCAGTAGTCTACACACAGAATGCTTTTGCAACTGCTTCTTACAATACATTTGATACATTTCTTCCCGAATCATGATGCCCTTCTAATGGTTAACCTAACTTTTCTTGAGTCTAAAGTTCTGTGGCTTTCTGCTCCCTTTCGCTGTGGTCCAAAGCTCTCGGCAGCCCCCTGCCCTTCCCAGATCAGTGGTGAAAGGGAATATGGGGCAGCAGTAAACATTGGAGACACTGCTGCTTGAGCTGCTCTGTGGGGACCCAACCAATGTCACACTGACCTCGTCCCCAACAAGGTTTTCCACTAGAGACCAATTCTAACTTATTTTGTAGAATTCCCAGCAACTGTAGCCCCTGCAGTATAAAACCACAGGAAACCATACACTGGCTATTTATTTCCAGGAGGAAAAACACTTCATACCAGGGCTGAACATTTGAGAATCTCAGCAAGACCTGTCAGTGGCAGGACTTGCAACTTAGACGAGGTGGTTAGTTTGACAGCTACTGAGTGCACGACTGGAAGTTAATTATTTGGGCCTGTCTTACCTGTAGCTCTGAGGGGCCCATAGAGCGGCAGCATGTGGGGAACACTGACATGTTGTTTGGACAGGCCTTCTCCAGGTGACAGGCGAAGGCCTTTCGCAGCACCATGTGACCACAGCCAATGTTGCAGGGGATCAGGGCATACTCTCATTGCTCCTGTTGCTCCTGAAAGAGGATTCAAGACAATTCAGAAATCACATTAAACTAACCCAAGCTCAGCACAACATTTCAGTGAATCAATCCACTTGGAGGATAAACATCTTGATAGCAGCGCAAAGTCAATATCAGCCATCAGGGGCAATTGTCCTCATTAGTTCTAAAATGTATTCATTATTTTGGTACCAATTTAAAATATTTTGCTCTTAAATTGTCTGTTTTCTACAACAGGACTTTTGCTTTAGTGAAAAATTGGGCCTTGACCCTGATCTAATTACAGTGGGTAGGTATTAAAATGGTCACATGAGGAAAAAAATATCAATTTTTAATTGTATCATTCACAAATGTGTAAAACAGTGTCAATACCTCAAAGTCCTTGAGAATACTCCTCCAGGAGCACCCTTGGTTAGCACAATGCACTTTCAATCCAAGATCTCCTTATTGATGGCAGCATCACTGAATAACTGCAGTAACACATAGGAGAATTAAGATCAACTTTCAGTACTTCAATTACTAATTCAGTCCTTAATTCAGTACCACCATGTTAAATTTTCCTCAGAGGGAAAATGTTTTTTTTTTGCACAATAAAGAATAGCTTGATTTCTACATATCACACCGGTGCTTTCTTCAGTGCTAAACTGGTTTAAATGACAATGTTCTCTGGCTGTCATTGTTGTTAGTTGATACAGTTTGAAGTGGAACTTTAAAGCTCTGCCGTGTCTCTACCGCTCAAAAGCAACAAATACACAAAGCCATTTTATCTCTTTAATCATCATAATAATAATAACAATAAATCATTCAATACAACAGTAGCTTCTTAAAACTGACAACCAACAATGCACCCACTGGGTAAGTAACAGTCAGTGACAGTCAAGCCTTTGCTTTGTGAGCATACAAGGGAAGATGAACGTAAATATAAAGTAAAACATTTGAGTTACTGTATAACAAGCTTAGTTTCCATTCCACTGTGATGCTCAGCGTATTCACTGTGGCCAATTAACCCAATTGAATCAAAATATAGGAGTCATCTGTCCTGAAAATAGACTTTTCCAACTGATATTGATATGAATATACTCAAGGCCTATTATTTTAGCACAACAAACCAAAATCCTAATTAGACAAGTGAGACGATTATGGGGTGTCTCTTCTGCCTAGGATGTTTGGAGGAGCTGATGCTGAACCCCATTCTGATGCTGCACCCCATTCTGATGCTGAACCTGTCACACCCTGATCTGTTTCACCTGTCTTGTGATTGTCTCCACCCCATCCATGTGTCGCTTATTATCCCTGGTGTATATATCCCTGTGTTTCCTGTCTCTCTGTGCCAGTTCATCTTGAATGTTTTTCAAGTCAACCAGTGTGTTTTCCTGTACTCCTGCTTCTATTCTCTTTTGCTAGTCCTCCGGGTTTTGACCCTTGCCTGTTTTCTGGACTCCGTACCTGCCTGCCTGCCTACTGCTCTGTACCTCCTGGACTCTGAACTGGTTTTGAACTTTTGCCTGTCCACGACCATTCTCTTGCCTACCCCTGTTGGATTGTTTAATAAATATCAAGACTCAAACCATCCACCTCCCGTGTCTGCATCTGGGTCTCGCCTTGTGCCGTTATAGAACCACATTCCTTCGGTTACAGTGAAGACCAACATGGTCTCATTAGAATAAGTTGAAATAATGCTTTTTTACCAATCTAGTTATGTCACGTATGCTGATGTATTAGTTATATGTTACCTACTGACATAACATATCACTTATCATTATAATGACGTATTTGTTATAGGTTACCTGCTGACATAACATATAACTTATCACAATAATGATGTATTGGTGAGACACGTCTCATCCATAGAAATACAATATTGACGTGAATGGGAATGTCCGTTCTAGCCATTCTCTTTCTATGGTTTCAAGGCCTCAGCAATGGACTAATTCACGTCAGACAAATATCAACACGTGGAACGTTGTCAACTCTACAGACATTCTAATTACACCACTCCATTCTAGCATCTTTTCACATTCAATGTCTTCCTTAAACCTTATATCCCCTGAGCGGAGTAACACCAGAGCAATGAAAAAGTTCAGGTTACTGCAATTCTCTGGTGAGTTCAATTGTATGACCTTTCTGCTAAAATCCAAATGCAGGCTCTGATCAGAAGGTGTGGATTATGTCTCCTGTTTTGGGGAGCTAAATAGTATGCAATAAAGTGCATTCGGAAAATATTCAGACCCCTTGACTTTTCTACATTCTGTTACTTTACAGCCTTATTCTAAAATTGATTAAATAAAACATTTTCCTCATCAATCTACACACAATAACACATGATAGCAAAGCAAAAACAAGTTTTTATAAATGTTTGCAAATGTATTACAAATAAAAAACATAAATAACTTATTGACATAAGTATTCAGACCCTTTGCTATGAGACTCGAAATTGACCTCCGGTGGATCCTGTTTCCATTGATCATCCTTGAGATGTTTCTACAACTTGATTGGAGTCCACCTGTGGTAAATTAAATTGATTGGACAAGATTTGGAAAGGCATACACCTGTCTATTTAAGGTCCCACAGTTGACATTGCATGTCAAAGCAAAAACCAAGCCATGAGTCGAAGGAATTGCCCGTGGGAAGGGTACACAAAACATGTCTGCTGCATTGAAGGTCCCCAAGAACACAGTGGCCTCCATTCGTCTTAAATGGAAGAATTTTGAAACCACCAAGACTCTTCCTAGAGCAATCTGGGGAGAAGGGCCTTTGTCAGGGAGGTGACCAAGAACCTGATGGTCACTCTGAAAGAGTTCCAGAGTTCCTCAGTGGAGATGGGAGAACCTTCCAGAAGGACAGCCATCTCTGTAGCGCTCCACCAATCAGGCCTTTATGGCAGAGTGGCCAGACGGAAGCTACTCCTCAGTAAAAGGCACAACAGCCCGCTTGGAGTTTGCCTAAAGGACTCTCAGACCATGAGAAACAAGATATTCAGGTCTGATGAAACCAAGATTGAACTCTTTGGCCTGAATGCCAAGCGTCACGTCTGGAGG
This sequence comes from Salvelinus namaycush, assembly GCF_016432855.1. Lineage (NCBI taxonomy): Eukaryota > Metazoa > Chordata > Actinopteri > Salmoniformes > Salmonidae > Salvelinus > Salvelinus namaycush. Next base: position 10,082,752 of record NC_052324.1, on the reverse strand, counting down.
AAACCTGGCACCATCCCTACGGTGGGTGAAGCATGGTGGTGGTGGCAGCGTCATGTTGTGGGGATATTTTTCAGCAGCAGGGACTGGGAGATGGGTCAGGAACGAGGGAAAGATGAACGGAGCAAAGTACAGAGAGATCCTTGATGAAAACCTGCTTCAGAGCGCTCAGGACCTCAGACTGGGGCGAAGGTTCACCTTCCAACAGGTCAACGACCCTAAGCACACAGCCAAGACAATGCAAGGGTGGCTTCGGGACAAGTTTATGAATGTCCTTGAGTGGCCCAGCCAGAGCCCGGACTTGCTTTGTCATTATGGGGTATTGTGTGTGGATTGATGAGGTGAAAAAACAATTTAATCAATTTTAGAATAAGGCTGTAGCGTAACATACTGTGGGAATAGTGAATGGGTCTGAATACTTTGCGAATCCACTGTAACTCAATCAGTGTTATGTGGATCATTTATTCTATCCAGATAAAATATTTACATGTATTTTGCGTAGGAACACAAGTGCTTGAATGCCAGAAGTAAATGAGTAAAGGGGAACGCTTTGGATAACACTAGAAGCACCAATGTTATAGAGCCTCTATTTGATTGTGTACCTACTGTAGGAATACATTGAATCTTGCCTCCCAATGTTAGAGCAGTGCCCTACCCACTTCATGCTCATTCACACAGCACCTTGGTGTCTGTGTCATGCAAACTAGTCAAATAATGAAAAGGGAAAATTATATTCACACCTTTATGTAAACATACAGGGACATGGGGAATTCTTTAAGAGCGGTTTCATTTTTGATTAAATTCATCCCATGTCGTTGTTGTTTTTTTTTACAGGAAATTCCACTTACTGAGGCTGCAGTATTACATTGAGACTGAAAAGGTAACTGTAGCCTACATTTCAAATGATCTTATGAAAGGATATCCTTTGTGTTGTTAAAGCAGGTCTTTCACCGAAGCTATCTACCTAGGTGTGCCATAAAAACAGTTTTCCCTTTCTCAACTTCATAGAGGCCTGCCATATCATTCCACCCTATCCACTTGTACTATGCCAGCATATACAGTATACAAAGTGCAGTAATACTATACATACATTGTCTGATGTCAGTATGCTTGTTTCACTCTCTGAGCTCGGATCCTCTTCTTTGCACATTTTGCAAACAAGGTTGTTGTTGTTCCTAAACAACAACAATGAACATATGGTATTAGATTTAAATACAATAAACACAAGTATGTTAACATATAATTGTAATATCTTAACCTTTAAAAACATAAGGGGAAGGCAAAAAAGGGAAATGTAGGCTATATTGCATACAAAGACCTGGCAAGAGTGTGATATGAGGAAATGGTTAACTTTGGTTATTAATGAAGATGTTTCGCAAAACTTTAGAATATAAATAATTGGAATGCCTTACCTCACTAACCAATTAAAACAAGCGAGGCAGTAGCGGTGGCCGCACAAAGTCTGACGTGCCTCCTTCAGTACGTTATTACAGTTGCTGCACAGGTACTTCTGCTGGGGTACATCATCGCAAATACTTTGAGGAAATCCAGAAGGATACTCATTTTCACCTGGGACAGATGAATCACTAAGTTGTCCTCTGGTTTTAAACAAGACTCCATCTACAAATCACCAAGTTGTTTTTAAGATTGTAATTGTCACTATTCTCTCCCACTATATGATGCGTCCATTAAATAGTGTCAACCTTTAGCATTTTTGAAGCGAGAAAAATTTGGTGTGTTTCCCCAAAACTGCATGTGTGGTGCCAAGCAAAAATTTACTTTACAGTGATGAAGCATGGTGTTCAAATAAGGGGTAAACATTTCCAGGAGCCAGTTTTTGCAATGCTGTTGTCTCTCCCTCTCGCTCTCTCTCTCTCTTTCTCTCTCTCTCTCTCTCTCTCTCTCACACATACACACACAAACATTTATTGCAGTTTATTTATCTGAATTTGTGAGGCGGTTCAATTGCCTCAACTACAGTCACATCCGCCAAATAGGAAAGTCCCTGTGCCATAATTTGCACACATCCTGCCTGTCATCTAGCACAGAACACCAAGTTTGTGATAGAGGCCCATTATTTACATGACAGGTGTGTGAGTATTGTTGCTGTTACTGTCAGTAAAAATGTGTTGTACAGAAGAACTCAGTTCAGTATTTGAAAATGATCACAACAATGAGCACATTACCAAAACATGTAAACTGTTCATACATTTGTGGAGGTTGTTAAAAAAAGATATGAGATAAACATTTGACTTCTCATAAGGTCACATTAAACTGATCCATAGCTATCTGGCTTGTTGTTGTATGAAGAGTGCGAATTATCATGTGACATTCATTTTTATATGGGCCTAATGATAAAGATATCATTTAACAATAAAAATGTATTACCTTGTATTATCTGATTGTCAAACAAATCACTTAGGCTGCCTGTGCATTCATCCCACTCAAAAATAATGCCATCATCCAAACAGTGCACTGCATGTGCACTTGTGCCATTTGATGAATGGTAATAGAGAACTGTTACAAAACACCAAAAAATGTGCCTAATGACATTCTGCAACTGCCATAGATTAGGGCTACATTAATTGATGCTCTTGCTGACAAATTGACATTTTTCTGTAGCCTGAAAAGTCGAGACATGGAATTGGGGCTGAAACTAACTGTCCCAGGGAAAATGGCATGGTCATCCTAATACACACGGTCAATTTACTAGACTAGGCTACAGTGTGTATTACCATTAACTTCAAATAGGCCCAACGGTAGCCAGTGCTGTATTCTAGTGTTGTAAAAAAAAAATGGTGTCTAAACTCCGATTGCCGGTCGTGGTGATAAAAAAAACGCTCCCTATACTTTCAAAGCATTTGTCTGAAAATGGTGGGTAAACTGTGTTTACTTGCGTTTACCCTCCACTAAGCCTACACCACTGCCGGTACCCTATCAGCCGAGGCAATTTTACACACATAAACATACGCAGGCTTCAGATAAAGCTGCTTATGCCGCGTTCAAAATAACTAGGAACTCATAAATCTCAGAGTTCTGACTTCAGTGCATTCAAGACAATTGGAACTCGGAAAATAACGAGCTCTGATTGGAAAAATTGTTTTGAATTGTCATCCAACTTGGAAACTCAGGCATCTTTCTAGAACCACGACATTCCGACATGAAGATCACTGGCGTCATGATTCGACATCGTTTTTTTCCTAATTTCCCAGTTGTCATGAAAGCGGCATTAAAATATCACAACGTTAGCAATTATATTCTGTCATCACACAAGTTAGAAACAGAGAAAATGTATTGATAAAGGCATTGTAAACAGTAAAATTAGCTTGGAGTCTTCACAGATCGTGTGTCATAAAACGCTACCTTTCTTTCCTTACATGAATGACATTTATGGCTATTATTTGTAATTATTATGCATTTAACAAGTGTATTAGAACATTGAACTTAAACTCTGTAGGAATCCTGGATCTTGGATAACTCAGAAAAACGCACTGTACATGTAACTGTGAAAACAGTTCTCATGGGCACACAAATCCAAAATAACGTAGGCCTATGCCATTGCAAAATCTAACGTCAACTACATATAGGCTACTGTCGTTAATTTATATCCTACTTGTTGGATGGATTGGACGCGCATTGGTGTCTAGATTCAGGCTAGTGATATTGTCGACCATCATCAGCTGATCCAGGAAAGAAAACAAATATTTATATAGAATAAAGCTAACTAAATGGTCTACTTCTTGTGGCCACGGACGGCACGGATAACAGCAATACCTGCGCGCACCTGAAAAACAACACAATGAGCGGTCTAAACAGCTGACTGACAAAAGCAAACTATGATAAATCAATGGATAAATCTAATGCATTGGAATAAAGACAGGCTATTTTTCAAGGACGCATGGTAAACAAATGGCGAAAATGAGGACTACAACGGAAAATCTATGCGTTTAATTAAGGGAGCTCAACTGAGGCCGAAATGTAGCACTACTGAGTGGACAGAGCTGCTCTACAGAATTAATAAAATTTATGGACAGGGGTACTGTTTGTAGAAATTTGGAAGCTTTTACTTTCATATTTACCACTGTAAAACATATTTACCACTGCATTTTAAAGAAATAGGAGAAAGGTGAAATTAGCATTGTTAAGAGACCCCCCCTAAAAAGACTGACTTTTGTTGCATATAAGGTAGCTAATGTCTCATTCAGGGGGGCTAACCCCGCTCCCCCGTAATTCACACCCTGGTACTTTGGCAAAAATGACGGTGACACAACTGACCTGCGAGGATGTTTTGAAAGTGAAGTTCACGGAAGCATTCACGATAGCCCAGATCCATTTCTCTTGCCAAACAGCAATCTTTCAATTCACATTATTATTATTATTATAAAGTAATCCATTCTAAGTTGAAGCACTGTACAGTACAACCACATGAGAACACAACTTATATAAAACATATTTGACTGCTCTTGATGAAACATTTGCCCATTCAAAATAAAGTTTTAATAGCTCTAAAGCATATTCAAGTCAAATCTACTCTAATGGAATGGAAGCATACTTTAGCTTACATCAAGCAACATTTAATTTCAATCTGAGATATGCTGATCTTTTTTTTTATTACTGTAGCTACCATCACATGAGGATAGTATACAGTAGCTTCAAAAATACTTATTTTTTGTAAGATTTTTTTTCTTCAAACAATACAAAATATACACATACAAACAATAGCATACAAACGCTCACAAACATTATCACACCTGCACAGACCCACCTGCTCACACCTCCATCTCCAGCGCCCACATCACTCTCATATCCCCCACATTCTGAAATTGCAATTTTGTTCCACCCAGTTTTATCATTACACTGTCATACAAAAAACGGCAACGGTGTACTTTAGGACCATGAGGACGCCTCAGAGCAGTTGGGTAGTCTGTTTGGAGTGTTCAGAAGGCTGGATTTAGGACCACATGGACACCACATAGCGGGATGACAGGCTGTGTGAAGGCAAAGTTTCTGGAAGGCTGGCTGGACCAGCACGGGAGAGTTGAGTACAGTTCAGTGTGTATGTGTTGCGCTCTTTCACCAAGTTTTAAAAGCAAGCAGAGCAGAAACTGGATACTCTTTAGTTGACTGATGTAGCTGGCAAGGGAACTGCTGTATAACATAACAGAAAAACTAGTGTTTATTCGCAGTGCTGAGCTAGTATTGTAACTGACATGTAAGGTTATCTAATGTTTCATCCCTTCTCGACTGAGGTGAATGAATTAGCTATGCTAGCTAGTAGCTACCACAGCCAGGTGAGCTCAAGTCTTTAGCTATCTGTCAGATAGTCATAATAGCCACCTCATTTCGCTATCTAACAGCTGTCGTTTGTATGGAAATGTTTTGTCCCTTTTCAACAGAAGTAAAGGAACTTGGCTAGCTTTCTCCAGTTGATGTACATTTAGAGAGAGAGAGCTGGCCAAAAGTTGGCAAAAGTCAGCTTTTCTTTTTGCCTCAATCACACAAGCGCTGAATCAAACGATGAAACCATCAGCCAATCATATTGTGACTTTTTTTCAGTGCAATGTGAGTTTTTATTAGTCAGTATGACAATGTAACATTATTGATCTGTCAGTTTCCCAAGCTAATTCCCTACTACACACTGACACAGTAATAAACAGCACTAACGTTACTGGCTTCACTGTCAAGGTACACAGTAGAGGTCTGTGCTGGACTGATTTCTTCAAACTGCACCCTTCCTAAAACCTGCTAACTTGCTGTCCGACTCCCACCCGCTACTGTAAGAACTGGTCCCAAACCCAACTGCAGTCCTGCAATGTTATTTTAGGCGTATGTGATGCAGCTTACTTGCCAGCCATGGTCCCAGCATTTTTGAGCCCTACAGGTAATATCAAATGGCAAAAATAACTTCAGAAATAGATTAAATTAGCAGAGATTCTCACATGGCCCTTATATTAGGCTATCTGTATTACTGGTCTAGATCAGCCAATATGCTAGATGTAGTTTGAAGAGAGCAGAATTGGAGAGACTTGCACTTTCTCTTCAGCTATTTTTAATGCCTACCTTTTTGGAGTGTAAAGATGTTCTGACGGGAAAATATGGGTGATCAATATTTAGGCCTTTCTAGGCTATAGCCTAATCATAGGCCTATTTTAGGAAGTACATTTCCTTGGAAAGATAACTGCCCCGTGCTTCTCCGCCATCGCACTGGCCTACTCTATTGAATTGAGACCACATTTGCACCTGATTGCGCAGGTATGGCTACTGAATTTGAAGCAGCAAGAATGATGACAGGGACACGTGCTACGTTTTGCATAGGCCTATAGGGTATAGCCTAACTTCTAAAAAGGGGTAGAAGGCCCATTGTTCCCCACTGTGTTTGGTTTAGTAAGCATTTGTAGATTGGCTCTATTTTCTCTCAGCATCCATTTTTTCACTATTCTGAACATATAAAGAATCCATATGTTGTTCTGAAATATGAACACAGAAATACTGAACATTTTTAACTTATTATGGTGCTAATTTGACAAAATTACAATCACGGTCTTGATTTGGACATTTTTCTGGTCTCGGTCTTGAATTGGTCTCGCTTTAGATGGTCTCGAACACAACACAACAGTAGATTAGGCTACTGTGGTGAGCAAGTGTTGCACCTTTTCATTTTCAGTAAGTATTGATTACCCATTTATTTGTCTCTGCCTGCAAATCATCCTACTAGAAGGATTTATAAAATATTGATTGTAATAATATCATAACAATGATAATTATTATTTTCAATGACGTTCTTCAGTTGTTGGAAAGGAAACACTGAAGAGAAAAACCCCCATCTAATCAGGATTTTTCTTTGATGGTCTCTGGAGAGATATATTTAGCTAGTCAGCTAGCTAGGTGGCCATTGGCTAGGCCATCAAAAGCTAGATAAAGGAATCTGCCATTGAACTGTATTAGGGCAACATTTTGGAGTGACAGTGGAATCAACCAATCAAATTTTGACTTAAAGAGTGGGACTGTTTTTACAAAAACGTATGGAAACTTCTGCCTTCTTGAAGGCCAACAGGTCACTGCACAATAGTGAGGAATAGTTTTCCCACGGTCTAGCTAGCTAGCTAGCTTTTGTTGTCAGCTAGTTTGCAGGTGTTATCAAAAAGGATGTTGTTGCACATTTCTTAGCTTCTCCCTTTTTCAAGAATAACTTTCAACAAGAAGTTACGTTTCAAATGATCATCATCTGGTGAGTGGAACTGTGTTTTATTGCAGTGCGCTTGCTGTTGTTAGACATCTCTTTGAAAATAACTTGTGTGTGGAACTTACAGCATTTTAGCAACATGAAATCTTCTGAAACTCTGTTCATATACACCCCCAGGAACAATATGACACTTAAAAACAAAAATCTTGACAAGCAACCACTTAGATATGGTCGTTTTCATGTTTTCATAAATGATGTTTGGGAATTACGTATACTAAGGCATTTGTGAAAATTGGGGTATGCGGGTATGTGTGAGACTTCTTTAATTAGGGGTCAAAAATGCCTCTGAAGAGCTTGTCATCACCAAACAAAATAGCTGACCTTTCTCTAAACTTTACCCCGAGCTTAACAACGCTTGTTGTGCCACGTGTCCATTTTATCAAACAGAAATTCCTCCCAAAACAGAAAAACTTATACTCCCCACCCCTCTTGTGCTGCTTTACACATTACTTGGACACCTCTCTAAAAAGGAGAGATTTCTAGAACTGACCATTTGTATCTTTTACATATGGTTTTGTACACCAGCTTCAATACACCAGCTTCAGCTGTTTGAAGCTGGTGTACAAAACCATATGTAAAAGATGCAAAACTTCAGAATGTGAAGCATAGAAATAGATCTACTGCTTAATAGACTTGTTTTCAATCAGTGAAATCTAACTCACATTTCTATTTGAATTTGGTCGGATCGCCCGAAAAGTTGCATATTGTAGCTTTACATTTTTTTCTGTTTTACCGGTCAGTAAACATATGGCTTTGTTACCACAACAAATGTGAAACCATAAACATAAACAATATGTGAAACCATAAACAAAATACATGTCATGAACGTCGTTGTAAGGATTGTTGGATCCAACGTGCAGCGTGGTATGGGTTCAACATATTTATTTAGTGAACCGGCACAAAAAAACAATGAAGCACAAACGAAACGGGAAGCTAATGGCGTGCTCACAGGCAACTAACCAAAAAACAAGATCCCACAAAAACCCAGTGGGAAAAGGCTGCCTAAATATGATCCCCAATCAGAGACAACGATAGACAGCTGCTTCTGATTGAGAACCATACCAGGCCAACATAGAAATAAAAAAACTAGAGTACCCACCCTAGTCACACCCCGACCTAACCAAATTAGAGAATAAAAGGCTCTCTAAGGTCAGGGCGTGACAATACAATATTTTTGGTTATGGAAACAATATTTCACAGCGGTTTAGATGGTACAATGATTCTCAACATAATGACTGCTTGTTTGGTCACAAACTGAAACGAGGAAAACTTCGAATTTTAGCAACCAGCAAATGGCGGAGCAATTTCTGCATAGTGTATCTTTAAACGTTCTGAGAACAGAAGTGAACATTTTGCCTGTTCTGGGAACGTTTATGTTTAGGTTGCAGAGAGGTTCTGAGAACATTTTACTCCGGTTCCTTGAAAGTTTTCCTGGGAGGTTAGGTTGTTTTAAGGTTTTTGAATAACTTTCTTTTTTGACCTTCGAGCACAGATAGAAATTAAATTCCCTTAGACATTAATCATGGGAATACATGTATTTTTTTGTGACACAGCATCAGTGATATTTTAACCTATAATCTACCATTCCCAATCCGTGTAATTAGTCCACTGTTTACACAATGGAGCTAGCACGCCATGTTTTTTTCTGCATACAAAGCTGTTCATTTTAGTCTATTCAAATAGACCCCATTTCAAAGGAAACAAGCACTCATTAAGATCTGGTGGACAATTTGTGGGTGCAGCCAACACACCTGAACACGATTAACAAGATAGAGGATGGAGGGTTTTGTTGATTCTGAGAACGGAATGTGTATGCTTTTAAATAACATTCTCTGAACGTTTAGTTCTTGTGGTTTTTACGGAAAGTTTTTGAACATTCTCTGACCAATTTGAGAACATGACTATAAATACAACCATGAGGAAATCTGCATTATGCGAAGTACTGAAATCCCCACAGAAGAACGTTGTTAACGTTCTCGGGACTATTTCAGAACATTCCCAATGTCAAACCAGTTGGAGAACGTTCCTAGAACATAACCAACATTTTATTAAATGTTTGATCTTTTAGGAAATGTTAGGTTAAAGTAATGAAATACCAAGAAAATAAAGTTTGTTTGTCAAGTTCCTTTGAAGTGTTGAATGTTCCAAAGCCAAGCAACTATCCTGCAACATTCCTAAAAAATTGTGGGAAGGTTGTTTGCAAAATAACCATATGACAACCACGCTCTCACCAAACTTTAAGAAACTCATGGTTCTCAGAACATTTTGTGCTAGCTGGGCAGTCTGAACACACAAAGAACTGAGAGTTGCTGTAAACATCAAACTTTACTGTTTGTATCTATGTACATCACAGACCCTGATATCCCTGCTAAGGAACAGACCTGGGTTCAAATACTATTTAAACTTAAACTGAGCTTGCCTGGCACAATCAAATCAATAGAATAATCACAACTGTGCAAACCCCTCCCATTTGTCACTCCAGGCAGAGTAGAGCAAACTAGAGCTCAAGTATTTGAAATATTTCCAATAGTATTTGAACCCATGTAACCCATGTCTGCTGAGGAACAGAACAGCAGGAACACAGTCTTCTTATGGGGTAATGATGACAGTGGCTCAAAACAATGATATTATTTAATCCACATCGCTCCCCACTTCCTCTTGTATTCCTCACACAACAGCCCTGTGCTGTCAATGTCATTGTCAAGTACTTCACCAAATGAGTATATTGCTGCAATATGGTGGGATAATTAGAGTGCTTGGCTGGACAGGGCACACACAGATGAGGACTCTGTTAATGCATCCACTACTTGTTTCCCAGTGCCATAAAGGCCTGCTGTGAATTGCATGATGATGCTTGGATGTTATAGGCTATTCCATTCATCCGTTGAATTCTTAATCGTTAGCTGCCTCATGGACAAACGTGTTTTGCTTAGAGCCATAGATAATATGCTTGTTTCAGCAAGACCACTCTAAATATTTGAAATACTTCAAATTTTTTTAGACCACCATTTATTTTTGAAATGTTTAAGCCAGAAAAGCCATTCAATTTCTAAAATGTGCAGACATTGCAGCTTTTTGATAGCATTTGTACTTTTCACACTTCAAAGCATTTTGACCTAATAAAAACATTGCAGAACAGAAATATCTTCTACCAATCATGAGATCATGAGATTATTTTAGTGACTGCATCAACTCCTTTCTAAACTAAACTAACTTCCCTTGGGACATTGCAACATTTAAAGATGCCTGCAAGAGCGAGACATATGATGTCAAGTGCTCAAAGTGTCGAGAGAGAGAGAGAGAGAGAGAGAGAGAGAGAAAGAGAGAGAGAAAGAGAGAGAGAGAGAGAGAGAGAGAGAGAGAGAGAGAGAGAGAGAGAGAGAGAGAGAGAGAGAGAGAGAGAGAGAGAGAGAGAGAGAGAGAGAGAGAGAGAGAGAGAGAGAGAGAGAGAGAGAGAGAGAGAGAGAGAGAAAATATATGTAATCTAGGCGCATCTATTCAATTAGCCTTGTTCTAGTCTCCCTGACTGGTGAAGAGTAATTAAAAAGCATAGATGTGTCGACTGGAGTCAGATAATCAAAAATAGGCATGACACAGAAATAGTTCTGACGCACCAAGGGAGACTCATTTAGAAAATGTAAGTATTTAATACATTTGGTGGAGAACATTCAAACACAGTATAAGGATTCAAGAAAAATCAATGGACATCACCACATCCAGGGAAGTAGCACAATCAGGAGAGTTGGCTTAGATTGAAAACATCCAGAGGTAATAGTCATTGCAGCATATGATAGACTGTTTACAAATGTCTGCCTGGTCTCATTCCTTTCCATTCAACACAAACCATTTATGCATCTTTTTTGGGTAACAAAGGGGAACAAGTGTGAAGGACATTGTGCATTTAGGGGAAAAAATATGAGAACAGCAGTCAGTTGTCTTCCTATGGGGGAGTTCTTTTGAAGGACATGCACAATTTCATGCCTTAGAAACTCCCACGGATCGTGGGTCAGGGCTATTAAGGTATTGGATAAGGTTGCAGTACAGCAGATCACCACTAGAGGTTCCATATGTTCCTCAGACACAGACACTCATTTTCAGGTATATAACAGTTTTTCAATCCTTTGGTACATTTTTCACAAGTGTGTGATACATTTTCACAACTCTCAGTACAAAACTAAAAATAGATCATCAAAAAGGCAGTTGTTACAAAACGAAGCACATTTTCAACTGACTAAGTGCAACACACATCAGTCACTTAATCAGTGTTTCATCTAGAAATACACGTTTCACATTGCAATACATGTTCATATAAAGTCATTTGCCTTTCACAATGCAATTCTCACATTATTTTTGATATGATTTTTGTTCGTTCTGATATTTCTCAATGTCTTCATTTTTGTATTATGCCTGCATTGTTGTGCATTGCTAGGTATTACTGCATTGTTGGAGCTAGGAACACAAGTATTTCGCTGCACCTGCGATAACATCTGCAAATCTGTGTACGCGACCAATAAACTTTAATTTGATACTTCTCATTTGTTTAAATGCATTTTACTATTAATTAATCTAACTTCTCCTAACTGATAATCACTAAACCATTTGGTGAACCTATAGATTTTTAACGGGTTTGTCTACTAATAAGATTGAGAACATAATGGAAATGTATGTCTGTAAATTAGAAACATAAAGTATATGTACTGTAATATTATGACTTAATTCACAGTAAAATCTGACATTGACAATATCCAAGATGTACTGTATGTAACATGCATCCGCTATACAGTAAACCTGTATCCACAATGAAGTTGCTGGGGTGGGATTCACACTGTTTTAGTAAAATTGCATTGGCCAATACAGTACTGTAATACCATAATATACAGTGCATTCAGATAGGGGCAGCAGGTAGCCTAGTGGTTAGAGCGTTGGACAATTAACCGAAAGATTGCAAGATTGAATCCCTGAGCTGACAAGGTAAAAATGTGTCATTCTGCCCCTGAACAAGACAGTTAACCCACTGTTCCTAGGCCGTCATTGAAAATAAGAATTTGTTTGTAACTGACTTGCCTAGTTAAATAAAGGTAAAATAAATAGTAGTCAGACCCCTTAGCCTTTCCACATTACAGCCTTATTCTAAAATTTATTAAATTAAATATTTTCCTAATCAATCCACACCAATACCCAATAATGACAACTTTTTCTTGCAACTAAGTATTCAGACCCTTTGCAATGAAGCTCAAAACTGAGCTCAGGGACATCCTGTTTCCATTCACATCCTTGAGATGTTTCTACATCTGTGGTAAATTTAATTGATTGGACATGATTTGGAAAGGCACACAGCTGTCTATATAAGGTCCCACAGTTGACAGTGCATGTCAGGGCAAAAACCAAGCAATGAGGTGGAAGGAATTGTCCGTAGAGCTCTGAGACAGGATTGTGTCGAGACACAGATCTGGGGAAGGGCCCCCAAAAATATCTGCAGCATTGAAGGTCCCCAAGAACACAGTGGCCTCCATCATTCTTAAATGGAAGAAGTTTGGAAACACCAAGACTCTTCCAAGAGCTGGCTGCCCGGTCAAACTGAGCAACCGCGGGAGAGGGGCCAAAAACCTGGGAGGTGACCAAAAACCTGAGTTCCTCTGTGGAGATGGAAGAATCTTCCAGTTGGATAACCACCTCTGCAGCACTTCACCAGTCAGGCCTTTATGGTAGAGAGGCCAGACGGAAGCCACTCCTCAGTAAAAAGCACATGACAGCCTGCTTGGGGTTTGCCTAAAGGCACCTAAAGGACACTGACCATGAGAAACAAGATACTCTGGTCTGATGAAACTAAGGTTGAACTCTTTGGCCTGAATGCCAAGCGTCACGTCTGGAGGAAACCTGGCACCATCCCTACGGTGAACCATGGTTGTGGCAGCATCATGTTGTGGCGATGTTTTTCAGCGGCAGGGACTGGGAGACTAGACAGGATCGAGGGAAAGATGAACGGAGCAAAGTACAGAGAAATCCATGATATAAACCTGCTCCAGAGTGCTCAGGACCCCAGACTGGGCGAAGGTTCACCTTCCAACAGGACAATGACCCTAAGCACACAGCCAAGACAACGCAGGAGTGGCTTCAGGACAAGTCTCTGAATGTCCTTGAGAGGCCCAGCCAGAGCCTGGACTTGAACCCGATCTAACATCTCTGGAGAGACCTGAAAATAGCTGTGCAGCGAAGCTCCCCATCCAACCTGACAGAGCTTGAGAGGAAAACTCGGAACCTGTTTTTGCTTGGTCGTTATGGGGTATTGTGTGTAAATTGATAAGAGATTATTTTCTCCCTTTAATCCATTTTAGAAGAAGGCTGTAATGTGGAAAATGTAAAGGAGTCTGAATACTTTCCGAATGCACTGTATGCCATTTACATTGCAGACGCTTTTATCCAAAGTGACAAATGAGACTGCACATTTTTCTATGTGACCACAGTGGGAATGGAACACACAACTCGTGTTGCTAGTGCCGTGCTCTTACAAACAGAGTCATGTACTGGACCACTACAATACATAAGTACAATATACAATACATAAGTACAATATACAATACATAAGTACAATATAAAATACATGATTACAGTTACGTTCCCCAGCAAGAAAACCAAAAATTGTTGCTCAAACAGAAAAGGGAATTAACAAAGAGTCACTGACAACAACCAAAACAAAACAAGGTAGGGTTCTAGGAGGGGTTCGGAAAGACACTCACGGGGGTATCCACTGAAAGTTGACTAGCAACAACAACTGGGACCTAAAAAACACCCACCATGAGTACCTTCTAAATTTTCCCAACAAGGCAAACAAAATAAAAACCCACACTAAACTTAAAGATCAGACAAAGGAATGTTTTTCTAGAAATCAAACAGGGAGTGCCAACTAAAGGTGTTGACCCTCCACATCTCTCAAGACAAGTGTAGCACTGCACTAGCCACTCTTAAATATCACCTGGGCCAGCAGAGGTAAAACACCTTCCCCCTAATGAGATGGCAACCAGCACAGATGTAACACATACTGACTAATGAGGTGACACCAATCTGTGCACCCTACGTGCTAACGTGCTAAAGTTCAACCTTTAAAACAAAAATGGGAAAACCATTTGGAAGATGCCATTCCCATGAGCGTACCATTCTCCTTCAGGCCATGGATCAGGCATGCAATGACCTCAATCCAGACCTATGTCAGGCTTGGATTCGTCATGCCAAAAGGTTTTTCCCCAGGTGCATGAACAATGAGAACCTGGGGATGAGAACGTTTGGCCAAAAGGTCAAGACAGACTTGATGCAAACTAGTGCCTGCTTCTTTAATATATTTAATTTGTTTAATTTGATTACAGTAAACCTGTGATGTAATTATATCTGAATAATTGATTTATTTTTTGCATCATTGATTGTGAAAGTCGTGTTCAATGATCACACCTTTGATCACACACGGGATAGAATTGAATGAAATTTGATGTTCAGTTAATTTTAATGGGTAATGAAAGTGTTTTGCCTAATGTGAAAACAGTTTAATGTACTTTAGCCTATTACATTTAAAGGAAAATGTATCTTGATTGTTTTTGCTATTTGATTACCTGGTTGATAAAATAACTACACTGGAAAAGAAAAGTGTTGGTCCCATGTTTCATGAGCTCAAATTTTTAGGAACAAATTTGTTTACATCCATGTTAGTGAGCGTTTCTCCTGACAGGTGTGGAATATCAAGAAGCTGATTAAACAGCATGATCAATACACAGGTGTACCTTGTGCCGTGAATAATAAAAGGACACTTTAAAATGTGCAGTTTTGTCAAACAACACAATGCCACAGATGTCTCAAGTTTTGAGGGAGTGTGCAATTGGCATGCTGACTGCAGGAATGTCCACCAGAGCTGTTGCCAAAGAATTGAAAGTAAATGATTTCTCCACCATAAGCTGCCTCCAACGTTGTTGGAGCCTCACAACCACAGACCATGTGTAACCAATAGCACTAAAGCAATTTAGAAAACTGTACTAATATTGTAGTCTACAGTATATCTGTAGAAAAACTATATTTTTGCCCCTTCCCCCAATGACAAACTGACAGTACTCTGTTATTGAGAATGTTTTATTCAATGTCCCTCTTATGGTGGAATTATCATCTAATTGAGTAACTATAATGAGTGATAGATGGAAATTGATCAAAAATGTATCACTAGCCACTTTAAACAATGCCACTTAATATAATGTATATGTATATACTGTACTCTATATAATCTACTGCATCTTGCCATCTTTATGTAATACATGTATCACTAGCCTCTTTAAACTATGCACTTTTATGTTTACATACCCTACATTACTCATCTCATATGTATATACTGTACTCGATACCATCTAATGCATCTTGCCTATGCCGTTCTGTACCATCACTCATTCATATATCTTTATGTACATATTCTTTATCCCTTTACACTTGTGTGTATAAGGTAGTAGTTGTGGAATTGTTAGGTTAGATTACTCGTTGGTTATTACTGCATTGTCGGAATTAGAAGCACAAGCATTTCGCTACACTCACATTAACATCTGCTAACCATGTGTATGTGACAAATAAAATTTGATTTGATTTGATACGATTAGGCTACAATCATAAGAAATAAAAAACTACGTTTGTAAAGTGATAAATGTTAGTTCTTATAGTATACCTTTATTTTAAAATACTGTGATGAGACAACTTTACACATCGAAACACAATGTTTTTTTGTTTTATTCATTTTGAGACAAAAACATAAAAAGTATACTGAATGTCAATCAGAAGATCTGATTATTAAGTGCTCATATTGGACTGAGGGATATTTTACAACAGCTTACCATAATAAAAACACTCATAATAATACCAACATTAAAATCTCACTTTAAGTGTGTTTCAGCCTAACTTAAACAGACCTCTCTACCTATCACCATATAAGCAATATTTTCACTCAACCTTTAAATGGAAAGACTCATGACAAAACAAACAGTAACTTAAACATAAATACAAAATTACAGTAAATTAACAATGGCTGCAACATACTACAGAATGCATAGGAGACCACCACATTCCCGGCAAACACACAACACAATGTTGTCTCAATATTGACTCCAAGTTGTGAGCCTCAATGTGCCATT
Source organism: Salvelinus namaycush (assembly GCF_016432855.1). Lineage (NCBI taxonomy): Eukaryota > Metazoa > Chordata > Actinopteri > Salmoniformes > Salmonidae > Salvelinus > Salvelinus namaycush. The sequence goes on along the minus strand of NC_052324.1, from coordinate 10,066,360 downwards.
TCTACTTTGTAACAACCCTTTGTCACTCTGACTTTTATAGGCCCCACCAGATCTCGGTTCAAATACGATTTCAGGTATTTAAATTACTTTACAAAACAAGTATTTAGATATTACATCTTACTTCACTTTTTAATCACAATATTTATTTTACCTTTATTTAACTAGACAAGTCAGTTAAGAACACATTCTTATTTTCAATGACAGCCCAGGAACAGTGGGTTAACTGCCATGTTCAGGGGCAGAATGCCAGATTTTACCTTGTCAGCTCAGGGAGCTGATCTTCAATCTTGCAACCTTTCGGTTACTAGTCCAACGCTCTAACCACTAGGCTACCTTACGTTGGTGTCTCATGAAAGATGGCAAGATGCCATGTTACATTTAAAAAACAGCAGGGTTTCAAAAAGCTTGTCGGACATTGAGCAGCGATCTGGTCTGAAGATACGCCCTCCAATGCTAAAATGCCGCTCCACAGCTGCGGAGGATGCTGGGACATGTAAGTACTCAGCAGCAACTCTGCTCAGTGTTGGGTGTGTGTGACTGTGTGTTTTCCAGAATTTCAGAGGATCAGTAGTTGGTGGAAGATATTGGGTGATTAGGTAATCCTCAATATCTTTGTTGTTTTTGATAACATTTCACCAGCCCTATCCCTCAGCAGTTTAAACCTCTACAGGATAGGTGTCCCTAAACCGGAGCGGTTGTTGCTAATGTGCGCTAATGTGACTAGAATGACGTTGTATTTAACAGCCAACTTTCCTGGGACATAGACATGTCTTATATGGGGAGAAAGCTTAAATTCTTGTAAATCTAACTGCAGTGTCTAACTCCAATTAACAGTTGCTATTACAGTGAACAAATACCATGCTACCGTTTGAGGAGTACACAACAACAAAAAACGTATCACGGCAACTAGTTTGGTACATTCACCTCTGAAGGTAAATAATGTACTTACAATCAGTAATCTTGCTCTGATTTGTCATCCTGAGGGTCCCAGAGATAAAATGTAGCATCGTTTTGTTTGATAAAATCCATTTTTATGTTCAAATGTATGAACTGGGGTCTACAGTTTGACCCCACTGCTGTCTCTGACTCCACACCCACCCCCCCCGGCCATCTAGATGTGTGAAAGTTATTGTATAAGATAAAAACATTTATTACCATAGCATTTTTGTATGTTCTCTATAGTTATGTACTTGAAAATGTATGAATTGACCAATTTGCCATATTTAGGCAAACTCCTGGCAGACTTGATACAAAATATTGTGCAGTAATGTAATTCTCCACTGGATCAGTCTTAACCTTTGCACACACACTGCTTCCGTCTGGTGGCCAAAATCTAAGTCCCTTTGAGCAATTCATTGATCGATTTACTTAGAACATATATTCATAGGATTGTATATAAACATCTGGATTTTGCTAAACATTTAAAGCAGAGTATTTGAGGGTATTTGAAATATGTTTGGTGAAAATATATTTGAAAAGGGATTCAAACCGTGTTCCAGAAAAGTATTTGAAAATACTTTCAAATACAATTTGATAGACTTTTTTATTTGTTCCATTTTTGTAATAAACATTAAAATACTCAAATAAAAGTCATTGTTTTGGGCTGTATATTTAAAAATACTCAAATACACAATAAAAAGTATTTTTAATAGCAGATACAAATGTATTTGAACCCAGGTCTGGAAACTACACAGATGTACAATTGTCTGCTGCCTCCAAGGTATCGAACACTATATCATATCACTGTAAATAATGAGAAAGACATACACTCATACTGTACCAGTGACACAATGTCATTCAACATCTGGACAAATGAAAAGGCTGCTCTTTGCAGGGAATGAATTACCAGCAGTTGTTGTATTATGTCACAATGTTTTCGTATTTTTTTTTTACTTTGGTTGCCCATAGGGGAATCTCAATTTTTGGTGCTCTGACTGAGTAAAGAACACAGTTTGCCTTACATTATCAATCATCTCCTGAAGATGACAGACTAGAAGGCTTCAGGAGTAAGCAAAATCCAGTATATTGAAAGGACTAATTTGAGTTGAGTCAAGATAGCATATCAGTGAATAGACTTGGTTCTCAGAGATCCAGGCCTCTGATTATAATTGGCACGCCTGGGCTGGCCCAGCCCTTTCACGTATTCTCTTCATTCTCTCTACTTTCATTGTAACAGGTCACACGTGCATGTTGCTCAAAGCCACTCTTGTGGGATCATTGTATTTGTAAATGTTATGTAAAAGGCAAGGCTGCCTTTTGTGAAGTGATTGGGCTGGCTTTAAACCCCCTGTCTGACTGACTGATATAATGCTTTGTCATGAATGTGTCTTACTGGGGCACTGGACTGACACATGATCTGTACAAGGTATGTCTAGGAGTCAAAAAGGAGCTAGGGGTAAACCACAAGATCATGTAACTGACTGGGGTTCAAACCTGTGTCTATCGCGTGTCTCAAGACAGTGTTAACCCACTGAGCTAAAGTCTGAGCATTAGCTCAGGGACCTATCACACGTATTCAGGTCTCAAGCAAGGTTCCTCATCTCGTGAGCGGGGTTCACTGAACCCCCTTCATAACACTTAGGAGAACTCAGACTGTTGTCAGATGCAAAGTTAACGGTACATACAAGCAGCTGGGACAACCCAAATAAACTGTAGGAAACTCAATTCATTCAATTCAATTTCACTCAAGAGAATGAGAAAAATCCTAACGTTTCATATTTCAAAATTCCACAGCTTTCCTTTTAAAAGCACAACAATACTGTAGTTCTGACATTGCCTGCATTGTTTTTAAAATCATTCTTAGAAACATGATCAGATCAGCAAGAAGCTACAAAAGGTTACAAAACCTTGGAGGTTTCAACACAACACCACAAAATGGTCAACGTTTGGAGGGGATTGAGAATGTTTTTGGACAGGGGTTACAGTACGAGCAGATTAAGGTTTCAGAGTCCTTATTCTAATTTTCGGCAGGTAGAGTGTCTTTAATAACGCCAAAGTCCATCAATCTATGGTTTCTCGTACTATCTGTTCCCTTTCATTTGTTCTCCTCTGTTGTGGCTCTAATCTTCATCTCAGCGAATTTAAGGGAGTACTGCCAGCCCGTCCAGGAGGACCACTCAATGCCGTCGGCGTAGGAGGTGTGCGGCCCACGCAGGTACTGTCCATTCAGGTTGGACGTGTGGCAGTTGCGGTACCACCAGGCACCGTGGTAGAAGGAGGCACAGTTGTTCTCTGAGTGGTCGTTATCTTGGTCCTTGGTGGTGAATTTCATCCCGTTGTGTTTGAGCATTGAGTCACCTTACAAAGACAGACAGACAGGAGGAGGGGTGGGTGCAGAAACAGGGAGGAGAGGGAGAGAGCGAAATAAAGAGAGGGTGGGGAATGAGAGAGGTAGCCAGCATTTTAGCACTTTGACAGGATCATGATGACATGTATGGTGGTATATGTGTGAGAGGTTTAAAAAGAAAGACCATTACTGCTTGGTGAAATATAACATTATACTGAAATAAATGAAAACCACAGGGACGGGCAAGTAAATTACTTTGCTATTGCCAGGTTCTGTGTTAGAGAGTGAGAGAGAGAGAGAGAGAGAGAGAAATGGGTTGACATGATAGCTCAGCTGAATCGAACACAGCTTGTTTCCAAAGCTAAGCAGAGTAGATAGAGGTAGATCTGGATGGTATACCTGTTCTCACTGAAGATTATTACCCGTTATATACCAGTATGAGTCAATGTTCAGGCAGGAATTGTTGGACTGTGGCTTCACATTCAATATAGCTCTTTATTTAGGTTGATGGCATGACGTTGAAACAATGACGTTGATTCAAACATACCATTTTACTATCAACATTGAAACAAGGTCAAATAAAATATCTTTAATCAAATATGAAATTCTACATAAATTCAACCACACAATATGTAATCAATATAGGATAAAAATATTAGTAAAATGTCTACGTGGAACTTTCAATGCAATTTCAACATATATAGTTCTGATGATTATGTTGAAATTAGATTGATGTAACAACCTGTTAGTCAAGTTAAGTCAATGTATTTAAGTTGAAGTTTTACCCTAATTTCAATGTTTACAATGTTGGTTGAAATGAGATGAAAACAGTACTGGTTGATGACTTTTTTCAAATCCAATCTATTTTCCACTATGCTTCCACGTCACAAGACACTGACGAATTACATTGAAACAACATTTATTCAACCAGTGTCTGCCCAGTAGGATATGTGTGGGTGGGTGTGGGTGGTGTTTGTGTGTATCTGTGCATGCTTACATATGTCTGTGTGTGTGTGCAGATCAGAGGAAGACTGGTGGAGAGGCTGTAGGCTGTGGTGGTGGCCTTATTAAACCCTACGATGTATGTCTCAGGGATGTAATACAGCAGCCAGTGGTGCATTAATCAAATCCCCTCTGTGCAGCACCACGCTCTACTCTGGAGGTGCTAATTCTGCTGTGGCTGGACCAGGCAGCTCTTAGCGACAGCTGCTTATTGCCCACATAGCACTAACTCCATTTTTTTGTATGGATATCCTCTCAGATTTTGCTTCCATATCATGCCTCGTAATCATGGGCTGATGGTAAGGAGAAAAATCTCCCCCTAACTATGACATTATGCAGATTACAGATTTTGTCATATATTTCAATTTCCCACCAAGTGCCTCAGACTATAGACTTATTTAACCCTTGTTTTACTAGGTGAGTTGGCTGAGAACACCAAGTTACACTGTAGTTTAAGAGGTTAGATTTGGGAATTTAGCCAGGACACTGGGTGAAAGGGAAATGTAAAAAATGTTCTACTTAATATTCGTAATCTCCTGCACAACCCCAACATCTACATACAGTACGTGAAAATGGCAATATTCTATGTTTTGTAGTAAAAAAGATTGAGGAAGATAAGTGATTCCAATGACATCATTGGTGTGCATCATGTGATTTTAACCAATTATGAGTAGGCACTTCCTACTAATTGCCTACTAATTGTCTACTAATTGGTTGATGATGTCATAGGAAACACTTATCTTCCTCTATCCTTTTTACAAAAAATACATAGAAACGCGCCATTTTCACACATGTTCATGTTGGGGTGGCGCTGGACATTATTAATATGAAGTTGAACATTTCTGAAATGTCAGTTTAACTCCCCTACTCATACAACAATGAAATGGAATTATAACAGACCACATGATTTGTTTTGTTCGTGAAGATGATGAAAGAGCATGGGGATGATAATAGTAAAATCATGCAATGCACAAAGGGAAGAGTCAGCTTATTAGGGCAGTGTAGGACGAGTCTGCCTCTCTTCCTATGGAAAAAGTACCCCAGAATATTGTATGCCAACCTATTGTACATCTATTCTATGCTGACTTTAACCGCTTCAACACGCTCGTGGATTACCGCTAAAAAAGGTTGGCAACCTTTTAAATATAGAATTATTGTAAACATAGTGGCAGGATATGATAATGACACACTGCATTGATGATTAAACCTCTCAAACTCCTGAAGATGCAGTGTAAATGGATGCCTACTGTACCATTATAACAAATGTAATGTAATGTAATGTTGGACACATTTTAATCAAATATCCTGGGAGAAACCTACAATGAGAGCAGCGAAAGTATTTGAACATGCACCGGAACTCATATAATAATCATAATCATAATGAATACATTAAAAACATCAGAGGGAAATTATGTGCTCTCCACAAGCATTGTAATAAAACATACTCAACACTCCTGTGGCTCTAGTAATGATATGGTTAAAACACTTTGATTAGGTAAAAAAATGTCATTAATGTGTTTCTTTCAAGTTCTGAGAGTAAGCACTTAAAGTGTGAACAGCTAGTGCGCCTCATCATCACAGGTAATTGCACGTTCACCCTATTTCTCTGCCGGTAGAGTACTCATTTCATGTTTATATATGATGCACAATTCTGTAGTGTATAACCATCATTTTGTTGTTTAGGATAATGGTTAAATAATCTTTGCAAGGATTGAAGATTAATTATCAAAGAATAAAAGGCAGCGACAGTTTTCTGTCTGAACTGATGCAGAACAAACGGGGGGGGGGGGGGGGGGGAATACATGTACTGTCTTAGTCAATATGTGAACATATCCTTTATCATTGGTTTTGACTGTCAAATCTCAAACTGTTCCTCCCAGATGTCACTTAATTGAAACCAAATATATGAAGAACAAATCATTTAAATCCAGGTATTGAAAGCAAACTCAGGACTGTGCTGAAGTCAAAACAGTGCTGCTGCAGAGTAACATTTTATTAAGGTCCAATACTGCCGTTTTTTTATGTCAATATCAAAACATTTCTGGGTAACAATTAAGTACCTTACTGTGATTGTTTTCAATTAAAATGGTAAAAAAAACAACAACAAAAAACACTACATATACAAAAGTCTGTGGACACCCGTTCAAATGAGTGGATTCGGCTGTTTCAGCCACACCCGTTGCTGACAGGTGTATAAAATTGAGCCATGCACAGCCATGCAATCTCACAGCCATGCAATCTCCATAGACAAACATTGGCAGTAGAATGGCTTTACTGAAGAGCTAGAGCTGCCCCGGTCAACTGTAAGTGCTATTATTTTGAAGTGGAAACATCTAGGAGAAACAACGGCTCAGCCGCGAAGTGGTAGGCCAAACAAGCTCACAAGACTGGACTGCCGAGTGCTGAAGTGCGTAGTGAGTAAAAATCACTACCGAGTTCCAAACTGCCACTGGATGCAATGTCCACACAATAACTGTTTGTCGGGAGCTTCATTAAATGGGTATCCGTGGCCGAGCAGCCGCACACAAGCCTAAGATCACCATGCGCAATGCCAAGTGTCGGCTGGAGTGGTGTAAAGCTTGCCGTCATTGGACTCTGGAGCAGTGGAAACGTGCTCTCTGGAGTGATGAATCACACTTCACCATCTGGCAGTCCGATGGACGAATCTGGTTTTGGTGGATGCCAGGAGAACGCTACCTGTCCGAATGCATATTGCCAACTGTAAAATTTGGTGGAGGAGGAATAATAGCCTGGGGTTAGCCTCTTAGTTCCAGTGAAGGGAAATGTTAACATTACAGTATACAATGACATTCTTGACGATTCTGTGCTTCCAACTTTGTAGCAACAGTTTGGGGAAGGTCCTTTCCTGTTTCAGCATGACAATGCCCCCATGCACAAAGCGAGGTCCATACAAAAAGGTTTTGTCAAGATCGATGTGGAAGAACTTGATTGACCTGCACAGAGCCCTGACCTCAACCCCATCGAATACCTTTGGGATGAATTGGAACGCCGACTGCGAGCCAGGCCTAATCGGCCAACATCACTGCCCAACCTCACTAATGCTCTTGTGGCTGAATGGAAGCAATTCCCTGCAGCAATGTTCCAACATCTAGTGGAAAGCCTTCCCAGAAGAGTGGAGGCTGTTACAGCAGTAAAGGGGGGGACCTTAATGCCCATGATTTTGGAATGAGATGTTCGACGAGCAGGTGTCCACATACTTTTGGTAATATAGTGAAGCTTCTTAGCGAAGAGCAACTTCTCAAGCAAGAATTTTGCTCAAACTGTCTGGGAGTGGGGAGGAGAAAACTGAAAACTAGTTATTTTTGGCAGAGAGGTTTGGAACTCTCTTTCTTTCTTATTGGTATATTAACTAATTTACTGCCTGGTGAGGCAGGCCAAAACTCTATCCCAACAAAAAAAGTCTGATATTTCAGGAAGTCTTTTCAAACAGCTCTTACACTAACAGGGCATTATCACCGTTTTCACAATTTGACAGTATTATTCCAAGCTCATAGGATGGAAATATAAACTGAGAGTACAAACATTAAGGATACCTTCCTAATATTGAGTTGCGCCCCCCACTTTTGCCCTGAAAATGAATTGGGGAATGGACTCTATAAGGTGTCGAAAGCGTTCCACAGGGATGCTGGCCCATGTTGACTCCAATGCTTTTCACAGTTGGGTAAACTGGGTGGATGTCCTTTGGGTGGTGGAACATTATTGATACACATGGGACACTGTTGTGCATGAAAAACCCAGCAGAGTTGCAGTTCTTGACACAAACCGTTGCGCCTGGCACATACTGTACCCCTTTCAAAGGCACTTAAGAATTTCGTCTCAATTGTCTCAAGGCTTAAAATCATTCTCTAACCTCTCCTCCCCTTCATCTATACAGATTGAAGTGGATTAAACAAGTGACATCAATAACATATCATAGCTTTCAGCTTTGTATTAACATGGTCAGTCTATGTCATGGAAAGAGCAGGTGTCATTAATGTTTTGTATGCTCAGTGTATATAAAACACAGGAAAATCACAATTTTGACTGCACTGGGCCTTGAAACAAACTTCTTATTTTTTTAAATCCCAGAGCCTCAATTCGTCTGAACAAAAACAACAAGAGAGGATGAAAAATCAACTTTAATTGATAAGATTGGGAATCAATGTTGCATGAATCCCTGGCAGCAGACGTTTAAAGACAACCTCACTAATTAAATCAAGCGGAAGCGATATTCTCCTCCTGATTGATGATAATCCGACTGTTTGTTTATGTCAGGCCGTAATAACCTAATGGCCTGCTTTATTTGCCGTGGCCACAGAGGCATCCTACAGCTTCATCATCCCTGCCCTTTCCAGCAGCCCTGGAAGGTCATGATTCTGTCCAGCTGGGCCCAACCATGAGTGAGGGGCTGAGGAAGGGGGAACCTGGGACTAACGGAGTGGAGGGACCCAATTAATGTCCAAAAGAGCCCTCCGCGACAGAAGAGCTGAACCGTGGAGAATCACACACACATTGCCTGGATGCTGCTGCGCATGATCTACAGCTGATGTAGAACAAACAACAGCCAGAGAAAGACTCTCATACTGGTGAACAGATGTCTGAATTGGATTTTCCTGATATTTGGATGTTTAGAAATTGTATTTCTTCCCTGAGAGGGGGGGCATTGACCAATAGGAAGATCAGTACAATTTATAAATGCTTTAAGGGTCATTTATAAAGTCTATGAAGCAAATGTGTATGAGTGATAATAAATGGCTACAGTACAGTTGGATATTGCAGTACCTGCAGTGCCTGAGTAATCAGCAACAGTCAGCGGGTATCCATCCTCATCCGGGTCAACGGAGAACAGTCCCACTCCAAAGGCTCCGTACTGGGCGAAGGCCGTGCTGTTCTCAAAGTCCTCCAGGTCAATGCGCAGCTCGTAGTTGGCTTGGATGGTCAGGGCATGCATCCTCTTCAAACCTGAGTTTGAAGACAGAGGAGAGGCTAGTCATGATCTGACCCGAACAGCTGTGATTTTACACTAGAACCGCGAAAGTTCATGAATTTAAAAACATGATTACTCTGTCCCTTTTTGAAGTCATGCCCCCTCCGTTCTTGACTTTCCATCAATACATCTATAAAACACGCTGTCGGTGTATCTTAATAATATTACAAACAGAACTGGAGTTATAACCAGTTTTAGGAGGGCACGTCGTTTTTGAATGGTTTCCCCCCATTGCCTCTCCTTCTCCTGACAGTTGAATGTGCAGTGCCCAGCTGAAAATCACCCCGATAATTGCCTCGAAACTGAACCTAAACTATATCGAAACTAATTCCACACATATCACAACAGATAAAATAAATGATGTATGATGGGGAGGGAGAAAGGGGGTGAATTGGTGAGTTAATGAGCGAGGGGAAGCGAACGATGCATGATAATGTAATCACCAATTGAAGAACAGGGTGGTGGTCCATTCTATTGTATTGATCTGTTCTAATTATAATCTCAAAATGGTATGTACTCTATCAGTCCACCCAATCCAAACAGTCTTATCCGTCTGATCTGGCCTACTTGGAGTGGGTTACACTGTGAGAGTGTGTGTAATTGTACATGCTGAACGCCTTTCAATATCTGGGAAAAAGATCCACATCGGGCAGCAGTTGAGCAAGTGCTGGAGAATGTAGTGATGAGGCTTGTTGAACATTGTGATGGCAAAGGGTGAAATGTCACCATGGACAATTTCTTCACTTCACTGTCATTGGCGAACAAGTTGCTTGCAAATAACAAGCCTAGTCGGCACCATGAACAAAGTGAGTCGCTCCCTCCCTCCCTCTGTGCAAAATAAGCCACCTGCACAGCTGTTGTACTCCACAAAGGTGCTGAAGAACAACAAGACAACAATAGAGAACTGTAGACTTACGCAGTACAACCAAACAAAGGTATATCAAAGTGTGTCAAGCAAGTGAACGTTACGAAGATTTATGTCAACTGTTAGGATAAGTGATAACAGCTAAATTAAATCCAACTGATGCCATTGTGTGAAGACGAACACAATGTAAGCACGAGCTGACAATAATTGCCTATATTTATTCTAATGCCATTATTGCTTTCTCACTATTTATCAAAGCCACTTGGTGCTTATATTACTGTTTAGGCTACTGATGTTTTCATAATTTGACCGCACATCTTGCTGGTCGAGCGTCTTGGTAGCCGCGCGTCTTGCTGGCCGTGCGTCTTGCTGGCCGTGCGTCTTGGTAGCCGTGCGTCTTGCTGGCCGTGCGTCTTGGTGGCCGTTCGTCTTGCTGGCCGTGCGTCTTGGTGTCCGTGCGTCTTGCTGGCCGCGCGTCTTGCTGGCCGCGCGTCTTGGTGTCCGCGCGTCTTGCTGGCCGCGCGTCTTGCTGGCCGCGCGTCTTGGTGGCCGCGCGTCTTGCTGGCCGCGCGTCTTGGTGGCCGCGCGTCTTGGTGGCCGCGCGTCTTGGTGGCCGCGCGTCTTGGTGGCCGCGCGTCTTGGTGGCCGCGCGTCTTGCTGGCCGCGCGTCTTGCTGGCCGCGCGTCTTGCTGGCCGCGCGTCTTGGTGGCCGCGCGTCTTGGTGGCCGCGCGTCTTGGTGGCCGCGCGTCTTGGTGGCCGCGCGTCTTGGTGGCCGCGCGTCTTGGTGGCCGCGCGTCTTGGTGGCCGCGCGTCTTGGTGGCCGCGCGTCTTGGTGGCCGCGCGTCTTGGTGGCCGCGCGTCTTGGTGGCCGCGCGTCTTGCTGACCGCGCGTCTTGCTGGCCGCGCGTCTTGCTGGCCGCGCGTCTTGGTGGCCGCGCGTCTTGCTGGCTGCGCGTCTTGGTGGCCGCGCGTCTTGGTGTCCGTGCGTCTTGCTGGCCGCGCATCTTGGTGGTTGGGGTATTTTATTTATTTTGTCATTATAAAAATAAGCTGTTACTGTGTTCCAACACATATGCTTTCTGTTTCCTAGCTGTAACAAAGGCACTCCACGAATAAAATTGATTGAACACTTGAATTTGGGTGTTTTTTGTGTTTCTTTGTTTTTAGTATAGCCTACAGTAACATAAAAACGAATGAAAATGCTATTGTTATTTGAAATAAAAAAACAATGGTATTCTAATGTTACCCAAGGCCTACATAAACACAACCAAATTATTATTTTTGCGATAGCATATGTGAAATGTATTAATTACAATGTTAGAATTTGCAATTATTGTCAGCTCATGCTTACATTGTGTTCATCTTCATGCAATGGTAGAACTAGGTTTGGAAAAATTAAGCACTTACATAACCTTCCATCACTGAACCATTACAAGGCACAGTAACCAACTTTTTGGGTGTTTCGGACTAAACCTTCATAGAGTTAACCATTAGTTTGTTAAATTGTGCCCCTGGGATCCCAGTCATGCTGTCAGCCATCGTGGGCAGCGATAGTTGAAGACAAAGCATCTGACAGCCAGAGGCAAGGGTGCTGTAGAGGGGCAATGCACTCTTGGATCAATAGCTCCAGGGGGACCTTATTCCAAGCAGAAAAGAGAGATGAGGCTTTACACCACCATTCCCCCCTCTTTCTCTGCAAGTGCTGTATATGGGTTCTTGGTAAGGATCTACTGTGCTCTGCCTCATATGAATTCTCTTTGTAGGCCATAGACTGGTGTATGTGCTGTACCACCAGGACAGAAAATCAATAGGCCAGGAGTTTTTGCCGCTGCTAAGCCAAGCATGCTGCGTTTCTACAACTGTTGTCGACAGTCGTGGAATACCTCGTATGGTTCCTACAAGTGAATCTCCCACTGCAGGTGGCCACATTCGTTTTTACTGACTGCTTCTTGCTGTTTGAAATGCTTAGCAGATGTAATAGGATCATTAGACAGAAAGCCAGTGAGGATAACATTTAGGAGAAAGTCACGATTAACATTAATCACAGAATTACCGATAATGCTCTGTATTTACACTGTCCTTGCTGTGCTATGGTACGATGGTCTCAAATACCAGAAATAGCTGATATTTTCACACAGACTTCTTGGAACGCATTGCTAGCACAGTGATTGACCAATTCACTTCAGGGCTGCTGGAGGAGTGTCTAAATCGATTTTAGATTAAGTTAAACTCGAAAAGGTTCAGTACTCGAGAATGACCTTAATACGACAGTGTGACTGGGCATGGAGAACCACACCAAGTAATCGCGCTACACCCTAACCTGCCCCCCTCCCGGTGCCGAGAGACACAGTTCAAACAGCGGGTTCCGCTTGATAGGCTCCTCCCAGCAGCCGGCACATCGCCATAGTACATCATCAGGCATAAACAGTGTTGTTTAATGGATTAATTCTACAGCAAATAGATGGGCTATTTACACTGGAAGGTCATCATTACAGTCTCGACAATGGCACCCACAGATACAACGGTGTGCCCACTCGTACACCTATATCAATAGAATGAGAGGGGTTTCCCTCACACGGGGCACCATTTGTATAGGGAATGTTCCTTTTTGTAAGGGTGTGTTACGATCATATAATAAATGAATACATTATTAATTATGAGATACACTATACAGTACCAGTCAAAAGTTTGGACAAGGGTTTTTCTTTCTTTATACTATTTTCTACATTGAAGGAACCAAAAAAGTGTTACACAAATCAAAATATATTTTTGATTCTTCCAAGTAGCCACAGGGGCTGGGCGATATGGCCAAAATGTCACATCATAGTATTTAAAAAATGTTGACGGTATGACGGTATTTGATGTTTTTGATTAATAAAAGTTCTACATTTGCTTGATGAGTAGTGCGTGAATCTAGGGTGGCAACACATATATTCTAAATTATTTCAATGGGTCTTTCTCCATTCGGATTGTTTAATACTGTTCAATTCAACTTCAACCTAAAATAATTTCATGCATTTCCATCAATTTCTGCATTTCCTGCACTCATTTGAGATCATTTCCACACTGCCACGATATGGGCAAAAATACTAGGCCTTTTTTTTAACCAAATGTTGCAATTGTGATTTAGATCAAAACACGGGTGAACTTTTGGAATCATGGAAATGGAATGTTTATTATAATTCTATAGTTAGAATATAAATAATAGTGGGCACTTTGAATATGGTGTTGTTTGACATGACAACGAATGAAAATTCCGTGGATGAGTTGTTGTGGCAGGGTAGGAACCAAAGTGATGTTCCGTGTTTCCCAGAGGACCCTTTAAGCTTTGGCTACACTAAATCTTTATTCATATAGCCAACGTATTCATGCTTCGCCTATTACTCTTTGATTTAGAAGATACTGTTGCACCATCACACCTCCTCTTCCATGCTTCATGGTGGTAACCACATGTGGAGATCATCCGTTTACCTATGCGTCTCTCAAAGAGACGGCGGTTGGAACCATTATCTCAAATTTGGACTCATCAGACCAATGTCCATTGCTCTTGTTTCTTGGCCCAAACAAGTCAATTCTTCTTATTGGTGTTCTTTTGTAGTTGTTTCAAATCAAATCAAACTTTATTTGTCACATGCGCCGAATACAACAGGTGTTGAAATTATTACTTACAAGCCCTTAACCAACAATGCAGTTCAAGAAAGAGTTAAGAAAATATTTACCAAATAAACTAAAGTAAAAAAGAATAAAAAGTAACACAATAAAATAAAAATAATGAGGCTGTATACAGTGGGGCAAAAAAAGTATTTAGTCAGCCACCAATTGTGCAAGTTCTCCCACTTAAAAAGATGAGAGAGGCCTGTAATTTTCATCATAGGTACACTTCAACTATGACAGACAAAATGAAAAAAAAAAAATCCAGAAAATCACATTTGAATTTATTTGCAAATTATGGTGGAAAATAAGTATTTGGTCAATAACAAAAGTTTATCTCAATACTTTGTTATATACCCTTTGTTGGCAATGACAGAGGTCAAAGGTTTTCACACACTGTTGCTGGTATTTTGGCCCATTCCTCCATGCAGATCTCCTCTAGAGCAGTGATGTTTTGGGGCTGTTGCTGGGCAACACGGACTTTCAACTCCCTCCAAATATTTTCTATGGGGTTGAGATCTGGAGACTGGCTAGGCCACTCCAGGACCTTGAAATGCTTCTTACGAAGCCACTCCTTCGTTGCCCGGGCGGTGTGTTTGAGATCATTGTCATGCTGAAAGACCCAGCCACGTTTCATCTTCAATGCCCTTGCTGATGGAAGGAGGTTTTCACTCAAAATCTCACGATACATGGCCCCATTCATTCTGTCCTTTACACGGATCAGTCGTCCTGGTCCCTTTGCAGAAAAACAGCCCCAAAGCATGATGTTTCCACCCCCATACTTCACAGTAGGTATGGTGTTCTTTGGATGCAACTCAGCATTCTTTGTCCTCCAAACACGACGAGTTGAGTTTTTACCAAAAAGTTATATTTTGGTTTCATCTGACCATATGACAATCTCCCAATCTTCTTCTGGATCATCCAAATGCTCTCTAGCAAACTTCAGATGGGCCTGGACATGTACTGGCTTAAGCAGGGGGACACGTCTGGCACTGCAGGATTTGAGTCCCTGGCGGCGTAGTGTGTTACTGATGGTAGGCTTTGTTACTTTGGTCCCAGCTCTCTGCAGGTCATTCACTAGGTCCCCCCCGTGTGGTTCTGGGATTTTTGCTCACCGTTCTTGTGATCATTTTGACCCCACGGGGTGAGATCTTGCGTGGAGCCCCAGATCGAGGGAGATTATCAGTGGTCTTGTATGTCTTCCATTTCCTAATAATTGCTCCCACAGTTGATTTCTTCAAACCAAGCTGCTTACCTATTGCAGATTCAGCCTTCCCAGCCTGGTGCAGGTCTACAATTTTGTTTCTGGTGTCCTTTGACAGCTCTTTGGTCTTGGCCATAGTGGAGTTTGGAGTGTGACTGTTTGAGGTTGTGGACAGGTGTCTTTTATACTGATAACAAGTTCAAACAGGTGCCATTAATACAGGTAACGAGTAGAGGACAGAGGAGCTTCTTAAAGAAGAAGTTACAGGTCTGTGAGAGCCAGAAATCTTGCTTGTTTGTAGGTGACCAAATACTTATTTTCCACCATAATTTTCAAATAAATTCATAAAAAATCCTACAATGTGATTTTCTGGATTTTTTTTTCTCATTTTGTCTGTCATAGTTGAAGTGTACCTATGATGAAAATTACAGGCCTCTCTCATCTTTTTAAGTCGGAGAACTTGCACAATTGGTGGCTGACTAAATACTTTTTTTGCCCCACTGTACAGGGGGTACCGCTCAGAGTCGATGTGCGGGGCTACAGGTTAGTTGAGATAATTTGTAGGTAGGGGTAAAGTGACTATGCATAGATAATAAACAGCTAGTAGCAGCGGTGTAAAAAAACAAATGGGGGGGTGGGGCAATGTAAATAGTACAGGTGGCCATTTGATTAATTGTTCAGCAGTCTTATGGCTTGGGGGTAGAAGCTGTTGAGGAGCCTTTTGGTCCAAGACTAGGCGCTCCGGGTACCGCTTGCTGTGCACTTCGTCGATGTTAATGGGGGCCTGTTCGGCCCACCTTTTCCTGTAGTCCACGATCAGCTCCTTTGTCTTCCTCACATTGAAGGAGAGGTTGTTGTCCTGACACCACACTGACAGTTCTCTGACCTCTCCCTATAAGCTGTCTCATCATTGTTGGTGATCAGGCCAATCACTTTTGTGTCGTCGGCAAACTTAATGATGGTGTTGGAGTCATGTTTGGCCATGCAGTTGTAGGTGAACAGGGAGTACAAGAGGGGACTGAGCACACACCCCTGAGGGGCCCCAGTGTTGAGGATGAGTGTGGCAGACGTGTTGTTGCCTAACCTTACCACCTGGGAGCGGCCTGTCAGGAAGTCCAGGATCCAGTTGCCGAGGGAGGTGTTTAGTCCCAGGGTCCTCAGCTTAGTGATGAGCTTTGAGGGCACTATGGTGTTGAACGCTGATCTGTAGTCAATGAACAGCATTCTCATGTAGGTGTTCCTTTTGTCCAGGTTGGAAAGGGCAGTGTGGAGTGCAATAGAGATTGCATCATCTGTGGATCTGTTGGGGCGGTATGCAAATTGGAGTGGGTCTTGGGTTTCTGGGATAATGTTGTTGATGTGAGCCATGACCAGCCTTTCGAAGCATTTCATGGCTACAGACATGAGTGCTATGGGTCGATAGTCATTTAGGCAGATTACCTTAGTGTTCTTGGGCACATGGACTATGGCGGTCTGCTTGAAACATGTTGGTATTACAGACTCAGTAATGGGCAGGTTGAAAATGTCAGTGAAGACACTTGCCAGTTGGTCAGCGCATGCTCGGAGTACACGTCCTGGTATTCCATCCGACCCCGTGGCCTTGTGAATGTTGACCTGCTTAAAGGTCTTACTCACATCGGCTACGGAGAGCGTGATCACACAGTCATCCGGAACAGCTGATGCTCTCATTGCATGCTTCAGTGTTGCTTGCCTCGAAGCGAGCATAGAAGTAATTTAGCTCATCTGGTAGGCTTATGTCACTGGGCAGCTCGCGGCTGTGCTTCCAGAACATCCTCAATTCATTGTGGTATGGACTACAAGGCAGTGTTTCCTCTGTATTCATTTAAGTGTGGCGCTCTGCCATGGCAGAATCATTGCCGCTACACCAAAAGAAACATCCTATTTCTACCAAACATAGTTTCAATAAAGTTCTGTAAATCACATTCACTTTTCTTGGTAATAGATAATCTGTCTTGGTTCAACCCAGTTCTGAAGGTTATTTAGCTCTGTGAGCTGTGGTAGGCAGCCTGCA
The DNA here is from genome assembly GCF_016432855.1 of Salvelinus namaycush. Taxonomy (NCBI): domain Eukaryota; kingdom Metazoa; phylum Chordata; class Actinopteri; order Salmoniformes; family Salmonidae; genus Salvelinus; species Salvelinus namaycush. The sequence goes on along the minus strand of NC_052324.1, from coordinate 10,049,332 downwards.
ACTCAAGAAACACAGCGTGCCAGTGACCGGTGTGCAAGTGACCAGTGCTCGATACAGATGCTCTGCGGCGCAAAACACAATTCACTTGAATCACCTCAGAGTGCTCCTGCCTGAGGAACTGCAAGAAAGGTATGCTAGCTTGTTTGTTTGACTAACGTTAGCTTGCCAACTAGTTAACTACATAAGCTAGCTATAACCTAAAAACTCTACTAACATAATTTAGATCTATAATATTGTTGCCACAATTGTAACGGCATTTAGCGATTCAATATCCACAAGTATGTTGATGATAGAAACATAGTTATCTAACGTTACTAGTCAAGCAAGTTAGCTAGCTAGTTTGTTTGGAACTGTAAGTGCAAGCAAGATAACTACATTCATCAGTCTTTGATTTGATTTATTTTTTCTCAGATGAGTTTATTGAAACATTTCCAGCCACAGCAGCAAAAGAGAAAGGGGAGGCAGGGACAAGAGTGTCAGGTAATGTTAACTTACCTAGCTAACGTAAAATCAGCCTGAATTAAATAAAACTTTCTTTAGTAAGCTAACTTTTTAAAAGCTTAAGCTATCGTTTTTATAACAAGTGTATGGCTTACTTTACTAGACAGAGAAGAGTCAGAATCCCGGGAGTGAGGTAGGGATGCAGGAGGGACAGAATGGAGCAGAGGAGAGGAGAAAGCCAGGAGGGGAGATGGAAGGAGAAAAGGAGAGAGGAGAGCTGAGAGAAGGAGAAGAAAGAGGAATAGATAAAAGGCCAAGTGCGCACTGCTGGCAATCCGGATGAGACCCAAAGTGGCTTAAAATTGACAGACTGAAGCCGTGGCTATATAATATGCCACATGGTTAGTCAAGGGAGGAGGGAGGAGAGGGAGAGGCCAGGTGGAGAAGACCAAGACCAGGGAGCAGTTCTGGGCTCGGTTGAGAGAGGAGGTAAAAACATTTGTTTTCAAATGTTGTGATGAAACCAATGTTACATCATTTGTGTTGGATAAACTAAAACAAATAGCTATTAATCGCTTATTTTTTGTTTTCTGTTGTAATTAAGTCTTGTTGGCCTCCAGGACAACCGAGACTGGAGGTTCCAACACCTGGAGATTCTGGGGGCCTTCAGTGTGTTGGGACCTCAGGTTGCGTTCTCTAGTAAGATGATAAACACCTTTAACCTGACCCTCCTCTCCAGGCAGTTTTTGCAAGAGCCAGAGGCTGCTGTGCTTTAAGAGTGGCCCTCTTACAAGCAACATGTGCTAGCTGAGGCATTCAAGGTATGGCCTGAGTGACAATCTTTTGAAAATAACATTTTAGGCCAGTGTTGCTCAACCCTTTTTCCTGTTGAACTACCACTCTGTTAAAATAAAATAAAATGTTATTTGTCACATACAACAGGTGTAGACCTTACAGTGAAATGCTTACTTACAAGCCCTAAACCAACAATGCAGTTTGAAGAAAAATACAAAAGAAATAAGAAATATAAGTAACCAATAATTAAAGAGCAGCAGTAAAATAACAATAGCGAGTCTGTATACAGGGGGTACCGGTACAGAGTCAATGTGCGGGGACACCGGCTCTTCTTTAATGTTGTACATCTTTTTGTTTTTCATGTATTTTAGACCAGCTGACGGCAATGACACAAAGCTGGCCTGGCAGTTTGATGAGCGGGGGCAGTCTTCCCCTGCCTTAGCCAGCTGGCAGCAATCACACTGACTATACCATTGTCTTCCGTTAATTGTGAGAGGGACTACTCTGCAATGAAACGAGTAAGAACAATTAAATGTGAAAGTAGATTCTCTGTGTCCCTCTCCCTTCTCTTATGATTCTTTCTGTTACTTCAGGTCAAAACAGACTTGAGGAACAGACTGCAGGGAGAGCATCTAGCCACCTGCATGTGGCTCTCCATCAACGGCCCCCTCATCAAGGAGCTCAATTACAGGAGAGCTTTGAAAATATTTTTCCAAAAGCCCAGAAGAATAAAGTGCTCTGACAAAAACTGTAAACTATGTCAGAACTAGGTTTTTTATCAGAACCTGGAAAGAGATTTCCAATACTCTCTTTTTTTGTGATGAACATGAATTAGTGAGCTCTAATTCATGTTCAGTCAAATGTTCCTCTGTTCATTTTGTCATGATAAACGTATTTATTTCATCAATAAGGTCTCTGTTGTGTTTCTTTCGATAGCTGCAGCATTCAACCTTAAATTACATCCTGTATACTATAATCATTTTACCAATATGTTACTGAGCTCATTTCTGGGGGTGTAAATGATATTTTAGATGGTTTATTACATTTTTTCCCTTTTAAAAAGTCACCAGAACCAAGCTTTTCAGTACTTATACATATTTTGTTTTGGGGGGGAGGACCCCGGAACCCAACAAAAAAGGGGGGACCTATCTCAAGGCAAAAAATGTAACATTTACGAGCATCAAAGGCATTTATTTGGAAATTAAGCACCCTACTTATATTTAAACTGCACTTTCCTGTACATCTCCATAATTGTGTTTAGGTTTTAATTAGACCCTTTGAGAATCTCTCAATCTCAGTGGAGACATTTAACAGCATATCCATTATCTCAAACTCAATCTGAACATTCAGATAATTGATCATTGGCAATGCCTTCAATATTTCTGTTAATCACTTTGACACAAATTAAGACTTGTGTCATAATTACTCTTTGCATGGATAAGTTGTTGATGGAATTATTAATAATCAGATAATGAAAGTCATTAATGGCCCTGTGCAGTCAAAAACATGATATTCCTATTTCCACACTATGAGGTTGGAATAATGCTGTAAAATTGTGAAAATTATGATAATCCCCATTTAGTGTAAGAGCTGTTTGAAAAGATTGCCTGGATTTTCTGCCTGTTTTGATGGGATAGAGTTTTGGCCTGATTGGTGAAATCACCAGGTGATAAATTAGTTAATAGACCAATATGAAAGAGAGTTCCCAACCTCTCTGCCAATAACAACACATTTTCAGTTTTCCCCTCCCAACTCAGACCACTCCCAGACTATCATGTCAATCAACATTCTTGCATGAGAAATTGCCTTTTGCTAAGAAGCTATTTTGTTTCTTTCTAACCATTTTAAATTGAAAACGATCACAGTAAGGTACATTGTTACCCATACATTATTTGATATTGAGATTAAACAAAAATTAATGTATTGGACATTTAATTATCCGATATGACTTTAGTGAAAAATACACGTAACATAAAGTTGAGGCAGTTGTTTACATCTCAAAGTAGGTTTGAATGGTGATGCTTACATGTCACTATCGTTGAAGTGGAATGATTATGTAGAAACTGCAAATTGGTCAAATATTTTCAAGACTTATTCATTCAAAAATAAGTTTGCATACATTTTAAGGTGAGAAATTATTGTACTAATTCTCAGCTTGGAGATTGGCCACATTTGATATTCATTGTGGCAGGAGGAAACATTGATCTCTCAACCTGGTTCTGATCACGACTAGACTCCCTTTCTCCCCAGATGCAACATTCCTGGCCATCAATTATTAAGAACACACTTTGTACACATCAGCAGCAGCAGCAGCATTCTACTTCTCAGTAGAGCTTGTTCTTGGTAACACATCTAGCTCGGCTGTTCTCCCTTCCCTGTCAGATAATGGCATAGAGAGGGAGGTGAGAGGTAGAGGAGGACAAGGAGGAGGTGGAGGATGAGGAGGAAGAGGAGACACGAGCTGAATTCATAGAGTACATCACACAGATGTCAGTGCCACCCTTGAGAGTCGCAGGTCTAGTTTAGGAGGTCTTTGAACACCTCTCAGAAAGGGAGACATTTATCCCCTCAGTTTTGTCCTAAATGAATCATCCCGCTATGAAACCTGGGGCCCGCCCTACGTCCCCATATTTTCTAATTTCTGGCTTTCTCTGTGGCTTTGGCACCATAGACAGACATACGCCACTGCATCAGTATTGATTTTATTCATTTCCAGCGCTTGTCTGCATTGAAGAGGCTCGGGTTTCTGTGCAGGATTGCTTTGGCAAAACTGTTCTTTGCCTCCAGCGCAGTTCTATGCAAATAAGGGTGAAGATTTAATTAGGCTTGATGCGGCTCTTGTTTTATATTTTACATTCTTCTCTGTGAGAAGAATCCTCCTGGTATCAGCAATTCTGAGGGGAACACTCCCGGGGGAGTCTCCCGAATATCCGGCTAACCTCTGTCATTGTATAACCTCCAGGCTTATGAAATAGCGATTATTCAATTAAAAATAAAGTGCCGTTCTCTGCAAAAGCTGAGCTAATGAAGATTGTACAATAAGGATGGGAAGAGACTCTTCTCCCCATAAAAGGGACGGCATTAGAATAATCCTAGATGTCATCATCACTCACACACTTCTCTTGGATTTAGCCGTACAAATAAACACAATTGTCTGCCGCTATTCATACTCCAACTAAACAAATATTGGCCTCCTAGTTTGGTAGTCAACCACTCTCTACAAAGAGTCAATTCATGAGAAGTTGGCCGTTGGTGAAAGCTTTCGTCAAACATGGCATTACCAGTGCCCTGTTATGTACAGAAGAATGGCGGTAGCTGAACACCACAGATGGATACATTGTATTTACCACACAAACAGCTGTGTTGGGCTGAGTGAAGACAGTATAATTAATTCAAAGACGATAATTCTCCATCAGTGTATTCACTTATCTCTTAAGATTAATATGATTGTATGGTCAAATCTGTTTGCTGTAAACTCTTCTGAACTATCGGAACTATCAGCAATGATAGCGATGACATCCTGAAATTCGATTCTGGTTGTATGATGGCATCGAGAAAAACGCAGAGATACAACCAAGCTAAATTAACTTTTAGGATCATCAGCCTCTTATCTTCCACGGCGTTGACCTGATTTTACCTCCTCGGCTAGTCAGGCTTTATCTCCCTCTGAGCACTTGGCAAAGTACACACGATTAGTCATTACGCCACTCAGATGCAGCTATAGTAAAAATGAGTGATGGCGAGTTCCAGAGGTGGGACCAAGTCATTGTTTTACAAGTCCCAAGTAAGTCTCAAATCTTAGCATTGAAGTCCCAAGTCGAGTCTCAAGTCAAGACAGGCAAGTCCGAGTCAAGTCTCAAGTCAAGACCAACAAGTCCCAAGTCAAGTCTCAAGTCTTAAACTTTGAGTTTCGAGTCCTAAACAAGTCATAATGTGCTCTTCAACAAATGTAATACCATTTCATATTTTTTAACAAGAGTAAGAGTTAGTATATTAAATTTACGCAAATCATGAATGCTTTTAAAAATATATATATTTATTACTTTCCAAATAAACTTTATATTTCCATGGAAATACATGGGTAGCCATGAGAAAGACACATCAATATGACAACAAAAACCAAATATTGTCGTGCTCTCTCTCGCTCCAGATATACTCTAGACACGTAAATCAATCCTGCCATAAAGTTACAAACATTTATTAAAAGGTACATCAAAACAACTGCTACGGAACTTCAAGTAGGCCTACAATTTGAACGCTGACCTGAATGTCTGAGATAAAACCTGAACATGGAGGCTGTGTGTGTGTGTGTGTGTGTGTGTGTGTGTGTGTGTAATGCATAAACACTTAAATTATTTCTCTTTCTCAGGGCCCTATGATGCATTGCATTTGCAAAAGACCAAATTCGATAAAAGTCTGTCAGTCATGTGTGCACAATGAGGCCGCAGTATGATGCCACCATGGCTGAAGACACGCTCCATCGGAGCACTGGAGGCACTGCCAAGACCCTGATGGCCACGCGGGACAGTGAAGGAAGATGCTTCATGTTCATTGCCCAGAACAAGAAGGCATTCTGTCCTTCGCATATGTCAAGGTAGTGACTTAGCTGTAGTGCTGGAGTGGTCCCAACAGCTTTCTTCTGCCTCTTACAGTATGTTGCAAACAGCCCTTCTTCTTGTCCAAGACTATGGTCCTCTCGCTCTTCCTCATCAACAAGATTAGCATCTTGCAGAATCAGTTCTGGCAAACATGTAAAAGCATAGCAGAAACAAAAAGGATGGTATTAGAGTATTGGTGATGCAGTGGGTTAAACTGAAAAAGTATTATTGTTGCAGTCAATTGGATTAAATTATGAGAAAAAGTTACATTAAACTCAATAATATTTAACTTTCACTCTTTGTGCCACCTGTTCCTTGACCTCCTCCTTGACCAGCACATGCTGCTCCACCCACATCAGAGAAAAAGCCTGATCCAGCAGCTGTTTTTGAGGTAGACTGGATCTGAAAAGAGGGAAGTGATTCCATCTTGTGTCCTGGCCATTTTCACATTGATGAAAATTCCAAGAAATCTTTTGTTCAGGGATGCCTGGAGACTTCTGACCAGGCCACTCAGGAAATGGACTTGAGGCTTCTGCTGCTCCAGGTGGTGATTCAGGGACAGGACCGAGGGAACAACAGAACTGATTGTGACTATCTTCTCACCCTGTGTCATATCTGTTGCTTCTCCAAATGGCTTCAGGATGTCCACCAACTCCTTCAACTTATTCCACTCCCGTACTGTGAACAATAACTCCTTGTGCCCAGCCTTTTCTAGAACATGACTGAGCTTTAGATGGTCACATTGGATAACTGCCTTCACCTGTCTCAGTGTTGAGTTCCATCTTGTGTTGACAGCAGCAGGGATGCCTCTTTCCCCAAATTCAGCCTCAAACACCTCTTTGAGTGTTGTGCTTGTATGTAGCAGTGAGCGGATTTTTGATAACTTTGAAAGAGAAGGAGTCGTCCCTTTTGTTCCTTTCAAGCCATCTCCCACCACCAGCTGGAGAGTGTGATCATCAAGGTGATCTTCGTCATGTACTTCATCTTCTTGTTCAGTGGGGAAGCACACCGTGAATGCTTTTCTCATGTTGGCAGCATTGTCACTAATGATATAGTCCAATTTATCTTTAATGCTGTACTCACCACATATGGCCTCAAATTGCTCACAGAATCTTTTGGCCGTGTGTGGGCCTTTGAAGCGGTCACAGGCCAAGAGATTGGACTTGAGCTGTATCCTCTCTCCATCTTTCTCCATACAGTGCACAGTGACACCAAGGAACCCCCTCTGTGACTGAAACATGTCCACTGTCCACTGTGACTGAAACATGGTCTGTGTTGCTCAACTGAGTTTTCAGTTTTGAACGTCTCTCTGTAGCGAGGTTCTCTACTTTTGATGTCAATGTTCTATGACAAACTGGGTTGTACTTACTGTCAACCAGTTACAGAAAGTGACCAAAACTCTTGTTTTCCACAATAGACAGAGGCAAGTTGCAATAACCAGGTCGGACAGTACTGCATTGTTGATAGCTTTCTGCTGTGGATGATTCATGCTGTACTGCCCTACACGGGTCTCCATGAACTGTGCGCAATCGGGCGATGTAGGCTTGTACACAATCGCCCAACACACACACACACACACACACCCATCCCCACCCCCACACCCACTCCGTGTGTGGTTACAGTAGGCTAACATATGTCAATGGTTTTAGGAACAGCCGTAACATCATGCAGGATTTAGGCTACCAACTGACTAGCCAGTTGTAGCTCAATCTTGGGTGCAATGATCACGTTCCCGCACTGGCTGACTGTGTGGAGGCTCATTGATTTAACGTTATGTTAGCCTACATGCTACACTATCACAGTTATATATAGCTGTCGGCTATATTAGCCACGACTTACCGTTCTTTGTGCAGCTTCAAATGTTGAACAAAGTTGGAAGTTGTTGCTCCTCCATCTGTTATTTTCTTCCCGCATGTTTTGCAAGTTGCAATCCGTTTTTTGTTGACTACAGCGTAGTCTTTATATCCGAAAATAATAATTTGGGGTATCATCTTTCCAAGGGCTCCATCTGAATTCACCCGCCAACGTTCCTCTGTACTGCCATGCACAACTTTTTCTCCACTGGCACAATTTTATTGGCTGCTGTCCGATTCAAACTGCAATCTGTTAAATGAAGAGTTGACGTGCTGTACACTTTTTTTAATAGCATCCTTTTTCATATTTGGGCTTGGGGAGGGTATCAAGTCAGTTCGAGTCAAAAGGCTCTAGTCCAAGTTAAGTCACGAGTCATTGGTGTTAAAGTCAAAGTCGAGTTGCAAGTCATCATATTTGTGACTCGAGTCCACACCTCTGGCGAGTTCTCAATCGCATCAAGATGGCGCCGATAGAGATGGCAGCTTTGCTTCTAGTGCTTAGGAAACAGTCCAGTATTTTGATTTTTAATGTATTATTTCTTACATTGTTAGCCCAGAAAACCTTAAGTGTTATTATATACAAGAAGAACTATTGGATGTCAGAGAGACGTCAACTTACCAGCACAACCAGCAATATGACCAGCAATACAAATTTCCCAAAGCGGATCCTTTGTCTGTACATCCCAAAGCATTTGACCTGATTCCAGAGGCCGACCCAAAACAACACCGCCGGAGGAGAGGGTGCCGGAGCGGTCTTCTAGTGAGGCTTCGGATGCGCGCACACCACCCACCGCTTCCGAGTATATTATTTGCTAATGTCCCTAGTTAACAAAGTTGACGAAATCAGGGCAAGAGTTGCTTTCCAAAGAGATATCCAGGATTGTAACATACTCTGTTTCACGGAAACATGGCTAGCTGGGGACATGCTGTTGGAGTCCATACAGCCAACGGGATTTTCAGTGCATCGTGCCAACAGGAAAACATCTCAACGGTAAGAAGAAGTGCGGGGGTGTATGTTTCATGATTAACGACTCATTGTGTAATTTTAACAAAGCTAATTTGTGAACAATGCTACCTAAATTCTATCAGCATATTGATTGCTGTACACGAGCGAGTAATACACTCGACCATTGCTACTCTAACTTCCGCGATGCATGCAAGGCCCTCCCCCACCCTACTTTTGGCAAATCTGACCATGGCTCCATCTTGTTTCTCCCCTCCTATAGGTAGAAACTAAAAACATGAAGCGCCCGTGCTCAGGTCTATCAAACGCTGGTCTGACCAATCAGATTCCACGCTTCAAGATTGCTTCAATCATGTGGCCTGGGATATGTTCCGGGTAGCCTCAGATAATAACATTGACGTACACGCTGACTTGGTGAGCGAGTTAATTAGGAAGTGGATAGGAGATGTTGTACCCACTGTAACTATTAAAACCGTCCCCAACCAGAAACCGTGGATTGATGGCAGCATTCCCGCAAAACTGAAAGCACGTACCACCGCATTTAATCATGGCAAGGCAACTGGAAATATGGTCGAATACAAACAGTGTAGTTATTCCATCCCTAAGACAATCAAACAAGCAAAGTGTCAGTATAGAGACAAAGTGGAGTTGCAATTCAATGGCTCAAACACGAGATGTATGTGGCAGGGTCTACAGACAATCATGGATTACAAAAAGAAAACCAGCCCCGTTGCGGACATCGACGTCTTGCTTCCAGACCAATTAAACAAATTCTTTGCATGCTTTGAGGACAATACAGTGCCACTGACGCGGCCCGCTACCAAAGACTGTGGGCTCTCCTTCTCCGTGGCCGACATGAGTAAAACATTTAAACGTGTTAACCTTCACAAGGCTGCCAGCCCAGACGGCATCCCTAGCCGCGTCCTCAGAGCATGCGCAGACCAGCTGGCTGGTGTATTTACGGACATATTCAATCTATCCCTATCCCAGTCTGCTGTCCCCACATGCTTCAAGATGGCCACCATTGTTCCTGTTCCCAAGAAAGCTAAGGTAACTGAACTAAATGACTATTGCCCCGTAGCACTCACTTCTGTGATCATGAAATGCTTTGAGAGACTAGTCAAGGATCATATCACCTCCACCCTACCCGTCACCCTAGGCCCACTTCAATTTGCTTACCGCCGCAATAGGTCCACAGACGATGCAATCGCCATCACACTGCACACTGCCCTATCCCATCTGGACAAGAGGAATACCTATGTGAGAATGTTATTCATTGACTACGGCTCAGCATTCAACACCATAGTACCCTCCAAACTCATCATTAAGTTGAGGCCCTGGGTCTGAACCCCGCCCTGTGTAACTGGGTCCTGGACATCCTGACGGGCCGCCCCGATGCGGTGAAGGTAGGAAACAACAGCTCCACTCTGCTGATCCTCAACACTGGGGCCCCACAAGGGTGCATTCTCTGCCCCCTCCTGTACTCCCTGTTCACGCACTACTGCGTGGCCATGCACACCTCCAACTCAATCATCAAGTTTGCAGACGACACAACAGTGGTAGGCTTGATTACCAACAATGACGAGACAGCCTACAGGGAGGAGGTGAGGGTCCTCGGAGTGTGGTGTCAGAAAAATAACCTCATGTCAGCAAAACAAAAGAGATAATCGTGGACTTCAGGAATTAGCAAAGGGAGCACCCTTTGACGGACTGGCCATTTGGAGCCCTGGGAGTTTTCCCCTGTGGGCCGCTTGACAATTGGGGCCGATACAACGCAAAATATAAATAACCCCAGCCCCCGCTTAAATAAAAATAACCAAGTGCTGTGTGTCTGACTGTCTCAGGTGAGTGGGCTGCCGGCCCACTGCCATTGCGGTTGGATATTACATCTGTCAGCCTCTCTCACCCAGTGAATTACTTTTGGTCCAGTCCATTCTAACTTTACCTGGGCCCTGACCCTTTACCATCTCTGTTAAGTGGTGACATTTTGATAAATAGTTGAGTGGCGCAAGATGGGCAAACAAAAAGATAAAAGAAGTAAAGGTGGTGCTGATCTGTTTCACCTGCCCTTGTGATTGTCCTCCCCCCCCCTCCAGGTGTCGCTTATTTTCCCCAGTGTATTTATCGTGTTTCCTGTCTCTCTGTGCCAGTTCATCTTGTATGTTTCCAAGTCAACCAGCGGTTTCCCGTTCTCCTGCTTTTTGCATTCTCCTTTTTCTAGTCCTCCGGGTTTTGACCCTTGCCTGTTTCTGGACTTTCTACCCACCTGCCTGACCATTCTGCCTTGACCATGAGCCTGTCTGCCACTCTGTACCTCCTGGACTCTGATCTGGTTTTGACCTTTTTGCCTGTCCACGACGATTCTCTTGCCTACCCCTTTGGAATAATAAACATTGTAAGACTCCAATCATCTGCCTCCTGTGTCTGCATTTGGGTCTCGCCTTGTGCCTTGATAGAACAGGTTGAAGTCCCTTGAGGCTGATGTAGCCAAATGTTTTAAAATAACAAATTATTCATTTGGCGCCGTTACCAGTCAATCATCTCAGCCTAGTGAGCCTGAAGGCACTGGCAGCAGAGAGGAGAGAGAGCAGAGAGAGCAGCCCATTGAGCCCAGCGATACCAGTTCAACTTTTAGTCAAGGTTTTGCAGCTGAAGCGGTAAGACAGAATACAATAGGGATAAGATAAGCAATGTTTGGGTTTGGCTAGCTGGCTGTTTTGCTATATCGGGTGCCTTTTGTTGAAACAAGCGCTCGTCAATGTCACTTTTCTGTGATAAATGATACATGTTGGTTGTGTATTTCTTAAACTGCTGTCACGCCCTGACCTTAGAGATCCTTTTTATGTCTCTATTTGGTTTGGTCAGGGTGTGATTTGGGGTGGGTATTCTATGTTCTTTAGTTCTATTATTTGTATTTCTATGTTTTGGCCGGGTAGAATTCTCAATCAGGGACAGTTGTCCAGCTTTGTCTCTGATTGAGAACCATACTTAGGTAGCCCTTTTTCCCACCTGTCTTTGTGGGAGGTTAACTTTGCTTGTGGCACATAGCCCTTTAGCTTCACGGTTGTTTTGGATTGTTTATTGTTTTTGTCGGCGTCATAATAAACAAAGGAATATGTACGCTTACGACGCTGCACCTTGGTCTACTTCTGTTGACGGCCGTGTGTCACGTTCCTGACCTATTTCTGTTAGTTTGTTGTATGTGTTAGTTGGTCAGGACGTGAGTTTGGGTGGGTATTCTATGTTTTCTGTTTCTATGTTGGTTTAAGGGTTGCCTGGTATGGCTCTCAATTAGAGGCAGGTGTTTGGCGTTTCCTCTAATTGAGAGTCATATTTAGGTAGGTTGTTTCACAGTGTTCGTTGTGGGTGGTTGTCTCCTGTGTCAGTGTTTGTCGCACCATACGGGACTGTTCGGTTTGTTTGTACATCGTTCTTTTTGTGTAGTCTATTTTCCCTGTTCGTGCGTTCTTCGTGTTGTATGTAAGTTCGTATAGTTCAGGTCTGCCTACGTTTTCGTTTCGTTATTTTGTTAATTATTCAAGTGTTTTCGTTTTCGTGTTTATTCCGTCTTGTTTAATTAAAATATGTCATTTCACAACGCTGCGCCTTGGTTCAATCACTACTCCTCCTCTTCGGTTGAAGAGGAGGAGGAATACCGTTACACCGTGACAACTGCTGTATTGTCCAATTGGAATTAATATTATACTAGTGCTATATAGTATACTATCATATTAATATACTAACATTATATAATTAATATTAACATTATACTATGTTAACATCCTATTTTTATTAATGTTATAATATTATACTAATATACTAATTTATACTAATTACTCATCCAGGTTGAGGATAGTTTATCTGCAGTGGACAATTTTTGATTATTTTAAGGGGCCGAAGTCAGGGGACCTAGATATATTTTTTTGTTTCCACCCCCAACAAAATTGTGAAAAGTCTGTGGTGCAGAAGGTTTTCTTTTGTAAAGATGGGACCAATCAGGAAGTGGCTGTCATACAGTGAAGAGAACCATGGTTTCTTCTGCTTCATTTGTATGGCATTTTGAAAAGCCCACAGAGAACAGCCCTTTCATGAATGGAATGGCAGACTAGAAGCGTATCCATCAGAGAGTGGAAGAGCATGAGAAGAGCATTATGCATAGAGGTCATGCTGAGGCCTACTTTCTAAGGTCCTCCAAAGGTAACATTGAGAGCCTGTTCCTCGGCAGTCAGATGTCTGCTCATGAAGAGCACGTGCGCAGAAGGCGGCAAGTGCTAGAGCGCATTATAGATGTTGTTAAAGGCAAGAGGGGTCTGAGCTACAGAGGCATGCAGTCTGAAGCAGCTTATACACTAGATGACAGCAGCATTGACCATGGCAACTTTTTAGAGATGATCAATTTGCTGGGAAAGTACGACCTGTGTAGGAAAGAGCATCTCACTGCCTGCATAGAAAAACTAAAAAAAACTGCATGAGTCTGGGTCGAGAGGGGGCAGAGGCTCTCTAATCACTCTATTATCAAAGACTACCATCAATAACGTCATTACCACCATCCAACACACAATGCAGGCCACCATAGCAAGTGAAATCCAGGAAGCTGGTATGTTTTCAGTCCAGATTGACACTACGCAGGACATTACAACATAAGATCAATGCTCTGTCATAGTCAGATATGTGACGAACGTCATCCATGAGAGGCTTGTGGCTGTGGTGAAATGTGAGGCATCCAATGGACAATACCTTGTCCAGGTACTGAGTGAAGTACTGAAAAACATGAAGCTTGACATCAGCAAGTGCATTGGCAATTCCACTGATGAAGCCTCCAGTATGCAAGGCCAGTACAAAGGCTTCTCTGCCCTGCTCTCTGCAAAGTCCACCAATCAAGTGCATGTCTGGTGCAATGCACACATTTTGAACCTTGTTTTGGTAGACACAACAGAGTGGCAAGTGGGTCACTTTTTTCTCTCATTAACAACATAGCTGTGTTCTTCCGTGAATCCTACCAGAGGATGAACATTTGGGGAGGAGAGCAAGGACCCAAGACACAGACGTCTTGCTCCAATTGGAGAGACACGCTGGTGGGCTGAAGACAGTGCCTTAAAGAAGGTCTTTGGAGCTTTTGGAAATCCAGATGAGGGTCTGTATGTTGATGTCCTTCTCACTCTTTCAACCATACAAGATCAAAAAAACATCAACATTACTGCACGGGCCAAGGCACAAGGATACATTGAGGGGATGCTGAAGTATGAAACAATACTTACAGCTCAGATATTCCTCAGAATATTTCAGGTCACCTCACCAGTCTCAAAATATCTTCAAACAAGTGGAATGGACATTCTGTCTGCGCACCGCATGGTTGTGTCTACAGAGGAGCAGCTGAAAGGAATGGCAAGACATTTTGAAAAAGTCAAGGCAGCTGCAGACACATTTGTTCAGTGGGCCAACAGGAAGTTGCAGGAATGGGATTAGGAAACAGAGCTGGAGTTAGGGACCACTCTGCCCACGAAAAGGGCTTAAAAGAAGAAAACCATGCCTGGAGAGATGGCACAAGATGAGACTTTTACTGGGGCAGAGAGTGCATACAGGATTGGTGTCCATAATCAAATTCTGGATACAGTTATAGATAGCATCCATCGGCGATTTCTGAGTAATGGCACTTTATATACCGACATGGCTCTTCTGGACCCTAAACACTTTAGTCAGATAACATCCAGTGCCAGTGGCCTTCCACAGACAGCCCCCAACCCCAAGAACTAAGCAAATGTTTGATCAAATTTGACAGCAGAGCAATGGTGTCCAATTTACATAGTGATCTCATGAGTCTGGCAGAACAGTGGACTAGAAGAACGGTGAAAAAAAGCTGTTTATCTTGCAAGGACTGTCCAGTCTACCGTATTCTTAGTCAGTACAACCTATTGACCGACGCATACCACATCCTGGGCCTTGCTTACAAGTTCCTACTTACCCTGTCAGTAACCCAGGTAGCTTGCGAGCGGAGCTTCTCTACTCTGAAATTCATCAAGAGTAGGCTCAGGAGCACTGTATCTCAACAGCACCTGGAGGCTTTTATGCTCATGGCTACTGAGCGAGATGTTTTAATGGCCCTGGACAGTGACCGGGTCATAGATGGCATTGCTGAGAGAAGTGAGCTGCTGCAGAAATTGCTAATTTAAGGAGGTAGGAAATATGATTATTTTTATTCTATGACTTGCCTACTCACCAGTCTTTTCACCAACACATTTCATCCTGTATTATTTATTTTACTGGTCAGATGGTTCCAGAGATTCTTGCCACCTTGCTGCCAGTGCCATTGTACCAATATGTGCTCCTTCTAGCCAACCTCCTCCCATTGTTCTATTTTACATCTATTTTACTAAAGTTATTGTTATAAATATTGTTTAGTAATCTTGTTTACATAAAGTGTGGCGTGGGTTGTGTGGGTGGTGGTGTATCGCTGTTTTTTTTTTGATGGGCCGGTCTGAGTCAGAAATCCAGGGCCATTTTTTATTCCCAGTCCGTCCCTGGGAGCACCCCCCTATCCACATCGATGGGACAGCAGTGGAGAAGGTGGAAATTAAATTCCTCAGTGTACATATCCCCAACAAACTGAAATGGTCCACGCACACAGTGTGGTGAAGAAGGCGCAACAGCGCTCAGGAGGCTGAAAGAATTTGGCTTGTCACCAAAAACCCTCACTAACTTTTACAGGTGCAACATTGAGAGCATCCTGTCGGGCTGTATCACAGCCTGGTATGGCAACTGCACCACCCACAACTGCAAGGCTCTCCAGAGGGTGGTGCGGTCTGCACAACGCATCACCAGGGGCAAACTACCTACCCTCCAGCACACCTACAACACCTGATGTCACAGGAAGGCAAAAAAGATCATCAAGGACAATAACCACCCGAGCCACTGCCTGTTCACCCCGCTTCCATCCAGAAAGCGAGGTTAGAACAGGTGCATCAAAGCTGGGACAGAGACATTGAAAAACAGCTTCTATCTCAAGGCCATAAAATTGTTAAACAGCCACCACTAGCACAGAGAGGCGGCTGCCTACCTACAGACTTGATCATATTGGCCACTTTAATAAATGGAACACTAGTCACTTTAATAATGCCACTTTAAAGAATGCTTACATATCTCGCATTACTCATCTCATATGTACTGTATATAATGTATACTGTATCCTTCACTATCTATTCTTTACTAGTATCTATTGAAACTTAGCCGCTCTGTCACTGCTCATCCATATACAGTATTTTATACTTATATATTCTCCTCCCATTCCTTTACTAGATTGTGTGTATTAGGTTTTGTTGTGGAATTGTTAGATATTACCTGTCAGATACTGCTGCACTGTCGGATCTAGAAGCATAAGCATTTCACTACACTCGCAATAACATCTGCTAACCATGTGTATGTGACCAATTACATTTGGTTTGATTTGATCAACAAGGTCACACAGATGGAGAGTCAAAAAATAATATATTCGAAAGTACAAAATGCATTTGATTCAAAACAAGCCTATCCAGATGATGAATAGTCAAATTGGAGATACCGAGGAAATATGTTATGGTATGTGGCTAAGATGTTGCATTAGTCAAGGGAAAGTAGTTATGGTATCTGTTTGTAGCTCTAGTCTGTTCATCCCGTTTCCATGCCTTGTGTTCAAAAGCGATGACTTCCAAGTTGGCTGCAGATTGCAGAGGTATAAATTGGAATGATAAAAAGGCTCAAAGGCTACAGTGTCTGAAACTAGCGAGTTGATTCTAGTTTATTTCAGTGGAACAAGCAGAGAGAGAGAGAGAGTGTGACTCGCAGAGTAAGGTAAGTAGTTAGTCTAAAACAATCCCAATCTAAGCCAAACAATGTTTTACTCAACATGGCAGGAGAATGGGCCACACAACATAAACCTAAGAAAATTAGCTGTGTGTTTATGTCACCAAACGAAACAACAGGGACGAGCTGATATCATGGTGGCTCATCTTTAGGAAATTCAATACAATAGGGCTGGTCGCTGGCTGCGTCCATTCAAAGTAGGCGACACTCTGGGAGTGGGAAGTGCTGCATTGTGTGAAAAGGGCTGATTTGAACCCGGATTAGGGCCCATTCATTCACACACCATTTCTCCATGGTGTTATTTGACAGGTAGAGATGAAGGAGCACTATGGGAGATGGATTTAAGGAGACCTATGATTAGAATAGTCTTGACACGAAAATTAAAACTAGTTGCGTGATCAGGCATCACACCAGTGTCACGCTGACAAATAACTAATTATGAGAACGTCTCAGAACAGTTATGCTCTCTTTTGACATGGAGCTCAATGCATTATTGTCAAGATATTGGCAACTACAACAATGTATTCACTGTTGGTGACGCCTGCGCATGCCCTCTGTACTATTTTAAGATAACATTCCAGATAAATGAATAGAGGCCTTACACATATCAGACTCACCAACAGAGAAGATGGCGCCGTACTGTATGGCTGCCATCTTGCGATCTCCGACCCAACGTTTGCTATTGTCTTTTGCCATTTATCTTAACTTTTTTTTGTACAAAATGTATCCGCTATAATTTCTTAGGATTGACAATAACTTTTTTTTATTTTTTTTTTTACATCAGATCGGCAGACAATTCCAGCTTCAACTTTGACTAATCTCCCCTGGGCTTTTTGTGTAATTCCAACCCAATTTTTGGGCTATCTAAGAGGAAACGCCGGCCAAAAAGAGGCAGGAGAGATTAAGGTGAAGAGAAAACCGGCCACATCTTCCCTCCATTCAATTGGCCAATGTACAATCTCTTTATAATAAGATGGATGACCTCTGATCGCGGATTTGCTATTAACGGGACTCTTGTGATTGCAATCTTCTCTGCTTCTCTGAAACATGGCTTTCGGACAAGATACCCCCCGTGGCTATCCAACTCGATGGATTCTCCATTCACCGACAGGACATTGGATTCAGGGAAACCATGGAGGGGTAGCGTATGCCTCTTCAACAACAACAAATGGTGTGCTGACTCTATCGCAGTGGAAGTATTGACCCATTGTTCACCCATTTTGCAATACCTGATGGTCAAATGCCGACCCTTCTAGCTTCCAAGAGAGTTTTCATCTGTTATAGTGACCGCTGTATGTATTCCACCTCAGGACAAGAAAAACAACAAGCTAGCATATGACAAACTGTACAAGGCAATAAACAAGCAAGAAACTAGGCACCGGGATGCTGCTTTCCATGTTCACGATAATTTGAACAACTTCCATCAACACATCTCCTTCTCCACTAGGGGCGATAAAGTCCTAGACCACCGTTACTCTACCCACAAGCAAGCATAAAAGTCCCTCCCTCGTCCACTCTTCTGCAAATCAGATTACTCCTGCTTCTTGTCTACAAGCAGAAGCTCAAACAGGAAGTACCCGTGACGCTCCGTTGAGAAATGGTCATCCGAATCGGAGGCTATGCTACAAAACTGCTTTGCTAACGCTGACTGGAATATGTTCCAGGACTCCGCAGATAGCATCGACGAGCTAAGCACCTCCGTCACTGGCTTCATTAGGAAATGCATCACCGTCCCCACAGTTAAGGTTCGCTGCTTCCCCAATCAAAAGCCATGGATTAACACTGAGGATGGAGCTAAGCTAAAAAACAGGGCTACTACACACAGGGCAATCGCAGCCAACCCCGAGGCTACCTCTGAGGACACGAACAAGTACAAGAAGTCCCACTATGACATCTGCAGTGCCATCAAACAAGCAAAAGGACAATATATGAACAAGGTGGAATCCTATTACACAGGCTCAGACGCCCGAAGGGAGTAGCAGGGGCTATAGTCCATTACGGATTACAAAGCAAGACCCAGCCTTGATCTGCCCAACGACGCCTCTATAGCAGACGAATGCAAAGCATATTATGCACGCTTCGACAAAAACAACCGTGCATGAGGGCCCCCACTGAACCAATTTGCATACCGCCCCAACAGATCAATAGACGATGCAATCTCAATTGCATTCCACACTGTTCTCACCCACCTAGATAAGAGGAATACCTATGTGAGAATGCTGCTCATTTACTACAGCATAGCGTTCAACACCATAGTCCCCTCCAAGCTCGTCACCAAGCTTGGGACCCCGGGACTAAACACCCCCCAACTACGGAGTACGTCTGCTCTTTCTAAAGATCTAATTTAACTGTACTGTATATAAGAATAGGAACAGTGTGTAAATACTATTTTTGTTGTCTCTTGGTGTCTTTCCTATATACTGTACACTGAGCGTACAAAACCTTAGGATCAACTTCCTAATATTGAGTTGCACCCCCTTTCTCCCTCAGAACAGCCTCAATTCGTTGGAGCATGGACTCTACAAGTTGTCGAAAGCATTCCACAGGAATGTTGGCCCATGTTGACTCCAATGCTTCCCACAGTTGTATCAAGTTGGCTGGATGTCCTTTGAGTGGTGGACCATTCTTGATATACAAGGGAAACTATTGAGCATGAGAAATCTAGCAGGGTCGCAGTTTGACTCACTCAAATGGTGTACCTGGCACCTACTACCATACCCCGTTCAAAGGCACTTAAATCTTTTGTATTGCCCATTCACCCTCAATGGCACACATACATGATTTGTCTTTTACCAGGTAAGTTGACTGAGAAGACATTCTCATTTACAGCAACGACATTTACAGCAACAAACCTACTCTTACAATAAGAGCAGCTTTAGTGACCACAGAGAGTCAGGTCACCTGTTTAACATTCCATCCAAAAGACAGCACCATGTCCCCAATCACTGCCCTGGCGTATTTTTTTTTTGACCAGAGGAAAGAGGTTCTCCAACTGACCCTCCAACACCACTTCCAGCAGCACCTGGTCTCCCATCCAGGGATTGAACAGGACCAAACCTGTTTAGCTTCAGAGGCAAGCCAACAGTGGGATGCAGGGTGGTATGCTGCTGGCCAACACATGTTGCAATTGTCTCAAGACTTAAAAATCCTTCTTTAACCTGTCTCCTTTCCTTCCTCTACACTGATTGAAGTGCATTTAACAAGTGACATCAATACCACTGGCTAAATCTATGAGTTAAAATGCATATTTACTCTGTTCCATCTGACTGCGCAATCCACTGACTCATCAGCCCAGCCAAGCAATTTATAAAATTGATCTCCAATATAAAAAGCATCTTGACATTATCTGACATTTCTTTCAGACTAACATTTAGTTTTCAACGGCGGAGATTTGTATAAACCTCGCTTATTGTCTTTCGGATATTTGCAACATTGTTTCAATATTCAACTCCAGCTGTCCCATAGTAATGAACGTGTCGAGAGTCGGAACGAGACAGACAGGCAGCGTTTCTCAACCAGTCGAAATCATGAATCAGCTGGCATAATTTTTATGGATATATACAAATGAAACGAAGTGCAACTAGTTTGCAGTCTTTCCAGCTTCAGTTTGATGTGATTCTTTTAGCTGTGTTGGCTAACTCCTCTGAACAACATGAGTCCTGATGAGTGAGCACATTATCCATACCAGGCGAGATCGCGCCTCCTTAGCTCATTGTTATGGATGTATCCGAATAAATGTTTTTAGAAAACAGCTTAAACAAATGCAAATGCAGCTACTTTGCTGATATTCTGGCTGCACTTTTTGACCTGACTGTAAGTTAGCCGTAGTTGTCTAGCAAGCAAGGGATAAGAACAATGCCAGCCAGTATGGCAATGGAACATTTAGAATGAACGACTGGATCGCGTCCATAGATACAGAACAAAAATACTGAACAACTGGGTCGTGTTTCTAGCAAATCAACCGATAGAACAAATGACCAGCTGGCTTGGGTAGCTACCCTAGATTTGTGTCGCGATTATAGCTTGTGGAATGGTGAAATTGTATGAATAAATTAATCAAAATAAAAAAATATAGGAAAATATGTCAATCATTATTTGAATATGTTGTATAAAAGTGATAATGCCCTTGAAGCTGGTGTTTAGAGAATATATTGGCACGGTTTGCCGGCCTCTGACATCGTCTCGGGCCTAACAACACCCATGCCAATAAATCCACCAAACACCGACTTCTCGGGCATTATCACTTAATTGTACACTCAGTGTATAACTTATTACATGTTTATTTTCTAATTTGAGTTTAATGTAATAATATTATCCTATGTTGTTTTTGTCTATTACTGTTCTGTACTGATTACAGATAGAGCCATGACTACATTATTTATTCAAGACTATTTATACCACATCATGTAATTCAGTCAAGCAGTAAAATCAGATAAAAAAACAGATAAAACTACACCTTATGGAAGAGACACAAACACATAAACATGCACTCCACACACACATACATTTTAACATTGTTTTTTCTGTATATTGATATTGCATTAGGCTGTTCTTGTCATAATATGGACTTGGTCTTTTACCAAATAGGGCTATCTTCTGTATACCACCCCTACCTTGTCACAACACAACTGATTGGATTCAAACGCATTAAGAAGGAAAGAAATTTCACAAATTAAGGCACACCTGTTAATTGAAATGCATTCCTGGTGACTACCTCATGAAGCTGGTTGAGAGAATGCCAAGAGTGTGCAAAGCTGTCATCAAGGAAAAGGATGGCTACTTTGAGGAATCTCAAATATAATTTGATTTATGTAACACTTTTTTGGTTACTACATGATTCCATATGTGTTCTTTCATAGTGTTGATGTCTTTACTACACTGCTCAAAAAAATAAAGGGAACACTTAAACAACACAATGTAACTCCAAGTCAATCACACTTCTGTGAAATCAAACTGTCCACTTAGGAAGCAACACTGATTGACAATAAATGTCACATGCTGTTGTGCAAATGGAATAGACAAAAGGTGGAAATTATAGGCAATTAGCAAGACACCCCCAATAAAGGAGTGGTTCTGCAGGTGGTGACCACAGACCACTTCTCAGTTCCTATGCTTCCTAGCTGATGTTTTGGTCACTTTTGAATGCTGGCGGTGCTTTCACTCTAGTGGTAGCATGAGACGGAGTCTACAACCCACACAAGTGGCTCAGGTAGTGCAGCTCATCCAGGATGGCACATCAATGCGAGCTGTGGCAAGAAGGTTTGCTGTGTCTGTCAGCGTAGTGTCCAGAGCATGGAGGCGCTACCAGGAGACAGGCCAGTATATCAGGAGACGTGGAGGAGGCCGTAGGAGGGCAACAACCCAGCAGCAGGACCGCTACCTCCGCCTTTGTGCAAGGAGGAGCACTGCCAGAGCCCTGCAAAATGACCTCCTCCACCATAATTTGACCCTAATCTTTGGATTTCACATGACTGGGAATACATCTGTTGTTCACAGATACCTAAAGAAATGAAGTAGGATGTGGTGTGGATCAGAAAACCAGTCAGTATCTGGTGTGACCACCATTTGCCTCATGTAACGCGACACGTCCTTCAAATAGAGTTGATCAGGCTGTTGATTGTGGCCTGTGGAATGTTGTCCCACTTCTCTTCAATGGCTGTGTGAAGTTACGGGATATTGGCGGGAACTGGAACAAGCTGTCATACACATTGATCCAGAGCATCCCAAACATGGGTGACATGTCTGGTGAGTATGCAGGCCATGGAAGAACTGGGACATTTTCAGCTTCCAGGAATTGGGTACAGGTCCTTGCGACATGGGGCTGTGCATTATCATGCTGAAAAATGAGGTGATGGCGGTGAATGAATGGCATGACAATGGGCCTCAGGATCTCGTCACGATATCTCTGTGCATTCAAATTTCCATAGATAAAATGCAATTGTGTTCATTGTCCTTAGCTTATGCCTGCCTGCCCATACCATAACCCCACCGCCACCATGGGGCATGTTGTTCACAACACTGACATCAGCAAACCGCTCGCCCACACGACGTCTTACTGTCTGCCATCTGCCCAGTACAGTTGAAACCCGGGATTAATCTGTGAAGAGCACACTTCTCCAGCATGCCAGTGGCCATTGATGGTGAGCATTTGCCCACTGAAGTCAGTTACGACGCCGAACTGCACTCAGGTCAAGACCCTGGTGAGGACAACGAGCACGCAGATGAGCTTCCTTGAGACAGTTTGCGCAAAAATTATTTGGTTGTGCAAACCCACAGTTTCATCAGCTATCCGGGTGGCTAGTCTCAGACGCTCCCGCAGGTGAAGAAGCCGGATGTCGAGGTCCTGTGCTGGTGTGGTTACACGTGGTCTGCGGTTGTGAGACCGGTTGGGCGTACTGCCAAATTCTCTAAAACAACGTTGGAGGTGGCTTATGGTAGAGAAATTAACATTAAATTATCTGGCAACAGCTCTGGTGGACATTCCTGCAGTCAGCATACCAATTGCATGCTCCCTCAACTTGAGACACCTGCGTCAATGTGTTGTGTAAAAAAAAAAACACATTTTAGAGTGGCTTTTTATTGTCCCCAGCACAAGGTGCACCTGTGTAATGATCATGCTGTTTAATCAGCTTCTTGATATGCCACAACTATCAGGTGGATTATCTTAGCTCACTAACAGGGATGTAAACAAATTTGTGCACAACATTTTAGAGAAATAGGCTTTTTGTGCATATGGAAAATGACTGGGATCTTTTATTTCAGCTCATGAAACACTTTACATGTTGCATTTATATTTTTAGTCAGTGTAGATCATGTATAAAGTAATGTCCCGAAGAAAATTACTCCATTAATGGTAGAACGATTAAATATAGGCATTTGTTTTCATATTTAGAAAAGGCACTTTTTGAAATGTGTGCTAAAGTTCAAATTCCTTTATTTAAGATGGCAACAAATCATCTAGGCCATTTAACCTAGCTAAAGCACCCAAGTAAAACTGCCACAAAGCAGTTAGGAATGATGTAAGGACTGATCAATAGTGGTAACACATGGATTCTGCTAAGAAAGTCTTGTTATGACATCGGTCATCAAAGTTCGTTGGTTTTTAATGGACCTTTCTCCCATTAGTGAACAAAGTGGCCTACCTATTGAGACATGGGAAAAGCTATTTTGCACAGACTCTATAGCCTACTCTCTATGGAGTTGTTAAAATTCTAATGGGTAGAGATGCAAGGTGACTGCTTATCTAAGCTTATTGAAATCAATGGAACTCAAAATTTGAATATGAAAACAAAGAGTACAAGTGAGCGAGGGAGAGAGTGGCAGGAAACTAGTGGGTTTGCAGAAGGATTAGAAAGTTACAGAGTCAGCATTCCATTCAGGGAAAGTGGGGCACCGGTCTGACAAGACAAACGGTCATGGCCACATCCCACTAGCCTGCCTTCCCTAGCCTGGATTGTGTTCCTTACGGCACGAAAAGGAACACATTTTAAAATGTTTTGCAACAGAAAACAAAAATAAGTGTGTCTTATCGGATGTACATGCAAGTCCCTTCCTTTTTTTGTTAGTTCCTACCAAAGCCCTGGGTTCCAAAACACATAAAAGAATTTTGCCCAACTGCACAGTACAAACTCAGACACTTTCTTTTTACATTATCCTTTCCAGCCTTGTGGCCAGTTCCAGCAACTATGGTGGCTACCTGGCCAGCACAGTACAGCTCAGCTCGGCTCAGCTCTGTCACGGCTGTTAAGAGAAGAGGACCAAAGCGCAGTGGTGAGCGTACATTTTCCTTTATTAATAAAAATGACGCCGAACAAAACAACAAACACTACAAAAAGAAACCGTGAAGCTACAGGCCATGTGCCCTAAACAAAAGGCAACTTCCCACAAAGAACGGTGGGAGAATTAAGCTACCTAAGTATAGTTCCCAATCAGAGACAACGATAGACAGCTGTCCCTGATTGAGAACCATACCCGGCCAAAACATGGATATAGAAAATCATAGAAACACTAAACATAGAATGCCCACCCCAACTCACGCCCTGACCAAACCAAAATAGAGACATAAAAAGGATCTCTAAGGTCAGGGCGTGACAAGCTCAGTAGTGTGAAAAGGGTATAAGTTATTTAGATTCCAGTCCAAAATAGACTGTATGCCCCTTACACCTGCCTGGTTACACTCTTATCATAACATCATGGCAATTCAAAATGGTGGAAGAAAACCCCAGGCGGATGTGAACACTTGACCTGATATATAACTCACCTCTTCTTAATGCAAAAAGTATGCTTTCATATGAGTTATGCAAATGCAACTGCATGACAACAAACAGAGGTCTATCTCAACCCTGCAATGTAACTATTGGTGACCAAAATCTAACCTCACAGTTTCAAATTTTAATCAGTTGCTGTAGCTGAAATAGAGTCTGTAGCATGAAAAAAAAACTATGCCCGAAAGACATCTGGGTCAAGAGCAGTAGCCTACCCAGAACATCAACATGTGTGCCACTTCATATGTTAACTGGTAAGGTGCTTAAAATGCATTCTAATGGACTGTCATTTTTCAGGGCGATGACATTCAGCAAATCTTTGTCGTTGCAGCAAGGTCCCTGCCTGTCCCTGAGATGTGTGCATGTTCTTCTAATCGAGCAGAGTGATGAGATTGTATCGTGAGCAGCACACTCTCTGGATTGTTCCTCAATCTCCAGCATGCAATAAGGAATCACTATTCAGACTGCGATCAATACGCCGGGAGGCATTGGCAAATAGACCATGTCATGAATTAATTACTGGGAGAGAAGAATGTTGTGTGCCGACAGGCCTGGCAGGTAGAATGTCTGCCGTTATGCTATGTTATGACTGTCATAATCACGACATGGCAGTTGTGTCAGGTCCACACCAGACTCATGAAGACATGGGATTCCCTCCCTGTGTTTCAAACCAGGGGTACAAAGGATAATTTGATTGGCCAGCTCCATTGACCTTTCATTGACCTTGGGTTGAGTAGGAATTACTGATAGAGGAAGGTTGGGATCAATGTGATTATACACTGAACAAAAATATAAACGCAACATGTAAAGTGTTGGTCCCAACAATCCCAGAAATTTTCCACACGCACGAAAAGCTTATTTCTCTCAAATTTTGTGGACAAATATGTTTATATCCCTGTTAGTGAGCATTTCTCCTTTGCCAAGATAATCGATCCACCTGACGGGTGTGCACATCATCAAGCTGACTAAACAGCATGATCATTACACAGGTGCACCTTGTGCTGGGGGGAAATAAAAGACCACTTTAAAATGTGCAGTTTGCCACAAATGTCTCATGTTTTGAGGGAGCGTGCAATTTCCAGAGAATTCAATGTTAATTTCTCTCCCACAAGCTGCCTCCAACGTTGTTTTAGAGAATTTGGCAGTACGTCTAACCGGCCTCTCAACCGCCGACCACGTGTAACCACGGCAGCCCAAGACCTCCACATCCTGCTTCTTCACCTGTGGGATCATCTGAGGGGTGGTGCTGAAGAGTATTTATGTCTCTAATAAAGCCCTTTTGTGGGGAAAAACTCATTCTGATTGGCTGGGCCTGGCTCCCCAGTAGGTGGGCCTATCCCCTCCCAGACCCACCCATGGCTGCGCCCCTGCCCAGTCATGTGAAATCCATAGATTAGGGCCTAATGAATTCATTTCAATTGACTGAGTTCCTTATGTGAACTGTAACAAAGTAAATAGTTACTTTATAGTTGCATGTTGCGTTCATATTTTTGTTCAGTGTATATTAAAGGGCCTCTCTTTCTGCTGATATGTGTGTGACTGTCCTGGCTCTCATTGGTGGGGTTTGATGACACAGGGAATACCGATGGGATCAGGTTACGGGATTGATAACATTTCTTCTTTTAGAGAGAATGAAGGATAAGGCTTTGGTGTTTTTTGTTCACTTCATCATGAAAAGAAACAGCCATCTCAAAAGTAACACTTGAGCTTCAATAATGGGATTCTAACCGTGCACAAAGCAAGGCTTTTATAATACCTCCTACCCCTGTAGACCACTGAAGCTGGAGCTGAAAGTGTGTGTGTGTACCTGCGTGCGTGTGCATGAGTCTCTCTGCGTGGTGTGCTTGCCACTATATTTGAAAGGTGCTTTTGAGGCAGATGCTCCATAAATTGGCATTCTGGGTAAAGGTTTAGAGTTTTATAGCAGAGTGTTGGAATTAACTTTTTATCACAATTTTTCTTTTCTTTTTATGACTGATAAAAGGAATGCTTATCTGAAGTCCCCTGCAAGGTTGGTTTTGAAAGAATATGCTAATACACTACAAAAGAAAAATATGGAATGGCAATTTCAACCTCACCCCTTGATGACTTAAAAATACTCATATTAATATTCAGATCTCCCCAATATCAAAATAATATGCAGATTCATATTTCGGGCTCAGATGAAACATACATAGCATTTTTATCTTCTTGAAATCAATCTGTAGGATGATATTGCCACGACATAAACAATGTAGATAATATCAATAATAAATCAACTATATTTTTTACCCCTTCTCCATAATTGGTAGTTACAGTCTTCTCCCATCGCTGCAACTCCCGTATGGACTCGAGAGAGGCAAAGCCGCACCAATGTATCAGAGGAAACACTGTCTAACTGGTGACTGTGTCAGCGAGCATGCGCCCGGCCCGCCACAGGAGTCGCTAGAGCGCAATGGGACAAGGACATCACGGCCGGCCAAACCCTCCCCTAACCCGGACCTAGCTGGGCCAATTGTGCGTCGCCTCATGGGTCTCCCGGTCAGGGCCGACTGAGACACAGCCTGTAGTGACGCCTCAAGCACTGCGATGCAGTTCCTTAGACCGCTGCGCCCCTCGGGAGGCCCATAATCAACTATCTTAAACGTATAATATTCTTGATTTTGCAGTAGAGTGTGTCGAGTGTGTGTGTTTGTGTCTGTTTGTGCGTGTGGACGTGACAACAGTCTACTGTCAGGCCTTTGGCCCCATAGAATTAGGAATTATAATACTATAATGGGTATGAAATGTCTTCTGACAGTATACAAGGTCAGACATTTTGGTCAAGGTGTTGGTCAACCATCGTCAGGAGAAAACTGAGGATGGATCAACAACATTGTAGAGTGAAAAGAAGGAAACCTATACAGAATAAAAATATTCCAAAACATGCATTCTGTTTGCAATAAGGCACTAAAGTAAAACTGCTAAAAATGTGGCAAAGAAATGAACTTTATGTCCTGAATACAAAACATTATGTTTGGGGCAAATCCAACACAACACATCACTGAGTACCATTCTTCATATTTTCAAGCATGGTTGTGGCTGCATCATGCTATGGGTATGCTTGTCATCGGCAAGGACTAGGGAGTATTTTGGGGGGGATAAAAATAAATAGAACAGAGCTAAACACAGGCGAAATCCTTGAGAAAAACCTTGTTCAGTCTG
Organism: Salvelinus namaycush; assembly: GCF_016432855.1. Classification (NCBI taxonomy): domain Eukaryota; kingdom Metazoa; phylum Chordata; class Actinopteri; order Salmoniformes; family Salmonidae; genus Salvelinus; species Salvelinus namaycush. Next base: position 10,021,398 of record NC_052324.1, on the reverse strand, counting down.
CTTTCCAACAGACACTGGGAGACAAATTCACCGTTCAGCAGGACAATAACCTAAAACACAAGACTAAATATACACTGTAGTTGTTTACCAAGATGAGATTGAGTGTTCCTGACTGGCCTAGTTACAATTTGAACTTAAACAACCAACTTGACAGAGCTTGAAGAATTTAAAAAATAATAATGTGCAAATATTGTACAATCCAGCTGTGCAAAGCTCTTAGACTTACCCAGAAACACTCACAGCTGTAATCGCTGCCAAAGCTGATTCTAACATTGACTCAGGGTGTGAATACTTATTTCATTTTCAATACATTTGTTAAAATGTCTAAAAACATGTTTTCACTGTCGTTATGGGGTATTGTGTGTAGATGGATGATAATTATTATTTGTTTTAATCCATTCTGAATTCCGTCTGTAACACAACAAAATGTGGAATAAGTCAAGGGGTATGAATACTTTCTGAAGGCAATGTATGTGAGGATGCTGTTAATCGACTACAGCTCAGCGTTCAACACCATAGTGCCCTCCAAGCTAGTCAATAAGCTGACGGTCGTAGGCCTGATCACCAATAACAATGAGACAGCCTACAGGGAGGAGGTCAGAGACCTGACAGTGTAGTGCCAGGGCAACAACCTCTCCCTCAACGTTAGCAAGACCAAAGAGCTGATCGTGGACTACAGGAAACAGGGGCAGGTGCACACCCCCATTCACATCGACGGGGCCGCAGTCGCGAGGGTCAAGAGCTCAAAGTCGGTGTCCACATCACTGAGGACTTAACATGGTCCTCTCACACCAGCACAGTCCTAAAGAAGGCACGGCAGCGCCTCTTCTCCCTCAGGTGGCTGAAAATATTTGGTATGGCCCCTCAGAAATCCTCAGATTTCCAGGTGCACCATCGAGAGCATCCTGACTGGTTGCATCACCGTCTGGTATGGCAACTGCCCCGCCCTCGACGGGAAGGACCTACAGAGGGGGGTGCGGATGGCCCAGTGCAACACTGGGGGTGAGTTCCCAGCCATTCAGGACGTACTTGCCAGGCGGTGTCTGAGAAAGACCTGAAAAATTGTTGGCTTAAAGTTGGACCAAAGCTAGCAACAGAATAAAAATAAAAATACGTCTTACCTTTTAATAGTTAGTAAATCCAACGTGTATTGTTTCCTTAACTAGCATTGAAAAAGTTAATCCAATCTTCTCTGATAAAAAATCTCTCTCTCTCTAATTTCTGAATCACGCTTGTAACATCAGTAGACTACAGTACTGTAGACTATACCTTGGAGGGGCAGGTAGCCTAAACATGCACAGGCAAAGTTTTCAGCTGACAGGCAGACACTGGAATAAGTTTCTGAGTGACCGAGTGAGGGCTTTGCATAGGCTGAAAAAAACCCGCCCGGAACATAAAATAACATTATTAATCGTTAAGAGTCTATTGATCCACACCTGTGCTGTGGATCAATAGATAAAATAGATAAGATAATCATAATAAAAAAAATCCCAATCAAAATCTGTCAATTTAAGCTAGATATATCTGTGTTTTTGCATGGGCTGCCTCTCAATCCACCACATCCACCTATGTCGGCCTTCCGCATCTGTGGTGGAAGGTGGCTGAGCTGTAGTGGTGTTTGTCAGACCATGAGACATCCCGAAAATTGGTCTTCTCACAAAAACGTCTGTCGTCCGAATGGTTTGGCCTACAAATGGAGAATACCAAGATGATTTTGCTCTATGACCCCCACAAGCCTAACGGGACTCGTCTGAAGTCGATACCGCTGATGTGCAAACTTCTGCCTTCGGCTTCTGAACCGTTTGGGCCATAAACTATATGACCCCACTATGGAAAGGGGAGATTCTCACAAACACAGTGGTGTTCTGAAGGTAACCGGTATCGGTTTAAAAAAATGAATGGAAGTATGGAGGAAGTTTTGTGCCATAAAAAAACGGGTAAAATATGTGCTCCAAAGACAACAATATTTCCTTAGCTCTGGACTGGGGACCGTCGCCTGAAGCTCTGGACTGGGGACCGTCGCCTGAAGCTCTGGACTGGGGAGGCGCACTGGAGGCCTGATGCGTGGGGCCGGCACAGGTGGCACCGGAATGGTGACACGCACTTCAGGGCGAGTGCGGAGAGCAGGCACAGGACGTACCTGACTGGGAAGGCGCACTTGAGGGAGAGTGCGAGGAGCGGGCACAGGACATACCGGACTGGGGACACGCACTTCAGAGAGAGTGCGAGGAGGAGGTACAGGACGTACTGGGCTGTGGAGGCGCACTGGAGACATGGTGCTTAGAGCTGGCACAGATAGTGCCGGAACGATGACACACTTCGCACGGCGAGTGCGGGGAGCTAGCACAGGACGTACTGGACTGGGAACATGTACTTCAGGGCGAGTACGAGGAGCAGGCACAGGACGTACCGGACTGGGGACACGTACTTCATGGCGAGTGCGAGGAGGAGACACAGGACTTACCGGACTGGGGAGGCGCACTGGAGGCCAGATGCGTGAAACTGGCGCAGATGACACCGGACTGGTGTCACGCTCCTTAGCACGCCCACTCTGCAGCACTGTCATCGCCACCACCTCTCTCCGGAATCTTTCGTCGAGTTCCTCCTTCGACTCCATGACAGTCTCTGGCTTCTTCCTCGGCTCCGCCGACCACCCCGTGCGCCTCCCCCCAAAAAACAAGTTGGGCTGTCTTTTGGGCTTGCTCTGTGGCCGCGAACCCCTGCGTCGTCGCTGTCCTCCCTTCTCTCCTTGCGTCTCCTGCCAGGGAAGGCGATCCTGTCCTGCCAGGATTTCCTCCCAAGTCCAGGATCCCTGACCATTCCAATATCGCCTCCCACGTCCAGGATACACTCTCCTCCTGGGCACGCTGCTTGGTCCTGTTGTGGTGGGATCTTCTGTCACGATCGTCGTGGTAATCATACTCGGACCAAGGCGCAGCGTACGTAGAGTTCCACATGTTTATTAAATTAAACTCACAAAAACAATAAACAGCAATAAACAACGATAAACAGCTGCCTCTGATTGGGAACCATACCAATCCACATAGAAATCAACACACTAGATCACCCACCCTAGTCACACCCCGTCCTAACCAAAATAGAGAATAAAAGGCTCTCTATGGTCAGGGCGTGACAGACTTGCCTAGTTAAATAAAGGTTAAATAAAATAAAAAATATTTAAAAGCATGTTGGAAAATATTTTACAAAACATTATCAAATACATTTTATAATATATTTAGCAAATATATCGATAAATACAATTGAAAACATATTCTAAAGTACATTCTTTAATGTAATAATTTCATTTCTCGATGTATTTAACATATATTACGATATACATTTTACATACATGTATATATACATTTTAAATACAGTCTGTAATAAACAGTATATTGGAATGTATTTAAAATCTATTAAATATTTCACATAGATAGACATGCTTTTTTTTCTAAAAATACATTTTAAACGTTTTTTCCCCCCCCATATGGGACCAGTTTTGAACCCCTTGTCCTCCATGCTTTTTTCCTCTCCAGGTCCACCAGTACATAAAGAGACTGCTCTGCCTGTAGGTAAAATACATTTCATTAAACACCCTGCTGCAGTGAGCAGCAGTTTTCCTCTTGCCTGCTCCTCTCTTGGAGAATTTGTCAATCTTGACATGCTGATGCTCTGTGGCAGGCCTGTCATTTCAAATCACCCATCCCTGAATTAGGGCTCCGGTTCACTCACTGAGGGCAAATGTAAGACACGCAACCACCCATGCAAGTACACACCTATACTCTTCACACACTCTTCACACACATTCCTAGAGGACAGGTGGAAAGTACAGCAATAAAAAAAATATATGTCCCTGAAGCATCAGTGACCCAAAGAGGCAACTTGAGAAATGTAACATATAAACACAGTATGCAGATTTCATATTTTTTGATGAGGTAGCAACACCCAGTAGTAAATGGCATGAGGAAAAAAGCTATTAATCTTCTTTGTATTGGCCTTTGGGACCAGCCCCACCACACACACACACGCCACACACACACACGCACACACGCACAATTATGTAGAGAATTGATCTAAGATTTTTCCTTTGAGCTTCACTGATGAATCTCAGCTAAAGAATATAACAAAGCATGTGTCTCTGCAATCCTGAGAAAGAATATATTCCTTTTACTTTCTGCTAGTGAGATTGGGTTGCTGGGATAAGGTAACGCAATTACCAGGATGTGATCCACTCCTATTCATGATGTCATGACTGTCCACGAGAATCCAAATAGGTCAGATCAGGTTTGCAATGAATTACTTCAATCAGACCCCCTTTCACCCGCGGGGGGGGGGGTAGATTAGTGGGGATTAACAACTCACGCCCTGAAGATTCAGATCACCCTCTCCAATATTCACCAAAGGAATGTCCTTTGTTTCAAGAGACTTTTCCCGCTGAAACTCTAACACGTTCAAAAGCAAATACCGGAACAATATTTCTAGCATTGAATGTGGGGAATGGTCAGAGACGATCTAGAGAACACTAATGTAATTTTGTTTCTTATTTTGTGATGTCACTAAAAATGTTATAAAGGAAATAATGCATTTTGGAAAGTATACCCACTACATGTATGAAGTGTCCATCCTATGTGTTGTGCATCTAACATGAAAAAATATATTTTTTAAATGTGTTAAGAGGGATGTGATTTGAAAAACTATAAGAGATAATTATTTTACATAACTTTGTACAAATGAGAAGTCATACCCCTGTAACGCCCGTCGTCGGGAGAAGGAGAAGAGGACCAAGGCGCAGCGTGGTAAGTGTTCATATTACCTTTAATAAAATACGAAACACTTGACGAAACAACAAAAACGACAAAGGAACAGTCCTGTAAGGTGAACACACAAAACAGAAAACAACCACCCACCAACACAGGTGGGAACAGGCTACCTAAGTATGATTCTCAATCAGAGACAACGATAGATAGCTGCCTCTGATTGGGAACCATACCAGGCCAAACACATAGAAATACAAAACAAGGACAACATAGAACACCAGACATAGAATGCCCACCCAAACTCACGCCCTGACCAACCAAAAAAGAGACATAAAAAGGATCTCTACGGTCAGGGTGTGACAGCCCCCTAGGAAGGTCAGAGAGCGTATCAGCCTGACGGAACTGTCCCTTTCGAACAAACTGTATAAAAGATTAGTCATTGAAATTAACATAGCAGACCACAAAAGCACCAGCTGCAGCTGCACATTTAAAGTGGTTTGAACTGTAAATCTCAACACGAGTTAGAGATTATAAACTCACCTCCGGACAATCACTGGTACTGCTGATTAGCTGTCCTAAGTATCTTCGAAAGCGAATTTAAGTAGGACCATCCTGCACTCTGCTCAAACCATAGATACAGCTGGTTAGCCTATCTTCAAAGAAGCATCTTCAAGAGCGAATGGAAGGAAAATAAACTCTGGAGTTCCGTTCAGGACTACACGTCAAGTCACCGGATACTGGACAACTACAGAGAAGAACAACAGTAGAAGACTTGTTGGTGTCACACCCTAATCTGTTTCACCTGTCTTTGTGCTTGTCTCAGGCATCGTTTGTCTGTTGCCAGTTTGTCTTGTCTCGTCAAGCCTACCAGCGTCTTTTTTCCGTCCTCCTGGTTTTCCTAGTCTCTGTTTTCTAGCACTCCCGGTTCCAACCTTTTCTGCCTGCCCTGACACTGAGCCCGTCTGCCTGACCATTCAGCCTGCCCTGACCTCGAGCCTGCCTGCCACCCTGTACCTTTCGGACTCTGACCTGGTTAATGAACTTCTGCCTGTCCATGACCTGCCTATTGCCTGCACCTTGTATTTTAATAAATATCAGAGACTTCGAACCATCTGCCTCCTGTGTCTGCATCTGGGTCTTGCTCTGTGTCGTTATAGTTGGAACCCTTTTGGACAATCAGAGCCTTACAAGTGTGCCGTGGAAAGGCCCAACTCCCTTTCCAAGGCAGCCCTGTTCACTGAGATAGATCCACGCGGACTCAGGCATTTCACGTAAATACATTCATGATTTCTTACTCAAAGCGGGCTGCGGTTCATGTAGTATATGGTTACTGTAGGCGAGAGTAGTTTCTAAATGTACCAACGTTAAGTGTCTCTCTCCCTCTCTGTCTCGTCCTGCCCTCTTCATCTCTTTTGTAACAAGCAGCCATATTGTTATCAGTCCTCTAGGGACCTGTTTTTAATGTATTAAGGGTGTATGTTTATCCTGTGTTCCCATTAAATTAGCTAGTAAATAAATAATTAAACCAATTTGTGTAGTACTGAATAATAAGTAAGGCTCAGGTTTTTGCAGATGCAAGGAGGTTACGATTGTTCAGGATGATGATATGATACGAGGTTATGATTAATAAGTTGACTGCTTATAGATGTGATAGGTAAAGACCTTTAGGAGTTTAATTCGGGAGATGGTAACTCTTTAATGAACCGCTCTCATGGTGCTCCAGATCCTAATGAGTTAATTGTTACATGATTAATTTAATTGGGTAACAATTAAACATAGTTCGTTGATTAGATAAATAACGGCCCTCAGATTAATTTTAAAGTCAAGTCACGACAATGAATGAAACCTGAGAGGCTTATGCTGCTCAGTGTTAAATCTATTTCCAAGATTTTGACGCAAAAGTTATGCTTCCAGTGTTGCAGGTAAGAAAAATGACTGTTTTCCTGAAAACCCAGTATAGCTTCTATGCAAGCCTTAATTTGATCCAGCTGTCTTGTCTACCTTGAATTATTCTAGTGTGTAGAACAAGTTTTAGAATCCCACACCAAATAAAATGTTCTCCTTTCTTCTGGGCAGACTTTGGGAATGTGACAAGAACAGGGAGCGTTATCGAACCAATAGACTGAGTTATTCATGGTATTGATCATATTTGTGAGTGCTCACCAAGCCAGTGCTCTCCAGTAATCTTGCCGAAGCCGTTGCGGTATGCGTCCCATGCTCGGAAGAAGTTCACTGCGCCATCCTCTCTGCGCTGAATGACCTGGGAGGATAAACAGAAAAAGAAAAACACCCATATTATTACCATGGCAACATTTCGGCGTATTGTTTTGTGATCATAAGTGCCCAAATGCAACCTAAGCCAATCAGCCAATCTCATGAAAGCAACAAGGCAACTAACTTGGCTAGTCTTGTGAGTCAGCCTGCTAACTAGCTAGTTATCTAGGTTGTCTTATTAGCTAGCTTATTATGTATGCTGGTTGTTAGCTTACATACCTGATATATGTATACAATAATTGCAGATTAGCAGTCAGTGCATTACGTACAGTGCATTGGGAAAGTATTCAGACCACTTAAATTTTCCAAATTTTATTACGTTACAGCCTTATTCTAAAATGGATTAAATAAAAAAAATCTTGTTCAATCTACACACACTACCCCATGAAGACTAAGCAAAAACAGTTTTTTTTTTTTTTTGCCAATTTCTAAAAAATAGAAAACCCAAATAACTTATTTATGCTATGAGACTCCAAATTGAGCTCATGCGCATCTTGTTTCCATTGATCATCCTTGAGATGTTTCTACAGCTTGATTGGATCCACCTGTGGTAGATTCAATTGATTGGACATGATTTGGAAAGGCACACACCTGTCTATATAAGGTCACACATGTCAGAGCAAAACCAAGCAATGGCATCAAAGGAATTGTCCATAGAGGTCCGAGACAGGATTGTGTTGAGGCACAGATCTGTCCGAGACAGGATTGTGTTGAGGCACAGATCTGGGGAAGGGTACCAATCATTTCTGCAGCATTGAAGGTCCCCAAGAACACAGTGGCCTCCATAATTCTTAAATGGAAGAAGTTTGGAACAACCAAGACTCTTCTTAGAGCTGGCCGCCCGGCCAAGCGGAGCAATCGGGGGAGAAGGGCCTTGGTCAGGATGACCAAGAACCCGATGGTCACTCTGACAAAGCTACACTAAGGACGATAGCTTGAACCTTAGCTAGCTAGATAACGACCGTTCGATAGCTAGCCATTTCTGTACTAATATCTTTGACTGTGGTAACGTTAGCTAACCTTACCCTCGCAACCATGTTCGCGACGCTAGTTTATTGAAGTATTGTTGCGTAATATAACTAAATGTACGTTTTTTGATGATGTTTGGCTAGCTAGCTAGCAAGCTAACTATTTCAGCATCTGTAAGGGTAGCTAGCTAGAGTTAGCTAGCTTAGTCTGACACTTCTGGACTGTCTCAGACACTATTTCCCTCGTTAGCTAACATTAGCTAAGTTAGCTGGCTAGCTAAGTTAGAAAAGCTACATTTTACTTATTCTCTATCTGGGTTAATTTAACCAAAATATTCTGCAGGGTTATCTCATGCTTGCATGGTAATTGACTGAGTTAACTTAGTTAGAATTACTGTACTGTTTTTCCACCGTTTCTGACAGTAGCTAGGTAACGTTAGAGTTACCTTACCTAGCTATGTTTCTAATATTTCTTTATTTCTGTTCTTAAATGCAGAGGTCAAGTCCAAAGTTTGGGAGTAAGTAAAACTGAGAAATTCCTTTTTGAGATTGGGGACAGAGCTTTGGGTGGGGGAGAAAACACTGATTTTCATTGACCCTCTGTAAAACAGCATCTACGTCTTCCACATTGTCGATAACCAATAGTACAACCTCAATGGAACCATGCAGCCACCTTGGAAATAGATGCATTACATGCACAGCTACCTTACATAGTCTGGCCTTCATTTGACCATATTGGTCATTTGCACAGATATTCTGTCACAGTAACGAATCTGACACACAACACACACATCACATGCTGGGAGAAGCTCAAAGTGCCTTGCTCAAGAGCACAACAGCAGTATGTACTGTAGTATACAGAGATATTGTAGCTAGTAACCCTCTGGCTGACGGATCACTCCCTGCAGATTTCCCCGCAGGCAAATCAGGGGTTCAAATATCAGACTGCCTTTTAAACCTCGAAGCTACTGCCGTCCCTATTCATTATGCTTTTTCCTCACTCCCTTGCCTTTGTTCAACCATTTTACCTGGCATATCAACCCTTCCTTGAAAATATTTAACTTAGAAATCTGGGTGAAACTATCCCTTAAAGGTTCCCACCTAGCTGTTAAGCCTAGCTGTTAAGAGTGTGGTGCCAGTAACTTTTAGGTTGCTGATTCGAATCCCCAAGCCAGCAAGGTGGAAAAATCTGCCGTTCTGACTTTGAGCAAGGTGGTTAACCCCAACAATAACTCTTCCCCAGGTGCCGAAAACGTGGATGTTGATTAAGGCAGCCCCCCACACCTCTCTGATTCAGAGGGTTATTGCATTCAGTTGTGCACCTGATTCGGTCCTCTCTTTTGCAACGGAAGAGATGGACCAGGAAACACTCTTGCTTTTGGACGACTCGACTATATCCTGAGGTTAAAGAAGAACATAAAAGCCTTACACGCAGAGAGTATTCTGTAAAACGCCATCTTTTGATACACGAAGGGAGGTCCTAGGGACACACACATGAATACATAGCACTGGGGACACACCAAACGACACATCAAGCTTGAGAAGTAGCCGCATCTTGCCAGGTACATGTTTAAAGATTTGTTGTGCATTTTGAAAACGGATTGTTAAAAGGAATTTTTAATTCATTGAATACTATGTGCTCACAACACAGTCAGATGTGAGAGGGCAGCCCAGATGACCAAGTTGCTGAACAACCTCTGGCCGGCAAACCAGGTTGCGGAGTACATGAAGGACACCACGGTCCAGGGGGCTCAGTGGACCAGACTCCGTGTCTGCTGTATACTCCAGGCATGGTGTTTTTTTAAACAAAAACATTAGACTTGAATTTGATTCTGTTTGCTGTGATTAACGAGCCTGACTGACGCGGCCCACGTGGCTCACAGCGCAGGGAGAGCTGTGACCACACTGGTCTGGATAGGAAGCTGTTTGTTAATGCAATATTTGCTAATAAATTGTGTGACGGGGTTTGAGTGGTTCTCTCAAACGTGTTTTTTCTTCCTTAGGGTTGAAAACTCTCATTGTTTGTATTTGAAAATACAACCACTGTAACAGAAACGGGGCGACGCTCAGTGGCTGTGTGTGTTTGAGTGAGAAAGACACAGAGGAGAGCCAACCAGTAAAAGCACAGCCCCATTCATTATCGACACATTGTTCCGACAACATCAAAGAGCCGTTCCAGACTCTGAAGTCAGGAGGACTTCAATAGTTAGGTGTTAGCCAGACTAGTGATTAACTGTAATGGAAAATTAATTGTCTGGCTACAACATAACACAATTTGCAGTCATATGGGGCAGAGTCTCACAAGAATTAGAAACCTCATTGGTAGTGGATACAGTGGGAATGTGTGGATTTGAGCAAGTGTGATGTCATTAATTTTTTGTGGATATGGATATGTACGTAAAGGTTAAGTTGTCTGTTGATTTTGTCAATGTATGTTTTTGTTGACAAAAAAACAAAAAGTAAAATATTACAAAAAAAAGAAATTGTCTGCCTCATTGTGTTGGCTCTTGGGGACTGCTCACAGGTGTTTACGGTCATTAGTGTCACTCCCTGATCTGTTTCACCTGTCCTTGTGCTTGTCTCCACCCCCTTTCCAGGTGTCGCCCATCTTCCCTCTGGGTATTTATACCTGTGTTTTCTGTCTGTGCCAGTTCATCTTGTTTATCAAGCTTACCAGCATTTGTCCTGCCAGCGCCTGTCTTTTCCCAGCCTCCTATTCTCATCCTCCTGGTGTTTGACCTTTGCCAGTCATGACCCTGTACCCGCACCTGCGCGCCTGACCACTGCCTGTCCCCGAGCCTGCCTGCCGCCCTGTACCTTTGCTCCTACTCTGGATTATCGACCCCTGCCCGCCTTGACCTGTCGTTTGGCTGCCCCTGTTACAATAAACATGGTTACTTCACACAGCCTGCACTTGGGTCTTACCTTGATACCTGATAATTAGTGGATTGGCATTGGAGCAAGGCACTCTACTTGGGGCACAGGGTGTGTGCGGTTCAAATCCTATCATGTGTTTATCAACTTTCCCACTGTTCCCCAGCATGGGAATTTCTACAGACCACGGTTTATCAGCTGCCAGAAACAGAATCACTCACAGTAAGACTGTATTTTCTTCCACTGAGCAATCGTGGATAAGTATCTGCTCATTTATGTAGTGTGAGAAGTGACAGGAGGATGCTAAAATGCTCTTAAGGCACTACTTATAGCTCTGATAAACTGACCTTCTTTTATGCATTTGGGCCTGCTTTTTGCCGACAGTACGTTGCTCGTTTGCCTTTAGCCCAACTACAGAAGCGCGTTCTGGTACGCTTTCATTCTATCGCAACAATTTATTTGAAATACAAATGTTACCTGTTGGGGATTGTGAAAAGTGCTTTATGAATGAAATAGTTAGGCAGGTAGCCTTAGGCAGGTAGCAGGTATTTTCTTCATTACCATGCTGATTTCAAGATGTATTTGATTTAGACATTGAAAAAATGTTGTTTAGTGTATTTACTACATTTAGTATGTTTTTTTTTTCTCTGAAGTAAATTCATTTAAAGTTGTGATTTGCTTTATGTAGATACATTTCAGTGTAACACACAGTAACCCAAAACGTGATCAATTTGCATATTCATACTGAGTAAGCAGCAAACAGACTATTCGCCAGCTTCAGTTTGCCCCGAAAATGATTTGCATTAAAAAATATGAACTTGCTGCAAATTTTTGGCAAACAGTAGAATGTTCGCTACAAGTTTCCCAGAATTGTTTGCTAGAAGTTCACAAGTTGCTGCAAATTTACCACAACAATATGCCTGTGAAAATATGAGCTTGCCGCAAATTGTGGGAAACCTTAGGCCAACTGTTTTACAGTAAGGGTTTCCAGGTTTTGGATTTTACAATTTTTTTTTTTACTTTTGAGTTCTGGGAAAGACCTAAGAGTGTAGTTGCCCTTTAATTCAGTGCTCATGACCTGTACTATTTGGTTAGTAGTGTTTCTGTAGCTCAGTAAGCGCACATCTGATGAGTTCGCAAATCAAATGCCCACTTATGGCACCACAGGACAGTGAAAAAACGAGTAAGTTCACCTTTATTGATTGTAATTTAAATTAGTTTGTAGTAGTTACGTGAGTTAGATTACAGAGATACCTCAATCATTATTTCAAATAATTTCGGTGACGTCACTGCAATAGTTAAAGGTTAAATATATATATTTTTTAATTGATAGCAAGCTAGCTAATGAAATGCAGCTAGCTAGTAGGCTCAGCTAAATAAAAATCCCCCTAGAAACAGCCACGTCTCAGTCACATCATGAGATTTGTAAATGAAAGAGGAATATAATATTTCCCATATACTCATTTAGAATATTTCTGGCGAAACACAGATATACCCTTATCCAAATGCTGTGACAAAGGCATTTCCTAACAGAACTGCTAACTTTATTTGCTGTTACTTTTAAGATTTAACCAACATGCAGAACCTCCAGCAGGCAGAGAGGCAAGAACCCTTCGTCCGCCAGGTCAGGATCAAGCTACGCTAGTCACAGCCCTGTGTAATGTTCAATGTAATTGCATTGCTGGACTTTCTGAAACAATGTGTTTGAACAAATGTACAAATAAAAGGAAAAGTATGGTTTAAACATGTTTTAGCTGTTAGTGAATTCCCTAATTGTTAATACATTTGTGTTAACATCATTTAGCTGTATGTATGTGTCATGAATCACCAAAGCTGTCTGACTTTATAGTAAGTATAGCGTCATATAATACAAGGCATTTATTAATGTGTTATGAATGAGCAAAGGGGTCTGACTTTAAAGTAAGTACAGGCCTCATCCAATATAGAGTCTTATGGATGTGTTATGAATGACCGAAGATGTCCCACTTCAAACTATTACAGGACACTACATAAAGTGTAATTAAATAGGTTATTAAGGTTCGCTGATTTATGAAGGACAACCACAGAGTCATAATTCCAGCTAATCCCTGCCCATTTCCACAATTTATCCGTGGTGTAAAGTAGGGATGCACGATATATCGGAAATTGGCCGATATTAGCTAAGAATACCAACATTGGTATTGGCCCGATGTCTAGTTTAACGCCGACGTGAAAAACCAATGTCAAAGCTGACGTGGATGCCTATATAACGTAGGTACATGACATAATGACGCCATGTAAAATTTTGCGCTACACGTGCAACAAAGCATTCCTAACCTAGCCCACAATGTCTGCTGTGTAGATCGAGCAGTCAATAAGTTGCGCAGTCATTTGAAAGAGTAAGAAAATCTCAGCGAGACAACTCAAAGGCGAAATCCATTAACGCCAAGATAATGGAATTCATTGCCCTTGACAATCAACCATTCTCTGTCGTAGGTGATGTTGGCTTTTGCGACTGGTCGAGCATCAATACACACTAACGTTAACAAGTGCGCTATTGTTCCGATGTTGCCCTACCGGAGTTACACAGTAATAGCGTCACTGCTATTAGCTTCACGACATACTATGGAAGGCCGTTTGGGTCTTTGCGTGTCAAAAAAGATACACGTCAGATAACACTATTTGACAATAACACTATTTGACGGTTAAATAAGCTTTTAATTTGACACGTCAAGTAACACAGTTCTATTATAGAATGTTGTGTGTTCTGAATTTGCATGTGCAAGCCAAGCGCCACCACTACTATCAGTAGCATTGTCAAAGCTGTACAAAGTCTGCAAACAAGCAAATACCGGCCACGAACGATGTGTTTACAATACCGCGTTGGTAATAAAGCATTATTTGTTCGACAGCAACTTCTGGGGTAGCTAGATAGCTTTAGCTTGGTACTTAGATAGCACCAATACAACCAGCCTGAAAACAATGACCAGAAGAAACTGCAGTCATTTTCACTATTCTTAGCAATGATTTAGGAGCTAGCCAGCTACTTAACCCTGTTGCCCAAAGCTAACGTTATAAGCAGCCAACTAGCTTCATCTGGCTAGTGAGGCTTGAGCTGACCGGGTTATGTGTTGTGAAGTTAGGCACAATAGTGGAATTTGCGGTTTGCCTTCAAAATAAAAGTACCTCTTTGAAAGTGATGCAGTAGGTTACAATTGTTGGAATCATGCCATATTTAGACTAGATAATGTTAAACAAGGTTGGAATGTGAAACAATGAAATGATGTATCAGTCTACTCGGTGACACCCACAGAACACTACTGTGAAGAGTTTACGCAAATATTAGCATTGTAGCTCTTATCGCGGGACTGTGACTGTGTGAAATCACCTCCCCAGTCAGCCTATTGTGTGTATTGACATTCATATTGCACGTACAGTTTGACCTAAGGATTGGGGATCAATGAAATGGGGTGACATTCTACTCAATATCTTTTTTCCCAACGTCCTCCTCAGAGTTATCAGACTCCAAAACATCCACGCAGTATTGTTTTTCCTCGGGAATAGTGTTCAATACACATAGGTTGACAATAAATGTGGCTCAATTTAAAGTTGTTTCAGAGTCCCGCAATGAGAGCTATGATACTAATGTTCTTTGGGTGTCACTGAGTAGACTGATACCCCATGTCACTGATCCACAATCCATAGGTAAGGCTGTACACTAAAATAAGTATGCCCCCAATACAATTCTAAAGTATAATACATCCAGTGTGATTTCAACAGATTTTTGTTGACGCTATACAACAACAATCCAACCTCGTTTAGCATGATCTATTCAATTATGGAATAATTCTACTATTTGTATGCATTTGCATCACTGTCAATTACATTTTTATTTAGAAGGCTAACTGCAAAGTTAATCCTTATTGTGGCTAGCTTCACAGATGGGTCCGACCACCATTAGTCAAATAAGAACTGTCTTATAAATTAGGGTTATTTTAGATGACACCCAGCTATATAGTTAGCTAGCTAACTATAGCTACTGAAACAAATTGTCATTTTGCTATGTTTTTGGGGAAGAATATTGTTAGCATCCATGAGCTAGCTGGCTTTTTTTTATGACCAGCACTGTAGGTGCGCGAGACAACTTTACCAGCATCATAGCATACGTATCGATGAATCGTTGTGACATATGAAATACGAGTGATAGTGTAATCAATGTGTAATAACTACGGAAAAAATTGTGACGTGCAGTCATATTCAGGCCCTGATTGGTCAACAAGATTATTTGACACGTCAAATAGTGTTATTTGACGTGTATCTTTTTCGACATGCAAAGACCCAAATGGCTTTCCATAGAAATCCTGGTTGAGAATGAAACGACTGAACAAATGAACAACGAAACAGCACAGCAAGTAAGTGAAAGAAATATGTTTTTATTATGTTTTATTGGTAATGGGGGCATACGTAAATGCCAACAAAATAACTTTTTGGTCAGTGTGGTGTGTGTGTGTGTGTAACCTTTATTTAACTAGGCAAGTCAGTTAACAACAAATTCTTATTTACAATGACGGCCTACCACGGCCAAAGCCGGACGACACTGGGCCAATTGTGCGCCGGATGTGATACAGCCTGGATTCGAACCAGGGACTGTAGTGACGCCTCTTGCACTGAGATGCAGTGCCTTACACCAACTGCGTCTGTGTGTGTGTGTTAATTTTAAATATAGGTTATCGTTATACTTTTTTTTTGGCAAGGAAAATATCGGATATCGGTATCGGCCAAACATTTTATATCGGTGCATCACTGGTGTAAAGTACTTAAGTAAAAATACTTTAAAGTACTACTTAAGTAGTTTTTTGGGTATCTGTACTTTACTATTTATATTTTTGACAACTTTAACTTTTACTCCACTACATCCCTATAGGTAATAATGTACTTTCTACTCCATACATTTTCCCTGTTACCCAAAAGTACACGTTACATTTTGAATGTTTAGCAGGACAGGAAAATTGTTCAATTCATGCACTTAAAGAGAAAATCCCTGGTAATCCGTACTGAATCTGATCTGGCAGACTCACTAAACACATTGTTTGTAAATTATGTCTGAGTGTTGGTGTGCCTCTGGCTATCCGTAAATTTACAAACCAAGTGTATCGTGAAAGTGCTTATTATAGTATATCTGGTTTGCTTAATATAAGGAATTTGAAATTATTTATACTTTTACTTTTGATACTTAAGTATATTTTAGCAATTACATTTACTTTTGATACTTAAGAATATTTAAAACCAAATACTTTTAGACTTTCACTCAAATAGTATTTTACTGGGTGACTTTCACTTTTACTTGAGTAATTTTCTACTAAGGTATCTTTACTTTTACTCAACTATGGCAATTGGGTACTTTTTCCATCACTGCAATTTATCTTCTTAAAATGGTATTTGAAACCTAACCCTAACTAATGAAGGTCAAGCGTTGGTCCACCAGAAGTTCCTCACATTTTAGCGGATGTGTCTGGGAACGAGATTAGGTTTAATGTGACTAACATGACTTCCTTTTAGAGCATGTGCCATTGTTCAGCACAACATGTCACCCTTTTAACCTCTAAAGGATCAAACCCTTTTTTTCAATTTTCGCCTAAAATGACAAACCCAAATCTAACTGCCTGTAGCTCAGGCCCTGAAGCAAGGATAAGCATTTTCTTGGTACCATTTGAAAGGAAACACTTTGAAGTTTGTGGAAATGTGAAGAATGTAGAAGAATATAACACATTAGATCTGGTAAAAGATAATACAAAGAAAAAAACTACCGTTATTTTGTATTTTTTTGTACCATCAGCTTTGAAATGCAAGATAAAGACCATAATGTATTATTCCAGCCCAGGCGCAATTTTCTAGATGGCAGCAGTGTATCTGTAACGTTTTAGACTGATCCAATGAATAATTGCATTTCTGTTCAAAATTTCGTATCAAGACTGCCAAAATGTGCCTAATTTGTTTATTAATAACTTTTCATGTTCAAAACTGTGCACTCTCCTCAAACAATAGCATGGTATTCTTTCACTGTAATAGCTACCGTAAATTGGACAGTGCAGTTAGATTAACAAGAATTTAAGCTTTTTGCCAATATCAGATATGTCTATGTTCTGGGAAATGTTCTTGTTACTTACAACCTCATGCTAATCGCATTAGCCTATGTTAGCTCAACATTCCCGCAGGGGACCCTCCGATCCTGAAGAAGATAAAGCACATGATTATATCATATTTGACATTGGTGATTATGTCACACAGTTATGACACATTTACAAACCCTTTATAAAGCATGACATACAGTTATAGATGCTATGTAAGATTTATTTATTGCTTATGAAGGCTTTATGAAGTCATTATATGCTGAATGTCATTTATAGTGGGACTGAACAATCCATATCATGTCAACATATCCTTCTCCTAAATGCCTAAGACACTGTGCTTGATTTGCATTAGAAACAAGACCAAAAAGCCATCTGTCACAATTTTCACATCACCCTTCAATTAATTTTGCTATCTTAAAAATGCCGAATGCTACGAAAACCAATAGCTAACATAAAACAATGCTCTTTCCCCTGAGAGGTTGGGCTGTCTTTGGTATGCAGATGTCCTTTTGAAATCAAGAGAGAACAAAAATGTAAACATTCAAACAGCATAAAATTGGGAGGCATGGTGATGTGAATGGCTTCAATAGCTCCAGAAAGTCTGTGTAAACTGTGTGGCCCCCAGGAGGGCTGCTAGGATGCTGATGCATGGCTGGAATTAGAAGTGAGCTTCAGACACTAATTGACTTCTGATCCCTTTATAGAAGATTAATCAGCCAGGCACTGGATCAATGGCCGATGAAAATGCCAGCGGAGGCGAGAGCCACCATCAATGTAAATGAGCCAAGGCCCAGTGCCCCTCTCTCTCTCTCTCTCTCTCTCTCTCTCTCTCTCTCACATTTTCCACACTGCCAAGCCAAGTTTCCACAGCCAGGAGAGAGACCCTATTCCCAAATGGACTGAAAAACAAATACATTGTGACATAGGCACCATCTATGTGAAATTCAATTATGATAGTGATAAAGTTGAGGTGTTATTCCTCAGTGTGTTTGGCAAAATGCCCTCTTAGCATTCTCATCTCTAGCCCAGTCATCTGTGATCCATTGGAGAAGCTCAATTAATCAATATTACTAAAGGTGAGGCTCTTTCAAAGCATGTGGAGCCTAATGACTGACTGCACATCTACTCCTCTCACTTCGAGTCAATGTCATTTGATCGGCTTACAAAATTATGTGGACACCCCTTCAAATTAGTGGATTTGGCTATTTCAGACACACCCGTTGCTGACAGGTGTATACATTTGAGGACATAGCCATCCACTCTCCATAGGTAACATTGGCAGTAGAATGGCCGTACTGAAGAGCTCAGTGACTTTGAACGTGGCACCGTCATAGGATGCCACCATTCCAACAAGTCATTTAGTCAAATTTCTTACCTGCTAGAACTTCCCCGGTCAACTGTACGTGCTGTTATTGTGAAGTGGAAACGTCTAGGAGCAACAACGGCTCAGCTGCGACGTGGTAGGCCACACAAGCTCACAGAACCGGATCGCTGAGTGCTGAAGCGCGTAGCATGTAAAAATCGTCTGTCATCGGTTGCAACACTCACTATTGAGTTCCAAACGGCCTCTGGAAGCAACATCAGTACAATTACTGTTCATCGAAAGCTTCATGAAATGGGTTTCCATTGCCAAGCAGCCGCACACAAGCCTAAGATCACCATGTGCAATGCCAAGCGTCAGCTGGAGTGGTGTAAAGCTCGCTGCCATTGGACTCTGGAGCAGTGGAAACGCGTTCTCTGGAGTGATGAATCACACTTCACCATCTGGCAGTCCGACTGACAAATCTGGGTTTGGCGGATGACAGGAAAATGCATAGTGCCAACTGTAATGTTTGGTGGAGGAGGGATAATGGTCTGGGGCTGTTTTTCATGGTTCGGGCTAGGTACCTTAGTTCCAATGAAGGGAAATCTTAACGCTACAGCATACAATGACATTCTAGACCATTCTGTGCTTCCCACTTTGTGGCAACAGTTTGGGGAAGGCCCTTTCCTATTTCAGCATGACAATGCCCCTGTGCACAAAGCAAGGTCCATACAGAAATGGTTTGTTGAAATCGCTGTGGAAGAACTTTACTGGCCTGCACAGAGCCCTGACCTCAACCCAATCGAACACCTTTGGGATGAATTGGAACACCGATTGCGATCCAGGCCTAATCACCCAACCTCAGTGCCCGACCTCAGTAATGCTCTTGTGGCTAAATGGAAGCAAGTCCCCGCAGCAATGTTCCAACATCTAGTGGAAAGACGTCCCAGAAGAGTGGAGGCTGTTATAACAGCAAAGGGGGGACCAACTCCATATTAATGCACATGATTTTGAATTAGATGTTCAACGAGCAGGTGTTCATATACTTTTGGTAATGCAGTGTATTTTGAAGTGAGCTGATCTGTGAAGACACTGTAATTCTCTCAATAAAACATGCCAACATTCTGGGCAGGTGCTTTGGGCTACATTCAAAATTAATGTGTTGAGGCTTTACTGAGAATAAATATGTTCACTCCTCCTATCCCCGCTCCAACCCACCACACAGCCAAAGATATTTTAATTATTCACTCTAATCTGTGGAAATGTTCAATGAGCCACCTCTCGATGATTAATCTGCCGAAATCACCACAGCACCTTGTGTATAAGCCAGTTGATTAAAATAAAAGGCAAATTCTCATGTTTCAATAAATATTTGATGAGCTGGGCTATGAGTATTCCCATTAGTGGGCCTGATGCTGGCTTTAATTTAAGGGGTATTTAGATGGTGTAAAGAAACCGGGCTCGCATAACAGGCTGGCTGACACAGTCCTGGGTGTTGGGAGAAATGGCAAATTGGGGGATGATTGATGGGTATAGCTAGGGGGCACTTGTAATAACGTTGCAGCGAAAAACGCTGACTCGAAAGCTCCATATGCTGGGTACACACAAAAAAAGAAATATGTTATTGTGGCATAAAATGCAAAGGGGCGGGGGAAGCGCTCGCTCTCACCCATCCTGTGATGTGTCTGTCTGTTGTCCCTCGCAATACAGAGTGAGTCGCGAAAGAAACGTGACCTATTCCAATGAGTCTTTTTGCCAGCCCCCAATACAGAGCAGTCATTTAGTCATTCACAGTGAAGCACCACGCTAGACCACAGCATTCCACAGAAAACGAGATGACACACTTGTCTGACGGGCACAGCATCGGAAGAGGAATGGTCTTGTGTACACATCCCATAACATGGTATTAGTCCACATAATAACTTGAATAATGTATCATGTGTGTGTGGGAAGAGCTTAATGATTCCATCGCCGGAAGTCCCTCTCTCAATCTGTCTGGTGTGCTTGGGTGGTCTACTCTGCTCATAATGTGTTGAGAACTGCAGACTCCCACAGCTTAACTCTTCATTAACAGCATGTTGGGATGGCCTAGTAGTCCCATCATCCCAGCAAACAGTGAACGTTCCAACAACGTTCCAATGGGGGCCCTATATGGCTTCCAGCTAATGACAACATCCCATGACGGTTTTTAAAATGAAAACATAATTTAATGAACATTAGAAGAAGGATATGTGTCACGTTCCTGACCTTATTTTCCTTTGTTTAGCTTTGTTTAGTTGGTCAGGACGTGAGCTGGGTGGGCAGTCTATGTTATTTGTTTCTTGTGTAGGTTCATTGTTAATTAGCCTTATATGGTTCTCAATCAGGGGCAGGTGTTTGACGTTTCCTCTGATTGAGAACCATATTAAGGTAGGCTGTTCACACCGTTTGTTTGTGGGTGATTGTCTTCCGTGTCTGTACCACACGGGACTGTTTCGTTTGTTTAGTCTGTTCCTGTTCGTGCGTTCTTTGTGTTATGTAAGTTCTCATGTCCAGGTCGGTCTACGTCGTTTTGTTATTTTGTAATTTATCAAGTGTGCTTCGTGTTCGTCTTGTTTAAATAAATTCATGTATTCCACACAAGCTGCGTTTTGGTCCGATCCATACTCCTCCTCAGACGAGGAGGAGAACAACCGTTACAATATGCCACATTTGTGTCGAATGTATTAACTGAATGTTCATGGGGAAAACATTATAGCCATGTTATGGGAATCTCCATGGGAACCTCAAAAGTTCTGGAAAAACGTAACATATTAATGTTCTCAAAACATCTCTACTAATGTTCTGGGTATACATGCTGTAGGTAACTAGAAATGATTGGCTGGGACGGCGCAACAATAGAAGAGCTGGCTAATCACTTTTGTATTTGGGAGGAGGCGAGAGGGATAGAAGACATTAAAAGGGATCTGAGAATGATGGTGAATATTTAAATAATGATGGAATGTCTCTTTGTTGATTTTATTACATAAGGAGTTCCTGATTAATCACTTAAGGAATATGTTTCATTTAGCTTTGGAGGAAAAACACTGCATTAATTTTAATCAACCAAGAAATTGAAAATCACATCTGATTTTTTTGCTCTGTCATTCTTTTAATATGTCTCTAAATGTCATAATTCTCCTTGGCACAGATCGTACCTCGGCACATGTTAGTTTCATATTACCCTAATGGACCAGTATGAGACATTAGATAGTCTGTGGATTGTGTTTCTGTGGTGTGTGCATAGTGTGTTGGAGGGCTGTTTTCATACTTCTCAAAGCCATGCAGTGCAAAGACACAAGAACCTATTCATGTCATTGGACTATTCACTGAAAGACGCTCAGAGCAGCCAAGACTGGCAGAGTAGAATAGCATGCCAATCTGCTGGCTTGGAAAATGAGAGGCCTTTCCAGTGCCAACAAACATGCCCTCTCCTTGTCAATCTGGCAGGGAATATTAGACACCACAAGGCACCGTGGAGAGGACTTGATAACGTACTGTACTCACCCAGAGCTGTCAATTAACTGAGACGGTGAACTTAGCCGTTCTCCGTGAGCCGCTGCACCGACCTAGACGACTGCTAATACTACGACTGCTAATACAACAACAAAAAAACTACTGTTACTACGACCACTGCAACTGTAACGGAGGTCAGTGTGCTGCTAACAACTTAGCTTCCTCCACTGTCCGAACCAGTGATCCGCTGCTTTGCAACACACGTGACCACCCTCCTTGACAACATACCAACTTTTTTTAGCCACCCAAAAGATACAGATTGCATGGCTACATCAGTGTCAATTCGAGCTAGCTGTGGAGAGAGTTTATGGCGACGTTCTAAACTCCGTTACACTACGACGGCTACGACGACGACAGTGACACCTACTACAACTGCGATGATGTCTATGACGATGACCACTACTACAACTATTGCTACTCACAATAGTAAACATATGAACAGCTCCACAGGTACAATATTTGTAATGTTTTCCCCTCAGAGCCACGCAGGAAAACGACCCAATGTCACTCATAACGTACACTCGTGTTATAACACCCATGAGAGGAACAGTCCTACACGAGAGTGATGGGAGAAAATAAATAGGCCTACTGGTTACTTATTACTCATCCAAAGGCCCATATAGCGATGAAGGAGGGGAACAGCATCTTTTCAGAGCTCCTGTTGTCTTTACACCACATTGGCAGTACAAATTGCTCTTCCCTACAGTATTCTGCTCAACTGAAATTACCCAGCTCCATCACAAGGCTCCATACAGGGCTGTTAATGAGCACAAAAGACAGATGGGATACAGTGTCTCCGTAAACCGCTTTCCAATGGTACAGCACCATTCAAGTCCAAAGGCATTTCCACTGACATCAGTCATTTGTGCAAGATTGCTGCGTCTCCTCCTTGTGTGTCATGACCCCTGCTTTTTCTCTGACTGACCAACACCAGCTTTCAAAGCCTCAGAGCTGGAGTGCATCACTCCACAACAACAAAGGCTTTTTCTTCCAACCGTATATTGTCTCAAATAGATCACACTGCAAAGGATACTTTACAACGCTCTATACAGAATAGATCAATACAAGTAAGCATAAGGTACATCAGTTTTGACCACATAGGAATGCCCATGTTAGATTACACAGTGTCCCAAACACCAGACATACAATAGAGAATAAAGAATATGTACCCATAACTGGATAGAATATTCCATTCCTAAAAGCTACAGTACATCATTTCAAGAGCTGTGTCTTTATATTGTACATGAGAAAAACAATCTAGTATTGTCTGAAGATGCAAATAGCAGATTATTCTCTGATCTGCCTGTGGCCTACCTGTGCCTCTCCAAATCCATTTAAGTGTACAATAGGACTTCTCTGGCACAGGTCTCAATCTAGTAAAGAATCATCTTTGCCCTGCTGATAAGCATTAAATCATTAACTGAATGTTTTCGATTATGGAGCCATACTGTCAAAGCAATGCTAACAAGCCAAATACAATGATGGCAATCTGTGAAGCACTGCTCTACTTACCTTTGCCAATAAAGCCCTTGATATCCTTCTTTTATTACTAATCAACTACTTAGTGCGCTCCAATTAGCCGTAAGGGGTTCAGTTTTTTTATTTGGACACAGAGGGAGCATGGCTGAGGTGGCTGTCACAAGCCGATTGAGGTAAACTTAGATCTTTAGCTTTTGATTGGCTGTTGGATGGTAGTGTAATCCACAGAGGGATCTCGGTCAAGTCTGACTTGTGTTGACAGAATCACAGTTGTTCAAGAGCTTTGAATCTCAACTCAAATCATGTGCCAACATCCATTTGGAGTATGTATCCGGCTTAGGTGGCAAAAGCTTTAGATCAAATAGGGAATGAGTGACACTGAACGAATGGCAGTGAGGAGGGCTAAAAAAGGGCGGGACTACCTGGAATTTTCCAATAAGAAACGCACATTGTCACATTCGTCATAATGAATGGACCAAGGCGCAGCGTGCGTAGAGTTTCACATCTTTTAATTAAATGAAACTCACCAAACAAAACAAATAAAGAACAAAACGAAACGTGACGCTACTGGTGTGCACACAGGCAACTATCTGTAGACAAGATCCCACAAACACAATGGGGAAAATGGCGAACCTAAATATGATCCCCAATCAGAGACAACGATAAACAGCTGTCTCTGATTGGGAAGCATACCAGGCCAACATAAACCATTAATCACCTAGATGACCCACCCTAGTCACTATCACGCCCCAACCAACATAGAGAATAAACATGGTCAGGGTCAGGGCGTGACACACTCTATGGTCAGGGCGTGACACACATTTTCATTTTAAAATATTTTAAAACATTTTCCATTGTATGCCATAATGAACACAACCCTTTTCTGTCTTCCATTGTACCTAACAAAAGTACTGATATACTTACAGTGCATTCGGAAAGTATTCAGACCCTTTGACTTTTCCCCAAAAAATGTATGTTATCTTCTTGTCAATAGGGGGGCGCTATTTTCACTTTGGAAAAAATCCTGCCCAATTTAAACGGCCTCGTACTCTATTCTAGATCATACAATATGCATATTATTATTACTATTGGATAGAAAACATTCTCAAGTTTCTAAAACTGTTTGAATTATATCTGTGAGTAAAACAGAACTCATTTGGCAGCAAACTTCCAGACAGGAAGTGAACATTCTGAAAATGGGGCTCTGTTTCAGGGCCTGCCTATTCAACTGGCTTATATTTATCGACATACATGCACTTCATACGCCTTCCACTAGATGTCAACAGGCAGTGGAAGGTGGAATGGGGTGTCTAGCTTGATCTGAGGTCGAACAAGAGCTTTTGGCGTGGCAGGTCAGGAATTTCCTTTCTCTACCTAGGCGCGCGAAGCACCTCGATATTGTCTTCTGATAAGCGTTCGGTTTACACGGCGAATATCTCTGGCTCTGATTTTATTTGATACATGTGATAATAACATCGTAAAGTATGTTTTTTCAACCGAGTTTTATTAGATTATTCAACGTTTATTGGGACTTTTGGAGTTTTCCGTTCTTTGCGTAGAGAGAAGATGGGAACGTTATCAAGCTTGGCTAGCATTGTGGCGTGAATTCGACAGAAGTAAAGGACATTCTAAAACCAAACAACGATTTATTCTGGACCAAGGACTCCTTGTACAAGATTCTGATGGAAGCTCAGCAAAAGTAAGAACAATTTATGATGTTATTTCGTATTTCTGTGGAAAATGTTGATTCCTATTCTCTGCCGTTTTGGCGAGCGCTGTCTCGCAATAACCCAAGCTGTTTGTTATGGTAAAGTTATTTTTAAAAATCTAACACGGCGGTTGCATTAAGAACCAGTGTATCTTTCATTTGCCATACAACAAGTATTTTTATGTAAAGTTTATGATGAGTTCTTTGGTCAGATTAGGTGAGTGTCCAAAATATCTCTGGAGATTCTGGTGAATCGATGCTACGTATTCACAATGTATAATCAGGATTTGAAGCTCTAAATATGCACATTTTTGAACAAAACATAAGTGTATTGTATAACCTGATGTTATAAGACTGTCATCTGATGAATTTGTTCAAGGTTAGTGATTAATTTTATCTCTATTTTGTCGGTTTTGTGCAAGCTATTTTTGCGGGGAGTAAATTGCGTTGTGTGTTTGGCTACTGTAGTGAGCTAATAGAAATATATATTGTGTTTTCGCTGTAAAACACTTTACGTTTAATATGGGCACCTCTGTGCACCTTTCATCCAAGCTACTCAATACTGCCCCTTCAGCCATAAGAAGTTAATCCATTTTAGAATAAGGCTTTAAGGAGAGGTGTATCTATAATTCCATGTGTATAACTTGTATTATCATCTACATTTATGATGAGTATTTCTGTTGAATCGATGTGGCTATGCAAAATCACTGGATGTTTTTGAAACTAGTGAACGTAACACGCCAATGTAAACTCAGATTTTTTTATATAAATATGAACTTTATCAAACAAAACATACATGTATTGTGTAACATGAAGTCCTATGAGTGTCATCTGATGAAGATCATCAAAGGATAGTGATTAATTTTATCTCTATTTGTGCTTTTTGTGACTCCTATCTTTGGCTGGGAAAATGACTGCGTTTGTCTGTGATTTGGCGGTGACCTAACATAATCATTTGTGGTGCTTTCGCTGAAAATCCTATTTGAAATCGGACACTTTGGTGGGATTAACAACAAGATTACCTTTAAAATGGTATAAGATACATGCATGTATGAGGAATTTTAATTATGAGATTTCTGTTGTTTGAGTTTGGCGCCATGCACTTTCACATCAATCCCGTTACCGGGATCTCAGCCATAAGACGTTTTAAATTAAAAAAAATCTCCATAAATCGACACCCGATATCCCATAATGACAAAGTGAAAACAGGGTTTTAGAAATGTGGGCATATTATAAAAATAAAAAACAGAAACACCTTATTTACATAAGTATTCAGTCCCTTTGCTATGAGACTGGACCTTGAGCTCACAGGCATCCTGTTTCCATTGGTCATCCTTGATATGTTTCTAGAAATTGATTGGAGTCCACCTGTGGTAAATTCTATTGATTGGACATGATTTGGAAATGCACACATCTGTCTATATAAAGTCCCACAGTTGACAGTGCATGTCAGAGCTAAAACCAAGCCATGTGGTGGAAGGAATTGTCCGTAAAGCTCCGAGACAGGACTGTGTCGAGGCACAGATCTGGGGAAGGGTACAAAAAAAATTCTGCAGCATTGAAGGTCCCCAAGAACACAGTGGTCTCCATCATTCTTAAATGTAAGAAGTTTGGAACCCCCAAGACTCTTCCTAGAGCTGGCCGTCCATCCAAACTGACTAATCGGGGGAGAAGGGCCTTGGTCATGGAGGTGACCAAGAACCCGATGGTCACTCTGACAGAGCTCTAAAGCTCCTCTGTGGAGATGGCAATACCTTCCAGAAGGACAACCATCTCTGCAGCACTCCACCAATCAGACCTTTATGGTAGATTGGCCAGACGGAAGAGACTTCTCTGTAGAAAGCACATGACAGCCCGCTTGGAGATAAAGGACTCAGACCATGAGAAACAAGATTCTCTGTTCTGAGGAAACCAAGATTGAACGCTTTGGCCTGAATGCCAAGCGTCAGGTCTGGAGGAAACATCCCCACAGCATGATGCTGGCACCACCATGCTTCACCATAAGGATGGTGCCAGCATCATGCTGTGGGGATGTTTTTCAGAGGCAGGGACTGGGAGACTAGTCAGGATCGAGGGAAAGATGAATGGAGCAAAGTACAGAGAGGTCCTTTATGAAAACCTGCTCCAGAGTGCTCAGGACCTCAGGCTGGGGCAAGGTTCACTTCCAACAGGACAACGACCCTAAGCACACAGCCAAGACAATGCAGGAGTTGCTTCGTGACAAGTCTCTGAATGTCCTTGAGTGGCTTAGCTAGAGTCACAGCCTGAACCCAATCGACCATCTCTGGAGAGACCTGAAAATAGCTGTGCAGAAATGCTCCCTATCCAACCTGACTGAGCTTGAGAGGATCTGCAGAGAAGAATGGGAGAAATTCCCCAAATGTAGGTGTGCCAAGCTTGTAGCATCATACCCAAGAAGACTTGAGGCTGTAATCACTACCAACGGTGCTTCAACAAAGTACTGTCTATCAGCAAAGAGCAAAGACTTATAGATTACCTAGAGCCATTGGATTTGGCGACGAATATGAAGCGAGGGCCAGCCAACGAGAGCATACAGGTTGCAGTGGTGGGTGGTATATGGGGCTTTGGTGACAAAATGATGGCACTGGGATAGACTACATCCAATTTGCTGAGTAGAGTGTTGGAGGCTATTTTGTAAATGACATCGCCGAAGTCAAGGATTGGTAGGATAGTCCGTTTTATGAGGGTATGTTTAGCAGCATGAGTGAAGGAGGCTTTGATGCGAAAGATGTGCTGGAGATGGCTGTTTAACAGTCAGTGGAGTAGTACAGAATACAAGTGGTGTGGTGGCTGTGCTTCAGCAAAGTGTTATATCCTGCCTGGTTTGCCCTGTCCGGGGCTATCGTCGTACAGGGCCACAGTGTCCCCAGACCCACCCCTGTCTCATCCTCCAGTATCTATGCTGCAATAGTCTATGTGCCGGGGGGATAGGGTCAGTCTGTTATATCTGGTGTAATTCTCCTGTCTTATCTGGTGTCCTGTGTGAATTGAATTATGCTCCCTCTAATTCTCTCTCTCTCCCTCCACTCCTGGAGGACCTGAGCCCTAGAATCATGCCTCAGGACTACCAGGCCTGATGTCTCCTGGCTGTCCCCAGTCTACCTGGTCATGTTGCTGCTCAAGTTTCAAATGTTCTGACCACGGCCATGGAACCCTGACCTGTTCACCGGACGTGCTATCCTGTCCTGGACCTGCGGTTTTCGACTCTCTCTCTACCGCGCCTGCTGTCTCGACCTCTGAATGCTCGGCTATGAAAAGCCAACTGACATTTACTCTTGAGGTACTGACCTGTTGCACCCTCTACAACCACTGTGATTATTATTTGACCCTGCTGGTCATCTATGAACATTTGAACATCTTGAAGAACAATCTGGCATTAATGGCCATGTACTCTTATAATCTCCACCCGGCACAGCCAGAAGAGGTCTGGCCACCCCTCGGAGCCTGGCTCCTCTCTAGGTTTCTTCCTAGGTCCCTGCCTTTCTAGGGAGTTTTTCCTAGCCACCGTGCTTCTACATCAGCATTGCTTGATGTTTGGGGTTTTAGGCTGGGTTTCTGTATAGCACTTCATGACATCTGCTGATGTAAAAAGGGCTATTAAAATACATTTGATTTGATAGCAAAGGGTCTGAATACTTATGTAAATAATGTATTTCTGTTTTTTTATTTTTTATAAATTTGCCAAAATTTATAAAAACCTGTTTTCGCTTTTTCAGAATGGGGTATTGTGTGTAAATTGTTGAGGAAAACAATGAATTTAATACAGTTTAGAATAAAGCTGTAACAAAATTTGGAAAAAGTCAAGGGGTCTGAATACTTTCCGAATGCACTGTATATACACTGATCCAACAATACTCTCCAAACAACTGTCACTTCAACGCAGAGCCCCTCTAATGTCCGCAAAGCCAATCTCACCTCATCTGGAGTAATTCCGAACATGCTACTAGAGATAATACACTTTGAAGTGCACTAGCAGTCTGTGCACCAGGGTGGAGAATTCACTCTCATCTAGATCACATTGGAATTGACTTTGCCTTATAGATACCGTGTGTGCAGATCCACTGCCCCTCCACTTCCCCCATAGACCCCCTACTCTTATCCTCATCTCAGTAACACAAGTTCAATTGCCCGCTAAGATCATATTTAACCAATTCAGACAGGAACTGTGGAAATTTACTGCTCAAATATTGTGGATGAAAATTACATTGGATTTCCAATTCCAGGCGTGCCGAATGATCAAACCCATTAAGAATGAATATAATCTACAGTGAGCTCCAAAGTACTGAGACGGTGACAATGTTATTGTTGTTTTGGCTCTGTAGTCAAGCACTTCTTAAAGGATACAATGACTATGGGGTTAAAATGCAAACTATCAGGTTTAATTTGAGGGTATTTTCATCCAACGGTGAACTGTTTAGAAAATACAGCCCTTTTTGTACATAGTCCCTTCATTTTAGGGGACCAAAAGTATTGGGACAAATTCACTTATATGTGTATTAAAGTAGTAAAAGGTTTAGTATTTGGTCCCATATTCCTAGCACACAATGATTACATCAAGCTTGTGACTCTACAAACTTGTTGCATGCATTTTCTGTTTGTTTTGGTTGTGTTTTAGATTATTTTATGCCCAATATAAATGGATGGTAAATAATGTATTGTGTCATTTTGGAGTAAATAAGAATATATTGCAAATTAGAATAGAATATGTCTCTAAACACTTCTACATGAATGTGGATGCTCCCATGAATAGGGATAGTCCTTAATGAATTGAGAATAATAATGATGAGTGAGTTAAGTTAAGTTACAGACGCATAATATCATACCTCCAAGACATGCTAACCTCTCACCATTACAATCATACCTCCCCATTTAGTGCGGGATGATATTTATGCCTCTATAACATTCTCACTCATCATTATTCACAATTCATTCAGGATAAGCCGTAATCATAGTAGCATGATTTTGTTTGGATCAAAAAAGTTGATATCTCATCTGTGCACAGTATTTGCTGTGCAGGGGCGATATCGCATGTCAATAGTGAAACATTGTTTCCGAGGTCGGACAGGCAGACAAATCAGCTTTATACAAACCATCACTGTTGGAAATAAAATGCTAGGCTAGAAGCAAAGGGAAGTAATGTGTTAATAAATGCCTTATTTGCAAAAATTGATTGCGTGGCAGAGATAGAATATTTGTTGCATGTGTGTTTGTCCTTAATCCCAGTTTGTCCTGTGAATCCTAGCCCAGGGCTAAAGTTAGCCCAGGGTTAACCTGCTTGTGTGAATACTAGCCTAGTGGCCAGTCTTAGCCTGGGGCTAATTGATAGCCAGGGTCTAATAACAATGCAGCGTGAAAAGGGCTATTGCATAATTTAAAATCCATAGTGCTGTAACGGTCCTGACCTGTTTTATGTTGTTTTTGTATGTGTTTTTGGTCAGGGCGTGTGTTTTGGGTGGGCAGTCTATGTTTTGTATTTCTAGGTTGGTTTTTGTGTTCGGCCTGGTATGATTCTCAATTAGAGACAGGTGTGTATCGTTTGTCTCTAATTGAGAGTCATACTAAGGCAGCCAGGGTTTCACTGGGGTTTTGTGGGTGTTTGTTCCTGTGTCCTCACAGGACGGTTGAAGGTTAGTCACATTTGTTGTTTTGTAGTTTTGTAGTGTCTTGTTTGCTGTTGTCATTAAAAGATGGCTTATTTCCCTCAATCCGCATCTTGGTCCTATCCATGCTCCTTCTCGTCT
This sequence comes from Salvelinus namaycush, assembly GCF_016432855.1. Classification (NCBI taxonomy): domain Eukaryota; kingdom Metazoa; phylum Chordata; class Actinopteri; order Salmoniformes; family Salmonidae; genus Salvelinus; species Salvelinus namaycush. The sequence goes on along the minus strand of NC_052324.1, from coordinate 9,990,632 downwards.
AAGGGGGAGAACAACATTGACTGCCTTTACAGAAACACCCACCACAACAGGACCAAGCGGATTGAGGAGAGAGAAAAGGAACTAAGGCACTGGACACAGGAGGAATGGACTTGGGAGGAGATCCTGGACGGTAGAGGACCTTGGGCTCAGCCAGGGGAATATCGCCGTCCCAAGGAGGAGTTGGAAGCAGCGAAGGCTGAGAGGCGTTGGTATGAGGAGGCAGCGCGACAACGCGGTTGGGAGCCCGTGAGTCAGACCCAAAAATTTCTTGGGGGGGGGCACACGAGGAGTGTGGCAAAGCCGGGTAGGATACCCGAGCCAACTCCCCGTGCTTACCGTGGAGGTAGAAGGCGTCGTACTGGTAAGACACCGTGTTATGCGGTAAAGCGCACGGTGTCCCCAGTACGCGTGCTTAGCCCAGTGCGGGCTATTCCACCTTGCCGCACTGGGAGGGCTAGGTTGGGCATCGAGCCGGATGTCATGAAGCCGGCCCAACGTATCTGGCCTCCAGTACGTCTCCTCGGGCCGGCGTACATGGCACCAGCCTTACAGGTGGTGTCCCCGGTTCGCCTGCATAGCCCAGTGCGGGCTATTCCACCTCGCCGCACTGGCAGGGCTACGGGGATCATTCAACCTGGTAGGGTTGGGGAGGCTCGGTGCTCAAGAGCACGTGTCCTCCTTCACGGTCCGGTAGACCCGGTGCCACCTCCATGTACCAGTCCTCCGGTGGCAGCCCCCCGTACCAGGCTGTCTCTCCGGGTTCTCTCTCCTGCTGTTTCCTCCTCTCCAGCGCAGCCAGTGCCTAGACCACGCACCAGGCTGTCTCTCCGGGTTCTCTCTCCTGCTGTTTCCTCCTCTCCAGCGCAGCCAGTGCCTAGACCACGCACCAGGCTGTCTCTCCTTCTCCTCCCTACAGAGCCGTCCTGCCATGACCAGCCAGAGCCGTCCTGCCATGACCAGCCAGAGCCGTCCTGCCATGACCAGCCAGAGCCGTCCTGCCATGACCAGCCAGAGCCGTCCTGCCATGACCAGCCAGAGCCGTCCTGCTATGACCTGCCAGAGCCGTCCTGCTATGACCTGCCAGAGCCGTCCTGCTATGACCTGCCAGAGCCGTCCGGCTATGACCTGCCAGAGCCGTCCTGCTATGACCTGCCAGAGCCGTCCTGCTATGGCCTGCCAGAGCCGTCCAGCCGGGGCCTGCCAGAGCCGTCCAGCCGGGGCCTGCCAGAGCCGTCCAGCCGGGACCTGCCAGAGCCGTCCAGCCGGGACCTGCCAGAGCCGTCCAGCCGGGACCTGCCAGAGCCGTCCAGCCGGGACCTGCCAGAGCCGTCCAGCCGGGACCTGCCAGAGCCGTCCAGCCGGGACCTGCCAGAGCCCCTCAGCCGGGACCTGCCAGAGTCCCTCAGCCGGGACCTGCCAGAGTCCCTCAGCCGGGATCTGCCAGAGTCCCTCAGCCGGGATCTGCCAGAGTCCCTCAGCCGGGATCTGCCAGAGTCCCTCAGCCGGGATCTGCCAGAGTCCCTCAGCCGGGATCTGCCAGAGTCCCTCAGCCGGGACCTGCCAGAGTCCCTCAGCCGGGACCTGCCAGAGTCCCTCAGCCGGGACCTGCCAGAGTCCCTCAGCCGGGACCTGCCAGAGTCCCTCAGCCGGGACCTGCCAGAGTCCCTCAGCCGGGACCTGCCAGAGTCCCTCAGCCGGGACCTGCCAGAGTCCCTCAGCCGGGACCTGCCCCTTGTCCCGGTGCTGCCCCTTGTCCCGGTGCTGCCCCTTGTCCCGGTGCTGCCCCTTGTCCCGGTGCTGCCCCTTGTCCCGGTGCTGCCCCTTGTCCCGTTGCTGCCCCTTGTCCCGGTGCTGCCCCTTGTCCCGGTTCTGCCCCTTGTCCCGGTTCTGCCCCTTCTCCTGGTGCTGGCCGTTTATTTAGGGGATGTTAGTTTTAGGGTGGTCATTGGGAGGGGAAGACAGAAACGGGGAGTGACTATGGTGGTGTGGGGACAGCGTCCAGAGCCGGAGCCACCACCGTGGTCAACTGCCCACCCAGACCCTCCCCTGGACTTTGTGCTGGTGCGCCCGGCGTTCGCACCTTGAGGGGGGGGTTCTGTAACGGTCCTGACCTGTTTTATGTTGTTTTTGTATGTGTTTTTGGTCAGGGCGTGTGTTTTGGGTGGGCAGTCTATGTTTTGTATTTCTAGGTTGGTTTTTGTGTTCGGCCTGGTATGATTCTCAATTAGAGACAGGTGTGTATCGTTTGTCTCTAATTGAGAGTCATACTAAGGCAGCCAGGGTTTCACTGGGGTTTTGTGGGTGTTTGTTCCTGTGTCCTCACAGGACGGTTGAAGGTTAGTCACATTTGTTGTTTTGTAGTTTTGTAGTGTCTTGTTTGCTGTTGTCATTAAAAGATGGCTTATTTCCCTCAATCCGCATCTTGGTCCTATCCATGCTCCTTCTCGTCTAAGGGGGAGAACAACATTGACTGCCTTTACAAGTGCTGGATAATTATTGCACATTTAAAGCAAATTTACTGAAATAAAATTTAAAAAATCCAGAGAGTAGAGAGATTTTGAATTGAATAACTAATTTCATGCAAATCTACACATTTTGCCATTGGCGGAGGGAAATATTTGCAGTTTTTAATATGATACTTGTATCTGAGTGAGAGTGACTAACAAAATCAATGGGGCCCCCCTTTGTCGGTAATTCAAAGTTTTTTTTAATGTACAAGGACACTTCAGGAACTGAAGAATTCAAGGACACTTGAAAAAGTGGTATGTGCATCAAAAATACATCTAACCTCGAAAAATAAAACAAAACGCCTGCACTACTGAAAAGTTCTTCAATTCGCTGTACTGTGTACCAAAGATAAATATTTCAGCAAACCTTCTTGCGCCATAATGAATAATGAATAAACCATTCATTTGAACTCTCTTCCTTTTAGCAAATAAAATAAAATAAAAAATGTATAGTTTTGCTAGGAACAGGGATATTTGAACCCTATATGGATTAAATGTGATTTTTATTAATAACTTTCCTCACTGAGAACTGCATTACAATTCCAACCCATCTGTAATCCTGGTAAATCATGACTCTCTGCATGATCAATGGTTAAGCCACTTCCTTTAAATGCAGGGTTCAGTTGTTTTAAAACAACTTTAATCTCAAGGTAGCATCTTATTTCAGAATCTAAAAGAGCCACTCCAAGAATCGTTAGAGTTTCTCTAGACCTTTAGTGGTCATGTAAAATTCAAACCGCCGCAATGGAAAAGGGGAAAATATGCCACGGAGTTGCCCCTCTGGTATTAATGTTACTTTCATCTTTCATCACCTTTCAAAGTCTGCCATCAGAAATAAGACCACGTTCTCGCCAACGTCGTGTCCCAAGCTATGAGAGGCAGAAAAATACAGCAATTATTGAAAAAACTGAAAAAGTGGAGAGGACTGCAGAACTGCGGGGGCTCAGCTTGGAAAGACGCTATAATAGAAAAGAACGTGTCAAACATTATAGGGTCAAATTGAAACTGGATTGCTATATTTTATTCCCATGCTCTGTCGTTCCAGAGACAGTGAGGACCAGTGTGCTGGTGCAATCCCTCCAGTTGATTACAGACAGAAAATGATTCCTGGATGACTGGTTCCCAGTCAGACCATCTCCCTGAGAGGCTGGTTTAATTTACTTTATCTTTAAAATGAAGAAAAAAAATATCTAACATATCAAAAGCATTTTTGTATCAAAAACACTAGCACTACTACAACTCTGCCGTTTACAACTGCAACTGGGCCTTGGCCTATATCAAATTGAATAAAAGCAGATGGCATACTATCATTATTGACCTACCACTACAGTACTACAACCCCCACTACGGATGATGGTTATAATTTGATAATAATAAAGCCTGTTCTGTGTAAAATATTTCAGGATGCTGGGCCTCCGAGGTCTTGACCCTGATTGAGACACTCCCTCATAGGCACATCAGTGCACTAGAGTGTCATAACCCACCAGTCTATTGAGTGCTGGGCGCCAGTGGGGAGAGTCAACCCTGTCACATTGAAGCTGACCCAAGAGTGAAATGGGCGAAGAGTGAATGTCAAGGTTGTCAAAACACACTAATTACGTTCCCAATGTAAATAGGGTAGATCTGGGATTGTTAACCTCTCTACTGCCACTAGGGTTCGAGCAACCTTCAAAGACAAGCTGCTACAGTCATCACAGTGGGAGTGGAAAAACGTGAGGAGTCCAGATTAACACCCTAGAGTCGATTGACGCATCGGCGCGCAATGTAAGTAACCAAATAAAAAAATCCCCATCAAAATCCGTCAGTTTAAGCTAGAGACATCTATTTTTACATCCGGAAAATCGTCTTCTCATGAAAACGTCAGTAGCATCTGAATGTCTTTTTGGCCATTTATGAATGTGTTATTCAATGCTAAATGATCCATAGTATGATCATTTTAAAACAAATCCATATGTCAGTTTAGAACCCCCTTCTCCAACGGCTTAGACATTTAATTAAAACACTATCCCAATCAGGTTAGATGCTCAGTATTTCACAGCATCTCATCTAAAAGAAGGCCTGGTTATGGGGCTTCCATCAGTCGGTCAGTTTATTGGCCTCTCCTTCACCCCCACAGCTGATGGTAAGCCAACATGACTGACTGGTCCGTTGTGACAGAGCTCTTTAAAATAAAAGAATGAGAAAAAAAAAACTATGTGTCTAAGTGTTTTTTTTTTTACTGAACAAATTTCAATTTAAAACAGAGTGATCTAAGTGACATCTGTCACTCTGGCTAGTCTCGTGCACTTTGTCAATGCAAGGGATGCCTCTGGGAAAAGACCTTCATCCATGCATTCCATTAGGGTCATATGTGTCACGAACCCTCTGGAACTTTCATTGCGCACACCTGGCCCCTAATCCTACTGATTGTATTTGTATATATGTGCCCTTTGTTCACCATGGTGGGGTGGATTATTATTACAATGTCCGTTGGTGCGTGTGAGTACCTGTACTGTGTGTTTTGGCTTGCGTGCAATTGTGGATTGCGGAGATGATTACGGGGCTTGTCCTTTGTGTTAATCATTGTGCACGTGTGTATTTATTCAAGGTACTCTTCGCTCTTTTGTTTTGGGTTTCTACCCTGTGTTTTTTTACGTGTTTTTTTGGTCTTCGTCCCCGTGCCCTTACACGGCACGCCGTAAATTGGTGTATAATAAAAAACACTATTACGCATTCCTACGCCTGTCTCCCAAATCTTTGTTACCAACGTGACAGAATAATCGACCATTGAAAGAGACAGCGGGAATGGCCCGTCACACGACGCTGCAACTGGTCCGTCCAGTGTCGCCGCAACTTCGGCAGCTGCAACTGGGTCGTCCGACGTCGCCACAATGGGTCCATCCGACGACACAACTTCAGCAGCCACAACTGGCCCGTCCAGACAATGACACAACTTCAGCAGCTGCATTGGGTCCTGATCAACACGCACTGCGTTCCTGTGATCGTCCTCGAAACCGGTGAAACTGATTGTATTTGTATAATGTGCCTTTTGTTCACCATGGTGCTGTCCATTATTGTTACAATGTCTGTTGGTGCGTATGATTACCTGTGCTGTGTGTTTTGGGCTTTCGTGCCCTTGTGGATTGTGCAGATGATTACGTGTCTCGTCCCGTGTGTTAATCATTGTGTGCGTGTGTTATTTATTCGAGGTACTCCTCGCTCTTTTGTTTTGGGTTTCTACCCTGTGTTTTGTTACGTGTTTGTTTGGTCTTCGTCCCCATGCCTGTACACGGCACCCCGTAATTTGGGCTTAATAAAAAACCTTATTAAGCATTCCTGCACCTGTCTCTCGAATCATTAATACCGGATTGAAAATATGATATTATCTGGCTTTCACACGCAATTAGCTCTCAGTCTCACGTCAGAATTAGCTGTTCATCCATGTATCCCAAACATCAAATTTAGAAGTTGCTGCAAACCTCAAATTTAGAAGTGGTTAAGGTTAAGCGTTAACTATGAATTTTAAAAGTCAGGGTTAGGTTTAGGCATTAACTCCGAATGGTTAAGGTTTGGGATAGGATAAAAACAAAACTTTTTATTGCTGGATTTAAACCTGCAAACTTTGAGTATCACAGGCTGATGCTTATGCTTATGCCCATCTGCCATCCCCATCCACAGTTCCTTAGCAAAACAGAAACCTACTTGAAGGTAAGAGCACTCACTGTTGTCCCTAGTGGCCGGTTTCCACATGGTCAGACATGGATGGATGTTGAATACTGGCTTGTAATCACGGGTGACCTGGCTGTTCACACGAGGCTATCAGGCCAATACTATGGTAAACCAAATGGAAGAAAAAATTATACAGAAAAAGCAGAGAGAAAGAGAGGAGAGAGAGAGAGACGCTGCATGTCTGAGTGTGAAGCAGCAGCCCTCCTGTATGTCAGGAAAGCAGAGCTCCCAGATCTTCAGCTGTGCAGAGAGAGATGAGTCTGTATCCTCATCTGAAAACTGCTGGAGACCAGCAATGATGAATAAGGTCGCTGTGACTATTAATTCCTTTTAAAAGCTCCATTCTTCGCCTTCCATCGCCCACTGCTGAGCTGTGGTCAAGTAAAAAATGTCTCTGAATGATCAGAAACGAATACTCTCATCTGTGGGAAGCAGCTTGGTACTAGTAACTAATGACTGGGTACTATTTGTCTCTTTTAAGATTTTGGTAATCATTGGATCATTGGACTTTGGTCTGGGAATGTGTCTCCACGTACTCCTCTGTTAAACCAAGCTGACACCAAGCTAAGGGGAGATGACTCTAGAGCCCTGGAAACCTCAACAAGTCACAGACGAAATGCTGCGCTGTCACTATCTCAGCTATTGCCAACCGCATAGTGGAAGTTATGAATATCACACTCTTTTCAGTTTAAAAGGCCATTTCACCACAGCTTCTCTCAGCACAAGCCATCTGGGGGTTTCTGCAGACATTGAGTGTGACTGCAGCCGAGGAAATAAATGGAACTTATTCAAACTCCACAAAACGGGATAGGGCTTCCACTTTACTGATAAAGTATATGAGTGGCCATTTTAAAGGCAAATGATGTCCCGCTGGTGAGCATCGACGAATAATGCTAATATGACGGACTAAAGATGGTGGTGCAGAATGCCTCATGAGAAATCGCAATATTCAATATCTCTAAAACTGACTAAATAGTAACCCAACACTGATTCATTTACTTGTGGGCAATAACAATCAAGCTGGATAATAACCCCCCAAAACATAAGACTAGAAAAGTTTATTTATAAATATTAGTATCCATTTCTCGCGTTTCTTGGCCCAAGCAAGTCTCTTCTTATTATTGGTGACTTTTGGTAGTGGTTTCTTTGCAGCAATTCGACCATGAAGGCCTGATTCATGCTGTCTCCTCTGAACAGTTGATGTTGAGATGTGTCTGTTACTTGCACTCTGTGAAGCATTTATATGGGCTGCAATTTGTGAGGCTGGTAAATCTAATGAACTTATCCTCTGCAGCCTCTGCAGCAGTGGTAACTCTGGGTCTTCCTTTCTTGTGAAGGTCTCCATGAGAGCCAGTTTCATTATAGCGCTTGATGGATTTTCGACTCTATTGAAGAAACTTTCAGACCTTCATGTCTTAAAGTAATAATGGACTGTTGTTAATCTTTGCTTATTTGAGCTGTTCTTGCCATAATATGGACTTGGTCTTTTACCAAATAGGGCTATCTTCTGTATACCACCCCTACCTTCCCACAACACAACTGATTGGCTCAAATGCATTAAGAAGGAAAGAAATTCCACAAATGAACTTTTAACAAGGCACACCTGTAATGCATTCCAGGTGACTATCTCATGAAGCTGGTTGAGAGAATGCCAAGAGTATGCAAAGCTGTCATCAAGGCAAAGGGTGGCTACTTTGAAGAGTCTCAAATATAAAATATATTTTGATTTGTTTAACACTTTTTTGGTTACTACATGATCCCATATGTGTTATTTCATAGTTTTGATGTATTTACTATTACTTTACAATGTAGAAAATAGTAAAAATGAATAAAAACCTTTGAATGAATAGGTGTGTCCATAGTTTAGACTGGTACTGTATATATATATATATATACATATATATATACACACACTACCGTTCAAAAGTTTGGGGTTGCTTAGAAATGTCTTTGTTTTTGAAAGAAAAGCACATTTTTTGTCCATTAAAATAACATCAAATTGACCAGAAATACAGTGTAGACATTGTTAATGTTGTACATGTCTATTGTAGCTGGAAATGGCAGATTTGTAATGGAATATCTACATAGGCATACAGAGGCCCATTATCAGCAACCATCACTCCTGTGTTCCAATGGCACATTGTGTTAGCCTATCCAAGTTTATAATTTTAAAAGGCTAATTAATCATTAGAAAACACTGTATTTCTGATCAATTTGATGTTACTTTAATCAACAAAAAATTTGTTTTTCTTTCTAAAACAAGGACATTTCTAAGTGACCCTAAACTTTTGAACGGTATTGTACATACTTAACCCAAAAATATATGGGGGATTGGAAATGATGCAGACAATTACATTGATGGAAGCCACAATCTATCTGCAATATTAAAGCTGATCTACCCCCTAACACCCTGCCCAAACCGGCTGCGCGCGTGCTCCATCGTATGGTAATTTAGCTAGTTAGCTTGCACTTGCTAGCTAACGTTAATTTGTCCTATTTAGCTAGCTTGCTGTTGCTAGCTAATTTGTCCTGGAATATAAACATTGAGTTGTTATTTTACCTGAAATGCACAAGGATCTCTACTCCGACAATTAATCCACACATAAAACGGCCAACCGAATCGTTTCTAGTCATCTCTCCTCCTTCCAGGCTTTTTCATCGTTTAAATTATATGGTGATCGCATCTAAACTTTCATTGTATTACCACAACTACCGGCAAAACAGTTCGTCTTTCTATCACCCACGTGGGTATAACCAATGAGGAGATGGCACGTGGGTACCTTCTTCTATAAACCAATGAGGAGATGGGAGAGGCAGGACTTGCAGCGCGATCTGCGTCAGAAATAGGAACGACATCTATTTTAGCCCTTGGTGTCGCAGACGCTCGTTGGCGCGTGCAAGCAGTGTGGGTGCAATAATTGAATAACATGGATTTCTAAATTTATGTTGCAACGCTCGCGCACGGGACGTGTCCGGTCTGGTCAGCATGTTAGCCCTTGGCGTCGCAGACGCTCGTTGGCGTGTCCGGTCTGGTCAGCATGTAAAACATAAATAAATAAATCCTCATGCAGGATTTTTGTTTACCTCATGTCATGCTGTCATATCTAAAGTATAATGGTCTGTGCTTGAGGATGGTCTAGTGATCAACACTGCTGCCTCCAGACAAAACATGGCCAGCTGAGGTTCCAATCTTCATTGTGCCAGTTGCTTTACTGCCCTCCCACTCTACCTATCCCACAATCAGTTCAATGCTTTCTAAATAAAGCAAGACTAACAATGCTCTGTCTACACAACAGTCTAAAAGAACATGAAATGCTAGAGTGGAAGGAAAGCTAAGAAGCCGCAGGATATTACCTTCAAGGCACTTGAAAAGTTAATGGGCTTTGTATTTGAAACACATTCTTATGAAAAAAAGAGAAAGAGGTACTTTTAAGTGATCCCTCATGCTCAGAATAATTGGCTTTTTTAGCAATGAAGTATTGGAGGACACTTTAGGAATAGTGATGAGAAAGGTAACACAAATGATTTCCTCCAAACATAGAAAGTTAGACTTGGTTAGAACTTTTCTGATAGTGTGCTATTAAAGCTCCTATGTGTTTGATGAATGAGTGAGTGAGTAAAAGGCCATGCTTTTAACTGCGCTGTGATTAAATTAAAAAGAAACAAACATTGGTTTGATGCATGCATCTGTCTGTCCGTCCATATGTTTTGTGGATGTACTGTATATAGTACATTGTTGTCAAGTACTGGTATCATACCTAAACATGATTGTTTCTCCTACACAGCAAGGCGTGACACAGGTTGACACACAGAAGAGACACTCACCGTCCATCCTCCTCCATCCGTTGTCATGTCACAGAAGACCTGGAAGCCAGCAGGGTAGTGTGTGGGAAAGATAGAGTAGATCCCATCCTCCCGCTGGCCACCGGTGAAGATATCACTGCAGTCCCGAGGTCTAGAGCCTAGCGAGATCAGAAACCTGATTCACTTTTAAATCCGAGAATTTCTCATAGACATTATTCAATTAAACCAGCGAGCTCCATCATTTTCTTCTCTTAATAATCTGTCCTATCTCTGAATCAACCTAGACAGCTTCACTACACCCTGTCAAAATCCTGTCTGTACTTTATAGAAACGCCATGTTTGTACAAAAATTACTTGGGATGTCAGAGTATGCAAACAGTTAACAAAGTTTAAACCTATTTCAATATGAAGCTATGCTTTTTTCCCCCTCTAGTGCAATTGTGAACAATAGCCATGTCAGACATAAAATACATCTAACACTGGTTCACTGCAGCTCAAGGGATCAACAATTGTCCGACAGCTGACATGGGGTAGTTAAGAGATGTCCATGCACTCATTTACTATTTCTCCTTCCACCAGCCACTATCCATAGGCCTACCATTGGAGCAGCCTTTGGGCCGAGTACTACGGGCAGGTGCTCTCTGGAGGTCTGCCTTCAGCTTGCTCTTCAGGTTCCCTGTCTCCTTCTGCATGGAGTTGAGTGTATCACTCACGGAGTTCACCACCTTCACCATGTTGATCTGGCTCTCGGACAGCAGCTGGAAACAAACACACAAATAGCCCATTGAAGGCCACTCTGTAGTTGGAAAAACAACTAAACAGCAGCCTTGTCACCTGCTATGAAGCTGCCGGATGGGGCTGGAGAAATTACTGACAGAGCTAGGATGAAATGTCCTAACAGTAACTGTTTTGAACAATGTATTTGGATGTAATGCATAGTTAGGAGTACTTGTGCAGTATGTACCTGACACATGAAATTCGTTTTTGTAAAGGATTTCCTTTGACTAAAATAATCTCCAGTTGAAGAGGCCCCGTGTGGCTCAGTTGGTAGAGCATGGCGCTTGCAACGCCAGGGTTGTGGGTTCGATTCCCATGGGGGGCCAGTACAAAAAAAAAGTATGAATGTATGTACTTGTAAGTTGTTCTGGATAAGAGCGTCTGCTAAATGACTTAAATGTAAATGTAAGAGGGCATGCAGACACCTCCCATTCTCTCATATCTTAGACATCAGGGATCATGCGATACCACTGCAGGCTCTCTTACTCTAAACACACGAGGCCATGTGATTATGTTTCCCTCGGTAGACATGGCATTAACACCCTACACCAGTGCTTCCCAAACTTCTTATAGTCCCGTACCCCTTTCAAACATTCAACCTCCAGCTGCTTAACCCCTCTAGCACCAGGGTCAGTGCACTCTCAAATATAGTTTTTTTGCCATAATTGTAAGCCTGCCACACACACACACTATACTATACATTTATTAAACATAAGAATGAGTGTGAGTTTTTGTCAGAACCCGGCTCATGTGAAGTGACAAAGAACTCTTATAGGACCAGGTCACAAATAATAATATAATAATCAATAATTTTGCTCTTTATTTAGCCATCTTACATATAAAACCTTATTTGTTCATCAAAAATTGTGAATAACTCACCACAGGTTAATGAGAATGGTGTGCTTGAACGGATGCACATAACTCTGCAATGTTGGGTTGTATTGGAGAGAGTCTCAGTCTTAAATCATTTTCCACACACAGTCTGTGCCTGTATTTAGTTTTCATGCTAGTGAGGGTCAAGAATCACCTCTCACATAGGTACGTGGTTGAAAGGGCACCAGTGTCTTAACGGTACGATTTACCAAGGCAGGATATCCTGAGTGCAGCCCAATACAGAAATCTGGCAGTAGCTAATTAAATAAAAAATTTAAAGGACCGCTTGTTGCAATTTTGATGAGGCTCTCTTGTTCAGATATCGGTAAATGGACTGGAGGCAGGGCATGAAAGGGATAACGAATCCAGTTGTTTGTGTCATCCGTTTCAGGAAAGACCTGCGTAATTGCACACCCAACTCACTCAGGTGATTTGCTATATCACATTTGACATTGAGTTCATTTGAGTTGAGCTTGAGTTCATTTGCACTCAAAAAATCACACAATGATGTTGTTAATGCAGACAGAGAAGAGCTCCAACTTCTTAATCATAGCCTCAATTTTGTCCTGCACACTGAATATAGTTACGGAGAGTCCCTGTAATCCTAGATTCAGATAATTCAGGAGAGAAAAAACATCACCCAGATAGGCCAGTCGTGTGAGAAACTCGTCATCATGCAAGTGGTCAGACAAGTGAAAACTATGGTTAGTAAAGAAAACTTTAAGCTCGTCTCTCAATTCAAATAAACGTGTCAATACTTTGCCCCTTGATAACCAGCACACTTCTGTATGTTGTAAAAGCGTTACTGTACATGGTCGCTGCCCTTGCTTTAACAAAATTAACCATTTTCACTGTAGTGTCCAAAATGTCTTTCAAGCTGTCAGGCATTCCCTTGGCAGCAAGAGCCTCTCGGGGGATGCTGCAGTGTACCCAACACATCTTGACCACCAAAGTCCATTTGATGTCACAAAGCTGTCCAGGTTTGCAGAAGAAGATGTCTTCCTTAATTGACCCCTCATAAACGCAATGGACATATACCAGGAGCTGTGCCAGGCCCGCCACATCTGTTGACTCATCCAGCTGTCACGCATAGAATTCACTGGCTTGTATGCGAAACAGTAATTGTTTCAAAACATCTCCTGCCATGCCACTGATGCGTCGTTGTTTGATAAATGCATTGTCTGTATAGTTTTTTTGCCTTTTCCCCCAGCATTGTCCCAGCCATATCAGCGGTAGCAGGAAGAATTAAGTCCTCCACAATAGTATGGGACTTGCCTGTCCTAGCCACTCGGTAGCTCCCCACATAAGATGCTTCTAGCCCCTTCTTATTAATGGTATCTCTTGTTTTTATACGTCTTACTACTCAAAAGTCGCCTTAATTCTCACTTCAAAAACTCCTTTGGCGTATTTTTCAAATTGGCATGTTTTGTTTCTAAATGTCTGCGCAAGAGTGAAGGTTTCATCGAGTTGTGAGATAGTACTTTTGCACATATAACACACTGTGGCTGAGGAAAGGCACTACTCCCAATATAAGTGAACCCCAAATCAATGTAGTTCTCATCATATTTGCGCCTCTTCGATGGTCCAACGTCCCTGTCTGTTGTTTGGTTCTTTCCCGGGTAAGGGGGCAGTAGCTCTTCGGCTGCATCAGATTCACAACTGTCGGTGTCCATGCTAGCTGGGCTAACAACAAATGTAGAATAACTGATGCTAGCTTTGGATGTGCTCGTGGAAGCAGAACAACTTGTGTTGTCGACAGTGTCTCTATGGATGTAGGCCTTACTTTTTTTTAACCATTAATCCATTTTCGAGCAAACAGAATGATTAGCAGCTACGTTTGGCTACATACGGACCGTTAGTGGAATTCCTGCGAAAGAATAACGGTTAATGTGATTGGAAGTTAATTATTTGACTAGGCTACCTATATTTGACAATGTGTTTTTATCTCGCTGAACACCATATGGTTACATTTTTTGGCAGTGAATCGAGGATACTCAGGCGAGAAAAAAACTCACCCAAATGTTGGAAAATCTAAATGGACTTACATTTAAAAAAAAAATGTGAATCACATTTTTATTTGGCGAACTCCCGACGGCATTGCGCGTACCTGCCCTACACAATTGGGTAAAAAATGCAATTAGGCTCTCCCTGAGTGTGAGTTTTCATTAATCAGAATGTAGGGTGTACAATCAAAAACGCATATTTTGACCAATGGTTAAAATAATATGCTAATTCTGTAGATAATCCTCTAAGAAAATTAATTGTTCAAACCTCATGTCTCTATCACAATCCATTCAAATGTTATTTGAGTTTTTACCTATGTAGGATGGTCATAATTCGGGTGACTACATCAATGGAGGTCAGAGAAAAAAAGTGGTCACAAATCTGGAAAATTGCAGCATGTCAGCTACTGTAGGCTGGATTCTAGCTAAAATTAGCAAACTATTTGATTTGAGAAAATTAATTGAAATCCAAAAGGATCAGAGTTAGGCTGTACCGTTAGTTTATTTCAACCATGTGCGTGTTGAGTTCACGAGCCCAAATAACATTAGTGGTGCAGCAGGTGCATGGTGTTAATTGGGGTGTGCCCTAGTGTGATCAATTTGAGCCTCGTTTGGTGCAGCATGTAACTAGCCGGGAAGTGAAGGTAACAACATGGCTAATATCTACTAATTTGTTCTTCAAAACGCATAAAACTAAGAATGTTTGTCTGGCCAAAAATGGTTAGATAACTAACTAGCTATATAGCTAGCTACAACACCGACCTCAACATCTTGTAATTTAGTGCTCACGTTAGATATCCTTTACACGTTTACAGTGAGGAGGACCCTAAGATTGTCTTGCGTGGTACAGATACATTTGAAATGCATTTGAATCAGTTGCAATCAGACCCACAGCTACCATCTGTGTTCGGAGTAAATAGAAATTCTAAACTAAACAGTTTGCAGCACTTCCATGTTTGTAGTAATTGTCCTGTGGACATAATGCATGACATTCTTGAAGGGGTGGCTCGGTTTGAGTTCAAATTGCTGTTTGAATGTGTCTCTGAAAATGTAATTTCGAAACGTGCGCTTCCCTCCAGAATCTACTCGTTTGACTATGGGTACTCGGAGCGTAAAACACGTCCAACTAAAGTCGACCTAGAGAACAGTGGAAATAGCATAGCACTAAATTCTATTCAACCTTTTTTTGGGGTGATGTTCCATCAGGAAATGAGAATTTCCTGATGGAACATCAGATTTGCTGCTCATCTTATTGGAAAAATCAACATGTTTTTTTCCTCTTTTCTTAGCCAGTGCATTACTGTGTATCTGAAACATTTGACAATTGAACATCACACACTTTTCAAACAGCTGTACCCACATAACTTGATACCCGAACATCCCTTTATGATACATCTCCCAGCATGCATAAGACAAATCGGTCCTTTATTACATACTGTATGTGGTGCATGAGGTTTGAGGCAAAGTACAAACTCTTTAAGAACACCCTCGAAAACTTCAAGAACATTACTAAGTCCCTTGCCAAAAAACACCAATTTGCTATAAGCCATCCCTGGGAGACATCACCATTGCGACATACTGAGTACGGACCGATGAAAGCATTTTCCCTGAGTGATTTTACTGGTGGTGATGAGATGGCAGCGTCACTTCAGGTCACAATGCAGAAAGCCATTTACTCTACCAGCTGGGTTAAGATGGATGGCACGGAGTACAGAGAGGGACTGTTAGTTTGCAGTTAGATGGAGCTTGAAATGCCAGTCTTTTGTAAAATAACTAAGATCATTGTGGTTGACAGTATTGTATACCTATTGCTGGACAAGTTGCATATTGATAATTTCAGTGAACATTACCATGCATTCACTGTGTTTGATAGTGTCGATGACAAATTTGTTGTCAAAGTTGACGATCTGAAATTTTATAGGCCTTTTGTCCTTCAAAGTGCTTATGGTGCTGATGAGAGCCTTTATGTCGTTCCTTTGTTTGACAAGCATTAAAAATGGAGCAGAAGGCAGAGGTTTTACGTGCCCCCAACTGATTGTGTTTTTTGTTTGCGTTGTTTGTATCTACCTGCGTTGTTTGTAACTTATTTTATTGCTATTTTTGAATATAATGTTGCCGCTACCATCTCTCATGACCGAAAATAACTTCTAGCCATCAGGACTGCGATTACTCACCACGGACTAGCAGAATCCCTTTTCTTCTTTCTCACGACTCTGACAAGCCCGAGGATATACGAATCCCTCGGGAAGAGGCTAAGACCCCAATGATCTGCGTGAAGAGGAGGCGGAGAAAGAGAGGCCGGAGGGCGGGATGCCTTCTGAGGAGTAGGAGGCGATCGCATAAAACCCCACTCCCCTCAATTCTGCTCGCAATCATGCAATCTTTGGACAATAAAATGGATGAGTTATTGGGAAGATTAAACTACCAACGGGACATTAAACATTTTAACATCTTATGCTTCACGGAGTCGTGGCTGAACGACGACAATATCACCATACAGCTGGCTGGTTATACGATGTACCGGCAGGATAGAACAGCGGCGTCTGGTAAGACAACGGGTGGTGGTCTATGTATTTTTGTAAACAACAGCTGGTGCACGATATCTAAGGAAGTCTTGAGCCATTGCTCGCCTGAGGTAGAGTTTCTCATTATAAGCTGCAGACCACATTACCTACCGAGAGAGTTTTCCTATATATTCTTTGTAACTGTTTACATACCACCACAGTCAGAGGCTGGCACCGAGATAGCATTGAATGAGCTGTATTCCGCCATAAGCAGACAAGAAAACCCTCACCAAGAGGCGGCGCTCCTAGTAGCGGGGACTTTAATGCAGGTTAACTTAAATCAGTTTTACCTCATTTCTATCAACATGTTAAATGTGCAACCAGGAGGAAAATAACTCTGGACCACCTATACTCCACACACAGAGATGCATACAAAGCTCTCCTTCGCCCTCCATTTGGCAAATCTCACCATAAATCTATTCTCCTGATTCATGCTTACAAGCAAAAATTTAAAGCTGGAAACACCAGTGACTAGATTAATAAAAAAGTGGTCAGAGGAAACAAATGCTAAGCTACAGGACTGTTTTGCTACCACAGACTGGAATATGTTCCGGGATTTGTCCAATGGCATTGAGGAGTAAACCACATCAGTCATTGGCTTCATCAATAAGTGCATCGATGAAGTCGTCTCCACACTGACCGTACGTACATACCCCAACCAGAAACGATGGATTACAGGCAAAATCCGCACTGAGCTAAAGGCTGGAGCTGCCGCTTTCAAGGAGCGGGACTCTAACCCCTGAAGCTTATAAGAAATCCCGTTATGCCCTCCGACGAACCATCAAACAGGCAAAGCGTCAATACAGAACTAAGATCGAGACGCACTACACCGGCTCTGACACTTGTCGGATGTGGCAGGGCCTGCAAACGATTACAGACTACAAAGGGAAGCACAGCCGAGAGCTGCCCAATGACACGAGCCTACCGGACAAGCGAAACTAATTCTATGCTCGCTTCGAGGCAAATAACACTGAAACATGCAAGCAGCTGTACCGGAAGACTGTTTGATCACGCTCTCTGCAGCCGATGTGAGTAAGATCTTTAAACAGGTCAACATTCACAAGGCCGCAGGGCCAGACGGATTACCAGGACGTGTACTGCGAGCGAGCGCTGACCAACTGGCAAGTGTCTTCACTGACATTTTCAACCTCTCCCTGTCTGAGTCTGTGATACCAACATGTTTAAAGTAACTTGCCTAAATTACAACTGACCCGTAGCACTCACGTCTGTAGCCATGAAGTGCTTTGAAAGGCTGGTCATGGCTCACATCAACACCATCATCCCAGAAACCTTAGACCAACTCCAATTTCCATACCACCCCAACAGATCCACAGATGATGCAGTCTCTAATGCACTCCACACTGCCCTTTCCCACCTGGACAGAAGGAACACCTATGTGAGAATGCTATTCATTGACTACAGATCAGCGTTCAACACCATAGTGCCCTCAAAGCTCATCAATAAGCTAAGGACCCTGGGACTAAACACCTCCTTCTGCAACTGGATCCTGGACTTCCTGACGGGCCGCCCCAGGTGGTAAGGGTAGGTAACAACACATCCGCCACCCTAATCCTCAACACAGGGGCCCCTCAGGGGTGCGTACTCAGCCCCCTCCTGTACTCATGACTGCACGGCCAGGCACGACTCCAACACCATCATTAAATTTGAGGATGACACAACAATGGTAGGCCTGATCACTGACAACATCGAGATAGCCTATAGGGAGGAGGTCAGAGACCTGGCCGTGTGGTGCCAGGACCACAACCTCTCCCTCAATATGATCAAGACAAAGGAGATGATTGTGGACTACAAGAAAAAGAGGACGAGCACGTCCACATTCTCATCGACGGGGCTGCAGTGGAGCAGGTTGAGAGCTTCAAGTTCCTTGGTGTCCACATCACCAACAAACTAACGTGGTCCAAGCACACCATGACAGTCGTGAAGCGGGCACGACAAAACCTATTCCCCCTCAGGAGACTGAAAAGATTTGGCAGGGGTCCTCAGATCCTCAAAAGGTTCCACAGCTGCACCATCGAGAGCATCCTGACTGGTTGCATCACTGCCTGGTATGGCAACTGCTCGGCCTCCGACCGCAAGGCACTACAGAGGGTAGTGTGAACGGCCCAGTACATCACTGGGGCCAAGCTTCCTGCCATCCAGGACCTCTATACCAGGCTGTGTCAGAGGAAGGCCCTAAAAAGACTCCAGCCACCCTAATCATAGATTGTTCTCTCAGCTACCACATGACAAGCGGTACCGGAAAGCTGAGTCTAGGTCCAAGAGGCTTCTAAACAGCTTCTACCCCCAAGCCATAAGACTCCTGAATCTAGTCAAATGGCTACCCAGACTATTCACATTCCCCCCTCCCCTCTCCACACCACTGCCACTCTCTGTTGTCATCTATGCATAGTCACTTTAATTAACTCTACTTCCATGTACATACTACCTCAACTAACCAGTGCCCCCGCACATTGATTCTGTACTGGCACCCCCCTGTATATATTATTATTTTTTACTGCTCCTCTTTTGTTACTTTTATCTCTTATCCGTATTTTTTGAAACTGCACTGTCGGTTAGGGGCTTGTAAGTAAGCATTTCACTGTAAGGTCTACATCTGTTGTATTCGGCACATGTGACTAATACAATTTGATTTGAGTAATAGATTATTGGCAGCTATGTCAAGAAAATTGCATAGCCTAGTCTTAAGGAGGACTTCCACTTGTGTTAAATAGGAACTCTGCAAATACTCTTGTTCTCATATAGTACATGTACTGAGGTGCCTGTGATGCGCTGATTTCATTCGGATGCACTGTGATGCACCGTTTTCATTTTAATGCGGGTGTGATGCACTGTTTTCACAGTGATAGGCACCTCGGTACATGCACTATATGTGATGCACTGTTTTCATTCTGATGCGCCTGTGATGCACTGATTTGAATGTGCCTGTGATGCACTGATTTGAATGTGCCTGTGATGCACTGATTTGAATGTGCCTGTGATGCACTGTTTTCATTTTAATGTGCCTGTGATGCACTGTTTTCACTGTGATGCGCCTGTGATGCACCTTTTACATTTTAATAGGCCTGTGATGCACTGTTTTCACTTTGGCCTAAATAAATTAAACAAAGCAGAGTCACTATTCTTGTAAGGAATCATTTATTGCTCCTGTTTAAGTCACCTACAGGCTTGATTTATGAGTGGGAGAGAACCAGACAAAATGGTTATTTCCTAGTTTGAATATTTAGCACTTTCTGGTGTCAATTCAGGTCCAGGATGCATTCTCTAGAGTTGATCCTCAACACTGTAAGGCGTTGCTGCTCAATTCTGAGGGTGTTGAAAAAAACACTCCCATGGGTCATTTGAACAATGTCTGAGGTGTTATATTGTAACACTCCAAGTGTTTCAATAAGAACACTACCAAAGTGTTAAATTAACACTGAGTGGCCCTCTATAAACACTGGATGAGTGTTGAAAAAACACTTCCATGGGTCATTTGAAAAAAACTGAAGTCATATCTTAACACTCAAGAGAGTTTCACTATTAACACTACAAAAGTGTTAAATTACAGAGTGGACCTACAGTACCTGTCAAAAGTTTAAAACAGCTATTCATTCAAGGGTTTTTCTTTATTTTTTACTATTTTCTAAATTGTAGAATAATAGTGAAGACATAAAAACTATGAAAGAACACATATGGAATCATATAGTAACCAAGAAAGTGTAAAACAAATCAATGTATTTTATATTCTTCAAAGTAGCCACCCTTTGCCATGATGACAGCTCTGCACACTCTTGGCATTCTCTCAACCAGCTTCACTTGGAATGCTTTTCCAACAGTCTTGAAGGAGTTCCCACATATGTATGCTGAGCACTTGTTGGCTGCTTTTCCTTCACTCTGCGGTCCAACTTATACCAAATCATCTCAAATGGGTTGAGGTCGGATGATTGTGGAGGCCAAGTCATCTGATGTAGCACTCCATCCCTCTCCTTTTTGGTCAAATAACCCTTACACAGTCTGGAGGTGTGTTGGGTCATTGTCCTGTTGAAAAACAAATGATAGTCCCACTAAGAGCAAACCAGATGGGATGATGTATCGCTGCAGAATGCTGTGGTAGCCATGCAGGTTACGTGTGCCTTGAATTCGAAATAAATCACTGACAGAGTCACGAGCAAAGCACCCTGTCACCATCACACGTCCTCCTCCATGCATCATGATGGGAACCACTCTGCATCTCACACCTACTCTGCATCTCACAAAGACACTGCGGTTGGAACCAAAAATCTCAAATTTGGACTCATCAGATCAACGGACAGATTTCCGGGTTAGTGTTTGGCCGAGGTAGGCAGTCACTGTAAATAAGAATTTGTTCTTAACTGACTTGCCTAGTTAAATAAAAAAAGTTGTGGTTTCTTTGCAGCAATTCGACCATGAAGGCCTGATTAACACAGTCTCCTCTGAATAGTTAATGTTGAGATTTGTCTGTTTTTCTAATGAACTTATCCTCTGCAGCAGACGTAACTCTGGGTCTTCCTTTCCTGTGGCGGTCCTCATGAGAGCCAGTTTCATCATAGCACTTGATGGATTTTGCGGCTGCACTCAAAGACATTTTCTGCATTGACTGACCTTGATGTCTTAAAGTAATGATGGACTGTCATTTCTCTTTGCTTATTTGAGCTGTTCTTACCATAATATGGACTTGGTCTTTTACCAAATAGGGCTATGTTCTGCATACCCACTCTACCTTGTCACAAGACAACTGATTGGCTCAAACGCATTAAGAAGCAAAGAAATGCACCTGAGCTCAATTTCAAGTCTTATAGTAAAGGGTCTGAATACTTATGTAAATTATTATTTTGGGTTAAAAAAACACTCCAGGCCACTATCAAAGGTCTAAAACTAGGTAGAAATGATGTCTACATTATAATAGGCCTATATCTTTTCAAATAACTTTGCTCAGCAAATTGCTTTTGGCCAACAAATCGGTCCGGAAAATGAAATGTCGATGTCGCTCTTGAGATGAAATTATTGCCCACCCATGCTGTAGAGTTACTCAAACATCCTCATTATGCAGGGTGTCCACCCACTCCTCCTAGAATGGGTGAAATTATGCTTTGGTGACAAATTTTCACTTCCTTATGTTATGAAATACATTTTACCAAGACAAATGTGATTATTCATGTTCTGAATTGTTCAGTGGGGTCTTTCTCTAACATATCATTAACATTATATTAAAAAAGTCGGATTTCGTAACCTAATACATCCGATAATAAGTTCTGAGCTATGTTGACACAGCAGTGCAGGTTTCTCATAACAACTTTTAAGAATTTTACATTTTGTCTTCGTCCTCTTCAATATTTCCACTGGTAGCAAAAAGCTAAATTAGCATGACACAAACTGAATTACGGTGCATTCGGAAGGTATTCAGACCCTTTCCCTTTTTCCACATTATGTTATGTTACAGCTTTATTCTAAAATGTTTGAAATAATTTTTTCCCCTCATCAATCTATACCCAATACCACATAATGCAAAAATCGAAAACAGTTTTTTTATCAGAAATACCTTATTCCCCAAATGTAATTTAATTTAGTTTAATTATAACAATATTTTTTTTACTCAAACCTCACTGGGTTGGGAATGACTGGGCCAAAAAGCCAAAAGGAGAAGGAGAACGGTGAGCAGCAGCAGCATCAAACCACAGAGGCCGCCCCCAAGCCCAGCAGCGATGATGAGTCGCCAGGATAATGGCTCCACAGCCCCCTCCACCTCCGACTGTTCCTGACGATCTTGGAACAGAGGAGCCAGCCCAGGTTAGCCTAGACTTCTACCCTAGCCAAGGTTTTCTGTCCAAAAACATAAATTTTATAGCAACTGGTTCATAGGAAGAGAGTGACTGGGATACTCGGTTACTACAGATTAGAGCACTGCACGGGAATAAAATTAAGCCCGAGCCGTACCTATGCACGCAACGTTCTGGTCCTACCCTACCCAGGCCCGATTGCTTTTGCCAAATTTAAGGCCCAGCCCTGCCCGAAACCCAAAATCAGAAAGAACTTCCTCCTTTAGTAAATCCATCAACTGCTCCTCTCTGTCTGTCACTTAATCACTCCGCTTGGGCTGCTCTGCCAGATATATTGGAGATAGGAATCCCATTGGGAAATGAATGGAGGACCCCACCCAGTAGACTGTCGACCACTAGCGTTCACGTTGTCATGCTGTTGCTAAGCTAATAATCACCCAATCCCCTCTCAAAGTCTCTAACTCCCTGATCTGTTTCACCTGTCCTTGTGCTTGTCTCCATCCCCTCCAGGTGTCGCCCATCATCCCCACTTATCCTCTGGGTATTTATACCTGTGTTTTCTGTCTGTCGGTGCCAGTTCGTCTTGTTTGTTCAAGCCTAACAGTGGTTTGTGTCTCAGCTCCTGCTTTTTCCAGTCTCTCTTTTCTCACCCTCCTGGTTTTGACCCTTGCCTGTCCTGACTTCGAGCCCGCCTGCCTGACTATTTTTGTTTCCCATGTCGAAAATTCTGTGTTAATGCTAATGCAGACAAGGCCTTCACCCAAGCTGGGTATTCTAACTGTAAGTAAGCTATTGATAGTACCAAAGGATTCACTAGGCACGCATCAAGCAAAGAGCATTTGAAATGCACTGCATTGTGGAAAGAAAAACAAGTTTGAAGTGCTATGGGAACATCAGCATCAACACTGGCAAGAAATCGCATTTATTTGTTGGCGCTTGTGGACATCATTGAGTTCCTTGTTTCAAACCAGTAACCACCAGTAACCACTGAGGGGGACATATGACACAATAGAGTCAAGAGGGGAGGGTGACAGTGGACTTTTTCTGTCTATGATGGAATTTAACTTCTCTAGGCTAGGGGGCAGCATTGGGAATTTTGGATGAAAAGCGTGCCCAAATTAAACTGCCTGCTACTCAGCCATAAAAGCTAGAATATGCATATATTTGGATAGAAAACACTCTGAAGTTTCTAAAACTGTTTGAATGATGTATGTGAGTATAACAGAACTCATATGGCAGGCAAATACCTGAGAAGAAATCCAACCAGGAAGTGGGAAATCTGAGGTTTGTAGGTTTTCAACTCTTTGCATATCGAATACACAGTGTCTATGGGGTCATATTGCACTTCCTAAGGCTTACACTAGATGTCAACAGTCTTTAGAACCTTGTTTGATGCTTCTACTGTGAAGTGGGGGCGAATGAGAGGGGATTGAGTCAGAGGTCTGCCAGAGAGCCACGAGCTGACCATGCGCGTTCACGTGATAGTTAGCTTGCGTTCCATTGCATTTCTGAAGACAAAGGAATTCTCCGGTTGGAACAGTATTGAAGATTTATGTTAAAAACATCCTAAAGATTGATTATATACATCGTTTGACATGTTTCTACGGACTGTAATGGAACTTTTTGACTTTGTCTGCACCTAGGGATCGCGCCTCATGAATTTTGATTACTGGGCTAAACGCGCGAACAAAAGGAGGTATTTGGACATAAATGATGGACATTATCGAACAAAACAAACATTTATTGTGGAACTGGGATTCCTGGGAGTACATTCTGATGAAGATCATCAAAGGTAAGTGAATATTTATAATGCTATTTCTGACTTCTGACATGGAGGATATCTGTTTGGGTTGTCTGGGCTCTGAGCGCTGTACTCAGATTATTGCATGGTGTGCTTTTTCGAAATCTGACACAGAGGTTGCATTAAGGAGAAGTGGATCTAAAATTCCATGCATAACAGTTGTATCTTTTAGCAATGTTTATTATGAGTATTTCTGTAAATTGATGTGACTCTCTGCAAAATCACCGGATGTTTTGGAACTACTGAATATAACGCGCCAATGTAAACTCAGATTTTTGGATATAAATATGAACTTTACCGAACAAAACATACATGTATTGTGTAACATGAAGTCCTATGAGTGTCATCTGATGCAGATCATCAAAGGTTAGTGATTAATTTTATCTCTATTTCTGCTTTTTGTGACTCCTCTCTTTGGCTGAAAAAATGGCTGTGTTTTTCTGTGACTTGGCTCTGACCTAACATAATCGTTTGGTGTGCTTTCGTCGTAAAGCCTTTTTGAAATCGGACACTGTGGCTGGATTTACAACAAGTGTATCTTTAAAATGGTGTAAAATACTTGTATGTTTGAGGAATTTTAATTATGCGATTTCTGTTTTGAATTTGGCGCCCTGCAGTTTCACTGGCTGTTGACGAGGTGGGATGCTACCATCCCACATACCCTAGTGAGGATATTCTCAGAAAAGACAACGAACTTGCCAAGATGTTGAGCACCATACCCCACAATACCACATACTGTACAAGTCACACAATATTTAAAATGAAATCATAGTGGGGCATCCAAAGCTACAAGCGAGAACTCATTTTCCACTTTGACAAACGTGTTCAGTCAGCACAGAAGAAGCATGCTACACCTGAGGTAGGTTCAACTAATCCAACTGGCATTTGAGGGGGATCTTACAAAAAGATTTCGGGGAGAATGGAATGATCGATTACTCAAAAAGTTCCACAGAGCATCAAGGAGGTTGCAACTCTTCTGAAAAGGTAAGAAACAATCTAGCTTTTTAATCAAAATCTTAGTGGTTTAGCCAGTGGCATTCAGCAAAAATCTAGGATATGGAATGGCAAAATGACTTCCATGTGTGTAGGGCTCTGTCCATGGTGCTGATAGAGCGCAACGGAGATTTCGAACCAACCTGTCACTTCTTGGTCAAAAGCACTCAATGGTGTTGGCATTTAAACTTTTATGTTTATTGTGGTATAGTGTGATATAAACAGAATTCAATATATTTCCAATGCAATAACCAAAATGATGCCCCTGGGTATAGCTACATATCGGTTTGTTTCATCATACAAATAGATAACTTCTATAATGTTTTTTTGTGGTTGTTAATGGAACTTTGCATATTGGTTATGTGTTTACGGTAGGCTGGCATTGCTTAATTGATTAAGTGGGTCGAATTTGATCCACATAAGTGTATTGTGACATATCACAACGTGTTGCTGTGCTCATGAGCGACACGGTTTTCCATGCTTGAAGCAGGCCTATTGGCCTATTTGTTTTGCAAGACAGCTGTGCATGGCTGCATCTCACTGTAGTAGGATGTTTTGGTTATTTGGATCTCCGTTCGTCTTTTGTTTACTGTGTTTGTTTACTGTTAATGTAACTAGCCTAAATATAGATTGTGTCATGCCTTTATCAATCTGATATTTTGCTTACTAGGCCTCTTTGATACCACTGTTTTGTTCTTTTCACATTCATTTGTTTGCACTCGCAGTTGTGTCGATATTCTAAGCCAAACTGCTATTCAGTATTTTTGTTTGCATGTATGAATAACTAGCTACTACTTTCCACATTTAGTTTGCATTATTTTGATAAGACAGCTGTATGTACAGCTGCATTGACACAGGCTGTTTGTAATAGGTGAATTACCCTGTCTATTACCAAAACGGCCTCGCTTTAGTGTGTAGGGCGCTGTCCATTGTGCTGATACAGCGCAGCGGAGATAGGCTACAGATTTCGCACCAACCTGCACCAACAGACCCGGCCTGTAGACTAGGCCGGGTCTGTTGCCCACGCCTAGTCTACAGTAAGGTGACATCATCAAAGATGGTGGATAAATGAAGATAGTTCACTCAGGCCGTTTACCATTGAACAAAAAGTTATGTTCCGGTCTCCTTAACTGGGCGTTTCCCATAGACACCAATGCAATAGCATCTGGATCTCGTCTACTTAGTACCTTGACTTTCATTGAACCCAAAAAAAAACAGCGAGTGAGTTGTCTCGCTTCCTCTTCCGTCTCTGACATAGGAACTCTTTAGAGACCCACAATGCCTCGGGTTTGACATTGATGACAGCGCACTTCATGTACACATGGTGAAAACATGATCACTCTCGGCTCTCTGCACAGATTCCCTCTCCCAAACGCCCCCCCCCCCCCCCCCCCCCCCCCCCACCTTCCCCTCGTCCCCCTCCCTAACATGCTTCTATAGCAATGGCACTTGCCTGTCAATCACGAATGGGCCTCAAACCACAACGCTGGTATGAAAAAGACATGCTATTAGGAGGCGTTTTCTCCGCTCATCTCCTCTAATCTGCTGAAGCCCTCTCTCTCTCACAGTAGCGGGTCCTACAGAAGTTTGATATTCTGTACTCTGTGAAAAATAATATACAGAATGGAACGAGCAGAGATTCCATCGTTTCTGTAGTTCCAGAAATAATGTTTTGTAAATTTGTGCCACGATACATTTTGTCAATGTGGAAATGCTCTAGGTCTAGGATATTATTTGCTAGAACTCTCAGCTTGTAAAAAGTGATGTAGGCCTACAATTCTCATTAAAACATATGTGCCCTAGAACGAAAGAACAATAAATATGACAAGGGGGCGCCAAATATAAAAATTGCATTGTGCTCTGAGCTTCAGTTATCACCCCTTTTTCAGGTTTTTTATAAGTGAAAACACATCCAGAGGTCTCCATTAAAATCAAGAACTAAATTACCCCACCTCTCTCTTCTTTCCTCCGAAACGTTTTTCTTATCTCCCTCTGGGTACTATTATCAACACTGTCAAATGGCTCCACAGAAAGCACTGCCTGGAAAGCACAATGACACTCCTCACTTTTACCTGCTATCTTGTCTGAAGGAGAAGGCCTTGGATCTCTTCTCTAAATGTACATTTCGCCTGACAGTGTTCCTACAGCTTAGACTCTGTCTCCGACACTCACTGTCTGAATGTGACTGTGCAGCAGAGTTTGGCTGGCTGTCAGTGAGCAGATGCCACTTGGAGACGGGAGGGGGAGAAGTGCCAACCGGCGTTAATTTAACGGCTAGGGTGACAGATGAGTCAAGATGAGTCGAACATTCTTCTTGATTCCGATGACTTTGCGAGGGAAGACATGTTTGTTTCTGTGACAGGCTATAATCACCACAGCCCTGATGGAATGCAGCACTGTAGCAACAGACCGGGTATCTATTGCCTGTAGTGATCATTCTAATGAGGTCACTTTGATAATGAAGTGGCAGTAGGCATCAGGGCTCTTGGGAATCAAGGTAGCACCACCCCCTCTCCTTTTGGAATCCCAATCCCTTTCGTATTTCATTATTTAGGACAGTCTAGTAGAAAGGAGACAGAGACAGATATAGGGGTGCAGTCAGATGCAAACGGCTCAAACATGTTTAGATCCCTTGGGGGATATGGTCTGTAGTCGACAGAACTACCACCGTTTTTTAAATATATTTTTTTATTTAACTCGGCAAGTCAGTTAAGAACAAATTCTTATTTACAATGACGGCCTACCAGGGAACAGTGGGTTAACTGCCTTGTTCAGGAGCAGAACGGCAGATTTTTACCTTGTCAGCTCGGGGATTTGATCCAGCAACCTTTCGGTTACTGGCCCAACACCACTAGGCTACCTGCCGCCCACTAGACCAGACTGACACCATCCACTTCTACCACAACTGTCTAAAAATCCACTTTCATACCCCTATAGCTCACACTCTCCTTATGACATACTTAGCTGTTATAATTCCCCCTGATACAGGGTATAAAAGACAGTAGGTTATGAAAGTAGATCTCTTTTTTCATTTTGTTCTATAGTTGAATCCAATATTACAGAAGTTGAGCGAGTTGGCAAAAAGTTAGAGGTATTAGAGGAGGTACAAAAAAAATGTGTTCCTCTGCCAGACCTTGATAGCTTTGACAACTGGGCTATGGATTATGGTTATTGTCTGCATCCTGTCATACAGTACTCAGTACTCTGGTGAAATTTAGGCTCTAGCTACTGTTGAATGGATCTTGAAAATGTGTTGCTTTGTATTGTGCAGTTCTCCTTCTGCTGCTACACACTTAAAATAGAAAGACTCAAAACACCATTGTGCAGTAAAACCATGAAAAGTAGTGCACCTAAGCCAAGATCTGGTGTTTTAATGTAAACCCAATGTAGGTGTTACGATACACGATGTATTTCAAAACAGAATGGAAGTACTCTGAAACACCAAAGTGGTACTTGAATCTGTATAATTTAGTTTTTAAGAGTTGTGAAAACACTTTTTGGTGTTTCAGTGCATGTAAAGGCTAGCATTAAAACACACAAAAAATGCTTTGCAGACTGTCTCTCATACAATCAAATGGTTTTGGACTGCAACTGGATTATCGCATAAATATTGATTGATGAGGATTTTCATGATGACACTGGGAATTGAATACTTTCCCTTGTGTAGACTTTGGCACTAATTATAGGCTTGGTCATAAAGTAAATCTTGTTTAAAATGGAGTCTGGAACACCGGTGCGTCACAACGGGTAAATAAAGGTTGGGTTTTGATTTGACGATGTCCATTTGCCCACGAACATGGGGTGAACAGCTGCGGTGATGACTCTCTATCCAATAGCATAGACAGTGAGACAGATCTGCCTAGCAGCTCCGACTTTGTTTACATAAGCCAACACGTCACACACTTTTTTAACTTGAGAAATAGCGCACCAAACACCTTAGTTAGGATGTAAAATTACGCAACTAAAACATCCTCTGCAAAATTAATTACAGATTCCTTGAGGTATCATAGATTCATTCTGGAGATTCTTTAAGAGAGTAAAATAGGCTTCCACATCTACAGTGTCTCATGGGGGACAAACATCATTAACCAAATGCAGAACCACACCTACAAGACTCAAATAAGTACATGAATGCATACTGTACTTATTAGTTATAATACCCTGCAAAGGAGAAGAGTGTTAGTCAAAGGCTTGGGCTGCAGTGCCTAAGTTGACTTTGCACAAAGTGGTATAGTGATTTGAACCAGTAATTAGATTTTTGAACATGTCTTGAGTTTGTAAAGAGATACAGTTTAGCTACTTTAAGCACCTTTTCAGGACAAGTTCCCAGTTGATATACCAAAAGCACTTCTCTACTACTAAGTATTCATATTTTACACAGAGATCAGGGGTCGTTCTACACTGATGAATGGAACATTTTGAAGGGCCATTTGTTGTATCAATACCTTAAAATTCCACAGTAAAAATGTCTGATTCGGTTATACGTTATAGATACAAGTGTGTAGTTGCTTAGTGAAAAGGTTTCAAGATGCAACCTATTTTTGTTTTTGCAGCCTCGTCTGCTTAGTGCAGTAAGGTTTCGTCTCATAGGGGATTTGTGGCAGGAAATCTGACATTTTAAAGGACTGTATTTTTAGAGTGCATTAGTCCACAGCCAAATCATTGTGCATGCACGCTGTACTTATTAGAGTTACAATACCCTGCAAAGGAGAAGATTGTAGGCCAATGCCTTTGGTTGCAGTGCCAAAGTTGACTTTGAATAAAGTTGTATGGCAATTTGGACCAGTAATTACACTGAACAAAAAATATAAACGAAACATGTGGTGTTGATCCCATGTTTCATGAGCTGAAATAAAAGATCCCAGAAATGTTCCATTTGCACAAAAAGCATATTTCTCTCTAAACTTAAGCACAAATTTGTTTACAGCACTGTTAGTAAGCATTTCTCCTTTGCCAAGATAATCCATCCACCTGACAGATGTGGCATATCAAACAGCATGATCATTACACAGGTGCACCTTGTGCTGGGGACAATAAAAGACCACTCTAAAATGTGACCGATCGGCTCGATTCGGTCTTATGTAGCAAAATTTGAAATCTTTATTTTTTATTTTTTACATTGGATAAAAGTAGAGACTCGGCGCTAGAAAATGGTACATCATGCACTACAGTTATGGAACAATGGGAAAGTAATTCTCCTTTGAAAGTTGATCAACTTTTAAACTCACTTTTTAGAAAATGGCCTTTGAATGTTTTGCACCTACTGGAGAGCTCTTCTTTGTCTACATACATTAAGCATCGTTTACACCCTCTTAAGCTTTAGCCCCACCCATCTCTTTAACTTCTCTAGGATAGGGGGCAGCATTCGGTATTTTGGATGAAAAGCGCGCCCAAATTAAACTGCCTGCTACTCAGGCCCAGAAGCTAAGATATGCATATCATTAGCAGATTTGGAAAGAAAACACTCCGTTTCTAAAACTGTTTTAATCATGTCTGAGTATAACAGAACTTATTTGGCAGGTGAAACCCCGAGGACAAACCATTCAGAATTTGAGGTCACTCTTTTCAATGAATTTTCATTGGGAATCCAGACTTCTAAACGACTTTCTTGCAGTTCCTATCGCTTCCACTGGATGTCATCAGTCTTTAGAAATTGGTTGAGGTTTTTCCTTTGAGAAATGAAGAAGTAGCACTGTTCAGAACGAGGGTAGAGGGAAGTGTAATCTTTGTTAGAGGCGCGTGACCTGAAAGCTCGCTACACATTGTTTTCCTCCGGTATTGAACACAGTATATCCTGTCTTAAATTTTATCGATTATTTCCGTAAAAAAATACCTAAAGTTGTATTAGGAAGTAGTTTGGATAAAGCTTACAGGTAACTTTTGTAGTCATGTTGCGCGAGTTGGAACCAGTGTTTTTCTGGATCAAACGCGTCAAATAAATGGACATTTTGGATATATATCGACGGAATTAATCCAACAAAAGGACCATTTGTGATGTTTATGGGACATATTGGAGTGCCAACAGAAGAAGCTCATCAAAGGTAAGGCATGAATTATATCTTTATTTCTGCGTTTTGTGTCGCGCCTGGAGGGTTGAAATATGATGGTCTGTGTTTGTTTGCTGGGGTGCTATCCTCAGATAATAGCATTGTTTGCTTTCGCCGTAAAGCCTTTTTGAAATCTGACACGTTGGCTGGATTCACAGCAAGTGTAGCTTTAGTTTGGTGTATTGCATGCGTGATATCATGAAAGTTACATTTTTATAGTAATTTATTTGAATTTGGCGCTCTGCATTTTCACTGAATGTTGGCCAGTTGGGACGCTAGCGTCCCACATATCCCAGAGAGGTTAAGCACCCAAGCTAACTGGCTAACGTTGGCTAGCTTGCTAGCTACTTCCAGACACAAATGAGAGAACAGCTCACACTGACCATTTTACTCGCCCTAGCAGAGCTGGTTAGGCAGTTTTTATGTTATCCAGAGCGTTGGTGACTTGCAACTGTGCTACTGGCAACAATTGAAAAAAAATTGCCAACGCTTACTGACACGGCCATATTCAACAAGTGTTTGTTAATTTGTCAGTTATTCTGCGCGCTGGCACACTCAGATGAGAGTGGTCTGAAATCAGATTAGATAGTAAGAGCGAATTTACCATCTATCAACAGTTGACGCAGTGACATCATTAACATTCTATTGAAATAGTTACTTGCATCGTGGAGTCATTTGTTAAGACATGTAGCTAGCTAAACAATGAACCATAATCAAAACTCATGATGTTGCTAACCAACCAGGTTCAATGTTAGCTAGCTAACACTATGCTTTAACTAGCAAAGAAAATGGCTCTGAGATACAAATAATATTACTACACAGATCATACACATAACATTAGCTAGCTGACCTAACAACAGTAGTGAAGCAGCCAAGCTAACTGGCTAATGTTGGCTAGCTTGCTAGCTACTTCCAGACACAAATGAGAGAACAGCTCACTCTGACCATTTTACTCACCCTGGCAGAGTTGGTTAGGCTGTTTTTATGTTATCTAGAGTGTTGCTGATGTTAACCGCCGCGAGCTGTCCAGAGACGCGAGCCTACCAGATGAGCTAAATTACTTTTATGCTCGCTTAGAGGCAAGCAACACTAAAGCATGCATGAGAGCACTAAGTGTTCCGGACGACTGTGTGATCATGCTCTCCATAGTCGATATGAGCAAGACCTTTAAACAGGTCAACATTCACAAGGCTGCGGGGCCAGATGGACTACCAGGATGTTCACTCAAACATCAGCGGGATGCACAATCATGCAATACACTGGGATTTTCCCCAAAAATATTGACGGAAATGTATTTTACTTGGAGATAATGAGAACAATCAGATTACCAGCTACCTAGTTGATAGGCCTCAAAAACAAAAACTTATATTATTCTCTCCTATTTCAAATATCGCTATCAGATAGGGCCTCTCTGAAACTTCTAATGTAGTTAGATATAAATCTGGCATTTTACAGTATAAAATAAACACTTTGTCTAGCATTGAAAAGTGGAATAATGTTTCACATAATCAAAAATTGTTGTATGGATTTATTTATACATCCAGAGAGATAAATTAACAGAGGCCCTACAATACAAAGAGAGAGAGAAACACTTTTTAAGAAAACACAGACCTTATTTATATATAGGCCTAATAGTACAAGCGATGACCCTGCAGTTATCAATTGGCTTGCAAGGTGACAATAACTTATTATCTAAAGGTTTTCACTCTAACATTTGAGAACATGTAATATCATTTAATATCTGATAGTCCATAACTGAGGTAATATGATAATGTGTGACTGTAAGTAGCAAAGTCACGAACCAGCTAGACCAGGATAATTTAGTTACCAAGCTGTCTACCAGCCTGAGCTTCCAAAGGTCATTACAGATAGCTAGCTATCATTATACGGGTTAGGCTTAAGGCTTAAAGTTAAGATACATTACTTCTTGCAATCAACTGCCAGCAGGCTTACTATTTTTTATGAATCATAGATATCACCAAAAAAAAGTAGATATTTAGCTATGTACGTAGTTAGCTAGCTAAGCTAATACTTACTATAGCTAGATAATATGGGGATCATGCATTTTACTGGTAAAATAGCAATCATGTAGCAGCCCTCTCTTCTGCTTGGCTGGCTAGCTAGCTTCATATCTAATCACTAGCCAGTGTGTTTTAGCTAGGTCTAGCTCATACCTAATGACAAATGCTCTTCAAATTGTCAATGACTATTTTATTTTGTAAAGTTAGTAATGAAAACATTTACATAAAAAATACGAGAGCTAAATCAAATAGGCTAACTCCACTTTCAGCCACCATGCCAGAATTCACAATTTGCTCGCTCCTATTAATGAAGCATTGGTTTCAGTCGTTACCATGGAAATTGAAGATGGCGCAACCCATACACCTCTAATAAACGTTGTTCGAGATCAAAATACTAAAAAGAGAGTTTTCTATGTTACAAGCACATGTTTAGTATTAGTGGATTGAATACATCTCTTTGCTCAGCTTAACTTCCTGAATTGCTTCCATTCCCCTTTAATATTAAGAAAAATATGTGAAAAAAGTGGAGATTGTCCCATCTTTCAAAATCACGTATTCATTTTGCCTATTGAAATGTTTATTAATTGTATATTCATATGACAATTTATTAATATTAAAGTATTTGATAACCTAATTATGCATTCATGTACTATCATCATTATTGCTTGTTATTTGCAATTGTTTCCCTTCAGAAAAACATGCATACATACATATTACATTACCCACCGACTGGCCAATCCTAACCAAACCCAAGAATCACCGATTAATGCCAAATGTACTGTCAACTGTCAATCATATCATCACTCAATTGTACTGTGATTCAATACACAGTACAGTTGAGTGATGTAGCCTTAGAAATAAGGTTCATGAAATCAATAACTTGCTAACATCAGATTACATTCATATATTAGCCATTTATGAGACTTGGATAATTCAGTTGATGATACATCAGTATCAATACAAGGATATAACATTCATAGAAAAGACAGAACTGCTTATGGGGGAGGTGTTGCTGTATATATTCAGAGCCATATCCCTGTAATGCTTAGAGACGATCTTATGTCAAGTGTTATTGAAGTGTTGTGGCTGCAGGTTTACTTGGCCACCGAGTGCTAATAGTCAGTATCTAAATAATATTTGTGAAATGCTTGATAGTGTATGTGATGTAAACAGAGGTCTACTTTCTTGGGGACCTGAATATTGACTGGTTTTCATCCAACTGTACGCTCAAAAGGAAGCTTCTTACTGTAACCAGTGCCTGTAATCTGGTTCAGGTTATTAATCAATCTGCCAGGGTGTTTACAAACACTACAGGAACAAGATCATCCACATGTACCGATAACATTTTTACTAATGCTGTAGAACTTTGTTCTAAAGCTTCAGTTGAAGTTGGAAGTTTACATACACCTTAGCAAAACTCAGTTTTTCACAATTTCTGACAGTTAATCCTAGTAAAAATTCCCTGTTTTAGGTCAGTTAGGATCCCCACTTTATTTTAAGAATGTGAAATGTCAGAATAATAGTAGAGAATTATTTATTTCAGCTTTTATTTCTTTCATCACATTCCCAGTGGGTCAGAAGTATACATACACTCAATTAGTATTTGGTAGCATTGCCTTTAAATTGTTTAACTCGGGTCAAATGTTTTGAGTAGCCTTCTACAGGCTTCCCACAATAATTTGGGAGAATTTTGGCCCATTCCTCCTGACAAAGCTGGTGTAACTGAGTCAGGTTTATAGGCCTCATTGCTCGCACACGCTTTTTCAGTTCTGCCCACAAATGTTTTATAGGATTGAGGTCAGGGCTTTGTGATGGTCATTCCAATACCTTCACTTTGTTGTCCTTAAGCCATTTTGCCACAACTTTGGAAGTATGCTTTGGGTCATTGTCCATTTGGAAGACCCATTTACGACCAAGCTTTAACTTCCTGACTGATATCTTGATGTTGTTTCAACATATCCACATTATTTTCCTTCCTCATGAAGCCATCTAGTGCACTAGTCCCTCCTGCAGCAAACACCCCCACAACATGATGCTGCCACCCCCGTGCTTCACGGTTAGGATGGTGTTCTTCGGTTTGCAAGCCTCCCCCTTTTTTGTCCAAACAAAATGATGGTCATTATGGCCAAACAGTTCTATTTTTGTTTCATCAGACCAGAGGACATTTCTCCAAAAAGTACCATCTTTGTCCCCATGTGCAGTTGCAAACCGTAGTCTGGCTTTTTTATGGCGGTTTTGGAGCAATGGCTTCTTCCTTGCTGAGCGGCCTTTCTGTTTATGTCTATATAGGGCTCGTTTTACTGTGGATATAGATACTTTTGTATCTGTTTCCTCCAGCATCTTCACAAGGTCCTTTGCTGTTGTTCTGGGGTTGATTTGCACTTTTCGTACCAAAGTACATTCATCTCTAGAAGACAGCACGCGTCTCCTTCCTGAGCGGTATGACGGCTGCATGGTCCCATGGTGTTTATACTTGCATACTATTGTTTGTACAGATGAACGTGGTACCTTCAGGTGTTTGGAAATTGCTCCCAAGGATGAACCAGACTTGTGGAGGTCTACAATTTTTATTCTGAGGTCTTGGCTGATTTCTTTTAATTTTCCCATGATGTCAAGCAAAGTGGCACTGATTTTGAAGGTAGGCTTGAAATACATCCACAGGTACACCTCCAATTGACTCAAATTATGTCAGTTAGCCTATCAGAAGCTTCTAAAGCCATGACATCAGTTTCTGTAATTTTCCAAGCTGTTTAAAGCCACAGTCAACTAAATGTATGTAAACTTCTGACCCACTGGAATTGTGATACAGTGTATTATAAGTGAAATAATCTGTCTGTAAACAATTGTTGGAAAGATTGTGTCATGCACAAAGTAAATATCCTAACCGACTTGCCAAAACTATAGTTTGTTAATAAGAAATTTGTGGAGTGGTTGAAAAATGAGTTTTAATGACTCCAACCTAAGTGTATGTAAACTTCCAACTTCAACTGTATATCCGTACCCATTGGATGCAGTGATCACAATATAATGTCTATATCCAGGAAAGCCAAAGTTCCAACAGCTGGGCCTAAAATAGTGTATAATAGATCATACAAAAGATTTTGCTGTGACTTATGTGGATGATGTTAAAAAAAATTGTTGGTCTGATGTGATTAATGAGGAGTATCCAGACGCTGCACTTGATGAATTTATGAAATTGCTTCTTCCAATTATTGATAAACATGCACCTGTTAAGGATCCATGGATTGATGAGGAATTGAAAAACTGTATGCTTGAAAAAGATGGGGCTAAAGGAATGGTTAATAAGTCTGGCAGCACATGGCTTACTTACTGCAAATTGAGAAATGATGTGACTAAACTAAACAAAAAGAAGAAGAAACTGTATTATGAAGTCAAGATCAATGATATAAAGAATGATGGAAAAAACCTTTGGAGTACTTTAAATGAAATTATGGGCAGAAAGACAAATTCAGCTCCATCTTTCATCGAATCAGATGGATTATTCATCACAAAACCATTTGATGTTGCCAATTATTTTAATGATTATTTCATTGGCAAAGTGGGCAAACTTATGCAGGAAATGCCCACGACAAACATTGAGCAATTATATTCATGCATAAAAAAACTAATAATGAAAGGAAAGTAGTGCAAGTTAGAATTGTGTTAAATTGGTGTGGGAGTGGTGGAAAAATTATTGTTAACGATCAATAATGACAAACCTCCTGTCATTGACAACTTAGATGGAAAGCTACTGAGGATGGTAGCTGACTCTATATTCACTCCTATCTGTCATATTTTTAATCTGAGCCTAGAGTAAAGTCTTTGTCCTCAGGCCTGGAGGGAAACCAAAAGAATTATGCGATCCAAGAGTGGTAAAGCGGCCTTCACTGGTTCTAACAGAAGACCTACTGTATAAGCTTGCTGCCAGCTCTTAAAACCTTTTGTCAATAGGGGGGCGCTATTTTCACTTTGTAAAAAATAGTGCCCAAATTAAACTTCCTCGTGCTCTATTCTTGCTTGTACAATATGCATATTATTATTACTATTGGATAGAAAACACTCAAGTTTCTAAAACCGTTTGAATTATATCTGTGAGTAAAACAGAACTCATTTTGCATCAAACTTCCTGACAGGAAGTGAAAAATCTGAAATCGAGGCTCTGTTCCAGGGCCTTCCTATTCATTTGCTTGAAATCTATGGATATACATGCACTTCATACGCCTTCCACTAGGTCAACAGGCAGTGGGAGGTGGAATGGGGTGTCTAGCTTGATCTGAGGTCGAACAAGAGCTCTTGGAATGACGTGACCCCAAATTTCCTTTGTCCAGCAAGGCGCGGGAAGGAACCCTGGATTGCCTTCTGAAAAGCTTTCGGTATAGACGGCTAATATCTCCAGCTTTGATTTTATTTGATACATGTGATAATATCATCGTAAAGTACGTTTTTTCAATATAGTTTTATCAGATTATTGAACGTTTATCGGGTGTTTTGGCGTTTTCCGTTCTCTGCGTTTGGTGAAGATGGACATCTTTGCGCCACTTGGCTAGCTAAGGTTGCTAATTCGACAGGCGAAGAGGACATTCTAAAACCAAACAACGATTTATTCTGGACAAAGGACTCCTTGTACAAGATTCTGATGGAAGCTCAGCAAAAGTAGGAACCATTTATGATGTTATTTCGTATTTCTGTGGAAAATGTTTAGTACTATTTTCCGCCCGCTATAACGTAAGCTTTATGTCGTACTAAAGTTATTTTTAGAATTCCAACATGGCGATTGCATTAAGAACTAGTGTATCTTTCATTTGCTGTACAACATGTATTTTTTAGTAAAGTTTATGATGAGTTATTTGATTAGATTAGGTGACTGTCCAAAATATCTCCGGATAATTTTGTGCATTTTGACTACGTATTCACATTGTAAAACCACGATTTGTACCGCTAAATATGCACATTTTCGAACAAAACATATATGTATTGTGTAACATGATGTAACGGGCTTCCTCCTTCTCCTCATCTGAAGAGGAGTAGCAAGGATTAGACCAAAATGCAGCGTTGTGATAAGACATGATTTTTAATAAACAAAACCAAAAAACACGAAGAACACTTGAATAATACAAAACAACAAACGACGTAGACTGACCTGAACGTAAGAACTTACATGTAACACGAAGAACGCACGAACAGGGAAAACAGACTACAAAAAAACCGAACGAACAAACAAAACCGAAACAGTCCCGCGTGGCGTAACATACACTGACACAGGAGACAACCACCCACAAACAAACAATGTGACACCACCTACCTTAATATGATTCTCAATCAGAGGAGATGAAAACCACCTGCCTCTAATTGAGAACCATATCAGGTACCTATTAAACCAACATAGAAACACAAAACATAGACTGCCCACCCAAACTCACGTCCTGACCAACTAACACATACAAAAACTAACAGAAACAGGTCAGGAACGTGACATAACCCCCCCCTCAAGGTGCGAACTCCGGGCGCACCAGCACAAAGTCTAGGGGAGGGTCTGGGTGGGCATCTGACCACGGTGGTGGCTCAGGCTCTGGGCGAGGTCCCCACCCCACCATAGTCAATCCCAGCTTACGTCTCCCCCTCAGAATGACCACCCTCTTACTCCACCCACCTAATTTAAGGGATAACATCAAAATAAGGGGCAGCACCGGGACAAGGGGCAGCACCGGGATAAGGTAGCTCAGGACAGAGAGGTAGCTCAGGATAGAGGGGCAACTCAGGGCTGAAGGGCAGCTCCGGACAGAGAGACAGCTCTGGACTGAGGGGCAGTTCAGGATTAATGGCAGCTCTGGGCTGAGGGGCAGCTCATGGCTGGCTGACGGCTCTGGACGCTCATGGCTGGCTGACGGCTCTGGACGCTCATGGCTGGCTGACGGCTCTGGACGCTCATGGCTGGCTGACGGCTCTGGACGCTCATGGCTGGCTGACGGCTCTGGACGCTCATGGCTGGCTGACGGCTCTGGACGCTCATGGCTGGCTGACGGCTCTGGACGCTCATGGCTAGCTGACGGCTCTGGACGCTCATGGCTGGCTGACGGCTCTGGACGCTCATGGCTGGCTGACGGCTCTGGACGCTCATGGCTGGCTGACGGCTCTGGACGCTCATGGCTGGCTGACGGCTCTGGACGCTCATGGCTCGCTGACGGCTCTGGACGCTCATGGCTCGCTGACGGCTCTGGACGCTCATGGCTAGCTGACGGCTCTGGACGCTCATGGCTAGCTGACGGCTCTGGACGCTCATGGCTGGCTGGCGGCTCTGGACGCTCATGGCTCGCTGGCGGCTCTGGCAGATCCTGTCTGGTTGGCGGCTCTGGCAGATCCTGACTGACGAATGGCTCTAGCGGCTCCTGACTGACTAACGGCTCTGACGGCTCGGGACAGACGGGCGGCTCTAATGGCTCGGGACAGACGGATGGCTCAGACGGCACTGGGCAGACGGATGGCTCAGACGGCACTGGGCAGACGGATGGCTCAGACGGCGCTGGGGAGACGGATGGCTCAGATGGCGCTGGGGAGACGGATGGCTCAGATGGCGCTGGGGAGACGGATGGCTCAAGCCGGATGAGGCGCACTGTAGGCCTGGTGCGTGGTGCCGGAACTGGAGTCACCGGGCTAAGGACACGCACCTTCAGGCTAGTGCGGGGAGCAGGGACAGGGCACACTGGACTCTCAAAACGCACTATGGACCTGGTGCGTGGTACCGGCACTGGTGGCACCGGGCTGAGGGCACGCACATCAGGACGAGTACGGGGAGAAGGAACAGTGTGTACAGGGCTCTGGAAACGCACAGGTGGCTTAGTGCGTAGTGCCGGAACTGGAGGCACTGGGCTGGAGACACGCACCATAGGGAGAGTGCGTGGAGGAGGAACAGGGCTCTGGAAACGCACTGGAAGCCTGGTGCGTGGAGTAGGCACTGGTGGTACTGGGCTGGGGCGGGGAGGTGGCGCCGGAAATACCGGACCGTGCAGGCGTACTGGCTCCCTTGAGCATTGAGCCTGCCCAACCTTACCTGGTTGAATGCTCCCCGTCGCCCGACCAGTGCGGGGAGGTGGAATAACCCGCACCGGGCTATGTAGGCGAACCGGGGACACCATGCGTAAGGCTGGTGCCATGTAAGCCGGCCCGAGGAGACGTACTGGTGGCCAGATATGTAGGGCCGGCTTCATGACATCCGGCTCAACGCTCAATCTAGCCCTACCAGTGCGGGGAGGTGGAATAACCCGCACCGGGCTATGAACACGTACAGGAGACACCGTGCGCTCTACTGCGTAACACGGTGTCTGCCCGTACTCCCGCTCTCCACGGTTAGCCTGAGAAGTGGGCGCAGGTCTCCTACCTGCCCTTGGCCCACTACCTCTTAGCCCCCCCCCCCCAAGAAATTTTTGGGGTTTCTTCTCGGGCTTCCTTGCTAGCCGCGTACCTTCATATCTGCGGTTTTTGGCTGTGGCTGCCTCCTTCTCCTCCTCAAAGCGGCGATTCACTCCCACCTTAGCCCAGGGTCCTTTTCCCTCTATGATTTCCTCCCAACTCCAGAAATCCTGCAATCCTTTTTTCGTGGACCACTGTTCGTGGTCCCGCTGCTTGATCCGGGTTTGGTGGGTGGTTCTGTAACGGGCTTCCTCCTTCTCCTCATCCGAAGAGGAGTAGCAAGGATTAGACCAAAATGCAGCGTTGTGATAAGACATGATTTTTAATAAACAAAACCAAAAAACACGAAGAACACTTGAATAATACAAAACAACAAACGACGTAGACTGACCTGAACGTAAGAACTTACATGTAACACGAAGAACGCACGAACAGGGAAAACAGACTACAAAAAAACCGAACGAACAAACAAAACCGAAACAGTCCCGCGTGGCGTAACATACACTGACACAGGAGACAACCACCCACAAACAAACAATGTCACACCACCTACCTTAATATGATTCTCAATCAGAGGAGATGAAAACCACCTGCCTCTAATTGAGAACCATATCAGGTACCCATTAAACCAACATAGAAACACAAAACATAGACTGCCCACCCAAACTCACGTCCTGACCAACTAACACATACAAAAACTAACAGAAACAGGTCAGGAACGTGACACATGATGTTATAGGACTGTCATCTGATGAAGTTTGTCAAGGTTAGTGAATAATTGTATATCTTTTGCTGCGATCGCTACCTTTGCGGTGAATGAATGCGGTTGTGTGGTTGGCTATTGTGGTACGCTAATATAATGCTATATTGTGTTTTCGCTGTAAAACACTTAAAAAATCTGAAATATTGGCTGGATTCACAAGATGTTTATCTTTCATTTGCTGTACACCATGTATATTTCATAAATGTTTTATGATGAGTATTTATGTATTTCACGTTGCTCTCTGTAGTTATTCTTGCTGCTTCGGTGCTATTTGGGATTGTAGCTGCAATGTAAAACTATGATTTATACC
This sequence comes from Salvelinus namaycush, assembly GCF_016432855.1. NCBI lineage: Eukaryota > Metazoa > Chordata > Actinopteri > Salmoniformes > Salmonidae > Salvelinus > Salvelinus namaycush. The sequence goes on along the minus strand of NC_052324.1, from coordinate 9,949,256 downwards.
TGAAATATGCACATTTTTCGAACAAAACATAGATTTATTGTATAACATGTTATAAGACTGTCATCTGATGAAGTTGTTTCTTGGTTAGTGACTAATTCTATCTCTATTTGGTCGGTTTTGTGATAGCTACCTATGCAGTAAAAAAATTGTGAAAATATGCGGTTGAGTCTTTTGCTATTGTGGTTAGCTAATAGAAATACATATTGTGTTTTCGCTGTAAAACATTTTAAAAATCGGAAATGATGGCTGGATTCACAAGATGTGTATCTTTCATTTGGTGTCTTGGACTTGTGATTTCATGATATTTATATGCTAGTATTTACTTGTGGCGCTATGCTAGGCTATGCTAGTCAGCTTTTTTACTGATGAGGATGCTCCCGGATCCGGGATGGTGACTCGTGAGAAGTTTTAACAAACTGTTGGAAAAAATTTGTGTTTGACCAAATACAATGCTATTTCTCTGTAAACAAATTAAAAAGACTTTCAGCATGCTTATAGAGAAGGGCACTCAACATGTACTGCACTGACACAAATGACTGATGATTGGTTGAAAGAAATTTATAATAATAAGATTTTGGGAGCTGTACTGTTAGATTTCAATGCAGCCTTTGATATTATTGACCATAACCTGTTGTTGAAGAAACTTAAGTGCTATGGCTTAGCAAACTCTGCCATATCGTGGATTCAGAGCTATCTATCTAATAGAACTCAAAGGGTTTTCTTTAATGGAAGCTTCTCTAATGTCAAACATGCAAAGTGTGGTGTACCGCAGGGCAGCTCTCTAGGCCCTCTACTATTTTTACCAATGACCTGCCACTGGCATTAAACAAAGCATGTGTGTCCATGTATGCTGATGATTCAACCATATACACATCAGCAACCACAGCTAATGAAGTCACTGAAACCCTTAACAAAGAGTTACAGACTGTTTTGGAATGAGTGGCCAGTAATAAACTGGTCCTGGACATCTCTAAAACTAAGAGTATTGTATTTGGTACAAATAATTCCTTAAGTTCTAGACCTCAGCTGAATCTGGAAATGAATGGTGTGGCTGTTGAACAAGTTTGGCAGACTTAATTACTTGGCGTTACCTTAGATTGTAAACTGTCATGGTCAAAACATATAGATTCAATGGTTGCAAAGATGGGGAGAGGTCTAGCCGTAATAAAGAGACGTTCTGTTTTTTTGACACCACACTCCACAAAGCAAGTTCTGCAGATCTCATCTTGATTATTGTCCAGTCATGTGGTCCAGTGCTGTAAGGAAAGACCTTGTGAAGCTGCAGCTGGCCCAGAACAGAGTGGCACATTTTGCTCTTAATTGTAATCAGAGGGCTGATATAAATACTATGCATGCCAGTCTCTCTTGGCTAAGAGTTGAGAAGAGACTGACTGCATCACTTCTTCTTTTTATAAGAAACATTAATGTGTTGATATTCCCAAATTGTTTGCATAGTCAACTTATACACAGCTCTGACACGCACACTTATCCCACCAGACATGCCACCATGGGTCTTTTCATAGTCCCCAAATCCAGAACAATTTAAAGAAAACATACAGTATTATAAAGAGCCCTTATTGCATGGAACTTCCTTCCATCTCATATTGCTCAAATAAACAGCAATCCTGGTTTCAAGAAACACCTCGCACACAACGCCTCTCCCCTATTTGACCTAGATAATTTGTGTGTATGCATTGATATGTAGGCTGTGCCTTAAAAATATATGTAGTTCTGTCGTTGAGCTGTTCTTGTCTAATGATGTTCTGTATTATGTCATTCTGTATTATTTTTCATGTTTTGTGCGGACCCCAGGAAGAGTAGCTGCTGCTTTTGCAACAGCTAATGGGGAATCTAATAAAATACCAAAAAATCCAAAATCTGAACAATCTTCCATGCCATGTACCATCATTTGACTATAAAGACTCAGGTCAGAACATTAGCATAATTAATGACTGGTGGATCGCATTGAGCCCCGGGCTGAAGTTTTGTACACGTTTTTCAGTCATTGCATGTATTTTCCTCCCATGAATGTGAAATACAATACCATTTTTCTGTTGATTTTGTGTAATATTAATATGCTAAATACCTATATCAATATAAAAATGTGAAAGCCCTGTTAATGTTTGGTTATTTGATCATTTGAAAAGAAAAAACACATTTTGTACAATTGAATTATTATCCTGAACAAACCTATTAATTTGTTTATTCACAAAACTATATTTTCTTGTGTCCTTTGTTTGAGCATAATACTGTACATTTGACCTTTTTAGAATTACAAATGAGGAGTTTATAAACACCATATAAGAGCAGGAAAAATACATTAAGAGGAGGGACCTCCATTTACAGTATTGGAAAACTCCAGAAGAAGGGATCTACAGTGCCTTGCAAAAGTATTCTCCCCCTTGGCGTTTTTCCTATTTAGTTGCATTACAGCCTGTAGTTTAAATGGATTTTAATTTGGATTTCATGTAATGGACAAACACAAAATAGTCCAAATTGGTGAAGTGAAATGAAAAAAATTACTTGTTTCAAAAAATTCTAAAAAAATCAGAAAAAGGAAAAGTGATGCGTGCATATGTATTCAACCCCTTTTGCTATGAAGCCCCTAAATAAGATCTGGTGAAAACCAATTACCTTCAGAAGTCACATAATTAGTTAGATTGCACACAGGTGGACTTTATTTAAGTGTCACATGATGTCACATGATCTCATTATATATACACTTGTTCTGAAAGGCCACAGATTCTGCAACACTACTAAGCAAGGGAAACCACCAAGCAAGCGGCACCATGAAGACCAAGGAGCTCTCCAAACAGGTCAGGGACAAGGTTGTGGAGAAGTACAGATCAGGTTTGGGTTATACAAAAATATCTGAAACTTTGATCATCCCAAGGAGCACCATTAAATCCATTATTAAAAAATGGAAAGAATATGGCACCACAACAATCCTGCCAAGAGAGGGCTGCCCACTAAAGCTCATGGACCAGGCAAGGAGGGCATTAATCAGAGAGGCAACAAAGAGACCAAAGATAATCCTGAAGGAGCTGCAAAGCTCCACAGCGGAGATTGGAGTATCTGTCCATAGCCATGCACGCCGTACACTCCACAGAGCTAGGATTTACGTAAGAGTGGCCAGAAAAAAGCCATTGCTTAAAGAAAAAGTAAGCAAACATGTTTGGTGTTCGCCAAAAGGCACGTGGGAGACTCCCCAAACATATGGAAGAAGGTACTCTGGTCAAATGAGACTAAAATGTAGCTTTTTGGACATCAAGGAAAGCGCTATGTCTGGCACAAATCCAACACCTCTCATCACCCCAAGAACACCATCCCAACAGTGAAGCATGGTGGTGGCAGCATCATGCCGTGGGCATATTTTTCATCGGCAGGGACTGGGAAACTGGTCAGAATTGAAGGAACGATGAATGGCACTAAATACAGGGAAATTCTTGAGGGAAACCTGTTTCAGTCTCCAGAGATTTGAGACTGGGACAGGGGTTCACTTTCCAGCAGAACAATGACCCCAAGCATTCTGCTAAAGCAACACTCAAGTGGTTTAAGGGGAAACATTTAAATGTCTTATAATGGCCTAGTCAAAGCCCAGACCTCAATCCAATTGAGAATATGTGGTATGACTTAAAGATTGCTGTACACAAGCTGAACCCATCCTACTTGAAACAGCTGGAGCAGTTTTGCCTTGAAGAATGGGCAAAAATCTCTGTGGCAAGACGTATCAAGCTTATAGAGACATACCCCAAAAGACTTGCAGCTGTAATTCCTGTAAAACGTGGCTCTACAAAGTATTGACTTTAGGGGGGTGAATAATTATGCACGCTCAAGTTCTGTTTATTTTGGTCTCATTTCTTTTTTTTTTCACAAAAAATATTTTGCATCTCAAAGTGGTAGGCATGTTGTGTAAATCAAATGATACAAACCCCCCAAAAATCTATTTTAATTCCAGGTAGTAAGGCAACAAAATAGTAAAAATGCCAAGGGGGGTGAATACTTTCGCAAGCCACTGTACATTAGTTTATACTGGATAAAGCGTACATTTTCGTTAACTGTAATTTCGTTAGCATGTTCTAACATTCCGTACATCTAATCAGTTTACAATGGTGTATTTTGTTTCAGTGAGAAACTCACAGTAATAATTGTGTGTATGTACTGTGTGTGTGGGGGCCTTCGAAAAAATGTTTACACAGGTACTTGAGAAGGAACTCCTCTCACTGTGAGGCTGTCAGTGCGATATTGCAGATTATGTGAAAACAACTCATTTCATTCTTACCATGCTCAGAATTGATCGGATGAGTGACTTTGAATTAAGTGCTGAACGGGAAAAAACAACTGTTCAAGTCAAAAGAGCTGAACCGACAATACCGGTCGACCTCTATTAAGAGTTGGAGAACATGAGGCTTGTGATCTGAACCAACTTTCCTAAACACAGGAACACTTTTCTTGTAGGTTAATCTAGTCTGGTGAAGCTAGATTGTAGTAGGGAGTGTGAGAAGGACGGGAGATCAACCTTCATGTTATTACTCAAACCAAAAATCTTCATACACTATACACTGAGTATACCAAACATTAGGAATACCTCCCGCACTCAGAACAGCCGCAATTCTTCGGGGCATGGACTCTTAAGGTGTCGAAAGCGTTCCAAAGTGATGTTGGCCCATGTTGACTCCAATGCTTCCCACAGCTGTGTCAAGTTGGCTCGATGTCCTTTGTGTGGTGGACCATTCTTGATACTCACGGGGAAACTGTTGAGCGTGAAAAACCCAGCAGTGTTGCAGTTCTTGACACAAAACAGTGCGCCTGACACATACTACCATACTTCATTCAAAGGCACTTAAATATTTTATCTTGCCCATTCACCCTCTGAATGGCACACGTACAATTCATGTCTCAATTGTCAAGGCTTAAAAATCATTCTATAACCTGTCTCCTCCCCTTCATCTACATTGACTTGAAGTGGATTTAACAAATTAGATCAATAAGGGATCGTAGCATTCACCTGTATTCACCGGGTCAGTCTGCCATGGAAAGAGCAAGTGTTAATGTTTTGTATACTCAGTGTATATGGGCTTCATCAGTTTACGCAGCAGTAGAGCCAAGCATTAAATGGTAGGCCTACATACATAGTTATCAGAAGGTTTACCAGAAGGTTGGTGGCCTGAAATTCAGATGGAGAATAGTGCAGTTATGAGCCCTTGAGCACAGTAAATAACCTGGTTTTGTCACGATCGTCTTTGGGTGAGAGATTGGACCAAGGCGCAGCGCGTGAAAAATACATCTTCTCTTTATTATAAGAAGGAAAAAACGAAACAAAACAACAAACAGACGACCGTGAAGCTATAAATACAAATAGTGCTGACACAAACACTACACATAGACAATTACCCACAACAGCTAAAGCCTATGGCTGCCTTAAATATGGCTCCCAATCAGAGACAACAATAACCAGCTGTCTCTAATTGAGAACCCATTCAGGCAACCATAGACTTTCCTAGACACCTACACACAACACTAAACCATCTACTCTCCTAAACCCTCTAAACCATACAACACCCTAGACAATACAAAAACACATACTTCCCCATGTCACACCCTGACCTAACTAAAATAATAATGAGAACAAAGATAACTAAGGCCAGGGTGTGACATAACCCCCCCCTTAAGGTGCGAACTCCGGGCGCACCAGCATAAAGTCTAGGGGAGGGTCTGGGTGGGCGTCTGTCCACGGTGGCGGCTCTGGCACTGGTCGTGGTCCCCACCCCACCATAGTCACTACCCGCTTTCGTAGCCTCCTCCAACTGACCACCCGCCAACTTAACCCCACTGGAATAAGGGGCAGCACCAGGATAAGGGGCAGCACCAGGATAAGGGGCAGCTCCGGACTGAGGGACGGCAGCTCCGGACTGAGGGACGGATCCTGGCTGGATGGTGGATCCTGGCTGGCTGGCTCTGGTGGACCCTGGCTGGCTGGCGGATCCTGGCTGGCTGGCTCTGGCGGATCCTGGCTGGATGACGGCTCTGGCGGATCCTGGCTGGATGACGGCTCTGGCGGATCCTGGCTGGATGACGGCTCTGGCGGATCCTGGCTGGACGGCTCATGGCTGGCTGACGGATCTGGCTGCTCATGGCTGGCTGACGGATCTGGCTGCTCATGGCTGGCTGATGGATCTGGCTGCTCATGGCTGGCTGACGGATCTGGCTGCTCATGGCTGGCTGACGGATCTGGCTGCTCATGGCTGGCTGACGGATCTGGCTGCTCATGGCTGGCTGACGGATCTGGCTGCTCATGGCTGGCTGGTGGCTCTGGCAGATCCTGTCTGGTTGGCGGCTCTGGCGGATCCTGTCTGGTTGGCGGCTCTGGCGGATCCTGTCTGGTTGGCGGCTCTGGCAGATCCTGTCTGGTTGGCGGCTCTGGTAGATCCTGTCTGGTTGGCGGCTCTGGCAGATCCTGACTGACGAATGGCTCTAGCGGCTCCTGACTGACTAACGGCTCTGACGGCTCGGGACAGACGGGCGGCTCTAATGGCTCGGGACAGACGGATGGCTCAGACGGCACTGGGCAGACGGATGGCTCAGATGGCGCTGGGGAGACGGATGGCTCAGATGGCGCTGGGGAGACGGATGGCTCAGATGGCGCTGGGGAGACGGATGGCTCAGATGGCACTGGGCAGACGGATGGCTCTGGCCGGATGAGGCGCACTGTAGGCCTGGTGCGTGGTGCCGGAACTGGAGTCACCGGGCTAAGGACACGCACCTTCAGGCTAGTGCGGGGAGAAGGAACAGGGCATACTGGACCCTGGGAGCGCACATTAGGCCTAGTGCGTGGTGCCGGAACTGGTGGTACCGGACTGGGGACACGCATCTCAGGGCTAGTGCGGGGAGCAGCAACAGGACGCACAGGACTCTGGGGACACACAGGAGGCTTGGTGCGTGGTTTAGGCACTGGTGGTAAAGGGCTGGAGACACGCACCATAGGGCTAGTGCGTGGAGGAGGCACTGGTGGTACTGGACTGGGGCGGGGAGGTGGCGCCGGAAATACCGGACCGTGCAGGCGTACTGGTTCCCTTGAACACTGAGCCTGCCCAACCTTACCTGGTTGAATGCTCCCCGTCGCCCGACCAGTGCGGGGAGGTGGAATAACCCGCACCGGGCTATGTAGGCGAACCGGGGACACCATACGTAAGGCTGGTGCCATGTATGCCGGCCCGAGGAGACGCACTGGAGACCAGACGCGTTGAGCCGGCATCATGGCACCTGGCTCAATGCCCAATCTAGCCCTACCAGTGCGGGGAGGTGGAATAACCCGCACCGGGCTATGAACACGTACAGGAGACACCGTGCGCTCTATTGCGTAACACGGTGTCCGCCCGTACTCCCGCTCTCCACGGTTAGCCTGGGAAGTGGGCGCAGGTCTCCTACCTGCCCTCGGCCCACTACCTCTTAGCCCCCCCCCAAGAAATTTTTGTGGTAGTACTCGCGGGCTTCCAGCCTTGCCTCCGTGCTGCCTCCTCATATCGCCTCCTCTCGGCTTTCGCTGCCTCCAGCTCTTCACGAGGGAGGCGATATTCTCCCGGTTGTGCCCAAGGTCCCTTTCCATCTAATATCTCCTCCCATGTCCATGAATCCTTGATGCCTTGATCCTGTTGCCGCTTGTCACGCTGCTTGATCCGGGTTTGGTGGGTAATTCTGTCCACGATCGTCTTTGGGTGAGAGATTGGACCAAGGCGCAGCGCGTGAAAAATACATCTTCTCTTTATTATAAGAAGGAAAAAACGAAACAAAACAACAAACAGACGACCGTGAAGCTATAAATACAAATAGTGCTGACACAAACACTACACATAGACAATTACCCACAACAGCTAAAGCCTATGGCTGCCTTAAATATGGCTCCCAATCAGAGACAACAATAACCAGCTGTCTCTAATTGAGAACCCATTCAGGCAACCATAGACTTTCCTAGACACCTACACACAACACTAAACCATCTACTCTCCTAAACCCTCTAAACCATACAACACCCTAGACAATACAAAAACACATACTTCCCCATGTCACACCCTGACCTAACTAAAATAATAATGAGAACAAAGATAACTAAGGCCAGGGTGTGACAGGTTTACTCCAGTACAGAACATACTCAGCTAGAAAACAAATGGTAGAGTTGTGGAAGTCGCCTTGGATAAAATACACTAAGAAAAGAAACCATTAAACTCCCACATTCACTGGGTCAGTGGTGGAATGGGGCTTTGGGGCCTATGGAGCTTTTAGGGAAGGCCTCTAACCTGGATAAGCCGGCCTTGCTCCGTCTGCAGAGTGTTGAGCTCTTGTCCCAGGTTCCCCTGGCCTCGCCTCAGAGATTCGTACTCCAACTTAAGCTGGCTGGCGTGGCCCGATAGCATGGCCACCTCCTCAGCCAGCTTCACCAGCAGGGCTCGGTCCTGGCCCTTCACTGACTTCAGGTCTGTGTCATGGCCGGTCAGAGAGTGGAGCAGCGACGTCTGCACGGCCTCCAGCCGCATGAAGTTGTTGTTGTAGTCGGGGCAGTTGGGGTCGATGAAGATGTTGATGCGCGAACCATCGCCCCGTTCAACCGTCACCAGGGCGTTGCCCTCGTCGTGGTTGGTGGAGATGAGTGGGGGGCCGTCGTTGGTGCCGGGGGGTGGAGCTTGGTAGTGGTTCATGAGTAGGATGGTACCAGTTGCCATGATGGCCAGGAGGACGGCCACGAAGAACAGAATGGTGCACAGGAAATAGCTACAGCCCATCCTCTGGGGAGACAGGTGAGAGACACAGAGAGGAGAGAATAGCATGAGATTAGGACCGACTTTACACAAACAATTTATACAGGTTTTATAGAAAAATCCTAAAGGCTTCATAAGCACTACATAGATGCTTCACAAATCATTTATAAGCAAAGTCACACTACACTGAACAAAAAAGATAAACGCAACATGCAACAATTTCAAAGATTTTATTGAGTTACAGTTCATGTAAGGAAGTCAGTCAATTTAAATAAATAAATTTGGCCTTAATCTCTGGATTTCACATGACTGGGAATACAGATATACATCTGTTGGTCACAGATATCTTAAAGAAAAAGGGTAAAGGCTTGGATAAGAAAATCAGTCAGTATCTGGTGTGACCACCATTTGCCTCATGCAGCGCAACATCTCCTTCGCATAGAGTTGATCAGGATGTTGACTGTGGCCTGTGGAATGTTGTCCCTCTCATCTTCAATGGCTGTGCGAAGTTGCTGGATATACTGGAACGAGCTGGACTGGAACAAGCTGTTGTACACTTTGATCCAGAGCATCCCAAACATCCTCAATGGGTGACATACAATGCATTCAGAAAGTATTCAGACCCCTTGACTTTTTCCACATTTTGTTGCGTAACAGGCTTATTCTAAAAATGATAACATTTTCCTCATCAATCTACACACAATGACCAAATGAAAACAGGTTTTAGATTTTTTTTAATAAAGGTATTCAGACCCTTTGCTATGAGACTCGAAATTGAACTCAGGTTTCCATTGTTCATCCTTGAGATGTTTCTACAACTTGATTGGAGTCTACCTGTGGTAAATTCAAATGATTGGACAGCACACACCTGTCTATATAAGGTCTGACAGTAGACAGTGCATGTCAGAGCAAAAACCAATCCATAAGGTCGAAGGAATTGTCCGTAGAGCTTCGAGACAGGATTGTGTCGAGGCACAGATCTGGGGAAGGGTACCCAAACAATGTCTGCAGCATTGAAGGTCCCCAAGAACACAGTCGGCTCCATCATCCTTAAATGGAAGAAGTTTGGAACCACCAAAACTCTTCCTAGAGCTGGCCGCCTGGTCAAACTGAGCAATCGGGGGAGAAGGACCTTTGTCAGGGAGGTGACCAAGAACCTGTTGGTCACTCTGACAGAGCTCCAGAGTTCCTCTGTGGAGATGAGACAACCTTCCAGAAGGACAACCATATCTGTAGCTCTCCACCAATCAGGCTTTTACGGTAGAGTGGCCAGACAGAAGCCACTCCTCAGGAAAAGGCACATAACAGCCCGCTTGAAGTTTGCCAAACGGCAATGAAAAGACTCAGACCATGAGAAACAAGATTCTCTGGTCAGATGAAACCAAGATCGAACTCTTTGGCCTGAATTCCAAGCGTCATGTCTGGAGGAAACCTGGCACCATCACTACGGTGAGGCATGGTGGTGGCAGCATCATGCTGTGGGGATGTTTTCAGTGGCAGGAACTGGGAAACTGGTCAGAATTGAGGGAGAGATGAAGGGAGCAAAATACAGAGAGATCCTTGATGAAAACCTGCTCCAGAATGCTCAGGACCTCAGACTGGGGCGAAGGTTCACCTTCCAACAGGACAACGACCCTAAGCACACAGCCAAGATAATGCAGGAGTGGCTTCGGGACAAGTCTCTGAATGTCCATGAGTGGCCCAGCCAGAGCCCGGACTTGAACCCGATCGAACATCTCTAGAGAGACCTGATAATAGATGTGCAGCGACACCTCCCATCCAACCTGACAGAGCTTGAGAGGATCTTCAGAGAAGAATAGGAGAAACTCCGCAAATACAGGTGTGCCAAGCTTGTAGCATTATACCATCATACTCAAGGCTGTAATCGCTGAAAATAAGGGTCTAAATACTTATGTAAATGTCATATTTCCATTTTTTATCTTTAATAAATCTGCACTAATTTCTAAAAACCTGTTTCTGCTTTGTCATTATGGGGTATTGTGTGTAGATGAATGAGGGGGAAAACTATTTTATCCATTTTAGAATAAGGCCGTAACGTAACAAAATGTGGAAAAAGTCAAGGGGTCTGAGACGGTTTCTCACAGTTTGTGCAGAAATTCTTTGGTTGTGCAAACCCACAGTTTCATCAGCTGTCCGGGTGTCTGGTCTCAGATGATCCTGCAGGTGAAGAAGCCAGATGTGGTGGTCCTGGGCTGGCATGGTTAGACGTGGTCTGCAGTTGAGGCCTGTTGGATGTACTGCCAAATACTCTAAAACTATGTTGGAGGCAGCTTATGGTATTGTAGAGAAACAAGCAAATTCTTTGGCAACAGCTCTGGTGGACATTCCTGCAGTCAGCATGCCAACACAACATGTAAAGTGTGGCTTCCATGTTTCATGAGCTGAAATAAAATATCCTAGAAATGTTCTATATGCACAAGAAGCTCATTTCGCTCAGATTTTGTGCACAAATGTGTTTACATCCCTGTTAGTGAGCATTTTTCTTTGCCAAGATACTCCATCCACCTGACAGGTGTGGCGTATCAAGAAGCTGACTAAACAGCATGATAATTACACAGGTGCACCTTGTGCTGGGAACAATAAAAGACCACTCTAAAATGTACACAATGCTACAGATGGGAGGATGCAATTTGCATGCGGACTACAGAAATATCCACCAGAGCATTTCTCATCAACAATCTGCCTCCTACGTCGTTTTAGATAATTTGGCAGTACGCTCAACTGGCCTCACAACCGCAGACCACGTGTATGGCGTTGTGTGGGCACAGATCTACCATAATGAGATCCTGAGGACCATTGTCGTGCCATTGATCCGCCGCCATCACCTCGTTTTTCTCAGAGTGATAATGCACGGCCCCAAGTCGCAAGGATCTCTAGACAATTCCTGGAAGCTGAAAATGTCCCAGTTCTTCCATGGCCTGCATACTCACCAGACATGTCACCCATTGAGCATGTTTGGGATGCTCTGGTTCGATGTGTACGGCAGTGTGTTCCACCAATATCCAGCAACTTCACACAGCCATTGAAGATGAGTGGGACAACATTCCACAGGCCACAATCAACAGCCTGATAAACTCTATTTGAAGGACGTGTTGCGTTACATGAGGCAAATGGTTGTCACACCAGATACTGACTGGTTTTCTGATCTACACCTCTACCTTTTTTTTAAGGTATCTGTGACCAACAGATGCATATCTGTATTCCCAGTCATGTGAAATCCATAGATCAGCGCATAATTCAATTATTTAAATTGACTGATTTCCTTATATGAACTATAACTCAGTAAAATCTTTGACATTGTTGCATGTTGCATTTATATTTTTGTTCAGTATATATAGGCCTTATAAAGGGTTTAGGACTGCATCCTGAATGGATCGCATCAGTGTAGGTATAGTAACTAAAGCAAGATAGACTTTTAGGCTGAATCCTAACATGAGATATTTGTGTGTAACTCAAACTTGTGGATACATTCCATTTACATCAACATCAAAATAAAAATCGATATCTTGAAATACTGTACATAATTTCCCTTTCAACTCGTGAATAAATCATTGATTGAGATGGGCAAGAAACTATTTAGGATCCAACCTCACCTCTTACCCATCTACTCATAGCAAACCACTCTCACCACTAGACAAATTATTCAGTCCACTTCAGTCTGTCTCTCAATCCTTAAACACAGACAATTCTAAAATTGTTTAATATCCAAGGCATACTAACGACATCCATTGTTGTAGAATATAACCTAAATCGGAACTACAGTAGGCTTTGCAATATTTCACTTCCAACTGCTTTGGGGTGACAAGGGGTTTGGAAAACCAACTCCTCTCCGAATCTGCATTTTGTGTTTCTCCTCTTTTGCATCATGGTGCTGAGGCAAGCATCTCTGCAGGGGAGGAAAGGAGAGTGGGACAGGAAATAAATTGGGTCTTGGCTTGCAGCTCAATCATCTGTGCATTGGCTAGGCGTCTCCACATAACAGCCCTCTCAACTGTGGGAGAACTAGTGTTTGTTTGTTTGAGTGTGTGTGCATTTGTGCGCATGTGTATCTGCATGAATGAACTACTATACGATTGCACTTCATACAGTTAGCTATAATGACAAATTAAGTGATTGACACAGGAGGGCCAAAGACTAGGACTAAGGCACCCTGTCACTGCCACATTGAAGGCCTTGCTTTGCAGGCATTTTAAATGTTTTATTATAGGCGTTCAGAGTTATTTTTTGTTATTATATTTTTTGCTGTTTTTCAAATGCCATTTCAATTTGTGTCTACTTGTGTGACCCCAGAGTAATGTTTTCATGCCTTTTCCTTGTCTCTTCTCTTACAAATGGCACACACTGATAGCATGGTCATAATGTCAGCTTCCTCATGCAGTATATATTGCATCCTGGTACTGTATGTACTCTATAAAGTTATCCAGTGGACACAATTTGGAATAGGATGGTTATAAACAGTTCTTTGTGATTGTAGAGAAGCCAAATTACCAGATTACAACCAGGTAAAGATGTGAGTCATGACTAAATTAAGACGGTCTGGGAAAGAGAACCAGATTGCAACAAGTTAAGAATGTGTTTTTCTGGTCTGTAAGAATGTTTAAAAAAAGTAATTTTATCAGTATACAACCTGACCATCACGTCACAAAACGTGAACATGACATAACTGTCACGACTTCTGCCGAAGTCGAAGCCTCTCCTTGTTCGGGCGGTGCTCGGCCGTCAACGTCACCGGTCTTCTAGCCATCATTGATCCATTTTTCATTTTCCAGTGGTTTTGTCTTGTCTTCTTACACACCTGGTTTCAATCCCACTCATTACCTATTGTGTATTTAACCCTCTGTTTCCCCTCATGTCTTTCTCAGATTGTTTGATGTTCAGTTCCGTGTTGTTTTGTATTGGTGCGCGACGGGTCCTCGTACCCACTTTGTATTATTGTTATTATAGTTTTGGAGTTATGTTTTATTTATTGTTATTAAACAACTCCATTACCTGAAGTTTGATTCTCCTGCGCCTGACTTCCCTGCCACATATACACACGACTCTGACAATAACAAAATACATCAGTGATACATATTGCAACAGTTTATTATAATATATATGTATTTTTTTTTTACATTTGCGGGGGCACAGTGTCATAGAGGATATGAGAAATACAGCCAGTCATTGATTTAGTGCCACAGCTGCAGTGGAGCATTCAGCATGTTAAAACTAGGCCCAGCTTGGCCCATCCACAGTCTGGAGCTACTCCCTATCCTATCCCCCACAGCATCCTCTGCAGGCATTGTCATATTTATTTTAAAGATAATTAATGTGCACAAAGGAGTCCAGCCTGCTGCACCATGCTGCACGAGATAAATGTGTTACACCAAAGCAACAATGTCGCTTGTCTGCAAGAATTATTAGCCTTTATTGTAGAGATGAAAACCCTCTGAACACATCTAGCCGAGGAAGAGCAGAGAATATTGGGGCTCCACACTTTTCCTGTGAGCCTAAACATTCTGCTGCTTACCCTTTGTAACGCAATACCAAAGCAGCCACATAGAGATGTGTGTGTGTCTGTGTGTGTATCACTATTTGAAATAATTTGAAAGCCAGGCAAGTTGTCACCTCTCATATCCCGTTCTACCGTCGTGCCCTTGAATCTGACATAAGACAACTCAAAAGCAGACATTCATATCTTGGCATCTCTGCCACCTCTGGCCCTGTTAGCCACTTGGGTTGGGATTGGAAAGGCACACTCTGCTGAGCAGAGACACTATTTGAGAACTTTTATCCGTCCATGCAGCAGAGAGAGAGAAAAGCTGACTGGGAGTACAGGCCTGGGCAGCACCAGCAGGGAGCTGTCGAACAGGACGAGCCGCCCTTGTTCCTCTCCTCTACTGTCCTCCACTTTTTATTTCCTTTACCTCTCCACTACCCCATCTCTCCTTCCCCTCTCGTTTCCTCCTCTCCTCTATCTCCTGTTTCACCTGGTGCTGTCAGACAAGGCCAAGACAGGCAGTGACATTGAACACCTCAGGACTAGAGTTCACTGCTGGTGAGTCACAGAAGGAGAAAGGGGGTGACAGAACTACTGACTGCTTCTTTGGACTGTGAAAGGTGAAGTGTCAAGTACTCACAATGGAATTGAGCCTAACCTAAAGGGAAGGGACATTTTGAGGTGGACCTGTTTTTACATAAAAAAAATGTACGCCTCGGATGAGTCTCAGAAATAAGGGCAGATGAGCATACAGCGACTAATGGAAATATTACAGCTGTCATAAGATTGTCCCATATGTACAGTACCAGTCAAAAGTTTGGACACACCTACTCATTCACGGGTTTTCTTGATTTTTACTATTTTTCTACATAGAATAATAGTGAAGACATCAAAACTATGAAATAACACATATGGAATCATGTAGCAATCAAGTGTTTAACAAATCAAAATAGATTTTTGATTTTAGATTCTTCAAAGTAGCCACACTTTGCCTTTGACAGCTTTGCACACTCTTGGCATTCTCTCAACCACCTTCATGAGGAATGCTTTTCCAACAGTCTTGAAGGAGTGCCCACATATGCTGAGCACTTGTGGCTGCTTTTCCTTCACTCTGCGGTCCAACTCATCCCAAACTATCTCAATTGGGTTGAGGTTGGGTGGTTGTGGAGGCCAGGTCATCTGATGCAGCACTACATCACTTTACTTGGTCAAATAGCACACAGCCTGGAGATGTGTTTTGGGTCATTGTCCTACTGAAAAACAAATGAAAGTCCCACTTGTAGGGCTCCAGAGTGGTGCAGCGTTGCAGTGCTAGAGGCGTCACTACAGACCCTTGTTCGTTCCCAGGCTGTGTCACAACCGGCCGTGATCGGGAGTCTCATAGGCGGTGCACAATTGGCCCAGCGTCGTCTGGGTTAGGGGAGGGTTTGGCCGGGTGGGTAGGCCGTCAATGTAAATAAGAATTTGCCTAGTTAAAGGTAAAAAATTAAATAAAATGCAAACCAGATGGGATGGTGTATCGCTGCAGAATGCTCTGGTAGCCATGCTGGTTAAGTGTGCTTTGAATTCTAAATAAATCACTGACAGTGTCACCAGCAAAGCACCCCCACATCATCACACCTCCTTCTCCATGCTTCACGGTGGGAACCACACATGTGGAGATCATCCGTTCAGCTACTCTGCATGTCACAAAGACATGGCGGTTTGAACCAAAAATCTCAAATTTGAACTCATCAGTCCAAAGGACAGATTTCCACCGGTCTAATGTCCATTGCTTGTGTTTCTTGGCCCAAGCAAGTCCCTTCCTCTTATTGGTGCCCTTTAGTAGTGGTTTCTTTGCAGCAATTCAACCATGAAGGCCTGATTCACGCAGTCTCCTCTGAACAGTTGATGTTGAGATGTGTCTGTTACTTGAACTCTGTGAGGCATTTATTTGGGCTGCAATCTGAGGTGCAGTTAACTCTAATGAACTTATCCTCTGCAGCAGAGGTAACTCTGGGTCTTCCTTTCCTGTGGCGGCCCTCATGAGAGCACGTTTCATCATAGAGCTTGACGGTTTTTGCAACTGAACTTAAAGAAACTTTGAAAGTTCTTGAAATTTTCCATATTGACCAACCTTCATGTCTTTGCTTATTTGAGCTGTTCTTGACATAATATGGACTTGGTCTTTTGCCAAATAGGGATATCTTCTGTATACCACCCATACCTTGTCACAACAAAACTGATTGGCTCAAATGCATTAAGAAGGAAAGAAATTCCACAAATTAACTTTTAACAAGGCACACCTGTTAATTGAAATGCATTCCAGTTGACTACCTTATGAAGCTGGTTGAGAGAATCCCAAGACTGTGCATAGCATTATCAAGGCAAAGTGTGGCTACTTAGAAGAATCTCAAATATAAAATATATTTTGATTTGTTTAACACTGTTTTGGTTACTACATGATCCCATATGTGTTATTTCATAGTTTTGATGTCTTCACTAATATTCTACAATGTAGAAAATAGTAAAAAATAAAGAAAAACCCTTGAATGAGTAGGTGGGTCCAACGTTTGACTGGTACTGTATATTATCAATAGCATGGGAGCTTTCCCAAGTGAAAGAGGTCCATTCCAGGCATGATTATTAAGAATTAAGTCAGATGCTTTTAGGAGCTATTGCCTGTAACAGAGCTACAGTGTATTCTCCTGTACAAGGCCAGTATATGCTTGTACTACATAACGCTGATCGGTGCTATTTGGGAGGCTATCAGGCTCTTAATTGTCAGTCGGTGGTTGAATAGCTCCCTGATCACAGCTTACCCTGATACACTATACACACAATAATCCACTTGAGCAGAAAACCTAGGATCTGAGCTGTTCTAAGATGTGGCCCTTACTCAAACAGAGGAAGCTTGTCCTCGATTTGATTATAACTGAGCTACAGTTTTCTATGTTGAGGGAGGCAGAAGGGAAGTTTGAAATGGTCGAAGCGAGTACACAATATAGGAAATAGAGTGCCACTTGAAACACATACCCTATGAGGAAGACGGCAGAGTGGAAGCTAGCTCAGATCTCTGTAGATGGATAATGAAAGTCATGAAGTTCTCTCGTCTGACCCTCTGGTATGACTTGAGCAGGGGTGTTGGCCTTAACGGTGTACCTGTGCTATGGATACAGGGAGTGCATGCAGGCTCCAGGATACGTGTCTCATGCTAAAAGCCTGTCACCTAATTAAAAACCTTGACCCTCCTGCCGGCTGGGAATAATGAGGCTGACGCTGCAGTGATTTCATTTAATTACAGTACATGACAAAAAGGCCTGGTTCGAGCATTACACACACCAGAGGAGTAGGATTTTTTTATCACTGCAGTCGGTATCTACTTAGCTCATCCTTAATGTATTTTTCTTTTATGGGGAACATTTACCAAGTGGATTTATATTTAAAAAATCATGCAGGAAATGTAACTGCTCCTCCTCAGTGCCAACCCCCTACTGGGGATGGTAGACAATGAGAACTCTCCGTTTTCTAGAAGGTCAGTGCAGATGTCAAGACTGTTTGGTCTTCCACTTGGGGCTGGGAAAAGACCATGGGTCCTAGATCAGTCTTTGGGCAGACAGACAGTCACATAATGTATACCACTACCTGTGTTGTTGTTTTTGCCTCAAATTTGGATATCCTGTGTGATGTTAATGCTAAAGCAAACTTCCTGACATTCAAAGTGACCCCTTCTAATGTTCTCACCACACATACAGTGGATTCAATCTGACAGGCATCTGCAAACAGCAGCTGGCACAAGGTGCCAGAGATAAGAGGCGTGAATTAGCTCACCTTCAAGACCAACACGGAATGCTTTCAAGCATACTCAGGAGGGAGTTGGTGCCGTTTCGCCACTGACATGCTATGATTGTCATCCATGCATAAACAGTGTCATGTTTTTCTGTTTAATCAATGGTAAATTGATTATAGACCCACCCTCGTAAACAGGTGTAGACTAACAGTGAAATGCTTACTTATGGGTCCTTTTCCAACAATGCAGAGTCAAAGTAGAGTTAAATATATAAATAGTGAGAAGAGGAATAAATACACAGTGATTGCTTTGTTTACCAGAGTATACTGCTGAGAGCCCATTTAGCACATGGTCATACAAACCCATAAGCCAGACTTATGAAGTAAATGGCAAGCTTTTGGGGTAGGGGAGGGCTGCACGGAAGGAAAAAAAAAAGAAAATCGTTTGACTTTTGGACCCCACGGCCATGGGAGAATAATAATCCCTGAAAGCTATAAGAGTTGGCCCAAATCAAGAGGAGGATGTCTCATACTGTACTCTAACATAATTCTTTGGGAGAGCACCAATCCATACAAATAGGTCTGTAATAAGGAAACCAGATACTGCGGCTTACCGTTGAGCTTTAAAATGGCTTTAGGCATATTTCCTACTGGGTTCCTACTTCGATGTGGCAAAGCTGCACATCTATAGTGCAAAACTGGGCTATACCATATATCGATAGCTGGCTACAAAGAACTTTCTTATGTTGATTACTGTCACTGAAAAAACTCCCTAACCTAATTATGTTATCGTACAGAAACACCCAATGTGTCTTGGTGACATGGACTTCTTTGTCTTTTTAAACGGTCCAGCATATCTAATGAAACGGCCAGAGGGGACTCTTTGTGCTCCGGAATCAGTAGTCAACTTACTCCTCCGCAGCTGGGTGATTAAGACTCTGTCTTGTGTGTTTGTTTGTCTGATCCTTTAGCCAAGAGGGGATAACACACAGGCCACCCTGATGCTCTGTGTCAGCATTCATTGAATTTCCTCACTGATATCTGCACCTTTTCCTCACACCACAGTGAGAGTGTATTTAGGACAATACTGAGCGATAGATCCATTCAGTGGTAGGGAGGCTGTGTCTAATTGAGAAACTGATGGTGAGTGCAATGGTCATGGCTGTATATCAGCAAAAATGAGGAGAAAGCTCAAATCCAATTGTCGTTAAGCTGAACTGTACTGATCTTGTACAATGTTAAGATAATGGTTGGCCGGATGCATATTCATATGGTGAGGAACGTGCAGTAAATATGATGCAAAGCCATAAAAAAATGAAAAGAGGGAAACTCCTTTTTACCTCATATCAGGAAGAAATGATGAGCCTCTATGTTGGGAAGAACTTATTTTATTACGAAAGCGCAATTCCACTGGTCTGCAACCACTGTTCTGTTTGTCAATTCAGCAGAGCTTTCTGGTAGAAACTAAGGATGACGGCTCTTTTCGGACAGACGTCTCATTTTATTTAGACTTTTTTTTTTACCCCCTTTTTCGTGGTATCCAATTGTTAGTAGTTACTGTCTTGTCTCATCACTCCCAACTCCCGCACGGACTCGGGGGAGGCGAAGGCCGAGAGCCATGCATCCTCCGAAACACAACCCAACCAAGCCGCCTCTTAACACAGCGCGCATCCAACTCGGAAGACATTTGCACCAATGTGTTAGAGGAAACACCGTACACCTAGCGACCTGGTCAGCGTGCACTGCGCCCGGCCCGCCACAGGAGTTGCTAGTGCGCGATGAGACAAGGATATCCCTGCCAGCCAAACCCTCCCTAACCCGGACGACACTGGGCCAATTGTACACCGCCCCATGGGCCTCCCGGTCATGGCCGGCTGTGACAGAGCCTGGGCTCGAACTCAGAGTCTCTGGTGGCACAGCCGTAGACCACTGCGCCACCCGGGAGTCCCTTAGACATGTCTCATTTTAACCAGAGACCACAACTGCTGACCACACTACATGTACGGTTGGAACCATTTTGTTACACAATTTTAGTGTGCATTTTTTTTAACCTTGTATTAACTGTACATGCGTAAATGATAAACATGCTTAATAATTATGGTTTGTTTTCTTCGTGATTAATTTAAACAAGCACCCCTATCCTTTGGGATGAGGAAGTTACTTCAAATAAGTGCCAGATTGAATCCATTATTATCATAAAGTGTCTTAATGAATACCAGGTAAACGCCTGCAAAAATAGGACTGTATCGGTACTTCCTATAAATTTGGGTGTGGTGTGTGTGTGTGTGCCAATGTGCAGTGTGCCTACTCTGCCTGAAAGTTGGTATGTTTTTGCCTCTGTTCTTTTGTTCTCCTCTGCCTGAAGTCTACAGCCAGTTCCTGTGGAGACTGACCTGGTCTCCAGCTGCAGTGACAATAGCATCCATTGTGTATGCAGGTTGCTCTTTCAGAGGACTACAATGACAGGCAGCCATGTGTGGACAGCGATTTGTCTTGCAGGCTGGAGCCGGGCTCCGGAGACTTTTTCCACAGGCCTGATAGGACACAATATATCCTCCATCTGCTGTAGAGCTCTTATAGAGGAGGGTTTGCTGCTCAACCCAGAGGTACAAGTCTGACATCAAACAGACTTCCAATCCTTATAATGACCTACATCCACCCTAGCTGATACAGTGGCTTGCGAAAGAATTCACTCCATTAGCATTTTTCCTATTTAGTTACCTTACAACCTGGAATTAAAATAGATTTTTTTGTGGGGTTGTATCATTTGATTTACACAACTTGCCTACCACTTTGAAGACGCAAAATATTTTTTGTGAAAAAAAGAATAAATAAAACAACAAAACTGAAAACTTCAGCGTGCATAACTATTCACACCCCGGAAGTCAATAATTTGTAGAGCCACCTTCTGCAGCAATTACAGCTGCAAGTATCTTGGGGTATGTCTCTATAAGCTTGGCACATCTAGCCACTGGGATTTTTGCCCATTCTTCAAGGCAGGGTTCCGCTGGTGTACAGCAATCTTTAAGTCATACCACACATTCCAAGACATTTACATGTTTCCCCTTAGGGGTCATTGTCCTGCTGGAAGGTGAACCTCTGTCCCAGTCTCAAATCTCTGGAAGACTGAAACAAGTTTCCCTCAAGAATTTCCCTGTATTTAGCGCCATCCATCATTCCTTCAATTCTGACCAGTTTCCCAGTCCCTACCAATGAAAAACATCCCCACAGCATGATGCTGTCACCATGCTTTACTGTGGGGATGGTGTTCTTGGGGGGATGAGAGGTGTTGGGTTTGCGCCAGACATAGCATTTTCCTTGATGGCCAAAAAGCTATATTTTAGTCTCATCTGACCTTCTTCCATATGTTTGGGGAGTCTCCCACATGCCTTTTGGCAAACACCAAACGTGTTTGTTTATTTTTGTCTTTAAGCAATGGCTTTTTTCTGGCCACTCTTCCGTAAAGCCCAGCTCTGGAGTGTACGGCTTAAAGTGGTCCTAATAACAGATACACCAACCTCCGCTGTGGAGCTTTGCAGCTCCTTCAGGGTTATCTCTGATTAATGCCATCCTTGCCTGGTCTGTGAGTTTTGGTCCTCTCTTGGCAGGTTTGTTGTGGTGCCATATTCTTTCAAATTTTTAATAATGGATTTAATGGTGTTCCGTTGGATGCTCAAAGTTTCATATATTTATTTATAACCCAACCCTGATCTGTACATCTCCACAACTTTGTCCCTGACCTGTTTGGAGAGCTCCTTGGCCTTCATGGTGCCCCTTGCTTAGTGGTGTTGCAGACTCTGGGGCCTTTCAGAACAAGTGTATATAAACTCAGATCATGTAACACTTAGATAGCACACAGGTGGACTTTATTTAACTAATTGTGACTTCTGAAGTTAATTGGTTGGACCAGATCTTATTTAGGGGCTTAATAGCAAAGGGGGTGAATACATATGCACACATCCCTTTTCTGTTTTTTATTTTTTAGAATTTTTTGAAACAAGTTATTTTTTTCATTTCAGTTCACCAATTTGGACTATTTTGTGTATGTCATAAGGGAGTGAAAAAACAAATAACTGCCACTGAGTGCATGGTGCCTGTGCTGTTTTCAAAGTTATTACATTAAACAGAAAAAAGTTGCTATCAGTCGGTTGCATAAAGACTTAGAAATCAATGTTAAAATATAATATGAATGAATGAATCATGAGGTGGTAAAGGGGTTCGTAATAGGTCAATTCTAGTTCATTACTATTTCAAAGGTCACATTGAAATCAGTGGTGGAGAACAGATACATCTCAGGGGAGAACTATCAATTAGGAGCCATGTTGCCATAAGATCAAATTAATACCAACCACTAGGTAGAAAACATACATTAAAATTTCAATTCAATGTGTTGTTATTATTTGTAATATTATACATCTAATTATCCCTCACCTTGACCCAGCCCTGCCTGCAACTACAACGATAAATGAACAGTAAGCTCTCATTTAAGTGGAAAGCAAATGGAAATGTTTTATCATTGGAGGGAAGGAAAGGAAAGGTTTCAGCCACTGGTGGTAATCACAGTAATCCAGTCTGTTCAGTTAGAGGCTCACAGCAACTCTATAGGTCAGAATGAATCAGAACAGAATGCATTAGCTGGGCAACACAGACAATGCATAGCAATGTGTTGTTTAGAAACTTGGAAGATGTTGGCAGAAGGTCGACATCAGCCATACCAAATGGAAAGGAGTGAAGTCTAGAATACAGAGACCCCGCGAAACAAATCTTTGGAGTTTTAAGAAACACATTATTTACTACTGTCTGTTGGAATGATCTCATCGGAAGGCTAATTGGACATTTCCGGCATTTTCCTAATGTGTTTGCAGCTTTCCCATGACTCTTATTTATGATCAACACATCCAGACTTCAGTGTAATAACAGTTAACTACAGTTTTCTGGTATGAGAATGGGTGGCAGGTAGCCTAACGGTTAAGAGTGTTGGGCCAGTCACTAAAAAGTCGCTGGTTTGAATCCCCGAGCTGACGCGGTGAAAAATCTGTCCTTGAGCGGGTCAATGAACCCTATAATTGAAAAAGAATGTCTGCTAAATTACTAAAATGTAAATTTCGTTGTTCCATATCACTGGTTTAAAGGTATCAACAATACCATGTACTGTCATTTCATGGCGCCGGAGGGGATGGCTGCCCACGACATGAATAACATACAGCTGGCGGGTTTTATGCTATTTCGGCAGGAAAAAACAGTGGCCTCTGGTAAGACAAGGGGTGGCGGTCTATGTATATTTGTAAACAACAGCTGGTGCACGAACTCTAAGGTGGTCTCAAGGTTTTGCTCGGCTGAGGTAGAGTATTTCATGATAAGCTGTAGACCACAATATTTACCAAGAGAGTTTTCATCTGTATTTTTTGTATCTGTCTATATGTAACAGTATAACTTTAAACCGTCCCCTCGCCCCGACACGGGCGCGAACCAGGGACCCTCTGCACACATCAACAACGGTCGCCCACGAAGCATCGTTACCCATCGCTCCACAAAGGCCACGGCCCTTGCAGAGCAAGGGGAAACCCTACATCTAGGTTTCAGAGCAAGTGACGTAACTGATTGAAACGCTACTAGCGCGTACCCGCTAACTAGCTAGCCATTTCACATCCGTTACATATATACCACCACAAACCAATGCTGGCACTAAGACCGCACTCAATGAGCTGTATACGGCCATAAGCAAACAGGAAAACGCTTATCCAGAGGCGGCGCTCCTAGTGGCCGGGGGCTTTAATGCAGGGAAACTTAAATCCGTTTGACGTATTTTCTACCTGCATGTTAAAGGTGCAACCAGAGGAAAAAATAACTCTAGAACACCTTTACTCCACACACAGAGACGCAGACAAAGCTCTCCCTCCATTTGGAAAATTTGATGATAATTATATCCTCCAGATTCCTGCTTACAAGCAAAAACTAAAGCAGGAAGTACCAATGACTCGCTCAATACAGAAGTGGTCAGATGACGTGGATGCTACGCTACAGGACTGTTTTGCTGGCACAGAATGGAATATGTTCTGAGATTCATCCAATGGCATCAATGACGTCGTCCCCACAGTAACCGTACGTACACATCCCAACCAGAAGCCATGGATTACAGGCAACATCCGCAACGAGACAAAAGCTAGAGCTGACGCTTTCAAGGAGAGGGACACTAACCAGGACGATTATGAGAAATCCTGGTATGCCATCAGACGAACCATCAAAAAGGTAAAGAGTCAATACAGGACTTGGATTGAATCATACTACACTTGCTCTGACACTCGTCGGATGTGGCAGGGCTTCCAAACTATTACGGACAACAAAATGAAACCCAGTCGCGAGCTGCCCAGTGTCGAGAGCCTACCAGATGAGCTAAATGCCTTTTTTGCTCGCTTCAAGGCAAGCAACACTGAAGCATGCATGAGAGCACCAGCTGCTCTGGACGACTGTGTAATCACGCTCTCTGTAGCCGATGTAAGCTTGACCTTTAACAAGAGAAAATTCACAAGGCCGCGGGGCCAGACGTATTACCAGGACCAACTGACAAGTGTCTTCACTGATATTTTCAACCTTTCCTAGATCGAGTCAGTAATACCTACATGTCTCAAGTGAAGGTAACCTACCAAAATGACTACCACCCTCTGTAGCATTCACGTCGGTAGCCATGAAGTGCTGTGAGAGGATGGTCATGACTCATATAAACACCATCATCCTGGAAGCCCTAGACCCACTCCAATTTGCATACAGCCCCAACAAATCCACAGATGACGCAATCTCAATCTAACTCAACACTGCCCTTTCCCACATGGACAAAAGGAACACCTACGTGAAAATGCTGTTCATTGACTACAGCTCAGCGTTCAACACCCTCAATGCTCATCACTAAGCTAAGGACCCTGGGACTAAACACCTCCCTCTGCAACTGGATCCTGGACTTAATGACGGGCCGCCCCCCAGGTGGTAAGGGTAGGCAAGAACACATCTTCCACTCTGATCCTCAATACTGGTGCCCCTCAGGGGTGCGTGCATAGTCCCTTCCTTTACTCCCTGTTCACCCACGACTGCGTGGCCAAGCACGACTCCAACACCATCATTAAGTTTGCTGAAGACACAATAGTGGTAGGCCTGATCACTGACAATTTTGAGGCAGCCTATGGGGAGGAGGTCAGAGACCTGGCAGTGTGGTGCCAGGACAACAACCTCTCCCTCAATGTGAGCAAGACAAAGGAGCTGATCGTGGACTAGAGGAAAAGGAGGTTCGAACAGGCATCGACGGGGCTGTAGTTGAGCGGGTCGAGAGTTTCAAGTTTCTTGGTGTCCACATCACCAACAAACTATCATGGTCTAAACACATCAAGACAGTCGTGAAGAGGGTGCGACAACACCTTTTCCCTCTCAGTAGACTGAAAAGATTTGGCATGGGTCCCCAGATCCTCAAAATGTTCTACAGCTGCACAGAGCATCCTGACCGGTTGCATCACCGCCTGGTATGGCAACTGCTCAGCATCTGACTGTAAGGCGCTACAGAGGGTAATGCGTTCGGCCCAGTACATCACTGGGGCTAAGCTTTCTGCCATCCAGGACCTATAGGCAGTGACACCCAAGTCATAGACTGTTCTTTCTGCTACCGCAAGGCAAGAGGTACCGGAGTGCCAAGTCTAGGTCCAAAAGGTTCCTTAACAGCTTCTACCCCCGCCTTTGCTGAACAATTTTGAACAAGAATGCTGAACAATTAATCAAAATGGCCACCGTGACTATTAACATTGACACCCCTTTTGTTTTTACACTGCTGCTATTCACTGTTTAATATCTATGTATAGTCACTTTAGCCCTAACTACATTAACAAATTACCTCAACTAATCTGTACCCCAGCACATTGGCTCGGTACCGGTGCCCCATGTATATAGCCTCATTATTGTTATTTTATTGTGTTCCTTTTCTTAACTATTTCTTGAATTGCATTATTGGTTAAGGGCTTGTAAGTAAGCATTTCACGGTAAGGTCTACTACACCTGTTGTATTCGGCCCATGTGACAAATATATTTGAAACTCTGGTGTTTTGGCAAAAACAATGCAGGTGATTTCTGTATCATATTCATTATTTCTAATCAACATGCATCCCACAGGGCACAGATGAAAATTCCATGTCGGTTCAACATCATTTCATTGACATGACTTGGAAACAACGCTGATTCAACCAGTGTGCCCAGTGGGATGGAAGCCAAATGGCTACACTGCTCTGCTTGGTAGGCACATTGGAACTGGGATGACTTGAGGCCGGTCTGACAGATTGACATGGCTGGTTAGAGTTCTAAGATGTACTGTAAAGCCTGATTAGATTGTCCATAATGGATTATGGGGCTTGACAGTCTTTCAGTCTATGATCTGATGTGACAGATGCCAAGTCCACTCAAAAGTCATCAACAGCATTAATGTCTCTCTACTACACTGTAATTTCCTCTAATTTTAACGGTGTGTGTGTGTGTGTGTGTGTGTGTGTGTGTGTGTGTGTGTGTGTGTGTGTGTGTGCGTGTGCGTGCGTGTCCATGTGTGTGTGTTGCTACTGCATCTCTCTGGGAAGATGCACTCGCTCCTTTCGCTGTTCGCTAGTCGGATACTGGAGGAGGTCAAAGTCATTTGCAACTCCTCTGGGTGGCATTACACCAGGGTTACGTCTGGGGTGTCAGTGATAACAGCCCTCAGATAAACCCCTCAGGGTTCGCTTAGAGAAATGGACAGATTTGGTATACACTGCTTTGTAAACAAAGGTAAAAATGTAATGTGAAAAAAATGGGAGGGGGGAAGAGAAAGAAGGAAAAACACATACGACTGAATTTGCATCCTGTAGCACAAACTCAGTTCTGGGACACGGTAAAGTCCATGGAGAATAAGAGCACCTCCTCCCAGCTGCCCACTGCACTGAGGCTAGGAAACACTGTCACCACCGATAAATCCACTATAATTGAGAATTTCAATAAGCATTTTTCTACGGCTGGCCATGCTTTCCACCTGGCTACCCCTACCCCGGTCAACAGCCCTGCACTCCCCACAGCAACTCGCCCAAGCCTCCCCCATTTCTCCTTCACCCAAATCCAGACAGCTGATGTTCTTAAAGAACTGCAAAACCTGGACCCCTACAAATCAGCCGAGCCGGCAATCTGCACCCTCTCTTTTTAAAATGATCTGCCGAAATTGTTGCAACCCCTATTACTAGCCTGTTCAACCTCTTGTGATGCATTGACCATGCAGACTGAATGCAAGTGGTCTCGTGGTCGAGCAACAACAAACGCGCTCCTTGAGTGACGGGGGCGGGGCTAGGTCTGTGTGGAAAGCGGCATGGAGAGAGAGAGGGAGCAGAGACCGATGACTAAAATAGTATAAGAGTAAACTATAAAAATGGACGTTACACACAGTGTATCACA
Organism: Salvelinus namaycush; assembly: GCF_016432855.1. NCBI lineage: Eukaryota > Metazoa > Chordata > Actinopteri > Salmoniformes > Salmonidae > Salvelinus > Salvelinus namaycush. The sequence goes on along the minus strand of NC_052324.1, from coordinate 9,921,791 downwards.
TTTAACATTGAAATACCGTTATAGAAGGTAAAGTAAAAACCCAAACTGGTCTGTGCATCAATACTGGTATATAGTAAAGGCCTAACGTGAACGTGGAAATATTATTAAAAGGTAGCAATGTGCCATCATCATAAACATCCTGTTTACAGCTGTGAGAGCAACAACCTCATAAACAGCAGAAAAGGAGACAATTGAAAGCATCGCGCTGAAGGAGGGAAACACAGTTATCAGGTGTGTGTGTTTGTTAGTGCTGAGCAATTAACTGATTGACTAACTGGTTCAATTATTTGAAATCCATTCGTTTTTACCTGTGAGCTCAATGGAAATTTTCTCAGTGCAGTTTTTCTAGAGATAAATCAGATCAAGCCCAAACTGTGCGATGTAGTAGGGAGTTGTAGTTTCCAAAAGGCCAATATTCTATATAGTTTAGCGCAGAAACATGGTAATTAACTACAATGACCACAATTTATTTTGCACCTACTTTTACGGAGACAGAGAAGAGAGAATGCCCTATCAAGAGGGATGGAGCAGTTGCTTCGCAAGGTATCTCTATCTGAAAGTACATTATCTAAGTGAATGATAGTTGATATTCAGTAGTCATTTTAATTTTTTACCTTTATTTAACTAGGTAAGTCAGTTAAGAACAAATTCTTATTCAAAATGACGGCCTACTCCGGCCAAACCCTCCCCTAACCTGGTTCACTTTAGTTTTTCAGAGTCAATTTATGGAGTAAAATTCCTTCTTGGCCTTGTGAGGCTGAAATCTTCCATTCAAGAATCTATCTGCTATTGATTTAGTCCAACATAGAGTGCAGGTGGAACTATCCACACGTCCAAAAGCTTCACTAACCTTGACCATACACACTAAATGCATGGTCAATAACTTTTCAGATTAATTTTCTGATTCATGTACATTATAGAAAGGTGTTGAAGAAGATCTGTCCACAACATAACTAATTTCATGGCTAACAATATGTGAAACCTACTGAAGCATTCCAAAAGTTCTCATACTGTACCCTAACAAAAATGAATTTGTTGCCAGAGTTTGCAAACATTTACCACTAGTGGTGAATCTACGGCAAACTTTTGGCAAACAGTTCACCAGAAGCGAGAACACAAGTTCCAAGACCAGTAACCTGTGGATGACCAATCAAGGGGATTAAAAACATCCATTGGAAAATGGAAACCAAGCTATCTAGCTAGTTACAATACCTACCAAAGTAGTCTGGTGAGTGTCTAACGTATTAATTAAACTTCCTCATAAACAAAAACTTTTTTTATTAGGTAAACAATGCCTAGTTAGCAATGTCATGTTTTATGGGATAGAGTAAAACACATTTTGTTGATACCAGTTTAAATCTGTCAGCGCCACTGACTGGCTAGCGTTTAGCTAGCTAACGTTAGCTATACTATTTTTGCACAATTCATGTGATAGGTTCCTAGCTATCTGACTAATGATTTGTCTAAACACATTTTTATGTGAATATGTTGCTGTCTTTTAATACTTCTATGCATTTTGGGCTCCCGAGTGGCACAGCGTTCTAAGGCACTGCATCTCAGTGCTAGAGGTGTCACTACAGACCCTGGTTCGATTCCAGGCTGTATCACAACCGGCTGTGATTGAGAGTCCCATAGGGCGGCACACAATTGGATCAGCGTCGTCCGGGTTTGGCCGGGGTAGGCCGTCATTGTAAATAAGAATTTGTTCTTAACTGACTTGCCAGGTTAAATAAATCGAATTAAAAAAGTAAATATGTTCACAAGATAGCTAGCACAACAACTAAGGTAGCTAGCTAACTAGCAAGCAACAATATGAGTTGATTTGAATCAAATTTACTTTTGCAGATGGGTAACCTTCCCCTACCCGTGGTGTTGTAAGAGGCTGTATTGGGAGAAGGATGCATCAACACCTTGGAATTGACCCAGCCAGTGGGTTAATTCTCCCGCCACACGTGCGTGAAGTCCACCAGAATACTAGCAAGCATTCTAGTTCTAGTGTGACTGACCGATGAGTGAAAAATGGCTTAAGTTATTTTGACAGACTAAGGGTGTTTTGGTTGACTGAAAACCGTGAAAACGGTAAGTAACAAACGTTACGGAATATGAATTTAATGGTAATTCCAATTAAATAGGTTGTCCTATCATAATTAGGTCGCTAGCTAACGTTAGCTTGAGCGTTATCTTGCTAAAGACCGTTAGCTAGCTAGCCAATTTCTGTGCCAATATCTCTGGCTATGGTAATGTTAACTAGCTAATGTTAGCCTCGCAACGATGATCACGATGCTAGCTTACTGAAATGTTGTTGCGGAATATAAATAAATGTATGTTTTTATTCTTATTCTCCATCTGGTTTAATTGAACCAAGCTATTTGGCAGGCTTATCTCATGCTTGCATGGTAATTGATTGAGTTAGCTAGTCACTGTACTGGTTTTCAATGGTTTCTGACAGTGGTAGCTTTAGTTGGACTTGTGAAGTTGAGGAGGATGGATATAAATTCTGTTAGCTAGCTAACGTTAGAGTTTACCTTAACTTTTAGCTAGCTGGTTATGCTTCTAACATTTTCTTATTTCTATACTTGAATGAGTGAAACCTGGCCACTTTGAATGAGTGGAACCTGGCCTCTTTGATTCCAAAGTTTGAGGGTAAGTAAAACTGAGAAATTCCTTTTTGAGAGTGGGGACAGAGCTTTGGAGGGAAAAAACATTGATTGTCATTGACCCTGTGCAAAACAGCATCTACGTCTTTGACATTGTCATCGATAACCAATAGTTCAACCTTAACGGAAACCTGAAACACTTAACTTCACCAGAGTCAGTCTCAGATTTAGAACAATGCAGCCACTTTGGGACTAGATACATTAGATGCAAAGCTACTATAGATAGCCTGGCCTTTATTTTACCATACTTGCTTTATTGGTCATTTACACAGATATTCTGTCACAGTGACCAACCTGACACACAAAACACACATCACAGTCTGGGAGCAGCTCATGGACACATAGTAGTAAAGTGACTTGTTCAAGGGCACAAAAGCAGTAGGTAGTATACAGAGATATTGCAGCTAGTAACCTTCTGGCTGACTGTTCACTCCCTGCAGATTTCCCCTCAGGCAGCTCGGTGATTGGAAAATCGGCCTAACTTTCTGACCTCGAATCTACTGCCGACCCTATTCATTTTGCTCTTTCTTCACTCCCTTGCCTTTGTTCAACCATTTGACCTGACTTATCAACTCTTCCCTCAAAGTACAGTATTTCATTTAGAAATGTGGGTGGGACGATCCCTTAAAATCCCCTTAGCGGTTAAGCCTAGCGGTTAAAAAGTGTTAGGCCAGTAATTTATAGGTCACTGGTCCAAATCCCTGAGCCGGCAAGGTGGAAAAATCTGCTGTTCTGCCCTTGAGCAAAGCAGTTAACGCCCAACAACATCTGCTTCCTGGGCACCGAAGACGTCGATGTCGATTAAGGCAGCCCCCCGCACCTCTCTGATTCAGAGGGGTTGGATTAAATGCGAAAGACGCATTTCCCTTTTACCCCTTTCCCTTTTACCCTCTCTTTTGCAGCGGAAGAGATGGACCAGGAAACGCTCTTGCTTTTGGACAACTTGATTATAGCTTGAAGTTAAAGAACATAAAAGCCTTACATGCAGATAGTATTCTGTAAACACTACCTTTTTATGCATGAGGGGAGTCTTTTGAATTTTGAATTTTAGGACCCCTTTAGGTACAAAAAGAATATGAAAAGATTATTCGATAAAATATTTAATTTGGCCTTTACTACTGTAGCCCAGAGAAATGCATTAAATAGAACATTCATAATTGGCAAAAAAGACAAGTAAAACAAATACATCATAAGAAACAAGGTTTTGAAGTGTCTGTTCTATATGTGGGAGATATAAGAAAGCTCAGGAAATATATATCAATTTTTTTAATACATATTTAATCCCTTTTTTTGGCTAGGCACAAAACAACCTCCATACTTAGAATATTTTTCAAACTGGTACTGGTTACACCGAAGCCTATATTCTGGAGCGGGATCGATTTGGAGGTGGAGGGTCCGTCATGGTCTGGGATGGTGTGTCACAGCATCATCGGACTGAGCATGTTGTCATTGCAGGCAATCTCAACGCTGTGCGTTACAGGGAAGACATCATCCTCCCTCATGTGGTACCCTTCTTGCAGGCTCATCCTGACATGACCCTCCAGCATGACAATGCCACCAGCCATACTGCTCGTTCTGTGTGTGATTTCCTGCAAGACAGGAATGTCAGTGTTCTGCCATGGCCAGCGAAGAGCCCGGATCTCAATCCCATTGAGCACGTCTGGGACCTGTTGGATCGGAGGGTGAGGGCTAAGGCCATTCCCCCCAGAAATGTTCAGGAACTTGCAGGTGCCTTGGTGGAAGAGTGGGGTAACATCTCACATCAAGAACTGGCAAATCTGGTGCAGTCCATGAGGAGGATATGCATTGCAGTACTTAATGCAGCTGGTGGCCACACCAGATACTGACTGTTACTTTTGATTTTGACCCCCCCTTTGTTCAGAGACACATTATTCAATTTCTGCTAGTCACATGTCTGTGGAACTTGTTTAGTTTATGTCTCAGTTGTTGAATCTTGTTATGTTCATACAAATATTTACACCTTAAGTTTGCTGAAAATAAACGCAGTTGACGGTGAGAGGACGTTTCTTTTTTTGATGAGTTTATAAATACATTATGATAAACAATCCTATCTCATGAAATCTTATCTTGTGAAATAATACATATTTAGACAATAGGACTTTGTTTCAATGTGCTATTAAAATGTTTGGTATATTCCTGTACATTCTCTGATGTGATGTAGGTTCTGAAATGCAAGCATTATACATTAATTCAACATTGTATCTTGATTGTGTGTGTGTAGGAAAGGGAGGGGTGGGATGGTAGAGAAGGCAAAAATAGGCAAGCAAAATTTAAATGAGGAGGATACTGAAAATAACCCGAGGATGACATAAATTACCCAGTTTCTGGGTTAATCCCCCAACCCAATGTGCTGGGTTTATGTCACAACCCAACATACTGGGTTGTTTTAACCCAGCAATAAAGTCTAATTTACTCAGCAGTTGGATCAAGCGCTCAACCCAAGGCGCTGGGTTAGAAGCTCAACCCAAACCCCCTGGTTTGAATTAACCCAATGCTGTGTTTGGCCAATATTGACCAAGCACTGGGTTGTCGAAATTACCCAAATTGTGTCATTTTTAACCCAGCATTTTTTTGAGTAACAATAATTCATATTGGGAAAATCATTTGAATTGCTATATTAGGCATAATTCAAGTTCTCCCTTTTAAGATGCCAAAATATAAATAGTTTTCAGTAAATGTTTACAGTAAATGTTTAATTGTTGCCAGAAGTTCGCAAATTTACAGCAACAGTTTGCCACAAAACTAATTTGCATGTCAATATATTATCTTGCCGCAAATTAGCCAATGGTTTGCCAAAATTGTTTGCCAGAAGCCTGTTTTTTACGTAAGGGTACATAGGCCTACAATACTTGGTCACAGCAGACAGTGACGAATTGAGGCAGACACTATAAGACAGAACGGTAATCTCATCTCCATCTCAACCAAAGCTTCCAGTCAGTTGTTTACAAGCATTCTTTACAAGTATTTGAGTTTTACATAAAGCCTTGAAGCAATCAACCACACACTGATGATAAACATAGTTATGGTTTATAGTTGTGGAGCTGTTGATAGCAAATTTGTAACCAAGTCACAGGAGCAAGGCGAGCAGGCGATCCTCTTTTAATTCGAGAGATTTAAAACATTCAATGGTATTGAATGTGGTCGTCAGTTCATCTTAACAGCATTTCAAGTATTATATACAGAGGTGGTAGCACAGATGGATGAGAATGCCCTACCTCTCCCTGGCTGCACATTGTGATTTGTCAGGAAGAGGTTCTTCCCCGCCTAACCAGTCCAAAATCCCCCTGGACTACACCAAGCCTTATCCCAACCTCTTTCACAGGTACACTACCTGTTGGGCCAGGGCCATCTGTTTCTCCAAGTTACACTCAGCAGAAAAAGCATGTGCCACCAAGAGCAAGAGCACCAAACACATCCATCATTATGTGCATTTCCCTGCATGTGTGTTAGTGTTCTACCTCCGTACACTTCTCCTTCTTTCCACTGGATGAGTGCTGGTAGTTGTATTGGTGCCACAGGGACTTCAGTCTCTCCTGTACGGGAGGATGTTTTATTGCTAATAATATATTGTGGACAGATTCTGCGTCCTAGCTGAAGAATCTGTCTGGACTGAATGGAATGAGTAGGATAGCACACAGCAGTAGTTCCGGTTATTTGGACAAATCACAGTTTCGCAGACGTTCGTGTCTTTTGAATTTCGGAAGGGGAGGGGACATTCAGCCCATAGACTTTTCCATACCTTGCAAAGAGAGGGTGAAGCTACTCGTTCCGGTTTCACTCCTCGTTCTAGCATCTCTTAAAACTCCAATGCAGCCATTTTTATCTCAGTGTCAAATAATTTCTGGGCAACAATGAAGTACCTGACTGTGATTGTTTTCATTGTCGCTCAAACAGAAAAGGGAACTAACAAAGAGTCACTGACAAATTTTCATTCTTTAATTAAGGATAAAATAATTGTTAAAAGCCTGGGCAAAAGACTCGCTGGCATGAAAATAGGCATGAATGATCAGTTCCCGAAAGAAATTGCAGAACGGCACAAAGTTCTGCGCCCACTCTTCAAAGTGAATAGACCCGAAGGGAAACTCGTAGCTCTCGTAGTCGATAAACTGTACATTAATAACCAACTTTTCCGAGACACCAAGACTAATCCATGGCTATTCTAAATAATACAAAGTTCACATAGAGGAGTCGAATAATGGAACACCCAATGGGAATAAAAAACTGGAAAACAACAAAATACAAAAATTGATAAAGAAATAAACTACATACACTATACCATTCAAGATAGGGAATGTTGTAAACAAATCAGTATTCAACTTTCTATTTATAAATAAATAAAAGACAGCATTAGAAGAAAGGATAATTATTGAAATAATACATCTTCAAATATAAGGAACTGGAATACAAAGTACTCAAAAGCCAAAATGTCATGCCCTGACCATAGAGATCCTTTTATTCTCTATGTTGCTTAGGTCGGGGTGTGACTAGGGTGGGTTATCTAGGTTATTATTTGTCTATGTTGGGCTGGTATGGTTCCCAATCAGAGGCAGCTGTTTATCGTTGTCTCTGATTGGGGATCATATTTAGGCAGCCTTTTTTCCACTGGGTTTTTGTGGGATCTTGTTTGTTTGTGTGTAGTTGCCAGTGTGCACTGCATTTGACTTCACGTTTTTGTTCTGTATAGTTTTGGTGAGTTTCTTTAATTAAACATGTGGAACTCTACGCACGCTGCGCCTTGGTCCGTTAATTCTACAAACGACCGTGACACCGAAATTAGGTAGGAATCAACATGGTAGAGATAAAAACACAGCAAACAGAGGACATAGAAGGCACAGTATGTGGGTATATGCAGGTGTATATGTGGTGGGAGTGTGGTTGTGATGGAAGATGGGGTGTGTGTTTTTGTGATTGGAAAAGTATGGTGAATTAAGTGAGTGAAAAAGGAAAATTGTTGCAAATGCCAGAGCAGGAGTTGTGACAGAGAGTTTTCAATTTTGTGCAGATATGCAATATATATTTTTAAATAAACTACAAATATAGTCTATTTATTGTCCTATCATGATGGAACGGTCCCCAACCCTATACCCTAGACACCCACCTGAGCGACCCACACACTAAGGAAAAGTCCTTATCTGTTTTATAGGCCTACTGCAAGTAGCCTGTACACAGCCAAGACAGAAACATAAACGTGGTCAGACACCCACTTAAGCAGCACCGCCCCCTCAAGAGTCTGAGCCTGCCTGGCAGGGTTGGTCCAACAAAGCCAAAGCCCCCTGGTGGGTGAGCATAATATACAAGGAATTTCTCAAAGCTGCTAATGAGTACCTTGACGACTTTGTACCTACTGTAGCTGGTGGGAATTCCACCCAGGTAGTGGCAGTGCTGGCAACACTAGCTGCAGTAATTAATGTGGAGGGGGTCACACTCAGACATTCAGAGAGGGGGCAAATTATTGTGGCTCTGGGGTTACAAAATAATCACAAGGTCTGACTGCTCAGAGATGCTTGGGAAAATGATCACAAAGGGGGACCAGAGTGGCTGTGTTTCAGGGGAAAGGGGTGTATCTGAGCTCCATCAGGTAGGACTTGACATTTATTAAGCAAATCTCCCCATTCTTGCTCAATTTTGCATGCCTACTCAAACAGCTACAACTGTATGTGCATTCGCAAGTCTTCTCTTGAGTTGGGCTTGGGGATGGAACAACTTCTGGTTCTGGTTGTTTGTGGGGGAAGGGAGAGTGTGGGTATGTATCCCACATCTGTTGCTAAGGGGTAATGATGTTAAGGACAGTATAGGATGACTAACAATAATTGTTCCCCAAAATAATAATTGCTTGCCAAAATGTTAACAGTTTTGAATCCCAGTCCTGTTTATTGGTATCAACCCTTCATGTGAAATGCTTACATTATTATGGATTTTATTGGTTAATTGTGGACATAAATTAAGATGTGCAAGATAATGCTATATACAGTACCAGTCACAAGTTGACACACCTACCAATTCAAGGTTTTTTCTTTATTTTTACTATTTTCTACATTGTAGAATAATAGTGAAAACATTAAAACTATTAAATAACACATATGGAATCATGTAGTAACCAACAAAGTGTTAAACAAATCAAAATATGTTTTATATTTCAGATTCTTCAAAGTAGCTACCCTTTGCCTTTATAACAGCTTTGCACACTCTTGGCATTCTCTCAACCATCCAACATAATGATCATTACACAGGTGCACCTTGTGATGGGGACAATAAAAGGCCACTAAAATGTGCAGTTTTGTCAGATGGCACAATGCCACAGATGTTTCAAGTTTTGTGGAAGCGTGTAATTGGCATGCTGACTGCAGGAATGTCCACCAGAGCTGTTGCCAGAGCATTTAATGTTAATTTCTGTACCATAAGCTGCCTCCAACATCATTTTAGAGAATTTGGCAATACGTCCAACCGGCCTCACAACCGCAGACTACGTGTAACCATGGCAGCCCAGGACCTCCACATCTGGCTTCTTCACCTGTGGGATTGTCTGAGACCAGCCACCCGGACAGTATTTGTGTCTGTAATAAAGCCCATTTATGGGGGAAAACTAATTCTGACTGGCAATGGCCCGCCCACTAAGGAACCAGGCCCAACCAGGCCCACCCACTCCTGCCCATTCATGTGAAATCCATAGTTAGGGCCTAATTTATTTAAATTGACACATTTTGTTTTATGAACTGTAACTCAGGAAAATCGTTGTAATTGTTGCATGTTGCGTTTATAATTTTGTTCAGCATTTTATTGTCCCCAGCACAAGGTGCACAGACATGATAACATACGCTCTAAACACACACACATACACATGGATTTTGTGTTGTAGATATGTGGTAGCGGAGTAGGGGCCTGAGGGCACACACTTAGTGTGTTGTGAAATCTGTTATGAATGTATAGTAATGTTTTTAAAATTGTATAACTGCCTTAATTTTGCCGGAAACCAGGAAGAGTAGCTACTGTCTTGGCAACAGCAAATGGGGATCCATAATAAATACAAAAACCTGTGTAATGATCATGCTGTTCAATCAGCTTCTTGATATGCCACACTTGTCAGGTGGATGGATTATTTTGGCAAAGGAGAAATGCTCACTGATAGGGATGTAAACATAAATAAGCTTTTTGTGAGTATGGGACATTTCTGGGATACTTTGTTTCAGCTCATGAAACATGGGACCAACACTTTAAATGTTTATATTGTTTTGTCCAGTATAAATGCCTCGAATATTTACATTTTGGAGAATCTCTTATACAATGGGTTAAAGTTATGTATAGTAACCATAGATATAAAATTGTAAATAATGGCTACTTCTCAGAAAGTATCAAACTGTTAAGGGGAGTAAAACAAGGTTGTTCATTATCGGTATATTTATTTATTATGGCCATCGAAATCAGATCCACCAATAATATCAAGTCGATAGAAATCCAGGGTTTAAAAACAAAGCTTTCATTGTATGCTGATGACTCATGTTTTCTTTTAAATCCACAATTTAAGGATCCCTCCATAGCCTCCATAGCCTCAATTTAAGGATCCCCCCTAAGGATCCCTCCATAGCCTCAAAGGATCTAGATCATTTTTCTTCCTCTCTGGATTACAACCAAATTATGACTATATTATGTATTGGATCACAAAAAATACAACTTTTACAATACTGTGTAGTATACCAATAAAATGGTCTGACGGTGAAGTGGACATAGTCAGTATTCATATCCTGAAATTCATATCCTGAAATTTGTCCAAAAGATTAATGAAATGAATTACATAAAAATTGTTCAGGTTATTTCTATCGTAGGTAAAGAATCCAAGCAGTACATCTCTCCACATAGTATAACATTTTCATAAATGTGTTCAATTATGTCTTGCCACAGTTTCCTTACATGAATACAATGCCAAAAAAGATGCAACACCGTTTCTGGATGGTCATTACAAAAGGTACAATTAGAGTTTATGTTTTTCTTAAACTTCTTCATATAGTGGTTGGCAGGATAATATTTATGAATACTTTTAAAAGAAACATCCTTTATTTTGTTAACAAGTAGGTATGTGTGTGGCAACATCCATACTTTTTTCCAACAGATATTATCAATAAAACTGTTCCAATAAGGAATGACATAAGGTATAGATACAACATCCTGCTGAAACAAGGTCCGTATCGCTCTGTTGTTGAATGGAAGAAACAAATCTTTCCTACTGATGAGTCAACAGGGTCAATGGAAGGCAGGCTCTGAGGGTCAGGTATTGACACATTCCTGAATAATAAAGCAACACCTGAGGGAATGGCATCTAAAACAATCGCAAAATATTTAGGTGTTACAGGGATCTTGTAAAGTGATAAGAATTCCTTATAACTAAGTAAAAACCCTCTGCATTTACAAGTTGGCTCGCCAATAGGATATTATTTTCGGAACCAACATTCTAAAAACAAAGAGGTATTTTTTTTTACAATATATCCCGATTATTCCATATATAATATCTGTGTGGAGAAAATTATGCTTATAAATTAAGGACCATGACAAGAAAACTTGCCGATGAAAAGTACTTTGTCAATCAACATGAAGTTAAGGCCACCAAAAGTAGAGAAGACATGATGAGGAATAAAATTCCACATAGAAGTGGGTCTTCTTAGGAATTGTTTTATCCAATTGATCTTAAAAGTTTTATATAAGGTAGTAAGTCCAGAAAATTCAGCCCACCATACTCATAAGTGTTCATTACAACAGTTTTCCTAATGTAATGGGTACGGTTTCTCCACAGAAAGTTGAAAAGCATCTGGTCTATGTCCTTCCTTATTTTACCGTCAAGATATAAAGATGGAGTGCCATATGTTAGCCTAGAGAAACCTTCAGCCTTAGTTATTAGGACTCTTCCTTTTAAAGGTAAGTCACTCTGTAGCCATTGATTTAGATGTGTTTAATAAGAGGGTTAAAATGTAGTAAGCCTCTAGACTTCTGATCCTTAGTGATGGTTATGCCTAAATATGTACATTTTTCTTTCACTGGAATACCATAATATGAAGGTGTCACACAATCTTTGACAGCCATGATTTCACATGTATTAATGTTAAGATATAGACCAGATTCTTTGGAAAAGGATTGTATTATATTGATCGATATGGGAATTTGGTTAGCGTCTTTCAGAAAAAGTGTAGTATCGTCAGCCAGCTGGCTTATAATAATTTCTTTACCAGCTATGGAAATACCTTGTACAGGACTATTATTGTAAGAAGTTGGGTGATTAATAAAACAGATACAGAGAGATAGGACAACCTTGTCTAATTCCTCTCTTAAACTCAAATCAAGGTGAGGTGCCATGTTTCAGTTTGATAGAGCTGTTACCATTTGTATAGAGAGTCTTAATAGCCTTACAGAAAGAAAATCCCAAAAGCCAAATTTCTCAAGGGAGTGGAAGAGGAACTGATGCTCTACTGTGTCAAATGCTTTATAAAAAATAAAAAATAATATGAAGCTATCCTCAGTTATTAGGTCTGAGTAGTCAAGTATGTCTAATACTACTCTGATATTGTTAGAAATATGTCTGTTCCTCATAAAGCCAGACTGTGTTTCAACAATGATTGCATCCAGGACTTCTTTAATTATTTTTGCAAGTAGTAAGGCTAATATCTTATAGTCATTATTAAGAAGACAAATTTGACAAATTATTTGTGTAAAGTCAGCAACAATAAGCTGTGCGGTGGTTGACTTTCAAAATAATGTTATATATATATTTATTTATATGCACAAGTCACGCGACCTGTTAAAATCCTACCACGACCCCCATGGGGGGAATCACTGCTCTAGGGTACTTTCTGATAACCCATCAGGTTCCTCTACTCTGGGTTCCTTACAACCGACAGGATTTGGCACGACCTTCCCTCCAGTCAAATCGTTTCCCAAAATGAATGAGACCCCTTTCACTGGTAGGCTAGGCCTCACTCCAACGACAACGGAACCAGAAATAAGATCAGACTAGAGCTCCACATTATTCAAAGGAACTTCCATGCAGCCCATCTCCACGCCTTGTACTAACACACTGTAGCCAGTTGCTGAAGTGTCAGATATAGGCATTGTTGTTATGATTTTAGTTGACCTTTGTATTTTTTTGCATTGTTGTTTGCTGTTTTCTTCTGTCTTTTATTTTTTCTCTTTAGTTAATTCTCTTGGTTGTTGGTGCATTGGGGGGTTCTTGGGGGTGGGGAATGGAATTAATTGTATTTTTTATTTTTATTTTTGGGGGGACTGTGGGAGGGGTCTCGAATGGTTGAGGGACAGCTATTGGGGAACTGTGGGGGGATCTTGTAGGGTTCGGGTTCACGTTTTTTGGCCTGGTGGGAGATCTGTCAACGTGCCCTTGAGCAGGGAATTGACCCTGGATGCTTCTGTGTGCCGCTCTGAATGGGAGTTTGTTGGATGACTGGTATGGTGTAGTTGTTGAGCGGCTTCACTGCAAGTATATTGTATGTTTCGCATATTCAATAAAATAAAATAAATAACAAAAATAAAACGTGTCAGACATAGGTAAAACACCCTCCAAAATGAAGGAATGGGCTGCCCCATTGTCTCGCAGTATTTTCATTGGCTGCTTAACAGCATTGCCACTCAAAAGGTTCATACACATCTGAACCTAAATCTATATGAACTGGAGTGCTCCAACAAGAAGAAACAACCTTTTATCCCTCTCATTTTTCTGTTGCAACTTAAGACACAGAGACTGTTTCTTTCTCATGGCAGTAATGACAAACTGGCGGATACGATATTTATCTTTATCTGTGGGAACAAGCTGTAATTTGTTTTTCAAGCTCAAAATAGTTTTTGCTCCAACTTTGCCTTTAGTTCTAACTCCCTTAGTTGCACTTTACGGGATGTACTCTACCCGTAGGGCCCTTTTCATCAGCCTATCTCTGAGAGGATTTCCTCCGCCACCAAAACAGTACCGATCAACTCTTTGGCTACTGCTTTTGGATCGCCAGATGCCACTGATGTCATAATGCTTTGCAATGACAAGCAGATTCACCTTTGTACATTTATCTAGCATCTCCCACGTAGGGTTTTCCACAAATGCTTCCAACTCTATGGCTTTAATTTGATAAGCCTGTGCCTTTATGCAACTTTCAAAATGACTCCGCCAATCTTACATCCCCTCAAGGTGGATGTTAGTGACAAAAACTACCACAAAAGCTTATTTTGAACATTCAAATATCTGAGCAGAGCAGAGCTTCAGAATAGGTGACTTGAGCGACTAGCATACTCATTGGGAACAATATCCTGGACGCGCACCCATTTCGTTACGTTCCCCAGCAAGAAAACCAGACATTGTCACTCAAACAGAGAGGGGAAATAACAAAGAGTAACTGACAACAACCAAACGAAACAGGTGGGGTTTTAGGAGGGGTTCTGAAAGACACTCATGGGGGTGACCACTGAAAGTTGACCAACAACAACAACTGGAACCTAAAAAAGACACCCACAATGAGCACCCACTAAATTTGAGCAAGAAGAGGCAAACAAAAGAAAACCCACATCAAACTTAAAGACAGGAAGCAAACCAAAAATGGGGAACAAAATGAAATCAGATAAAGGATACTTTGTCGAGATTTTTTTTTAAATAGGAGCAACAACTAAATGTGTTTACCCTCCATATCTCTCAAGACAATTAGAGCACTGGACCAGACACTCTTAAATAGCACCTGGGCCAACACAGGTGAAACACTAATGAGATGGCAACAAGCACAGTTGTAACACATACTGACTAACGAGGTGACACCAATCGGTGCGCCCTACACCCTAATGTGCTATACGCGCTAAAGTCCAACCTCAAAACATAAATGGAAAAACCAAAACCTGTAACAGGAGAGTAAAACTGAAGATGTGCTGTTATTGGCAGAGAGGTTTGGAACTCTTTGTTATTGGCCTATTAACTAATTTACGACATGGTGATGTCACCATGGAAGGCCAAAACTCCATCCCACCAAAACAGGCTGAAATTACAGGCAGTCTTTTCAAACAGCTCTTACACTAAAAGGGAATTATCATAATTTTCACAATTATTCCAACCTCTTAGTGTGGAAATATATATAAAACACAGAACAATCACGTTTCTGACTGCACTGGGCCTGTAATTGCTTCTCTTAAAGGGGAATTTAGCTTTTTACAATGTTCAATGTAAATGGCATGCTAAGGAAGGGTGCAGATGCTTTTTCAAAAGAAACTTACCCTAACCATCGATTCACCTACTCATCCTGCAGCATGAAGAAAGATGAACAAATGTTCCAAAAACACCCAAATACGTCCTTTTAGAAACGTACAAGCTCTCAGTATAGTGAGGCACGTCTTTAGACGTTGTGCACATGAAATTGTGTCATTCCGAACTTTATCCGCAATGTTATATTCCATTTTGTTGCGATACCGCTCGGTCCATTCTAACAGCAGGCTGCGCGGAGAATGAAACCGCTGGATAGGGGAAACAGTTTGAGTTGAACAAAATGATATGTAACGTTGCGGTTAAAGTTCGGAATGACACAATTTCATGTGCACAACGTCTAAAGACGTGCATGACTATACTGGGAGCATTTCAGTTTCTAAAAGGACATATGTGTGTTTTTTGGAGCAATTATTTTTTCAGAGCCCCTGTACTGCAGGATAAGGATGTGAATTGCTGGTTGTGGAAAATAAAAAGTGAAATTGCAAAAAAAGTGTCTGGACCTTTCTATAACATGCCACTTACATCAAAAATAGAGATTTGGTTGAAAAAAGGCGAACTTCTCCTTTAACATGAATGGACCCATAACTTAATCGGGCAGCAGACTTATTATGCAAGACTTTCATTCTGGGTTAATTGAGATTATATTGAGAAACACCAGTCAAAGCAGCCAATGAATTCCTAACTGGTTTCAATGAAAGGATGATTCATAAATGAATTCGTATTGTGTTGCATGAGTGAAGGACAAAATCAAGATTTGGGTTTGGTCAGTTGAAATACTTAACGAAGCAGTCATTAAACAGTGTTGATGATGCAACTGTAACAAACATGTCAATGATAGCTGGTCCAAATGGGAGCAATGAAATGATGTCAGAAACTCATTGGGCTTACATGGAGACAGCTCTCTCTCTGTCTGTGTGAGTGTGTGTGCTTGTGTGTGTGAACGTGTGTGTGTGCTTGTGTGTGTGAAGTCTACATCATACTCATTATGATAATGAGAGAAAAACATGCATGGTGGTTGTCCACCTGTGATAAGCAGCTGCTGAGGTTCTGATCCCCTGGTTCACCTGTGGCCAGAAATACAGGCTTTCAACTGAACAAATAGCAGAAAAACACAGGTTTTCTACAGAAGAATATTAGTAACAAGACCCATAATGCTGTTCTCTAATACACAGCCAGAAGAGAGTATCATGCCAAAAAAAACATATAATCTCAGACACCAAGCTACATAAAAAAATGACTATTCGACAAACTTAGCCTAGTATGTATGCCATTTCACAATGCCAAATACTCCACTGAGATGTTTAACTAGCATAGAAGTGCCCTCACTCATTTGCACTGAGTGTTATAAAGTTAATATGTGAGATAAGAAACTGTTTCAACATCAGTTTCCTCCACTTTACAGTAATGCCCTTTTCTTTTTTTCTCTTTGTTTTACCTTGATAGACATTTATACAAAAATATAAATTTAAAAAACACATTTGCAGCTGGACAGCTGAAAGGCTAATGTTCCTATAGAGATGCACAAATTGTAAAGTAAGTGGACCGACAATGAATGAAAAATATTTCAATAAAAAAAAATCCCAGAGATAGACAGGATTTAGCTCATTTCTGTTTCTACAGGATCATTCAGACATCTTGCCATTTGTCAATTAGAAATCATCATCAACTCAAGCGATACAGTAGCAATTTATGGATTTACCAGTACATTATGTACTATTATAATTAAATGTGTATAATTCACATCATATTAGCGTAATTTTAAAGTCAAAACAATGAATAAATATAGGTACAGGCTTTCCCTAAATAGGCACGTTTATTTAGTTCTCACGAAATAAATGTGTATTCGTTTTCTATGTGTAATTACGTGCAATAGTTTTGAATTATTATGAGCCACAGTCTATTTTATGAAATACTTGATGGTGTCTGCAGGCTTTACACCTGGGGTTTTTGTTTTTGAGCAGAGCAGATCAATTAATGAGTCTGTGCAGCATGCAATGTCTACCTGAGATTTATGCTGTTGTCCATCTTCGAGTTCTGACACACTGTTCATGATTGTCCATCGATCATTGACCATTCTCTGAAAATCTTAAAATCCGAGATTTGACATCATTGGTAAAGGAAGAGTGTCATCCACAGACCAGGGTATATGCGTGTTTGAAATAGTCCAATAAGAAAGGAAAAAAGGTTCTCACACACAAAACTAGGCTACTTCACTGCACAGATCTCTACAATTCTAACGGAGGTCCAGATCATGGGAATCTAGTACTACAAACATGTTGAAATCATACATACTTGTAGGACCCCTTGCAAAGAATAGTTGCTTTGAATTTCCACAATTGTGAAATTACTACAACGTTCCTTCTTGTTACAGTGTTAAAAAAATGCACGTGCACTTTGACAGTGCGCGTTTGATGCGTTGCAGATTTTCCGTTCCTAAAGAAACAAAAATTCACCCGTCGTTAACCAGAATCTAGAATAAAACCTCTTCTATTTAATTTGTTCTCAGACTCAAAATGTTGCCCAGTGTCCTGTCAAGGTTTTACGCGTGGGCTATGTCCTTGTTAAAATGTGAGAGAGCTCGGGTAAGATATTCAACCGCCTCTGGTTTACGTTAATAAGCATGAAGCAACTCTCTGATAGGATTCAAGGCGCAGTCTTTCAGATTAGAAGCATATTGCACTTGGTAAAACGTGAAGTCCAAGCCTCAACGCGTGTGCCTCCGTCAGTGATGCCATTCGCTGTGCAAGTGCGTGCGCAGACAGTGTGTGTGCCACTATGTTAAATGAATGCCTGTACCTGCATGGGCTTTACGCACCCGTTTCAACTCCCTCTGAGATGAGGATGCAGGTCATTCATTTAATCGCTTAACATTTCGACAGGAGGATAGCTTGTTGCTTTCTTCTTCATGTAATAGAAGTTACAGACATTAAACATTGCCCTTATATCATTGCCCTTCTATCATTGGCCAGCAGCATACCACCCTGCATCCCACTGCTGGCTTGCCTCTGAAGCTAAACAGGGTTGGTCCTGGATGGGAGACCAGATGCGGCTGGAAGTGGTGTTGGAGGGCAAGTAGGAGGCACTCTTTCCTCTGGTCTGAAAAATAAATAAAAATCACAATGCCCCAGGGCAATGATTCAAATCATATCAAATCACATTTTATTTGTCACATGCGCCAAATACAACAGGTGTTGACCTTGCAGTGAAATGCTTACTTACAAGCCCTTATCCAACAATGTAGTTTTAAGAAAAATAAGTGTTAAGTAAAAAATAAAAGTAACAAATAATTTTACAGCAGCAGTAAAATAACAACAGCAATATGTACATGTAGGTAGAGGTAAAGTGACTATGCATAGATAATAAACAGAGAGTAGCTGCAGGGTAAAAGAGGGGTCTGGGTAGCCCTTTGATTAGCTGTTCAGGAGTCTTATGGCTTGGGGGTAGAAGATGTTAAGAAGCCTTTTGGACCTAGACTTGGCGCTCCGGTACCGCTTGCCGTGCGGTAGCAGAGAGAACAGTCTATGACTAGGGAGGCTGGAGTCTTTGACCATTTTTAGGGCCTTCCTCTGACACCGCCTGGCATAGAGGTCCTGGATGGCAGGAAGCTTGGCCCCGGTGATGTACTGGGCCGTACGCACTACCTTCTGTAGTGCCTTGCAGTCAGAGGCCGAGCAGTTGCCATACCAGGCAGTGATGCAACCAGTTAGGATGCTCTCAATGGTGCAGCTGTAGAACCTTTTGAGGATCTGAAGACAGATGGTCTAGAGTTGGTCTAGAGTTTTCCCCTCTGCTTACACATTTAACATGCTGGTAGAAAATAGGTAATACAAATGTAAGTTTCCCTGCATTAAAGTCCCCAGCCACTAGGAGCGCCACCTCTGGATGAGAGTTTTCCTGTTTGCTTATGGCCGTATACAGCTCGTTTAGTGCGGTCTTAGTGCCAGCATCGGTTTGTGATCGTAAATGGATAGCTACGAAGAATATAGATGAAAACTCTTGGTAAATAGTGTGGTCTACAGCTTATCATGAGATACTCTACCTCAGGCGAGCAAAACCTTGAGACTTCCTTAGATTTCATGCACCAGCTGTTGTTTACAAATATACATAGACCGCCACCCCTTGTCTTACCAGAGTGAGCTTTTATATCCTGCAGAAAAAGCGTAAAACCTGCCAGCTGTATGTTATTCATGTCGTCGTTCAGCCACAACTCGGTGAAACATAAGATATTACAGTTTTGAATGTCCCTTTGGTAGGATAATCTTGATCGTAGGCCATCGATTTTATTTTCCAATGATTGCAAGTTGGCCAATAGAACGGATGGCAGTGGGGGTTTACTCGCTCGCCTACGAATTCTCAGAAGGCAGCCCGACCTCCACCCCCTTTTTCTCTGTCTTTTCTTCACGCAAATGACAGGGATTTGAGCCTGTTCCTGAGAAAGGAGTATATCCTTTGTGTCGGACTCGTTAAAGGATAAAGCTTCTTCCAGTTCGAGGTGAGAAATCGCTGTTCTGATGTCCAGAAGTTATTTTCGGTCATAAGAGATGGTAGCTCAACATTATGTACAAAATAAGTTTAAGAAATAAGTTACAAACAACGCAAAAAAACGACCAAAGTAGCACATTTGTTTAGGAGCACGTAAAACGTCAGCCATCCTCTCCGGCGCCATCTGTTGATTGGGGACAATGCCCTGTGTATAGTGTGCAAAGCTGTCATCAAGGCAAAGGGTGGCTACTTTGAAGAATCTACAATATATTTTGATTTGCTTAACACTTTTTTGGTTACTACCTGATTCCATATGTGTTATTTCATACTTTTGATGTCTTCACTATTATGCTACAATGTATAAAAGAAAAACCCTTTAATAAAGACATTTTTTTTTTTTTGAATGAGTAGGTGTGTCCAAACGTTTGACTGGTACTGTACGTAGTTCTGTCCTTGTGATGTACTTGTCTATTAATGTTATGTATTACAACATGTTTCATGTTTTGTGTGGACCCCAGGAAGAGGAGCTGCCGCTTTAGCAGTTTCTAATGGGGATCCTAATATAATACTAAATACTACCCACGGAGAAAAAACTGGTTAAATCAATGTTGTTTTCATGTCATTTCAACCCACAAAATCTATACGGTAACATAAGGGCATTTGTTATTTTTATTTCTTATTCTTTTAGTTATTTTTCATAACTGCATTGTTGGTTAAGGGCTTGTAAGTAAGCATTTCACTTTAAGGTCTACACCTGTTCTATTCGGCGCATGTGACAAATAAAATTTGATTCGATTTCATATTATTTTTCACCCAACTTTGAACCTAAATCCAATGGCATGGTGAGCTTTTTTTTTCACCTTCTCATTTTCGAGAGGGTCCTATAAACATTTCATGTCTACTGTAAATGTAGGAGTTTGTGCTATAACCTTTAATATGTTGGTCCCCATGTCTAAGAAAAGGTGTTGAATTCACATTTGAGCAAAATCACGTACAATGCAGTGTCTCAAATCCTTCTCAAGAAACCAATCAATTAATCCTGTTCATTCTATGTCATTCAAAAACCAACCATCAAATGAAGCCTGTCCGATTTCTGAGGTATAGTTGAAAAGTAGCCTACAATGTGGATTCACAAGCAGTGCCATAATGAATATCCTTGTTGAATCTGTGCAGAGGAAGTGTGTGTGTGTGAGGATATGACCTGCTCTGGCCATACCAATCATATGAAGAGCCTTCATGCACGGAGGGGTCGAAGCCTGTAATCATCTGGCAGAGTGAGCAGGACTGTCAGAGGCAGCCGTCTAATTTGTAAAGTGGCCCTTAAAATGGAGGAAAAATACTATCTTAAGTTAAAGCACCAATAAATAACTGCAGGAAGATTAGGAGTATATGAAACACATCCCCGAAAGGAGAAAATGTAGATAAATTGGAAAGGAAACTTTCTATTGTTGAGACTGGAGGCTGACGTGAATAGCTTTCAGATGGAAAGTATGACTTATTTGTTGGCCCAATCTTTAATTTTCTGAAAATTTGAAAGACAACTCGGAGTCTTTGAGCCAATCAACTAATATATACTGAACAAAAATACGAACGCAACATGCAACAATTTCAAAGATTTTCATGAGTTATAGTTCATATAAGGAAATTAATTTGGCCCTAATTTATGGATTTCATATTAGTAGGAATACAGATATGCATCTGTTGGTCACAGATAACTTTTTTTTTTAAAGGTAGGGGTGTGGATCAGAAAACCAGTCGCATCTGGTGTGACCACCATTTGCCTCATGCAGCGTGACACATCTCCTTCGCATAGAGTTGATCAGACTGTTCATTGTGGCCTGTGGAATGTTGTCCCACTCCTCTTAAATGGCTGTGCGAAGTTGCTGGATATTGGCGAGAACTGGAACACGCTGTCGTACACGTCGATCCAGAGCATCCCAAACTTGCTCAGTGGCTGGAAAGTCTGTTGAGTATGCAGGGCATGGAAGAATTGGGCCATTTTCAGCTTCCAGGAATTGTGTACAGATCCTTGCAACATGGGGCCGCGCATTGTCATGCTGAAACATGAGGTGATGGCGGCTGACGAATGGCACGACAATGGGCCTCAGGATCTCGTCACGGTGTCTTTGTGCATTCAAGTTGCCATCGATAAAATGCAATTGTGTTCATTGTCCGTACCTTATGCCTGCCCATACCATAACCCCACTGCCACCATGGGGCATGCTGTTCACAACGTTGACATGAGCAAACTGCTCACCCATACAACGCCATACACATGGTCTGCGGTTGTGAGGCAGGTTGGGCGTACTGCTAAATTCTCTAAAACGATGATGGACGCGGTTTATGGTAGAGAAATTAACATTAAATGATCTGGCAACAGCTCTGGTGGACATTCCTGCAGTCAGTGTGTCAATTGCACGCTCCCTTAAAACTTGAGACATCTGTGCATTGTGTTGTGTGACAAAACTGCACATTTTAGTTGCTTTTTGTCCCCAGCACAAGGTGCACCTCTGTAATAATCATGCTGTTTAGTCAGCTTCTTGATATGCCACACCTGACAGGTGGCTGGATTATCTTGACAAAGGAGAAATGCTCATTTACAGGGATGTAAACAAATTTGTGCAAAACATTTTAGGAAAATAAGCTTTTTGTGCATATGGAACATTTCAAGGATCTTTTTTTTTAGCTCATGAAACACGGGACCAACACTTTACATGTTTGCATTTATATATTGTTCAGAATATTTTCCTGCCTGCTCTTTTGTTCCCATGGATGGTGAAACACTAGGTGTTTTATTATTGTTCTTGTGGTGGGATGCCACAGCACTGATCTAAGCCATTGGTGGCATCTAGTATATCTGTCCTCTGTCTTTACTCACACATCAACTGAAAACGTTATTAAAAGATTTGCTGTGGCTTATTGTGGTGGTCTTTTGCTCTCACGCATGTTGCATTGTGGAGCCAGGTTCTTTATAGTGGTGGTGGTGGTCTGGAGGTTAGAAACACAGTCCATTAACCGGAGGGTTGCTGGTATCAGAATCTCTGGTGCCACCTACTGCCGTTGTGCCCTTGAGACAGGCACTTTAACCCCTCAAATTTCAGTTACAATGGACAATAAAGTTGTATTTTAGATCAAGTATTACAAATAATCTCAGGATATCCTTATAGCATTGTTATAGCATTATAAAGTAGCTGGTACTGATATCTATTGGCAAGCAATATTCTTATTTTGTGACTTGGACGGCCTTTGCTGATCCAACTTAGAGCATATTCAGAAACCCCACAGTGACAACACTGAAACTCCAAAGCACTGTAACCTGACTTTACCAAATTGGTATGTCCACGTTAGAAAAGAGTCAACAACAGTGAAGATGAGAGAGACGGACACTTTCAACATGAAATGCACTGATCGATTGCCAAAGTGTACTGATGTCACAGGAAATAAGACATCCTGGCTTCATGAAGGTAAGATAGATCATCATGGTCCTCTTAGGGTTTTCTCACATGGCAACTGGTAGATTAACAGTGTATCAGCAATCATTAGCGGTCCATCATCGAGTCAGCAGACAAGACAAGATATTCTCTTTGGACTCCATTCTCTTTGATCAGATCAGATTGATGCTATCAATCTGCAGTATAGTGCTGATGAAGGAACACAATTAACAGATGAAAGAGCAGAAATGAAAATAGGGCGAGCCTTTGTTTCACACAATGTATAATGAGAGCCCACAGGAGTTCCTTGATATGAACGACCAGTTCTGATACTTTTCTTAAATAAACGAATGGATAGATTTACACGAGCTATGAAAATAGCCACGTGTTGAGTTGTGACACCCCAAAAAAACACAAATACATTTCACATTGAATGAGTGCCCTACAAGAGGGATACATTCATTTTATTCTCTCATTAATAATACCATTTTGAATTTCCTCAGTCTCTCAGTACCCTTTGAAGTCAAATGAACAAATATTACACAAGCATAATACTACACAAGCATAATATTACACAAGCATAATATTACAAGCATTTGCAGAGGGGGTTGAGAAAGGGGGTCTAAAGTGCAGGTGACAAGTGAGTAGAGAGACAGAACTCTAGTGAGGGCAGGTAGGTGAGGGAAACAATGTGAAGCATTCCTCAGACCTGACAACAGACCTGACCGCAGACCTGACCGCAGACCTGACCACAGACCTGACCGCACTGACGTACAGTAGCCTCCTTGGGCATCTATTTTTGCTGAAACACCTCAGTGGCTCCATAAATAGGCAATTATTTCAGAAGCTGATACTGCCAAGGATTTGCATTGACAGCTGCATTGTGTTTAGCCAGCGTATTAATAATAAAATAGCGTCCGTCTCCACAATCAGTGGGATGGATGGGATGGCGCCGAAGAACATGGTTGACGTTTTACATTCTCCAAACCAATTGTGCAATTTTGTTATTTTTTTGCGTTTTGTGTAACTTGTTTTTTAACTTATTGTGTACATAATGTTGCTGCTACCGTCAACATCTGCATCGAGCTAAAGGCTAGAACTGCCGCTTCAAGGAGCGGGAGACTAATACGGACACTTATAAGAAATTCCGCTATGCTCTCAGACGAACCATCGAACAAGCAAAGCGTCAATACAGGATTAAGATTGAATCCTACTACACCGGCTCTGATGCTCATCGGATGTGTCAGGGCTTGAAAACTGTTACGGACTACAAAGGGAAACCCAGATGCGAGCTGCCCAGTGAAGCGAGCCTACCAGATGAGCTAAATGCCTTTTATGATCGCTTTGAGGCAAGCGACACTGAAGCATGCACGAGAGCACCAGCTGTTTTGGATGACTGTGTGATAACACTCTTGGTAGCCGATGTGAACAAAACCTTTAAACAGGTAAACATTCACAAAGCCGCTGGGCCAGATGGATTACCAGGATGTGTACTCAAACCATGTGCGGAACAACTGTCAAGTGTCTTCACTGACATTTTCAACCTCTCTCTAACCGAGTCTATAATACCTACATGTTTCAAGCAGACCACCATAGTCCCTGTGCCCAAGGAAGCGAAGGTAACCTGCCTAAATGATTACCACCCCGTGGCACTCACGTTGGTAGCCATGAAGTGCTTTGAAAGGCTGGTCATGGCTCACATCAGCACCATCATCCCAGAAACCCTAGACTCACTCCAATTCGGATACCGCCCCAACAGATCCACAGATGCAATCTCAATCTCACTCCACACTGCCCTTTCCCACCTGGACAAAAGGAACACCTATGTGAGAATGCTATTCATTGACTACAGCTTAGCGTTCAACACCATAGTACCCTCAAAGCTCATCACTAAGCTAAGGACCCTGGGACTAAACAGCTCCCTCTGCATCTGGATCCTGGACTTTCTGACGGGCCGCCCCCAGGTGCTAAGTAGGCAACAACACTCCTTAACACTGGGGCCCCTCAGGGGTGTGTACTTAGTCCCCTCCTGTATTCCCTGTTCAACCACGACTGCGTGGCCAAACACAACTCCAACACCATCACAAAGTTTGCTGACGACACAACAGTAGTTGGCCTGATCACCGACAACGATGAGACGGCCTATAGGGAGGGGGTCAGAGAACTGGCAGTGTGGTGCCAGGACAACAGCCTCTCCCTCAATGTGTGCAAGACAAAGGAGCTGATCGTGGACTACAGGAAAAGGCGGGTCGAACAGGCCCCCATTAACATCGATGGGGCTGTAGTAGAGCGGGTCGAGAGTTTCAAGTTCCTTGGTGTCCACATCACCAACAAACTATCATGGTTCATGGTCCAAACATACCAAGACAGTCGTGAAGAGGGCACAACAAAACCTTTTCCCCCTCAGGAGACTGAAAAGATTTGGCATGGGCCCCCAGATACTAAAAATGTTCTACAGCTGCACCATCAAGAGCATCCTGACCGGTTGCATCACCGCCTGGTATGGCAACTGCTCGGCATCTGACTGCAAGGCGCTACAGAGGGTAGTGTGAACGGCCCAGTACATCACTGGGGCCAAGCTTCCTGCCATCCAGGACCTATATAATAGGTGATGTCAGAGGAAGGCCCATAAAATTGTCAGAGACCCCAGTCACCCAAGTTATAGACTGTTTTCTCTGCTACTGCACGACAAGCGGTACCGGAGTGCCATGTCTAGGACCTAAAGGCTCCTCAACAGCTTCTACCCCCAAGCCATTAGACTGCTGAAAAATTCATAACAATCGCCACCGGACAATTTACATTGACCCCTATTCGCTGTTTATTTGTTACCTATGCATAGTCACTTCGCCCCCACCTACATGTACAGATTACCTCAACTAGCCTGTACCCCTGCACACTGACTCCGTTCCGGTGCCTTCTGTATACAGCCTCGTTATTGTTATTCTTATTGTGTTACTTTTTATTATTACTTTTTATTTTAGTCTACTTGGTAAATATTTTCTTCTTCTTGAACTACACTGTTGGTTAAGGGCTTGTAAGTAAGCATTTCACGGTAAAGTCTACACTTGTTGTGTTCGGCGCATGTAGCAAATAAAGTCTGATTTGATAATTTTATAAATTCTAATGACTCAGGACTCACAACCACCACCTCCCTATCAAGGCTTCGGTCTGGGGTTTAAATAAGACACTCAAAATGCATTGAGAATGCAGTTTCACTTCCGTCTTTCATTAATCCACCATCACACACCACCATCTGATTAAAATATAGAGAAAAAAGGACAAGAACAGTAAAATGCTGACTTTGTGTCCTAGTTGGCATCTATCCCTGTCTCTTCTTCAGCATGTTGGCCAACCAATCACACCTGCCCAGTAAAATGGTTTTATCAGAGAGATAGAGGGTGTCACTGAACCAGTGCACCTGATGTTACTATTTGAGGTAAGTGTTGACTATAATTCAGACAAAATATTGGTTTGTAGGATAATGAAGTGTCTTATGCTGAGGATTAGGTGCCATGAAAAATGTTCATAGCATCTTTGGTGAAAAGGAAAACATGAGCCAAAATGCTTCCAGTTGCAAAAACACTGCTGAAAATATTTAAAAAAATATTTTCTGCTTTCAAGCTTTGAATAGTGTTTATAAAAATATCCTGCTTTTTACAGAACAATGTGTAATTTGAAAAAAAAGTGTTAAGGTGTGTAGAGAGTTCAAAAGGTACTCCCACTAAAAACATAAAAAATAATTACCCAAGGAGGCCGAGATACAAAAACAATATACTTAATTGAATCCATGCTTGAAAGAATACACAGGGTGACAGTGCAAAGTGCTTAAAACAAAACAAAAAATTGCATATTTTTCATCCTTAAGACTTCATCAGTGCTGTACAAAGAAAGAAAAGACAAGATGTATATGCACGTTACATAATAAGTACAATGTGATCAATAGACTTGGACTGGAATAAATTGGCTTGAACCACCCACATCTTTCATCATAAAAGACAGAGCAAACAGTATAACCAAACATGATCAAGGAGATGCATTTGGCCTCCCGGGTGGCGCAGTGGTCTAGGGCACTGCATCGCAGTGCTAACTGCGCCACCAGTCTCTGGGTTCGCGCCCAGGCTCTGTCGCAGCCGGCCGCGACCGGGAGGTCCGTGGGGCGACGCACAATTGGCATAGCGTCGTCCGGGTTAGGGAGGGTTTGGCCGGTAGGGATATCCTTGTCTCATCGCGCTCCAGCGACTCCTGTGGCGGGCTGGGCGCAGTGCGCGCTAAACCAAGGGGGCCAGGTACATGGTGTTTCCTCGGCTGGCTTCCGGGTTGGAGGCGCGCTGTGTTAAGAAGCAGTGCGGCTTGGTTGGGTTGTGCTTCGGAGGACGCATGGCTTTCAACCTTCGTCTCTCCCGAGCCCGTACGGGAGTTGTAGCGGTGAGACAAGATAGTAATTACTAGCGATTGGATACCACGAAAATTGGGGAGAAAATGGGATAAAAAAAAATAATAATAAAAAAAAAAAAAGGAGATGCATTTGCTAAAAGGGTTCTTGATGTTTAGTTTTATTTGTGATACAAATGTTCTATTTCTATCTGCAGTAAGTGGACACAGAAGTCTCAGATTTTTTGGGTATCCAATTCTGAACTTGCAAACCGACTCATTACATGCTGCCTAATAAATCAGACTGTGATACCAATTATTGGTATACAGTCTGAAACAAAGCAAAAACTAGGAAAGTTACATGCCAGAACTTTGAATAAAACTACAAGTGAATTTACTCTACTGGTTGTCTGTGCAGTTGTTCCTTCAGTGGGTTTAAATTTGAGAAAAACGACAGGAAAGTATTATTTATCTGACGTTTTAGAGTGCCGCTCCTGCCGTTGAAATTTGTATCACCTGTCACATGTGCAAAACCATGTAAACACCTGCAAGACTTCGGTTAGTATGCCTGCACGTGCCTTAGGTTACAAGCAAACTAATCTTGATTGCCACACACAGAGACCCGCGCTTTGAAATCGGCTTAATAATACTTTCCTGTGGAAAAACCCCAGGGACAATCCGCAGAGTAGGGTCAAATAGAATTTTATTCAACATTCATGACAGACAAGGGATGTTTATTTTTTTTATGTAATTGCACGTGGCTATTCTGTAACATTACACATCATAGCCACAGTGAGATTACATTACAGTTTACCTAAACCATTCAATGGATTCTTCAAGGTTAATTCTGAAATCCATCTATATAACACAAGACACTGCGATAACCTTCACCTTCTCCACTGCCGCACCTCACATAGTAAATTCTCTATTAGATATAGAGGTACTATACTCTGGAATTCTTATCTTCAAATTGCCAAATCATCATCATCCCTGAATAACTTTAAGCTAAGACTGGGGGTCAGCCTGATGAACCAAACTACTCAGTAATCTCCTCCATATAGTCTCACACACTCACTTGCACACACATCATTTAAACAAAACAAATCTATATATTTTTTTGTGATTACTGATCAATCCATTTATACATTGATAATTAGTAGGATTCTGTTTTAACAAAACTTTTTATTTTTGTACTTACAGTTGAAGTCGGAATTTTACATACACTTAGGTTGGAGTCATTAAAACTCTTTTATCAACCACACCATAAATTTCTTGTTAACAAATTCCAGTGGGTCAATTCCAGTGGGTCAGAAGTTTACATAGACTAAGTTGACTGTGCCTTTAAACAGCTTGGAAAATTCCAGAAAATGATGTCATGGCTTTAGAAGCTTCTGATAGGCTAATTGACATAATTTGAGTCAATTGGAGGTGTACCTGTGGATGTATTTCAAGGCCTACCTTCAAACTCAGTGCCTCTTTGCTTGACATCATGGAAAAATCTAAAGAAATCAGCCAAGACCTCAGAAAATAAATTGTAGACCTCCACAAGTCTGGTTCATCCTTGGCAGAAATTTCCAAACGCCTGAAGGTACCACGTTCATCTGTACAAACAATAGTACGCAAGTATAAACACCATGGGACCATGCAGCCATCATACCGCTCAGGAAGGAGACATGTTCTGTCTCCTAGAGATGAACGTACTTTGGTGTGAAAAGTGTGAATCAATCCCAGAACAACAGCAAAGGACCTTGTGAAGATGCTGGAGGAAACAGGTTCAAAAGTATCTACATCCACAGTAAAATGAGTCCTATATTGACATAACCTGAAAGGCCGCTCAGCAAGGAAGAAGCCACGGCTCCAAAACCGCCATCAAAACCGCCAAAACCGCCTTCCCTGGTCTGATGAAACAAAAATAGAACTGTTTGGCCAAAATGACCATCGTTATGCTTGGAGGAAAAAGGGGGAGGCTTGCAAGCCGAAGAACACCATCCCAACCGTGAAGCACGGGGGTGGTAGCATCATGTTGTGGGGGTGCTTTGCTGCAGGAGGGACTGGTGCACTTCACAAAATAGATGGCATCATGAGGGAGAGAAATTATGTGGATATATTGAAGCAACATCTCAAGACATCAGTCAGGAAGTTAAAGCTTGGTCGCAAATGGACAATGACCCCAAGCATACTTCCAAAGTTGTGGCAAAATGGCTTAAGGACAACAAAGTCAAGGTATTGGAGTGGCCATCACAAAGCCCTGACCCCAATCCTATAGAACATTTATGGGCAGAACTGAAAAAGCGTGTGCAAGCAAGGAGGCCTACAAACCTGACTCAGTTACACTAGCTCTGTCAGGAGGAATGGGCCAAAATTCACCCAACTTATTGTGGGAAGCTTGTGGAAGGCTACCCAAAACGTTTGACCCAAGTTAAACAATTTAAAGGCAATGCTACCAAATACTAATTGAGTGTATGTAAACTTCTGATCCACTGGCATTGTGATGAAATAAATAAAAGCTGAAATAAATCATTCTCTCTACTATTATTCTGACATTTCACATTCTTAAAATAAACTGGTGATCCTAACTGACCTAAAACAGGGTATTTTTACTTGGATTAAATGTCAGGAATTGTGAAAAACTGAGTTTAAATGTATTTGGCTAAGGTGTACGTAAATTTCCGACTTCAACTGTACATTTAAACTCAGTTTTTCACAATCCATATAAGCCCTTGAGCTTCCAACCACACCTGCACACCATTTTTTTTTTAAATACATATATATTATTACAATTTCTTCTCTGTATTATTGTCTGTCACTTGTTTTCTTTGGTGCAAAAAATAATAATTTATGTATATATATCAAATCAAAATGTATTTGTCACATGCGCCAACAGGTGTAGTAGACCTTACCGTGAAATGCTTACTTACAAGTCCTTAACCAACGACGCAGTTCAAGAAATAGAGTTTATATATATATTCATATGTATGGGGAAGCAGGCCTTTCATGTCCGTTCCAGTGTAACTTATTCAAACAGTGACATTTTACTACGCCATGTGGGTAAAGAACAATGGAGGCTGGTGGGAGGAGATATAGGAGGAAGGGCTCATTGTAATGTCTGGAATGGAATTAATGTAACAGAGTCAAACATGTGGTTTCCATATGTTTGATACCGTTCCATTCATTCCATTCCAGCCATTACAGTAAGCTCGTCTTCCTATTGCTCCTCCCATCTCCGCCTCTGGTTCAAGAACAACTTCATCTCACTGCCAAATGCTCACAAATGCTCATGTATGAATTGCAACAGCCTGAGAAACACTCTCATTTTCCAAATCGCAAAACTACAGACATTTGTCATACATGCAAGCGTGACAGGTGAGGTTCAGGCATGCTAATGAGTGGTTAGGTTTAACTCAAATCTAGAGTATCTACAGTGATTTGGCAATAGCTATGTACTAAAAGGAAGATGAGTGTCTTTTCCCCCATAATTATTTACACACAGAAGGGGTTAGTTAGCACATGATTTGTCTCCCGCAGATGGAGATGAAAGGTCTTGGAAGCAAAAGACTGTGACAATTAGATATAGAAAGTAGGGAGAGAAGAGAACAAGCGAAAGGGATACTTTGGAGGCATAGAAAGTTGACATAGGATTTGTAGTAGAAATGTTCTGATTTTGATTTGATTGCTTTGGTGCCATGATATTGTTTACATTTCTTTGCGGGGCCCCATAAATGCCAGCATGTATCAAGACAGTGGGTGTTCATTCAAGTAGATTACTGCTGAATAGATTACTGTTTCCTTGAAGCCTCATTATGCGATATGTAATATATAAACAGCATTGATTATGATTGGCAACGGTGAATGAAACCACTCACAACCTCAGAGGTGCTTTCAACTTTGACCCGAGAAAGGCACAAATATTTATTCAAAATAAATGAGTAAGCAAGGGCTTGGCAGATCCAGTGGATCTGTTTGGAGTATGTGTCCTTGAATCCGCTGCACATTGACAAAATACAATTAATGTTGGCTAGTTGGCTCAGGAGACTGCTGCCAATGAGAGCGTGGGAGTGTTCCAAAAGCACAAATACTACTCCGGCAAAGGATTACCACATTTTTTGTTACATTGAGTGATCAAATAGCAATCTTGGAAAGGAAAAGATAAAAAAAATTAAATGCAAATCTTATCTTTCCCAAATATACATTTGTTAATCAAAATAACCAATTCAAAAACCGATGGGGATGGATTTTTCATTGGATGGACCTAGCTGGAGCCCAAAGGTAGTGGTCTAGGGGAGTGGACTGAGCCACTGAGAAACAGATGGAGGCACCAGATGGAATCGGTTTATTGACTCCACATTCAATGGGAGGGTCAGCTATTGGTGATACTGCCGTACCTAACGGCGATCACTTGCAGAGCAAGAGAGAGAATCAGGGAGTATCACAACAGTGGAAGCAGCATCTCACAATAATGTGAAAGGTTTTGTCATCTCAAAATAACCTACAGACACTACCTTAATGGTTCCCCAGGCTGTCTATACCTCTCCAATGGCTCTGGGGTACAGACAGAAAAGAGTCATGCTTTCCGAAGCTGGATCAGAAGAATAGACACAAAATAATCCAATAGCCCATAGTTTTATGAAGTGCCACCAGCAGCTGCAATGCCTCTTTGCTAATTCAAGTCCACATTTGTTCCCTCACCTCTCATATACAGTGGTGGGAATTCAACCACCCTTATCAGTTATGAAGCTATAGAATCCCCCTGAATAAAAGGCAATCATTCAATAAACTCGAAATAGGAAGCGAGAGCACGGACATCAACATGCAAAATGCAGATTTGGCTGAGATGGGAATACTTCAGAGTAAATAAGCAGCTAAATTGAGTGGGAGTTGATTTATCCACAAGTGATGACATGCCACTCAATCGCACAGGCTCACTGTGCTGCTGCGGCTGCTCGTCTTCGTGGAGCAAGGCAATTCCCATTGTGACATTTCACTGGGCACAGAGCCCTGTGTAATGGCATGTTTATGATGAAAGCTGGGGGGTGACATGTTTGGTCCCACCATTTATGTACAAGATATGAAGCAATTAATTCCTCCCTCAAAATAACAACTGGTGTCATGAAACAGCCTCCTAATCAAGGCATAAAGATACGTTCCAAATGGAGGAAAGCTTCCTTACCATAGGCCAGAATGCTAATACAACACAGGAGTGATGGGCAGATTCTGAAGCCACAGCTCTGAGCATATTGTAAACATAGTACACGCAGGCTTTCTCTGTTCAGTTTGAATAAAGGATGGTCATGAAGGGAGCACCACCAGTCTTGCATTTTGTTGCATTATGCACTTCAGAGCACATTTCGGGATTGTACAGTATCCCATGCATAACTGTTCTACACTATTATCAAAACACGATTCAACTGTGCATAAAGATGTGATGGTTTAAAGGTCTCTCTCACAGTCTCCATGTGCTCAGCTTTATTTGCAGACCACTTGGCTCTGCGTTGGAAATCTGCAACACTCTGGTCTGGAGCATAAAGTTTGGGGTAAAAATGTGTAGAGAAGTGAGTCAGAGGTCATGCAGTGAGGTTATTTTACCATTCGTTTTCAGTCCATTACTGAAAGTCAATGCATATTCAACACATCCTGCACATTCAACCAGAGCTGAACCCTGCTGAGCTGTACTGTGTCGGCTTGGTTATCTACCATAGTTGCTGGAACTGTGCATGTGAAAAGAAAATACTGAGTCATCCCAGTACAGTTCCGGTCAGCACGACAGTTTGAAAGTCGTTTAATGGTAATCTCAATCGCAAAGGTATACTGTAGCAGGTGTCACGTGTGATACATACATGTTCCAAAAACCTCAATGCAATGCAGTAAGTATAGTTGAGTAGGAGTACGAGTAGGAGATGGTGGGTACCCTACTTGATTAAGCTCATTTCAGAAGCAAGGCTGCTTATAAGACCGTCTTGTTCAGAAGACTGAAATCTGTTCATGTATTTCTGCCAGTCATGCAGAGAGCGGTGGAAGGTCGCTAGGGATCCGTGGGCCTGTTCTACTGCTGACATTGAGAAGTGAAACAATGCAGCTGAAAGTTGCATTTCTAGAGCCTATCTCAGAATATTCTGGCCTGATTGGAGCCGCTTCAAGACTCCCGCTTTAGGGTGATGAGACAGTACTGAATGTGGCGACATCAGACAATCAACCGCATGGAGTCCCCTGCAGTCAGTCAGCCAAGAGTGTGTGTGTGTGTGTGTGTGTGTGTGTGTGTGTGTGTGTGTGTGTGTGTGTGTGTGTGTGTGTGTGTGTGTGTGTGTGTGTGTGTGTGTGTGTGTGTGTGTGTGTGTGTGTGTGTGTGTGTAGGTGTGAGGTAGGGAGGGAGGGGCGGGGGGGGGGGCTTAGCTCGGAACACACACAAATTCATGACAGGCACTCTTATACAGTCTCCCTGCACCTTTCCTTGTGGTACATCGAAACTGGTCCATTAGCGCCAACATAGCCCTCAGGGCCGTTTGACCAAAAGGGTACCTTGTGAAACTGCCTGTCTCAGAATGATCATAAAAGTGCATTATGAGGGGAAGTTTAGTTTCCCATAGGGTTTGAAAGGAAAAGGCTCTAGAGCAGCATAATCAATATTTTCATTATTGTGACAACTTTCTCATTAGGGATATATAAATGACTGCACAAATTGGAGAACTGAGTAGAATACAAGTTTTAGTATTTCTCATTCCACTTTTTGACCACCACTGAATTAAAGCCGCAAAGACACTTAACCTTTCAGATTTAGTTCTGTCAAGCACTTCTAACCACCACCTAGGCTTAAGCTCAGCAGGCTAACAGGCTTGTAATGCGAAGAAGACCTGGGTTTGAACTCTGCTCAGTCACATGGGCCTTCACATCTTCTCCACTCTGACTCTCAACCGTGGATTGCACGAATGAAAGTAGAGAGTATGGTGAAAGTATACAGACGATACAACATCTGACACAGAACAAACATTAAGAAATGTCTTCATCTTTGCACTCAGGATATACTGTTTCTTTCTGGTCAAAGTAGAATTCCTGAAATAAAAATTCTAATACACCCTAGTGGTTTTGTCTAGACATATCAATACTTAATAACAGAAAATGCAATATCTCTTTTAGTGAATTTTTTCCCCCATTTTATTTATTTGCTCACTAGAGTGCTGACCAGACAACAGCTAGGTTTGTTCTAGAAGCCACTTTACCTTCTGTTTGTATCTTTGCGGAGGGGAGCAGCAGTGTTCTCTCTCATAGCCTTGACGGGTACAGCGATGTGCTAAGAGTGTTGTGGGAAATTGGGAAGTAACAGCTCCAATGGGCTGGGAGATGGATGAAGTATGGATGAATGTACATTTTATTGGTAGTTATTAATCAACAGCTACATACAAAGCTCGACCATGTCTCCTAAATTACAAATGTATTAAATCAATTTATACTGTATGTTCTCATTTTACTTGAACCTTTTACATTACATACAGAATAATCAGAATTATGGCAATTATGTGGCAAATCTACTATTAATACAGCGATTTACAGAACAGCTGCTTATTAAGAAATGTAATGGCAATGGATTTCCTGATGGAAGTTGACTAATACGTTCTTATTACTTGCTTAAAAATACTTCCTGTTCCATTGTGTAATGATAGGAAATATTAAGTAAAATGTGTAAACAATTCTAACCTAATCCAGATTTCCTTCTATTCTTAAAGCAGACAGGTTTTGGGTCAGGATATTGCAGGGGGCTGTCATCCTGTCACCATGCTATTAACTATGAGAGATAATGTTATCCATAACAAACAGTACATAACCATGCAGGCCATAGGTGAAGGATTGGGCATTAGGTTCAGATACAAACACTTCACAGAGTTGTTTTCCCCCGTTGATCTATTAATCACACAATTATAAGTGACATGCATGCTGTTAATAATTAACCCTGGCTGTCATAACGGCCCCCAGATAATCAGGACAACAAGGCCATCAGAACACCAACACTCAACATGAAGTTGAACAATTATCCAGGAGAGGAAAATGAAAGTCGAAAATATTGTTTTGTTGATCAAACACGTTCGGAAAAAAAACTTGTAGGACTATATGGAACAAACATCTATAATAAACCATCACAAAAAAGGTACAAATTGTTACCACATATTTTCTTCATAAATTCCAGATAATTACCACATGAAACAGCTCTACAAAGAAAAGCATTCTGGTAACAACCATATGAATCCTGCTCTTTTCTCACTGGCACCTACACTTATCTTACATTGAAATCCTGGACATTAAGTGAGTGAGATCATACGGGGCAGAGAGAAAAAGAGAGAGGGGGATAGAGAGAGCGAGATGGAGAGAGAGGAACAGTACCACAGTAAAGTGAAAGGGGGAAATGTAATGGATTCAGGTAGAGCGTTCTTTGGAGAGGAATTTGACTAAGGCCAAATTAATGTGGCAAAAGGAAAAGACAAGAGGGTACGGGTAATTAAAGTTCCAGGCAGCCACGGTGGACACCTGCTGTTCCTTCCCAGAGGCCCCTTTTGTTACACGGTTTCCACTTTGATCCCACTGCAGCTCCAGTAAACATGACTGCCAGATGACACATATTACAGACGGCAGGAGCGCATCTGAATGAGACAGCCCAGGGGAGAGGACAAGTGAGGAGCTCGCTCCAGGAACAGGGTTGCTAACCTTCCCAAACTGATGTGAAATGAAGCTTTGTCATGGGGCTAAGCTAGAGCTGGCTCCAAGCAGCACAGTTTATTACAGTTTGCAAACAGTCATAAGCTGTACTCATTTCACTGCCTTCTGTGTACTGTAGCTGCATCATACGGGTAATCGATTTGAGTTCTTACGCGATGCAATCTGGTTCTCAATCCCAACATTGTGTTTAGGGGATAATCTCACAGTGATTTGTGTAGGAGAAGAAACTCAGGAGCTGGTGACAATCAAATGTGAAACATACATGTACACTGCTCAAAAAAAGAAAGGGAACACTTAAACAACACAATGTAACTCCAAGTCAATCACACTTCTGTGAAATCAAACTGTCCACTTAGGAAGCAACACTGATTGACAATAAATTTCACATGCTGTTGTGCAAATGGAATAGACAAAAGGTTGAAATTATAGGCAATTAGCAAGACACCCCCAATAAAGGAGTGGTTCTGCAGGTGGTGACCACAGACCACTTCTCAGTTCCTATGCTTCCTGGCTGATGTTTTGGTCACTTTTGAATGCTGGCGGTGCTTTCACTCTAGTGGTAGCATGAGACGGAGTCTACAACCCACACAAGTGGCTCAGGTAGTGCAGCTCATCCAGGATGGCACATCAATGCAAGCTGTGGCAAGAAGGTTTGCTGTGTCTGTCAGCGTAGTGTCCAGAGCATGGAGGCGCTACCAGGAGACAGGCCAGTACATCAGGAGACGTGGAGGAGGCCGTAGGAGGGCAACAAACCAGCAGCAGGACCGCTACCTCCGGTTTGTGCAAGGAGGAGTACTGCCAGAGCCCTGCAAAATGACCTCCAGCAGGCCACAAATGTGCATGTGTCTGCTCAATCAGTGTTGCTTCCTAAGTGGACAGTTTGATTTCACAGAAGTGTGATTGACTTGGAGTTACAAAGTGTTCCCTTTATTTTTTTGAGCAGTGTAGTTCTGTGGAGGTAGAATAAAGTTTAGCAGTACACTGAAGACAAGTAAGGGTCTATTGGGGCTGGTTTATAGTGGTGATAATACATATAGCAAACATGGGAGAAAGCAAACTCCAGAGGTGAAGTTCAGCTGTTTCTATGACCACATGCTCACAGAGTCTTGGAGGAAGTGGCACAGACAGGGGATAAGTGACCTTTCTGAATGTGTGATTGGAAAGGCCTGTCTGTTCAGCATTAATCATGGAGATGGCTGCCGATTAATTAACTTGGAGACATGGGGTTGTATTAGGAGGAGGAAAATCCCGGCATAAACCCACATCTTTGATCACATCTCCTCAACCTAAAACTCGAACTGACAGTCCTGATCTGATCCTATCCTTGCTGGCCCAATTCAGCTAACTCCTCAAAATGGAAGAGTCTGTTGACACTGTCCCTGTGCTTCCAGACCTGTTTTCTATGTGAAGGTGTTGGACCTGGGGCTCTGGCCAGGCCAGCTGGACAGGTCAGCTGGACAGGTCAGCCTGGAAAGGACAAGTCGTTAGATTTTTTTATGACTTGGACTGCGTGTTGGAGGTGGCCGTGTGTCTGGGGCCGTGTTGTGCTGTGCAGCTGCCATGGTAATTCTCTGGAGCTGGGAAGCTAGCTTGGCAACCGAGAAGAACCTTTAACCTTGCTGGCGCTTCTTAGAAAGGCCTACCAATTATGACTTGGTAATCTGTAGTGAGGAATAACCAGTGACAGAGGCCTTTCCAGGCTAAACCCCAGCAGGGTGTGAGGATAGGTGGGATACTCCGCCAGTAGCCACAAAGCACCCCGAGATGTGAAAGTGATCTGGTAGGCTGAAATAGAGGCTATAATGTAGACTATTCCAGTTTCCCCTTTATCTATGTTCAGTCTGAAAGCCCTGCCAAAATACTACAGAGTACTAGTGCTATGTCAAATACTTATTTCAGGTTGCACACACACACACACACACAACAGACAAGTTATTATTCCATGCCGAAGACAAGATCAACATGTAGGAGTGTGTCAAACATTTACAGTACACGCTAAGATCTAACAAAATGAAGTAGGAGCCTAACTCGTGTTAGATAATTCACTACATGACATTTACTTAAGTGATAATATCCGAGAAGCTGGTATTTGGAGGATATATTGGCACGGGTGTTCTTAGGCCCAAGAGGAAGTCGAGGGCCAGCAAACCGTGCCAATATATCCACCAAACACTGGCTTCGAAGGCATTATCACTTTGATACAGGAGGTTACCAACATATTCAAATAAT
Organism: Salvelinus namaycush; assembly: GCF_016432855.1. NCBI lineage: Eukaryota > Metazoa > Chordata > Actinopteri > Salmoniformes > Salmonidae > Salvelinus > Salvelinus namaycush. The sequence continues at coordinate 9,883,674 of NC_052324.1, read as the reverse complement.
GATTGACATATTTTCAATAAAAATGTTATTTTGATGAATTTATTCATACTATTTCATCCTTCCACAAGATATAGTCCCGACAAAAATCTAGGGTTGCTACCCAAGCCGGCTGGTCGTTCATTCTATGGGTTCGGTTGCTAGAGACACGACCCAGTTGTTCAGTCTTTTTGTTCCTTATCTATGGATACGACCCAGTTGTTAGTTTTAAATGTTCCATTGCCATACTGTCTGGCAACGTTCCTATCCCTTACTTGCTAGCTAGCCAACTACAGCTAATTTACAGTCAGGTCAAAAAGTGCAGCAAGAATAACAGCAAAGTAGCTGCATTTGCATTTGTTTAAGCAGTTTTCTGATGACATTTATTTGGATACATCCATAACAATGAATTAATGAGGCGCGATTTCCCCTGTCATAGAAAATGGGCTCACTCGTCAGGACACTGTTGTTCAAAGGAGCTAGCCAACAACACAGCTAACACAATCACTTCAAATTGAAGCTGGAAAGACTGCAAACTAGCAGTCCTTCATTTAGTTATACCTTTTTTCAGCTGATATTTCTTTGTATATACAGTTGAAGTCGGAAGTTTACGTACACCTTAGCCAAATACATTTAAACTCAGTTTTTCACAATTCCTGACATTTAATCCTAGTAAAAATTCCCTGTCTTAGGTCAGTTAGGATCACCAGTTTATTTTAAGAATGTGAAATGTCAGAATAATAGTAGAGAGAATGGTTTATTTCAGATTTTACTTCTTTACAGTTGGCACTATACATTGGGGCAGGTAGCGTTCTCCTGGCATCCACCAAACCCAGATTCGTCCGTTGGACTGCCAGATGGTAAAGAATAATTAATCACTCCAGAGGACACTTTTCCACTGCTCCAGAGTCCAATGGCAGTGAGCTTCATACCACTCAGTACAGAATAAAAACATTCAAACAATTACATCCTGTTTGCAATAAGGCACTAAAGTAATACTGCAAAAATGTGGCAAATTTTGTAACTTTTTGTCCTGAAAACAAAGCATTATGCTTGGGGTAAATACAACACATCACTGAGTACCACTCTTCATATTTTCAAGCATGGTGGTGGCTCCGTTATGCTGTCATCAGCCAGGACTAGAGTTTTTTTTTTTATCACCTTTCAGCAGGACAATAATCTAAAACACAAGGCCAATTATCCACTGAAGTTGCTTACCAAGATGACATTGAATGTTCCTGAGAGGCCTAGTTACAGTTTTAACTTAAATCGTCTTGAAAATCTATGGTAAGACCTAAAAAAGTCTGTCTAGCAATGATCAACAACCACCTTGACAGAGCCTGAAGAATTTTTTAAGAATAAATGGGCAAATATTGTACAATCTAGGTGTGCAAAATTCTTAGAGACTTACCCAGAAAGTTTCACAGCTGTAATCACTGCCAAAAGGTTATTCTAACATGTATTAAATCAAGGGGTTGACTAATTATCTAATCAAGATACATTAGTGTTTTGTTTTTCAAAATTTACATTACATTTTTTTATTTTTTATTAAATCCATTTGAATCGTACTTTGTAACATCAAATTGCTGAAAAACTCAAGGGATGTGAATGCTTTCTGAAGGCACTGTACAGCACCAGTCAAAAGTGTAGATACACATACTCATTCAAGGGTTTTTCTTTATTTTTTACTATTTTCCACATTGTAGAATAATAATGAATACATCAAAACTATGAAATAACACATATGAAATCATGTAGTAACCAAAAAAGTGTTACATTTACATTTAAGTCATTTAGCAGACGCTCTTATCCAGAGCGACTTACAAATTGGTGCATTCACCTTATGATATCCAGTGGAACAACCACTTTACAATAGTGCATCTAAATCTTTTAAGGGGGGGGGGGTTAGAAGGATTACTTTATCCTATCCTAGGTATTCCTTAAAGAGGTGGGGTTTCAGGTGTCTCCGGAAGGTGGTGATTGACTCCGCTGACCTGGCGTCGTGAGGGAGTTTGTTCCACCATTGGAGTGCCAGAGCAGCGAACAGTTTTGACTGGGCTGAGCGGGAACTGTACTTCCTCAGAGGTAGGGAGGCGAGCAGGCCAGAGGTGGATGAACGCAGTGGCCTTGTTTGGGTGTAGGGCCTGATCAGAGCCTGAAGGTACGGAGGTGCCGTTCCCCTCACAGCTCCGTAGGCAAGCACCATGGTCTTGTAGCGGATGCGAGCTTCAACTGGAAGCCAGTGGAGAGAGCGGAGGAGCGGGGTGACGTGAGAGAACTTGGGAAGGTTGAACACCAGACGGGCTGCGGCGTTCTGGATGAGTTGTAGGGGTTTAATGGCACAGGCAGGGAGCCCAGCCAACAGCGAGTTGCAGTAATCCAGACGGGAGATGACAAGTGCCTGGATTAGGACCTGCGCCGCTTCCTGTGTGAGGCAGGGTCGTACTCTGCGAATGTTGTAGAGCATGAACCTACAGGAACGGGTCACCGCCTTGATGTTAGTTGAGAACGACAGGGTGTTGTCCAGGATCACGCCAAGGTTCTTAGCACTCTGGGAGGAGGACACAATGGAGTTGTCAACCGTGATGGCGAGATCATGGAACGGGCAGTCCTTCCCCGGGAGGAAGAGCAGCTCCGTCTTGCCGAGGTTCAGCTTGAGGTGGTGATCCGTCATCCACACTGATATGTCTGCCAGACATGCAGAGATGCGATTCGCCACCTGGTTATCAGAAGGGGGAAAGGAGAAGATTAATTGTGTGTCGTCTGCATAGCAATGATAGGAGAGACCATGTGAGGATATGACAGAGCCAAGTGACTTGGTGTATAGCGAGAATAGGAGAGGGCCTAGAACAGAGCCCTGGGGGACACCAGTGGTGAGAGCATGTGGTGCGGAGACAGATTCTCGCCACGCCACCTGGTAGGAGCGACCTGTCAGGTAGGACGCAATCCAAGCGTGGGTCGCGCCGGAGATGCCCAGCTCGGAGAGGGTGGAGAGGAGGATCTGATGGTTCACAGTATCAAAGGCAGCCGATAGGTCTAGAAGGATGAGAGCAGAGGAGAGAGAGTTAGCTTTAGCAGTGCGGAGCGCCTCCGTGACACAGAGAAGAGCAGTCTCAGTTGAATGACTAGTCTTGAAACCTGACTGATTTGGATCAAGAAGGTCATTCTGAGAGAGATAGCAGGAGAGCTGGCCAAGGACGGCACGTTCAAGAGTTTTGGAGAGAAAAGAAAGAAGGGATACTGGTCTGTAGTTGTTGACATCGGAGGGATCGAGTGTAGGTTTTTTCAGAAGGGGTGCAACTCTCGCTCTCTTGAAGACGGAAGGGACGTAGCCAGCGGTCAAGGATGAGTTGATGAGCGAGGTGAGGTAAGGGAGGAGGTCTCCGGAAATGGTCTGGAGAAGAGAGGAGGGGATAGGGTCAAGCGGGCAGGTTGTTGGGCGGCCGGCCATCACAAGACGCGAGATTTCATCTGGAGAGAGAGGGGAGAAAGAGGTCAAAGCACAGGGTAGGGCAGTGTGAGCAGAACCAGCGGTGTCGTTTGACTTAGCAAACGAGGATCGGATGTCGTCGACCTTCTTTTCAAAATGGTTGACGAAGTCATCCGCAGAGAGGGAGGAGGGGGGGGGGGGGGAGGAGGATTCAGGAGGGAGGAGAAGGTGGCAAAGAGCTTCCTAGGGTTAGAGGCAGATGCTTGGAATTTAGAGTGGTAGAAAGTGGCTTTAGCAGCAGAGACAGAAGAGGAAAATGTAGAGAGGAGGGAGTGAAAGGATGCCAGGTCCGCAGGGAGGCGAGTTTTCCTCCATTTCCGCTCGGCTGCCCGGAGCCCTGTTCTGTGAGCTCGCAATGAGTCGTCGAGCCACGGAGCAGGAGGGGAGGACCGAGCCGGCCTGGAGGATAGGGGACATAGAGAGTCAAAGGATGCAGAAAGGGAGGAGAGGAGGGTTGAGGAGGCAGAATCAGGAGATAGGTTGGAGAAGGTTTGAGCAGAGGGAAGAGATGATAGGATGGAAGAGGAGAGAGTAGCGGGGGAGAGAGAGCGAAGGTTGGGACGGCGCGATACCATCCGAGTAGGGGCAGAGTGGGAAGTGTTGGATGAGAGCGAGAGGGAAAAGGATACAAGGTAGTGGTCGGAGACTTGGAGGGGAGTTGCAATGAGATTAGTGGAAGAACAGCATCTAGTAAAGATGAGGTCAAGCGTATTGCCTGCCTTGTGAGCAGGGGGGGAAGGTGAGAGGGTGAGGTCAAAAGAGGAGAGGAGTGGAAAGAAGGAGGCAGAGAGGAATGAGTCAAAGGTAGACGTGGGGAGGTTAAAGTCACCCAGAACTGTGAGAGGTGAGCCATCCTCAGGAAAGGAACTTATCAAGGCGTCAAGCTCATTGATGAACTCTCCAAGGGAACCTGGAGGGCGATAAATGATAAGGATGTTAAGCTTGAAAGGGCTGGTAACTGTGACAGCATGGAATTCAAAGGAGGCGATAGACAGATGGGTCAGGGGAGAAAGAGAGAATGTCCACTTGGGAGAGATGAGGATCCCAGTGCCACCACCCCGCTGACCATAAGCTCTCGGGGTGTGCGAGAACACGTGGGCAGACGAGGAGAGAGCAGTAGGAGTAGCAGTGTTATCTGTGGTAATCCATGTTTCCGTCAGTGCCAAGAAGTCGAGGGACTGGAGGGAAGCATAGGCTGAGATGAACTCTGCCTTGTTGACCGCAGATCGGCAGTTCCAGAGGCTGCCGGAGACCTGGAACTCCACGTGGGTCATGCGCGCTGGGACCACCAGGTTAGAGTGGCAGCGGCCACGCGGTGTGAAGCGTTTGTATGGTCTGTGCAGAGAGGAGAGAACAGGGATAGACAGACACATAGTTGACAGGCTACAGAAGAGGCTACGCTAATGCAAAGGAGATTGGAATGACAAGTGGACTACACGTCTCGAATGTTCAGAAAGTTAAGCTTACGTTGCAAAAATCTTATTGACTAAAATGATTAAAATGATACAGTACTGCTGGCTGGTGAAGTAGGCTAGCTAGCAGTGGCTGCGTTGTTGACTTTGTTTGAAAGTGTAGCTGGCTAGGTAACCTCGATAACTGGCTAGGTAACCTCGATAACCTCGATAATTACTCTAAACTACACAATTATCTTAGATACAAAGACAGCAAAGACAACTATGTATCTAGCTAACACTACACTAATCAAATCGTTCCGTTGTAATGTATTATAGTTTCTACAGTGCTGCTAGTCGGTAGAAGTTGACTAGCTAGCTAGCAGTTGTTGACTTAGTAGGAGAACGGTGGCGCGGCGCGGCGGACGAAAATAGCTGGCTAGCTAACCTCGATAATTACTCTAAACTACACAATTATCTTAGATACAAAGACAGCAAGGACAACTATGTAGCTAGCTAACACTACACTAATCAAATCGTTCCGTTGTAATGTATTAGTTTCTACAGTGCTGCTAGTCGGTAGAAGTTGACTAGCTAGCTAGCAGTTGTTGACTAGGTAGGAGAACGGTGGCGCGGCGCGGCGGACGAAAATAGCTGGCTAGCTAACCTCGATAATTACTCTAAACTACACAATTATCTTAGATACAAAGACAGCAAAGACAACTATGTAGCTAGCTAACACTACACTAATCAAGTCGTTCCGTTGTAATGTAATAGTTTCTACAGTGCTGCTATTCGGTAGAAGTTGGCTAGCTGGCTAGCTAGCAGTGTTGACTACGTTAGAAGGACGAAAATAGCTGGCTAGCTAACCTCGATAATTACTCTAAACTACACAATTATCTTTGATACAAAGACGGCTATGTAGCTAGCTAAGAAAAATTGCTCAGATCAAACAAATCAAACCGTTGTACTGTAATGAAATGTAATATTGCCTGTGGAGCGAGCGAAGCGAAGTGCGACTACTCGCTCCAACCCGGAAGTCTTGTACGTGTTAAACAAATAAAAATATATTTTACATTTTAGATTCTTCCAAGTAACCACCATTTGGCTTGACAGCTTTGCACACTCTTGGTATTCTCTAAATCACCTTCACCTGGAATGCTTTTCCAGCAGGCTTGAAGGAGTTCCCACATATGCTGAGCACTTGTTGGCTGCTTTTCCTTCACTCTGTGGTCCAACTCATCCCAAACCATCTCAATTGGGTTGAGGTCTGGTGATTGTGGAGGCCAGGTCATCTGATTCAGCACTCCATCCCTCTCCTTCTTGGTCAAATAGCCCTTACACAGCCTGGAGGTGTGTTGGGTCATTGTCCTGTTGAAAAACAAATGATAGTCCTACTAAGCGCAAACCAGATGGGATGGCGTATCGTTGCAGAATGCTTTGGTAGCCATGCTGGTTAAGTTTGCCTTGAATTCTAAACAAATCAACGACAGTGTCACCAGTAAAGCACCCCCACACCATAACACCTCCTCCTCCTCCATGCTTCACCTTGGGAATCACACATGCCGAGATAATCTGTTCACCTACTCTGTCTCACAAAGACACTGTGGTTGGAACCAAAAATCAAAAATGTGGACTCATCAGACCAAAGGACAGATTTCCACCGGTCTAATGTCCATTGTTCGTTTTTCTTCTTCATATTGGTGTCCTTTAGTAGTGGTTTCTTTCCAGCAATTCAACCATGAAGGCCTGATTCACGCAGTCTCCTCTGAACAATTGCTGTTGAGATGTGCTGGTTACTTGAATTCTGTGAAGAATTTATTTGGGTTGCAATCTGAGGTGCAGTTAACTCTAATGAACTTATCCTCTGCAGCAGAGGCAACTCAGGGTCTTCCTTTCCTGTGGCGGTCCTCATGAGAGCTAGTTTCATCATAGCGCTTGATGGTTTTTGTTACTACACTTGACGAAACTTTCCAAGTTCTTGAAATTTTCCGGATTGACGAACCTTCATGTCTTTGCTTATTTGAGCTGTTCTTGCCATAATATGTACTTGGTCTTTTACCAAATAGGGCTATCTTCTGTATACCACTCCTACCTTGTCACAACACAAATGATTGACACAAATGTATTAAGAAGAAAATAAATTCCACAAATTGACTTTTAACAAGGCACACCTGTAATTGACATGCATTCCAGGTGACTACCTCCTGAAACTGGTTGAGAGAATGCCAAGAATGCCTTGATGACAGCTTTGCACAAAGCGGGGCTACTTTGAATTCTCAAATATATAACATATTTTGATTTCTTTAACACTTTTTTGGTTACTACACGATTCCATATGTGTCATTTCATAATGTTGATGTCTTCACTACTATTCTACAATGTAGAAAATAGTAAAAAAAATAAAGAAAAACCCTTGACTGAGTAGGTGTGTCCAAACCTTTGACTGGTACTGTGTGATGGACAGTGATGCAATTTTTTACATTTTATTATTACATTTGGCTCTATACCCCATTATTTGGGATAATAGGTGACTGTACAGAATGCCACCTTTTATTTGAGGGTGTTCAGACATATGAGAAATATAAGCACTTTATAGAGCTAATCCCCCCCATTTGAACTTGTCATAAGTTTTTGGAAAATGTTTACTTATAGTGTACCAAAGTCATCAGATGTTTAGTATTTGGTCCCATATTGCTAACACGCAATGACTACATCAAGCTTGTGACTACCAACTCGTAGGATGCATTTACAGTTTGTTTTGGTTGTGTTTTGGGTCATGTTTTGCCCAAAACGAACTGAATGATGACTGGAGTAATTTCCTTTCTAAGTGAGTAGTTAAGATGTTTCTGAACACTTCTAAATCAATCATGATCTTGCCATTACTAAGAAAAATCATGAATGAATCATGAATATTGATGATTGAGAAAGCTACAGAGGTTACAGCAACATGTCATCCTCTTACTATTAACAATAATGTAGGAGATTAGCATTTTTGGTGGAGTGTGATCTTTGTCCCTCTGTAACTTTCTCGCTCATCATCATTCACAATTAGTTCATGATTATCCATAATCATGGTAGCATCCACATTGATGTAGAGGTGTTCACAAACGTCTTATTTACAAATAAAGGGTCTCCAAAATGACACAATACATTATTCACTTTCAATTGGACAAAACATAGTCCGAAACACAACCAAAATACCATCAAATAAATCATATGAAACATTTGATGTCAAATCCAAAATGCTGGAGTAAAGTGACAAATTCAACATTTTAGCAGCAGTGTCCAAATACATATGAAGGGGAGTGTAGATAATAGGTACTGTAGTCCCTTACAGAGTGCCAGTTGATTTCTCATTCATAGAAAAATAAATATTGCACTCTTTCATAGTGTTATTAGCCATCTGAATATGAGTACATATTGTAATTGTGTTTTGTTTGAGTGTATGGATGTGTGTTGTTTTAGCACATGTCTAGGCTCCCAGTGTCAGATGGTGGTAATTCATGTTGCCAGACAGGATAAGCAAGCTGAGAGGATTACAGACCTACGTGAAATCCGAGAGCGCATTAACACCAACGACAGGCGGCATCCTCCAACAGCTTTTAACTTGAAGGATTTAAGGCAAGGATAAATTCTCAAAAGTGTTGCGGAAATAATCCTATGTAGAATGTGCATCTGTACAGTGTTTATGTGTATCTAGTTGTGCATTTAATTGGTGAATTTAACATGAACTTCAAAAGCATTGACACAACACAAGGTGCCACAGGTAACCGGGTTCAAGTTAGGGTACCATTAAACATTAATTTAAGGTGTCCAAGTCTTTTTGGGATGTTCGGGTGGTAGATTGATTGGGATTGCTTTGTGCTTCAGCAGTTCGTTTGATTTGTGTTTGTATTTATTAAGGATCCCCATTAGCTGCCAAGGCAACAGCTACTCTTCCTGGGCCCAATCCAAACAAGATTAAGGCAATTACATCACCATTTCTTTTTTAAATAAAAGAGGACATCATACATTATTACACCACTTCTCTACCACTACATTTCTACAATACAAAATGTATAATACCACAATACAACAATATTACAGAATTAAAATGTACATGTGTGTAGAGCACGTGTGTTAAATGATGACCAGTGTGCATGTTAAATACGACATCGTTTGCATGTTGATTTTGTCTATCCCCACCAGACGCATTCATGACACGTAAGTTAAAATATCAAAACCAACTGTGAACTAACTATATTAATTTCGGGACAGGTCAAAACATTCATGGACATTTAACTAGCTTGCTGTTGCTAGCTAATTTGTCCTGGGGAAAAAAACATTGGGTTGATATTTCACCTGAAATGCTTATGGTCCTTTTTTTAGCTGGATCTTTGTAGAATTTTGACACATGTTGAGTCATACAAAAATGTGTGTTCTCTACTCCGACAATTAATCCACAGATCTGAAGGAGAAACCTACTTAGTTTTTAGTTTGTTTTCTTTGATAAATCTTCCCTTGGTCATCTTTCTTCTTCTTCTGTGGATTTTATACGGTGGTTGGTAACCAACTTTAAGGTGCATCCCCGCCACCAACTGGACAGGAGTGTGGACCTCATTCATCTTTCAATCACCCACTTGGGTACATGCTCATAAAAACCAATGAGTAGATGGGAGAGGCAGGCGTCAAGCATACAAAATAGAACCAAGTTATCGAATAACATTACCTTTGCAAATTCTTGCGGTGCAATGTGGGCTGTCTGGTCAGCATGTTAGCGTGTGTGTGCGCCTGTGTGTGCCTCTTCACAGTTCGCGTTGGTCCATAAAGTGTTGTTTTATGTTGTTTTTTTAATCCGATTTGACTGTATACTTGAGTTACTTGATGCGGAATACTGTGTGTTTCCCAGAGTTTGTTCTGGACTTGGGGACTGTGAAGAGAGGGGCCTCGTGGGGTATGGATGGGTATCTGAGCTGTGTGCTAGTCATTTGAACAGACAGCTCGATGCTTTCCACATATCAATATCTCTCACAAAGACAGATAGTGATGCAGTCAATCTCTCCTCTACTTTGATCCAGGAGACATTGACATGCATGTTATTGATGTTAGCTCTCTGTGTACATTTAAGGGCCAGCTGTGCAGCTTTGTTCTGGGCCAATTATAATTTGCCTATGTCATTTGCCACTTGACCATATGTCCAGGTGCGATAAAACTAGAGCCTGTAGGACTTAGGTCTTGCTGCAGAGCAGCACTTTATTACGGACAGACCTCTCCCCATCTTAGCTATCATTGCTAGATTGAATCTCCGTCTGTCGTTCTGCCCCTGAACAAGGCAGCTAACCTACTGTTCCTAGGCCATCATTGTAAATAAGAAATTGTTCTTAATTAGGGCTAGGCCCCTTTTTTCTCAAATTCCGCCTGAATGACGTGCCCAAAGTAAACTGTCTGTTGCTCAGGCCCTGAAGCCAGGATATGCATATAATTGGTACCATTGGAAATAAAACACTTTGAAGTTTGTAGAAATGTTTAAATAATGTAGGAGAATATAAGACAATAGATATGGTAGGAGAAAATTTAAAGAAAAACCAACCGGAATCTTTTTTTTTTGAGAGCCCATGCTCTTACAATGGAAAGTATAGGGGCATACTGAATTCTAGCTCCCAGGATGCAATTCCTATGGCTTCCACAGGGTGTCAGCAGTCTATGTTCAAGGTTTCAGGCTTGTAACTTCCAAAACGAATAAGAAATATCAGTTTTAGTACAGGGACACAGTCTTGGAAATTCGTGTATGTGCGAGCGATGAAGACAGAACACACCTGCTAAAATCGGTTCCTATTGAACATACTTCTTTCCGTAAGAAATATTATAGTTTGATTACATTTTAGGGTATCTGAGGAGTAAATAGAAACATATTTTGAGTTGTTGAAACAAAGATTTTCGGATTATTTTCTCTGCATGTTGAACGAGTGGATTACTCAAATCGATGGCACAATTAAACTGACTTTTTGGGATATAAAGAAGGATTTTATCTAACAAAACGACACTACATGTTATAGCTGGGACCCTTTGATTTGCCATCCAGAGGAAGATTTTCAAAAAGTAAGTGAATATTTAATCGCTATTTGTGAATTTATGATACGTGCCGGTGGAAAAATATTTTGATGTGGGGCGCCGTCCTCAAACAATCACATGGCATGCTTTCACTGTAATGGCTACTGTAAATCGGACAGTGCAGTTAGATTAACAAGAATTCATGCCTTCAACTGATATAAGACACTTATATGTACCTAAATGTTTAATATCCATCATTTTTATGATTATTTATTTGAATTGCGCGCACTTCAGTTTCACCGGAAGTTGTCCCGCTAGTGGGATGCCTAGCCCTAAGAAGTTTTAAAGTTTTAACTGACTTGCCTAGTTAAATAAATTAAGTAAAACATCAGTGGTGTAAAGTACAAATACTTGAAAGTACTACTTAAGTAGTTTTTTGTGGTATCTGCACTTCACTTTACTATTTATATTTTTTGTTTACTTAAAAATGTACTTCACTTATTTCTAAAGAAAATAATGCACTTTTTACTCCATACATTTTCCCTGGCACCCAAAAGTACTTCTATTTTGAATGCTTAGTAGGACAGGAAAATGGTCCAATTCACGCACGTATCAAGAGAACATCCCTGGTCATCCATACTGCCTCTGATTTGGAGGACTCACAAACACAAATGCTTCATTTGTAAATTCTGTCTGAGTGTTGGCGTGTGCCCTTCGGTATCCGTAAATTTATTTGATTGCGCCGTCTGGTTTGCTTAATATAAGGATTTTTAAATGATTTATACTTTTACTTTTGATACTTAAGTATATTAAAAAACAAATACTTATACACTTTTATATAAGAAGTATTTTACTGAGTGGCTTTCATTTTTACTTGAGTCATTTTCCATTAAAGTATCTTTAATTTTACTCAAGTATGACAGTTGGGTACTTTTTCCACCACTGCAGCACACATGGACATACAGGCTTTACTCAGTGCCAGTGGCAGGACATTGGTGAAAATATATAAAAAAGTAAGGGGCCTGCCCCGGAGTATATAGTGCATTCAGAAAGTATTCAGACCTGTTGACTTCTTCCACATTTTGTTACGTTACAGCCTTATTCTAAAATTGATTAAATACATTTGTCCTTCTTCAATCTACACACAATACCCCATAATGACAAAGCGAAAACCATTTTTTAGAAATAGAGGTTCCCCTTCCAACAGGACAACGACCCTAAGTGCACAGCCAAGACAAAGCATGAGTGGCTTCAGGACAAGACTCTGAATGTCCTTGAGTGGCACAGCCAGAGCCTGGACTTGAACCCGATCTAACATCTCTGGAGAGACCTGAAAATAGCTGTGCAGCGACACTCTCCATCCAACCTGACAGAGCTTAAGAGGATCTGCAGAGGAGAATGGGAGAAACTCCACAAAAACATGTGCCAAGCTTATAGCGTCATACCCAAGAATAATCAAGGCTGTTATCACTGTCAATGGTGCTTTAACAAAGTACTGAGTGAAGGGTCTGAATATTTATGTAAATAGGTTATATAATTTATTTTGTATTTTTCTTGCAAATTTTTTTTTTAACTGTTTTTGCTTTGTCATTATGGGGTATTGTGTGTAGATTGATGACACTTTTTTTATATAATCCATTTTAGATAAAGGTTGTAACGTAACAAAATGTGGAAAAAGTCAAGGGTTCTGAATACTTTCCGAATGCACTGTCCCCGATTACCTGGACTACATTGGAGATGCTTCCATAAAAGAACACTCTCTGTGTTCTGTTAGACAGGTAACTCTCCATCCACAATATACCAGAACATGTAAAGACACAACACAATTTTTTGTATGTCAACATGTGTGTGTCAACATCTACTTAACGATTATAATACCTTGTTTGAAGGTATTTGCAATACTTGTGCCATCAGTTGGTGTACAATCATACTGTAAGAACCCTCGAATGCATGAACTTCATGTGATTACAGTAGCTTTACTGAATAATCCACACAACTCTACAAATGACTACAAGTGTAGCATGCCAGAAGACTGAAAGGACTGAGCAGAATTTAAATATAGCAACCTAAACAACATAGAATGTATCCCCTCTAGAGAGCTTTGCATTGGACTTTCTCATATGTCATCTGGCCAATTTCATCATCTTAATTTTGACAATAACTTTATCAGTGACTGTATTGGAGAGGGAGTGTTTTCTCCTTTACTATGCAATCAGCAATTAGTTCCGGGAGGTGTGCTCTTCACCTTTGCAAAGCAATTAGCAATTAGTATTAGTACTTCAGTCTCCCTTGTTTCTTAGCATCAGCTGTAAGTGACGGTTGTGTCAGCGGTAGTCTCATCGCAAAACTAAGACTGTCGCCAAAACAAAGACAGTTCTGCCGAGTTGTTGTGTGGAGTTATTTGAAGGAAAGTGACGAAGGCTCCACACCACTCTCTCACTTGAGTATCTTACCTAGTTATTTTCAGATGGTCTAACTTTGCTCTTTTGTAGCTTTGGCAATTATGTGTGTGTTTTCTATACTTGATTGACCCTCCCCCTGTAGGTTTTACAAACGCTCCCCACACCTTGGCTGCAGCCCTTCTAATTTAGTGTACTCTGCGCGCCCATCCCATGTGGAATTCCTGGTCTCTAACAGCATTTGGAATTGCCGATCTGCGGTCAAGAATGCTAAGTTCATCTCAGCCTATGCTGCCCTTCAGTCCCTTGACTTTTTAGCCCTGACGGATCAACTCCGAGACCACTGCTACTCCAGCTGCTCTCTCTTCATCGGACTAAGTTTTCTCTCTATATCTTCCACCCCCTCCCTCTCTGCGGGCAACTTTGTCAACCACTTTGACGACATCCAATCCTCATTCACTCAGCCTATTGAGTCCACTGGTCCCACTCACACATAACTACCCTACGCCTTGACTTATTTCTTCCCTCTCTCTACAGATGAAATCCTGTGACTAGTGAGGTCCGGCTGCCCGACAACCTGCCCGCTCGACACCATCCCCTCATCCCTTCTCAAGACCATCTCTGGAGGCCTTCTCCCATTCTTCACAACCCTCCTCAAGAAACCAAACACTCGACTCCTCCTCAACTACAGACCGGTATCCATTCTATTTTTTTCTTTCAAAAACATGCTGTCTCTGACCAACTCTCTCGCTATGTCTCTCAGAATGATCTTCTTGACCATAACCAGTCAGGCTTCAAGATGGGTCACTCAACCAAGACCGCTCTTCTCAGTGCCAGAGGCTCTCCACACTCAAAGCTGCCACTCCCTCCTCTGTTCTCATCCTCCTAGATCTATTCGCTGCCTTTGACACCGTGAACCATCAGTTCTTCCTCTCCACCCTCTCAGGGCTGGGCGTCTCAGGCTCTGCACACTCTTGGATTGCATCCTATCTGGCAGGCCGCTCCTACCAGGTGACGTGGAGAGGATCTGTGTTTGTACCACATACTCTCACTACTGATGTCCCCCAGGGCTCAGTTCTAGGCCCTCCTCTTCTCTCTATTCATCAAGTCACTCGGCTCCGTCATATCGTCACAAGGTCTCTCCTATTATTGCTATGTGGATGACACTACTTTTCTCCTTACCCCTTCTGACACCCAGGTGGCGACACGTGTCTCTGCGTGCCTGGCAGATATCTCAGGTTGGATGTCCACCCACAACCTTAAGCTCAACCTCGTCAAGACGGAGCTGCTCTTCCTCCCGGGGAAGGCCTGCCTGCTCAAAGACTTTTCCATCATGATTGACAACTCCATGGTGTCTCCCTCCCAGAGTGCAAAGAACATTGGCATGTCCCTGGAAAACACCCTGTCATTCTCTGGAAACGTCAAAGCAGTGACTCAACATTTGTCTGGTAAAAACAGTAGGATAAATACACATGTAGGTAGAGTCCATTCTCCTTTTTTTTCAACTTTTCTTTTAACCTGTTTGGGATAGGGGGCAGTATTTTCACGTTCGGATTAAAAGCGTTCCCAGAGTAAACTTCCTGCTACTCAGGCCCAGAAGCTAATATATGCATATTATTAGTAGATTTTGATAGAAAACACTCCGACGTTTCTAAAACTGTTTGAATGATGTCTATGAGTATAACAGAACTCATATGGCAGGCGAAAACCTGAGAAAAATCCAACCAGGAAGTGGGAAATGTGAGGTTTGTAATTTTTCAACTCATTGCCATTCCAAGATACAGTGTAAATGGGGTCATATTGCACTTCCTAAGGCTTCCACTAGATGCCAACAGTCTTTAGAACCTTGTTTCAGGCTTCTACTGTGAAGGGGAAGCGAATAAGAGCTGTTTGACTAAGGGGTCTGGCAGAAGGCCATGAGCTAAATCATGCGCGCAGCCGTGAGAGCGAGCTGCGTTCCTTTTCATTTCTAAAGACAAAGGAATTGTCCGGTTGAAACATTATTGAAGATTTATGATAAAACATCCTAAAGATTTATTCTATACATCGTTTGACATGTTTCTACGAACTGTAATATAACTTTTTGGACTTTTCGTCTGAACTTTCGCCTGGACTTGCCCGTGCCTTGTGAATTTTGATTGGTGAACTAAACGTGCTAAGAAAAAGGAGGTATTTGGACATAAATTATAGACTTTATCGAACGAAACAAACATTTATTGTGGAACTGGGATCCCTGGGAGTGCATTCTAATGAAGATCATCAAAGGTAAGTGAATATTTATAACGCTATTTCTGACTTTTACTGACTCCAAAACATGGCGGGTATCTGTATGGCTTGTTTTTGTGTCTGAGCGCTGTACTCAGATTATTGCATGGTGTGCTTTTTCCGTAAAGATTTTTTGAAATCTGACACAGCGGTTGCATTAAGAAGAAGTATATCTTTAATTTTGTGCATAACACTTGTATCTTTTATCAAAGTTTATGATGAGTATTTCTGTAAATTGATGTGGCTCTCTGCAAATTCACTGGGGCACAACATTACTGAACATAACGCGGCAATGTAAACTGAGATTTTTGGATATAAATATGAACTTACATACATGTATTGTGTAACATGAAGTTCTATGAGTGCCATCTGATGAAGATCATCAAATGTTATTGATTAATTGTATCTCTAATCCTGCTTTTTGTGACTCCTCTCTTTGGCTGGAAAATGGCTGTGTTTTTGTGACTAGGCTCTGACCTAACATAATCATATGGTGTGCTTTCGCTGTAAAGCCTTTTTGAAATCGGACACGATGGGTAGATTAACTAGAAGTTCAACTTTAATTTGGTGTATTGCACTTGTGAATGTATGAAAGTTAAATATTTCAAAATAATATTTTTGAATTTCGCGCTCTGCCTTTTCAGCGGATGTTGTCGAGGGGTTCCGCTAGCGAAACCCCTAGCCTTTTAAGAGCTTTGTTACAATGGACCAGTCAGTCAGTACCCCCTCAGGGGTTATGGAGTATGCAGTGTTACTTAAAAATAACATTAGAATAGAAAATTTTGGCACTTATCATCTCCCGTCTGGACTACATCAACTCTCTGTTGGCTGGCTCCCTGCTTGTGCCATCAAACCCCTGCAACTTATCAAGAACGCTGCAGCCTGCCTAGTGTTTAACCTCAAGTTCTTCCATGTCACCCTGCTCCTCCGCACACTCCACTGGCTTCCAGTCGAAGCTCGCATCCACTACAAACCATGGTATCGCCTACAGAGCAGCAAAAGGAATTACCCCTACCTACCTTCAGACGATGCTCAAACCCTACACCCCAACCCGAGCCCTCCATTCTGCCATCGCTGGTCTCTTGGTCTTCCCACCCCTACGGGAGGATAGGTCCCATTCAGCCCTTTCCAAGCTCTTCTCTGTCCTGGCATCCCAATGGTGGAAACAGCTTCCCCCTAGGAAGCGAGGGCAGCAGAGTCCCTTTCCATCTTCCGAAAACATTTGAAACCTCCACAGCACCCACCTCGTACCCCCCCCCCCCCAAGTCTAGTGTGAACGAACACCCACACTAGACTTCCCCTCCCCCTTACAAGCTCTAAATCTGCTGATAGCTACTTTATTGAGGAAAAAAATATCACTTACTATGACTGTGATATGTGCTTGTTCCATCTAGCTATCTTCAGATGAATGCACTAACTGTATGTCGCTCTGGATAATTACTAAAATGTAAATATACATCTGTTTTTTAGTAGTTTTAAACCACTAAAATACATTGGACATAAGTGCAAAACTAAAATAGATTCTGAAATCAGTTCATGGACTATAAGATATGTCTTACCACACACAAAAGTCTGGAGGGTCTGGAGGTCACACATGAAAGCCTGGAGGTCACACCCAGGTCACATACTGTAAGTTTGGCAAAAATGTAGAAAAAAAGGCAAGACTGAAAATAATAATTTCTCTATTAACCCCAGCTGCCCCTGGCTCATCCTAACACAGCAGGTAGCTCTGTTTCTCCAAAATGGACATCAGCACATTCCTCTTCACTGTCCCGTGGACTAAGAACTACTGTATATGTCTCAGTTTCACCCGAGTGCTTGTGAGGGAGGATGTGACAGAACCCTAATCTCAATGTCTCACTTTCCCCAGCACAATAATAGATTGTGAGGAGGCCCCCCAGATCGCTGTCAGATGATCCCCCTCTAAGTGTGCCTGCTGACAAGCTCTTGATAACCAACAACTACATTGGAGTCGAAGTCCATTTCTTTTACAGGTCACAAGGCCAATTGCAGTGGGGATATAAAAACAAAAGCAGACATCGTTATCTCCCGACCTCCAAAATGTATGTAATTTGATCTCCTGTTGCAGGAGAACTTTCTGCAATACAGAAATTTTCAAACTTGTAGTGTATTTTGAGGTTTAAAAAGGCTTCTGAAGTTTGTAATTTCCATTTTGAAATGTCCATGAATTATAATCCACATTTCCTGTTGCTGCAGGATTATTTTCCTGCTGTAGCCAACTGGCTCAAATTAAGATCCTACACCTGTAGACCTACTGAGCATGTGCTGTCACATTTTAACAGCATTAGAAGGCATTTGACACCATTAAAAGGCACTGGTGCGCTAGCCTATCATACCCATCATGGGTACTTTCAGAGATGTGGTTTCCTACTTCACACATACCAAGTACAGCATAACAGTGGTCTCTTCAAGAAATGTGAATGAAACAGAGACCATGAGGTGAGCAGCCACAACCATTTTCAGCTGGAATAAGCTATACATTTTGAGTTGCAATTGGCTGACACAGATGACAAGCTTGCGCAGTTCTCATCACACAAACACTAAATTAACAGAGGACAGGTCCAGTAGGTAAATACATTTTAATTGCTACCTGAGACCCGTGGCAAAATTTAGGATCCACTTGGGTTCCGAGTTGGATCTCAGAATTTCGGCTCTGTTGAAAACGCGAAGACCTCTACACTGAAAGCCCAAGGCAATAAATGTTTATCTCATTTGAACGATTTAATTATTTTGTCTAATTAGGCTTAAATTGTTATGCAGCTTGTGCAATGGTTGCAATGGTTGCTGCAGCCATTCGTTCGCTGAATCCATCCATTGATATGGTTACTCATTGACAGTTATCCTAAAGCAGGGCTGCTTTTGAATGCCAGAGCATGTAAATGGCTGAGTGTGGAGCGAGGAGCACAACGTCATTTGAGCAGATTTTAAAAAAGGGTGTCGGCCTTTTCTCCCGCTCCAATTTCGCTCTGGTACTGCTCAGCAAAAAGCTCTAGGCATTCTCTACCTAGAATTGTTTTGTTTCCTTTATTACTTTTTATTAGGCCCATATGGTTGTAATTATTTAGCCTAGCCCATCCACAGTAGCATATTTATATATACAGTGGCTTTGGAAAGTATTCAGACCCCTTGACTTTTTCAATATCTTGTTATGTTACAGCCTTATTCTAAAATTGATTAAATTACCCCCCCCCCCCCCCCCCCTCCCCAATCTACACACAATACACCATAATGACAAAGCAAGATTTTAGAAATGTTTGCTAATTTATTCAATATTAAAAAACTGATTACATTTACATAAGTATTCAGACCATTTACTCAGGACCTTGTTGAAGCACCTTTGGCAGCGATTACAGCATCAAGTCTTCTTGGGTATGACGCTACAAGTTTGGCACTTGTATTTGGGGAGCTTCTCCCATTCTTATCTGCTGATCCTCTCAAGCTCTGTCAGGGTGGATGGGTGGCGTTGCTGCACAGCTATTTTCAGGTCCCTCCAGAGATGTTCAATTGGGTTCGATTGGCTGGGCCACTCATGGACATTCAGAGCCTTGTCCCGAAGCCAATCCTGCGTTGTCTTGGCTGTGTGCTTAGGGTCGTTGTTCTGTTGGAAGGTGAACCTTCGCCCCACGTTAGCTAGATCAACTTCTTGAGCAATAGAGTGGATAGTTAATTAATAGGGTTGTCATTTGTGTCTCGTTTCAGGAAAGTAGGTGTATGTTGCGCGTCACCTCGTCACAAGGGCGCCATTTGAACGTAACCTTTTTTTTTTTAAATCAAAAAGCGTTTTTGGGCAGAAATGCCTTTAGGAACATGTGAACTTTCATGCCATCTGTAAATAAAATTTACAGAATTTATTTAGTCATGGCAAAAAACAGCAACCTCCCGCTAGCCATGATTGGCTGAGATAATGAGTGGGCTGGACATGCCCACTGGAGAGAGGAGTTCAGATTGACCGGCCATGTTGCACATTTCTGTCTATAACATAAGCTGGTCAGTATGTGTTGGTAATCCTTTCTAACGCAGCTTTTTTAAAGATATCACTTAGTAGAAATTCATAAGTGCTTCTCTCCAATTTCTGGAGGACCGAGTTTTGAAATCAATTAGAGTATAATAGCTAAGGAGATGGAGATAATTCTGCCATTTGATTGCAAATATGTAGACATAGTCAAAAAAAGAACACAGAAGGCTATGGATTACATTTTCAAACTGTCACGCCCTGACCTTAGTTGTCTATATTTCTGTATTATTTTGGTCAGGTCAGGGTGTGACGAGGGTGGGTATGTGTGTTTTTGTCTTGTCTAGGGTTTTTGTTTATCTATGGGGATTTTGTATGTCTATGTGTAGTTGCATGTCAGCACTCGTTGTAATTAGCTTCACGTTCGTTTTGTTATTTTGTTCGTTTGTTTAGTGTTCTTCATTTATTAAAGAAGAATGTCTTCAAATCACGCTGCGCCTTGGTCTCCTCACTACGACGAACGTGACAGAACTACCCACCAAAAGAGGACCTAGCAGCGTGGTTACCTGGAGAGTTGGACATGGGAGGAAATCCTGGAAGGCAAGGGACCCTGGGGACAGACGAGAGAACATCGCCGTCCTGAGGAGGTGGCACAGCGGAGCATGCACGAGAGGCAGCCCCCAATTTTTTTGGGGGGGGGGGGGGGGGGCACACGAGGTGTTTGACTCAGTCAGATGGTAGACCTGAGCCAACTCCCCATGCTTACCGGGTGGAGCGTCGTACTGGTCAGGCACCGTGTTATGGGGTGGAGCGCACGGTGTCTCCAGTGCACGTTCACAGCCCAGGTACGCTACATCGCAGCTCCTCGCATCGGCCGGGCTGGAGTGGGCATCGAGCCAGGAGGGATGTCCTGGCTCAGCGCATCTGGTCTCCAGTGCGTCTCCTCGGCTCGGGTTATCCTGCGCCAGCCCTACGCACGGTGTCCCCGGTTCGTCAGCACAGCCCAGTGCGGCCTGTTCCAGCTCCCCTCACTTGCCGGGCTACTGGGGGTATCCTGCCAGGACGAGTTGTGTTAGCTCTGCACTCGAGACCTCCAGTGCGCCTCCACGGCCCAGTGTATCCGGTGCCTCGGCCAAGGACAAGGCCTCCTTGCATGTCTTCCCAGCCTGGTGAGTCCTGTGCCTGTGCTAAGAACTAACCCTCCTGCATGTCTCCCCAGCCTGGTGAGTCCTGTGCCTGCTCCCAGAGCCAGGCCTCCTGTGTGTCTCTCCACTCCAGTGGTGATCCATGGCACGAAGCCTCCAGTGGTGATCCATGGCACGAAGCCTCCAGTGGTGATCCATGGCACGAAGCCTCCAGTGGTGATCCATGGCACGAAGCCTCCAGAGTCGGCCTCCAGCCCGGTGCCTGCTACGAGGGTCCCCAGTCCGGGGTCGGCGGCAAGGGTCCCCACTCTAGAGGCGCCACCTGTGGGCCAAGCCAGAGCCGCCACCGCGGAGAAATGCCCACCCAGACCCTCCCCTATAGGTTCAGGTTTTGCATCCGGAATCCGCACGTTTGGGGGGGGGGGGGTGGGGTACTGTCACGCCCTGACCTTAGTTTTCTATATTTTCTGTATTATTTTGGTCAGGTCAGGGTGTGACGAGGGTGGGTATTTGTGTTTTTGTCTTGTCTAGGGTTTTTGTTTATCTATGGGGATTTTGTATGTCTATGTGTAGTTGCATGTCAGCACTCGTTGTAATTAGCTTTTGTATGTCTATGTGTAGTTGCATGTCAGCAATCGTTGTAATTAGCTTCACGTTCGTTTTGTTATTTTGTTAGTTTGTTTAGTGTTCCTCATTTATTAAAGAAGAATGTCTTCAAATCACGCTGCGCCTTGATCTCCTCACTACGAAGCAAGTGAAACACAAACTAAGGGCAACCATGCAATCTGTAACAGAGCGGGAGAAGCATCCATCCATGTATATGGGTAAGAGAGTCCACCCCCTAAAAAAAAAGTCTAGCTAGCTACATTTTCAGATATCACATGTTTCTAATTTGATCAGAAAGTCATTTTCATTTCAAGTTAAAGTGTACTGTTAGCTAGCTAACATTAGCTGGCTGGCTAGCTAGCTAAAATTACGTGGTCAGAGTGAGAGTGAACTGATCTCTCATTTGTAGCTAGCAAGCTAGCCAATGTTAGCCAGTTAGATTGGGTGCTTGACTGATTTTGTTAGGTCAGAACGTTCAGATCAACCCTACTTTTCGGCCAGAGCATCCAGTGTGTCCAGGGTGTGAATGATGCTGAATGGGTGTAGACAAAAAAGAGCTCTCCGGTAGGTACCAAAACATTCAAGGGCCTCTTAAAAGTGAGGTTACACATTTATCAACTTTCAAAGCAGAATGACTTTCCCATTGTTCCACAACTGTAGTGTATGATATGCCATTTTCTAGCTCTGAGTCTGTACTTGTATAAACATTAGCTGTTTGCCTTAGCATTTGAAGTGAGATGAGGTAACACAATATAAATAATATCTTAGCTAGCTATAAATGCACATGTATGCTAAGCAATTTCGCATAGCTGTTATCAAATGGCATCGTACTTTTAAATCAGATATTGTTGTAATTTACAGACATGAATGTGAAGTAGGCAAACTGATACAGGTACCATTTTATTTTGTTAATCTTTGCAGGTTTGTCATTTGATTTCCTGGAGCCTGGTGGAGATGGATGCAACCATACAAGGCAGGATATTTCTCTGCATCCAGGTTGAGGCTTGCTACCAGCAGGAACATGGGGCACAGTCACATGGTTTTCCTTTGTATTGTATGATACTAGGGAGGAGGCCCTGGGCCAGTGGGAGTTCAGGGGTGAGGGCTTTCACTTTCTAGCACAAACGACTTCTATCAGTCTCTCTCCAGGTGCTGTAGAGCCTTCTGACGAACTACATGCGATCTCTCCAGAGCACAGAGAAGTAAGCTCCACTCAAAAGTATACTTGATACACTAGAAAACCTACTTCACTATGGCAGTCTGCCTGGGTGACAATATAGAATATTATCCAGGGCCACTGGTTGGATTGGATTTACTATACTCACGCCAAAATGTATGCTCTCGCCTCCCTGTAAAAGTCTCCCAGACTTTTATCAAAACTAACGTGTCCATCCCCAGGTGAGTCAACTGGGCTATGGAACCCTAGAGCAGCACGTCACAAAACCTGCTACACTTTTGTCTGCTATCTGCAGACAGTTCCCTGTGGAAGGATGCAGCTGTCAAAGGCCACAATGCAATACAGTTTTGTATAAACAAATTCAATTTTGTTAGATTACAAAACAACTTTTTCATAGCATCTTTGCCACGTTGGTCTTCTAACTTCTGTGGTAACTTAAACACAAAGTGAACCCTTGGCGCTTATGATTCTAAAGGTCCAAAGTATATGTATATCAGATACATCACACAGGTGTGTCAACTAAAATATATATCTCTGACAAGACTGAAGAATGGGACAAGCAGACAAAGTGAATATAAGCCCGTGATTGCATCCGTAGCAGTTTGTATGAATTTGGTTACATACAATACATGTTGACAAAATGGCTGCGAGACAGACAGACTTGTTGTACTCCCAGGTAAGGTCCTTGCTTCCAGTACCACTGAAGGCCACAGTCTTCAGTCAGGCAGCTTGAAGATGCGTCACCAACCAGGCATATGTCACAGCATGCAGTGGCCTGATCGGGAGATGACAATAAATGCATTATGTACCTTTAATAACCAAAGCCATGATAGCATTTACTGCACATGTTGCTGAACAATTCAACCCTGTTAGTCAGTGATATGGAAATTCACATACAATATTCAGTTCATAAGCATTGCCTGTCATGCCTCTAGGGCAGGGGTAGGCAACCCTGGTCCTTGAGTGTCACAGGCAATTCATGTTTTTAGGCAATCACTGAACTGATCAAATAGTTCAGCTGTTCACAGCTGTGTTCAGTGCATAACAACGTAATAGAAAGGAAACGTTGCTGTACTGAACGACCAGTTGAAAAATGGGGAGGAATTGGATTGTGGGTTCAAAATGCACCGCTGCCCTTTAATTATGTGACTCATTGCTTCAAACCAGATCCTATCAGATCCCAATTGTACTCCGAACGGAGCAAGCATATATCAAAGTCTGTTCATGAACATTTTGGGAAAACGGGGCTTTCAGTAACATCCGTTTTGCAAACGTTCAAGCAAACTGTCCCATATTCACAAAGCGTCTCTGGATAGTGACATAAGATAATCTCCCCCTTGTCAATGTAATTGTACTCCGTGTGAAGGCAAAACTGATCCTTGTCAATGTAATTGTACTCTGTGTGAGGGTACATCGTCCAATATCGTGCATATTGGACATTTATATTGCAATGTACAGGCTTACCTATGGATCTTGGGTCTATGAAATGGGGTGACACCCAGAGAACACATCTGTGAAGAGTGTACACAAATAATAGCATCGTAGCTCTTATTGCAGGATTTTGACACAACTGTGAAATTAGCCACATTAGCTCACCAGTCAACCTACAATGTGTATTGAACGTTCATATTTCAATATACAGTCTTACCTCATCTCATGGACCCACGATCCCACTCAGCCCACTCAGTGACACCCACAGAACACAACTGAAGAGTGTACACAAATAATAGCATCGTAGCTCTTATTGCAGGAATTTGACTTTAGGAATTCACCTCACTATTCAGCCTATTGGTGAGCTAATGTGGCTCATTTTACAGTAGTGTCAGTGTTGAAGTGTTTGAAATGGGCTAACCAGTCTGCGCAGAATAGTAAGGTAATAATAGTGTATTATTTTTACTGCTACTAGTGCATCAGGCTATAAAACTGCTACAGCAAGTTGATCTCTGCAATGCCAGGATTAATGCAATCCATCCATTACGCACAGTTCCCTCAAGCGCTCCTTACCAAGGATGCTTTCAAATCAATATTTTTTGCTTTGCCTTATCAAATGAATTAGGTTGTATGGAAGTCCAGAGAGGACATATGAATTAAACAAATAATGTGTATGTTATGTCGATCACAACTGATTTCTCTCATGATCACTACATGAAAGTTGTTTTGTCGAGAGTCAACAGTACCACGCATCATACATTCATTTGTTCCGATCTGTACACAATTCCGATGCACAATAACCACCCAGTGGATGCGTTGATGCAATGCGGGGCATATAAGCCCTAAATTATCAAATAAAATGTTATTGGTCACATACACGCGTTTAGCAGATATTATTACGGCTGTAATGTACATCATCAAATCAAATGTATTTAGATAGCCCTTCTTACATCAGCTGATATATCAAAGTGCTGTACAGTAACCCAGCCTAAAACCCCAAACAGCAAGCAATGCAGGTGTAGAAGCACGGTGGCTAGGAAAAACTCCCTAGAAAGGCCAAAACCTAGGAAGAAACCAGGCTATGAGGGGTGGCCAGTCCTCTTCTGGCTGTGCTGGGTGGAGATTATAACAGAACATGGCCAAGATGTTCAAATGTTCATAAATGACCAGCATGGTCAAATAATAATAATCACAGTAGTTGTCGAGGGTGCAACAAGTCAGCACCTCAGGAGTCAGTTGGCTTTTTATAGCCAATCATTGAGAGTATCTCTACCACTCCTGCTGTCTCTAGAGAGTTGAAAACAGCAGGTCTGGGACAGGTAGCACGTCCGGTGAACGTTCATATGAGATGAGTAATGCAAGATACTGTATGTAAACATTCAAGTGACTAGTATTGGATTTATTAATGTGGCCAGGTATTTCAAGTCTATGTAGTATATAGGCAGCAGCCTCGAATGTGCTACTGATGATGCCTGAAAGGCAACGCCGTCTCCCAGGCTTTGTGCCCCCCCAAGACCACAGGCAAATAACATTGCAGCTAACTTGACTAGTCTTGTGAGCTAGCTAGGTAGTCTTGTTTGCTAGCTTGTCATCTATGCTAGTTGTTAGCTTGCATAACTGATAGGTGTATAATTATAAGGAACACTTCATTTTTTGTGGATAATATTTACATTTACAGTGGGCGAGCTCCATTCCTGACAGGCTCAGTGGCTCATAAATCAGGATGCTGGCTCGTAGGCTGTTTCATAGGTAAGGCTCTTTGCAGGCAGATTAGCTGTCTAAGTGCTTTATAGGCAGATGCATATCTAATCCAGGGGTTGAGATCTATTCCTGCCAGGCTGATCAGATTCAATAGCAGCCTCAGAGGCTGATGTCAGGATGCTGCCTTGTAGGCTGTTTCATATATTAGGGTCCTTGCAGACAGCATAGAAGGTACCATCCTGACTTATCAGCCTCTGAGGCTGCTATAGAATCTGATCAGCCTGCCAGGAATATAGTGCACCCACTCTTGATCATAATGCAGTGACTGCTAATCTACCTGCAAGAAAATGTACCTATGAAATAGGCAGCATTTTGACTTATCAGCCTCAAACTGCTATTGAGTCTGATCAGCCGGTCAGGAATGGACCTCACCGACGCTGTACATTTAAATATGATGCATAAAACATGAAGTGTCCCTTACAATTATATACACACACACACACGTTGGTTATGCAAGCTAACAACCAGCATAGATAACAAGACTACCTAGACAACTAGATCACTCTCTCGACTAGCCAGGTTAACTGCGTTGTTGCTTGCGTGCGATTGGCTGTGGTCTTGGGGGTGGCACACAGCCTCGGAGACATAGCGGCCTGCGAGGCATCGTTTAGGATTTAAATGCCCCATGACTGCTAGCTGCCCTACAAGCGCTTAGCTCAAGGTAAGAGACATTTAGCTTGCTAACATTGAAACTTATAGTATAAACTGATAATGAACTCCAAACACAAATGAAAGCATGAAGTTAGCATGAAATGTATAATCCCTCAGTGTAGCAATCAATAAAAAAAGCGCTGATCCACTGTGGGCTCTGCCGCCTCATCCACTGTCAATCTAGCATCAACACGTCCACTCCTATTTATAGAGTTCATGTTGTGATCGACAAAACAGCTTTTGTTATGTAGTGATCATGAGATGAATAAATTGTAATCCACCTTTTTTTCCACTACGACTTTCGGGTTGTTGTTATCGCTGCTTTTGAAAATCGGATAGCTTCCTTATGTTTCAGTAAACCATTACCCAACACGTCAAAGATTTAAGTGTCATCATAAAAGTTTAATATTTTATTTGTGATATATAAAAAAAAATATTAATGACAAATGTAGACTATAAGAAGTTAAACCTTTCTTTTGAAGGCCTTTTTTAAATTAGGTCTGGTCGGTTAGAATTATTTAGCCTATCCCACCCACAGTAGCCTATATCTAGTTAATAATGTACTTTCTGAAATTAGGATATGTACCACTGCACAAAAATATAAACACAAGATGTAAGGTGTTGGTCACATGTTTCATGAGCTGAAATAAAAGATCCCAGAAATGTTCCAAACACACAGTTTCTCAAATTGTGCGCACAAATGTGTTTACATCCCTGTTAGTCAGCATTTCTCCTTTCCCAAGATAATACATCCACCTGACAGGTGTGGCATATCAAGGTTCTGATTAAACGGCATGATGATTACACAGGTGCACCTTGTGCTCGGGACAATAAAAGGTCATCCTAAAATGTGCAGTTTTGTCACAACACAATGCCACAGATGTCTCAAGTTGAGGGAGCATGCAATTGGCATGCTGACTGCAGGTATGTCCACCAGAGCTGTTGCCAGAGAATTTAATGTTAATTTCTCTACCATAAAACACCTCCAATGTAGTTTTCAAGAATTTGGCAGTATGTCCAACCAGCATCATGTGGGCGAGCGGTTTGCTGATGTGAACAGAGTGGTGGCGGTGGGGTTATTGGCAGGCACAAGCTATGGACAACGAACACAATTGCATTTTATCTATGGGAATTTGAATGCACAGAGATACCATGACGAGATCCTGAGGCACATTCATCCGCCGCCATCACCTCACGTTTCAGCATGATGAGCTGAAAATGTCCCAATTCTTCCATGGCCTACCTATTCACCAGATATGTCACCCAATGAGCATGTTTGGGATGCTCAGGATTGAGGTGTAGGACAGCGTTTTACAGTTCCCCCAATATCCAGCAACTTTGCACAGCCATTGAATAGGAGTGGGACAACATTCCGCAGGCCACAATCAACAGCCTTAATAACTCTATGCAAAGGAGATGTGTCGAGCTGCATGAAGCAAATGGTGGTCACACCAGATACTGACTGGTTCTCATCCACACCCCTACTTTTTTTTTAAGGCATCTGTGACTAATTGATGGACAGCTCTATTCCCAGTCATGTGAAATCCATAGATTAGGGCTTAATTTATTTATTTTAATTGACTGATTTATATGAACTAACTTGTTTTATGTTTATTTTTTAGTATAGTTACTATTTTGAAGGACTTCCAATGTATTAACATATGTTTTAGGTAGGCAATACATAAGATGTCAATTTTTCTTGGAATAGAAACACCATAATATACATTTAGCAAAAATATTAGAAATAAGTGAGCAGGAGTGAGCCACTGTTTTGATGCAGAGAATGACAGGGTGTTGTCCAGGGTCACGCCAAGGTTCTTTGCTCTCTGGGAGGGGGGACACCATGCAGTTGTCAACTGTGATGGAGAGGTCTTGGCGCGAGCAGGCCTTCCCGTGGAGGAAGGTTGAGCTTGAGGTGGTGGGCCAAAAACCCAACGGGAGGTTGAAGTCGACCAGTACGAATCATCAGGAAATGAACTTATCAAGGTGTCAAGCTCATTGAGGATCTCTAAGTGCACCTGGTGGGCGACAGTTGACAAATGTTAAGCATGTGTGAACACGTGACAGTGAAAGCATATAATTCAAGTGAGGAGATGGACAGGTGAGGGAGAAAAGAGAAAATCTCCACTTAGGAGAAATGAGTAGCCTTATGCCACCGCCGTGACGACCAGATGCTCTCAGACAATGAGAAAACAGAGTCAGATGAAGAGAGAGTAGCAGTGCTCTCTGGGGTGATCTATATCTCTGTCAGGGCCAAAAAGTCTAGGAACTGAAGGGCATGATAAGCTTAGATGAACTCTGCATTCTTGACCGCAGATCGGCAGTTCCAAACACTGCCGGAGACCAGGAATTCCACATGGGATATGCGTGCAGGGTTCACTAAATTTGAAGGGTTGCAGCCAAGGAGTGGGGAGAGTCTGTAAAGTCTACAGGGAGAGGAGCGAACAGGTACAGAAAACACATACTTGACAAAGCTACAAAAGAGCGAAATGAGATATTCTGAAAATAACTAGGTAAAATACTAAAGTGAGTGGTGTGGAGCCTTCTCTTTCCTTCCTCGAATAACTCTGCAGAACAACGAGGCAGAACGGTCTTTGTTTCGCAGATGAAACCACCGCTGACACGACCACAACTTACACGGCTGACGTTGAGTGTCATGCTTACTCCTGCTCCCGCCCTCTGGCGCTCGATGTCGCTGATCTACTAACCACCGGTCCTGTCAACCCACATCTGGCAACCATCATTGCACACACCTGCTCCCCATCATTACACGCACCTGGACTTCATCACCACCCTGATTACTCTCCCTTCATATAGCCCTCTGTGGCCTCAGTCTTCAGGCAGTATTGGTTTTGGTTACATTCAGTACACGTCTCCTGTTCTGTATTTTCTTCACGTTTATTATTTAACTCACCTTGTCCACCTGCTTCATGACTTACTGCATATACATTAGACTGAGAAAACAGAGGAGACTGAAGTACTAACACTAATTGCCTAGCAGAGGGGAAGAGCACACCTCCCGGTACTAATTGCGGATTGACTAAGAGAGGAGAAACCACTCCCCCTGCAATTCAGCCAATGATTACGAAAACAACATCAGTCACAAATTGCCCTGCCCCTTACTCCTGGTTGATGTGTTAACAATCAACTGCAAGTTATAATCACTCAGCAGTTCACACACCAGGTAGAATACTGGGAAGACAGAGCACTTAAAGCAGATGACCGTAGCTAGCGAAAGGACAGTACTAGACAATGACAGTTTAAGTCAGAAATTGGAGATATCCGGAGTCCTCTGGCTATAGATAAATAAATTGGTCAAAGGCTACCCTTCTCTCACCATGTGTTCTTACAGACGCACCCATTGTGTTGCCTCCCACCCATCCCTTACCAGTTTCTTGAGTTATTTTTCATTGTGTCGAAACCTCGGATGGTAATGCGATGGGGGAAGGGTAGCCGGCCAACTGGCTTCTCAAACGGCCTACCATACAGCCTACCAAGAACCCACCCCAGCCTTCCAAAACGGCCATCCAGGCTAACCAAGCGGCACCCAGGCCAGAGTATGTGAGCAGAGTTTCTAACTGCTAAAAAACACTCCTCGCTCAAAGGAAAAAAAAACTTAGCTCCAAATGATCTCTGTTCATTAAAATCAGAATTTAACCAACACCCATCTATTTTTGTGACTACCTGGACCTACCATTTGGTTTTGAAGTATTGAAACCAAACCATATGATTTGAATGAAAAGTATTTAAATAACCAACAGGATAATGTGACTGTAAGAAGCGCTCATTATTTCAAATAGGCTACATGTCGTATTAAACATCAAATAAACACTCTAAATACTGTAGGTCAGGAGCCAGACAGGGAGCCTAATTATTAAATTATTTAGGCTATATTATTTCAATTATTGCAAGACTATACTCACAAAGAAATAAATTGCGAAGCATTTGTGAGCGTGACACACTAGGCTGGCAGGGACATTAAATCCTTATAGTCTATAAATTGCACATATAGGATATAAGTTACTTAGAATTAAATACAAATTGCCTCATTAGGCTCCATCTACAGTGCCTTTGAATTTATTTTAATAAACATGAGTTTGACCTGAGTCTGTGGCTTCAGGCTCTTGCTATGGTGCTTGGAGAGCAGGCCAGCAGTGGAGAATACCCTCTCAGCACTTGCAGAGCCACTGTGGATGCTAAATACCATTCGGTTCACTCTTGCCAGGTTGGGCAGGGATGCATCGTTTTTTTTTCTGTATGTAGGCTTGAAGTATTTTAGGTAAAATAACCCTATCAAAATGAAAGATCCTTGAAAGAGGTAATATGCCAGGCCTATTGGGCCAAAATCAATGATGGCCTATTGTATAGATAATAGAATGAAAATTAACAAAACCTTTAAGAGACCTGATTTTTGTTTAGAAATACTACAATGACACACTTAGCTAGCTACCCACCTCGTTCCGTTTTGTTAGCATGTGCATGTAGTAAGTACACCATCATGCTTTCGGGATATGTGTCTTTTCAGATTCCACAATGATTCTTTAGTTGTGGACACTACATCACCACATTTACATTTAAGTCATTTAGCAGACGCTCTTATCCAGAGCGACTTACAAATTGGAAAGTTCATACATATTCATCCTGGTCCCCCCGTGGGAATTGAACCCTGGTCCCCCCGTGGGAATTGAACCCACAACCCTGGCGTTGCAAGCGCCATGCTCTACCAACTGAGCCACACGGGACCACACTCCCTCTCTTGCTCTTGGTCATCCCCATCTTTGTAAGTCACCTTGGTTTTTCACCTGTGTGTTTTATCAGTTTCTTTATGAAAATATTTACAGTAGCATACTACATGACAATAGCTAAAGCAAGGGCTACAGCAGCACACAAGTATACTACAAATGCATGCTGGCCGGGCATGCCCTGAACTCGCAAAGTGAGCACTACTGGAGCAAAATTGAAGACGCTCCAGCCTTTGGGAAACTCGCTCCATGCTCCAGTCAAATTGGGCACGCTACACTCCTTGCTCCGCTCACATACTATGACCCAGGCCAACTAAGCGGCCATCCAGGCCTCAACCCAGGCCACACAGGCCTCAATCCAGGCCTCAACCCGAACCCAGGCCATCCGGGCCTCAACCCCGAACCCAGGCCATCCAGGCCTCAACCAAAGCCATTCAGGCCCAACCAAGGCCAACAAAGCGGTCAATCCAGCCCCTACCAGAGCGGCTAACCCTACCCACAGGCCCCCTACGCTCTCCAGGCTGCAAGTTACCGTCATCAGGCTACATCCCAGCAACAGGCCAAGCCCTACCAGGCCCCCACTCAGTATCTGGCCCAGCCTACCAGTATCCGGCTCAGCCCTACCAATCCCCAGCTCAGCACTACCAGGCCCCGGCTCAGCTTCCAGTTCAGCCTTGCCAGGCCCTAGCTCAGCCCTACCAGCCTCCGGCTCAGTCATACTAGCCTCCAGCCCAGTCCCCGGCTCAGCCCTACTAGTTCTTGGCTCAGCCTTACCAGTTCCCAGCCCAGCCCTACCATTCTCCAGGCCAACCCTACCATGTTACCAGCTATCCCTAGCCTGCGAGCTACCTTCAGCCCCAGCCTGCCAGCTACTCTCAGCAGAGGCCACCAGCCATTACCAAGCCTTAAGTCATGTGAGACCCATCCTGCATGTCATGCCCCCCTTACACTCCCCTTCCAGGTTAAAACTCAATATAACAAGTCTCAAATATAAGGAACATTTCTAAAGATTTCAGCTGTTTCAAAAACATTGTTCTGCTATTATTTTTACTGTAGGTGTGTTGGACTCAACGAGACAATTCTGTTTACACTGCCCCGCTTGGAGGGGGGGAAATTTCAGGCGAATGTCATGCACTACCTCTGGAGGTAGTGGTCGAGACCTGAGAAATTCACAGCTTTACATTACAGTAATAAGACTATTCTCAGTTTTTTTTTTCGATACCATGTGAATTTCTCAATTCGTCAAAGTGAAAAGGGCCGTAGCCTTGACCGGTCAGAGTACACTGCCTGGAGATTCACATCAATACATTCATTAGGTTGCTGCTGGGTCAGGACAAGGCGAGGCTGAGTTTGTCGAAGACATCAAAACGACTCTGTCTCTCTCTATCAGAGATGCCAATGTTAGTTAAGGAGCAGTTTTTTACAGACTGGAAACAGTCATTCGTGATAAAAGGCTATGCACTCCAACACGTCCTCCATAGTTCTCCCCCAATAAGAGCATTGTTGACATTGAGCTGTCATATCTATGCAAGGCAGAAACTACCCACATGCAGGTTGGTTGATCCCACAGTACCTCCCTTTAAAAATATCACGGTGAAAGAAGTGATGAGGACTCTGCATCGTCCACTGTATTTCTGTCACCACAATGTCGCCCGATCACAAAGAATGAGTGTCTATTTTTAAGAGACAAAGGGAAACCTGGTAGGATAGAGTCCTAAAACATTAAATTGTATGCCCCTGGGCTACAATTAAACTCAGATGTAGTCCTACTTAGCAGCCCTGGAGGGAGGGAGAATAAGATGTCACATAGCCAGACGACTGCCGCATCATGAGAATGAGGGGGTCAAGGATTTCAGAGCAATAAACAGTTGGCCTTGATTGCCAGAGAGAGAGCAGGGTGAAAATATGTCAATGCAACCAGGTTGAAGTCTGGTTGAAATAACATCATTCCAAGCAGGTTCAAATCAAAATCAAATCAAATTGTATTAGTCACATGCGCCGAATACAACAGGTGTAGACCTTACAGTGATATGCTTACTTACGAGCCCCTAACCAACAGAGCAATTAAAAAAGAATACGGATAAGAATAAGAATAAGAGATAAAAACAACAAGTAATTAAAGAGCAGCAGTACAAAAATAACAATATATACAGGGGGGTGCTGGTTAAGAGTCAATGTGCGGGGGCACTGGTTAGTTGAGGTAGTATGTACATGTAGGTAGAGTTAATTAAAGTGACTATGCATAGATGACAACAGAGAGTGGCAGTGGTGAGGGGAGGGGGGGGCAATGTGAATAGCCTGGGTAGCCATTTGATTAGGTGTTCAGGAGGCTTATGGCTTGGGGGTAGAAGCTGTTTAGAAGCCTCTTGGACCTACGTAGACTTGGCGTTACGGTACCGCTTGCCGTGTGGTAGCAGAGAGAACAGTCTAATACTAGGGTGGCTGGAGTCTTTTTAGGGCCTTCCTCTGACACCGCCTGGTATAGAGGTTGACATTGTTCAGTGTAGTTTCTTCTTCTTTTTATTCAGTTTAGTCACATGATTTTTCAATTTACAGTACGTTTGCCAATTGGTTGTGCAGCCAGACATATTTACCATTCCTTTTGCCTCATCTCTCAACAATGAGGCAAAAAATGTTTAAATTCCTCATCAATCTACGGGGACTTAAGTTTTTTACAGTCATTTACTTAATGGGTGCATGCTTATTAGTAACTGGGATAAGCAATTTCATAAATGTGTCAAGCGCAACGTCTGTTTGCTCCTCATTACACAACACGGACCAACACATTCTTTACATCAACAACATAGGAATCACTACAAAACTTATTGTACGACCTCTTATTCACTATATTAGGCCCAGCCTTTGGAACGTTGGTTTTCCTAGTTATGGCGACTATATTGTTATCACTACATCAGATGGATCTAGATACTGCTTTCAAGTACATTTCTGCAGCTTTAGTAAAGACGTTATCAATACATGTTGATAATTTCATTCATGTGCTGTATGTAACTACCCTGGTAGGTTGACTGATAACCTGAACCAGGTTGCAGGCACTGGTTACCGTTTGAAGATTTTTGTTGAGTGGGCAGCTTGATTAGAGCCAGTCAATATGTAAATCACCCTGTAAATATACCTCTCTGTTGATATCACATACATTATCAAGCATTTCACCCATGTTATCCAGATACTGTTAGCACTTGGTGGTCTATAGCAGCTTCCTCTAAGAATGGGCTTTAGGTGAGGCAGATGAACCTGTAGCCATATTACTTCCACAGTATTTAAGTTGAGATGCTCTCTAATCTGTACAGGAATGTGGTTCTGAATATAAACAGCAACACCTCCACCACTGGCATTTCTGTATTTTCTGTAAATGTTATAACCTTGTATTGCTACCACTGTCTCCTCAAAGGTATTATCTAAGTGAGTTTCAGAGTCAGACTATGAATGTCATATGTTACTAGCAAATTATTGATTTCATTAACATTGCTTCAGGATTGGTGGGTCCCCTGCGGGACGGTTGAGCTAACGTAGGCTAATGTGATTAGCATATGGTTGTAAGTAACAAGAACGTTTCCCAGGACATAGACATATCTGAAATTGGCAGAAAGCTTAAATTCTTGTTAATCTAACTACACTGTCCAATTTACAGTAGCTATTACAGAGAAAGAATACCATGCTATTGTTTGAGGAGAGTGCACAGTTTTGAACATGAAAAGTTATTAATAAACAAATTAGGCACATTTGGGCAGTCCTGATACAAAATTCTGAACAGAAATGCAATGGTTCATTGGCTCACACGAAAACTTTGCACATACACTGCTGCCATCTAGTGGCCAATATCTAAATTGCACTTGGGCTGGAATAATACATTATGGCCATTCTCTTGCATTTCACAATGGTACAACAACAAAAACATGGTTGTTTTTTTCTTTGTATTATCTTTTACCAGATCTAATGTGTTATATTCTCCTACATTCCTTTCACATTTCCACAAACTTCAAAGTGTTAAACTTTCAAATGGTTCCAAGAAAATGCATATCCTTGCTTCAGGGCCTGAGCTACAGGTACTTAGATTTGGGTATGTCATTTTAGGTGAAAATTGAAGAAAAAAAAAGAGGCCGATCCTTAAGAGGTTTTAAGCTACATATGTTAACGTGGGCTATTTTGAGCACTTTTCTGGGATGCTTGCTTGTTTTCATTGCTTTACTGGGAAGCTTAGCAGAAGTAGATGTTCTCATGTTATTTTTAATAGTTCAGGGTGAGCTGCACAATGTGGACATCATGGCCATATCTTTTTGTTTATGCATGTCAAAATATCACCCTTTGTGTTTAAATAAGAAAGAAAGCCTTGACAAAATGCAGACAGTGAAGACAGCCCTCCAGCTGTGATGAAGAGGATCTCATTTCCCTGCGACATACAGAAATGGCTAAGCAGCGTGTCAAGTACTCTTTTACTGCTTCTTATCTACTGGCAGATGTCATTGAACCAGCCTCATGTTCTGAACATTAGAAGGAAATAGTACACAACGGGGGAAGGGACCAACAGAGAGATAGATAGTGAGGGAGACAGAGATGGTGGGAGAGAGAGAGAAAGTGAGTGTTAAGCGGAGAGACACCGGGGAACCCAAGAGCAGACTCAGATGAGGAAACAGGGATGAATGAACCAAAATATTTATTGTTACACAGAGAGATATGGAGTGCAGATCCGGGGAAGCTCGGATGAGTTGCAGAAAAACCAGATGTGGAGACTGAGGTTGGAGTTGGCTGAGTAGAACAGGGTAAACAGATCCTGAGCGGAATCCAAGGTAGTGATGGTGAGTAAAATCCAGAGCAAGGTAGTTGGGTGGTGAGATGTGGAACAGGAGACAGAGAGGTAACTGCAATGAGAGGATAAATGGTGTCAGGCAGGGAAACAGGCACAACAGCGTAACATGATCTTGCGTAATCATAAATGGCTAGAATAATAACTGACTGAGCAGAGACTACGATCTGGCAGAGTGGAGGTGGCAGGACTGAGTATTTGTAGAGGTCTTGATTATGGAACGAGTTGCAGCTGGAATGGATTTGCTCTGACTCCAGCACACCTGTCTCCAACCACACAATCACAACGAGAGGGAGAGAGAGAGAGTGTACTGGGGTAGTAACTGCAGGTTAAGAAGACACCGGATGAACACCAGAGGGCATAGCAGGAAATCAAATCAAATCAAATTTTATTTGTCACATACACATGATTAGCAGATGTTAATGCGAGTGTAGCAAAATGCTTGTGCTTCTAGTTCCGACAATGCAGTAATAACCAACGAGTAATCTAACCTAACAATTCCACAACTACTACCTTATACACACAAGTGTAAAGGGATAAAGAATATGTACATAAAGATATATGAATGAGTGATGGTACAGAACGGCATAGGCAAGATGCAGTAGATGGTATAGAGTACAGTATATACATATGAGATGAGTAATGTAGGGTATATAAACATAAAGTGGCATAGTTCAAAGTGGCTAGTGATACATGTATTACATAAAGATGGCAAGATGCAGTAGATGATATAGAGTACAGTATATACATACACATATGAGATGAGTAATGTAGGGTATGTAAACATTATATTAAGTGGCATTGTTTAAAGTGGCTAGTGATACATTTTTACATACATTTCTATCAATTCCCATTACTAAAGTGGCTGGAGTTGAGTCAGTATGTTGGCAGCAGCCACTCAATGTTAGTGATGGCTGTTTAACAGTCTGATGGCCTTGAGATAGAAGCTGTTTTTCAGTCTCTCGGTCCCTGCTTTGATGCACCTGTACTGACCTCGCCTTCTGGATGATAGCGGGGTGAACAGGCAGTGGCTCGGGTGGTTGTTGTCCTTGATGATCTTTATGGCCTTCCTGTGACATCGGGTGGTGTAGGTGTCCTGGAGGGCAGGTAGTTTGCCCCCGGTGATGCGTTGTGCAGACCTCACTACCCTCTGGAGAGCCTTACGGTTGTGGGCGGAGCAGTTGCCGTACCAGGCGGTGATACAGCCCGACAGGATGCTCTCAATTGTGCATCTGTAAAAGTTTGTGAGTGCTTTTGGTGACAAGCCGAATTTCTTCAGCCTCCTGAGGTTGAAGAGGCGCTGCTGCACCTTCTTCACAACGCTCTCTGTGTGGGTGTACCAATTCAGTTTGTCCGTGATGTGTACGCCGAGCAACTTAAAACTTACTACCCTCTCCACTACTGTCCCGTCGATGTGGATAGGGGGTGCTCCCTCTGCTGTTTCCTGAAGTCCACAATCATCTCCTTTGTTTTGTTGACGTTGAGTGTGAGGTTATTTTCCTGACACCACACTCCGAGGGCCCTCACCTCCTCCCTGTAGGCCGTCTCGTCGTTGTTGGTAATCAAGCCTACCACTGTAGTGTCGTCCGCAAACTTGATGATTGAGTTGGAGGCGTGCATGGCCACGCAGTCGTGGGTGAACAGGGAGTACAGGAGAGGGCTCAGAACGCACCCTTGTGGGGCCCCAGTGTTGAGGATCAGCGGGGTGGAGATGTTGTTACCTACCCTCACCACCTGGGGGCGGCCCGTCAGGAAGTCCAGTACCCAGTTGCACAGGGCGGGGTCGAGACCCAGGGTCTCGAGCTTGATGACGAGTTTGGAGGGTACTATGGTGTTAAATGCTGAGCTGTAGTCGATGAACAGCATTCTCACATAGGTATTCCTCTTGTCCAGATGGGTTAGGGCAGTGTGCAGTGTGGTTGCGATTGCGTCATCTGTGGACCTATTGGGTCGGTAAGCAAATTGGAGTGGGTCTAGGGTGTCAGGTAGGGTGGAGGTGATATGGTCCTTGACTAGTCTCTCAAAGCACTTCATGATGACGGAAGTGAGTGCTACGGGGCGGTAGTCGTTTAGCTCAGTTACCTGGGAACAGGAACAATGGTGGCCCTCTTGAAGCATGTGGGAACAGCAGACTGGGATAAGGATTGATTGAATATGTCCGTAAACACACCAGCCAGCTGGTCTGCGCATGATCTGAGGACGCGGCTGGGAATGCCGTCTGGGCCTGCAGCCTTGCGAGGGTTAACACGTTTAAATGTTTTTCTCACCTCGGCTGCAGTGAAGGAGAGCAGATGTGACAGTGAGAATCTCCTCATAATAAACATCACACAACCATTGATGTAAGAAATTACTATTATGAACTAGCACTTGTTTTCTAAGATAACAGACACGCCCGGGCACAGACGTCAATTCAACGTCGATTCGAAGTTGGTTCAACGTAATTTCGTTGAAATGACGTAGAAACAACATTGATTCAATAAATGTGTGCCCAGTGGGGAACTTCCAATAAATAAGCAAAGTTCTAAACTGCAATTACCAGAGCAAATAAATCTGACAACACTTTCAGGCTCATGCATACATGATTGTGAAAACAACTCATTTGAAATGCAGATTACAGTCCAAAATAAAGCTAACATTGAAATTGAACCTGGGTGTCATTACAAAACATCTCATCATGGAGCACTGCTCGTGTCAACATGCTGTTTGAAGAAATTGAAGAAAACAAACATTCTTTCCCATTGACCCCCAATGTAAAAGAGCCAACTTCGTAGAAGATTTTTTGTTGTACAGAAATAACAAAATAGCATTGTGTTGTTCAATGTAACCAGGTCCAAATTCCCGACCTACGGTTTGCAATGCTTCCACAGAGGGAAATAGAGGCTGTGAGAACATCCATGTAGCTTCAGGCTATTCGGTGTGAAAGAGAGGGAAATTGTGGGGACCTGGCAGGGAAAACATCTAATCACAGGTAAGACATTTAACTTGTTTAGTATAGTCCGTTTGTAACTCCACTCACTACTTGTCCATTTGTTTGTATTGTTGGTCTTCGCTAGCTTATTGTTATGGTTGGTATATGTAGCTAGGTAGCACTCACATGACTAACGTTAGCGCTGCCATGAAAAGGGGCATGAGGGAAGCCCTACAATATTACGTTTTTCTTAGAAGTGAGAATGCTTGGGAGCAGGCAATGTTGAAAGTAATCTTTTGACCTTTTACTTTTGTTAAATGTACACTGAACAAAAATATAAAATCAACATGCAATAATTTTAAAGATCTTACTGAGTTACAGTTCAAATAAGGAAATCAGTCAATTTAAATAAATTAGGCCCTAATCTATGGATTTCACATGACTGGGAATAAAGATATTCATCTGTTGGTCACAGATACCTTAAAAAAAAGGTTGGGGGTGTGGATCAGAAAACCAGTCAGTATCTGGTGTGACCACCATTTGCTTCATGCAGCGTAAAATTTCTCCTTCTCATAGAGATGATCAGGCTGTTGATTGTGGCCTGTGGAATATTGTCCCACTCCTATTCAATGGATGTGCGAAGTTGCTGGATATTGGTGAGAATTGGAACACGCTGTCGTACATGTCAATCCAGAGCATCCCAAACATGCTCAATGGTTGACATATCTGGTGAGTATGCAGGCCATGGAAGAACTGAGACATTTTCAGCTTCCAGGAATTGTGTACAGATCCTTACAAGATTGGCATTATCATGCTGAAACATGAGGTGATGGCAGTGGATGAATGGCATGACAATGGGCCTCAGTATCTCATCACAGTATCTCTGTGCATTCAAATTGCCATCAATAAAATTAAGTTGTGTTCATTGTCCGTAGCTTATGCCTGCCCATACTATAACCCCACCGCTACCATGGGGCACTCTGTTCACAACTTTAATCTCCACAAACCGCTCGCCCACACGTCATACAGGCTGCTATCTGCCCAGTACAGTTGAAAAGTCATCCATAAAGAGCACACTCATCCAGCGTGCCAGTAGCCATCAAAGGTGAGCATTTGCCCACTGAAGCCGGTTACAACGCAGAACTGCAGTCAGGTCAAGACCATGGTGAGGATGACGAGCACGCAGATGATCTTCCCTGAGTCAGTTTCTTCTTCGGTTGTCCAAACCCACAGTTTCATTGGCTGTCCAGATGGCTGGATTTGGAGATCCTGGGCTGTCTTGGTTACACGTGGTCTGCGTTTGTGAGGCCGGTTGGACGTACTGCCAAATTCTCTAAAATGACATTGCAGGCAGCTAATGGTAGAGAACATTAATTTCTCATTAATTTCTCTGTCAACAGCTCTGGTGGACATCCCTGCAGTCAGCATGCCAAATGCACGCTTCCTCAAAACGTGAGACATCTGTGACATTGTGTTGTGTGACAAAACTGCGCATTTTAGAGTGGCCTTTTATTGTCCCCAGCACATGGTGCACCTGTGTAATGATAATGCTGTTTAATCATCTTCTTGATATGCCACACCTGTCAGGTGGATGGATTATCTTGGGACAGGAGAAATGCTCATTAACCGGGATGTAAATGTAACCGATGTGAAATGGCTAGCTAGTTAGCGGTGGTGCGCGCTAATAGTGTTTCAATCGGCGACGTCTCTCGCTTTGAGACCTTGAAGTAGTGGTTCCCCTTGCTCTGCAAGGGCCACATTTTGTGGAGCGATGGGTAACGATGCTTCGTGGGTGACTGTTGTTGATGTG
Organism: Salvelinus namaycush; assembly: GCF_016432855.1. Taxonomy (NCBI): domain Eukaryota; kingdom Metazoa; phylum Chordata; class Actinopteri; order Salmoniformes; family Salmonidae; genus Salvelinus; species Salvelinus namaycush. The sequence goes on along the minus strand of NC_052324.1, from coordinate 9,843,094 downwards.
TGCAGAGGGTCCCTGGTTCGCGCCCGGCAAGGGGACGGACGTAAAGTTATACTGTTACATTGATGCTGTTGACCCGGATCACTGGTTGCTGCGGAAAGGGGGGTGAATGTAACCGATGTGAAATGGCTAGCTAGTGAAAATGCTTTTCCACAGTTATTTTTACGTTATGAGGGTAAAAAAACTACCCGATAGTGCCATGCGAGTTCAGTTGGCTACACTTGCAAGCTACTTCCCTCGTCGTAACGTTAACAGAACTGCGGGAACGTAGTGTTCGGCAGGCAGGGGCGAAGGTGTCCCCTAGCTAGCTGTCGGCCTCCTTCTTCTTCTGTGGGGTTTTTCGGTGGATGGCATCCAATATTGGTGCATTACTGCCACCTACTGTGCTGGAGTGTGGGCCAAAGACAGCGCTTGCAGCTTCAATGTCAGTGGGCGCTGCATGTAGTAACCGCAGATAGACATTATTGGAGCAGTGTTGCCGGCAATGGTTACTGCAACATTTTGCCATTGAAAATGAGGAACCTTTTATTATCTGGGGAGTTTTGATCAGCAGTGCCACCTATTCGGCAATGTTTTGAAATCCTCCAATCAGAGCACAGATATTTATCATGTGATCAGTCTGCCATTTTAAATTATTTTTGAAAACATTGTGGACCATTTTTGAGCTGAAGTGAGAAAATCAACTCTCATTTTGGAGTGAAATGTTGGCCATTCACGTCTCAGTTGTTTCCTCACTACAATATATGATCATGATACGTTAATACATACATACTTTGTTTAGTTTGTCATGTTTAACTGACAAAAATATGCATGGTGGGGTGCATACTAATCGGTTAGCCTTCTAACAGGAGCTCATGCAAAGTCAATGAGACACACTGGCTAAATTATCTAGCTAGCTAGCCACGTAGATTGTTAGCTAGCTATATCCATTTACATGTTGTTTTCTGTTTTAGATAGTTTTAAGTTTGCTAAATCTAGTCCTCTTCGTGTCTACATTGCCATTGACTTAGTCTCGCGATGCCATATTTCCAAAATAATTTCATTGTCATGGCTCCCTAGGAGGTCTGGAAGATTTTGTGAATTTTGTATGGCAAAAACAGTTTGAATGGTCCACTGGCTCCCAGCTGCAGGATTTTGATTAGATGTTACATTTCAAGAACTGTCCCCCCACACATCCGTAGAAGGGGTGCTGTGTGTTATGTCCATCACTGTTTTCTGTCCAGGTAGGACACATTTTGTAAAGAGTTGTTGCGTGTTCTAGTTTCAAGTGCTAGTTTTCAACTTATCAAATGTGGTCAACAGCTGCGATTTTATATTTATTTAAACTGAAAGTGGATTACTCTGGTAAAGTCAAGTCACAATACAGTACGTTCTAAACTAATCTGGTGACAAACACATTTTGCATTGCACCATTCGTCCACATGGCTGCTGGTTGAGTTTTGCTACCACCAGAAAAATCTAATCAAATCAAATGTAGTTTTTGTAAGGACTCAAAAAACAGAGGCAGTGGGAGAACCTATTCAAGTAAGTAAATGCCTTTTGAAAATGTAAAAGAACTATGTATTACAGTACTAGAAATATGCCTCTTTGTAGGCTAACTCAACTGAGCTGACAGCTACATTACACACTGTTTAGCTCAGGGAATTACATGTCATCAACTAGTTAACTACATATAAACTAGCTATCGTGATGTAATCATTGTCAATTAAAAAAAGCCTCCAAATGCATTTGTAGATTGCAGCCAAGGAAGAGAGTGAAATTCCAGCTCCAGCTGTTAGTAAAGGATACTGGATAGTGCAGGTAACTGTAGGAGGACATTATGAAAATATTCTCCAGTTCCAGTCCCTAGAGAGAAAACCTTTGAGGCCAGAGAGATAATTGCAAAATAATATTAATTGCTGTCTAATTTTAATATGATGAAGCCTGTTTCTTTGTGATGTTTTCAGTCCTCAGATACGAAATGCTGTGAAACCCTGTGTTTGCAGATGAAGAGAGAGGTCCCAATGAATGTCCAAAGAGACTAATGGCGCATTTCCATACAGGATTTACCCCAGTGTTTTACACAGAAGGCTCAGACTTTTCTGTTTCCATCTACGCGGGCTGGCACGCGTATCTCACTGGGCCATATCTCCGCTGGACCTGCTGTCACTTGGGTCCAAAGCCAGGCCACAAGGACTTTTCAGCGGTCATTTACATAACAATGGCTAACTCTGAACTTTAACACCTTCTCTCAATTGTTTAGTATACCAACGGTATTTGATCAATTGAATCAGGTGTTTTTGCTGGGCTGAAAAAGAAACAGAACCCTGCAAACCCAGCAGACCTGCTCCAATTGTAATAGGTTTAAACATTGTGTGTGATGTATGTTTAACTGTTTTTTGTATACAACATTTGCTAACATAGGTAGGCCTACCTATATGCCATGGGTTGTATGTGTAGGCCTACATACAGTATGTTAGCACATGTATACAAAAAAACTGTTTAACATCACACACAATGTATGAACCTATTATAATTGGAGCAAGTCAACTCTGCTGGAGGTCTGCTGGGTGTTCTGGGATCTGTTTCAGCCCAGCAATAACACACCTGATTCAACTTATCTTTAGCTTCAGTAATAATAGCCTACTTTTTACCACCCAATTATCTATGGTTGTTTAGACTAAGATGTATAATCTTTACATACTAGTTCGTATTTGTACATTCTGTAGTGATGATTATTTGAAGTGAAGTGTTTAAACTGAAAGTGTCAATGTCGATTAATCACATATCACAATCCTGCAATAAAGAGGGGAAGGGGTTATGTCTCTAATGTTGTTGCATTCTCAAATTAACATTTCCTTTTTGTCTAGTTGTAAGATCTCCAATCTGTTTGATTTGATTGTCACTCTGTCTCAGTATATCAGCAGTCTTATTATATCAGCTATCTGAATCCATTTAGCAGCTTATCATATGGCATGTATTGTCAATGCGGCCATATGCCTACAGTATAATGGCATTACTTGCCTCGTGGGGATCTATCACCTGAAGCAGAGAATAGATAAACCCAGACATTGTTCACATGTTGAGCTATATGTTCTCAATTTAAAAATGATACCAGTAGACAATGTATATGAGGCAAACGATATACCAGATGTTGTACATGCCTTTTAAGTGCTGACATATAAAATTGTTTAGTACAAATCTAACCTTTGTAATTTAGGTACACTATGAAAATAAGATGACAATTAAGCTACAGGAGATGAGTATTACAGGTAACGTGCAGTGAGGTTAACTTTAGTGTACTTATTTTAGCAATGTCGTTTGCAAAAAGGTTGCTGTTGTTCTCGTAGTTGATAGACCTGGGGTATTCAACTCTTACTCTACAACAGAGGTCACCAACTGGTCAATCTCCAAGAAGGCCAACCCTCGACTGGTCAATCTCCCAGCAGTTAGAGTGTGCAAAGCTGTCATCAAGGCAAAGTGTGGCTAATTTGAAGAAACTCAAAAATATTGTATTTTTATTTGTTTAACACTTTTTGGGATATTACATGATTCCATATGTGTTATTTCATAGTGTTGATGTCTTCACTATTATTCTAACAATGTAGACAATAGTACAAATTAAGAAAAACCCTGGAATGAGTAGGTGTGTCCAAACTTTTGACCGGTACTGTATATATTTGTTCAATTATTTTTTATTCATCAGGGGGTGCCACAGCACCCTCAGCACCCCTACTTCCTGCAGCTATGAACTCTGGTTACCAATGAGGCTACCATTGACTTGACTGGCAGCATGATGAGTGGATGGACAGAGCAGGGGAAACCACTCTTATTGCTTGTGTGTTAGCTGAGGAATTCCAGTATCACTGTAACAGTCAACTGGCAATAGAAAGCTATAGGAGATGAGTAAATAAATGGGGAAATTAAGTTTTAAATTGTTCTATGCTTCATATGAAATCTATTATTCCTGTCCATGTTACTCTTTACTCATCATTTCTCCAGTGTCTTATACCCCTTTCCGTTGCCAGCAGCATTGCCCAAAAGAATTGTCAATGTTCATGGCCTTTAGAAAAGAGCTGTCGATTTACACAATCTCTCGCCAATGACTTCTCAACCAACCAATAAGCAACCAATCTCCTTGAAGATGGCGCTGCTGTGGAGAGCCGACGTTTTACAGGCTCCTGACAAATTCTGCTATTTTGTTAATATGATCGAAATCAACTTCTAGACATCAGATCAGCGATCACTAACCTTGATTTGGATGAAGATTTCTACTTCAAGGAGTCGGCAGCTGTGGATGTGCTGCTCATTCCAGACCAGGCCCTAATACCCGGGACTCAAAAGAGGAAGAGATGGTGCAAGAGAGGCAAAAGAGCAGGTTCCCTGATGAGACTACAGTGGTTCCTCCTTTAAAAGTTGCGAGCTTACACCGCGGGACTTAGAGGTACCCAGCGTCATGGCTTCATTGCTCTAGACCACCGCAAGGGGGAGTTAGAGCCCTCATTATGCATTTGGGTCTCAAGGTTTTTATATGACCAATCATATCGAGTGGTTCCAATGACGAATTTCACGCGAGCAACCCGTCCCTGGTGACTTTCTTCAGCAAAGATGGCTGACAAAACATTATGGTGGAAGCTATTTTAAGTAATTATAACGTCATAACAAGTCAAGCAAAAAATGTACAATTGAGAGGAATATGTTAGCTCATGTAGAGACAAACGATTGTGCCAATTGTTTTGTCATAAAGTTAATTTACAAAAATCTCTAATTAGCAAGTTTTTTTTCAGTCATATCCAAAACCAGGTGTATCAAACTCCATTCTTTGAATGATGCCGTGTCTGCATGTATGTATTACAATTGTACACTTCAACAGTGTTTACTACTCTTGCTCCTGGGACATCAATGATTACACATTATAACTATGCAATAGACTAGAAACATGATTTAAGTAAAGGCTGATTTGTAATTCATATACACAGAATAAAAAACAGTACATCCTGCCAGCACGCCCATAAGCGAGCCACTCAGGTGGAGAATGACGCGTAGAAGAGAGCAGGAACGAGATGGGAGTAACAATACAGGCTATTTGCTCTGAGACCAGCACAATAATGTAATGAAATAGGCAGGGAGCAGGTTTCGAATCCTCAACATTCTAGCCCGAAGTCCAGCATGCTATCGACTGTGCCCAAATATATTAATTGGGGTTGGGGCCGATTGTGGCTAAAAACACTTTATCAATTGGAATCTTTAACATGTGGATAGGGGAAAAAGTATAATTATTCATTTTTCAGAAGCGTAGCAGGATGGCTATTAGCTGAACAATAGATTATTCAACCTTTACTAAAGAATTGTCTAATAGCCGAGCTAGGTGTTAACCCCCCCCTCCCAAACTTGAGCTAGGTGTGACACCCCTCCCCAACTTGAAAAAATCATTTGTATCTATCTTTCCACATCTACCTACACACGGTTAATGTTCTGGAAAAAAATATATATATATTGTACGTCGGCGAGTAAATAAACCACCTCTCTTTCGTTCTATTGGCAAACGTACAATCACTAGTGAACAAACTGGATGAGCTCCGTTTAAGACAATCGTATGAATGAGACCTGAAGAACTGTAATATCCTATGTTTCTCGGAGTCGTGGCTGAACAAGGACATTGATAATATACATCTAGCTCGTTTTTCTATGCATCTTTAAGACCGAACGGCAGCTTCGGGTAAGGTTGAGGGGGGAGGTGTGTGTCTCTTTGTTAACAACAGCTGGTGCGCAATCTCTAATGTTAAGAAAGTCTCAAGGTTTTGCTTGCCTGAGTTAGAATACCTCATGATATAGTATTTACTAAGAGAGTTTTCATCTATTTTTTATAGCTGTCTATTTACCATCACAAACTGATGCTGGCACTAAGACCACACTCAACGAGCTGTATAGGGCCATAAGCAAACAAGAAATTGCACATCCAGAGGCAGCGTTCCTAGTGGCTGGTGATTTTAATGCAGGGAACCTGAAATCTGTTTTACCTAATTTTTACCAGCATGTCAACAGTACAATTAGAGGCGAAACAATTCTAGATCACCTTTACTCCACACACAGAAACGCATACAAAGCTCTCCCCCGCCTTCCATTTGGCAAATCTGACCGTAACTCTATCCTCCTTATTCCTGCTTATAAGCAAAAACTCAAACAGGAAGTAACAGTGGCGCGCTCAATGCAGAAGTGGTCCGATGAAGTGGATGCTAACCTATAAGATTGTTTCGCTAGCACAGACTGGAATATTTTCCGGGATTCATCCTATAACATTGAGGAGTTTACAACATCAGTCACCGGATTCATTAATAAGTGCATCGACAACGTCATCCGCACAGTGACCGTACCTACATATCCCAACCAGAAACCATGGATTACAGACAACGCTGAGCCAATTGTGCGCCGCCCTATGGGACTAGCGATCACTGCCGGTTGTGATACAGTCCAGGATTGAACCCAGGTCTGTAGTAACGCCTTGGGCACTGCAGTCCACCTAAAAATGTAAGTAAGACATTTAAACAGACTAACATTTAGACGGATTAACCGGACGAGTTCTCAGAGCATGCGCTGACCAGCTGGCAAGTGTCTTCACTGACATTTTCAACCTATCCCTGACCCAGTCTGTAATACCTACATTTTTCAAGAAGACCATCATAGCCCCAGTGCCCAACAACGAACAGGTAACGTGTGTAACGGGCTTCCTCCTTCTCTTCATCCGAAGAGGAGTAGCAAGGATTCGACCAAAATGCAGCGTTGGAGTTATACATATTATTTATTACAAGGAACAGACGAAGACGGAAAAACTCTTGAACAACAATACAAAACAACAAACGAAGTAGACAGACCTGGACTACGAACTTACACGTAACGAAGAACGAACGAACCAGTACTGACTACAAACAAACGAACGAACGATACAGTCCCATATGGTGCAACAAACACAGATACAGGAAACAACCACCCACCACAAACAATGTGAAAACACCTACCTTAATATGGCTCTCAATCAGAGGAAATGAAAACCACCTGCCTCTAATTGAGAACCATATCAGGTCACCCATTAACCAACACGAAACACATAACATAGACTGCCCACCCAAACTCACGCCCTGACCGACTAACACATACAAAATAACAGAAAACAGGTCAGGAACGTGACATAACCCCCCCCTCAAGGTGCGTACTCCGGACGCACCACCAAAAGTCTAGGGGAGGGTCTGGGTGGGCATCTGACCACGGTGGTGGCTCAGGCTCTGGGCGAGGTCCCCACCCCACCATAGTCAATCCCAGCTTCCGTATTCCCCTCTGAATGACCACCCTCCTATTCCACCCACTTAATTTAAAGGGTACCGTCGAGATAAGGGGCAGCACCGGGATAAGGTAGCTCAGGACAGAGAGGTAGGTCAGGATAGAGAGGTAGGTCAGGATAGAGAGGTAGCTCAGGATAGAGGGGCAACTCCGGACTGAAGGGCAGCTCCGGACAGAGAGACAGCTCTGGACTGAGGGGCAGTTCTGGATGGCTGGCTCTGGTGGATCCTGGTTGGCTGGCTCTGGCGGATCCTGGCTGGCTGGCTCTGGCGGATCCTGGCTGGCTGGCTCTGGCGGATCCTGGCTGGCTGACGGCTCTGGCTGGTCATGGCTGGCTGACGGCTCTGGCTGGTCATGGCTGGCTGACGGCTCTGGCTGGTCATGGCTGGCTGACGGCTCTGGCTGGTCATGGCTGGCTGACGGCTCTGGCTGGTCATGGCTGGCTGACGGCTCTGGCAGATCCTGTCTGGTTGGCGGCTCTGGCAGATCCTGTCTGGTTGGCGGCTCTGGCAGATCCTGTCTGGTTGGCGGCTCTGGCAGATCCTGTCTGGTTGGCGGCTCTGGCAGATCCTGTCTGGTTGGCGGCTCTGGCAGATCCTGTCTGGTTGGCGGCTCTGGCAGATCCTGACTGACGAATGGCTCTAGCGGCTCCTGACTGACTAACGGCTCTGACGGCTCGGGACAGACGGGCGGCTCTAACGGCACTGGGCAGACGGATGGCTCAGATGGCGCTGGGGAGACGGATGGCTCAGATGGCGCTGGGGAGACGGATGGCTCAGATGGCGCTGGGGAGACGGATGGCTCAGATGGCGCTGGGGAGACGGATGGCTCAGATGGCGCTGGGGAGACGGATGGCTCAGATGGCACTGGGCAGACGGATGGCTCAGATAGCACTGGGCAGACGGATGGCTCTGGCCGGATGAGGCGCACTGTAGGCCTGGTGCGTGGTGCCGGAACTGGAGGCACCGGGCTAAGGACACGCACCTTCAGGCTAGTGCGGGGAGCAGGGACAGGGCACACTGGACTCTCAAAACGCACTATGGACCTGGTGCGTGATACCGGCACTGGTGGCACCGGGCTGAGGGCACGCACATCAGGACGAGTACGGGGAGAAGGAACAGTGTGTACAGGGCTCTGGAGACGCACAGGTGGCTTAGTGCGTGGTGCCGGAACTGGAGGCACTGGGCTGGAGACACGCACCATAGGGAGAGTGCGTGGAGGAGGAACAGGGCTCTGGAGACGCACTGGAAGCCTGGTGCGTGGTGTAGGCACTGGTGGTACTGGGCTGGGGCGGGGAGGTGGCGCCGGATATACCGGACCGTGCAGGCGTACTGGCTCCCTTGAGCACCGAGCCTGCCCAACCTTACCTGGTTGAATGCTCCCCGTCGCCCGCCCAGTGCGGGGAGGTGGAATAACCCGCACCGGGCTATGTAGGCGAACCGGGGACACCATGCGTAAGGCTGGTGCCATGTAAGCCGGCCCAAGGAGACGTATTGGAGGCCATATATGAAGAGCCGGCTTCATGGCACTTGGCTCAATGCCCAATCTAGCCCTACCAGTGCGGGGAGGTGGAATAACCCGCACTGGGCTATGAACACGTACAGGAGACACCGTGCGCTCTACTGCGTAACACGGTGTCTGCCCGTACTCCCGCTCTCCACGGTTAGCCTGGGAAGTGGGCGCAGGTCTCCTACCTGCCCTCGGCCCACTACCTCTTAGCCCCCCCCCAAGAAATGTTTGGGGTTTCTTCCTGGGCTTCCGTGCTAGCCGCCTACCTTCATATCTCCGCTCCTGGGCTGTGGCTGCCTCCTTCTCCTCCCCAGAGCGGCGATTCACTCCCACCTTAGCCCATGGTCCTTTTCCTTCTATGATTTCCTCCCAACTCCAGAAATCCTGCAATCCTTTTTTCGTGGACCACTGTTCGTGGTCCCGCTGCTTGATCCGGGTTTGGTGGGTGGTTCTGTAACGGGCTTCCTCCTTCTCTTCATCCGAAGAGGAGTAGCAAGGATTCGACCAAAATGCAGCGTTGGAGTTATACATATTATTTATTACAAGGAACAGACGAAGACGGAAAAACTCTTGAACAACAATACAAAACAACAAACGAAGTAGACAGACCTGGACTACGAACTTACACGTAACGAAGAACGAACGAACCAGTACTGACTACAAACAAACGAACGAACGATACAGTCCCGTATGGTGCAACAAACACAGATACAGGAAACAACCACCCACCACAAACAATGTGAAAAAACCTACCTTAATATGGCTCTCAATCAGAGGAAATGAAAACCACCTGCCTCTAATTGAGAACCATATCAGGTCACCCATTAACCAACACGAAACACATAACATAGACTGCCCACCCAAACTCACGCCCTGACCGACTAACACATACAAAATAACAGAAAACAGGTCAGGAACGTGACAACGTGTCTAAATAACTAGGGTCGGGACGATACCAGTATCGCAATACTTGTTTGTATCGTGGAAAGGAAACAAAAGACAAAACTAATTTAACTTCTTTAGGAAAACAGCTGTAATTTCGGGAAACAAACATCATTATGTTGTCATCAAATAAAATAAAATTGTATTTGTCACATGCACCGAATACAGTGAAAAGCTTACTTACAAGCCCTTAACCAACAATTCAGTTTTAAGAAAAATATGTGTTATGTAAAAAATTTAGTAACAAAGTAACAAATAATTAAAGAGCAGCAGTAAAATAGAGTCAATGTGTGTGGAAACCGGTTAATCGAGGTAATTTAGGTAATATGTACACTACCGGTCAAAAGTTTTAGAACACCTACTCATTCAAGGTTTTTCTTTATTTGTACTATTTTCTACATTGTAGAGTAATAGTGAATATATCAAAACTATGAAATAACACATATGGAATCATGTAATAACCAAAAAAGTGTTAAACAAATCAAAATATATTTTATATTTGAAATAGCCACCCTTTGGCTTGATGACAACTTTGCACACTCTTGACGGTGTACAGAAGATAGCCCTATTTGGTAAAAGATCAAGTCCATATTATGGCAAGAACAGCTCAAATAAGCAAAGAGAAACGACAGACCATCATTACTTTAAGACAAGAAGGTACGTAATACGGAAAATGTCAAGAACTTTAGAGTTACCAGCCTCAGAAATTTCAGCCCAAATAAATGCTTCACAGAGTTCAAGTAACAGACACATCTCAACATCAACTGTTCAGAGGAGACTGTGTGAATCAGGCCATCATGGTCGAATTGCTGCAAAGAAACCACGACTAAAGGACACCAATAATAAGAAGAAACTTGCTTGGGCCAAGAAATACACGCAATGGACATTAGACCAGTGTAAATTTGTCCTTTTTTCTGCAGTCCAAATTGGAGATTTTTGGTTCCAACCGCAATGTCTTTGTGAAACGCAGTGTGGGTGAACGGATGATCTCTGCATGTGTATTTCCCACCGTAAAGCACGGAGGAGGAGGTGTTATGGTGTGGGGGTGCTTTGCTGGTGACATTGTCTGTGATTTATTTAGATTTCAAGGCACACTTAACCAGCATTGCTACCACAGCATTCTGCAGTGATACGCCACCCCATCTGGTTTGGGCTTAGTGGGACTATCATTTGTTTTTCAACAGGACATTAACTCAACGCACCTCCAGCCTGTGTAAAGGCTATTTTACCAAGAATGAGAGTGATGGAGTGCTGCATCAGATTATCTGGCCTTCACAATCACCCGACCTCAACCAAATTGAGATGATTGGGATGAGTCGGACCATGGAGTGAAGGAAAACCAGCCAATAAGTGCTCAGCATAAGTGGGAACTCCTTCAAGACTGTTGGAAAAGTAATTCCAGGTGAAGCTGGTTGAGAGAATGCCAAGAGTGTGCAAAGCTGTCATCAAGGCAAAGGGTGACTATCTGAAGAATCTCAAATAGAAAATATATTTTCATTTGCTTAATACTTTTTTGGTTACTACATAATTCCATATGTGTTATTTCATAGTTTTGATGTCTTCACTATTACTCTACCATGCAGAAAGTAGTAAATATAAAGAAAAATCCCTTGAATGAGTAGGTGTTCTGAAACTTTTGACCGGTAGTGTACATGTAGGTAGAGTTATTAAAGTGACAATGCATTGATAATAAACAGAGTGTTGCAGTAGTGTAAAAGGGGGGGGGGGGGGGGGGGGTAGCCATTTTATTAGATGTTCAGGAGTCTTATGGCTTGGGGGTAGAAGCCGTTTAGACGTCTCTTGGACCAAGACTTGGCACTCCGGTGCAGCTTGCAGTGCAGTAGCAGAGAGAACCCTCTATGGCTAGGATGGCTGGTGCCTTTGACAATTTTTAGGGCCTTTCTCTGACACTGCCTGATATAGAGGTCCTGGATGGCAGGAAGCTTGGCCCCGGTGATGTACTGGGCCGTACGCCCTACCGTCTGTAGTGCCTTGCGGATGGAGGCCGAGCAGTTGCCATACCAGGCAGTGATGCAACCAGTTAGGATGCTCTCGATGGTGCAGCTGTGGAACCTTTTGTGGATCTGAGGACCCCTGTCAAACCTTTTCATTCTGATGAGGGGGAATAGGTATTGTCGTGCTCTCTTCATGACTGTCTTGGTTGGTTTGTTGGTGATATGGATACCAAGGAACTTGAAGCTCTCAACCAGCTCCACTACAGCCCCGTCGATGAGAATGGGGGCGTGCTCGGTCCTCCTTTTCCTGTAGTCAACAATCACCTCCTTTGTCTTGATCACCTTGAGGGAGAGGTTCTTGTCCTAGCACCACACGGCCAGGTCTCTGATCTCCTCCCTATAGGCTGTCTCGTCATTGTCGATGATCAGGCCTACCACTGTTGTGTCATCTGCAAACTTAATGATGGTGTTGGAATCGTGCCTGGCAATGTAGTCATGAGTGAACAGGGAGAACAGGAGGGGACTGAGTATGCACCCCTGAGGGGCCCCCATGTTCAGGATCAGCGTGGCGGATGTGTTGTTACCTATCCTTACCACCTGGGGGGCGGCCCGTCAGGATGTCCAGGATCTAGTTGCAGAGGGAGGTGTTTAGTCCCAGGGTCCTTAGCTTAGTGATGAGCTTTGAGGGCATTATGGTGTTGAACGCTGAGCTGTAGTCAATGAATAGCATTCTCACATAGGTGTTCCTTTTGTCCAGGTGGGAAAGGGCGGTGTGGAGTGCAATAGAGATTGCATCATCTGTGGATCTGTTGGGGCAGTATGCAAATTGGAGTGGGTCTAGGGTTTCTGGGATAATGGTGTTGATGTGAGCCATGACCAGTCTTGCAAAGTACTTAATGGCTACATACATGAGTGTTACGGGTCGGTAGTCATTTAGGCAGGTTACCTTAGTATTCTTGGACACAGAGACATTGGTACATATTGAAACAGTGGTACAGAAACATATTGGTATTACAGACTCAGACAGGGAGAGGTTGAAAATGTCAGTGAAGACACTTACCAGTTGGTCAGCGCATGCTCGGAGTACACGTCCTGGTAATCCGTCTGGCCCTGTGGCCTTGTTAATGTTGACCTGTTTAAAGGTCTTACTCACATCGGCTACAGAGAGTGTGATCACACAGTCATCCAGAACAGCTGATGCTCTCATGCATGTTTCAGCATTACTTGCCTCAAAGCTCGTCTGGTAGGCTTGTGTCACTGGGTAGCTCACATCTGTGCTTGCCTTTGTAGTCTGTAATAGTTTGCAAGCCCTGCCAGATCCGATGAGTGTCAGAGCCGGTGTAGTAAGATTCAATCTTAGTCCTGTATTGACGCTTTGCCTGTTTGATGGTTCGTCGGAGCGCATAGCGGGATTTCTTATAAGCTTCAGGGTTAGAGTCCCGCTCATATATAGCAGCAGCTCTACCCTTTAGCTCAGTGCGGATGTTGCCTGTAATCCATGGCTTCTGGTTGAGATATGTATTGTGGGGACAATGTCATCAATGAACTTATTGATGAAACCAGTGACTGATGTGGTTTACTCCTCAATACCATCAGAAGAATCCCGGAACATATTCCAGTCTGTTCTAGCAAAACAGTCCTGTAGCTTAGCATCTGCTTCATCTGACCACTTTTTATTGACTGAGTCACTGGTGCTTCATGCTTTAGTTTTTGCTTGTAAGCCAGAATAGGGAGGATAAGATTATTGTCAGATTTGCCAAATGGAGGGCCTGGGAAATCTTTGTCTCTGTGTGTGGGGTAAAGGTGGTCTAGAGTTTTTTCCCCTCTGGTTACACATTTAACATGCTGGTAGACATTTGTTAAAACGGATTTAAGTTTCCCTGCATTAAAGTCCCCGGCCCCTAGGAGCGCCGCCTCTGGCTGATCGTTTTCCTGTTTGCTTATGGCCGTATACAGCTCATTGAGTGCGGTCTTAGTGCCAGCATCAGTTTGTGGTGGTAAATAGACAGCTACGAGGAATATAGATAACTCTCTTGGTAGATAGTGTTTGTCTACAGTTTATCATGAGATACTCTACCTCAGGTGAGCAAAACCTCAAGACTTCCTTAGATATCGTGCACCAGCTGTTGTTTACAAATATATTTAGACCGCCACCCATTTTCTTAGCAGAGGCTGCTGTTCTATCCTGCCTATGCAGAGTCACATGTATTTATTTTTCAAGCTACAGCCCACAATATTTTACATACAGCAGGTTTTTGAAGGGCCTACGAATTTGGTCTGCTTTGTGTTTTTATTTTTGCCATGGAAAGAATATTGCAATACTGGTATCATCACAGCCCTGTAAATAACAATCGCCCCATAGCACTCACATCTGTAGCCATGAAATGCTTTGAAATGCTGGTCATTGCTCACATTAACGCACTCCAACAAATCCAAAGCTGACGCATTCTCTATCAGATCCTCAAAAAGTTCTACAGCTGCTCCATTGAGAGCATCTTGACTGGGTACCGATTCACCAAGTATGGAACCAACAGAACCCTGAACAGCTTCTTCCCCAAAGCCATAAGACTGCGACATAGTCAGTTAAATAGTTAACTAATAGCTACCTGGACTATCTGCATTGGCCCTTTTTGCACTAACCATTTTTTTATGAAGCATGTGATGAATAAAATGTTATTTTATTTGAAGCATAATGAAGAGTCGTGACTGCATAGCTTTAGCTGCAAGTGGTCAGCTTATTACAATTTTACGAAATGTTCCACAAGAGGGAGTAAAAGTTGGAGGTCGTTTAGACAAAATAGATTTACCTCATCTTATGGATACCCAAAAAGCAGTCTATGGATCCAGAGTCAATCCAAGATTTTAAGATATCTTTAGTTTAGTTGTGGCATTGTTGGGTTGAAAACAATGGGGAAGTAGGACCCCTGTGTAGCATGATCCAAATAACAGGCATACGTTAGAAAACCACAGATTCTGTCTGTCTCCCTCAAAAGTGAAATATGGCCCAGTTAGATAGGCAAAGGGGGAGGAGATTTGAGTATTTTGGCAGTTTTATTTTTGTTACTGCAGGCATGCTGTTGTGGTTTTAGCCAAGCCCAGAGAGAATACATAGATCCCCCTACATACAGTACATCCCCTAGTGAAAGTGACAGCGAGAGCAGGGGAAGAGAATGTGAGTAAATTACTTCCATAATAGCCATAAGAAAGCTCCATTAGAGGGTATCTGAGGATGCTGGGGGGACTAATAAATGGTGTTGATCTCCATTGTCTATGACCATAATGAGCCCTGAATATTGGCTCAGTGAGAGCGCCGCCAGCCTTTTCTCTCCATAGACTTTCTAATGCAGACAAAGCTTTCTGACAGGGGACAGACGCCCACACTGTTTTAATATCGGGCCAGAACACTGTCACTTGGGCTTTAGTTGTTCCCCTACCAACACATCCTTCATATAGCTTACAACACATGAACCTCTCCTCTCAGTCTGAAATGGATTTAACTGCAGTATAACAGGTCAATAATAGACAATAATCTATTATGTTAAATGGTGCATTGATGTCCTAATGATGAATTGATAACACTAATTCCAATGTTGGAGTGAAACATCTGCAGCCAGTAACACATATTCCACAAAACAACAGAAAGCCACAATATCTTGTAGAATGATGCCGGAGGGGATGGCTGACATTTTACGTGCGCCTAACCAACTGTGCTATTTTGTTAGTTTTTTTGAGTTGTTTGTAACTTCTTTTTTAACTTATTTTGTACATAATGTTTGTCAGGGAAATTATATAGGAAGAAAGAGACTGTAGATTCTTCCAACAACAGCTTTATTATAAGATTTGCAAAAATGAAGCCATCCTGCCATCCAGGACCTCTATACCAGACAGTGTCAGAGGTACCGCTTACCACACCGCTTACCGCACGGTAAGCGATACTGGAGCGCCAAGTCTAGGTCCAAAATACTTCTTAACAGCTTCTACCCCAAGCCATAAGACTCCTGAACAGACTGTCACGTGTGCTCCTTCTCCGGCCTCTAGGTCACCAGGCTACTCGTTAGGGCGCACACCTGTCACCATCGTTACGCGCATCTGCACATAATGACACTCACCTGGACTCCATCACCTTCTTGATTACCTGCCCTTTATATGTCACTCCCTTTGGTTTCTTCCCCAGTCGTCATTGTTTCTGTTTCATGTCAGTGCGCTGTTTGTGTTTCTTGTTTTGTTCATTTATTAATTAAATGTATTCACTCCCTGAACTTGCTTCCCGACTCTCAGCGTACATTGTTACAGAATGACGACTCAACAAAGGGACGCATCAAGGAGTGTTTTGTTGGACGTGATGTCGGGTCTGGCTTTTGGAGCCGGAGCTACCTGGGAGGTCCCCTGCCTCAGCTGGCTCGACGGGTTTCCATGCCTCAGCGGGTTCGATAGGCTCCCATGCCTCAGCTGGGTGAACAGGTTCCTGTGCCTCGACCGAGGCAACCGGGAGGTCTCAGCCGACAAATCAGGCTCTCACACCTCAGCCGGTTCGTCAGGTTTCTGCACCTCAGCGGAGGCAACCAGTCCGCTCCGGATCCCCGGGATCGTCCCTGTGGTTGGCGTCCTGCGGCTGGAGCCGAGCGTGCCGGGGAGGGGCTACTGTCACGTATGCTCTCTCTCCGGCGCTCTAGGTAGCCATGCTCCCGCACCTTAGCTGGATCGACAGGTTCCCGCGCCTTAGCAGAGGTGACTGGTTCGAACCTGATCCCTGGGATCATCATCTTGGTCAGCGTCCTGCGGCTGGAGCCGCGTATCAGGGAGGGGGTACTGTCACTTGTGCTCCCTCTCCGGCCTCTAGGTCACCAGGCTGCTCGTTATGGAGCACACCTGTCACCATCGTTACGTGCATCTACGCATAGTGACACTCACATGGACTCCATCACCTCCATGATTACCTGCCCTCTATATGTCACTCTGGTTTCTTCCCTAGTCGTCATTGCTTCTGTTCCATGTCGGTGCGCTGTTTGTTTCTTGTTTTGTTAATTTATTAATTAAATGTATTCACTCCCTGAACTTGCTTCCCGACTCTCAGCGTACATCGTTACATTGACTCTGTACCGGTACCCCCTGTATATAGCCTCACTATTGATATTTTACTACTGCTCTTCAATTATGTGTTACTTTTATTTTTATTTTATTTACTTATCTATTCTTAAAACTGCATTGTTGGTTAAAGGTTTGTATGTAAGCATTTCACTGTTGTATTCGGCGCATGTGACAAATACAATTTGATTTGAAATTCCACAAATTAACTTTTAACAAGGTAAACCTGTTAATTGAAATGCATTCCAGGTGACTACCTCATGAAGCTGGTTGAGAAAATGCCAAGATTGTGCAAAGCTGTCATCAAGGCAAAGGTTGGCTACTTAGAAGAACCTCAAATAGAAAATATATTTTGATTTGTTTAATACATAATTACATATGTATGGGTTATTTCATAGTTTGATGTATTCACTATTATTCTACAATGTAGAAAATAGTACAAATTAAGAAAAATCCTGGAATGCGTAGGTAGGTGTGTCTTATGTTTTGGCTGGTACTGTATTTTTTTTTTTAAGAATGAAGCTGACATTTTGTTTTACTGTCATCCAGAGGACAAGCAGCATTCTAAGTCTTGAGTGTCTGTGAGAAGTATAGCTCGCAAGTCAAGAAGAGCTAATGTGGTTTTTGCGTTGAGAATATCCACTGGAGTGCTATCACACTTTCTCATTCACAATCACATGGCATAGGCTTTGGCAGCAAAGTATCCCCAGGAATCAAACCCCTGACAGAGTTGATATCACAGGAGGCTGCTGAAGGGAGGACGGCTCATAATAATGTCTGGAATGGAGTGAATGGAATGGTATTAAACAAATGGAAAACATGTATTTGATGTGTTCGATTCCGTTCCAGCCATTACTATGAGCTCGTCTTCCTCAATTAAGGTGCCATCGGCCACCTGTGGTTGATATATGCGTTTAAACATAGGTCCCCATTATGCCATTTTTTTTCCTGGTGTGAAATTAGACACACTGTGCTGATTGCACACAGATCTGCAAGGGGGCAATCAGTTGCTTCAAACTGCACTCCAGTGACTTAATGTTTCACTGTGTGTGTGTCTTCTTCCGAATGGCATCTGTTCACTTTCACTCATTTATTTATAAGCAACAATTCACACATCACAACCCAAAAAGCATTTACCAACTGTGACGTCTTTTCGAAATCTTTAAAAAGTAGTTCACTACGTAGGGAATAGGGTGCCATTTTAGATGTAACCATTGCCCTAGGGTTATCTTCTCCTTTGTAGACCCCTTGCCTGCTTAATTTGTGTGCTCATTGGCGACAAGAGCACAGTAAATCATTTTCTATACATCGTTCAGAGCCCAGTCACCTTTTCTTTGGGTGACTAGAAAGGTTATGGCCATCCGAGAGTAGTGGACATGATGAGCATTGGACATCTGCTGTCAGGACCCTTGGAGCCTCATCTTCAACCTCAACTCGCAGTTATAAAGATTCAAATGACCTCCATCACCTAAATAGATATGTATTGTAATATATAATTTGGACTATTCACAACAGCAAACATATCTATAAGAATGACGGGTTAATAGAATTACCAGTATTCCTTTCATTCAAACCCATGCAGAGGTACTCCATTGCTAAGTGCATAACACCATCTAGTGGTTACAAAGCGTTCAAGCCTTGGACCAGCTTCAATAAAAATGGTGCATTAGACTATCACACTGCTTCTGAGCAATGATATTGTGCATTTCATTGTAATGGATATTGTTTGATGTTGACCATGAGGTCCAGGGAATTATCAGAGGTATATGATCTTTAGATACTACCAATCAGGAGAGGAAACTTGACTCAACATGACTCCTTCCCCTTGGAACAGAACTAGGATCAGCTTCCCCTCCCCCAATCCTAAACTTAACCATACGTGGGGGAAAATCTAAACTTACCCAAGGTCAGCATCTAGGGGCAACTTCACCTTACTTCAAAAGTTACTAGAGCAAGGGTTGGCAACTTTGTTCCTGGAGCGCAGCAGGCAGGCTACTGCAGGATTTTGTTCCAACTAGGCCCTGCACCTGACCAACTGAGCTAATTCTTCTTCTTCTTCGGCATATGGCGATCGCACAATGTAATGTGCATCCCGCCACCTACTGTGCAGGATGTAAACAGGATTCACAAAAATTGAACAAAATACCCAACCAAAAAAGTAGCAAACTACCAAAAAGTAAATCAATGAACTAAAAGAAATCAAACCAGTTTTCTGTAAAAAAATGTAATTGATCTGATCCGTACACAGGCTCAAGGGGAACCTGGGAGGACGAACCTGCAAGTCTTCAGATGTAAAATCCTAAAGTTGCAAAAAATGTTCTGCCGCAGTCTCAATAATGTCAAGTTTCTTAGACTTCTTTAAGACTTGTGACGTACAGTTTATCAACGTGGCATCGAACGCCAAAAAATCCACCTTTTTAACACAGGGTATGTTTTGATTGGCAGTTAACATTTACTACTGGTGGTAGTATCTTCGCAAAGGAGATTCGATTGACCGCTCTAACTTTGCCACCTCAATCTCCTTCACCCTTACAGGGCACTCCAAGAACTCGGGATCATGATCCTCACCACAATTTCAACACCATCGTCCTTCTACACACCGTTCTTCAATATACTCTGTCCGTCTGCACAAACTTGAAACATGGCCAAATCCTTTACAATTCATGACTCCCACACTGCAATGGTTTGCGGATGAAAGCTCTTATAACGTATCTTACATAACCAAGCTTCACATGTATAGGTATTTGCTCTTTATCAAAAAACAACAGGACTGACAGACTTTCTTATTCACCCAGCAGGTCAGATGCCAGGCACCAACCACACCAGGAATTTTCTTCAGGTATTCAACCTGAACATCCGTCGTCACCCCTGAGATGACTCCTTTGACGGGTACTCTACTCTGAGGCTCACTACAATCTTCCTCTGTTCTTCCGAAATACAATTAATCAAAATAAGACAACTCCTGGTCATTCTGACAGTCTTTTTCAATTCCCAGGCATACTTCACCATTTGACACCTCAAACCGGGTTCCAACATATGCATTCTTACTCAACAAAAGCATTCCAACAAGAAGTGATTCATTATCATTCATACATGTATCCTCCACTCCAATTTTAGACTATTTCCATTTTGTTCCAGTTTTCGCTACTACTGTTGTCCATTCAGAACATTCGTCTTCACCAACTTTGCCCAACGCGCTGCTTGATTCTACCTCGGTATACACTTCCGCCACCTTTCCCCGACCAACTGAGCTAATTGATAAGTTCAGTGATGACTTAAATTCAACACACCTGGGGCTTAATTTATCAAAGGTCTGTGCACATTAAAAAGACTACCTTGTGCGTGCCAGTTTTCCTGCAAAGGTTGGTATTTATACATTTTGAACAATACTGCAAGCAAATATTGTTCTTATGCTGGAAATTGAGGTGTTTGATGCAGGGGAATTATAATAATAATAGGCTAATAAAATCATTAAAATGTGGGCCTAATGATAAAACCAATATATTTGCAGTTGGTATGGAGATACATTTACATTTACATTTAAGTCATTTAGCAGACGCTCTTATCCAGAGCGACTTACAAATTGGTGCATTCACCTTATGATATCCAGTGGAACAACCACTTTACAATAGTGCATCTAACTCTTTTAAGGGGGGGGAGGGGGGGGTTAGAAGGATTACTTTATCCTATCCTAGGTATTCCTTAAAGAGGTGGGGTTTCAGGTGTCTCCGGAAGGTGGTGATTGACTCCGCTGACATGGCGTCGTGAGGGAGTTTGTTCCACCATTGGGGTGCCAGAGCAGCGAACAGTTTTGACTGGGCTGAGCGGGAACTGTACTTCCTCAGAGGTAGGGAGGCGAGCAGGCCAGAGGTGGATGAACGCAGTGCCCTTGTTTGGGTGTAGGGCCTGATCAGAGCCTGAAGGTACGGAGGTGCCGTTCCCCTCACAGCTCCGTAGGCAAGCACCATGGTCTTGTAGCGGATGCGAGCTTCAACTGGAAGCCAGTGGAGAGAGCGGAGGAGCGGGGTGACGTGAGAGAACTTGGGAAAGTTGAACACCAGACGGGCTGCGGCGTTCTGGATGAGTTGTAGGGGTTTAATGGCACAGGCAGGGAGCCCAGCCAACAGCGAGTTGCAGTAATCCAGACGGGAGATGACAAGTGCCTGGATTAGGACCTGCGCCGCTTCCTGCGTGAGGCAGGGTCGTACTCTGCGAATGTTGTAGAGCATGAACCTACAGGAACGGGTCACCGCCTTGATGTTAGTTGAGAACGACAGGGTGTTGTCCAGGATCACGCCAAGGTTCTTAGCACTCTGGGAGGAGGACACAATGGAGTTGTCAACCGTGATGGCGAGATCATGGAACGGGCAGTCCTTCCCCGGGAGGAAGAGCAGCTAGACTAGAGATCACATAGAAGCATGTAGCCTAATGTGTTCCCTTTACTTACTGTATATAGGCCTGAATCATAATCTTATAATGCAGGACATGTCTCTCCGTTTCTGACATGACTGGTTTATTCCTGCTGCACAACAAATTTTAGGCTACTAGTTAGCCATCGCTCATTCAATAGCCAAGCATGCTTGAAAGTAAATAGACCTGTAAGGCCTATGTAGTTTTATGACAGTGTGGGTAGGCTACAGCATTGCTGTGAGGTAGGAGCACGACATCATAGCCTATTTAATGTCAGAGCCTATACCAAGGGGGTATCCTACTAAGCAAGCTAGATCTACTCAGGGTTTTCTAAAGTTAACCAGCTTCACATTCCAGCTCCGGCTTCATCCATACTGGGGATATTGCTCGTCCGCCTGCCGCTAACTCTAGCAGGCATGATCATGTCAACATCATACTTTCAAAATCTTTGCTAGCAAGGTAGACAAGCAGTCATCATCATGAATCAAGTCGACAATCTACTGGCAAAACATTTTTTTGCGATTTTCATATGAAGAGAAATTATAGATAAAATGTATCAGTGCTCATCGGCCATTGGATATTAACAAAACAAGTTGGATAAACAAGTTGGAAATCGCAAATTCAACAATGAGTGGTTTGGAAGGAATTGGTGGCTAACTGCAAGCGTTGCAAAGCAATCACTAGCCTGCTATTCTGTAGAGCGGTTGTGTGGTCCAAGTCTGGGTTTAAGGTTCTCTTTTCCAAGCTTAAAAGGATAAACATTCACATGCAACACCATGGGCCAGAAAAGGCTGAATACATTGGCCATGCTGTCAATCCAGCAAAGCCGCATTCAAAACAACTGGGAACTGGGAAATCTCAGACTCCAGTGAATTCAAGACAACTTGGAACTTGGAAAACAAAACTTGCTCTGACTGGGAAAACACGTTTTTTATGATCATCCAACTCGGAATTCCAAGTTGGGAACTCCATCCTCTTTCTAGAGTTCCAACCTGAAAATCACTGACATCATGATTCGACCAGAGTTTCCTGTTGTCTTGAAAGTACCATAAATCCAGAGAATGCCAGACTTTGATGACAAAGTTTGATGACAAAATGTTTCCACCTTCCTGTTCAAGTGAGCAAAGCACAACAAGGTGAGTACAAACATGTATTGTATGCTGCTGCATAAATGATGTAATATGCCAGGTGTCACGTTCCTGACCTGTTTTCTGTGGTTTTGTATGTGTTTAGTTGGTCAGGACGTGAGCTGGGTGTGAATTCTATGTTGTGTGTCTAGTTTGTCTGTTTCTATGTCCAGCCTAATATGGTTCTCAATCAGAGGCAGATGGTAATCGTTGTCCCTGATTGAGAATCATATATAGGAGGCTTGTTTTGTGTTGGGATTTTGTGGGTGTTTGTTACCTGTCTCTGTGTTTGTGTTCTGCACCAGATAGGTCTGTATCGGTTTTGCACATTTGTTATTTTGTATGTTGTTTGTAGTGTTTCACTTGTTATTTTATTAAACATGTTGAACACTAGCCGCGCTGCACTTTGGTC
This sequence comes from Salvelinus namaycush, assembly GCF_016432855.1. NCBI lineage: Eukaryota > Metazoa > Chordata > Actinopteri > Salmoniformes > Salmonidae > Salvelinus > Salvelinus namaycush. Next base: position 9,820,343 of record NC_052324.1, on the reverse strand, counting down.
CAATCCTTGCTACTCCTCTTCGGATGAAGAGATGGAGGAAAGCCGTTACACCAGGGATATATGTATACTGTAGCTAAGAAAGTAATACTAAGTGTATCTTGCGTAGTAAGCTGTTAGTAGCCCATGTGCCTCATGTTAGTAATTTGGTCCCTTTCCCATTCATAACTTAGCCTACTGTTCTGACATGGTGGTGCACATGTAGCCTATAGCCTGTTTTAGAGAAATGTCATCATCGAATATTGTAAGAGCTTTCATTGTCTGCTTATGTGCCCCCTTTATTAATCCTACGGTTCTGACTTGGTGTACAGGGAGAATACTTTAAGAACAGCCCATGTTCTGAATTCTGTTGCTGTACATTTCAAAAGTGCTGAACAAATAGTTATATTGACCATGTCCGTCTTAGCTCACTCATTAATGTCTTAATCGAAATTACGGATTGCCTTATCCGCTCATCAATAAGAAATCGTTCTTAACTGACTTGCCTAGTTAAATAATGGTAAAAGTTAAATAAATCTATATTTTTTAAATCATTCCCTTATGCCATAGTTTGTACATCTCAATTGTCAGTAGAAATCACATTTGTTTAAGCAAGTCAGCCATATCAGCTACAATACCAGTCAAAAGTTTTAGAAGACCTACTCATTCAAGGTTTTTTCTTTATTTTTACTATGTTCTACATTGTATAATAATAGTGAATACATCAAAACTATGAAATAACACATATGGAATCATGTAGTAACCAAAAAAGTGTTAAACAAATCTAAATACATTTTCTATTTGAGATTCTTCAAATAGCCATGCTTTGCCTTGATGACAGCTTTGCACACTCTTGGCATTCTCTCAACAAGCTTCACCTGCAATGCTTTTCCAACAGTCTTGAAGGAGTTCCCACATATGCGGAGCACTTGTTGGCTGCTTTTCCTTCACTCTGTGTCCGACACATCCCAAACCATCTCAATTTGGTTTAGGTCGGGGGATTGTGTTAGCTAGGTCATCTGATGCAGCACACCATCACTCTCCTTCTTGGTAAAATAGCTGGAGGTGCATTGGGTCATTGTCCTGTTGAAAAACAGATGATAGTCCCACTAAGCGCAAACCAGATGGGATGGCATGTCGCTGCAGAATGCTGTGGTAGCCATGCTGGTTAAGTGTGCCTTGAATTCTAAATAAATCACAGACAGTGTCACCAGCAAAGTACCCCCACACCATAACACCTCCTCCATGCTTTACGGTGGGAACTACACATGCGGAGATGGTTGGAACCAAAAATCTCCAATTTGGACTCCAGACCAAAGCGCAAATTTCCACCGGTCTAATGTCCATTGCTCGTGTGTCTTGGCCCAAGCAAGTTTCTTCTTATTATTGGTGTCCTTCAGTATTGGTTTCGTTGTAGTAATTTGACCATTAAGGATGACCAATAGAAATAGGATGCACCTGAGCTTAATTTCGGAATCTCATAGCAAAGGGTCTGAATAATTATGTAATTAAGGTATTTTCAGTTCTTAATTTTTTATCAGTTTTTTCACTTTGTTGTTATGAGGTATTGTGTGTAGATTGATGAGGAAAAATAAATAATTTCATCCATTTTAGAATAAGTGTCACGCCCTGACCTTAGAGAGCCTTTTATGTCTCTATTTGGTTTGGTCAGGGTGTGATTTGGGGTGGGCATTCTATGTTTTGTTTTCTATGATTTTGTGTTTCTATGTTTTGGCCGGGTATGGTTCTCAATCAGGGACAGCTGTCTATTGTTGTCTCTGATTGGGAACCATACTTAGGTAGCCCTTTTTCCCTCCTTTCGTTTTCCCTCCTTTTGCATGTGTGATCACTCAACTATAGAGTTGATCATGCTGTTGACTGTGGCCTGTGGAATGTTGTCCCACTCTTCAATGGCTGAGCGAAGATGCTGGATATTGGCGGGAACTGGAACACGCTGTCGTACACGTCAATCCAGTGCATCCCAAACATGCTCAATGGGTGACATGTCGGATGAGTATGCAGACCATGGAAGAACTGGGACATTTTCAGCTTCCAGGAATTGTATACAGATCTGTGCATTATCATGCTGAAACATGAGGTGATGGAGGCGGATGAATGGCACAACAATGGGTCTCAGGATCTCGTCACGGTATCTCTGTGCATTCAAATTTCCATCGATAAAATGCAATTGTGGTTGTTGTCCGTAGCTTATGCCTGCCCATACCATAACCGTACAGCCACCATGAGCCACTCTGCTGTGGTAGCAATTATATAGGAAAGAGAGACTACAGATTCTTTCAAACAACACTTTATTATAAGGTGTGCAAAAATGGAGAATCAACTATCCACTCAACAGTGCATAGTTGAAAAGCTCAACGAACATTTTTGTATAAGTGGCAATCAGCAGATAGTGTGTAAAATGCAATTAGTTGTCTGTGCAGATTTAAAATAGCATGAGGTTGATAGCCCGAGGGCTCAACCATCTAACTGCATTCACAACAACAAATACTATAATGTGCTCCTTTCTGCAAGTTTCCATACATGTGACTTTCTGTAGATAGCAAACCCACGGGATGTCACATGCTGCTGTTGCACCCAAATGGACCTTAGCTATACGCACAGTCTTATGACTAAGTCCCACAAAGACAAGTTTGTATCAGGTTAGAAAAAACACTAGCATATAACAAGAGACAATTCTTTAAACAGTAAACATTCCTGGGATCTTGTATTTCAGTTCATGAAACATGGGACCAACACTTTACATGTTGCGTTTATATTTTTATTCAGTGTAATTTATTAAATCAATTGAGGAACAAATACAAATATGATAGCTAGATACACCCACATCAAACCCTAGCTAACTAATAAAACATTCAATCTTAATTGAAATGATAAAAGTATAAAAGTTCAAATTCAATTCATATGTGAGCACCAGCCTCTACCACATGGACACATTGATAGGCCAACACCTTGATCATTGTGGCTAAATAGCCTAAATGAGCAGATGGAACTCAGAGATGGCTAACGCAGCCTTTGGCATATAATTTCCATTGCCAACAGTAAAAATACATAAAGCAGACAAATAAAAACAGTAGAAAATAGTGATACCAATTCCAGTTCTTTCAATCACATTCATCTCTCTATTCAGCCTGTCTGCCTCCCTTTCTATATGTCTTGGCTAGTGAAGAGTAACATTGTATCAAATCAAACAACTGGATCCATCCCAGAGCTGTCTCTAGCGAACTTGCAACATTGCATCAACTAGCCTATTCCGGGCCTCAGTTTCCCACCCCAGTGAGCTCCGTTCACACAACTGTTTTTTTCTGCAAGGGAAAGGTATTTTATAACTTTTCCACTGGATATTGAATCATCAGATCATGATATTCTGCTCTTTGACACCGAGGCTTGGTGATTATCGAGGGGCAGATTGTTGGAAAGATTTTTTAAATAGGCCTACTGTGAGGGACTATTAGACTATCATTTGCAATGGATGTAAAGAAAAAAACTATGACTGTTGACTTACTGTGTGAAGTGAAGAAAAAAATGACTGAGAAGCTCAGCTTATTAGTGGTATACGTGGTGAGTTATTAAGACAATCAGAACTCAAACCTCCCCAACTGGGAACAGAACTACATTTGCACGCAGCAGGCCAGGTAGGCAGGCTACTTCTATGAGTGCATGCTCCCTCAGAATTAACAAGGCAGAGAAACCAGACCCATGCTCATTGCTCACATGAAGCATTCCAAACAAGAGAATGAAACATTTTACAAAACTCCTAAATAATGTTTATGAAATAAACCAAAGCTTGTTTCTCACAAGTGTAGCAGGTTGTAAACTCTGCAAACAACGTTTCCATTCCGAGAATGAGAATGGTAAATGACTGTAGGCCTAATTAGTAACACTATGCATTAACAGAAATTAATATAACCAAATTATGGAATTTAACGGTACATTTACTACTGGTGACATATTGTTTATTTATATATTTATACTCCGGACTCCGACATTGCTCATCCTAATATTTATATATTTCTAATTCCATTCTTTAACTTTTTAGATTTGTTTGTATTGTTGTGTGCTGTCTAAGATGAGGGAGGATTATATATTTGTTTATGAGCATGGCCTTATTTCTACTAAACATTGGATGACTGTCAATCATACTACATTCACCCAGCTCAATGTAACATCAATAGGTTTAGGCTAGCTACTACTGCTACTACTACTGCTACTACTGCTGCTACTACTACTGCTACTACATGCTACTCAGTGGTGTGTATTCATGGATGCCAAGGGAAGCCAGGTTTCCCCATTAAAAATTTAGAAAACATACAATAATTTATCTTTCGTCTCTCTGTTTCTTAATTTCCCTTTAATTCGCAAGAGGCTGAATGTATCTCACAGGAGAAAGCATCTGAGCGAGCGAAACAGCACCCCTCTGTCTATCTACGTGTAGGCAATCTATCTGATGCTGTCTGGTTCAAACGAGTATGACATTGTTGCCGCCTGTAGCATTGAAGGCAAGGGAAGCCAGCGAGCATCTGGCGTCCCTTGACAAAAAAAGTATAAAAAATGTGCCAGTCAGCATTGAGCTAACTGTGAAAGTCCTGGCTTACCAAAAAAAGTGTCAAGGGGAACCAGCTTGGATTTGGCTTCACTTCTAGCAGCTAGCTAAAAGTTGTTCTTCCTATATTAGCCATGGATGGAAATAGAGATTTACTTAATTCTCCGTACTGCCCAATAATTATTCTGATTCTGATCCAACCATTAATTCATACATTGTTGTGCCCCTGGCCTGAGAGGATGGAAGTTCAATATGTAGCTAGATGTAGTAGGCTAATGTTAACTAGCTAACATTGCCCATGAATGGAAGTTAGGCTAGCGATGAAGCATTTTAGCCAGGTAGCCTAGGACAACAAAAAATAAAAGCGTGTACTGTATGACAGACTGATTCGTTTCATCAATATGAAAGAGAGGAGGGTGGCTTTGGTACGCCCACACACACACACACACACATATAATCAGAACCATGGACAACGTGCTACCCTATAGAGTGCTGCTGAGGCTACTGTAGACCTTCATTGCGAAACAGTGTGTTTTAACAAATTATTTGGTGATGTGAATATATTTAGTATAGTTTTATATAAAAAGGATAACTTTTTTAAATGTTTCAGCATTTTTGTTTTTATGAAATTCACTGAGGAGGATGGACCTCCCGTTCCACCTCTGAGGAGCCTCCTGGTGAATTGTTAGAAATTACTGCACTGTTGGAGCTAGCATTTCGCTACACCCGCAATACCATCTGCTAAATAGGTGTATGCAACCAATACAATTTGATTTGATGGGGAATTGATAAAAAATAAATGTCCATGGTTCTGATTTATATGTGTGCTGAGGCATGTGTGATCACTCAACATTGACAGGACCAACAGAAAAAGACATGCTAACAGGCAAACAAAAGATAACATGTGTCTAACTTGCACCATTATGCAATTATTAGGAGACTAGATACAAATAGCTAATCCTGGCTACCAATGTTCTAGCATTTATTTATTGAGGCAAGCAGATCAGAGATGTCAAGGTGGTACCCAAGCATATGCCAGGTCATATTTTTATGTTTTATTTTGTTTATTATTTTATGGAGCCATTTTCTAGGCCTCCCAGGTATTTACATTTAATGTATGTACAGTATATGATTACTGCCGCTAAGGGGAGCTGTGACGTCAATGGAGAGCTTGGAGATTTCTTCTATATTGGAGAATGACCACTTCTGAAAATGAACGTTTCTCCGTCTCATCATTTTACCCTATTAATTCAGGTATGTAATGTGCAAAAGTGCAATATGACTCAAAATATGGATGTAACATGGTTAATTTATGTAATTAAGTTTGGTGATGTTTGAAGGCAATTGAAGGGAGTTTTAATAGAGTGAAAAACTGGTTGGTATTTCCCCGTTATAAGTAATGGAGTTTGGCTAGGTTGCTAATGGTTTACATGTAAGAGAAGGGATTAAGATGGTGTCCGAACTTTCTGTACTTTTTTTCAACAATGTTTTAGATCCAATTAGCTTTATTTTCTAAGAACAAAGGCTCAGTTTACTTTAGGTAATGTACATCTGTGATATCACAACAAAATGTATTAGTGTTAATATTTGCATGAAAATAGTGTTTAATAGTTTGCTAGCTTGATGCTGACCAAATTTAGCTTGGCTAAGCGCTAGTTAGCTCTAGGCTAGTTGATTTTAGTCAATGTCAGCTTACGTGTTGGTGGTTAATAATGTAATGGTTGTAGCATTGTTTTGCATAGGTCTCCAGTAATTTTTCTCCGAATGGACACTGATAGTACAGTGAGATATATATAATGTGAATGTGTAGATGTATGTTGACTCCAGGTTTGGATGAACAGACCAACGGGACTTGATGGGTACCAGGAATGGTGGGAGGACAATCTAAAGGTAATTATCTTTGCACACAACAGCAGCGTCCAGGCCTCCAGAGTACTCACCCTATCGTCTGCTGTACGGACGGGAGCCGCAGCTGTCTACTGAGGTAAACAATGCAATCATCGTATAAAAAATGATTGCTTAAACTGTAGTATGAAACAGTTGTGATTGACTTAGTGTTTGTCTATTGCTATTTTTGTAAAACATACTTTGAGATCACTGATACTCCACCTGATGTGGTGGAAGTTGTCGAACCAGATCTGAACACCTTCAAGGACCACCTTCAGGCACGGACTGAGAAGCATGATTTGAAACAGTAGCTCTCCAGTAGGCTATAAAAGTCCAGTAGTCTATAAAATTTGAATGTGCATCAGTCAACAAGATCATACTGTACAGAAATGTATAAAAGTCTGAGATAAAATAAATAAATAGTAGGCCTATGCTAGTTAATTCTGAGTAAAGCTCAAAGAATGAACGTAAAAGTTAATTAGCCAACAAAACATTCAGATCTGTCCAAAGTCTGTAGTGTGTGTGTGCTGGAGGTGAGCGAAAGCACTTTGCCTGCTTACAAAATGTTTCATAGGATTTCTGATTATATTAATTCCCCACCACCACTGCAATATAGGCCTACACTAAGATAAAACGGTGCTATCTACAAACTAAAAGGATTATTCCGCTGTCCCCATAGGAGAACCCTTTTTGGTTCCAGGTAGAACCGCTTCTGTGTCTAGGTAGAACTCTTTTGGGCTCCATTCCACAGAGGGTTCTACATGGAACCAAAAAAGGGTTCTCCTTTGGTGACAGCCAACGAACCATGTTGTAACCCCTATCTTAAAGAGTGTACTCAACCGTTTAGCTTGTTACGTTTACACCATTTCATTCTGTACCCAAACATCTGCCTGGTATTCAAGATAACACGCAACATAGCACAACCACCTTTGAAGGTTTACGTCAACATCTGCTCGGACTTAAATAGCAGTGTTCCAAGAACCTCCACCAGGGGTGACTGTAGTATCCTCAAACGGACAAAAAGGAGACAAGAGGGCACCCCACACTCATTTTAGATCCCAAGGGGTCTTTATTTCAAAACGGTATGCTCTCACTTTCATCACTATCTCCTTTGCCATCTTCTCATGTCTTTTCTTGGAACTCCATACACACTCACACACACACACACACACACACACACACACACACACACACACACACACACACACACACACACACACACACACACACACAGCTGTAGCATCTTGTTTACATTTCTCACATTTTAGGCGTCCAGCTTCGGCCTTGGATGGATCATGTTGCAGTTAGATGGGCACAGAGGTATGTATGTATGTACAGTCCTTTCAGCGTGGTGGCAAATTAATTGTACAGGAGAAGAGGACGTGGTTGCTTGTGGAGGGAGAGCACTGTGGGTAAAGGGGTAGAACATCTACAGTGTCGCTGATTGGTTGCTTTGTCTCATCACTTCTTGACTGAAAGAAAGATTTAGAAATGAGTTTGACCAGCTGAAAAGCCGTCATTAAACATACTCCCAGAGATAGCAAGGTACCCTGAACCCTATACCTTAAACTATAACCCTTAACTAACACTAAACTTAACCATGTTACATTTATACTTGATTGAGGAAGGACATCCCAAGGATCCCGAATAGCACGGACCCTCTGGGAAAGCCGATGAACTCCTCTATTCAACCGAAAGCCATGGACACAACTCGTATTGGTTGTCTGATGTAGGCTACTGGGAACAACACAATCTGTGATTGGCTAACAATATTTAGATATGTATACAGCGAGATAAGATACCATGCCATGAGGTGTTGAGGGAAAGACTGATTACCTATAGATTGGACATAATATTCTCTAGGCAATTAGCGATAACAGGAAATACACAAGCCGTAGGTTTCACTATAGCTCAAGGTGGCTACTTCGGAATGTCGGCTTGCACAGGAAAAACTGTACATTTCTAACATTTATGGTTGAGATTTAATTAATATAAATATAAACTATGCACCTTATAACTTTCCTTAACACACAGGCGTCACACAGACATTAGTAAGGCGTTGGTATGATGACATGTTACACGCAGGTGTAACGTAGACGTTAGTACAGTGTTGGTATCATGTCATGTCAGTCAGACGTTCAATGGCAGGCGACAGCCACACGGGGGTACGGTTGCCCAGGCTTAATTATAATCTGCTCCCCGTCTGCCCTTTCTCCCTCTGTCTGGTACAGGTACTCCAGCCACACTCCCCCCTCCAGTGCTTTCGCTCACCTCCAGCACACACACACACACACACACACACACTACAGACTTTGGACAGATCTGAATGTTTTGTAGGCTAATTAACTTTTACGTTCATTCTGTGAGCTTTACTCAGAATTAACTAGCATAGGCCTACTATTTATTTATTTTATCTCAGACTTTTATAGACTACTGGACTTTTATAGCCTACTGGAGAGATACTGTTTCAAGTCATTCTGTTGTGTTGAATGACTCTTGAACTTACAATGGCTGTTCATTTTTTTTCTTGTGCTTTATATGCTATTTGCTCCATGACTCCTGCGAGCTTTGTTGACTATGAACTTGCTCGTTTACCCGACCGTGGGACAGATGATGTTTGTTCCCACACTCGCGATTCTGACTCTGTTGCTTACACAGAATCTTGGCTCCCATCCTATTCTCATCTAACCACCTCTCGCCAGCTTTGGTATTCATGTTACCTGATGAAATTTCTGTACAGTATGATCTTGTTGACTGATGCACATTCAAATGTAATAAAAGATCAACACTGCAGACCTCTCCCTGTCCTCTGATTGTATTACTCCTGATGATATCTGGAAACGTGCATGTACACCCTGGTCCATCTACTGTTGCTAGCCCCAATTCTGACTTGTGCTCTGATTTCTGCTTCATAGATTTCTGGTCTTGTAAAAGCCAGGTTTTTCTGCATGTTAACTGACGAGAGGCTTGGTATTCTTAGATCCAGGGCGATAAGTGAGTGTGAAGTTGAATCTTCCAAAAAACAATGCCCATCTGGCCTGCTGAGAGTTGAGACGTTTGGTGGTCTGGATGTAGGCTAGATTTTAATGATCCGTCCACACAATGAAGGGAAGTATTGAACCCTCTAACCAGTAATGCCGCTCCTCAAGAGCCAGCTTAACAGCCAAGAGTTCCCGGTTGCCAACGTCAAAATTTCTCTCTGCAGGTGAGAGCTTGCGGGACAAGAAGGCACAAGGATGGAGCTTCTGAGCCACGGCAGAACGTTGAGACTGCACCTACCCCGGTGTCGGAAGCGTCCACCTCGAGGACAAACTGGAGTTCTGGGTCTGGCTGGGTAAGGATTGGAGCAGAAGTGAAGCGGTGCTTGAGTTCCCGGAATTCTGCCTCAGGGGACCAGTGGAATGGAGTGGAGGTTGAGGTGAGAGGAACTGACAAACGACTGTAGTCACGGATGAATCGTCTATAAAGATTGGCAAACCCCAGAAAACGCTGTAACTGCTTCAGATTCGCGGGCACAAGCCACTCTGTGACAGCCCTAACCTTGGCAGGGTCCATTCGTAGCTGTCCTTGAGCAATAATGTAACCTAAGAAGGACACAGAGGAAACATGAAACTCACATTTCTCAGCCTTGACAAATAGCTTATTCTCGAATAGCCTTTGGAGAATGTGTTGCTTGTGAGCCTCAATGTCCTTCGAAAAAATAAGAATGTCATCCACATAGACAAAAACAAAACGCCCAATGACATCCCTCAGGACATCCTTCACCAGGCCCTGAAAAACAGCCAGGGGCGTTAGTGAGGCCAAAAGGCATAACGAGGTACTGAAAATGTCCAAGTGATGTGTTGAATGCCGTTTTCCACTCGTCTCCCTCTCTGATGCGGACAAGGTGGTAGGCATTCCGGAGGTGCAGTTTAGTAAATACTGTGGCACCATGGAGGGAGGCAAAAGCAGAACTGATAAGTGGCAAGGGATACTTATTCCTGACGGTGATACTATTCAACCCATGGAAGTCTATGCATGGCCTCAGTGACCCGTCCTTTTTCTTGACAAAGAAAAATCCAGCTCCCACCGGAGAGGAAGAAGGCCTGACATGTCCGACAGCCAGGGAGTCCTGGATGTATTTCTCCATGGCTTCTTGCTCGGGGTGAGAGAGGTTATACAACCTGCTACTAGGGAGAGGAGCTCCAGGCTGAAGCTCGATAGCACAGTCGTATGGCCGATGAGGCGGCAGAGATGGGGTGGGGTGCTTAGTGAATACAGGAGCTAGACCGTGATATTCAGGAGGAACAGAAGACAGGTCTGGGGGTTCCGGAATGGACTGGGGTGCAGACAAGGCAGGATGAAGGGCAGAATGTAGACAATTCGAATGGCAAAATGTACGCCAAGTAGTGACTCTTCCGGTAGACCAGTCAATCTGTGGGTTGTGTAGCTTTAACCTCTCTAGGGGGTGTGGGACGCTACTGTCCCACCTGATCAACATCCAGTGAAATTGCAGAGCGCCAAATTCAAAAACATAAATAAATTTATGAAACATGCAAGTGTTATACATCGGTTTAGATTATGCTAGATTATGGAGATGTAATTTATAGATCGGACGGTAAGGGTGCTCTCGAGCGGCTAGATGTCCTTTACAATTCGGCCATTAGATTGTCCACCAAAGCTCCTTATAGGACACATCACTGCACTCTATACTCCTCTGTAAACTGGCCATCTCTGAATACCTGACGAAAGACCAACTGGTTGATGCTTATTTATTAAACCCTCTTAGGCCTCACTCCCCACTATCTGAGATACCTACTGCAACCCTCATTCTCCACATACAACACCCGTTCTGCCAGTCACTTTCGGTTAAAGGTCCCCAAAGCACACACATCCCTGGGTCGCTCCTCTTTCCAGTTCGCTGCAGCTAGCGAATGGAATGAGCTGCAAAAAACACTCTAACTGGACAGTTTAATCTCCATCTCAACATTCCAAGACTCAATCATGGACACGTATTGACAGTTGTGGAGGCCTCACGTGATGTAGTGTCGTCTCTACCTTTTTGCCCTTGGCGCTGTTGTCTTTGCCTAACAATGTTTGTATCACGTTTGTGCTGCTACCATGTTATGTTGCTGCCATTTTGTGTCGCTACTGTGTTGTTATCATGTTGCGTTGCTGTCATGCTGTGTTGTTCTCTTAGGGCTCTCTTTATGTAGTGTTTTGGTGTCTCTCTTGTCGGGATGTATGTTTTGTCCTACTTTTTTTTTTATCCCAGCCCCCGTCCCCGTGGGAAGCATTTTGCCTCTTCGTAGGCTGTCATTGTAAACAAGAATTTGTTCTTAACTGACTTGCCTAGTTAAATAAAATTACTCATATGCCATTTCTCTCCTGTTCTATTTGTTTTCATATCAACTTTATTTCATTGTCCAGAGGCCAAAGGCACAATCCTAGTCATATTAGAAACCTATCCTAGTTGTTGCATCTTTAGATTCACCCTCTTTCTAAGCTTGTAACTGAGATTTTCATCTCTGTCATATGCCAATGGCATCAGGTGAGCTGTTTAGAATGGTGTTTTCCTGCGAATTGCATTTTGGAAATGTTCTGTTAACATTCATTACCATAATCAAAATGTGATTTCTGTCATTCTGAGCACCTTGGGTTGTCAACAGTGTGCGCAACTGGTTAACTGAAGTTAGGTGCAGGAGAGCAGAGATGAGTGAACAGGCACACTGTAAAGCGTCTGTGTGTAGCTGGTGAGATGAGTCAGGCACAGGACAATACACGTCGTATAAATACAAGGCCACAAATACGGACGGCAATACAATAAACAATTACTCACAAACAAACATGGGGGAACAGAGGGTTAAATAATGAACAAGTAATTGTGGGATTGAAACCAGGTGTGTAAGACAAAGACAAAACAAATGGAAAATGAAAAGTGGAACGGCGATGGCTAGAAGGCCGGTGACGTCGACCGCTGAACGCTGCCCGAACAAGGAGAGGGACCGACTTCAGTAGAAGTCGTGACAGTACCCCCCCCCCCCCCCCCCCCCCCTTGGCACGCGACTCCAGCAGTGCGCCGACACCGACCTCGGGGACGACCCGGAGGAAGAGGCGCAGGGCGATCCGTATGGAGATGGTGGAACTCCTGCAGCAATGAAGGGTCCAAGACGTCCTCCACCGGCACCCAGCATCTCTCCTCTGGACCGTACCCCTCCCACTCCACGAGGTACTGAAGGCCCCTCGCCCGACGCCTTGAGTCCAGGATGGCTCGAACAGCATACGCCGGGGCCCCCTCGATGTCCAGAGGGGGCGGAGGAACCTCCCACACCTCAGACTCCTGGAGTGGATGAGCCACCACCGGCTTGAGGAGAGACACATGGAACAAGGGATTAATACGGTAATCTGGGGGAAGCTGTAACCTGTAGCATACCTCGTTCAGTCTCCTCAGGACTTTGAATGGCCCCACAAACCGCGGACCCAGCTTCCGGCAGGGCAGGCGGAAGGGCAGGTTTTGGGTCGAGAGCCAGACCCGGTGTTCGCACCGGGGCCTCACTGCGGTGGCGGTCGGCGCTCGCCTTCTGCCGCCTCACGGCCCGTTGCAGGTGCACATGGGCGGCGTCCCAGGTCTCCTCCGAGCGCTTAAACCATCTGTCCACAGCAGGAGCTTCGATCTGGCTCTGATGCCAAGGTGCCAGAACCGGCTGATACCCCAGTACGCACTGGAAGGGAGAGAGGTTAGTGGAGGAGTGGCGGAGTGAGTTTTGGGCCATCTCTGCCCAGGGGATGAACGCCGCCCACTCCCCCGGCCGATCCTGGCAATATGACTGCAGAAACCTACCCACATCCTGGTTTACTCTCTACACCTGCCCGTTACTCTCGGGGTGAAAACATGAGGTGAGGCTGACCGAGACCCCCAGACGTTCCATGAACGCTCTCCAGACCCTGGACGTGAACTGGGGACCCCAATCAGAGACTATGTCCTCAGACACCCCGTAGTGCCGGAAGACGTGAGTGAACCCGGGCCTCCGCAGTCTGTAGGGCCGTAGGGAGACCGGGCAAAGGGAGGAGACGGCAGGACTTAGGAAACCGATCCACAACGACCAGGATCGTGGTGTTGCCCAGTGAGGGAGGAAGATCCATCAAGAAGTCCACCGACAGGTGCGACCACGGCTGTTGTGGAACGGGTTGCACTGGGCACACACCAAGCAGGAGGAAACATAAACCCTCACGTCCTTGGCCAAGGTGGACTACCAGTACTTCCCACAAAGGCAACGCACCGTCCGACCGATGCCAGGATGACCAGAGGAGGGTGACGTGTGGGCCCAATAGATCAAATGGTCGCAGACAGCAGACGGAACGTACAGGTGCCAAGCTGGACACTGGGGGGGAGTGGGCTCTGTGCGTAACGCCCGCTCGATGTCCGCGTCCAGCTCCCACACCACCGGTGCCACCAGGCAAGAGGCCAGGAGTATGGGAGTGTGATCCATGGACCGCTCCTCTGTGTCATTACATCCGGGACAGTGCGTCTGCCTTCATGTTTTGGGAAGCTGGTCTGTAAGAAAGGGTGAAAAAAAACGGGTGAAAAACATGGCCCACGTTGCCAGGCGAGGGTTCAGTCTCCTCGCTGCCCGGATGTACTCCAGATTGCGGTGGTCAGTCCAGATGAGGAAAGGGTGTTAGGCCCCTTCAAGCAAATGTCTCCACGCCTTCAGAGCCTTGACAACAGCCAACAGCTCCCGGTCCCCCACATCATAGTTTCGCTCCGCCAGGCTGAGCGTCTTCGGAAAGAAAGCACAGGGGCGGAGCTTTGGTGGCGTTCCGAGCGCTGAGAGAGCACGGCTCCTATCCCAGCCTCGGACGCGTCCACCTCCCCTATGAACGCCAAAGAGGGATCCGGATGAGCCAGCACGGGAGCAGGGGGTAAACAGAGCCTTCAGGTGACCAAAAGCCCTGTCCACCTCAGCCGACCACTGCAGTTGCACCGGTCCCCCATTCAGCAGTGAGGTAATGGGAGTCTGCTACCTGACCAAAACCCCGGATAAACCTCTGGTAGTAGTTGCCAAACCCTAGAAAAGGCTGCACTTCCTTTACCGTGATGGGAGTCGGACAATTACGCACGGCTGAAATGCGGTCACTCTCCATCTCCACTCCTGAAGTGGAAATGCGGTACACTAGGAAGGAGACGGACTGTTGGAAGAACAGACATTTCTCAGCCTTGACGTACAGGTCATGCTCCAACAGTCGACCAAGCACCCTGCGTACCAGGGACTCATGCTCGGCGCGTGTAGCGGAGTATATCAGAATGTCGTCGATATACACCACTACACCGTGCAGGTCCCGGAAAATCAACAAAGGTCTGGAAGACTGATGGAGCATTCATCAGCCCGTACGGCATGATGAGGTACTCATAGTGCCCTGAGGTGGTACTGAAAGCCGTCTTCCACTCGTCTCTCTCCCGGATATGCACTAGGTTGTATGCGCTCCTGAGATCTAGTTTGGTGAAGAAGCGCACCCCGTGCATTGACTCAATCGCTATGGCAATGAGAGGTAGTGGGTGACTGTACCTCACAGTGATCTGGTTTAGACCTCGATAGTCAGTACACGGGCGCAGACCTCCCTCCTTCTTCTTCACAAAAAAGAAACTCGAGGAGGTGGGTGAAGTGGAGGACCGAATGTAGCCCTGACGCAGGGATTCGGAGACATATGTTTCCATAACCGCCGTCTCCGCCTGTGACAGGGGAAACACGTGACCCCTGGGAAGTGTGGCGTCTACCAGGAGATTTATCGCACAATCCCCCCGTCGATCGGGTGGTAATTGAGTCGCCTTCTTTTTGGAGAAGGCAAGAGACAAATCAGCATATTCAGGGGGGATGCGCACGGTGGAGACCTGAACTTTCCACCGTAGTAGCACCAACGGAAACCCCTAAACACCTCCCCGAGCACTCCCGCGACCACCCCGTGAGAGCCCTCTGTTGCCATGAAATGTTGGGGTCATGACGAGCTAACCAGGGAAGGCCAAGTACCACGGGAAACGCAGGAGAGTCAATGAGGAAGAGACTGATTCTCTCCTCGTGACCCCCCTGCGTCACCATGCCCAGGGGAGTGGTGGCCTCCCTAAGCAACCCGGACCCTAATGGTCGACTGTCCAATGTGTGACCTGGGAATGGCCTAACCACTGGAACAATAAGGATCCCTAAACTATGGGCAAATGCTCTGTCAATAAAATTCCCAGCCACGCCTGAATCGATGAGCGCCTTATGCTGGGAATGCGGGGAAAACTCAGGAAATGTTACATGCACAAACAGGTGTACAACAGAAGGCTCTGGATGCGAGGGGTGCAGGCTCACCTGGGGTGACGCCAGAGTGCCCTGCCTGCTGCCTCAACCCCCAGAGGGACCAACCCGGCACTGACCAGCAGTGTGACCTCTGCGGCCACAGATGGTACACGTGAAAGCCCCTCCTCTGGCCTCCCTGAGCGCAGCACCTCCCAGCTCCATAGGCACCGGAGCGGTGGTGCTGGGAGAGGGAACCGACAGAGCCCTCTCTGGACGTCCGCGGGTGACCAGCAGGTTATCCAACCGAATGGACAGGTCCACCAGCTGGTCGAAGGTGAGGGTGGTATCCCTGCAGACCAACTCCCGACGGACATCCTTGCACAGGCTGCAGCGGTAGTGGTCGATAAGGGCCCTGTCGTTCCATCCCGCTCCGGCGGCTAGGGTCCGGAATTCCAGGGCGAACTCCTGGGCGCTTCTCGTCCCCTGCCTCAGGTGGAAGAGGCGTTCACCCACAGCTCTATCCTCGGGAGGGTGGTCAAAGACTGCACGGAAGCGGCGGGTGAACTCCTCGAAGTGGTCCAACGCCGCATCTCCTTCTCCCCACACGGCGTTAGCCCACTCCAGAGCTCTCCCCGAGAGGCACGAGATGAGGGCGGACACCCTCTCCCTTCCTGAGGGAGCCGGGTAATCGGTGGCCAGGTATAGGTCCAGCGGTAGTGGAAAGCCTGGCAGCGTGCCGCCGTCCCATCATATTCCCAGGGAAGGGCAAGACGCATCACACTGGGACCGGGTACAGGAGGGATGAGTAGTGGTAACCCCTGTACTCTCCCAGCGGTCCATGGTCTGGACGACGCGGTCCATTGCGGCGCCGAGATGTTGCAGCATCGCCGCATGCTCTCTGACGCGCTCCTCGACCCCTACAACCAGGGTACCTGCTCCTGCTGACTCCATGGTAGGTATGTAATTCTGTCAACAGTGTGCGCAACTGGTTAACTAAAGTCAGGTGCAGGAGAGCAGAGATGAGTGAACAGGCACACTTTATTTGGCAGAAGGAAAACAGTCCGACGCAACTGTGTAACGACACTCCCGCCAAAGGCAAAAGTGAATAGCGCACTCGTCACACAAATAATGTACAGCATACAATACCACGGGTTCCAAACAAGACCCGGTGAAAAACCAGCATGAAGCGTCACACATGACACGTAACGAACAATTACACACACAGACATGGAGGGAACAGATGATAATATACACGTAGAGTGATGAGGGGATGTAAAACAGGTGTGCGGAAAAACAAGACAAAACAAATGGAAAATGAAAGGTGGAGCGGCGATGGCTAGAAGACCGGCGACGGGCGGCGGGAGTCGTGACATGGGTAGAAGCCCTAATGGGTAGAAGCTACTGTGTGTGTGACTGTTTTCCCAGGTGATGTCATACCTGAGTTAGTTTCTGAGAAGATACCAGATGTCTTGAAGCAGATTGAGAGGCCCTTTGAATTAAATAAGATAAGTCATTGATTGTGCCTAAAATGCAATTAATGTAGGCTAAGACTGATTTGCAGGTAAATACAAAACAAACTTTTGTTTTTTAGGGGTTCAGATGTAGGTCTACTACACATGTCTGATTATTATTATTGCTTTATTGTATAGTTCAACTCTTTCAAGGTAATTGATCAGCTCAACCTCTGAATGACCTCTCTCTGATCCCACAGGAGATAGTTCAACTTGCCAAACATGCACTCCACAGGGCAACAAGTCTTGAAGAGTCAACATAACAAGCTCAACAGAATTCAAAGTGCTTTCAATGAACTAACATAGTGACAGTAATCATGTTGTTATTTTCAGTTGTTTTATTAGCTGTAGCATTGTATAGTAAGCTGTTATCAACCTTATTCAGATAAAATGATTACCTTATCCATTCAACAGTTTTATTACATTATCCAACTGATTCATCACATTATCCAGTTTTATTACATTACCCTATCAAATAAAACCATCACGGCAACTTTTGGAGTGCCTTACTGGAATTGAACCTGTAATAGTTCCACGTGTAAATGTACTGTTCAAAAACATATCCACGGTTTTGAGTATCACAAAGCCTATCATTTCATTGTCCATCACAGCAAGCGCTCCAGACTCTACCCGTGAGCAGAGGCTCTAGCAGAGATTTCTCTGTGAAGCACGCTGCTGCGTGCTGTCATCGGGCTAGGCGGGTGGATGCCCCACATGTAGGAGCAAGCAATCAACCCAATATCTGAGGGCAAAACACCGTTTGTTATGACTGAATGCGTCGGTGAAAAGCTACACAAACATTGTGGGATCTTATGACATACGTTGGTACTCAGATATAGGCCTGAATAATATCATTGGACGCATGCATAGAAATCGTGGATCATTTGGAAGAAATTGCACTGAAACGATGAGTTGCAGATGGGGGACAGAGCTGTGGGTAAGTAGAACCGCGGAAGCACGACCGAGTGATAGCGGCGCAAATATATTTGTTAATGAAACCTGTTTTAACTATTGCTTTAATTTGATGGACAACCTTTGATCTGTTCCGATACAAACGACATGTGGGTGGCATCGTCTTGCAACAAGGTTGCGAGCTTAAAGCTCCTGCTGCCATGATGCTTCTCTGCGCGTGCATGCAGCCTTTATTATCGGAGGCATAGTGGCCGATTCTATACTGGGTCGACTGTTAGACTACACGGTCGGCTACAGCATCTGATTTTACAGTCACGAATTAATATAGCCTACTTTTGTTTTTAACGACAAATCTATCCCGCCATACAGCCTACGTTAGAAGCAATAGGCTAGTTTTCAACATCCTACCCGATTAGCCTATTACAATCACTAAGCCATTGCAAATGGGGTCCATACTGTGCACGTACAGCTACATAGCGACTCTAGTAACGTTTCATTTGAAACGTTGCCCCCGAGAGCGGTGTTGTAGGCTACGCATTTGGGAATGGGTTTCCTCCGTTGTCTGCCTTAATTCACATTATAGCTGAAATAGCTATTAAAGCTAGAACAATGAATAACAGGGCCGGCAGGTTGAACGGATTCTCATACACTACGTTTTTTCCGCACATAGAAGGGCCTATTGCAAATATCAGAGAGAGTGACGTCTAAAATAATGCATGAAATATGTGTAACGTCGTGGCATTAGTTTTTGTTTGGAAATGGAAACAAGGCCTATAGTTGAAGAGGATTGTTTTTTTAATGTTATGCCTACAGGTGTGCACAAATAGGCTATGCGTTGCAGAGATGCAAACGTAACCCGCCACTACATATGTTAATTTGAGTTCACAACATATACTATTACACCTCACCAACTGAAAGTCAATAGTCTTATTGTATTCCCAATTTGTCTCCTGTAGTTTATGTTGTAGGCCCACATACAATGTGCATAAGTGTTAGCCCGCTGTTGCAACAGACATACTGTTTCAACAAAGACTGTTGTGGACTCTATCCCTCTCTAACTTAACCGTAATAGCTAATTTCTATACATTTTTCATAAACATTGCCTCTTGCCTGCCAAATTAATTAGGAAGAAAATACACATCAGAGGTGGTGTAACCTGGTCTAGTTACTGGATGTGAGTTTGGGAATTAACTTGAGGATATGGCTTTGTTTTGATCATATTATCTTATTATATCTTATTTTATTCTTAATCTCTTTTCTTATAGGACCAGTTTGACAACTTGGAAAAGCACACCCACTGGGGCATTGAGTTTGTGGAGAGGTATACAAAGTTTGTTAAAGAGAGATCTGAAATTGAAATCAGCTATGCAAAGCAAATCAGGTAAGGCCGGGAAAACATTACCCTCTTCCCATTTTGATTTTGCCATGTCTCTCATGGCTGAGGCGTTGCAGTATGAGAAGCCTACAGTACTACTAAAACATATGTTTCGGTATGTTTTGTTGATTTCAGTAACTTTGATAAAAGACTACAGAGCCTGCATCACCAATGTCATCCAAGTCATGCCACACTCAAGTGCAATGCATGTCATAAGGTGATGCTCACAAGTGACAAAATTATCTCTGGTATCCACATTTTCATATACATTTCAGACATGCATACACCAGGGCAAGAGGGTCCAGTGGTACATGTCAGCTGTCTCTCTACTGTATCACTGCACCGTCTTGTTCAGGTGGCTGTTGTAATTAAAGAGAATGCCTTCTCAATAACCCCGGGTTAAACAAAGGTAAAAATGAAATGGATGAATTTCAGCTCACTTCAAGGCAATCTTCTAAATTCGGAGGTGAATGTAGCCAGGCCTACCCAAAGGTGGTAGTTTATGTAGCAAGTAGCAACAAAGTGAAATGGATTAATACAGATACATACAGGCCTTTAACTACGTGCAACCGGAAGTGTAAGCCGGGTAGGCAACGCATTACCATGGTTACTAGGTTATCCACAGCAATGACCCACATTCGTTTTCTTCCAATGGTCTTGGGAGCTTCCCACTGTATAATATGGGGTTATTGCCAGACAGTGATAGTCTCTGACAGAGCAGTCCCCGGGGACAGTGGATGACTTGGATCACTGTCTGCCGTGCACTCACCAAGGAATACACAGCAGCAAATTCCTGCATGCATAATCATCAACCTTGTTTCTGGAGATCATATCAAGAGGTTTTCTGCCTCAGCAATAGTGCTGCGATCAGCTCTGAACTGGATTATTCATTGGGTGTGTTTTGTTCTCCAGCCAGTATCATTGATAATGGCACCATTTTAAGTTGCATATGAAGTGTTTTGTTAAATCGTGGTTTTTCATCACCAACCATAATAGATTTGATTTCTCTACATATGTTAGTTGATAGTACAGTTGATGTAGTATATTGATTAAGGCAACCTTAGACTAAACAAACCAGACTATGGAAAGCACGGATTGGACACTGAATGGAGGAATTAAGCCTTCAAAATGATGCAAAAAGCCCCAAAAGACAAGCAGGTGCTTAAAAAGACTAGAGAAAACGGACAGCTAGGGGCTTGTTAGTCATTTTATTTTCAAAGTGTTAACATGAATTTGGGCGTATGGGATTTGTGCCATGTGCTGTGGTGTCAGGATCCAGATTTGTCATGTGGCTGCAAGCAGACAAAAAGAGGCGGCTGGCGCGGCTGGCAATCTGCCTAGCAACACATCAGAATAGATGGTGTGGATCAGAGCACAGGGAGTGGAGGCTACCAGTGGAGGCTACCAGTCAGAGGGGGAGATTTTTTTTACCGCTGTGTCATTATTCTAGCCTCAGTTTCTGCTTACGATAGTCCACTCAGAGGATGTATAATTACAAATGTAATATTTATCTTTTTTCTTTCATAAGCGTCATTGTACAGAGAGTATGATGATATTTCAAGGTGAATCTTGCACATACCGTTATGCTTTCATAGTAAGTGTAGGCTCTATCTCCAGTTGGATGAATCATCCTGAGATTTACATTACAGCTAAGGGATGACTTCCTGATACTGCCCCTCTAATGCTGCTCTTTCTTGTCAAATCGCTCTGTTGATTTTAGAAATGTGTACATATGAGGCCCAGATGCAGAGGTACACAGAGGATTATCCATCAATCAGCTTGTACTTTTGATATCCTGTCGCTGGGCGTCCCTTTCCCATGAGTACACAAACATACAATATTTGTGTTTACACATCTCCCTCTGTATTTCTCCACAGTCCCTGATTTACAGTGTACTGCATGTTTTCCACGCCTGTACTGAAATGTGTTCCCATTCCCTAACAGAAACCTCTCTAAAAAATATCAGCCCAAGAAAAACTCAAGAGAGGAAGACGAATACAAGTGAGTGAAATGCATCAAGGATTAATGTTCACAATATCAGGTTGACCGTGTACATTAATGTGGCTATTATCTTTGTGATGATTCATTAGCTGATTTACCATCTCCACTCATTACCGGCTGTTAGTGGGTAAAAATAGCTGTTTTAGATTAACAAGGCTGCACTTTCATGGCTTGCAGCGAAACACTCCGTTTCTGCCCGGAGAAAACTGTGTAGCTAAAGCCAAGGGTTTTTCCACAAGGATTGTCTTTTCATCAAGACGTTGTCCTTCATCATATGTGCAAAGCAGTCGGACAGTTCCAAGACACATGAACAGAGTGACCTTTTGAAAGAAAATGTGAGACTTTTCTTAAGGCAAGGGAGGAAGCCTTTGAAGGAAGTAGTGCCGGATGAGGGCTTTATCCGTGTCTTATTTCCCCTCTTAGTCACGAAATCACAAAAATCTAATTCTATGTTTGTCCTATCGTTTAAAGACACTGTCGAAGTGGTCAGTAAATTATATAATTTGAATATTCACGGGAATATTCTCTCTTGATAAAGAAAGAGAACATAATAGTACCTATTAATTATTTCCTATGATAATAAATTTGACGCAAACATTCCTTACGATCGTCAGTAACAGTATTACATTAATACATTAATCTCAGTATGCGTAGTAATAAAGCTGTTGTTTTTGTATTTTTTTAAATGTTATTTAACTTGGGAAGTCAGTTAAGAACATATTCTTATTTACAATGACAGCCTACCGGGGAAGAGTGGGTTAACTGCCTTGTTCAGGGGTAGAACGACAGATTTGTACCTTGTCAGGTCGGGGATTCGATCCAGCAACCTTTCGGTTACTGGCCCAACGCTCTAACCACTAGGCTCCCTCCCGTTGTGATTAGAGTAATTAAATGTGAAATAAGTGAGTGTTCTTAAACACGTTTTGTGGTCACCTCTCGTCTTGTTACCAGGTATACGTCCTGTCGGGCCTTCCTGATGACCCTGAATGAGCTGAACGACTATGCGGGACAACACGAGGTCATCGCTGAGAATCTCACCACTCATATCATCTGTGAGCTGACACGCTACATCCAGGAGCTGAAAGCAGAGAGGAAATCGGTAAAAAGTCCCCTTTCCTGCTCACTTAGACATGAATTGTACTTTCCCAGATCATGCTCATTGGCGGCTCAAAACTATTTTGTGGCTAGACTACGCAGAGATTATTGATATCACATGATCTGAGCCAAACCAGCCAATCCCTGGTCAAACAGTGGCAGCTCGATGATTCCAAAAACATTTTTTTACATGTTTTATCCCCACTCTCAAAAATCAAATCAGCAAATGCAATTGCTGGAACAGATGCAAATATGTCATTGGTGATTGTCATTGCTCTGTACCACACAGCCAGGGATCAAGCTGAGAATCTGGTCTGATGTTGTTCACAATTGTATGCCGCCACATCCAATACATCCCAGGGATGGAACTGGGTCAAGTATCCAGGTCAATGGATTGGGAACATGTTGACCCTACTCCCCCCACCAATCCATAGTAGCCTCAACTATGGTGCTACTCATAAGTGTACCAGGTCTCTGTCTGGAGCTGGTGGCTGGAACTAATATGATGGGGGGGTGGAATGTACAACAGCTCTTTTCTCCCCCCCCCCACACATAGTTTTGTAAGGCGTTGGTTGTGGCCTTTTGTCTGACAGCATGTCTTTGACGATGGCTCAGCTCAGTGCCAGAAGAGTTAATAGTTCTTACTTTTATTTTAAAAAAGAAATTCTGGACGGCCGTTCATGTTGGATTGTTTTTATTTTGTAACGTGTAGTAGAGGTAGCTTTCATCGATAGCTCACTCCAATGTATGCTTTTTCATTCATTAAATTCCCAACCAGAACATGGTCTAAGTTAAATGAGGTCATGCAACCAGGCATTGAACATAAGCTTTGTACATCACATTAACACATTCATATTTACGGCTCCTATAATTTTAATTCAACTTAAATCAAAAGCAGAAGTGCCTTTGAGTCTTCATCTGTGAATTCCCTTGAAAGTCTTTTTATACGCTGTGAGCAGCATTGAATCAGTCAAGAATATGTACATCAGCAAGTCACAAGTTAGTTTAGTTTTGGCTCAGTAGATTTACTTCAATGCAAAGGCTAAGTAGCAGATGTTATGCCTTTTTGTTGTGTATATTGTGTGTTTTGTCTAGCTTTTTCATTCATCATAAGGAGTATCGTAAGAGCTGCCGTAAGAAATTTAGAAGTCTCTTGACTGTCTAGTTATAGATACTACATTGCTCAGAGTTCAAACCAGAAATGATTCTACTACTGTTTTAAGTGTTTTAACTTGTTGTTTTTTACTCAGCATTTCCATGATGGCCGCAGAGCTCAGCAACACATTGAGAATTCTTGGAAACAACTGGAATCCGTAAGTGTCGTCCCGATGAGTAGGTTTGAGTAATTGAAGAGATGAACGATATGCGACTGAACCATTCCAACTTGACATGTGAATTGCCTCTCCTCAGAGTAAACGGAGATTTGAGAGAGACTGCAAGGAGGCGGACCGAGCCCAGCAGTACTTTGACAAGATTGATGCTGACATCAATGTGACCAAAGCAGACGTCGAAAAAGTAAGTTATTGACTGACAATGGGTAGCGGTGTGTGTGGGTGCGTGTGTGTGTGCGTGGGTGGGTGGGTGACTGCGAGTGCCTTGCGTGCGCGCGCGTGTGTGTGTGTGTGTGTGTGTGTGTGTGTGTGTGTGTGTGTGTGTGTGTGTGTGTGTGTGTGTGTGTGTGTGTGTGTGTGTGTGTGTGTGTGTGTGTGTGTGTGTAAAAGTGCAGCTACTCTTAGTCACCACTCACCCACTCATTAAGCCGTAAGCATGGTTTGCGTGGCAACAGCTTCACTGACAAGAGAGTGCTGTGGCCCTGTTGGAAGTTGGGTTGGAGCCAAATATGAATCACTGCTGGTAGACAGTGGTACAGTGCTCCAGCTATGGGCTTTTCTCATTGTTCCCTCTAAATGTAATGCCTCAGATGGTAACCAAGCTGTGTTACTGTACCAGTGTACTGCTGATTCCAAAAACGGTACTATTATTTCAGTATTGATTGCAAAAAACAGTGATATTACTTTGACATGTTTATCAGGTATCCGATCTGTCCAATGTACTGTAGAAACAAAGGTAACTCAATGTACAGTAGTGTCAACATGCAACATCCCTGAGCTCAGGAAGTTTGAAATCAACATTGCCCTAGCTTTCTGCCAGTCGAAAGAACTTCCCTAGAATGTTGTTACTTAGATAAGTTTGGTATTTTAGACCTTAGAGTTTGATGATTCCTTACCCTGACAGTAGTCTAGAGACGGTAATCCACTGTTTAGAGTTTATTAAACAACCACTACTAATCCAGCTAATTTAAGACACCACTAACCAAAAATCTATGGGACAGATGGGGGGAAAATGTGCAAAAGGTTACAAATATCTGGCCAAATCACATTTAAGTAACTTCAAACCAGGTCATTGAGTTGATTTCAGTTCATTTGGCCATGATATTGTGACATTGCACGGTTGCCTGTATCTGTACAAAGATGCAAAAAGTTTGCAAACCTCCTCAGGCGCTATTGACTTCACGCTGTGAAATGTACCACCTACTGTACACAAGTCAAGAATCTCATGAAGCTAATATGAACTAAAATAAACAAAATCAAATAACCAAACTCTGTTTGGTTGTTTTGGAACCCCCCCCCCAACAAAAAAATGTGTCAGTAAATAGAAAGTGACATATCATTTGAAAGCGACAGCCCTTGTCTGTTTGTAAATCAAACTCAAGTCTTACTGCTGACAATGTCATAAGAATCCCCCCCCCACCACCCCTCCATAAAGGGCATAAATCATGCGGTATGGTCATATTCATAGAGTATGCAATGTGGGTCATGTCACCAAAAATGCAAACATGTAATATGCATGGAAAGAATACACCCAGATGGCCATTGTACAGCAATGAATTTCCTTCTCGATCCACATTACCTTGTACGCATCCTCCACATGGGCCATGGATCTACTCGTTTACAATAGGAAAAGAAGTTAGAAATGTCCTCAACTGTCTGTGTCTTATTTAAAAATCTCGATAACTTGAAAGCCATGATTGCGAGGGCAATTTTAAGATGTCAGGCTTGAAAATCCGTTCAGCGATTCTACCCAAACCAGACCAAGCGACGTCTTGTGATCTCCAAATGCTAGTAGATGAACTGGCAATCGGAAAGGGGATTTACACCAGTGGATAGGTAGAGACTTCAGCTTTCTCCTCATACAGTGCATTAGAAAAGTATTCAGATCCCTTGACGTTTTCCACATTTTGTTACGGTAGAGTCTTATTCTAAAATGGATTCAATTGTTTTTTCCCCTCATCATGCAAATTTATAAAAACAAACAAAAAAATAAATATCATATTTACATAAGTATTCAGACCCTGTATTCAATACTTTGTTTAAGCACCTTTGGCAGCGATTACAGCCTTGAGCGTTCTTGGGTATGACGCTACAAGCTTGGCACACCTGTATTTGGGGAGTTTCTCACATTCTTCTCTGCAGATCCTCTCAAGCTCTGTCAGGTTGGAGCTTCGCTGCACAGCTATTTTCAGGTCTCTCCAGAGATGTTTGATGGGGTTCAAATCCGGGCTCTGGCTGGGCCACTCAAGGAAATTCAGAGACTTGTACCAAAGCCACTCCTGCGTTGTCTTGGCTGTGTGCTTAGGGTTGTTGTCCTGTTGGAAGGTGAACTTTTGCCCCAGTCTGAGGTCCTGAGCACTCCGGAGCAGGTTTTCATCAAGAATCTCTCTGTACTTTGCGCCGTTCATATTTACCTCGATTCTGACTAGTCTCCCAGTCCCTGCAGCTGAAAAACATCCCCACAGCATAATGCTGCCACCACCATGCTTCACCGTAGCATAGGGGTGGTGCCAGGTTTCCTCCAGACATGACACTTAGCATTCAGGCCAAAGAGTTCAATCTTGGTTTCATCAGACCAGATAATCTTGTTTCTCATGGTCTGAGAGTCCTTTAGGTTCCTTTTGGCAAACTCCAAGCCGGCTGTCATGTGCCTTTTACTGAGGTGTGGCTTCTGTCTGGCCACTCTACCATAAAGGCATGATTGGTGGAGTGCTGCAGAGATTTGAGTCCTTCTGGAAGGTTCTCCCATCTCCACAGAGGAGATGGGAGGAGCTCTATCAGAGTGACCATCGGGTTCTTGTTCACCTCCCTGTCCAAGGCCCTTTTCCCCGATTGCTCAGTTTGGCCGAGCGGCCAGCTCTAGGAAGGGTCTTGGTGGTTACAGACTTCTTCCATTTAAGAATGATGGATGCCACTGTGTTCTTAGGGACATTCAATGCTGCAGAAATGTTTTGTTACCCTTCCCCAGACCTGTGCCTCGACACAATCCTGTCTCGAAATTCTAAGGTCAATTCCTTCGACCTCATGGCTTGTTTTTTTGCTCTGACATGCACTGTCAACTGTGGGATCTTGTATAGACAGGCGTGTGCTTTTCCAAATCATGTCCAATCAATTGAATATACCACAGGTGGAGTCCAATCAAGTTATAGAAACATCTCAAGGATAATCAATGGAAACAGGATGCACCTGAGCTCAATTTCGAGTCTCATAGCAAAGGGTCTGAATACTAATGTAAATGTGGTATTTCAGTTTTACATTTTTAATAAATTTGCACAAATTTCTAAACCTGTTTTTGCTTTGTCATTATGGGGTATTGTGTGTAGATTAATGAGGTAAAAATTGTATTTAATCAATTTTAGAATAAGGCTGTAAAGTAACAAAATGTGTAAAAATCTGTAAATTCTTCCCGAATGCACTGTAACCGCTATGCTCCTTACAGTTCAAGCCTTTTTGCAGTCTAGTAATTCATTCAGTACATAAATAATCATTTAAAAAAAATACTTTCACATAATTAGAACGTCTAAAACCTGCCTGTAGTGCTCTGAAACTAACTC
Organism: Salvelinus namaycush; assembly: GCF_016432855.1. Taxonomy (NCBI): domain Eukaryota; kingdom Metazoa; phylum Chordata; class Actinopteri; order Salmoniformes; family Salmonidae; genus Salvelinus; species Salvelinus namaycush. Next base: position 9,792,883 of record NC_052324.1, on the reverse strand, counting down.
AGTGTTTTTGTTTTCTAACATGTCTCAAAGCGGTGCTCTCTCAAGGTAGGTTTACGAGGTCTGTGAGGATCTGTCTCTGTGTTCAATGTATACCCATAGACATAACATTGTCTGTTTCACTCGGAGCGTCATTTCAAATTAAGATCTCCAAAGATCTTCTAAGGCTTGAAAGGGACACAGTTATGGTTTGGAATGGGTATTTACAGTAAGAAACTGCTGGGGTCAGGATTTCCAAATGATAATTTAGTGAAGACACATATAAACATATTCATATACAGTACCAGTCACAAGTTTGGACACAATGGTTTTTCTTTATTTTTTATAAATGTCTACATTGTATAATAATAGTGAAGACATAAACTATATAATAACACATATAGAATCATGAAATATATATTTTATATTTGAGATTCTGCAAAGTAGCCACCCTTAGCCTTGATGACAGCTTTGCACACTCTTGGCATTTTCTCAACCAACTTCATGAGGTAGTCACCTGGAATGCATTTTTATTTACAGGTGTACCTTGTTAAAAGTTAATTTGAGGAATTTCTTTCCTTCGTAATGAGTTTGAACCAATCAGTTGGGTTGTGACAAGGTAGCGGTGGTATACAGAAGATAGACCTATTTGGTAAAAGTCCATATTATGGCAAGAACAGCTCAAATAAGCAAAGAGAAATGACAGTCCATCATTACTTTAAGACATGAAGGTCGGTCAATCTGGAAAATTTCAAGAACTTTGAAAGTTTCTTCAAGTGCGGTCGCAAAAACCATCAAGCGCTATGATGAAACTGGCTCTCATGAGGACCGCCACAGGAATGGAAGACCCAGAGTTCAAGTAACAGCCACATCTTAACATCAACTCTTCAGAGGAGACTACGTGAATCAGGCCTTCATGGTTGATTCACCAGTAAGAAGAAGATAATTGTTTGGGCCAAGAAACACGAGCAATGGACATTAGACCGGTGGAAATCTGTCCTTTGGTCTGATGAGTCCAAATTAGAGATTTTTGGTTCCAACCGCCGCGTCTTTGTGAGACACAGGGTAGGTTAATTGATGATCTCCGGATGTGTGGTTCCGACTGTGAAGCATGGAGGAGGTGGTGTGATGGTTTGCGGATGCTTTGCTGGTGACACTGTCGGTAGTTTATTTAGAATTCAAGGCACATTTAACCAGCATGGCTACAACAGCATTCTGCAACTATACGCCATCCCATCTGGTTTGCGCTTAGTGGGACTGTCATTTGTTTTTCAACAGGACAATGACACAACACACCTCCATGCTGTTTAAGGGATATTTAAACAAGAGGGAGAGTGATGGAGTGCTGCATTAGATGACTTGGCCCCCACAATCAACCGACGTCAACCCACTATTATTTTACAATGTAGAAAATAGTAAAAATAAAGAAAAACCCTTGAATGAGTTGGTGTGTCCCAACTTTTGACTCGTATTGTATACAGTGCTGTGAAAAAGTATTTGCCCACTTTCAGATTTTTGTCGAATTTTGCATCTTTTTTTACACTGAATGTTATTAGATTTTCAACCAAATCCTAATATTAGATAAAGGGAACCTGAGTCAATAAATACCACAACATTTGGATACTTATTTCATTTATTTAATAAACAATGCCCCTGTGTCATAAAGTAATTGCACCCTTACACTCAATAACTGGTTTTAACACCTTTTAGCTGCAATGACTGCAACCAAACACTTTTTGTAGTTGTTAAAGAGTCTCTCACATCGCTGTGGATGAACTTTGACCCACTCTTCCATGCAGTACTGCTTTAACTCAGCGACATTTGATTTCGAGCCTGAATTGCTCGTTTCAGGCCCTGTCACCACATCTTAGTAAGGTTTAGGTCTGGACTTTGAGTAGGCCTTTCCAAAACAATAAATGAGTTGCTTTTCAGCCATTCTGATGTAGACTTGCTTGTGTGTTTTGGATCAGTGGGAAGAACCAAACACTGCACTCCACGGAAAGAATCTCATACCAACAGTCAAGCATGGTGGTGGTAGTATGATGCTTTGGGGATGTTTTCCTGCCTCAGGACCAGGATGACTTGCCATCATTGAAGGAACCATGAATTCTGATCCGTATCAGAGAATTCTAAAGGAGGCCATCCGCCAGGCCATCCGTCTGTGAGCTGAAGCGCAGCTGAGTCATGCAGCAAGACAATGATCCAGAACACACAAGCAAGTCTACGTCAGAATGGCTTAAAAGCAACACATTTTAATTTTTAGAATGGCATTGTAGCAGGACCTCAAACAAGCAGTTCATGCTTGAAAACCTTCAAATGTCGCTGAGTTAAAGCAGTTCTGCATGGAAGAGTGGGCCAAAATTCCTCTAAAGTGACGTAAGAGACTGATCATGAACTACAGGAAGAATTTGGGGTGGCAGGGTAGCCTAGTGGTTAGAGCGTTGGTCTAGTAACCGAGAGGTTGCAAGTTCAAATCCCTGAGCTGACAGGGTACAAATCTGTCATTCTGCCCCTGAACAAGGCAGTTAACCCACTGTTCCTAGGCCGTAATTGAAAATAAGAATTTGATCTTAACTGACTTGGTTGGTTGCAGCTAAAGGTGGTTATTGAGTGTAAGGGGGCAAAAATAGAGAAAATCAGAAAGGGGGAACTACTTTTTCATGGCACTGTACACAAATAACAAATATAGACACAAATAAAATGCATAATTGCTGAGATTGTAATCTCTCGTGGACAGATATACGTAAATATAACTGATACCCTAGAATCTGTCTGGAAGGAGTGGGATGGGTGGGATAACGAGCAGCAGTAGTTCCAGTGTTTGTGTTTTTCATCACAGGTTATTTGCACACATCACGATTTCACAGGTGCTATCATCTTTGGAATTTCGGAAGAGGAGGGCACATTCGGCCCGTAACTTGCAAAGAGAGCGAGTGGAGCTCTTCATTCCCGTTCCCTTCCTCGTTCTAGCATCTCTTCATCTTTTCATCTCTTCTCTTAACATGTATGGAACCGGAATTTATTCGAGTAGCTGACCAATTACATGAGATTTTAGTTCAGGGTTAACCCGAGATAATTAAGATTGCAACGAATACTGTTAGGCATACAAAATGTTACCCTTCAGTTTTGTGGTGTTATGAAGACAGTCTTCAACTGTCTGCTGAAACAGCATCTAGACCTTGTCCTGTCAGTGTACAGTGTGTCTCAGTGCTCATATTGTATGTTTGTGGGTTATGTGCATGCAAAAGGAGCCCTTTTGTCTTTTTCTTTTGTTCTTGTTGTTGTTTGTTATGGTCGATGTTTCCATCATTTTGTCATTGTAAACATTCAACGTGGATTGCGGTGTCGCATTACGTGACACTAACCAATACTTTTGACTTCCCCCACCCCCAAAATGTTTTTTTCTTATAGTTTTGTGAAGAATCATCCGGATGTTGTTATGCGTGTTAACGCGAAATGTGCTTTGTTAGAGTTCTGTTGATCTTTGAAGGGTTTACTTGTTGGTGTGTGAATCGTTAATCCATCTCTGAACCTCCTCTTTGTATACAGGCCAGACAGCAGGCCCAGTTGAAACACCAAGTGGCAGAGGACAGCAAGAATGAATACCTCACCTACCTGCAGAAGTTTAACAAGGAGCAGAATGAACATTATTATAGCCTTATACCTCACATCTTTCAGGTATTTAACCTCACTCACAGTACTAATTGATTGGTTTTATATACAGTGCCTTCAGAAAGTATTCACACCCCTTTACTTTGTCCACATTTTGTTGTGTTACAGCCTGAATTTAAAATTGATCAAATTTCAATTTTGTGTCACTGATCTATACACAATACCCCATAATGTCAAAGTAGAATTTCTGAGTCAATACGTATTCAACCGCTTTGTTATGTCAAGCCTAAATAAGTTCAGGAGTAAAAGTTAGCTTAACGAATCACATCATAAATTGCATGGACTCATTCGGTTTTCAAAAATAGTCGTTAACATGATTTTTGAGTGACTACCCCATCTCTGTACCCCACATGTACAATTATCTGTAAGGTCCCTGAATCGAGTAGTGAAATTCAACCACAGATTCAACCACAAAGACCAGGAGGTTTTTTAATGTATCGCAAAAAAGACAGCCTGAATTTAGCCTGAATTTATTGGTTTGTAGATCCTAACTCAGTTGTCAGAGAGGAAGGAAACCGCTCATGGATTTCACCGTGAGGACAATTGTGATTTTAAAACAGTTACAGAGTTTTATGGTTGTGATATGAGAACTGAGGATAAATCAACAACAGTGTAGTTACTCCGCAATACTAACTTACATGACAGAGTGAAAAGAAGGAAACCTGTACACAATAAAAGTATTCCTAAACGTGCATCCTGTTTGCAACAATGCACTTATGTAATACTGCAAAAAATGTGCTGAATACAAAGTGTTATGTTTGGGCAAATCCGACACAACACAGCATTGCCAACCACTCTTCATATTTTCAAGCATGGTGGGGCTGCATCATGTTATTGGTATGCTTGTCATCAGAAAGGACTAGCGAGTTTTTTAGGATAGAAATAAACTGAATACAGCTATAAGCACAGGCACATCCTTGAGGAAAACCTGGTCCAGTCTGTTTTCCAACAGACACTGGGAGACAAATTAACTTTTCAGCAGGACAATAATCTAATACACAAGGCCAAATCTATACTGAAGTTGCATACCAAAACAACATTTAATCTTCCTGAGTGGCCTAGTTACAGTTTCAACATAAATTGACTTGAACATTTATTGCAAGACTTGAAGATGGCTGTCTAGCAATGATTGACAACCAACTTCACAAGCTGGAAGACATTTTAAAAGAATATTGGCAAATATACACTGAACAAAAATATAAACGCAACATGTAAAGCAGGGATGCACGACACATCAGTAAGCATATCGGAATCGGACGATATTAACTAAAAATGCCAACATTGGCATCGGCCCATGCCTAGTTTAACGCCGATGTGCAAAACCGATGTCAAAGCTGAGGTGCATATCTATATAACGTAGGTAGATGATGTAATGACGAAAAATATAGCCCTACACTGAACAAAATCAGAATAATACTAAGCATGCCAACAACTTAACAAGTTCAAGTCGAGCAGTCATTTGAAAGAGTAAGAACATTTCAGCGAGACAACTCAAAGGCGAAATCCATTAACGCTAAGATAATGGAATTCAATCAACCGTTCTCTGTCGTGGATGATGTTGGCTTTTGCTAACTGGTCGAGCACCTCGAGCCCCGGTACACACTACCAAGTAGGCACTATTTTTCAGATGTTGCTCTACCGGAGTTACACAGCATTGTTGAAATGCACGAACTACTTGCTATGGGCGTCACTGCTATTAGCTTCACGACTGCGATGTCAGCCACAGTGGGTCAACGAGGATTTTGTACTGCTTCATACTGCTTGACATGTATGATCATACTGCTTGACATGTATGATTAAATCCTGGTTGAGAATGAACAACTGAGCAACAAAACAGCACAGCAAGTAAGTGAAAGAAATAGGTTTTGATTATGTTTTACTGGTAATGGGGACATACGTAAATGCCAACAAAATAACTTTTTGGTCAGTGTGTGTGGGTGTGTGTGTGCATTTCAACTATTTAACTTTACTAGAATGCTTAAAAGGCCGCTAATTATTACAAATATCGGTTATCTGTCTCGTTTTTTGTGGGGGCAAGGAAATATCAGATATCGGTATCGGCCAAAAATGTAATATTGGTGCATCCCTAATTTAAAGTGTTGGTCCCATGTTCCATGAGCTGAAATATAAGATCCCAGAAATGTTCCATATGCACAAAAAGTGTATTTCTCAAAAATGTTGTGCATAAATTAGTTTATATCCCTGAGGGTGAGCATTTCTTCTTTGCCAAGATAATCCATCCACCTGACAGGTGTGGCATATCAAGAAGCTGACTAAACAGCATGATCATTACACAGGTGCACCTTGTGCTGGGGACAATAAAAGGCCACTCTAAAATGTGCAGTTTTGTCATACAACGCAATGCCACAGATGCCTCATGTTTTGAGGGAGCATGCAATTGGCATGCTGACTGCAGGAATGTCCACCAGAGCTGTTGCCAGCGAATTTAATGTTAATTTCTCTACCATAAGCCACCTCCAACATTGTTTTAGAGAATTTGGCAGTACGTCCTACTGGCCTCCGCAGACCACGTGACCACAACCGCAGACCACGTGTATGGCGTTGTGTGGGCGGGCGAGTGCCCCATGGTGGCGGTGGGGTTATGGTATGGGCAAGCATAAACTACGGACAATATTCCATTTTATCGATGGCAATTTGAATGCACAGAGATACCGTGATGAGATCCTGTGAGGCCAATTTTATAGTATCTGTGACCAACAGATGCATATCTGTATCCCAATCATGTGGAATCCATAGATTAGGTCCTGATGAATTTATTTCAATTGACTGATTTCCTTATATGAACTGTAACTCAGTAAAATCTTTGAAATTGTTGCATGTTGCATTTAGGTGATTCTATCATGTAACGACCCAGGGGTGTGAATATGGGGTGACTCAGGGGTGTGAATATCTAAATGACATATTTCTGTATTTCATTTTAAATAAATATTTGGGGGAAAATTCAAAAAACATGTTTGCACTTTGTCATTATGGGGTATTGTGTGTAGATTAGTGAGAAAAATATATTGACGCAATTTTGAATTCAGGCATTAACAAAATGTGTAATAAGTCCGTGGGTATGAATACTTTCTGAAGGAACTGTAGTTATACAGTAGCACTTGCAGGCACTCAAAGTGCTTCAGGGAGAAACATTATTCACCAGTACTCACATCCACCCTATTTACAATATAACTGATGTGTATGTGATTAGCAACTCATCATTCCATTTGAAGGCACAGTAATCAAATGTTCTCTTTGTTGCAGAAAATACAGGAGATGGAGGAGAAAAAGATCGAGAAAGTGGGAGAGTCTATGAAGACTTACGCAGAGGTCAATCGGAAAGTGTTACCTATTGTCAGCAAATGTTTAGATGGCATGACCAATGCAGCAGCATCCATCGAGCCAACAACGGTGAGTAGCCTAGCGCGTGTGCATAACATGGCTCTTGCTATGTACAGTCGTTTTACATAGTGACAAACTGTGTGGAACGTGCACAGACTAAATCTGTTATACGTTTGTGACATTATTTGACCGGATTTCTATTCCAAAGTGTGGAGAGAATGTGATTGCAGTCATCCATTGTTCTATTCGCTGAAGCAGTAAAGGGTTAGCAGCCCATAGGAGGACATCAATTATTCACACCTTCAGAACGCTTACTTTGGCACTTTATTAATGGTCTCCCACTTTCACATTAATGAGAATTGTTGCTATGCAAAGTCGCATACAGGCGTCGTTGGGTGTTTTCACCGATAGTGACAGCGGACTCACCGATAATGACAGTTTTATCCTATATCTCAAAGGAATCAAGATGTTGGGCATTCATTGATATATGCCTTACTGGTGTTAAAAATAAATGCTTTAGTATGGACTGTATAAAGTGTCTCAGACCAAGAGTGTTGATCTACAATCAGGTCCCCCTGGCTTTTGATTATAACTAAGGTAAAGCTGATCCTAGATCAGCACTCCTACTCTGAGATGCTTTCTGTGGTGAGTTTCAAGAGCCATGCGCTTGAAAGGGGAGTTTAGGTCGATTCCACTTCAGCGGGAGCAGAAAAGATTTTTGGTATCTAAGATTGTTCTGGCAATTCTCACAAGAAGGATGTTTCACATGCTTTTTACATATGTATCACAAAACATTTTCAAAAAAAATCATGATGAGTGGCAGTTTTAGGCCTTTTTTAGACCTAAACACAACTTGATACATGCTCTAACATATGGAGAGGGCATGTATGTCTAGATAAATCCCCAGCAGAAGGAGTTCCTGTTGAATAAATGAATGTGAACATTTGTATTTCAGAACCTAGACATACTCCTTTAAGAGCACACTAAAAGGAGTATAATGACACCAAGGTGTTGCCTGTATCATGTACACTTCACAGATCATAAGGTCTTACAGGAGGCAAGTTTAGGTCTAAAAAGGGCCTAAAATTGCCACTTTCATCATAATGTTGGTTTGTGATGCAAATGTAAAAAGTATTTCAAATCCCATGAAGTTTCTATGTGAGAATTGCCAGAACAATCTGAGATACCAAAAATATTTCCTGCTCCCGCTGGCGTGGAATCGCCCTTTTACATGTCGTAGTTTTGACGTTGGCTTTCGAGAGGAATACTTCCACTTTAAAGTGCAAATTATTTTCTTCTATTTGGTTCAGTTCGGTGCCTTCAAGCTGAAATACATATGGTGAATATTCATAATATACCATCTATTATACATGAATTAAATCACTTCCCCCAACAGGATACCAAGCAGGTGGTGGAATCCTTCAAGTCTGGCTTCGAGCCACCTGGCGACGTAGAAGTTGAGGACTATAGTCTGTCTATGAGGCGGACCGTGTCAGAGTCCAGCTATCTGAACTCGCGGGGGGAGGGCAAGCCCAGCCGCAGCAACAGCAGGGGCAAACTATGGCCTTTCAAGAGAAACAAGGTAAGAACAACACCTTCAGTCCACAATACTGCCCTCTACCTACTGTACTGTAATAGCCAGGGCCAAGTTCGGCAGGGCACCGCGTTGTGGAAGGTTCAGACAGAAATACATGTTGTAGATAGAGCACACGTCTCTCTGACATGAAGAATAAGGAATCCTGTCCGCTCTCTTCATTACATTTCTATCTGATAATGTTCCACAATGTGAACTGAACGGGGCACAGGTGTCTGCCTAAACTGGAGAGTGTACATCTTTGTAATATGAAATAAATGCTTATTTGGAAGCACGATTTATCTAAACGTTCAACTCGTGCTGGACACAGTGTTCTCTCGTCGTCACACAATAACATGCTCATACTCTGTACATGCTCTTTTAATCACTGCTGTCTTAAGTGTTAGTAACCAGATTCTTTCTGTTGTCCTTCGTTTCATTATTATTATTATTTTAAATAATTTCTGTGTGTTCATTTTCCTAATTTCTTTGTTGTTTTGTTCCATACCGCTCCATGACCCTTACCCATAGCTCATGTCTTTGTTAGCTTCCCCACGCCAACCACCTCCTCCCCCCCCTACCTCCCCATCACCCGGTGCCGTGCCCAACGGCCCCAAGTCTCCCCAGCAGCCCAAGGAGCCCCTCTCCCACCGCCTCAATGAGTTCATGACCTCCAAACATAAAATGCAATGTTTAAGGAGTCTGACACGCGGGGTAAGTTGATTTTGTACGGGCAGATTGACTCTTAAGCCATTGATGTGGTGACTATGGGCTACTGATAGTGGCTCCTACTATTGCTCATTCCCTTTGAATGGGATCCGTCCGAGCCTACTACCTACAGACAATAATTAGAAAATTGTGTGTATTCTGGCACTGTGTTCTTTTCCAATCTACGAATGGTGTGTATTCATTGTGTTCATTGTTTAACATTTGTTCATACTGTAGGTGGATAAAATATAATGCTGCCAATGGTGAATGAACTGTTCAGACTGACATGGCATCTATCTTAATATCCACAACCCTTCATTGCTGCTTGTGCTTGTACAGTTTCATACTTCCGTCTCAAAGTTTCAAACATATGTTGACATTGTGTCTTTTTTCGTCCCATTGTCTCCCCTCACTTGGAAAGCTTTCTCTCAAGCTGGTAAGCATGACTGTTTTCCTAACTCTTCAGATTGGTTGATGACTATATTGTTTTGTAGTGCACACATTACAGGTACAATCTAGATCACTCTAGAGGAAAATTGCTGAAGTGTGTACTTTCAACTGAATACGCTCAGGTCTCATTGTTGATGATAACAATATGAAGTCAATATAAAGACATTAAAAAACATATATAAAACAATATAAAGTCACTTCTCCATGGTGTTAGGCTTCTTTAATAGGATTATGTATGTCTGGGTGTTGATTTGTTTGTTTGGTGGTTTGTTTGTTTTCCCATAGGGTTCTGGCCCTGAAGATTGTAGTCACCTGCCTCCTGAACAGAGGAGGAAGAAGCTCCAGGCCAAAATCAATGACATTAACAAGGAGCTACAAAAAGAGGTGGATCAGAGGTAGAGTAAATGTGTGAAAGTCAAATTGTGTATCTATATGAGAAGTTTTAAACTAATTCTGGTCTATTTAAAAATGGAACAACTCTTCAGTATGAATGCCTGTTCATTCTGAATGTGACAAGCTGTCCATTTTATATTGTAGGGATGCTCTGACTAAAATGAAGGACGTGTACGTAAAGAACCCACACATGGGGGACCCCAACAGTGTGGACTCACGATTAGAGGAGATCGGACAAAATATTGACAAGTTAGAACTGGATTCAAGGAAATATGAAGTAAGTTGAACTGTTACACAAGATTTATGTCAATGCTGGTTAGATATTTAATGTTTGCCAGAGTATGGTCTAGTGGTAATGCTGCCAACTGCAGGCTCCAGACTAAAATCTGGGTTTGAATCCCTTGTCTGACACGTTCACCGCTGTCTATCCCCTGATCTGTCTCTCTTTCTCATTCCCGATCTCTATCAAAAATATCCCACATGGAGCTAGTTTATGTACAAATCGAGTTGAGTCGAAACCTTTTGATGTCTGTCCACAGGCCTGGCTGCTGGAGGTGGAGACAAGGTTTGCAGAGAAGAGTGACCCACACAGACGGCAAAGTGGATTATACGACTCCAACGCTACTACACCTGTCAACAACAACTGTGCACCTGTCAACCGAGAGAGGTAGAACAAATGTGTACATTACTATAGCTCAGAATCAGTGGACCAGCAAACTGAAAAACCACAACCAAACCTCGCACTAGCTAGCTAACAATGTGTGTCACAACAGAGAACTATATGATTTGACTGAAACTTCTTTGGGGGCTTGTTGCACATGATTTATTATGCTCTAAATAAAACTAACGAGGACTGTCTATTGACTCAATGTATGCTTTTTAACACGGCTTTAAATGTATGGGTTTATGGATTTGACACACGTCTCACCAGGGCCATATAGGCAACTTTTTACGATATGATATTTGGGTTTGCACATACAATATCCATGTTGTTGGTCTTTAACTGTTTGTCGTCTTTATGCGCTTAGCCCGGACGGAAGCTACACAGAGGATCATAGCACAGAGCATCACCTCAAATCTCGGAGCACCGACTTTGATGATGACTTTGATGACGAGGACCCACTCCCCACTATCGGAACCTGTAAATCGCTCTACCCTTTCGAAGGTACGCCAATGCCCCCTCTGAAAATACGTGTTGTTGTTAGATTGGGGTTTGTTGTACTGTTCAGAACATGTCTCACCTGGTTCAAATAACAGGGAAGGGGCTTCTTCCGTCATGTACAGTTCATGTACAGTTGGGTTAAAACATTTCCCTGCAGGTAAGAATAAAGTGCTGTAAAGAGGATATGACTCATTGAGGCGTATTCTGAAATTTCACCTATGTATGCCATTTACATACAGTTTTGAAGTCGGAAGTTTACATACACTTAGGTTGGAGTCATTAAAACTCGTTTTTCAACCATTCCACACATTTCTTGTTAACAAACTATAATTTTGGCAAGTCGGTTAGGACATCTACTTTGTGCATGACACAAGTAATTTTTCCAACAATTGTTTATAGACAGATTATTTCACATATAATTCACTGTATCACAAATCCGGTGGGTCAGAAGTTCACATACACTAAGTTGACTGTGCCTTTAAACAAGTTGGAAAATTACAGAAAATGATGTCATGGCTTTAGAAGCTTCTGATAGGCTAATTGACATCATTTGAGTCAATTGGAGTTGTACCTGTGGATGTATTTCAAGGCCTACCTTCAAACTCAGTGCCTCTTTGCTTGACATCATGGGGAAATCAGCCAAGACCTCAGAAGAAAAATTGGTTTATCCTTGGGAGCAATTTCCAAATGCCTGAAGGTACCACGTTCATCTTCACCATGGGACCACACAGCCGTCATACAACTCAGGAAGACGACGCATTCTGTCTCCTAGAGATGAACGTACTTTGGTGCAAAAAGTGCAACTCGATCCCAGAACAACAGCAAAGGGCCTTGTGAAGATGCTGGAGGAAACAGGTACAACGTATCTATATCCACAGTAACAAAGATTGTACTTTCTGGAGAAATGTCCTCTGTGTTGATGAAACAAAAATAGAACTGTTTGGCCATAATGACCATCGTTATGTTTGGAGGAAAAAGGGGAAGGCTTGCAAGCCGAAGAACACCATCCCATCCGTGAAGCACGGGGGTGGCAGCATCATGTTGTGGGGGTGCTTTGCTGCAGGAGGGACTGGTGGACTTCACAAAATAGATGGCATCATGATGGAGGATAATTATGTGGAAGCAACATCTCAAGATATCAGTCAGGAAGTTAAAGCTTGGTTGCAAATGGGTCTTCCAAATGGACAATGACCCCAAGCATACTTCCAAAGTTATGGCAAAATGGCTTAAGGACAACAAAGTCAAGGTATTGGAGTGGCCATCACAAAGCCCTGACCTCAATCCTATATACATTTTGTGGGCAGAACTGAAAAAGCGTGTACAAGCAAGGAGGCCTACAAACCTGACTCAGTTACACCAGCTGTCAGGAGGAATGGGCCAAAATTCACCCAACTTATTGTGGGAATCTTGTGGAAGGCTAGCTGAAACATTTGACCCAAGTTAAACTATTTAAAGGCAATGCTACCAAATACTAATTGAGTGTATGTAAACGTCTGACCCACTGGGAATGTGATGAAAGAAATAAAAGCTGACAAATCATTCTCTACTATTATTCTGACATTTCACATTCTTAAAATAAAGTGGTGATCCTAACTGACCTAAAACAGGGAATTTTTAGTAGGATTAAATGTCATGAATTCTGAAAAACTGAGTTTAAATTTATTTGGCTAAGGTGTATGTAAACTTCCGACTTCAACTGTAGGTTATTGTTAGATGATTACTAACAAACTTGGTGCAGCATAGGCTTTTTGTGAACGTAACATTTTAACACACTCGACTGTAAAATAACAATGACTTGGCGTTTTACTTTCTTGTCTCTCCTTCTCAGGTCAGAACGAAGGCACCATTTCCATGGCCGAGGGGGAGCTGCTGTATGTCATCGAGGAGGATAAGGGTGACGGGTGGACGCGGGTGCGCAGGAACGAGGATGAAGAGGGATACGTACCCACATCTTACATCAAGGTCTTTTTCGACACAAATGCCAAAGGTGCTATGACATACATATAATTGTCATTTTATGAGATGGGCAATGGGTGGACAAACATAAAAAATCTCTTTGACATTTCAACCCCCCTGAAGTTTCCGAAATATCCAAGAATCATTTTTGAGACGGAACTCGCAGAACAACGGACTGTATTTACATTTGTACTTGTGCTTTTTACCTTCTACCATCTGGCACCCGTTCAAACTAATTTTGGAGAAGTCTTTGTTTGTGTGTATGAACAGGTGTGGATGTGTTAAGTTGTCAGAACCAACTCGACACCACTGTCGATATCAGCTACACCTTGCTTCTAGCACTAATAGTAATAACAAATGTCAATTTCTTGATTTATTTGACCAACAAATGTAGATATGTACAGTACGGTTTCTCATATTAGAAAGCATTGCATCTAAACATATCAATTCCTATTTGGAATAGCTAATATTGCATGCCTAAAGACAGACTCATGATATGCAAGTTATGCTCTTCCAGCCTCCACTGCGTTGCATGCACAGTACATAGTATATCTGCGCTTGAGAAGCAACCATCATTGCTGTAAGCTTGCGAAGCAGAGAGGCAAACTAAATCAGTTGCTGCATGCGGACATGTTTATCTAAGTATCAAAGAGAGGACATGCCTTTTTACACAGTAAAGCAAAAAAACAATATGATAGTTAGAAAAGGACACTGCTTGCATGTTGTCTTGATTAGCAATGGTACAACAGACTACTAGTGTATTCTCTTCTACAAGCTGTTGACCCTCCTCCAAAATCTGACAAAGGGGCTTCATTGAAGCACCTAAACTACTGAATGTCGTGCTAAGTTTACAGTGGTGTTCTCGACAGATAAACACTCATTTCATTCCGAGACGCATGGTGATGCACCCACCATTCCATCATTGGCATGATATTAATTTGTTGTTTTATAATGATCAATCTATCTCTGCTTTATTTGATACTGAGTTGTTCTGCATGCTTGAACCAATCGATAAGACAAATGAAGTAAAATCGGATGCACATAGTATTGTAACCAGGTGATATTTCTGGTTTTGAAAATGATTAACACATGTAACCTCGAGGTTTTCTGTCTTTAATTTGCCATTGACGTTCAGAATCGCGCTCTCAAGCAGCACAGACTCGACTGTATGCAATACGTAATCTGCCAGGATGATTGTCAGAATGTGAAGGAATGTCATGGATTTACTTTCGCTTCTCTTAATGCATCACCACTAACATGTCTTGTGTGATTTTTGTTTGTTTGTTTGCTTTTTTTGTTTGCTTTTTTTCTTATTGCAGATTCCTAAAAGTCTTTGGCTCGCACAGGGATGGCAGGGCACAGGTCCTTGCGAAAGGCGCCCTCCTCTTAAAACTGTAGTCAGAGAGACGACAGACTAAAGGGACAAGTTGCAAGGCAGTCCAATTTGCGACCCAGTACAGAAATCCATTGTGGGTTTCTATTGAATGGATCAAAAACGACACACATTGCGGGGCAACCACCATTGCTAGTCATTTTCCTCTTGATTGTTTCTGCAAGCTTGCTTCTTGTTTTTCTAACTGGAGATAAGTATCATGGTGTGGCTGCTTGCTGTTCTACTGTACCTTGCCCCCAGGGGTGGTACTTGTTTCAGGGGAGAGGAGTCTGAGACAGCCTTGTTACACATTGGTGACTATTCTAAACCTGCATTCAATCTAACATCACAACAAACACTACACCGTCGGAAAATACTTATGGAAAATACCGCTACACTTTGGCTGAAATTCCATTGGTTAATTCCCATGGTGAAGAGAAAAAAAGCCATTGTCTCTGCGTCACGAAAAAAAGCACGTTCACAGTAATGTCAATCAGACTAAACAGAAGAAAACAAAGCTCATTATAATGATATGTTTTTCTTGGCACTGGAGCAATGTTGCTACTTCTCCAGTTGGATTCAACACAGTAAACGCCTCACGATTACTGTACACACCCATGTATGTATTTTGGGGTATATGGATTATATACTGATCACACATAAATTACACTGATTGTTGGCTTGAAACACATCTGCCCAAATTTGCTGAGCACCAATTTTACTTTGGACTTTTAGTTGAAGTACATTGTGTAATCGTCTGACTGGAGCAGGTTTACAGGTTGGCATACAATCTGAACGAAGATCTCACTCCTTTGCTCTCTCCTATTGTCTTGCAATACGCACATGAGTGACAGCTCCTCTCTCTGGCTACACCCCCACACAGGCAGTAGCCATGGTGATTGTCGCACAACTCTCTTTCTCTGTCTCTCACCCTTCTCTCTGTTTTCTTTTTCTCTCTTTTTCTGGCTACTTGTGGTGGAGGTAGCTACTCTTCGGTTGACGCTGTGTTTCTCTACGCGTGCATGCTTGCCCTGTCTTCTTGCCTGTGCCAGTCCTACGGGGGGGGGGGGGGGGGGGTGTGTATGTTGTTGTCTCGATCTCTATTACGTTAACTCATCATTTGTGGTGTGTTATCTTCTTTCCTTCTTACCCTGTGTTTGTGCCTGTGGTTTTGTGATTTTATTATTTTGGGGGGTATTATTCTTTTGTCAATGCATGACCACTTTGCTTTCCCCTTGAATTCTTGATATGTCCATGCCGTTTCTCTTCCAGAGAGACACACTGACAGTTTCATATCTCTCTTCTGTTTTTTTTTTTACATTTTAAAGCTTCTTTTAACTGAGGTTAATCTGGGAGCGGCTTCTCTTTACATTAGCTGATTACCAACTCAAACTGACACATTTAAGCATTTGTACGTCCATTGATAAAGAGATGCAGTACATATTAGCGAACTGAAGTCTCAGTGTATTCTGTAAGTATTTTGTGCTTTGAATTCACTGTGTACTGTTCCTTTGAAAACGTACCTGTATACTGTACATAACTGGTGTGAAAGCAAAGTTTGTTTCTTGACCGTTGACAGTAATGATGTAATTATACTCTGGTGTGTGTGTGTGATATGTGATAACTATATGCTTAAGCTTGGAATCATGTCTTCATTTTTCATTTATTTTATAGTAAAATAATGTCTGTTTTATTTCTTTTGAGAAGAACAATACCTCTTTTGTTATTGTTGGGCTTTGTTTCTCCTGGAAATGTTATCTGAAGTCTAATATACCATGTTGGAGTTTGGAAATAAATGTAAATATGAAGTGGGGGGAAAAAGGGACGTGTTACTGTAGAAAAGCATACAACAGCTGCAGTAGTGATGTTTTGCTGACATACAGTACACTGTGAGGTTCTGCAGACTAAATTATGAAAGGTACAGATACATACATTACCGTCACATCTGTCATTACAACTTGTTCTAACACTTCAGCCCACTAGATGGCATATTTGTCACAGCAAATTCTTCTGAGTCGCTGGTGCTTTCCTTGCGAGAGAGTGTGTGTGTGCTCATTTGCATGCTTCATTATTTCACCACAAAAATCGAATTTGCTCAACATATCACATACTGTACAGTGTCTTATGACTGATACACGGATAGTTCTCATGTGTCAATTCTCTCGTTGGATACCCTTTTCACACTATTATGGCTGAACCATACTGTGCTGGCTTGGATATTTAGTTTTCACATTTGTATTTGTTTTATTATGGGTCCCCATTAACTCTTCCTTGGGTCCAGCAAAATTAAGGCAGTTATACAGTATACAATTAAAAACATGACATTTCACAACACATTAAGTGTGTGCCCTCAGGCCACTACTCTACTACCACATATCTACAACACAAAATCCATGTGTGTGTGTATGTTATCACATTGGTCAGTAATTAGTTCAGCAGGTGACAACTGCTAGGCCACGATAAAGTTAGGAACTTCTTACATCACTTCCTTCATTTGTTCTCGATTGGATTTTACTGTTTTGGAATGCAATGGGCCTCAGGAATGGGAGCAGAGTAATTCAAAACAAGTTGAGTAACTCTCATGCTTTAGCCAGCAGCCCTGGCGTTTTGTTTGTGTGTGAGAATTAGGTTGTTTCTGCACCCCACCCCTTATACATCCTGTGCTACTCCTGCCCCATCTTGTCCATGATCAACTTTTTATTTTATTTTTTGGTCCTAAATTACATGGATCATTAATACACTAGACAGTAGACCCTTCTAGAATGCCTGCCTGTTCTCCTGATGTACGATCATAAAGACGCAAAGCATGAATGAGCCATTATAACACAAGCTGTGCTATTTGAGCTGTATTTCTCAAGAAGATTCAGCCCTAGGGCAAGAATCCCCCTCCTGAACACCGCACTGCGTGTGCGTGTGTGTGTTGACAGTAATTTAGGCATCATAATGTTTGATGAGCTGGGGAATGTGCAGCCAACCCCCATAAACGGTCGTTCCTAGTTCTCCGAAGAGTAACAGGAGCCTTGCCCTTGGGAGCCTGGAATTCCTGTTTGGCTCCCAGTGCTGGAAATCATGTCACTGCACTGGTTTGAGACCCCACCCCTCTTTATTTGAAATGGATCATTTACACCCCCTCATACACATCTTTAACAGTGTCTAGAATGAAAAAAATCTGAAAATAAAAGTCATGCAAGACAATGTGTTGAAACATTCAGTAGTTCTTGATCCTTAAAATACGTGGGAACCATTTATGTTGGACTTCGGTCATTGATGGACTTCAGTTATAGCCTTAACACTGCAGATTTATTTAGACTCCAATGGATTTATGCATTGGAGACGTGTCTCTGTGCAGTTAGTAAAAATGACCAAGACCACTCCCACAGACTAGTTGTCATGTTACTAAGGTTACAGGCTGAAAAGCCCCTGCAAAAACAATGTATCGAACAAATTTGCACAGACTATAAAACCTCTTAGCTCATTATTCAGTCAAATATCCTATTTACTTTTTGGATATCATATGAATCACTTTGTTTTCGTCAAGAAATGATATGAACAGCCTAGTTTGAACCATATAGGAACAATGAGACATTTTTAAATGTGTTGACGTTGAATCAAAGTGTTAAACTGATTGGATTTGCACAAAGTCATCAACGTAAAGGAATTTCGTCTTATTACCCTGCGTTTAACCTAAATCCAATGACATGCTAGCTTTTTATGCTGATTTCACATCGAATTCACGTTTGTTGACAAATCAAACACACTGGGGAAAAAATATAAACACATCATGTAAAGTGTTGCTACCATGTTTCATGAGCTGGAATAAAAGATCACCTAAATGGTCTATACTGTACGCACAAAAACCTTATTTCTCTCAAATGTTGTGATTTTGTGATTTTTTTTTACATCCCAATTAGTGAGAATTTCTCATTTGTTAATCCATCCACCTGACAGTTGTGCCATCTCAAGAAGCTGATTTAACAGCATGATCATTACACAGGTACACCTTGTGCTGGGGACAATAAAAGGCCAGTCTAAAATGTGAATTTTTGTCACTCAACACAATGCCACCGATGTCTCAAATTTTGAGTGAGCATGCAATTGGTATGCTGACTTCAGGAATATCTATCAGAGCTGTTGGCAGAGAATTGAATGTTAATTTCTCTACCATAAGCGGCCTCCAATGTTGTTTTAGAGAATTTGTCAGTGCGTCCAACTGGCCTCACAACCGCAGACCACCTGTATGGCGTTGTGTGGAAGAGCAGTTTGCTGATGTCAACGTTGTGAACAGAGGTCGGTGGGGTGGGGTTATGGAATGGGTATAAGCTACAGACAACGAACACAATTGCATTTTATCAACGGCAATTTGAATGCACAGAAATTCCGAGACGAGATCCTGAGGCCCATTGTGCCATTCATCCACCGCCATCCCATTATGTTTCAGCATGATAATGCACAGCCCCATGTCGCAAGGATCTGTACACAATTCCTGGAAACTGAAAACGTCCCAGTTCTTCCATAGCCTGCATACTCACCAAACATGTCACCCATTGAGCATGTGCGGGATGTTCTGGATCGCCGTGTACGAAAGCATGTTCCGGTTCCCGCCAATATCCAGCATCTTCGCACAGCCATTGAAGAGGAGTGGGACAACATTCCGTAGGCCACAACCAACACAAGCCAGGTCAACTCTATGTGAAAGAGATGTGTCACACCGCATGAGGCAAATGATGGTCACATCAGATACTGACTGGTTTTCTGATCCACGCCCCTACCTTTTTTGGGGGGGAGGTGTCTGTGACCAACATATGCATATCTGTATTCCCATTCATGTGAAATCCATAGATCAGGGCCTAATTTATTTATTTTAATTGACAGATTTCCTTATTTGAACTGTAACTCCATAAAATTGTTGAAATTGTTGCATGTCGCGTTTATATTTTTGTTCAGTATGAATGTAAATCAAAACTATATGTTGAAATGATGTCTGTGCCCAGTGGGATGTTTCCACTTTTAAGCAAGGGATAAACTATTCACCTGGTGCAACGCTTAGTAAATCTCGTCCCAGGTGTACAGGTGTAGGATCTTCATTTTACCAGTATTGTAGCAGCAAAATAATCCTGCAGAAACAGGATTTGAATGTTTAGTCCATTCACACTTTTCCGCCAATGTAATGTTGCTTATTCAGTGGTTAGGCTATTAGCTAGCCATAATTAGGCTACGTGAAAAGTGCAATATAGTGAATTTATGTCAATCCTGCGGCGCAGGACATTTCTTAACAACAACTGAGTGGTCAAATTATGATCCTACACCTGT
Organism: Salvelinus namaycush; assembly: GCF_016432855.1. NCBI lineage: Eukaryota > Metazoa > Chordata > Actinopteri > Salmoniformes > Salmonidae > Salvelinus > Salvelinus namaycush. The sequence goes on along the minus strand of NC_052324.1, from coordinate 9,772,969 downwards.
ATCAACAGACCAATGCCACTGGGCAAAAACTGGTTTAATCAGCGTTGTTGGAATAGACATTGAATTGATGTCTGTGCCCAGTGGAATGCTTACAATGTGAAACTCATCTAACGGTCAATAGGTTCCAATAAGTCCTCTCCTCAAAATACAAAATTGTACAACTAGCATACTTGAATTTAAATCTGTAATATTGGTGGAAAATAGCAGGGCAGCATTTCCTGTTTGAGAGGAAGCGGGAAGTGACTGGAGGATGGTGATACTGCACTCTGGGCCCTCAGAACAATACAAAGTCTCCCTCACACAGGAAACGGATCTGCGTCAAAGTGGACCTGACAGAGTTTTATAAAGGCCAACGGCAAAGACCCTAAAGAGGCAGGATAAATCACTGTTTTCAATCCACACACTCTGATTTATACCCCAGTCTTGAATTAAAAATATCCCTTCGAAACAATGACTGTATGCAGCTTGGACAGTAAAGTAAAAAATATATATATTTGGCTCTATACTCCAGGATTTTGGATTTGAGATCAAATGTTTGATATGTGACAGTACAGAATGTCACCTTTTCTTTGAGGGTATTTTTTATACATATCGATTTTACCGTTTAGAAATGAAAGCACTTTATGCATCTAGTTAAAAGGGCTTCTGATGTTTGTAATTTCCACTTAGAAATGTTAGACTTGATTTTCCCTTACGAAAAATGTATCAACCCCTACAAAAATGTCCATTAATTGTAATCCACATAATAATTCACATTTCCTGTTGCTGAAGGATTATTTTCCTGCTGTAGCAAACTGGCTCAAATTAAGATCCTACATATGTATAGTATAATGGTCTAATTTATTTGTTTTTATAAACACAGACAATTGTTTTAACAAATCGAGCTGCTTTAGACATGGACGCTAGACAGCACGTAGTTCTTTGAAGATGTCATTCATGGAGCATTTTCAGCAGGATGGAAGTGTGTTAGCACTTCACAACTGTTTTATCAGTTGGAAACACACACAGGAATTCCGGCTTGGGAATGACCGTCAAGTTCCTGGCCACTACAGGAAGGTGTGCATAAAAAGCACTTCCAAAGCGGGCAGCCTGTACCATTCAGCGAGGGAACACAAGGGAAGTACACATTTGTATATATCGATGAAACCAAAGTTGGGAGATGGCCTAGATGATAGGCCTAAAGTCAGTCAATTGAGTAGAGGTGATGTGGCAGCTGCAACCGCGGAGTCTCAAGACGCTTGGCATTGTGTTCTCTATTCTATGGTAAGTTGGGAGGACAACTTATTATTTAGAAAATAACAGATTTTTTTCCCCCCAGGAGAAACTTCAGTATGCAGTTGTTTGATAATATGCAAATCATGATGAAGTCGTATGATACGCAAAAGTAACAAAGGATAAAACAGTCATAATCAAACTTAGTTCTCGGTAGTTTAATTTATCAGATGCTATTTATTATTTGTCAATTGATTAGTTGAAACACCTACATGTTTCCCCATGAACCCTAATGATTGAATTATTGGAGCAATAATCGCAAACTTTTTTTTGCATCACGGTGTGTTGATTTAGCCTCGCAAGCCACCTGATCCTTTGAGGTTAAATGAATGGTTCACTTTAAACTCGCAGGAATAGGCGGCTGACAAGGCTAGTGTTGACGCACCCAGGATGAGAAGTCGACTTCAAATTATGTAATTGACAGCACTAGTTTCAATTATTCACTTCAAAACAGGCCAAATTATGTTCATTGTAATATTCTAACGATAGCCTATGAAACCCGAATTCGTTTTTTAAATTTGAGTAATGAAATGTTCAATTAGGCATGTCTTGTGCTGATCAATGATCTAACAAATGCCTTGGTTTATTAGTTTACGCATTGCAAGCTGCCCTTTAGGCCTATTTTATGGTTCTGCTATTCAAAATGAGCCCTTGATATCATGTAGCCTACCTTTGACATCACGTTGTGTAGGCTAATATCCTATTGTTTCACATAGATGGGAGCTACCCTTACCTCTAACCTCAACACCCAATGAAACTGGAGGCCTGCAGTATTTCAAAGTGGGATGGGATCGTTGACTCCTCTGAACCAGACCAAACCTTGGATTTCGTCCAACAGGAAAACAGAAGATAAAGAGTATCTGCCTGCTTTACGGTCCATTATTACTTTTGGTACGCGCTAGGCCAGTCTCAAACTCGTACCGTGAGTAATAATGCACTGTGGCTGTCACTGCCAACGAGGGACAGACCACACCACCATGTCTTACTTTCACTGTTCTCCATATTCCTATGCATCTCATTGTTGTAATGCACGAAATGTGACGCATTCATGAAAACAGTGTTTGAAACTCTAAGGCCATGTGTGGGGAAAGACAGCATTTTAATATAATCCTTTGTCTACTTTCATAAAGAAACAGACTATTCATTTTACTTAAATATTATTGTTGAGTTGGTTTACATGAAATATGTTGCATTTTCTGTACCTTGTAATAGTGATTGTAAGCTATATTCAACTGAATAATAATAAAACATACTTGAATATAGCTTAGCCAATAGAATTGTAGGCCTTGTGCATCTCCCAAGGCTTCAGTGTAAATACCCCAACATTGAGGTTTGTTTGATCTGAGCACCACAATACTTGCTTTGCCTTTACACTGATTGGTGAATTCTAAGTATACCCCCCCCCCCCCCCCCCCCCACCAAAGCCTACAATGCTAGTACATTACTTACAACATGTGGTTGTCTCAAAATCTTAAAGTAACTGGCCTGTGAAAATTTCACTTTAAAAAGTACATATTCTGGTAACTCATATCCAAATAATGTTGTTGATTCATCCTATACTTGTATTTTTGGCCAAAGCATAAATTGGAGTACTAGCACTTCAAAAACCTCACCCCAATCTTGTATCTCAAACAGACTGTTTCAAAAAATGCTTGTTACTTCCTCTTAGAGGATGATGGCCAATCAGCATTCTATAGGAGGATGAGCTAGCCAGTCAATGGTCTATTTTAATTCATATTTTGAATGACCAATATACACCCACACCATTCTGTTGTTGGGGTATGCCAACACCGTTCCAATGCAGAAAAGCTGCTTTTTAATCTACTTAATAAAAACAATTTTGAAGGAAAAATATTTTACTCATATCGTAAGTAATTATAGGTCATTTGCCATAGAAATCTGAAAACATTTGTCAGTTGCTTTAAGATGACTGTATTAAGTCACTCTGGAGGATCAGAGCATCTGTAAAATGTTATACAGAGCTGCAGAATAAATTCCTTGAGCCTTGTGACTGTTATATTTATTTTGATTGCGTATTTCTAACGTTTTTAATCAACTTTTTCATTTAGTGACAATAGCCTATAATTTAATAATGTTCAGAAATATTATAGCCACTTCTCCTACTCATGTCTATAATAATCATGACAAGTTGACCCCCCCCCCCCCCCCCCCCCCCCATACATACATCTTTTTATCACTTGGTGTTGGTAGCCACTAGCTAAAACAGTACTCGTTGTTGGGTGCATCGGGACGGGAATCCTTCATCTCATAATCATGGATTCTGCAAATTATGAGGAAACTCATCCACTAGATGACAATGAAGCTATGAAAACCAGTGTTAAAAAAACATTGTTTTACCCATTTTTCATGATATCGGATTGGTAGTTAGTCTTGGCCCATCGCTGCAACTTCCCTACAGACACGGGAGAGGCGAAGGTCGAGAGCCATGCATCCTCCGAAACACAACCCTGCCAAATTGCACTGCTTCTTGACATACTGCTCGCTTAACCCGGAAACCAGCCGCACCAATGTGTCAGAGGAAACACTGTCCAGCTGGCGACCAAAGTCAGTTTGCAGGCGCCCGGCACGCCACAAGGCGTCGCTGGAGCACGATGAGACAAGGAAATTCCGGCCGGCCAAACCCTCCCCTAACCCGGACGACGCTGGGCCGATTGTGCACTGCCTCATGGGTCTCCTGGTCACGGCCGACTGTGACACAGCCTGGGATCAAACCCGGGTCTGTAGTGATCATTATGCCTAATTCTATAACACTTATCATCAATACAGTCACGTATCTAGGCATCATAATTAATACAGAAATATAATGATATTATAAGGTGTCAGATTACATTTAAACAAAGTATTTTTCTGCATATCTAGAGCTGTCTGTATCCTGGCCAGTGGTTCTGAATATGCTTCTCTGCATCTCTACTAACATATCGGTAAACAATTGAAAGGAATGTCTTATTCTGTACATTTACTAATTACTTGCTTTTCTAAAGTCTATCAACCTTGCCAGCTAAGCGAGTTAGACAAGCTACTCTAACTTGATTGATAGCCTGAAATGGCTTGGTAGTAGCTAGTTATGGGTTTGGGAGATTGGCAACCTATCTAGCTGGCTAGCTAAAGCCAACTTCATAAAATTGCTAGGTGGCTAGTATTACAGAGAAACAAAACAAACTTGTATTTATTTATTCATCAAGGAGGAATCTTGAAAAAAAATAGTTTTACAAACATACCTCCTAAGAGTCCAGACGATTGGAGGAGAGCATTTTGTAGGTTTAAAGCTTATTTCCTGCAATTCTACACATTTTGTCATGGGGTGCAAAGAAAATGTTGCAGTTTCAGAGCTAATTTTCACGCAATTTTTACATTTTCCCATTTTTTCTAATGTGTATGCATGCCATATTTGAGTGACTGAAAAATTACAACAATATCTATGTGCTAAAAAACCTAAATAACAAATAGTTAGCTGACATGGGCTAGTTGATCTGGACATTTCTTAAAAGTTACAAATAGCTCTCTAAGGCAGTGGTTCCCAACCAGGGGTACTAGGACCTCTGGGGGTACTTGGCCTATCCACAGGGAGTACTTGAGAAGACTAATGAGATCATAGGCTTACTGGCAAAATGTACACGAGGGGGTACTTCAGGGGTACTCTGAACAGAGCTAAATTCAGTTGGTGGTACAGTAACTGAAAAAAAAGTTAGGAACCACTGCTCTACGTTACGCAATGACTAACATGACAAGATGAACTGATGATTCACTACCCACAGTTTGGGAACCACTGCACTGGAGTATCTAGCGTCCTGCCTAGCATATCTTTGCTCCGTGCTGCACTTTGGAAGGGACCACTTACTTGGGAGAATATGGGGTATGCTTTGCCTGCTCCAGTCCATGTGCCCCCTCTGCAAAATACCGCTAACAGATCTTTTTTTAAATAAATAATTATGATCAGAAATAATTTAGTAATCATCTGAAAAATGTAATAAATGATTATAATTCTGAGGGGGCACATGCCCTTGTGCCCTCTGTGGGTATAACGTCTCTGGGTGAGTCTTCCTCACAGGTTGTTATGGGGATCATTTACATTGAACCCGCAATGTGGTTATGCATGGTGGCTTTTTTCCCCATGGTCACTACTCACAGGTAGCCTCTATGCTTTCAGCTTTCAGGGAAGGTGTATGTGTGTGTGCAACATTGCCTTGGTAGGTTGGATTGAATTGCAGCAATTTGTCATTTCACAGCAACAACTCAGTAGCCTGAAACTAGACATTCATAATAAGTAACCTAATATTTCAATAAGATAGCCTTAGTGTTTCCAACTAATGTAGGTCTATACATTTATTTTGACCAAATTGCAAATAAATGTTATACACCCAAAAAATAGGTTTGCATTTTGTTTTTGATTACCAAAGCACTGACCCATTAGTTGTCTATTTCAGTACAAAGACAAACCACCCATTCTAATAGACATCAAACCAAATATGGAAGCAAGAGACCCAACCGTTCATGAAATAAAGGTGCCATAAACAGCATGACGATCTACAAAACGCACAATGTGGAAAACAACGTGATTATATAGGCGGATCTGTCTGAACCTGATTCTGTTTCATTTTCCCTATCCCATTAGGACACTTTTAATGGCAGTTATCAGAAGTTTTCAGAACCCAATCTGAAAAGTGGGCTGTTCAGAGATAACGGTTTCAACACATCCATTGAGAAGAGCAAAATCACAAGACCTGAAACCATCCCCATGTTTCAAGACAGGATCAACTTTCATTATGCAAACGACAGAGGGAATGGTCAGAATAATTGAAACCATTACTCAACCTAGCCTAATTGTTCTTCATTGTTACATTTGTATGCCATCCATTATCTTTGCCTGTTACACAGTAGGTCCAATTCCTTTCATTAGTATTAAAACATCATACAGGACATTGACCTTGATTTATTAGACCCTACCATGGATGATTTGTTCAATAAAAGCCTTTCCTCGAGATCAATCTTGACCACAAGGTGGTGATCTAACAACAAATTTCTGCGCATGTTGCTGGCTCATGCATTGAGGATACGGGAGACAAACTATATATACAAAAGGAACACACCTTCAAATTAGTGGAATCGGCTATTTTAGCCACACCCGTTGCTGACAGGTGTATAAAATCAAGTGCACAGCCATGCAATCTCCATAGACAAACATTGGCATTAGAATGACCTTACTGAAGAGCTCAGTGACTTTCAATGGAATGCCACCTTTCCAACAAGTCAGTTTGTTAAATGTCTGTAAGTGCTGTTATTGTGAAGTGGAAACATCTAGGAGCAACAACGTCTCAGCCGCGAAGTGGTAGACCACACAAGCTCACAGAATGGGACCACCTAGTGCTAAAGTGTGTAGCAAGTAAAAATCATCTGTCCTCGGTTGCAACACTCACTACTGAGTTCTGAACTGCCTCTGGAAGCAACATCAGCACAAGAACTGTTAGTCGGGAGCTTAATGAAATGGGTTCCTATGGCCAAGCAGCCGCACACAAGCCTAAGAATACCATGCGCAATGCCAAGCGTTGGCTGGAGTGTTGAAAAGCTTGTCTTCATTGGACTCTGGAGCAGTGGAAACGCGTTCTCTGGAGTGATGAATCACGCTTCACAATCTGGCAGTCCGACGGACAATTCTGGGTTTGGCGAATGCCAGGAGAATGCTACCTGTCCGAATGCATAGTTCCAACTGTAAAGTTTGGTGGAGGAGGAATAATGGTCTGGGGCTGTTTTTCATGGTTCGGGCTATGCCCCTTAGTTCCAGTGAAGGGAAATATTAACGTTACAGCAAACAATGACATTCTAGACGATTCTGTGTTTCCAATTTTGTGGCAACAGATTGGGGAAGGCCCTTTCCTGTTTCAGTATATCAATGCCCCCTTGCACAAAGTGAGGTCCATACAGAAATGGTTTGTCGAGATCGGTGTGGAAGAACTTGACTGCCCTGTACAGAGCCTTGACCTCAACCCCATCGAACACCTTTGGGATGAATTGGAACGCCTACTGCGAGCCAGGCCTAATCGGCCAACATCAGTACCCGACTTCACTAATGCTCTTGTGGCTGAATGGAAGCAAGTCCCCGCAGCAATTTTCCAACATCTAGTGGAAAGCCTTCCCAGAAGAGTGGAGGCTGTTATAGCAGAAAAGGGTGGACCAACTCCATATTAATGCCCATGATTTTGGAATGAGATGTTCGACAAGCAGCTGTCCACATATTTTTGGCCATATAGTTCATGCTTTATTACACTTAGATTTTGAAAAGGAAAAACATTTGTCCAACTCCCAGTACCTTTTAAACAGAAGATTTATATGAGTTTTAAAAATTCCATTTACTTTTAAATTGATCCTGCAAATTATATTTAACCACCTTGGATTGCTCCAGAAAAATGGGTCATGGTAACGCAACTATTAAAATATTGTCTTACGGTGGTTGCTAGGAAACTAGTGAACCCAAGACAAGTATTAGAAGAAAAAAATCTGTAGCGATTAGATATTTAGATATTTTCTTTGATGGACATGAATTAACTAATGTAGATGGTGTAAGTGTTAAAATAAGAGAATAGTAGTGAAATGCTCTCCTCACAGGGCTATGTTGAGTGATGTGTACAGCAGAATACAGTAGGTATATCTGTGTGTTAGCTCCTTTGAGTAATGCTTGGACACCCTTTACTTTGAATCAATGCAGACAGCCTCTATGTGTGAAGCCATAGCCCTCTATTTTTTTGCATTACTTAAAGGTGAGGTTCTCAACCCTTTTCCTTCTGAGGACCACTGAAAAAATCTGGGGACCCCCTACATCACATATTTAAGAGGAAAAAGTGTGCTCAAAATTTATTGTCTACACAATATATCAGTATACTATACAATACAGCATATCACCAGTGTTGGGGAGGGGTGTAGTTCAACTAGTAATTTAACTACACAGTAGCTTGGTGGTAGTTAAACTAAATAAAAATATTGGTAGTGTTTTAAGCAGTTAAATACTTTGGTAAGCACTGTAGCTAACGACTTAAAATACACACTACTTTTTTTGAAAAATAAAATAAAATATGGGTGAGGTAGACAATAATTTCTTTTTTGGAATTCGACCTTCCTAATTTCACAATCTCTTAACATCTGACTCCAGAGAGATCTGTTGTTGCAATTTGTAATATATGACATTTCAGATGTAGATATGATAATTTATCATGAAGTAGTTTGGATGTAGTGAACTACTTTTTCAAAGTAACCTTAGTGAAGTAAACTATAGTTTTCTTAAATGTATTTTAAGTGTAGCTGAACTTCTTCCAGTGTGACGTAATTGGTAGCTTGGTAAACTATATGTTCAGAGTAGCTTCCCCAGCACTGTATATCACATTGAGTAACCAGAGTGCATGTTTTTATGTCTGCAATAGTCATTACCCTTACAGTGTAAGATCAAGTTTCCAATTGTCATTCCTCCTTAAACCTCACACATAACCTCCTGTTCTCCAATACACATAAACAGTCAGAGGTATAACAACTGCATGTGTATCCATCAAATGCTTATTTCTGGGCATATTTGACCATCTCAAACAAAACACTTCCCCTGTCTGCTACGGATTATAATTAGGTGTCCAAAAAGCCCTAGCACAGTCACAGACACATTTCCCTCTGTTTTAGAGTATAGAGCTCTCACACTCTCCAGGGAGACTAGACCCATTTTCAACTCAGTAATGACTCTCAGGAATCTGACAGGCTGGGGTTGGCAATGGGGCTGATATCCTGCGATACGCTGGCACTGAATGGAATCCACATTACATCTGGCTGGCTCTGTTAGAGCTATCAGATGTGAATTACACGGCCGTGCGCGGTCTGTTCTTTCTCCTTCTCCTCCTTTGTTCTGTCTTGTAACTTTTGTAGGGACAAAAGGTGATGATAGGAATTGTGGTTAACATATGCTTTGGATTGCTTTAGAACTGATTGTCAGACAAGCATTTGGATTTTATTGTATTTAAAGACAGTTACTCTATGTACGGTGCATTTGGAAAGTATTCAGACCCCTTGACTTTATCCACATTTTGTTACGTTACAGCCTTATTCTAAAATTGATTAAATAAAAACAATTCCTCATCAATCTACACACAATACCCTATAATGACAAAATGAAAAAAGGTTTTAGACATTTTTGCAAATGTATTAAAAATTAAAAACAGAAATACCTTATTTACATATTCAGACCGTTTGCTATTAGACATGGAATTGACCTCAGGTGCATCCTGTTTCCATTGATCATCTTTGAGATGTTTCTACAACTTGATTGGAGTCCACCTGTGGTAAATGCAATTGATTGGACATGATTAGGAAAGGCACACACCTGTCTATATAAGGTCCCACAGTTGACAGTGAATGTATGAGAACAAACCAAGACATGAGGTCAAAGGAATTGTCTTCAGAGCTCCGAGACAGGATTGTGTCGAGGCACAGATCTGGGGAAGGGTACCAAAACATTTCTGCAGCATTGAAGGTCCCCAAGAACACAGTGGCCTCCATCATTTTTAAATTAAAGAAGTTTGGAACCACCAAGACTCTTCCTAGAGCTGGCCGCACAGCCAAACAGCAATCGAAGTAGAATGGCCTTGGTCAGGGAGGTGACTAACAACCCTATGGTCACTCTGACAGAGCTCCAGAGTTCAGCTATGTCTGAAGCATTCCAACAAATCAGGCCTTTATGGTAGAGTGGCCAGACGGAAGCCACTCCTCAGTAAAAGGCACGTGAGAGCCGAGTTAACCAAAAGGCACCTAAAGGACTCAGACCATGAGAAACAAGATTCTCTGGTCTGATGAAACCAAGATTGAACTCTTCGGCCTGAATGCCAAGCGTCATGTCTGGAGGAAACCAGGTACCATCCCTATGGTGAAGCATGGTGGTGGCAGCATCATGCTGTGGGGATGCTTTTCAGCAGCATAGACTGGGAGACAGTCAGGATCAAGGGAAAGATGAACAGAGCAGAGTACAGAGAGATCCTTGATGAAAACCTACTCCACAGCGCTCAGGACTGGGGCAAAGGTTCGCCTTCAAACAGGAAGCACACAGCCAAGACAATGCAGGAGTGGCTTCGGGACAAGTCTCTGAATGTCCTTGAATGGCCCAGCCAGAAACCCATTCTAACATCTCTGGAGAGACCACCTGAAAATAGCTGTGCAGCGAAGCTCCCCATCCAACCTGACAGATCTTGAGAGGATCTGCAGAGAAGAATGGGAGAAACTCCCCAAATACAGGTGTGCCAAGCTTTTAGCGTCATACCCAAGAAGACTCAAGGCTGTAATCACCTCCAAAGGTTCTTCAACAAAGTACTGAGTAAAGGGTCTGAATACTTATGTAAATGTGATATTTCAGTTTTTGTGAAAATGTATGGCTTTGTCATCATGGGGTATTGTGTGTAGATTGATTAGGGGGGGAGGGATTACATTGATTTTAGAATAAGGTTTTAATGTAACAAAATGAGAAACAATTCAAGGGGTCTGAATACTTTCCGAATGCACTGTGCATGTACTCCTCTTCCTGGGTGAAGAAGTGTTTCCAAAATCTTCTACTACATGACCATATCGAGCTATGTATTATCGAAACATTTTGAAACAACTTGGTATGGGTGATCCCTATGTGAACACAGTAGGCAAGTGTTCACCACCGGATCATGTTTGTTGACGCCTTATCTGAGTACCTATCTGTATTGGTGATGCATTGAGAGGCATGCATGAGAGCTCTGACAGGTTCCCTAGATTGTCAGACCCGTCTTCTCTAATACTGCTTTAATTTGTCTCTTTGTATTTGGGGCTTGTAAGTGCATGGCAGGTTTTCAGAGCTTGTCTGGATTTCATTGGCCTTAAAAAGCGTGTTTTGGTGCTCACAGAGCATAGACTAGAGCTTTTAAGGTCAACATTGAAACACAATAGTATTATATATTTTACATTATAAACTGGGTGGTTCGTGCCCTGAATGCTGATAGGCTGAAAGCCGTGGTCCACAGGTATGACACAACATGTATTTTTACTGTTCTAATTACTTTGGTAACCAGTTTATAATAGCAATAAGGCATCTCAAGGGTTTGTGGTATATGGCCAATATAGTACGGCTAAGGGCTGTATCCAGGCACTCCGAACATGCGTGTTCCCATTTTTCACCCCCAAAAATCACCATGAATAACTTAACGGCTAGGCCTATTTTCCCATAGAGTGCATTAGGTTTACCATGTTTTTGCTGAATGTTGTGAAGTAATTGTACTCCATTACATAGTATGGCTCCAAAACGAACTATCACTCAGAAAGAGTGATTATGTTCATGTAATCTAATGAGTTGTGAGGCTCTTGTGGAGAGTTGGTGAAGTGGGTCAATTGATGTCTGGGCAGCCAAAATAGCCCGAGTTACATTCATCTTGGTTACATTCTGCTGCCAAGACACAGTCACAACAAGGCAAAGCAATGTAAGACAATCCTTGGTTAACACATCTGCTGTAACTTCCATTGTAGAAGCTGCAGGTACAATGATAACATCTAACTAGTTTACAGGATTCTCTTGTCGTGCCCTAAAACTGGGTGCACATGTATCCAGCACCATGGACAGTGCCACATCAGTGCTAACTTTAAGTCAAAAATAGAAAAAGTAGATATGGAAGTGGAGGCAGAAATAGATGTCACCTTTCCAGCATATACTGCTCTTAGATTCTTTGGTATCCCGCTACAACATCAATGGACGGTGGTTGCTGACTATAACCCATTACGGTTCCAGGAGTTTGATTATACTACAGATAAGATGCACCATTTGGACAACAGATTATGCCATTTTATAAACACATCAGTGAAAGTAATGATGCAAGGTTTATTTCCCTAAGAAGCAGCAGGTGAGTTAAATACTGTAGCACTAAAGGAGTGAGACAGAATGTGCCCTGGAGGAATGCATCCAGGCATCTACTCACCTCAGGTTTGATCATAATTGGACATCTTGTTCACCTTTGTGGCTGACCTGTGAAATCTGTCTGTGTACCCACCACTCATTGAGCTATACATGGCTTCACTAGAGACTCCTCTGACATCCTTCAACTGTTCCCACCAAGATGGACCAAGTAAAGCACCACACTTTCGCAAGTCAGTAAACATTCTACAGCCTAGGTATATTTTATATTTTCAGTGCGTTTATTTGTTTTGTTCTGTGGTAGACAAACTTATTTTGTCAGTCAATCTTGTGTAGGCCTACTTTGTGTTTGTGTGTGCGGGTGTGTGTGTGTGTGTGTGTGCATGGGCATGTGTGTGTTTTCCAATAAAGAAGCAGATGGAGCTGTCAGCTTCTCCTCCATGCACAGTTAATCTCCTGAAAATCTAATCCTGACATTCCACCATAGCTGCTCACTACACCAGTGCTTACCATAGTTTTCATAGATTTAGTTAGGGTTTGGATCTCATCTAGCAGATTCTGTGAAAATGAGGATACAGTATGGCTAACCATTTGGCTTTTCAATTGAGCACTGAAAAGTCCTTAGAGTTAAGCTCAGTTGAGCACTGTCCTTACCTGCAAAAGGAGCAGTTGCTATAATGAAGTTATTGCTATTAATTGCCCAAGACTAGATCACTCTATGAGAGAACTTTAGTGCTTCTTTAAAGAAAGGAAAACTATACAAGCAATAGGTTAATATTTCAGTGCACTACTATTATAATATTATATATATAACTATAATAGGCTCATATTCATTCTTGTTATTTTTAGATAAAGGTCTAATTTATTGACCTCTGACCCTTTGATATGGATTTAGCACATAGAAGATGCAGATTCCAAAATCTGCGCTGGGATGAAACGAAACAATTGGGAGTGACTGAAAAGGCCATTACGATATGACATTTATCATTTAGATACAGAAATGCGAAGAGCAGAACTGCGAGCTGCATTGTGCAAATATGTGGATGGAATGCCTCTTTGATATGGCTGGGAAATGTGAGTCAGTCAGACATTCTGTGAGTATGAATTGTACTAAACTTCTTCAGTCAGAAAATGAGATCTGTCTTGAAGCTAATGACCTGCAAATGGGATTGGAATTTGTATTCATTTGTATTAATATCTTAATTATTTAAAGAGCAAGGGTTTCTTCAAAGCAGGTTTTTCTGTCCTTTGATCAGATTTTTTGGAAGAACCTATAGAATGGATAACATGTAACCTGTAAAAATAAACTTACCATTGCCTTTGTGGAGACACTAGTTATATATTGACAACATGATTGTAGTGGTACTGGTTCTGGTTCAGTATTTATACAATGTTGGACAGCATAACATGAATGCAACAGAGTAGACTAACAAGGGAAATACATGCCTTGTTCTCATGCCAAACCCTAAGGCTACATAGCTTTGAATAAAACCCATCAAAGCCGTAGTACAGAATGTCTCTATCAGCAAATTGCCCCCACTGAGAACCTTATTGCTCATCTCTGTGTTGCGCTTATCTACTACGTTGTTTGAGGGGAACTCGGTAAGTCTCTTGACGCCCGTGTATAGAGGCTGGGGATACACATAGCGTACATGCCAGGGTAGTCTCTATGTGCCTGAAGTGTTCTTAGCACTGATTTTCTTGGGCTCAGCGAAAAATACAAATAAGAGCGCACTGGTATTTGTCTCCTTCCTCTTGAAAGCCTTAAAATACTAATGACTGTGTTTCCTACCTCAAGGCATTGTTTGCCATCTCTCTGTTAATGTACAGTGCCGTGAAAAAGTATTTGCCACCTTTCTAATTTTCTCTACTTTTAAATATTTTTTAATATTTGATCATATCTTTAACCAAAACCTAATATTAGATAAAGGAAATCTGAGTGAACAAATAACACAACAATTACATACTTATTTAATGTATTCCTTAAACAAAGTTATGCAATGCCCCTGTGTGAAAAAGTAATTGCCCACTTACACTCAGTAGCTGGTTGTGCCACCATTAGTTGCAATGACTCCAACCAAATGCTTCAGTAGTTATTGATGAGTCTCTCACGTCGCTGTGAAGGGATTTTGGCCCACTCTTTCATGCAGAACTGTCTTTTTAACTCAGCGACATTTGTGGGTTTTCAAGCATGAACTGCTCATTTCAAGTCCTGCTACAACATCTCAGTTGGGATTAGGTCTGGACTTTGACTAGGCCATTCCAAAACTTCAAATTTGTTGCTTTTTAGCCATTTTCATGTAGACTTGCTACAGTGTGTTTTGGATCATTGTCTTGCTGCTTGACCCAGCTGCGCTACAGCTTCAGCTCACAGACGGATGGCCTGACATTCTCCTGTAGAATTCTCTGATACAGAGCAGAATTCATGGTTCCTTCTATTAAGGCAAGTCGTCCAGGTCCTGAGGCAGCAAAGCATCCCCAAACCATCACACTACTATCACTATGCTTGACCGTTGGTATGAGATTTTTACTGTGGAATGCAGTGTTTGGTTTTCGCCAGGCATAATGGGACCCAGGTCATCCAAAAAGTTATACTTTTGCCTCATCTGTCCATAGAACATTCTTCCAAGAGTCTTGATGATCATCCAGGTGCTTCCAGGTGCATTTTGGCAAACTTGAGTCAACGTTTTGTACTAGATGGTTCCCATTATGTCTGGCGAAAACCAAACACTGCATTCCACAGTAAGAATCTCATATCAACGGTCAAGCATGGTGGTGGTAGTGTAGTGTGATGGTGAAGTATATATATTTTTTTGTTATTTGTAAACTCAGGTTCTCTTTATCTAACATTAGGTTTTGGTTGAAGATCTGATAACATTCAGTATCAAACATATATAAAAATAGAGAAAATCAGAAAGGGAGCATATAACGATAATTAACATCGCGCTGTTCCGTACATTTGACCTTATTTTAACGCCCAAAAACGTAATACTTCCAGATCAACTGTAATATGAATACCATTGTAAAGCACAATTTCTCATCTTTCTAGCAAAATCAATGACGAGACCTTAATACAGCCCGTCTCTGCATGATTTAAGAAGTCAATGGAGCGTTGCCGGGTCTTTTTAAAAATGGCTGGTGGGGAAGCAAAAGCTACTGCGTATTAGTGAAAGGGGGAGATACAGTGGCCTGCGAAAGTATTTACCCGTTTGTTTTTTTTCCATTTTTTTTGCCTTACTACCTGGAATTAAATTAGATTTTTTTGGGGGGGGGTTGTATCATTTGATTGACACAAGATACCTACCACTTTGAGGATGCAAAATATTTTTTATTGTGAAACAAACAAGAAATAATACAAAAAAATGGAAAACTTGAGCGTGCATAGCTATTCACCCCCCCAAAGTCAATACTTTGTAGAGCCACCTTTTGCAGCAATTACAGCTGCAAGTGTCTTGGGGTATGTCTCTATAAGCTTGGCACATCTAGCCACTGGGATTTTGTCCCATTCTTCAAAGCAAAACTGCTCCAGCTCCTTCAAGTTGGATGGGTTCCTCTGGTGTACAGCAATATTTAAGTCATACCACAGATTCTCAATTGGATTGAGGTCTGGGCTTTGACTAGGCCATTCCAAGACATTTAAATGTTTCCCATTAAACCACTCAAGTGTTGCTTTAGCAGTATGCTTAGGGTCATTGTCCTGCTGGAAGTTGAACCTCCGTCCCAGTTTCAAATCTCTTGAAGACTGAAACAGGTTTCCCTCAAGTATTTCCCTGTATTTAGCGCCATCCATCATTCCTTCCATTCTGACCAGTTTCCCAGTCCCTGCCGATGAAAACATCCCCACAGCATGATGCTGCCACCACCATGCTTCACTGTGGAGATGGTGTTCTCGGGGTGATGAGAGGTGTTGGGTTTGCGCCATACATAGCGTTTTCCTTGATGGCCAAAAAGCTCAATTTTAGTTTCATCTAAGCAGAGTACCTTCTTCCATATGTTTGGGGAGTTTCCCACATGCCTTTTGGCGAACACCAAACGTGTTTGCTTATTTTTTTCTTGAAGCAATGGCTTTTTTCTGGACACTCTTCTGTAAAGCCCAGCTGTGTGTGTGTACGGCTTAAAGTGGTCCTTTGGACAGATACTCCAATCTCCGCTGTGGAGCTTTGCAGCTCCTTCAGGATTATCTTTGGTCTCTTTGTTGCCTCTCTGATTAATGCCCTCCTTGCGTCATCCATGAATTTTGGTGGGCAGCCCTCTCTTTGCAGGTTTCTTGTGGTGTCATATTCTTTCCATTTTTTAATAATGTCTTTAATGGAGATCCATGGGATGTTCAAAGTTTTTTTTAATAAAACTTTGAGATTTTTTTATAACCCAACCCTGATCTGTACTTCCCCACAACTTTGTTTGGAGAGCGCCTTGGTCTTCATGGTGCCGCTTGCTTGGTGGTGCCTCTTCCTTAGTGGTGTTGCAGACTCTGGGGCCTTTCAGAACAGGTGTATATGCTGAGATCATGTGACAGATCAGGTGACACATAGATTACACACAGGTGGATTTTATTTAGCTAATTATGTGACTTCTGAAGGTAATTGGTTGCACCAGATCTTATTTAGGGGCTTCATAGCAAAGGGGGTGAATACATATGCATGCACCACTTTTCCGTTTTTAATTTTTGGTCTTTTTTTTGAACAAGTATATTTTTTCATTTCACTTCACCAATTTTGACTATTTTGTGTATGTCCATTACATGAAATCCAAATAAAAATCTATTTAAATTACAGGTTGTGATGCAACAAAATAGGAAAAATGCCAATTTTGCAAGGCACTGCATGTCGTGTGGGGAAACTGCATTTTTACCCAATATATCCAACTTATCACCTCTAAAATGTAAATAAAACACTATGAAGAGTTTATATAGTGTCTCATGACATACCTATTTGAAGGTTTGTGTTGAATTTAAATTGGGTTTGTATGGTGGCGCTAAATTTATCTTCACAATGAAACTGCGGCTGTCAGGGTTTTCGAGAGCCATGATGGCTCGCAGTGATTACGCAATTTTTTTAAAGACCTGGCAACGCTCCATTACTTTCTTAAATCATGTAGAGACGGGCAGTATGAAGGTCTCGTAATTGATTTTGCTGGAAAGTGGAGAAATTGTGCATTTACAATGGTATTTATATTACAGTTGACCTGGAAGTATTACGTTTTTGGGGCGTTAAAATAAGGTCAAATGTACGGAACAGCGCACTGTGCTAAAGTGCATTAGCTATCGTTATTTGCCCCTTTTTCACTGCACTGTATTCTGAGTGAACATTGTGGCGAAAGACAGATAAGATTTTACGATTATATTGTAGTACCTAAACCTTTTCATTGTTTGAAACTTGGAAACTTTGTTGCTATTTTTCTGGCACATTAGCTCAGTGGAAATCCTCGTGGAAGGGCCTACCTTATAAAAGGCCTACCTTTTATAACAATGTTTGATATTACTTAACCCCATATTTTAGCAGCATAGATAGGCAGAACATACGGTACAACACTTTATTTGGATAGTCTACAGACTATCAGTAACATTTTAACTATCTACTAACCATAACCCTAGCCCTAACCTTAACCCTTTTCCTAACCCTAAACTTCACCCTAACCCTAGCCTTAACTCTAACTTTAACCCTAACCCTTATTCTAAACCTAATTCTAACTATAGCCTTAGCAAGCAGTTGCTCATCAACAGATAATGTGTTAATAGTATGACCATATGTAGATTTTTTTCTTCCTTTTGTACATTTTTCCTTTTTCATCCTATTACTCACCAGTGATACAGAGTGCCAACCAGCACATACCACAGGACTTGAGTCTCTGACATATGGCATTTGAAGTACAGGGACCATCTGGGCCTTAGCCTTTATATGGCACACTGCCCTGCTCCTCGCCTAAGCGAGGCAAATACTGGATCTCATCCAGAATGTCATCCAAAAGCCCCACCAAATGAGAAAGCATGAGCAGACTTTGGCCAAAACAAAAATACTGCTTGTATCGCCTGTTTGTAATACTCAGTATTCATCATATTTGTATATTTTGGAGGGGATCACATTTTGCATCTGGTCCAACTGGGTCCATTTGGTCAGTCCAAGCTGTAATTGTGTATTATGAGATGAGTTGAGCTCCTGAGTCAAACAGCTCAATTGTAGAGTCCTAAATTCCATCCTCTTCGGTCTAACCATTCTCGCGTTATCTACATACCACATTACCACTTTGATGTTGTTTGTGATACATTCAACCCCCCCCCCCCCCCCCACACACACACATTAGAGAAAGATAAGCTTATCAAACATCTCACTTTCACTGAAAACTCTTTATTCTCCTTCATTTGCCTCACAGTGTAAATATTTGCAAGGTGCAGCACATTTATTGTCCTTGAGCTATTGTAATGTCATTACTAAGCTGGCTATTTACCTGATTAGAATATCCCTATATGCATTTTAATAAAGTATTTCCCCAAACTCCTGATAAAGATACAGGACAGATGTTTATCCAATGTTTCAGTGTTTAATTCATGTTTGTTTAATTAGTTCATTTCCATTCATGTTATGATATATTTTGTTCTCTGTCGCTCTTGGGGGTTTCTAAATGGCCTAGTCAATGGAGAGGCAATGGGGAGGTCTAATGACTTACTGCTGTCTTGTTTCCTGTCGCTGTGCAGACGTGGCCTGCCAAAATGTTGCATAATCATAAATACTGCACAACTCCCTGTTGATATGGTCTATAATGTTGAAGATCAAACAGGACGTACACCTAAGGTATAAAACGTCAGCTGTCACTTTTATTGAGCATCCTAATGCCACTGTAAAGGCCACTGTCATAAAGATTTTACTTTTATCATGCTTTTGTTGTTTACCTGCGTGACCAAAAGCCGGTGGTATTGATAAATGGCAGTGAATGACGCAATCGTGGCATAGTTTTGCTCTTAGTGTGGAGAAAAGATTGCATACTGTATATTGTAGGCAACAAACATAAATATGCATTGGGTTGTCTTATTTTAGAAAATGAATGATTTGTATGTGACTGCTAATTAAAGATGCATGCCAACATTTAGTGCAGCCAAATACCAACATTTGTTACTTCAGTGTCTGAAGTCCCATGTCATTTATTGCATGATGTTTACACATACAAAGAGCAAAGAGTTTAAAAGAGAAACATTCTTTAGATGCCAACTCCATGTTTAGAATCCCAAGAGACGTGGTGGCCTACAGAGGTATATGTTCTCTATTGTCACGCATGACATTTGTTACATGTTGCTGCAGGAGCTTTCACGGCTATTAAGAAGATTAAGCGCCGGCTTCAGCAGCTCATACAGTAGTTCTCCTACGAGAATCCTTAGCATCTTGCCTGCGTCGGCATGTCTTTGGAGTCTTTGTGCTTTGACTCACAAGACATCAACAGCGCAGCTCTTTACTGTACTGTACATCATCATTGGAACTTTCTTGAGATTTTCACTCAAACCCTTATAGATATCATACGAGCACAGACATTTTCACATGTACAGTAAAAGCCTGAACAGGAGATTGCCTAGGCGTTTCATTCCTCACACTGTGTTGGAAATATAACATCAATGTGACACCAACAAAGTCTGCATAAGACACAATCCCCCCTGTTTTGCATCACACACACACCCCAAGCAGTTATAATAATATGTTATGGTCTTTCAGGGAAGCCATGACATTGACTGTGAATTCCATGGGAATTTGCTTGGAGCTCCATTGTTAGTGGCTAGAGGACTTACTTCTTGTTTTGTTCTTGTCTCTTGGAGCAGGTTTAGCCCCCCCCCCCCCCCCCCCCCTTCAAAGCCAGCACAGGGGGATTTGTGGACGAGGTAAAAATAGACAGAGCAGATGCTCTTTTTTTCTGGAAGCCATTATCAGTAGTATCTGAGGTGTGGCTCTGGAGACTGGTACAGAGATATGATTTAACACTTTACCACATTGACAAAGAGCAAGGTGATAGCTGAAGGATGACTGAAGTGTTGGAGAAAGTACACACGAGGCAGAATATAGTTGAGAAATAAAAGCAGGAGAACATTTCAACTGAACTAGTGTGCATAACTTAAAATGGAATGTTTCAGATTACACATACGGTATATATCCATTTATATGATATGATATGATATGATATGTCATCTCCAAACAACAGTAACCCTTTACTTGAAGGGGATATACTGTACATCAGGCATTGATAACATCTTTGTATTGTATGTCATCTCTATTCACACATACGTAGTGTTGCAGGAGAACGTTCTTGCAATGCAGGACATTTAAAACTTGTGGTGTATTTTAAGTTAAAAAGGCTTCTGAAGTTTGTAATTTCCACTTTGAAATTTCAGACTTGATTTTCCCTTACGAGAAATGTATCAACTCCTACAAAAATGTCCATTAATTGTAATCCACATAATAGTTAACAGTTCCTGTTACTGCAGGATTATTTTCCTGCTGTAGCAAACCGGCTCAAATTAAGATCCTACATCTGTCACATCTTTACTGATTATATGAACGCCTAATGTATATGTTTATTTACACTGTGGACAATCTGACAATCTGATATGTCGATAGCAGAATCTATTTCAAATTGAATTCTAGAAATTCACAGATGCAAGACTTAATCCTATTGACAAATATTTTACATTGGATTGGGATTGATTTGAAGCCTAGAGAAGGATGAATGGTTTTCATTTGTATAATCACAAGTGACTGGACTACAGAATACAACGTTGAACGTTTCTGTCTCTGAAGGGAAATACCTTTGTAGGCCTGCTGTGTTGATTGTGAATACACCACCTGTGCTGATGTAATTACTCAGAACTAAATGACTAGAACACTGTCAATAGGACACTCACAAGGTGTAAGGATATCCCTTTAAAATCCATGTGTAACAGGGGGACCAAATGTTGGGTAGATTGTACCATATTACTAAGAACATTTCAAAGGAAACAGTGATTGATGATTTGTTTCCATCTTAAATATTGGTTCATTGCATTAAACTGTGCATACAACACCTTTACAGGCATAAAAGGGATGTGAGAGATATCTGAGAAAGTAATCCGTCAAAAAATCGACTGAGAATCGGATTGATTCTCTCTGTGGGGAAGCGTCAAATTCAAGTGCATCCCACACCACACTCTGCACTATGTTATTAAATCATAACTGCTACCACAGGATAGGATATGTAGTGGACACAAGCCAGAATATGAGGATGTGGTATAGTACAGTACTGTACAGTACAGCAAATTTAGAATAGCCTGTTGGAGTTCAATCAGCATGCAGTAGCTAAAGAATGAGTACAATGATTATATTCAGAAGGATTATAGCATCACAGTATTCCTCCTAGAGAAAGAGATGATTGCACTGAATTCATGGAGCATCAGGAATAATACTGTACTAACCACAGTGGGCTGCCTCCGTCAAGATTAACATCTTACATCAGATTCTTCATTCCCATACGGTGTGCAACAACTTGGAGCTGGAGATTCTGGTATGTGATGTCTTCTTTTATAGGCCTTGTTGCTTCTGCATTGTTCATCATCATTATTGTCAGAGCGAAACCAATCATTTTCTCAGCGTTGGGAGAAGTGTAGAGAGCTAATTAAGTGTGTTGTGTTCGGTGGCTGAAGCTCAGTCAGTGATGTACGGCGCCGTATCCAGACCAGCTGTTCCGTGCTGCCAGGGGGAAGAGGTTATTACAGTGTACCTCTGTTGCCATGGAGAGGGAATGGTGGATCCAGATGAGCAACAATAGCGAAATGACTTTAATGTGCTTTCTTTCCTCTCCTTTCATGTTCTGGGTTGTACTGCGTTTTCGTGTCCTATGCTCCATTGACCAAACAGTTGCATACGTCGTTTGGATAATGCGATGAGATTTGAAGCACTTATTTCAAAATCTGTGAGACAAAAAAAAATCTGCATTTTACAGATGCATTGCAGAAATGGGTTTGATTGAGGAAAGTCATCTTATTCAGAAGTTTATTTTCGAGGACAAAGAGTCAATTGTAGAACAAAGCTCATGTTTATTAATATGAATGTTATTGCAGATACACATGCAAGCTCAACAGAACAAGATGTCACAATTTATCACTTTAAGAAACAGACAGTAGATTTGTGATGTCAAATTAAAAAAAATGCCAATGGATACTTCACTGGCTCATAGATACATTGTTTGCACATTCTCGTGATCGTTACAGTGTCGTTTTTTTTTTGCCTGACAAATATACGAGCTGGTCAAATTCTTTCGATACAATACAATCTACAAAGACAGGCTATCACAGCAAATATCAATACCAACAATAATAACATACTGTATATCAACCCCAATGACAATAAGAAAGTAAAAAGCCTGCCTCCTAGCAATGCTAAACTAGTCTCCTGTACAACAGCGTCATAATATTGCAAAATACATCCAGAGAAGGGAACCATTTCGGTTGGTAAAAATGCCCATGCAAAAAGAAGATAGAAAAGAGAAAATACACATCACAAAGAAACATTAATGAAACAGGATGCTTCCAACAGTCTTTGCCTTAACTGTCTGTAGTCGGTGTTCCCAGATATACGGTATTGTCATTGACAAGATTCTTTACACTGCTCCATTGGGCCTCATTTATCAATCATACTCAGACCCTACAATGTACGTACAGGTGATCCCATGCAAATGAGTGGTTGTGTTGTATTGGTTCCTGAGAGGACGTATTGCGCAGGAAAGACAGAATACTTTGAGGTGTGTTATGAGGTGTCATTACACCTGTCCCAAATAGATATTTTGCTACCAACACATGGGGATACCAATACGGGTTAAAATTGATATAAATAAGAAACATGGCTCTGCGTTACGATGATCACTACAGTAGTCTCCACCTTTAAAAATGCAGGAATCGAGTTCCATGGGAAATGGCTGCTACATTTGACAATCTTTACTCTCTGATCCAGTAATTATAATTACTGAATTAATTCACTCTAGTACATACATGTATTGTTATATAGAGCTTTTCCAGATGTTTAGCGCACTTCAGAATGTAAAGGGGGGAAACGTGACCTCAGCCACCACCAATGAGTAGCACCCACCTGGGGAAAGTGGTCATGATTGTGTGTTGTGTCCCACAGTTTGGTTTAATATAGGTCGATAAACAAGGCTCAGGATTTCATATCCCTTCAGCTTCTAGAGCAATTCAATTCTACACTACGATACAGTAGGCTGCACTATTTCTCTGTGATGAAAGAAGTCAAGAGTGGGTAATTCCATAAAAACACAATCATTCTAAGACTTTTGAAGTCATCTAAATCAAAAAAGGCATTACCTTTTCGGTACCTGTTCTTACAATCTGTTTCTATACCTTCTACACATTATATATATCATGATGTACTTTATATCTTGTTACTGAGTAACATACAGGATACGTCTCTACTTCCACAGTACTCTACCCTGCACCTTAGAGACTACAGCCCCTATGTACATACATTCATTGAACACTGGTCACTTTAATAATGTTTACATACTGTTCTACCCACTTTATATGTATATACTGTATTCTAGTCATGGCTCATCCTATATAACTACTGCTGTACACACCTTTTCTAATCATATACTGCCCGTACTGTCTTTAGACACCATTATATGTATATATATTTATATTCCAATCTCTGACATTGCTCGTTCTAATGTTTCTTAATTTCTTAATGTATTTAAATGTTTCTGGATTATGTGTGTATTTATTTTTTTATTGCTAAGTATTACTACACTGTTGGCGTTACACAGCGTTTCCCAAACTCAAGTCCTCTGGACTCCAAGAGGTGTACGTTTAGTTTTTTCCCCTAACACTACGCAGCTGATTCAAATGATCAAATCTGATGATTAGTTGATTATTCTAATCAGTTTTGTAGTGCTAGGGCAAAAACCAAAATGTGTACCCCTCGGGGTCCCGAGGACCTAGTTTGTGAAACCCTGAGCTAGAAGCACTTATTATTTCGCTGCACCTGCGATTACGTCTGCAAATCTGCGTACATTTCCAATAAACTTTGATTTGAGTTACATATCTCCCCTACTTTGAAATATCTGTGGACCAGACCTGTGTTCAAATTCAGTTGATCTAGCCAAGGTTGATTGAGCTTGCCTGGTGCAATGGAACCAATATAACTGTTGCAAAACTACAAACCCCGTCCATCTTGCACTCCAAGCAGGCTAAAGCAAATGCAGAAAATATTTGAACGTTATCAAATAGTATTTGAACCCAGGTCTGCCGTAGAATGAGAAGGTCACAGCATGGCTAGCTATCTACTGCTCCTGCTCTGAGCGAATGACGTGGAACAAGGTGACATTGTACAGCACCTGGTGACCATTATTCCACGCGTACAGCGCTCTGTCTTTAGGGTTATAGTCCAGCATGGAGATGTGAGAGTACTTATTCTGGAACGGTATGTCAATGTACTCGTAGGTGGACGAGTTGGTGCTGAAGGCATAGTACACCTTGGTCCCACCGGAGTAGCCATTGGTGACATACAGCGTACCACAGATCATGAAGGCCTCTCCTGCGCTCCTCTTGGGGTGATTGGTGGTCCAGCTCTTGACGATCTGCAGGGTGTTGGGGTTCAGTTTGCTGATGACAATGTTCCCCGCGTTCTGATTGGTGGCATAGACGGCCCAGAGCCCGCCTTCGTCCACCATGAGGTCGATGTCCGAGTGGCCTCCCCAGGAGTAGTGGTACATGTTGTTGTAGCCGGCGTAGTCCAGCTGACGTGACTTGCTGATGACGGAGGTCTTGAAGTCAAACTTGATGATTGTGTGGCTCTGGAACTTGTTGAAGTAGATGGAGCCGTTGTAGACCACCTGACCCGTGCCCGACCACGGGTGGGGGAGGCGGTGAGACGTGAAGTTGTCGGAATTCATAAAGTCGTAGATGGACATGTACTCCCGCACAAATCGGTTGTTGTGGTAGCCGTCCATGTACCACACCTGGATAGGAATACAAGAGCATTAAAGATTTGTCAATCTCAGGTACAGTGTGTTATTGTCAAATGTTCTTCTAAAACCATCCTGTAATATCAAATCAGGGAGCGCTTGTGGTCTTTCTGCTCTAACCCTGAGATTAAATGAAGGATATCAAAGGTTTCCCAGACAGACTTTCTCTACAAAGCCAGGGCTTCGACCCTCATCAACCATTGAGAGCCAGTGCGGATGACTCAATTTATCTCTGATCTCTCAGATTTGCAGTGTTGCAGTTCTTGACACAAACCGGTGGGCCTGGCACCTACTACCATACCCCATTCAAAGGCACTTAAATCTTTTGTCTCGCCCATTCACACTCTGAATGGCACACCATCCATGTCTCAATTGTCTCAAGGCTTAAGACAATCCTCCTTTAACCTCTCCTCCCCTGCACCTACACTGATTGAAGTGGCTTTAACAAGTGACATCATTAAGGGATCATAGCTTTCACCTGGATTCATGGGAAGAATGAATGTCAGTGGTATTCCATAACGAACACAAGAATAAAAGTTCTGCATGATAACGAGTGATATTTCAGTATGTGCAACACATTCAAAAATGTAAAAAAAAACGTTCACCCAATCCTGGGATTCATCTCTTATCAGACATAAGGTATACATAATATCAGACACCACTTATCCCTAGAATGACTTATCTTACTGCAATGACAACCCAGAGATGTAAATACCTCCCATTGTTGTGGTGCCGGTGAGCTAATCCCAGACAGTGAGGCATGAAAACACATTACTGAAGTTCCAATGGGATCCATTTTGGTGAAAACTTGAGTAATTGGGTAATT
Organism: Salvelinus namaycush; assembly: GCF_016432855.1. NCBI lineage: Eukaryota > Metazoa > Chordata > Actinopteri > Salmoniformes > Salmonidae > Salvelinus > Salvelinus namaycush. The sequence continues at coordinate 9,746,981 of NC_052324.1, read as the reverse complement.
CAAACTTGATTTATGCTACATTGCTAGCTATCATCTTACATCTGATATTTTATCTTTCCTGAGGTTCCTCACAATTGCATAATTAACAAAACATGTTTTCGCTGACTCTGTTTTATGTTTATACTGTATAATAAATATGATGGGTATTGCAGAAGCAGACCTACCCTAGTGTCATCCTCAGGTGCCAGGGGGTCAGTCATCCAGGATCCAAACCTTGATCCAGACGTCTTAATTGTGATTGGATCGCTGATTCCTGTCAGCTTCCCACATGCTGCAAGAGCCAAAGACACAATGAAGATACTGCATTTATCTCTGTACTATCAATGCTGTCTATAGGTTGGAAAACAGTGTGTGTGTGTGTGTGTGTGTGTGTGTGTGTGTGTGTGTGTGTGTGTGTGTGTGTGTGTGTGTGTGTGTGTGTGTGTGTGTGTGTGTGTGTGTGTCTGCATAGGTCAGTGACCTTGATGTACCAACTATACTTGATATAAAATTATGTTGAAAATTACATTTTCAATATGACTTGTTTATGATGACAAATCCAGCTTTAGTATTGCATCCTAGTGATCAGTTCAGTGATTTCTTCAGGTTTTGACATTCGTGTTTCAGCTGAAGGGCTCTCTAGCAAGAACTGTGTAGATACTGTATACATGTGTATGCCCGAATCTAGTCCTCCTGCAATCTATTTCTCTGCCTCAGAATCAACGTTGGCTCACTAACTTTGGGTTTTTGGTCTCTGTACAACAGTATCGTTTCAATAGCATAGATAAATGATAACTATGAATAATGGAAACATACTTTTCTGTTTTTACATAAATCACACACTCAATTCACACTCACACCTCCCCCTCACTTCACATCCAGAAAAAAGTAGCAGCCCCCATTCTTCTTAGATAAGTGTTCCGTACTATGTAACTCTTGCTATCTCCCATTGCTATAGTACTTGGAAAGTTAAAGCTGAGCACTTGAAACCAAAATGGATAATCCTCTCATATTGGAGTGAGACATTCTTACATTTCTAGGAATTTGCCAGTACATTAGCTATTCTCCCTCCCTACAGGGTCTATGTATTCCTATTGGTACACTCAGCATCCTAACAGTCAATGCTACCAACAGTGCATGCAGCTGGCTTGATAATGGAATCATATAGTTGCGCGAAGGAAACTGACTTCAATGCATGTTGTCTTCCCTCGGTCTCATTCCTTACCAGTGTATTTCTTCTACATTTTACCTCCTAATGTTTTTTTAAACATGCATTTTGTACCATTCATTGATTTGTTCAGCCTTTCATCTACAGATGTAGGATCTTAATTTGATCACCCTGTCGCAGAATAACTTTCCGGCAAAAACATTGTTGTGTATTTGATGTTTACAAAGGCTTCTGAAGTTTGTAATTTCCAGTTTGTAGCAACCAAATTTCCACTTTGAGGTTTCAGACATGATATTCCCTTACCAAAAATGTATCAACCCCTACAAAAAGGTAAATTAATTGTAATCCATATAATAATTAAAATGTCTTGTTGCTGCAGGATTATTTTCCCGCTGTAGCAAACTGTCTCAAATTAAGATCCTACATCTGTACTTTCAGCCTTTCACTTATTTCTGACATCAATCAAAGAAATATGGTGCCAGGTAGGCTTTGTATCTATATTCCTTCCTGTGAACAACCCATGCAACAAGGAGATTACTGAAATAAGTAATCTGTCAGTTGTTATATCCTGTCACTATTTTTTAGATGACTTCCGCTACAATGGTGTGTAGCTTTTAGTCAAGAAGTGAACATAATCTCATTAGCTCATTTCTGGCACGCATAACATGATGTGCTCGTGATGTAATTTTGACTAAATAGGATTACATCAGCAAAAAGTAACTCAAATCACCCGTTAACAACTCTAAATCCTAACATGTTTAAATAGTGTCTAACTTGACATACTGTATGAGGACAATCTCTTTTTTCATCAACAATATTGTTAAGCATTGATGCATTGATTTGTGTGTATGAGGTAGTCGTTGTGAATTTGTTCGATTACTTGTTAGATATTACTGCACTGTCGGAACTAGAAGCACAAGCATTTCACTACACTCGCATTAACATCTGCTAACCATGTGTATGTGACCAATAACATTTTATTTGCAGTAGGCATGTAAGTACACGTAGGAGTATGAATAGGAATAGGTGTAGTCAAGGCATCTTTAATTCCCTAACATGAGAGAATATCTGAGTATGTTAAAGCTGAAATACTGTAGGGGTAGAACATGTAGGTGTGGTGGATAGATAGAGATCTGCTGGTGTGAGAAGAATAACTACTGTAGATCTGATTGGCCCCTTGCACAAGGAAGCAAACGGGGTGTTTCGGTGTTATCTGAGCCTACCTAATTTTTGCATGCACGCACGAAGCCTCTCTTCAAGATTTGACACTCTGTTTTGCAGCTCCTCGTAGTCATAGGTTCCAATCTCCTCCTGGAGTTCATTTAGCACAGACGTCAGATTCTGGATTTCCTCTTTAAACTTCAATACCAATTTTGCATCAGCTTTGTACTCCTCCAACACTGGTATCAATGGTCTAAGTTCCTCCATTTTCGCTTTTATTGCCTGAAAGGTTAAAATAGGCTTGGTTCAGTGTTATGCGAGCAAATGGGTGTGCCACACCTGTCTTGCCCTACTCTGGCTGTCTCCCTATGGTGAGTGCAGAGTGGACCTAACACATTCAACAGTATCATGAGCGGATGTGACATCATCACAAACATAAGCAGCATGAAACAAGTCCTCGGTACACCAAAAACAATTGGGAAAATATTTTATTTTCACCTTTTAAAATGCAACATCTTAGGGTTACATGCTTTCATGTCACATACAACGTTTCCGTTCGTTTTCTCTGTGGTAACCGAGTATGCATCTACTAAACTAAACGAGATATGGAATTAAATAAAAATGTCATGAAAATAATAAATAACTGAGCAAAATCTATTCATGGAATGCATCTACAGTAACATGCAGCAATGCAAAGAGCAGTGAAGGTCGGAGGGTGAAAAAGGTGCTATATTTCAAATAGAACGCATGGTGCAAATAGTCATTGGTCAAGTTCAGGGATAGAACACTGGGATTGAACTGCCTCTTCAGTCTCTGCAGCTTTATAATTTCCTAAAGTTAGCCCTGCAAGCAAAAAAAAAATGAGATACTGTTGAGTGTCGAATGATCTAACTCACTAGCCTATCTAATATACACACACAAAACGTGCAAGGGTCATCACTCCCAGGGATGTTCATGACAGAACATAGCATAAACATAGCATTGGTGAGGATAGATGGGGAGCACACACACACAAACACACACACAAACATAAACGTCATCAGAATAGTTGATGACATTTATTTTTATTTCCAGGGACGAGCATTTAGGTGTAAGGGTTTCATTTACACCAGAGGCTGTATGTATCACGCTTCCCAGAGTAGTAGTGCTGATCTAGGATCACTTTTAGGCCTTTATGAATAAGATTATATAAACAGGAAGGACCTGGTCCTACATCAGCACTTCTACTCTGAGACGCTTGATAAATATGGACCCATAACTCCACTTAGAGGACATCTCTTTGTACAATGTTGTCTATGTAAGAGCAATGTTGACATACCTTATATTGCCTGGCAATGTTCTGCTTGTGGTTCTCCTCCACCTGTTTAAACTTGGTCTCCAGACCTTTCAGCTGGACCTCCATTCTCTCCACGTATTGCAGGTCTCTCTGGGTCCGCTGGTCCAGCACCTGGATAGACTGGGTCATATTCTGGACCTAACACATAGGAAACAATACAAAAAAATAAAGACAATAAAGACCTAAATACAGCCCCAAATATACTAGGAATCCTTGTTTTACCTGGGTTTGCATTTAGTGTTTTAGGGTCTTCCCAACAAAAAATGTTGGTGCATTGCACAATTAATTGTAGATATGCTATGGATGATTGACTGCAAAAAGTGTCACTGTTATCTCTAATGTGCCTAGCCAGACATTACAGCGATTCAAGTGCAACATACTGTTATGTGTACTTGAAGAGCAAGCGAATCAGAAAGATCTACATCCGGGATAAGGATTGAGAGTATGCTAACATGGACTACCGGTTATTCCCCATCAAGGTGCCACATTTGTGCAACACCTGGCCTCCAAACCTATCTACTGTATAAGACAATGTCAGATCATACACTACCGTTCAAAAGTTTTTGGTCACTTGGAAAGGTCCTTGTTTTTGAAAGAAAAGCACATTTTTTGTCCATTAAAATAACATCAAAATGATCAGAAATACTGTGTAGGCATTGTTAATGTTGTAAATGACTATTGTAGCTGGAAACGGCAGATTTTTTAAGGAATATCTACATAGGCGTATAGAGGTCCATTATCAGCAACCATCACTCCTGTGTTCCAACGGCACGTTGTGTTAGCTAATCCAAGTTTATCATTTTAAAAGGCTAATTGATCATTAGAAAACCCTTTTGCAATTATGTTAGCACAGCTGAAAACTGTTGTTCGGATTAAAAAAGCAATAAAACTGGCCTTCTTTACACTAGTTGAGTATCTGGAGCATCAGCATATGTGGGTTCGATTACAGGCCCAAAATGGCCCGTTTCTCAAACTAGACACTCTAATGTACTTGACCTCTTGCTCAGTTGTGCACCGGGGCCTCCACTCCTCTTTATATTCTGGTTAGAGGGAGTTTGCGTTGTTCTGTGAAGGGAGTAGTACACAGCGTTGTATGAGATCTTCAGTTTCTTGGCAATTTCTCACATGGAATAGCCTTCATTTCTCAGAACAAGAATAGACTGATCAGTTTCAGAAGAAAGGTCTTTGTTTCTGGCCATTTTGTAATCGAACCCACAAATGCTGATGCTCCAGATACTCAACTAGTGTAAAGAAGGCCAGTTTTATTGCTTTTTATCAGGACAACAGTTTTCAGCTGTGCTAACATAATTGCAAAAGGGTTTTCTAATGATCAATTAGCCTTTTAAAATAACAAACTTGGATTAGCTAACACAACGTGCCATTGGAACGCAGGAGTGATGGTTGCTGATAATGGGCCTCGGTACGCCTATGTAGGTATTCTATTAAAAAATCTTCTGTTTCCAGCTACAATAGTCATTTACAACATTAACAATGTCTACACTGTATTTCTGATCAATTTGATGTTATTTTAATGGACAAAAAATGAGCTTTTCTTTCAAAAACAAGGACATTTCTAAGTGACCCCAAACTTTTGAACGGTAGTGTATGAAATGATGATGATGGGAAATTAATATCGGCAAAATCCTGCAGGGTGAACTGAATTGCTATTCTCAAGGAACCATACAAGTGAGTGACTCCTGTCCTCTGTCCATAGGCTGTTACTGCTGAAAAGAAGATGTCATGGTATTGGTGGTGCAACTGGTGAATGGTGTTTGTTCTAGTGGAACTCTGATAACAGGAGGTAATGGGTACAGTAGTACGTCATGCTACATGGGTGGTTACTTTTTCTAGCAGCTGCCGGAGCTGTTTGGTCCTGGCGTCCCGCGAGCACATGGTCTGTTGAGGCGCCACCACGGTGCAGACACAGCGGCCCTCTGTGTCCTGGGCTGAGCTGTACACCTGCCATGACTCCTCAGGGTTGGCTGGCAGCACCTACCAGAGAGACACACAGACAGGGAGAGAGATGATAAGACAGACAGACAGACAGACAGACAAGGACGGGGCCAGACAGGGAGAGAGACAGAGATTCATGGCAAAGGGTTATTCGTGTAATGATGGGATGTGACAGTATTTCCATTTTCATGCCATACTGTACTGGCACTGACATTTTTTCTTCTTCATATTGTCCTTTCCAGCACCGTTTCAGCAGCTGTGGAGGATGGTTTACCAGGCCAGTACAGTCCAGCTCGGTTTGGCTTGACTTGGCAAGGCTCACCTTAGCTCAGTAGTTTAAGATACGCCACATCACTAGTAGCACCACATCACTACTCACTACTCATATCTAAAACACATTCGCTTACCAAACTAGGTAATTACATTTTGGGAGGTTTGGACAAAAATCATGATCTCTGCAGAGAATTTGTGCTAGTTTGAAGTGGAATCATTTCACCACAGGGATTTACATAACCTTGTTCCAAGCTGATGGAGTATGATTACGTAAAATGGCATCGGTAGTTTTGAACCTTTGCAGTATGCTCCACCCTAATCTTCAACAATCAGACTGTCCACATTCTGAAGACAAAGGGGCTGGCAAAGGGATATTACATCAAATTGAGGGAAACATCTTTGTAAATCTACTCAAATAGCCTTTGCTAGATTGTGGTAATATTAAGTCATAGTCTAGTACTTGTAATGTTTTAACATGATTTAATCTGTGCCGTTACATTTTCAACCCTCCAATAAAGTCATGAGGTAGAGTCATTCAATAAAACAGTCATAGCCTATTTAACAACACGCCTTCACAGTAATAATTTGATACAGAGGCTGGTTGAAATGTGGATTGGTTTAAGTTTAACCACTACATGAACCCAGAGCAATATAGATATGAATAGAAATATGGCTCTAGATGTACCCTGGCAATTAGTGACACGCAGTGTATTATGCTAAGATCCATTATGTATATCATATGCCACATTAGCTGTTAGTATATATAATGTAGCCTAACGTTGCTCTTTATATTAAAATACATTAGTCACAGTTTTAGAAATGTTATTATTGTTCATCATTGGACCACATTACCACACTTATTTACAGTATATCAAGTTCATCCATTTAGCAAAGAATATGTGAAAGTTGTTGTATGGCATACGCTAAGGTTAACAAGAATAGTAACATAATTATTAACAGTTTATTATATGTACATAGATAGGCCTACTCGTTTGGCAATAGTCACTACATTAAAGTTTCCTCTCTTTTGATGCACAACCAACAGCAGCTTTTTTTCTTTCAATTAACAACCAACATGATCAATTATAGGCATACTAATATTTTTTTTAACTATTTTTATTCGTGCTATTGGCACAAATGTAAACGCGTAATTTGTCCTCAGTAGGGTACATGATTCTAATGGTTCCTGAATCAGCTGTCACTCACGCCTGTACTCCGGTCTGCTTTCCCTCCTGACGCTACCAAGAGCTTGGTGGTGTTGAGTCCCACCAAGGACGGTAATGTCTGCGACATCCAGTTAGTGATCATAGCCATCGTGCTAAGCACCACTCCAATCTTAAGTAAAGGCACCGACATATCTGCGCTTTCTTCGTATTACCAAAATCTTCATTGTACATATTCCAGTGGGGAAATAACTAGGCAAATAACATTGCCAGTCATTTGATGCAACGGCATGGCTGCAACAGCGGACAGTCTGGGTTTGAACATGTTTGGATGACAGGTGGAGGTTCTGCTCTCTTCAAAGGCGACTGTGATGATGGGCCAATGCGGTTGTTTTAAATTGTGAATCCGTTCTCCCGCAATCACTCTCGAGTTTATAAAATGACGGAATTCAGTCGCCTCTCCCATTCGCTGGATACCCCCGCCCACCCAGCACGGATCGATAAACCGTCAGCTCAAGTCCGCGGTGCCACGCTTTCGAGCTTGCCACATCGAGACAGCATTATGCACCTTTCCACCTTCTATACCAAATACAAAAGAGTATCTTCATGTCAGGAAATACTACATGTAAATAGCATGACTTCAGACTCTGAAGTCTATGTGTGATTTAATCAAGTTAAGCATGAAACCCCACAAAAGCAATTGAGACAAAACGAGCCCAAACGAACCTTAACAAAACGGCATTCTCAGACCGAATGCCTTAATTGTGTAGGTTACTTAATAACAGTGGCTGGATGACTCTCTATGGCGAGAAGAACTGGATTAGTCCAACCACATTGAAACCCATCAGCATCAACTATCGACAAGCGCTACAGAAAGCAAGGTACAATCAAGTTTAATTTCCTCCAATAAAGATATGTAGGATATTTATATAGTCATTCAGACAAAAACGACAAATCGTAATCTTGGAACATCTGATTAATGGTAGAGATTTTAAACAACATCAGACTTCACATCAGGCTTGTACAAAGTCCGTGGCGCAATAATGGCACATGCAGGCACAATATCTATCGCTGTCCATGGACTTGTTTTGCTTAACCAACCATGTGCAGGGATATCTAGGGACATTCCGCCACCTTGTCGTTACAAATGATATTGCACGCCCATTTGTAAGATACTGTGTAGCCTAGTAGTGACATAGCCTGCCATACCAGCTTCAGGAATGTAAGTAAGAATGTCAATCTGTCATGACTATTTGAAAGCACCAAATGCCTGATTCAACTAATCCAGAGTTTGATGATCAGTTGATTAGTGTGTGATCAAGTGTGTTAGTGCTGGGCTAGAACAAAAGCTTGAACACCCTGTTGGTGTCCAAGACTGTCGGGTGGCATTGTGGCAGCCAGGGGGAGGCGCTGTGTCACCATGGAGTGCAAAGCGTCTCTGAACAGAGAAACAATTATTTGAAAAGAAAATTGAGATTTTAAGAAGAACATGTTCATGCAGACCAGCATTACAAATGAATACCAGTTATTAATCATAGCTTTTAATCATAACAAAAATTCTCAGTTTTTTAAAAATTGTTTCCCATTTTAAATAGCAGTTTATTATTGCTGTGTTGAATGATTTTTGATTGCAGCTTTCTGCCTGTAGGATCAATGTAAAGAGATTAGGCTATTCATGTTACAATTTGGGGTAGAATCTGGTTCATGCAATACTTGTTAAGCTTTCTTATTTAGCCTTTCCACTGACATACTAAACCAATAGGCCTACAATTCGGACTAAATTAAACTGCAGTCACATGTTATCAGCGTGTTTAATAGATATTCTCAAAACAGCATTACTCGTCTATGTATGTAAAAGTGCCCTACTTCTGTCATTGTGAAATTAATAGTTGACTAATTTGATGTTTTTTTTGCTCGCTGTCTATAGTATCACTTCTCACTTCTCCAAAATAAGTCTTCAGACATGCGGATATGGATAGTCACACCAAGACCCCCCTGAGTGGGATAGGGACTCCGCAATGGGCTGAAAGTTGAAAAAGATTTGCCCAAAGTCTCAGTTCAAAGTAGGCTCTCACTGCTAATGCCATGTGATTAACTTTCATTCAGTCGTTTTGCTCGCTGATTTCGACTTCGATGATCTCACACATACTTGGAATTAATATATAATTAGTTAGACGAATTGCATGTGAAACAACAATTTAAATATTCCAATGTAGACTAGATTATTTAATTGATTTTTTAATTGTTGTTCTCGATCATCAGGATTAGATAGCATACAGTTTGTCTATAGAAATGCCTCGGTGGATGCGCATAAGCGCTTATTAAACATTTCGGGGGATGAAATCTCTTTATTGTCTCTATATCATAATATATTTAAATCTCTAGGCCTACATCGTCTTTAAATAGGTAATCTGTAGGATAATTGGCAAATCATGGTTTGAGTATCTTAAATGGGGAGTAAAATGGCGTTTATAAACCTACTTGGGTGAGTTCAGTGCCCATCAAGACGAGGAGGGTGAGACTCAGAAGCTTGCTTGTAGGCTGCATCTCTTGCCTCCGATAGCACCAGATCCAGTACTTTCACATGCAGATTGTCTTTTCCACTAAGGTCTTCTTCCTCTTATACGTGTCGTCTTGCAATCTTCGTTGCAGAGCTGAGCACTAAAATAAAGGTAAATAATAAATCTGGTGAGGTGCCGTCACTGCATGATGTTCAATGCATCTCAGTGCGTTGTGCTGAAGAGCCTCTTCCCTATGCCCTCCTTCTGTCAGCCACCTCGCATGCGAAACATGGATAGAAAAAACATAAAGCTTTCTCAAATCACAACTCCAACAGCCTTTAGTCAAAAGTTGGCTCCGCAAAACAAGCAGAGGGGTGCACGAGCTAAATCACGACAATGCGGGAAGGAGCTAGCCGTGGGGATGAAACCGGATGTGACAGGACTGGAGTGGGAAATTCAATAATTATTTGGTGGGTTTGGCCATTAAATGGAGATGGGGTGCCGGGGCTCATAGGAGAAGAGAGAAGAGAGAAGAGAATGGCGCTCATGGTTCGTAACCTGTAGAACTAGCCGACATGACAAAAAATGATATAGAACAAATGAAAGTATTATTATCATGTAGTAGCCAACATAATGATGGGTTTTGGGATCTGCTGAGATATATATAGTAGTAGTTGTAGGCCATAGCAGCATTCCAGTATTGGTGTTTGCTACAGAATACTTCTGAAAATAATTTAGCATGAAGTCAAGGCATCCATCTAAAGCATAGGCTACCCCCTTTATCTTGCTTACTGTGCTCAAGCTGTGAATACTCACCAAAAGTGGTGTCTTACATGCTTATCTCATATGAACTCTTTGTCATGTGATCATAGATTCCTAGATGTATGTCTCTAGATTCCTTTTTTTTCCCAGTCCAGGTCTTTAGTTGACATTTCCTCAACTCCCACCTTCCTTGATCTTTTCAGAAATGTCAGAGGGAAACAAGAAAAGGAGGGAACGTATGGAAAGCGAGCTGCAGAAAAAATGGTGGTATAGCCAGAAATGTCATGAAGAAGAGGCAAGTCAAGAAAAGCAGTGTATGGATTTTTGCACCCACCAATTGACAGTAGGCCTACTGTAATGATATTGCATATTTATTTGAACTGTTAGCCCTTGTGGCTGGGACCGTGGATTGTCCCGGGCTTGTAGCTGTCTAAATCCCTGCTGTTTGTTGCTTTTATTTAAATGTAAGCTGCCCAGAGCATGGGAACCAATGGCGGTCGGTGCCGTTTAAGATTAGGGAAGACAATTTTATTTTTGTGAGCATGGCATTATTTCTATTACAGCATATTGGATGACTGTTATTTATATTACATTCACCCAGTTCAATGTAACATCAATAGGTTTAGGGTACTAAATCATACTCAAATTTTCCCTATACCCATCATGAGGTTGCTACAATCTAGCCTACGAATTAAAGTTTACAACATAGGTGCGTGCACAGCTCGAGAGAAATATTTGAGTAATCAAGGTAACAGACAGTGACACATTCAATAGCACCTTGCACACTCTTGCCTGCATCTACCTGATCTAGGGTGTAATCATTAGTCCAAACAGTTCCTATTGGACAAATTAAGGTATGTTTATCCTCGTTGCGTTCCATTTGCTTTCCATTTAATAAATGTTTTTCAACAGAATTAGTGGAATGAGTACACCCCTGATCACCCGCAAACACAGTTCCCTTTCATAGCAGCCACATATAAACAGCATGATCAATTTACTCGTTGTATAATTCCTTCCCGCATCTCCTCTCACCTTTACCCTTCACTTTTGGGCTTCAGTGCACACCACAACAGCTGTCTGTGACCAGGCAAAAAAACCTTTCCAAGCCAAACCTTCATACCATAACTGCTAACTGCTACACACAGCCTACATAGTTGTCACCATATTAACTTACGTCATAGTCAACATTGCTACTAGAACTAACACATTAGTAAACCCGCTACAATCATGCAGTACACTGTACAGCAAGTAGTTTAGCAGTTACACTGGCGGGCCCTGTTGGCAATAAAACCAAAAGATTACCTTGACTTCGAAGAGTTCCAGTGTTGGATAGCCATCTAGCTAACATAGCACCCCTCTCTGTTTGAGCCAGGTGTTTGAGTAGGCTAAACGAGTCAACTGCATTAGCTAGCTAAGTAAGTGAAAGTGAAAGTGAAAAAAATACAAAATATAGCTAGCTGTCTCTATCACTCTCTCTGTCTCACTTCTCCTTAATTTTTGAAGACATTAATTTGTTCAAAACTGTTCAACTATTGTCTTTCTCTTTGAGTCAACTACTCACCACATTTTATGCACTGCAGTGCTATCTAGATGTCTCATATGCTTTCAGTACTACATTCATTCTGTGATATTTTGATTGGGTGGACAACATGTCAGTTCATGCTGCAAGAGCTCTGATAGGTTGGAGGATGTCCTCCAGAAGTTGTCACTGTGTAAGTCTATGGAAGGGGGTGAGAACCATTTGCCTCTTATGGATAAAGCACTAAATAAACTTCAGTTAGTGCTAAACACGGCTGCTAGAATCTTGACTAGAACTCAGAAAAAATGTCATATTAGTGCTAGCCTCTACACTAGCTTCCTGTTAAGGCTTGGGCTGATTTCAAGATTTTACTTCTAATCTACAGTACAAAGTACTTTCTGGAGGACCGAATTTTGAAATCAGTGGAATTAGAGTATGATAGCTAAGGAGATGGAGAAAACACCTGTCTCCGGATTACATCTTCAAACTAAGGGCAACCATGGCATCCGTGAGTGGGTGAAGCGTCCATCCATGAGGTATACGGGTAAGATAGTCTAGTTATCCATATTTTCAGATTTTACATGCTTCTAATTTTGACAGAAAGTTGTTTTCCTTTCAAGTTGTCACTGCGACAACTGTTGATAGACGTAGCTGGTAAATTCACTCTGGATATCTCCTCCAATTTCAGACCACTCTTGTTTGAGTGTTCAAGACAGCAGAATAACTGACAAATTTACCAACGCTCAACACCCATTGAATATGGCCGGTGTCAGTAAACATTGTCAGAAAAGCGTAAACTGTTGCCAGCAGCAAAGTTGCAGTCACTAATGCTCTGGATAACATAAAAACAGCCTAACCAGCTCTGCTAGGGCGAGTAAAATGGTCAGTGAACTGTTCTCTCATCTGTGTCTGTAAAAAGCTAGCAAGCTAGCCAATGTTAGCCATTTAGCTTGGGTGCTTGATTGCTGTTGTTAGGACAGAATGCTCGGATCAACCCTTAAAGAGATGGGTGGGGCTAAAGATAAGAAGGTGTGAACGATGTTGATTGGGTGTAGAGGAGCTCTCCAGTAGGTACCAACATATTCAAAGGCCATTTTCTCAAAGGTGAGGCTACAAGTTTATCAACTTTCAAAGCAGAATTGCTTTCCCATTGTTCTTCGAATGCAGTATTTGATATACAATTTTGTAGCTCTGTGTCTCTGCTTTTATCTAATGTAAAAAACACAATTTCCAAATTTGCCAAATAAGACCGAATCAAGGCAGTCGGTCACATTTGGTCCTGCCGTACATACCTACATGTACGCTACGGTCACAAGACGCAGGCCTCCTTATTGTCCCTAGAATTTATAAGCAAACAGCTGGAGGCCGGGCTTTTTTTATCCTATAGAGCTCCATTGTTATGGAATTCACAGATTCGGTCTCGACCTTTACATCTTTACTGAAGACTCATCTCTTCAGTAGGTCCTATGATTGAGTGTAGTCTGGCCCAGGGGTGCGAAGGTGAACGGCTCCCCTCTCTCCACTCAGGGCTGAGTCACTGGCTTACTAGCGCTCCTCCATGACGTCCCTAGGAAGGGTGTGTCACTTGAGTGGGTTGAGTCACTGTCGTGATCTTCCTGTCCGGTTTTGCACTACCTTGGGCTTGTGAGGTGGAGGAGATCTTTCTGGGCTATACTCAGCCTTGTCTCAGCGTAGTAAGTTGGTGGTCTGTTGATATCCCTCTAGTGGTGTGGGGGCTGTGCTCCGGCAAAGTGGGTGGGGTTGTATCCTGCCTGTGTCTGTGGGTATCGTCGAACGGGGCCACAGTGCCTAACCCCCCCCCCCGTCTCAGTCTCCAATATCTATGCTGCAATAGTCTATATGCCGGGGGGCTAGGTCAGTCTGTTATATCTGGTGTAATTCTCCTGTCTTATCTGGTGTCCTGTGTGAATTTAAATATGCTCCCTTTAACTTCTTATGGCTGGGGGCAGTATTGAGTAGCTTGGATGAATAAGGTGCCCAGAGTAAACTGCCTGCTACTCAGGCCCAGTTGCTAATATATGCATATCATTAGTATATTTGGATAGAAAACACTCTGAAGTTTCTAAAACTGTTTGAATGATGTCTGTGAGTATAACAGAACTCATATGGCAGGCAAAAACCTGAAAAAAATCCAACCAGGAAGTGGGAAATCTGAGGTTTGTAGTTTTTCAACTATCGAATATACAGTGGGATATTGGTCATATTGCACTTCCTAAGGCTTCCACTAGATGTCAACAGTCTTTAGAACCTTGTTTGATGCTTCTACTGTGAGGGAGGGGGGAATGAGGGCTCTTTGAGTCAGGGCTCTGGCAGAGTGCCATGAGCTGCGCGTTCACGTGAGAGAGATAGCTTGCGTTCCATTGCATTTCTGAAGACAAAGGAATTCTCCGGTTGGAAAATTATTGAAGATTTATGTTAAAAACATCCTAAAGATTGATTCTATACTTCCTTTGACATGTTTCTACGAACTGTAATAGGACTTTTCGTCTGAACTTTCGCATGGACTTGCCCGCGTCGTGAGTTTGGATTGTGTACTGAACACGCGAACAAAAAGGAGGTATTTGGACATAAATGATGGACTTTATGGAACAAATCAAAAATGTATTGTGGAACTGGGATTCCTGGGAGTGCATTCTGATGAAGATCATCAAAGGTAAGTGAATATTTATAATGCTATTCTGACATCTGTTGACTCCACAACATGGCGGATATCTTCATGGCTTGTTTGGGCTCTGAGCGCTGTACTCAGATTATAGCATGGTGTGCTTTTTCTTCTGCAAAAGCTAATGGGGATCCAAATAAAAATTGTTCATGCAACAGCAGCATGATCAAATTAAGATACGGCATCTGTAATGATATTACTCCATAGTTGTAAAATATAAAGTATTTGTCATTTAGCAGAAACGTTGATCGAAAGCGCCTTACATTCATGCGTGTATACATTTTTACATATGGGCGGCCCCAGGAATCTAATCCAGAACCATGGCATTGCAAGTGCCATGCTCTACCAACTTAGCCATACAGGACCATAGATGTGGAAAAAGAGACAATGTTTGTTATAGTGAATCCATTCAAAAAACACACTGATATCAACAAGAGTCTTTGAACACTGCCTTGAGTTTGTGCTGATTTGATGACTTAAACCCCAGTGCCATTAAATATACCTTCTATGTGTTAAATGGGGTTTGAATCTGATGATATCTACGAAAACAAGCAATGGCAAGACAGCTTGTAGAAGATTAAAGACTCCTGCCTCCGTGCACAATTACATGTCTGCTATGACTTCTATAATGAAAAAAAAGACCAAGGATCTTTCAAATGCAAATCCCTCTCATAGCAAGACAAAGAAAATGATGAGGGTTTGTTCAGTAAAGGTGATATTTCTTTCTTCCTCTCCCGGCAATTTCCCATTTATGAATACCTTGTTAGGCTCCTATTAGAGTGCATAGTGTGGTTCAGATCTCACACTGGGACCGCTGCCATGTGTTCTCATCTCTCTGTCTGTCTGCCTGCCTGCCTGCCCAGACCCGTTTTAATTTAAATTGTATGGAACAAGCTGTGCCTTTTCCCAATGCCTAGACGGAGCCTCAAAGACAAAAGAGGATAGCCTGTGGATGATGTGGCCCACTTTTTGACACTTTTTTCTCCTTTTTGTTCTCTCAGTAGCGTGTTTTTTGAAGTATAGGGACACTACTGATTGTGCTCATATAGTGTTTCACTAACCCACGCTACTAGGAACCCTTGAGGCATTGATCATATTTGATAATTTGAAAACCTCTGGAGATGGTCATATAGAGTGACCTAGGCTCTCTGATCATTTATTAATGATCTCTGAGTGATACGTACGGTGGCAATGTAGTGGTTCAGAGGAACCGATATTGATTTATGTTTGCCCTAGAAAAACAGAGGGAGTTGTCGAACACTTTAAATGACATACCTTTCTAGGCCATCTGCTGCTTAATATGAATTATATCTACTATCATAGATGTACTAACTTGTTTAATATAGTGTAATCTCTATCCCTCTCTCGCTCTCTCTCTCTCTGTTTCCTGTATTCCTGCAATGTAATAGTTAGAAATTACTGTTGCATAATTTCTCTCACTTACCATACTTTTTCCTTTGCTGTGTGAGTGTCAGAACAACAGAACGCTGTGTTGTTGTTTACACACCAAGCAGTATTTAACAGAATTGCTAAGTGTTGGTAGCTGGCGCCGAACCATACATTTGTTCTCTGATACGTTTCCGCTGAGTGAATTCAGGACAGCTTGGCCAGAGTCAGAACAGTGAGGTGTTCAGCACTGTCTTTGAAGTATGAGCATGCTCAAAACAGCCTCCCATAGGAACATCCAATACAATACCCCTCTGTGCTTGCACCTCCTATTTCACACACCCTTCCCAATGCCCTGCTTTGAACACCATTGTGACAGTTGTGATTTGTGTACATGCCTTTTTGATTCCGATTTGACCCATGAGATTGCCTGTGTACCAGCGTCATAAGACAACAATACATATTTACAGTACAGTCTGAACTGTATCTTATTTATATTCTACACACGCACAATGTATTTTGGGGCAGATTTTTGTATCTGAAATAGCTCTCTCTCTCTCTCTCTCTCTCATTGGTCAATGTGTGTTGTTGTGAGAAGTTACTTCCAAATAACAGCTCACATTTTGTTTTTCCACAAAGTGTGTAGCATGTGGATAATAGCCTTGCCATCTCAGATGAGGAACATCTATTAAAACCTCAGCTGAGCCATTTTAGAGGTTAATTAATGGGGATTGTGCTGCCTTGAAAGCAAAGTTTAACTATAACTGTTATTGGCAGCGAGGTATGGAACTCTCTTTCTTATTGGTTGGTCTAATAACTAATTTACCACCTGGTGATCTCACCAGGCAGGCCAAAACAGGGTGCAATTTCATGCAGGCTTTTCAAACAGCTCTTGCAGTAAAAAGTTATCATAATTTTCACAATTTGACAGTAGTCTTCCAACCTTATAGTGCCAGTGCATTCGGAAAGTATTCAGACCCCTCAACGTTTTCCACATTTTGTTACGTTACATACTTATTCTAAAATTGATTAAGTAAAAATGTTTCCTCATCAATTTACACACAATACCCCATAATGCCAAAGCGAAAATAGGTTGTAAGAAATGTTTGAACATTTATTTAAATTTTTAAACAGAAATACCTTATTTACATAAGTATTCAGACCCTTTGCTATGTGACTCGAAATTGAGCTCAGGTGCATCCTGTTTTCATTGATAATCCTTGAGATGTTTCTACAACTTGATTGGGTCCACCTGTAGTAAATTCAATTGATTAGACATTATTTGGAAAGGCACACACCTGTGCCTTTTCCTAAAGCAACACCTTATGCAACAAAGCCTCTCCCGTATTTGACCAAGATAGGTTGTGTATATGTATTGATTTGTAGGCTACGTGTATGTAGTTATTTCCTTGAGCTGTTCTTGTCTATTCGTGTTCTGTATTATGTCATGTTTCAGGTTTTGTGTAGAACCCAGGAAGAGTAGCTGCTGCTTTTGAAAAAGCTAATGGGGATCCTAATAAAATACCAAATACCAAATACAAGGTCCCACAGTTGACAGTGCATGTCAGAGCAAAAACCAAGCCATGAGGTCAAAGGAATTCTGTAGAGTCTGTCGAGCTCCGAGACAAGATTGCGTCAAGGCATGGATCTGGGGAAGGGTACCAAAACATTTCTGCAGCATTGAAGGTCCACAAGAACACAGTGGCCTCCATCATTCTTAAATGGAAAAAGTTTGGAACCACCAAGACTCTTCCTAGAGCTAGCTGCCCGGCCAAACTGAGCAATTGGGGGAGAAGGGCCTTGGTCAGGGAGGTGATCAAGAACCCGATGGTCACTCTGACAGAGTTCCAGGATTCCTCTGTGGCGATGGGAGAGCCTTCCAGAACGACAACCATCTCTGCAGCACTCCACCAATCAGCCTTTATGTTAGAGTGGCCAGACAGAAGCCACTCCTCAGTAAAAGGCACATGACAGCCCACTTGGAGTTTGCCAAAAAGGCACCTAAAGGGCTCTCAAACCATGAGAAACAAGATTCGCTAGTCTGATGAAACCAAGATTGAACTCTTTGGCCTGAATGCCAAGCGTCACATTTGGAGGAAACCTGGCACCATCCCTATGGTGAAGCATGGTGGTGGCAACATCATGCTGTGGGCATGTTTTTCAGTCGCAGGGACTGGGGGACTAGTCAGGAGCGGGGGAAGATGAACAGAGCAAAGTACAGAGAGATCCTTGATGAAAACCTGCTCCAGAGCGCTCAGGACCTCAGACAGGGGAGAAGGTTCACCTTCCAACAGGTCAACGACTCTAAGCACACAGCCAAGGCAATGCAGGAGTGGTTTCGGGACAAGTCTGAATGTCCTTGAGTGGCCCAGCCAGAGCCCGGACTTGAACCCCATTGAACATCTCTGGGGAGACCTGAAAATAGCTTTGCAGCAACGCTCCCTATCCAACTTGACAGAGCTTGAGAGGATCCGCAGAGAAGAATGGGAGAAACTCCCCAAATACAGGTGTGCCAAGCTTGTAGCATCATACCCAAGAAGACTCAAAGGCTGTAATTGCTGCCAAAGGTGCATCAACAAAGTACTGAGTAAAGGGTCTGAATAGTTATGTAAATGTGATATTTCCTTTGAAAATGTTTAATACATTTGCAAAAATCTGTTATTATGGGGTAATGGGGAAAAAACGATTTCATCCATTTTAGAATAAGGCTGTAACGTAACACACTGTGTTAAGTGGTTAAGTTAAGTGGTCTGAATACTTTCCGAATGCACTGTACACTGAACAAAAATGTAACCTCAACATGAAAACTGTGGGTCACATTTTTCATGAGCTGAAATAAAAGATACCAGAAAAGTTTCATAATCACAAAAATCTTATTTCTCTAAAATGTTGTGCACAAATGTTTACATCCCAGTTAATGAGGATTTCTCTTTTGCCAAGATCATCCATCCACCTGACAGTTGTGGCATATCAAGAAGGTGCACCTTCTACTGGGGACAATAAATTGCCACTCTAAAATGTGCAGTTTTGTTAGACAACACAATACCACAGATGTGTCAAGTTTTGGCATGCTGACTGCAGGAATGTCCACAGGAGCTGTAGAAAGATAATTGCATGTTCATTTCTCGACCATAAGTCGCCACCAACATCGTTTTCAAGAATTTGGCAGTACGTCCAACTGGCCTCACAACCGCAGACCACATGTATGGCGTTGTGTGGGCGAGCGGTTTGCTGACGTCAACATTGTGAACTGAGTGCCCCATGGTGGTGGCGGGGTTATGGTATGGGCAGGCATAAGCTAAGGACAACAAACACAATTGTATTTTATTGATTGCAAATTGAATACACAGGGATACCGTGACGAGATCCTGAGGCCAATTGCCGTGCAATTCATCCGCCGCCATCACATCATGTTTCAGCATGATAATGCACGGGCCCCGTGTCACAAGGATCTGTACACAATTCCTGGAAGCTGAAAATGTCCCAGTTCATTCATGGTCTGCATACTCACCAGACATGTTACCTATTGATGTCACGTTCCTGACCTATTTCTGTTAGTTTGTTATATGTGTTAGTTGGTCAGGACGTGAGTTTGGGTGGGCATTCTATGTTTTCTGTTTCTGTGTTGGTTTATTGGGTTGCCTGGTATGGCTCTTAATTAGAGGCAGGTGTTTGGCGTTCCTCTAATTAAGAGTCATATTTAGGTAGGCGTTTTCACAGTGTTCGTGGTGGGTGGTTGTCTCCTGTGTCTGTGTATATGTTTGCACCATACGGGACTGTTTGCGGTTTGTTCGTTTTATGTAGTCTGTTCCTGTTCATTGCGTTCTTCACGTTATATGTAAGTTCGTCGTTCAGGTCTGTCTGCATCGTTTATTTGTTTTGTTTGTTTATGCAAGTTTAGTTTGTTTTTCCGTCGTGTTCAATAAATCATGTCATTTCACTACGCTGCGCCTTGGTTCGATCACTACTCCTCCTCTTCGGTTGAAGAGGAAGAGGACCGCCGTTACAGAACCACCCACCAATCCAGAACCAAGCAGCATAATGTCGAGCAACGGGAGAGTATACAGGACTTGTGGAGTTGGGAGCAGGTATTTAACGGAGAAGGACCATGGGCTAAAGTGAATCACCGTCCATGGGAACAGCTGGAGGCAGTTCGGAGAGCGGAGGAGAAGAGAGAGAGGAACCGGCGTTATGAGGGGACGCGTCTTGCACGGAAGCCCGAAAAGCCCGTGAGTAACACCCAAAAATTTCTTGGGGGGGGGCTAAGAGGTAGTGGGCCAAGGGCAGGTAGGAGACCTGCGCCCACTTCTCAGGCTAACCGTGGAGAGCGGGAGTACGGGCAGACACCATGTTACGCAGTAGAGCGCAGGGTGTCTCCTGTACGTGTGCATAGCCCGGTGCGGGTTATTCCACCTCCCCGCACTGGTAGGGCTAGATTGGGCATTGAGCCAGGTGTCATGAGGCCGGCTCAACGCGTCTGGTCTCCAGTGCGTCTCCTCGGGCCAGCATACATGGCACCTGCCTTACGCATGGTTTCCCCGGTTCGCCTACATAGCCCGGTGCGGGTTATTCCACCTCCCCGCACTGGTCGGGCGACAGGGAGCATTCAACCAGGTAAGGTTGGGCAGGCTCAATGTTCAAGAGAGCCAGTACGCCTGCACGGTCCGGTATTTCCGGCGCCACCTCCCCGCCCCAGCCTAGTACCTACAGTGCCTACACTACGCACTAGGCTACCAGTGCGTTTCCAGAGCCCTGTTCCTCCTCCACGCACTCTCCCTGTAGTGCGTGTATCCAGTTCGGTGCCTCCAGTTCCGGCACCACGCACTAAGCCACCTGTGCGTCTCCAGAGCCCTGTACACACTGTTTCTTCTCCCCGTACTAATCCTGATGTGCTTGCCCTCAGCCCGGTGCCACCAGTGCCGGTACCACGCACCAGGTGTAGAGCACGCTTTGAGAGTTCAGTGTGCCCTGTCCCTGCTCCCCGCACTAGGCTTGAAGTGCGTGTCCTCAATCAGGTGCCTCCAGTTACGGCACCACGCACCAAGCCTACAGTGCGTCTCAGCCGGCCAGAGTCTGCCGTCTGCCCAACGGCGCATGAACTGCCTGTCTGCCATGAGCCTGCAAAGCTGCCCGTCTGCCATGAGCCTACAGAGCCTTCCGCCAGACAGGAGCAGCCAGAGCCTTCCGCCAGACAGGTGCAGTCTGAGCCATCCGTCTCCGCAGCGCCATCTGAGCCATCCGTCTGTCCTGAGCCATTAGAGCCGCCCGTCTGTCCCGAGCCGTCAGAGCCGATAGTCAGTCAGGAGCCGCTAGAGCCAGTTATCAGTCAGGATCTGCCAGAGCCGCCAACCAGACAGGATCTGCCAGAGCCGCCAACCAGACAGGATCTGCCAGAGCCGCCAACCAGACAGGATCTGCCAGAGCCGCCAACCAGACAGGATCTGCCAGAGCCGTCAGTGAGCCATGAGCGTCCAGAGCCTTCAGCCAGCCATGAGCGTCCAGAGCCGTCAGCGAGCCATGAGCGTCCAGAGCCGTCAGCGAGCCATGAGCGTCGAGAGCCGTCAGCCAGCCATGAGCGTCGAGAGCCGTCAGCCAGCCATGAGCGTCGAGAGCCGTCAGCCAGCCATGAGCGTCGAGAGCCGTCAGCCAGCCATGAGCGTCCAGAGCCGTTAGCCAGTCATGAGCTGTCCCTTAGCCCGGAGCGGCTATTTACCCAGAACTGCCCCTCAGTCCAGAGCTGTCTCTCTGTCCGGAGCTGCCTTTCAGTCCGGAGTTGCCCCTCTATCCTGATCTCCCTCTCTATCCTGAGCTACCTCTATATCCTGATCTATCCCTCTGTCTTGAGCTATCCCTCTGTCTTGATCTATCCCTCTGTCCCGGTGCTGCCCCTGTTGTTGATGTTACCAAGAGGATTTTGTGGGGGTAAGATGAGGGTGGACATTCATAGGGGGAGATGGAAGCTGGGATTGACTATGGTGGGGTGGGGACCTCGCCCGGAGCCTGAGCCACCACCGTGGTCAGATGCCCACCCAGACCCTCCCCTAGACTTTGTGCTGGTGCGCCCGGAGTTCGCACCTTATGGGGGGGGTTATGTCACGTTCCTGACCTATTTCTGTTAGTTTGTTATATGTGTTAGTTGGTCAGGACGTGAGTTTGGGTGGGCATTCTATGTTTTCTGTTTCTGTGTTGGTTTATTGGGTTGCCTGGTATGGCTCTTAATTAGAGGCAGGTGTTTGGCGTTCCTCTAATTAAGAGTCATATTTAGGTAGGCGTTTTCACAGTGTTCGTGGTGGGTGGTTGTCTCCTGTGTCTGTGTATATGTTTGCACCATACGGGACTGTTTGCGGTTTGTTCGTTTTATGTAGTCTGTTCCTGTTCATTGCGTTCTTCACGTTATATGTAAGTTCGTCGTTCAGGTCTGTCTGCATCGTTTATTTGTTTTGTTTGTTTATGCAAGTTTAGTTTGTTTTTCCGTCGTGTTCAATAAATCATGTCATTTCACTACGCTGCGCCTTGGTTCGATCACTACTCCTCCTCTTCGGTTGAAGAGGAAGAGGATTACCGTTACAATTGAGCACGTTTGGAATGCTCTGGATCAACGTGTATGACAGCATGTTCTAGTTCCCACCAATATCCAACTTCTCACAGCCATTGAAGAGGAGTGGGACAACATTCCACAGGCCACAATCAACATCCTGATCAACTCTATGCTAAGGAGATGTGTTGTGCTGCGTGATGAAAATGGTGGTCATACCAGATACTGACTGGTTTTCTGATCCACGCCCCTAGCTTTTTTTAAGGTATTCCCAGTCATGTGAAATCCATAGATTAGGGCCTGATGAATTTATTTCATTGTCTGATTTCCTTATATGTACTGTAACTCAGTAAAATATATATTTTTTTTTGTTCAATATATATAAAACACAGAAAAATCACATTTTTGACTGCACTGGGCCTTTAAATTTGATAAATTATAAAGCATGTTCGTGTTTCAAAGCTTGGCAGTTTTCACATCTTGGTAATATATCATTCTGCCATGCTGTGGCTTCCCAGCTGTTATAGCCTCGTTTGGCCCAGGGCAGATCCTTTTTGACCAGCTGCCTGTCATCCCATCGCTTTCTGATATCTCTAGCTTAAAACTGACTGATTTTGAGGATGTAGTGAGGATGTTTCCAGATGAGCTGAGTATGCTGTGTTCTGACCCATACTGAGTATAACTGGCAGAAACACCCTGGGATACGTTCAGACAGACTCAGTGAACAAGTCCAGCGATTCCTTGGAGTTCTTCTAATCTAGCTCCACATCCTGCCAAACAACAGAGTGAGCAGAGTGAGCACTGACTAGAGTAATGGTTCATTTGAGTTCTGCTACAGTACTGCACTATTTTTAGCATGATGGTACTACTTTACGAAGTAGAATAAATTGGTTTTGTTTTATTTCACAAAATCCCCAAAAGGAATGAAATTTAATTATGAAAATTGTATAGGTTGTTGAACGAGAGCAGAGATAATTTAAAACATTTAACAGCCTACAAGGACTTTCCTGGACTTCATAGGGTTAAATATAAGTTTAATTATTCACACTATCGGTCTCGATGACGTGTAGTTTAGGGGAAACGATGGCAATTTAAATCAACGATGCGTCCTCCCGGCTGAGCTCACCACTCCTTTCTAGACGATTTGCCGTTTCACTAAATGTAATGGCCAGTACATTATCCAACCGAGAGACTGGAATCAGGAGACATTTGAATAGTTTCCTGAACTATAGCTGTGTCCGGGGGCAGACTGGGACCAAAATCATCCCTGACATTTCTAACACACATGCCCATTTTCTTCCTTGAGGCCCCCACACCAGCCAATTATTTTCCTTGAGGCCACCATTATTAACCAGATAATGATAATTTGGGAAAAAGATCCCAAGTTAGACATGCCCACTAGGCTAATAATTGACCAGCCCATCTGGCATTTGACTGAAATGCCAGATGTTCAGTCCGCATCTGGCTGTGTCCCCATTTCAAAATAATCTTGTTCTAACCTAGCCCAATAATGGACTAAAGGAGCCTAACGTTAATCCTTATAGTCCAAGGAGCTTACATGTTCTGTTTAAAGGGGAATTTGTTCTAACCATGAATCGATTCTCAATTGCTGTACGGTTCTAGATACATAAATACCTCTACTTTTATATGGTATTAAAATAATTTCACAAATGAAAAATACACACTTACTGTACACTATTTTAACAGGTTTTAACACAGTTGCAGCCGACAGTATTTTTGTGACAACAATTTGTGGCATCTGTCTTCCGTTTACACACAGGTGCTTGGAGATGCAGATAGCGAATTAGCACAGACAGTCAACTCTGTTTTCTGTCTGTTTTCCGTTAACAAGCGCTGTAACATCAAAATATGGCTTTGTGGGAACCCTAACCCTATAAAGGTGTGTAGAAATGTTACCTTTTTTTTGTGAAAATGATTTCTCACTGATATGAAATATACGTTCCTTATGTTTCCAAAACCGCATCGCTGGCGCTAATTTTTAGAGCAAGCATAGGGGTTCTTATAAAAACTCTCCTGTTCAGAAGATACTATCGTCAATAGGCGCTGAAGCAGTCAGCGTCTATCCATTGGGTAGTTCTAATCATGCAATGGCCACGTTTTTAATGAACACTTGAATAGATGCAGCATTTTCTCATTCCGAAAAGACACCATTTGCTTTTGTTGAGCCTTGTTAACATCTCCACCCAGAAGTGATGAGCTGCACAATGAATCAAGCAACGGCGTCCATTGAAAATGGGAAGCAGAGGGAACCAAGATGCTTTAATCAACACAGCATGACACGCTATTAATTATAGTCTGGCCTTTGGCTTGGCGAGCCTGCTCTTTGAACCTGAGGTGCAAATAAACCCATTTCTTTGTTGACAGTGCAGCGCTCCACACAGATATATAAATCAGGAAAGCTTATCATTTATTCAATGGCTTCTGCTGTCTTTTACTGAATACATTTTCTCTCCGTGATCTGTAGGCCTACTGTCTGCTGGCTTGGGGGGGGGTTGAAGAGTAATATAATAAGGGATCTTAATACCTCAGGACTATTGCTCAGGACTCAAACATCTGTATTGAGTTTTGTTTCAACTGCGTACATTGGCCGGACAGTAATCTCCCGTGGACAGATTCTGCGGAAAGGGTTCTACGTGGAACCCAAAAAGGTTCTACCTGGAACCAAAAAAGGTTCCCCTATGGGGACAGCCGAAAGAACCGTTTTAAGTTCTAGATAGCACCTTTTTTTTCTGAGAGTGCACCATATTGCTTATACCTTACAGATCTGCAAACACGGAAGGGTAAGAGACAAGGGAAAGGGATAGGGTGCGATTTATCACTGGTGTGAGTGGAGGAAGAGGTGGGGCTAGTCAGAGGAAGTTGTGGTGTGATGTGCAACCTTCATGTCCTCCATGTCCACCTATATGGTATTAAGTAAGACCTCACTCAGGAGACCATCTGTCTGACTCACCAGCTATCGGACATTTGGGAACAAACATACCTGGCACCCACCCGGGTGCTTACCCACACATACACAGCATGTTCAGTCACAAATAGCATCATCTTGGCCAAGTCCCTCAAAGAGCAACCTTTTGATGTATTCCCATAAGCACTGCCTCTGGATTACACTGCATTATTTAGCCTCAAGCCTGTGTTGTGGAATATTGTTATTTTACGCACTCTCTGAAACATATCATAACCATTACCAACTCCTCTTGTGTTGTGTAGACTGTAGACTGAGAAAGTCATTATCTATATGTATTGTAGTTGGGTTTCCTCCGAGTACGATCCAGGGAGTGTGATCAAACAGTTCCTCTGCACGCAAGTGGTGGTAGTAGTGGATAGATTGGGAGTGTTCCCCATCTGTCATTGGTCAGACTGCCAATGAGGAGTGTATAAGCCTTGGACTCATGACGAGGTGACATAGTCATGTATGGCTACCATTCGTTTGGTGTGTGTGTGTGTGTGTGTGTGTGTGTGTGTGTGTGTGTGTGTGTGTGTGTGTGTATCTCTGTGTGTGTCTGTGTGTCTGTGTGTGTGTGTGTGTGTGTGTGTGTGTGTGTGTGTGTGTGTCTGTGTGTGTGTGTGCCTGTGTAGAGGGAGGAGCAAGATGATGTTCAGATGAGCTCACTGAAAAAGCACAGTGAAGCAGTATTGCAGTAACAGTACTAAATCCATAATGTTTTCCTACTCTAACCCCTGTTGACAACATGGCTCCTTAAACAAGGTTCCACACTGTAGGGTCTACATTTGATAACAGCCAGAGTAGACGTGTGCTCAAGGTCGACTGAAACGTAATTCAGTCTTCTTCAAGTGTGGCTCACAGTGAGATCCAGTCTGATTATTACTGTACAGCTACTCCAGCATGCTCTGCTGTAGATTGAGCTGTCACTGTTCTCTGTGTTAATGCTTCCCACTCATTTATTATAAAATACAGCAGGGTTTCCAGACAAGCCAACTGCCAGGGTTCATTAATATTTACCTGCAAGACCTTCAACTTAATAAATAAGAAATATGAGTAGGCCATATTGCCTCCTGCTAACACTTAGGGGTATTTATAGGTTACCGCCATGGCACGTATGGCAGGGTTATTTTCAAAGATGGGGAAAAAATGTGATTAAATATTAATTTAGATCTCGATGGTTGTCACGTATTCTCCCTCTCTGGCCTCTAGGTCATCAGGCTGCTGATTATCCCGCACACCTGTCACCATCGTCAAGCGCACCAGCGCCTCATGACACCCACCTGGACTCCATCACCTCCTTGATTATCTTCCCTATATCTGTCTCTCCCCTTGGTTCTTTCCTCAGGTGTTATTGTCTCTGTTTCATGTCGGTGCGTTGTTTGTGTTTCGTGTTTCGTGTTAATTGTTATATTTATTAAAACACTCACTCCCTGTACTTGCTTCCCGACTCTCGTCGCACTCGTTACACTGGCATGATCATCCCAATGGGGGATTGATTCCATAGGTGAGCAATGAAAGTGGTTTTTAGTTTTTTAACTATCCAAGTCCAGTGTCTAGTGTTAGGAGGCTGTAGTGTGTCGTGGGGGTGTTGGGTAGTGTGTGTGTGTGTGTGTGTGGGGGGGGGTTGGGTTGTGAAATTAATTTACTGTTTCACATTAAAGAACACAAGTTTGTAAAAAAACACTGTATAACCTAAAAACATGGTTAAAACTACACTCATAGAAAGGTGCTATCTAGAACCTAAAGGGTTCTTCAGCTGTCCCCATAGGAGAACCCTTTGAAATATTTTTGGTTCGAGGTAGAACCCTTTTCAGTTTCATGTAAAACCCTTTCCACGTAGTGTTCTACAACAAACCAAAAAGGGTTCCACCTGGAACCAAAGGGTTCTCCTATGGGGACAGCTGAAGAATCCTTGGAGAAAAAAAAGTGTATAATTGTGTTATCATGGATGGTCAGTCTTTACGTACATCCATAGTGTAATGAATTGATTTGATAGTGGTTGCTTTTCTCCAGCCCCAACCCACATTTTTTTTACAGAAACTGTGGTGTGGAGAACTTTGTTAATGTTTCAATTAAGGATTGCAGCTTTAAACTCCTTTAGAGTAATAGTGATAAGATGCAATCCACTAGTGAGTTACTTTTGTGCCATTAAAATCAAGCAAAAACATTATTGCACACCAAAATAATATTATTAAAATCAAAACAAACCCAAAAGTATTGATAGCAAGACAAAATACTGCAAAATACTGCAATTCTATTTATGCCAGTTATTTACTTTTAACGCAATTTAAAAAAACGTCACGCTTTCCTGCAATTTTCCCTATCTTTGGTTGTTAACCTGGTCTTTATTTTCAATGCATCCCACTGCTGGTTTTCCTTTGAAGCTGGTCCTGGTTCTCCCAACCAAATGTAGCTGGAAGTGGTGAAAATAAACGTGTGAAGAAATGTCACGAGGGAATACATTTTTTTCACGAGGGAGAAGCACTTGAGAAATTCATGTGAAATATCATACATGTCTGAACCACATGTCTGACCAAGGTGAAAATGTCACGTAAAACCCCCCCCCAGCATAAACGTGATTATTTTCATTTCAAGGGTGCTACTCATCTATTTCATTCCCTCACCTGCAGCAGGTGAAATATGTATCTACCATTAGAACAGTGCAAGTGCCTAAGCTTTGGAGGTATCATTTATATGTTTTTGCACCTTAGTAAAGTCCTTGTTAATCAGACGCATGAACTATATCACAGAATGTGTCTGGTCATCCCAGAAGTCACCACAAATAAGACTATTTCGATTTTGTAGGGGATTTAGCTGCGTATTGACTCCCCTCCCCCTTCATTGCTAACTAGGGATTACAGCTGTCTTGTTTGAATTAATAGGCAGAACGCTGTCTTCCCGGGCCCTCGACTTAACAGCTAATTGAATTTCTAACAAGGTCGTAGGGATGGCTGATTGCTAACCCTTTTCACTGAAGAAAATTAGTTTTTTTCTCTCTCTGAAGGATTTGGGCTAGAGAGGGAGACAGCTACTCTGCCGTGGTAATTGGGTGTGAAAATACAAAATGTGGATGTTCAACTGTGATCAGCGTAAGGACAGTCTGTTCCTTTCACACAATTAGAATGTCATCAATAAGGACTGCAAATCCTGTCGTTGGGTAAACAAAGCAATCAAAATGCCTTCTGATTTAGCTGGGTCGTGTTCATCAGTGGACGGGATTGAGAATGTTTTGTGACAAAAGGAAAATGAGCATTCATCATTGCAAATTGGTCCAGATAGTCTCTCCCCTTTTCAGTTTGTTTTCTTCCATTTAGTGACTCAAATTCCACCATGACCACTTGGCCAAAACAGATAAAAGAGCACGGTACTGGCAGATCATGTTCTGTATACAAATGGATACTATGATTCCTTTTTTTCTATTTATATTCCTCGCCATTTTTCTTGGAGCTCCACCCGTCAACATGTCAATGGATGGTTTATGAGTCCTTTACCATCTTTTGTCTTCTAGCCACTGTAACACCACCTGTTAGTTCAATCATTCAATTTTCAAGTATGTACAAGTACAAGTATGTGATAATACCCGAGAAGCCGGTGTTTGGAGGATATATTGTCACGGGTGTTAGGCACGAGACGAATTCGAGGGCCAGGAAACCGTGCCAATATATCCTCCAAACACCGGCTTCGAGGGCATTATCACTTTCATACCACGGGTGACCGACATTTTCAAATAATGATTTGACATATATTAAAAAAATCATACTATTTCATCCTTCCAAGATATATTCCCGACACAAATCGAGAGTTGCTACCCCTACCCAAGCCGGCTGGTCGTTCATTCTATCGGTTCAGTTGTCAGAAACGTGACCCAGTTCAGTCTTTTTGTTCTGTATCTATGGACGCGTCCCAGTCGTTCGTTGTAAATGTTCCATTGCCATACTGGCTGGCAACGTTCTTATCCCTTGCTTGCTAGCTAGCCAACTACAGCTAATTTACAGTCACGTAAAACACTGTAGACAGAATAACAACAGTAGCTGCTGTTATTGCATTTGTTTAATCTGTTTCTAGAGACATTTATTTGGATACATCCTTAACAATGAGCTAATGACGTGCAATTTCGAAAATGTGCTCACTTGTCAGGACACTGTTGTTCAGAGGAGCTAGCCAACACAATCCCTTCAAACTGAAGCTGGAAAGATTGCAAACTAGCTGCACTTCGTTTCGTTT
This sequence comes from Salvelinus namaycush, assembly GCF_016432855.1. NCBI lineage: Eukaryota > Metazoa > Chordata > Actinopteri > Salmoniformes > Salmonidae > Salvelinus > Salvelinus namaycush. Next base: position 9,717,373 of record NC_052324.1, on the reverse strand, counting down.
AACCTTTTTTCCATTGACATTTCTTTGACTATATCCACAAAAATGCCAGCTGATTCATGATTTTGACTGGCTGAGAAACGTTGCCTGCCTGTCTGTCTCGTGCAGACTCGTTCATTACTATGGGACAGCTGGAGATCAAATTTCAATATTGAAACCATGTTGCAAATGTCGGCGAGACAGACAAGGTTGAAACAAATATCCGCCATTGAAAACAAAATGTTAGTCTAAAAGAAATGCGAGATGTCTAGATGCTTTTTATAGTGGAGATCAAGTTTATAAATTGCTTGGCTGGGCTGATGAATAAAATAAATAGCCATTTTAACGTCAGATTTATCCGGTGGTAACTTTTGGAATAGACACTGTCTGGAATGCGGTTATAACCAATCAGCATTCAAGATTAGACCCACCCGTTGTATACATTTTCACAACTCAAAGCACATAAATCAAAACAGATCATCAAAATGGCTCGTATTTCAAAACTCAACACCTGTTCACTGCATCAAATCACTCAATTTGGATAAATATTCAAAGTATCTGCTTTTCAAAATGCAATATTCACCTTTATGATTTTCTTGAAATTTGTTAATACAATTGTCGCTTAAACTACTCAAAAGAGAAATACTGAACCAAAATGTAGTATCTAGTTATTGTATATAGTTTGATAACTGCTGAACACTACATTTCTATATGTTTGCCACAATTACTGTAATCTGACATATTGGAAGGTAAAACCAAATCATATATGGATGAGGCTTTAAATACTATATCATTCTCCATCAGCCAGTGTGGTTCAATAGGACAAAGTGGAAAGTGTCTCTGTGCTACCATTTGGAATTTTAGTGCAGTGTACAATGCACTGTGACATAACTGGGTTGTATATACAGTTGAAGTCGGAAGTTTAGATACACTTAGGTTGGAGTCATTAAAACTCGTTTTACAACCACTCCACAAATGTCTTGTTAACAAACTATAGTTTTGGCAAGTCAGTTAGGACATCTACTTTGCATGACACAAGTAATTTTTCCAACAATTGTTTACAGACAGATTATTTCACTTATAATTCACTATCACAATTCCAGTGGGGCAGAAGTTTACATACACTAAGTTGACTGTGCCTTTAAACAGCTTGGAAAATTCCAGAAAATGTCATGGCTTTAGAAGCTTCTGATAGACTAATTGACATAATTTTGAGTCAATTGGAGGTGTACCTGTGGATGTATTTCAAGGCTTACCTTCAAACTCAGTGTCTCTTTGCTTGACATTATGGGAAAATCAAAAGAAATCAGCCAAGACCTCAGAAAAAAAATTGGTTCATCCTTGGGAGCAATTTCCAAATGCCTGAAGGTACGACGTTCATCTTCACCATGGGACCACACAGCCGTCATACCACTCAGGAAGAAGACGCGTTCTGTCTCCTAGAGATGAACGTACTTTGGTGCAAAAAGTGCAACTCAATCCCAGAACAACAGCAAAGGGCCTTGTGAAGATGCTAGAGGAAAAAGGTACAAAGTATCTATATCCACAGTAAAACGAGTCCAAAACCTGAAAGTCCACTCAGCAAGGAAGAAGCCACTGCTCCAAAACCGCCATAAAAAAGCTAGACTACGGTTTGCAACTGCACATGGGGACAAAGATTGTACTTTTTGGAGAAATGTCCTCTGGTCTGATGAAACAAAAATAGAACTGTTTGGCCATAATGACCATCATTATGTTTGGAGGAAAAAGGGGATCGCTTGCAAGCCGAAGAACACCATCCCAACCGTGAAGCACGGGGGTGGCAGCATCATGTTGTGGGGGTGCTTTGCTGCAGGAGGGACTGGTGGACTTCACAAAATAGATGGCATCATGAGGGAAGATAATTATGTGGATATATTGAAGCAACATCTCAAGACATCAGTCAGGAAGTTAAAGCTTGGTCGCAAATGGGTCTTCCAAATGGACAATGACCCCAAGCATACTTCCAAAGTTATGGCAAACTGGCTTAAGGACAACAAAGTCAAGGTATTGGAGTGGCCATCACAAAGCCTTGACCTCAATCCCATATATATTTTGTGGGCAGAACTGAAAAATTGTGTGCGAGCAAGGAGGCCTACAAACCTGACTCAGTTACACCAGCTCTGTCAGGAGGAATGGGCCAAAATTCACCCAACTTATTGTGGGAAGCTTGTGAAAGGCTAACTGAAACATTTGACCCAAGTTAAACAATTTAAAGGTAATGCTACCAAATACTAATTGAGTGTATGTAAACTTCTGACCCACTGGGAATGTGATGAAAGAAATAAAAGCTGACATAAATCATTCTCTACTATTATTCTGACATTTCACATTCTTAAAATAAAGTGGTGATCCTAATTGACCTAAGACAGGGAATTTCTACAAGGATTAAATGTCAGGAATTGTGGAAAAACTGAGTTTAAATGTAGTTGGCTAAGGTGTATGTAAACGTCCTACTTTAACTAAGAATTTCACTCATCTGGATTTCATTGAAACTAAGTTGATGCATTTTAAGCAGAGAGACGGGCTGTAATATATACGTTGGGAGTCGGAAAACAAGTGCAGGTGGTGAGTTTAATAATAAATGGAACATCAAACAATAATAAACACGGGTAGCTTATAGACATGAAACAATACTGACTGGGGAAATAAACCTACGGGAGTGCCAGATACAGGGGAGGTAATGGAGACCAGGTGTGTCTCACGTGCAGGTGCACATAATGATTAATGGCAGGTGTACGAAGAAACCAGCTGACGTAGGAGAAGTGGACGTGCGGGTGAAACCTTGTTGGAGCACCTCTTGGATTTCATCCGCAATTGCCTGGGTCTCAGCCACAGAATGAGGGTAGATGCGTCTGCTTGGCGGCTCAGACCCTGCCAGCAGGTTGATGGCACAGTCCCAGGGGCGATGAGAAGGAAGACAGTTAGTGCAGGTCTTAGAGAATAACTCCCGCAGGTCCTGGTATACCCCCGGGATGTTGGGCTGAAGGGCAACATTAGGACTCAACCGATGTGAATCCACAGGGGATCGGGAAGCAGGTCTTCCGGAATTCAGATGATCAGTCTGATTCTCATCCTCGACCATGAGATAGTGGGGTTATGGCGTTGAAGCCAAGGGAGGCAGAGGATGATCATGTGAAATGGTGCACTGGCAATGAAGGGGTTGTTCTCCTCGTGAATGGACTCCACGGTGAGGGTGAGTGGTTGGCTGATGGTTCCGGATTCTTATGGCTGACTAGCGATGGCTTGAACCGGGAAAGGAGAGGAGAGAGGGTATGAGATAAGAGAGACAAGGGTCTGGTCAAAGTTCCACCGCGGCACAGGAATCCACTAACGCTGTGCACACAGTACATGAGGGACAGTCAACTAGTGTGATGGACACCAAAAAGTGATGAAGATGGAATACTCACTCCTGCCCCAGGAGGTGGAAGATCACCTGACCGTCCCTCTGCTCTTGTGGATCCCAGATTGGGAAGTGCTGGACACCGCTGGAGCCCTCCTTGACCACAATACAGACAGAGCCCCAGCTGTCTTTGTCTGCGTCGCTCCGCTGCGGGGAGGCGTATGACCCCTACCTCCATGGTTCAGGCTCTGAACGAGCGTTCACTGAGGAAGGGAGAGAAGCGATGAGTGTTGACGCTCCCAAAGTAAGCTATCCATACGGATGGCCATCGCAATGAGTGCGTCCAAGGGAGAGGTCGTCGTCTCGACAGGCCAGTTCCATCTGGACCTCCTCGCGCAGACCTCTCCTGAATAGTGTTCGAAGCGCCGGCTCATTCCATCCACTGCATGCTGCTACTGTCCTGAAAGTGAGCACGTATTCGGTAGCCGTCTGGTCCGCCTGCCGTAATTGAAGTAAGCGCTCAAATCCCTCTCTGCCTTCCGGGGGATGATCAAAAATGAACTTGAACAGAGCCATGAACCCCTCATATGAATCTAGGTCCTCTCCCCGATGGCCATGGCCCATTCCAACGCCCACCCAGTCAGCAGAGGAATAACCGGGGAAACCTTTGACCTCTTGGTGGTGTGGGCTCCCATCTGGTGTGTAAAGGGAGCACTGAAGTAGGAAGCCACCGTCATATTTATCCAGGAGGGACAACCGGGAATCGCGGACCTGAGCGGGTTGCTGAATGGGCTGTTGTGCTGGGTTGACTGCTTATAGAGTATCCTCCGCTAGTTGATGACAACGCCTCCCGGGCATGTTCGAGACGTTGCACACTGCGAAGAGCCTCCTCCATAGCCGTCCCCAGTTGTGCCAGCTGGTCATGGTGTTGATGTACAAGGTATCCCTGCTTGTTGACCGTCTGGGAGATATTCTGTTTTTCCTGTTGCTTCCATTGCTGGAGTCAGTATTTTGTAATGTATACGCTGGGAGTCGGAAAGCAAGTGCAGGTGGTGCGTTTAATAATAAACGTAACATCAAACAATACTGACTGGGGAAAGAACCTAAGGGAGTGCCAGATATAGGGGAGGTAATAAGTGAGGTAATGGAGGTTAGGTGTGTCTCATGATGTGCAGGTGCGTGTAATGATTGATGCCAGGTGTGCGTAACGATGGATCCCAGGACCTGTGGTTAGTATGCCTGCGACGTCGAACGCCGCAGGGGAGGAGCGGGAGTAGACGTGACACAATTCAAATAGAAAAAGGTGATAGTGTACAATATTGCATGGGCAGAAATGGCATACAATTATACATTTGCCAACTGCTTTTTAATAACCCTATTTCTGATGATTTGTCCTACGTATGTACTGTATAAGGATAACAAAACTGTAAGAATGACATATTTCTCAAAATGCTCACAACCTGCCATTGGATACAAATAAACTCAGCAAAAAAAGAAACGTCCTCTCATTGTCAACTGCGTTTATTTTCAGCAAACTTAACATGTGTAAATATTTGTATGAACATAACAAGATTCAACAACTGAGACATAAACTGAACAAGTTCCACAGACATGTGACTAACAGAAATGGAATAATATGTCCCTGAACAAAGGGGGGTCATAATCAAAAGTAACAGTCAGTATCTGGTGTGGCCACCAGCTGCATTAAGTACTGCAGTGCATCTCCTCCTCATGGACTGTACCAGATTTGCCAGTTCTTGCTGTGAGATGTTACCCCACTCTTCCACCAAGGCACCTGAAAGTTCCCGGACATTTCTGGGGGGAATGGCCCTAGCCATCACCCTCCGATCCAACAGGTCCCAGATGTGCTCAATGGGATTGAGATCCGGGCTCTTCGCTGGCCATGGCAGAACACTGACATTCCTGTCTTGCAGGAAATCACGCACAGAACGAGCAGTATGGCTGGTGGCATTGTCATGCTGGAGGGTCATGTCAGGATAAGCCTGCAGGAAGGGTACCACATGAGGGAGGAGGATGTCTTCCCTCTAATGCACAGTGTTGAGATTGCCTGCAATGACAACAAGCTCAGTCCGATGATGCTGTGACACACCGCCTCAGACAACGACGGACCCTCCATCTCCAAATCGATCCCGCTCCAGAGTACAGGCCTCGATGTAACGCTCATTCCTTCGACGATAAACGTGAATCCGACCATCACCCCTGTTGAGACAAAACCTTGACTCGTCAGTGAAGAGCACTTTTTGAAGTCCTGTCTGGTCCAGCGACGGTGGGTTTGTGCCCATAGGCGACATTGTTGCCAGTGATGTCTGGTGAGGACCTGCCTTACAACAGGCCTACAAGCCCTCAGTCCAGCCTCTCTCAGCCTATTGCGGACAGTCTGAGCACTGATGGAGGGATTATGCGTTCCTGGTGTACCTCGGGCAGTTGTTGTTGCCATCCTGTACCTGTCCCGCAGGTGTGATGTTCGGATGTACCGATCCTGTGCAGGTGTTGTTACACGTGGTCTGCCACTGCGAGGGCGATCAGCTGTCCGTCCTGTCTCCCTGTAGCGCTGTCTTAGGCGTCTCACAGTACGGACATTGCAATTTATTGCCCTGGCCAGATCTGCAGTCCTCATGCCTCCTTGCAGCATGCCTAAGGCACGTTCACGCAGATGAGCAGGGACCTTGGGCATCTTTCTTTTGGTGTTTTTCAGAGTCAGTAGAAAGGCCTCTTTAGTGTCTTAAGTTTTCATAACTGTTACCTTAATTGCCTACCGTCTGTAAGCTGTTAGTGTCTTAATGACAGGTGCATGTTCATTAATTGTTTATGGTTCATTAAACAAGCATGGGAAACAGTGTTTAAACCCTTTACAATGAAGATCTGTGAAGATATTTGGATTTTTACAAATTGTCTTTGAAAGACAGGGTCCTGAAAAAGGGACGTTTCTTTTTTTGCTGAGTTTATATATATATATATACATTTTTTAATTGCATAATATAGTGAAATACTGTATAGAAGATTATATTTTCCATGTACTATTCTTTATATTCAGCAGTTCAAAAAGAACCGTTTTGAAACGTGTATCTTGTATTTTTTGACTATTCGATTAAATGGAAGTTAAAATGACTAAATGGTGAGCCTATCATTATCTGATAAATTAGTGACGAAACTAAATGTTCACATGGTATTTCAAGGAAAATTTTGATTTTGCATGAATGACTCAGGCGTGAAAGATGTGTGAACCTCCAGTGAATGCACAATCAAAGGTTCTGAACTTAAGATAGGGGACATTACAAGTGTTTAGAGTTTTGTACTTAGAATTTTGAAAATATACCACTTACATCTGAAAAATGTGCCAAAGTGGTTGAAAACAGCAGTAATGAGACAGAAAACATCTGCGCCTCCACCTATTTCCTTCTCTTGAGTAAACCCCTAAAGGCCTCTGCTACACTTATTTGATTAATGAATAATGGTGTGTTGACTGATTCATATTGATTAATCAATAGTCCAACTGAGCAGAATAGCCTGTTGAATCACAAATCACATCAGCGTGTCAAATAAATATATATTTTTTGCCACTGACCATAACACATTGATTTTAGTCAAGTTTATGAAAATGTAATGCTAGATAACTTGATTCCTTGGTTGGCTATTGATGTGTGCAGTAGGGTATAACTGATTACTGCAGGAAAAGTAGCATGTCTGTTTCACTTGCTTGAGAAACATTGCAGAGCACCTCATGAATTTTAAAACAAACTCATTCTGTTGCCCTATCCGAGCTGACACAATCAACAGCTCATTGAGCAGCTGCTCCTCTGTATGCTATAGACTTACGCTTTGCGATGGACTTTTGTGTGGATCAATATTTCAGAGGAAAAAACAAATATGGCAGCAAGAGCCAGAATATAAATAATAGCCCTTGTGTTACAGATGGTGAACACACACTCCTGGCATCTAACTGGGCTCCATGCCAGAGATAAGGAGCATTAACATGCATGGCTGACTCCAACAGAACAACTGGGACCGAGGAGAGGAGGACAACAGAGTAGAGGAGTGGAGATCTGTATGAGGAGACAAGAGGAAAGGAGAGTCGATGAGATCTGAAGGAGAGGAGGTGAGAGGAGGATGGAGGAGGAGAGGAAAAGGAGGATAGAGGTGTGGGAGAGGGGAAAGAGGGGAGGAGAGATGTAAGAGAGAAGAGGAGTTCTGTAGGAGAGTAGAGGGGAAGAGAGAGATGTAAGAGAGCAGAGGAGAGGAGTTCTGTAGGAGAGTAGAGGGGAGGAGAGAGCTTCAGGAGAAGGAGTGCCTCAGAGTATAAGTGTTGATCTAACATATTTGCAAAAGTGTTGATCTAGTTTATTTGCAAAATCCTTAAAATTGTGCATTCCAAAAATTGGTACAATGTACTATGTAACAATGCATACGGTACCTACACTGTAATTCCGTATGCTGCACTTGCCTCCCTACAACATAACTATAATTAAAAACTCCTATTGTGAAGTCGGTCCATTATTTTGAAAACCACCTCTTACAAGAGTCTAACTAATGAATATCACAATTTGTGTGATGGAATAGGCCTATTGCACCATAGGCTGCAGGCAAATGAATGCACAACAGAGGCAATCTGGAAAATGTGCAGGTTTGTACGCAGATGATTTGACCTTTGAGTCATCACTTTGCCAAACACAGAAGTGATGAAGTGTGGCGGGTTTCAACGTGGTCTCAGAGCATTTCGTATGATTCTGTATGTAAATCCGAGACACTCCATTTAGTACAATGTGTTAAGTTTTGTATGGTATGTATTAATTTCTGGATCTCCATCATCCATTTCGTATGATATGTTATGAATTACAATTCATATGATACAGTATGTTACGAATTTCAATTCGTACAATATGTTAGGAATGATCAAAAAGTACATCATGTTATGAATTTGCAAAATGTATGATATGTTACCAATTCCAATTTGTTGTTAGCTAAGTGGCTAGGTGACTAACGCCAACATTAGTTAGTGGAAGGGTTAGCTAAAAGGGTTAAGGTTAGGATTGAGAGAAGGGTTAGCTAACATGCTAAGTATACTGAACAAAAATGTGAATGTTCATTTATCTAACATAAGCCGCCTACAGCATCATTTGGCAGTACATCCAACCGGCCTCACCATCACAGATCATGTGTAACAACACCAGCCCAGAACCTCCACATCTGGCTTCTTCGCATGTGGGATGGTCTGAGACCAGCCACGCTGTGGACAGCTGATGAAACTGAGAAGTTTTTCTGTCTATAATAAAGCCATTTTGTGGGGAAAAAACGAATTATGATTCACTTGCCCTGGCTCTCCAGTGGGTGGGCCTATGCCCTCCTAGGCCCACCCATGGCTGCACACTGCCCAGTCAAGTGAAATCCATAGTTTGCGCCTAATTTATTTCAATTGACTGAATTCCTTAGATGAACTGTATTTCAGTAAAATCGTTGAAATTGTTGCATGTTGCGGGCCGACCCCCTTTTGAAGGTCCTCGGATCAATAAAAATTGTAATTTGTAATACATCATGCACAAATTCATACATACCTTACGAAAAGTAAAATATCATTCTAAATGGAGTGTCTCGGATTTACATACAGGATCATACGAAATGCTCTGAGACCACGTTGAAACCCGCCACACTTCATCACTTCTGTGTTTGGCAAAGTGATGACTCAAAGGTCAAATCATCTGCATGCAAACCTGCACATTTTCCAGATTGCCTCTGTTGTGCATTCATTTGCCTGCAGCCTATGGTGCAATAGGCCTATTCCATCACACAAATTGTGATATTCATTAGTTAGACTCTTGTAAGAGGTGGTTTTCAAAATAATGGACCGACTTCACAATATGAGATTCTAATACCTACAGTGGGGAGAACAAGTGTTTGATACACTGCCGATTTTGCAGGTTTTCCTACTTACAAAGCATGTAGAGGTCTGTAATTTTTTATCATAGGTACACTTCAACTGTGAGAGACGGAATCTAAAACAAAAATCCAGAAAATCACATTGTATGATTTTTAAGTAATTCATTTGCATTTTATTGCATGACATAAGTATTTGATCACCTACCAACCAGTAAGAATTCCGGCTCTCACAGACCTGTTAGTTTTTCTTTAAGCCCTCCTGTTCTCCACTCATTACCTGTATTAACTACACCTGTTTGAACTCGTTACCTGTATAAAAGACACCTGTCCACACACTCAATCAAACAGACTCCAACCTCTCCACAATGGCCAAGACCAGAGAGCTGTGTAAGGACATCAGGGATAAAATTGTAGACCTGCACAAGGCTGGGATGGGCTACAGGACAATAGGCAAGCAGCTTGGTGAGAAGGCAACAACTGTTGGCGCAATTATTAGAAAATGGAAGAAGTTCAAGATGACGGTCAATCACCCTCGGTCTGGGGCTCCATGCAAGATCTCACCTCGTGGGGCATCAATGATCATGAGGAAGGTGAGGGATCAGCCCAGAACTACACGGCAGGACCTGGTCAATGACCTGAAGAGAGCTGGGACCACAGTCTCAAAGAAAACCATTAGTAACACACTACGCCGTCATCGATTAAAATCCTGCAGCGCACGCAAGGTCCCCCTGCTCAAGCCAGCACATGTCCAGGCCCGTCGGAAGTTTGCCAATGACCATCTGGATGATCCAGAGGAGGATTGGGAGAAGGTCATGTGGTCTGATGAGACAAAAATAGAGCTTTTTGGTCTAAACTCCACTCGCCGTGTTTGAAGGAAGAAGGATGAGTACAACCCCAAGAACACCGTCCCAACCGTGAAGCATGAAGGTGGAAACATCATTCTTTGGGGATGCTTTTCTGCAAAGGGGACAGGACGACTGCACCGTATTGAGGGGAGGATGGATGGGGCCATGTATCGCGAGATCTTGGCCAACAACCTCCTTCCCTCAGTAAGAGCATTGAAGATGGGTCGTGGCTGGGTCTTCCAGCATGACAACGACCCGAAACACACAGCCAGGGCAACTAAGGAGTGGCTCCGTAAGAAGCATTTCAAGGTCCTGGAGTGGCCTAGCCAGTCTCCAGACCTGAACCCAATAGAAAATCTTTGGAGGGAGCTGAAAGTCCGTATTGCCCAGCGACAGCCCCGAAACCTGAAGGATCTGGAGAAGGTCTGCATGGAGGAGTTGGCCAAAATTCCTGCTGCAGTGTGTGCAAACCTGGTCAAGAACTACAGGAAACGTATGATCTCTGTAATTGCAAACAAAGGTTTCTGTACCAAATATTAAGTTCTGCTTTTCTGATGTATCAAATACTTATGTCATGCAATAAAATGCAAATTAATTACTTAAAAATCATACAATGTGATTTTTCTGGATTTTTGTTTTATATTCCGTCTCTCACAGTTGAAGTGTACCTATGATAAAAATTACAGACCTCTACATGCTTTGTAAGTAGGAAAACCTGCAAAATCGGCAGTGTATCCAATACTTGTTCTCCACACTGTATGTATTTATATTGTAGGGAGGCAAGTGCAGCATACGGAATTACAGTGTAGGTACCGTATACATTGTTACATAGTACATTGTACCACTTTTTGGAATGCACAATTTTATTAAGGATTTTGCAAATAAACTAGAGCAACACTTAAGTAACCTTCTGTCTTATGTAACATATCATAACGTAACATATCATACTAATTTGAGTGTTCCAGATTTACGTTTACTATGTTACGTCTAGTCTATGAGACCAATCTGGGGGTATAATAACAGTTTTAATGAAACCAACTAATGAGCAGGTCATTCATAGCTTTCCACCATCAATGCAATAAAATCTGGAGACTATTTGTTGTCCACAGTGTGGATTGTATAAAATCAATCTTCTCTCATCGATTGCCCGTTGCTAGTCAATGAAAATACTGCAGCCACAAACATCTTGTCGAACAGCCACACTCACTGAATTTTAACATGTCATGTCTGACCTCTTCTGGACAGTTGATGGTACTGCATCCATTTCTTCTGTATCATTTCACCACAGAAAGCCCTGGGAAAGGTATTTGCCTGTATGCGCAAATCGTTGGAACGGTCCTCTTACTGCATATCCATTGAGTGTTTGTTATTTCCTTTTCTTTCTTTTCATTATTTGTTTTTACAGCAAGAGAGCGATACAGTGTGGGCTTTTTACACAATGCAACATGTTTTTAGTTTTTTTTTCTGAATAGGCATAAGCAGAATCAGAGAGCTTATTGTCTTTGTATTGTGGTTTGTGATGTTTTCCAACGGGATGACTCAGTGATTCTGCTCTCCGATGGATCTGCTTTCCAGAGTTAGAACAAGTCAGGAAAACTAGGCCAACAACTTGTACAGAACCGCTCCCAGCAGGCAGTGTCAGACATTCTCCTTCCTGACAGCACTAGAACAAGGCTCATGACAAAAACCTGACACAGCGTGTCCTAAAGTTTCACGGCTGTTCAACTTAAAAATGTTCAACTGTGTTGGAAAATACTCAAAAGTATTTTCAACTTATGAGTGAGTAGATTCTTTCACTATGGGTCTCTCCTTTCCTTGTCCCTGCCAGTATCCCTCCCACTATCCCTGTCCCTGTCTCCGTCTCTGTCCTTACCCCTTGTCCCTGCCACTGTCTCTGTCCTTTCCTTGTCCATGTCCCTGTTCCCTATCTTTGTATCTGTCTCTATCCCGGCCTCCTCGATATCACACCAAACTGGCACAACAAGCATCAGTCTCAGTTGGGTGCTGAAGCAGTCTGTCCTTCATATCCACACAGGTGCACTGTGCTTCTGTTTCGCAGATAGAGCTCAGTCAGAATGACAGAAGACTTGCTATTTTATTGTTTTTGTGGTCATGGCAAAAGAACAGAATGGATCCCTTAAGGATGCTACCGTTATATTGGATTCTTCCACAGCTGTATGTTCGTACCGCAAAGCCAATTATATGTATATGTAAGGTGATTTTAATGGATTTGAAGTCCCTTCTCTGTTTGCAATAATAATGATAATTATAATTAGATTATATTGAGATGCTTTAATATGCTGTGATGATTTGAGATGCTGTCTTGAATCCATCACATGGTAATTGTATAAAAAAATAAATAATAATGTACTTTGTACGCCTCACTGGACTACAGTGATTCCTCCTTTAAAAGTTGCGAGCTTACACCGCGGGACTTAGAGGTACCCAGCATCACAGCTTCATTGCTCTAGACCACCACAAAGGGGAGTTAGAGCACTCATTATGCATTTGGGTCCCAAGGTTTTTATTTGACCAATCATATCGAGTGGTTCCAATGGCGCCGGAAGAAATGGCAGCAGTTTTACGGGTGCCCAACCAATTATGCTATTATGTGGTTTTCTTTGCTTATTTTGTACATAATGTTTCTGCAAACGTATCTTATGGCAAAAAAGAGCTTCTGGATATCAGGACAGCAATCACTCACTTTGGATTAGACTAAGATTTTTCTTCAAAAAGCAAGACGCACAGGACATTCTCCAAACACCTGACAGGGCCAACATCCCCGTTATTTGCAAGAGGAAGCGACGCAGATACAGAGGACAAAGAGCCGGATGCCCGGTCAGGACCCGAAAAAGGCGAATGGGAAAGCTGCCGTTACCGTCAATACTACTCGCCAACAGGCAATCATTGGACAATAAACTAGACGAGGTACGATCACGAATATCCTACCAACGGGACATCAAAAACTGTAATATCCTATGTTTCACGGAATCGTGGCTGAAAGACGACATGGATATTCAGCTAGCGGAATATACGCTGCACCGGCAAGATGGAACAGCACATGAGGTACGATCATGAATATCCTACCAACGGGACATCAAAAACTGTAATATCTAAGTTTCACGGAATCGTGGCTGAAAGACGACATGGATATTCAGATGAGATGATAAGATGAGGGGCCTGTGCATATTTGTAAACAACAGCTGGTGCACGAAATCTAAGTAAGTCTCTAGATTTTGCTCACCTGAAGTAGAGTATATTGTGATAAATTGCAGGCCACACTACTTGCCTAGAGAGCTTTCAGCTATACTTTTCGTGGCTGTTTATTTACCACCACAGACAGATGCTGGCACTAAGACTGCACTCAGTCAGCTGAACAAGGAAATAAGGAAACAGGAAACCACTCACCCAGAGGCGGCGCTCCTAGTGGCCGGAGACTTTAATGCAGGAAAACTTAAATCAGTTCTACCAAATTTCCATCAACATGTTAAACGTGCAACCAGGGGGAGAAAAATTCTAGATCACCTGTACTCCACACACAGAGATGCGTACAAAGCTCTCCCTCGCCCTCCATTTGGTAAATCCGACCACAACTCTATCCTCCTGATTCCTGCTTACAAGCAAAAATTAAAGCAGGAAGCACCAGTGATTCGGTCTATAAAAATGTGGTCAGATGAAGCAGATGCTAAACTACGCGACTGTTTTGCTATCACAGACTGGAACATGTTCCGGGATTCTTCCGATGGCATTGAGTACACCACATCAGTCTTTGGCTTTATCAATAAGTGCATCGAGGACGTCGTCCCCACAGCGACTGTATGTACATACCCCAACCAGAAGCCATGGATTACAGGCAACATTCGCACTGAGCTAAAGGGTAAAGCTGCCGCTTTCAAGGTGCGGGACTCTAACCCGGACGCTTACAAGAAATCCTGCTATGCCTTGCGACGAACCTTCAAACAGACAAAACGTCAATACAGGACAAAGATTGAATCATACTACACCGGCTCTGATGCTCGTCTTATGTGGCAGGGCTTGCAAACTATTACAAACTACAAGGGGAAGCACAGCCGTGAGCTGCCCAGTGACACGAGCCTACCAGACGAGCTAAATCACTTCTATGCCCGCTTCGAGGCAAACAACACTTAGGCATACATGAAAGCATCAGCTGTTCCAGATGACTGTGTAATCACGCAGACGCTCTCCAGACGGATTACCAGGACGTGTGCTCCGGGCATGTGCTGACCAACTGGCAGGTGTCTTCACTGACATTTTCAACATGTCCCTGATTGAGTCTGTAATACCAACATGTTTCAAGCAGACCACCATAGTCGCTGTGCCCAAGAACACAAAGGCAACCTGCCTAAATGACTACAGACCCGTAGCACTCACGTCCGTAGCAATGAAGTGCTTTGAAAAGTTGGTAATGGCACACATCAACACCATTATCCCAGAAACCCTAGACCCACTCCAATTTGCATACCGCCCAGACAGATCCATAGATGATGCTATCTCTATTGCACTCCACACTGCCCTTTCCCACCTGGACAAAGGAACACTTATGTGAGAATGCTATTCATCGACTACAGCTCAGCGTTCAACACCATAGTACCCTCAAAGCTCATCACTAAGCTAAGGACCCTGGCAGTAAACACCTCCCTCTGCAACTGGATCCTAGACTTTCAGACGGACTGCCCCCAGGTGGTAAGGTAGGTAACAACACATCCGCCATGCTGATCCTCAATACGGGGGACCCTCAGGGGTGTGTACTCATACCCCTCCTGTACTCCCTGTTCCCTCATGACTGCATGGCCAGGCAGGACTCCAAAACCATAATTAAGTTCGCTGATGACACAACAGTGGTAGGCCTGATCACCGACAATGACGAGACAGCCAATAGGGAGGAGGTCAGAGACCTGGCCATATGGTGCCAGGACAACAACCTCTCCCTCAAGGTGATCAAGACAAAGGAGATTATTGTGGACTACAGGAAAGGAGGACCAAGCACGCCCCCATTCTCATCGACGGGGCTGTAGTGGAGCAGGTTGAGAGTTTCAAGTTCCTTGGTGTCCACATCACCAACAAACTAACATGGTCCAAGCACACCAAGACAGTCGTGAAGAGGGCACGCTAAAAAAAAAAAATTGTCAGGAGAATGAAAAGATTTGGCAATGGTCCTCATATCCTCAATAGGTTCTACAGCTGCACCATCGAGAGCACCCTGACTGGTTGTATCACTGCCTGGTAAGGCAACTGCTCAGCCTCCGACCGCAAGGCACTGCAAAGGGTAGTGCGTACGGCCCAGTACATCACTGGGGCCAAGCTTCCTGCCATCCAGGACCTCTATACCAGGCGTTGTCAGAGAAATGAGAAATGTCAGAGAAAATTGTCAAAGACTCCAGCCACCCTATTCATAGACTGTTCTCTCTGCAACCGCACGGCAAGCGGTACCGGAGCAACAAGTCTAGGTCCAAGAGCCTTCTAAACAGCTTCTACCCCCAAGACTCTTACTCCGTAAGAGTCTTACTCCGTAAGACTCCTGAACATCTAATCAAATGGCTACCGAGACTATTTGTATTGCCCCCCCCGCCTTCTTTTACGCTGCTGCTACTCTCTGTTTATTATCTATTCATAGTCACTTTAATAACTCTACCTACATGTACATATTACCTCAATTAACTTGACTAACTGGTGCCCCCGCACTTTGACTCTGTACCGGTATCCCTTGTATATAGTCTTGCTAATGTTATTTTACTGCTGCTATTTAATTACTTGTTACTTTTATTTCTAATTATTATTATTTTTTCTTAAAACTTCATTGTTGGCTTGTAAGTAAGCATTTCACCCGTTGTATTCGGCGCATGTAACAAGTAAAATTTCATTTTATTTGAGAAGCAGCACCGCTCTGCCAACAGAGCTCGGTGCTTATCCTCCTGAGACTCAGCATTTCATTTTTGTCTTCCCTAGTGGACATGAGTTCTTGGTCCGTATCTCTGACGCCATACACGCCACTGTATTAAGTACGGTTGTCCCTTTGAGAGGATATTCTGGGCTTTTCAATGATATCACGTGTGGTGGTGTGAACTTGATAACTTTATCTTCCTGGCTCTTTAAAAGATGTGTCTGCAAAATTAGCACATTTAATGAAACTTTGAATAGGTGTGTGTAATTATTAAATATACTTTTATGAGTTTGACATTCAAATGATTTCTAATAAGTGAATATCTCAGGACTAGTTTAGTGAGTTGCCAGGACTGTGTAATAATTTTTTCACATTAAATAAGAGCTAAATTAGAGCTTATCAAGAAATGTCCTCTGTAATGGATACCTGGATGCCACAACTGTTTTTCAGCTACTGTACCCATTGACGACTGTAATGTAAATGTTTTTATACTTACATCCTAATGACCACTACAGAGGACAATTTTGCACTTACAATAAAAGATAAAGAAAAAATATCATGGTAATGTTTTTTTCACCCCCCCAAAATATGTTGGTCTCGGGAATGTTTATTGTCGGATGAAATACAACTTTTAGGATATAATATTAATGATATATTAGAGAAAGACCCCACTGAATGATTCAGACCATGAAGAATCATATTTGTCTTTGTAAAATGTATTTCATCACATAATAATTTGAAATATCATCACCAAAGCACATTTTTACCCATTCTGCGCAGAGGGGGTGGACACCCTACTCCCCACCAGAGTATAACGGGAGAGGAGTGCCTCTCTCTCACTCCACACAGCTCACAGTTCTGTCTGACCACTGACAAGACATCACCCATTACTCCACACACCGGGCTAATGCATGGATTTGGACTGTACTGTTTTTTAACTCTCCTATTTTCACATGGTAAGTACACGAGAAAGTGTATAGAGAGAAAGGAGAGAGAAAGCGAGACAGAACGTGTGTGCGTGTCTATATGAGAGCATGTGTTGCTGTGTGTGTGTGTGTGTGGGCATGTGTATATGAGAGTGTAGGAGGGAAAAGGGATACCTAGTCAGCTGTACAACTGAATGCCATCAACTGAAATGAGTCTTCCGCATTTAACCCATCCCCTCTGAATCAGTGAGGTGCGGGGGGCTGCCTTAACCGACATCCACATATTCGGTGCCAAGGGAACAGTGGGTTAACTGCCTTGCTCAGAGCAACAGATTTTTACCTTGTCAGCTTGGGTATTCGATATAGCAACCTTTCGGTTACTGGCCCAACGCTCTAACCACAAGGCTACCTGCCACCCATGTGTTGCAGGTGTGTCAGTGAGCAACAATGCTGCATTGATCTTACATGGCAAAGTGTCTATGACTGAACATGGAAAATCATACATTTTTCAAGAATACTACAGTTGGTGGTTGTGAATACAGTATTTTAAACATATCTACACTACATGGCCAAGAGTATGTGAGCACCTGCTCGTCGTACATCTAATTCTAAAATATGGGTATTTATATGGAGTTGGTACCTTCTTTGCTGCCCTAACAGCCTCCACTCTTCTGGGAAGGCTTTCCAATGTTGGGACATTGCTGCTGGGACTTGCTTCCATTCAGCCACAAGAGCATTAGTGAGGTCGGGCACTGATGTTGGGCAATTAGGCCTGACTCACAGTTGTGGGGTTGAGGTCAGGGCTCTGTTCAGGCCAGTCAAGTTCTTCCACACCGATCTCAACAAACCATTTCTGTATGGACCTTGCTTTGTGCAAAGGGGCATAGTCATGCTGAAACAGAAAAGGGCCTTCCCCAAACTGTTGCCACAAAGTGGGAAGCACGTAATCGTCTAGAATGTAGTTTATGCTGTAGTGTTAAGATTTCCCTTCACTGGAACTAAGGGGCCTAGCCTGAACCATGAAAAACAGCCCCAGACCATTATTCTTCCTCCACCACACTTTACAGTTGGCACTATGCATTGGGGCAGGTAGCATCCGCCAATCCCAGATTCGTCCGTCGGACTGCCAGATGGTGAAGCATGATTCATCACTCCAGTTTCCACTGCTCCAGAGTCCAATGGCGGCGGGCTTTACACCACTCCAGCCGACGCTTGGCATTGCGCATGGTGATCTTAGGCTTGTGTGCGGCTGCTCGGCCATGGAAACCCATTTCATGATGAAGCTCCTGATGAACAGTTGTTGTACTGACATTGCTTCCAGAGGCAGTTTGGAACTCGGTAGTGAGTGTTGGAACGCGCTTCAGCACTAGGCAGTCCCATTCTGTGAGCTTGTGTGGACTATCACTTTGCGCCTGAGCCATTATTGGTCTTAGACGTTTCCACTTCACAATAACAACACTTACGGTTGATCGGGGCAGTTCTAGCATGGCAGAAATTTGACGGATTGACTTGTTGGAAAGGTGGCATCCTATGAGGGTGCCACGTTGAAAGCCACTGAGCGCTTCAGTACGGGCCATTCTGCTGCCAATGATTGTCTATGGAGATTGCATGCCTGATTTTTTACACTTGTCAGTAACAGGTGTGGCTGAAATAGCCGAATCCACTAATTTGAAGGGGTGTCCACATATTTTTGGCCCTGTAATATATATCCTATTTTTATTTTCAGCGATTTCTCACAGCCATCCTCAGGCTTGCTGAGTTCAAAAACATTCCACTGAACTTTAAACTGTATGTCATTTGTAACATTTTGGTCCAGCCTTAATGTTAATGATATTCTAGTGTGGTGCTTATGTAAACTGTGCCACTGACTCAAATTTAACCTTTGAAAATGGCACCAGGGCAATGTACAGTGGCAAAGTGTTGTTCTAATGTTGTCCTAATGTTCCCTGTGTGTTGTGGAAGGTGAGGCGCTGCAGTGCTATGGCTGTAACATCCTCCAGGGGCAGATGTACGTGGACGTGGGCTGCTCCAGCCCCAAGGTCATCACTTGCTCCCACTCACACAAAGGCTTCAAGCACCGCTTCTGCATTAAGACAGAGAGCAGTGAGTCCAGTCCTCCTCACCCTCTCTTTCACCCTCACCCTTGCATGCTTTACCCCACGGTCACTCCTTATCTAAAGCAACTCGTTACGTGAGTGCCAGACCTGGGTTGAAATAGTAGAAGAATGTCTATTTTCTCAAAGTTATTCTCTTACCTAGTGTATGCAAACACATTCTGTAACTGTCCCGTCAATGTCAACGACAATAATAGAGACAGTGATAACCTGATTGCAGTGACAAAGAAAGACCCCAATCTGATTGAGATTGCTCCAGGAAGATCTGGGGTCATGGATAAGTAAGAGGCTGTGATATGATGAGTCATGTGCTGTGTTAGGCAGGGGGAATTTCTGGAAAGATCAGAGTCCCTGGTCTAATCCTGCACAGTCACTCTCATCCCTGTCAAGGCAGCTTCTCACTCATAACATGCTTACAGCATCCCTCCCATCTATCTCTCCTCCTCAGCCCCCAGTCCTCAGCTCAGTGTGTCTCACCCATGCTTGTCTCTAATACCTGTCTTTTTCAAATGTATCTCTCACTGTCTATGCATCTTTATTATCTATGTGTGTGTGCTTCCAACCCCTGCAGGTGCCATGGGAATCATTCTGACCAGCGGTTGCGCCACGTCTCAGCACTGCCAACAGGAGCTACCCGGGGTGTGGATCCACTGCTGTGTTTCAGACCTTTGCAACAGCACCCCCCACTGGCGCAGAACGTCCTTACACTGGCTGTGCTCTTTGGCTACCCTGCTGTTCATACTGTGGCTGCAAGTGTGAGAGAGAATTTTTGAGCAAAGAAACACTGACTAACCCCCACTTTCAGCCCTACTGGCCAATCCTGTGGTTGTGTCCTAGACCAAAGTCATTGGAGGAGGTTGCTCAATAAGAGGCATGCACCTGCATGGATACGTAGTGGATGAGAATACAATCTTTATGCATTGGCTAGCCTGTGAATATTGTTATTTTCATTTTCCATGTGCATCATATTCTTTACGAGGCCACAATGAGATTATGAAGGTAGTTGGTCCAAGAAGCGTTTATGTTGCTAATATATTGGTGCCAATAACGTTGTGAGTGTTGATACAGTATATTTCAATAGGGTCATATGTTGGGGTTGTGGGGGGAGACAGAGTGGAACAGAGATTGGGTGATGTTTTGGAGATACATTTTGTTTAAATGGCTAAATAGGCGTTTCTCTCGGCACAAAATACATGCTTTCTTAAATGGCATTGTTCATTTTCATTTACCTATTTGGTCAGATTAAATCAAATCAAGCTTTATTTATACAGCACATTTCAGACATAGAATGCAACGCAATGCGCTTTACAGGAAAAATCTAAATAAAAAATGATAATGAAAGCTGAAATATTTACTACATAAACATAAGTTACAAAACAAAAGAATGACAAACTGAACTAAAAATATGTGTTTTAAGATCTTTTAAATATGTCCACAATTTTGCCGCCCCTCAGGTTCTCCGGCAGGCTTTTCCAGAGGCTGGGGGATAGTCAAAAGGCCAGTGCCTACAAAGGGACCTATTGGGTACCTAACTTAAAACCATGTCTGACATGTACTGGGGTGCACAATCGTGAATTGATTTGAAAACCAATAGAAAACCTTAAAACCGGTGTGATGTGTGCTCTCCGTCTGGTCTTGGTCAGTACCCACGCTGCAGCGTTCTGTATTCTTCGACAGTCTAATAATTTATCTGTGGAGCTAAACTCCTTTGGTGACACAGAAATCCTCTGGTCAGTCAGTCAGCAAGGCCTTTGGGGTCCTATTCTGTATGTCCAGTAGAGGGCAACACCTTCACCCCCAAGTAGGTTACAGCCGTAGGATACTCTCTTTACTCCCATGTTAAATTGCCTACTTCACGCATGAACTCGACAATGGCTGTATTTTTTTTTTAATTCTATAAACATTTTAGATATGCTGGGTTGGTCATTTTTAACATACTTCTATGTCGTCTTAATCAACAAACTACATACCTGAAAACACTTTCATGCTCGTACATTTTTTGTATGAACAGATAGAATGGAATGTACATCACGATTATCAGCCAAAGAGTCGATTCCAACGGACTTACTTCAATTAGCTAACTAACCCTGCTTTAAAGATGCCGTAAAACCTGTTGCATACCATTTTGTTTGAATAATACTAGGAGAAAAGATCAACAAATTAAGTTTCATCAACTGCCCATGGACCAGTTTAGACGAACCTTATGGTTTCAGGCACAGGGGAGGTTGGTGGGACCGTAATTGGGGAGGATGGGCTTGTGGTAATGCCTGGAGCGGAATCATTGGAATGGTATTAAATACATCAAACATATAGTTTCCATGTGTTTGATGCCATTCTAGGTGCTCAGTTTCAGCCATTATAATGAGCCGTCCTCCCCTAAGCAGCCTCCACTGGTTTCCGGCTATTACGCTGCGATGATGATGGAAAGCTGTGGGCTCCGCTTCCTCGATACATTTATGTGTGTTCAAGCACCTTATCATCGGTAAGTCGCTTTGCATAAATCTGGCTAGTTAGCTTGTAGAATGGACTAGTAAGCTGTATCTGTCCAAATAACAGCTATAATAGAGGGCTTGCAGTTGACGTACAATGCCTCCTGGCGGCCATGTTGGAAGACCACCACATTAATTATTTCAACAACAACAGCCGAGTGGCTACCCCAAACTACATGATAACAGTCCCTAAAACGAATTTATTCATCACCACGGCCTTTGATAAACATTTGATAAACATTACTACAGTTTATATGACTAGAGACATTAGCAGAATCCTTTTTAACACGATGGTGGCCTAGGCCTACTCTACTGACACTGACAACAGCTCAATAAAAACGACCTTGTCTTGAAGGCAACCATGTAATCTAGGCCGAAAAGGAGTCCTGGCTAAAAGTGATCCAGCTTTATCAAATTAACATCAAAAGTATTTTATTTTGCATTTGAGCTAACCCTAACTCTTTCCCTAACCTTAACCTAATTCTCCTAACGTGCTGCGTAACCGTACGTGTACATTAGTACGCAGTAATTTGCCTTATGGCGCCCAGAGTGGCTCGCTTGTGGGTGTGCTGGCAGCAGATAACAGCAAGTTTGACTGTGCATCAAGAATTCAGCATAGCAAGTTTGTATGAAGGTTTGGTTATTAAATGGGTAAAGAGTTTAATCCATTCTCCATTTCATGAATATATTCACAGGTAAATAGTAATATGCTCTAAACTGCTCTGGTGACAAAAGAACTTTGCTGCCCTGTTTCCAATCGTTTACATGGCTGGGAGAACCTATTCAAGTAAGTAAATACATTTCGAAAATGTTTTAAAAACTATGTATTATTAGCGAACTAGCTACAGTGCTGTAAGGTTCTGCTTTTCTTTTCTTAGTCAACCTTCTGTTATTTTTCTTTTTGCTCTTTAACGTAGCTCTGTCTTTCATTTTTGTTCATTGATTTCACCTGTGTTCATTTTGACTCTACTAAGCCTTTTCCTAGCTCGTTTGTGAGAACCAGTTATAGCCTTCAGTCCTAGTTTTGATTCACCTGCCTGTTTGCCTACCTATGTATGGCCATTGCCTGCCTGTGACCACGATTCCTGCCTTCTGCAAAGGCAAAATAAACACCTGCCGCGCTCTGAGCCTGAATCTACACCTTTTTCTCCCTGAGTATTCATTACAAGTGCAGGCTAACTCAAATGACCTGCTAATGTAGCTAGCTAGCTATCTAGCCAACTGTACATACTTTATAGCTAGCTAGCTAAGTTAATTAAATATGAACAGCTACCTAACTTCATATTAGCCAGCTATCTTAATGTATTTGTCATTGTAAAAAACAAACTCCAAATGCATTTGTAGGTAGTTAACTAACAGCCATGAAAGGAATGCAGCCCCAACTGTCAAAGTGAGAGAGTAGGCTATTCTGAATAGGGCAGGTACTTTGTGTAGTTCCAGTCCCTAGAAGTGAGGACAGAGATGATAGTAACATAATATTCAGTGCTGTCTAATTTGAGTATAATGATGTCTGTTTCTTGTGTTATTTGCTGTCCTCAGATACAGAGAGCTGTGAAAGCCTGTCTGCAGATGAAGAGGTCCCAATGAAGAGCAGTGGTTCTCTGTCCTGGTCCTGGAGACCAGGCCCATGATTTTTGTTTTTGCCTTAGCAATACACAGCTGATTCAAATGATCCTCATCATCAAGCTTCAAGTGGTATTTATGTATTAATTTGTGACGCTATCCTTGATATGATCCTGCTGTTGTCACATGCTACACATGCACGTATGTGCACATGAATCTATCTATCCAAAGTTAACATCATTTGTTATAAGAGATATTATGTTTTAGTAATCCAGAATGACCTGGTGATGTAAAAGTCTAATAATGACATTATCTTCCTTATTCCTACAGACACCTTGCAACTGGAGATTCCTTCAAAACGATTGCCAACAGTTACCGTGTAGAGCACTGTACGGTTGGGTGACCAGGGACATCTGGGACTGCCTCGTGGGGGTAATTCAAGCATGTGTGAATGCTACCTGTGTTCTGCACAACTTCATGAGGATGGACATGAGGACCAGGAGGTGACCTGCAGCTTGCTGCCGTGTGCCAGAGGAGAGGTCTGCTGCTCTGCAGGATGTTGCAAGGGTGGGGGCCAACAACGCAGCATGGGAGGCAATCCGTTTGTGGGAGATCTTTACCTCCTACTTCTTCGAAGAGGGTGCTGTTCCCTGGCAACACCATAGACTACACTATGCACAACCAAAGGCTTTTTTAAGAGCTATCCACATTGCAATAAGAGTATTCTTCCATTTACTTAGCTATGACAACTGCAGTTATTCATTTCCCAGTTTCTACTTCTCAGGTGAGGGTGCTGTGTAGGTAAGGGTGATGTCTGTACAAAAACAAAATATGCTCTTTTAATAGTCACCATATTGAAAAAATATAAAACAATTAGACACCCTATAACCCACACCTACACACTCGTGTATCTGATTGATGGATTGTGTTGTGCAGTAAGCAGGCTCAGGTGTATAACTGTGGCTCCATCCACATTCAAAGAATAGGCAAGAGGAACAACCATGGAGAATAGTAAGAAACGTCCTTATTTATATGTATATAACTACGCTATATACATAATATACATATACAGCTATATACGCTACATACATTTTCTTTAATGAGTCCGACGAAAAGGAAATACTGCTTTCTCAATGACCAGGCCCAAATCTCCATCATTCATGTGAAGAAAAGACAGAGAAAACGTGTGTGGAGATCCGGGTGCCTTGTGAGAATTCGTAGGCGAGTGTGTAAAGCACCACTACCATCGGTACTATTGGGCAATGTATAATCATTAGAAAATAAACTGGATTATCTACGATTAAGACTATCCTATTAACGGGACGTTATAAACTGTAATATCTTATGTTTCACTGAGTCGTGGCTGAACGACGACAAGGATATTAAAGAGCTGGCTGGGTTTTCCATGCATCAGCAGGACAGAGCAGCTATGTCTGGTAAGACGAGGGGTGGGGTTGTGTATCTATTTGTTAATAACAGCTGGTGCACGATGTTTAATATTAAAGAAGTCTCGAGGTATTGCTCACCTGAGGTAGAGTACCTCATGATAAGCTGTAGACCACAGTATCTACCAAGAGAGTTCTCATCTATATTATTTGCAGCCGTCTACTTACCACCACAAACCGATGCTGGCACTAAGACCGCACTCAACCAGCTGTATAAGGCCATGAGCAAACAAGAAAATGCTCATCCAGAAGCGGTGCTCCTAGTGGCCGGGGATTTTAATGCAGGGAAACTTAAATCTGTTTTACCAAATTTCTACCAGCATGTCACATGTGCAACCACAGGAAAAAAACTCTAGACCACCTTTACTACACACACACCATCAACATTACCAGAGTCCATTTTGTAACCAGCAATAGGAAGAGGTTCACTCCTACCAGCACAAAGGTCCAATCAACAATGGCCTTGTCAACTAAGCCATAGTAACCATGACAACCTAACCACTGTCATGCAAAGACAGAATGAGATATCTGACCTGCTCATAGTACAATAAGTACACTTACAGCTAGGGAGATACCAACATTTGAGGGTAATCCTTTGGATTACAAGTCCTTCATGCAGGCATTTGAGCATGGCATAGAGGCCAAGACAAGTAGCAGGGAGGACAGGCTCTACTACCTCGAGCAATTCACTTCCGGTCAGCCTAGGGATCTGGTCAGAAGCTGTAACGGCTGTCGTAGTCGTTCTCCTCCTCAGACGAGGAGGAGCATGGATCGGACCAAGATGCGGATTGGTAAGTATTCATATTTTAATGGGAAAACAACAAACACTACAAAATACAACAACCAACAAACGTGAATAACCTGAAACAGTCCTGTGTGGCCCAAACACTGACACAGGAACAAACACCCACAAAACACAAGTGAAACCCTGGCTGCCTTAGTATGATTCTCAATCAGGGACAACGATTCACAGCTGTCTCTGATTGAGAATCATACCAGGCCGAACACAAAATCCCAACATAGAAAATCAAACCTAGACCAACCCACCCAACTCACGCCCTGACCAACTAAAACAAATACATGACAAAGGAAAACAGGTCAGGAACGTGACAGAACCCCCCCCTTAAGGTGCGAACTCCGGGCGCACCAGCACAAAGTCTAGGGGAGGGTCTGGGTGGGCGTCTGTCCACGGTGGCGGCTCTGGCGCTGGTCGTGGTCCCCACCCCACCATAGTCAACCCCCGCTTCCGTGGCCTCCTCCCAATATTCACCCTCCATGTCAATCCCACTATTCCAAAGGGCAGTAACAGACTGAGGGGTAGCACCTGACTGAGGGGTAGCACCTGACTGAGGGGTAGCACCTGACCGAGGGGTAGCACCTGACTAAGGGGCAGCACCGGACTAAGGGGCAGCACCAGGATAAGGGGCAGCACCAGGATAAGGGGCAGCACCAGGATAAGCGGCAGCACCAGGATAAGGGGCAGCTCCGGACTGAGGGACGGCAGCTCCGGACTGAGGGACGGATCCTGGCTGGATGACTCTGGCGGATCCTGGCTGGCGAAGGCTCTGGCGGATCCTGGCTGGCGGAAGGCTCTGGCGGATCCTGGCTGGCGGAAGGCTCTGGCGGATCCTGGCTGGCGGAAGGCTCTGGCGGATCCTGGCTGGCGGAAGGCTCTGGCGGATCCTGGCTGGCGGAAGGCTCTGGCGGATCCTGGCTGGCGGAAGGCTCTGGCGGATCCTGGCTGGCTGGCTCTGGCGGATCCTGGCTGGCTGGCTCCGGCAGCTCCTGGCTGGCTGGCTGGTCCTGGCTTGCTGGCTCTGGCTGGTCCTGGCTGGACGGCTCTGGCTGGTCCTGGCTGGACGGCTCTGGCTGGTCCTGGCTGGACGGCTCTGGCTGGTCCTGGCTGGACGGCTCTGGCTGGTCCTGGCTGGACGGCTCTGGCTGGTCCTGGCTGGACGGCTCTGGCTGGTCCTGGCTGGACGGCACTGGCTGGTCCTGGCTGGACGGCTCTGAAGGCTCGGGACAGACGGGCAGCGCTGGGCAGGCAGACAGTTCAGACCACGCTGGGCAGGCAGGCAGTTCAGACAGCGCTGGGAAGGCAGACAGTTCGGGCAGCGCTGAGCAGGCAAGCAGCGCAGGCGGCGTTGGGCAGACGGCCGACTCTGACCTGCTGAGGCGCACAGTAGGCCTGGTGCGTGGTGCCGGAACTGGAGGCACTGGGCTGGAGACACGCACCACAGGGAGAGTGCGTGGAGGAGGAACAGGGCTCTGGAAACGCACTGGAAGCCTGGTGCGTGGTGTCGGCACTGATGGTACAGGGCTGGGGTGGGAAGGTGGCGCCGGATATACCGGACCGTGAAGGAGGACACGCGCTCTTGAGCACCGAGCCTCCCCAACCTTACCAGGTTGAATGGTCCCCGTAGCCCTGCCAGTGCGGCGAGGTGGAATAGCCCGCACTGGGCTATGCAGGCGAACCGGGGACACCACCTGTAAGGCTGGTGCCATGTACGCCGGCCCGAGGAGACGTACTGGAGGCCAGATATGTTGGGCCGGCTTCATGGCACCCGGCTCGATGCCCAACCTAGCCCTACCAGTGCGGCAAGGTGGAATAGCCCGCACTGGGCTATGCAGGCGAACCGGGGACACCACCTGTAAGGCTGGTGCCATGTACGCCGGCCCGAGGAGACGTACTGGAGGCCAGATATGTTGGGCCGGCATCATGGCACCCGGCTCGATGCCCAACCTAGCCCTACCAGTGCGGCAAGGTGGAATAGCCCGCACTGGGCTAAGCACGCGTACTGGGGACACCGTGCGCTCCATCGCATAACACGGTGTCTGACCAGTACGACGCCCTCTCACTCCACGGTTAGCCTGGGAAGTGGGCGCAGGTCTCCTACCTGCCCTCGGCCCACTACCTCTTAGCCCCCCCCCCCAAGAAATTTTTGGGTGACCCTCTCGGGCTTCCAGCCGCTCTGCCTTGCTTTCGCCTCGTAATACCTCCTCTCCGCTTTCGCTGCCTCCAGCTCCGCTTTGGGGCGGCGACACTCCTCTGGCTCTGCCCAGGGTCCTGGGTGTGCGAAGGGGCTTTACTGAGGCTAAGAGATTGCTGCAGGAGCACATGAGCAGAGACTGCAAGAAAATAATGACCTGCCTAAGCTGTAATGGAAGGCACCCCACCATTCTACATATGGAAAAAGGAAAAAGGAAAAAGAGAAAGGTTAACGGAAAAAGTCATCAGAATGCACTCCCAGGAATCCCAGTTCCACAATAAATATTTGATTTGTTCCATAAAGTCCATCATTTATGTCCAAATTCCTCCTTGATGTTCTAGCGTTCAGTACACTTTCCAAACTCACGACGCGTGGGCAAGTCCAGCTGAAAGTACGGACGAAAAGTTAAAAAAGTTATATTACAGTCCGTAAAAACATGACAAACGAAGTATTGAATCAATCTTTAGGATGTTTTTAATTCTTCAATAATGTTCCAACCGGAGAATTCCTTTGTCTTCAGAAGTGCGATGGAACAGAGCTCGCTCTCACATGAACGCGCATGGTCAGCGCATGTTCAGGTCATGGTAGACCTTACTCAATCCCCTCTCATTCGGCCCCACATCACAGTAGAAGCATCAGACAAGGTTCTAAAGACTGTTGACATCTAGTGGAAGCCTTAGGAAGTGCAGCATGACCCATATTCCACTGCATCTTCAATAGGGAATGAGTTGAAAATCGACCAACCTCAGATTTCCCACTTTTTTCTCAGGTTTTTGCCTGACATATGAGTTCTGTTATACTCACAGACATAATTCAAACAGTTTTATAGTGTTTTCTATCCAAATCTGCTAAAAATATGCATATTCTAGCTTTTATGGCTTTGTAGCAGGCCGTTTACTCTGGGCATGCTTTTCATCCGGACGTGAAAATACTGCCCCCTACCCCAAAGAAGTTAACTTCTTATGGCTGCAGGGGCAGTACTGAGTAGCTTGGATGAAAGGTGCACAGAGTAAATGGCCTGCTCCTCAGTCCCAGTTACTAATATATGCATATTATTATTAGTATTGGATAGAAAACACTCTGAAGTTTCTAAAACTGTTTGAATGATGTCTGTGAGTATAACAGAAATAAGCTACGGACATTTTATCAATGGCAATTTGAATGCACAAAGATACCGTGACAAGATCCTGAGGCCAATTGTCGTGCAATTCAACTGCTGCCATCATCTCATGTTTCAGCATGTTAACGCACGGCCCCATGTCACAAGGATCGGTACACAAATCCTGGAATCTGAAAATGGCCCAGTTCTTCCATGGCCTGCATATTCACCATACATGTCACCCATTGAGCAGGTTTGGGATGCTCTGGATTGACTTGTACGACAGCGTGTTCCAGTTCCTGCCAATATCCAGCAACATCGCATAGCCATTAAAGATGAGTGGGACAACATTCCACTTATTTCTCTAATTCTCTCTCTCTTTTTCTCTCTTTCTCTCTTTCTTTTTCTTCCCATCTTTCTCTGTCTCGGAGGACCTGAGCCCTAGGACCATGCCTCAGGACTACCTGACCTGATAACTCCTTGCTGTCCCCAGTCCACCTGGCGTGCTGCTGCTCCAGTTTCAACTGTTCTGCCTGCGGCTATGGAAACCTGACCTGTTCACCGGATGTGCTACCTGTCCCAGACCTGCTGTTTTCAACTCTCTAGAGACAGGAGGAGCGGAAGAGATAATCTGAATGATCGGCTATGAAAAGCCAACTGACATTTACTCCTGAGGTGCTGACCTGTTGCACCCTCGACAACCACTGTGATTATTATTATTTGACCCTGCTGGTCATCTATGAACATTTGAACATCTTGGCCATGTTCTGTTATAATCTCCACCCGGCACAGCCAGAATAGGACTGGCCACCCCTCATAGCCTGGATCCTCTCTAGGTTTCTTCCTAGGTTCTGGCCTTTCTAGGGAGTTTTTCCTAGCCACCGTGCTTCTACACCTGCATTGCTTGCTGTTTGGGGTTTTAGGCTGGGTGTCTGTACAGCACTTTGTGATATCAGCTGATGTAAGAAGGGCTTTATAAATGCATTTGATTGATTGATTGATCAGAAAATCTTGTTAACTTCTTATGGCTGCAGCCCGACACCGGTACACTTATGACAACATCCAGCTCAAGTGCAGGGCGCGAAATTCAAAATATATTTTTTTATAATATTTAACTTTCACACATTAACAAGTCCAATACAGCATATGAAAGGTACACATCTTGTGAATCAAGCCAACATGTCCGATTTTTTAAATGTTTTACAGGGAAGACAAAATATGTAAATCTATTAGCTAACCACGTTAGCAAAATACACCACTTTTCTAACTCCATCAGTTTCTTACTCCATCACTAGCTATCACAAATTCGACCAAATAAAGAAATAAATAGCCACTAACCAAGAAAAAACTTCATCAGATGACAGTCTGATAACATATTTATTGTATAGCATATGTTTTGTTCGAAGAATTTGCATATTTCAGGTATAAATCATAGTTTACATTTCAGCTACAATCAGAAATTGCACCGAAAGCAGCCATAATATTTACAGACACCAACGTCAAATACCTAATTACTCATCATAAAACATTTCTGAAAAATACATAGTGTACAGCAATTGAAAGACAGGCATCTTGTGATTCCAGACAATATTTCCGATTTATTAAATGTTTTACAGCGAAAACAAAATGTAGCGCTATATTAGCGTAGCCACAATAGCCAGAAACACTTGGGCGCCCACGACCAGTTCACATGCACGACAGATATTAGAAATAGCATCATAAAATGTTTCTTACTTTTGGTGATCTTCCGTCAGAATGTTGGACAAGGTGTCCTTTGTCCAGAACAGTCGTTGTTTTGATCTGGAACGGCAAATATCCCTCTTGATTTAGCATGGGCACTTGCCAAGTGGCACGGATCACTCCAACGTCAACAAAGTCAGAGAACGGAACACGGCAAAACTCCCGGAAAAAAATTTCAATAATCTGATTAAACTATATTGAAAAAACATACGTTACGATGATATGGTCAAATGTATCAAATAAAATCTAAGACGGAGATGTTATTCGTCCATAACGGGAGCAAAACAGAAGCCAAACCCATGTCCTCTTTCGCGCGCTCCAGAAACAGGAAGTGGACGGTCACGTCAAAGAAATAGCTTTTATTCCACCTCAGACCAAGCTAAACACAAAATGTCTTCTCTCTCAGCCTCTTGACACCCAGAGGAAGGCGTATGAAGTGTACGTAGACTCTTACGTGTCATGACCATGTATAGGCAGGAAGTTGAACAGAGCATATATTTCTGACATTCCACTTCCTGGTCAGGAAAAATGCTGCATAATGAGTTCTGTTTCACTCAGAGAAATAATTCAAACGGTTTTAGAAACTAGAGAGTGTTTTCTATCCAATAGTAATAATAATATGCATATTGTACGAGCAAGAATTGAGTACGAGGCCGTTTGAAATGGGCATCTTTTATCTGGCTACTCAATACTTTCCCTTGCAGCCATAACAGGTTAATCATGGTCTGAGAGTCCTTTAGGTGCCTTTTGGCAAACTCCAAGTAGGCTGTCATGTGCCTTTTACTGAGGAGTGGCTTCTGTCTGGCCACTCTACCATAAAGGCCTGATTGTTGGAGTGCTGCAGAGATGGTTGTCCTTCTGGAAGGTTCTCCCATCTCCACAGAAGAACTGAGGTAATGGAAAGATGTGGGGTGATGAAAGAGAACCCTGCCACCACCACTCAGAGCAGCCAGGGTCAGAAGAGGATTGTAAGA
Organism: Salvelinus namaycush; assembly: GCF_016432855.1. NCBI lineage: Eukaryota > Metazoa > Chordata > Actinopteri > Salmoniformes > Salmonidae > Salvelinus > Salvelinus namaycush. The sequence continues at coordinate 9,686,057 of NC_052324.1, read as the reverse complement.
AAAATATGCTAATATTTTCAATAGCGGTTATGAATTTTCATAATTTGTTATCATTGAAATGTATATCAAACTAAAAACATTTCAAACAATAAAATCATTACTCAAAATAATTATGTTCCACAAAATGGATAATATTTTAGACCCATATAAATAAAACACAGATATTACATTATCGGGTCATTTTTACCCGGCATATGCATTCTTGGGGCGCCATGTTTACTATGCATCCTATGGTTAAAGGGCCTTCTTTGGGAAGTAGGGTACTAGAGGTTAACTAGCCCCTTGGGGTAACTGCACCCTGCCTGTAATTCAAATTAAGACCACAAGATGTCACCACATTTTCCCCCCAACACTTTCCCTGGCTGCCACTGCTCTTGCTCAAAAAAACATTTCCTCTGTGTCATCACATCTTTTGGAGATATATAAAAAAAAAAAAATATTTTGTTGTAAGTTTATCAATTTTTTTACATTTTGAAACAGTCGTATATATATTCCAATAAATCTAGATCTAGAATTGTTTTTAAATACACACGTAAGAAAGCCTTAAGATAAATATTCCACTTGTTTAGAGAGAAAAATGTAGATAATTATTATTTAAATTAGTAATATGTTGGAGAAGTGTGTTGGTACTTGTCATTAAGACAATGAATAGCCCAGTTATCAATAATTTATGCTAACTTGCTAACAAGCAACTTAACTAGCAGTAAATGCTAGCCAGCTAAGCTAGTTAGAATAGGCTGCTAGGAGTGCTAGCTATCAACCTTACTACCAGATCGTCTGACGTCAAATACATTAAAAGACAACGTAACTTAATTGCAGTTGTAAATGTTACAACTAGTGACTGATAGATTTACCGTTAATGTTACTTCATAGTCTTTACACAGCATTTTTTTTGTCATATAGCTAGATAGCTAGCTACATTTTTAAGAAAGCGCATTTCAATTGGCTTCTCTCCCCGTTTTCATTCAGTTATCCCAGTACTCTTAAAAAACGCACTTTTCTAAAAATTAAATTTCATGAAATAACTAAAAAAGTGTAAACTGTAGCATTTTATTTATAGTTCATTCGCCTAAGCATGACCATCATCCACATACCCATTTTTTTTCTCTCCAAACGTTGCTTTTTTGTGTCAGCAATTCAACATTGTTCTAAGGGGGGGCTAGTTACCCACTAGTACCTTATAGAGCAAAGAAAGCAATTGATAAGACACAGCACAGAATAAATGGTAATAACATGCTAATAACGTTGAAACAGAGCTACTTGATTTTCTACTTCTCCTCATAACCATACACATTACATACAAATGTAAGAGCTTGTTTTGGCATAGGCCTACACTTCTACACATGCAAGAACCATCAGGTACCATTATGCAATCGTATTGTCTGCCAATCGCTGTCATATTGTTGAAATTGATGGCAAGACACGAACCCACAAATAGAGACGAAAAATAATAAATAAAACAAAGGATTCATTACATGCTCAAGTTGTTATTTACCAGATGCTTTTATCACGAGCAATTACGGTTAAGTGCCTTCCTCAAGTCAGTTTAGTCAGTTTAGGGATTCGAACCAGCGACCTTTCGGATACTGGCCCAACGCGCTTAACAGCTTGTCTACCTGCCACCGCTATATATTGTTTCAAGTAGCTATCATTTCAAATTTCATTAGAAAACCAAAAAAAAACATTAACCACATTTTCCCACCACTATTTAGTCCAGGCTCAACATCTGCGTCGGAAGATGCAGATTCAAGCAAACAGGTTGAAAACAGAGAATAAGGGATCTTATGATCTTATTGTTCCGCTTCTGAAGAGATATAATAAAATACACATTTCACAACTAAGAATAGGTTATCTTATAGTAAAGAAATCAAATGTTTTGATGGTTTCAAGTAGCCTTTATCTTCTATTATGGTGACATTTTCCTAATCCAAAACAGCACCAATACTTTGCAGAACCATTTGTGTTTTCTTTCACAAAGGCAGCGATTATTAAACCCATCCCCATCTGAAAGGACATGGTTACTTTGGGAAACGTAATTATTTTGAGCAGGCTGTGTTACGCAAGGAAAATGTCACTCTTCATACAAGCCGTATCACTGTAAAACAACAACAGCAGCATTGTATCAATGTAAAAAAGCACAAATAAATGATTTCCCTCATAGACAAATATACCTGTTCAATAAGCATTCAGCATTTAGTTATTTAAAGCAAAAATAAAAGCTGGATGTTCAGTTATTCATGGTAAATGAATGAAATAATTGAATTAAGATATGAAATACTACATTAGAAAACATGACAAGTTACAAAATATTTTATTAGAAAATGATACATACTTAGAGGTCAAGGGCCTATATATTTACGAATGAAATATTTAAGTAAACATAATATTTAGATAAATATATATATATTTTTTTTGTTGTTGTTGTAGAAATCAAATACAGATTTTAAGGAGGGAAACAATACACACCATATACAAATGTGTATGTCCTGCAGTTAATGTAATATGACTATATGACAGTCCATGTTCAGTGATTATGTTGTTAAGAATTGGGAAAATCAAAAAATACGAGTTCAATTGAACGGAAACGGTGATGTACTGAATGACCAGTTGAAAAACGGGAAAGGGTTGGATAGGGGTTGTGGGAATAATGTAATTGTTTTTGTGTTGGGGAATGCTGTCAGCATGGCCACTGACCTTTAAATACATCCCATCACGCATTGCTTCAAGCCACACGTTGCCTTTTGTGACCTGACAAGATTCCGCAGGAGAATACGACAACAACAAAAACTCATCTACAACACACTGAAATTAAAATATATTAGCAGAAATTAGAATAAATTACATGACCACAAACTTTGCATCAATGACTGGGGTGCATTGTTCAGAAAAAAAGATTGTTTGGGACACACTTAGTTAAATAAAGTGAGTAAAGAATGACAACAGAGCCGAGAGACATTTCTATGATGATTCTGATGTGTCCTCTATTGAACCTGAACCTGATACTTATGTTCAGTTGGTGCAGAGACAAAGATGTGAGGTGAAACACTGTCACTTGGGCCTTGTGGTTTCTAACTGCTCCCCCAATCTGATGCCACTTCCTGTTGTTGTTGACAAGGGCTATGTTCCAATTGTATTATCTACATATCTGTCCTTCCTCCCAAAGTGTGAACTTCCCTTCACTGATTTGAAAGAAATATGGTGGCATGTAGCCTAGCGGTTAAGAGCTTACTGGTCCCCATTGGGAATCAAACCCAAAACCAACTGAGCTACACGGGACCATACTACTATGCTTTGTAAAGTAGCATCAGAGGTTGAATTGGAGATTGTCAGAGCATGTTTACATAATAATCAACAATTCAAAGGCATTGGGAAAATATAGCCTACCAAGACACTCATGTTGAAGATTAGATTAGGTCGCCCACTTTACTGGAAACTTGTATCTCTCGCTGATTAAACGACAGAAATGCCACATCCATCATCACCATTAGCAAGTGTTGATGTGTGAGAAAAACATCCTGCTGCATGTAGTTAACTGTCAATACTGTAGCCGACAAAGTTAATCAGATTGAAATCCGGCCATGTTGTTTCATATTGAATACCCACTAAAGAGAGCATTCTCTTCTCTTTTTCAATAGAGTAAAATAATAAGGTTCACTGTTCAAGGCACCAAGTTCATTTTCACAGTGGAAAGCCTATGTGCATGTTACCACATTTGATCAATAATTACATTACTTGCTTGTTAATTCAGTGAAGCAATACCGTGCAGGCTATCTAGCTTTTTATTAGTTTGTCATTAGTTTTACTCGTCTTTGTATTTAGTATTTGGGATAAAAGTGAAAATTGTATCAGTAATTTCTGTTAATTATAGTATTATAGATGTTATTTTTTGTATTTCAATATACTGAAATAAAATGTAACATTTGAACATATTGTTAAAGGGCCTTCATTGGGAAGTGAAGATAAAAAAAATACAATTAATTAATAAGACATTTCGGTAGCACTTTACATTACAGCACAAAATAAATAGGTGATAATATGTGGGTGATAATTAGGATAATAACCTGGAAACTGACTTTAATTCTACTGTATTTCATAACCATATTTATTTCCTGGTAAAAGTTAGTCTAAATTAAAAAATAATTTAAACACTCCATCCCTGACTTCATTTAATTTCTGTGTAATTTGAATGTTTCAAGGTAAAAAAGTAGCCTATACATAAACAGAAGTATGACGAGCTTGTTTTGCAATAGGCCTACAATTCTACAAATGCAAAAACAATAATCAAATGGCTACCTGGACTTTCTGCTTTTCACCCCTGCTTACATGTAGGCCTACAGTGTATTAGTACATCAATCAATCGCCTAACCAAACCTACATGTACATATGACCTCAATCACACCAACTACCTCTTATCCCAGTACACTGACTCTGTACGGTAGGCTACTCCTTGTGTATATATATATATATTTATAAATAGCCTTTTTTTGTTATTTTGTTGTTTTTTTTGATTTCATACCATGTCATTGTTGCATACTTATACCTGATTGACTTAAAGGGCATTCTAGAGCATGCATTATATCCCTTTATAAACTGGGTAGTTCAAGCCCTGAATGCTGATTGGCTGAAAGCCATGGTATATCAGACCGTATACCACAGGTATGACAAAACATGTATTTGTACTGCTCTAATTACATTGGTATCCAGTTTATAATAGCAATAAGGCACCTTGGGTGTTTGTTGTATATTGCCAAAATACCATGGCTACGGGTTGTATCCAGGCACTCTGCGTTGTGTCGTGATTAAGAACAGCCCTTAGCCTGGTATTATTGGCCATACACCATACACCCTCAGGCCTTATTGCTTAAAAAAATATGGTATTTCCACATGGTAGAATTAAATGGCTATAGTTATTTCTTACATATTCTATGTTTGAGCTGCTTTTGAATGCAAAAGTCGAATTGAAAACATTGTAATTCTTGAATTGGATTTTCATAAAAGTTTGGTTAGCTAAACTAGCAAGTCTGCTATTGTAGCTATCTATTAAACTTTCTAGCAATTTCAGTGGATTTTAAATACATTTCTACTGGCAAATGTGTACATTATAGCCATGATATGAACAGGATTATGAACTCGGTGCTTTATGCGTTCTCTGGAAAATAAGGCAAGTTCCACTCCGTTAGCATGGCGTGAAAGATACCTTCCAGGTTATTCATTATTTACCAGGGAACCTAGCTATAGCCCCCTCGTTGATTATCCCTTAGGCCTAAATGCTGCTATTTTCTTTTTATCTATTTGCTAATTGTCTTACTTTTTAACTGCATTGTTGGGAAAGGGCTAGAAAATAAGCATTTCACGCTACGGTAAAGTCTACACTTGTTGTATTCGGCGCATGTGACAAATAACATCTGATTTGATTGAATAAAAGAGTGTTGCGCCAGTAACCGAAATGTCACTTATTCATGTCCACGAGCCGACTAGGGGTGCGTTCGTAAATTCACTCTGTGTGCGCACTGGGTGTTCGTAAATTCAGCGCGTTGTCAGATTGTCCGTTCGTAAATTCAGAGCGTTTCGCTCTCGGAGCGTTCAGACGCTCTGGCCGAAGAGTAGAGTTGAACCGAGCGTTCTGACCACACAATGGCAGTCAAGCACCTAAGCTAACTGGCTAACGTTGGCTAGCTTGCTAGCTAGCTACTTCCAGACACTAATGAGAGAATACCTCTCTGACCATTGTACTCGCCCTAGCAGAGCTGGTTAGGCTGTTTTCATGTTATCCACTGTAACTATGCTGCTGGTAACAATTGAAATACGTTTTTTTTGTCGACCTTTACCGACTCCAGCCATATTCAACAGGTGTTGAGCGTTCGTAAATGCATCAGGTTTTCTGCGCTCTGGCACACTCAGACGAGAATGCTCTGAAATCGGAGTAGATAGCCAGAGCGAATTTACGAACACACCCCTAGGTGAAAAATCTATAGATTTGCCCTTGAGCAAGGCACTTAACGCCAATTGCTCCTGTAAATCGCTCTGGATAAGAGCGTCTGCTAAATGACTCAAATGCAAATGTAGAAATGAACCCACAATAAATTGTAACATCCATCATCCTTTGAATAACCAACAACTCATCACACGATCGAGCTGTGGTTATGCAGCTACGTCTTGTTTCCAGTAACTACGTTACACCTTTCATTAGAAAACCAAAGAAACATATTAACCACACTTTCGCACTGCTATTGGGTGAGTAGGCTCAACACCTGCTTCGAAACACAAATGGAAGCAAACAGCTTCAAAACAGAGAAAGGGGGATCTTATGATCTTGTTCCGCTTCTGAAAATACAATTTTCAAAAATAACAATAGATTATTTTATAGATAATAAATACAACGTTGGGGGGGGGGGGGGTTAAGTAGCCTTTATTTTCTATTAAGGTGACAGTTTCCTCGTAAAACAACAGCACGGAACAGTACAACATTTACAATATGCTACTTTGCAGAACCTAGTTTGCTGTAACATTTCTTTCACGAATGCAGCGATTATTAAACCGATCCCCATCTGAAAGGATTAGCTTATTTGAGAAACTTTGCACACTGCATAGGCTGTGTTAATTTTAGCAAGGAAAATACATAGGCTGTGTTACTCAAGGAAAAACATAAAAAGCACAAATTCATGATTTCAATCATTCGTCTGCTCAATAAGCACTCAGCATTTAGTTAATTAAAACAAAAATAACATCTGAATTTTCAATTATTCATGGTAAATTAATACAAAAATTGAATTAAGATATTAAATACTATGTTCGAAAACGAACTCAAATTTCTTTAAATAAATTACACTTTATTACACACATGACAAGTTACTAAATATTATTGTGGATAATGATGCCTATTTAGAAATAATGAGACTACATATTTAATAAGTTATAGGTCACATTAATATTTTGGAAATATTTTTGTGTAAATCAAAGACGGATTTAGTGAATAGAATGTACCGCTGTGACAGATAGGCCTATTGCAGGGCAACTTTCATAAAACAGTCTAAATTTAAATCATAAGGATCTACCTTCAATATTTGCTCTCTTTATTTTTCAGAAAACCTTAAATGAACATTCTTTCAAGTGTCTGCAGCGAGTAGCTCCCACAATCATCAAAAGTAAAATGTGATTGTACATTTTAAGGAGGGAAACACAATATACACAATTTAAAGTTCCGCAATTCATTTCACAATTGGCAGTTGAAGTTAATGGAAGACATGGAAAGATATGGCTCACAATACTTTAGCATCCTAAAATAAAGTAGGACAAAAACATTTTTCGATCTCAATGGGATGTAAAATCCTTGTTATTACCAGCCCACTACAACTATATCCATACTTGGGGTTTTCCCTTTCAATGAATGTGTCCACTGGTGCTGGGTCTACTTCCCAGGTTCCTGTGGTGCAGCAGGAGAGAGAGCCCACAGCACTACTCCATGCTCTTCACTATCATCACTGTGTAAGCCAGAGAGCCCAGGTTCAGACTGCACATGGACTGGAAGGAATCTGGAGAAAATAAAAGTATATAGGCTGGGATTTTAGCCAGTCATTTTATTTATTGAATACTTTTCTGCAATTTCAACAGTAAAACAATGTAGAGTGCACAGTATAATACCATACATGTGTTGTACAGAATTAAGGCTGTAGATTGCACCGCATTATGAAAAAATACTGTTATTAACTGTAATTGGAAGCCTCCTGTAAAAATGATTCTAACATGCTGTATTTCTTTACAGTAATGGTTTATGCCTACTGTATATTACAATGATCCGTTTCAGGCACCAACCTCATGCTGTCGGGTAAGACGCATGAAACTCAAACTATTTTAGTAGGCTAACTATCTTCTTGAAGCTGCTGTGAAGTAGAATAATCGTTTCGTTAGCTGCTGGGGAGGTACCTATCCTTGTTTATACGTATACGATGGGGCGGCAGGTAGCCTAGTGGTTAGAGCGTTGGGACAGTAACCTGAAAGGTAGCTAGATCGAACCCCCGAGCTGACAAGGTAAAAATCTGTCATTCTGCTCCTGAACAAGGCAGTTAATCCACTGTTCCTAGGCCGTCATTGTAAAAAAAGGTTAAAAGTACATATATATATACAAAAGTATGTGGACACCCCTTCAAATGAGTGGATTTGGCTTTTTCAGCCACACCCATTGCTGACAGGTATAAAATCGAGCACACAGCAATGCAAAAATACCAACACTCCTTAGCTGTCACAACCCTGTGTGATATGTTCACTTGGCTGCGTGACATAAATCATAGCTTTGCAGGCCAGGGGTGTCCATATAGTCTCTCCACGGTTACTGGCCCAACGCTCTAACCACTAGGCTACCTGCGGCCCCCTTATCAAGGGTGTCAATCATTTTGGACCACTCTGTACATTTAGTGACACTTGGGGGAGGCATTTAATGCAAGTAATGAGGATGATGAAAGGTTTCAAAACGCAGTGCCTTTGGGAAGTATTCAGACCCCTTGACTTTTTCCACATTGTGTTGTGTTACAGCCTGAATTTAAAATGGATTATAAATAAATACGTTCAGGAGTAAAAATGTGCTTAACAAGTCACATAATAAGTTACATGGACTCACTCTGTGTGCAACAATAGTGTTTAATATGATTCGAACATGAATAGCCTGATTCACGCAGTCGCCTCTGAACAGTTGATGTTGAGATGTGTCTGTTACTGAAGCATTATTTGGGCTGCAATCTGAGGTGTAGTTAACTCTAATGAACTGATCCTCTGCAGCAGAGTTAACCCTGTGTCTTCCTTTCCTGTGGCGGCCCTCATGAGAGCCAGTTTCATCATAGCGCTTGATGGTTTTTGCGACTGCACTTGAAGAAACTGTATTGACTGACCTTCATGTCTTAAAGGTCAGAGTGTTGCGGAAGACACATTTCAGTTGTACAAATGACGAGGTATCCCCCTTTCCCTTAATAAGTAACGATGGACTGTCGTTTCTCTCTGCTTATTGGAGATGTTCTAGCCATAATATGGATTTGTCTTTTACCAAAAAAGGCCATCTTCTGTATATCACCCCTACCTTGTCACAAAACAATTGATTGGCTCAAATGCATTAAGGAAAGAAATTCCACAAATTAACTTTTAACATGGCACACCTGTTAACTGTAATGCATTCCAGGTGACTACCTCATGAAGCTGGTTGAGAGAATGCCAAGTGCGTGCAATGAATTCATCAAGGCAAAGGGTGGCTACTTTGAAGAATCTCAAATATAAAATATATTTAGATTTATTTAACACTTTCTTGGTTACTACATGATTCCATATGTGTTATTTCATAGTTTCGATGTAGAGAAAATAAAACAATTAATAAGACATTTCGGTAGCACTTTACATTGAAGCACAGAATACATGGTAATAACATGACAATAACATGGAAAATACTTCTCTTGATAACAATGTTAATTTCCTTCCAAATATATGTTAAAAACAAATTAAACACTCCAACCTTGATTTAATTTAATTTGATTGTTTCAAGGTAAAACGTACACATAAACAAAAGTATAAAACGTTCGCTTTGCCATAGATCTCTAATTCTACAAATGCAAGAACCATAAACTACCATTACGGACTCGTCTGCCATCGCTGTCATATTCTTCAATTTGATGGCAGGAGCCGAACCCACAACTAGAGGTAAAAACAGATCAAGGCAAAATGAATCATCCAGCAACTCATCACACACTCGAGCTGTGGTTATGCAGTTAGCTATATCTTGTTTCCAGTAACTACCATTTCACATGTACTTAGAAAACCAAAGAAACATTAACCATATTATCCCACCACTATTAAGTCTAGGCTCAACATCTGCGCCGGGAACATGCACACTGACGCAAACAAGTTGAAAACAGATAATTGGTGAACTTACGATCTTATTTTTCCGCTTCTGATGAGATTCAATTAAATAACATTTTCCCAAATATGAATAGATTATCTTATAGTAAAGAGATGCAATGTTTTGGGGGTTTTAAGTAACCTTTATTAATAGAAAACAGCACGGAACTGTAAAAATGTTTTTTTTACAATCATTTACAGAACCATTGTTGTTGCAACTTTTTGTTCACAAAGGCAGCGATTATTAAATCCATCCTCATCTGAAATAATATGGTTATTTTGAGCAACTAGGTTAATTTGAGCAGGCTGTGTTAGGCAAGGAAAATGTCATGCAAGCTGTATCAATGTAAAAAACAACAACATTGTATCAATGTAAAAAAGCGCATAAATGATTTTCCTCATAGAGGTCTTCAGGTGCTATGTCCTCTTCCCAGGTTCCTGTTGTGCAGCAGGAGAGAGAGCCCACAGCAGTACACCATGCTCTTCACTATCATCACTGTGTAAACCACAGAGGCCAGGTTCAGACTGCACGTTGACTGGAAGGAATCTGGGAAAGAGAAAATATTAAGGCTGGGATTCAATTTGAATGCAGGTTACATTCATTGCCGTTTAAAAACACATGTTCCTATTAAGCCGACATATGCTACATTTACCGTGGATGGCATCTCGGCACTGGATGGCATCTAGGCACTTTGCCTATAAACCATGATCAGATTATCTATCCGATCGCGTTTTGTCGGCTATACTCCACTTAGGAAGTTTTAACAATACGAACATTTTACATGACCTTGGCGAGTGCAACAGGTAATAATGTTCCATTCGACTCGCTCTGCCACGTCACAATTCCTGGTACTCTGGTCCTGGATCTTGGACCCACTACTCACGCTGGTCCAGGATTCGTTTCAGCCCGGGTTAGTTTGTGTTTCACACATGCTTTATAGCGCGGATCAGGGTAGGCTACTAAACGCTCCTGGATCCGGATCATAAGAGGATATGTGAAAGCGCCCTTAATTAAAGGTAATTTCAAATTGAGCAGCCATAAACAGCGTTTACCGTGAATGCGTTCGTTAGAAGGTGGAATGTCGACAAAGCGCAATCGGATTTAATACCTGTCTAAATCCGTTAATTTATCCAACCACTCGTATTTTGAATTTTTCCCTATTTTTTATTTTTGTTTTGAACTGACCCCAACCCTGCATGAAATATACAATAATATTACCTTCGACATGCTCCAGCATGTCATTTCTGAACGGGCAGGTTGGTGAAGACATGGTGGTTGGAGTATCTTCTGTTGGTTTATTTGAGAATGAGATGGAAAAAGATTATATTAAAGAATATGCTTTCAGAATATTATGTAGGCTACTGTCAGGGATAATTGTTCCGCTAATTAAGGTGTTTTGTTTTAACTTGCAAAACTAATAACTACACAACATTCCTATGCAATGGCCAATTTTATGTCACATTTTTATGTTCTTTCTTTTTAATAGGCCTATGTTTACATGGTTGAATCCATGATAACCTACTCATATAAATATAGTACATAAATATTAAATTAATAATGATGTATAAAAAAACATAATAGGCCTACATACTAATGTAAAACTATTTCAATGACTGGCTTTACCTTTTGGGATGTCAAATTGTTGAGCGCCCCATTCATGCTCCACAGAACAGATGTATTTGTTCCTGTACGTATTCTCTTTATCAACGATGATCATACTGGTCGTCTGTCCTTCCTCCCTCTTTTCCAGCTGTTCCCCCTCTGCGTTGGGCACCTCCGTTCTTCCACCGTTTGCATCCTCAATCTTCCATGAGATCTTGACCAAGTCTGGAAACATGTCTCTAGCCAGACATAGCAGGGTGGTCTTCCCATTCGACTCAGAGTTGGACGCTGGGTACACCGTCACTTTGGGTTTTCGAGGATTGCCGTCTGATTTTCAAGAGATATAATAACATTTACAGACTTCTTTAAAGGGACATCACACACAAGATGAATCGTGATGTCCCACACCATTTGTTCTATATCCAGCTGTACTGTCTATATTCAAGTGAACAATTCATTACATTTTTCTCCATAACAACTATCCTTTATGGAATATCTTATTTCAATGTAAATCATAACTTTCAATATCATTTAAAACGTAAGACTCTTAGTTAAGTAAACAGTTCAACATTTTTGCTCTATGTCAAATTACTTTACATTTATATCACTAATTTAACTGAGGGTGTATATCTCTAAGAGTAGGGACATGCAATATACTGTAAAATGTTCGTAATAATATTTTTTTCCTAACATGGATTAATCATGAATAGTGCATATTTGCGGAGCAATACTGCAGATGTTTTCGAAATGATTTTGGATAGTGATTAGAGCTATAGATTAAATATTAATTAAGGACTACTGCTTTGTTTACCTGTTGAAAATCAGAGGAATGGATATCTTACCTGTCACATAAAGTGTTGTGCCAGAGCCAAATTCGAGCCTACACAGTGAAAATTCCCTTCTCAAAAAGTAGTCTGCACTGTGAGGGTAGCCTGGAGGGGTGGATGTGGGGGATGGGGGGTGGTGGGGGGTTGGTGGGTTTTTTCCTGAGATAGTGTCACGTTCCTGACCTGTTTTCTGTTAGTTTTTGTATGTGTTAGTTGGTCAGGACGTGAGTTTGGGTGGGCAGTCTATGTTTTCTGTTTCTATGTTGGTTAATGGGTACCTAATATGGCTCTCAATTAGAGGCAGGTGTTTTTCATTTCCTCTGATTGAGAGTCATATTAAGGTAGGTGTTTTCACACTGTTTGTTGTGGGTGGTTGTCTCCTGTGTCAGTGTTAGTATGTTACGCCACACGGGACTGTTCTCGGTTTGTTTGTACGTTCGGTCTTTTGTGTAGTCATTTTCCTGTTCGTGAGTTCTGCGTTGTATGTAAGTTCGCATGTCCAGGTTTGTCTACTCCGTTTTGTTGTTTTGTTAGTTTATAGTGAAGTTCGTGTTTTCGTCTTTTCTGTAAATAAATATGTCAACTTCAGAAGCTGCGTTTTGGTTCAATCCATGCTCCTCCTCTTCGGATGAAGAGGAAGAGGAAAGCCGTTACAGATAGCTAGTCCCCCCATCTTTCAATTGGATAATTTAGCATTTTTAATTGTTAATCCAAAATATGTAAATGTTTCTCTGCATATCTAAGCATAACTCTTGAGCTTTAATATTTATTTTTTTACAGATCTATTTATTATTATTATTTTATATTTCAACTTTATTTAACCAGGTAGGCCAGTTGAGAACAAGTTCTCATTTACAGCTGCGACCTGGCCAAGATAAAGCAAAGCAGTGTGACAAAAACAACAACACAGAGTTACACATGGGATAAACAATTGTACAGTCAAGAACACAATAGAAAAATATGTGTACAGTGTGTGCAAATGAAGTAAGGAGGTAAGGCAATAAATAGGCCATAGTGGCAAAGTATTTACAATTTCGCAATTAACACTGGAGTGATAGATGTGCAGAGGAGGATGTGCAAGTAGAAATACTGGTGTGGAAAAGAGCAGGAAAACAAAAACATATGGGGATGAGGTAGGTAGTTGGTTGGATGGGCTATTTACAGATGGACTGTGTGCAGCGACCGGTAAGCTGCTCTAACAGATGATGCTTAAAGTTAGTGAGGGAGATATGAGTTTCCAACTTAAGTGAATTTTGCAATTTTTTTCAATCATTGGCAGCAGAGAACTGGAATGAAAAGGTGGCCAAAGGGGGTGTTGGCTTTGGGGATGACCAGTGAAATATACCTGCTGGAGCAATTGCTACAGGTGGGTGTTGCTATGGAGATCAGTGAGCTAAAATAAGGCAGAGCTTTACCTCCACTTGCTCCAGATGACCTGGAGCAAGTGGATTTGGCGACAAATATGTAGAGACGACCAGCCAACGAGAGCATACAGGTCGCAGTGGTGGGTAGAATATGGGGCTTTGGTGACAAAACAGATGGCACTGTGATAGACTGCATCCAATTTGCTGAATAGAGTGTTGGAGGCTATTTTGTAAATTACATCGCCGAAGTCAAGGATCGGTAGGATAGTCATTTTTACGAGGGTATGTTTGGCAGCATGAGTGAAGGAGGCTTTGTTGCGAAATAGGAAGCCGATTCTAGATTTAATTTTGGATTGGAGATGCTTAATGTGAGTCTGGAAAGTTTACAGTCTAGCCAGACACCTAGGTATTTGTAGTTGTCCACATATTCTAAGTCAGAACCGTCCAGAGTAGTGATGCTAGTCGCGCTGGTGGGTGCGGGCAGCGATCGGTTGAAGAGCATGCATTTCGTTTTACTAGCATTTAAGAGCAGTTGGAGGCCACGGAAGGAGTGTTGTATGGCAATGAAGGTCGTTTGGAGGTTTTAACTTCTTCGGGGTAGGGGGCAGCATTTTCACTTTTGGATAAATAGCGTGCCCAATTCAACTTCCTTCTACTCATCCCCAGAATATAAGATAGCATATTATTAGTAGATTTGGATAGAAAACACTCTGAAATTTCCAAAACTGTTTGAATCATGTCTGTGAGCATAACAGAACTTATGTAGCAGGCAAAACCCCGAGGACAAACCATTCAGAATTTTTATTTTTTTGAGGTCACTCTCTTTTCAATGAGATTTCATTGGGACACCAGATTTCTAAGGGACTTGTTTGCAGTTCTTACCGCTTCCACTGGATGTCACCAGTCTTTGGAAATTGGTTGAAGTTATTCCTTTGTGTAATGAAGAAGTACGGCCATCGTAAAGGAGGGTCACTTGAAGTAAATTGTTTGAGAGAGGCACATTACCAAAAAAGTTGCGTCAGTTTGTTTTCTTTTTGTATTGAACACAGATCATCCCGTCTTCAAATTGATCGATTATTAATGTTTAAAAATACCTAACGTTGTATTACAAAAGTAGTTTGAAATGTTTTGGTAAAGTTTACATGTAACTTTTGATATATTTTGTAGTGACGTTGCGCAAGTTGGAAGCTGTGTTTTTCTGGATGAAACGCGCCAAATAAATTGACATTTTGGATATATATCGACGGAATTAATCGAACAAAAGGACCATTTGTGATGTTTATGGGACATATTGGAGTACCAACAAAATAATTTTTTCAAAGGTAAGGCATGAATTATATTTTTATTTCATTGTTTTGTGTCGTGCCTGCAGTGTTGAAATATGCTACTCTCTTTGTTTACTGTTGTGCTATCATCAGATAATAGCATCTTATGCTTTCGCCGAAAAGCCTTTTTGAAATCTGACATGTTGGCTGGATTCACAACGAGTGTAGCTTTAATTTGGTATCTTACATGTGTGATTTAATGAAAGTTAGATTTTTATATCATTTTATTTGAATATGGCACTCTGTATTTTCCCTGGCTATTGGCCACCTACCCCAGAGAGGTTAACACAGTGTCCAAAGAAGGGCCAGATGTATACAGAATGGTGTTGTCTGCGTAGAGGTGGATCAAAGAATAACCCGCAGCAAGAGCAACATCATTGATATACACAGAGAAAATATTTGAATTGAACCCTGTGGCACGCCATAGTGACTGCCAGAGGTCCGGACAACCCTCTGATTTGACACACTGAACTATTTCTGAGAAAAAGTTTGTGAACCAGATGAGGCAGTCATTAGAGAAAGTCTGCGGTGATTGACAGAGTCGAAAGCCTTGGCCAGGTTGATGAAGACGGCTGAACAGTACTGCCTTTTATCGATGGCGGTTATGATATTGTCTAGGACCTTGAGCGTGGCTGAGGTGCAACTGTGACCAGCTCGGAAACCGAATTTCATAGCGGAGAAGGTACGGTGGGATTCGAAATGGTCGGTGATCTGTTTGTTACTTGGCTTTCAAAGACTTTAGAAAGGCAGGGCAGGATGGATATAGGTTTGTAACAGTTTGGGTCTAGAGTGTGTCATGTCTTCGGCTATGCCGGATTAAGTGATATGACATGCTATTCTATAAAATCATTTCTCTGTAATTAATATTAAATAATTAACTAGAAAGTCAGGGCACCACGAAATAATGTTTATAGAGCTGTTATCTTCCGAAAAAACTCGTAAAGACCTAGTAATCTTTTACATCAATAGCAGTCAATATTTAATCGTCACCTTGTTAAGTCTCATCTGAAAGTTGTAAATTCTTGGTTATCTTCACGAACCCTGGCTAACAAGTTGAATCAGAAATACAAAATTTGGTTTAATTATTTATTTACTAAATACCTAACTAATCACACAGAAATACATATACACAGAATGAATCATACATTGATGGACCTGGTGAACGGAGTCGATATAGCGGCTGGTTACACAAACAAAACGGGTGAGTGAAAGAGTGGGAAGACTGAGGAACCCTAACCTTAACCCTAACCACAGAAAAACACAGCCATTTTTCCAGCCAAAGAGAGCAGTAACAAAAAGCAGAAATAGAGATCAAATTAATCACTAACCGTTGATGATCTTCATCAGATGACACTCATAGGACTTCATGTTACACAATACAGGTATTTTTTGTTCGGGAAAGTTCATATTTATATCCAAAAATCTGAGTTTAGGCAAGACGCTACTGTCTCACTTGGCATAAAGCCTGAGAAAATGCAGAGCTCCATATTCAAATTAATTATTATGAAAATTACTATAAAATCAAACTTTCATTAAATCACACATGAAAGATACCAAATTAAAGCTACACTGGTTGTGAATCCAGCCAACATGTCAGAATTCAAATAGGCTTTTTGGCGAAAGCATACGATGCTATTATCTGAGTATAGCAACATTGTAAACAAAGAGAGATACGCATATTTCAACCCTGCGGGCGCGACACGAAACGCAGAAATAAAAATATAATTCATGCCTTACTTTTGACGAGCTTCTGTTGTTGGCACTCCAATATGTCCCATAAACATCACAAATGGTCCTTTTGTTCGATTAATTCCGTCGGTATATATGCAAAATGTCCATTTATTTGGCACGTTTGATCCAGAAAAACACAGGTTCCAACTTGCTCAAACGTGACGCCAAAATATCTCAAAGGTTACCTGTAAACTTTGCCAAAAAATTTCAAACTACTTTTGTAATACAACTTTAGGTATTTCTTTACGTTAATAATCGATACAATTGAAGACGGGATGATCTGTGTTCAATACAGGATTAAAACCAACTGTAGCATGCTTTCTGGTCTCGCGCCTCGAACAAACAGGACACCTAGAGTGACTCGACTTCAAGATGGCCGTATTTCTTCATGACACAAAGGAATAACCTCAACCAATTTCTCAGGACTGTTGACATCCAGTGGAAGCCGTAGGAACTGCAAGCATTTCGCTTAGAAATCTGGTTTCCCAATGAAACTCATTGAAAAGAGAGTGACCTCAAAACAAATAAAATCTGAATGGTTTGTCCTCGGGGTTTCGCCTGCTAAATAAGTTCTGTTATACTCACAGACATGATTCAAACAGTTTTAGAAACTTCAGAGTGTTTTCTATCCAAATCTACTAATAATAATCTTCTGGGGATGAGTAGCTGGCAGTTGAATTTGGGTATGCTTTTCATCCAAACGTGAAAATGCTGCCCCCTACCCTAGAGAAGTTAACGTTGATTCCGAAAAGCTCAAATCAAAAGTTTTGGCCTTGAAAAATAAATTATATCCTAATTATAAGGTCAAATGTGCCTGTGGTAAGACAACAACACATTTTTTTGTTTTGTTTTTCTTCAACCTTAAGTAGAACCTGGTGATTGTTGGAACCAAAAAAAGTTTGAGTGAATGCTTTTGTTATTATTTCCTCTCATATGGGTTCTCTTGAAATTTAACCAGAGGAACAAAAATTGACTGACATCTGTGAATCTCATGTGTTTGAATTGCTTTTGTTGTATTCTCCAATAATAAATAATAGTAATTTGTACAGTCCAACATGAAGTTTACATCTAAATTATCTACATGGAAGCACGCTGGGAGGGATCGGCTTGTGTGTTGTTGTCTTAGCAAGGAGTTAGGCCTAATAAACTATGACTGTGCTTTTGAAGACTTTGTAATAAATACATTGAATATGTACTTTGAAGGGGTTAAACCACTTCCCGCCCCTAACCGTCCCATGTCACATATATCCCTGGACTTCATCACTGGTCTACCCCTGTCTGATGGCAACATGGTTATCCTTACCGTGGTGGACCGATTTTCCAAAGCCGCCCACTTCATCCCTCTCCCCAAGCTATCCTCAACCAAAGAGACAGCCCAGCTCATGGTGCAGCACGTCTTCCGGATCCATGCACTTCCAGTGGACGTGGTCTCCGACCGGGGTCCTCTGTTCTCGTCGCAGTTCTGGAAGGCATTCTGCACGCTCATTGGGTCGCCGGCCAGCCTCTCCTCCGGGTCCCACCCCCAGTCTAACGGCCAGTTGTAGCGAGCCAATCGGGACCTGGAGACGACTCTTCGCTACCTGGTTTCCGCCAATCCCACCACCTGGAACCAGTAGCTTGTGTGGGTAGAGTACGCCTGTAACTCTCCCTTGCTCAGCCACTGGTTTCTCGCCTTTTGAGTGCTCCCTGGGATATCAGCCCCCGCTCTTCCCGGAGCTAGAGGACGAGGCATACCCTCGGCCCAGATGTCCATCCGCCGCAGTCGCCGTACCTAGAAGAGAGCCCGGTCGGCTCTTCTCAATACCATCTCCAGGTATTGATGACAGGCGAATCGCCACTGGACCCCGGCTCCCCATTATCATCTCGGGCAGAGGATATGACTGTCCATTCGGGATCTTCCTTTCCGGGTAGAGTCCCGGAAACAGTCCCCCCGTTTTATCAGCCCATATCCAAGATCCTTAGCCCCTCTGCTGTTCGTCTTCTGTTGCCCCGTACCCTCAGTATACATCCCGCTTTTCATGTGTCTAGGATTAAACTTATTTCTCACAACCCTTTGGCTCCCAAATTACAGCGTGACATGTAAAGGAACGGGGACGAAGACCAAACAAACACGTATACAAAACACAGGGTTGAGACGGAAACAAAATAGCGAGCAGTACCTCGAATAAATACACAAGCGCACAATAATACCACACGGGACGAGACCCGTAATCATCTGTGCAATACACGCGGCACAAAAGCCAAAACAACACAGTACAGGTACTCGCATGACCAACGGACATTGGAAAAATAATCGACCCCTCAATGGTGAACAGAGGGCACATTTATACAATACAAAATCAAAGATGAATGGGTACCAGGTGTGCGTAATGAGCATAGTTCAGTTTCTAGAGGCTGGTGACATAGACCTCTGAAACTGCTGCATGGAATGAGTAACAGTACCGGAGGGATCCGTGACAGATGGCCTACATGTAAGGCACCCCGACCAAACCCTCTCCTAATCCGTACGATGCTGGGCCACAACCAATCATGTCCGGTTGTGATACGGCCCAGGATCGAACCCGGGTCTCTCATGACTCCTACTAATACTGCGATGCAGTGCCTTAGACCGCTGTGCCACTCGGGAGCCCCAAGAATGAAGATATGGCAAATAGGAGTGGCAATATCATCCTCTATTATCCTAAGTAATTTTTCACCCAAGTTGTCAGACCCTGGTGGCTTGTCATTGTTGATAGACAACCATATTTTTTCACCTCTTCCACACTCACTTTACGGAATTCAAAATTACAATGCTTGTCTTCATAATTTGATCAGTTATACTTGGATGTGTAGTGTCAACGTTTGTTGCTGGCAAGCTTGATGAAGCTAGTCAATATTTAAATCACCCAGGAAATATACTTCTGTTGATATCACATACATTATCAAGCATTTCACACATTATCCAGATACTGACTATTAGCACTTGGTGGTCTATAGCAGCTTCCCACAAGAATGGGCTTTAGGTGAGGCAGATTAATCTGTAGCCATATTACTTCAAAAGTATTTAATGTGAGATCCTCTCTAAGATTTACAGGAAAGTGGTTCTTAATATAAATGGCAACACCTCCACCATTGGCATTTATGTATTTGCTGTAGATGTTATAACCATGTTTTGCTACCACTGTATCATCAAATGTATTATCTAAGTGAGTTTCAGAGATTGTCAGGATATGAATGTCATCTGTTACTAGCAAATTATTGATTCACCAACATTGTTTCTTAAGCTACTTAAAGTTAACACAGGCTCTCTTTAGCACTTTTGTTGGAATCTTGATTGTTTTCATTGCTTTACTGGAAAGCTTAGCAGAAGTAGACAAGCTCATGTTATTTATTTTAGTGCAGGGTGAGGATTTCCTACTAGGGCACACCGCCTCAGTGCCAACAGTATAACTCTGGTTCATAGGCACATCATTACTCATTGATCAGTCATTGTCTCAACACAGCCTTATAACGCTGTGAAAGGATCCAGGAACCCACATTACTTCGATGGATCCAGTCCTTATAAAACAAGCTTTGTTTCCAGAAGGTATAAATATGGTCAATAAATTTGACACCCACCGAGCTGCAATCCACTCTCCACTGGGATTCTCTGCCTCAAACCCTATTACAGGGGCTGAGTCACTGGCTTACTGGTGCTCTTCCATGCCATCCCTAGGAGGGGTGCGTCACTTGAGTGGGTTGAGTCACTGACGTGATCTTCCTGTCCTGGTTGGCGCCCCCCCTTTGGTTGTGCCGTGGGGGCGATCTTTGTGGGCTGTACTCGGCCTTGTCTCAGGATGGTAAGTTCGTGGTTGGAGATATCCCTCTAGTGGTGTGGGTGTTTTGGCAAAGTGGGTGGGGTTATATCCTGCCTTTTTGGCCCTGTCCGGGGGTATCGTCGGACGGGGCCACAGTGTCTCCCGACCCCTCCTGTCTCAGCCTCCAGTATTTATGCTGCAATAGTTTATGTGTCTGGGGTATTTCTTCTGCCTCATCCGGTGTCCTGTGTGAATTTAAGTATGCTCTCTCTAATTCTCTCTCTTTTTCTCTCTTTCTTTCTCTCTCTCTCTCGGAGGACCTGAGCCCTAGGACCATGCATCAGGACTACCTGGCCTGATGACTCCTTTCTGTCCCCAGTCCACCTGGTCGTGCTGCTGCTCCAGTTTCAACTGTTCTACCTGCGGCTATGGAACCCTGACCTGTTCACCGGATGTGCTACCTGTCCCAGACCTGG
This sequence comes from Salvelinus namaycush, assembly GCF_016432855.1. NCBI lineage: Eukaryota > Metazoa > Chordata > Actinopteri > Salmoniformes > Salmonidae > Salvelinus > Salvelinus namaycush. The sequence continues at coordinate 9,665,079 of NC_052324.1, read as the reverse complement.
CGTTTTCAACTCTCAGAGACCGCAGGAGCGGAAGTGATACTCTGAATGATCGGCAATGAAAAGCCAACTGACATTTACTCCTGAGGTGCTGACCTGTTTCACCCTCTACAACCACTGTGATTATTATTATTTGACTCTGCTGGTCATCTATGAACATTTGAACATCTTGGGCTTGTTCTGTTATAATCTCCACCCGGCACAGCCAGAAGAGGTATGGCCACCCCTCATAGCCTGGTTCCTCTCTAGGTTTCTTCCTAGGTTCTGGCCTTTCTAGAGTTTTTCCTAGCCACCATGCTTCTACACCTGCATTGCTTGCTGTTTGGGGTTTTAGGCTGGGTTTCTGTACAGTACTTGTGACATCAGCTGATGTAAGAAAGGCTTTATAAATACATTTGATTGATTGATTGAAAAGTCACGTAGCCAGAAGACTAAAAGCCTGCTGAAACGTTCAATGACAGATTTATTGAGGGCACAGGGCCAGATATGATGGGAAGCTTGTTCTTGTCAAGTAGAGACCCAAACAGTTCTTGTGTCATTGAATCCCACATGAACTATGATAGATTCAATTTCCCGATGCAGGTTTAAAATATTTGGCAGCAGCTTATTGATGTCCTGTACTCGTGCTCCTGGATAGCGCAAAGTTTTTACTCCAAGGACTGAGACATTTCTCACCATTGAACTGTCCAATACAAGATTAATTAGTGGAAAAAATATAAGAATTGGTCTGCTTGTGTAAATGCAGCCATTGTCGCTCAGCATAAGACCATATAGAACAGGAGTCTCCAACCTTGTTCCTGGAGAGCTATCCTCCTGTAGGTTTTTGCTCCAACCCCAGTTTTAACTAACCTGGTTCAGTTTATCAAACAGCTAATTTTTAGAATCAGGTGTGCTAGATTAGGGATGGACTGAAAACCTACAGGATGGTAGCTCTCCAGGAACAGGGTTTGAGTGCCCTGATGTAGAACCACCATAAAATAAATATGGATATTTTCTATCAATCTTCAACATTTGTCTGACCTTATGGATTCACAGAAGACATTGATATAAGATGTACAGGGCTCTGTAGCATCAAACATATGCTAGACATTCAGATATCCAAAGAATATTTGTTTGTTTGTCAAAATCTAAAATACAGGGGAGTGAACACTATTTAATTAAAAAAAAATGTTTGGGGGGGGGGGGGCAGAAATGCCTTCTGGAACATGTGAACTTTTATGTGCCTTAATAACAAACTTGTATGCCATCTGTAAATATGAATAATATGAATAGTTTGTTTAGCTGAAGAAAAAGTCAGGAACCTTCCAGCTAGCCATGATTTGCTGAGATAATGGATGGGCTGGAAATGCATAGAGATGAGTTTGGATTGGTCTTGTACCACACTTCAGTCTATAATATAAGCTGCTCAGTATGTTTAGATAATACTTGCTACCGCTGCTTTTTTGAAAGATATCATGAAGAACTGCAAAAGTGTTGCTACTGCTCTCAACAACATTACTGTCCTGAATTTAGCAGGCGCTATCAACAAAGATCAGCAGGAAAAAGTTGTGTTGGGCTACTTCCTGGAGGACGATCGTGCCATGCTGACTCTGACTCTAAAAATGAATCAGACGATGAGGAAATCCCTGATTTAGGTAAAGACATTTTCATTGAACCAGACATTTTAGAGTCCTCTAATGACAGCGTTGGGGAAGAAACGGCGATCAACAGTGTTGTTACGGAAGAAGTTGACCGAATTTTGAAATCAGTGGAATGCCCGGTGGAAGCAGAGACTGATAAGTAGATGGAGAAAATTCTGCCGTTTGATTGCAAATGTGGAGGGAGTCGAAAAGAGAACGCGGAAGGCTGTTGTATAAAACACCAGTCTCTGGATTACATCTTCAAACTAAGGGCAACCATGGCATTCGTGACAGAGGGAGAAGCGTATGGTGAAAGTAACATACAGAGTAATAGTATGTGTAGTACAGTTAAGTGTCTACGAGTGTGTCTCAGGTGTAGACACACACAAGTGCAGAGAACTGTAGCTACAGATTGTTATACCAGATAATGTGATTTAACAAAATATTGTTTCCGACATGTCTATTTCAAGTATACTCTCATTGATTGAGACAGGTGTTTGTCCACCTCAAAGTACTGCATGTCATGATGACAGAGACCTGTCTCGATCAATGATTGAGAAGACTTGAAATAGACGCGATGGCAGCGCACATTGTTGGATTACTTTATGAAGCAAAAATACTATTTATTTTAATAAAGGAGCATTTTCTAAATTCAAACTGACCTCCTGAAACTGGACACGTACATTTTATGAGACTCCTGTTTTCTGGAATCGAGGACGAGGATGGCATCTCTAAGGTTGGACTAAAACTCTCTGTGCTACACCAAACAGTACCTATCCTGCAACCAAACATCTTTGGTTAAATCACATTATATGGTGTAACAATCTGTAATCAGCAGATGATGGGAGAGGTGGTCATGATGAAAGTGCCATTCCAAAGAAACATACAGTAAGTTCAGAGAATAGCAAAGCCGTGTTCTCATAATCAAACTGCCATTCAGTTCCTCATGAGTCATCTGCTTGAAATCCAGCATAATGTCTGATCCCTTGGGAGGGATACAGTTCACAGGACATGGTTCTGCTACAATGACACAAGCAGGCAAAGGAGTCATGTTTCTGTATTTAGAACAGTGGAGGCTGCAAATTTGGTGCAAATTTTGGTGAATTTATTATTTTATTTTTTTACAGAAAAGATATACATAAGTATTCTGACCCTTTGCTATGAGACTCAAAATTGAGTTCAGATGCATCCTGTTTCCATTGATCATCCTTGAGATCTTTCTACAACTTAGGTTGAGTCTACCTGTGGTAAATTCAATTGATTGGACATGATTTGTGTAACGGTTTTCTTCCAGGGGTGAAGGAGAGGACCAAAGTGCAGCGCGGCTAGTGTTAAACATGTTTAATAAAGAACAAGTGAAACACTACAAACAACAATACAAAATAACAAATGTGCAAAAACCGACACAGACCTATCTGGTGCAGACAATCACAGAGACAGGAAACAAACACCCACAAAATCCCAACACAAAACAAGCCTCCTATATATGATTCTCAATCAGGGACAACGATTACCATCTGCCTCTGATTGAGAACCATATTAGGCTGGACATAGAAACAGACAAACTAGACACACAACATAGAATTCCCACCCAGCTCACGTCCTGACCAACTAAACACATACAAAACAACAGAAAACAGGTCAGGAACGTGACAGAACCCCCCCCTCAAGGTGCGAACTCCGGGCGCACCCCTAAAACTCAAGGGGAGGGTCTGGGTGGGCATCTGTCCGCGGTGGCGGCTCCGGCGCAGGACGAGGACACCACTCCACCACTGTCTTTGTCCCCCTCCTTAGCGTCCTTTGAGTGGCGACCCTCGCCCACGACCTTGGCCTAAGAATCCTCCCCAAGGCCCCCACATGGTTTAGGAGGTAGCTCAGGACAGAGAGGTAGCTCAGGACAGAGAGGTAGCTCAGGACAGAGAGGTAGCTCAGGACAGAGAGGTAGCTCAGGACAGAGAGGTAGCTCAGGACAGAGGGGCAACTCCGGACTAATGGCAGCTCCGGACTGAGTGGCAGCTCCGGACTGAGTGGCAGCTCCGGACTGGGTGGCAGCTCCGGACTGGGTGGCAGCTCATGACTGGGTGGCAGCTCATGACTGGAGGGCAGCTCATGACTGGAGGGCAGCTCATGACTGGAGGGCAGCTCATGACTGGAGGGCAGCTCATGACTGGAGGGCAGCTCATGACTGTAGGGCAGCTCATGACTGTAGGACAGCTCATGACTGTAGGACAGCTCTGGCAGCTCCTGACTGGCTGGCGTCTCTGGCTGCTCCTGACTGGCTGGCGTCTCTGGCAGCTCCTGACTGGCTGGCGTCTCTGGCAGCTCCTGACTGACGGACGGCTCTAGCGGCTCCTGACTGACGGACGGCTCTAATGGCTCGGGACAGACGGGCGGCTCTAATGGCTCGGGACAGACGGGCGGCTCTAATGGCTCGTGGCAGACGGATGACTCAGATGGCGCTGGGCAGACAGATGGCTCAGACGGGGCTGGGCAGACAGATGGCTCAGATGGCGCTGGGCAGACGGATGGCTCAGACGGCGCTGGGCAGACGGATGACTCTGGCCGGCTGAGACGCACAATAGGCCTGATGCGTGGTGCCGGAACTGGAGGTACCGGGCTGAGGGCACGCACCTCAGGGCGAGTGCGGGGAGGAGGAACAGGGCTCTGGAGATGCACTGGAAGCCTGGTGCGTGGTGTAGGCACTGGTGGTACTGGTCTGGGGCGGGAAGGTGGCGCCGGATATACCGGACCGTGAAGGAGGACACGCTCTTGAGCACCGAGCCTCTCCAACCTTACCAGGTTGAATGGTCCCCGTAGCCCTGCCAGTGCGGCGAGGTGGAATAGCCCGCACTGGGCTATGCAGGCGAACCGGGGACACCACCTGTAAGGCTGGTGCCATGTACGCCGGCCCGAGGAGACGTACTGGAGGCCAGATACGTTGGGCCGGCTTCATGACATCCGGCTCGATGCCCAACCTAGCCCTCCCAGTGCGGCAAGGTGGAATAGCCCGCACTGGGCTAAGCACGCGTACTGGGGACACCGTGCGCTTTACCGCATAACACGGTGTCTGACCAGTACGACGCCCTCTCACTCCACGGTAAGCCCGGGGAGTTGGCTCAGGTATCCAACCCGGCTTCGCCACACTCCCCTTTAGCCCCCCCCCCCCAAGAAATTTTTGGGTGAGCCTCTCGGGTTTCCAGCCACTCTGCCTTGCAAGCGCCTCATAATGCCGCCTCTCCGCTTTTGATGCCTCCAGCTCCGCTTTGGGACAGCGACACTCCTCTGGCTCTGCCCAGGGTCCTTCTCCGTCCAGAATCTCCTCCCATGTCCATTCCTCCTTGTACCGCTGCTGCTGTTGCTGCTGCCCGTTGCCACGCTGCTTGGTCCGGGTTTGGTGGGTGTTTCTGTAACGGTTTTCTTCCAGGGGTGAAGGAGAGGACCAAAGTGCAGCGCGGCTAGTGTTAAACATGTTTAATAAAGAACAAGTGAAACACTACAAACAACAATACAAAATAACAAATGTGCAAAAACCGACACAGACCTATCTGGTGCAGACAATCACAGAGACAGGAAACAAACACCCACAAAATCCCAACACAAAACAAGCCTCCTATATATGATTCTCAATCAGGGACAACGATTACCATCTGCCTCTGATTGAGAACCATATTAGGCTGGACATAGAAACAGACAAACTAGACACACAACATAGAATTCCCACCCAGCTCACGTCCTGACCAACTAAACACATACAAAACAACAGAAAACAGGTCAGGAACGTGACAATTTGGAAAGGCACACACCTCACTATAGAAGGTCCCACAGTTGACAGTGCATGTCAGAGCAAAAATCAAGCCATGAGGTCGAAAGAATTGTCCGTAGAGCTCAGAGACATGATTGTGTCAAGGCACAGATCTGGGGAACGGTACCAAAACATTTATGCAGCATTGGAACCACCAAGACTACAAGACTTCCTCGATCTGTCTGCCTGGCCAAACTCAGCAATCAGGGGAGAAGGGCCTTGGTCAGGAAGGTGACCAAGAACCCGATGGTCAATACAACAGAACTTCAGAGTTCCTCTGTGGAGATGGGAGAACCTTCCAGAAGGACAACCATCTCGTCAGCACTCCACCATCAGGCCTTTATGGTAGAGTGGCCAGATGGAAGCCACTGCTCAGTTAAATACACATGACAGCCTGCTTGGAATTTGCCAAAAAGGCACCTAAAGAACTCTCGGTCAATGAGAAACAAGATTCGCTGGCCTGATGAAACCAAGATTGAACTCTTTGGCCTGAATGCCAAGCTACACGTCTGGAGGAAATCTGGCACCATCCCTATGGTGATGCATGTTGTTGGCAGCATCATGCTGTAGGGATGTTTTTCAGTGTCAGGGTCTGGGAGACTAGCCAGAATCGAGGGAAAGATAAACGGAGCGAAGTACAGAGAGATCCTTGATGAAAACCTGCTCCAGAGTGCTCAGATCCTCAGACTGGGGCGAAGGTTCACCTTCCAACAGGACAGAGCTTGAGAGGATCTACAGAGACGAATGGCAGAAACTCCCCAAATACAGGTGTGGCAAGCTTGTAGCGTCATACCCAAAAACTCGAGGCTGTAATCGCAGCCAAAGGTGCTTCAAGAAAGTACTGAGTAAAGGGTCTGAATAGTTATGTATATGTGATATTTCAGAAGTTTTTTTATAAATTTGCAAACATTTCCAAAAAACAGTCTTATTTTGTCATTATGGGGTATTGTGTTTAGATTGAGGCAAAAAACTAAAAAACTATTTCACCTTCTCACACGTACCAACAAACGGGTGTGATCATTCTACAGTGGTCCGTGCAGTGTACGATCAAATCCGTTTGATTAGAATGCTTATTTAGAACATCCAGTTTCGATTGATGCAAAAGTCAGCATTTGAGCTGGCCACGTTGTTGATTTTCACAGAATTCTTTTTCACAAACACAATCCTTAACAAAGTTATGTCCTGAATGTGACCAGTTTATTTTTGGATGCAATGTTCAGAGATTCACAGAAGTAGTGACAGCATACACAATCATCCAAATCGGAAAATGTAGGCTACATTAGAGCTAGCGCTAACTGAGGAAAGATTGATGTAACACAAGCGGTACTATTTAGAGAACTCTCGGCTGACACAAACCACAACATGAATTAGCTAATAGAAATAACTATTTATAATTCATCACTATTTATAATTCATCACATCACGGTCTTTGGTCTGACAGATGTTTACGTGACACCCAGAATGCATTGTATAATGTCAACAAACATTGCGCCACACATAGCTGGCAAATAACTTCGGATTAGCTCATATATTCAGTACAACAAAATTTACTCAATGATCGGAATGCATTATTTGTCACTAGAACTTGAAAACATGTGAATAAAACTGTAAATACATTATTCACCTTACATACATACATACATACATACATACTGTATGCTACAGTAGAAACGACCACACGATATACACAAACACACACATGTCCAAAGTTATTATTTGTAAAGAAAACAACAATGCAATAATGCGAGCGCCAGCCAGAAAATGTGCCAGTTCGTGGAAAACTGTGCAAATGTATGCATACTTGATGTGCAAAAATAAGGGTAAAAATAAGTGCTCTCCTCAAAGAGGAATGTTTTGTCCGGCTCAGTAAAGCTTCAGACATAAATTGTCCGCAACACGGAAATGGGCTTCTTCTACAGTATGTCAATTAATGAGGAGGCGGAACACACCTCAATTCAAACTGTTGTTAGAACATACAACTTATTAGAAAATAATTAGAAATTGACAAGTTGAAACATAGCCTATATATAATTATCAGGCAGCGTGTGTTAACTGTCCTATTGCGTAACAATCACATGTTGGAACAGTGAGTGCATTCTGACATCATGTGCATAAAAAAACACGCTGGGGCAACCGTTAGAGATATTTGGAACTCAAGTGTGAAAAGGTTCATCAATTTTAGAATAAGGCTTCACCAATTACCAATCTATTCAATATGGAACAAAGATATTTCAGCAGCAGATATTAACTGGAGTACTGGTCCAATATTATATTCTCATCAAGAAACCCAAATCAGCCACAATACTTTTGCCCATATGAGTTATGCGACTCCAAAACTTATTCAGATGAACATAAACTGAACCCCTGTCTGTATGCTCTTCCCCTGGCACATTCATTCATATGGACTGGGAGTGCCCAGAGGTCTTCTCCTTTTGGAAATCTGTGGCTTCATCATTATCAGGCATTTTGTCTAAACCCATCTTATGTCTGCCCAATGTGCTGCCTTTTAATGATGACTCTTCGCTGAACCTAACATACAGGCATAGGATTTGGCTTGCCGCCCTAATGAATAAAATACAATTTTATTGGTCACATACACATGGTTAGCAGATAGTATTGCGAGTGTAGTGAAATGCTTATGCTTCTAGATCCGACAGTGCAGCAGTATCTAAAAGGTAATATCTAACAATTCCACAACAAAACCTAATATCTAACCAATTCCACAACAAAACCTAATACACACAATCTAGTAAAGGAATGGGATGAGAATATATAAGTATAAAATATATACTGAATACTGAAGGATACAGTATACAGTAAATACTTATGAGATGAGTAATGCAAGATATGTAAACATTCTTTAAAGTGGCATTATTAAAAGACTAGTGTTCCATTTATTAAAGCGGCCAATGATATCAAGTATGTAGGTAGGCAGCTGCCTCTCTGTGCTTGTGGGGGCTGTTTAACAATCTGATGGCCTTGAAATAGAAGCTGTTTTTCCATCTCTCTGTCCCAGCTTTGATGCAACTGTACTGACCTCGCCTTCTGGATGGAAGTGGGGTGAACAGGTAATGGCTCGGGTGATGGTGTCCTTGATGAGCTTATTTGCCTTCCTGTGACAACGGGTGTTGTAGGTGTCCTGGAGGGCAGGTACTTTGCCCCTGGTGATGCGCCGTGCAGACCGCACCACCCTCTGGAGAGCCCTGTGGTTGTGGGCGGTGCAGTTGCTGTACCAGGCAGTGATACAGCCCGACAGGATCCTCTCAATTGTGCACCTGTAAAAGTTAGTGAGGGTTTTCGGAGTCAAGCCAACTTTTTTCTGAGGTTGAAGAGGCGCTGTTGCGCCTTCTTCACCATACACCATAGAAATTAAAAAACTTTCCACCTTCTCCAATGCTGTCCCGTTGATTGTGGATAGGGGGGTGCTCCCTTTACTGTTTCCTGAAGTCCATGATCATCTCTTTTGTTTTGCTGACATTGAGTGAGAGATGATTTACCTGACACCACAATCCGAGGGCCCTCACCTCCTCCCTGTAGGCTGTCTAGTCATTGTTGGTAATCAAGCCTACCACTGTAGTGTTGTCTGCAAACTTGATGATTGAGTTGGAGGCGTGCATGGCCATGCAGTCATGGGTGAATAGGGAGTACAGGAGAGGGCTGAGAACGCACCCTTGTGGGGCCCCATTGTTGAGGATCAGCGGGGTGGAGATGTTGTTTCCTACCTTCACCACCTGGGGGCGGCCCGTCAGGAAGTCCAGGACCCAGTTGCACAGGGCCGGGTCGAGACCCAGGGTCTCAAGCTTAATGATGTGTTTGAAGGGTACTATGGTGTTGAATGCTGAGCTGTAGTCAATGAACAGCATTCTTACGTAGGTATTCCTCTTGTCCAGATGGGATAGAACAGTGTGCAGTGTGATGGCGATTGCATCGTCTGTGAACCTATTGGGGCTGTAAGCAAATTGGAGTGGGTCTAGGGTGACAGGTAGGGTGGAGGTGATATGATCCTTGACTAGTTTCTCAAAGCACTTCACGATGACAGAAGTGAGTGCTACGGGGCGATAGTCACTTAGTTACCTTAGCTTTCTTGGGAACAAGAACGATGGTGGTCATCTTGAAGCATGTGGGGACAGCAGAGTGGGATAGGGATTGATTGAATATGTCCGTAAACACACAAGCCAGTTGGTCTGCGCATGCTCTGAGGGCGCAGCTAGGGATGCCGTCTGGGGCGGCAGCCTTGCGAGGGTTAACACGTTTAAATGTTTTACTCACGTCGGCCATGGAGAAGGAGAGTCAACAGTCTTTGGTAGCGGAACGTGTCGGTGGCACTGTATTGTCCTCAAAGCGTGCAAAGAAGTTGTTTAAATTGTCTGGGAGCAGACGTTGATGTCCGCGACGGTGCTGGTTTTCTTTTGTAATCCGTGATTGTCTGTAGACCCTGCCACATACATCTCATGTTTGAGCCGTTGTTTTGCGACTCCACTTTGTCTCTATACTGAAGCTTTGCTTGTTTGATTGCCTTACAGAGGGAATAACTACACTGTTTGTATTCGGCCATGTTTCCAGTCGCCTTACCATGATTAAATGCAGTGGAATGTGCTTTCAGTTTTGGTTAATGCTGCCATCAAGCCACGGTTTCTGGTTAGGGAAGGTTTTAGTCACAGTGGGTACAACATCTCATATACACTTCCTTATAAACTAGCTCACCGAGTCAGCGTATACGTAAATGTTATTGTCTGAGGCTACCCGGAACAAATCCCAGTCCACGTGATCGAAGCAATCTTGAAGCGAGGAATCCGATTGGTCAGACTAGCGTTGAATAGACCTAAGCACGGGCGATTCCATTGTAGAAAAAGTAAAAATAAAGAAAAACCCTTGAATGAATAGGTGTCCAAACTTTTGACTGGTACTGTATGTACTTAATTAAGGAGGTCGTGTAGGTGTGAAGGGGAGGGGGTGGGGGGATAAATGTGTATTTCTTTAATGTCAGTTGGTTGATATTTGTATTTTATTTGACCCAAAAACCATGCAAACTTGATCAAAGCGAATCCGTTTTTGATGAGCGATAGATTCTGCTTAGTATCTGTGTTAAGTACCTGAAATATAATCAATATCGCAAATCCATGGGTATCGTCAGCCAGGGCCAACCTATCACTGGGCGTTTCAACTCTGCTTCCACCATGAATAAGAACACCCTTTAGCCATTCTATATTCACAACATACCCAAATTGCACACAAACCTCTGCCCTAGCTCTGCACACGACGTCTGAAAACAGGACACACCAGGAAGATGCAACTTAGACATTGTTTGCTCATTGGCAAGACATCTCAACTATGTATTTATCATTCCTTTTATAATAGCATTTCGCTTTGGACTTGAAGAAGAAGACAATCTAACCTCTGATTATGTAACTTCCTGTGGTGCAGAAACCTTTTCATGAATTCAAAGCTTCATTAAAACCACAGAGTTTTTGTACAGGCTGTGTGGATCAGTTCTCACTGTGGGTTGACGAGTCCCAGCAGGCACAGTAGTAGGTGGCAGAATGGGACACTTTAACTGACTGGATCTTCAGCTCACTGGAGTCAGACTTACCCACGGCAGAGAAATCTGCTGTCTGTGGATGAGTGTTATCACTGGTGAAAGAATTGGCATTAAAAACATTGTATAAAATCCGAGAGAAGGGTTCACCCTCTCTCTTCTGGTACCAGTGGACTGTGTTACCCCAACACGAACCAGTAACTTTGCAGCTGAAGGAGACAGTCTGTTTCTCTTTCCTAGTCTTTAAAATCTGGTCCTGTTGCAGCCGTTGTCCTGAAGCAGCCACTGTTAAACAGAAGGGGATCACCAAATAACTCACCGTATAATTATTCCATTCAAATATTAGATACCAGTTGGATGAAGGTTGGATGAATCACTTACCCAGAAAAAGAGAGAATATTATTATTCCACAGTCCATGTTCAGTGAATATGTGCTTAAGAATTGGGAAAATCAAAAGTGACGTGTTCTATATAACATTGAACAATATGAATAAGAATAAGAAATGAATCACTGAAAATCAAATTGATTCCACAAATCTTTACAGAAGTATGGTTTGGATCATATAGTCGATTATGAAGATGAGATGTGAAAAAACAGCTGAGGTGTGTCGTCTCAAACAGATCCTCTGATTATGTCACATCCTGTGGTGCAAAACACTATATTTTTCATTAATTCACAGCTGATTTATTCACAGCTCAAGAATTAAGGTAAAAGATTCTCCCTCCTTCGTCTGGTACCAAGGGACATACTTTGTACACTGATCATTGTCTTTGTAGCTGTAGGAGACAGCCTCTCCATCTGTCCTAGTCCATGATATATCCTGGTACAATTTCTGCCCTGCCACTGAGACTGCAATGACAATTGTCAACAACAATACACTCAGATAAAAATACATGAGCAAAATTTGAAAGCAATTATGTGTCCACAATCTTTGCATTAATCATAGACTTAAATTCAGACAGAGACATTATTTTCCTCCAGTCATTTCCAATTGTTCCATGACCAGGGTGTCTCATCTTGACCAGGGAGTCTCATGTCTCATCACTATTCAATGCTTGTGGAAAGTAGTGAACACCCATTCACTGTCTAAATTCAACCATTATAGTCTTTGTACCAGATTTATCAATACTAGTCAGCTAAGTGATACATTCTATGTGTATCCTTGTTCAATGACCTCCTAACATTTTATGTACTGTAGACCTCTATGTTCCAATCCCATACTGCTCATTTAATACGGACATTGCTCCCCTGTGTCTTTCTCCACAAGATTATGCTAAAACAGAAGCCTACAAACCATGTTTGAAAAAATTTGAATAGAGAAATGGTTAACATAAGTGGCTATATCTTTTCAGTCTTCTGCATGGAAACTGTTGGTTTTGGCTTGACTATCTGCTATCACTGATGTTCTGTTTTCTTAAGGATAGCCCCCTCAATTTTCGCCAAAAATGACATACCCAAATCTAACTGCCTGTAGCTAAGTACCTGAAGCAAGGATATGTATATTCTTGGTACCATTTGAAAGGAAACACTTTGAAGTTTGTGGAAATGTGAATTGAATGTAGGAGAATAACAAGGGGGTTGGAAGCGCATGTTGGTGGAATCAGATTCTGTCCCACCAAAACAAAATACACAACAAAACACAATTTAGCCTGGCTAGCTAAACATACCTTACATGAACATTTCAATATTGTCAGCTTGCTGTTAGCTAACTAGCGTCACTAAATTGGCAGCAAGATTGCTAGCCAACTGAGACTGGTTGAGAACTAACCAACCATAGACTATTTTTACACATTCATCATTGCTACCAACACACAAACAGAGAGTGAGTTAATTGTATCAACAATTGTATTTTAAGTAACGGACTGTTACCATTACCTTAGCTTATTTCAGTCAAAGATAGAAATAGGCGAAAATGATTGACAGCGTGTATACCAAAAGAAAGCTATATATTTAACCAGGCAAGTCAGTTAAGAACAAATTCTTATTTAGAATGACAGCCTACCAGTGGGTTATCTGCCTTGTTCATGGGTAGAACAACAGATGTTTACCTTGTCCGCTCAGGGATTTGATCCAGCAACCTTTCGGTTACTGGCCCAATGCTCTAACCACTAGGCAACATGCCACCCCTTAGCTGATGGCTTTCGGAGTTCAATACTGGACTGTAATGTTAACTAGCTAGCTAACTTACCCAGCTAGTCCAGCTAGGCTAGCAAGCTAGCTAATCTTAGGTTACCTCTAATTGAGAATCATTAGAGGTAAAAAAATGGACTGTACTGATGGTAAATTCCCTTTTTATAGTAGCTGAGCTTACGGTCTGTCATCCTTCAATAGAGCCCTACACAGGAAAGACTAGGAAGGAAAGAGTGACTCCTTCAACTGCAAAGTTGTCAGCCAGTGTAGGGCTAAAATCTTCAACTGGTACTATAAAAGATCATGTAGGTGACAGAGACAACGGAAGAAAATGAAAGCTGTTTTTTTACACATACCCAGTTGTCTCTGATCTGCAAGGAGGAATAACAGAGCGCCATCGTATTGGAATGAAATGCAGGTCAAGACTCTCTTGTTTCTGACACTGTAAAACCTTATTAGTCATTACTCAAAAGTTTTGTGGAATCCCGCTGCACTAGTATACGAGAGTACAGTTACTTACAACGTTAGAGCTGACTTTACTCAAACTATAAGTGTCACATGATCCCAAATAGGCCACAATTTAAAGTTGATTAACCTCTCTGCGCTACGGATCCCTTTAGCGGGATCATTTTCCTAAACAACCGCTGAATTGCAGGGCGCAAAATATTACAAAAAATATTTAGAATCATGCAATCACAGGTGAAATATACCAAAACACAGCTTAGCTTGTTGTTAATCCACCTATTGTGTCAGATTTTGAAAATATGCTTTACAGCGAAAGCAATCCAAGCTTTTGTGAGTGTATCAATCAATGCTAGAACAGCTAGCCCCAAATTAGCATGGTCACGAAAGTCAGAAAAGCAATAAAATGAATCGCTTACCTTTGATGATCTTCGGATGTTTGCACTCACGAGACTACCAGTTACACAATAAATGTTATTTTTGTTCGATAAATATTACTTTTATAACAAAAAAACGCCATTTGGGTTGCGCGTTATTTTCAGAAAACTACAGCCTCGTTCCGTTCGACGAAAATTCTAAAAAGTGTCCGTAATGTTCGTAGAAACATGTCAAATGTTTTATAATCAATCCTCAGGTTGTTTTTAACCTGTTTGGGATAGGGGGCAGCATTTTCACTTTTGGATGAATTGGTGCCCAAATTGAACGGCCTCCTACTCTGTCCCAGATGATAATATATGCATATTATTAATACTATCGGATATAAAACACTCTGAAGTTTCTAAAACTGTTTGAATGATGTCTGTGAGTATAACAGAACTCATACGGCAGGCAAAAACCTGAGAAAAAATCCAAACAGGAAGTGAGAAGAATCTGAGGTTGGTCGATTTTCAACTCATCGCCTATTGAAAACACAGTAGGATATGGATCTGTTTGCACTTCCTACGGCTTCCACTAGATGTCAACCAGCTATAGAAACTTGAATGAGGCTTCTACTGTGTTGTGGGACTGAATACGAGGGGAATGAGTCATGCTACTGGCAGAGACATTTCCTGGTCACGCACATTTCACATGATTAAGTGTCAAGTTACCATGGTTTTAAGGTTTTGAGTACAAACAGAACCTTACAACTAAAGTTATTGTAGGGGAAAACAAGCAAGAAAATGGACAGACATCTTTGAGGTATTCTGTACTCAAAATATACTTTTACAATCTCGAAATATTTTAGTAGATTTAGCTCAAAATATTATGTTTATGTAACTCTGAAATTACCATTAGTGAACAAAAATGATTTACGGGTGTGGTACACTACTAATCTACCTCATTTAGCAAACAATGTTGAGTACAATGTACTTAAAAGGTTTCTCTACTTACTAAAACGTTTTGTGTTTAAAGTCCTTCCACAGTGCCCTGCTGGAAAATACCCCAAAGTGGGGGCATTTTCTGTACATCAGCATGAGGGAGCGGACACACCTTGCAGTTATGGAGCACAACAAGATTGTGGACAGAAACCAACAAGGGACACTGAAAGGTATAAAATCAAGACTACAACAGTAATGACACAACCACCTCATTCTCTTCTCTTCAGATTCTCAAAACACTTTACAAAGATATGTCTACAAAATTCCCCTGCAATGGGTTACTATTGATACACCAAGATGGCGCCGGAGTAGAAGGCAGACGTTTTACATGCCCCCAGTCGATTGTGTTTGTTTGTAACTTATTTTTTTTACTTATTTTGTACATAATGTTTCCACTACCGTCTCTTATGACCGAAAATAACTTCTAGACATCAGGACTGCAATTTCTCACCATGGACCTGCAGAATTATTTTTTTCCTTTCACGAATCTGACGAGCCCGACACAAAGGATATACTGCTTCCTCGGGAACAGGCCCTGATCCCCATGAAGAGGAGGCAGAAAAGATGGGCCGAAGGGCGGGGATGCCTTCTGAGAATTCGTAGGCGATCGAATAAACCCCACTTCCCTCCATTCTGCTAGCAAACATGCAATACTTGGAGAATAAAATCGACGACTTACGCGGAAGATTAAACTACCAACGGGACATTAAAAACTGTAACATCTTGTGCTTCACGGAGTCGTGGCTGAACGACGACAATATCAACATACAGCTGGCTGGTAATACGACGTACCAGCAGGATAGAACAATTAACCAGCTTTAAATAACAGCTGGTAAACAATATCTAAGGAAGTCTCGAGCTATTGCTCCCCTGAGGTAGACTATCTCATGATAAGCTGTAGACCACACTACCTACCGAGAGAGTTTTCTTCTGTATTCTTCGTAGATGTTTACATACCACCACAGTCAGAGACTGGGACTAAGACAGCATTGTATGAGCTATATTCCGCCATAAGCAAACAAGAAAACGCTAACCCAGAGGCGGCTCTCCTTGTAGCCGGGGACTATAATGCAGGGAAACCTAAATCTGTTTAACAAAATTTCTATCAGCATGTTATATGTGCAACCAGAGGAAAAATAACTCTGGACCACCTACAGTCGACACACAGATGCATACAAAGCTCTCCCTCACCCTCCATTTGGCAAATCTGACCATAATTATATCCTCCTGATTCCTGCATTCAAGCTAAAAATGAAAGCAGGAAGCACCAGTGACTTGATCAATAACAAAGTGTTCAGAAAAAGCAGGTGCTAAGCTACAGAACTGTTTTGCTAGCACAGACTGGAATATGTTTTGGGATTCCTCCGATGGCATCAGTACACCACATCAGTCATTGGCTTAATCAATAAGTGCATCGATGAAGTTGTCCCCACAGTGACCTTACGTACATACCCCAACCAGAAGCCATTGATTACAGGCAGCATCCGCACTGGGCTAAAGGCTACAGCTGCCGCTTTCAAAGAGCGGGACTCTTATATGAAATCCCGCTATGCTCTCTGACGAACCATTATACAGGCAAAGCCTCAATACAGGACTATGATCGAGTCGTACTACACCGGCGCTTACAATCGTCGGATGTGGCAGAGCTTGTAAACCATTACAGACTACAAAGAGAAGCCCAGCCGAGAGCTGCTCCCTACCAGACGAGCTAAACTACTTCTATGCTTGCTTCGAGGCAAATAACAATGAAACATGCATAAGAGCACCAGCTGTTCCGGAAGACTGTGTGATCACTCTCTCCGCAGCCGATGTGAGTAACACCTTTAAACAAGTCAATATTCACAAGGCTGCAGGGCCAGATGGATTACCAGAACGTGTACTGCGAGCATGCGCTGACCAACTAGCAAGTGACTTCACTGACATTTTCATCTTCTCCTGTCCGAGTCTGTAATACCAACATGTTTAAAGCAGACCACCATAGTGCCTGTGCCCAAGAACACTAAGGTAACTTGCCTAAATTACTACCGACCCGTAGCACTCACGTCTGTAGCCATAAAGTGCTTTGAAAGGCTGGTCATGGCTCACATCAACACCATCATCCCAGAAACCCTAGACCCACTTCAATTTACATACCACCCTAACAAATCCACAGATCATGCAATCTCTATTGCACTCTGCACTGCCCTTTCCCACCTGGACAATAGGAACACCAATGTGAGAATGCTATTTATTGACTACAGCTCAGTGTAGTACCCTCAAAGCTTATCAATAAGCTAAAGACCCTGGGACTAAACACCTCCCTGTGTAACTGGATCCTGGACTTCCTGACGGGCCGCCCCCAGGTGGTAAGGGTAGGTAACAACACATCCAAAACACTTATCCTCAACCCTCAGGGTTGCGTGCTAAGCCTCCTCCTGTTCTCCCTGTTCACTCATGACTGCAAGGCCAGGCACGACTCCAACACTATCATTAAATTTGCCAATGACACAACAGTGGTAGGCCTGATCACCGACAACGATGAGGCAGCCCATAGGGAGGAGGTCAGAGACCTGGCCATGTGGTGCCAGGACAACAACCTCTCCCTCAACGTGATCAAGACAAAGGAGAAGATTGTGGACTACAGGAAAAAGAGGACCAAGCAGGCCCCCCATTCTCATCGACAGGGCTGTAGTGGAGCAGGTTGAGAGCTTCAAGTTCCTTGGTGTCCACATCACCATCAAACTAACATGGTCCAAGCACACCAAGACAGTTGTGAAGAGGGCATGACAAAACCTATTCTCCCTCAGGAGACTGAAAATATTTGGCATGGGTCCTCAGATCCTCAGAAGGTTCTACAGCTGCACCATCAAGTGCATCCTGACTGGTTGCATCACTGCCTGGTATGTCAACTGCTCAGCCTCCGACCGCAAGGCACTACAGAGGGTAGTGCATACGGCCCTGTACATCACTGGGGCCAAGCCTCCTGCCATCCAAGACCTCTATACCAGGTGGTGTCAGAGGAAGGCCCTAAAAATTGTCAAAGACTCCAGCCACCCTAGTCATAGACTGTTCTCTCTGCTACCGCAAGGTAAGCGGTACCAGAGTGCCAAGTCTAGGTCCCCCCCCCTCTTTTACACTGCTGCTGCTCTCTGTTGTTATCATCTATGAATGGTCACTTTAATGACTCCACCTACATGTACATATTACCTCAACTAACCGGTGCCCCATCACATTAACTCTGTACTGGTACCCCTCTGTACATATTTTTTCTTAAAACTTCATTGTTGGCTTGTAAGTAAGCATTTCACTGTAAGGTCTACACGTGTTGTATTTGTGACTAATAACATTTGATTTGATTTGAAGAAGTTGAATTAAACAGCATGATCATGACACCAAAAAAATAGCACCAAAACAGCCAGAATAATTAGAGAGCAACGTGAAATACATAAATATTCATCATAAAACATTTATGAAAAATACATGGTGTACAGCAAATGAAAGATACACTAGTTCTTAATGCAACCGCTGTGTTAGATTTAAAAAAATTACTTTAGTACAACATACAGCATGCAATATTGTGAGACAGCACTAACCAATTCTCCGCCTTGTTGGAGCCAACACAAACCACAAAAATACGAAATATCATCATAAATATTCTCTTACTTTTGATGATCTTCCATCAGAATGTTGTGCAAGGAGTCCTAGTTCCAGAATAAATTGTTGTTTTGTTTTAGAATGTCCATTTCTTCTGTCAAATTAGCAACTTTGGCTAGCCATGTGGAGCACACATGTCCAAGAACTCTTCGCGCATGGAACGAAAAATTCAAAAATTCCCAATAAACGTTGAATAAACTGGTCAAACTCGGTTGAAAATCCTACTTTAGGATGTTTTTCTCATATGTATCCAATAAAATCAGAGCCGGAGCATTTCGTCGTGTATACGTAACGCATTTCAGAAGACAATGTGAGGTTCCCTGGTGCGCAGTTGAATACTGACAAAAGAGCGGACTTGTCACTCCAAAAGCTCTCATTCGGTCTCACATCAAGCTAGACACCCCATTCAACCTTCTACTGCCTGTTGACATCTAGTGGAAGGCGTATGAAGTGCATACAGATCCATAAATATAAGCCAGTTGAATAGGCAGGCCCTGACACAGAGCCCTATTTTCAGAATTTTCACTTCCTGTTTGGAAGTTTGCTGCCAAATGAGTTCTGTTTTACTCACATATATAATTCAAACAGTTTTAAAAACTTCAGAGTGTTTTCTATCTAATAGTAATAATAACATGCATAATTGTATGATCTAGAACAGAGTAGCTGTAGTAGCTGATTAAACAGCATGATCATGACACAGTTGTACCTTGTGCTTGGGACAATAAAAGGCCACTCTAAAATGTGCAGTTTTGTTACACAACGCCACAAGTTTTGAGGCAGCCTACATTTGGCATGCTGACTGCAGCATTGTCCACCAGAGCTGTTGCCAGAGAATTGAATGTTCATTTATCTACCATAAGCCAAATCTAACATACTTTTAGAGAATTTGGCGGTATGTCAACCGGCCTAACAACTGCAGACATTGTAATTTTTTACATTTTAGTCATTTAGCAGGCACTCTTATCCAGAGCGACTCACAGAAGGGTCGTGCATACATTTCTGTACTTGTCCCCCGTGGGACTCATACTCACAACCCTGGCATTGCAAGCAACATGCTCTACCAACTGAGCCAGCCAGACAGCTGATGAAACTGGGTTATAACAAGATAATAATTTCTGCAAAAACTGTTAGAAACTCAGGGAATCCCATCTGCGTGATCGTTGTCCTCACCAGGGTCATGACCTGACTGCAGTTCGGTGACGAAACTGACTTCAGTGGGCAAATGTTAACCTTCTATGGGCACTGGCAGGCTGGAGAAGTGTGCTCTTCACGGATGAATCCCAGTTTCAACTGTACCGGGCAGATGTTAGACAGAGTGTATGGTGTCCTGTGGGCGAGTTGTTTGCTGATGTTAACGTTGTGAACAGAGTGCCCAATGGTGGCGGTGAGGCTATGTTATGGGCAGGCATAAGCTACAGACAACCAACATAATTGCATTTTATCGATGGCAATTTGAATGCACAGAGATACCATGACAAGATCCTGATGCCCATTGTCATGCCATTCATACACCACCATCACCGCCTGTTTTTTTTTCTTCTACAATTTTTTTTTTTTTTAAACTGGTTAAGTCAGTTAATTAAGAACACATACTTATTTACTAAGACAGCCTTCCAGGGAACAGTGGCTTAACTGCCTTGTTCATGTGCAGAAAGACAGATTTTTACCCTGTCAACCTTTCGGCTACTGGCCTAACGCACTAACCACTAGGCTACCTGCCACCCCACATTTCAGCAATGATCTGTACCCAATTCCTGGAAGCTGAAAATGTCTCAGTTATTCCATGGCCCGCATACTCACCAGACATGTCACCCATTGAGCATGTTTGGGATGCTCTGGATTGACCTGTACGACCGCGTGTTCCAGTTCCTCCAATATCCAGGAACTTAACACAGCCATTCAAGAGGAGTGGGACAACATTCCACAGCCACAATTAACAGCCTGATCAACTCTATGCAAAGGAGATGTGTCACGCTGCATGAGGTAAATGGTGGTCATACCAGATACTGACTGGTTTACTGATCCACGCACCTCCAGTTTTTTAAAAGGTATCTGTGACCAACAGATGTATACAGTGTATTCGGAAAGTATACTTTTTCAGATTTTGTTACGTTATATTCTTATTCTAAAATTGAATAAATAGTTTTTTTCCCTCATCAATCTACACACAATACCCAATAATGACAAAGCAAAAACAAGTTTAGAAATTTTTGAAAATGTTTAAAAAAATATCACATTTACATAAGTATTCAGACCCTTTAGTCAGTACTTTGTTGAAGCACCATTGGCAGCGATTACAGCTTAAAGTCATCTTGGGTATGATTCTACAAGCTTGGCACACCTGTATTTGGGGAGTTTCTTCTTTGCAGATCCTCTCAAGCACTGTGAAGTTGGATGGGGAGCGTCGTTGCACAGCTATTTTCAGGTCTCTCCAGAGATGTTCGATCGGCTTCAAGTCCGGGCTCTTGCTGGGCCACTCAAGAACATTGACTTGATGGCTCCAAACTTCTTCCATTTAAGAATTGAATGAACCTTTATTTAAACAGGGAGTCACACTGAGGTAAAACTATTTTACATGAGAGCCCCGTATACCTTTACAAATAAAACCGAATACATAAAACACAACAGCCCTTCAAAACACTATAATAAAACACATAACACAACATTAAATATATTTAAGAAAAGCAATCGCATTCTGTAACGTAAAAGTCTCCAATCAATCATTTTATTTGCCTGAAAGGCACCAGAATTTATAATTGCAAGGAATTCTGCATTTTGTTCGACACAAGGAGCAAAAAACTAAAAGCAGATTTTCCCAATTCTGTGGAGACCAAAGGGTTGCAAAACTGCATTGTAAATCATTGAAAGGTTGTGTAGCTCTCTTCCTACAGACAGAGAGATCCATCCCACATGTTTGTAAAGACTACAATGATGAGTTCTAAAACCGTCCCCAGTAATAAAACATATTGCTGAATGGATACTGAATCCAATGGTTTCAAAACAGAGGCTTCCGCATGCATATAAATAATGTCACGATAGAATGATGAAGGCCACTGTGTTCTTGGGGATGTTCAATGCTGCAGACAATTTTTGGTACCCTTCCCCAGATCTGTGCCTCAACACAATCCTGTGTCAGAGCTCTACAGACATTTTCTCCGACATCATGGCTTAGTTTTTTGCTCTGACATGCACTGTCAACTGTGGGATCTTATATAGACAGGGGTGTGCCTTTCCATATCATGTCCATTCAATTGAATTCTGCACAGGTGGACTCCAATCAAGTTGTAGAAGCATCTCAAGGATGATAAATGGAAACTTGGATGCACCTGAGCTCAACTTTGAGTCTCATAGCAAACGATCTGAATATTTATGTAAATAAGTTATTCTGACCGTTATACCCATATATTGTAACGTCCTGACCAGAGTTCTTATGTGTTTTGCTTGTTTAGTGTTGGTCAGGACGTGAGCTGGGTGGGAATTCTATGTTGTGTGTCTAGTTCGTCTGTTTCTATGTTCAGCCTGATATGGTTCTCAATCAGAGACAGCTGTCAATCGTTGTCCCTGATTGAGAATCATATATAGGTGGCTTGTTTTGTGTTGGGGATTGTGGGTGGTTATTTCCTGTCTCTGTGTTTGTGTTCTGCACCAGCTAGGACTGTGACGGTATGTTCTTTTGTTATTTTGTATAGTGTATTGTTTTGTGTTGATTAAATTCATTATGGAAAATTACCACGCTGCGTATTGGTCCTCTGATCCTTCTCGCCTCTCCTCGTCTGAGGAGGAGGACGACTTAGACTGCCGTTACAGAACCACCCACCAAACAAGGATCAAGCAGCGTGGCAACGGGCAGCAGCGACAGCAGCAGCGGTACCAGGAGGAATGGTCATGGGAGCAAATATTTAACGGAGAAGGACCCTGGGCTAAGGTTGGAGAATATCGCCGCTCTCGGGAAGAGATGGAGGCAGCTAAAGCCCAGGAGCGGTGGTCTGAGGAGGCAGCACGGAAGCGGGGCTGGAAGCCCGTGAAGAAACCCCAAAAATTTCTTGGGGGGGCTAAAGGGTAGTGTGGCGAGGGCAGGTAGGAAACCTGCGCCCACTTCCCATGCTTACCGTGGAGAGCAGGAGTACGGGCAGACACCGTGTTATGCGGAAGAGCGCGCGGTGTCTCCTGTACGGGTGCATAGCCCGGTGCGGGTTATTCCACCTCCCCGCACTGGGCGGGCTAGAGTGAGCATTGAGCCAAGTGCCATGAAGCCGGCTCTACATATCTGGCCTCCAGTACGTCTCCTCGGGCCGGTGTACATGGCACCAGCCTTACGCATGGTGTCCCCGGTTCGCCAACACAGCCCAGTGCGGGTTATTCCACCTCCCCGCACTGGACGGGCTACGGGGAGCATGCAACCAGGTAAGGTTGGGCAGGCTCAGTGCTCAAGGGAGCCAGTACGCCCGCACGGTCCGGTATATCCGGCGCTACTTTCCCGCCCCAGCCCAGTACCACCAGTGCCTACACCACGCACCAGGCTTCCAGTGCGTCTCCAGAGCCCTGTTCCTCCTCCACGCACTCTCCCTGTGGTGCGTGTCTCCAGCTCAGTACCTCCAGTTCCGGCACCACGCACCAAGCCTCCTGTGCGTCTCCAGAGCCCTGTACGCACTGTTCCTTCTCCCCGCACTCGCCCTGAGGTGCGTGCCCTCAGCCCGGTACCTCCAGTTCCGGTACCACGCACCAGGCCTATAGTGCGCATCGAGAGTCCAGTGTGCCCTGTTCCTGCTCCCTGCACTAGCCTTGAGGTGCGTGTCTCCAGTCCGGTACCAACAGTTCCGGCACCACGCACCAGGCCTACTGTGCGCCTCAGCAGGTCAGAGTCGGCCGTCTGCCCAACGCCGCCTGTACTGCTCGTCTGCCCAGCGCCGTCTGAGCTGCCTGCACTGCTCGTCTGCCCAGCGCCGTCTGAGCTGCCTGCACTGCTCGTCTGCCCAGCACCGTCTGAGCTGCTCGTCTGCCCAGCACCGTCTGAGCTGCCTGTCTGCCCAGCGCCGTCTGAGCCATCCGTCTGCCCAGCGCCGTCTGAGCCATCCGTCTGCCCAGCGCCGTCTGAGCCATCCGTCTGCCCAGCGCCGTCTGAGCCATCCGTCTGCCCAACGCCGTCTGAGCAATCCGTCTGCCCAGCGCCGTCTGAGCCATCCGTCTGCCCAGCGCCGTCTGAGCCATCCGTCTGCCCAGCGCCGTCTGAGCCATCCGTCTGCCCAGCGCCGTCTGAGCCATCCGTCTGCCCAGCGCCGTCTGAGCCATCCGTCTGCCCAGCGCCGTCTGAGCCATCCGTCTGCCCAACGCCGTCTGAGCCATCCGTCTGCCCAGCGCCGTCTGAGCCATCCGTCTGCCCAGCGCCGTCTGAGCCATCCGTCTGCCCAGCGCCGTCTGAGCCATCCGTCTGCCCAGCGCCGTCTGAGCCATCCGTCTGCCCAGCGCCGTCTGAGCCATCCGTCTGCCCAGCGCCATCTAAGCCATCCGTCTGCCCAGCGCCATCTGAGCCATCTGTCTGCCCAGCGCCATCTGAGCCATCCGTCTGCCACGAGCCATTAGAGCCGCCCGTCTGTCCCGAGCCTTTAGAGCCATCCGTCAGTCAGGAGCCGCTAGAGCCGTCCGTCAGTCAGGAGCCGCCAGAGCCGCCAGCCAGTCAGGAGCCGCCAGAGCCGCCAGCCAGTCAGGAGCTGCCAGAGCCGCCAGCCAGTCAGGAGCTGCCAGAGCCGCCAGCCAGTCAGGAGCTGCCAGAGCCGCCAGCCAGTCAGGAGCTGCCAGAGCCACCAGCCAGTCAGGAGCTGCCAGAGCCGGCAGCCAGTCAGGAGCTGCCAGAGCCGGCAGCCAGTCAGGAGCTGCCAGAGCCGCCAGCCAGTCAGGAGCTGCCAGAGCCGCCAGCCAGTCAGGAGCTGCCAGAGCCGCCAGCCAGTCATGAGCTGTCCTCCAGTCATGAGCTGTCCTCCAGTCATGAGCTGCCCTCCAGTCATGAGCTGCCCTCCAGTCATGAGCTGCCCTCCAGTCATGAGCTGTCCTCCAGTCATGAGCTGCCCTCCAGTCATGAGCTGCCCTCCAGTCATGAGCTGCCCTCCAGTCCTGAGCTACCTCCTAAATCATGTGGGGGCCTTGGGGAGGATTCTTAGGCCAAGGTCGTGGGCGAGGGTCGCCACTCAAAGGACGCTAAGGAGGGGGACAAAGACAGTGGTGGAGTGGTGTCCTCGTCCACCGCCGGAGCCGCCACCGCGGACAGATGCCCACCCAGACCCCCCCCTTGAGGTTTAGGGGTGCGTTCGGAGTCCGCACCTCAGGGGGGGGGGGGGGTACTGTAACGTCCTGACCAGAGTTCTTATGTGTTTTGCTTGTTTAGTGTTGGTCAGGACGTGAGCTGGGTGGGAATTCTATGTTGTGTGTCTAGTTCGTCTGTTTCTATGTTCAGCCTGATATGGTTCTCAATCAGAGACAGCTGTCAATCGTTGTCCCTGATTGAGAATCATATATAGGTGGCTTGTTTTGTGTTGGGGATTGTGGGTGGTTATTTCCTGTCTCTGTGTTTGTGTTCTGCACCAGCTAGGACTGTGACGGTATGTTCTTTTGTTATTTTGTATAGTGTATTGTTTTGTGTTGATTAAATTCATTATGGAAAATTACCACGCTGCGTATTGGTCCTCTGATCCTTCTCGCCTCTCCTCGTCTGAGGAGGAGGACGACTTAGACTGCCGTTACATATATACCTAAAAAGCACACTAACCTCTGTCCAACCTCTGCACACAATGTACGTATACAGGACACATCAAGAAGATGCAGTTTAGACACTGTTTGCTCATTGGCAAGACATCTTGTATATTTATTTTTAATTCCTTTTATAACTGCATTTCACTTTGGATTTGACACTACACTCTAAACTCTTATTATGTCACCTACTGTGCTATAGAAACCTTTTCATGAATTCAAAGCTTGACTAAAACCGTAGAGTTTTTGTACAGGCTGTGTGGATCAGTTCTCACTGTGGGTTCCCGAGACCCAACAGGCACAGTAATAGGTGGCAGAATGGGACACTTTAACGAACTGGAGCTTCAGCTCAATGGAGTCAGACTCAGACTCCCTCCAAATGGAGAAATCTGCTCTCTGAGGATGAGTAGTAGCACTGCTGTCATTCAAATATATGGATACCGGTTGGATAAACCACTTACCCAGAACAAGAGAGAATATTATTATACCACAGTCCATGTTCAGTGAATATGTGCTTAAGAATTGGGGAAATGAAAAGCTACACGTTACATATAACACTGAACATCAGACTGATTTAACAGATCTTTACTGAAGTATGGTTTGGATCATATAGTCGATTATGAAGATGAGAGGTGAGAAACCAGCTGGAGTGTGTCGTCTCAAACAGTTCCTCTGACAATGTCACTTCCTGTTGTGCAAAACACTTTCTTTTTCATTAATTCACAGCTTGATTCTTCCGCAGCTCAAGAATCAAGGTAAAATGTTCTCCCTCCTTCTTCTGGTACCAGTAGACATACGTTGTACACTGATCATTGTCTTTGCAGCTGAAGGAGACAGCCTGTCCTAATCCATGATATCTGCCACTGACACCGCAATGACAATTGACAACAACACACTAAGACAAAAATATATTAGCAAAACTTAAAAGCAATTACATGTGTCCACAATCTATGCATCAATCATAGACTTAAATTCAGACAGAGACACTATTTTCTGCCAGTCATTTCCAGTTGCTCCACGACTAGGGTGCATTGTAAGAAGAAAAGATACAGTTCTTCAATAAAGTGAGTAAAGAATGACCACAGAGCCCAGAGACATTTCTATGATGATTCTGAGATGTCTTCTATTGAACTTGAAGATAATTGTGTTTAGTTGGAGCAGAGATGGTGTGAGGTGAAACACTGTCACTAACTGCTCCTCCAATCTGATGTCACTTCCTGTGGTCATTGACAAGGGCTATGTTACAATTATAGTATCTACTTATCTCTCCTTCCTCCCAAAGTGTGCACTTGTTCACTTCCCTTCACTGATTTGAATGAAGTATGGTGAAAAGGCCACTAGCCAATGGCTACTGTAAATTGGACAGTGTAGTTAGATTAACAAGAATTTAAGCTTTCTGCCAATATCAGATATGTCTATGTCCTGGGAAATGTTCTTGTTACTTACAACCTCATGCTAATCGCATTAGCCTATGTTAGCTCAACCGTCCCGCGGGGGACCCACCGATCCTGTAGAGGTATTTTAAACAGTTAAATGTAGTCAAGTTGTTAGACTGTGAAATGGATGTCGGCACATCACGACCTCGTTATTTCAATTTTATATCCTTCAGCACAGCTTTTAATCTTGTCAATACGGGGGCGCTGTTTTCACTTTGGAAAAAATCGTGCCCAAATGAAACGGCCTCGTACTCTTTTCTAGATCATACAATATGCATATTATTATTACTATTGGATAGAAAACACTCAGAAGTTTCTAAAACTGTTTGAATTATATCTGTGAGTAAAACAGAACTCATTTTGCAAAAAACTTAGCAACCTTGGCTAGCATTGTGGCGCGAATTCGACAGAAGAAATGGACATTCTAAAACTAAACAATGATTTATTCTGGACCAAGGACTCCTTGTACAACATTCTGATGGAAGCCCAGCAAAAGTAAGAAAACATTTATGATATTATTTCGTATTTCTGTGTAAAATGCTGAGTCCTATTCTCCGCCGTTTTGGTGAGCGCTGTCTCGCAATAACGCAAGCTGTATGTTATGGTTAAGTTATTTTTAAAAATCTAACACAGCGGTTGCATTAAAGTCCTTCCACAGTGCCCTGCTGGAAAATACCCCAAAGTGGGGGCATTTTCTGTACACCAGCATGAGGGAGCGGACACACCTTGCAGTTATGGAGCACAACAAGATTGTGGACAGAAACCAGCAAGGGACACTGAAAGGTATAAAATCAAGACTACAACAGTAATGACACAACCACCTCATTCTCTTATCTTCAGATTCTCAAAACACAATACAAAGACATGTATACAAAACTCCCCTGCAAAGGGTTACTATTGATACACCAAGATGGCGCCGGAGTAGAAGGCAGACGTTTTACGTGCCCCCAGTCGATTGTGTTTGTTTGTAACTTATTTTTTACTTATTTTGTACATAATGTTTCCACTACCGTCTCTTATGACCGAAAAGGACCGCAATTTCTCACCATGGACTAGCAGAATATTTTTTTTCCTTTCACAAATCTGACGAGCCCGACACAAAGGATATATAGTTTCCTCGGGACAGGCCCCGATCCCCGTGATCTGCATGAAGAGGAGGCAGAAAATAGGGGCCGAAGAGTGGACTGCCTTCTGAGAGTTCGTAGGCGATCGAATAAACCCCACTTCCCTCCATTCTGCTAGCAAACATGCAATATTTGGAGAATAAAATCGATGAGATACGCGGAGGATTAAACTACCAACGGGACATTAAAAACTGTAACATCTTATGCTTCACGGAGTCGTGGCTGAACGACGACAATATCAAAATACAGCTGGCTCGTTATACGATGTACCAACAGGATAGAACAGCCGCGTCTGCTAAGACCAGGGGCGTCGAACTATGTATTTTTGTAAATAACAGCTGGTAAACGATATCTAAGGAAGTCTCGAGCTATTGCTCCCTGAGGTAGACTATCTCATGATAAACTGTAGACCACACTACCTACCGAGAGAGTTTTCTTCTGTGTTCTTCGTAGATGTTTACATACCACCACAGTCAGAGGCTGGGACTAAGACAGCATTTATTGAGCTATATTCCGCCATAAGCAAAAAAGAAAACGCTAACCCAGAGGCGGCGCTCCTAGTAGCCGGGGACTTTAATGCAGGGAAACCTAAATCTGTTTAACAAAATTTCTATCAGCATGTTATATGTGCAACCAGAGGAAAAATAACTCTGGACCACCTACAGTTGACACACAGATACATACAAAGCTCTCCCTCACCCTTCATTTGGCAAATCTGACCATAATTCTATCCTCCTGATTCCTGCATTCAAGCTAAAAATGAAAGCAGGAAGCACCAGTGACTTGATCAATAACAAAGTGGTCAGAAGAAGCAGGTGCTAAGCTACAGAACTGTTTTGCTAGCACAGACGGTAATATGTTCCGGTATTCCTCCGATGGCATCAGTACACCACATCAGTCATTGGCTTCATCAATAAGTGCATCGATGAAGTTGTCCCCACAGTGACCTTACTTACATACCCCAATCAGAAGCCATTGATTACAGGCAGCATCCGCACTTGGCTAAAGGCTAGAGCTGCCACTTTCAAAGAGCAGGACTCTAACCCGGAAGCTTATGAAATCCCTCTATGCCCTCCGACGAACAATCAAACAGGCAAAGCCTCAATACATTAATCGTACTACACCGGCTCTGACACTCGTCGGATTTGGCAGGGCTGGTAAACCATTACAGAATACAAAGAGAAGCCCAGCCGAGAGCTGCCCCCTTCCAGACGAGCTAAACTACTTCTATGCATGCTTCGATGCAAATAACACTGAAACATGCATAAGAGCACCAGCTGTTCCGGAAGACTGTGTGATCACTCTCTCCGCAGCCGATGTGAGTAACACCTTTACACAGGTCAACATTCACAAGGCCGCAGGCTTTGACAGATTACCAGGACGTGTACTGCGAGCATGCGCTGACCAAGTGGCAAGTGTCTTCACTGACATTTTCAACCTCTCCCTGTCCGAGTCTGTAATACCAACATGTTTAAAGCAGACCACCATAGTGCCTGTGCACAAGAAAACTAAAGTAACTTGCCTAAATTACTACCGACCCGTAGCACTCACGTCTGTAGCCATGAAGTGCTTTGAAAGGCTGGTCATGGCTCACATCAACGCCATCATCCCAGAAACCATGACCCACTTCAATTTGCATACCGCCCTAACAAATCCACAGATGATGCAATTTCTATTGCACTCCGCACTGCCCTTTCCCACCTGGACAAAAGGAACACCAATGTGAGAATGCTATTCATTGACTACAGCTCAGCGTTCAACACCATAGTGCCCTCAAAGCTTATCAATAAGCTAAGGACCCTGGGACTAAACACCTCCCTCTGCAACTGGATCCTGGACTTCCTGACGGGTCGTCCCCAGGGGGTAAGGGTAGGTAACAACACATCCACCACACTTATCCTCAACACAGGGGCCCCTCAGGGGTGCGTGCTCAGCCCCCTCCTGTTCTCCCTGTTCACTCATGACTGCAAAGCCAGGCACAACTCCAACACCATCATTAAGTTTGCCTATGGAACAACAGTGGTAGGCCTGATCACCGACAACGATGAGGCAGCCTATAGGGAGGAGGTCAGAGACCTGGCCATGTGGTGCCAGGACAACAACCTCTCCCTCAACGTGATCAAGACAAAGGAAAAGATTGTGGACTACAGGAAATAGAGGACCAAGCAGGCCCCCCATTCTCATCGAAAGGGCTGTAGTGGAGCAGGTTGAGAGCTTCAAGTTCCTTGGTGTCCACATCACCATCAAACTAACATGGTCCAAGCACACCAAGACAGTTGTGAAGAGGGCATGACAAAACCTATTCTCCCTCAGGAGACTGAAAATATTTGGCATGGGTCCTCAGATCCTCAGAAGGTTCTACAGCTGCACCATCAAGTGCATGCTGACTGGTTGCATCACTGCCTGGTATGTCAACTGCTCGGCCCCTGACCGCAAGGCACTACAGAGGGTAGTGCATACGGCCCTGTACATCACTGGGGCCAAGCCTCCTGCCATCCAGGACCTCTATACCAGGTGGTGTCAGAGGAAGGCCCTAAAAATTGTCAGACTCCATCCACCCTAGTCATAGACTGTTCTCTCTGCTACCGCAAGGTAAGCGGTACCAGAGTGCCAAGTCTAGGTCCCCCCCCCCTCTTTTACACTGCTGCTGCTCTCTGTTGTTATCATCTATGAATGGTCACTTTAATAACTCCACCTACATATACATATTACCTCAACTAACCGGTGCCCCCTCACATTAACTCTGTACTGGTACCCCTCTGTATATAGTCTCACTATTGTTATTTTAATGCTGCTCTTTAATTACTTGTTACTTTTATTTCTAATTATGATAATTTTTTCTTAAAACTTCATTGTTGGCTTGTAAGTAAGCATTTCACTGAAAGGTCTACACATGTTGTATTTGTGACTAATAACATTTGATTTGATTTGAAGAAGTTGAATTAAACAGCATGATCATGACACAGTTGTACCTTGTGCTTGGGACAATAAAATGCCACTCTAAAATGTGCAGTTTTGTCAACACCACAAGTTTTGAGGCAGCCTGCATTTAGCATGCTGAATGCAGGAATGTCCACCAGAGCTGTTGCCAGAGAATTGAATGTTAATTTATCTACCATAAGCCAAATCTAACATTCTTTTAGAGAATTTGGCGGTATGTCAACCGGCCTAACAACTGCAGACATTGTAATTTTTTACATTTTAGTCATTTAGCAGGCACTCTTATCCAGAGCGACTCACAGAAGGGTCGTGCATACATTTCTGTACTTGTCCCATGTGGGACTCATACTCACAACCCTGGCATTGCAAGCAACATGCTCTACCAACTGAGCCACCCAGACAGCTGATGAAACTGTGGGTTTTCACAAGAGAATAATTTCTGCAAAAACTGTTAGAAACTCAGGGAATCTCATCTGCGTGATCGTCGTCCTCACCAGGGTCATGACCTGACTGCAGTTCGGTGACGAAACTGACTTCAGTGGGCAAATGTTAACCTTCTATGGGCACTGGCAGGCTGGAGAAGTGTGCTCTTCACGGATGAATCCCAGTTTCAACTGTACCGGGCAGATGGCAGACAGAGTGTATGGTGTCCTGTGGGCGAGTTGTTTGCTGATGTTAACGTTGTGAACAGAGTGCCCAATGGTGGCGGTGAGGCTATGTTATGGGCAGGCATAAGCTACAGACAACCAACATAATTGCATTTTATCGATGGCAATTTGAATGCACAGAGATACCATGACAAGATCCCGATGCCCATTGTCGTGCCATTCATACACCACCATCACCGCCTGTTTTTTTTTCTTCTCCAATTATTATTTTTTTTTAAACTGGGCAAGTCAGTTAATTAAGAACACACACTTATTTACGAAGACAGCCTTCCAGGGAACAGTGGCTTAACTGCCTTGTTCATGTGCAGAAAGACAGATTTTTACCTTGTCAGCTCACAGATTCGATCTAGCAACCTTTCCGCTACTGGCCCAACGCACTAACCACTAGGCTACCTGCCACCCCACATTTCAGCAATGATCTGTACCCAATTCCTGGAAGCTGAAAATGTCTCAGTTATTCCATGGCCCGCATACTCACCAGACATGTCACCCATTGAGCATGTTTGGGATGCTCTGGAATGACCTGTACGACCGCGTGTTCCAGTTCCTCCAATATCCAGGAACTTAACACAGCCGTTCAAGAGGAGTGGGACAACATTCCACAGCCACAATTAACAGCCTGATCAACTCTATGCGAAGGAGATGTGTCACGCTGCATGAGGCAAATGGTGGTCATACCAGATACTGACTGGTTTACTGATCCACGCACCTCCAGTTTTTTAAAAGGTATCTGTGACCAACAGTTGTATACAGTGTATTCGGAAAGTATTCAGACCCCTTGACTTTTTCAGATTTTGTTACGTTACATTCTTATTCTAAAATTGAATAAATAGTTTTTTTCCCCTCATCAATCTATACACAATACCCAATAATGACAAAGCAAAAACAAGTTTAGACATTTTTGAAAATGTTTTAAAAAATATCACATTTACATAAGTATTCAGACCCTTTAGTCAGTACTTTGTTGAAGCACCATTGGCAGCGATTACAGCTTAAAGTCCTCTTGGGTATGATTCTACAAGCTTGGCACACCTGTATTTGGGGAGTTTCTTCTTTGCAGATCCTCTCAAGCACTGTGAAGTTGCTTTTTTAAAATCTTAATATACAAATGTATGCTGTCAGGTCCTAGTGCAGCTGTAAGCAAGCGGGTTGGATCTGCCGGCTAACACAGAGGTGTGACCT
This sequence comes from Salvelinus namaycush, assembly GCF_016432855.1. Classification (NCBI taxonomy): domain Eukaryota; kingdom Metazoa; phylum Chordata; class Actinopteri; order Salmoniformes; family Salmonidae; genus Salvelinus; species Salvelinus namaycush. The sequence continues at coordinate 9,632,450 of NC_052324.1, read as the reverse complement.
ATATAACCAAAGGGTCACCCTCACAAGAAACCATCCAGATGTTGCACAGCTATTTTCAGGTCTCTCCAGAGATGTTCGATCGGGTTCAAGTCCAGGCTCTGGCTGGGCCACTCAAGGACATTGACTTGATGGCTCCAAACTTCTTCCATTTAAGAATTGAATGAACCTTTATTTAAACAGGGAGTCACACTGAGGTAAAACTATTTTACATGAGAGCCCTGTTGACCTTTACAAATAAAAACGAATACATAACACAACAGCCCTACAAAACACTATAATAAAACACATAACACAACATTAAATATATTTAAGAAAAGCAATCGCATTCTGTAACGTAAAAGTCTCCAATCAATCATTTTATTTGCCTGAAAGGCACCAGAATATCTAATTGCAAGGAATTCTGCATTTTGTTCCACACATGGAGCAAAAAAACTAAAAGCAGATTTTCCCAATTCTGTGGAAACCAAAGGGTTGCAAAACTGCATTGTAAATCATTAAAAGAGAGTGCAGCTCTCTTCTTACTGACAGAGAGGTCCATCCCACATGTTTGTAAAGAATACAATGATGAGTTCTAAAACCTTCCCCAGTAATAAAACATATTGCTGAATGGAAAACTGAATCCAATGGTTTCACAACAGAGGCTTCCGCATGCATATAAATAATGTCACGATAGAATGATGAAGGCCACTGTGTTCTTGGGGACGTTCAATGCTGCAGACAATTTTTGGTACCCTTCCCCAGATCTGTGCCTCACCACAATCCAGTCTCAGAGCTCTACAGACAATTTCTCCGACATCATGGCTTAGTTTTTTGCTCTGACATGCACTGTCAACTGTGGGATCTTATATAGACAGGGGTGTGCCTTTCCATATCATGTCCATTCAATTGAATTCTGCACAGGTGGACTCCAATCAAGTTGTAGAAGCATCTCAAGGATGATAAATGGAAACTTGGATGCACCTGAGCTCAATTTTGAGTCTCATAGCAAACGATCCTAATATTTATGTAAACAAGTTATTCAGACCGTTATACCCATATATACCTAAAAAGCACACAAACCTCTGTCCAACCTCTGAACACAATGTATGTATACAGGACACATCAAGAAGATGCAGTTTAGACACTGTTTGCTCATTGGCAAGACATCTTGTATATTTATTTTTAATTCCTTTTATAACTGTATTTCACTTTGGATTTGACACTACACTCTAACCTCTTATTATGTCACCTACTGTGCTATAGAAACCTTTTCATGAATTCAAAGCTTGACTAAAACCATAGAGTTTTTGTACAGGCTGTGTGGATCAGTTCTCACTGTGGAATCCCGATACCCAACAGGCACAGTAGTAGGTGGCAGAATGGGACACTTTAACGAACTGGATCTTCAGCTCAATGGCGTCAGACTCAGACTCCCTCCAAACGGAGAAATCTGCTCTCTGAGGGTGAGTGGTAGCACTGCTGTCAGAATTGTCACCAGAATTAAAGTATAGAATCCAAGTAAATGGTTCACCCTCTTTCTTCTGGTACCAGTAGACCAGGTTACCTGAACACGAACCAGTAACTTTGCAGCCGAAGGAGACACTCTTTTTCTCTCTCCTAGTCTTTGATATCTGGTCCTGTTGCAGCCGCTGTCCTGAAGCAGCCACTGTAAAACAGAAGTGGATCACAAAAAAATTCACAGTGGAGTTACTACATTCAAATATATGGATACCGGTTGGATGAACCACTTACCCAGAAAAAGAGAGAATATTATTATACCACAGTCCATGTTCAGTGAAGATGTGCTTAAGAATTGGGGAAATGAAAAGCTACACGTTACATATAACACTGAACATCAGACTGATTTAACAGATCTTTACTGAAGTATGGTTTGGATCATATAGTCGATTATGAAGATGAGAGGTGAGAAACCAGCTGGAGTGTGTCGTCTCAAACAGTTCCTCTGACAATGTCACTTCCTGTCGTGCAAAACACTTTCTTTTTCATTAATTCACAGCTTGATTCATTCACAGCTCAAGAATCAAGGTAAAAGGTTCTCCCTCCTTCTTCTGGTACCAGTAGAAATGCGTTGTACACTGATCATTGTCTTTGCAGCTGAAGGAGACAGCCTGTCCTAATCCATGATATCTGCCACTGACACTGCAATGACAATTGACAACAACAACACACTAAGACAAAAATATATTAGCAAAACTTAAAAGCTATTACATGTGTCCACAATCTATGCATCAATCATAGACATAAATTCAGACAGAGACACTATTTTCTGCCAGTCATTTCCAGTTGCTCCACGACTAGGGTGCATTGTAAGAAGAGAAGATACAGTACTTCAATAAAGTGAGCAAAGAATAATCACAGAGCCCAGAGACATTTCTATGATGATTCTGAGATGTCTTCTATTGAACTTGAAGATAATTGTGTTTAGTTGGAGCAGAGATGATGTGAGGTGAAACACTGTCACTAACTGCTCCTCCAATCTGATGTCACTTCCTGTGGTCATTGACAAGGGCTATGTTACAATTATAGTATCTACTTATCTCTCCTTCCTCCCAAAGTGTGCACTTGTTCACTTCCCTTCACTGATTTGAAAGAAATATGGTGGAAAGGCCACTAGCCAATGCCTCCACGTATTCAATGAAGGGAGAAAGTTTATATTATGGACGCACCCATTCACTGTCTAAATTCAACCATTATAGTCTTTGTACCAGATTTATGAATACTACCCAGCTAAGTGATTAATTCTCGGTGTATCCTTGTTCAAGGTCCTCCTAACGTTTGATGGAGACCTCTATGTACCAGTTCCATACTGCTCTTTTAATACTGACATTCCTCCCCTGTCTCTTTCTCCACAAGATGGTGGTAAAACATAAACCTATTAATCATGTTTGAAAAAGTTGAACAGAGAAATGGATCACGTAACAAACCAATGGCTATATCTTTTCAATCTTTTAAACGGGGACTGTTGATTTTGGCTACATGATCTGCTATCACTGATGTTCTGTTATTATTGATTTACAGCATTTTTATTTACCGTTTAAGGTTTACAGTTCACCAAAGTTATAAGTATGGAGGTGGTGATCTGAGTAAAGAACAACCAACCTATGACCATGTCAAATGACCTAACGGACCAAAATGAGCAATTGTTTGCTATAGCTGCAATGTCAGAGTGTATTCACCACCCTATTGAACTGGGTAATTGATTAGCAATGCCTTTGGAGCCGTCTGACAATCTCTACTAACCATCATATTCAAGGCTAATCAGTAGCCTATGTCAGCCTCGCTGCCTAGGCTATTTTTCTTTAAACGACTCCAGGATTTTTGGAGTTGACTCCGACTCTCGGCAGTCAAGGAGTTGAGGAATTGACTATTTTGGAGTTGACTATTCAGTTGAGTCTCCCCAGAAGGGAAGACCATCCTATATTGTTAGGGCTAGGGTCCTTTTTTCTGAATTTCCGCCTGACTGACGTGCCCAAAGTAAACTGCCTGTTACTCAGGCCCAGATATGCATATACTTGGTACCATTGGAAAGAAGACACTCTGAAGTTTGTAGAAATGTTAAAATAATGTAGTAGACGATAACACAATAGATATGTTCAGAGATAATCCAAAGAAAAACAAACCAGAATTTTTGAGGGGGAAAGCCCATGCACTTCCATTAGAACGTATAGGGAAAAAGTTAAATCCAGCTCCCAGATTGCAATTCCTATGGCTTCCACTTGATGTCAACAGTCTTTGTTCAAGGTTTTAGGCTTGTTTCTTCCTGAACAAGCAAGAATTCTGAGTTATGATACGATACACAGAGTTGGAAAACAGTCTGTGCGCGCGATGAAGTGGCACCTGCGATATTAGCACCTGCTAATATCGCTTTCCAATTAAACATACTAATTTACGTATGAAATATTATAGTTTAATTACATTTTAGGGTACCTGTTGATTACATAGAAACATATTTTGACTTGTTTTAACAAAGTTTAGCTCTAGCTTTTTGGATTCCTTTCTCTGCATGTTGAACGAGTGGATTACTCAAAACGATGGCACCGACTAAACTGACTTATAAAGAAGGATTTTCTCTGACAAAATGACACTACATGTTGTAGCTGGGACGCTTTGGATTGCAAATCAGAGGAAGAGTTTCAAAAAGTAAGTGAATATTTAATCGCTATTTTTTAATTTATGTAACCTGTGCAGGTTGAAAAATATTTTGATGTGGGGTGCCATCCTCAAACAATTGCATGGCATGCTTTCGCTATAAAGCCTATTGTAAATCGAACAATGCAGTTAGTGTAACGATCGTCTTGTGGTGAATGAGCGGACCAAGGCGCAGCGGGTGATGAATACATGATGATTTATTTAAAGACGAAGACGAACACGAAAAACACTTGGCAAATTACAAAACAACAAAACGACGTAGACAGACCTGAACATGGAACTTACATAATAACACGAAGAACGCACGAACAGGAACAGACTACATACACGAACGACAACGAAACAGTCCCGTGTGATGCAACATACACAGACACGGAAGACAATCACCCACAAACAAACAGTGAGAACAGCCTACCTTAATATGGTTCTCAATCAGAGGAAACGTCAAACACCTGCCTCCAATTGAGAACCATATCAGGCAACACATTTAACCAAACATAGAAACACATAACATAGAATGCCCACCCCAACTCACGCCCTGACCAACTAAACACATACAAAAACAATGGAAAACAGGTCAGGAACGTGACAGAACCCCCCCCCCCCCCCCCCTCAAGGTGCGAACTACGAGCGCACAACCAAAGTCTAGGGGAGGGTCTGGGTGGGCATCTGTCCACGGTGGCGGCTCCGGCTCCGGACGGGGTCCCCACCCCACCAGAGTCAATCTCCGCTTCCGTAGCCTCCTCCAAATGGCCACCCTCCAAATTAACCCCACTGGATTAAGGGGCAGCACCGAACTAAGGGGCAGCACCGAACTAAGGGGCAGCACCGAACTAAGGGGCAACACCGGAATGAGGGGCAGCACCGAACTAAGGGGCAACACCTGAATGAGGGGCAGCTCTGGACTGGCTGGCGGATCCTGGCTGGCTGGCTCTGGCGGATCCTGGCTGGCTGGCTCTGGCGGATGCTGGCTGGCTGGCTCTGGCGGATCCTGGCTGGCTGGCTCTGGCGGATCCTGGCTGGCTGGCTCTGGCGGATCCTGGCTGGCTGGCGGCTCTGGCTGCTCATGGCTGGCTGGCGGCTCTGGCTGCCGGCTCTGGCTGCTCATGGCTGGCTGCCGGCTCTGGCTGCTCATGGCTGGCTGACGGCTCTGGCTGCTCATGGCTGGCTGACGGCTCTGGCTGCTCATGGCTGGCTGACGGCTCTGGCTGCTCATGGCTGGCTGGCGGCTCTGGCTGCTCATGGCTGGCTGGCGGCTCTGGCTGCTCATGGCTGGCTGGCGGCTCTGGCTGCTCATGGCTGGCTGGCGGCTCTGGCTGCTCATGGCTGGCTGGCGGCTCTGGCTGCTCATGGCTGGCTGGCGGCTCTGGCTGCTCCTGGCTGGCTGGCGGCTCTGGCTGCTCCTGGCTGGCTGGCGGCTCTGGCTGCTCCTGGCTGGCGGAAGGCTCTGGCTGCTCCTGGCTGACGGAAGGCTCTGGCTGCTCCTGTCTGGCGGAAGGCTCTGGCTGCTCCTCTCTGGCGGAAGGCTCTGGCTGCTCCTCTCTGGCGGAAGGCTCTGGCTGCTCCTCTCTGGCGGAAGGCTCTGGCTGCTCCTGTCTGGCGGACGGCTCTGGCGGCTCCTGTCTGGCGGACGGCTCTAGCGGCTCCTGTCTGGCGGACGGCTCTGAAGGCTCTGGACAGACGGGCGGCTTTGAAGGCTCAGTACAGACGGGCGGCTTTGCAGGCTCAGTACAGACGGGCAGTTCAGGCGGCGCTTGGCAGACGGACATCTCAGACGGCGTTGGGCAGACGGGCAGTTCAGACGGCGTTGGGCAGACGGGCAGTTCAGGCGCCGCTGGGAAGACGGCAGACTCTGGCCGGCTGAGGCGCACAGTAGGCCTGGTGCGTGGTGCCAGAACTGGTGGTACCGGACTGGAGACATGCACCTTAAGGCTAGTGCGGGGAGCAGGAACAGGGCACACTGGATTCTCAAAGCGCACTATAGGCCTGGTGCGTGGTGCCGGAACTGGTGGTACCGGACTGAGGGCACGCACCTCAGGGCGAGTGCGGGGAGAAGGAACAGTGCGTACAGGGCTCTGGAGATGCATAGGAGGCTTGGTGCGTGGTGCCGGAACTGGAGGCACTGGGCTAGAGACACGCACCACAGGGAGAGTGCATGGAGGAGGAACAGGGCTCTGGAGACGCACAGGAGGCTTGGTGCGTGGTGCCGGAACTGGAGGTACTGGGCTGGGGCGGGGACGTGGCGCCGGATATACCGGACCATGCAGGCGTACTGGCTCCCTTGAGCACTGAGCCTGCCCAACCTTACCTGGTTGTATGCTCCCCGTAGCCTGCCCAATGCGGGGAGGTGGAATAACCCGCACTGGGCTGTGTATGCGAACCGGGGACACCATGCGTAAGGCTGGTGCCATGTATGTCGGCCCGAGGAGACGCACTGGTGGCCAGATGCGTTGGGCCGGCTTCATGACATCCGGCTCAATACTCAATCTAGCCCTGCCTGTGCGGGGAGGTGGAATAACCCGCACTGGGCTATGCACAAGTACAGGAGACACCGTGCGCTCTACCGCATAACACGGTGTCTGCCCGTACTCTCGCTCTCCACGGTAAGCTCGAGAGTTGGCGCAGGTCTCCTACCTGACTTCACCACACTCCCTTGTAGCCCCCCAAGAAATGTTTGGGCTTGACTCACAGGCTTCCGTGCTAGCCGCGTACCCTCATAACACCGGTTCCTCTCTCCGGTTGCCTCTGCTCTCCTAATTGCCTCCAGCTGTTCCCATGGGAGGCGATCTCTTCCAGCCAGGATCTCCTCCCATGTGTAGCAACCCTTGCCATCCAAAACTTCCTCCCATGTCCATTCCTCCTTCTTGCGCTGTTGCTGCTGCCCGTTCACCCGCTGCTTGATCCTTCGTTGGTGGGTGATTCTGTAACGGTCATCTTGTGGTGAATGAGCGGACCAAGGCGCAGCGGGTGATGAATACATGATGATTTATTTAAAGACGAAGACGAACACGAAAAACACTTGGCAAATTACAAAACAACAAAACGACGTAGACAGACCTGAACATGGAACTTACATAATAACACGAAGAACGCACGAATAGGAACAGACTACATACACGAATGACAATGAAACAGTCCCGTGTGATGCGACATACACAGACACGGAAGACAATCACCCACAAACAAACAGTGAGAACAACCTACCTTAATATGGTTCTCAATCAGAGGAAACGTCAAACACCTGCCTCTAATTGAGAACCATATCAGGCAACACATTTAACCAAACATAGAAACACATAACATAGAATGCCCACCCCAACTTACGCCCTGACCAACTAAACACATACAAAAACAATGGAAAACAGGTCAGGAACGTGACAGTTAGATTAACTACTCAGTGAATTTCCTAAAAATGTAAATAGTAAAACATAAAAGTTTTCCTTTTTAGTTAAAACTATACTAAATATATTAATGTCACCATAAAACGGATTAAAACACACTGTTTTGCAATGAAGGTCTACAGTTGCCTCAACAGCCCTCTCTGGAATAGCACTATGGTGTATTCGGAGGACAGCTGTTTTCCGTCCTCCTCTGGGTACATTGACTTCAATACAAAACCTAGCAGGCTCATGGTTCTCATCCCCTTCCATAGACTTTTATCGTAATTAATTATGATGACTTCCAACCTATCAGAGCTCTTGCAGCATGGGCTGAAATGTTGTCCACCCAATCAAAATATCAGAGAAATAGTCTAGTACTGAGAGCATTTCCCTACACCAACAATAACATCTGCTTAACACGTGTATGTGACCAATAAAATTTGATTTGATCTGTTATGATTTGAAAGCATAAGCTACAACTAGCTAGCACTGCAGTGCATACAATGTGGTGAGTAGCTGACACAAGGAGAGAGAAAGACAATAGTTGAACAGTTTTGAAAAATGTATTTCTTCAAAAATTAAGGAGAAGCATTAGAGAGAGAGAGAGAAAGAGAGAGATTGAGCCAGCTATATATATATTTTTTCTCTCACTTTGACTTAATTTAGCCTACTCAAACACCCAGTTCAAACAGATAGGAATGCTTTCATGTTAGCTAACTGGCTAAGGCGATCCATCACTGGAACTATTCCAAGTCAAGTTAAGCTTTCAGTTTTATTTATTTATTTTGGCCGAGGCCCATTGGTGTAACTGCTAAACGGCTTGCTGTACACTGTACTGCGTGATTGTAGCAGGTTTACTAACGCATTAGTTCTAATAGCTTTGTTGACTATGACGTTAGCTAATATGGTGACAATGATGAAGGATGTGTGTAGCGGTTGTGGTATGAAGGTTTGGCTTGGAAAGTTATTTTCACCTGTTCACAGACAGCTGTTGTGTTGTGCAGTGAAGTCCACAATGGCTGAAAAGCAAAACATGAATAGAAAATTGACCCTAGCAATTGTATTGTTGGGAGATTTGGAGAGACCTTGTCAGTCAATTGCTAATATATTAATACTCTTAGTAAATGTATTTATCTACAACTTGCAATCTGTGGATTATATTTGATTAGATAGATTAAAATTGTTTGTTAAACATCACAACATAGTTGAAAGATGCTGTATATGTCAGGTAGAAATCTAAAGAGGATGACCAGCAGAGATAGGTGGGATGGGTTGAGGGAAACTGAGGGTTAGATGGTTGGTGGCCTGACGGTTGTGAGTTCGGGCCGGTGGCCGAGAGGTCACTAGTTCGGGTCCACAATTTGACTTGGTGGGAGATCTGTCGATGTGCCCTTGGGCGTGCGCTTGATCCTGGTTGCTCCTGTGGGTCACTCTGGATGGGAGTGTCTGCTATATGACGGAATGTAATGATAGTAGTCTGCAGGTAGAATGTATGTTTTAAAATTAAATGTAAAAAATATTTAAAAAAATAGCAATTTGAGGATACTGTTTGTATGTGGCTGCTATGAAAGTGAACTGTGTGTGCCGGTGATCAGGGATGTATTCATGCTGCCGATTCTGTTTCTACATTTCTTTAACAGAAGCAAAATGGAAAAAATCTTGAATAAACATACCTGTTTATTCAAGTTTTATTAGACTAATGATTACACTTTAGATCAGCTAGATGTAGTCTTTGCAAGGCGGTATTGAATTTGTCACTGTCTGTCACTTTGATTACTGTCACGAATCCCGCCGAAGATGGTGCCTCTTCCTGTTCGGGCGGCGCTCGGCGCTCGTCGTCACCGGCCTACTAGCTGCCATCGATTCTCTTCTTTTTGTTTCTGTTAGTTTGGGCTGATTGGGTGCACCTGTTTTGAGTTTAGTTTTGTGGGTAGGCTATTTAAGGGCAGTAGGCCCGCTGGCTTTTGTGCGGGCTTGTTATTCTGTTTGTGGTGTTTGTATTCGTGTGGATTTTGTCCTTGTTTATTGTGGACTGGATGTTGACGCGCCCTTTTGTTGTATGGCGTAGCCGTCTCGTTTATATTCTATTTTGGAAAATTAAAGTATATCCACTTGCTCGAAACTACCCTGCTCTCTGCGCCTGACTCCTTCATTCACCATTGGAAACGTAACAGAAGCCCGCACCAACCATGGAGTCAGCAGAAGCAGCGACCACCCCTCTTCCATCGATGGAGGAGCGTGTCCTCCATCACACCGCCGTTCTCCATAGGATTGGTTCGGCGATGGACATGATGATGGAGAGGATGGAGCGATGGGAGAGGAGTGGTTTCCCGACGTCTACCCCAGCTCCTTCACAGATGTCGCAACCTACTCCATCCACGTCAGCGTCGGGTTCCGGCGCGGTGCGTCTCGCGCTCCCGAGGGAGTACGACGGCGCGGTGGCTGGGTGCCAGGGTTTTTTGCTCCAGTTGGAGCTCTACTTGGCTACCGTTCATCCGACTCCCTCGGGAGAGGAGAGTGTTAGCCTCCTCATCTCCTGTCTGACGGGTAGAGCCCTGGAATGGGCCAACGCGGTCTGTAACGGCCCAGACTCGGTTCGGGACCAATACCCAGAGTTCACCCGCCGCTTTCGGGCCGTATTTGACCACCCTCAGGAGGGCCGTGCGGTGGGTGAGCGACTGTTCCACCTCAGACAGGAGACGAGGAGTGCGCAAGATTTCGCGTTGGAGTTCCGGACCTTGGCTGCTGGTGCGGGGTGGAATGACAGGGCCTTAATAGACCATTACCGTTGCAGCCTCAGGGAGGACGTCCGTCGGGAGCTAGCTTGTGGGGACACCACACTCTCCCTTGATGAACTGATAGACATGTCGATCCGACTAGATAACCTGCTAGCTGCCCGCGGGCGTTCAGAGGGGGTCCTGTCAATTCCACCTCCCAGCTCTCCCGCTCCAACTCCGATGGAGTTGGGAGGAGCTGCATCTAGGGGGGCCGGAGGAGGTGGCTCCTCTTGCACCTACTGTGGCCGGAGAGGACACACATTTCGGACCGGTGCTGGAGGAGGCCATCTGGGAGTCGAGATGGCAGGCGGAATACTCCTCGGCCACCCCAGGTGAGTAGGCACAAGACTCACCCAGAGCTCCCTGTTGGTCACATGTTTTTGGTTATATTTTTCCCTGAGTTTTTCCCCTCTCTTCAGCATAAGGCGCTAGTCGACTCAGGCACAGCTGGGAGTTTTATGGATCGCGGACTCGCCCGTAAGTTGGGTATTCCGCTAGTGCAGATATATCCACCTTTCCCCGTGCACTCCTTAGATAGCCGACCGTTAGGGTCAGGGCTGGTCAGGGAGGCCACGATTCCGCTGGACATGGTAACACAGGGGGATCATAGGGAGCAGATCAGTTTTTACCTTATTGATTCACCTGGGTTTCCAGTGGTGTTGGGGGTTCCCTGGCTAGCCATTCACAATCCTCTCATTTGCTGGAGACAGGGAGCTCTTCAGGGGTGGTCAGATGAGTGTTCAGGTAAGTGTGTGGGGCCATTTAAAGTCCTGAGGAGGATAAACGAGGTGTGTTATAGATTGCAACTCCCTTCTTACTATCGTATTAACCCCTCGTTTCATGTGTCTCTCCTCAGGCCGGTGGTAGCTGGTCCCCTTCAGGAAGGTGAGGTACCGGAGGTCCCTCCGCCCCCTCTGGACATCGAGGGGTCCCCGGCGTACACAGTACGAGCTATTCTGGACTCGAGACGCCGGGTGAGGGGCCTGCAGTACCTTGTTGACTGGGAGGGGTACGGTCCGGAGGAGAGGTGCTGGGTACCGGGGAGGGACATTTTAGATCCTTCCCTCTTGGTTGATTTCCACCGCCGCCACCCGGATTGCCCTGCGCCTCGCCCTCCGGGTCGTCCTCGAGGCCGGGGTCGGCGCGCTGCGGGAGCAGTGCGTCAGAGGGGGGGTACTGTCACGAATCCCGCCGAAGATGGTGCCTCTTCCTGTTCGGGCAGCGCTCGGCGCTCGTCGTCACCGGCCTACTAGCTGCCATCGATTCTCTTCTTTTTGTTTCTGTTAGTTTGGGCTGATTGGGTGCACCTGTTTTGAGTTTAGTTTTGTGGGTAGGCTATTTAAGGGCAGTAGGCCCGCTGGCTTTTGTGCGGGCTTGTTATTCTGTTTGTGGTGTTTGTATTCGTGTGGATTTTGTCCTTGTTTATTGTGGACTGGATGTTGACGCGCCCTTTTGTTGTGTGGCGTAGCCGTCTCGTTTATATTCTATTTTGGAATATTAAAGTATATCCACTTGCTCGAAACTACCCTGCTCTCTGCGCCTGACTCCTTCATTCACCATTGGAAACATAACAATTACTCCAATTTGTCTCTCGATCTGTGCAGCTACGCTATAAACATTCGTTGGCTATGCTGTAGTAACCTCATGATGGGTATAGGAATAAATGTAGTATAATGTAGTAGCCAAAACCTATCAATTTTAAATTGAGCTGGGTGAATGGAATATGAATGACAGTCATCCCATATGCTGTTATAGAAATAAGGCTATTGTAGCGTGTGCGCTGGGAGTCGGGAAGCAAGTTCAGGTAGTGAATACATTTAATGAATAATCGAAAAATCACAAGAAACACGAATAACGCACAGACATGAAACAGAAACAATGACCCCTGGGGTAGAATCCAAAGGGAGTGACAGATATAGGTAATCAAGGAGGTGATGGAGTCCAGCTGAGTGTCATCATGCATGTAACGATGGTGAAAGGTGTGCGCCATTATCGAGCAGCCTGGTGACCTAGAGGCCGGAAGAGGGAGCACACGTGACATTACCCCCTCCCCAACACGCGGCTCCTGCCGCAGGACGCTGACCAAAAGGAGCAGACCAGTCACCTTTGCTAAGGCGCGGAAACCTGTCGATCCGGCTTAGGCGCGGGGGCATGGCGACCAAGAGCGCCGGAGATAGAGCATACGTGACATTACCCCCTCCTCGGGTTCGTCCGGTTCCAGCCGCAGGATGCCAACCAAAGGCAAAATCCCGGGATCCGGCACGGACCGGTCGCCTCCGCTGAGGCACAGAAACCTGATGAACCAGCTGAGACGTGAGAGCATGTTGAGCTGGCTGAGACCTCCCCGGTTGCCTCGGTCGAGGCACGGGATCCTGTTCACCAGCTGAGGCATGGGAGCCTATTGAGCCAGCTGATACATGGGAGCCTATTGAACCCGCTGAGGCATGGCAGCCTGTCGAGGCAGCTGAGGCATGGGAACCCCTACGGTTCGGACACCCGGACCCGACATCACCTCCAACACAAAAACAACAAAAAAACACTCCCTGATGCTTCCCTTTGGTGAGGTGTCATTCTGTAACGTTAGGCGTTTGGAAATTACTCCCAAGGATGAACCAGACTTATGGAGGTCTACAATTTTTTTTCCTGAGGGCTAATTTCTTTAGATTTTCCCATGATGTCAATCAAACTGTTTTGAGGACAGACATTTTGGAAACACTCCAGAGTTTTCTGTCTCTGGCTGTTCTTGTTATTTCGGATTTGGCCCGCAGAGCTTGTTTGACCATGAAAGAGCTTGGCACCCAGCGTGTACCCAGCTTGGCACCCAAATACGCACCGTTCTTTTGTAACTTAATGCTGAAGTTCAGCAGCACACTCAGCGAGTTGGTTAATTCTAAGCTGCTATACATATTGATTTGGTTTCTCATTCTATCGTTTTTCATGGAATTTTTTGGTAATTAAATAGCCAATAATTGATTTAGAATTTATCTGGATAAATTTCTCAAATATTTTTACCAGCTCGGTGCATTCTTAAGTTGAACAAGTGAGGGAGCGCAGCATATTTTAAACATTTACCAGCCGCTCTTATCCAGAGCGACTTACAGTAGTGAGTGCAAACAATTTTGTATTGGTCCCCAGTGGGAATCGAACCCACAACCAACTTACCCACACCAGACAACTTTGGCATCAGAGGTTGAATTGGAGATGGTCAAAGCATGTTTACACAATAATAAATAATTCAAAGACATTGACAAAATATACGAAGACACTCATGTTGGTGATTAGATTAGGTCGCCCACTTTACTGGAAACCTGTATCTGTCGCTGATCAAATAACTTAAATGCGACAGCCATCATCGCTATTTGCAAGTGTTGATGTCTGAGAAAAACATCCTCCTTCATGTAGCTAACAAACTGGCAATACTGTAGCCGACAAAATATTATCAGATTGATTCCTCTAAAGGGGTATTATCTTATTCAATGCAGTAAAATAATAAGGTTCACCGTTCAAGGCACCAAGTACATTTTCACAGTAGCAAGCCTGTGTGCATGTTGCAACGCAACGCCACATTTGTTCAATAATTACACTACTTGTTAATTCAACGAAGCAGTGGTGGATTTAGGTATAGGCGACAAATCTTTTTAATTAGTTATATATTACAATTTGTTTCTGTTTGTCTTTGTTACTCATTTTTTTATATTTATGAGTCTTATTTATGTATATATTTTTATATAGTTCTAAATGTTATGAATATTTATTTGTGTTGTTCCCAATGTCTGAATTAAAATTACAGTGCAGAATGGTGCTTTTTTATGTTGGTGGCGGGGGTGGGTGCTGAAGGGGGGTTCGCCCAGGGAGCCATACAAGCTAGAACCGCCACTACAACAAAGCATTTTTTAGTAGTTTATTGTTGGTTTTAATCACTCTGAATAAGAATTACCCTCCGCTAAATGTAAAAATGAACCAATTTTTTTTTTTTTTTTACATAAAATCAACCTTGAATAACCAACAACTCATCACATGATCTATCTGTGCTTATGCAGCTATATCTTGTTTCCACCTTATTACAAAATAAACATATTAACCTTTCTAGAGCAGGCGTTCCGCTAGTGGAACCCCTCGACAACATTCCGCTGAAAGGCAGTGCGCGAAATTCCAAAATATTTTTTAGAAATATGTAAGTTCACACATTAAGTCCAATACAGCAAATGAAAGATAAACTTACTGTTAATCTACCCATCATGTCCGATTTCAAAAAGGCTTTACAGCAAAAGCACAATATATGATTATGTTAGGTCAGAGCCAAGTCAAAAAAACACACAGCCATTTTTCCAGCCAAAGATAGGAGTCACAAAAAGCAGAAATATAGATAAAATGAATCACTAACCTTTGATGATCTTCATCAGATGACACTCATAGGACATCATGTTACACAATACATGTATGTTTTGTTCGATAATGTGCATATTTATATCCCAAAATCTCAGTTTACATTGGTGCGTTACGTGCAGTAATGTTTGATTCCAAAACATCCAGTGATTTTGCAGAGAGTCACATCAAATCCCAGAAATACTCATAATAAACATTGATAAAAGATACAAGTGTTATTCACAGAATTAAAGATAGACTTCTCCTTAATGCAACCGCTGTGTCAGATTTCAAAAAAACTTTACGGAAAAAGCATAATCTGAGTACGGCGCTCAGAGCCCAATCCAGCCAAAGAAATAACCGCCATGATGGAGTCAACAGAAGTTAGAAATAACATTATAAATATTCACTTATCTTTGATGATCTTCATCAGAATGCACTCCCAGGAATCCCAGTTCGACAATAAATGACTGATTAGTTCCATAAAGTTCCATAAAGACCATCATTTATGTCCAAATAGCCACTTGTTGTTTGCGTGTTCAGCCCAGTAATCCATCTTCATGAGGCGCGAGCACTACGTCCAGACAAAAACTCGAAAAGTTCCGTTACAGGTCGTAGACACATGTCAAACTATGTATGGAATCAATCTTTAGGATGTTTTTAACATAAAACTTCAATAATGTTCCAACCGGAGAATTCCATTGTCTGTAGAAAAGCACTGGAACAAGAGCTAACTCTGTCGGGACCGCGCGTCACGAGCCTGAGACACTCTGCCAGACACCTTACTCATTCAGCTCCCATTCCCCCCTCCTTTATAGCAAAAGCCCGAAACAAGTTTCTAAAGACTGTTGACATCTAGTGGAGGCCTTAGGAAGTGCAACTTGACCCCATAGACACTGTGTATTCAGTAGGCCAAGCTTTGAAAAACTACAAACCTCAGATTTCCCACTTCCTGGTTGGATTTTTCTCAGGTTTTCGCCTGCCATATGAGTTCTGTTATACTCACAGACATCATTCAAACAGTTTTAGAAACTTCAGTGTTTTCTATCCAATACCAATAATAATATGCATATATTAGCATCTGGGACTGAGTAGGAGGCAGTTCACTCTGGGCACGCTATTCATCCAAAAGTGAAAATGCTGCCCCTATCCCAAACAGGTTTTTAACCACATTTTCCCACCAACATCTGCGTCTTAACATGCAGATGGAAGTAAACAGATTGAAAACAGAGAAAGGGGATCTTATGATCTTATTGTTTCCGCTTCTGAAGAGATATAATAAAATACAATTTTCACAAATAAGAATAGATAATCTTATAGTAAAGAAATACAATGTTATGGGGGGTTTTAAGTAACCTTTATTATTTTTGTTATGGTGACAATTTCCTCATACAAAACAGCCCAATACTGTACATCACAGTATGTAGAATACTTTGCAGAGTAATGTTTGTTGTAACATTTCTTTCATGAAGGCAGCGATTATTAAACCCTACCCCATCTGAAAGGACATGATTAATGTGTTATGCAAGGAAAATGTGACTCTTCATACCAACCTATCGGTGTAAACAACAACAAAACTGTATTAATGTAAACAAACACACCAATTAATAATTTCACTCAGATCAATTTGTCTGCTCAATAAGCAATAATTTTTGTTCTTCAAAGAAAATATAAAATATTTATTTTCTATTACTCATGTTAATGAACAAAGTAATTGAATTATTTTATGAAATATGTTAGAAAATTAACTCATTTATTGGGGAGAAAAATACACTTCATTACACACATAACAAGTTACTAAATATTATATTGGCTAATGAGACATAGGATATTTAGAAATCATGGGCCTACATATTGAATAATGTATTGGTAAACATAATATTTAGGAAAAATATTTTTATATAAATCAAATACAGATTTTGTACAAAATAATTTAAGCTATGACAGATATTCAAGGGCATCTTTCATAAAATAGTCTACATTTAAATCGTAAGGATCTACCTTCAAGATTTGCTTTCATTATTTTTCAGACAACCTTAACTTAACCTTAATTCAAGTGTCTGCAGTGGGTAGCTCCCACAGTCATAAAAAAATGCAATATTAGGCTTCATTTTTATTTTAAGCAGGGAAACACAATTTACATAAAATGTTCTGCAATTAATGTCATAATTGTCAGTTTAAGTTATTGGAAGACATGGAAATCTATGGCTCACAATATTTTAGCATCTTAAAAATAAAGTTTCGAAAATTAAGGCAATAGGCCAACAATTGAGATGTTAGACCTCAATGGGATGTAAAATCCATGTTATTCCCAGCCTACTACATCTTTATCCATACTGGGGGGTATCCTCTCTACAGGTGTTGTGTCCACTTCCCCATCTTCCTGTGGTGCAGCAGGAGAGAGAGCCCACAGCAGTACACCATGCTCTTCACTATCATCACTGTATAAACCAGAGAGGCCAGGTTCAGACTGCACATGAAGGAGAAGGGATCTGGGGAAAAGAAAAGAGTATATAGGCCGAGATTTTAGCCAGTGAAAGTCTTGTTTTCAGTTAGTTTTTGTTTGCCGTCATCTTCTTCAAATCAAGCTTTATTTATACAGCACATTTCAGACATGGAATGCAACAAAATGTGCTTCACAGGAAAAAACGAATACAAACAATGAAAATAAAAACGGAAATCTTTACTACACAACAAACACAAGAGGATAAAAAACAAAAGAATAACAATAAAAACTGAACGACTAAAAAAGCACCCCCAAGCTAAAAAGGTGTGATTTAAAATCTATTTTAAATATGTCCACAGTTTCAGCCCCCCTCAGGTTCTCTCGCAGGCTAATCCAACGACTGGGGGCATAATAACTAAAGGCTGCCTCTCCATACCTCCTCGTCTTTGGCTTTGGGATGGTTAACTTCTCTGGGATATGTGGGAAGGTAGCGTCCGGTAGCCAGTGAAATTGCAGGGCGCCAAATTCAAAACAACAGAAATCTCATAATTAAAATTCCACAAACATACATTATACACCATTTTAAAAATACACGTCTCGTTAATCCAGCCAAAATGTCTGATTTCAAAAAGGATTTACGGCGAAAGCCAGCCATGCGATTATGTTAGGTCAGTACATAGCCACGGAAAAACACAGCCATTTTTCCAGCCAAAGAGAGGAGTAACAAAAAGCTTAAATAGACTTAAAATTAATCACTAACCTTTGATGATCTTCATCAGATGACACTCATGGGACTTCATGTTACACAATACATGTAAGTTCATATTTATATCCAAAAATCTGAGTTTAGGCGGGACGCTGCTGTCTCACTTGGCCAAAGCCAGACAAAATGCAGCGCGCCAAATTCAAATAAAATACAATAAAATCTAACTTTCATTAAATCACACATGAAAGATACCAAATTAAAGCTACACTGGTTGTGAATCCAGCCAACATGTCAGAATTCAAATAGGCTTTTCGGCGAAAGCAAACGATGCTATTTTCTGAGGATAGCAACATTGTAAACAAAGAGAGAGAGCATATTTCAGTCCTGCAGGCACGACACAAAACGCAGAAATAAAAATATAATTAATGCCTTACCTTTGACGAGCTTCTGTTGTTGGCACTCCAATATGTCCTATAAACATCACAAATGGTCCTTTTGTTCGATTAATTCCGTCGATATATATCCAAAATGTCCATTTATTTGGCGCGTTTCATCCAGAAAAACACCGTTTCCAACTTGCTCAAACGTGGCTATAAAATATCTCAAAGGTTACCTGTAAACTTTGCCAAACATTTCAAACTACTTTTGTAATACAACTTTAGGTATTTTTTTTACGTAAATAATCGATAAAATTGAAGACGGGATGATCTGTGTTCAATACAGGATTAAAACAAACTGTAGCATTCTTTCTGGTTACGCGCCTCAAACAAAAAGTACACTCGACTCTCGTTCTGAACAGGGCTACTTCTTCATTATACAAAGGAAAAACCCTCAATCAATTTCTCAAGACTGTGGACATCCAGTGGAAGCGGTAGGAACTGCAAGAAGGTCAATTAGAAATCTGGATTCCCAATGAAAATTCATTGAAAAGAGAGTGACCTCAAAAAAATTGGGACCTACTGGGTATATAACTTAAAAGCATGTCTGACATATTGGGGCGCACAATTGAGGATTAATTCCAAAACCAATAGAAGACTCTTAAAAACTTCTTCAGGATTAGTGGGTCCATTGCGGGACCTAACGTAGGCTAACGTAGGCTAATGCGATTAGCATGAGGTTGTAACTTACAAGAACATTTCCCAGGACATAGACATTTCTGGTATTGGCAGAAAGCTTAAATTCTCATTAATCTAACTGCGCTGTCCAATTTACAGTAGCTATTACAATGAAATAATACCACGATATTGTTTGAAGAGAGTGCACAATTTTGAACATGAAAAGTTATTAATAAGTCAAATTTGCAGGTTCTTCAATTTAAATTAGACATTTTGAACATTCCCATAATAACCTAGATGAACCAACTTCTCAGGTTAATTAAAGTTGAATTACCAGTTGCATATAAAGGTATGATTAATCATTATCATTGATTAACCAAATCAATATGCTTTTGCAAATTCATTAACGTCCAACTCCCACATTACTGATACAGTACTGATGGTTCATTAACATCTATAAATAGAATAAAATTGTATTTGAAGCTTCCAACGTATTCCAAAACCAAACTTTGGAAAAATAGGAACTTTATTAATATTTTCTTTCTCCTCTAAAATGTTCTAATAATGTGCAAGCTATCAGAGCAAGTGGTCCACACTCCCCCGCTAATTAGTGAACCCTCACTCATAAGATGATTGTTCTCTGACCTCAGCAGCAATACCAACCCTAACTTTGCCATTAGCGGAAAAACAGTAGAAATCGCGACACACACTCTCCAAAATCATCCTTCGGGCACAGTTTAGCCCGGATGTCTTGCCATCTGAGACTGGCATCGGTCCAATACCGCAGCGCACAGCTGAAACACAAGCAGGAAATGGTAGACATAAAGGGACAGGTGGAGAGAACTGGGAACCTGATGACAAATGCAGAAAAGGGATACATTTAGCTAGCTATGGAACTGCGTTTGAAAACAGAACAATTAAATGTAATTGCAAAAACTTATGAAGACGAACGAGCAGAAACTCTTTAACAAAATCGCCTTCTACAGGAACAACTCGATTTAGCCAAAACTAAATACGACGATGTCCACGCCAAACTAGATACATCTGACGAGTTATCTACAAACTGGAGCGAGCAGCTTGATAACATGCATGCAGTTTTGTTGAACGTTACTCAAAGTAACAATGTTCTACTCAAAAGGCTGCAGACCAAAGACAATCAGTTATTAATGAACAGAATGACTAGGTTGGATGACAGGTAGGCAAAACTTATTGAAGTTGCTGACCAAATGAATGATGAGAGAACTCATGTGATGAAGATATTGATTTATAAGCAAGCGGAGGAAATCTCATCACTGAATCTCTCGCTCAGTACTCAAGACCTCTATCTGCAAACCATGACAGATAAGTATGAGACCAAAAGTAGAAAGTGCGACACTCACGTGTCCAAAATCAGTACTCTAAGTGCTCTAGGGTGGCAGGGTAGCCTAGTGGTTAGAGCTTTGGGCTAGTAACCGAAAGGTTGCAAGTTCAAATCCCCGAGCTGACAAGGTACAGATCTGTCATTCTGCCCCTGAACAAGGCAATTAACCCACTGTTCCTAGGCCATCATTGAAAATAAGAAAGTGTTCTTAACTGACTTGCCAGGTTAAATAAAGGTAAAAATAAATAAAAAAGTTGACTCTGCAATGCAGCAGAATATCACCCTTAGGTATAATCTGGTGGAATTCCAGAATGGTCATGCACTACAGCGTGACTACTGTCGGGTTCACCCAGGGGTCATAAAAAGGGTTGTACCCAAATGTTTGGTGTATTAGAATAATGTATTATGCTTATGTTTTATTAATAGAAGGGGAGGGGATAAAATACCCCTCCCTCCTTACAGTTATAGGGTTTTAGACTACTGATTAACAATAGATATATTCATTGTAGAAGTTTAGTATTGTTCTACATTTGTATTTTAGTTCTCTCTCTCTGCCTCATTATAAAGACGCCCTTAGACAGAACTCTGCAGGGGAGTGAAGGAGATAAGACTAGGTAAACATTCCACAATAGGTCAACTTTGGGGGAAGGGGACATTTACTGCTAAGTGTTTAGCTAACAATAAAGGCCCTGTTTATACAGCTTTGTAGGCATGGTTTTGGTCCCAGGAGTATAGGATGATGATATAGGCAGTGACATCACCAGGGTGCGACTTAGGGCAGTGACATCACCAGGGCGCGACTTAGGGTTTAATAAAACCATTGGAGACCTTTTGTTTGATGCAGAACTTACTCAGAAACATGCGTGCTATGTTCCTGTTTGTCAACTTCTGTCTGCAATTGCATTAATAAAGGTTTTTGAATGATTTAATTAAAGATATTGTCATAATGCTAATTTCACCAATGAACCAATGATTGACAAAGAAGGACGTAAGGAACGAACCCTAACACTACCCAACCAAGCATCTGGAGTCCGGTACTATAAGGAGTGAAGACGATAGATGATTTCAGACTTTGCCTCCCTCATGTGTCCCTCAGTCTTCTCCTCTTGGCCATTCGGCACTGAGTAATATGGCACCTCTTCACCAACAAAGCCGAAGTTTGGCTTCTCCACTTGGCCTTTCGGCCTCAATTTCCCCACAGGATGAAGCCAACCCTTTCCGCCTGCTTGGCACGGAACACCTTGACAAACTCGTCAAGAATTTCCCCACCTTTGACCCCGTTCCAGGTCAGCCAAACTATACTGAGACGTTCCTAGCTGACAGAGGACGCATTGGATGGCTACCCGAACGCTACGGGTTCTGACAGGGTTTACCTGTTGAAGTGAACGTCGAATAGACACGTGACGAGGTTCATTCGTCAACAACAGCAACACGTGCTAAATGACTACGCTAAACTTGCCTCAGCTTTGAAATTAGAATTCAGTGGTTCTGCAACTTACAAACACGATAGCTCACACACCCACAAGCTTACTATCATAGGCTTTGTTCAGCTTACTTTTGCCTACTCACTGAAAGAGGAATGGAAGAGCTTTTACCATTCAAACAAATGTTTCTGTCGAACATGTATCCCACCATTACCTACTTGGGCCCTACAGCCCACGTTGGCTTGCCTATCTTACAACTCAGAGAGCTTGCAGCTTTTGAGGCATCAAAAGCTCGCAACGCTAAGAGCCTTGACAACTTGGTTTTGAAGTTTGACCAGGAGCACTCACTACAGTTAGAGGGTGCATTATCAGGTATTGGAGCGTTGAGAGATGACACACAACAACGGTTTCTACCATGAAACCACGAATACAATAACCTCTGCGGTCGAAATAACTGTAAAGTACATCGCCATCAAAACGACTACCGCTCTACAATCGACCTGTTCGCTATGTTCCTGCACCCAACCCACAAAAAGTGTCAGAGCACAAGGGTAACAAAGGGTTAAAGGACAATCAAAACGTTGACCAATGTTCTCTAGAAAGAGAGAATAATTTGAGAAAAGGGTAAAAGATAAGTCACAAGGACTAGACAGGGAATTGCCGGATACCAGGTCCGCAGGAATTAACACCCTTAGCACCCTTAAAAATCAAATTTCTCCCACTCTCACTCCAGACCCTATCCAGGGCCTGCTTGATAAAGAAACAAGCCCACAGGCTTTGTCTATAGACTCTGATACAAAGTTTGCGAGGAAAAGGTCAAAAGCTTTGCTAAAACAAAGCCCACTCAAAATCATAAAAGTCGATCTGTTTTCACCTCGACACATCACGTCATTGCAAACGACCACTCCACTTTGTGGGGAATATTTCCACTAATCACGACTCGAAACGGCCATACCTGGAAACAGTCCTGAAGGTCTGCTTATCTTGTCATGCGCTAATTGAGTCAGGCGCGACAATATCGCTCATCTCTCAAACATTGTGCAATGATCTCAAAAGGGCTTTGAAGCCAACTAAACATTGGTTAAAAGTGGAACGACGCGAAACTACACTTTGAGGGGTCACTCAGACTACCTCACCTCTTACATTGAGTCATGCTGAAACTACACTTCCAGGACGTATCGCTCGTTCACCCTGTGTATGTTACCAGCCTCGAATGTGAACCCCTGCAACTCCCACTGATGGATTGGAGAACCAACCATGTATGGTCACAGGTCTCAGTGCCTTCTCCATTGACCACACTGTCTTCTCCTAACACTAGCTGCAACGCAATCATCCACAAAGGGTATCTGTCAAAAGCAACCCTTGGGAAAAATACGTTTCAAAACCTCTTGGAGCAGAATCCGATTCAAGGAGATATTACGATATCTCAACACATTCCAACAGCAAACCTGATTGACCATTATTTTCAGGATTACGAGCCAGCAGTCTCTGAATGAGCAATTTCCCTCCTCCTTGAAGTCGTGCAATACTGTAGTTGAGATGAACTTCTCTTTCTCTTCGGACACTTCCGCAAGCACTCCGGCTGTCTCAGCAAGAAAAACATACATGAGCAGAGTGTACTCTGCTTCCGACAATACATCTTCCACTTTGTGGGGGACTGTCACCCCTTGCAATGACACTAATGGCGTCAGTCTAGCAACTGACTCGATGACTCCCACTGGTGAAACACTTTGCGATATCACAGACAGATATCCTCATCTCAGTTCGCAGGTACTGAAGAGGTTGCCACACGCGGACACTGTGGTGACTGACAGGCCTTAACAGCCACTGAGCATTTTGAAGCATAAACACCGGGAGATTTGGTTGAAAGGTTACAGCCATTCTCATAACAACGCGGCCGCTGACAACTCATTCATAGGGTCCGACCTTTTCGTTTGTGCCTCGGATACCAACACCAACCTCTGGTGGGGCCCAGACCCATGATGAGCCTCATCGAGGCCGGTGGGGCAGTCGAGACTACGTGCAACACCGTACGAGGCCGCCAGAGCAGAAAACACATCTAGTTGTAAACTCCCCTATGAGAACATTGAGGAGCAGACAGGCCCCTAGACGAGGATAATCTTAGAACACATCTAAGATATTACTGAGGTGTACCACACTGGTCGTAAAAGAAGTCCAGACTTCCACCTCCAAAACAAATGGCAAAAATAATCATGCCTTGCCATGTGTAGGTTCAACTAGTAGAATGCTCTAATCATGTGTTCCGGTAGGATAATATTTCAGAATAAATCGGTAGGATAACTGGTCCCTTTGAGTACCAGTACCAATGCTACCACAGTCATTCCAGCAACAATCAGTAAGAGGATTAGAAACCTCACAAGTCAAATTGCTATTGATAATAGTCACAGAGGAGTTAGTAGTCACTCAGATTGCAATATGTGTAAGGGAATCTCCAGAACACTCTTCTGATGAGCAACACACATGCCACTAATAAATAGAACCCTCTATTCAGGAGGAAAGTTATTAGAAGTCATGAACCATGATCACACCGCGTATGACTGGTTCAGTGCTTAGAGAGTACTTCCGTCATGAGGTTAGCTCCTCCATGGATAACATTGCTATGAAATAGACTCCTTCATACCTATCACCGCTACAATGGTGTAAGACACATTGACGTGTAGTAAACCTACTACAGGTCCCCTTAACACGTCTGGAGGTCGACATCAATTCTTACTGACCTCCAGGCAACGACCTGGAAATGATCTGATGACGTCAGACTCAATCTGAACAGGTTGCAACCTACCAAGATACTTGGTTCTTTCCCTTGGCATGTGCGCTTATGTACGCATATACGCACGCGAACAACGGAACTTTTAATGAGAATTTATACTCGAATCACTTAAGGGGTTGAACGAAATACCAGCCTTAGTGAAGTTGAACATTTACTCTTAGGCCTTTTCGACAGCTACAGTACTCACCAGTTTCTCCACTGAGGTCCATAGGTGATCCCTGTAGACTGCCCAAAGCTGGTGCCTTCAAGCTGTAGACTAATCATGCAGTTATCAACTTGGGATAGTGCCCTAAGCAACACACCGCAAATTAGGAACCCTAGATATGACACTAGACAATGCCATTATAGGGTCACTTTGCCAGGACCTTAGACGTATATAGATTACAGTTCAATTAGATGACTTTGGTGTGATATACAAAATATGGTTATCTTTTGTTTATGCTTTCATTTAATTTCGTTTCAGTTCCTTTGACACTTAGGAAGTGATAGAGCCATAACCAAAGCCCCATACAACCATCACTTAGTGCAACAACACCACTTATTTGGGAAGATATTGAGTTATATATTTTTTGAGTGTGTGTGCGTTGTTAACATCTGCCTAAGTTACTGCCCAGATCTTCCAGTCTGGACGACCAGACGATGGGTCGGGAACAGCAATCCCAATCCAGACACCCACTGCCCATCCTTGTGTCGGCCTGTTCCATTTGCAGAAATCCTACCCGGATCGACCACCAGAGGGGGACTACAACAGGGATCACCAACCGGACATCCCCTGGCCATTCCTGTGGTACTTTGCGGCTTCCAGGAAACCTACCAAGGTAAACCACTAAAGGGGGACCGCAACTGCAATCACCAACCGGACATCCACTGCCTATTCTTGTGGTGGACTGCTCCGCTTTCAGAGAGCTCAACAAGGTCAACCACCAGAGGGGGACCGCAACAATGATCCACAACATGGACATCATGTGGTCATTGTTTTTATGTTGGTTTGCAACTTGCAGGATAATCACAAGATTCAACCCACCAGAGGGGGACTGTCATGATGTGCCCTGGGGGGAGGATCATTGCCTCCCCCCTCTCTCTCTCTCCACAGCTTTATGACTTTACGACAGGTCATAAATACCTGGTAGAAACTGCCATGCAGTATTGAGGGAGAAAGTCTACCAGAACAAAGAGCTTCTCTTAGTTCAAAACTCCTAATCCCCAAAATGGGAAAACTAAATATTATTTATACTTTTGAGAATGTGGGAATGGTCCGTGGACACTTAAGGGACAGTCAAGTCGAGTGTGTTTCATTTGGTGATCTCATGAAGGACAGGAAACACATATCTCTTAATAAAGTGTACATTTCCCAGCTGTCAGGTTTACATCTAGATATTGTGAAACATATGTGATTAAACATGAAACTAAGATGTAATGTGATGTTTTCCTTCTAAATGAGACTATGGATTTTCATATAAAGATTAACTTGTCAGTGGCCACGCCCACGTGAGCGTAGACATTATGTCGGCGTTATGGAACCGCCCTTTTCTACTCCAGAGTATAAAACCACCCGTGACGAAATTTACATTTCATGCCAAAGAGATCCACGGTAAGCCGGACGTCTCAAATGGTTAAGAAGTCAGAGAACACCGGGACAGAGTCCCCACGTTGGAATGGCTACAATTCTATAGTCCACAGAGACCATACACCTGTAGCTTTGGCTACAGGGATAGAAATGGTTAAAATCGGAGACTATCGATCACTGCAGAAGAAGGAGCAAATTCTAGATAACACAAATTACTAGTCTGCAGCTAGAAATGACGTAAACCTAGTACGAGAATACTGACACCCGCCAAAGCATCTATTCTATGAGAACATTTCTGAATGGTACTCTGAAGTATCGATTCTATCCACCTATAACCACGAAAGACATTGTGACTTCTGGGGAAGTTAACCAGAGACTCAGATGAACTCTCAACGGCGAGACAACAACGACATACGGGCGTAAATATATATATTGCAATTATTCTTGAATGAGCGGCTGTTCATGTGCAAAGGATTAGCATTTCAATTAGTATAATTATCCACTGTGTGTAGTGAATCAATTTAGTCTTTTCTGCTCTCTGTCACCACCCCTTTCCTTTGTCTATCAAGCCGTCATATCGGCTTCATCTACTAGGGACCTTTTCTTTGTATCATTGCTAGTAACCAATATCTACTGTTTGTTTGAAGTATTTCTGTGATTATTTAGATAGTTAGTAAATAAATAATTAACTTATTACGGGCAGGTGGGACGGTAGCGTCCCATCTCGACAACTTCCAGTGAAATTGCAGAGCGCGAAATTCAAATGACAGAAATATAAATATTTAACATTCATGAAAATACAAGTGTCATACCTCAAAATAAAGCTTAACTTATTGTTAATCCAGCCGCTGTGTCCGATTTAAAAAAGGATTTAAGGTGAAAGCACACCATACAATTATCTGAGGACAGCGCCCCTCATACAAAACCACATTTTTCAACCAGGCAGGTGCGCCACGAAAGTCAGAAATAGCGATATAATAAATGCCTTACCTTTGAAGATCTTCTTCTGTTGGCACTCCAAAAGGTACCAGCTACAACACAAATGGTCCTTTTGTTCGATAAAGTCCTTCATTATGTTCCCAAAAACTCAGTTTAGCTGGCGCGCTTCATTCAATAATCCACCGGCTTCCCTCCTTCAAAATGAATCCCAAACGTTACCAACAAACTTCTCCAAACAAGTCAAACAACGTTTATAATCAAACCTCAGGTACACTAATACGTAAATAAACTATAAAATTTAAGACGGAGAATCATTATTGTCTTTACCGGAGATAAACAACAAAGAACGAGTTCTCATCCACGCGCATGAAAACACTACAAATTCAAGCCAGGTCAATCAAAAAATTTCTAGCCCAATGACGAATCAAAACCTGCCCAAAAGGCCTGAAAACTATCCCCATTTTTCTTTCACAACAAGAGAGGAGTTGCCATATCTATATAATAGTCCCTTTTTCCATAACGTTATTGAGCCAATTAATAAGGAATATCATAATAACGTTAGAAGCAAATTTCGTGTTTCCTCAAAATAATTATTATTGCAAGCTATGACATTGCTTAGTCATAGCAGTCAAACGAGTTAAATCGACATCTATTGACAGAAAATTATCTGGCGAGTTTAATAAAGGCAAATTATCTTTCTCTTGCCACATATTCAAATTAATTGATTACGTCATCAAGGGGTATGGTATATGCCACGGCTAAGGAATGTTCTTAACCATGACGCAACGTGGACTGCCTGGATACAGCCATTAGCCGTGGTATATTGGTCATATTCCACAAACCTCCAGTGTGGCTTAAAGCTATTTTCAAGTGGTTAAAACTGTAATTGGAACAGTAAAAAGTAATGTTTTGTCATACCTGTGGTATATGACAAATCAGCATTCAGGGCTGAACCAGGTTTATAGATAAATCTGACAGAAGAGTTTGAGTGATGAAAGTTGGACAGAGGATCTCGAAGTCTCTGAGCAAGAAACATTTGGATGAACATAAAAAAACGGCAATTGTGGGGCCTCCCGGGTGGTGCAGTGGTCTAGGGCACTGCATCGCAGTACTAGCTGCGCCACCAGAGTCTCTGGGTTCGCGCCCAGGCTCTGTCACAGCCGGCCGCGACCGGGAGGTCCATGGGGTGACGCACAATTGGCCTAGCGTCGTCCGGGTTAGGGAGGGTTTGGCCGCGCTCCAGCGACTCCTGTGGCGGGCCGGGCGCAGTGCGCGCTAACCAAGGGGGCCAGGTGCACGGTGTTTCCTCCGAGACATTGGTGCGGCTGGCTTCCGGGTTGGAGGCGCGCTGTGTTAAGAAGCAGTGCGGCTTGGTTGGGTTGTATTTCGGAGGACGCATGGCTTTCGACCTTCGTCTCTCCCGAGCCCGTACGGGAGTTGTAGCGATGAGACAAGATAGTAATTACTGGATACCACGAAAATTGGGGAGAAAAGGGGATAAAATAAAAAAAATAAAAAACGGCAATTGTGCTGTTATTATGTGCCATACTACAAACCGTTATAAAGGGCCCAATTGCGAGATTGACTTGTCATTTCAATAGGCATAAGCTACTGATAGGCCTACATCTCTTTTCACATAGTCAACAGTAGCCTAGACAAGCTTGCTTAGTTCAAATTAACAGACTAATTTATTAATGAATAGCAAGGCGATTTCGCAATAAGAAGTGCTTGTGTTTCCCAGTAGCATGCTGGAATAAACTACTGAGGATGGGGGGGTGGGGTCATAATTTCAATCACTGAATTAAATATGAATAATATGTATATGAACTGAATATGCTTGTCAACAACAGTCAGTGTTTATTTTTTTTAAAATTTGTTTTACCTGTAGCCTAATCTGACTAGTGTTACCGTCTATCTAATGCGTTCAAAATAACACAAGGCTACAACAACAAACTGAAGTCATAGGCTATTTATTAAATTGGTTTACGAGCTCCAGGTAGGCTACACAAGTGACACGAATGGATTTGCAATGACTCCAGTGATATCGTCATTTCAACATATGAATTGTATCAAATGGTAGCCTACAATGGTTTATACATTCATAGGCTACTTGATGGCCAACAGAGGCAAATGTATAATTCTCCACATTTCGCCTAATGTCAGTTTCATTGAAGACTTTTCCCCATAAAAAGAACCACGCGAGGGAGTTCCAAAACTTCCATTTCAAATGTACACAAATGTACATAAGCCCCTGAGACGCAAGATGCATAAAGCACTTAGCTTGATACCAGTTTTCTTTAAGCAGTCAACATAATAATGCAGTTTAAACCACCTCGCTCAAGTGACTCAGCCTATAACTGTAGTGCTCTCTCAACACACACACACACCTGACAGTAAGCAGCAGGTCACAGCGCGCTATCGACTGTGCCCCAAAAGCATGCTCAAGCGGCAGAGTCGATATCCGCGCTTATAAAACCAGGGTCGTTACAATCTTTTTAAAGAGAAAAGCCACCGCGACCGCGGTGCAACTTAGAAATAGGCCAAAAACCGGCAACCGGCGGCCAATACATTTTCACCCGCGAAATGATTTGCAAAATAGCCTAATTTGCGGGAACTGAGAACATGGCAACACTGCAACTGACTTACTGACTATTAGGATGCTAGCGCGAGAGCCACTGTAAAGTGAGAGCGCGTGAAGCAACCACTTTGAGCGAGCGGCTCAATCTGCGGGGCGAAACAACCACAACACCCTTGACTATAAATACTCTAAATGATTACAAAATGCCAAAGATTAAGCTACTTAAGTATCTTTATCAATCGTACAGTTTTTTGCTCATGTTTGGGTTCCCTGTGTTGCCAACCTGAAATTAAAACGGTACTATTAATACAGAATGTATTACCCCTTTTTCATTGATGTTACAGACAAACTAGGACCAACAATAGCATCCTGCCTCTGATTTGATGAGAAACTTGCCCATACTGGTATATAAATTAATCAATATAATACCAAGCAACCTCTTTTGACCTTGTGGTGTTTATTTATTTAATGCATTATACTGCCACTGTGCTATGGTAACACACACACTTTTTAAAATGTTTATGTATCCTTTATTTATACAGGTTTTTCTCATTAAGATAAAATACATTTTCAATTAATAAATATGGTACCATATGATAATTTTTGGAACCATTTATCCTGATCGTGTGTTACCATGGTAGAATGTATAATGCAGTATAAAACCAATGGTATTTCCATGATCCACATCTATACCATAGTATAAATGAGGCAATACCATAGTATTATTTTGGTGCATCGCAGTACCATCATACTTCAAAGTTAAAACCATTGTTCAGATCTATACCATGGTATAAATGATGCAATACCATGGTAATATTTAGGTATAGGCCTAATGGCAGTACCACGGTAAGCGGAGGGGGTACCATGGTAAGCGGAGCTAAAACCATTGTTCAGATCATTGTTCAGATCTATACCATGGTATAAATGATGCAATACCATGGTACTATTTAGGTATAGGCCTAATGGCAGTACCATGGTAAGCGGAGGTACCATGGTAAAATATAACTTATAGCTCATCTATTCACATGCTCATCTAACACTGTTCAGAAACATTTAGTTTGCAAAAATGTAGCCTATGTTAAGTGTATTATTTTTTGCTCGATCGCCAAAAGTCAACTCCCAAAGCACGCGAAATATGAACATGAGACTCACATGCTTTTGACATTAGATTGCGATTTTTTTTTATCGGTATCATGATGAAGATACTCTCAATGTAAGACCCTACACCTGCTCCCTAACAAAGCGGAGTGAGGGTAGAAAAGAGATGAAAGGTGGATTAAAAAATAGCATGGGCTTGTCTTCAAAATATCACTTTTATATATGAGAGCGCATATAGGCTGATAGGCTGCACAGACCAGTAGCCAAATTAAACTCTAAATATGCCATTATATTATTTTGAGATTTTTTCTAAATGTGTCTTATGTTTCTTAGGACCTACCTAAAACGAATTAATAATGGATTTCTTTGTGATGGTGTATATTATTAAGATTGATGTCCACCCACATCTGCACAGGTCTAGTCCCACTCCTAAACTTGCTGAGAGATATAAAAGGCTTATCCCAGAATGTGGTAAAAATAGGACTGCATGAATTGGTCTCTAAAAAACATTTCCAGATTATTTTTTTATACGGGCAACACGCCGTAAAGTCTGCCTGTAAAGGGTATAATTTACCAATCCAAAAATGGTTTGCTGACATGGCCAGTTAAATGCCTGTCAGTGACTGACAAAACAAGATAAACACTGCTGATGCACATGCTCATTTCGAATTTACGCCTTGTGTATTCTACTATTCTAACTCTCAACAGTAAGTTGAGAACACGACTGAGGGGCCCAAAAGCGACTGAATATGTCACGTATGCACTTTTTACATGGTTGAATAGCCTACATGATAGCCGACTCATATAAATATATTACATGAATAAATATACATGAATAATGATGTATACAAAACAATACACACGAATGTAAAACTATTTCGATGACTGGCTTTACCTTTTAGCATGTCAACATCGTGAGTGTCCCCTTCATGCTCCACATAACATCTGTATTTGTTCTTGCACGCATTCTCTTGATCAATGATGATCATACTGGTCGTCTGTCCTTCCTCCCTCTGCTCCAGCTGTTCCGTCTCTGCTTTGGACACCTCCACTGTTTGGCCGTTTTCATCCTCCATCTTCCATGAGATCTTGACCAAGTCTGGAAACATGTCTCTAGCCAGACATAGCAGTGTGGTCTTCCCATTCGACTCAGGGTTGGACGCTGGGTAGACCGTCACTTTGGGTTTACGTACGTGATTGTCTGATTTTCAAGAGAAACAATAACATTTACAGTCTTCTTGAAAGGACCGTCACACACACGTTTTCAGACTTCAGATGTATTATGGTGTCAAGATTCATCGTGATGTCCCACACCATTTGTTTTATATCCAGCTTTACTGCCTATATTCAAGTAAACAATTAATTACATACATCAATAATTTTAATGTACCAACTCGTCTATTTTGTCATAACAACTTTACTTTATGGAATATCATATTTCAATATAAAGTCAATTATAACGTTCAATATTATTTTAATCATAAGATTCTTAGCTCAGTAAACAATTCGACATTCTTGCCCTATATCAGACTACTTTACATTTATATCACACATTTAACTGAGGGTGTATATCTATATGATAAAGGACACGCAATATACTGCAAATTGTGCGTATGGCTTCCTCGAAAATCTGAATAATCAATTATACAGGCTAATGACACACGTTCAAATTCATAATATAGAGATTTTTTTAACATGGGTTGATCGTAAATAGTGCGTGCATATTTGGAGCAATACTGCAGGAAGTTTTGTCAATTATTTTGGACTGATTAGACATAGATTAATTATGAATTATTAATGACTACTGCTTAGTTTTTTTTCTGTTCGAAAACCCGAGGAATGGATCTCTTACCTGTCACATAAAGTCTCGTACCAGAGCCAAATACTACACAGTGAAAATTCCCTTGTCAAAAAGTAGTCTTCACTTCACTTCACTGGATCAGCTTGTGTTAACAATACAAAGGTTCAGCGGCATCATGCACCCCAAATATCATAGGGGGTTCAAATATCTGAGGGGGCACATTCAAAACATATTTAATTCTAC
This sequence comes from Salvelinus namaycush, assembly GCF_016432855.1. Classification (NCBI taxonomy): domain Eukaryota; kingdom Metazoa; phylum Chordata; class Actinopteri; order Salmoniformes; family Salmonidae; genus Salvelinus; species Salvelinus namaycush. Next base: position 9,599,771 of record NC_052324.1, on the reverse strand, counting down.
AGTATGCACAAAAATATGTATATATTTATACATATCTAAATATACCTCTTGAGCTAAAATATATATATACACACATAGAATGAGTTGGAACATGAAGCCTACTGCCAAAGTATTATTATAATGTTTTTATATTTTTTATATATATTTTTTATTATTATTATAAAAACACAACCCCGCCGCACTGCTTCTTGACACAATGCACGCTTAACCCGGAAGCCAGCCACACCAATGTGTCAGAGAAACACCGTACACCTGGCAACCGTGTCAGCGTGCAAGAACCTAGGCCTGCCACAGGAGTCACTAGAGTGCAATGGGACAAGGACATCCCGGCAGGCTAAACCCTCCCCTAACCAGGATGATGCTGGGCTAATTGTGCATCGCCTCATGGGTCTCCCGGTCGCGGCCGGCTGCGACACAGCCTGGTATCGAACCAGGATCTGTAGTAACGCAGCTAGCACTGCGATGCAGTGACTTAGACGGCTGCGGCACTCGGGAGGCCTCTACTGACAAAGTTTTAAATTACGTTTTTTCATTGGTTGCACTGGTGCTTCCAACTTAAAAAAGTTAGGAGCACAACACAAACATTAGGAGTACCAGAAATGAAGATTTTTTAAAATCGTTTGAGCCTAATTTAGCTACTTCTGAAGCACACGTTGTGCCATTGAAACTAATATGTAACACTGTAAATCCGTGTTTATTATAAAATGCTAAAATGTTGATACAAATACCTGTTATTTAAATTACAAAATTATTTGTGGAATATTAGGTTTCTACTTTGTATAAAATCACTTTTTTCAAAAAAGCTTAGGCTTACTGCTGTCAACAACAACAAAACGTATGTTAATTTATGTGAAGATAATAATGAAAATGTATGATGTAAATTATCACTATAATGGGGTAGGAAACAAGAGTCCTGACCTACAATTCATTCCAATAGGTTGGCCCTCTTTTACTCATCCTTGCAGATCTGAGACAACTGGATAGGTATAAGAAACAGCATCCATTTTCTGTCATGTCTCTTTCACTTCTCTCCTCTGGTACCAGTAGAATATGTAAGCCTTACATTGGCTGACAACTCTGTAGTTGAAGGAGACATTCTTTCCCTCACTCCTAGTCTTTACTGTGTTGGGCTCTGATGAAGGTTGACTGGCCAAAAGCTCAGTTACTATTAAAATACATTTGCATCTGATTGGAAGTGTGCAGAAACTTTTTCCTGCTTTTTCAGCTTTGTATTTTGCCTCCAGCACCTTCACTAATCTTACAGGCTCCATGATCTATGTCAAAAAAGCCAAACTTACCTTTGGCCCTGGCATGACGCAAATGCTTACAATATGGTGTTAAATGGGGAGCCATTGCAAATACTGTATATTATTAATCATCACTCCCATTTTACATTGTTTAATAATCACAGTCTCCTCTTGGGTGACCAGCAAATATATTTCCCAGCTTGGATTGAGAGGGGAATTCATACTCTCTCTGAAATTGTGGACAGTTGTAGCCTACGTGCTTTCCAAGACTTGAAAAAGCAAAAGGATCTGCCTGGTTCTTCATTTTTCTTTCATTAGCAGCTTTGTTCTACTCTACGTGATTATGGAGTCCCATAGGGCGGCGCATAATTGGCCCAGCGTCGACCGGGTTTGGCCGGGGTAGGCCGTCATTGTAAATAAGAATTTGTTCTTAACTGACTTGCCTAGTTAAATAAATGTTAAATACATATATATATATATATATTTCTTTTATAATAATGGAGTACCCTAAGATTCACATCTAGTATCTAATTCTATCCAGAATATAATGACAGCAAGGCTATTCTCAAAATGTCACAGATTCTTAATCGAACCAACATATCACCAACTACCAATCTATTCAAAATGGAACAAAGATATACCAGCAATAGATTTTAAGGACTCAGACACCTTGACTTTTTCCACATTTTGTTACGTTACAGCCTTATTCTAAAATGGATTATATAAAAAAAATAAAACCCCATAATGACAAATGCAGTCAGCATACCAATTGCATACTCCCTCAAAACTTGATACATCTGAGGCATTGTGTTGTGTGAAAAAACTGCACAATTTAGAGAGGCCTTTTATTGTCCCCAGCACAAGGTGCACCTGTGTCATTATCATGCTGTTTAATCAGTTTATTGAAATGCCACACCTGTCAGGGGGATGGATTATCTTGTGTGCTCTACATTTGAGATAAATAAGCTCAGAGACCCAAGCCAGCATCTGCCACTGACATATAACGTGTGCCACAAATGCACTGGCTGGCTAGGCTACCTACACGTTTTCATTCAGAATTTGTGACTGAAAGTAGTTAACTTACCAACATAGTGATGACATACACTTAGCAAATAACTTTTGAATGACAGGTGCATAACGATGCACCCTGCATAAAGCAAGCTCAGCCATATTTGTTTTGTTGTCCAATTGTACAAGTACTGTACAAGGTTGCTGTGGTTCGGCAATTCATTCATGCTCCCTAGGGTCTCAAGTTGGAAAAACTCATAGCTCACTGTGTTATGGTTGGAAAACTTTCCCATAGACTTCTAAATGTATTATAACTATTTACAGGGACTCCACTCCCTGGCAGAAGGCCATGAGCATGCATTCGATACAAGCCACACCAGTAATCCCCCAGATTCTCAGCAACCCCGCCACCAGCGGCGCTTCTTCCCAGCCTACCCCTCTGTCCCGAGAACCTCGCTTACCTCCTCTGGAGAGTCTGGGACCTGCCTGGCCTTTCTCTCCCAGTGCTCCCTCATCTTCAAGCTGCAGCCTTCTTCGTTCCCCATGGACCGCTCGAAGATGGCATACCTCATAACGCTGATGTCCGGGATGGCACTCGCCTGAACTACGACGGTGTGGGAGCAACAGTTCGCCATTTGCCTCAGTCTGGAGGGGTTTGTGGCGGAGATACGTAAGGTGTTCAATTCTCCATTGTCTGGGAGAGAGGTTACTTGTAAGCTGCTCCAGCTACATCAAGACTCCCGTAGTGTGGAAAACTACACTACGGAGACCATGTAACTGGGCTGGGCTAGATTGTCTCCTGCTGATCGCTTATGCAGACTACACCAACAGCTGTCTGTATTGTGAAGCTACAGGACATTTCTTATCTACCTGCCCATTAAAAGACCAGGCTTATCAGTAGGAACGAGTACACTGGTGAGCCTTTACTACTCGTAACCCCCTCTATGCTACCCTGTTGTGGGGATGCCAGTCCTTAATCCATCATGGTGCTCATTGACTCTGGGGCCGATGAGAGCTTTATGAATACTACCCTGGTGTCGAAGCTGGGAATCTCCACTCAACCCCTTTCCATTCTGATGGACGTCAGAGCGCTGGATGGGCGCTCTGTTGGCAGAATCAACCACAGTACGGTTCCTATCCACCTGCAAGTATCAGGCAACCACAGTGATTCCATGCAGTTTCTGCTCCTGGAGTCTCCTCATATACCCATGGTTTTGGCTCCAGAGGCACAATCCCCTTATTGACCGGGCTAAGGAGTCCATCATGGGTTGGAACCCATTTTGCCATGCTCATTGTCGGAAGTCGGCACAGCCTGCTCCGGGACGTCTCCCTGCTGGCTTGGGAAAAACCTTGGATCTCTCCGCCGTTCCCGCGGAGTACCAGGACTTATGGGAGGTTTTAAACTCTGCCCGAGCCACATCTCTTCTGCCGCATTGGCCATATGACTGTGCTACCGACCTTCTACAGGTCACTGCATCGCCTTGGGGGAGACTTTATTCCCTGTTGGGTCCGGAGACCAAAGCGATGGAAGAGTATATTGAGGACTCACTGCAGAGATTATGTGTCCAACTTACTCTTCTTTGTGTAGAAGAAGGACAATACCCTGCATCCATGTATCGACTACTGGGGTCTCAATGACATTACCGTTAAAAAACGTTACCACTCATCTCCTCAGCTTTTGAGCCTCTCCAGGGGGCAATCATCTTCTCCAAGTTGGACCTTTGGAACGCCTACCATCTGGTTTGGATACAGGAAGGAGATGAGTGGAAGACTGCCTTGAACACAGCTAGCAGGCACTACGAGTACCTGATGATGCTGTTCGGACTGACCAACGCTCCCTCAGCATGTCCTCCATGTCCGACAGGTCCTCCAGCGTCTCCTGGAGAACCAGCTTTTTGTGAAGGCTGAGAAATGTGAGTTACTTCACTCCACCATCTCCTTTCTAGGATACATCATCGCTGCAGGGAATATTCAGATGGATCCTGACCATGTGAGAGCTGTGTTGGATTGGCCTCAACCCACATCCAGAGTGCAGTTGTAACGTTTCCTGGGGTTTGCCAATTTCTACCGTTGTTTCGTCCGGGGTTACAGCACCTTTGCTTCCCCCATCTTTGTACTCACCTCTCCCAAGGTTTCGTTCATATGGTCTCCAGCAGCTGAACGGGCATTCTCAGACCTCAAGCAGCGAATTGCTGCAGCTTTTGCCTTCCCCTCGAACTACTATAACTTCTTAAGACTAGGGGGCGACATTTTCGTTTTTGGCTAAAAAACGTACCCATTTGAAACTGCCTATTTCTCAGCCCCCGAAACTAGAATATGCATATAAGTGTCAGATTAGGATAGAAAACACTCTGAAGTTTCCAAAACTGTAATTTTTTTGTCTGTGAGTTAACCTGTTAGTGTGTAGGGGGCGCTGTTTTCACTTTGGGAAAAAATCGTGCCCAAATGAAACGGCCTTGTACTCTGTTCTAGATCGTACAATATGCATATTATTATTACTATTGGATAGAAAACACTCAAGTTTCTAAAACTGTTTGAATTATATCTGTGAGTAAAACAGAACTCATTTTGCAGCAAACTTCCTGACAGGAAGTGAAAAATCTGAAATCGAGGCTCTGTTCCAGGGCCTGCCTATTCAACTGGCTTATATCTATCGATATACATGCACTTCATACGCCTTCCACTAGATGTCAACAGGCAGTGGGAGGTGAAATGGGGTGTCTAGCTTGATCTGAGGTCGAACAAGAGCTTTTGGAGTGACAGGTCTGGAAATTTCATTGTCTTCGAAGGCGCGAGAAGGAACCCCAGATTGCCTTCTGAAAAGCGTTCGGTATACACGGCTAATATCTCCGGCTCTGATTTTATTTGATACATGTGATAATATCATCGTAAAGTATGTTTTTTCAACCGAGTTTTATCAGATTATTCAACGTTTATCGGGACTTTTGGAGTTTTCCGTTGTTTGCGTCGAGAGAAGATGGACATGTTCGCGCCACTTGGCTAGCTAAGGTTGCTAATTCGACAGGAGAAAAGGACATTCTAAAACCAAACAACGATTTATTCTAGACCAAGGACTCCTTGTACAAGATTCTGATGGAAGCTCAGCAAAAGTAAGAACAATTTATGATGTTATTTCGGACATTCTGGGAAAAAGTTGCAACATTTTCACAATGTATAACCACGGTTTTCAGCTCTAAATATGCACATTTTCGAACAAAACATAAATATTTTGTGTAACATGATGTTATAAGACTGTCATCTGATGTAGTTGTCCAAAGGTTAGTGATTTATTTTATATTTATTGCTGGTTTTTGCTAAAGCTATCTTTGCGGTGAATAAATGCGGTTGTGTGTTTGGCTTTTGTGGTAAGCTAATATATTTATATATTGTGTTTTCGCTGTAAAACACTTAAAAAATCGGAAATATTGGCTGGATTCACAAGATGTTTATCTTTCATTTGCTGTACACCATGTATTTTTCATAAATGTTTTATGATGAGTATTTATTTATTTCACGTTGCTCTCTGTAATTATTCTGGCTGCTTCGGTGCTATTTGTGATTGTAGCTGCAATGTAAAACTATGATTTATACCTCAAATATGCACATTTTTCGAACAAAACATAAATGTATTGTGTAACATGTTATAAGACTGTCATCTGATGAAGTTGTTTCTTGGTTAGTGACTAATTATATCTATATTTTGTCGGTTGTTTGAAAGCTACCTATGCGGTGGATAAATAGCGTTGTGTGTTTGGCTATTGTGGTAAGCTAACATAAATATATATTGTGTTTTCGCTGTAAAACATTTTAAAAATCGGACATGTTGGCTGGATTCACAAGATGTTTATCTTTCATTTGCTGTATTGGACTTGTTAATGTGTGGAAGTTAAATATTTCAAAAAAATATTTTTTGAATTTCGCGCTCTGCGAAGGCAGCGGAATGTTGTGGGTGTTCCGCTAGCGGAACCCCGGGGCGAGAAAGGTTAAACAGAACTGATATTGCAGGCTAAAACCTGGGGAAAATCCAATCAGGAAGTGACCCTGTTTTTGAAACATCTCTGTTCCTAAGCATCCCTATTGCCCATTGAAAGGGATATCAATCAGACTTCTTTTCTATGGCTTCCCTAAGGTGTCAACAGCCTTTAGACATAGTTTAAGGCTTTTATTTTGAAGAATGAGCATGAAAGGGCACATTGCGTAAGTGGATAGGTGGGGGCTCTCAGAGTGAGTTCTGCGTAACAGAGAAAGGCGGCCATTGTTCCTCCCTGTCCTAGTGAAAAAGCAACTGTCTCGGTTGATATATTATCGAATAGATATTTGAAAAACACCCTGAAGATGGATTATAAAAAACGTTTGACATGTTTCTGTGGACATTATGGATATAATTTGGGATTTTTGTCGGCGTTGTCGCGAGCGCTCTTTCCGGTGGATTCCTGGGCATAACGCATCAAACTAACGGAGGTATTTGGATATAAAAAATATCTTTATGGAACAAAAGGAACATTTGTTGTCTAACTGGGAGTCTCGTGAGTGAAAACATCCGAAGATCATCAAAGGTAAACAATTAATTTGATTGCTTTTCTGATTTTCGTGACCAAGTTACCTGATGCTAGGTGTACTTATTGTTTTGTCGAGCGATCGATAAACTTACACAAACGCTTGTATTGCTTTCGCTGTAAAGCATAATTTCAAAATCTGAAACGACAGATGGATTAACAAAAGGCTAAGCTGTGTTTTGCAATATTGCACTTGTGATTTCATGATATTATATTATATACCTGTGGCGCTAGGCTAGTCAGCGTTTCTGATGACAATTATCCCGGATCCGGGATGGGTGGTTCAGAAAGGATAATAAACTCGAGACTCGTACTACTTAGCCTGCACCGTGATAACAGGAGTTGCTTACCAAGACAGTGAAAGTTCCTGAGTGGTAGAGTTAAAGTTTTGACTTAAATCTACTTGAAAATCTATGGCAAGATCTGAAAATAGTTGTCTAGCAATGATCAACAACCAATTTGACAGAGCTTTAAGAATTAAAAAAATAATAATGAGCAAATGTTGCATAATCTGGGTGTGGAAAGCGCTTAGAGACTTACCCAGAAAGACTCACAGTTGTAATCGCTGCCAAAGGTGTTTCTACAAAGTATTGACCCAGGGGTATGAATACCTACGTAAATTCGTTTTTTCTGTATTTCATTTTCAATGCATTTCATTAAAATATCAAAATACATGTTTTTACTTTGACATTATGGGATATTGTGTGTAGATGCGTGAGACAAATAAATACATTGAATCCACTTTGAAATCAGGCTGTAATACAAGAAAATGTGAAATATGTTTTTTTTTGTGTACTTTTTACCCCTTTTTCATGATATCAAATTGGTAGTTACAGTCTTGTCCCCGCGCTGCAACTCCCGTATGGACTCGTTCGAGAGCCATGCGTCCTCCGAAACATGACCCTGCCAAGCCGCACTGCTCGCTTAACCTGGAAACCAGCCGCACCAATGTGTCGGAGGAAACACCGTACAACTGGTGACCGAAGTCAGCATGCATGCACCCGGCCCGCCACAAGGAGTTGCTAGAGGGCAATGGGACAAGGACATGCCGGCCAAACCCTCCCCTATCTCAGATGACGCTGGGCCAATTGTGCGCCGCCTCATGGGCCTCCCTGTCATGGCCGGCTGCGGCACAGCCTAGGATCGAAACCGGGTCTGTAGTGATGTCTCAAGCACTGAGATGCAGTGCCTTTGACTGTTGCGCCACTCGGGAGGCCCTGTGAATACTTTCTGAAGGCACTGTAAATGCTACATTTTGTTTTGGTACCAAGGACTGATATGACAATTATTAGAGACGCTCTCTGGAAACCAAGACAAGATAAGAGATATATTCAGAATAATATTTTATTTCATATATGTATACTCTGATACTGTATCACCACATAGTGATCAATGATGTATATAATCCCTGGATTGCTGATGCTATGTTTAGGCCATGGAGAGGCTTTGAAGCCACCGGTCGGCCATATTGGCACTCCTCAGAAAAGCAGAACAGCAGTCAGAATTAATGGAATTATACAGTATTTCAAGGACATAATTACATGAATACTTTGTAAAATGTTGTTCTATATTTTTTTATTCGTTTTTTTTATGTTTAGCTTACATAATATAATTTAAAAGTACGCATTAAGTTGTCTGTAATACAATAAATGTGGACAAAACGAATGTAGACATTTTTCACACTGGTGGAGGATTGCCAAGGAGGCTCCGTGGGTCCTCCCCCTGGGTAGACATCTGGTGTAGCCTAAATCATTGGTAGTGACGCATGTCGTTTTCAAATCGAGTTATTGCATAGCTTTTTTTTGTTGCTATTTCCTGTCTCTGTGTGGGTTTTTGTATTTTCTTAGATAATCTATTTGATTTTGTTGTGCTTGCTCCGTTTGTAGATTCTGAGGAGGAAGTGCTGGATGATAAATACGACCTGAAGAAGGGTCTTATTTAGCAGGTAGATATACTGTCTGTACCTCTCAAACTAATGAGCTATCTGTCGAGGGTAATAAAATAAAAAATCTCAAAATTATTTCTGTGTGTAGAATGGTGTATATCATAGGTATGATTTATCTAAGTAAAATATAAAAGCTGTATGGCTCTATTGTCAAAAGGTAATTTTGATACCAAAATACTTCCATAATACAACATGAAATTTTTGGTTTGATTAATTATGTGGCTCAATCTGTTTTGGAGATCACAAGATAATAATAGAATTTGTGTTTTGCTTTCTTATAGCATGCTTTTTTTTTTATAAGTACCACCTTTAGTGGTCATCCTGGAATGTGGAACCCATTTGAAGTTACCCAAGTTCTCGCAGTAGCTGCCCCAGCTAACTGTGGAGCAAGACTTGGCCTTACAACTACCGCATGTTCTGTATTCCTCCACTGAGAGATCCATGTTCCTCAGCCTATTCACCATCTACACACCTGCTTCATATACCTTCGCCTCTTCACTCCCTTCCAGCTTCAAGAAGGGGGCACGCCCATGCAGCATCACCTTAGCTGTATGCGGGTTGGGCCAGGTTGTTGTAAATTCTTTGATGAAATCCGAAAACAGAGGTAGGTTGACTGTGGGAGCCACAGGGGCCAAGTTCTTTCCACTGAACCTTGATCACTTCTGCGCCGGGGGTGAACACGGACACTTCACCTCTAAATGCATAGCCACTCTGCTGTACAGTCTTTGAGGATGAGTGGTATCAGGGGTGACAGAATTTTCATCAAAATCAATGTCTAGAATCCAAGTGAAGGGTTCACCCTCTCTCTTCCGGTACCAGTCGATGAAGTTACCCGCACACCGACCAGTACTTTGCAGTCGAAGGAGACAATATGTCTCTCTCTCCTAGTCTCTGATATTTGGTCCTGTTGCAACCACTGTTCTGAAGCAGCCACTGAAAAACAGAAGTGGAATACTAAAAAACACACAGTAAAGTTACTTTACTGAAATATCTGGATACAGGTTGGATGAACCACTTAAAAGAGAGTATATTGTTAAACCACAGTCCATGTTCAGTGAATATGGGCTTAAGAATTGAGAAAATCAAAAGCTGTATAACACTATAACATTGAACAATATGAATATGAAAAATAAATAATCACTGAAAATCAAATTGATTTCACAGATCTTTACTGAAGTATGGTTTGTATCATACAGTCGAGAATGAAGATGAGAGGTGATACACCAGCTGGGAGTGTCATTTCAAACAGTTATGTAACTTCCTGGGGTGCAAAAAAATTAAAATATTTTTTTCGTTATTAGCTTGATTAAAACCACAGAGTTTTTGTACAGGGTGTGTGGATCAGTTTTCACTGTGGGTTCCGGCAGGCACAGTAGTAGGTGGCAGAATGGGACACTTTAACTGACTGGATCTTCAGATCACAGGTGTTCTTCTTTCTCATGGCTGAGAAATCATCTTCTTGAGGATGGTCGAAATTTCCATAGACTCCGCAGCCATCCTTTTCAATGATAAGAATCAAGGTAAAAGTTTCTCCCTCTTTCTTCTGGTACCAGTAGACATACGTTCGACACCGGTCATTGTCTTTGCAGCTGAAGGAGACAACCTCTCCCTTTTTCCTAGTCCATGAAATCTCCTGGTCCAATTTCTGCCCTGACACTGACACTGCAATGACAAAATCAACACACAAACAAAAATACATTAGCAGAAGTTAAAAGCATTCACATGTCAACAATATTTGCATCAATCATAGACTTAAATTCAGACATAGACACAATTTTCCTATTTTCCTCTAGTAATTTCCAGTTGCTCCATGAACTATTCTAAGTGATGGACACACTTACTTAAATAAAGTGAGTAAAGAATGACAACAGAGCCTAGAGACATTTCTATGATGATTCTGATGTGTCCTCTTTTGAACCTGAAGATAATTGTGTTCAGTTGAGAGAGATGATGTGAAGTGAAACACTGTCACTTGGGCCTTGTGGTTTCTAACTTCTCCTCCAATCTGATGTCACTTCCTGCTGTCCTTGACAAGGGCTATGTTCCAATTATATTATCTACTTATCGCTCCTTCCTCCCAAAGTGTGCACTTGTTTATTTCAATTCACTGATTTGAAAGAAACATGGTGGGAATGCCAGTAGCCCATGCCTCGACCGATCTAATGCTTGTGGGAAGTAGTGAACACTTCAGGAGAAAGGATGTAATATTGGGACGCACCCATTCACTGTCTAAATAAAGAAAAAATGTATTTTTACCAAATTTATCAATACTACTCAGCTAAGTGATTAATTCCTGATGTATACATGAACTTGTTCAACGTCCTCCTAAAAAAAAGACTTGATGTAGACCTCGGTGTACCAATCCCAGATTGCTTCTTTAATGCTGACATTGCTCCCCTGTCTCTTTCTCCACAAGATGGTGATAAAACATAAGCCTATAAATCATGTTTGATAAATCAAGTTGAATAGAGAAATGGTTCACATAACAGACCAATGGCTATATATTTTCAATTCTATAAATGGGAACCATTGATTTTGATCACTGATGTTCTGTTATTATTAATAACATTTTCATATACCATTTAAGGTTTATACTACCCTACAAAGGCAAAATGCATTAACTACCCCAACTGTGAATTGAGAAAAATGGCTTCAAAGTTTTATTTGATATCCAGCCAAATATGCTGTAGGTAGTTAAGTGATAATGCATGGATGTATGATCTTATTATGAAGTCATTTTTATGCATATCAACCATGACCTCTGATTTAACATATGACCCCTAAACGCAGATACTGCACTCGGCCTTTGCATGAACTTAAACTATACGGGTAATACAAAGGCAAAGTGCAGTATCTACAATCTAAATGTTTTCATCCAACTTTTTGGTTGTTTTTCTGTTTGATGGAAACAGATTGAGAGTTTTAACTACATTCTATATTTAATGATTTTATGTAGTTATCTTTTCATGTTTTGAATGTTATATTGTAGTTACCCACAAGCATTTTCCCGACAAAGATAAGGTCTATTTCATGACGTAGAACGTTTATAGATAAACAAATTTTTTGACTTTGTGAGTATCTACAATCTAAATGTGTTTATCCATATTTCTTGTAGTTTTTCTATTTTACTTTGCACGGTCATTTATTTGACTTCGGGGTCACAGGTCAAATCAATGGTCATGCTAGGTATGCATAAAAAAGTACTTCATAGTAAGTTAATACATCAGTGCATCATCACTTATCTACAGTACCTACGACATGTTTGGCTGGACAGCAAATAGACTTAAGACATTTTTCTCAGTTTCCCTGTTTGCGTAGTTACTGCTCAATGCCTTTGTATGGCAGAACGAAGGTTAATTTACCATGGTTATGTGAGCTTTATGGATCACTACAATATATTGGTATCCGCGGCAGAGTGATATAAGGGCACAAGGCGTATATGTATAAGGGCACAAGGCGAGGCCCAGATGCAGACACAGGAGGCAGATGGTTGGAGCCTTAGATGTTTATTAATCAAAAAAGGGGTAAGCAAGAGAATGGTCGTGTACAGGCAAAAAGTCAAAACTAGTTCAGAGTCCAGTAGGTACCGAAGGGCAGGCAGGCAGAATGGTCAGGCAGGCGGGAATGGAGTCCCAGAAAACAGGCAAGGGTCAAAACCTTAGAGGACTAGCAAAGAGAAGAGAAAACCTGACCATTCTGCCTGCCTGCCCTTCGGTACCTACTGGACTCTGAACTAGTTTTGACTTTTTGCCTGTACACGACCATTCTCTTGCTTACCCCTTTTTTGATTAATAAACATCTAAGGCTCCAACCATCTGCCTCCTGTGTGTGAGGAGTACGGGAAAAAAGTACGCCGGTTGACTTGACAAACATACAAGATGAACTGGCACAGAGAAACAAGAAACACAGGGATAAATACACTGGGGAAAATAAGCAACACCTGGAGTGGGTGGAGACAATCACATGGACAGGTGAAACAGATCAGAGTGTGACTTTACCCCCTCTCCGCCCCCGCTCTCCTATGGGTGCCACCTGGCATCCTACCTGGAGGCATACCTGGCTGTCGGAGGTAAAAAGAAAACGGCAATGAGGGCTGGATCCAGGATGTCTTTAGCAGGGACCCAGCACCTCTCCTCTGGGCCATAACCCTCCCAGTCAACCAGGTACTGGAAACCCGTGGTCGAACCCTCAGGAGGCGTCTCATCGTATACGCTGGCTGACCATCGATAACCCGGGGGGGGAGGGATGGGCCTAGAAACAGAAGACAAAGGACTGTGAGACACGGGCTTAATGCTAGACACATGGAAAGTAGGGTGAATACGGAGGGTACGGGGTAACACAAGACAGACAGCAGTGGAATTAAGGACGGGAAAAGGACCGATAAAATGGGGGGACAGTTTGCGGGACTCCACCCGGAGGGGCAGGTCCCGAGTGGAAAGCCATATCCTCTGCCCAATGCGGTAGCGGGGAGCTGGAGTCCGGCGACTGTCCACTTGTCGACGATACCTGGAGTTGGTCTTGAGAAGTGCCGCCCAAGCTCTTCTCCAGGTATGTCGATAGCGGCGGACAAACATCTGGGCCGAGGGTACGCTGACCTCCTGCTTTTGTTCCGGGAAGAGTGGAGGTTGATACCCCAAAGAGCACTCAAAAAGAGAGACTCCTGTGGCCGAACAGGGAAGGGTGTTCCGGGCATACTCCACCCAGACCAGTTGTCAGCTCCAGGTAGTGGGGTAGGTTGAGACCAGGCATCTCAGTGTGGTTTCTAAGTCCTGGTTGGCTTGCGCCGACTGGCCATTGGATTGGGGATGGAATCCGGAGGACAGGCTGGCCGACGACCCAATAAGGGTGCAGAATGCCTTCCAGATCTGAGACGAGAACTGAGGACCCCGGTCAAAGACCATGTCCACCAGGAGTCCATGGATCCGGAATACGTGCTGCACCATAAGCTGGGCCATTTCCTTGGCAGAGGGTAGTTTGGGGAGAGGGATGAAATGGGTGGCCTTGGAGAATTGATCCACTACCGTCAGAATGACAGTGTTGCCATCAGACAGAGGGAGCCCAGTGACAACGTCGAGAGATATGGCACCAGGGACGATGATGGACAGGTAGTGGCTGTAGGAGGCCAGAAGGAGCTTGCCGTGGAGTCTTGTTCTGAGCACACACTGTGCATGCGGCGACAAAGGCAGAGATGTCAGGAACCATTGTGGGCCACCAGAAACGTTGTCAAATGAAGGCTAGGGTACGACGGGAACCTGGATGACGGGTCAGCCTGGAGGAATGAGCCCATTCCAGGACCAAGGACCGGACTGAGTTCGGAACAAATAACCGGTTAGCCCGGGCCTCCTTCAGGTTCAGGCTGGGAACATTGTGCCCTGTGAACCAAGGTTTAAATACCCCAATCCACTGAAGCTGCAAGGCATGAGGTAGGCTGAATGGTTTCGGAGACAGAGGGTGTGGCAGAGGAACTGTATATGCGGGAGAGGGCGTCCGTCTTCACATTTTTGGACCCTGGGCAGTAGGAAATGGTGACGTTGAATCTTGTGAACAATAAAGCCCACCTGGCCTGCCTGGAGTTAAGGCGCTTGGTTGTACGGAGATATTCCAATTTTTTATGGTCGGTCCAGACCACGAAGGGCTGTTCTGCTCCTTCCAGCCAATGCCTCCACTCCTCCAGCACCATCTTGACAGCCAGGAATTCTCTGTTGCCAACGTCATAGTTCCTGTCTGCCGGACTGAGACGATGGGACAGGAAGGCACAAGGATGGAGATTCTGATCCTGGGCAGATCGCTGGGACAGGATGGCCCCCACTCCAACATCAGAAGCATCAACCTCTTTCACAAATTGACGGGATGGATCCGGATGGACGAGGATGTGTGCTGTGGGGAACCGATGTTTCAGGTCCACGAGGGCTTTGTTGACCGCTGGAGACCATGTGAACAGTACTTTGGGAGAGGTGAGTGCCGAGAGGGGGGCTGCAGGGTGCTGTAGCCCCAAATGAAATGGCAGTAGAAATTGGCGAACCCCAGGAAACATTGTAACTGCACTCTGGATGTAGGTTGAGGCCACTCTTCCACTGCTTTCACTTTTTTTCTGGATCTATTTGTACATTTCGATCAGCGATAACATATTCCAGAAAGGAGATTGTTGGGTGGTGAAACTCACATTTCTCGGTTGGTTCTCCAGGAGACACTGAAGAACTTGTCTGACATGAAGAACATGTTCTTGGGCACACCGGGAAAAAAACAGGATGTCGTCCAGAACACGAAACCATTTAGCATATCCCGGAGCACATCGTTTACCAGAGCCTGAAAAACAGTGGGGGCGTTGGTGAGTCCAAATGGCATGACCTGGTACTCATAATGTCCACTGGCTGTATTAACTTCTTGACGCAATTTTTTTTTTTTTAATAACGTTCCCAAGGTAAACGGACTATTTCTCAGGCCCAGATCGTAGAATATGCATATAATTTACAGATTAGGATAGAAAACACTCCAAGGTTTCCAAAACTGTCAAAATATTGTCTGTGAGTATAACAAAACTGATTTTGCAGGCAAAAACCTGAGGATTTTCTTTTTTTAAATCCCTGTTTCATTGCCTGCCCCTCTTCCATTCAAAGGGGTATCAACCAGATTCCTTTTCCAATGGCTTCCTCAGTCTGTGACCAGGCTTTAGACATAGTTTCAGGCTTTTATTTTGAAAAATGAGCGAGATTTTTCAAAACGAGTCAGATGTCCTTTGATTAGTTCCTGCGCGCGAGAGGGGTGGCTCGACATTTTCTTTCTCTCTTCTATTGAATAGGTTACCGTCCGGTTGAAATATTATCAATTATGTATGTTAAAAACAACCTAAGGATTGATTATAAAAAACGTTTGACCTGTTTCTACGAACATTACGGATACTTTTTGGAATTTGTCTGCCTTTCAGGAACGGAACGAGGCTGTGGTTTTCTGAACATAACGCGCAACCCAAATGGCGTTTTTTTTGTTATAAAACGAATATCTATCGAACAAAACGAACATTTATTGTGTAACTGGGAGTCTCGTGAGTACAAACATCCAAAGATTATCAAAGGTAAGCGATTCATTTTATTGCTTTTCTGACTTTCGTGACCAAGCTAATTTAAGGCTAGCTGTTCTAGCATTGATTGATACACTCACAAACGCAAAATCTGACACGATAGGTGGATTATTAACAACAAGCTAAGCTGTGTTTTGGTATATTTCACTTGTGATTGCATGATTATAAATATTTTTTGTATTATTTTTGAATATGGCGCTCTGCAATTCAGCGGTTGTTCAGGAAAATGATCCCGTTAAAGGGATCTGTGCGCCAAGAAGTTAAAGGCTGTCTTCCACTCATCTCCTTTGCGTATCCGAAGCAGGTGGTAGGCCAATCAAACTATGTTTTCAAAAGCATTCATACACTCAGCTGCTACAGACCGGATCATACATCAAGCCTCAATCAGTTTGTCTCCTTACTCCATTTTATCAACAGTGTGAATGAGCCCATGCCACCAATTGGATGCTGGAAGACAACGGTCACAAGCTTGACCCAAGACAGTTTGGACGCAAAAAGGGCACATCGACGAGAGATGCCTTGTTCAGCTTCCTAGGCATGATGTAAAATGCCTTGCAAGCAAGACCATCTGCACTATAATAACAGATTGACCAAAATAAAATAATAAATAAATAAGATGTTTCTGGAATTTTTATAAAATACTGTCTCGTTGGAGGTTCCATGGATAGACCCGAAACCCTGGGATGGGCGACGACAGGCACGCAGGAGATTATTCAAGCGGATGGCCATGGCAATGAGCTTGTCCAGTGTGAGGTCCTCATTGTGACAGGCCAGCTCGGTCTGGACATCCGCCTGTAGCCCGCTGCAGACAACAAGGCCTGGTCGTTCCAGCCAGTGGACGCAGCCACCGTTCGGAAATCCAGAGCGTGCTCCAACGCTGTCCTGGACCCGTGGCGTAGATGGAGGAGATGCTCACCTCCCTCTCGGCCCTCTGTAGGTTGGTCGAAGATGGCACGGAAGAGTTGGGTGAAGCTGTCATAGGAGTGCACTTCTGGTCTGTCCCTCTCCCAAACGGCGTGCGCCCACTCCAGAGCCCGGCCTGTCAGCACCGAGATAACCAAGGCCACCTTTTCCCTCTCAGAGGCCAACCCGGCATGACGGGCCAGGTGGAGGTCACACTGCAGGACAAAACATACAATGAGCTGGGATGCCTTCAAACCGCTCCGGGAGGGGCAGGTGGACGTTGCTGATCGGTCCGGGTGATGTAGATGGTGGTGGGGTGGCTGAAACGACCGCGTGGAGCTGGGAAGGTGGTGGTGTAGCCTGCAGTTGGAGTATGGCCCGGAGCACTTCGTTCATGGCAGTCCCGAGGCGTTCCGGGCACGAGTCGTGGTTGCGGAGCTTCGCTCCTACAGCGGAATGTCCGGCTGCTTCCTGTTTTCTTGGGTCGGTCATTCTGTCACTGACGTAACAGTGGAGGAGGAAGTCACAGGTTAAGAAATACTGAATGTATTTAAGCAGCATAGATCAAAGCAGTACAAAACCAAAACGCTGTTGTGCTCAAAACATGTCTTCATAAAAAAAGGCACAGGGCGAACCCAAAGTACAAAAAATAAAGTACTCAGGAAATAGTAGGAGAGATTCCTCTCAGGAACATTTACAATGACCAACAAAGGGAGTATATATACAGTGATAGTGGGGATTGGAACCAGGTGTGTGTAATGATGATTAGACAAGTCCGGGGTTGATGAGTGAAGGACGTTTGCCACCAGTAGGTTCGGCAGAAGCTGGAAGGCTGGCGACGCCGAACACCTGAGCTGGATAGGAGGGCGAAGGCTGGATAGCTAAAGCGAAGGCTGTTCTGACACTTGGGTTGAGTTGGGCTGGGCGATACGGACAAAATATCATATCACAATATTTTTTCACATTTAAGGTTGATATGGTGTGTACCATAGGTATAATAAATGTATTCATATAAGAACATATAAAAGTTGTATGGCTCTATTGTCAAAATGTCCTTTTGATAATGTTGACATGAAAATACTTCCACATTACTGTATTTTTAGGACACTATTTCTGGTTTGATTAATTATGTGGTTCACTGATCAGTTTTTGAGAATACAAGGTTATAATATAATTTGTGTTTTGCTTGCTTACAACATGCTTCATTTATTTTTTTAGAAGTACCAGTTTTAGTGGTCATCCTGGAAATTGCAATGTTTGAATATCACAACTTTGAGCGATAGAACCCAAAGTTACCCAAGTTCTCACAGCAGCTGCCCCATCTAACTGTGAAGGAAGACTTTGCCTTACAACCACCGCATGTTCTGTATTCCTCCACAGAGATCCACATTCCTCAGCCGACTCATCGTCTACACACCTGCTTCATTTCTCTTCGCCTCGTCACTCAAGCTTCCAAACAGTTGTATTTAAAGATGAAGATACTGGTAAATTTTTACTTGACTTTGTGAATACAGCTAACATTTTTGGAAACCATATTCTTTCAGATAAAACTAGATCCTGATGTGTTTATATTGGTAACTTTATATTGGTAAATCATGGCTCCAAAATCAGTTCAGAGTTGAAGACTGAGAAGTCAGCATGGGCAGTGTGTGCCAATTGAGTCCTTAATGATGGCACTTGAATATCAATAGATTGCCTAATATCAATAAAAAATATGTTCAGAGTAATCTCCTTTGGAATACTATCAAGAGGGAAAAATAGAATAGGCTGCATAACCAACACAACTGTGCCTACATATGCATATTATTATAATGTAACAAGTTCATACAATATGTCCAAATGCATGCATTTGGGAACTCAATGACATAATGTTTTTTTAAATGGCTGCCATCTCTTCATTGTAGGAAGTGAACAAATTGTGGAATCATACAGTACAACCATTAAAACCACTAGGCAGTGTTATACTATTTGTTTGCTAAACTGACATTTTGGAAGAAGGGCATTAGCGTGGAATGTACTTGATAAACTTTGCATTTAGCTTTGCAAAATGCATCAATATACAAATTCAACATGTCTTCCTTGTTGGACAGGACAGAATACTTTTTCTGAACTGATTTTGGAGTTCACACTGGTGTCTAACAGCCACCTGTAGTGGTTTACAGAAGCTGTGTTTGAATTAAATAGAATGACTCCCACCCCCATTTCTATCCACCATGACAAGAGTATGAAAGTGGCAATGGTAATAAAACTTCTGTGGTCCATACTTGCAAACATTTGAAAGAGTTGAAATGTATCAAAATGCGCATCAGCCAATTAAAATTGTCATAGTTACACGTGACAAAATGATACTTATAAACTGGGTTGTTCGAGCCCTGAATGCTGATTGGCTGACATCCGTGGTATATCATCCTGTATACCACGGGTCTGACAAACATTTATTTTTACTGTTCTAATTATGTTGGTAACCAGTTTATAATAGCAATAAGGCACCTCGGGAGTTTGTGGTATATGGCCAATATACCAATGCTAAGTGCTGTATCCAGGCATTCCGCGATGCGTCGTGCTTAAGAACAGACCTTGGCCATGGTATATTGGCCATATACCACACCCCCTTATTCCCCGTGAGATGACCTGGAACCCTAAGCTATATGGAATTGTTTTGAGGTTATACGAAGGATCATTTAGCTATTAGATTTTTTATTTTAAGACCCCTTGAAGTATCAACAAAATTCTTTAAAAAAATATTTGACTTACTGCTATTAGCCAATAGAAAGTCATTGAATTACAGATTCAATACATGGAACAACATAGTCCCCCCCCCCCAAAAAAAATCTAAAGAAGTTTGTACTGAAATGTCTATATCTGAGAGATGTAATAAAGTTCAGGAAACGTTTTAGACACTTTTTTTGGCACTGCACAGTGACCATATATACTGTACTTCCATTCATTTTTTTAAACAGGGACCTTCAATCGAGTCTTAAAGGTCCTGTGAGAGTCTCACCTTTCCACAGAGGGGTATGTAGCCGAAACTGTTCAGACACCACAAGACACAGAACACCATTGTGTTCGTGAGAGTGTCATCTTTCCATAGAGTGTTCATAATAGGGTGTAGGCCAAACCGTTCGGATGCTACAGACGACTTTTGTGAGAAGACTGATTATGGGGATGTCTCATGATTTGACAAACACCGCTCTAGCTCTGTCACCTTTCACCGCAGATGCGGAAGTGCAACATTGTCAGATGCGGTGGATTGAGACGCATTCAATGCAACCCAGATATCTCAAACTGACTGGTTACGGGGATTTTTTTTTAATGGTAATATTTCCGTAGGGGTGCGAACATCGACCTTTTGGGTTGCCTTTTAAAGGTGCACGCTGTCAAAGCCTAATCAGATTTAATCCTGGCCTTAGTGTTCTATATTGAAGACCCACTAAACAGAGTATTCTCTATTCAATACAGTAAATTCATTAGGTTCACCTTTTAAGACACCAAGTTAATTTTCAGTGACAAGCCTGTGTGTTTATAAAGTAGCCTAACCCTACCACATTTGATCATGAATTACATTGGTTGTCAATTCAATAATGTGTATAAATGAAAGTTACAATTCTATGATTTATTTATGTTATTGATAGTATTATAGGCCTATATAAGTTTTGTTTTGCATTTCTTTAGATTTGAATGAAATGTAACACTTGAACATATTGTTCGTCTTTGGGAAGTGTAGAGAAAAGAAAGCAATTAATACAACATTTTGGTAGGACGTTACATTAAAACAGAATAAATGGTAATAACATAACAGAAACGTAATTCTACTGTATTTACTACTTCTTTGGATAATAATGTTAATTTCCTTTCCAAAGATGTTAGAAACAAACTAAACACTTAACCCTGATTTCATTTGATTGTTTCAAGGTAAAAAGTACACAGAAGTAAGAGCTTGTTTTGTCATAGGGCTATAATTCCACAAATGCAAGAACCATAAGCTACCGTTGACTCGTTTTGTCAGCCATCGCTGTCATATTCTTCAATTTGATGGCAGGAGCCAAACCCACAAAGAGCTGAAAACGGACCAAGATAAAAATGAATCATCCAGCAGCTTTGGATAACCAACACACACTCGAGCTGTGGTTATGCAGCTAGCTATATCTTGTTTCCAGTAACTACCGTTTCACATTTCTTCAGAAAACCAAATATACATTAACCACATTTTCCCACCACTATTGAGTCTAGGCTCAACATCTGTGTTGGAACATGCACATTGAAGCAAACAAGTAAGACAGAATAGTGGATCTTACAATTTTATTGTTCCGCTTCTGATGAGATTCAATCAAATAACATTCAAATATGAATAGATGATCTTATAGTGAAGCAATGCCATGTTTTTTTTTGGGGGGGGGGGGTTAAGTAGCCTTTATTCATACAAAGCAGCAAGGAACTGTAAAAAAAAGTTATTTACAATAATTGGAAGAACCATTGTAACTTTTCGTTCACAAAAGCAGCGTTTATTAAACCCATCCTCATCTGAAAGGATATTATTTTGAGCAGGCTGTGTTACTCTTTATAAAAGCAATGTATTCATGTAAAAAGCACCAAATGATTTTGCGCATAGCCCAATTTTTATGCTCAATAAGCACTCAGCATTTAGATATTTAAAGAAAAAATTGATTCTCTTATTCATTAATTAAGATGTGAAATACTATGTTAGAACAATTACACTTCAATACAAGACAAGTTGCTAAATATTATATTGGATAATGATTTAGAACTCATGGGCCTACATATTTAGGAACATTTTGTATAATTTAGGCCTACCTACATTTTGCAGGGAAACTAACAAAAAAAGTCTAAATTAAAATCATAATTTATTTACATTCAAGATTTGCTCTGCTTATTTTTCAGAAAACCTTAACCATTATTCATGTGTCTGCAGTGGGTAGCTCCCACATGAGGGAAACAATACACCATATACAAAATTAAATGTGCTGCAATTGTCATATTTGGCAGTTGAAGCTATTAGAAGACATGGAAATCTATGGCTCATATTATTGTAGCATCTAAAAAATAAAGCAGGAAAAATAAAAGCAATACAAATTAAATGTTAAACCTCAATGGGATGTAAAATCCATGTTACTCAGCCCACTACAACTCCATCCATACATGGGGGGGGGGGGGTATCCTTTCAATAAATGTGTCTACAGGTGCTGGGTCCTCTTCCCAAGCGCCTGTGGTGCAGCAGGATAGAGAGCCCACAGCAGTACACCATGCTCTTCACTATCATCACTGTGTAGACCACAGAGGCCAGGTTCAGACTAAACGTTGACGGGAAGGAATCTGGAGAAGAGAAAAGAGTAAGGCCGGGATTCAGTCTGATTGCTGGTTACAGGCATTGCGGTTTTTAAAGACATTCTCCTTTTAAGCCGACATATGCAACATTTGGATGGCACCGTGGATGGCATCTCGGCAAACACAGGAAACATGCCTTTAAAAGACACTTTGCCTATTCACCATGATCAGATTAGCGATCCAATCGCATTTTGTTGGCACCACTCTATTTAGGGCGTTTTAGCAATATGAACATTTTACGAGTACAACAGGCAAAAATGTTCCATGGGACTCGCGCTGCTTTATCACAATAGCTAGTACTCTGGTCCTGGATCTTGGAGCCGCTACTCATGCAGTTCCTGTAGTCGTTTCAGCATTGGCCAAGCTTCCCCCAAAAATGACCAATATTTTGTTTTAATACATATTTCGTCTGTTTCTTAATTTTCAATTTGCAATTGACAATGTATCTCACAGGACAACGCACCAGAGCGAGCGAAACAGCGCCCCTCTGTCTCTAAGTGTGGGCCATCTGATGCGGTCTGGTCCAAACGAGTATGACATTGTTGCCGCCCGTAGCATTAAAGGCAAGGGAAGCCAGCGTGCATCTGGACTCCCTTGACAACAAAAAAAAGTATAAAAGAATGTGCCAATCAGCGTTGAGCTAAACTGATCGAGCTCAGCGAATGGTCCTGGGTATTCCCCCAAAAAGTTAAGAGAAGCCAGCTTGGATTTGCATCACTCAAATCCCATTGACAGAAAAACTTGAATTGTTGCATCTTGTTTTGTTGTTGCCCTAACGGTGGCTAGCTAGCCAGCTAGCTAAAATTGGCTATTTCCTAAATTAGCCATGGATGGATATAGGGATTTGGACTAATGTTACCTAGCTAACATTGACCATGAATGGAAGTTAGGCTAGCGAGTAAGCAAAAAATAAAAGCATGTAGTATATGACAGCGTGATAGACCGTTCCTCAACATGAGAGAGTGGCATTGGCATTTCTGTACAAGTAGGGTGAGCCAACATGTTTTTCTTCTTGCGCGAACGAGCATGAGCACACACACGGATACATGCACACAGAAATCAGAACCATGACAGCCACATATTTAGCTCACGTTAATTGGACTAAATAGTTTTTTGTAACTTTTAGTCCTCACTATCAGACTAAGCAGAGGTGATTTGATGATGTTGAAAATGTTGAAGTTGAAATGGTGCTGGAATAGAGGTAGCTCCCGTTTTCTTTGCGACTTGCGGTAACTGTGGTTCTGCTGTAAGTCAATAGTTGTTTAGTGGTCAGCAAATTTCAGAAACATTAACTTGCTTGACCATGCTGTAGGTCATGTAACTGTCTGCTACTGTACATGCAATATGCTTTGTGGACTGCTTTGAGGTTACTACACGGTTTTGTAATAAAACAACCACAATCTTATTATTGTCTCGGCCTTTATATCACGCTTGCAAGGCATATGAACGAACAGGTTACAGGGCTAACAACGCAATTATCACAACACCTAAGTTGTAATATGACATTTTGGGGGGGGGCTTTGCTTTATAGCGCGGATGAGGGTAGGCTACTAAACACTCCAGGATCATAAGAGGATACAGCGCATTCGGAAAGTATTCAGACCCCTTGACTTTCCGTATTTTGTTACGTTACGGCCTTTTCTTTCTTCCATCTACACACAATACCCTATAATGACAAAGCAAATACAAGTTGCTATTAAAAAATTTAACTGAAATATTACATTTGCATAAGTATTCAGACCCTTTACTCAGTACTTTGTTGATGCACCTTTGGCAGCGATTACAGCCTCGAGTCTTCTTGGGTAAAATGCTACAAGCGTCGCACACCTGTAATTGGGGAGTTTCTCCCATTCTTCTCTGCAGATCCTCTTAAGCTCTGTCAGGTTGGATGGGGAGCGTTGCTGCTCAGCTATTTTCTTGTCTCTCCAGACATGTTCGATCTGGCTGGGCAACTCAAGGACATTCAGAGACTTGTCCCAAAGCCACCCCTGCATTGACTTGCCTGTGTGCTTAGGGTCGTTGTCCTGTTGGAAGGTGAACCTTTGCCCCCAGTCTGAGGTCTTGAGCATTATGGAACAGGTTTTCACCAAGGATCTCTGTACTTTGTTCAATTCATCTTTCCCTCGACCCTAACTAGTCTCCCAGTCCCTGCCGCTGAAAAACATCCCCACAGCATGATGCTGCAACCCCCATGCTTCTCCGTAGGGATGGTGCCAGGTTTCCTCCAGACGTGACAGTTGGCATTCAGGCCAAAGAGTTCAATCTTGGTTTCATCAGACCAGAGAATCTTGTATCTCATGTTCTGAGTCCTTTAGGTGCCTTTTGGCAAATTCCAAGCAGGTTGTCATGTGTCTGACTGAGGAGGAACTCTGGAGCTCTGTCAGAGTGACCATTAGGTTCTTGGTCACCTCATTGACCAAGGCCCTTCTCCCCCAATTGCTCATTTTGGCTGGGCAGCCAACTCTATGAAGAGTATTGGTGTTTCCAAACTACTTTCATTTAAGAATAATGGAGGCCACTGTTCTTGGGGACCTTCAAGGCTGCAGAAATGTTCCCCAGATCTGTGCCTCAACACAATCCTGTTTCGGAGCACTACGGACAATTCCATCGACCTCATGGCTTGGTTTTTGCTCTGATATGCACTGTCAACTGTGGGACCTTATATAGAGATGAGTTGCCTTTCCAAATCATGTCCAATCAATTGAATTTACCACATGTGGACTCCAATCAGGTTGTAAAAACATGTCAAGGATAATCAATGGAAACAGGATGCACCTGAGCTCAATTTTGAGTCTCATAGCAAAACCTGTAAACCTGTTTTTGCGTTTACATTGTGTTAATCCGAGAACATTTTAATGTAATATATTTTGGAAAATGTCAAGTGGTCTGAATACTTCCCGAATGCACTGCATGTGAAAGCGCCCTCACTTTTGACAAAGTGCAATCGAATTTAATACATGTCTAAATTGGTTAATTTATCCAACCACTTACACTTTCCTTCCCCACCCCATATTTTTGAATTGACCTAAACGAAATACACATCAATTTTACCATCGGTAAGATGTAGAGTCTGAGACTGCTGCGTGTCATTTCTGAACGGACAGGTTGGTGCAGCCACAGTGGTTGGCGGAGCTTCAGTTGGTTTATCTGACAATGAAATGGAAAAAGATCATATTAAATATTTTTTTTCAGAGCATTATGTAGACTACTGTCGAGGATAATTGTTAAGAAAAAAAGGCAATTTTGTTTAAAATCTTGGGAGACTAACTATACATTCCAATACAATTATCAAGTGTGAGTCCAATTTTTATATACTTTCTTTTTTACTTTGAAAGGTAATAGGCATGTCAATTTTACAAGGTTGAATACACAATAACCTACTCATTATATTACATACATATTAAATAAATAACGATGTATATAAAACGTAATAGGCCTACATACTAATGTAAAACTATTTCAATGACTGGCTTTACCTTTCAGCATGTAAACATCTTGAGGGCCCCCTTCATGCTCCACAGAACAGATGTATTTGTTCCTGTACATTTTCTCTTTATCAATGATGATCATACTGGTCGTCTCTCCTTCCTCCCTCTGCTCCAGCTGTTCCCCCTCTGCTTTAGGCACCTCGACTGCTCTGCCGTTTTCATCCTCCATCTTCCATGAGATCTTGACCAAGTCTGGAAACATGTCTCCAGCCAGACATATCAGGGTGTTCACATTCGACTCAGGGTTGGACTCTGAGTAGACAGTCACTTTGGGTTTTCGTACGGTATTGTCTGGTTTTCAAGAGAAATAATAACATTTACAGACTTCTTTAAAGGACCATCACACAAGTTCAGACTTCAGATGTATTCTGTTGTCAAAATGAATCGTGATATCCCAGACCATTTGTTTTATATCCAGCTTTACTGTCTATAGTCAAGTAAACAATTACTTACATAAACCAACTGATATTTTTCTTAGCAATACTTTAGGGAATATCTTATTTCAATATAAAGTCAATTATAACATTCAATATAATTTAGATCAGATTGTTAGCTCAGTAAACACAATACTTTTTTTAACATGGGTTGATCATAAATAGTGTGTGCATATTTGGGTAGCAATACTGCAGGATGTTAGATCAATTATTTTGTTCTGATTAGACAAATTAATTATTAATGACTACTGCTTAGTTTTTCCTGCCCGAAAATCAGAGGAATGGATCTCTTACCTGTCACAAACAGTCTCGTACCAGAGCCAAATACATAACCATACACAGTGAAAATTCCCTTGTCAAAAAGTAGTCTTCACTTTGTCTTGGCAGAACTTGTGTTAGCTATACAAAGGTTGTGGCCTCATGCACCCCAAATATCTGAGGGGGCACAAATATCTGAGGGGGCACACTAAAAACATGCTTAATTCTACAGTATGTAAAAAAATGACGCACACAGGCGCACACACAAAGAATGAGTTGGAACATGAAGCCAACTGACAAAGTTATTTGAACTTTTTTTATTGGTAGCACTGGTGCTCCCAACTTAAAGTTAAGAGCACAACATAAACATTAGGAGCACCAGAAATGAAGATTTTTTTTATCGATTGAGGTGTAGCCTGTATTAGCTACTTCTGAAGCACACGTGCAATTTAAAAACTAATATAACACTGTAAAGACATGTTTATTGTAAAAAGTTAAAATGTTGATACAAATGCCTGTTATTGAAATAAGTCATTTGTAGAATATTAGGTTTCTACATTGTATAAAAACACTTTACAAACCAGCTTAGGCTTACTGCTGTGCTGTCACATGCTACAGCAAATTTCCAATAATTAAGTATGTTAATTTCTGTGAAGATAATGAAAATGTATGATGCAAATTATCACCGACTTGGGGTAGGAAACAAGAGTCCTTATTTACATTTGATTCCAAGAAGTTGGCCCTATAAGGGCACCAGGCTAGACCCCGATGCAGACACGGGAGGCAGATGATTTTTTAAATCATCAAAACTTCAAGCAATCTGTCCGGCGCCATCTTGGAGAGGCACCTATTCTAATCGAAAACTATTCATAAACTTGACTAAAAAATACAAGTTGGACAGCAAATGAAAGACAAATTAGTTCTTAATGCAATCGCTGTGTTACATTTTTAAAATTAACGTTACTTCAGCATACAGCGTGCGCTAAAGCGAGACCGCACCGAAATTCATGGCGGAATTATTATTTGACATTTGTCAACATAAATACGAATTAACAACATAAAGATTGCTTACTATTTGCCGAGCTTCCATCAGAATCTTGGGCAAGGTGTCCTTTCTCCAGAACAATCGTCTTTTGGTTGAAAGTTGTCCTCTTCTCATGTTGAAATGGCAGCTAACGATAGCCACCCACTGGAGAGGTGTCCAACTCGTGAAAGCGAATCACAAAGAAATCCAGGAAAATCGCAATAAACTGATATAAACTGCTATAAGTCGGTTTAAATTAACTACCTTATGATGTCTTTAACAACTATAACAAATAAAAACATGACCGGAGATACAGAACTGCTAAAACGAAAGCTTTGCAGGAGGCCATTGTGATGTCCCTGATGCGCCAGGCGCCCCGTTGAAAAGAACGGTACTTCCGTTCCACGGTCTTATATAGGGCACCAGATTGCGCAATCCACTCCATTCAAATTCTCCCCGCTTACTGACATCTAGAGGAAGGCGTATGCAGTGCATGTAGCCCGATGGCTTACATGGGGACTTATAAACTGACCTCAGAACAGGGACCTCGATTTCTGAAATCTCACTCCCTGACAGGAAATGTGCTGCAGAATGAGTTCTCTTTCACTCAGAGAAATAATTCAAACGGTTTTAGAAACTAGAGAGTGTTTTCTATCCAATAGTAATAATAATATGCATATTGTACGAGCAAGAATTGAGTACGAGGCAGTTTAATTTGGGAACGAATTTTTACAAAGTCGAAATGGCGCCCCCCTAGTGTCAAGAAGTTAACGCACGCTGTATGTCGTAGTAACGTTAATTTTAAAAATCTAACACAGCGATTGCATTAAGAACTAATGTATCTTTCATTTGCTGTCCAACCTGTATTTTTTAGTCAAGTTTAGGATTAGTTACTGATTAGATTAGGTGCCTCTCCCAAGATTTCTCCCGACATATTGTTGGCAGCTTGGCTACTTTTCTCATTGTATAACCATGATTTGTGCCGCTAAATATGCACATTTTCGAACAAACTCTATATGTATTGTGTAATATGATGTTATAGGACTGTCATCTGAAGAAGTTTGAGAAGGTTAGTGAAAAAATTAATATCTTTTGCTGGTTTATTCGTTATCGCTATTGTTGGCCTGAATCAATGCTGTTGTGTGGTTGGCTATTGTAGTAAGCTAATATAATGCTATATTGTGTTTTCGCTGTAAAACACTTAAAAAATCTGAAATATTGGCTGGATTCACAAGATCTTTGTCTTTCATTTGCTGTATGCTGTGTATTTTTCAGAAATGTTTTATGATGAGTATTTAGGTAATACACGATGGTCTCTGTAGTTATTCTAGTTGCTTTGGTGAGAGTTGTGATGGTGGCTGCAATGGTAAACTATGATTTATACCTGAAATATGCACATTTTTCTAACAAAACATATGCTATACAATAAATATGTTATCAGACTGTCATCTGATGAAGTTGTTTCTTGGTTAGTGGCTATTTATATCTTTATTTGGTCGAAATTGTGATAGCTACCTATGCAGGAAAAAAATGGTGGGAAAAAAAAGTTGTGTCTTTTGCTATCGTGGTTAGCTAATAGATTTACATATTGTGTCTTCCCTGTAAAACATTTTAAAAATCAGAAATGATGGCTGGATTCACAAGATGTGTATCTTTCATCTGGTGTCTTGGACTTGTGATTTAATGATATTTAGATGCTAGTATTTACTTGTGACGCTATGCTAGGCTATGCTAGTCAGCTTTTTTACTGATGGGGGTGCTCCCGGATCCGGGATTGTGATGAAGTAGAAGTTAAATCACACATGAAAGATACCAAATTAAAGCTACACTGGTTGTGAA
This sequence comes from Salvelinus namaycush, assembly GCF_016432855.1. Classification (NCBI taxonomy): domain Eukaryota; kingdom Metazoa; phylum Chordata; class Actinopteri; order Salmoniformes; family Salmonidae; genus Salvelinus; species Salvelinus namaycush. The sequence continues at coordinate 9,570,648 of NC_052324.1, read as the reverse complement.
TCCAGCCAACATGTCAGAATTCAAATAGGCTTTTCAGCGAAAGCATACGATGCTATTATCTGAAGATAGCACCATAGTAAACAAAAGAGAGAAAACATTTCAACCCTGCAGGCACGACACAAAATGAGAATACAAATATAATTCATGCCTTACCTTTGACGAGCTTCTGTTGTTGGCACTCCAATATGTCCCATAAACATCACAAATGGTCCTTTTGTTCGATTAATTCCGTCGATATATATCCAAAATGTCCATTTATTTGGCGCATTTGAACCAGAAAAACACAGCTTCCAAATTGCTCAAACGTGACTACAAAATATCTCAAAGGTTACCTGTAAACTTTGCCAAAAAATTTCCAACTACTTTTGTAATACAACTTTGTTTTTTTTTACGTTAATAATCGATAAAATTGAAGACGGGATGATCTGTGTTCAATACAGGATTGAAACGAAATGTAGCATGTCTTCTGTTTGATTGAAGCGCATGTCCAGGACACCTGGAGTGACTCGACTTCAAGAATGCCGTATTTCTTCATTACACAAAGGAATAACCTCAACCTATTTCTCAGGACTGTTGACATCTGAATGTCTGAATGGTTTATCCTCTGGGTTTCGCCTGCTAAATAAGTTCTGTTATACTCACAGACATGATTCAAACAGTTTTAGAAACTTCAGAGTGTTTTCCATCCAAATTTACTAATAATATACATATCTTATCTTCTGGGGATGAGTAGCTGGAAGTTGAATTTGGGTATGCTTTTCATCCAAACGTGAAAATGCTGCCCCCTACCCTAGAGAAGTTAATCAGGTCTCAGTTAGATCTCAATATTCTCTAGTTTATATTGGTACTGCAGATACCCGGTGTCATTATGAACCCCCTTCTACTGCTGCCTAGGTGGCTCTACACCCAATTCCTACCTTCCATACAAAGCATAGAATACTTTGTTGCCTTTAAAACTTTTCTCTACACAAAATTCTAAAGATAAGTCACCGGGTCAGAGTGCCCTATGAGAATTTTAAAATCAACACCTAAACTACACAAAAACAATCAAATATATTTCTGAATGTAGCATGAGCGTCAATTCCCCAGAATTCGTGAATAAAGATTTACTGACCGTTGTCTCGTAGACTGGGAAAAGCAATGTAGGTTGGATCTCGACACCACCTCTGTCGTGTACCAGTTCACCACTGGCCTGAAATAATCCCTCAATTCAGAGGTCAGGTTTTACGGTTCCTGGATACGCCCGTGCACAGTTTTCAGCAGTTCCTTGGGACGACAGAGGCAGGTATTGAGATCCGGCTCAAAGGACCAAATTGTCACGAGAATTATGTTCTCAATGTTCATAAACCCAATTCAATTAACTACTCAGTCTGAAACCCAGAATTTGTAAGAAACTGGTTGAAATGAATCAAACGGAGGCCCAGCTACGACAGTCAGATTTTTTTTTACGAGAGCGCTGGTTAGTTGTACAAAACCATTAATTTTATACTAGCTCCTTACGCACATACTCTTGCACACAAACAGAATTCATACGCACATACATTTGCACACAAACATTAGGTATCCTACGCACACACTGTCCTGCTACCCAGCCGACAAAGATTAGGAACCGTGAGAATCACTCCCTGTCCTTTCCCAAATCTCTGTGGCCCCTAGCCAAGGTCGGCACCGAATCTTGCTCAGACAGTCTGTGTTTAAGACACTTTAGAGACATATTGTACAGTTTATATTGTTTTACCCTAATTCTGACTAAAACTACACAAATTATGACTAAAACTACACACATAATTTATTATAATTTTACTGACTATTAATCAATTTCATACAATTATATGGGTTCAGGGTGGAATATTCTAGTCATTCATTTAAATCTATACATTCCATCAACACTAACCTTTGATATTCTTCATCAGATGACACTCCCGGGACAACATGTTACACAATACATGTATGTTTTGTTCGATCAAGTTCATATTTATATCCAAAAACCTCAGTTTACATTTGACTTTGCCTCCAAAACATCCCGTTAATTTGCACAGAGCCACATCAATTTACAGAAATACTCATAATAAACATTGATAAAAGATAAAAGTGTTATTCACAGAATTAACCTGTTTGGGCTGCAGGGGCAGTATTGAGTAGCCAGATAAAAGGTGCCCATTTCAAACGGCCTCGTACTCAATTCTTGCTCGTACAATATGCATATTATTATTACTATTGGATAGAAAACACTCTCTAGTTTCTAAAACCGTTTGAATTATATCTGTGAGTAAAACAGAACTCATTTTGCAGCAAATTCCTGACAGGAAGTGGAAAGTCTGAAATTGAGGCTCTGTTCTAGGGGCTGCCTATTCAAGTCCTTGTTATTTATTAGTTTAGATGCACTTCATACGTCTTCCACTAGATGTCGACAAGGAGTGAGAGAAGAAATGGAGTGTGCAACTTGATCTGGACTCGAATTACAGCTCTTGGAATGACGTGTCCCCCATTTCCTGTTTTCAGGAAGGCGCGAAGAGGGACATGGATTTGCCTTTTGAAAAGCTGTCGTTATAGGCGACTACTATCTCCGGCTTTGATTTTATTTGAAACATGTGACCATATCATCGTAAAGTATGTTTTTTCAATATAGTTTAATCAGATTATTGAAATTTTTTCGGGAGTTTTGCCGTGTTCCGTTCTCTTCCGTTTGTTGACATGGAGAGATTCGTGCCACTTGGCTAGTGTGCTTGCTAAATCGAGAGGGAAAGAGGCCGTTCTAAATCCAAACAACGATTGTTCTTGACAAAGGACACCTTGTACAACATTCTGATGGAAGATCAGCAAAAGTAGGAAACATTTTATGATGCTATTTCATATATCTGTCGTACATGTGAACTAGTCGTCGGCGCCCAGCTTTTGGGTACTCTAGCTATACCGAAGCTGTATGTCGAAATGAAGTTATTTTTTAGAATTCTAACACGGCGATTTCATTAAGAACTAATGGATCTATCATTTCCTATACAACATGTATTTTTTAGTTATGTTTATGAATAGCTATTTGGTCAGAATATGTGTGTCAGAAAAAGTGTCAGAAAATAATCCGGACGTTGTGGGAAAAAGTAGCTAAGTTAGCACAATGTATAACCACTGATTTCAGCTCTAAATATGCAAATTTTCGAACAAAACATAAGTGTATGTATAACCTGATGTTATAGGACTGTCATCTGATGAAGAATATCAAGGTTAGTCAAAAATTATATATCTTTTACTGGTTTGTCACGATCGCTAACTTTTACTGCTGGGAAATTGCTTGTGTTTCTGGCTATTGTGGTAAGCTAATATAACGCTATATTGTGTTTTCGCTGTAAAACACTTAATAAATCGGAAATATTGGCTGGAATCACAAGATGCCTGTCTTTCATTTGCTGTACACTATGTATTTTTCAGAAATGTTTCATGATGAGTAATTAGGTATTTGACGTTGGTGTCTGTAATTATTATGGCTGCTTTCAGTGCAATTTCTGATTGTAGCTGCAATGTAAACTATGATTTATACCTGAAATATGCACATTTTTCGAACAAAACATAGATTTATTGAATAACATGTTATAAGACTGTCATCTGATGAAGTTGTTTCTTGGTTAGTTTGGTTGGTTCTTGGTTAGTTAGGTTGGCTTTGTGCATGCTACCTGTGCTGTGAAAAATGTCTGTCCTTTTTTGTATTTGGTGGTGAGCTAACATAAATATACGTGCTGTTTTCGCTGTAAAACATTTTAAAAATCGGACATGTTGGCTGGATTCACAAGATGTGTACCTTTCATTTGCTGTATTGGACTTGTTAATGTGTGAAAGTTAAATATTTAAAAAATATATATATATTTTGAATTTCGCGCCCTGCACTTGAAGTGGCTGTTGTCATAAGTGTACCGGCACCGCCCTGCAGCCATAAGAAGTTAAAGATATACTTCTCCTTAATGCAACCGCTGTGTCAGATTTCAAAAAAACTTTGCGTAAAAAGCAAACCAAGCAATAATCTGAGTACGGCGCTCGGAGACCAACACATCCCAAAAAGATATCCACCATGTTGGAGTCAACAGAAGTCAGAAATAGCATTATAAATATTCACTTACCTTTGATGATCTTCATGAGAATGCACTCCCAGGAATACCAGTTCCACAATAAATGTTTGATTTGTTCCATAAAGTCCATCATTTATGTCCACATAACTCCTTTTGGTTAGCGCGTTCAGTACACAATCTAAACTCACGACGCGCGGGCAGGTCCAGGCAAAAGGTCAGACAAAAAGTCATATTACAGTTCGTAGAAACATGTGAAACGAAGTATAGAATCAATCTTTAGGATGTTTTTAACATAAATCCTCAATAATGTTCCAACCGGAGAATTCCTTTGTTTTCAGAAATGCAATGGAACAGAGCTCGCTCTCACGTGAACGTGCATGCTCAGCTCGTGGCTCTCTGGGAGAGACCTTACTCAATCCCCTCTCATTCGCCCCCACTTCACAGTAGAAGCATCAAACAAGGTTCTAAACACTGTTGACATCTAGTGGAAGCCTTAGGAAGTGCAAAATGACCCCATAGACACTGTGTATTCGATAGGCCAAGAGTTGAAAAACTACAAACCTCAGATTTCCCACTTCCTGGTTGGATTTTTCTCATGTTTTTGCCTGCCATATGAGTACTGTTGTACTCACAGACATCATTCTAACAGTTTTAGAAACTTCAGAGTGTTTTCTATCCATACTAATAATATGCATATATTAGCAACTGGGACTGAGTAGCACGCAGTTTACTCTGGGCACGCTTTTCATCCAAACATGAAAATGCTGCCCCCTAGCCCAAACAGGTTTTAAACAGGTCAAATTCACAAGGCCCCAGGCCAGACGGATTACCAATAAGTGTACTGCGAGAATGCGCTGACCAACTGACAAGTGTCTTCACTGAAATGTTCAACCTCTTCCTGTCTGTGTCTGTAATACCAACATGTTTCAAGCAGACCACCATAGTCCCTGTGTCCAAGAACACTAAGGTAACCTGCCTAAATTACTACCGACCCGTAGCGCTCACGTCTGTAGCCATGAAACGTTTTGAAAGGCTGGTCATGGCTCACATCAACACCATTATCCCAGAAACCCTAGACCCACTCCAATTTGCATATTGCACCAGCAGATCCACAGATGATGCAATCTCTATTGCACTCCACACTGCCCTTTTGCACCTGGACAAAAGGAAGTCAACTTGTGAGAATACTATTTATTGACCACAGCTCAGCGTTCAACACCATAGTGCCCTCAAAGCTCATCACTGAGCTAAGGACCCTGAGACTAAACACCTCCCTCTGCAACTGGATCCTGGACTTCCTGACGTGCCGCCCCCAGGTGGTAAGGTTAGGTAACAACACATCAGCCACCCTGATCCTCAACACGGGTCCCCTTAGGGGTGCTTACTCAGTCCCCTCCTGTACTCCCTGTTCACTCATGACCCCACGGCCAGGCAGGACTCCAACACCATCATTAAGTTTGCCTGATCGGCCTGATCACCGACTGTGACGAGACAGCCTATAGGGAGGAGGTCAAAGACATGCCCGTGTGGGGCAAGAACAACAACCTCTCACTCAGCGTGATCAAGACAAAGGAGATGATTGTGGACAACAGGAAAAGGAGGACCGAGCACACCCTCAATCTCATCGACGGGGCTGTAGTGGAGCAGGTTGAGAGCTTCAAGTTCCTTGGTGTCCACATCACTATCAAACTAACATGGTCCATGCACACCTAGGCATTTGTGAATAGGGCATGACAAAACCTATTTCCCCTCAGGAGACTGAAAATATTTGGCATCGGTCCTCAGAAGGTTCTACAGCTGCACCATTGAGAGCATTCTGACGGGTTGCATCACTGCCTGGTATGTCAACTGCTCGGCCTCCGACAGCAAGGCACTACAGAGGGTACTGCGTACAGCCCTGTACATCACTGTGGCCAAGCCTCCTGCCATCCAGGACCTCTATACCAGGTGGTGTCAGAGGAAGGCCCTAAAAATTGTCGAAGACTCTCTCCACCCTAGTCATAGACTGTTCTCTCTGCTAACGCACGGAAAGCAGTACCGGAGTTCCAGGTCTAGATCCCCCACCTCTTTTACACCGCTGCTACTCTCTGTTGTTATCATCTATGCATTGTCACTTTAACCTGATGAGGACAGAGGGCGCTGTTGTCACTTTGGGGGAAAAACGTGCCCAATTTAAACGGCCTCGTACTCAATTCTTGCTCGTACAATATGCATGTTATTATTACTATTGGATAGAAAACACTCTCTAGTTTCTAAAACCGTTTGAATTATATCTGTGAGTGAAACAGAACTCATTTGGCACAAACTTCCTGACCAGGAAGTGGAAAATCTGAAATCGATGCTCTCTTCTGGGTCCTGCCTATAAATGGGCATGATACCTATTAGTATACATGCACGTCATACACCTTCCCCTGGATGTCAAGATGCAGTGAGAGAAGAAATGGAGTGTTTATCTTGGTCTGAGATGGAATACGTCCTCTTGGAATGACGTGTCACCCATTTCATGTTTTCAGGAAGGCGCAAAGTTGGACATGGATTTGCCTTCTGAATAGCTGTCGTTATAGGCGACTACTATCTCCGGCTTTGATTTTATTTGATACATGTTTTTTCAATATAGTTTTATTAGATTTTAGACATTTATTCGGGACGTTAGGCGTGTTGCGTTGTGTGCCTTTGTTCAGAAAGGAGAGCTTCGCGCCACTTGGCCAGTGTGCTTGCTAATTCAAGAGGGAAAAACGATGTTCTAAATTCAAACAAGGACTGTTCTGGACAAAGGACCCCTTGTCCAACATTCTGATGGAAGATCACCAAAAGTAGGACCCATTTTGTGATGCTATTTCATATATCTGTCGAACTGTGTACTAGTAGTTTTGCGCCCAGGTTTTGGCCACTCTCTCGCTATAACATAAGCCTTATGTCGTAATGAAGACATTTTTAGAATTCTAACACTGCGATTGCATTAAGAACTAGTGTATCTATCATTTCCTATACAACATGTATTTTTTTGTAATGTTTATGAATAGCTATTTGGTCAGAATAGGTGAGAGTCTAATAGAAATATCCGCACATTCTGGGAAAAAGAAGCTACGTTAGCATAATGGATAACCACTGATTTCAGCTCTAAATATGCACATTTTCGAACAAAACATAAGTGTATGTATAACCTGATGTTATAGGAATGTCATCTGAGGAAGGTTTATGAAGTTTAGTGAAAATTAATATCTTTTGCTGGTTTATTCGCAAACGCTAACGTGCCTATTGCTATCGCTAACGTGCCTTGATGAATGAATGCGGTAGTGTGGTAGGCTATTGTAGTAAGCTAATATAATGCTATATTGTGTTTTCGCTGTAAAACACTTAAAAAATCTGAAATATTGGCTGGATTCACAAGATCTTTGTCTTTCATTTGCTGTATGCTGTGTATTTTTCAGAAATGTTTTATGATGAGTATTTAGGTAATACACGATGGTCTCTGTAGTTATTCTAGTTGCTTTGGTGAGAGTTGTGATGGTGGCTGCAATGGTAAACTATGATTTATACCTGAAATATGCACAGTTTTCTAACAAAACATATGCTATACAATAAATATGTTATCAGACTGTCATCTGATGAAGTTCTTTTCTTGGTTAGTGGCTATTTATATCTTTATTTGGTCGAAATTGTGATAGCTACCTATGCAGGAAAAAAATGGTGGGAAAAAAAAGTTGTGTCTTTTGCTATCGTGGTTAGCTAATAGATTTACATATTGTGTCTTCCCTGTAAAACATTTTAAAAATCAGAAATGATGGCTGGATTCACAAGATGTGTATCTTTCATCTGGTGTCTTGGACTTGTGATGTAATGATATTTAGATGCTAGTATTTACTTGTGACGCTATGCTAGGCTATGCTAGTCAGCTTTTTTACTGATGGGGGTGCTCCCGGATCCGGGATTGTGATGAAGTAGAAGTTAAATCACACATGAAAGATACCAAATTAAAGCTACACTGGTTGTGAATCCAGCCAACATGTCAGAATTCAAATAGGCTTTTCAGCGAAAGCATACGATGCTATTATCTGAAGATAGCACCATAGTAAACAAAAGAGAGAAAACATTTCAACCCTGCAGGCACGACACAAAATGAGAATACAAATATAATTCATGCCTTACCTTTGACGAGCTTCTGTTGTTGGCACTCCAATATGTCCCATAAACATCACAAATGGTCCTTCTGTTCGATTAATTCCGTCGATATATATCCAAAATGTCCATTTATTTGGCGCATTTGAACCAGAAAAACACAGCTTCCAAATTGCTCAAACGTGACTACAAAATATCTCAAAGGTTACCTGTAAACTTTGCCAAAAAATTTCCAACTACTTTTGTAATACAACTTTGTTTTTTTTTACGTTAATAATCGATAAAATTGAAGACGGGATGATCTGTGTTCAATACAGGATTGAAACGAAATGTATCATGTCTTCTGTTTGATTGAAGCGCATGTCCAGGACACCTGGAGTGACTCGACTTCAAGAATGCCGTATTTCTTCATTACACAAAGGAATAACCTCAACCTATTTCTCAGGACTGTTGACATCTGAATGTCTGAATGGTTTATCCTCTGGGTTTCGCCTGCTAAATAAGTTCTGTTATACTCACAGACATGATTCAAACAGTTTTAGAAACTTCAGAGTGTTTTCCATCCAAATTTACTAATAATATACATATCTTATCTCCTGGGGATGAGTAGCTGGAAGTTGAATTTGGGTATGCTTTTCATCCAAACGTGAAAATGCTGCCCCCTACCCTAGAGAAGTTAATCAGGTCTCAGTTAGATCTCAATATTCTCTAGTTTATATTGGTACTGCAGATACCCGGTGTCATTATGAACCCCCTTCTACTGCTGCCTAGGTGGCTCTACACCCAATTCCTACCTTCCATTTGCATAGAATACTTTGTTGCCTTTAAAACTTTTCTCTACACAAAATTCTAAAGATAAGTCACCGGGTCAGAGTGCCCTATGAGAATTTTAAAATCAACACCTAAACTACACAAAAACAATCAAATATATTTCTGAATGTAGCATGAGCGTCAATTCCCCAGAATTCGTGAATAAAGATTTACTGACCGTTGTCTCGTAGACTGGGAAAAGCAATGTAGGTTGGATCTCGACACCACCTCTGTCGTGTACCAGTTCACCACTGGCCTGAAATAATCCCTCAATTCAGAGGTCAGGTTTTACGGTTCCTGGATACGCCCGTGCACAGTTTTCAGCAGTTCCTTGGGACGACAGAGGCAGGTATTGAGATCCGGCTCAAAGGACCAAATTGTCACGAGAATTATGTTCTCAATGTTCATAAACCCAATTCAATTAACTACTCAGTCTGAAACCCAGAATTTGTAAGAAACTGGTTGAAATGAATCAAACGGAGGCCCAGCTACGACAGTCAGATTTTTTTTTACGAGAGCGCTGGTTAGTTGTACAAAACCATTAATTTTATACTAGCTCCTTACGCACATACTCTTGCACACAAACAGAATTCATACGCACATACATTTGCACACAAACATTAGGTATCCTACGCACACACTGTCCTGCTACCCAGCCGACAAAGATTAGGAACCGTGAGAATCACTCCCTGTCCTTTCCCAAATCTCTCAGTGGCCCCTAGCCAAGGTCGGCACCGAATCTTGCTCAGACAGTCTGTGTTTAAGACACTTTAGAGACATATTGTACAGTTTATATTGTTTTACCCTAATTCTGACTAAAACTACACAAATTATGACTAAAACTACACACATCATTTATTATAATTTTACTGACTATTAATCAATTTCATACAATTATATGGGTTCAGGGTGGAATATTCTAGTCATTCATTTAAATCTATACATTCCATCAACACTAACCTTTGATATTCTTCATCAGATGACACTCCCGGGACAACATGTTACACAATACATGTATGTTTTGTTCGATCAAGTTCATATTTATATCCAAAAACCTCAGTTTACATTTGACTTTGCCTCCAAAACATCCCGTTAATTTGCACAGAGCCACATCAATTTACAGAAATACTCATAATAAACATTGATAAAAGATAAAAGTGTTATTCACAGAATTAACCTGTTTGGGCTGCAGGGGCAGTATTGAGTAGCCAGATAAAAGGTGCCCATTTCAAACGGCCTCGTACTCAATTCTTGCTCGTACAATATGCATATTATTATTACTATTGGATAGAAAACACTCTCTAGTTTCTAAAACCGTTTGAATTATATCTGTGAGTAAAACAGAACTCATTTTGCAGCAAACTTCCTGACAGGAAGTGGAAAGTCTGAAATTGAGGCTCTGTTCTAGGGGCTGCCTATTCAAGTCCTTGTTATTTATTAGTTTAGATGCACTTCATACGTCTTCCACTAGATGTCGACAAGGAGTGAGAGAAGAAATGGAGTGTGTAACTTGATCTGGACTCGAATTACAGCTCTTGGAATGACGTGTCCCCCATTTCCTGTTTTCAGGAAGGCGCGAAGAGGGACATGGATTTGCCTTTTGAAAAGCTGTCGTTATAGGCGACTACTATCTCCGGCTTTGATTTTATTTGATACATGTGACCATATCATCGTAAAGTATGTTTTTTCAATATAGTTTAATCAGATTATTGAAATTTTTTCGGGAGTTTTGCCGTGTTCCGTTCTCTGACTTTGTTGACGATGGAGAGATCCGTGCCACTTGGCTAGTGCGCGTGCTAAATCAAGAGGGAAAGTTGCCGTTCTAAATCCAAACAACGATTGTTCTGGACAAAGGACACCTTGTCCAACATTCTGATGAAAGATCAGCAAAAGTAAGAAACATTTTATGATGCTATTTCATATATCTGTCGTACATGTGAACTAGTCGTGGGCGCCCAACGTTTGGGTACTCTAGCTATACCGAAGCTGCATATCGTAATGAAGTTATTTTTAGAATTTTAACACTGCGATTTCATTAAGAACTAATGGATCTATCATTTCCTATACAACATGTATTTTTTAGTTATGTTTATGAATAGCTATTTGGTCAGAATATGTGTGTCAGAAAAAGTGTCAGGAAAAATCCGGACGTAGTGGGAAAAAGTAGCTAAGTTAGCACAATGTGTAACCATTGATTTCAGCTCTAAATATGCAAATTTTCGAACAAAACATAAGTGTATGTATAACCTGATGTTATAGGACTGTCATCTGAGGAAGAAAATCAAGGTTAGTCAAAAATTATATATCTTTTGCTTGTTTGTTACGATCGCTTACTTTTGCTACTGGGAAATTGCTTGTATTTTTGGCTATTGTGGTAAGCTAATATAACGCTATATTGTGTTTTCGCTGTAAAACACTTGATAAATCGGAAATATTGTCTGGAATCACAAGATGCCTGTCTTTCAATTGCTGTACACTATGTAATTTTCAGAAATGTTTTATGATGAGTAATTAGGTATTTGGCGTTGGTGTCTGTAATTATTCTGTCTGCTTTCGGTGCAATTTCTGATTGTAGCTGCAATGTAAACTATGATTTATACCTGAAATATGCACATTTTTCGAACAAAACATAGATTTATTGAATAACATGTTATAAGACTGTCATCTGATGAAGTTGTTTGTTGGTTAGTTTGGTTGGTTCTTGGTTAGTTAGGTTGGCTTTGTGCATGCTACCTGTGCTGTGAAAAATGTCTGTCCTTTTTTGTATTTGGTGGTGAGCTAACATAAATATACGTGCTGTTTTCGCTGTAAAACATTAAAAAAATCGGACATGTTGGCTGGATTCACAAGATGTGTACCTTTCATTTGCTGTATTGGACTTGTTAATGTGTGAAAGTTAAATATTTAAAAAATATATATTTTGAATTTCGCGCTCTGCCTTTTCAGTGGAATGTGGGAGGAGTTCCGCTGGCGGAACGTTGGAGCAGTAAAGGTTAATAACTCCACCTACATATACATATTACCTCAACTAACCGTTGCTCCTTCACATTAACTCTGTACTGGTACCCCTCTGTACATATTCTCGCTATTGTTATAATACTGCTGCTCGTTAATTACTTGTTACTTTAATTTTTTAAAACTGCATTGTTGTAAGTAAGCATTTCACTGTAAGGTCTACACGTGTTGTATTCGTGACTAATAACATTTGATTTGAAGAAGCTGATTAAACAGCATGATCATGACACAGTTGCACCTTGTGCTTGGGACAATAAAAGGCAACTCTAAAATGTGCAGTTTTGTCACACAACACAACACCACAAGTTTTGAGGCAGGCTGCATTTGGCATGTTGACTGCATGAATGTCCACCAGAGCTGTTGCCAGAGAATTGAATGTTCATTTATCTACCATAAGCCAAATAGAACATTCTTTTAGAGAATTTGGCGGTATGTCAACCGGCCTAACAACTGCAGACATTGTCATTTTTTACATTTTAGTAATTTAGCAGGCACTCTTATCCAGAGCGACTCACAGAAGGGTTGTGCATACATTTCTGTACTCATACTCACAACCCTGGCATTGCAAGCAACATGCTCTACCAACTGAGCCACATGAACTACGTGTAACCACACCAGCCCAGAACTTCTACATCTGGCTTTTTCACCTGCAGGATCGTCTGAGACCGGACAGCTGGACAGCTGATGAAACTGTGGGTTTTCACAAGAGAATAATTTCTGCAAAAACTGTTAGAAACTCAGGGAATCTCATCTGCGTGATCGTTGTCCTCACCAGGGTCATGACCTGACTGTAGTTCGGTGACGAAACTGACTTCAGTGGGCAAATGTTGACCTTCTATGGGCACTGGAAGGCTGGAGAAGTGTGCTCTTCACGGATTAATCCCCGTTTCAACTGTACCAGGCAGATGGCAGACAGAGTGTATGGTGTCCTGTGGGCGAGTTGTTTGCTGATGTTAACGTTGTGAACGTTGGTGGCGGTGAGGCTATGTTTGGGCAGGCATAAGCTACAGACAACCATCATAATTGCATTTTATCGATGACAATTTAAATGCACAGAGATACCATGACAAGATCCCGATGCCCATTGTCGTGCCATTCATACACCACCATCACCACCTGTTTGTTTTTTGTGTGTTTTATTTCTCAATTATTATTTTTTTTTTAACTGGGCAAGTCAGTTAATTAAGAACACATACTTATTTACGAAGACAGCCTTCCAGGGAACAGTGGCTTAACTGCCTTGTTCATGTGCAGAAAGACAGATTTTTACCTTGTCAGCTCACAGATTCGATCTAGCAACCTTTCGGCTACTGGCCCAACGCACTAACCACTAGGCTACCTGCCACCCCACGTTTCAGCAATGATCTGTACCCAATTCCTGGAAGCTGAAAATGTCTCAGTTATTCCATGGCCCACATACTCACCAGACATGTCACCCATTGAGCATGTTTGGGATGCTCTGGAATGACCTGTACGACCTCTGTTCCAGTTCCTCCAATATCCAGGTAATTAACACAGCCTTTCAAGAGGAGTCGGACAACATTCCACAGCCACAATTAACAGCCTGATCAACTCTATGCGAAGGAGATGTGTCACGCTGCATGAGGTAAATGGTGGTCATACAAGATACTGACTGGTTTACTGATCCACGCAACTCCAGTTTTTTAAAAGGTATCTGTGACCAACAGATGTATACAGTGTATTCGGAAAGTATTCAGACCCCTTGACTTTTTCAGATTTTGTTACGTTACATTCTTATTCTAAAATTGAATTAATCGTTTTTTTTCCTCGTCAATCTACACACAATACCCAATAATGACAAAGCAAAAACAAGTTTAGACATTTTGAAAATGTTTTTAAAAATATCATATTTACATAAGTATTCAGACCCTTTAGTCAGTACTTTGTTGAAGCACCATTGGCAGCGATTAAAGCTTAACGTCCTCTTGGGTATGATTCTACAAGCTTGGCACACCTGTATTTGGGGAGTTTCTTCTTTGCAGATCCTCTCAAGCACTGTGAAGTTGGATGGGGAGCGTCGTTGCACAGCTATTTTCAGGTCTCGACAGAGATGTTCGATCGGGTTCAAGTCCAGGCTCTGGCTAGGCCACTCAAGGACATTGACTTGATGGCTCCAAACTTCTTCCATTTAAGAATTTAATGAACCTTTATTTAAACAGGGAGTCACACTGAGGTAAAACTATTTTACATGAGAGCCCTGTTGACCTTTACAAATAAAACCGAATACATAACACAACAGCCCTACAAAACACTATAATAAAACACATAACACAACATTAAATATATTTAAGAAAAGCAATCGCATTCTGTAACGTAAATGTCTCCAATCAATCCTTTTATTTGCCTGAAAGGCACCAGAATATCTAATTGCAAGGAATTCTGCATTTTGTTCGACACAAGGAGCAAAAAAACTAAAAGCAGATTTTCCCAATTCTGTGGAGACCAAAGGGTTGCAAAACGGCATTGTAAATCATTAAAAGGTTGTGCAGCTCTCTTCTTACTGACAGAGAGGTCCATCCCACATGTTTGTAAAGAATACAATGATGAGTTCTAAAACCTTCCCCAGTAATAAAACATATTGCTGAATGGAAAACTGAATCCAATGGTTTCACAACAGAGGCTTTCCGCATGCATATAAATAATGTCACGATAGAATGATGAAGGCCACTGTGTTTTTGGGGACGTTCAATGCTGCAGACAATTTTTGGTACCCTTCCCCAGATCTGTGCCTCAACACAATCCTGTCTCAGAGCTCTATGGATTCCTCCGACCTCATGGCTTAGTTTTTTGCTCTGACATGCACTGTCAACTGTGGGATCTTATATAGACAGGGGTGTGCCTTTCAATATCATGTCCATTCAATTGAATTCTGCACAGGTGGACTCCAATCAAGTTGTAGAAGCATCTCAAGGATGATAAATGGAAACTTGGATGCACCTGAGATCAATTTTGAGTCTCATAGCAAACGATCCTAATATTTATGTAAACAAGTTATTCAGACCGCTATACCCATATATACCTAAAAAGCATACAAACCTCTGTCCAACCTCTGAACACAATGTATGTATACAGGACACATCAAGAAGATGCAGTTTAGACACTGTTTGCTCATTGGCAAGACATCTTGCTTATTATTTATTTACAATTCCTTTTATAATTGCATTTCACTTTGGATTTGAAGAAGACACTACACTCTCACCTCTTATTATGTCACTTACTCTGGAATAGAAACCTTTTCATGAATACAAAGCCTGATTAAAACCACAGAGTTTTTGTACAGGCTGTGTGGATCAGTTCTCACTGTGGGATGACGAGTCCCAGCAGGCACAGAAGTAGGTGGCAGAATGGGACACTTTAACTGACTGGATCTTCAGCTCAATGGAGTCAGACTTACCCACGGCAGAGAAATCTGCTCTCTGAGGATGAGAAGTATCTGAAGTGACGGAATTGTAATCAAAATCAAAGTATAGAATCCAAGTAAAGGGTTCACCATCTCTCTTCTGATACCAGTGGACCAGGTTACCCGCACACCGACCAGTAACTTTGCAGCCGAAGGAGACACTCTGTTTCTCTTTCCTAGTCTTTGATATCTGGTCCTGTTGCAGCCGCTGTCCTGAAGCAGCCACTGTAAAACAGAAGTGGATCACTAAAAAAATTATAGTAGAGTTACTACATTCAAATATATGGACACCGGTTGGTTAACCACTTACCCAGAAAAAGAGAGAATATTATTATACCACAGTCCATGTTCAGTGAATATGTGTTTAAGAATTGGGGAAGTGAAACGCTACACGTTACATATAACACTGAACATCAGACTGATTTAACAGATCTTTACTGAAGTTTGGTTTGGATCATATAGTCGATTATGAAGATGAGAGGTGAAAAACCAGCTGGAGTGTGTCGTCTCAAACATTTCCTCTGACAATGTCACTTCCTGTCATGCAAAATACCTTTTTCATTAATTCACAGCTTGATTATTTCGCAGCTCAAGAATCAAGGTAAAAGGTTCTCCCTCCTTCTGGTACCAGTAGACATGCGTTGTACACTGATCATTGTCTTTGCAGCTGAAGGAGACAGCCTGTCCTAATCCATGATATCTGCCACTGACACCGCAATGACAATTGACAACAACACACTAAGACAAAAATATATTAGCAAAACTTAAAAGCAATTACATGTGTCCACAATCTATGCATCAGTCATAGACATAAATTTAGACAGAGAAACTATGTTCTGCCAGTCATTTCCAGTTGCTCCACGACTAGGGTGCATTGTAAGAAGAAAAGATTCAGTTCATCAATAAAGTGAGTAAAGAATGACCACAGAGCCCAGAGACATTTCTATGATGATTCTGAGATGTCTTCTATTGAACTTGAAAATAATTGTGTTTAGTTGGAGTGAAACACTGTCACTAACTGCTCCTCCAATCTGATGTCATTCCTGTGGTCATTGACAAGGGCTATGTTACAATTATAGTATCTCTCCTTCCTCCCAAAGTATGCACTTGTTTACTTCCCTTCACTGCTTTGAAAGAAATATGGTGGAAAGGCCACTAGCCAATGCCTCCACGTATTCAATGAAGGGAGAAAGTTTATATTATGCACGCACCCATTCACTGTGTAAATTCAACCATTATAGTCTTCGTACCAGATTTATGAATACTTCCCAGCTAAGTGATTAATTCTAGGTGTATCCTTGTTCAAGGTCCTCCTAACGTTTGATGGAGACCTCTATGTACCAGTTCCATACTGCTCTTTTAATACTGACTCTGCTCCCCTGTGTCTTTCTCCACAAAACGCAGCGTGATGTGAATCCATTCTTCTACTTATTAAACGAAGAACACTTAAACAAACTATACAAAATAACAAACGACCGTGACGCTAATGAAACCGAGTGCAGACATGCAACATCAACTAACATAGACAATCACCCACAACCCACAATGACAAAACAGGCTACCTAAATATGGCTCCCAATCAGAGACAGCAACAAAAATCTGCCTCTGATTGAGAACCATATCAGGCCAAACACATAGAAATAGACAAACTAGACATACAACATAGAATGCCCACTCAGATCACACCCTGACCAAACAAAACATAGAAACATACAAAGGAAACTATGGTCAGGGCGTCCCCCCCTGACCAGGGTAACGAATTCAGTTGGGATAACGAATCCAGTTGTTTGTGTCATCCCTTTCAGGAAAGTACCTGCGTAATTGCGCACCCAACTCACTCGGGTGCTTAGCTATGTCACATTTGACGTTGTCCGTAAGTGTCACGTTCCTGACCTATTTCTGTTAGTTTGTTGTATGTGTTAGTTGGTCAGGACGTGAGTTTGGGTGGGCATTCTATGTTTTCTGTTTCTATGTTGGTTTAAGGGTTGCCTGGTATGGCTCTTAATTAGAGGCAGGTGTTTGGCGTTCCTCTAATTGAGAGTCATATTTAGGTAGGTTGTTTCACAGTGTTCGTTGTGGGTGGTTGTTTCCTGTCTCTGTGATTGTCTGCACCAGATAGGTCTGTGTCGGTTTTTGCACATTTGTTATTTTGTATTGTTGTTTGTAGTGTTTCACTTGTTCGTTATTAAACATGTTTAACACTAGCCGCGCTGCACTTTGGTCCTCTCCTTCACCC
Organism: Salvelinus namaycush; assembly: GCF_016432855.1. Classification (NCBI taxonomy): domain Eukaryota; kingdom Metazoa; phylum Chordata; class Actinopteri; order Salmoniformes; family Salmonidae; genus Salvelinus; species Salvelinus namaycush. The sequence continues at coordinate 9,552,989 of NC_052324.1, read as the reverse complement.
CTGGAAGAAAACCGTCACAGAAACACCCACCAAACCCGGACCAAGCAGCGTGGCAACGGGCAGCAGCAACAGCAGCAGCAGTACAAGGAGGAATGGACATGGGAGGAGATTCTGGACGGAGAAGGACCCTGGGCAGAGCCAGAGGAGTGTCGCCGTCCCAAAGCGGAGCTGGAGGCATCAAAAGCGGAGAGGCGGCATTATGAGGCGCTTGCAAGGCAGAGTGGCTGGAAACCCGAGAGGCTCACCCAAAAATTTCTTGGGGGGGGGGGGGGGGGCTAAAGGGGAGTGTGGCGAAGCCGGGTTGGATACCTGAGCCAACTCCCCGGGCTTACCGTGGAGTGAGAGGGCGTCGTACTGGTCAGACACCGTGTTATGCGGTAAAGCGCACGGTGTCCCCAGTACGCGTGCTTAGCCCAGTGCGGGCTATTCCACCTTGCCGCACTGGGAGGGCTAGGTTGGGCATCGAGCCGGATGTCATGAAGCCGGCCCAACGTATCTGGCCTCCAGTACGTCTCCTCGGGCCGGCGTACATGGCACCAGCCTTACAGGTGGTGTCCCCGGTTCGCCTGCATAGCCCAGTGCGGGCTATTCCACCTCGCCGCACTGGCAGGGCTACGGGGACCATTCAACCTGGTAAGGTTGGAGAGGCTCGGTGCTCAAGAGCGCGTGTCCTCCTTCACGGTCCGGTATATCCGGCGCCACCTTCCCGCCCCAGCCCAGTACCACCAGTGCCTACACCACGCACCAGGCTTCCAGTGCATCTCCAGAGCCCTGTTCCTCCTCCCCGCACTCGCCCTGAGGTGCGTGACCCCAGCCCAGTACCACCAGTGCCTACACCACGCACCAGGCTTCCAGTGCGTTTCCAGAGCCCTGCTCCTCCTCCACGCACTCTCTCTATGGTGCGTGTCTCCAGCCCGGTGCCTCCAGTTCCGGCACCACGCACTAAGCCACCTGTGCGTCTCCGGAGCCCTGTACACACTGTTCCTTCTCCCCGTACTCGTCCTGAGGTGCGTGCACTCAGTCCGGTGCCACCAGTGCCGGTACCACGCACCAGGCATATAGTACGCTTTGAGAATCCAGTGTGCCCTGTCCCTGCTCCCCGCACTAGGCTTGAAGTGCGTGTCTCCAGTCCGGTGCCTCCAGTTCCGGTACCACGCACCAGGCCTACAGTGCGTATCAGCCGGCCGGAGTCTGCCGTCTGCCCAACGGCGCCTGAACTGTCCGTCTGCCAAGCGCCGCATGAACTGCTCGTCTGCCATGAGCCTACAGAGCCTTCCGCCAGACAGGAGCAGCCAAAGCCTTCCGCCAGACAGGATCAGTCTGAGCCATCCGTCTCCGCAGCGCCATCTGAGCCATCCGTCTCACCAGCGCCATCTGAGCCATCCGTCTCCCCAGCGCCGTCTGAGCCATCCGTCTGTCCCGAGCCATTAGAGCCGCCCGTCTGTCCCGAGCCGTCAGAGCCGTTAGTCAGTCAGGAGCCGCTAGAGCCATTCGTCAGTCAGGATCTGCCAGAGCCGCCAACCAGACAGGATCTGCCAGAGCCGCCAACCAGACAGGATCTGCCAGAGCCGCCAACCAGACAGGATCTGCCAGAGCCGCCAACCAGACAGGATCTGCCAGAGCCGTCAGTGAGCCATGAGCGTCCAGAGCCGTCAGCCAGCCATGAGCGTCCAGAGCCGTCAGCCAGCCATGAGCGTCTAGAGCCGTCAGCCAGCCATGAGCGTCCAGAGCCGTCAGCCAGCCATGAGCGTCCAGAGCCGTCAGCCAGCCATGAGCGTCCAGAGCCGTCAGCCAGCCATGAGCGTCCAGAGCCGTCAGCCAGCCATGAGCGACCAGAGCCGTCAGCCAGCCATGAGCGTCCAGAGCCGTCAGCCAGCCATGAGCGTCCAGAGCCGTCAGCCAGCCATGAGCGTCCAGAGTCGTCAGCCAGTCATGAGCTGTCCCTCAGCCCAGAGCGGCTATTTATCCAGAACTGCCCCTCAGTCCAGAGCTGTCTCTCTGTCCGGAGCTGCCTTTCAGTCCGGAGTTGCCCCTCTATCCTGAGCTACCTCTCTATCCTGAGCTACCTCTCTATCCTGAGCTATCCCTCTGTCCTGAGCTATCCCTCTGTCCTGAGCTATCCCTCTATCCCGGTGCTGCCCCTTGTGTCGATGTTACCCAAAAGTTTTAGTGGGTGTAATATGAGGGTGGTCATTCTAAGGGGGAGATGTAAGCTGGGATTGACTATGGTGGGGTGGGGACCTCGCCCTGAGCCTGAGCCACCACCGTGGTCAGATGCCCACCCAGACCCTCCCCTAGACTTTGTGCTGGTGCGCCCGGAGTTCGCACCTTATGGGGGGGGTTATGTCACGTTCCTGACCTATTTCTGTTAGTTTGTTGTATGTGTTAGTTGGTCAGGACGTGAGTTTGGGTGGGCATTCTATGTTTTCTGTTTCTATGTTGGTTTAAGGGTTGCCTGGTATGGCTCTTAATTAGAGGCAGGTGTTTGGCGTTCCTCTAATTGAGAGTCATATTTAGGTAGGTTGTTTCACAGTGTTAGTTGTGGGTGGTTGTCTCCTGTGTCAGTGTTTGTCGCACCATACGGGACTGTTCGGTTTGTTTTGTACATCGTCATTTTGTGTAGTCTATTTTCCCTGTTCGTGCGTTCTTCGTGTTTATGTAAGTTCGTCGTCCAGGTCTGTCTACTCCGTTAGTTGTTTTGTTAGTTATTGTGAAGTTCGTGTTTTTTCGTCTTGTCTTTAAATAAATTATGTGTTCACAACCCGCTGCGCCTTGGTTCCATCACTACTCCTCCTTTTCGGTTGAAGAGGAGGAGGACTACCGTTACAGTAAGCTTGAGTTCATTTGCACACAAAAAATCATACAATGATGGAAAGACCTGTGTGTTGTCCTTGTTAATGCAGACAGAGAAGAGCTCCAACTTCTTAATCATAGCCTCAATTTTGTCCCGCACATTGAATATAGGTGCGGAGGGTCCCTGTAATCCTAGATTCAGATCATTCATGCGGTCAGACAAGGCGAAATTTTGGTCAGTTACGAAAACTTTAAGCTCGTCTCTCAATTAAAAAATATGTGTCAATACTTTGCCCCTTGATAACCAGTGCACTTCTGTATGTTGTAAAAGCACTACATAGTTGCTGCCCATATCATTAAATAGTGCAGAAAATACACAAGAGTTCAGGGGCCTTGCTTTAACCTTTTATGGCTGCAGGCCGGTGTCGGGCTCAATATGACAACAGCCCGTCCAAGTGCAGGGCGTGAAATTCAAAAGATATTTTTTAGAAATATTTAACTTCCACACATTAACAAGTCCAATACAGCAAATGAAAGATAAACATCTTGTGAATCCAGCCAACATGTCCGATTTTTTAAATGTTTTACAGCAAAAACACCACGTATATTTATGTTAGCTCACCACCAAATACAAAAAAGCACAGACATTTTTCACAGCACAGGTAGCATGCACAAAACCAACCAAACTAACCAAGAACCAACCAAACTAACCAAGAAACAACTTCATCAGATGACAGTCTTATAACATGTTATACAATAAATCTATGTTTTGTTCGAAAAATGTGCATATTTGAGGTATAAATCATAGTTTTACATTGCAGCTACAATCGGAAATAGCACCGAAGCAGCTAGAACAATTACAGAGACCAAATTGAAATACCTAAATACTCATCATAAAACATTTATGAAAAATACATGGTGTACAGCAAATGAAAGACAAACATCTTGTGAATCCAGCCAATATTTCCGATTCTTTAAGTGTTTTACAGCGAAGACACAATATAGCATTATATTAGCTTACCACAATAGCCAAAAACACAACCCATTTATCAGCAGCAAAAGTTAGCGATAGCGAAAACACAATATAGCATTATATTAGCTTACCACAATAGCCAAAAACACAACCCATTTATCAGCAGCAAAAGTTAGCGATAGCAAAAAAACAGCAAAAGATATATATTTTTTCACTAACCTGGACAAACTTCCTCAGATGACAGTCCTATAACATCAGGTTATACAATACACTTATGTTTTGTTTGAAAATGTGCATATTTAGAGCTGAAATCCATGGTTATACATTGTGAAAACTTAGCATCTTTTTCCCAGAATGTCCGGATATATTTCTGACACTCACCTATTCTGACCAAATAACTAATCATAAATGTTACTAAAAAATACATGTTGTATAGGAAATGATAGATACACTAGTTCTTAATGCAATCGCCGTGTTAGAATTCTAAAAATAACTTCATTACGACATACAGCTTACGTTATAGCGAGACAGCGCCAAAACTCAAGGCGGAAAACACAACAACACATTTTCGACAGAAATAGGAAATAACATCATAAATGGGTCCTACTTTTGTTGAGCTTCCATCAGAATCTTGGACAAGTGGTCCTTTGTCCAGAACAATCGTTGTTTGGATTTAGAATGTCCTTTTTCCCTCTCGAATGAGCAAGCAAAACTAGCCAAGTGGCGCTAAGCTCTCCTTCGTCAACAAACGCAGAGAACGGAACACGCCAAAACTCCCGAAAAAATTTCAATAATCTGATTAAACTATATTGAAAAACTTTACGATGATATTGTCACATTTATCAAATACAAACAAAGGCGGAGATTTTAGCCGTCTATAACAAAAGCTTTTCAGAAGCCAATGCGGAAGTCCTTTCCGCGTCTTCCTGAGCAAAGGAAATTGGGGTCCTGTCATTACAAGCTCTCTCTTTTGACCATAGAAAGAGCTAGAGACCCCATTTCACCTCTCACTGCCTATTGACATCTAGTAGAAGGCGTATGAAGTGCATGTATACTAATAGATTTCAAGCAAACGATTAGGGAGGCCTTGGAACAGAGCCTCGATTTCAGATTTTTCACTTTCTGACAGGAAGTTTGCTGCAAAATGAGTTCTGTTTTACTCACAGATATAATTCAAACGGTTTTAGAAACTTGAGTGTTTTCTATCCAATAGTAATAATAATATGCATATTGTACGAGCAAGAATTGAGTACGAGGCCGTTTGAAATGGGCACCTTTTATCCAAGCTACTAAATACTGCCCCTGCAGCCATAAGAAGTTAACAAAGTTAACCATTTTCACTATAGTGTCCAAAACGTCTTTCAAGCTGTCACGCATTCCCTTGGCAGCAAGAGCCTCTCAGTGGATGCTGTAGTGTACCCAAGTGGCATCGGGAGCAACTGCTTGAACGCACGTTACCACTCCACTATGGCTCCCTGTCATTGCTTTTGAGCCATCAGTTCAGATACCAACACATCTTGACCACCAAAGTGCATTTGATGTCACAAAGCTGTCCAGTACATAAAAAATATCCTCTCCTGTTGTCCTGGTTTCCAGTGGTTTGCAGAAGAGGACATCTTCCTTAATTGACCCCCCATGAACGTAACGGACATATACCAGGAGCTGTGCTATGCCCGCCACGTCTGTTGACTCATCCAGATGTAACGCATACAATTCACTGGCTTGTATGCAAAGCAGTAATTGTTTCAAAAACATCTCCTGCCATGTCACTGATGCGTCGGGAAACAGTGTTGTTTGATGAAGGCATTGTCTGTGTAGTTTTTTGGTCTTTTCCCGCAGCACAAATCCGTGGCAGCAGGAAGATGTAAGTCCTCCACAATAGTATGGGGCTTGCTTGTCCCAGCCACTCAGTAGGTCACCATATAATACGCGTCTAGCTCCGTATTATTAATGGTATCTGTTGCTTTTATACATGTCTTACTACTCGAAAGTTGTTTTAATTCTCGCTCAAAAAACTCCCGTGGCTTATTTTTCAAATTGGCATGTTTTGTTTCTAAATGTCTGCGCAACAGTGAAGGTTTCATCGAGTTGTGAGATAGTACTTTTGCACGAATAACACACTGTGGCTGAGGAAAGGCACTACTCCCAATACAAGTGAACCCCAAATCAATTTAGTTCTCATCATATTTGCACCTCTTCGATGGTCCAACATCCCTGTCTGTTGTTCTGTGCTTTCCTGGGTAAGGGGGCTCTTCGGTAGCATCAGATTCACAACAGTCTGTGTCCGTACTAGCTGGGCTAACAACAAATGTAGAATTACTAATGCTAGCCTTGGATGTGCTCGTGGAAGCAGAACAAATTGTGTCTTCATCAACAGGTGCACGTGTTGTACTGCTGGTAGTAGCAGAACTACCAGTAGAGCTGGTGTGTGTCTATGGATGCGGGCCCTACATTTTTTAACCATTTATCAATTTTTGAGTAAACGGAATGAGCTGCAGCTACATTTGGCCACATTCGAACCGTTAGTGGAATTCCCACCAGAGTGTAACGGTTAATGTGATTGGATGTTAATTATTTTACTAGGCTACCTGTATTTGACATTGTGTTGTCACGATCGTCATAATAAGCGGACCAAGGCGCAGCGGGATATGAGGACATCTTCTTTTATTAGAGATGACGAAACACGAAACAAACACTTTTACAAAACAAAACAACAAACGACCGTGAAGCTACAAACGTTAGTGCACACACAAGCTACAAACGTTCAACATAGACAATTTCCCACAAACACCTAAAGCCTATGGCTGCCTTAAATATGGCTCCCAATCAGAGACAACAATAAACCTTATCAGGCAACCATAGACTTTCCTAAACACCTACACTGAACACAACCCCATACATACTACAAACCCCCCTAAACAATACACACACCCTAAACTAGACAAAAACACACAAACATCCCATGTCACACCCTGACCTAACTAAACTAATAAAGAAAATCAATATAACAAAGGCCAGAGTGTGACATGTGTTGTTATTTTGTTGAACACTAGATGGATTCATTTTATTTTTGGCAGTGAAACAATGCTACTCAGGCGAGAAAAAAACCTCACCCAAATGTATAGCCCCGTTGGAAAATCTAAAGGGACTGTTTGAAAATATGAAGAAAAATAAATACAATATTATAAAAATAAGAAAATTTGAATCACATTTTAATTTGGCGTACCACCATCTGCATTGCCCCAGTTTGGGAATACCTGATATAGTCGAATATGAAGATGAGAGGTGAAACACCATCTGGGAGTGTCATCTAAAAAGGTTCCTCTGATTATGTCACTTCTTGTTGTTAAAAAAACTTGTATTTTTTTTAAAGTAATTCACAGATTGACTAAAACCACAGCGTTTTTGTAAAGGGTGAATGGATTGGTTGTCACTGTGGGTTCCAGCAGGCACAGTAGTAGGTGGCAGAATGGGAGACTTTAACTGACTGGATTTTTAGATCACAGTTGTTATTCATTCTCGTTGCTGAGAAGTCATTTTTTTGAGGATGGTTGTAACTTGCATCGACAGCGCAGTTACCCTTTTGGATGTCGAGAATCAAGGTAAAAGGTTCTCCCTCTTTCTTCTGGTACCAGTAGACAAACGTTGTACACTGGTCATTGTCTTTGCAGCTGAAGGAGACAGCCTGTCCCTGTGTCTTAGTCCATGATATCTCCTGGTCCAATTTCTGCCCTGCCACTGACACTGCAATGACAGAATGACAACAACAACACACTCAGACAAACATACATTAGCAAAAGTTATGAGTAATTATGTGTCCACAATCTTTGCATCAATCATAGACTAAATTCAGACAGAGAGAACATTTTCCACAAGTCATTTCCAGTTGCTCCATTGCCAGGGTGCATTGAAGGATAAAAAAAATATTGTAAGTGATGGATGGACAAACACTTACTTAAATAAAGTGAATAAAGAATGACCACAAAGCCTAGAAACATGTCTATGATGATTCGGATGTGTCCTCTATTGAACCTGAAGATAATTGTGTTTAGTTGGAGCAGAGATGATGTGAGGCGAAACACTTTCAGTTGGGCCTTGTGGTTTTTTACTGCTCCTCCAATGTGATGTGATTTCCTGTGGTTGTTGACAAGGGGTATGTTCCAATTATATTATCTACTTATTTCTCCTTCCTCCCAAAGAGGGCACTTGTTCACTTCCCGTCACTGCTTTGAACAAAATATGGTGGCCCATGCCTCAACTCATTCAATGCTTGTGGGAAATAGTGAACACTTAAGGAGAAAGTAGATATTATTGGGACGCACACATTCACTGTCAATTCAACCATTCTAGTCTTTCTACCAGATGTATCATTGCTAGCTTAGTGATACATTCTAGGTGTTTTCTTGTTTTAAGTCATGCTAACTTTTGCTGTTGACCTCTATGTACCAATCCCAGACTGCTCCTTTAATACTGACATTGCTCCCCTGTCTCTTTCTCCACAAGATGGTGATAAACATAAGCCTATAATTCAGGTTTGAAAAGGTTGAATAGAGAAAAGGTTCAAGTAAGACACCAATGGCAATATATTTTCAGTCTTATGAATGGAAACCGTTGGTTTTGGCTAGACGATCTGCTATCACTCATTTTCTGTTATTAACGTTTTTCTATACCATTTAAGGTTTATAGTTCTCCAAAGTTATAAGTAATGACGAGGTGATCTGAGCAAATAACAACACACTGCTATCCTAAAATGTAGTACACTCCTAAAATATTGCCTAACCTGATGCTTCATGATTATTACAGCACTAATGAAAGATGACAACTAATTAATAGATAACTCTAAGAATGCCTGTTTTATCCTGTAAAGGGCAATCTGCGATAAACCAAGAATGATTATCCCAACAATATTTGATAACTAGCTGGGGAGAACCTGGAGAAATGACCACTAAATGTAAAAGACAGCTATGGATGACAGTAAAACCCAATAATGCATTATTAAATAAGATAAGATAGTACTATAAATCCCTCAAAGGGGAAATTTGATTGCACCAGCCAATAATACATCACAATAAATACACAAAAAAACACACAAGAACACAAGGACACTAAAGCAGCACATCATGATGAATGTCAACTAGGTGTTCATGTTAAAAGCCTCATAGCATGTGGGTAAAGAATCTGCAAAACAGCTCTATGGGGTTGCAATGCCGGGCATGGATCCCCCAGATAGAACTTGCCGTCCCACCCCAATTTTGTTTCCCAATAAACATAACAAATAGTATATTCATTAGCATACAGAGAGGGAAAAAGGTTGTTCATTTTTGCAGACAGCTACAGGTAGCTTCATAAGATTTGGTAGTGGTGCATTCAATAATTATAGCTAGAAGACTAAGCTTTGATCAGCATGGATATACGAAAATGGCTGGTCACTGCCAAGAGTTTATTTTATTTTCTGTGAAGCACATTGCGTTGCATCCATGTCTAAAATGTGCTATGCAAATAAAGCTTGATTGGATCTGATTTTCCATCTTATGAATCGGGACCATTGATTTTGGCTAGATTATCTGCTATCACTGATGTTATGTTACTATTAATTTACAGCATTTTAATATACCATTTAAGGTTTATAGTTCACTACAGCTATAACGAATGACGTACTGATCTGAGCAAAGAACAATACACCTACAGTATGGCCGTTTCAAATATCTATCTTTGACATAAACAAGGCTAATATAGTAACACGCTACTGTGATTTGTGAACTAGCATCAAAGGTTGAATTGGAGATTGTCAGAGATTGTTTACACAATAATCAATCAGTTAGAAATTAGATTAGGTCAACCACTTCACTGGAAACTTATATCTGTCACTGATCAAACAACATAAAACATCCTGTTGCATGTAGCTAACAAACTGTCAATACTGTAGCTGACAAAGCACAATGAGACCATATCCCAGCCTTTTTGTTTTACATTGATAACAGAGTATTCTCCTATCTTATTCAACACAGTAAAATAATAAGGTTCACCCGTTTAAGACACCAAGTTATTTTTCAGTGGCAAGCCTGTGTGTGTTTAGGAAGTAACAGTTACCTACCACATTTTAACAAGAAGTACATTTCTTGTTAATTCAATGTTGTAATTCTGTGGACTAGCTTTGTATGAATTTATTATTGGTTTTACTCGTCTTAGTATTCTGTTTTTTGGATGAAAGTGAAAATGGTATTATTCATTTATTTTATAGAATTATATATAGTTGTTGTGGGTATTTCATTGGCTTTAAATAAAATGTAACAGTTGACCATATTGTTAAAGGGCCTTCTTTGGAAGTGTAGAGAAAAAAAAAGGCATTTGGGTAACACTTTACATTACAGCACAAAATAAATGGGTAATAACATGATAATAACATGGAAACTAACTTAAGATACCTCTACTGTATTTACTAGGCTACTTATTGTGATAATCATACACATTTCCTGTTAAAAACGAATTATAGTGTACTAGGGGGTAAGTAGCCCCTGCTAAGAACAATGTCTAAGCAATGTTGGGAAAAACATTGTATGTGGATGAATGTTATGGTTAGGCGAATAAACTATAAATGGAAATAAATGGCTACAGTTTCATTTCATGAATTTTGTTTTTGGAAAACTGTGGGGTTTTTAAGTACTGGGGTAACTGTCCCTCTTTTTCACTCACCTGCACATACATTTTATTTGTTCTTTCTTTGTTGTTCCTTTCCATACAATCCATTATGTACAATTGCACTGAATATGATTTAAAAAATGCACGATTTTAAATCCCAGCAGTCTTTAAAATTACATATAAATAATAACATTAAATAACATTGGAAAATAACATTTAATATCAACAGTTTGACTAATTAAGTCAGTATAACATTGATGTGGCAACTCTCTTATGCTCTGCTATTGCACAATTGTAATTTGTACCTGTAGGTCACAAATAAAGCTATGCCCAGTGAAATTGGAGCACAACTCATTAGCCCACCTCCTGCACTGCTCACACCTAATCCAGTCCCCAACTGTGACTGAAAACAGGAGAAGAGATGCCATTTGAAAAGCTCTCTCTTAAAAACGTAGATAGTTATCTAGTTATATGACATAACATGCTTTGTAAAATAGCGAAAAGGCAATAAAGGTGCATTAACTGTAAAGCTATCAGTCACTAGTGGAAACATTTACAACTGAAATTAAGTTACGTTATCTTTTCTTAAATGTATTTTACCTCAGACAATCTGATAGTAATGGTGCTAGCTAGTACTCCTAGCAGGTTATGCTAATTAGCTAGCATGCTAGCATTTACTGCTAGTGAAGTTGCTAGCTAGCAAGTTACCATACACTAGCACTAACTGGGCTAGTCATTGTCCAAATGACAGGTAGAAGTTGCCCCCAACACACTCATCCAACAAAAATTATCTAAAATGTTCTCTCTAAACAAGTTAATTATTTATGTTTAGGCTTAGTATAGAGTATAGATCTAACTATAGATCTAACTTAATATGAATATATCTACACATTTCTCAAAATTTACACAAAGGAAATAGTGTTGTAAAAATAATTTTGTTGTTAAGGTAAAAAGTACACATAAACAGAATTATGAAGAGGTTGTTTTGTCATAGGCCTACAACTCTACAAATGCAAGAACCATAGGCTAACATTATGGAATCGTCTTTTCTGCCCATCACTGTCATATTCAAAAATTTGATGGCAATACCCGAACACACAGATAAATGAAACATCCAGCAAATTTGACTAACCAAAAACCCATCACACGCTTGAGCTGGGGTTAAGCAACTATATGTTGTTTCGGTTATGCAGCTGTAGCTTGTTTCCAGTAACTACCATTTCACCTTTCATTAATAAACCAAAGAAACATATCAACCACTTTTTCACACCGGTATTGAGTCTAAAGGCTCAACACCTGCGTCAGAACATGCAAATTTAAGCAAACAGGTTGAAAACAGAGAATAAGGGATCTTATGATCTTATTGTTCCGCTTCTGATGCGATTCAATAAAATAACATTTTCTTAAATAAGAAAAGATGATCTCATAAGAAATACAATGTTTTGGGGGTTTTAAGAAACCTTAATTTTTTATTATTGTGACAGTTTCCTCATTCAAAAGAGCACGGAACTGTACAAAATGGAGGCTATACAATACATTGCAGAACCATGTTCGTTTTAACTTTTCTTTCATGAAGGCAGCAATAATTAAACACATCCCCATCTGAAAGGATATGGTTATTTTGAGAAACTTTGCTCACTACAAAGGCTGTGTTACACAAGGAAAATGCCACTTTTCATACAAGCTGTATATGTATCAAGGTAAAAAAAATAAACAACATCTTTGTATCAATGTAAAAAATCATCAATTTGTTTGCTCAATAAGCACTCATCATTTAGTTTTTTAAAGCAAAAAAAAGCTAGATTTTCTATTATTCATGGTAAATGAATGAAAAAATTGAATGAATGTTTAGTTGGAGCAGAGATGATGTGAGGTGAAACACTGTCAGTTGGGCCTTGTGGTTTTTTACTGCTCCTCCAATGTGATGTGATTTCCTGTGGTTGTTGAAAAGTGGTATGTTCCAATTATATTATCTACTTATTTCTCCTTCCTCCCAAAGAGTGCACTTGTTCACTTCCCGTCACTGCTTTGAACAAAATATGGTGGCCCATGCCTCAACTCATTCAATGCTTGTGGAAAATAGTGAACACTTAAGGAGAAAGTAGATATTATTGGGACGCACACATTCACTTTCAATTCAACCATTATAGTCTTTCTACCAGATGTATCATTGCTAGCTTAGTGATACATTCTAGGTGTTTTCTTGTTTTAGGTCATGCTAACTTTTGCTGTTGACCTCTATGTACCAATCCCAGACTGCTCCTTTAATACTGACATTGCTCCCCTGTCTCTTTCTCCACAAGATGCTGATAAACATAAGCCTATAATTCAGGTTTGAAAAAGTTGAATAGAGAAAAGGTTCAAGTAAGACACCAATGGCAATATATTTTCAGTCTTATGAATGGAAACCGTTGGTTTTGGCTAGACGATCTGCTATCACTGATTTTCTGTTATTAACATTTTTCTATACCATTTATGGTTTACAGTTCTCCAAAGTTATAAGTAATGACGAGGTGATCTGAGCAAATAACAACACACTGCTATCCTAAAATGTAGTACACTCCTAAAATATTGCCTAACCTGATGCTTCATGATTACTACAGCACTAATGAAAGATGACAACTAATTAATAGATAACTCTAAGAATGCATGTTTTATCCTGTAAAGGGCCATCTGGGATAAACCAAGAATGATCATCCCAACACTATTAGATAACTAGCTGGGGAGAACCTGGAGAAATGACCACTAAATGTAAAAGACAGCTATGGATGACAGTAAAACCCAATAATGCATTAGTAAATAAGATACGATAGTACTATAAATCCCTCAAAGGGGAAATTTGATTGCACCAGCCAATAATACATCACAATAAATACACAAAAAAACACACAAGAACACACAGACACTAAAGCAGCACATCATGATGAATGTCAACTAGGTGTTCATGTTAAAAGCCTCATAGCATGTGGGTAAAGAATCTGCAAAACAGCTCTACGGGGTTGCAATGCCGGGCATGGATCCCCCAGATAGAACTTGCCGTCCCACCCCAATTTTGTTTCCCAATAAACATAACAAATAGTATATTCATTAGCATACAGAGAGGGAAAAAGGTTGTTCATTTTTGCAGACAGCTACAGGTAGCTTCATAAGATTTGGTAGTGGTGCATTCAATAATTATAGCTAGAAGACTAAGCTTTGATCAGCATGGATATACGAAAATGGCTGGTCACTACCAAGTGTTTTTTTTATTTTCTGTGAAGCACATTGCGTTGCATCCATGTCTAAAATGTGCTATGCAAATAAAGCTTGATTGGATCTGATTTTCCAGTTTATGAATCGGGACCATTGATTTTGGCTAGATTATCTGCTATCACTGATGTTATGTTACTATTCATTTACAGCATTTTAATATACCATGTAAGGTTTATAGTTCACCACGGCTATAACTAATGACGTACTGATCTGAGCAAAGAACAACACACCTACAGTATGGCCGTTTCAAATATCTATCTTTGACATAAACAAGGCTAATATAGTAACACGCTACTGTGATTTGTGAACTAGCATCAAAGGTTGAATTGGAGATTGTCAGAGATTGTTTACACAATAATCAATCAGTTAGAAATTAGATTAGGTCAACCACTTCACTGGAAACTTATATGTGTCACTGATCAAACAACATAAAACATCCTGTTGCATGTAGCTAACAAACTGTCAATACTGTAGCTGACAAAGCACAATGAGACCATATCCCAGCCTTTTTGTTTTACATTGATAACAGAGTATTCTCCTATCTTATTCAACACAGTAAAATAATAAGGTTCACCCGTTTAAGACACCAAGTTATTTTTCAGTGGCAAGCCTGTGTGTGTTTAGGAAGTAACAGTTACCTACCACATTTTAACAAGAAGTACATTTCTTGTTAATTCAATGTTGTAATTCTGTGGACTAGCTTTTTATGAATTTATTATTGGTTTTACTCGTCTTAGTATTCTGTTTTTTGGATGAAAGTGAAAATTGTATTATTCATTTATTTTATAGAATTATATATAGTTGTTGTGGGTATTTCATTGGCTTTAAATAAAATGTAACATTTGACCATATTGTTAAAGGGCCTTCTTTGGAAGTGTAGAGAAAAAAAAGGCATTTGGGTAACACTTTACATTACAGCACAAAATAAATGGGTAATAACATGATAATAACATGGAAACTAACTTAAGATACCTCTACTGTATTTACTAGGCTACTTATTGTGATAATCATACACATTTCCTGTTAAAAACGAATTATAGTGTACTAGGGGGTAAGTAGCCCCTGCTAAGAACAATGTCTAAGCAATGTTGGGAAAAACATTGTATGTGGATGAATGTTATGGTTAGGCAAATAAACTATAAATGGAAATAAATGGCTACAGTTTCATTTCAGGAATGTTGTTTTTGGAAAACTGTGGGGTTTTTAAGTACTGGGGTAACTGTCCCTCTTTTTCACTCACCTGCACATACATTTTATTTGTTCTTGCTTTGTTGTTCCTTGCCATACAATCCATTATGTACAATTGCACTGAATATGATTTAAAAAAGGCACGATTTTAAATCCCAGCAGTCTTTAAAATTACATATAAATAATAACATTAAATAACATTGGAAAATAACATTTAATATCAACAGTTTGACTAATTAAGTCAGTATAACATTGATGTGGCAACTCTCTTATGCTCTGCTATTGCACAATTGTAATTTGTACCTGTAGGTCACAAATAAAGCTATGCCCAGTGAAATTGGAGCACAACTCATTAGCCCACCTCCTGCACTGCTCACACCTAATCCAGTCCCCAACTGTGACTGAAAACAGGAGAAGAGATGCCATTTGAAAAGCTCTCTCTTAAAAACGTAGATAGTTATCTAGTTATATGACATAACATGCTTTGTAAAATAGCGAAAAGGCAATAAAGGTGCATTAACTGTAAAGCTATCAGTCACTAGTGGAAACATTTACAACTGAAATTAAGTTACGTTATCTTTTCTTAAATGTATTTTACCTCAGACAATCTGATAGTAATGGTGCTAGCTAGTACTCCTAGCAGGTTATGCTAATTAGCTAGCATGCTAGCATTTACTGCTAGTGAAGTTGCTAGCTAGCAAGTTACCATACACTAGCACTAACTGGGCTAGTCATTGTCCAAATGACAGGTAGAAGTTGCCCCCAACACACTCATCCAACATATTACTACTTTACTCAAAAATTATCTAAAATGTTCTCTCTAAACAAGTTAATTATTTATGTTTAGGCTTAGTATAGAGTATAGATCTAACTATAGATCTAACTTAATATGAATATATCTACACATTTCTCACAATTTACACAAAGGAAATGGTGTTGTAAAAATAATTTTGTTGTTAAGGTAAAAAGTACACATAAACAGAATTATGAAGAGGTTGTTTTGTCATAGGCCTACAACTCTACAAATGCAAGAACCATAGGCTAACATTATGGAATCGTCTTTTCTGCCCATCACTGTCATATTCAAAAATTTGATGGCAATACCCGAACACACAGATAAATGAAACATCCAGCAAATTTGACTAACCAAAAACCCATCACACGCTTGAGCTGGGGTTAAGCAACTATATGTTGTTTCGGTTATGCAGCTGTAGCTTGTTTCCAGTAACTACCATTTCACCTTTCATTAATAAACCAAAGAAACATATCAACCACTTTTTCACACCGGTATTGAGTCTAAAGGCTCAACACCTGCGTCAGAACATGCAAATTTAAGCAAACAGGTTGAAAACAGAGAATAAGGGATCTTATGATCTTATTGTTCCGCTTCTGATGCGATTCAATAAAATAACATTTTCTTAAATAAGAAAAGATGATCTCATAAGAAATACAATGTTTTGGGGGTTTTAAGAAACCTTAATTTTTTATTATTGTGACAGTTTCCTCATTCAAAAGAGCACGGAACTGTACAAAATGGAGGCTATACAATACATTGCAGAACCATGTTCGTTTTAACTTTTCTTTCATGAAGGCAGCAATAATTAAACACATCCCCATCTGAAAGGATATGGTTATTTTGAGAAACTTTGCTCACTACAAAGGCTGTGTTACACAAGGAAAATGCCACTTTTCATACAAGCTGTATATGTATCAAGGTAAAAAAAATAAACAACATCTTTGTATCAATGTAAAAAATCATCAATTTGTTTGCTCAATAAGCACTCATCATTTAGTTTTTTAAAGCAAAAAAAAGCTAGATTTTCTATTATTCATGGTAAATGAATGAAAAAATTGAATGAATGTTTAGTTGGAGCAGAGATGATGTGAGGTGAAACACTGTCAGTTGGGCCTTGTGGTTTTTTACTGCTCCTCCAATGTGATGTGATTTCCTGTGGTTGTTGAAAAGTGGTATGTTCCAATTATATTATCTACTTATTTCTCCTTCCTCCCAAAGAGTGCACTTGTTCACTTCCCGTCACTGCTTTGAACAAAATATGGTGGCCCATGCCTCAACTCATTCAATGCTTGTGGAAAATAGTGAACACTTAAGGAGAAAGTAGATATTATTGGGACGCACACATTCACTGTCAATTCAACCATTATAGTCTTTCTACCAGATGTATCATTGCTAGCTTAGTGATACATTCTAGG
Source organism: Salvelinus namaycush (assembly GCF_016432855.1). Lineage (NCBI taxonomy): Eukaryota > Metazoa > Chordata > Actinopteri > Salmoniformes > Salmonidae > Salvelinus > Salvelinus namaycush. Next base: position 9,535,933 of record NC_052324.1, on the reverse strand, counting down.
TGTTTTCTTGTTTTAGGTCATGCTAACTTTTGCTGTTGACCTCTATGTACCAATCCCAGACTGCTCCTTTAATACTGACATTGCTCCCCTGTCTCTTTCTCCACAAGATGCTGATAAACATAAGCCTATAATTCAGGTTTGAAAAAGTTGAATAGAGAAAAGGTTCAAGTAAGACACCAATGGCAATATATTTTCAGTCTTATGAATGGAAACCGTTGGTTTTGGCTAGACGATCTGCTATCACTCATTTTCTGTTATTAACATTTTTCTATACCATTTATGGTTTACAGTTCTCCAAAGTTATAAGTAATGACGAGGTGATCTGAGCAAATAACAACACACTGCTATCCTAAAATGTAGTACACTCCTAAAATATTGCCTAACCTGATGCTTCATGATTACTACAGCACTAATGAAAGATGACAACTAATTAATAGATAACTCTAAGAATGCATGTTTTATCCTGTAAAGGGCCATCTGGGATAAACCAAGAATGATCATCCCAACACTATTAGATAACTAGCTGGGGAGAACCTGGAGAAATGACCACTAAATGTAAAAGACAGCTATGGATGACAGTAAAACCCAATAATGCATTAGTAAATAAGATACGATAGTACTATAAATCCCTCAAAGGGGAAATTTGATTGCACCAGCCAATAATACATCACAATAAATACACAAAAAAACACACAAGAACACACAGACACTAAAGCAGCACATCATGATGAATGTCAACTAGGTGTTCATGTTAAAAGCCTCATAGCATGTGGGTAAAGAATCTGCAAAACAGCTCTACGGGGTTGCAATGCCGGGCATGGATCCCCCAGATAGAACTTGCCGTCCCACCCCAATTTTGTTTCCCAATAAACATAACAAATAGTATATTCATTAGCATACAGAGAGGGAAAAAGGTTGTTCATTTTTGCAGACAGCTACAGGTAGCTTCATAAGATTTGGTAGTGGTGCATTCAATAATTATAGCTAGAAGACTAAGCTTTGATCAGCATGGATATACGAAAATGGCTGGTCACTACCAAGTGTTTTTTTTATTTTCTGTGAAGCACATTGCGTTGCATCCATGTCTAAAATGTGCTATGCAAATAAAGCTTGATTGGATCTGATTTTCCAGTTTATGAATCGGGACCATTGATTTTGGCTAGATTATCTGCTATCACTGATGTTATGTTACTATTCATTTACAGCATTTTAATATACCATGTAAGGTTTATAGTTCACCACGGCTATAACTAATGACGTACTGATCTGAGCAAAGAACAACACACCTACAGTATGGCCGTTTCAAATATCTATCTTTGACATAAACAAGGCTAATATAGTAACACGCTACTGTGATTTGTGAACTAGCATCAAAGGTTGAATTGGAGATTGTCAGAGATTGTTTACACAATAATCAATCAGTTAGAAATTAGATTAGGTCAACCACTTCACTGGAAACTTATATGTGTCACTGATCAAACAACATAAAACATCCTGTTGCATGTAGCTAACAAACTGTCAATACTGTAGCTGACAAAGCACAATGAGACCATATCCCAGCCTTTTTGTTTTACATTGATAACAGAGTATTCTCCTATCTTATTCAACACAGTAAAATAATAAGGTTCACCCGTTTAAGACACCAAGTTATTTTTCAGTGGCAAGCCTGTGTGTGTTTAGGAAGTAACAGTTACCTACCACATTTTAACAAGAAGTACATTTCTTGTTAATTCAATGTTGTAATTCTGTGGACTAGCTTTTTATGAATTTATTATTGGTTTTACTCGTCTTAGTATTCTGTTTTTTGGATGAAAGTGAAAATTGTATTATTCATTTATTTTATAGAATTATATATAGTTGTTGTGGGTATTTCATTGGCTTTAAATAAAATGTAACATTTGACCATATTGTTAAAGGGCCTTCTTTGGAAGTGTAGAGAAAAAAAAGGCATTTGGGTAACACTTTACATTACAGCACAAAATAAATGGGTAATAACATGATAATAACATGGAAACTAACTTAAGATACCTCTACTGTATTTACTAGGCTACTTATTGTGATAATCATACACATTTCCTGTTAAAAACGAATTATAGTGTACTAGGGGGTAAGTAGCCCCTGCTAAGAACAATGTCTAAGCAATGTTGGGAAAAACATTGTATGTGGATGAATGTTATGGTTAGGCAAATAAACTATAAATGGAAATAAATGGCTACAGTTTCATTTCAGGAATGTTGTTTTTGGAAAACTGTGGGGTTTTTAAGTACTGGGGTAACTGTCCCTCTTTTTCACTCACCTGCACATACATTTTATTTGTTCTTGCTTTGTTGTTCCTTGCCATACAATCCATTATGTACAATTGCACTGAATATGATTTAAAAAAGGCACGATTTTAAATCCCAGCAGTCTTTAAAATTACATATAAATAATAACATTAAATAACATTGGAAAATAACATTTAATATCAACAGTTTGACTAATTAAGTCAGTATAACATTGATGTGGCAACTCTCTTATGCTCTGCTATTGCACAATTGTAATTTGTACCTGTAGGTCACAAATAAAGCTATGCCCAGTGAAATTGGAGCACAACTCATTAGCCCACCTCCTGCACTGCTCACACCTAATCCAGTCCCCAACTGTGACTGAAAACAGGAGAAGAGATGCCATTTGAAAAGCTCTCTCTTAAAAACGTAGATAGTTATCTAGTTATATGACATAACATGCTTTGTAAAATAGCGAAAAGGCAATAAAGGTGCATTAACTGTAAAGCTATCAGTCACTAGTGGAAACATTTACAACTGAAATTAAGTTACGTTATCTTTTCTTAAATGTATTTTACCTCAGACAATCTGATAGTAATGGTGCTAGCTAGTACTCCTAGCAGGTTATGCTAATTAGCTAGCATGCTAGCATTTACTGCTAGTGAAGTTGCTAGCTAGCAAGTTACCATACACTAGCACTAACTGGGCTAGTCATTGTCCAAATGACAGGTAGAAGTTGCCCCCAACACACTCATCCAACATATTACTACTTTACTCAAAAATTATCTAAAATGTTCTCTCTAAACAAGTTAATTATTTATGTTTAGGCTTAGTATAGAGTATAGATCTAACTATAGATCTAACTTAATATGAATATATCTACACATTTCTCACAATTTACACAAAGGAAATGGTGTTGTAAAAATAATTTTGTTGTTAAGGTAAAAAGTACACATAAACAGAATTATGAAGAGGTTGTTTTGTCATAGGCCTACAACTCTACAAATGCAAGAACCATAGGCTAACATTATGGAATCGTCTTTTCTGCCCATCACTGTCATATTCAAAAATTTGATGGCAATACCCGAACACACAGATAAATGAAACATCCAGCAAATTTGACTAACCAAAAACCCATCACACGCTTGAGCTGGGGTTAAGCAACTATATGTTGTTTCGGTTATGCAGCTGTAGCTTGTTTCCAGTAACTACCATTTCACCTTTCATTAATAAACCAAAGAAACATATCAACCACTTTTTCACACCGGTATTGAGTCTAAAGGCTCAACACCTGCGTCAGAACATGCAAATTTAAGCAAACAGGTTGAAAACAGAGAATAAGGGATCTTATGATCTTATTGTTCCGCTTCTGATGCGATTCAATAAAATAACATTTTCTTAAATAAGAAAAGATGATCTCATAAGAAATACAATGTTTTGGGGGTTTTAAGAAACCTTAATTTTTTATTATTGTGACAGTTTCCTCATTCAAAAGAGCACGGAACTGTACAAAATGGAGGCTATACAATACATTGCAGAACCATGTTCGTTTTAACTTTTCTTTCATGAAGGCAGCAATAATTAAACACATCCCCATCTGAAAGGATATGGTTATTTTGAGAAACTTTGCTCACTACAAAGGCTGTGTTACACAAGGAAAATGCCACTTTTCATACAAGCTGTATATGTATCAAGGTAAAAAAAATAAACAACATCTTTGTATCAATGTAAAAAATCATCAATTTGTTTGCTCAATAAGCACTCATCATTTAGTTTTTTAAAGCAAAAAAAAGCTAGATTTTCTATTATTCATGGTAAATGAATGAAAAAAATGAATGAAGATATGAAATACTGTCAGAAAACTCTAATTACTTGAGAAAAAATACACTTCATTACACACGACAAGTTACTAAATATTATTTTGCATAATGATACATATTTAGAACTCAAGGGTATATATATTTAATAACGATATATTTAAAGAAATACATATGATAATTAGGTAAATATTTTTGTAAAAATCAAATACAGATTTTGTAAAAAAGTAATTTGACGCTATGACATATAGCAAGGCAACTTTAATAAAACTGTCAATATTTCAATCATATTTCTACCATCAAGATTTGCTCTCCTAAACTGAACCGTATTCAAGTGTCTGCAGTGGGTGGCTCCCACAATCATCAAAAGTAAATATTATGTGATATTCATTTTAAGGAGGGAAACACAATATATAGGGTTATCCTTTCAATGGATGTGTCTACAGGTTTTGGGTCTACATCCCATGTTCCTGTAGTGCAGCAGGAAAGAGAGCCCACAGCAGTACACCATGCTCTTCACTATCATCACTGTGTAAACCAGAGAGGCCAAGTTCAGACTGCATATGGACTTGAAGGAATCTGGGGAAAAGAAAAGAGTAAGGCCGAGAAATTAGCCAGTGATTTTATTACTGTTGTTTTTTGTCATCTTGTTTCTTTTTTTCTCTTCTCTTTTTTCATGAGTTTGCGGGGTCAAATTACTTTGTTGTATTCTGTTGTTTCTGTATAAAAAATGTAAATAAAATATTGATCATACATTTTTTTAAGAGTAAGGACAAGATTCAATCCGATCATGGGTTATAAGCAATGCGGTTTTTAAAGCCATTTCCGAACAAGCCGAACATATGCAACGTTTACCATGAATGATATCTCTGCGATCACCAGAACATTGCCTTTAAAAGCCGCTATGCCTATACCTCATTTATCTCAACTAACCGGTGCCCCCGCACATTGACTCTGTCCCGGTACCCCCTGTATATAGCCTTGCTATTGTGATTTTACTGCTGCTCTTTAATTATTTGTTACTTTTATTTCTTATCTTTTTAGATATTTTTTCTTAACTGCATTGTTGGTTAAGGGCTTGTAAGTAAGAATTCCACTGTAAGGTCTGTTGTATTCAGCGCATGTGACAATTTGATTTGATTTTAACCCGCCAAAGGATTGAATCGATCTGATTGCACTTTGTCGGCTATTTACAATTAAGCCGACATATGCAGCGTTTATCGTGAATGCGATCTCACAAAACCTGGATCTTTCAACGTTTTTAGATTCATTAGACAGTGCCATCTCTCCGCAGGTCATGAGATTCAAAATGTTTCTCTTTACAAAAAATTCTCCCCTTACCTTTGGATGTGACCATGCGAAGCATCATTCTTACTCCACACCTCAAATTTACCATAAATATCACATTAAATCACTTTTTTTCACACTTTTCAACAACTTCTCATCTAACCATATTACACTCCTGAATAATGCAACTTCACCATATCTAAATATGTTAATTTATATATTTTTTCCACCTTTTATTTATTTGATTAGACCCCAAAACTGCATGAAATACACTTAAATATTTACCGTTGGTAACCTGCAGAGTGGTTGGTGAAGCTATGGTGGTTTGAGGAGCTTCAGTTGGTTCATCTGAGAATGAGATGGAACAAGATCATATAAAAAAAGCAGAGCATTATCTACTGTCAGATAATTAAAAAGTTCCCAGCCATGCCATATCTCTGTTGCTACAGTTATGGCAAGTTATGTTGTTTTCTTTGGAGATTGCATTGGGGATAAAAGTTAGCCTATGCAAATAAAGGTTGTTTACTTATGAAACCACTAGATACACAACATTCCTATGCAATTAACAAGTGTGAGCCCAATTGTTCTGTACTTTCTTTTTTACTTTGAAACGGTGATATGCCATTTTTAGACGAATGCACACATGATTCCATAAAAAAAATGCTAAATAAATAAATATTACAAGATTTCGTTTTTTTTATTTAACCCCAACCCTGCACGAAGTAAATACACATACATCTTACCATAGGTAACCTGCAAAGTGGTTGGTGCAGCCACGGTGATTAGAGAAGCTTCAGTTGGTTCCTCTGAGAACAAGATGTAAAAAGGTCATATTAAATAATACTTTTTTCAGAGCATTATGTAGGCTACTGTCAGGGATAACCTAATAGCTACACAAAAAAACAAGATTTGTTTAAACTTGCGAAACTAACTAGACAACATTCCTGTGCAATTACCAAGTGTCAGTCCAGTTTTTATGTGGGCTAGGCGTTTATTTTTTTATTTTGAAAAGGTAATATTCCATTTTCAGATGACATGACTGCTTACTCATATAAACATATACATATCACATGAATAATACATACTAATGTAAAACAATTTCAATGATTGTCTTTACCTTCTGGTATGTCAACATCTTGAGGGCCCCCTTCATGCTCCACAGAACAGCTGTATTTGTTCCTGTATGTCTTGTCTTTATCAATGATGATCATACTGGTCGTCCGTCCTTCCTCCCTCTGCTCCAGCTCTTCCCTCTCTGCTTTGGGTACCTCTACTGTTCGGCCATTTTCACCCACCATCTTCCATGAGATCTTGACCAAGTCTGGAAACATGTCCCTAGCCAGACATAGCAGGGTGGTCTTCCCATTCGGCTCAGGGTTGGACGTTGGGTAGACCGTCACTTTGGGTTTTTGTACACTATTGTTGTCTGATTTTCAAGAGAAACAATAACATTTACAGTCTTCTTTAAAGGGACATCACACACAAGTTGTCAGACTTCAGAGGTAGTCTGTTGAATCATGATGTCCCACAGCATTTGTTTTATATCCAGCTTTACTGTTTATATTCAAGTAAACAATTAATTACATACATAAAAAAATGAACTAGATTTTTTTTTTCATAAGAAATATCCTTTCTGGAATATCTTATTTCTATATAATGTATATAATGTATATATACATATATAATGTAAATTAAACTTTCAATATAATTTAAATAATAAGATTACTAAACAGTTCAACATTCTTACCCCATATCAAATGACTTTACATTTCTCTCACACATTTAACTGAGGGTGTATATCTCTAAGAGTAAGGACATGCAACATACTGTAAATTGTTCATATGGCATCATTGAAAATCAGAATGATCAATTCTACAGGCTAATAACAGGCTTTCAAATTCATAATTTATATATATTTTTTCGAACATGAGTTGATAATGAATAATGCATATTTGTGGAGCAATGCTGCAGGATGTTTTCTCAATTATTTTGGAAACTGATTAGACATATAGATTCATTTCTAATGACTACCGCTTTGTTTATCTGCTGAAAATCAGAGGAATGAATATCTTACCTGTCACAAAAAGTTTCGTACCAGATCCAAATACAAGTACATACACAGTGAAAATTCCCTTGTCAAAAAGTAGTATGCACTGTGTTTGGCAGGGCTTGTCTTAAGTGTACAAAGGTTCAGGGGCCTCATGCACCCAAAATATCTGAGGGGGCACAAAGTAGGTGAGTACAGCTTTTTCCTGCAATCTAAAACCATAATCATTATGCTTAATAATAATATGTCAATTTTTTTGCAAATCTAAGCATAACTCTTGAGCTTTTATAATATGTTTTTTATTGATATAATCTAAGGGGGCACGTGCCCCTGTACCTTCTATGGGCATGACGCTTCTGCAAAGGTTGACCACATAACAGAATGTCACATGTTCTTTTCCATTAATAATTTCTATCAACAGAAAAATGATCCCTTAATTCCTTTTACAAAAGCACACACACAAATGTATGCACACAAACACCAACTCCTGGTCATACTCACGTCATCTGAGCGCGACGTATGTTGCTGAACGAGAGACCTCGGTTTATTGTTTTTGTAAAGTTGTGACAGTGTTTCCTTGTAAAGTTTGATTTGATATACTTTTTGATTTTGGATCCCGTGACTCAGTTGGTCTCAGTTGCTGTGAATGCTAATATCTGTCCCGGGATCCTGCCAGATTCCATGTAAAAGAGTGAGACACGGAAACCCAGCTAGCCTAGCTGGCTCGGCAGTCTGAAATGGAGGTTGATATTGAATGTTATCAACGCTGCAGGAACTGTGTTTATTTTGCTTTATTCAGGGAGAATGTGGACTGCCCGGACATTAAATGTTGCAACTGTTTGCCTGCAGAGGACTATAGGGGCAAAGTGGCAACTCTAAGCAAACAAGTAATGCACCTACACAAGCTACTGGGGAATCCAATCCTACCTACTTTTTCTTTTTCTTCTACCCCAGCAGCAGGACGCCGCTCTGGTCTGGTGGAAATGCCGCCGCCGTATCGGCTCTCCACAGCCGACTGGCCAGTACTCTCCAGGGATCCCTCCCCGAAGGGGTCTCCTCCCTCCCTAGAGAACAGAGCTAGTAAGATGCTCCTGGATGACTTGGGGGATGTTACTGTTCTTGACCCAACCATCCAGCTATGGAGATATGTCACTCGCTGTGGAAGTCGAAGAAAGAGTCCTCTGGCAACAGGGGCCTCCTTGGAGATGTTAAGCCCGGACTGAACACAGACCAGAAACGACTTTGCCACCCTGGATCCAGAGGTTCCGATGCATTCTTCCCTAGGGGCTTCCGATTCGAGATCGGTTCCGGGGGTACCTTCGTCCTCTGTTCTCTCTCCCTCTTTGGTGGCTTCTTCCTCAGGCTCAGATCCTCAGAGCAACCACACTCATAAGACCGTAAGGATGCCTGAGAGACCGGCCCATTCATCATCCACGATGGATACTATAGCCGGCTCGGGTCGATCGGGCCCCACTGCCCTTCGGTCGTTGAGGGGTTTGCGAAACCCCTATAGCCGAAAGAACGGCCAGACCGTCATCGGCAGCTCTATTGTAAGAAACATCTTGGTTCCTGGGGCAAAAACCCTGTGCTACCCAGGAGCATGAATACAGGACATTTTGTCAATATGGGGGCGCTGTTTTCACTTTGTAAAAAATCGTTCCCAAATTAAACTGCCTCGTACTCAATTCTTGCTCGTACAATATGCATATTATTATTACTATTATATAGAAAACACTCTCTAGTTTCTAAAACCGTTTGAATTATATCTGTGAGTAAAACAGAACTCATTTTGCAGCAAACTTCCTGTCAGGAAGTGAGAAATCTGAAATCGAGGGCTCTGTTCCAGGGTCAGCCTATAAATTTGAATGGAATCTATGGGTCTACATGCACTGCATACGCCTTCCACTAGATGTCAGTAGGCAGTGAGAGTTGGAATGGGGTGTCTAGCTAGATCTGAGGCCGAACAAGACCGCTTTGAACGGTGAGTCTGGTCTTTTCACCGTTTGGCCTGACGCAAGAGGGACGTCTGCATTGCGCTCTGAAAAGCTTTCGTTTTAGAAGTTAGATATCTCCGGCTCTGATTTATTTTGATATGTGTTAAAAACATCATAATGTAGTTATTTTAAACCGAGTTATATCAGTTTATATCAGTATATTGCGATTTTCGGTATTTTCTTTGTAATGCGTTATTGTGAGTTGGCCACTTCTGTGCCGCATGGCCAGCTTTGTTAGCTAATTCCACAGATGAAGACGACATTCTACAACCGAACAACGATTATTCTGGACAAAGGACAACTTGTACAAGATTCTGATGGAAGCTCATCAAATAGTAGGAACCATTTATGATGTTAATTCGTATTTCTGTCAAATGTTTAGACTAATATTCCGCCATTATTTTCGGCGCTGTCTCGCTATAACGTAAGCTGTATGTCGTACTAACGTTATTTAAAAAAAATCTAACACAGCGGTTGCATTAAGAACTAGTGTATCTTTAATTTGCTGTCCGACCTGTATTTTTTAGTCAAGTTTATGATTAGTTATTGATTAGATTAGGTGCCTCTCCAAGATTTCTCCGGACAATTTGTTTGAATTTTGGCTACTTATTCACATTGTTCAACCACGAATTGTACCGCTAAATATGCACATTTTTGAACAAACCATATATGTATTGTGTAATATGATGTTATAGGACTGTCATCTGATGAAGTTTGAGAAGGTTAGTGAAAAAATTAATATATTTTGCTGGTTTATTCGCTATCGCTAACGTGCCTTGAATGAATGCGGTTGTGTGGTAGGCTATATTGTGTTTTCGCTGTAAAACACTTAAAAAATCTGAAATATTGGCTGGATTCACAAGATGTTTGTCTTTCATTTGCTGTACACCGTGTATTTTTCATAAATGTTTTATGATGAGTATTTAGGTATTTCACGTTGGTTTCTGTAGTTATTCTAGCTGCTTTGGTGAGACTTGTGATGGTGGCTGCAATGTAAAACTTGGATTTATACCTGAAATATGCACATTTTTCGAACAAAACATATGCTATACAATAAATCTGTTATAAGACTGTCATCTGATGAAGTTGTTTCTTGGTTAGTGACTATTTATATCTTTATTTGGTCGAATTTGTGATAGCTACCTATGCGGTAGAAAAATGGTGAAAATATGCGGTTGAGTCTTTTGCTATTGTGGTTAGCTAATAGAAATACATATTGTGTTTTCGCTGTAAAACATTTAAAAAATCGGAAATGGTGGCTGGATTCACAAGATGTTTATCTTTCATTTGCTGTATTGGACTTGTGATTTCATGAAAATTATATTATATGATGTCCCTGTCGCTTTAGGCTAGGCTATGCTAGTCAGCTTTTTTGATGGGGGGGATCCCGGATCCGGGTTTGTGACTCGTTAGAGGTTAAAAGGCTGCTTTCAACCGTTCTACGACAGATGCCGGGAGTTGACGCTGTTGTAATTCATGTGGGGTCAAACGATATCAGGAGGGCTAGATCGGAACTTCTGAAAATGGATTTTAAAGAACTGATTCTAGCACTAAAAGATTCCAAAAAGCGGCCAATCATTTCAGCTCCGGTACCATTGTTGGGCCGCGGTGTGAAAGATTCAGCAGGCTACTGGCATTACAAGCCCGGCTAAAATATTATTGTAGCTCTGTTGGAATCACTATTATAGATAACTTTGACACCTTCTGGAAACATAAGATACTCTATAGGAATGACGGAGTCCATCCAAATCATCTTGGCTCCTGGACTCTAACCATACATTTCAAGGCTGCGTTGAGACAATGACTTATCAATGACGCAAGACCAGCTCATGTAATCCCTACCATTGTGACGCTGAGTTGCCATAATGCTGCATCAAATGTACATTTTCCCATGGGCATTGGCAGACACAATGTAAGTAACTTAATTGATGTCCCCCTAACTGCCCTGAATACCTCTGTTGATCCTACAGCTATTGTATGCTGTAACCATGTGCTTATTAACCAGAGTTATACTGTTAGCACTGAGGCGGTGTGCCCCAGTAGGAAGTCCACTGTGTGCAGCTAACAATCATCTTCAATATAAATAACATGAGCAAGTCTACTTCTTATAAGCTTTCCAGTAAAGGATTAAAAACAATCGAGCAACCCAGAAAAGTGTTAAAAATAGCCCATACTAACATATGTAGCCTAAGAAAAAAGGTTAAAGGAGTCAATAACTTGCTTGTAACAGATGACATTCATATTCTGACTATCTCTGAAACTCACTTAGACACCCTCACCCCCGTCCTTTGCAGGAGAAAGAATCAGATTGCGAGGAAGGATATCGGGGTGCCTTGTGAGGATCAGGTGAGGAGTGGCTAATCTGAAGACCACACTATCTACCAGGAGAGTTTTTATATCTATTTTTCTTAGCTGTCTACATACCACCACAGACCGATGCTGGCACTAAAACCGCACTCAATGAGCTGTATACCACCATAAGCAAACAGGAAAATGCTCACCCAGAGGCGGCCCTCTTAGGGGCTGGGGACATTATTGCAGGGAAACTTATTAAATCAGTTTTACCTTATTTCTATCAGCATGTTACATGTGCAACCAGAGGGAAAAACAACTCTAGACCACCTTTACTCCATACACAGAGACACGTATAAAGCTCTCCCTCGCCCTCCATTTGGCAAATCCGACCATTATTCTATCATTCTGATTCCTGCTTACAAGCAAAAATCAAAGCAGGAAGCATCAGTGAATCGGTCAATAAAAAAGTGGTCAGATGAAGCAGATGCTAAACTACGTGAATGTTTTGCTAGCACAGATTGGAATATGTTCTGGGATTCTTCCGATGGCATTGAGGATTACACCACATCAGTCACTGCCTTTTCAATAAGTGCATCGAGGACGTCGTCCCAACAGTGACTGTACGTACATACTCCAACCAGAAGCCAAGGATTACAGGCAACATTCGCACTGAGCTAAAGGGTAGAGCTGCCGTTATCAAGGAGCGGGTGTCTAACCCGGAAGCTTAGAAGAAATCCCGCTATGGCCTCCAACAAACCATTAAACAGGCAAAGCGTCAGTACAGGACTAAGATCTAATCGTAATACACAGGCTCCGACTCTCGTCGGATGTGGCAGGCCTTGCAAACTATTACAGACCACAAAGGGAAGAACAGCCGAGAGCTGCCCAGTGACATGAGCCTACCAGACGAGCTAAATAACTTATATGCTCTCTTCGAGGCAAGTAGCACTGAAACATGCATGAGCTCTTCCGGACGACTGTATGATCATGCTCTCCAAAGCTGATGTGAGTAAGACCTTTGAACAGGTCAACATTCTCAAGGCTGCAGGGCCAGACGGATTACCAGGACATGTACTCTGAGCATGCGCTGACCAACTGGAAAGTGTCTTCACTGACAATTTCAACCTCTCCCTGTCTGAGTCTGTAACACCATCATGTTTCATGCAGATCACCATAGTCCTTATGCCCAAGAACACTAAGGTAGCCTACCTAAATGCCTTCAGACCTGTAGCACTCACGTCTGTAGCAATGAAATGCTTTGAAAGGCTGGTCATGGCTCACATCATTACCATTATCCCAGAAACACTACACCAACTCCAATTTGCATATCGCTCCAACAGATCCACAGATGATGCCATCTCTATTGCACTCCAAACTGCCCTTTCACACCTGGACAAAAGGAACTCCGATGTGAGAATGCTATTCATTGTTTACAGCTCAGCGTTCAACACCATAGTGCCCTCAAAGCTCATCACTAAGCTAAGGACCCTGGGACTAAACACCTCCCTCTGCAACTGGATCCTGGACTTTCTGATGGGCCGCCCCCAGGTGTTAAGGGTAGGTAACAACACATCTGCCACACTGATCCTCAACACAGGGGCCCTCAGGGGTGTGTGCTCAGTCCCCTTCTGTACTCCCTGTTCACTCATGACTGCATGGCCAGGCACGACTCCAACACCGTCATTAAGTTTGCTGATGACACAACAGTGGTAGGCTTGATCACTGACAACGATGAGACAGCCTATAGGAAGTAGGTTCGAGACCTGATCGTGTGGTGCAATGACAACAACCTCTCCAACAACATGATCAATGACAACGGAGATGATTGTGGACTACAGGAAAAGGAGGACGGAGCAAGCCCCAATTCTCATCGACGGGGCTGTGGTGGAGCAGGTTGAGAGCTTCAAGTTCCTTGGATGCAACTCCTCAGATCCTCAAAAGGTTTTACAGCTGCACCATCGAGAGCATCCTGACGGGTTGAATCACTGCCTGGCATTGCAACTGCTCGGCCTCGAACCGCAAGACACTATAGAGGGTCGTACGTACGGCCCAATACATCACCAGGGTCAAGCTTCTTGCCATCCAGGCGGTGTCAGAGGGGGTGTCAGATCAAGTCCCTGCCATCCAGCCACCCTAGTCATCAAATCAAATCAAATCAAATTTTATTTGTCACATACACATGGTTAGCAGATGTTAATGCGAGTGTAGCGAAATGCTTGTGCTTCTAGTTCCGACAATGCAGTAATAACCAACAAGTAATCTAACCTAACAATTCCACAACTACTACCTTATACACACAAGTGTAAAGGGATAAAGAATATGTACATAAAGATATATGAATGAGTGATGGTACAGAACGGCATAGGCAAGATGCAGTAGATGGTATAGAGTACAGTATATACATATGAGATGAGTAATGTAGGGTATGTAAACATAAAGTTGCATAGTTTAAAGTGGCTAGTGATACATGTATTACATAAAGATGGCAAGATGCAGTAGATGATATAGAGTACAGTATATACATATACATATGAGATGAGTAATGTAGGGTATGTAAACATTATATTAAGTGGCATTGTTTAAAGTGGCTAGTGGTACATTTTTACATAATTTCCATCAATTCCCATTATTAAAGTGGCTGGAGTTGAGTCAGTATGTTGGCAGTGGCCGCTAAATGTTAGTGGTGGCTGTTTAACAGTCTGATGGCCTTGAGATAGAAGCTGTTTTTCAGTCTCTCGGTCCCTGCTTTGATGCACCTGTACTGACCTCGCTTTCTGGATGATAGCGGGGTGAACAGGCAGTGGCTTGGGTGGTTGTTGTCCTTGATGATCTTTATGGCCTTCCTGTGACATCGGGTGGTGTAGGTGTCCTGGAGGGCAGGTAGTTTGCCCCCGGTGATGCGTTCTGCAGACCTCACTACCCTCTGGAGAGCCTTACGGTTGTGGGCGGAGCAGTTGCCGTACCAGGCGGTGATACAGCCCGACAGGATGCTCTCGATTGTGCATCTGTAGAAGTTTGTGAGTGCTTTTGGTGACAAGCCGAATTTCTTCAGCCTCCTGAGGTTGAAGAGGCGCTGCTGCGCCTTCTTCACAACGCTGTCTGTGTGGGTGGACCAATTCAGTTTGTCCGTGATGTGTACACCGAGGAACTTAAAACTTTCCACCTTCTCCACTACTGACCCGTCGATGTGGATGGGGGGTGCTCCCTCTGCTGTTTCCTGAAGTCCACAATCATCTCCTTTGTTTTGTTGACGTTGAGTGTGAGGTTATTTTCCTGACACCACACTCCGAGGGCCCTCACCTCCTCCCTGTAGGCCGTCTCGTCGTTGTTGGTAATCAAGCCTACCACTGTAGTGTCATCCGCAAACTTGATGATTGAGTTGGAGGCGTGCATGGCCACGCAGTCGTGGGTGAACAGGGAGTACAGGAGAGGGCTCAGAACGCACCCTTGTGGGGCCCCAGTGTTGAGGATCAGCGGGGTGGAGATGTTGTTACCTACCCTCACCACCTGGGGGCGGCCCGTCAGGAAGTCCAGGACCCAGTTGCACAGGGCGGGGTCGAGACCCAGGGTCTCGAGCTTGATGACGAGTTTGGAGGGTACTATGGTGTTAAATGCTGAGCTGTAGTCGATGAACAGCATTCTCACATAGGTATTCCTCTTGTCCAGGTGGGTTAGGGCAGTGTGCAGTGTGGTTGCGATTGCGTCGTCTGTGGACCTATTGGGTCGGTAAGCAAATTGGAGTGGGTCTAGGGTGTCCGGTAGGGTGGAGGTGATATGGTCCTTGACTAGTCTCTCAAAGCACTTCATGATGACGGAAGTGAGTGCTACGGGGCGGTAGTCGTTTAGCTCAGTTACCTTAGCTTTCTTGGGAACAGGAACAATGGTGGCCCTCATTGAAGCATGTGGGAACAGCAGACTGGGATAAGGATTGATTGAATATGTCCGTAAACACACCAGCCAGCTGGTCTGCGCATGCTCTGAGGACGCGGCTGGGAATGCCGTCTGGGCCTGCAGCCTTGCGAGGGTTAACACGTTTAAATGTTTTACTCACCTCGGCTGCAGTGAAGGAGAGCCCGCAGGTTTTGGTAGCGGGCCGTGTCAGTGGCACTGTATTGTCCTCAAAGCGAGCAAAAAAGTTATTTAGCCTGTCTGGGAGCAAGACATCCTGGTCCGCGACGGGGCTGGTTTTCTTTTTGTAATCCGTGATTGACTGTAGACCCTGCCACATACCTCTTGTGTCTGAGCTGTTGAATTGCGACTCTATTTTGTCTCTGTACTGGGACTTAGCTTGTTTGATTGCCTTGCGGAGAGAATAGCTACACTGTTTGTATTCGGTCATGTTTCCGGTCACCTTGCCCTGGTTAAAAGCAGTGGTTCGCGCTTTCAGTTTCACGCGAATGCTGCCGTCAATCCACGGTTTCTGGTTTGGGAATGTTTTAATCGTTGCTGTGGGTACGACATCGTCAATGCACTTTCTAATGAACTCGCTCACCGAATCAGCATATTCGCCAATGTTGTTGTTGGACGCAATGCGGAACATATTCCAATCCGCGTGATCGAAGCAGTCTTGAAGCGTGGAATCAGATTGGTCGGACCAGCGTTGAACAGACCTGAGCGCGGGAGCTTGTTGTTTTAGTTTCTGTTTGTAGGCTGGAAGCAACAAAATGGAGTCGTGGTCAGCTTTTCTGAAAGGAGGGCGGGGGAGGGCCTTATATGCGTCGCGGAAGTTAGTATAACAATGATCCAAGGTTTTACCAGCCCTGGTAGCACAATCGATATGCTGATAGAATTTAGGGAGTTTTGTTTTTAGATTAGCCTTGTTAAAATCCCCAGCTACGATGAATGCAGCCTCAGGGTGTGTGGTTTCCAGTTTACAAAGAGTCAGATAAAGTTCGTTCAGGGCCATCGATGTGTCTGCTTGGGGGGGAATATATACGGCTGTGATTATAATCGAAGAGAATTCCCTTGGTAGATAATGCGGTCGACATTTGATTGTGAGGAGTTCTAGATCAGGTGAACAGAATGACTTGAGTTCCTGTATGTTGTTATGATCACACCACGTCTCGTTAATCATAAGGCATACACCCCCGCCCCTCTTCTTACCAGAAAGATGTATGTTTCTGTCGGCGCGATGCGTGAAGAAACCAGCTGGCTGCACCGACTCCGTTAGCGTCTCTTGAGTTAGCCATGTTTCCGTGAAGCAGAGAACGTTACAATCCCTGATGTCTCTCTGGAATGTTACTCGTGCTCGGATTTCATCAACCTTATTGTCAAGAGACTGGACATTGGCGAGTAGTATGCTAGGGAGTGGAGCGCGATGTGCCCGTCTCCGAAGCCTGACCAGGAGACCGCTACGTTTGCCCCTTTTACGGCGTCGCATAGGGTCGCCGGCTGGGATCAGATCCATTGTATTGGGTGGAAGGCAAAACACTGGATCCGTTTCGGGAAAGTCATATTCCTGGTTGGAACGATGGTGAGTTGACGTTAATCTTATATTCAGTAGTTCCTCCCGACTGTATGTAATGAAACCTAAGATTACCTGGGGTACCAATGTAAGGAATAACACATAAAAAAACAAAATACTGCATATTTTCCAAGGAACGCGAAGCGAGGCGGCCATCTCGGTCGGCGCCGGAAGTTACTCAGACAATCATTGGTGCATCTGAAGAAGCATCTGAAGAAACATCCAAGCCAGAACAACTAAGAAGGACATTGTGACCTCTGGGGGAGTCATAGACTGTCAGTCATAGACTGTTCTCTCTGCTACTGCACAGCAAGTGGTACTGTAGCGCCAAGGCTAGATCCATGAGGCTTCTAAACAGCTTCTACCCCCAAGCCATAAGAATCCTGAACATCTAATCAAATGGCTATCCAGACTATTTGCACTTGTTGTGTCCTGTTTGTTAGAGGCGCATGACCAGAAGGCTAGCTACAGTTTGTTTTAATCCTGTATTGAACACAGATCATCCCGTCTTCAATTTTATCGATTATTTAAGTTAAAAAAAACTAAAGTTGTATTACAAAAGTAGTTTGAAATGTTTTGGCAAAGTTTACAGGTAACTTTTGAGATATTTTGTAGTCACGTTTCACAAGTTGGAACCGGTGTTTTTCTGGATCAAACGCGCCAAATAAATTGACATTTTGGATATATATCGACGGAATTAATCAAACAAAAGGACCATTTGTGATGTTTATGGGACATATTGGAGTGCCAACAACAGAAGCTCGTCAAAGGTAAGGCATGAATTATATTTTCATTTCTGCGTTTTGTATAATAGCATCGTTTGCTTTCGCCGAAAAGCCTATTTGAATTCTGACATGTTGGCTGGATTCAGAACTAGTGTAGCTTTAATTTGGTATCTTTCATGTGTGATTTAATGAAAGTTTGATTTTTATAGTAATTTATTTGAATATGGCGCTCTGCATTTTCTCTGGCTTTTGGCCAAGTGAGACAGTAGCGTCCCGCCTAAACTCAGATTTTGGGATATAAATATGAACTTTACCGAGCAAAACATACATGTATTGTGTAACATGAAGTCCTATGAGTGTCATCTGATGAAGATCATCAAAGGTTAGTGAATAATCAAAGGTTAGTGAATAATCTCTATTTCTATTTCTGTGTTTTTCTGTGGCTATGTACTGACCTAACATAATCGTAAGGTGTGCTTTCGCCGTAAATCCTATTTGAAATCAGACATGTTGGCTGGATTCACAACAAGTGTAGCTTTAATTTGGTGTCTTTCATGTGTGATTTCATGAAAGTTGGATTTTTATAGTAATTTATTTGAATTTGGCACTCTGCATTTTTACTGGCTTTTGGCCAAGTGGGACGTTAGCGTCCCACATATCCCAGAGAAGTTAAGGGCTTGTAGGTAGGCATTTCACAGTAAGGACCTGTTGTATTCGGAGCATGTGACCAATACAATTTTATTTTATTTTATTTGATGTGACGGCTTATTACACATATGCAGAGGGACGGGTAGATAAAGTGAGGGAGAGACAAAGAGAGTCGAACTTATCGTACATTTTCTCACGAACCACAGCCCGTTTGGGTAAGGAATGTAATGTATTTTCGTGTAGATGTCCTTGACCGTCGTCTCTCTGAAACCAATCAATCCTTCTTTGGGAAGGGCTCGATGGTTGTAAGGCTCTGGTTGTCCCCCAGAGGTCACAATGTCCTTCTTAGTTGTTCTGGCTTGGATGTTTCTTCAGATGCTTCTTCAGATGCACCAATGATTGTCTGAGATGGGATCTTCTTCCTTTCTCAGGTAGACAGTCAAACTTCTAGACCACTTAACATTTACAGCTGCAGATTGTCAATGTTTTGGTCTAGTGAGCTTATCTTCTTCCCCTCATGTCGAGTTTCCGAGTTTCCAACCATTTGTAACATTCAGCTCATGATTCACGTCTGCTGGTCTGGTTGGTGAGGTTCCACATTTCAATAATTTCACACGCAAACGTGCCACGCTTTCTGGTCTGAATATGTTAATTCTTAGCGTTTCCTTTTATTAAGCACTCTGGTCAGAAAGGGCGCTTCCATCACACTGACACCCTCTTCGGACCTAATTAGGGGCGTGGTTCAGTTAATGTGCAAGGGACACGAAAACAATGTCCTCGTTAGAAAACTAAAATCACATTCCTATCTTAACAAAATAGTTTCATCGTTCTTCATATTGTAATAACAACATATTAGATGGAAGCTTAACATACACAGTGTGAAAGCTCTTCGAGTTACAGTATTTTCGTTATACAGTTTTTAATGACATCACTAAATAATAAACAATATGAAATGATTATTCTTTATGGTGGACCATTCCTAACATTCCAATTGTAGAAATATTATTCCAATATTAACTTTTTGGACCTTAAGAGTTTTTGGGCGGCAAAATGTCTCTGTAAAAAAGACATTCCAATCATGATACTAGAGACCAAATGGAGTCGTCTTTCGTGGCTGAACGCTGTTCTCAGATTATTGAATATTGTGCTTTTGCCGTAAAGCTTTTTGAAATCTGACACAGCGTTTGCATTAAGAACAAGTGTATCTTTAATTCTATGTAAAACATGTATCTTTCATCAACGTTTATGATGAGTATTTCTGTTATTTGACGTGGCTGTCTGCAATTTCTCCAGATATTTTGTAGGCATTTCTGAACATAACGCGCGAATGTAAACTGAGGTTTTTGGGATATAAATATTAACTTTATCAAACAAAACATATATGTATTGTGTAACATGAAGTCCTATGAGTGTCATCTGATGAAGATCATCAAAGGTTAGTGATTAATTTTATCTCTATTTCTGCTTTTTGTGACTCCTGTCTTTGGCTGGAAAAATGACTGTGTTTGGCTGTGATTTTGCGGTGACCTAACATAATCGTTTGTGGTGCTTTCGCTGTAAAGCTTATTTGAAATTGGACACTTTGGTGGGATTAACAACAAGATTCCCTTTAAAATAGTATAAGATACATGTGTGTTTGAGAAATTTTTATTATGAGATTTCTGTTGTTTGAATTTGGCGCCCTGCACTTTCACTGGCTGTTGTCATATCATCCCATTAACGGGATTGCAGCCATAAGAAGTTTTAACAATACTATCAACAAGGTAGGTCCTACAGGCCATAGTTTTTTCACACTTGGATTACTGTTCAGTAGTGTGGTCAGGTGCCACAAAGAGGGACTTGGGAAAATTACAACTGGCTCAGAACGGGGCAGCACGGCTGGCCCTTAAATGTACACGTAGAGCTAATATTAATAATATGCATGTCAATCTCCCATAGCTCAAAGTAGAGGAAAGATTGACTTCCCTTCTTGTTTTTGTAAGAAGTGTTGACAAGCTGAATATGCAGAGCTGTCTATTTAAACTACTAGCACTTAGCTTGGACACCCATGCATACCCCACAAGACATGCCACCAGAGGTCTCTTCACAATCCCCAAGTCCAGAACAGACTATGGGAGGCGCACAGTACTCCATGTACTGATGTGGAATCCGATTTAAAAACAGGTAAAAACACACCTTATGGAACAGCGGGGACTGTGAAGAGACACACACAAAAGTACAGGCCTATGCACACATGCGCTAGCACATGCATTCTACACACACATACATTGTAATGTTGTTGTATGGTGGTATTATACATTTTGTATTGTAGATACGTAGTGGTGTAATAATATTATATGATGTACTGTTTTATATTTTGTTTTATATGTAATGTAAGTGCCTTAATGTATTTGGACCCCAGGAAGAGTAGCTGCTGCCTTTGAAGCAGCTAATGGGGATCCCTAATTAATACAAATACACAAGTAATGAGTTGAAACATGAAGCCTACAGCCAGGGCTCTAAATTAACTTTTTTTCATTGGTAGCACTGGTGCTCCCAACTTAAATGTTTCAAACTGATTGGGATATAACCTATGTTGGGCCTATATGAATTATAGCTACTTCTGAAGCACACATTGTGCCCTAGAAACAAGTATGTAACCCTGTAAAGACATTAATTTATCATAAAAATGTTGATACAAACACCTGTTATTGAAATGTAAAAGTTATTTTCAAACCAGTTTAGGGCTACTGGTGTGCAATGTCACATGCTACAGCACAAATATCTCCTATAGTCAACCCTTTAAACAAATCCAAGATGCCACCAGACCCCTGGTGGTGGGCGCATACACCGCTAGGTAACCCCTGCCCCTTGCTCCCATATGCCTGGGAGAAAACCTCCACAATCCAGTGGAAGAGACTCTGCTTGGAGTGCCCTGCCGGGAGCTGGATTATCATAACAGACAAAAAGCTGGTCACATAACCAGACATCCTGGGTCCTTTCAATGTACCTGCGTAAAACTCACATCACACCGGACACAGGGCATGTAACTTCCTTTGCTTTTTGGAAGCAAAAGGAGGAGGCAAAATAGTATTTGGATGCAACGTCACTTAAGAGTCGACCGGGGTGAACTCAGTACAGAAAAGGTGTACGATAACGCGTGGAGGTCCCCAACACGTTTAGCCGAGGCCAAAGCCATGAGCAGGAAGGTTTTGTAGGAGAGCGCCATAACCAGCGCCATGTCCCATGTCCCACTATAGGTTTAAATACTGGTCTGAGATGACGTACACCTTTCAGCAACCGCACCACCAGGGCAATTCCCACATGACACGCAGAGATAGCGGCCACGTACACCTTTAACTAGGAGAATGCGTGTCCCTGCTCAAAAAAGCTCCTGTAGGGCCATAAGGACATCCCTCACAGAGCACTGAAAAGGAACTTCTCCTTTATCTTGGCACCAGAGCTCAAACGCTTGTCACTAATATGCATATAGCCCTTTTCTTGGAGGGCGCTCTTGCAGACTGATTAATAGCAATAACATTCATAGCCTTCAGATTGGCACCCTCTCAGGTGCCAGGTCTATAGGAACCAAATCTTTGGCCTCTTGTGCCAAACCTGTCCATACGCAACGGGCAAATGAAAGGCTGCCTGGGCCAACGGGGAGACAAAATAATTGATGATAAGCCCTCACAACTCACCCTCTTTGACGTGGGCTGAACCAGAACCACCGGCAGAAACAAATAAAGGATGGTCTGAGGCCACTGGTGCGCCAGAATGTTCGTTCCCAAAGTGGCACTCGGGTCCCTCATCAAGAAAAATAAATGACACCGCACATTTTCTCGCTATGCATAAAGTTGTACACTACCGTTCAAAAGTTTGGGGTCACTTAGAAATGTCCATGTTTTTGAAAGAAAAGCTCATTTTT
This sequence comes from Salvelinus namaycush, assembly GCF_016432855.1. Lineage (NCBI taxonomy): Eukaryota > Metazoa > Chordata > Actinopteri > Salmoniformes > Salmonidae > Salvelinus > Salvelinus namaycush. The sequence continues at coordinate 9,513,488 of NC_052324.1, read as the reverse complement.
TGTCCATTAAAATAACATAAAATTGATCAGAAATACAGTGTAGACATTGTTAATATTGTAAATGACTATTGTAGTTGGAAATGGCAGATTTTTTTATAGAAAATCTACATAGGCGTAAAGATGCCCATTATCAGCAACCATCACTCCTGTGTTCAAATGGCACGCTGTGTTAGCTAATCCAAGTTTATAATTTTGATCATTGATCATTAGAAAACCCTTATGCAATTATGTTAGCACAGCTGAAAATTGTTGTTCTGAATAAAGAAGCAATTAAACTGGCCTTCTTTAGGCTAGTATATGGAGCATCAGCATTTGTGGGTTGAATTACAGGCTCAAAATGGCCACAAACAAAGACCTTTCTTCTGAAACCCGTCAGTCTATTCTTGTTCTGAGAAATGAAGGCTATTCCATGCGAGAAATTGCCAATAAACTGTAGATCTCGTACAACGCTTTGTACTACTCCCTTCACAGAACAGCGCAAACTGGCTCTAACCAGAATATAAAGAGGAGTGTGAGGCCTCGGTGCACAACTGAGCAAGAGGACAAGTACATTAGAGTGCCTAGTTTGAGAAATAGACACCTCACAAGTCCTCAACTGGCAGCTTCATTAAATAGTGCGCGCAAAACACCAGTCTCAACGTCAACAGTGAAGAGGCGACTCCAGGATGCTGGCCTTCTAGGCAGAGTTGCAATGAAAAAGCCATATCTTTGGCCAAAAAAAAGAAAAGATTAAGATGGGCAAAAGAACACAGACACTGGGCAGAGGATCTCTGCCTAGTAGGCCAGAATCCCGGGGAACGGGATGACTCATCGGTAGATGGGAGAATACTGGCAAGTCAGATACAGTTTCCTGCTGCCGATATGTTACACACTGTGCTTCCGGCCAACCTGTTGTGGGACAATGAGAAGTTGAACATTCCTGCTTTCATAGACTCTGGGGCTACAGGCTGTTTTCTGGATCGCACATTAGCTCGCCAACAGAGGCTGCCACTCACTAAACTGGCCACTCTGCCACTCACTGCACTGGATGGTCAACCCCCTAGGGTCTGGGAAGGTGAAGCAACTCACCATGCCTATTCAGCTACAATTTCTGGATGACCATGTGGAGCTTATCCAGTTACTTCTGGTGGACTCTCCTGAGCTTCCCCTGGTTCTTGGACATCCGTGGCTTTCCACCCATAATCCTCAAATTGACTGGCCATCGGGAAGAGTTCTGGGATGGAATCATTCATGACAGTTCACCTGCCAGCAACTCTAACAACACCTTTCCGGTCCTGCTCGTCTGGAGACATCCGACCCTCCTGTTCCTCTGGCTGGGAATGACATGCCTGATCTTTCCTGCGTACCTCAGGATTACTGGGATTTGGGTCAGGTCTTCAGCAAACAAAGGGCCAGCAAACTACCTCCTCACAGGCCTTACGATTGTGTCATCGACCTCCTGTCCGGAACCACTCCTCCAAGATGAGGGCTGTATTCTCTCTCTGGTCCAGAGACTGCAACCATGAACAGTTATATTAAAACCTGTTTGGGATAGGGGCAGTATTTTCACGTTCGGATGAAAGCGTGCCCAAAGTAAACTGCCTGCTACTCAGGCCCAGAAGATAATATGTGCATATTATTAGTAGATTGTATAGAAAACACTCTGAAGTTTCTAAAACTTTAAATGATGTCTGTGAGTTTAACAGAACTCATATGGCAATGGAAAACCTGAGAAAAATCCAACCAGGACGTGGGAAATCTGAGGTTTGTAGTTTTTTAACTCATTGCCTCTCCAAGATACAGTGTCTATGTGGTCATATTGCAATTCCTAAGGCTTCCACTAGATATCAACAGTCTTTAGAACCTTGTTTCAGGCTTCTACTGTGAAGGGTGAGCGAATAAGAGCTGTTTGACTAAAGGGTCTGGCAGAAGGCCATGAGAGTAAGCTGCGTTCCCTTTCATTTCTATAGACAAAGGAATTGTCCGGTTGAAACATTATTGAAGATTTATGATAAAAACATCCAAAACTTTTTTGACTTTTCGTCTGGACTTGCCCGCGCCATGTGAACTTCGATTGGTGAACTAAACGCGCTAACAAAAAGGAGGTATTTGGACATAAAGATGAACTTTATCGAACAAAACAAACATTTATTATGGAACTGGGATTCCTATGAGTGCATTCTGATGAAGATCATCAAAGGTAAGTGAATATTTATAATGCTATTTCTGACTTTTACTGACTCCACAACATGGCGGGTATCTTTATGGCTTGTTTTTGTGTCTGAGCGCTGTACTCAGATTATTGCATGGTGTACTTTTTCCGTAAAGCTTTTTTGAAATTTGACACAGCGGTTGCATTAAGGAGAAGTATATATTTAATTCTGTGCATAACACTTGTGTCTTTTGTCAAAGTTTATGATGAGTATTTCTATCAATTGATGTGGCTCTCTGCAAATTTGCTGGATGTTTTCGAGGCACAACATTACTGAACATGACGCGCCAATGTAAACTGAGATTTTTGGATATAAATATCAACTTTATCGAACAAAACATACATACATACATGTGTTTTGTAACATGAAGTCCTATGAGTGCCATCTGATGAAGATCAGTGATTCTGTTACGGCTGTCCTCGCTGACAGAAGGTGTGGACCAAAACGCAGAGTGGTTAGTGTTCATTCTTTTAATGAAAGTCAACAAAACACTTCAAAATACAAAAACAACCAACGTGACAAAACCGAAACCGTCCTGTGTGGCAACAAAAACCTCCACAGGAACAAACACCCACAAAACACAAGTGAAACCCTGGCTGCCTAAGTATGATTCTCAATCAGGGACAACGATTGACAGCTGTCTCTGATTGAGAATCATACCAGGCCGAACACAAAATCCCAACATAGAAAATCAACCATAGACAACCCACCCAACTCACGCCCTGACCAACTAAAATAAATACAAAACAAAGGAAAACAGGTTTGGAACGTGACAGATTCATTTTATCTCTATTTCTGCTTTTTGTGACTCCTTTCTTTGGCTGGAAAATGGCTGTATGTTTTTGTGACTAGGCTCTGACCTAACATAATCGTATGGTGTGCTTTCGCTGTAAAGCCTTTTTGAAATCGAACACAATGGGTAGATTAACAAGAAGTTAAGCTTTAATTTGGTGTATTGCACTTGTGAAAGTAAAAAATATTTCTGCAGGTGAATTTTGCACTCTGCCTTTTCAGCGGCTGATTTTGTTTGGCCATCCACTTCACCTGCAGGAGTGGGTTTTTTCTTTGTTGGGAAGAAGGATGGGGAATTACGTCCCTCTATTGATTACTGGGGTTTAAATAACATTACCATCAAGAACCGTTCCCCCTTCCTCTTATGTCATCAGATTTTGAGAGACTACAGGGAGCTATGGTTTTCTCTAAGTTCGATTTAAAGAACGCGTACAGTCTGGTGCGCATCAGACAGAGAGACGAGTGTAAAGACAGCTTTCAACACTCCCAAGTGACATTATGACTACCGGGTAATGCCGTTTGTACTTACTAATGCTCCAGCCGTTTTCAAGGCCCTGGTTAATGATGTGCTGCGCGACTTCCTTCACCATTTCGTGTTTGTGTACCTGGATGACATCCTCATCTTCTCCAAGTCCATGATTGAACACGTCTAACATGTCCGCCAGGTTCTTCAAAGACTCCTCGCTCATCACTTGTTCGTGAAGACTGAAAAGTGTGAGTTTCACATTCCTCTGATCTCCTTCCTGGGGTACATTGTGTCTCAGGGCTGTGTACAGATGGACTCCCAAAAAGGTAGGAGCGGTGGTCAACTGGCCGCGGCCCAGCACGATCAAGAGAGTTCAGTGTTTTTGAGTTTTGCTCATTTCTGCCGGAGATTTGTGAGAAATGTTAGTGCTGTGGCGGCACTATTGACAACAACAAACAAGGGCTCGGCTGGGCATGTATGTTGGACCTGCTGCTGAGAAGGCATTCCAGGACCTGAAACGTCGGTTTTCTTCTGCACCCATTCTCGTTCATGCGGGTCCTTCTCTTCCCTTCGTGGTAGTGGGTGCGGTTCTGTCTCAGCGCTAGGCAAAGGCTAAAAGCTTCATCCCTGTGCCTTCTTCTCCAGGCGTCTCACTCCAGCGGAGATAAACTATGATAGCGGCAATCGGGAGCTTCTTGCGGTCAAACTGTCTTTGGAGGAGTGGCGGCACTGGTTGGAGGGCTCGGAACATCCCTTTCGGATTGGATTGATCACAAGAACCTGGCCAACATCCAGGATGCTAAATGCCTCGATCCCCGACAGGCTCATTGGGCTCTTTTCTTCACTCCAATCAGATTCACGTTATCATACCGTCTGGGGTCTTAGAATGTGAAGACGGATGCCCATTCTCGCCAGTTCCCCAGCTTCAGTGAGGATCGGCCGCTTGAATCCATCATCTCAGGTCGCTCATCCTCGCACCGGTGTCCTGGGGTATAGAGACTGTAGTGATGGAGGCGCAAGGTAGGGAGGCAGTTCCAGACGGCTGTCCACCGAATAGACTTTTTGTTCCTCTTGGGGCATGGTCCAAGGTACTTCAGTGGGCTCACTCGCCACGTCTCACCTCTCATCCAGGAGGGCAGCGAACGCTAGAGTTTTTGAGGAGGAGGTTTTGGTGGCCCTCGGCGGAGGCGGACACTCAAACCTTCGTGGCTGCTTGTCCGACCTGCACCATGAACAAGACTCCTCGTCAGCAGCCTCTGGGGCTTCATCATCCACTGCCTAAACCTTCTCGACCCTGGTCCCATCTCTCTTTGGATTTCATCACGGGCCTTCCATCCTCAGAGGGACACACAGTTGTCCTGGGCATTGTGGACCGCTTTTCCAAGGCGGGACATTTCATTCCGCTGCCTAAGCTTCCATCTGCCCGTGAGACTGCTCAGCTAACCTCTTAGCGCGGAAATCCGGGATACAATTCGACAACATCCGGTGAAATCGGAGCGCGCCAAATTCAAAATACAAAATCGTAATATTAAACATTCATGAAAATACAAGTGTCCTACATCATTTAAAAGCTTAACTTCGTGTTAATCCAGCCACTTTCTCAGATTTCAAAAAGGCTTTACAGCGAAAGCATACCATCGGATTATCTGAGGACAGCGCCCCACGTACAAAAGCATTACAAACATTTTCCAAACAAGCATAGTCTCACGAAAGTCCGAAATTTCGCTATAAAATAAATCAATTACCTTTGAAGATCTTCCTCTGTTTGCAATCTGGTCCCAGCTACATCACAAATGGTAGTTTTGTTTGATAAAGTCCTTCTTTGTGTCCCAAGAAAGTCTGTTTAGTTGGCGCGCTTGATTCAGCAATCCACCGGTTTCTCTCGTTCAAAATGCATACAAATAAATCCCAAAAGTTACCAATAAACTTTGTCCAAACAAGTCAAACAACATTTGTAATCAATCCTCAGGTACCCTAATATGTAAATAAACGATACAATTTAAGACGGAGAATAGTATGTTCATTACCGGAGATAAATAAAGAAGTGCGCACCCTCACCGACGCGCACCACAATACTACAGCCAAAATGGGAGCCACCTGGAAAAACTACAATTTCTAGCTCATTTAAAAAAAATAAGCCTCAAACTCTTCTAAAGACTGTTGACATCTAGTGGAAGCCCTAGGAACTGCAATCTGGGAGGTATTCCTTTGATTTTCCCATAAACAAGGATTTGGATGGGCAGACACCTAAAAAAAAGAAAATTCCGGGTGGATTCTCCTTGGGTTTTTGCCTGCCTTATCAGTTCTGTTATACTCACAGACGTTATTTTAACAGTTTTAGAAACTTCAGTGTGTTTTCTATCCAATACTACCAATCATATGCATATCCTAGCTTACGGGTCCAGTTTACCATTGGCACATCAGTCATCCGAGTTACCGAATATTGCCACCGGCCCTCAAGAAGCTAGTCGTTCAGCACGTTGTCCACCTTCACAAACTTCTTCTGGACATAGTCTCCGACCGGGGTCCCCAGTTTGCCTCCCGATTTTGGAGGGAATTCTGTACTCTACTGAGGTCATCAGCCAGTCTGTCTTCGGGTTATCACCTTCAGTCCAACGGTCAAACTGAGCAGGTGAACCAGGATCTGGAGACCGCTTTAGAGTGCTGTGTGTCTGCCAACCCCGCCACTTGGAGTCAGCAACTTCCCTGGGTGGAGTACGCACACAACACTCTCCAGTGTTCCTCCACTGGCCTATCACCGTTCCAGGTGTTGTACGGTTACCAGGCCCCCTGTTTCCAAATCAGGAGATCGAAGTGACGGTTCCTTCCACTCAACGCCTCATCTCTCGTCGCCGCCGTACCTGAAAGAGGGCTGGGTCAGCGCTCCTGAGGTCCTCAGCTCAGGTTCAAAGTCAGGCCAACCATCATCGCTGCCCGAGTCCCCTCCTGTGTCCAGGCCAGATGGTCTGGTTGTCTACTAGGGATCTGCCACTACGCGTGGAATCTAAGAAGTTGGCTCCCCGGTACGTTGTCCCATTCAAGGTTCTACGGCGTATCAATCCAGTGGTCTATCGTCTTTGTGTTCCCTGGTCCATGAAGGTCCATCCCACCTTCCACATCTCCAGACTCAAGCCTGTGGTATTTATTCCACTGGTTCCGGACCACTCGGCCTCCACCTCCTCCTCCTCTCATGATAGCGGGACAGCCAGCCTACACTGTGCGACACATCCTCTCCAGCCGTCAGATCCGGCAGGGGACTAAGTATCTCGTGGATTGGGAGGGTTACAGTCCTGAGGAACGATCCTGGGTTCCGGCCCGGGACATTTTGTACCCCGGACTCATTCGGGACTTCCGTCGACGTTAACCTACCCCTGGTGGAACGTCGGGAGCCGTTCCTTGAGGGGGGGGGGGGGTCCTGTCACAGGCTAGGTGTCATCTTTGACTGTACTCCCTGAGGTTGCCACTCGAGGGGACCCTTATGTTATTTCTAGTGTCCAGGTGATCATGATTGGTCTTATTGGGTTCACCTGTTGAATCACTATTTAGGTTCCTCTGTCGACTGGGCCGGTTGCTTAGGTCTCTTGTTTTGTTTAGTGTACTTGTGTGCTGTTGCTTTGTTGTTTTGCTGTGAAGACTTTAGTACATGTTCTGGATTTACCCTCACCTCTGCCTGCTGTGTTTCTCTGCGTCTGGGTCTGAGTTCGTACTAGCATTATTGTCATAACTGATTGCGCTAGCAAATTGAAGAATAACTAATTGTTCATGATCAGGAAACTTATGAGAAGAAATACGAACTAAAACACACAACGTCCAGTGGGTGAGCACACTCTACCACCATGTTAAAGTTTAGTTGGCGCTACTTAGGACAGTCTCGTTTTCCAAAGGTATATTTTAGTTGCGTGGATCATTCCTGTTCACACCGAGATGAAGAGCAGAATAATTGAAGGAATGAATATGAGCCTCACGCTTATAACCTGTGGAAAGCGCGGCTTCCAGCAAGGCACGGATTTTACTGTCTGGCGTGATTGTAGATCCTTCAACCGAAGTTGCGAGAGTGCGACTCCTCAAAATATGTTGTACCAAAGTTGACCTACTGAAAGAGAACCATAGAGTTATTGTACAAGCTGTGTAGAAAAGGTTTTCACTGTGCGTTCCCAAGTCCCAGCAGGCTCAGTAGTAGGAAGCCACATTAACTGACTGGATCTTCAGCTCACTGAACTCAGATTCGCACCCAACAGAGAAATCTGCTCTCTGAGGATATGGTATCAGGGGTGACAGAATTGTTTTCAAAATCAATGCCTGGAATCCAAGTGAAGTGTTCACCCTTTCTTTTCCAGTACTAATAGACAAAGTTACCTGCACACTGACCAGTAACTTTGCAGCTGAAAGAGACAATGTGTCTCTCTCTCCTTGTCTCTGATACTTGGTCCTGTTGCAGCCACTGTCCTGAAGCGGCCTCTGCAAAAAAGAAATGGATCACTAAAAACTAAAGTTACTTCTATCAAATATTTGGATGAACCACTTGCCCAGAAAATGGAATATATTGTTATATCACATTCCATGTTCAGTGAATATGTGCTGAAGAATTGAGAAAATCAAAAGAGATATCAAATTAAAATATTAAACAATATGATTATGAAAAATAAATGATCACTGAAAATCTAATTGATTTCACAGATCTTTACTGAAGAATGATTTGTATCATACAGTCGATAATGAAGATGAGAGGTGATACACCAGCTGAGAGTGACATTTCAAACAGTTCCTCCCTGCTGTTCAAAAACTAGTTTTTTCTCTTCCATTAATTCAGAGCTTGATTATAACCACAGAGTTTTTGTACAGGGTGTGTGGATCAGTTTTCACTGTGGGTTCCAGAGACCCAGCAGGCACAGTAGTAGGTGGCAGAATGGGACACTTTAACTGACTGGATCTTCAGATCACATCTGTTATTTCTCACGGATGAGAAATCATCTTTTTGAGGATGGTTGTATCTTGCATCGACGGCGCAGTTACCCTTTCGGATGTTGAGAATCAAGGTAAAGGGTTCTCCGTCTTTCTTCTGGTACCAGTAGACATACGTTGTACACTTGTCATTGTCTTTGCAGCTGAAGGAGACAGCCTGTCCCTGTGTCCTAGTCCATGATATCTCCTGGTTCAATTTCTGCCCTGCCACTGACACTGCAATGGCAGAATGACAACAACAACACACTCAGACAAAAATACATTAGCAGAACTTAAAAGCAATTACGTGTCCACAATCGTTGCATCAATCATAGACTAAATTCAGACAGAGAGAACATTTTCCACAAGTCATTTCCAGTTGCTCCATTGCCAAGGTGCATTGAAGGAGAAAAAACATATTATAAGTGATGGATGGACAATCACTTACTTAAATAAAGTGAATAAAGAAGGACCACAAAGCCTAGAGACATGTCTATGATGATTCTGATGTGTCCTCTATTGAACCTGAAGATAATTGTATTCAGTTGGAGCAGAGATACAGGTCTGAGTGAAACACCATCACTTGGGTTTTGTGGTTTCAAACGGCTCCTCCAATCTGATGTCACTTGATGAGGTCGTTGACAAGTATGTTCCAATTATACTATCTACTTATCTCTCCTTCCTCCTAAAGTGTGCAGTTGTTCACTTCCCTTCACTGATTTGAAAGAAATATGGTGGAAATGGCACTAGCCCATGCCGCCACCTATCTAATACTTGTGGGAAGTAGTGAACACTTCAGGAGAAATTAGATACTATTGGGACACACCCATACACTGTCTAAATAAATAAAATAAAAAAATGTTTCCCCAAGATTTATCAATACTACTCAGCTAAGTGATTCATTCCGGATTTATCCTTGTTCAAGGTCCTCCTAACAAAAAATACTTTTGATGTAGACCTCGATGTACCAATCCCAGATTGCTCCTTTAATACTGACATTGCTCCCCTGTGTCTTTCTCCACACGATGGTGATAAATTATAAGCCTTTGAATCATGTTTGAGAAATCAAGTTGAATAAAGAAATGGTTCACATAACAAAGCAAAGGCTATATCTTTTCAGTCTTATAAATGGGGACCATTGATTTTGACTCAACAATCTGCTATCACTGATGTTCTGTTACTATTAATTTATAGCGTTTTGATATACCTTTAAATGTTTATACTGCCCTACAAAGGCAAAATGCATTAACTACCCCAACTGTGAAACTGAGATAAATGGCTTTAAAGTTTTATTTGATAGCCAGCCAAATATGTTGAAGTTAGATAAGTGATAATGCACGGATGTATCATCATATTATGAAGTAATTTTTATGCATATCAACCATGACCACGGATTTGACCTCCTATGACCCCTAAAACACAGACACTGCAATCTGCCTTTGCATGACCTTAAACAACTATACGGGTAATGCAAAGGCAAAGTGCAGTATCTACAATCAAAATGTTTTTATCCAACTTTTTGGTTGTTTTTCTGTTTGATGCAAACATATTGAGAGTTTTAACTATATTCTATATTTAATGATTTTATGTAGTTATGTTTTCATGTTTTGAATGTTATATTGTACTTACCCAGAAGCATTTTTTCACCATAAGATAAGGACTATTTCATGACGTAGAATGTTTATACATAAAACAAATGTTTGACTTTGTGTGTATCTACAATCTAAATGTGTTTATCCAACTTTCTTGTGTTTTCATTATTTGACTTTGTATGGTCATTTATTTGACTGAGGGGTCATGGGTAAAATCAGTGGTCATGCTTGATATGCATAAAAAGTTCTTCATAATAAGATAATACATCAGTGCATTATCATTTATCTACCTACAGCATCTTTGGCTGGGCAGCAAATACATTTTCAAGCCATGTTTCTCTGTTTCACTGTTTGCGTAGTTACTGCTCTATGCCTTTGTATGGCAGAGCAGGTAACTGCAGTTAAAAGGTGAAACAAAGACAAAGTGCAGTAACTTCAGTTACTGCTGTTTTCAAAAAATGTTCCTTGGATTTTGTAGTTACTGCAAATGTCACACTTCATTTTCTATGAAACAGAACATAATTGAACCAGGACAGTTAGTCAGAATATAAAACAGATACTACAAAGCCTGATTTCATTCTTAACTATTTTTTTACTGCATTTTGCTTTCGTAGTGCATAATAGTTCACCAAAGTTCTAAGTAATGACGTGGTGCTCTGAGCAAAGAATTACACACCTATGTCAAATTTCCGTCTTTGACATTAACAAGGCTAATACAAATATTAGCACACTACTGTGCTTTGTGAACTAGCATCAGAGGTTGAATTGTAGATTGTCAGAACATGTTTACACAACAATCAATAATTCAAAGATGTTGGAAAAATATACCAAGACACTCATGTTGGAGAATAGATTAGGTTGCCCACTTTACTGGAAATGTATATATGTCAAACAACATACAACATCAATGTCTGTCGAACATCATAAATGCCACAACCATTGTCCATTTTAGCAAGTGTTCATGTGTGACAAAAACATCCTGCTGCATGTATCTAACAAACGGTCAATACTGTAGCCGACAAAGTTAATCAGATTGAATCACAGCCTTATTGTTTTATATTGAATACCCAATAAAGAGAGAATTCTCTTATTTTTTTCAACAGATTCAATTTAATAAGGTTCACCATTCAAGGCACCAAGTTCATTTTCAAAGTGTTTTTATTCCTCTTTGTATTTCATTTTTGGATGAAAGTAAAAATTATACGATTAATTTCTCTTAATTTTAGTATTATATACATATATATATATATATGTGTTAGTTTTGGTTTTGCATTAGATTTAAATCAAATGTAGCCTAACATTTGCACATTTTGCTAAAGGGCCTTCTACGTTAAGTGTAGAGAAAACAAGTACCTTAAGACATTTCGGTAACACTTTACATCACAGAATGGGTACTAAAATAACAATAACGTGGGAACTTCCTTAGCGTCTACTGTAGTTGCTACTTCTCTCGATGACCCTGGCAAAACAAATTCAACACTCCAACCCTGATTTAATTCATTTTGATTGTTTCATGGTAAAAGTACACGTAAACAGAAGTATGAAGAAGTTGTTTTGCCACAGACCTACAATTCTACAAATTCAAGAACAATAAGCTATACCACTATGGAATCGTCTTGTCTGAGGATGGCTGATCACTCTCATATTCTCGAATTTGATGGGCAAGGAGCGGCACATAACCTAGCGGTTATGGGCCAGTAACAGAAATGTCACTGATTCGAATCCCTGAGCCGACTAGAAGAAACGTATGTGGGATGTGCCCTTGAGCACTAGATATGAGAGTCTGCTTAATGACTCAAATGTAGAGATTGACCCAGAAAAAAATAAACATCCAACAGCTTTGAATAACCAAAAACTCATCACACTATTGAGCTGTGCATGCAGGTTATGCAGCTATATCTTGTTTCCAGTAACTACCGTTTCACCGTTCATTAGAAAAAACAACAACAAAGAAAGATGGCAACCACATTTTCCCACCACTATTGAGTCTAAGCTCAACACCTGCGTCGGAACTTGCAGATTCAAGCAAACAGGTTGAAAACAGACAATAGGGGACGTTATGAGTTTAAGTTCCGCTTCTGAAGTGATTCAATAAAATACAATTTTCACAAATAAGAATTGATGATCTTATAGTAAGGGCGGGGGGGTTAAGTATAATTTATTTTTAATTATGGTGACAGTTTGCTCATATAAAACAGCACGGTTGTAACTTTTCTTTCACAAAGGCAGCGATTATTAAACCTATCCCCATTTGAAAGGATATGGTTATTTTGAGAAATTTGCTACTACATAGGCTGTGTTAAGTAGTACTTTAAAGTATTTTTATTTAGGTGCTTAAGTCAGTTTTGGGGGTATCTATACTTCTCTTTACTATATATATATTTTTGACATACATTTTTATATTTATATTTTTGACATACATTTTTTACTTCACTACATTCCTAAAGACAATAGTGTACTTTTTACTCCATACATTTTCCCAGGACAGGAAAAGTGTCTAATTCACACACTTATAAAGAGAACATCGCTGGTCATCCCAGCTTTTAAAATAGGCACATTCTTCTCTTTACTTCTAACATGCAACTCTTCCCCGGGTTATTGGTGTACAAGATATGTGTTTTGTGTCAATATACCTGCTAAATTAATGGTTAATTAACAACTAAGCGGCCCCCATAAAATGATATCTTGTATTTTTCTGAATTCAGTTTTTCTGGGCGGATGTCACATTTTTTAAATTGTATTTAATTGTACAATTATTCATAGATGAACAACGAACAATTATGTTCTGAGTCCATCTCTATGCTTAAATCACATCAGAATAAAAATGTTGAGGTAAAAAAAAAATTGGGGGGTGTAATTCCCCTTTAACTGCAAGAGAGGAGAGTGTCTGTCTAGTGATGTTTTCTTTTGATACTGTAGGCCTACTGCTGCAGCACAAGTTATGTCAGTTAAGCCTACTTTGCAGTTAACATTTAATTGAGAAGGTTTTTGGGGAAAGTATTTCTGTCTACCCACAAGACTGTTATCATTAGCATCACTACATACAGAGTGATAGACAAACGCGCATTCCAGACAGACAGACGGGCAATATTGCAGAAAATGTATTTTGTTAGATTGGATTTTTACGACAATAGTGGCTAAACAAGGGTGGGATAATGTTATTGTGGCTTTAATTTAATAGTAGCCAGGAGCTTTATGTTTATGATAGTTTGCGACAGAACAAAAAAATACACACTGAGTATACCGAACATTAGGAACACCTTCCTACTACCATACCCCGTTCAAAGGCACTCACCCTCTGAATGGCACACAGACACAATCCATATCTCAATTGTCTCAAGGCTTAAAAATCCTTCTTTAAAACTTTTTAGGGATAGGGGGCAGCATTTTAGGGAACATAGTTTACACCTGGATTTACCATGTCATGGATAGAACAGGTGTTCATAATGTTTTGAACACTCATTGTACATTTCAGTAATATTAAATAATAGCATGCCTATAATTGTTGTCAGACTCACAGCACAAGACTATATGGCTTGGTGATGAAATTATTATTGAAAATGATATCATCATAATCCAATCTCCGTTAGTTATCTTTCAAAGGAGAGATGTGGCAGACCTTTACAATGCAGAAGTACAGTGCATTCCACTGAATACATGCATTTTCTGTACTATATTAATTGCCCTATTAACACATATTTGATTTAAAATAGTGATAACATGAACCGTCACGCTATATTATTTTTTATTTTAGGGACATTGGGATTATCGAAAAAGGCTTTTGAATCTGGCCTTATACATTAAACAAAGATATGTCAAATCAGGTAATGCCAAATTAAATCTGAACTAGCTCACCTGATTCAAGTTCTTAAGGGTTTGATTATTAGTTGAGAACTTAAATCAGTTGACCTAGTTCTGGAATAGTTCAAATGCATGGAATGGCTAGGGGAGAGGTTTGAAAAAGGCTTTTGTAGGGTATTACTATATATATATATATATATTTTTTTTTTAACTAGGCAAGTCAGTTAAGAATACATTCTTATTTTCAATGACGGCCTAGGAACCTTGTACCTTGTCGGCTCGGTGATTTGAACTTGCAACCTCGTTTACTAGTCCAACGCTCTAACCACTAGGCTATGCTGCCTCCCCACTAAAGTGGGGTTAGTTCACCAGCATGTCACTTCCTTCATTGTGTCTCTCCTTTCCTCTAACTGTTTCATCTAACTGTGTGTGCGCGGTTGTAACAATAATGGTTGTGTAAACAATGGAGGACTGTAGCCTACTTCTGGTACATGCTCTTACCGCTAATACATTTTATTAAATCGGCCAATAATTCCTTATTACAGAAAACAATTGCGCAAGAAGGTGCCATTTTAATTAAAACCAATTCCTACTTTTGCAATGGCAAGAATCATAAACAAATATTAAATGAGTCACGATAAGGCTACTTTATTTATGAATGGGACATTTAGCTAGTGCACCAAAATATGTATGATTTACACTGTATGCAAAGCTGTCCAAACATTAACCATGAATGAGCATTACACATATAATGAACAAAAATATAAACGCAACATGCAATCATTTCAAAGATCATACTGAGTTACAGTTCATATGAGGATATCAGTCAAATTTAATACATTCATTGGGCCCTAATATATGGATTTCCCCTGACTGGGAATACAGAAATGTATCATTTGGTCACAGATACCTTAAAAATATGGGCCTCAGGATATCTTCAATGTATTCATGTGCATTCAAATTGACATCAATAAAATGCAATTGTGCTTATGCCTGCCATACCATAACCTCACTGCCACCATGAGGCACTCTGTTTAAAACGTTGACATCAGCAAACTGCTTGCCCACCCGACGCCATACACGTGGTCTGTGGTTGTAAGGCCGGTTGGATGTACTGCCAAATTCTCTAAAACAATGTTGGAAGCGAAGCGGCTTATGGTAGAGAAATGAACATTAAATTATCTGCAACAGCTCTGGTGGACATTCCTGTAGTCAGCATGCCATTTGCACGCTCCCTCAAAACTCCCACATCTGTGGCATTGTGTTGTGTGACCTTAAATTGTCCCCAGCACAAGGTGCTACTCTGTAATGACCATGCTGTTTAATCAGCTTCTTGATATACCACACCTGTCAAGTGGATGGATTATCTTAGCAAAAGATAAATAGTCACTAACAGGGATGTAACAAAATGTGTCCACAAAATTTGAGAGAAATACGCTTTTTTTTGTGATAACTGAATATTTCTGGGATCTTTTATTTCAGCTCATGAAACATGGGACCAACACTTTACATGTTGCATTTATATTTTTGTTCAGTGTATGTTGTCCTTGATATTACCAGACAATACCAGTCAGTGTTCAATTCTGGTTTTTATATACCACTCTGTGAATGTATAAGAATAGAAGAGGTACCAGGAAGTGATAGTGAAGGCTGTGAATGTGTTAAGCTTTTTGGGGAAGTCACAAGAGTTGTTTTGGGGAACTTGCACCATCTACATCTGAAGAACACTACTTTCATTGCTTATCATTTTAATTTTGTGTTTGCGGTTTTCAATTATATCCTCGCAAATGTTTATATTTTAAATGTAAGTTATACTCACAATTCATCTTTTTGCTGCCATGGAAATAGTAATAGCCACCGGACCACCCACAATGGCCTTATTTATGTCACGTGTTCTCCCTCTCCGGCCTCAAGGTCACCAGGCTGCTCGTTACAATATAACAGTATAATTTAAAAAATGGATCTCTTACTGACAATGTCCTCATGTACTCTATACAGAAGGTCTATTGGAGTAATGCCATTTTGTGACGTTAACAACAACCACAAGCTCCCTCCCCCCAAAAAAATCCCTGACATTTACCACATGCTTTATCACTGGGTTTTCCAGTCAGCTTCTGCAACGCTGAGTAAATGTTAAAACCGGCCATAGGCACATTCATACAGTAGGCAAATCTATAATGTAGGCAAAACCCAGTGGTGCTTTTGAAGTTGGTCATATGACTGCCTCAGTGGCTGAACTTTGACCTCCGCTCTCCAATTGTAGGAGTCAGTGGCCGTGTTCGAGAGTGTCAAAACTGTATCATAGGTGAATTGTGACTGACTGAATGATCTACAAATAATGAGTCATTATTTATAATGCAAGGTGATTTGTAGATCAGTCAGCAGTTGCCTACACTTTCAGCTGCAATATCGAACAAGCCCAGATGGTGTGTTCAAGTAGTAAGCTAACAAAGCCAACTGTAGATGAAAGTTGGAGAGTAAAGGGAGGGGGGAAGGTGAATCTGCGACAGCTGAAAGTTGGACAATGTAATGATCTTCCAACAGCAAGGCTCAGATCAACATGGCAGTGTCAACTTTTTATAAAAGTTTGTCTTTATAAAAGTCAAAATAAACTTTTATACCACCATATCAAATCAAATTGTATTGGTCATGTACACATATTTTGCAGATGTTATCGCAGGTACAGCGAAATGCTTTTGTTTCTAGCTCCAACAGTGCAGGTATACCTAACAATACACACAAATAAAGAAATTAAGAAAAGTCAGAAAGAGCAATGTCAGAGTCCGGAATATAAATATATACAGTGGAGACGTATCATTGAGCCCCACCTGTTTAGCTAAATATATACAATACCAGTCAAATGTTTGGACACACCTACTCATTCAAGGGTTTTTCTTTATTTTTTACTATTTTCTACATTGTAGAATAATAGTGAAGACATCAAAACTCTGAAATTACACTTATTGAATCATGTAGTAACCAAATAGTATTAATCAAATCAAAATATATTTTATATTTTAGATTCTTCACAGTAGCCACCCTTTGCCTTGATGACAGCTTTGCACACTCTTGGCATTCTCTCAACCAGCTTCACCTGGAATGCTTTTCCAACAGACTTAAAGGAGTTCCCACATTCTGAGCACTTGTTGTCTACTTTTCCTTCACTCTGTGGTCCAACTCATCCCAAATCATCTCAATTGGGTTGAGGTCAAATAGCCCTTACACAGCCTGGAGGTGTTTTGGGTCATTGTCCTGTTGAAAAACAAATTATTGTCCCACTAAGCGCAAACCAGATGGGATGGCATATCGCTGCAGAATGCTGTGGTAGCCTTGCTGGTTAAGTGTGCCTTGAATTCTAAATAAATCCCTGACAGTGACACCAGCAAAGCACCCCCACACCATCACACATATGGAGATCATCCGTTCACCTACTCTGTATCTCACAAAGACACGACTGTCACGTTGCTCTCCAGCTCTTTCCCGTCATTTTCCTTCTCAATAGATTTCAGTTTATTTTTTACAATAAATCCATCCATGTCGACCAGACTGCAAAATTAGCTAGTAGCAAACTGATATGTGTTGGTCACTGTAGCTGAACAGTTGCGTTCTATTTTGGCAAACGTTCTAGTTCGGTCTTTCTGTTCAACAGCTGCGCTATACTGCCATCTATCTGCCGTCCAGGGAACAATAGATATATTCAATGAAATGATTCAGGCATGCATTAAACACATTTAATTGAAATTGTATCATTGTATGTATTATGAATGGAAAATCGAAAATCACCGTGCGGCGCAAATTAAGGGGCCCGCGGGCCGCGCAATGCGTACAACTGCACTAAAGTAATACTGCAAAAAAGCTATTAACTTTTTGTTCTGAATACAAAGTGTTATGTTTGGGGCAAATCCAATACAACACATTACTGAGTACCACTCCCCGTATTTTCAAGCACAGTGGTGGCTGCATCATCAATCACCTTTATTTATAGAGCCCGTTTTACAACAGCAGTTGAGACAAAGTGCTTATACAGACACCGAGCCTAAAACCCCAGAGAGCAAGCAATGCAGATTTAGGGTCACGGTGGCTAAGGGGTGAACAGGTCAGGGTTCCATAGCCAGAAAAACAGAAAGCCATTGACTCTGCCCCTGTAATAAGGTCAAAGGCAAAGAATCCCAATGGAGATAGGGGAGCCGGCCAGGCAGAGACGGCAAGGGTGGTTCATCACTCCAGTGCCTTGCCATTCACCTTCGCACCCCTGGGCCAGACTACATTCATTCATAGGACCTACTGAAGAGATGAGTCTTCCGTAAATACTTAAAGGTTGAGACCAAGTCTGTGACTCTCACATGAATCGGCAGACCATTCCATAAAAATGTAGCACTATAAGAGAAAGCCCCGTCTCCAGCTGTTTGATTAGAAATTCTAGTAACAATAAGGAGGCATGCGCTTTGTGACCGTAGCGTACATGTAGGATGTACGGCAGAACCAAATAGGCGAGATCAGCAGGAGCAAGTCCATGTAATGCTTTGTAGGTTAGCAGTAAAACCTTGAAATCGGCCCGAGCCTTAACAGGAAGCCAGTGTTACTGGGGTAACTGTTGAAGGAAATAGTTTCCTATGTGTTTGTTAACTTCTTTCAGCTAGGGGGCAGAATGTTTATGTTTGGAAAAATAACGTTCCCAATGTAAGCTGCCTATTTCTCAGGTCCAGATGCTAGAATATGCATATAATTGACAGAGTAGGATAGGAAACACTCTAAAGTTTCCAAAACTGTCAAAATATTGTCTGTGAGTATAACAGAACTGATTTTGCAGGCGAAAACCTGAGGAAATCCAACCCGGAAGTGACTTATTTTGAAAAATCACTGTTCCATTGCCTGCCTTTCGTCCATTTAAAGGGATATCAACCAGATTCCTTTTCCTATGGCTTCCTCAGGGTGTGAACAGTCTTTAGACATAGTTTCAAGCTTTTATTCCAAAAAATTTGCGAGATTTATCAAATCGCGTCAGTGGATAGCTGAATGTCCTTCCATTAGTTCATGCGTGCGAAAGTTGTAGCTCGACATTTTCTTTATCACTTCACGACAAAATGGAAGATTCTCCATTAGAGGTAACATAATGTTAGCTTGCATGCTAAACTAGCTGGACTAGGTAAGTTAGCTAGCTAACATTTACTGTCCTGTATTGAACTCTGAAAGCCATCAGCTAAATCATATTGCTAGCTAGCTAGCCTTTGAATACACACTGTCAATCAACTTTGCCTATGCCATGTTGGTTACTGTTAGACTGGTACCTTCAGCAGAGGAAACATGTTTGTTTTTTCGTTCTATCTTTGACTAATGTTAGCTAATGTAAGATAGCTAACATTAGCAAATAATAGTAGTTCAATCTGTTAGCCATCTATTCCACCCCTTTCTGGAAAACACTATGTTACTAAAAATATAATTGCTGATATAGCTAACTCACTCTCTGTTTGTGTGTTGGTAGCAATGATGGATGTGTATTTATCGTCTATGGTTGGTTAGTTGGTTCTCAGCTGGCAAGTAATCTTGCTGCCAATTTAGTGAGACCAGCTATCAGCAAGCTGACAATATTGAAATGTCCATGTTACAGTAGGTGTGCTAAGCTAAATAATCTGATTCCACGATCATGTGCTTCCAACACCTAGCTCTTTACAAGGTGAAGGTAATTTGGGAAAAACATGTAAAAGCTGACGGCTAGAATAGCCCAGTTTACAGTAAACATGGCATAAACATGAATTGGGTAGTGTTTGTATGGGTTTGTGTTTGTGTTTGTGTTAGGGGGTTACAGGTGGTTAGATGTAGCCTAAGAACCACAGAGTACCTTCCAAGACCACGTAATCAATTTAGTCTACACCTTATCTCTTTCTACCTTTCATCTTTGTAAAACTCTGGTTATCTGGAGTCCTTCCACAGAACCCTGCTGAAAAATACCCCAAAACGGTGGAATTGTGGGTAAACAAGCATGAGGGAGGGGAAACACCTTGTGGATATGGAGCACAACAAGATTGACACTACCACCTCATTCTTCTCTCTGCAGATTCTGAAAACACAATATAAAGACACATCTACAGAAATCCCCAGGCAAGGGTGATTAGCCAAATTCAACGGGCTGGGGGAGGATTACAGATAGGTCTTTGAGATGAGACAAGGGTTTTGGTTGTGCAGGGTTGTGCTTAGAGACAGTAAATTTATTGTTGTGTATGAGAATGATTGAATGGTGCCATTTATCATCAATTTCCCATTCACAACAATATATGCTGTGTAAGAACTGCCCTCCTACTTTTGCCACCTTCTGCAGCCCCCTTTGTTTCACTAATTGTTATTTTGACCAATCATATCAGTTCTGTAAAAGCTCTGATGTGATTGGTCAAAAGATCAGAATTGTGTTAACTGTGTACACGCAGCCAGTGTGGTTAAGCAGACGGTCGTGTAGAACCACCATAAATAGAAAATATCCACATTTATTTTACCTTTGAAAGTTGTCTGCCCCCACCTATACACCGGAAGCCTTCATAGGGTGTATTATTCAGTGTGTGAAGCCCAGACCTGCCTTCCTCCTGTGCAATTATGTGTGAAACACATCTCACTGACCTAGAAATGCCTAGGACATAATGAAAACAAGCACAGATTCCCCCAGGGTGAAATTCCCCTTTAAAACTTCTTAGGGCTAGGGGGCAGTATTCGGAAGTTTAGATGACTGAGGTGCCCAAAGTAACCTGCCTGTTACTCAGGCCAAGAAGCTAGGATATACATATGGTAGTATTGGATAGAAAACACTCTAAAGTTACTAAAACTGTTAAAATAATGTCTGTGAGTATAACAGAACTGATTTGGCAGGCGAAACCCCGAGGGCAATCCATCCAGGAATTTTTTTGTTGTTGAGGTCATTGAATTTTCCAATGCATTTCTATGGGAAAGCCTAATTACTAGGACCCAGATTGCAGTCCCTATGGCTTCCACTAGATGTCAACTGTCTTTAGAAATTGTTCAATGTTTTTTTATTTTTATGAAGAAGTATTCGTATTCTTTCTAAGTGTCACTCAGGTGTACTCTAGTGTTTATGTGCGCGTGAATGAGAGCGAGCTCCTCGTTGTTTTTCCTCCGGTATTGAAAACAGTTTATTCCGTCTTAAATTTTATTGATTATTTACATATTAGGGTACCTGAGGTTGGATTAGAAACGTTATTTGAAATGTTTGGACCCAGTTTACAGGTACCTTATTAGATCCTTTGTAGGCATGTTGGGCGAGTTGGAACAGGTGCATTTCTGAATCAAACGCGCAAAATAAACTGACATTTTTGGGATATAAAGAAGAACTTTTCGAACAAAACGACCATTCATTGTGTAACTGGGACCTTTGGGGTTGCAAAAAGATGAAGATCTTCAAAGGTAGGCGATTTATTTTATATCTATTTCTGACTTTCTTGATGCATCTGCTTGCTTGGAAAATGGTGGTGTGCTATTGCCGTAAAGCCTTTTTGAAATCTGACAAAGTGGCTGGATTAACAAGAAGTTAAGCTTTTAAATTATGTAAGACTCTTGTATCTTCATGAATGTTTAATATTAAACATTTTGTATTTTTGAATTTCGCGCTCTGCAATTTACCGGATGTTGTCAAATCGATCCCGGTAATGGGATTCTAGCCATAAGGGATCCCTAAGAGGTTTTTAACCTCCTCCAATAAATATTTCCTTGTGGTTGTGCTCTTCGTTGGCAGCACTGAAGTAAACTCCTCTGTAATTTCAAAGTCTGGGGTTATGCCTCATAAGAATATCAACAACTGTGCCATGTCACGTGCATCACTGCTCTCATCCAGGGCCAAGGAGAAATAGGTGAAATCCTTTACCTTGTATTTCAACTGTTGTTCCATATTCTCTGCATTGTGCTCATAACGCCGTGTCACTGTTCGTCTTGGACATTTTTTCTAACAGCTATTTCTTGTAGGGGCAAAGTATTGCTGCAGAGTCATTTAAACATTCATTAATGAATTTGCCCTCAGCAAATGTCTTGCTATGTTTAGCAATTTTGTGGGACAGTACATAGCTAGCTCTCGCAGTTCTGTTGTTTGCTGAATGTAGTTTTGTGAAAAGTCCTTGCTGCTTTTGCAACTGAGAAAGCAACTCTTTCGATGCACTTGCCCTCTGCTCAGAAGACATATTCCTATATTTCTCTGCATACTTCATCTGGAAGTGTCGGGAGAAGTTGTAGTCTTTCAAGACAGCGATGCTCTCTTTGCACACTAAGCACACAGCTTTCCCTGATACCTCAATAAAGAAATATTTAGATGTCCACTCTTGCTGGAACACCCTACAATCGTTGTCTACTTTCCTTTTCTTTGAAATCTTTAAAAAAAACTATTTTTTGCTCAATTTCTAGCTAGCTACTATTTGTAACTGTGATGTGAGTGTCAGCCTGTCAGTCACTGTCTGTCCTCGTGCAGTTGTTGTTTATACGTGCTTTCAAAATAAATGACACACAAGTGGCGGGAGTTAAAACATTACAAAAAGGTTAGTATTAATTGTGCTTTTCAAAACTTTACTATCGAAAATTCTTTATGTGATCTTAGCATGATTCCGCGGGCCGTATTGAATCATTGAATCATACGGCCCCCGGACCGGCGTTTGCCCAGGCCTGGTCTAGAGCATGTATCACTGTGGGATCCGAAGGACCCCACCCACCACAAGAGGATGCCAGGACAACCTGACCACACAGGATTGATTGATTTCCAGGTTAAGTCTACGTTTTTTCAAAATGATTGATGAGAAAAGTATCATCCAACTCATCAGGTATCTCACTGCATCCTCATATGCCATATCTTGAAATATGCAGACAGACGGATTAAAAGTAAATGTACATTGTAATACTTCTGACAGCCATGTTCTAAGTGAAAATAATTTTTATAATAATCTATCCATCTAGACAAGTGGAGGCTTCTCAGAGGAGGAAGAAGAGGACCATCCTCCTCAGTGATTTTTAGAAAAATACAATATTGAAACACTTAAGTTATCATTTTTAGATAAAAATATACAAAATATAATCACATAATATGTAAGATATGTAATAATATATATATGTAAATATAATCACCAGATTATAACATACTATTTTAAAATGAAGGTCTACAGTAGCTCCAACAGCCGGAGTACATATATCTTCCATCCTCCTCTGGGTACATTGACTTCAATAGAAAAACTTAGGAGGCTCATGGTTCTCACCACCTTCCATAGACTTACACAGTAATTATGACAACTTTCGGAGGACGTCCTCAAACCTATCAGAGCTCATGCAGTATGAACTGACATGTTGTCTACCCAATCAAAGGATCAGAGAATTAATCAAGTACTGAAAGCATAAGATACAGCTAGCTAGCACTGCAGTGCATAACATGTGGTAAGTAGTTGACTCAAAGAGAAAGAAAGACAGTAGTTGAAACGCTTTTGAACAAATGTATTTCTTCCAAAATGAAGGAGAAGCAAGAGAGAGACAGAGATTGTCATTTCTTTCACTTTTAGTTTCACTTACTTAGCTAGCAAATGCAGCTAGCTAGTTTAGCCTACTCAAACAGATGGATGATATGTTAGCTGGCTATGACTATCTAACACAGCATTGAAACTCTTCCAAGTCAAGGTAAACATTTGGTTTTACTCATTTATTGCCACCAGGCCCGCCGGTATAAGAGTTAAACTGCTTACTGACAGTGCACTGTAATGTTACTGCATGTTTGTAGCAGGTTTACTAACGTGTTAGTTGTATTCGCTATGTTGACTATGCCGTTACTTTAGCTAATATGGTGACAACGATGTAGGCTGTGTGTAGCAGCAGTTATGATATGGTTTGGCTTGGAAAGGTTTTTTCGCCTGGTCACATACAGCTGATGTGTTGTGCATTGACATCCACAAGCGACGAAGGGAAAAGATGAGAGGAGCAGAGCACATAGATGCGAGAAGGAATGCATCATGGCTGTTATGAAAGTGAACTGTGTTTACGCGTGATCAGGGGTGTATTCATTCCACCAATTCTGTTGAAAAAAGTTTCTTAAACGGAACAAATCCGGGATAAAATGTCCAATAAAACCTCTCGTTTGCAACTATTGGACTACTGATTACACCCTATATCAGCTAGATTCAGGCATGACTGTGCAAGGTGGAATTGAATGTGTATCGGTCTGTCCATGTGTCACCTCAAATTTTTCTCTCGTTCGGTCTACACCTACATTGTGAACTTTAATTCATAGGCTAGGTTGTAAGGAAAATATGAAAATCATGTAGTAGCCTAAACCTATCACTGTTACATTGAACATGAATGACAGTCATCCAATATGCTGTAATATCAATAAGGCAATGCTCATTCAAAAATGTTTGTCCTCCCTCATATTAAACGGCACTGACAGCCACTGATGTAGATCAATAGCAGAGTGATATTCCATGGCCTATGATGTTGTTCCATGACATATGGCCTTCTTCATATGCAGTCAGTGGTAACAGCCATGCTCCCAGCTAAGAGCTCCAGCTTCTGAGTTGAAGTAGTCACAGAACTCAGAATTGCCTTGGGCTCTTGGGAATGGTGGTTTCCAGCGTTGACTCTTACTGATGGTAGAGGGGCCTCTCTGTGCCACTGACCAGGTATGATGACACCGGTCTCCACAGCTTCAAGATCTACCATCTCTGGTGATGTATAGACCAGCCTATAGACTTGCTGAGAGCGGAGGTAATTGTGCAGCACAGCCGAAGCAAGGACAAGATCCCAAACCTTCTCTGGATCAAAATTGATGGTGGTCTTGAACACACGCCAGCAGTTTGCGAACACTCCAAATGCGTGTTCCCCACACCTTCCAGGCCTGGACAATCTGAAATAAAAGTAGTAATGAGTACACATAATATACAGTATACAGTGAGTATGAACTACACATTTTTTACTAGCTGTAGGTCTGTTTTTTCTTTTTTGCATAACGGCCAAGAGTTTTAAGAAATATTACCTGTAGGTGAAGATTGTGATCTCTGTGGTCAGTTGGCCCCTTGGGTATGGCTTCATGATGTTCTTCTTCAAGCTGAAAGCCTCATTGGTTACCAATACGTAGGGTAAAGGTGTACTCCATGATGGGAGGGCAGATGGCTGAGGGATGTTTAGGGACCCGTCCTGTCACTCACGTTTAGGGACCCCCATCGCTCTCTCTTAGTGCCGACATCAGTGCCGACATACACATAGGTACATTTGAGGTCTTGGTATGTATTTATTTTGCTATCATGCACTCACCTGTAGCTGGTTGGAACCTTCTCTTGAAACTCCCATTTAAGATTATTCTCATCCCTCCTCAACCATTCCTTTCTTTTCTTAGGTCTGTTCCCTTGCTCTTCCATAATATCTATTAATTAATAGGTGTGTGGCAAAGCTGGGACTGAGTTTTGAAAAGTTATCAAGTGTTTAAACTCTGATAGGTGCCCAAACTTGACAGGAAAAAGTCTGGCCTTTTAAATAGGATACAAAATCAAGTAGTTTGAGTTGATCCCAGATCAGAAAAGTATTTTCCTGCATTACATTATTCATTAGGAGGTGCTCTGTAAATGTGTTCTGAAAATGAGCCATGTGGTGGATACAGTCACTAAAGTGGCAAACGTCATAAGAGCTAAATATTTAAACCACAGGCAGTCTGTCTCACTGTTGGAAGAGACAGGTTTGGGACCTGAAGTCGGAGATTCCTGAGATTTTGCAAATAAAGGAAAATGTGTGGATTTCCTTCAACGGTAAGAAAAGAATGGAGGGCTGATTTTGCCTTCACCGTGGACATCATGGCCATCATGAATGAACTGAATTCCAAACTACAAGGTGTTAAAGGAATTTAATTCCTATAGGTTCATCAATCAATTCAATTAAAACACTCTGCCCATTCATAAGAATTTGTAAGATACTTATTTGTATAAAATGGACAGAAACCAGTCTCAAAATCAATCAATCAATAGCGTTTATTCTCGAGAGTACTGATCATAGTACAATTTACATCAGGTTATATAATAATAATGACGTCATAGGTTTTAAAATGTCCTTCCTCCTCTCGGATACAATGGTAATACAGTTTCACAAGCCTTCTAACATTGTCTGCCACCTGTTAAACAATCTACGACCAGCCCAAGGTCCCTCCCCTCCCTGGGTAGAGACAGAATGTCCTGTAAGGAACCCAGCATTCCAGTCTGTCTGACGATAACTCCATTAGTTTCTAATAAGGAACAGACAGTCCTTGTTCCAATTCTTGACTACAATTACACACATTATATTCAGCACCATGATTAGAATAATGTTCATACATCCATACAGTAAATAGTAGTGTTCTGTTTAGTTATAGTTTTAAGCTAAATGTATACATAATTTAGTCATTATTCATCAAAATCCCATAACACAAGGGAAGGGCATTTTTGCTCTTCAGATGTGCAGCCTTGTCAAAGCCTTCAAGGGAAAATCACTCCTGACCCGCCAAGGTGAATCCATTAATCTCATCCACCTTCTGACACTACTAGTCTGTTCCCTATCAGATGACCAGTGGAAGTATACATCGCTGCTGCGTGCTTTGAACAGTTGTCACGTTCCTGACCTGTTTTCTGTTGTTTTGTATGTGTTTAGTTGGTCAGGGCGTGAGTTGGGGTGGGTAGTCTATGTTATGTGTTTTCTATGTTGGGTTAATGTGTTGCCTGGTATGGTTCTCAATTAGAGTGTATACCAGGTCTGTTGCCGTTTGTTTCAGGTCTGTTGCCTTCGTTTATTGTTTTGTAGTTTGTTCTAGTGTTCATTAGTGTTTCGTCTTTCATTTAATAAATCAGTATGTATTCATCACCCGCTGCGCCTTGGTCCGTTCATTCACCACAAGACGAACGTTACAACAGTGACGTTTCTAGTCGTTTTGAGGATTTCAAAGTGTTGGAAAATGACATGCTGTTGGTTTCCTCTCCTTTCACCTTCAATGTGGATAACGCTCCCACTGACCTGCAACTTGAGCTCATTGATCTTCAGTCTGATGCAGCGATTGGAAAACTATTCAAAACAATGTCACTGACTAGGTTCTATGCATCTCTCGAACATCAGAAGATGGTTGTACTGTTTGGGTCAAACTATGTATGTGAACAGACATTAGACACTCTAGTCAATGCCCATCAGAGACTTCACTCCTTACACTGATTGATTAGTTGAAATGTAATGTTGAGCTCTCTCTCTTTCTTGTGTTTTTCTGCATACCCGTTAAGAGTTCTGTCCGTGGTGCTGAATGCACAGTGTACTTTTCCCTCCGTGTTGTTCATTGCATGTTTAATAATGAAAATACCTACCAAGAGGAGAACATGGATGTGGTTAATTTCTGTGCATGTTAAAAAAGTCAAATAAGTAGCATATCTGGAGGTAATTAACAGTAGATATATCTGTCAACACAGTCATACACTTGATGTATAATCCTGCAATATTATTGTGGCCCGCAATGGCAAAAATATATTCTAATGTGGCCCTCCATGGAAAACAATTGCCGAAGGCCTGCTCTTGACAAACAAAAAGGGTCATAGCCATTGAAAACAAATACTCTTATTTTAGCTAGCTAGCTGACACGCTCAATATGTTTAGATATTAATTGTTACAATGTATCATTCATTGAATGTAGCCTAGTCAATACCTTGGAAGTATTCTATAACTTGGACCTCTTTGGTTTGTGTCCATTTAACGACAGCTGATTTCTTTTAATTATACAAGCTAATAAATAAATACTGATAGGCGCGCAACAGAACATTGTACTGTCTACACTCGGTGTGTTGTTTATATTAAAACATTTTCATTAAATCGGTTTTAATCCAAACTAAAGTTTTGTTGCTAAGGATTCCACGACGCTGTTAGCCTTTACGGCTGGGACTGCAAGTTTGTGTTCCTTTTTTTTGTGTGGATTCAGTGAGTTCTAGCTGGCTGTACTACAGACACCTGTCGTCATCGTGGGAAAGACTCAATGTTATCTTTTCGTGAAACAACTGGTTGCAGTAAAGAGCCAATCTGGATACTAAGGAGATCCTGAGGGAAATCGACGAGTACCAACTATGGATGAGTATGAGCTATGGAGGAACAACAGATTCATATACAGACACGGACAATTTACTAACCATTGAGGTAGAGGCTAGTGCTCTGGCTGGAATCCATGCAACACTGGAAAAGTTGTGTGAGGAGGTAGGAGGGCTGAGGGGGAGTTTGGAGTTCAGCCAGAGTGAAATTCTCACGCTCCAAAGAGAAAATAAGACACTCACAGCCAAGGTAAAAATCCACGATTCCAACATGGATTGTCTATTCAGGAAAAACAGGGTGATGAAGGAGTCGCTACTAGACATACAAAGTAGTAGCATGCGTGAAAATCGATTCCTAAGGACGCATCCAATAATCCAGAGGGCGCAATCAGAGAATTCATGCAATCTGCCTTGAAACTTCCTATAGAGACTGTAAACTTGGTGGCTTTCCCCCGAGTACACAGACATGGAGCTCGGAGCCACAAGACCAAGGGTCCCCGACCGTCAATGCAAAATTTGAACACTACCAACAAAAGGAGCTGATCAAAAGTAATGGTGTAATGGTTTAGCAGATTATAAAAAAAGAAGATCAGTCTTTACATGGCTAAAAGAAAAGGAATATAACATATACTGTTTACAGGAAACTCACTCTACATCCTTAGATGAAGTTGCGTGGAAAAAGGAATGGAGTGGTGAAATAATTTTCTGTCATGGACAAAGGAACTCAAAGGGTGTGATGATATTAATTAACAAAAATTTCGATCTGAATGTGCAAATAGTCAGGAACGATTCGCAAGGAAGGTGGACCCTTTTGAATATGAAAGTGGGCGAAAAAGAGATTTGGCTCATTAATCCTAATCAGGATGATCCACACTTCATTGAAAACATTTATACCAATTTATTGAACTTACAGGCAACAAATGATCTAATCATTAAGGTAGGAGACTATAACACAGCGTTAAGTATCTCAATGGACCGTAAAGGTAATCACTCTACAAACGATCATCACCGTGCCCTTAAGGAAATCACAAATATTATGGACACATTAGAAATAGTGAATATTTGGAGACTAAAAACCCCAACCTAGTCAGATATACATGGAGGAGACTTAATCAAGCTAGTTGTCTTGACTACTTTCTTGTCTCTTTCTCTCTTGCATCAAAGGATAAACAAGTTTTAATAGGAGACAGAATGCGATCGGATCATCATCTAACTAGCATTCACATAACTCTTATTAATTTTTCACGTGGACGGGGATATTGAAAATGTTATCAAAGTTTACTGGAGGACCACTTATTTTTAACTAAGAAAAAATAATTTACAACTGAATTTTTCCAGTATAATATAGGTTCAGCAAATCCCCTTATTGTTTGGGATACCTTTAAATGTACCTTCAGAGATCATTCAATTCAATATTCATTAATAATAAAAAATAATAAAATAATAAAAAATCCTTCACAGGTGGACTTTATTTAACTAATTTTGTGACTTCTGAAGGTAATTGGTTGCACCAGATTTTATTTAGAGGCTTCATAGCAAAGGGGGTGAATACATATGCATACACCACTTTTCAGTTTTTCATTTCATTAAACCAATTTAGACTATTTTATGTACAGTATGTCAATTACATGAAATCCAAATAAAAATCAATTTCAATTTCAGGTTGTAATGCAACAAAATAGGAAAAACGCCAAGGGGGATGAATACTTTTGCAAGGCACTGTATACATAATCCTTGGCCAGCATCTGGACAAATTGGTAACGTCACACCCCAGCTCGTGACTGAAGGAGCAACAAGTTTGATGCAGTCCTTTTTGACTTTAGAATTACCACATCGATTTCACTAACTTATCTCAACTGGCCTACCTTGTTAAGTAAAGGTGAAATTGTCACGTTCCTGACCTGTTTTCCCTTGTTTTTGTATTTGTTTAGTATGGTCAGGGCGTGAGTTGGGGTGGGCATTCTATGTTGTGTGTCTAGTTTGTCTGTTTCTGTGTCCAGCCTAATATGGTTCTCAATCAGAGACAGCTGTCAATCGTTGTCCCTGATTGAGAATCATATATAGGTGGCTTGTTTTGTGTTGGGGATTGTGGGTGGTTGTTTCCTGTCTTTGTGTTTTGTCTGCACCAGCTAGGACTGTGACGGTTAGTTTGTTTTTGTCATTTTGTATAGTGTCTTGTTTTGTGTTAATTAAATAATGGAAAATTACCACGCTGCACATTGGTCCTCAGATCCTTCTTGCCTCTCCTCGTCTGAGGAGGACGACTTAGACTGCCGTTACAGAAATACATTTGCTTTATGAAGCAGTATTATAAAATATAATATTTGTTTTATTATTGAATATACACTGTGTACAAAGCATTAGGAATACAATCCTAATATTGAGTTATACACCCTTTTTCCCTCAGAACATCCTCAATTTGTTGGGGCATGAACTCTACAAGGTGTTGAAAGAATTCCACAGGGATGCTGGCCCACAGTTTTGACAAGATGGCTGGATGTCATTTGGGTGGTGGACCATTCTTGATACACACAGGAAACTGTTGAGAGTGAAAAACCCAGCAGCGTTCAAAGGTACTTAAATCTTTGATCTTGCCCATTCACCCTCTGAATGGCACACATACACAATCCATGTCTCAAATACCTCATGGCTTAAAAATCCTTCTTTAACCTGTCTCCTCCCCTTCGTCTAAACTGATTGAAGCAGACTTAACAAGTGACATCAAGAAGGGATAGTTTTCACCTGGATTCACCTGGTCCGTCTAAGTTATGGAAAGAGCAGGTGTTCCAAATGTTTTGTACACTCAGTGTATACAGTATATATCATGTCTTTAACAGATACAATTCAGGCGATGCAACGACTTCAACAAGAGGCCCTTGCACATTGTTGGTTAACTAAAGAGTCTATTGCGTAAATCCGACAGTTTAAGCTTGAGATCTGTTTTTTGCATTGTCTACGTCTCAATCCACAGCATCCAACTATGTCACCCTTCCGCATGTGCGGTGTTAAGTGGCAGAGCTACAGCGCTGTTTGTTCAGTACAGGTGCATCAAAGCTGGGACCGAGAGACTGAAAAACAGCTTCTATCTCAAGACCATCAGACTGTTAAACAGCCATCAGCAGCCTCTGTGCTAGTGATGGCTATTTAACAGTCTGATGGTCTTGAGATGGAAGCTGTTTTTCAGTCTCTCGGTCCCAGCTTTGATGCACCTGTACTGATCTCGCCTTCTGGATGATAGCGGGGTGAATAGGCAGTGGCTCTGGTGGTTGTTATCTTTGATAATTTTGGCCTTCCTGTGACATCGGGTGCTGTCGGTGTCCTGTAGGGCAGGTAGTTTGCCCCAGGTGATGCGTTGGGCAGACCGCACCACACTCTGGAGAGCTTTGCGGTTTGCCTGGCGGTGCAGTTGACGTAACAGGCGGTGATACAGCCCGAAAGGAGGCTCTAAATTGTGCATCTGTAAAAGTTTGTGGGTTTTAGGTGGCAAGCCAATTTTCTTCAGCCTCCTGAGGTTAAAGAGGCGCTGTTGTGCCTTCTTCACCACACTGTCTGTGTGGGTGGACCATTTCAGTTTGTCAGTGATCAGTACACCGAGGAACTTGAAGCTTTCCACCTTCTCCACCGCAGTCCTGTCGATGTGGATAGGGAGGGTGCTCCCTCTGCTGTTTCCTGAAGTCCATGATCAACTCCTTTGTTTTGTTGATGTTGAGTGAGAGATTATTTTCCTGACACCACACTCCCAGAGCCCTCACATCCTCCATGTAGGCTGTCTCATCAAGCCTACTACTACAAACTTGATAATTGAGTTGGAGGCGTGCTTGGCCACGCAGTCATGGGTGAACAGGGAGTACATGAGGGGGCTGAGCAAGCACCCTTGTGGAGCCCCAGTGTTGAGGATCAGCGTAGTGGAGGTGTTGTTTCCTACCTTCACCACCTGGGGGCGGCCCATCAGGAAGTCCAGGACCCAGTTGCAAAGGGCAGGGTTCAGACCCAGGGCCTCGAGCTTAATGATGAGCATGGAGGGTACTACGTTGTTGAATGCTGAGCTATAGTCAATGAACAGCATTCTTGCAATGGTATTTCTCTTGTCCAGATGGGATAGGTGTGCAGTGCGATGGCGATTGCATCGTCTGTGGATCTATTGGGGCAGTAAGCAAATTGAAGTGGGTCTAGGGTGACAGGTAAGGTAGAGGTGGATCCTTGACTAGTCTCTCAAAGCACTTCATGATGACAGAAGTGAGTGCTACGGGGCGATAGTCATTTAGTTCAGTTACCTTTGCTTTCTTGGGTACAGGAACAATGGTGGCCATCTTGAAGACTGTGGGGACTGCAGACTGGGATAGGGAGAGAATGAATATGTCCGTAAACACACCAGCCAGCTGGTCTGCGCATGCTCTGAGGACGCAGCTAGGGATGTCATCTGGGCCGGCAGCCTTGCGAGGGTTAACACGCTTAAATGTCTTAATCACGTCGACCACGGAGAAAGAGAGCCCACAGTCCTTGGTAGCAGGCCGCGTCGGTGGCACTGTGTTTTCCTCAAAACGGGCAAAGAACGTGTTTAGCTTGTCTGGAATCAAGATGTCGGTGTCCGCAACATGGATGGTTTTCCTTTCGTCTTGTGTCTGAGCCATTGAATTGCAACTCCACTTTGTTTCTGTACTGACGTTTTGCCTGTTTGATTCCTTTGCGGAGGGAATAACTACATTGTTTGTATTCTGCTATATTCCCAGTCACTTTGCCATGGTTAAATGTGATGGTTCGCACTTTCAGTTTTGCGCGAATGCTGCCATCTATCCATGGTTTCTGGTTAAGGTAGGTTTTAATAGTCACAGTGGGTACAATATCTCCTATACACTTCCTGATAAACTCAGTCACCGTATCAGTGTATATGTTTATGTTGTTCTCGGAAGCTACCCGGAACATATCCCAGTCTTTGTGATCAAAACAAGTGTGGATTCCGATTGGTCAGACCAGCATTGAATAGTTCTTAGCATGGGTACTTCCTGTAGGAAGGGAGGATAAAAATGGAGTCGTGGTCAGATTTGCCGAAAGGAGAGCGGCCTTGTAGGCATCCCGGAAGTTGGAGTAACAGGGGTCGAGTGTTTTAGCAGCGCGAGTTCTACAGTCGATATGTTGATAGATCTTCGGCAGCCTTTTTCTCAAATTTCCTTTAAATCCCCAGCTACAATAAATGCGGCCTCATGATATGTGGTTTCCAGTTTGCATAAAGTCCTGTGAAGTATTTGAGGGCCATTGTGGTATCGGCTTGAGGTGGGATATACACGGCCGTGACTATAAGCGAGGAAAATTATCTTGGGAGATAATACGGTCGGCATTTGATTGAGGTATTCTAGGTCAGGTGAACAAAAGGACATGAGTTCCTGTATGTTATCACAATTACACCATGAGTGTAATATATTCCGGTCTGTGCGATGAACTGAGAACCCAACTAGAGCCATGTTTCCGTGAAATAGAGTATGTTACAATCCCTGATGTTTCTGTGGAAAGAAACCCTCGCCCTGAGCTCGTCGACTTTATTATTCAGAGACTGAATATTAGCGAGTAAAAAAACGTGGAAGTGGTGGGTGGTGTGCGTGCCTCCTCAGACTAGAAGACCACTCCGATTTCGTCTCCTCCGCTGGCGTTGTTTTTGGTCGGCCTCTGGAATCAGTTCAATTTCCCTGGGAGGTGCAAACAAAGGATCTGCTTCGGGAAAGTCGGATTCCTGGTCGTAATGCTAGTTGTGCTGGTGAGTTACCGCCACTCTGATATCCAATACTTATTCCCGGATGTATGTAATAACACAAACATTTCTGGGCTAACAATGTAAGAAATAATACATAAAAAACTAAATATTGCGAAGATTCCTAAGAGCTAGAAGCGAGCCAGCCCTCTCTGTCGGCACCATTTTTTCAGCTTTCTTATATCTCCTAGATATATGACATGCACTTCAAAACCTAACCTTATTCCTTATGATAATTTTTTTTACTGTCTTTTTCGCCATTTATAAATGTGTTATTCAATGCGTTTCTATGGGCTATAGTAGGCCAAATTCAATATTTTATCTAATAATTATTTTATATTTATTTTGATAACTAAAGGGGTCCTACAATTCAAAATCAAGTAGGTCAATGATCCATGGTTTGACCATCTTAAAACAATCCATATGTTAGCTCAGAAGGTATAAGAATATCTTGCACCCCTCTTCAATGATATGCCCTAAGACGGAATTTTACTGTTAAAATAACTATACTTACTGTTATTAACTGTATACATGATGGCAAGCTATGTAGCACTAGCAGTAACCCATACAATAGGCCTAGTTATGACAAATTCTCTACTAACAATCTTCCAGTTCAGATAGAGTCCAATATACAGTATGTTTAATAATTATTATTTGTATGTTCAATTATTAACATTTATTTATTAGTACTGTACATTTAATAAATTGCTTTGAGTATTTTCTATTTTCTATTTTTTCACATGATGATTTGCAACAAGTGTATTGTGACAAATCTCTCATTACCAATGGAGTGCACTAGAATAGTGGGCTCAGAGGACCAGGATTAACAGCACAACCAGTGGGCTCAGCCCTGGCAAGTCCAGGAGTCATCAGACCAGGATGTCCTCAGCTGTGGTCCTAGGGCCTCAGGCCCTCCTGCAGGGGAGACACAGTGATAGGGTAAAAAAGGGTGATTAGAGGGACCAGGGTTTCCCAAACTCTAAAATTCCCCATTGGAAAAATGTATGGTGGAAAAACGATTGGAACCATTTCCCTGTTTGACCGCTAGGTTTTATGGGTATTATGACACCTCCACTGTGGGGCTCTGTCATTCACCTATTAAACTTCATAAGGCATTTCCACCATACTTACTGATTAACATATGGGCTCACTTGTGCAATAATCACTTCCCTTTCTGTCAACCAATGGGCATAAATCTAGGGGAGTATTTATATGTCAACTCAGCCTTTATCTCCCACTTGATGTTTTGCAGCAACAGACTTCCAACTACCACCACCAGCAGCATATAACCTAAATGCCAGTTATCGGATCCTTGTTCTCCCAGCTGGTGGGGTTTTGTTGCCAGCTGCCCAGCATTGGGCAACCTGTCATCAGTATCTGGCTCTGAGGAGCATTCCTCTGCGACAAGGCCTACCCCAAACTATTCTATCAAATTCCATATGGTTTTCTGCTTCTGTTGTCATTCAGTTTAGCCTGTACTAAATTTAATTATCAATACTACTCAGCTAAGTGATTAAATCCAGGTGTATCCTTGTTTGAGGTTCTCCTAACTAAATTTGAGACTTTTGATGTAGACCTCTGTACCAATCCCAGATTGCTCCTTTAATACTGACATTGCTCCCCTGTGTCTTTCTCCACACGATGGTGCTAAAACGTAAGGCTTTAAATCATTTTTTAGAAGTCAAGTTGAATAGAGAAATGGTTCACAATAGACCAATGGCTATATCTGTTCAATCTTATGAAAGGAACAGTTGATTTTGGCTAGATTATCTGCTATCACTGATGTTCTGTTATAACTCATTTACAGCATTTTCATATGCAATTTAAGATTTATAGTTCACCGAAGTTCTGATGTGGAGATCTGGGCACAGAGCAACAAACCTATGACCATGCCAAATATCCATCTTTGTCCTATTTTATTTATTTTATTTAACCTTTATTTAACTAGGCAAGTCAGTTAAGAACAAATTCTTATTTACAATGACGGCCTACCGGGGAACAGTTGCCTTTTTCAGGGGCAGAACGACAGATTTTTACCTTGTCTGCTTGGGGATTCAATCCCAGCAACCTTTCGGTTACTGGCCCAATGCTCTAACGACCAGGCTACCTGCCACCCCTAAACAAGACTAATATAGTAACACACTACTTCGCTTTATGAACTAGAGGTTGAATTGGAGATTGTCAGAGCATGTTTACACAACAATCAATAATTCAAAGATGTACAGTATGAAAAATGTACCAAGACACTCATGTTGGAGATGATTACGTCACCTACTTTACTGGAAACTTGTATCTGTCACTGATCAAACCACAGAAATGCCACAACCATCCTCACCATTAACAAGTGTTGATGTGTGACAAAAACATCCTGCTTCATGTAGCTAACAAACTGTAAATACTGTAGCCAACAAAGCACAATCAGATTGAATCCTGGCCTCATTGTTTTATATAGAATACCCACTAAAGAGAGCATTCTTTCATCTTATTCAATACAGTAAATTAACAATGTCCACCATTCAAGGCACCAAGTACATTGTGTACAGTGGCAAGAATGTGTGCATTTAGGAAGTTACAGTTATTTACCACATTTAATAAAATAATTACATTGCTTAATTCAATGAAGCAATACTGTTTATCTAGCTTATGAGTTTGCTATTGGTTGAACTCATCTTAGTATTTTGTTTTATGGATGAAAGTGAAACGGGTATGATTAATTTCTGTTAATTATAGTATTATATAAGTAATGTGTTGTATTTCATTAGATTTAAATACAACAATAACATTTGCACATATTGTTAAAGGGTCTTCTTTGGGAAGTGTAGAGAAAAACATTCAAATAATTAGACATTTCAGCACTTTAAGGCACAGCACAGAGTAAATGGGTAATAACATTATAATAATGTGGAAATGTATGTGACCTCTACTGTATTTACTACTTTTCTTGATAACCATATTCATTTCCTGGT
Source organism: Salvelinus namaycush (assembly GCF_016432855.1). Lineage (NCBI taxonomy): Eukaryota > Metazoa > Chordata > Actinopteri > Salmoniformes > Salmonidae > Salvelinus > Salvelinus namaycush. Next base: position 9,476,959 of record NC_052324.1, on the reverse strand, counting down.
AAATATATGCTACAAATAAATTAAACACTCCAACCCTGACTTCATTTTATTTCTGTATCATTTGATTGTCTCAAAGAAGAAGTTCAGATAAACAGAAGTTTGAAGAGTATGTTTTGCCATAGGCCTACTATTCTACAAATGCAAGAACAATAAGCTACCGTTATGGAATGTTCTTGTCTGCACATCACTTTCATATTCTCGAATTTGAGAATATTTTGGATATTTAGAACTCATGGGCCTACATATTTAATAATAAAATATAATAATCAGGAACACATTGTTGTATAAATCAAATACAGATTTTGTGAAAATAATTTACCACTAGGACAGATATTACAGGGCAAATTTCATAAAACAGTCCATTTTTATCATAAGGATCTACCTTCAAGATGTGCTCTCCTAATTTTACAGAAAAGCTCCGACAATCATCAAAAGTCAAATGTGATTTTATTTTTAAGGAGGGAAATGAAATGGTCTGCAATTAATGTCATAATTGGCAGATGAAAGTTATTGGACTAACTTTTCTTTCAAGAAGGCGGGGATCATTAAACCCACCCTCATCCGAAACGATATGTTTATTTTGAGAAACTTTTCTCACTAGATAGGCTGTCTTAAGTAAGGAAAATGTCACTCTTCATACAAGCCGTATCAATGTATATAGAGTGTAAAAAAAAGTGACAAAATAATAATAATACAGGACCCGAGAGGCGTCAGGTAGCCTACAGTGGTTAAGAGCGTTGGGGCAAGTAACTGAAAGGTCGCTGGTTCGCATACCCGAGCTGATTAGTTGAAAAATTGGTTGATGTGCCGTTGAGCAAGGTACTTAACTCTAATTGCTCCTGTAAGTCGCTATGGATAAGAGCCTCAGCTAAATGACTTAAATGTAAAAATGAAACAAAAATGAAACATCTAGAAATATCTCATCACACAATCGAGCTGTGGTTATGCATCTATATCTTGTTTCCAGTAACTACCATTTCACCTTTCATTAGAAAACCAAAGAAACATTAACCACATTTTCCCACTACCATTGAGTCTAGGCTCAACACCTGCGTCGGAACATGCAGATTCAAGCTAACAGGTTGAAAACAGAATAAGGGATCTTATGATATTGTTCCGCTTCTTAAATTTTTAATTATTAAGTAAAATATATTTTCACAAATAACAATAGATGATCTTATAGTAAATAAATACAATGTTTTGGGGTTTTTAAGTAACCTTTATTTTCTATTATGGTGACAGTTTCCTCATACAAAACAGTACAGTTGAATTGATTCTTAAACCCATCCCTATCTGAAAGGATATGCTTCTTTTGAGAAACACTGCTCACTAGATAGGCTGTCTTACGCAAGGAAAATATCACTCTTTAAACAAGCCTTATCAATGTAAAAAAAACATTCTATAAATGTAAAAAAGCACAAATGATTGATTTCACTTATATAGCATTTTGTCTGCTCAATAAGCAGTCAGAATTTAGTTCTTTAATGTAAAATAAAATCTGGATTTTATTATTAATTGTAAGTTAATTAAATCATTGAATTAAGATATGAAATAGTATGTTAAAAAACATACTCTAATTTCTTTAAAAATATATATATTACGCTTCATTACACACATGACAAGATACTAAATATTATTTTGGATAATGATACATATTTAGAACTCATGGGCATGCATATTTAATGAGAAAATATTTTGATAGATATAATATTTAGTTAAATATTTTGTGTAAATCAAATACAGATTTTGTGAAAATAATTTACCACTATGACAGATTTTGCAGGGCAACATTCATAAAACAATCTACATTTTAACCATAAGGATCTACCTTAAAGATGTCCTATCCTTAATTTTCTGAAAACCTTAATTTAATCTTTATTCAAGTGTCTGCAGTGTGTATGTCCCACAATCATCAAAAGTAAAATGTGACATTAACTTAAATGTTAAGGAGGGAAACACAATATACTCAAATGAAATGTTCTGCAATTAATGGCATAATTGTCAGTTGAAGTTATTGGAAATACAAATGAAATGTTCTGCAATTAATGTCATAATTAGCTGTTGAAGTTATTGGAAGACGTGTAAATCTATGGCTCACAATATTTTAGCATTTAAAAAAATGAAGCTGGAAAAAAATAAAAGGTACACAAATGAAATCTGAGACCACAATGGGGTGTAAAATCTTTGTTGTTCCCAGCCCACTACAACTCTATCCATACTGGGGCATATCCTTTCAATAAATGGGTCTACTGGTGCTGGGTCTACTTCCCAGGTTCCTGTTGTGCAGCAGGAGAGAGAGCGCACAGCAGTACACCATGCTCTTCAGGATCATCACTGTATAAACCAGAGAGGCCAAGTTGAGACTGCATGTTGACTGGAAGGAATCTGGGGAAAAGAAAATAGTATAGGCCGGGATTTTAGCCAATGGTTTTATTTTAATATAGTCCAGTTTTATGTTGGTTTTTGTTTGCTGTCATCTTGTTTCTTTTCTATTTTTATTCATGATTTTGTTGGTATTTGCTCGATCCTATTACTCGGTTTGCTGTTGTTTCTGTATAAAAAAAGTGGAAAATGTCAATAAAATATTGCTCCGATTGAATCGATCGATTGCACTTTGTCGGCTATGCGCCACGAAGATGTAATTTACAATTTAGCCGACATATGCAGCGAATGCGGTCTCCACGAACAATGGAGCTTTGAGGGTTTTTAGATTAACTAGAATTGTTACCAGCGCCGTCTCTCCGTAGGTCAAGAGATTTTTTCTTTATATTACTTCCTTGCTTTGCCTTTGGATGTGGCTTGGCAAAGCGACATTCTTGCTACACACCTCAAATTTACCGTAAATAATGCAACTGTTGAATAATGCAACTTCACCATAACCACAGTGCCTTCAGAAAGTATTCACACCCCGTTACTTTTTCCACAATTTGTTGTGTTACAGGGCTGTGACGGTCATGACATTTCCTCAGACGTTTATTGTCATTCAAAAGACTGCCAGTCTCACGGTAATTGACCGTTATTAACATAAACATGTTAAGGATCTCCAGGCTTCCATGCATACAAACCACATCCAATCTGCTGATGCACACCTTTGGAATATCAACAGTTAAAAAAGTATAACAATTTCATTTAACATACCATCACATTAAATCCATTATTTATTTTAGACAGGCCTAAAGAAACATGATATGAATAAAATGTATTTCAGAAGAACAGAATATGAGTTGGCCTAGGCCAACTCATGTATGTTATCTGGCTATGAGCCAAGCCATGCGCTGTAGGTTTGTTCACTTAGCAAACAAGACATGCTTATAAGTCCTGTGACATTATTTGTCGTAGGCTATATGATTTTATGGTACGAAGAATATAATAGAATTTAGCTCAATAATATAGAAAGGATATTTTTCCCATTCCAGAGCAAGTGTGCATATGAAGTGGCTATGTTGAGAGTAAAAGTGATCGTTTGAAACAGGTCCTGTTTTAGAGTAATTTGGCAACTTTAGTTGTGAATGATACAAACCTTAGAAATCGAAACATAATATGGGCTGCATGATGCGACTACAGGCTATTGATGAGTTGAGAAAGTAGAAAAAAAAGCTTGTGCTCTGTTCCTTGCCTCAGGCTGCACACGCTGTTCTCTCAAGTGATCATATCTTCACCCATCAGACCATTCTCAATTTAATCTTGTCTTTACTAATATGTCAAATCAGTTTAGATTTATAATGGTCTATTATCAAATGGTCAGGAACAGAGTCAGGGGGGAAAATACATGTGATCTGCATCTTCTCAAATAGTGGAGGATGACTTTCCAATGGTTCGTTTTTCAATCATGCTGGGTTGGAGACTCCAGTTTTGTAGCAGAGCATGTGATTAGTATGAGCAGCTGAGAAATAAATATAGTAGCAGCTGGGATCCTCCTTCTTTTTAGTGGCAACCATCAAAACTCTGCTTTCACACAGTATTTCATCTAGAAATGTCTGGGCTTATAAGAACACTATTTTCCCTCCACACATCAACCACTGTTTGAGCATGCAGCCTCTCACTGCATGACAGTGAGAACCCTGTTCCTGCTGGAAACCAGTGCTTAATTTGGGAACCAAAGTTAAATCTGTTCTGGAACATCAATAATATCACGTTTTCACAAAATAACATATTTCATTAAACTGGTGACAGCCCCTCTCTCTGTGCACTTGAGAAACACATGAAGGACAGAGAGGAGGATATTGAAAATATCAGTGGTAGAATATTCTGTAGTTAACTTCTCTAGGGTAGGGGGCAGCATTCGGAATTTTGGATGAAATGCATGCCCAAATTAAACTGCCTGCATCTCGGGCCCAGAATATATGGTATGCATATAACTGGTAGATTTGGATAGAAAACACTCAAAAGTTTCCAAAACTGTTAAAATAGTGTCTGTGGGTATAACAGAACTGATTTGTCAGGCAAAAACCTGAGAATAATCCATTAAGGAAGTAGTTTTATTTTTGGTTTTGTAGTTTTCTATTCAATGCCAAAACAGTATCCATTGATTTAGGACTCAAAATGCAGTTTCTATGCCTTCCACTAGATGTCAACAGTCTTCAGAAAATGTTTCTGAAGAAGTAAGAGCAGTCTGAATGAGTGGACCCTGTCGTGTCACAGAGCTTTTTCCTGCGCAAGACCGAGAGAGTGCGTTTCTTGTTTACATTTTATATTGACGACGTTATTGTCCGGTTGAAATATTATTGATTATTTAGGCTAAAACCAACCTGAAGTTTGAATTTAAACATCGTTTGACATGTTTCTATGAACTTTACGGATACAATTTGGATTTTTTTGTCTTTCCGTTTTTACTTTGTTTGAGCCTGTGGATTACTGAAGAAAACGCACGAACAAAACAGAGATTTTTGGGTATAAAGAGACTTTATAAAAAAAATAACATTTATTGAGTAAATGAATGTCTGCTGAATGCAACCATATGTAGATCATCAAAGGTAAGGGATTAATTTTATCTCTATTTCTAAATTGTGTAACTGTTCTACCTGGCTGGCTACTGTTTGTAAGGATTTGTCTAGTGGGCTATGTTCTCATAATCGTAATGTATGCTTTCGCCGTAAAGCATAAAAAAAATCTGACACCGTGGTTGGATTCACAAGCAGTTAATCTTTAAACCTATGTAAAATATGTTTTGTTTTCTGAATTTTTATAATGAGTATTTCTGTTTTTGAATTTGGCGCCCAGCAGTTTCACTAGCCGCTGTAGAGGTGGGACGCTACCGTCTCACGTGCCCAAGAGAGGTTAAAGGTAATGTGTCAGCCTATTAATGGTGAAAATACATTTAAAAAAATGTTTTACATGGCTATTCAAAATAAAATACAAATTCACTATAATTGTAGGCTAACTCTATAAGCTGCCCTGCAAAAACCTATATCTTCTCTCCCAGACGCATGCATAGAAAGTTTGGAGCGTAGCATAAGTTAACCAGTCCATCCAGTATACATAATAATACAGTCCACACTCAAAGAAAATTACAAGAATATGTTTAATATTCGAGTATAGGCTAGACCAGTGTTTACCAAACTTTTTACAGTCCTGTATCCCTTCAAACATTCAACCTCCAGCTGCGTACCCACTCTAGCACCAGGGTCAGCGCACTCTCAAATATTGTTTTTTGCCATCATTGTAAGCCTGCCACACACACACCATATGATGTATTTATTAAACATAAGAATGAGTGTGAGTTTTTGTCACAACCCGGCTTGTGGGAAGTGACAAAGAGCTCTTATAGGACCAGGGCAAAAATAATAATATAATAATAATAAATAATCTTGCTTTATTTAGCCATCTTACATAAAAAACATATTTGTTTATGGAAAATTATGAATAACTCACTACAGTTTAATGAGAAGGGTGTGCTTGAAAGGATGCACATAGCTCTGCAATGTTGGGTTGTATTGGAGAGAGTCTCAGTCTTAAATCATTTTCCACACATAGTCTGTGCCTGTATTTAGTTTTCATGCTAGTGATGGCCGAGAATCCACTCGCACATAGGTACGTGGTTGCAAAGGGCTTAACAGCGTGATTTGCCAAGGCAGGATACTCTGAGCGCAGCCCAATCCAGAAATCTGGCAGTAGCTTCTGATTAAATTCAATTTTCACAGAACCGCTTGTTGCAATTTTGATGAGACTCTCTTGTTCAGATATCGGTAACTGGACTGGAGGCAGGGCATGAAAGGGATAACGAATCCAGTTGTTTGTTCCATCCGTTTTCTGAAGTAACTACGTAACTACGCACCCAACTCACTGAGGTGCTTTGCTAAATCACATTTGTCATTGTCCGTAAGCTTGAGTTCATTTGCACACAAAAAATCATACAATGATCGAAAGACCTGTGTGTTGTCCTTGTTAATGCAGACAGAGAAGAGCTCCAACTTCTTAATCATAGCCTCAATTTTGTCCCGCACATCAGGAGAGTCCCTGTAATCCTAGATTCAGATCATTCAGGCAAGAAAAAACATCACCCAGATAGTCCAGTTGTGTGAGAAACTCGTCATCCTCCACAATAGTATGGGGCTTGCCTGTCATAGCCACTTGGTAGCTCACCATATAAGACGCTTCTAGCCCCTTCTTATTAATGGTATCTGTTGCTTTTATACATGTCCTACTACTCTTCATTCTCGCTCAAAAAACTTCTGTGGCTTATTTTTGGCATGTTTTGTTTCTAAATATCTGTGCAACAGTGAAGGTTTCATTGAGTTGTGAGATAGTACTTTTGCACATATAACACACTGTGGCTGAGGAAAGGCACTACTCCCAATATAAGTGAACCACAAATCAATGTAGTTCTCATCATATTTGCACCTCTTCGATGGTCCAACATCCCTGTCTGTTGTGCTTTCCCAGGTAAGGGGGCAGTAGCTTTTCGGCTGCATCAGATTCACAACTTTCGGTGTCCATGCTAGCTGGGCTAACAACAAATTACTTATGCAAGCATTGGATGTGCTTGTGGAAGTAGAACAACTTGTGTTGTTGACAGGTACAGGTGTAGTACTGCTGGTAGTAGCAGTACTACCAGTAGAGCTGTTATGTGTCTCTATGGATGCAGGCCTTACTTTTTTAACCATTAATCAATTTTCAAGCAAATAGAATGAGCAGCAGCTACGTTTGGCTACATACGGACCGTTAGTGGAATTCCCGCAAGAGAGTAACGGTTAATGTGATTGGATATTAATTATTTGACTAGGCTACCTCTATTTTACATTGTGTTGTTATTTCGCTGTACACTAGATGGTTTAATTTTATTTTTGGCAGTGAAAGGAGGCTACTCAGCTGAGAAAAAAACCCTCACCCAAATGTATAGCCCCGTTGTAAAATATAAATGACTGTTTAAAAATGTGAATCACATTTTTATTTGGCGTACTCCCGATGGCATTGCAGTACACGTACCCCAGTTTGGGAATACCTGAGCTAGACCAATTATGTACCAAAGACATCTTAAATCAGTTTTTATATTTTTCTGCTGTGCATAATGTGCAGTAGGGTATGTTTTGTACTGCAACACAATCATTATTTTAATTAAGTTATTTTTGTGGGTGCTTAGGCTCAAATATAGGCCTATGCTTATGCATAAGCTCTAATATGCATATGGATGTTTTGAATTAATAATCACCTTAGAACGCGCTGTCCATTTCATTGTGTTATAGGCTTTGAAACAACATCCAAAATCACCATGTTTTACACTCAGTTTCAACCTATTGTTGATCTTCTATTTTTCAAATTGATCGTCACAGTGAGGTGAGTTTTAAAAGCACAATACTGTTTTGATGTTGTGTTTGATGTGATTTCCGATTGCATTTGCATTGATGTCCGAGTGGTTACAGGGGCAATAGAGCCAGCCATTAGCGACCTGATGGTAGTTTGCGAGTTGGGTACTGCCAATGCATGTCTAGAGTGCATAAGAGGAGCTTTTGTGACTCAACGGTCATGTGAAACTTTACTGCGGTCATGACTCATGACTGCCTGTGTGGCAGTAATAGCGTGAATTTAAAATTGATTAAATTTCGTTTTTTGTCACTGGCCTACACACAAGACTTCATAATTTCAAAGAGGAATGATGTTTTTTGAAATTATTTAAAAATGAAAAGCTGAAATGTCTTGAGTCAATATGTATTCAACCCCTTTGTTGTGGAAAGCCTAAATCAGTAAAAATTGGCATCACTGAAGAATTTCAACCACAAAGACCAGGGAGTTTATCCAATACCTTGCAAAGAAGGGCACCTATTGGTAAATGGGAAAAAAATTAAAATAAATTGAGTGTCCGTTGGAGCAATGTGAAGTTAATAATTACACTATGGATGGTGTATAAATTCACCCAGTTACTACAAAGATACGTGTCCTTCCTAACTCAGTCGCCGGAGAGGATGGAAACCGCTCAGGGATTTCACCATGAGGCCAATGGTGACTTTTAAACAGTTCCGGAGTTTAATGGCTTTAAAGAGAAAACTGAGGATGGATCAGCAACATTGTAGTTACTCCACAATACTAACCCAATTGTCAGAGTGAAAAGAAAGAAGTCTGTACAGAATTAAAATATTCCAAAACATGCACCCTGTTTGCAACAAGTCACTAAAGTAATACTGCAAAAAAATTGGCAAAGCAATTCACTTTTTGTCCCGAATACACAGTGTTATGTTTGGGGCAAATCCAATACAACACATTACTGAGTACCACTCCATATTTTCAAGCATTGTGGTGGCTGCATCATGTTATGAGTATGCTTGTAATTGCTAAGGACTGGGGTGTTTTTCAGAACAAAAAATACATGGAGTGGAGTTATGCACAGGCAAAATCCTAGAGGAAAACCTGGTTCAGTCTGCTTTCGACCAGACACTGGATGAATTTACCTTTCAGCAGGACAATAACCGAAAACACGATTCCAAATCTCCACTGGAGTTGCTTACCAAGAAGACAGTGAATGTTCCTGAGTTACAGTTTTGACTTAAATCTGCTTAAAAAATCTATGGCAATACCTGAAAATAGTTGTGTGGCAATGATCAACAACCAATTTTGACAAAGCTTGAAGAATTTTTAAAATAATAATGGGCAAATGTTGCACAATCCAAGTGTGGAAAGCTCTTAGAAACATACCCAGAAAAAAAGGTGATTCTAACATGTATTGAGTCAGGGGTTTGAATACTAATCAAGGTATATTAGTGTCATGTGTCCCATATTTTTTTTTGACCAATGTTGAAAATGTTCTTCCACTTTGACATTACAGATTATTTTGTGTAGATCCTTGACATAAAAATGACAATTAAATCCATTTTAATCCCACTTTATAACACAACAAAATGTGGAAAAGTCAGGGGGTGTGAATACTTTCTGAATGCACTGTAAATCTGTTCATTGATCCAGCCACTCATGTATATATTTTTTTCCTTTTTCAATTTTTGTTTTATGAATTTACCCCAACCTTGCATGAAATCGACATCAATTTTACCGTTTGTAGCCTGCAGAGCAGTTGGTGCAGCCTTTGTTGATGGAGGAGCTTCAGTTGGATCCTCTGAGTATGAGATGGAAAAAGCATTATCAGAGCATTATCTACCATCAGACATAATTAATACAAAAATATCAGCCATGACATATCTCTGTTTCGGCAGTTATTGCCAGGTTTGCCGTTTTTGTTGGAGATTGTGTTGGGGAGAATAGTTACGCAAAAAAAGTTGATTGCAAAAAGGTGATTGCAAAACCAACTACACAACATTCCTATGCAATTAACAAGTGTAAGTCCACATTACTATGTACATTATTTGTTTTACTTTGAGAAGGTGGTATGCCATTTTTAGTTGCTTGAACACATGATACTCATATAAATATATCACATAAATATACAAGTTTACTAAACATTAGGAACACCTTTGTAATATTAAGTTACACTCCCCTCTAAAAGATGTCGAAAGCATTCCACAGGGATGCTGGCCCATGTTGACTCCAATGCTTCCCATAGTTGTGTCAAGTTGGCTGGATGTCCTTTGGGTGGACCATTCTTGATACACACGGGAGCGTGAAAAACCCAGCAGCGTTGCAGTTCTTGACACAAACCGTTGAGCCTGGCACCTACTACCATAACCCGTTCAAAGGCACTTACATCTTTTGTTTGCCCATTCACCCTATGAATGGCAGACATACACAATCCATGTCTCAATTGTCTCAAGGCTTAAAAATCCTTCAATAACCTGTCTCCTCACCTTGATCTACACTGATTGAAGTGGATTTAACAAGTGCCATCCATAAGTGATCATAGCATTCGCCTGGTCAGTCTATGTTGTGGAAAGAGCAGGTGTTCTTAATGTTTTGGATGCATGATTTTTGTGTTTGAATTGACTCCAACCCTGCATGAAATACACATCAATCCTACCATAGGTAACGTGCAGAGTGGTTGGTGCAGCCATGGTGGTTTGAGGAGCTTCAGTTGGTTCCTCTGAGAATGATATGGAAAAATATCATATTAAACAATATTTTTCAGAGCATTTGTGTAGGCTAATGTCAAAGATAATAGTTATGCAAAAAAGGTGATTTGTTTAAACTTGAGAAATTAACTTGCGAAACTATGCAATTACCAAGTGTCGGTTAAATTTTGATGGACTTTCTTTTTTACTTTGAAAATGTAATATGCCATTTTTTACATGGTTGAATACATGATAGCTTACTTATAAATATATTAAATGAATAATGATGTATGAATAACATAATACATGCTAATGTTAAACTATTTAAATGACTGGCTTTACCTTTTGGTATGTCAACGTCTTGAGTGCCCAATTTATGCTCGACAGAACAGATGTATTTGTTCCCGTACGTTTTCTCTTTATCAATGATGATCATACTTGTCGTCCGCCCTTCCTCCCGCTGCTCCAGCTCTTCCCCCTCTGCTTTGGGCACCTCCACGGTTCGGCCGTTTTCATCCTCCATCTTCCATGAAATCTTGACTAAGTCTGGAAACATGTCTCTAGCCAGACATAGCAGGGTTGTTTTCCTGTTCGGCTCAGGTTTGGACACTGGGTAGACCGTGACTTTGGGTTTTTGTACACGATTGTCTGATTTTAAAGACACACAAGAAATGGACATCATACTCAAGTTTTCATACTTCAGATGTAGTCTGTTGTCAAGATGAATCGTGATGTCCCACACCATTTGTTGTATATCCAGCTTACTTTCTATATTCCATTAAACAATAAATTACATACATAAATTACATGTACCAACTCATTCTATTTTTCATATCAACTATCCTTTCTGGAATATCGTATTTCAATACGGTGTAAATCAAAACGTTCAATATCATTTAATTAATAAGATTCTTAGCTAAGTAAACAGTCAAACATTCTTACCCCATATAAAATGACTTTACATTTATATCACACATTTAACTGAGTGTGTATATCTCTAAGATTATGACATGCAATATACTGCAAATTGTGCATATGGCTTTATTGAAACTAATTGCAAACTTTCAAAAATATATATTTTTATTTTCTAACATGAGTTGATCACATATAGTGCATATTTGCGAAGCGATACTTCAGGATGTTTCCTCAATTATTTGGGAAATTGATTAGACATATTTATGATTCCTTATTAATGTCTATTGCTGAAAATCAGAGGAATGGATCTCTTACCTGTCACATGAAGTGTTATACCAGAGCCAAACAAAAGTACATACACAGTGAAAATTCCCTTGACAAAAAGTGGTCTGCATTGCGTCTTGTCAGGGCTTGTTTTAATTAACTGTACAATGGTTGACCAGTTAATAAGAGATTTTAATTTTCCCGATAATAAGGTATAATTTCCAAGGATATCATTAGATCACAATCATCCCTTAAAATCCTTAAAGATGCACTATGCAGAAATTGCTCTGCCATATCCAGGCTACTAAAATTCTAAAAGTTTCAGACTTCAGTTTATGTGACAAAAAGCAAGTATAGTGTGGAGAATCATTGTACCATCTAAACCGCTGTAAAATATACTTTTCATTACCAAAAATATTGTACCATTTGTTTGAAGCTGGTGTACGAAACCGAAAGTAAAAGAAGCAAAAGGAAAACTTAAGCATGGGAAACAAAGAAAAAGTGCACATAGAACAGATCTACCCCTACTTAGACTTGCTTTCAATCAGGATTACTGGTCTATAACTCACAATTCTACGTGCATTTTGTCAGGTCATCCAAAAAGTTACATATTGCAGGTTTAAGAGGCTAATCTTTGTGTTTAACTTAGCTAACATATGGAATTGTTGTAAGATGGTCATACCAAGTATCATTTAGCTATTTCCTTTTGAAATGTATGGCCCCTTTAGATAAAAAAAGATATACAGCACCAGTAAAAAGTTTGGACACACGTACTCATTCAAGAGTTTTTCTTTAATTTTACAACTTTCTACATTGTAGAATAATAGTGAAGCCATCAAACTATGAAAAAGCTGTAATCAAGGCAAATGGTGGCTACTTTGAAAAATCTAAAATATATTTGGATTAGTTTAACACTTCTTTTGGTTACTACATGATTCGATTATGTGTTATTTCATAGTTTTTGATGTCTTCGATATTATTCTACAATGTAGAAAATAGTAAAAAATAAAGAAATACCCTTGAATGAGTAGGTGTGTTCAAACATTTGACTGGCACTGTTTATGTAAATACATAATTTGATGAAATGTTTCATTTGGCCTTACTGCTTTTAGCTCAGAGAATGCAAAGAATAACAGATTCATACATGGATAAACAGATAGTAAAAAAAAATATAAAAATAAATGTTGTTTTAAAGTGTGTGTCCTATATCTGTGAGATATTAGAAAGATCAGGAAATTATTTAGATTTAGATTTTTTTTACCCATATAAAAAAAAAATGGCACTCAACTACTTCCTTATATACAGTACTTCCATAATTTGTTTTAACTGGTACCGAGCTACCTTCAGACAAGTCTTGTTGGTGTCCTAGAGCAAAACAACCGACATGTATGTGTTTGTGAGGCTCTCACCTTTCCATGAAGGGGTCATTAGTGTTTAGCCCAAACTGTATGGATGTTTTCATGAGAAGACCTATTTCATGGATGTCTCATGGTCTTACAAACATAGCTGTAGCTTAGCCACCTTTCATCACAGATATTTCATGAAACACAAACAAATCTGTAGTTTAAATGGACAGGTTTTCATGGGGATCTTTTTTATGCTAATTGGATTCCGCGGGGGTGTGGACATTGACTTTAGGGGGTTGAATTCCCTCCCTTAGCCTACTACTGCCCTACTTCTGCCAACTTCTTAGCGTCCGAACGGTTTGGGCAACACACTAATACACTATATTCAAAAGTATGTGGACACACCTTCAAATGAATTGTTTCTGCAATTTCAGTCACACCCGTTGCTGGCAGGTGTATAAAATCGAGCACACAGCCATGCAATCTCCATCGACAAACATTGGCAGTAGAATGGCCTTATTGAAGAGCTCACTGACTTGGAACGTGGCACCTTCATAGGATGCCACCTTTCCAACAAGTCAGTTCATAAAATGTCTGCCCAGCTAGAGCTGCCCCGGTCAACTGTAAGTGCTGTGAATTCTGAAGCGGAAACATCTAGGAGAAACAACAGCTCAGCCATGAAGTGGTAGGCCACACAAGCTCACAGAACGGGACTGCCTAGTGCTAATGCGCATAGCGTGTAAAAATTGGCTGTCCTCAGGTGCAACACTCACTACCTGTCACAGTTTCTGTGTTATTTGATTGTTGTTTCGTTAGGTTACCGCTGGAGTGCACCCTTACCTTGTTTTCTAGTTTCCAGGTCCTGATTATTACTTATTGGATTCACGTGGGTTTAATTACCTTCTCTGTTCAACTGGTTGAGTGGTTATTTAGGTTCCTCATTTGGCCTGTATCTTTGCTTAGGTCTCATGTTTTTTGTGTGTGTGCTCTTGTCCGGTTGCCTTGTTTCTGTTGAGACTCTCAGTAAAAGTTCTGAATTTACCAGTGGCGTGCCGTGGGCCTTAGGGCCTGGGCCTTCAGTGAGGTACTACACAGTCCCACCCGAATTAATCCACCTCTTATTACCATCATTATGATGCCATGGCTCTAGACACTATACATTTAGACAGAAACGCTGGGCCTGGGGCCTGGGCCTTCAGTGAGGTACTACACAGTCCCACCCGAATTAATCCACCTCTTATTACCATCATTATGATGCCATGGCTCTAGAAACTATACATTTAGACAGAAACGCAGTATAACCAGGCGTTGCGTCACCTTGAAATTGACAAATTGACATTTTTGGGTAAACAGTGTTTACCCAAAAACATGACACAATCAATGAGTCTTTTCAATATTTCCCTTCACCTTTTCATTGTGCAGCTCCGTTGCCCTGCGCGCTTGTTCTTTGAGCTGTAGATCCACTCCGGTGTCCCCAAAAGTTTTCAAAAGCACCATTGCTTGTAAGTGCCCAGCCGTACTTTGGTGTCTCGTTGCTGCCTTGGTTAGACAACTCAAGTTTGCAAAGCCAGTGTGGCTCCAAACACCAAATCGATCACTTGCAAATAATAGGCATTCCCAGCAGTACAGTTTGCAGTGCTTCTCGGAGCCAAGGAGCCTGTGAGCCATTGACAGCGCTCGTAGTTGAAACTTTGAAAGTGGCGAGCGAACGAACCCCTTTCCCGCCTGTGACAGGCTTTGTGGCGTCGGGCGACCTCTCCTTACAATGTCTAACTTTTCTTGAAAAGTTTGTCTTGAGAATGGCGTTATAATTATATCCTCGACCAAATCGATATCTTCTCCTCCTTCCGCCATTGTGGGTTGAAAAAACAGCTTAGTAGTACGCGAATTAATTCGTTTATCAAATTCAGTTTCCTAGATCTCCATAGGACCTGCCTCTCAATATTGGTAATCCAATCAAAAGACGTGCACGCACTACGCCTGCTAGCTGGCTCCTGTGTAACACTGGAGCCAGCCAGCAGGCGTACAATAGCCAACTCTAAAGCTGATTGGTTGACACTAAATTTTCATTTCCATTCACTATAAGCTACAAGCGCCCGCACTGTTGATTCTGAAGGCCTGAGGGCAGATTTTAGACCCCTGGCAACACATGATGGCTGAATATGATTGGATAAAAGATCTAACATAAAGACCAGCCCTCCAAATCTCAACCTGGGGCTGGAAGCAGTGCAACCAAGAGGAAAGCTATGAAATGAAGAGTATAACTCTTACTCTGGGGAATAATTTAATACATATTTGTGGGAAAATATATTTAAAAAAAAAATCGATTCTGATGATGTTTAGTCCAGCAGAGAAGGCCTTGCAGGCCCTGACGGCCCACCACTGGAATTTACCCTTACCTCTCCTTGCTGTGTTTCTCTACGCCTGGGTTTGAGTTTGTACTAGCAGTATTGTTATAGCAGACCGAAGCCAACGATGGATCCAGCAGAGATTGCTCAGTCGTCCGAGGAACATTACGAACTCCACCATTTACGGTCGGCTCTCACCCACCATGGAACTGTGATTGGTTGCCATGAGGCGTGGCTGCAGACATTGTTGGATGATTTAATAACTCTTGTGTCCGCTCTGCAGACCGGACAGGCGGAAGCAACGGCTGCTGCACCTGTGGCTGTTCCTAATCCTCCACTCCCTACCAGCTCAGTGTCTTCCTCCTTTCCGGGGCCTCATCTCCCGGGACCGGAGCGCTATGAGGGGCATCCTGGGAAGTGTCGTGGGTTCCTGCTCCTGGCCTTCGAGCTGCAGGCATCAACGTTTCCCACTGAGCATTCATGAGTGGCATACGTCATCTCTTTGCTCTCAGGATGGGCTCTGGCCTGGGCCACGGCCACATGGGAGCAGCTATCAGACATTTATCTTAATTGGCAAAGCTTCACCCAGGAGATGAAGAGGGTTTTTGATCACCCCATCAGTGCCAGGAATGCTGCTAAAAGACTCATTGCGCTTCGGCAGGGCAGCCAGAGCGTAGCTGATTACGCCATTGACTTTCGGACGCTCGCCACTGAGAGTGGTTGGAATACAGAGGCACTTCACTCAGCCTTTCTGAACGGACTCAGCGAAGTTTTCAAGGATGAGCTGGCTTCCCGGGACAAGCCTGATACTCTGGATGAAATTATCGTTCTGGCCATCCGGATTGACAACCGGCTTCGGGAACATCGTCGTGAGAGGACGGAGGGGTTCCGAGTTGTTTCCATTGTTTCGGGATTCGCTGAGGGAGTCAATTCTTTGTTTGTTCCACTGCCTTATGCTGCGTCTGCTTGTCCTGTACCCCGTCAGAGTTCTCAATTCGGCTCTGGTTCTCCTTCATATCCTTCAGAGTAGCCGATGCAATTGGGATGCACCAGACCTTCTGCTCTGGAGAAAAGGCGCAGGATTAATGAGCAACGTTGTCTTTACAATGTACACAAAACGTTTCAGTCTGGTTTTAGACCCCATCGTAGCACTGAGACTGCACTCGTGAAGGTGGTAAATTACCTTTTAATGTCATCAGACCAAGGCTCTGCATCTGTCTTCGTGCTCCTAGGCCTTAGTGCTGCTTTTGATACCTCGATAACCACATTCTTTTGGAGAGATTGGAAACCCAGATTGGTCTACACGGACAAGTTATGGCCTGGTTTAGATCTTATCTGTCGGAAAGATATCAGTTTGTCTCTGTGGATGGTTTGTCCTCTGACAAATCAACAGTACATTTTCACTATATATTTTACCTCTTGGTGATGTCATTCGGAAACATAATGTTAACTTTCACTGCTATGCGGATGATACGCAGCTGTACATTTCAATGAAACATGGTGACGCCCCAAAATTGCCCTCCCTGGAAGCCTGTGTTTCAGACATGAGGAAGTGGATGGCGGCAAATGTTTTACTTTTAAACTCGGACAAAACAGAGATGCTAGTTACAGTGCCTTGCAAAATAATTCACCCCCTTGGCATTTTTCCTATTTTGTTGCATTACAACTTCTAATTTAAATGAAATGAAAAAAATAACTTGTTTAAATAATTGGTGCAACCAATTACCTTCAGAAGTCACATAATTAGTTAAATAAAGTCCACCTGTGTGCAATCTAAGTGTCACATGATCTCAGTATATATACAGCTGTTCTGAAAGGCCCCAGAATCTGCAACACCACTAAGCAAGGGGCACCACCAAGCAAGCGGCACCATGAAGACAAAGCAGCTCTCCAAACAGGTACAGATCAGGGTTGGGTTATAAAAAATATAAGAAACGTTGAACATCCCACAGAGAACTATTAAATTAAATAAAATTCATGGAAAGAATATGGCACCACAACAAACCTTTCAAGAGAGGGCTGCCCACCAAACTCACGGACCAGGCAAGGAAAGCATTAATCAGAGAGGCAACAAAGAGACAAAAGATAACCCTGAAGGAGCTGCAAAGCTCCACAGCAGAGATTGGAGTATCTGTCCATAGGACCACTTTAAGCCGTACACTCCACAAAGCTGGGCTTTACGGAAGAGTGGCCAGAAAAAGACATTGCTTAAAGTATAAAATAAGCAAACACGTTTGGTGTTCGCCAAAAGGAGAGTGGGAGACTCCCCAAACATATGGAAGAAGGTACTCTGTTTAGATGAGACTAAAATGGAGCTTTTTGGTCATCAAGGAAAACGCTATGTGTGGCGCAAACCCAACACATCTCATCCCCCCTAGAACACCATCTCCACAGTGAAACATGGTGGTGGCAGCATCATGCCGTGGGTATGTTTTTCATCGGCAGGGACTGGGAAACTGGTCAGAATTGAAGGAATGATGGATGGCCATTAAACACAGGGAAATTCTTGAGGGAAACCGGTTTGTCTTCCTGAGATTTGAGACTGGGACGTAGGTTCACCTCCCAGCAGGACAATGACCTTAAGCATACTGCTAAAGCAACACTTGAGTGGGAAACATTTAAATGTCTTGGAATGGCCTAGTCAAAGGCCAGACCTCAATCCAATTGAGAATCTTTGGTATGACTTAAAGATTGTTGTTCACCAGCGGAACCCATCATACTTGAAGGAGCTGGATCAGTTTTGTCCTGAAGAATGGGCAAAAATCCCAGTGGCTAGATGTGCCAAGCTTATAGAGACATACCCCATGAGACTTGCAGCTGTAATTGTTGCAAACGGTGGGGGGGTGAATAGTTATGCACGCTCAAGTTTTCTGTTTTTTTGTCTTATTTCTTGTTTGTTTCACAATAAAAAAATTGTTGCATCTTCAAAGTGGTAGGCATGTTGTGTAACTCAAATGATCCATACCCCCGAAAAATATTTTTTAAATTCCAGGTTGTAAGGCAAAACAATAGGAAACATGCCAAGGGGGGTGAATGCATTTGCAAGCCACTATATATGTCCCAAAAAAACAAAGATCTGCTGTTGGATCTGGCAATTAATCTTGTTGGTTGAACAGTCGCCTCAAATAAAACTGTAAAGTACCTCTGCGTTACTCTGGACCACAGTCTCTCTTTTGACAAACAAGGACAGCTTTTTTCCATCTACGTAACATAGCAAAAATCTGAAACTCTCCGTCCAAAAATGATGCAGAAATGTAAATCCATGCTTTTGTCACTTCTAGATTAGACTGCAATGCTCTACTTTTCGGCTACCCCGATGAAGCATTAAACAAACTTCAGTAAGTGCCTAACACGGCTGCTAGAATCTTGACTAGAATATACTGTCTTCTCTATACTGTCTTCCTGTTAAGGCTAGGGCTGTTTTCAAGATTTTACTGCTAAACTACAAAGAATTACATGGGCTTACTCCTATCTATCCTTCCGATTTGGTCCTGCCGTACATACCTACACGTACACTATGGTCACAAGATGCAGGCCTCCTTATTGTCTGGAGGCAGGGCTTTCTCCAGCTTTCTGCTATAGAGTTCAATTTTTATGAAATGGTCTGCCTATCCATGTGGGAGACGTAGACTCGGTCTCGACCTTTAAGTCTTTATTGAAGACTCATCTCTTCAGTAGGTCCTATGATTGAGTGTTGTCTGGCCCAGGGGTGTGAAGGTGAACAGAAAGGCACTGGAGCGGCGAACCACCCTTGCTGTCTCTGCCTGGCCAGTTCCCCTCTCTCCACTGGGATACTCTGCCTCTAACACTATTACGGGGGCTGAGTCACTGGCTTACTAATGCTCTTCTAAGCCGTCCCTAGGAGGGGTGTGTCACTTGAGTGGGTTGAGTCACTGATGTGATCTTCTTGTCCGAGTTGGCGCCCCCGTCGGGTTTGTGCCGTAGGGGAAATCTTCGTGGGCTATACTCGGCCTCGTCTCAGGGCAGTAAGTTGGTTGTCTGTTGATATCCCTCTAGTGGTATGGGGGCTGTGCTTGACAAAGCGGGTGGGGTTATATCCTGCCTGGTTGGCCCTGTCCGAGGGTATAGTCTGACGGTGTCACAGTTTCTCCCGACCCCTCCTGTCTCAGCCTCCAGTAATTATGCTGCAATAGTTTGTGTCGGGGGGATAGGGTCAGTCTGTTATATCTGGAGTATTTTTCCTGTTTTATTTCTGTCTCTCTTCTCATAGGACCTGAGCCCTCGAACCATGCCTCAGGACTACCTGGCCTAATGACTCCTTGCTGTCCCCAGTCCACCTGGTCGTGCTGCTGCTCCCATTTCAACTGTTCTGCCTACGGCTATGGAACCCTAAACTGTTCACCGTTTTCGACTCTCTCTCTCTCTCTACCGCACCTGCTGTCTCTAACTCTGAATGATTGGCTATGAAAAGCAAACTGACATTAATTAACTCCTGAGGTTCTGACCTGTTGCACCCTTCTACAACCACTCTGATTATTGTTATTTGACCTGCTGGCCATCTATGAACGTTTGAACATCTTAGCCATGTACTGTTATATTCTCCACCCTGTACAGCCATAAGAGGACTGGCCACACCTCAGAGCCTGGTCCTCTCTAGGCTTATTCATAGGTGCTGTCCTTTCTAGGGAGTTTTTCCTAGCCACCGTGTTTCCACATCTGCATTGCTTGCTGTTTGGTGTTTTAGGCTGGGTTTCTGAATAGCACGTTGTGACATCGGCTGATGTGAAAAGGGCTTTATAAATATATTTGATAGACTGATTGATATGTTGGACAGTCTGGACATTTCCGTGCCTCTTGTCCAGAGCTGACGGGAAACGGGATGACTCGTCAGTAGACGGGAGAATACTGGCGAGTCAGATACAGTCTCCAGCTGCCGACACGGTATGCACCTTTCTTCCGGCCAACCTGCGGTGGAACAATGGGCAGTTGGACATTCCTGCTTTCATAGACTCTGGGGCTACCGGTTGTTTTCTAGATTGCACATTAGCTCACCAACAGGGGCTGCCTCTCACTAAGCTGGACATTCCGTTGCCGGTCACTGTGCTGGATGTTTAACCCCTAGAGTCTGGAAAGGTGAAGCAACTCACCATGCCTATTCAGCTACGATTTCTGGATTATCATGTGGAGTTTATCCAGTTACATTTGGTGGACTCTCCTGAGCTTCCCCTGGTTCTTGGACATCAGTGGCTTTCTATCCATAAGCCCTCTGGAAGAGTTATGGGATGGAATCCTTCATGCCAGTCCACCTGCCAGCCACTCTCCACATCCTTCCCGCCCTGCTCGTCTGGAGGCTTCCGATTCTCCTCTTCCCCCGGGTGGGGATGACAAGCCTGATCTTTCCCACGTACCTCAGGATTACTGGGATCTGGGTCAGGTCTTCAGCAAATGAAGGGCCAGCGAACTGCCTCCTCACAGGTCCTTTGATTGTGCCATCGACCTCCTGCCCAGCACCACTCCTCAGAGTGGAGGGCTATATTCTCTCTCAGAACTAGAGACTGCAGCCATGAATAGGTATGTTAAGGAGGCTGGTTTTATTTCGGCCTTCCAATTCACCTGCAGGAGCGGGTTTTTTCTTTTTGGAAAGAGGGACGGGGATTACATCCCTGTATCGATTACCGGGGTTTAACTTCTCTAGGATGTGTGGGACAGTAGCGTCCCACTTGGCCAAAATCCAGAAAAAATTTAGCGTGCCAAATTCAAATATATTACTATAAAAATCTATGAAAGACACCAAATTAAAGCTACACATGTTGTGAATCCAGCCAACATGTCTGATTTCAAAAAGGATTTACGGGGAAAGCACACGAAACAATTATGTTAGCTCAGTACATAGCAACAGAAAAACACAGCCATTTTCCCAGCAAAATATAGTAATAACAAAAACCAGAAATAGAGATAAAATTAATCACTAACCTTTGAACATCTTCATCAGATGACACTCATATGACATCATGTTACACAATACATTTATGTTTTGTTTGATAATGTGCATATTTATATTCAAAAACCTCTGTTTACATTGGCGCCATGTTCAGAAATGCCTCCAAAATATCCGGAGAAATTGCAGAGAGCCACGTCAAATAACAGAAATACTCATCATAAACTTTGATGAAAGATACATGTTTTACATATAATTAAAGATACACTTGTTCTTAATGCAACCGCTGTGTCAGATTTCAAAAGGCTTTACTGCAAAACACAATATTCAATAATCTGAAAACAGCATTCAGCCACAAAAGCAAGTCATACAGTTACCCGCCCAAATTGTGCAGTCAACAAAACTCATAAAAAGCATTATAGATCTTCACTTACCTTTGCTGATCTTCGTCGGAATGCACTCCCAGGACTCCCACTTCCACAAGAAATTTTCATTTTTTTCGGTAATGTCCATCATCTATGTCCATAATAGCTATTTTTGTCGCATGTTTGGTATACAAATCCAACGTCAGGAAAGCGCGGTCACTAAAACCTGACAATGTCCAAAAGTTCCGTAACAGTCCGTAGAAACATGTCAAACGATGTGTTGAATCAACCTTTAGAATGTTTTTAACGTACATCTTGAATAACGTTCCAACCGGAGAATTACATTGACTTCAGATGAGCGATGGAACGGAGCTCCCTCTTATGTGAACGCGCATGGTGAAAAAATGGTCACCTCATGCCAGTGGTGACTCATTCCTGTCTCCTTCGGCCCCCCTTCACAGTAGAGTCATCAGACAAAGTTCTGTTGACTGTTGACATCTAGTGGAAGCCGTAGGAAGTGAAAACTCATCCATATCTCGTTGTAATTTCATTGGGAGCTTGGTTGAAAATCTAGCAAACTCAGAAAAAATCCAAACAGGAAGTGGAACGTCTCAGGTTTTTGACTGCCATATACGTTCTGTTATACTCACAGACATAATTCAAACAGTTTTAGAAACTTCAGAGTGTTTTCTATCCAATATGCATATATTAGCAACTATGACTGAGCACCTCTGTGCACCTTTCATCCAAGCTACTCAATACTGCCCCTGCAGCCATAAGAAGTTGAGCGTTGTGTGCAACCAGGAAAGCAATGACGGTTACGGTGCATAACAGATATACATAACAGATAACAGATATTACAAGTACACAAGGCTCTTAGACTACTTTTTTTATTACAATATACAATAAATGTAAATGTTGTATAGACCTCCTTTGTCTTTTCTCTGTTAAAGCAAATGGATAGATGTGAAATGGATAAGCAAAAACATGGGATTTTGTAATACACTGCTCAAAAAAATAAAGGGAACACTAAAATAACACATCCTAGATCTGAATGAATGAAATATTCTTATTAAATACTTTTTTCTACAAAATCACACAAATTATCAATGGAAATCAAATTTATCAACCCATGGAGGTCTGGATTTGGAGGCACACTCAAAATTAAAGTGGAAAACCACACTACAGGCTGATCCAACTTTGATGTAATGTCCTTAAAACAAGTCAAAATGAGGCTCAGTAGTGTGTGTGTGGCCTCCACATGCCTGTATGACCTCCCTACAACGCCTGGGCATGCTCCTGATGAGGTGGCGGATGGTCTCCTGAGGGATCTCCTCCCAGACCTGGACTAAAGCATCCGCCAACTCCTGGACAGTTTGTGGTGCAACGTGGCATTGGTGGATGGAGCGAGACATGATGTCCCAGATGTGCTCAATTGGATTCAGGTCTGGGGAACGGGCGGGCCAGTCCATAGCATCAATGCCTTCCTCTTGCAGGAACTGCTGACACACTCCAGCCACATGAGGTCTAGCATTGTCTTGCATTAGGAGGAACCCAGGGCCAACCGCACCAGCATATGGTCTCACAAGGGGTCTGAGGATCTCATCTCGGTACCTAATGGCAGTCAGGCTACCTCTGGCGAGCACATGGAGGGCTGTGCGGCCCCCCAAAGAAATGCCACCCCACACCATGACTGACCCACCGCCAAACCAGTCATGCTGGAGGATGTTGCAGGCAGCAGAACGTTCTCCACAGCGTCTCCAGACTCTGTCACGTCTGTCACATGTGCTCAGTGTGAACCTGCTTTCATCTGTGAAGAGCACAGGGCGCCAGTGGCGAATTTGCCAATCTTGGTGTTCTCTGGCAAATGCCAAACGTCCTGCACGATGTTGGGCTGTAAGCACAACCCCCACCTGTGGAGGTCGGGCCCTCATACCACCCTCATGGAGTTTGTTTCTGACCGTTTGAGCAGACACATGCACATTTGTGGCCTGCTGGAGGTCATTTTGCAGGGCTCTGGCAGTGCTCCTCCTGCTCCTCCTTGCACAAAGGCGGAGGAAGCGGTCCTGCTGCTGGGTTGTTGCCCTCCTACGGCCTCCTCCACGTCTCCTGATGTACTGGCCTGTCTCCTGGTAGGGCCTCCATGCTCTGGACACTACGCTGACAGACACAGCAAACCTTCTTGCCACAGCTCGCATTGATGTGCCATCCTGGATGAGCTGCACTACCTGAGCCACTTGTGTGGGTTGTAGACTCCGTCTCATGCTACCACTAGAGTGAAAGCACCGCCAGCATTCAAAAGTGACCAAAACATCAGCCAGGAAGCATAGGAACTGAGAAGTGGTCTGTGGTCACCACCTGCAGAACCACTCCTTTATTGGGGGTGTCTTGCTAATTGCCTATAATTTCCACCTGTTGTCTATTCCATTTGCACAACAGCATGTCAAATTTATTGTCAATCAGTGTTGCTTCCTAAGTGGACAGTTTGATTTCACAGAAGTGTGATTGACTTGGAGTTACATTGTGTTGTTTAAGTGTTCCCTTTATTTTTTTGAGCAGTGTATATGAGAAAATGGTTTGTAAGTAACGTAAGTATACTAGTCAAGGATGCGATGAACATACAATATTGGCACTCTACAGTTGAGACAGACCAAGTGAAGGGGCACAAAAGAAAATCTTGAATTTGGAGGATTAAATGTATCTCTCTGGAGGTGAAGGTGACCTATTTTAAGAAATGCCATTGGTTTGTCAAGTAAAAGTTTAGAATCTTTGATAGGCTGATGGGCAATTTGTTACAGTACATCATCTGAGGTTGACATAGGGTTAACTGTTCAAGCTAATGTAATGGGAACAGCTAACATGTAGCCTTTGATCATGTGCAACTACGTCAACGATTTTAATTGGCTGATGCTTAAGCTTAACCTTCAACTTAAACTTTTTCTAATGTTTGCAAGTATGGTTCGGAAGACACCTGTCTTGTCAAGTCATAACAAGTCGCTACTCTATTCTACAAACCAAAGACATCACCTCATCATCATCCTGCCTTAGAAGGATCTACCATTCTCATATTCTGTGATAACAACAACATGATCAGGCCTAACTCATTAATGATGTATCCTGTTGTACATGTAAGCCTCACCTCAGTCAGTTTCTCTCTGTTGGTTCTCTTCTCCTCCTCAATGACCTAGAAAAGTACCTCACGTAACATTATACGGCAGACAAGAGGGTAATGCATTTTTAACTGGAACCCCTTCACATGGAAAAGGGTGCAGGTAACTTCTGCTCAAACCAGGGGTCATTTTCCTATTCCTAACACTAAACTTCATTCATTGTCAAGCAGAGGATGACTCGAGTCCGTAGCCCACTGTGAAGAGCATGTGCCTGTACATTCTTAAAATTAGGGGTTCAACAAGGCTTCTTCAAAGATCCTCAAAGATCTTTGAAGAACCTAAAGGTTTTTGCACTGAAAATGGCCCGCAAAAGGTTCTTCCAAGAATCCCACAGGAGGTGGGGTTCATCAAGGAACCTCCTGCCCAACTGAAACATTTGGATTTGAAAGGGCAGCAGATGCAGGCACTTAACTTAAATAAAGGAGATCTTTACATTTGTTAGTTAAGGTTTGTCCCTTGTATGATCTAAACTGATATTGTTTTATGATGATACCATCTATCTTTTCATATTTGTGACTCACCACCTGGATTCAGTCTTATGTAGCAACATTTGAATTTCTGTTTTTACATTGGATAAAAGTAGAGACTCAAAGCTACAAAAGGGTATATCATACACTGCATTTGAGGAAACAATGGGAAAGTAATTCTGCTTTGAAAGTTAATTATCTTGTAAACTCACTTTTGAGAAAACCGTCTTTCAACGTTTTTGTACTACTGTTGGAGAGCCCTTCTTTGCCTACACCCATTCAGTAATGTTCATACCCTCTTAAGACTTAGCCCCACACATCTCTTTAAGGGTTTATCCAACCATTCTGTACTAATTTGCCAGCTACTTCCAGACATCTAAGAGAGAGAGAGAGAACAGCTCACTGAAAATTACTCGCCCTATCGCTCTATCTGTGGTTTTTTGTTCAGAGTGCACACTGGACGCTCTGGCCAATAAGTAGGGTTGTTCCGAAAGCTCTGACCTCACAACTACAGTCAAGCACCCAAGCTAACTGGCTAACAGTATGAGAGCACTCCCCATTCTGACAATTTTACTCGTCCTAGCGGAGCTGGTTAGGCTTTTTTCATGTTATCCAGAGCGTTGGTGACTAACTGTGCTGCTGGCAACAATTGAATTACGCTTTGTTGCAGATGTTTACTGACACCGGACATATTCCGGACAGATGAGACAAGATAGTAATTACTAACAATTGGATACCACGAAATTGGGGAGAAAAAGGGGGTAAAATAAAAAATAAAAAATTAAAACAGTACACTTTTTTATTTTTTTTTATTTTTTTTACCCCCTTTTCTCCCCAATTTTCGTGGTATCCAATCGCTAGTAATTACTATCTTGTCTCATCGCTACAACTCCCATACGGGCTCGGGAGAGACGAAGGTCGAAAGCCACGCGTCCTCCGAAGCACAACCCAACCAAGCCACACTGCTTCTTAACACAGCGCGCCTCCAACCCGGAAGCCACCCGCACCAATGTGTCGGAGGAAACACCGTGCACCTGGCCCCCTTGGTTAGCGCGCACTGCGCCCGGCCCGCCACAGGAGTCGCTGGAGCGCGATGAGACAAGGATATCCCTAACGGCCAAACCCTCCCTAACCCGGACGACGCTAGGCCAATTGTGCGTTGCCCCACGGACCTCCCGGTCGCGGCCGGCTGCGACAGAGCCTGGGCGCGAACCCAGAAACTCTGGTGGCGCAGCTAGCGCTGCGATGCAGTGCCCTAGACCACTGCGCCACCCGGGAGGCCAAAACAGTACACTTTAACTTGAAATTAAAATTATTTGTCAAAATTACAGTGGAGTCTTTTGTTAAGACATATAGCTAACTAGCTGGCTATACAATGCACCATAATCACAACCCATGATGGTACTACCCTGCATGAATCTGCAGGTAGCTAACCAACCAGGTTCTATAACTAGCCAAATTGTCACGTCCTGACGAGTTCTTATGTGTTGTGCTTGTTTTAGTGTTGGTCAGGACGTGAGCTGGGTGGGCATTCTATGTTGTGTGTCTAGTTTGTCTGTTTCTGTGTTCAGCCTAATATGGTTCTCAATCAGAGGCAGCTGTCAATCGTTGTCCCTGATTGAGAATCATATATAGGTGGCTTGTTTTGTGTTGGGGATTTGTGGGTGGTTGTTTCCTGTGTCAGTGTTTGTGCCACACGGGACTGTGACGGTTAGTTTGTTTGTTATTTTGTATAGTGTCTTGTTTTCGTGTATATTAAATCATGGAAACTTACCACGCTCCACATTGGTCCTCCGATCCTTCTCGCCTCTCCTCGTCCGAGGAAGAGCTAGACTGCCGTTACACAAATGACTAGCCAAAGCTATAACTAGCCAAAGCAAATGTGTCTGAGATACGAAGAATAAGGTCATACACATAAAGTTAGCTAGCGACCCAGCCAGCTAACGTTAGCTAGCTAACAGTACACTTGAAATGAAACCACTTTCTGTCAAAATTAGAAACGTGGAATATCTGCAAATCTTACCAGTATACATCATGATTGGACGCGTCTCCTGTCTGATGCCATGCATGGTTGCCTTAGTTTGACGATGTAATTCAGACTGGTGTTTTCTGCATCTCCTTAGCTATCATACTCAAATTCCACTGATTTCATAACTTGGTCCTCCAGAAAGTGGAGAGCATGCACATAAAGTTAGCTAGCGAGCCAGCCAGCTAACGTTAGCTAACAGTACACTTTAACTTGACATTAAGTTTATGCAGTTTTACTAAGCGATACATTTCTTTTAAAGACGCGTTCGACAAGATTACCTAAACATACTGACCAGCTCCAATAGACAGATGAGTGCTATATGGTAGACCAATCCAAACTCATCTCTCGGCATGTCCAGCCCACTCATTATCTCAGCCAATCATGGCTAGTGGGAAGGTTGCTCGCTTTTTCTGTGGCTAAACCAACTAGGATCGTAATTGAACAATTGTATTCGTATTTACAGATGGCATACACGTATCCCATAGGCCTCTACATTATGGACAAGGTATGTGTAAGAAAACAATTATCAAAAGTTTTTTTCTTACACATTCATCACAATAACCAAGGTATGCATTCTGTTGAGTGCATGTTTTGTTAATCATCTATATAATTACAATTTTGGGGATTCACAGACTTCACCCTCCCTACACCCCTGATGAATATAACAGTAAACCTGTTAGATCACCATGCAGTGCAAAATCATTCTGGCTTTGGATACGGAGAACATCAACACATTAACATCAATCTGCCAGAGGATACATCCATTGGACTTGGGGCTCTGCTGGGAGTTTACCTCATTTTTTATTCTGCTTTGCCACTAAAATTATAATGTACACTGTATACAAAAATATTGTGTTATTGTTATACATATTATTATTATTAATAATAATAATAGGGGAGCTAGGGTAGTTAAAAAATGTACCCCAAAAGGTTCTTCAAGGATCCATTAAAAGGGGTTCTTTGAAGAACCCTTATAATAAAGGGTTATTCAAATAACTTATAGGGGTTCCCCCACAGTTTCAATTTGAAGATCCCCTAAAGGATACTCCAGGAACCTTTTCTTTTTCGAGTGTAGTAGGGCGGTTGGACATGAAACACTTGGCTTCTAGAAGGAACCATACAGTGTAGTCTTCACTGATGCTAATCCACAAATCAACTTGTAGTGTACATTTGTTTTCAGTATGTGTCATTTCTGTATTGCTGTGCTTTTGTATGTTGCTGTTGATTTTTCTTTGTATAGGTATTTCCAAAGAGTAGCACAGGTGTACATCTTCAAATTATGGTTTATTAGAGTATGAGCTTCAGAGGTGTCTAGGTGACTATCTGCAGTGTCTGACTGGTCCCAGGGATATAATATGCACAAGCCTCTGCCGCCCTCTGGTGTTTTTATTTAGTTTAACCTTTATTTAACTAGGAAAGTCAGTTAAGAACAAATTCTTATTCTTATTTATTATTCTTATTTTAAATTCTTATACAATTACGGCCTAGAGGGGAACAGTGGGTTAACTGTTCAGGGGCAGAACGACAGATTTTTACCATGTCAGCTCGGAGACTCGATCCAGCAACCTTTCGGTTACTGGCCCAACACTCTAACCACTAGGCTACCTGGCACCACAAAATGGTGTATGCAGTATGCATACATGCATACATGCATACATACATGCAGTAATGCAATTGTCCAAGTACTTCAAAAGTACATGAGAAGTGAACACATTTAGTTAACAGAGCCCTTAACACTGTGCAACTCATGTATGAACATTGTAATTACTCATTGTTACAATGTGTTACATTGTTGCATACATCAGTAACCGTATGTTGTATCATATCTGGCCGTGATTGGGAGTCCCATAGGGCGGCACACAATTGGCCCACCATTGTCCGTGTTTGGCCGGGGTAGGCCGTCATTGTAAATAAGAATTTGTTCTTAACTGACTTGCCTAGTTTAATAAAGGTAAAAATATCCCCTAACCAGCACTTAGTTCAGTGTTAAAGTGTAATAATGGGTCATTACAATAATTGTTACACTGTAATTACAGGAATAATTACACAGTAATAAGGGCACTGCAATGTAAATTCTAACCAAGTTCATGCACAACAGAAGAGAAGAGAACAATGATTAATAAGATTTACAAAATCACCGGCAATAAATTAACAATAGCAGCAAATCGTAGTCTACATCTAGTTCCTCCTTGTTTTTAAGCAGATGTATTAGTTAGTATTTTAGCGTCATCAATGCTTACTGAGCCATTCAGGGCTAGTGTATTTGTTTTGTTCATCATCATGTATTAGACGGCAACATGACATTTTAAGGGGCCAATCTTGGATTGATACATACATTTTTGGTCTTTTATATTAACGATATAGCCATTGATTCTTGAAGATTATAAGTTATAAATGCCTCATGAGCTTAGTTCAACTGTCTTACTGCATCAAACTGTTGTGTTTACTTATAATCTGACTCGCAATGCCTCGCAATGCCAGTTATAGCAGATGTCACATTTTCCAATGCCTCCATGCACCAATTCAACCCAATGAATCCATGATGTCAATTCCCCAATGATGTATCATTTTAAATCATCAGTCATCATCAAGTATGTATTTTTTCAACACTAACACATGTTCTTCAATTAAATACTTTAAATGGCCATTTCTTCCTCCTCTGCGTCATAAAATGTTTTATGAAAACAGCATTCAAGATGGCAATGTTCCTATTCAGGGTCCATTAAGAGGATTCAATCCTGTATTTCTATGTTTATATATTTCAGAAAGGAAACAGCACATATACATTCAAGCATTTATTAGAAAATATTACAATGCATCGTCTTAGCGTTAGGCTCTGCTCCTTCAGGTAGCTCACAGCCGGAGCGAAGCATCATAGAGATGATAAAATAATTACAGGCAGTGAGCATGAAATGCTATACCAAATCCCCCAAAACAGCAGAATTACAAGCCAAACGATTAACCTTTTACTGCAGTGGGCTAAATCGGGGTCAAACAGAGTGTTTCTTTGGTAGTCTTAAACAAATATACTTTGAAGCAAAAGTTTACACCTCACACACATGGTTATGGACAC
This sequence comes from Salvelinus namaycush, assembly GCF_016432855.1. Taxonomy (NCBI): domain Eukaryota; kingdom Metazoa; phylum Chordata; class Actinopteri; order Salmoniformes; family Salmonidae; genus Salvelinus; species Salvelinus namaycush. The sequence continues at coordinate 9,446,656 of NC_052324.1, read as the reverse complement.
CTATACCATGTCATATACAGAGTTGAAATGTATTTGCGTTGAGTCTGCATCCAAAAGTCTGCATCCAAAAAGTACGCTTTATATACATCACAGAAAACTGAAATCTAACAAAACCATTTGACTTAGAAACAACGGATTAGGGCCTCCCGGGTGGCGCAGTGGTCTAGGGCACTGCATCGCAGTGCTAACTGCGCCACCAGAGTCTCTGGGTTCGCACCCAGGCTCTGTCGCAGCCGGCCGCGACCGGGAGGTCCGTGGGGCGACGCACAATTGGGCTAGCGTCGTCCGGGTTAGGGAGGGTTTGGCCGGTAGGGATATCCTTGTCTCATCGCGCTCCAGCGACTCCTGTGGCGGGCTGGGCGCAGTGCGCCTAACCAAGGGGGCCAGGTGCACGGTGTTTCCTCCGACACATTGGTGCGGCTGGCTTCCGGGTTGGAGGCGCGCTGTGTTAAAGAAGCAGTGCGGCTTGGTTGGGTTGTGCTTCGGAGGACGCATGGCTTTCGACCTTCGTCTCTCCCGAGCCCGCACGGGAGTTGTAGCGATGAGACAAGATAGTAATTACTAGCGATTGGATACCACGAAAATTGGGGAGAAAAAGGGGATAAAAAAAAAAAAAAAAAAAAAAAAAGAAACAACGGATTCTCTGCACACACAAAAAAATTGAGTTTATTAATTATCAAACTATGTGACCATGAGGACACTAGGTCATTTGACTGCAGGAAAGTGCTACCTACTGTATGTGTTTGGCAGAATGTGCCATTTATGAGCTCTCAATAGGCCAGCAAAGGTCCTTCGACCATTACATGATTGTCTACTGGGCCTATGTGTGAACACAAGCTATGTGTAGCATGAGCTAATGCAGCCATATGACCATTTCTCATATGACGCATCGATTGGTACCCTCGATGAGGCAAGATGAGCAGACATTTGGTACATGGGATGTACAGTTGAAGTCAGAAGTTTACATACACCTTAGCCAAATACATTTAAACTCAGTTTTTCACAATTCCTGACATTTAATCTGAGCAAAAATTCCCTGTCTTAGGTCAGTTAGGATCACCACTTTATATTAAGAATGTGAAATGTCCGAAAAATAGTAGAGTGGTTTATTTCAGATTTTATTTCTTTCATTTTTTTTTAAATTTCATTTTATTTCACCTTTATTTAACCAGGTAGGCTAGTTGAGAACAAGTTCTCATTTACAACTGCGACCTGGCCAAGATAAAGCATAGCAGTGTGAACAGACAACAACACAGAGTTACACATGGAGTAAACAATAAACAAGTCAATAACACAGTAGTAAAAAAAAAAAAAAAAAGAGTCTATATACATTGTGTGCAAAAGGCATGAGGTAGGCAATAAATAGGCCATAGGAGCGAATAATTACAATTTAGCAGATTAACACTGGAGTGATAAATCATCAGATGATCATGAGCAAGTAGAGATACTGGTGTGCAAAAGAGCAGAAAAATAAATAAATAAAAACAGTAAGGGGATGAGGTAGGTACATTGGGTGGGTTGTTTACAGATGGACTATGTACAGCTGCAGCGATCGGTTAGCTGCTCAGATAGCAGATGTTTAAAGTTGGTGAGGGAAATAAAAGTCTCCAACTTCAGCGATTTTTTGCAATTCGTTCCAGTCACAGGCAGCAGAGAACTGGAAGGACAGGCGGCCAAATGAGGTGTTGGCTTTTGGGATGATCAGTGAGATATACCTGCTGGAGCGCGTGCTACGGGTGGGTGTTGATATCGTGACCAGTGAACTGAGATAAGGCAGAGCTTTACCTAGCATGGACTTATAGATGACCTGGAGACGACCATCACATTCCCAGTGGGTCAGAAGTTTACATATACTCAATTAGTATTTGGTAGCATTGCGTTTTAATTGTTTAACTTGGGTCAAAGGTTTTGGGTAGCCTTCCACAAGCTTCCCACAATAAGTTGGTTGAATTTTGGCCCATTCCTCCTGGCAGAGCTGGTGTAACTGAGTCAGGTTTGTAGGCCTCCTTGCTCGCACACACTTTTTAAGTTCTGCCCACAAATGTTCTTTAGGATTGAGGTCAGGGCTTTGTGATGGCCAATCCAATACCTTGACTTCGTTGTCCTTAAGCCATTTTGCCACAACTTTGGAAGTATGCTTTGGGTCATTGTCCATTTGGAAGACCCATCTGCGACCAAGCTTTAACTTCCTGTCTGATGTCTTGAGATGTTGCTTCAATATATCCACAGAATTTTCCACTCCTCATGAAGCCATCTATTTTGTGAAGTGCACCAGTCCCTCCTGCAGCAAAGCAAACCCACAACATGATGCTGCCAACACTGTGCTTCACGGTTGGGATGGTGTTCTTCGGCTTGCAAGCCTCCCCCTTTTTCCTCCAAACATAACGATGGTCATTTTGGCCAAACAGTTCTATTTGTTTCATCAGACCAGAGGACATTTCTCCAAACAGTACAATCTTTGTCCCCATGTGCAGATGCAAACTGTAGTCTGGCTTTTTTTATTGGCGGTTTTGGAGTAGTGGCTTCTTCCTGCTTAGCGGCATTTCAGGTTATGTCGATATAGGACTCGTTTGACTGTGGATATAGATACTTTTGTACCTGTTACCTTTTGTACCTGTTACTTTTTGGAAAAATGACTTGTGTCATGCACAAAGTAGATGTCTCAACCGACTTGCCAAAACTATAGTTTGTTAACAAGAAATTTGTATAGTGGTTAAAAAACGATTTTTAATGACTCCAACCTAAGTGTATGTAAATTTCCGACTTCAACTGTAGTTGGGCAATGCATTTTAAGGATGAATGGATGAGTAGCGTATAGTTTTTAAATGTGTGCATGCTTTTCTCCTTCGAGAAAACAACATCTGATTCAAAGGGGGTGTGTCAGATTTTAAAACACTTCCAAGCTACCTTCTGCGAGCAAACTCTTGTGCATCTTCTGTCAAAGTAGGTAATCAAGGAGGGGAGCAGACTCATTCGTTCAAAAATTTGACCACTCAACCACTTATTAGTTTCTGGGTCATGGAGCAGAGAGGACAGAGGACTTTTGCCCAATTAAGAATCTCCCATTGAAATATCCGTTGTGACGCTTATGCTGAGGCGAATACATAGACTGTTATGTTACATGCATACCTCTAGAGGGAGACATTGCTTTTGTAAAGTGGCATTGACAAAACTAGAAAAGGAGAAGCATAGAGAATTGGGGGGATAACACAAGACAAATGTATTTTGGCAGCACATTTTTATTAAGGAATATCCTGCATTTCCAAAAGCTAAAAGGACTAATATTCCTCAAATCAGATTTTCCCCAAGGCTAATAGTAACTGATTGAATGTGACATAAATATTTCTACAAAAGTCTTTCAACAGTTTTTGGGTCTAAGAAACACTGGCTTGGGTAGTTCAATAAGCAGGTTTGGCAGTGCTGGTAGTCTGGTTTAAATATAGAGGTAAGGTTTGACATGGTCAGGGGTTGAAATGATCAACTATATCCAGGGGAGTATTTGTCTCTGTTGCCCAATGAAAAGGTAATTAGTGTTTTTTATTTATTTAGTTATTTGCACACAAGAAAATACAAAACAATTTTATGAAGGTTTAAAAGGTCAACAAAAATGACATGTGCAGGAGAGGTAAGAAACCTCAAGGGGCTTGAAATTACTTCCCCCTTTCATGTTTATAAAGCAAAACCATAAAAGAAAAAAACGATCAGATTTTTAAGAGAGATAAACAAATAATTGGAGATTTACACAGAGGAAGGGAAACAATGCACAATGCTTAATTCAAATAAAAGACTAAGAGACAGATAAGTTATTGGGATGAGGCGTTAGTGAAATGTCCAATAGATTTTTTTATTTAGAATTTGAAGGTTGAAGCTGTTGCAGTTCTTGAAGTGTTCCTGGAGCAATGGTGATTTTTGCATGTAAATCTTGATGGGGCAAACCAGCAAAGCCACTAAACAACACACCACTAAACAATACATGAATTGCACTATAATGGTGACAAACGGTCCCCACATTCTGTTAGGCCCTAACAGCAGAGCTTTCTTTTCAGCACCAAGCAGTGAATGCTTAAACAAATGTGATTTCTACTGACATTTGAGATGTACAAACTATGGCATAAGGGGATGACAAGCGGATAAGAGGCAATCCGTAATTTCATCAGTCAACAGTGAAGAGGCAACTCCGAGATGCTGGCCTTCTAGGCAGAGTTCCTCTATCCAGCGTCTGTGTTTTTTTGCCCATCTTAATCATTCTTTTTATTGGCCAGTCTGAGATATGGCTTTTTATTTGCAACTCTGCCTAGAAGGCCAGCATCCCAGAGTCGCCTCTTCACTGTTGACGTTGAGGCTGTAACGATTGTCGTCTGGAGAAGGAGAGGAGGACCAAGGTGCAGCGTGGTAAGTGGTCATATTTTTTTTATAAAATACGAAAACACTTGACGAACAACAAAAACGACAAACGAACAGTCCTGAAAGGTGAAACAAAACACTAAACAGGAAACAACCACCCACAAACAAAAGTGGGAAAACAGGCTACCTAAATATGGCTCCCAATCAGAGACAACGATAGACAGCTGCCTCTGATTGGGAACCACACCAGACCAAACACACAGAAACAGAAAACCTAGACCTACAACATAGAATACCCAGACATAGAATACCCACCCACACCACACCCTGACCAAACTAAAAATAGAAACACACAAAGCAATCTACGGTCAGGGCGTGACAGAGGCTGGTATTTTGCAGGTACTATTTAATGAAGCTGCCAGTTGAGGACTTGTGAGGCGTCTGTTTCTCAAACTAGACACTCTAATGCACTTGTCCTCTTGCTCAATTGTGCACCGGGGCCTCCCACTCCTCTTTCTATTCTGGTTAGGGCCAGTTTGCGCTGTTCTGTGAAGGGAGTAGTACACAGCATTGTACGAGATCTTCAGTTTCTTGGCAATTTCTTGCATGGAATAACCTTAATTTTTCCGAACAAGAATAGACTGACGAGTTTCAGAAGAAAGTTATTTGTTTCTGGCCATTTTGAGCCTGTAATCGAACCCACAAATGCTGATGCTCCAGATATTCAACTAGTCTAAAGAAGGCCAGATTTATTGCTTCTTAATCAGAACAACAGTTTTCAACTGTGCTAACAAAATTGCAAAATGGTTTTCTAATGATCAATTAGCCTTTTAAAATGATAAACTTGGATTAGCTAACACAACGTGCCATTGGAACACAGGAGTGATGGTTGCTGATAACGGGCCTATGTAGTTATTCCATAAAAAATCAGCCGTTTCCATCTACAATAGTCATTTACAACATTAACAATTTCTACACTGTATTTCTTATCCATTTGATGTTATTTTAATTGACAAAAAAAATGCTTTTCTTTCAAAAACAAGGACATTTCTAAGTGGCCCCAAATTTTTGAACGGTAGTTTATATATATATATATATATATATAATTATTTTTGCTAAAAATGTGGGGCTCAAAACACGGGTTGCCACTGCCACACACTCAGTCCACTGAATAGCAGGCTAGTGATTGCTTTACAACGCTTTCAGTTAGCCACTGGTGTCTTCCAAACCACTTATTGTTGAATTTGCAATTTCCAACTGGTTGTGTAATGTTTGTGTCCATTGGCCGATAAGCACTGATATGTTTTATGTAACGGCTCTCGTCGAAAGGAGTGGACCAAAGCGCATCATGGAAAGTGTTCATGATTTTTATTTTCAAAAAACACTCAAACAAAAATAACCAAAGTGAAAATGAAAGCGTACAGTTCTGTCAGGTACAGACACTAAACAGAAAACAAGATCCCACAAAACCCAAACAGAAAATGACAACTTATATATGATCCCCAATCAGAGACAACGATAGACAGCTGCCTCTGATTGGGAACCACACTCGGCCAAAACAAAGAAATAGAAAACAGACTTTCCCACCCGAGTCACACCCTGACCTAACCAAACATAGAGAATAATAGGGATCTCTAAGGTCAGGGCGTGACATTTCATCGATAATTTATCTCCATATGACAAGGATTGAAAAGGATTTACCTGTAGATTGTTGACGTGGATCTTGATGTTGACTGCTTGTCTAGCTTGTTAGCTATGATTTTGAAAGCTATAGTAGATATAACGTGATTTGACAATTTTATCTGTGGCCAATGACCTTGAGCCTTCCTGGATGGGTACTTCTAATGTAACTCTATTGCAGCACCCAAGGTGCTTGAATTTTCGAGTTCTCCCCGTAGATTTTGCGGTGACGTTGTGTCCCCATGAGTGACAGAACACTGAGCCAATCACGGCGCAACTAGAAGTCATTACCAACTCCTATGCTCCGTTTTTTCCAATGACTTTCCCACCACCACTGAAAGCACGGAGCTAGGCTGAAACACCTGAATTTTGGAACTGCCTTACTCAAGAAAGCAAAAAAGAGACCACGTTTTTATGCAGCTTAATTTACTCTTTTTTTCTACATTATTTGTGACACGTATTAATGCCAAAATAATATGCAAAATAAGCAACATTTATATATATACACAGTACCAGTCAAACGTTTGGACACACTTACCCATTGAAGGGTTTTTTCTTAATTTTTATATTTTCTACATTGTAGAATAATAGTTCAGACATCAAAACTATGAAATAACACATATGGAAAATGTATCAACCAAAAAAGTGTGGAGGTCGTAGTCTGGAATGCATTTCAATTAACAGGTGTGCCTTGTTAAAAGTGAATTTGTTTGAGTCAATCAGTTGTGTTCTGACAAGGTAGGGTTGGTATACAGAAGATAGCCCTATTTGGTAAAAGATCAAGTCTACTTTGAAGAATCTCAAATATAATATATATATTTTGATTTGTTTAACCCTCCTGTGGTCCTCGCGGTCAGAGTGACCCAGGCCCTGTGTTTAGAGGGTTCCCCCTCTGCGCTCTGCTGGGGGTCAGCGTGACCCAGGCATCCACTAGCGAGGTGTATGTTATTGTGTGTACTGTGTGTGTTGGGGGCTCCTCCTCTGCGCTCTGCGCTGGGGGTCAGAGTGACCCAGGCCCTGTGTTTAGAGAGTTCCCCCTCTGCGCTCTGCGTTGGGGGTCAGCGTGACCCAGGCAGCCACTAGCGATGTGTATGTTATTGTGTGTACTGTGTGAGTTGGGGGCTCCCCCTCTGCGCTCTGCGCTGAGGGTCAGAGTGACCCAGCCAGGGCTACACACGTCCAGACATGCCCCGCTGTGTGTGCAAGAGGACAGCCCAGTGGTGCACGGGTGAACTGCACACACGGCTACACACGCCCAGGGGCGCAACGGGGGCGTAAGCTGGCCGTAGAGAGGATACTAATATTGTCAGCGGCACACAAAGTCATCGTTACCCCCGTGCCGCGTGCTCTCCCCCGCCTCTGCTGCTCAGTGGACCCGATCAGTGGACCCGAGCAGCCATGACCGTGCGTTTCACCGCAGCGCAGGTCCTAGAACAGATCTTCTCCGGCGTCGACCAAGAAGACTACTCCGATTCCGAGGAGGAGGAAGAGATATCGGAAGATGAAGACGGGGAGGAATGCAACCCAGAGCGCGAGGCCGACCAGGCGTCTTCGCGCTCTTCGGAGGAAGACCCCGAGGAAGCCCCCGAGGATGAAGGTGAGGCCGAACGCGAGGACGAACACCAGGACGAACGCGAGGAAAAACGGCAAAATGAAATGGTCCCCCGTGGCCTACGGCCGCCGCTGCAGGGCCCACGCGATCTGCCGGGCCGGACGAGACACCGGGCCCCACGGCCTATGCCGCGAGTCACGCCCGCGACAACGAGTCCGCCTTCCGCCTGTTCGTCACACCGGCGATAGAAAATGATAATTCTGGACATGACAAATCTGCACGGGGCGAGAAAATACGGCGACGGCTGGCGAGCCATGGACGCCACCGATCTGCGCGCCTACGTAGGGCTGCTGATCCTAGCGGGCGTCTACAGGTCCCGAGGTGAGGCTGCGGCCAGCCTGTGGGACGCCGAGAGCGCCAGGACCGTGTTCCGAGCCACCATGCCGCTCAAGGTCTTTCACAGGTACTCGAGGTTGCTGCGATTCGACGATCGCCAGTCGAGACCCACGAGGCCCGCCACGGACAAACTCACAGCCATAAGAGAGGTCTGGGACCTGTGGGAGGCGCGCCTGATGGCCCTCTACAACCCGGGGCCTGACGTGACGGTGGACGAGCAACTGGTCCCATTCAGAGGTACTGTGCGTGTGTGTAGAGAGAGCAAGTAAATGTGTAACGTAGCACTCATTGCCCCCCCATGAGCCGGTAATGACGCCAATCTCTTCTCCCCTCGCCAAAGGCTGCTGTCCTTTCCGTCAGTACATTCCCAGCAAGCCGGCGAAATACGGCATCAAGTCGTGGGTGGCCTGCGACGCCAAGTCCAGCTACGCTTGGAAGATGCAAGTGTACACCGGTAAGGCGGCCAGCGGAGGCCCCGAGAAGAACCAGGGGATGCGCGTCGTCCTCGATCTGACAACAGGACTGGGCGGTCGCAACGTCACGTGTGACAATTTCTTCACCTCCTACGAACTGGGACAGCGGCTCCTCGAGAGGAACCTCACCATGGTGGGCACGGTGAAAGAACAAGGCCGAGCTCTCGCCTGCGCTGCTCTAGTCCAAGGGCAGACAGGTCCTGTCCTCCAGGTTTGCCTTCGTGCCCACCGCCACTCTAGTGTCCTTCCTGGCAAAGACAAATAAGAACGTGCTACTTCTGAGCACCCTGCACACAGAGGCTGACATTAGCGATCGCCGCGACAGGAAGCCGGTCGTCATTCTAGACTACAACTGCAACAAGGCGTGGGAACCTAGACAAGGTGGTCAGCACCTACAGCTGCAGACGGATGACTGCCCGCTGGCCCCTGGTCGTCTTCCACAACATCCTCGACGTGTCCTCCTACAACGCCTTTGTCATATGGCAAGAGATCAAGCCTGACTGGATGCCTCGCAAGCGGAACAAGAGGAGGGTGTTCCTGGAGCAGCTGGGAAAGGCACTTGTGAAGCCGCTGATCCAAAGAAGGCAGCTTATCCCCCGCACTGAAGCGGCGTCAGCACTTGTCAAATCCTACAGAATGCTACCGCGGCTCGTGATCAACAGCACGAGGAGCCCGCAGCTGCCCCGCACGCTGCCCCGCGCGCTGCCCCGGTCACCGGGGCAAGTAAGAGGAAGAGGTGTCAGCTCTGCCCACCGAAGAAGGACTCCAAGACACACACGGTGTGCTGCAGGTGTAAGAAATACATCTGCAAAGGCTGTTCAAACCCATACTGTCACACTTGCGCCCATTGGACCTTTATCCAACACGGGACAGGATGACGCGGAGGACTCGGGGTCTAGACACAATACGAGGACGACGGGAGGGTTAACACTTTCTTGGTTACCACATCATCGTTTTGATGTCTTCACAATTACTCTAGAATGTAAAACATTTGAAAAATAAAGAAAAACCCTGGAATGAGTAGGTGTGTACAAACTTTTGACTAGTACTGTATTAATATATATTTTTTTAGCTAAACTGGGCTCTGCCCCACCTGCCCTGAATTTTCTCTGACAAAAATAGTGCACTGGGCTTTTACTACTCCTATATGCAGGGCTGGTCCTGACCATTCTGAGACAAAAACATTGCTGCCCCTGCAAAACTAGAATAGTCACAGTAAGCAAAATTAAGTTGAAAAGACATCTAAACTACGTATTTTGAAGACGTTGAAGTTAGGTTCAATTTAGTTTCTGAATAAAAGGTGAACATACATTTATTTGTACGGATATAAATTGGAAACCACTGATGATGACAATTTAGCCCATGGTGTGGAACTCCTGGACAGCAGTTGCGAGTAGCCTGATTATCCATTCCATATTGTCCATTTTACATTGACCTCTCCTGTTTATAGGATATGTTGTTTGTTAACATGTCAGCACATTTTTTATTTGATTGGGCACCATTTAGGTTAGGCTAGATAATCGGAGAAACCAGTAAAAGTGTATGTCTCATTACATTGTCGAACATTTTATCTTCAGCCTGTAGGCTACAGAAAAGGACACATACACTTTCTACAATATACTATAAGCCTATCTCCTCTCTCATTTATGTTAGATAATTTTTTTGACAGAACGTTTGGTGGAGCGTGGCAACGATGCGTCGCTCCATCAGCAAACTGGAGAGGCGCACATGGAATGGACAAGCCTTTGACAAAGTTGGCACTCTTATCATAGGGCGGCATCAGTGCTCACCTAAAAAGCCCATATGCCACTGGTTGAGAGAAATTGTCATTGATTTTGAGCAGAATTATGTGAGGTTTTGTGTGTTGTTGGAGAAAATGCCACCCTCTTCAATCTGCCGCATTGTGCGGCTGCCTAATCCTGCTTAATGAGCGGGCCAGCCTGTATTAGTGGACGGATATAGCTCTCTGCAGCTCGGTAAAAAATAAAATCACAAAAGAATTGCACTGGGACTTTACTACTCCTGTATTAGAAATGCTGATTGGGTTACAGACAGTGGGAAAGCATCTCTGCAGGACAATGTTGTTAATGGCCTTGTTTCTACATTGACATTCAAATCTTGTCTGAAACGCCAGGCTGCTGACTCTCAGGCGTTATGTTTTTCTGTGGTTTTGAACATAACTTCTTAACCCCGAAATTGGATGTCCTTGCCCCGTAAAAACCCAATTAGCATAATACAAAAATCACCCTTGAAGTGTCAGTTTAAAGGTAAAAGGAGAAGCTGATACATGCCAGCAGAAAATAATGGTTTGGAATGATTCATCATCTTCATTAGAGAGGTGTAAAAGCTTTAAGCATCCCGGCATCAAGGCCTATTTTTCATTATCCACATGACCAAGAGTGTACAATCAGTGCTTCAATAAACTACTTATTTTGAGTAAAATAAAATAAAAACTGTTGGTCAATATAATAATTTCCTAATGTAACCTGATATGACCTATTAGCAGTGATACAGATCAAACAAGTGCCCCATGTCCTCAGAGCACACGTTCATTTAAAGACCACTCTCCTTACTGTAAAAAGGCAGCAGAAAGAAGGAGGTGACTGATTGTCTATTTTAAGAGGAGCGTTGTCAGCATGTTCATGAAATAGAGCACACGGACACTGGTAAACTTTACAGTGCTGAAGACGATTCAGACAGGACAAGCAAGCAGGCATGCAGCCCTCATGCGCACTGGCTGGACAGTCAGCACCCATGGGAACAGAAGTGTGTGTGTGCATGTGTGCTTGTGTTTGTGTAGAGCGGTGGAGTAGCTTGGGGAACTGAGAAATGGGGTGGGGAGCAATAAAGGGCGGTATCTGTCTTCAGCCATTCGCACACCTATCTGGCACATCTAATTAATCATTAAAAGTAATTGTGGAGTATGAAATTATCAGACAAAGGAAAAGGGAGAAAGTGAAAGAAGAAACAACGTGGGTATGTATGGAGTGTGTGTGTGCGCACGTGCATGTGTGCGTGTGATCTGCTGCACCAGAAACCGAGACAAGGCCCACAAACTAGCTGCAGCCAGATCAGATTACTGCTATGTCGTTGGCCTTTGTGCTGATAATCCTGCAATGCGTGTCATTTCCCCACCACCAGCTTTCACACACTTGTCAGCTGTGGCCAGCAGCAGACTGATAGGGCCTGTCAATTAGTAGATAATGCTAGGAGGGCTGGATGTCACAGAGAGCCGGGGATTCATCTCTGTACCCTGGGCTAGTATTTTTCCGTTCGGAAGGAGGCTCTGAGGGGGGAAAACAGCTGGGAGGACTGAGGAAATTTGACATAGACTGGCACATTAGTCAGGGGCTCCCCATTGTTCCTCATACATCGAAGACACATCGCAGCCCAACCCTGTCTGAAGAGACGGGAAGATTGACTGTGGATGAGGGACGAGACAAAACGCAAACTAATTTGAAAATGGCCAAATACGTCCTGTCAACATGACCTGTCAGCATTTTTTATATATTGAAATGTATTAAAATCTTCGCAAACTGCTGCAACGTCAGTGCCGTCATTCACTCGTCAAAATTATGAAATTAACTTGACAAAACTATTACTTCTAGGACGCAAGAACCTTGAGGGTTAAATTTAGGGTAAGGTTCTGTAAGGTTATGTTTAGGGTTATGGAACTACATAGCATACCATAATGAGAGCAAATGTTTTTAGTCGTCCTCTCAAACAACATTATTGACTTTGACATCTATTCCAGGTAAACAATTTCAGTCATGTTTAGTTGACCAAAGTCAGATAGATTTCTTAGGATCGGACCCTTTTTTTCAATATTTGCCTAAAATGACATACCCAAATCTAACTGCCTGTAGCTCAGGACCTGAAGCAAGGATATGCATATTATTGATACCATTTGAAAGGAAACACTTTGAAGTTTGTGGAAATGTGAAATTAATATAGAAGAATATAACACATTAGATCTGGTAAAAGATAATACAAAGAAAAAACAGTAATTTTCTTTTTGTTTTTTACATCTTTGAAATGCAAGAGAAAGGCCATAGTGTATTAACCCAGCCAAGGCGCAATTTAGATTTTGGCCACAGGATGGTCAAAAGTTTTAGACTGATCCAATGAACAATTGCATTTATGTTCGAAATGTGGTATCAAGACTGCCCAAGTGTGCCTAATTGGTTTATTAATACATTTTCTAGTTCATAATTGTGAACTCTCCGCAAACAATAGCATGGTATTCTTTCACTGTAATAGCTACTGTAAATTGGAGAGTACAGTTAGAATAACAAGAATTGAAGCTTTCTGCCCACATCAGATATGTCCTGGGAGTATTTTTTGTTGCTTACAACCTCATGCTAATCACATTAGCCTACATTAGCTCAACTCTCCCACGGGGGAGGGGGACACCAATCCCGTAGAGGTTAACTTTTGAAACGTTCTCTGGTAAAGTGTTGCTAGTTGATAATTACAGCAGTTGACTGCATTGCCGGTCTTAGTTTCTGATTTGATTTCCAAAATGAAAAGCGAATCTAGCAACAGGCACGTCCAAATGTCTAACCTCGTATCCAAAATGTTTCATTGGAAAACTATTCCCACTAAATATTAATTGTGTATCTTTTTTGGAAAAGCAAAAGAGATTTTGTTCTTAATTAACTCATAATTACCAGACGGATGACCATTTATCCGTGCAACGGACATTCATGTTAGCTCGCGAGATAAGGTGGCTTGCGAGGCTAACTCTTATGTGGTTCCAGGATAAATAATTCTCTATGGTTTGTTATAGTGGATTTTTATTTATACACCAATCCATTATATTTCAATCAGTAAATTTCAATCAAATTTTATTTGTTTAGCTAAACTTTAGATTTTTAGCTGTTCTTCATGTACTGTATTCGGAAAGTATTCAAACCAAAATATGAGACAAACATTAGAATGTACCATTTATACTGAACAAAAATATTAACACAAAATGCAATAATTTCAATGAATTTACTGAGTTACAGTTCATAGAAGGACATCAGTCAGGACCACACACTGGGGAGCCAAGCCCAGCCAATCAGAATTAGTTTTTCCCTGACAAAAGGGATATATTACAGACAGAAATAGTCCTCAGTTTCATCAGCTGTCTGGGTGGGAGGCTGGTCTCAGACGAACCTGTAGGTAAATAAGCCAGATTTGGAGGTCCTGGGCTGGCATGGTTACATGTGGTCTGTAGTTGTGAGGCCGGTTGGACATACTGCCAAATTATCTAAAACGACAAAATGTAGAGAAATTATCATAACATTCCCATGCAACAGCTCTGGTGTAAATTCCAGCAGTCAGCATGTCAATTGCACACTCACTCAAAACTTAGACATACTGTATGTGGCATTGTGTAGTGTGATTTTTTTTTAGAGTGGCCTTTTATTGTCCCCAACACAAGGTGCACCTGTGTAAGGATCATGCTATTTAATCAGCTTCTTCATATGCCACACCTATCAGGTGGATGAATTATTTTAACAAATTTGTGATCAACATTTTAGAGAAACAAGCTTTTTGTGCAATTTCTGGGATTATTTCAACTCATGAAACATGTGACCAACACTTTACATGTTGCATTTATATTTTAGTTCAGTATATGTTCTATGTCAAATACTCGTTACGAAGTCTCACAATGAGATTCGCTCAGCGAATCACTGACGTCTCGAAGAACCACTCACACAACATCTTTTGGATGCAGAATGACAGGCGGCTCCTTATAAGGCGCCACTCGCCCGCCGACTGGTCATTCTCGCCTCTCTTCCTTGTGGAAGAGACCACGCTCACTGAAGCTCTCCTCAGCGTGGCTAGATCCCTGTCTTCCTACTGAACTGTTCCCAGGCGAATTGTGAAGCTAACGTTGCCAAATGTAGGACCTCAGCTCTGTCGATAGTGTTGAGTACTGACTGAGTTTTGCTTTAGGTATAATTCATTTTCTACTCCTCAGTCTCCATTGGTAGCTAGCGTCACGCGGCTAGCTATCAAGAGTTGGTTAGCCCATGCCGCAAGGCTTTTTTTGTGGTATTTTATTAGGATCGTCATTGGCTGCTGCAAAAGCAGCAACAACTCTTCCTGGGGTCCACACAAAACATGAAACATGACATAATACAGAACATTAATAGACAAGAGCAGCTCAAGGATAGAACTACAACAATTAAAAAATATGAATAAAAAAAGGCACACGTAGCCTACATATATATACTAATACATACACAAACTATCTAGGTCAAATAGGGGAGAAGCGTTGTCCCGTGAGGTGTTGCTTTATGTTTTTTTTAAACCAGGTTTGCTGTTCATTTGAGTAATATGAGATGAAACGGAGTTCCATGCAATAAAGGCTCTATATAATACTGTACGCTTTCTTGAATTTGTTCTGAATTTGGGGACTATGAAAAGACCCCTGGTGGCATGTCTTTTCACAGTTAAGGGCTTGTAAGTAAGCATTTCATGGTAAGGTCTACAGTTGTTGTTTTCGGCGTATGTGACAAATAAAGTTTGATTTTGATTTGGTGGGGTAAGAGTGTGTGTCAGAGCTGTGTCTAAGTTGACTATGCAAACAGATTGAGAGTTTCAACACATTAATGTTTCTTATAAAAAGAAGATGTGATGCAGTCAATCTCTCTTCAACTCTTAGCCAAGAAAGACTGGCCTGCATACAGTACTATTTATTTCAGCCCTCTGATTACAATGAAGAGCAAGACGTGATGCTATGTTCTGGTTTAGCAGCAGCTTAACTAGATCTTTCCTTGCAACACTCGACCACACGACTGGACAATAATCAAGATAAGACTAAACTAGAGCCTGCAGGACTTGCTTTTTGGAATGTGGTTAGCCACACCAAACTTGCTTTTCTACCTGTAAGTTTAGAATTGCTAGCTCTTCTCTTGTGTTTAGCTCAACCTACGCTCACCCGTGAAGTGTTAACTAGAATTAATGCCCTAGCTTCACAGCTCGACGGTCGATAGACAAGCTTTGTTTGTCGACAGACAAAGAAAGCACACACTTTCTCTGGCTAGCAGTGTACTAACTAGCTGGGCTCACACTTTGCTTGAGGTATACTATTTCTCGGAGCCATGGAGCCTGCTACCTCTACACAGGGAGAACTTCCCCAGCCTCGGCACACCTGTGTCCATGAGGGGCTATGATAGCAGGCAAAGATACACATCCCATGTGCATTGCCTGCTTGGGGTTCAAACACATTAACCTGAGTCATGCATGCTTTGTAGGACACTGCCTGCAAACTCCCTCCATCGGCGATTGCGCATAGCAACCCATAAACAAGGAGAGGAGGAAGGGGACCTCAATATTGATGAGGAAGAAATTCTCCAAATCAACGAGGGAGAAGAGGATGATGAATCCCAAGCTGACAGCTCAATGCACGCTTCCTCTGTCAGCGGAGAAATAGCACTCAATTAAAAATGTGGGCTTGTCGATGTCTGTAAACGGGCAGCGGCCAGACTCGGTATCGACTGGCCCGCACCTGTGGGGGTGGTAGCTCCGAGAGGGACTGGTTTGACCGGAGGAGACTTCCCTCTCGCTCAATCCCGGGAAAGCAAATCCTTCCGGCCGTCCCAGCTTGCATGGCAGAAGCCAAATGCAACTTGGACAAGCCTTTGTCCAGCAAGGTCCGAACCAGTTACTTTGTTGGCATGGAAATTCAGGGCATGGAGGAGATAGGCCTTGGCAAGCTGCTGGTGGTCGAGCCACAATTGGCTAGTCACTTCAACCCCTGTGCCTCGTCTATGAACGGCTGCTCTCCCTGGGAAGACGGAGTGTTTCACTGTCTTCACATTCCAAAAAGTCTACGTGTCTGCTTCAAGTTCAGTACGGGTGTTGAAAATAACGTTCCTACTGGGAAATCTCTTAATCAAAGGCAGAGCCAACCAGGACCTATCACGCCGAATGAACTGTTTTGGCCATTGGTCGCTGCCATGCGGCACAAGTGCGAACTTCACAAGAATGAAGGCGGAGCCTTTAACTTCTGCTTGCCCTGCAGACCCTGGTACTGTGGCAACCCGGTCTACCCATCCATGAGCCAAGGCTTTGCAGCAGGGAGAGGGCATCTTGCTGGCACCAGGGTTTTCCTTAAAGCAAAATTACCAGTGATGCAGCAGGCTTCTCTCCTAACAGAAACAAACATTGGGGGAAGCAGTCCTTCACTGCTATCGCATCAGGGTCCTGCCCACCTGATTCCCATGGGGGAAAAAAGTAGCGTCCGACCTAGGGTTACGTCTCCAGCGGCAGAGAGGGGCTGCCAACAGTTCACTCCATGTCCTGGTAGGCACAAGTGTCACCCCCCATGCCACAGCGCTTGCCTCAGCGCTTTCACAAGCAACCTAGGCAGGAAGACAAATCAACAGTTTCCACCAAGCACTGTCCCAAAATACAAGTGTTATAACACTGCTCTTTGTAATAAGTAAATGTCACATCCAGGCATCTTTCCAAGCCCCATAGAGCAAAAATAAGTCAAAGCTGCAACTCGCTCCAACACCACCAGAGGGTGCTACATCAACACTGGTGAGTGAGAGTCATTCGACTTGTGGGCGACTCGCAAAAGACTAGGGAACTGGTGCACAGTACAGCCCTGGGTTTTGTCCACAGTCACAAAGGGGTACAGACTGCAGTTCGTTATGAAGCCACCCATTTTCAACGGAGTTCTGGTTTCATTAGTGACTGGCAACTCAGCTTACTTACTAGAGTAGGAAATCTCCTCTCTATTAAGCAAAGGGGCAATCAGAGTACTGCCAGCGGCAGAGAGCCATTGAGGTTTCTACTCCTGGTACTTCCTTGGGGGGTGGACAAACACACCAACGTGTCCTCAACAGCTTTCTGAGAAAGTTGTTCCATATGCTAACACTCAACATGCTGTCTCGCTCTATTCGTCGAGGCGACTTGTTCACTTCAGTCGACCTGCAGGATTCTTATTTTCACGTACTGTAAGTATTCTACAAGCACACAGGATGTTTCCCAGGTTTGCCTTTTAATGCACAGCCTATGGATACCTCGCTGTTCCCTCCAGGGTAGCCCTGGATGTTCAGCAAGCGTGTGAAGGCAGCTGTAGCACACCTGAGAACCGGAGGGCTAAGAGTATACGCCTACATAGACAATTACCAGCTTTGCTCCCTTACACAGGAGTTAAGCTTGAAGATCAACCAGAAAAAAACAGTTTGGTGCCCATACAGATAATAGAATACCTAGGCATCAAGCTTGATTCTCTCTCTTATCGGGCTACTCTATCAGACAACTGCATCACTTTATTCTGACAGTGCCTCTCCTTGTTCAACTGGGGGCACTCAGTCACGCTCAGAACGTGTTTCCGAAGGTTGCTGGCATCTACCATCTCAGTAGGACTGCTAGGACTACTGCTAATGAGAGACTTCCAGCGTTGGGTCCAAGATGGCACCTCAATCGAAAAATGACCACGGGCCCGCTTTCTCTCCCCTCTCGCAAGTGCTTATTTTGAGCTGGATTCCGCCAGTTTCGTTCCTGAACCTTTTTGGCCGGATCCGTTACCTCGTGGCATGAGAAATAATTAGAATAAAAGCGATGTTCATTCGAGTTGCCAAAAGGTGGAAGCTATTGATAGGCTATTGATGGATTCAAGACTAGGTCGATTTTGTTGATCTCAGATTCTGTTTGTCAGTGTCAAAGTAGCCTGTCATTTCGATAATTTGGGCGGTATTGAAAATTCTGCCAAAGTTTCAGTCATGTAAAATGATGCAGAATTGCATGAAATGTGTTTTTAGGAGGCACCTTCTTTTTTTTATGTGTGCAACTTCTGTAAGCGCCTCTACCTGCTCTATGCCACTATGCAAATGTGATGACATGCATGCAATGCTTTATTATAAACCTGACAGATTTTTTTCTCATGCATTCCAGTACCTCAGAGCTCCCCAGGTCTCTCTAATACCTGACACCATTACGCACCCCCCTCCCCCACTCTCTCACTACTCCTGTCTCCTCCACGCCTGCAGTGCACTCCATGCATCCAACGGCTGCTCTGGGCCCCCAGTTCCCTTGCCTCTTGCTACTATTATTCTCTCTGACCCCACGACCGCTGCTCCGGCAGTGTCTCACCCACCCTCTCTGCTTCTCTCTCAGCATACCGTTTCCTCTATCCCCTCCTCTCACGCTTCGTCTCTGCCAGCGGTGCAACTGGTTGCCTGCTGTCATAACTGTCCTGTGAGGATCCAAATAGGTCAGTTTGCAATGAATAACTTCAACCAGACCGCCTCTCACCCGCAAAGGGGGTAGGAGGGAACTGGTGGGGGTTAACAACTCACACCCTGATGTAAATCAAGGAGAGAAGATTCAGGTGTCCCTTTCCAATGTTCACCAGAGGAATGTGCGTTTCCCGCCGAAACGCTAAAATAATCTAAAGAACACTATTGTCGTATTGTTTGTTATTTTGTCATGTCATTAAAAATATTATAAAGGAAATGCTGTAACTTGGAAAGTATACCCACTACATGTGTGAAATATGAAAAATGTAGAGGCTTTTTGTTAAGAGAGGGACATGATTTTAGGAGCCATAAGACAATTGTTTTACATAAACTTTGCACAGTGACAAGTCACGCCACTTAGTGAGGTCAGAGAGCATGGCAGCCTGACGGAACCGCCCTTTAGGACAAACTGTATAAAAGGATGGGTTAAGAATGAACATATCAGACCAGAGAGACGCAGATCTGCAGCTCACATTTTAAAGTAACTTGAACTCAATCTCAACATGAGGTAAAGATGATAAAGTCACCTCTCAGACAATCACTTGTTCGGCTGATTAGCTGTCCTAAGTAAAGTATCTAGAAAAGCGATTGAAGTGGGACTATTCTACTACTCTTTTCAAACCATTCTATTCCGCTACTCTCATCACCCAACTGGGAACCATCGACACAGCTGGCTAGCCTATCTTCAAATAAGCTTCAGGAGTGAACAGAAGCAAAAATCAACTCTGTAGTTCTGTTCAGGACTAAATGACAAGTCACCGGATACAGGACAACTACAAAGGACAACAGTATGAGACATGTTGGAACCATTTTGGACAATCAGAGACTTACAAGCATGCCGAGAAAAGGCCCAACCCCCTTTCCAAGGTTGCCCGGTTCTGAGAGAGATACACGGCAATCCAAGGCATTTTCACGTAAATACATTCATGATTTCTTACTCAAAGCGGGCGACGGTTCATGTGTAAAGTGTAAGTGAGAGTAGATTCTAAATGTACCAACGTTATGTGTCTCTGTCCCTCTCTCTCTCTCTCTCTCGCCCCTTCAATGTCTCTTGTAACAAGCAGCCAAATTGTTGTCAGTCCGCTAGGGACCTGTTTTTAATGTATTAAGTATGTATGTTTATCCTGTGTTACCATTTAGTTAGCTAGTAAATACATAATAAGTAAGGCTCATGTTTTTGCAGATGCAAGGAGGTTACGACTGTTCAGAATGATAATATGATACAAGGTTATGATTAATAAATTGACTGTTTATAGATGTGATAGGTAAAGACCTTTTAGAGTTTAATTCGGGAGATGGTAACTCTTTAAAGAACCGCTCTTATGGTGCCCCAGATCCTAATGAGTTAATTGTTACATGATTGATGTAATCGGGCAACAATTAAACATAGACAGTTGATTAGATAAATAACAGTCTTCAGATTAATGTTCAAGTCACGACACTGCTCTGGCCTCTCGGCAACTTTGTCTGTTCTATATTCACAGCCTCCGGTTTATCTCCCTCCTCAGGTCTCGCTGGCCCTGTAACTGCTGCTTTGGTAGCGGCTCACCCTCTCTATCTGCCAGTGTCAACCTTTCTCTTTCCCTCAGGTCTCGCTGACCTCCCTGCTAACTTTCCTGTGCTATCTCCACAGCCTCCCAGCTCCCCCAAATATCACGAATGGACATTTCCTATGGCCAGATATGAGCTCATTCAATAACCTGAGATAGAGTATGTGACATACAAATACTGACTGTATACATCGCATATCTGTGTTTTCTCAGCACATTCAAGATATTAAGCTCTATTGATTCCAGATATGCTTCACTTGGCTGAGGTCCATCTCTGGATCTTGATATGCTGAAAAAAATGACAATTTCTGATGCATTTCGGAGATTTCAGCATATGCTCGATTTGACATGAAATCCATATTTTTACCTTAAATGACCAAATCTTTTTTGAATTCCCTCCGGATATCATACATGGTATGGATGGATATTGACTCATTAGATAGGCCTATGTGGAAATCTTATTTCCTCTATATGATGACAAATACTGACAGTAGGGGTACATAGGATACGTTCTCAGCACATACAATACATATACTCTTGACTGAGGTCCATATCAGGATTTTGATATACTTTTTGATATGCTAAATAAGAACAATTTCCAATGATTATTTTCGTTCTATTCGCTTCCTGCGATCAGACTTTACATACTCATCTTCCACCTACATCCCTTATCATCTCAGCATGTCAGACATCACCGTCTTCAACAAAAATACCTTCACCATCAAACACTGTAAACACCGATCAGCTTGGCAGAACTGTAATCTACCGTCCGCAGGGGAGGCTGCTGGGAAGAGCTGTACAATGAGCCCATCCTCCTATAGCTCCCCTCACCAGCCTCCACTGACCCTCAGCCCTTACGAAGCCCTCACCTACTTCCTACAGCCCAGACATTCTCAACATGCCTCTCCATCCGATCCACTATTCATCACTGAATCAGGTTCCATCACGTAGCTAATGGTTCCATTGCCATCTGAGACAAAAACTATCCCTTTGCTGCAGACCAATTCTCCAGACACTCCTTCCGTATAGGAGCTGCATCAATGGCATCTCGACACGGTATCCCAGACACCGTACAACTGCTTGGACACTGGTCCTCTCAAGCCTATCATTCCTTCATCCGCTCTGACATCAACGGCCCACAACATGCTAATCTCTCAGAACCTGCATTAATTCAAGCACAGTCTCATTTCAAGGACACCATCTACCTCACGAACATAATCCTACCCAAACAGCCAAAAGAGGAATTTCTCACCAGTTGAGCCAGGTTCCTCTCAAGGTTTTCCTTCTTCAAAGGAGATTTTTCCTCGCCAGCGTCACTTCTACTTGCTCTCCTGGGGTCTAAGGATGGGTCACTCCGTGGGCATCTTGTCCATACACCTGTACTACCTCAACTATACTGCCAACCATTCAGCACCTGCTGTCCAGAACGATTCAATTCCTCTCCAGGGTCTGACTAACTTGAAGTTCTCTTTTTGGGAATTGCCATCACAACAGCAGCCTAACTACCACAACCTGACAATGTTTACCTGAGAATAACATTTTTGTTTTCACTGAATCTGCGTTTGGAAATTTGGAAACATAGGCTGGAAAATGTTAGATAAATTGGGGTGAGTGCTCATGATTATCTTTATTCTATTTTTCTCATACAGTGCCTTTGGAAAGTATTCAGACCATTGACTTTTTCCACAATTTGTTAGCTTACAGCCTTAATCTAAAATTGCTTAAATTGTTTTTTTCTCTCTACACACAATACACAATGACGAAGCAAAAACAGGTTCAGAAATGTTTGCTAATTTAAACAAATGGAAATATCACATTTACATAACTATTCAGACCCTTTACTCAGTACTTTGTTCAAGCACCTTTGGCAGCAATTACAGCCTCAAGTCTTATTGGGTATGACACTACAAGCTTGGCAGACCTGTATTTGTGGAGTTTCTCCCATTCTTATCTGTAGGTCCTCTCAAGCTCTGTCAGGTTGGATGGGGAACGTTGCTGCACAGCTATTTTCAGGTCTCTCCAGAGATGTTTGATCAGGTTCAAATCCGGGTTCTGGCTGGGCTACTCAAGAAATTCATAGACTTGTCCCGAAGCCACTCCTGTATTGTCTTGGCTGTGTGCTTAGGGTTGTTGAAATTTTGGAAGGTGAACCGTTAATCTTTGCCTCGATCCTGACTAGTCTCCCAGTCCCTGTTGCTGAAAAACACCCCAACAGCACGATGCTGCCACCACCATGCTTCACCGTAGGGATGGTGCCAGGTTTCCTCCAGACGTGATGCTTGCTATTCAGGCCAAAGAGTTGAATCTTGTTTCATCAGACAAGAGAATCGTGTTTCTCATGGTTTGAGAGTATTTAGGAAGCTTTAGGCAAACTCCAAGCGGTCTGTCATGTGCCTTTTACTGAGGAGTGGCTTCCGTCTGGCCACTGTACCATAAAGGCCTGATTGGTGATGTGCTGCAGAGATGGTTGACCTTCTGGAAGTTTATCCCATCTCCACAGAGGAACTTTAGTGCTGTCAGTGACCATCAGGTTCTTGATGACCTCCCTGATCAAGGCCCTTCTCCCCCAATTGCTCAGTTTCGCTGGGCGGCCGGCTCTAGGAAGAGTCTTGGTGGTTTCAAACTTCTTCCATTTAAGAATGATGGAGGCCACTGTGTTCTTGGGGACCTTCAATGCGGCATAAATGTTTTGGTACCCTCCCCCAGATCTGTGCCTCGACACCTACTGTCTCGGAGCTCAACGGACAATTCCTTTGACCTCATAGCATGGTTTTTGCTCTGACATGCACTGTCAACTGTGGGACCTAATATAGACAGGTATGCCTTTCCAAATCATTTCCAATAATTGAATTTACCACAGGTGGACTTCAATCATGATCAATGGAAACAGGATGCACCTGACCTAAATATCGAGTCTCATAGCAAAGGGTCTGAATAACTATGTCAATAAGGTATTTCTGTTTAGTTTTTTTATACATTTGCAAAAATGTTTTCTCTTTGACATTATGGGGTATTGTGTGTATATTGCTGAGGATTGTTTTAATTTAATCAATTTTCTAATAAGGATGTAATGTAACAAAATGTGGAAAAAGTCAAAGGGGCTGAATACTTTCCGAAGAATGTTATGTAGCTTAACAATTGGATTTTGCTCTTCAATTGCAGAGTAGCCTGTCCTACTCCCGACCAAAAGCCTGTGACTTGTCTGATAATCAATCATTGTGATTTTGTTGAACTGAATCTCTGTCTGTAGTTAATTGATCTCTGGCTGGGCAACTAAGTGTAGGTGTTAGCAAATGTATTAGTTCATCTTTCACTGATCAGAAACATTTAGCATGCAATGTATCCTACATCAGGTGTATTATTTTGCGCCTGACTCACATATCGGCTATAGTACCCTGATATAATCTTTCCACCACTGAGCTGCGAGAGCATGTCCTGTTTTTTCGTAACTTACTTCAAGAAGAATCAATCAACCAATCATTCATTCATGTCATTACACATCATATGAGCAGGTCCGGCGTGAGAACGAATCAGTTGGACGGGCATTTGATTTCTATACGCGGGCCTGTTTTTTTTTTCTCCATGGGACCTCCTGGTGTTACAGGCTAATAAAGACCAGTTTGGAGAAACTGACAATTTATCCTACCGATTCTACCTACAGTGGGGCAAAAAAGTATTTAGTCAGCCACCAATTGTGCAAGTTCTCCCACTTAAAAAGATGAGAGAGGCCTGTAATTTTCATCATAGGTACACTTCAACTATGACAGACAAAATGAGATTTTTTTTCTCCAGAAAATCACATTGTAGGATTTTTTATGAATTTATTTGCAAATTATGGTGGAAAATAAGTATTTGGTCACCTACAAACAAGCAAGATTTCTGGCTCTCACAGACCTGTAACTTCTTCTTTAAGAGGCTCCTCTGTCCTCCACTCGTTACCTGTATTAATGGCACCTGTTTGAACTTGTTATCAGTATAAAAGACACCTGTCCACAACCTCAAACAGTCACACTCCAAACTCCACTATGGCCAAGACCAAAGAGCTGTCAAAGGACACCAGAAACAAAATTCTAGACTAGCACCAGGCTGGGAAGACTGAATCTGCAATAGGTAAGCAGCTTGGTTTGAAGAAATCAACTGTGGGAGCAATTATTAGGAAATGGAAGACATACAAGACCACTGATAATCTCCCTCGATCTGGGGCTCCACGCAAGATCTCACCCCGTGGGGTCAAAATGATCACAAGAACGGTGAGCAAAAATCCCAGAACCACACGGGGGGACCTAGTGAATGACCTGCAGAGAGCTGGGACCAAAGTAACAAAGCCTACCATCAGTAACACACTACGCCGCCAGGGACTCAAATCCTGCAGTGGCAGACGTGTCCCCCTGCTTAAGCCAGTACATGCCCAGGCCCGTCTGAAGTTTGCTAGAGAGCATTTGGATGATCCAGAAGAAGATTGGGAGAATGTCATATGGTCAGATGAAACCAAAATATAACTTTTTGGTAAAAACTCAACTCGTCGTGTTTGGAGGACAAAGAATGCTGAGTTGCATCCAAAGAACACCATACCTACTGTGAAGCATGGGGGTGGAAACATCATGCTTTGGGGCTGTTTTTCTGCAAAGGGACCAGGACGACTGATCTGTGTAAAGGAAAGAATGAATGGGGCTATGTATCGTGAGATTTTGAGTGAAAACCTCCTTCCATCAGCAAGGGCATTGAAGATGAAACGTGGCTGGGTCTTTCAGCATGACAATGATCCCGAACACACCGCCCGGGCAACGAAGGAGTGGCTTCGTAAGAAGCATTTCAAGGCCCTGGAGTGGCCTAGCCAGTCTCCAGATCTCAACCCCATAGAAAATCTTTGGAGGGAGTTGAAAGTCCGTGTTGCCCAGCAACAGCCCCAAAACATCACTGCTCTAGAGGAGATCTGCATGGAGGAATGGGCCAAAATACCAGTAACAGTGTGTGAAAACCTTGTGAAGACTTACAGAAAACGTTTGACCTCTGTCATTGCCAACAAAGGGTATGTAACAAAGTATTGAGAAACTTTTGTTATTGACCAAATACTTATTTTCCACCATAATTTGCAAATAAATTCATTAAAAATCCTACAATGTGATTTTCTGGATTTTCTTTCTCATTTTGTCTGTCATAGTTGAAGTGTACCTATGATGAAAATTACAGGCCTCTCTCATCTTTTTAAGTGGGAGAACTTGCACAATTGGTGGCTGACTAAATACTTTTTTGCCCCACTGTATCTGCGTGCCAGTAATGATTGTTTTTATTTACGCCTTTTTGTGGAACCGTGGAACAGTTTAATTTTAATAATACGGTTTTCGTTTCTCAAAATTATTTTCATGTGGTTAATCATTTAAAAAAATGGAATTAAAATGATCAAAAGTTCAAATTCAACTAATGCTAGAGCAGCAGCCTTTTCCATATGGACACATTGATAGCCTTCACCGTGATCCATTGGTGGCTAAAGGAATTAGCTAATCGAACTCCCTCAACGTTCCCTCAACGTTATCAGGAAAGAGAAACCACACACGCTCATTGCTCCCATGGAGCACCCCCAAACAAATGACCATGGACAAATTGATGGTTACGAAATAAACCAAAACTTGCTTAGTGTAGCAGGTTGTGAACTCTGCAAACAACATCTCCACTCTGAGAATGAGAAAGGTAAATGGCTGTAATACATGCATTAACAGAAATGTATGTAACCAAATGACGGGGATTCATCTTATGTTGTCCCAAAGGCCCATACAAACACATTGGGTTTGTTCAGGACATCATTTGGTGAAGGTGAGCGCTCTCGTTTCGCTCCTTCCTCCATGCTGAAACTAACAATCGAAACAGCGCAGCTCTGTCTTACTGTCTTACTGTAGAAGCCCATGTATCTGATGCTGTTTGGCCAGAAAAAGTATGACATGCTATACTCCTTTTGTCCAGACAGCATCAGATACATGGTCTACACATACGGAGACAGGGGGGAACGGTTTCGATCTCTCGGATGCTTTATCTGAGATTGAGTGTTTTGTCAGTGCGCGTCTCAATTAAATAGATTAGCAATATTTCAATATTTTATTTGGACAGGCAAGGAGGTACGGTAGGGTGGGCCAGGCCCCTTAGGGACCGCCCATAATGCCAGCCTTGCATCTGAGTCATTCATTCCTATAAATACAATCAAACGTTTTATTTTGAAAATTAAATAACAAAGCCTAAATAAATAAATAAATAACTATATTTTCTCAATTCGATTTTTCTCCATTTCAATAAATCGCTCAAAAGCCCTATGTTTTGAGTGCCTGTTTTATTCTGAAATGACATTTGGATCAGTATTGGTCTACTTTCGATAGATTGCAAGGCACATTAGCAGGGCAGTCATATAGGGTGTATTTTGTTTGGACGTATCAGCATTAACATATTCCATTGGGTTATGGGCTTCTCCTGATTCTGAGAAGGGCTGCCTGTTGTGGTTTTGTGGATCCTTACTCCCTCGTGTGCACGCCAGCCTATTCATATCACATTTTGAGACATTTAAATCATCCGAAAAATACGGTTTCGTGGCCACAAATTTCCCTGGCACAGCCAATATTAGAATCCTGACGCCGCTAGTGGCTGCAGCTGCTGCTGTTGAGAGAGACGAAGTAAAAGCTGGGAAGACATGCAGTTCTTGAACCTGAGGGCTTGTTCCACCAGAGGTATGGCTACCTCTTGGGCACTGTTCAAATGCGTCTCTTTCTTTACAAGATATTTGCGAGGGGGCATGTTGTGCCACCGCTTATACATAAGAGGTTTTACAGACTGGATGTCACTGCACCTTCAATGGTGCATACGGTCCTCAGTGTCAGGCCTCTGAGGGGTGATGCTGTTGGGACTATCATTGTTTCGGAGAGCATGTCTGCAATAGGGGAGTTGGCCATATCTCATTGTGAGACGTCGAAACAAGTTTTCAAGTAGAACTTAGGGTTACTGTCGTAACCACGGTCATATGATAATATGAGTGAGATGTCTCACCGCATTTCGCTGCTCGCAAGAGTGCAAGGAAGAGGCATGATTGAGAATGACTAATGGGTGGGAGAGTGGCAACTTATAACGAGGAAAAGAGCTCACCTCACTCGACCTGTCTGTCTAAACAGACGTTGTGTGATTGGTTCTTCTAGGCGTCGGTGATCCGCTAAGTGAATCCCAATGTGATACATCTCATTCATATTATCATGGAACCCTCAGTTATCCATAGCAAGGCATGAAGGCCAGTGCCACAGTCTCTGAGGTCATTGTTAGCAAGCAAACTGTTCTGAGGTCCTGGGGTGTGTCAGAGTTGAAATCGCAGACCCTCAGGGCGGCTGGGGTGATGACCATTGAGTCCTTTGGCAGCAATATCACTGCCAGACACATTTCACAAGAGGCTTTGACGTGGGGATGCCTATGGCAGTGTCTCTGAGAGGGATAAACATCAGAACCCAGTGCCTGATGCCATTGCGGACCATGGGACACCAGTCATGAT
Source organism: Salvelinus namaycush (assembly GCF_016432855.1). Taxonomy (NCBI): domain Eukaryota; kingdom Metazoa; phylum Chordata; class Actinopteri; order Salmoniformes; family Salmonidae; genus Salvelinus; species Salvelinus namaycush. Next base: position 9,418,898 of record NC_052324.1, on the reverse strand, counting down.
AATGTGCGATGTGTTCTCACACGGTCTTAGGCTGGGCCTTCGGTGACAAATGTTTTTTTTTATATGTCATGATAATACAGGGGCGAAATAAGACTCACCGTAAGACATCTCACTATTTCACATATTTGTTAGATGTTGTTGACCACATTATTAGGGCCAAAATGTGTCCCCATGATATTTATTTTATAATTCATTTTTTCAGAAATTCTGTTCTATATGTTGCACCTGAGGTTTTGAATGGATTTCTTGTTTTTGTCTGTACCACTGTTCAGTGATAGTAGCCATGGTGAGGTGATGTATTGTAGTTTAGACACACAGACAGGCCAGCCAGGACTCTGACAGCAGCATTGGGCTTGGTGGGAGGGGATGATAGAGCGCAAACATAATACCCTGATTACACAGGGAAGCAGCTGAAACACAGGGAGCCAACCCTCACACGGACCAAGACCGATAGCACCCACACCCACACAGATAACAGCAAGACAACCTGTCCGCCCGCCCCCCCCCTTCAAGGTGGAGTATCGGCGCAGATAAATAAAGGTTGTTTATAGCAGTGTTCAGTCTTGCATACACTGCAAGGATTAGAATCTCCTGTGGCAAGTCAGCCACATTTAGTATGTTTTCGGTTTGTTTGCAGAGCTCACAGAGTAGCGCTAGGGCAAATCCATGCCAGTGTAGGCCGAAAATATTTTTATCTCATTGTTTTGGAAATTCTCACATAGAAACGCATTTGTTTGACAGGCTTTTTACATTTGTATCGCACAACATTTTTGAGAAAATCATGAGAAAGTGTCAGTTTTAGGCCCTTTTTAGACCTATACTTTCCTCCTTTAAGACCCTATTATTCACGAACCATACATGATACATCTCGGTGTCATAGCTTATTTTTAGACACATTGTTTGGAACAATATTCTCTTCAAACACATCACATTTCCAGAGTGGGTTCTCTAGTCATTTTAATGATATGAAACATTTTATACATACACAGCAACGTTATAGGTCATTAACCAATCACAGCCCTTCTTTAGGATTGCACGTTCAACAAATCACCAGCAGAGGGAGGTCACTTTGAATCCATTTCCCATTCACCGTGTTGTTGGTGCTCATAAAATTGAGTAGAGTACATTGTTCCAAACACTGTCTTAAAATGAACAAAATCAATAATTTTGAAATATTCTTATTTGTTATGTTGAATAAATGAATTTGTCAATGTGCATTTCAGAGTCTAGACATGCTCCATATGTTAGGGCACACTATACGGAGTATAAAGACACCAAGATGTTGTCTGTATCATGTACGGTTCATGGATTATAAGGTTTTATGGGAGGCATGGATAGGTCATGATTTTCTCAAAAATGGTTTGATACAAATGTAAAAAGCCTGTCAAACATCCTTCCTCCCAATAAAGTTTTTATGTGAGATTTGCCAAAAATATTTCCGGCCTACGCTGGCATGGAATCGCTTGCTATAGGACATAGAGGTGTGATTATCAGTGCTACAGAGCTTTTTATGAGCGTGGTAGAGCTGGCAAAAGGCAATTGAGCCAAGGTTGTGGAATCTCGGGCCACAGCACACATTTCAAAACGCACAATACACAATGGATATGTAACGTCAGTCAGTGCTCATGCGCAAATAAAAATGTCCAGCCATTCGAAATGCACCTAACATACTGTATTTCTAAATAGATAAATGTTTGCCTGAATTTAACCTTGTCTTAGGTTTTCGGTTAAAATATAGTGTGGCTCTCAAATAGACAAAATGACTGATTCTTGTCTTCATAAAACAAGCTTGCAGTGGAGTTTTGAACAAGTTTGCTAACCAACTAATAAAAAGTACCTGCCACGACTTGGGCCGATTAATTCAAAGGCTAAAAATTGAACGATACCAGCAGGACCCCCCCCCCCTGTGCTTTCACGGATAAAATATCCCTGCCATTCAGTCAGCACCAAGCCGCACAGTAGGATAACATTATAAAAATGTCATGGTCACCCTCATTAGCAGGGAGAGCAGCTCCTTTGATTGGTTTATGCATGAGGTTTGCAATGGTTTCCATATGGACCACGCTTCATTTTTTAATGAACAGCATTGCATTACCCCGGGCCGAGGTGATCCCAATTTCTCTAAAACCTCAAGTATTTTTCTAGTGTGCTCTACATGTCCAGGATTTCCTTCCATTTGAAGGGATGCAGGGGCGCTGCAGTGTTTTCACTGTAATTCTTTCAGTGCGGCTTGCCTGCCCAGCCATCTCAGTGTAGCGGTGGAGGGGGGATGCCAACCACGATGGGGCCCGGGGCCCAGGGCCCATGGCCACTTCCTCCCCCTCCACACTGCGTTGCAGTTTCCATTACCCCAGTGGAAGGAACAGTAAAGGGGCTGATGTGTGGTCCAGAGGCCTGGACAGGCTGGGCCAGGGTTAGACTGAGAGCTGAGCCACTGCCCGATGACAGCTTGACAGAAACAGAGGCTCAGCAGGATTGTGCTCATTCCACAACTATAGTCAAAACACAAGATGCTACAGACACACTTATGACTTACGGGGTCAAACAATTGTAACTACCCTCTGTGGCATTTATATTTTGATCACGCATTCTACTTTTCAAGCCCTTCCCATGAGCCTCTGTTAAGAAAATGACTCATACCTACTTTGTCCAGAAAAACATTTAATCCACCTCCCTCCCTACAGTAGATCACTTTCTTTAGCTTCTTTGTTTGATGTGAGCATGACATACTTGGTTCTGTCACATTGTCAGATGTCAGTCTCGCCGCCCTCAATCAGTGTGACAGTACATAGCCTGAGTATCATGGGTGCCATGGTACAGGGGGAGGGGTGGGGGGAGGGATCGCAAGGGGTACGCTGGGGGCCAGAGCAACACCATGTCAGAGCGTTAGCAGACGATGCCCATTTCAGATACGTTCATTCAAACAGTCAGACCAGCCATGAAACCATTTCCTCCCACCATACCCCTCTCTTTCTCTCCCTCTGCCTGCCTCTTTCTCTCCCTCTCTCTCTTTGAAGTTACAGCTTTATCTGAGATATGGATGTCCTGTGTGTGGTTAGCCTATCAGCAATGGTGGTAACGCGGGCAACAAAAGGATACGATGTGTGTGGGCATGGCAGCACTGTGTTGAGTGTATCTACACCCTGCAGGTTTTCTCCTCTATATCAAAGAGGAGACTACAGCTACACTAAGTTCTGTCTTATGGATATTAAGATGCTTCTTTATTTTTGTCAAAGTGGAATGGATCAATAGCGACTCATAGCGGAACAACATATTCAAAATGAAACACATTAATATGCAGTATGGAAATGTAGACACTTAGACAATATTTTGCTATAAATATTCACCTCTGTGGAAACACTTTGTCCTCTCTTTGCCAAAGGCCAGGGATTCAAGTACAGAAAGCTTTAGAATCTATATCCATTGAAGTCTTTGGCTCACTTGGGTATCTTATTATTCACCATCAATCAATGCAGTCTTATCCTCAGTCTGTCTACGTTCACGTCAAACCTACATTTTATGGAATAAAAGCTCCTCGAGTCACAAGAGCTTGGTGAATTGTTCCTTGTCACAAGGCGAAGCCAGCCACCATAGTTCAGTATGATGGTGAGTCACAGAGTGACAATGTACAGTGCTGCTAAGATAGCTCCTCTCTCCCAGACACTGAGCAGCTCCCCATGGCCTGTTTGTGCTGGTCTCGCTTCTGTTGTTCTACCCCAAGCCTGGCTCCTAACCCACTACACTGTCTGTTAGATTAATCAGCTCAGCCAATGGCCCCAACGGGGCTACTATTTTACCATTATCATCTACATACCGCAGCACGTTGGAATTGAATAGGAGGAACCAATACTATGCACCCGGATGTTTCCAGATTGGCAGCTAAGCTTAATGCACATAAAATTGCCTCCTCGATGGTGTCGTTTATTTCCACCTCCTATGCATGGTTTGGTTGAAGACCCTTTCATTTTCTTTTGTGATGCTGCAGGTTAGGGGCGGAGATCGAAATGGTAAACGACAGAGTGCTAGCATGATTAAATATCATTGCTATCATTGGTAGCAATGATATTAAATAAATATATAAATGACTGAGCCTAGTGTTAATGCCCATTAGACTGGAACTTTGCGAGAATATGAGATCTCCCCAACAAAGCCTCATTCTGTAGCTTTCAAAACGGAGGGGAATCATGTACAGTATGGAAATTCTGACGACTTCGTGTGAAGATATGAATAGTAGGGCCATAATAGTTGTGGCTTTGCTTGAAGGATCCCTTTTTAACTCACTGGTTAGAGCGTTTTCAAATGGCTTTAGCTGTCCCGCCACTGTCAGAAATAACAAAGACAAAAAAGATTACCACCTAGTTTCAGTGTTGGGTCAAGTTAATGTGTTTCACAGGTGTAGTCTTGGGGTATTAGGTAATGGTCGGTGGGTAGCGTTCTGTGGGTGCCACCTGGAGAACACTGCTCTCACTCATGGCTTGGTGCTCTGAGTAGGATGTTCCTTGGAACTGAAACACAGAAAACTGGCTAGAGTGTTCGATATAAATACACCACATTGGACAACATGAACTGTTTTGGCATAATTGCTGTGCAGGAACAGCTTGGTTGAGAGAGCACTTGAACAAGCGCTGCATATACTTTTACGAGGGGATTTGGTAAGAACACTTGCACCAGAGAGAGAGAGAGAGGACGCAGAGCAGACAGCATGGTGGTGTGTGTTGTATAGTGAGGGAACACCTGGACTTGATGAGGGCCAGATGTTCAGGCCAGTTAAGCCTGTTCTAAATGGAAAAACAAGGAGGCTGATGGGAAACACAAGCTGGGGCACAAACCAGACAGTATCGGTAATTTTATTCAAATGGATCATTTAGGCTCCCCCATACCAGTGGCACTTGCCAAAAGGCTGGATTTACTCTGACACGAGCAATACAGGCGACTTCTTTTGGGGCTGTCATGGGCAAGAGGCTAAGCACGTGAACTGTCTAAGAGTGAAGCCAGTTTAATGAGCACAATCCACGGCACTGCTTACAAATTAAGAACATTAGACATTAAGCCATCCTTGTTTCAATGTATTAAAGGATGAGTGCTTTTTTCTTGGCACAGGGAAGACAAGAGCACTACCTGTAGTGAGAGGGGACTACAGATTACATCTGGTCGGTCTAAAAAACCCATTCATCTCCCTGCTTGACATACTGTAGCAGTATCCTAAACAGTGCTGATACATACATTGGCTAGTTCTATTCCAAACCAAGGAGGCACAGGGAGACACTTCTGTTCTGATCCGGTAGCGCTTGAAGGGCAGAAATATGAATGTGACGGATTCTCCCTCTCCTGCCTTGCAAAGATTCTGAGCTCAGATGCATGAGCCCCCAGAGGCAAGGTTGTATGTTGGTATCCACGACAACTCTTTGTGTGTTGATATTTAAAATGTCATTCTTACTTTCAATAAAACAAGCACCCTTGGTTGGGTAAACACCTGGTGGCTCTAAATGAAATATCATAGTGGATAGAATGCATTTAATCTCCCGCTCTGTATGAGTGACTTGACTGGCTTACATTTTCTTTTTAAACAATTGCATTTCTGGGGAATTACGTGAAATAATTTCAACCTTTGTGATATCAACAGTCCAAAATATAAGAGGAATCAAAGCATTTTCTCTGCTCCTTATTATTGCTGATCCAGTGAACACAAGGTGGCGCACTTATTCTTTCCCACTGTGTTTGTGGGCTCGGAGAGAGACAGACAGACAGACAGACAGACAGACCGAGTGCACAGCAGAGGAGCAGAGCAGTCTGACTCGCTATTGTTCCATCAGATCATAAAGTACAGTGTGTGGAGACACATTGAGCACAATCCACCAATCGAACGCATTTCTCAACAACGAGAACACGTGCCCAGATGCAGGCACGCAATTGTTACAAACAAGCAAAAGCTATACCTTTCCACTCACACTCACACTGTTCATGTGACATACAAACACCAACAGCAGTACCATATTCTCTTTCTCGAACACTTGCAGACTTGGCCTAAAAGGTCACCAACACAGAATAACGCACACAGAGCAATCAAATAGACCGAAAAGGCAAGTGCTGAGAAAGTGTAATGAAAGCACGCCATCAGAGGTACAGCTAGCACTACACCTCCCCCTTAACACTTGTTCATCCATGAGGCAGTGAAGGATTTGGAGTCTTACTCGTGAATTAATTAGTCTCTGCCAAAGCTGGTCACATTTGTCATTCGAATGTATGCTAATGAGGAGCAAGGTCTCGTCGAGGAACTGATACGCCAGAGCAGCTGGTTTGTCCTTACCGGCCCTAACTGTCCTCCTCCCTCCCTCTTCCATCTCTCTTCCCCTCTCTCGCTTCTCCTCTCTCTTTCTCACCTCCTTTGGCTCCACATCTCTTTCTCCCTGTCGTCTTCTCACCCCCCCTCCTACCTCCTGCTGGTCCGGGCTCCATGACCTGTCACTGGAGAGGGGTCTGCCCGTGTCCCAGGCTGATAAGACAGCTAATTATCCACTGCTTCACAGACTGGGGAAGTGAATTGTGGAACACACATGCACGCACACACAGGCAGGCAGCCAGACAGGCAGGCAACGGACTGCATAGTTATAGGAGACAACACTCTTCACAATCAAAATACAGAGTGCCACACTTCTCATTAAAAAGTGAAGGCTTTGACTGACACGATAGTGTTCTAAACACTCTTCCGTAAAACGATTTGGTATTTCCTCACATAGAGCCATAGTAATTCCATTATCACCATTTCTTTAAATGTACAAACCAACAAGTCAACTTGCATTAGTAAATGGGAAATGATTTGTCATATATTCATTCCAAAATCTCCAAATGGATATAGGCTGAGGAAATCACTGTAACTGGCGCTCAAGGTTTGACCTGGCCAGGAAGATTTTTTTTTTACATGTTCTTTAGATGGTGAGCGTAGACATTCTGTAGTGTAGGTGCAATTACACTTGCACATCTCTACTATGGCGGTCATGACTTTCCTCAAATGTATGAATGAACGTAATATAGGCCCATTTAAAAAAAACAGCGAGTGTTAAAATCGTGGGGGGAAATGAACGGCAGCGTCTGAAACAAAGGATTTGTATCTGACATAGCAATACACACACAAAAAACAACTCAACCCATTCACCCCTCTCTGCTCTGCAACAGTGGGCTGGTGAAAGTAAAAGTAGCTTGAGAAGTCGGTGGTATATTTTGGCAGTGATTTGAGGGTCTGAGCAGAGCACTCAAATTGAGCGTCCCAGTCTCTCCATTTGGTGGAGTAGACATAAGCACTTTGCAGCTCTCTGTCTGTAATTTTCGAACGCATTGCTGGGGAGAAAGTAGCCCACGTATTGCTTTGTGTTGCCTATTCCAGCTTGAACTGGCTGAGACAGTGTATTATTAGACAATCCAGCGAGCAACAGCATTTACTTTCTCTCTGCCTAGTTTTACAGGGTAAAGTGAAATATCTCCCATATTGTATTTTTATGTTTGCTGACCTTTCTATCGAAATGAAAAATGTGATTACACGGAAGGCTGTGAATGAACTTTTTTCATTTTTTTTTCATGATTGAACACAATAGAATGCCAAGGTACAGAAATAATAGTTGTTGATTGGCAAGCAGAAAACTGCTTATACACTCATAACCATGAATGACCCATTACTAAAGTTTTCTCAAATGTTATAGCATGTTTATATGTAGGCCGATAATATCAAATATACCGTGTGTTAAATTCTGTTCATGGTCTTTCATTTACAGTACATAAAGCTTTCAGCTGGTGTTGGTTATTATATGTGAAAGATCATTTCTTACTCATTATACATCAGATTATTCCATAATAACATACAACATATTTGTGAACACAGGCCTATAGGGAAGCTGCCTATCTACAATTGAAAGTGTCTCACCACATTCTCCTCTGCTTGTCTTTTGACATTGATAAACACCCCTAACCACCTAAAACCAACCCGATCTGAGTTGGCTGTAAAGGAGACCATTATGGAAGAATCCCATGTGTCACGATTGTCTTGACTTGGAAGAGAGGACCAAAACGCAGCGTGTGAAAAATACATTCTCTTTTATTAGAGAGACGAACAACGAACGAAACAAAACAACAAACTGACGACCGTGAAGCTATATAAACAAATGGTGCTGACACTGACCACTACACAATGACATAGACAATTACCCACAAACGCATAATGCCTATGGCTGCCTTAAATATGGCTCCCAATCAGAGACAAATGAAAGACAGCTGTCTCTGATTGAGAACCACTCAGGCAACCATAGACATACCTAGACACATTCACTAAACACAAACCCATACACTAAACCCAACACCCCCTTACCGTATAACCACCCAAGACTAGACAAAAACACAAACATTCCCCATGTCACACCCTGACCTAACTAAAATAATAAAGAAAACAAAGAATACTAAGGCTAGGGCGTGACACCATGTCTATTATTATGCTAATACTTGAAAATAATAAAACAATGTGTCCTCCTGCTGCTGATCTGTATATCTGTGCCAAGGCTATACGACATGTATAGCCTTGGCACATGTTCTACAGCTGCACCATCGAGAGCATCTTGACTGGTTGCATCACCGCCTGGTAAGGCAACTGCTCGGCCTCCGACCGCAAGGCACTACAGAGGGTAGTGCATACGGCCCAGTACATCACTGGGACCAAGCTTGCTGCCACCCAATCAATCAATCAATCAATCAAATGTCTTTATAAAGCCCTTCTTACATCAGCTGTTGTCACAAAGTGCTGTAACAGAAACCCAGCCTACAACCCCAAACAGCAAGCAATGCAGGTGGAGAAGCATGGTGGCTAGGAAAAACTCCCTAGAAAGGCCAGAACCTAGGAAGAAACTAAGAGAGGAAACAGGCTATGAGGGGTGGCCAGTCCTCTTCTGGCTGTGCTGGGTGGAGATTATAACAGAACATGGCCAAGATGTTCAAATGATCATAGATGACCAGCAGGGTCAAATAATAATCCAGGGTCTCTATACCAGGCGGTGTCAGAGGAAGGCCCTAAAAAATTTACAAAGACTCCAGACACCCAAGTCATAGACTGTTCTCTCTGCTACCGCACGGCAAGCAGTACCGGAGCTCCAATTCTAGGTCCAAATGGCTTCTTAACAGTTTCTACCCCCAAGCCATAAGACTCTTGAACAGCTAATTAAATGGCTATCCGGACTATTTGCATTGTCGTCGCCTTTTTTATGCTGCTGCTACTCTCTGTTTATTGTCTATGCTTAGTTACTTTACCTCTACCTACATGTACATATTACCTCATTACCTCAACTAGCCGGTGCCCCCGCACATTGACTCAGTACCGGTACCCCCTGTATATAGCCTCGTTACCGTTATTTTATTGTTGCTCTTTAAATATTTGTTATTTTTCTAATTTCTTTTACTCCATTGTATTTTAGTACAGACTTTCTAAACACTAATTTTTCTCAACTGCATTGTTGGTTAAGGGCTTGTAAGTAAGCATTTCACTGTAAGGTCTACATCTGTTGTCTACATCTGTCGGCGGATGTAACAAATAACATTTGATTCAATGTACCCTCTTATTGTGTGCCAAGGCTATACGACATGTACCCTCATGTCCTTGGGGGAAATGTTCAAAATTAGTTGGTTGTAAATTGCACTCTGTTCCATGTGATTTGGGTGATAGAGAAGCCACATATCCTAACACAGGACAATATACTGTAACGGCGTTCCTCCTCCTCTTCATCCGAAGAGGAGGAGCAGGGATTGAACCAAACTGCAGCGTTGTATTTAGACATAATGAATTTATTTAAGTGTAGACGAAAAACACGAACTTCACTTGAATACTTACAAAATAACAAAACGAATGTAGACAAACCTGAACATACGAATTTACATATAACACGAAGAACGCACGAACAGGAAAAATGACTACATAAAACGATGAACGAACGAAACAGTCCCGTATGGTGCAAACAAACACAGACACGGAAGACAACCACCCACAACCAACAGTGTGAAAACACCTACCTTAATATGACTCTCAATCAGAGGAAATTAAAACCACCTGCCTCTAATTGAGAGCCATATCAGGTCACCCTTTAAACCAACATAGAAACAGAAAACATAGACTGCCCACCCAAACTCACGTCCTGACCAACTAACACATACAAAAACTAACAGAAAACAGGTCAGGAACGTGACATATACACATCAATTAGTCAAATAGACAAATAATGGAATAAAGTGCATAGCTCATTTTCTTCAGTACAAGTCATGACCTCTTTCTGCGCTTACATGTTGGTGGTATGTTGGTGGTTTGGAGGTCAAACAATCCTCCTACTTAGCTCACAGGTCCATTATGCAGCAGTAGAATCCAGTCTCCATTAGAAGACACTGGGCATGGTCCTGCTCATGCTGCAACAGGGCCTCAGCTTTCACAGGCCCTGAACCTGTTACCTTTTGATTGACTAGGAGGTCAAGGTGTCGCACAGACAAATTCATGCAGGGCTTCTATCTAATTGGCTTCGAGTGGAACGCTAGGAAGACTCCACATTTATACTTTTTCCAGACGTAATCAAATTACCTCGGAAACTTTGTTTGTCACATCGTTCCCAACACCCTAGAGTGTGTTCAGTAATTTGGCTGAGATGCATACCTCCTACTCAAAGAGGAGTGAAGACTAATGTCATTTTGAGGGGATTATTGTGATCTTTCAACACATCTTTGGAGAGTGAGAAATAAGAGTAAAACACAGAGGCTGTGTCTTCACTTTTTTTTCTCTCCTCTCCTTTCACTCTCTCTCATATTCATCCCTCAGAGCACCGAAAGTCATATTATGTGCTTGTCAAGATGGATAAACCCCAAAGCCAAATGTTCAGATGAAAACAAATAACTGGGAGACGTTCATGTAATCGTTTCTGCCAGAGAAAGGCTTTAACAGGAACATAAACACTTTCTGGAGATGTGCCTCCATGTGCTAATTCCCGCATGCTTTTGTTAGCGACTCATTCAACTTCAGGACCATTTCATACTACACTGTGATGGGATGTCACAAATGGAGACATGCTTAAAACTATTCGCTGACACGCTTTGCAGCACTAAACACATGAAAAATAAGTAGAGGATTCGCCAAAATGCCACCCGCCTCTACATACTGTATCTAAATAAAGATAAATCCTTTCATCATTAAAAAACAACAAGAAAATAAATAAACCCATCAACTTCTATACCCTCATTGACCTTAGTATATTGTTCCAGTATGATCAGACTAAAAAAAACTACAAAACAGAGAGGCCAAAGAAGGAAATGGTACCTTATTACGTCAACAAAGCAAGTGTTCTGTTGTTGTCGCCAGGTCCCGGATGCTTTCTGTCTGTACTTATGGATTTCTCAACTGGGGCTGCATAGGTCTTTTTCACATGAGAAAAGCCCATTGCTGGCACAATTCTCCCACACTTCCTTGCCAGACCAGTTCGCTTTGGCCAACTGTTGCCTTGGTAGTCTTTGGCTGGTCCCCCAAGTAGCCATCGGCCCTCTGACTGATGCCTTGGACAGAGGAAGTGAAGATGCTTAATTAATGAATTGGTTAATGATAAATTACTTATTTCCTTCATGTCCATTGTGTCTATTACGGGTTTAACCTTATTCAACCTAGTTATGAAGGGTTTCTTATGCTGTTACTTTGCTATGTGTCCTCATTTAATCTCTGGATATGCACACACATCCACAAGAGAGACACTTTGTTAAAGTATGGAATAGATATTTCATAATGTGAAAATACACACACACATGTTCACCTAATCTTTCCATTCTAGTATCTTTGATTTAAGCAATAACGCCTCTTTCAGGAAAGGCACTTTGTAAAAGCTTGAGAGACCATTTGAGATTGAGAAAGAGATGGCGGAGAGAGAGAGAGATACATATTGAGAGAAAAAGCTTTAAACTCTCCTCTTTTAAAATATTTAACTGAAAGGACATGTAAGTTTCCCTGATCTTAACAATTTCTTTAGAGTTCTTTAGACTTCACTTAGTCTGCATGGACGATGGCCCAAGTCCATTTCTCTCTTGAACCCAGCTCTGAAACCAAACACTCTGTATCATTACTCTCTCAATTAAAACCTTGCATCTCTTTCAGCTAAAATGTCACATCGATATCGGCAAATCAAGTAAACCTCACATTACTTTTAACGGTAAATCTACAGTTATTTTATATGTATGTAGTGAAATGGAGCAGCTATCTTCGGCAGTCAGACGTCTACGATGAAAAAAAAAGCCTGTGTGATGTGGTTGAATTCCCGAGCAGTAAAGGAAAACCTTAAAGCCTTGTGGTGGGTAAATCCCAAAGACTAACACGGGTGTTGTTAAAAGGGAGCATTGAGAAGTCAGAGCTTTAGCCTAGCTGTATTTCAAAGTGATGTAATACACACAGAGCGCAAAAGCAACTGGATGAAGGGCTGTGGCCATGACCTCTCTGTCTATGTAACTCATCCCGTTGTAAAGAGTCACCAATGTCCTGGGATGAGTCAAACCAGAATACAGACCAAGCAATAAAGGGGATTGAAAATGCATAAGATGGGAAATAGACAACAATATTGGGATATCAATTCAAACTGTAGGAACCTGCAGGGATGATGCCAATTGTGTATTTCTGCAGTTTGGTTTCAACTATGACTAATACAAATATTTCAAAAGAGACTGGAGGACTAATTATGGATGAATTCCATTCTATATTTCTGCTTTGGGAAATATCCCAGTTTTATAGATCAAATAAAAAGCCACCACTCCTCTGACCAGTATTAATTGGTAGTACATTACAATATGTATGGGCAGCATGATATGACCCTGCTTTAGACCTATCAAAAGATGGTATGATGACTTCCCATTGAGCTCACCAGCTTGTAGTCCTAAAAAACGGAAACGACCTCTGGGTTGTTCGGACATTTCTATTGGGGAAGTAAAATAAATAGTTATACTATTTGTCACATACGACGGTGTGGACTTTACCGCGAAACGCTTGCTTACGAGACCTTCCCAAAGAGGCAGAGTAAAAAAAGATCTAATAATAATAATAACAAAAGGAAAAATAGTAACACAAGGAATAAAATACACAAGAATGGAGCTATATACAAGGAGTACCAGCAGCAGATCACTGTGTAGGGGTACAAGGTATTTTGAGGTAAATATGTAGATGAATGCAAGTTGTGTACTGTACGTGAAGGAAATCAAGGGAAAGAATGGGGTTTTGGGATAAACGTTGAAAACAATGTCTGAGGTCAACAGTTTTAGGAGATCTTATACATTTTGTTATATGTGATAACTAGGCATGACCTTTATGAATTATGAAGCCTTTATGTGCTTTGTGTGCTTTTTCTCATTACATAAATGCTTTAAAATTCACAAAAATCGATGTTACCTGATGAAGAGCATCTCATAGAACGAAACAAATCAGATCGCCTAAGCCTGTGTTTACCACATACCTTATTTTCGGCGGTTATAAAATGATCTAAGAACACAAGAAAAAAAACATTAATTTAGTGCCTACAAAAATATATCATTAATATTGCTCTCTATTCACAATGGTGAATGGGACTTGATGGGCAAAACATGTATAAAATGATAAAATGCATATAATCACATACAAAACTGAACTTGGATTCTGAAATATCATCAATAGTTCCACCAAATTACAAAATGCCACATTGGATTATTTACCCTTGCAGCGGTATATGAACAAGGTATGATAGCAATCCATGATTTGGATTTAGTTAATTTTAGCGTTTGTGGCAAAAATTCCACATTTTAGCATTTGTTGCACAAATCCCATTCAAGTCATGGTACCCGTATTAGGATTAGTGTTGCTCTCTAAATTCAAATTAATATATCATAAAGTGTATTTGAATTAGAACCCAACATCATTAACTGAAAAATCTGTTATAGTCAAGCAATAACTTGACAATGAGTGAAGTGAGGGGTAAGCAGTGACAGAGGGCCAGCCATGCGATGGCATGTTGACTGATCAGTGGGCAGAGAGAGAGGGTCTGGGCCAGCTGGCCAGGTTGTGTAGTGGCCTGCCTGGTGTTTATGTTGTGTAGGGGAAGCAGGGCTGGATGGGGCTTTAGAAGCACCAGGCCTCCCCTGGAGCTGGATGCTCCGGCCTAAATGGACCAGATCAATCATGCCTGACGGCCCTGTGACACTGAGTTAAGGTTCTACTGCAGGCCGCCGCGTTTTTGGACACCGTCGCCCCTGGCAATGCTGGCAGACGTATGCCGATCCTTCCGAAGGCTCGCCAAGCAGATGGCCGAGGCAAGGACGCCGATGGCACGCCTCCATCGCACCCCACCCCTGTCTGTCTAGAGGCGGATGGTGAGAGAGGAAAGTAGAGGAAGGATGGATGGAGGACAAATTGTATGTGGTGTGGTTGCCCGGACCGGGCATGGTTAGGGTTGGATCTATAGGTGGTGGTGGTTTGGGGTGTGGAGGAGAGGAGGACGGGGGAGGACAGACGGCTGGTTGTGCAGTATGGTGACATGTCTGAGGTCTGACTGGCACAGCTTCTGTCAGAGTGTGTGTCTCCCTTGTGACACTGGCAGCCCTGAGCTTGGTGGTGTCCTGAGACAGACTGGGCATGGCTGAGTCTGCTGAAAGACTGAGAGGCAAGGCTGAAAGAGAAGTTGACCTACATCACCATGTGGGAAGCTGCCTGTCACAATGTCAACTACATACACTGAAATATTGTACTGATCTACAAATGATTTTGATATGAATCAAGAGTGTATTGATATTTGCACTTTTTTTTTTTTATCAACACCTGTTTATCCTGTCAAGAGTGTTTGGATATGTTGTTGTTATAGTGTATTTGACTGTTTATTTGGTAAACAGGCATAATACCACCAAAGATATTTTACAGTATGACCTAATTTTCCATATACCTCCCTTGAAGATTCAACAACCTGGTTCTGAGCCAAACACTGTTCAGCAGACTGACAACTACACCAGATGTGGTCTCATGCAAAGGCAGGTTACGTTTGAAATTCTCATATTTGATCTTTAGTTTGGATACATAGGTAGTATGTAATAAGCGATTGGCTTTGCACTCTCAATACATATTTGAATTGTTTCTGTATTACTTTTCGAAAGGGATGGAGGAATCAACAGGGTTGTTATAGTATTTGATAACAATGAATCCTCCCATTTCGCCTTGTATGTGAGTGGGAAGGACTGTTGTTTTACAAAGTGCCACATTTCTGAAGCCCCCGTACTCTCCACAGTTATCTTCTGGATGGGTGTTATGAAATCTCTGTTGCCTGTGATGTCTTTGTTGAAGTAATGATGTTAGTATTCATTTACAATTACATGGAATTGATGGACGAAATTACATGTTGAATTGGACAATGTAGACACCCTTGAAACAGGGGCAAAATAAATGTACAGATACATGTTATTCAATCATTGTACCCACACTACTCGCGCGCGTCAATGAGCGTCTGCGTAGCTAGGCACTAAAATAGAACATGGTTCTATTTGTGACGATTGATGTGCCGCAGGTCCCGCCTCTGCCATCTCCTCATTGGTTTTTAGGAGCATATACAGTACCCACGTGCCATTTCCTCATTGTTTTTTAGGAGCATATACCCACGCGGGTGAATGAAAGATGAACTTAGGTCCACGCTCCAGTCCAGTTGGTAGTGGTAATGCACCTTAAAGTTTCTTGCCAACCGCCATATAAAGTCCAAAGAAGAAGAAGAAGCCTGAAGGAGGACAGATTACTCGAAACAAACTTTTACCCTTTTATCTGTTTATCTGATCTACTTCATCACCCTCCCAGATCCGGGATCCTCATCAAAAAAGCTGACTAGCATAGCCTAGCCTAACGGGACAGGGATATCATATAATATAATTTTCATGAAATCACAAGTCCAATACAGCAAATGAAAGATAAACATCTTGTGAATCCAGCCATCATTTCCGATTTTTAAAATGTTTTACAGCGAAAACACAATATGTATTTCTATTAGCTAACCACAATAGCCAAACACACAACCGCATATTTTCACCATGTTTCCACCGCATAGGTAGCTTTCACAAAACCGACAAAATAGAGATAAAATTAGTCACTAACCAAGAAACAACTTCATCAGATGACAGTCTTATAACATGTTATACAATACATTTATGTTTTGTTCGAAAATGTGCATATTTGAGGTATAAATCATAGTTTTACTGTCACGTTCCTGACCTGTTTTCTGTTAGTTTTTGTATGTGTTAGTTGGTCAGGACGTGAGTTTGGGTGGGCAGTCTATGTTTTCTGTTTCTATGTTGGTTAATGGGTACCTAATATGGCTCTCAATTAGAGGCAGGTGTGTGTCGTTTCCTCTGATTGAGAGTCATATTAAGGTAGGTGTTTTCACACTGTTTGTTGTGGGTGGTTGTTTCCTGTGTCAGTGTTTGTTGCACCATACGGGACTGTATCGTGAGTTCGTTTTGTTTGTAATCAGTACTTGTTCGTTCGTTCTTCGTTGTATATAAGTTCGTAGTCCAGGTCTGTTTAGTTCGTTTTGTTATTTTGTATTTCTAAGTGTATTTTCGTGTTTCGTCGTTTTGTTTCAAATAAATCATTATGTATTCACAACCCGCTGCACGTTGGTCAAATCACTACTCCTCCTCTTCGTATGAAGAGGAGGAGGAACACCGTTACATTTACATTGCAGCCACCATCAAAAATAGCACCAAAGCAGCCAGAATAATTACAGAGAGCAACGTGAAATACATAAATACTCATCATAAAACATTTATGAAAAATACATGGTGTACAGCAAATGAAAGATAAACATCTTGTGAATCCAGCCAATATTTCCGATTTTTTAAGTGTTTTACAGCGAAAACACAATATAGAATTATATTAGCTTACCACAATAGCCAAACACACAAACGCATTTATTCACCGCAAAGGTAGCTTTCGCAAAAAACAGCAATAGATATAAAATGTATCACTAACCTTTGGACAACTTCATCAGATGACAGTCTTATAACATCATGTTATACAATACATTTATGTTTTGTTCGAAAATGTGCATATTTAGAGCTGCAAATCGTGGTTATACATTGTGAATACGTAGCAACATTTCCCCAGAATGTCCGGAGATATTTTTGACACTCACCTAATCTGACCAAAGAACTCATCAAAGACAAAGAAAATACCAGACCTGTCACTCCAAAAGCTCTTGTTCGGCCTCAGATCAAGCTAGACACCCCATTCCACCTTCCACTGCCTGTTGACATCTAGTGGAAGGCGTATGAGTTCTGTTTTACTCACAGATATAATTCAAACAGTTTTAGAAACTTGAGTGTTTTCTATCTAATAGTAATAATAATATGCATATTGTATGATCTAGAACAGAGTACGAGGCCGTTTCATTTGGGCACGATTTTTTCCAAAGTGAAAACAGCGCCCCGTATTGACAAGAAGTTTTAAATCCCAGGACAAATTAGCTAGCAGCAGAAAGCTAGCTAGCTAAATTGCCATAAATGTTTCATGCTTTTCAACCTGTCTCCAAATGAATATAGTTGATTCAGAGTTCGTTTTGATATTTCAACCTGCATGTCCTGATCACGTCTGGTGTGGGTGGGCAAAATCAACATGCGTACGCGCGCGAGCGAGCGGTCTGAGTAAGGCAGTGTTTACTCAGGCAGACCAATTCTGAACTTTTTTCCACTAATTGGTCTTTTGACCAATCACATCAGATGTTTTCAGAGCTGATCTGATTGGTCAAAAGACCAATTAGTGAAAAAAGATCAGAACTGGGCTGCCTGTGTAAACGCAAACCTATGATTTTAGTACCTGGCAAAGCTCTTATGAGCACACCATCAACCTTTATGCTATATTTCTAGCAACTCAACAAGACTGATAAATTAATTGGTACACAATAATATCCTTTTGCTTATCTCATCAAAACCATAAAGAATGTATGAAGAGAAAGAGGTTAATTTGGTTAAATCCTTCAATGGCATACACAATACAAAGGGCATGGAGGGCCTTCCTGAAAATATAACACTTTAAGTAATCACTGCTTAATTTTAATTCTAGTGTACATTTAGTGATGATGATACAACTAAGTATTGATTTAAAAAAATTAAGACCCAAATGGCTTCAAAGGGAGACTGGACCTATGGAAAAGTAGTTAATGTATCCCCTCTAATAAGCCTGGATAGTGACCAGCAGAGGCCTATGGGTAGAGTCCTATGACACATCCATATATTTATCGGAGTCATCTCGCCCAGGTTTCAGCCCATGCTCTGGACACTGTAACTAATTGGGGCCTTTTTTTTGTTATCGTTCTCCTCTCCAAGCACTTGAAATGTAAACAGAGTGTTATGAAAGTGCCCTTTGGCAATGAGGAAAAAACGCGAGGCCACTCTGGCACTTATCCGGCATGTCTTATAAATAAGTAATAGCCCTGGACATGTAGCGGTTAGTTGTGGTGGAAGCAGGTCCCTGCATCAACCCCACCTCTGTTTGCGTTGTGCATATTTCATAAGATGGTGGTGGGAGTTGGGGTGGAGGGGGGTGGAATAAAAGGCCCCTATACAGGCCCCGCTCTGTTCACTGTCATGGCTCTGCTACTATTAATAATACCAAGTGTCCTCTCTCCTGATAGAAGTCCATGCCGTTTTTCCCCAGCCTTTCTGTATTTGACAACAAAATGAAGCCGCTGTTATAACAATTTAAAACCATGGAGGACACTGCACAGGTTGCTGGGTGTTAGCTTAATGAATTACATGCTGTTTCCTTTATACTGTCCAGCTCACCAGACGATTAATTGGCCTAAGTTGGTATGGGAAAGTACAGTTGGTAATTTATTTCGCTCACAAAATTGCATTTATATATTTAGCATGCACTCTTATCCAGAGTTACAGGAACAAATAGAGTTGAGTGTCTTGCTCCAGATTTTCCACCAAGTCGGGTCGGGGATTAGAGCCAGCGATCTTTCAGTCACTGGCCCTAGTTTGCCTGCAACTCCAAACTGCAACAATCTATTTGCTGAGTTATAGGACATAGTTCATTCAGTGTTTTTCATCATGCATCTTGTTCTGAAAGCAGCGCTGCATAGTGGTCACAAGCTGGCACAGCCACAAAGTCATAAAATCTCATTTTAAACCTAACTCTGATCTCAATCACACTGCTAACCCTAATGCCTAACCCTAACCTTGAATTAAGAACAAAAAGCACATTTTTGTTGTCATTAATTTTTACAATGTAGACAATTTGGACTTTGCAGCTGGCCTTCCTAAAGGGAAATCGATTAGTTCTGCCTCCAGGACAAGACTCATGACAATAAACGTCAACCTACAATAATGCTTTTGTCTTCGTTTTGATAAATCTGATATTCCTTCCTCCCCTATGAGAAAAAAAGTGGATTAATGGTAGGGGCTAGAAAAACTATGGAGTCAAGTGAATTAACACCATAGTGGAGGTAATTGAGATCGCTCAGCTACTCTTCAGTCCAATTTAATAGGAGATTCATAATAATCACTCACAGTTTCACAGTTTGCATCAATCAATGCCCTTCATCTGGTCATGATGTCATCCTGTAGGTCATCTCATCTGGATGGATCAGCATCTTGTTTACTGTTTACTCATCACTCAAAAACACACTACATTATTAATGCACAGGAAGGAGGAGGACCCTCAGAGCCATGGTAACTGACAGTTACCGCGCAGATGGCATCATTTCTTTTCCTCCAAAAGAGCTCTCGCGTTAAAAATGGTCTTGTTCACTGGATTCTCATGGAAATCTTGAAAAATTACAAACAATGTTGTATTTCAAAGAGAAACATTTGCATTGTGAAGGATTGTTTGCAATTATAGAATAGCGCCTCCCAAAAGAATAAATCAGTTTGTCTAATTAGCATATACCATACTTTAAATGGATTTAAAGGTCCGATGCAGCCGATTTTATCTCAATATCAAATCATTTCTGGGTAACAATTAAGAACCTTACTGTATTGTTTACAATTAAAATGGTGTCAAAAAGATAGAAAAATAGCTTCTTAGCTAAATGGAATTTCTCAATCAACAATTTTGCTAAGACTATCTGGGAGAGGTCTGAGTGGGAGAGGGGCCTAATTGGAGGAGCCTAGTGAGAGGGACGAGTAACCGGAAACTAGCTGTTATTTGCAGAGAGAAGGAAAAACTCTCTTTGTTACATTTGATCCACTCACTTTTATGTCACCAGGTGGTTCAAAAACCCCACCCAGCCAAACAAGCTGATACTTCAGCCGGTCTTTTCAAAAACCTCTTATACTAAAAGGGCCACATCATAGCTTTCACAATTTCACAGTATTATTCCAACCTCATGGTGTATATACAGTTCAAGTCGGAAGTTTACATACACTTAGGTTGGAGTCATTAAAACTCGTTTTTCAACCACTCCATAAATTCCTTGTCAACAAACTATAGTTTTGGCAAGTCGGTTAAGACATCTACTTTGTGCATGACACACGGAATTTTTCCAACAATTGTTTACAGACAGATTATTTCAATTATAAATCACTGTTTCACAATTCCAGTGGGTCAGAAGTTGACATACACTAAGTTGATTGTGCCTTTAAACAGCTTGGAAAATTCCAGAAAATGATGTCATGGCTTTAGAAGCTTCTGATAGGCTAATTGACATAATTTGAGTCAATTGGAGGTGTACCTGTGGATGTATTTCAAGGCTTACCTTCAAACTCAGTGCCTCTTTGCTTGACATCATGGGAAAATCCAAAGAAATCAGCCAAGACCTCAGAAAAAAGATTGTCTGGTTCATACTTGGGAGCATTTTATAAACGCCTGAAGGTACCACGTTCATCTGTACAAACAATAGTACGTAAGTATAAACACCATGGGACAACGCAGCCGTCATAACCCTCAGGATGGAGATGCGTTATGTCTGCAAAAAGTGCAAATAATTCCCAGAACAACAGCAAAGGACCTTGTGAAGATGCTGGAGGAAACAGGTACAAAAGTATCTATATCCACAGTAAAACAAGTCCTATATCGACATAACCTGAAAGGCCGCTCAGCAAGGAAGAAGCCACGGCTCCAAAACCGCCATAAAAAAGCCAGACTACGGTTTGCAACTGTACATGGGGACACAGATTGTTATTTTTGGAGAAATGTCTTCTGGTCTGATGAAACAAACATAGAACTGTTGGCCATAATGACCATTGTTATGTTTGGAGGAAAAAGGGGGAGGCTTGCAAGCCGAAGAACACCATCCCAACCGTGAAGCACGGGGGTGGCAGCATCATGTTGTGGGGTGCTTTTCTGCAGGAGGGACTGGTGCACTTCACAAAATAGATGGCATCATGAGGTAGAAAAATTGTGGATATATTGAAGCAACATCTCAAGACTGTCACGTTCCTGACCTGTTTTCTGTTAATTTTGTATGTGTTTAGTTGGTCAGTGTTTAGTTGGTCACATAATTTCATTATGTCAAATTATCACGCTGCGCTTTGGTCCAATCCCTACTCCTCCTCTTCTTCCGAAGAGGAGGAGGACAGCCGTTACAGAATCACCCACCAACCATGGATCAAGCAGCGTGAGAGGAACCAGCAACAGCGGCCAAAAAACCAGGACTCGTGGACTTGGGAGGAAATATTGAACGGAGAAGGACCCTGGGCTAAGGTGGGGGAGAATCGCCGCTCTCGGGAAGCGATGGAGTCAGCGAAAGCCCAGGATCGGTGGTATGAGGAGGCAGCAAGGAGACGTGGCTGGAGAACCGAAAGTAAACCCCAAAAATGTCTTGGGGGGGGGGCTAGAAGGGAGAGTGGCGAAGTCAGGTAGGAGACCTGCGCCCACTCCCTGTACTTACCGTGGAGAGCGAGAGTACGGGCAGACACCGTGTTACGCAGTAGAGCGCATGGTGTCTCCTGTACGTGTGCACAGCCCGGTGCGGTACATACCAGCTCCTCGTATCGGCCGGGCCAGATTGAGCATTGAGCCAAGTGCCATGAAGCCGGCTCAACATATCTGGCCACCAGTGCGTCTCCTCGGGCCGGCTTACATGGCACCAGCCTTACGCATGGTGTCCCCGGTTCGCCTACATAGCCCGGTGCGGGTTATTCCACCTCCCCGCACTGGTCGGGCGACGGGGAGCATACAACCAGGTAAGGTTGGGCAGGCTCAGTGCTCAAGGGAGCCAGTACGCCTGCACGGTCCGGTATTTCCGGCGCCACCTCCCCGCTCCAGCCCAGTACCACCTGTGCCTACACCACGCACCAGGCTTCCAGTGCGTCTCCAGAGCCCTGTTCCTCCTCCACGCACTCTCCCTGTGGTGCGTGTCTCCAGCCCAGTGCCTCCAGTTCCGGCACCACGCATCAAGCCTCCTGTGCGTCTCCAGAGCCCTGTACGCACTGTTCCTTCTCCCCGTACTCGCCCTGATGTGCGTGCCCTCAGCCCGGTAACACCAGTGCCGGTACCACGCACCAGGCCTATAGTACGCTTTGAGAGTCCAGTGTGCCCTGTTGTTGTTCCCCGCACTAGCCTGAAGGTGCGTGTCTTTAGCCCGGTACCTCCAGTTCCGGCACCACGCACCAGGCCTACAGTGCGTCTCAGCCGGCCAGAGTCTGCCAAGCGGCGCCTGAACTGCCCGTCTGCCCAGCGGCGCCTGAACTGCCCGTCTGCCCAACGCCGTCTGAACTGTCCGTCTGCCAAGCGTCGCATGAACTGCCCGTCGGTACTGAGCCTTCAAAGCCGCCCGTCTGCCATGAGCCTGAAAAGCCGCCCGTCTGCCATGAGCCTACAGAGCCGTCCGCCAGACAGGAGCCGCTAGAGCCTTCCGCCAGACAGGAGCCGCTAGAGCCTTCCGCCAGACAGGAGCAGCCAAAGCCTTCCGCCAGACAGGATCAGCCAGAGCCTTCTGCCAGACAGGATCAGCCAGAGCCTTCCGCCAGACAGGATCAGCCAGAGCCTTCCATCAGACAGGATCAGCCAGAGCCTTCCGCCAGACATGACCAGCTAGAGCCGTCAGCGAGCCATGACCAGCCAGAGCCGTCATCCAGCCATGACCAGCCAGAGCCGTCATCCAGCCATGACCAGCCAGAGCCGTCATCCAGCCATGACCAGCCAGAGCCGTCATCCAGCCATGACCAGCCAGAGCCGTCATCCAGCCATGACCAGCCAGAGCCGTCATCCAGCCATGACCAGCCAGAGCCGTCATCCAGCCAGGATCCGCCAGAGCCGTCATCCAGCCAGGATCCGCCAGAGCCAGCCAGCCAGGATCCGCCAGAGCCAGCCAGCCAGGATCCGCCATCCAGTCCGGTGCTGCCGTCCCTCAGTCCGGAGCTGCCGTCCCTCAGTCCGGAGCTGCCGTCCCTCAGTCCGGAGCTGCCCCTTATCCCGGTGCTGCTCCTTATCCCGGTGATGCCCCTTAATTTAGGTGGGGTTATTTGGAGGGTGGTCATTGAGAGGGGGTTAAAAAAGCGGGGATTTATTATGGTGGGATGGGGACCACGCCCAGAGCCTGAGCCGCCACCGTGGACAGATGCCCACCCAGACCCTCCCCTAGACTTTTGGTGGTGCGTCCGGAGTTCGCACCTTGAGGGGGGGGTTCTGTCACGTTCCTGACCTGTTTTCTGTTAATTTTGTATGTGTTTAGTTGGTCAGGGCGTGAGTTGGGGTGGGCATTCTATGTTTTGTGTTTCTATGTTTAGGTCAGGTGTAATTAGCCTTATATGGTTCTCAATCAGGGACAGGTGTTTGACGTTTCCTCTGATTGAGAACCATATAAAGGTAGGCTGTTCACACTGTTTGTTTGTGGGTGATTGTCTTCTGTGTCTGTGTATGTTGCACCACACGGGACTGTTTCGGTTTGTTCGTTCGTTTGATGTAGTCTGTTCCTGTTCGTGAGTTCTTCGGGTATTTATGTAAGTTCCATGTTCAGGTCTGTCTACGTCGTTTTGTTATTTTGTAGTTTGTTGAAGTGTTTTCGTTTTTTCCTTTAATAAACTTCATTATGTCAAATTATCACGCTGCGCTTTGGTCCAATCCCTACTCCTCCTCTTCTTCCGAAGAGGAGGAGGACAGCCGTTACAAAGACATCAGTTAGGACGTTAAAGCTTGGTAGCAAATGCATCTTCCAAATGGACAATGACCCCAAGCATACTTCCAAAGTTGTGGCAAAATGGCTTAAGGACAACAGAGTCAAGGTATTTGAGTGGCCATCACAAAGCTGACCTCAATCCTATAGAAAATGTCAGTGCAGAACTGAAAAAGCGTGTAAGCGAGTAAGGAGGGCTACCAACCTGACTCAGTTACACCAGCTCTGTCAAAATTCACCTAATTTATTGTGGGAAGCTTGTGGAAGGCTACTCAAAACGTTTGTAACAAGGCAATGCTACCAAAAACGAATTGAGTGTATGTAAACTTCTGACCCACTGGGAATGTGATGAAAGAAATAAAAGCTGAAATAAATCATTCTCTCTACTATTATTCTGACATTTCACATTCTTAAATATAGTGGTGATCCTAACTGACCTAAGACAGGGAATTTTTGTTTTGCTCGGATTAAATGTGAAAATTGTGAAAAACTGAGTTTAAATGTATTTGGCTAAGGTGTATGTAAACTTCCGACTTCAACTGTACCTCTAAAAATAATGTATTCAAATCTGCTTACACTTCCCTCCCCATCTAGGTCTATGGGAGGAGATATCTACATCCACAGGCCAGAGAATCATTGTGTGTGTGTGTGTGTGTGTGCGTGCGCGGGGGCAGGAAAGGGCTCAGAGCACAAACAGCCACCTTTGGCCAGATACACACTTTCCCTGCAGTTGTCAGATCACAATTTACTCTGGCTAAAAAAACAAATAACATGTTCCTGTCCTCAGAAATCTCTACTGTATTTTCCCCTTATCCCCCACAGTCAGGGGAGGGCTGTGATCTGATCTGTAAGAGGGGTTGAGATAAGGTATGGAGTGAGGTGAAATGAGGAATGGGATGGGATGGGGGAATGGGGTTGGTTGCATGTACCATATGATAATAAACACGATTAGAGTGGATAGGTTAGTGTGGATGATTAGGTTACAGTTGATTAGAGTGAATAGGGTAGGGCCCATCTCAGCCTGTACTGAGGGACTGTGCTAAATAGGCAAGCATCTCCACCCCTCTCTGGGACCAGGATAAATCCGTCTTCCGCTGTGACTAGGCAACCAGTCTCAATGTTGTGCACACATAAACTTGTGCTCCTCTCTAATTTAGTTCTGGTGACGCTTCAGTTTTTACCTCAGCTGAACAATCTCGCCATGACTCACCATCAGTCTACTAGTGTTAACCATTGCCTATGACGGGACAGAGTTTCACTCTATGCTCTTTCTCTGTGAAGAAAAGGCATAGAAACCCAAGTAAAAGCATGTAGATAGTCTTACTATTTCTATAATTTTCCTTTCTGTAGTTTTACTTCAACCCACGTCTCGTCCTCATTTGTCTGCAGTATGTTACCTTTTCCTGCTCTTCACTTTGGATTCCAGACAACTTGAACATGTAATGCAGTTCTACTATAAATGGTTCATGCTAATTACATTTGATGATCATCCAATCCAGTGGTTCTCCCACTGCTTATATTCCTTGTAAATTTCTGTAGAAACTTTGCAATACCATCCATGATAGCAGCACCCTTTCCCATTCCCTGTCCCACCCTACTTACAGTACTTGTCCCTGAAACCATGTCTCAATGCTACTCCACTCCTTACCCCAACTCCCATCTCACCTAACTCCCTTTCCTCACCCCTCTGCCCCATCCTCACACTCTCATCAGGGCCGTATGTGCCCCTCAGCCAGCAGGCACCATGCACCATGAAAATGTGTTCTTCATCTGAAATTTCAAGGTGCTAGTAAAGGTTGCAGTAAAGACATTTCCACCCTTGAAATAGAGTGTCCTCATCAGAAATAAAACTGAAGACTGAAACAAGGCCTCAGCATAACTATGCACTTTCACTAAATAACTAAAATTAAGAGCATCACTTTGTATCTTCCATAACTCCAGCAAATTAATAAAGATGAACAACATATTACAATTCCAGGTATCGAGCATAAGCATTCTGTCTATAATGATACAATGTTATGATCTAAATCGACCTCTTGTGATTCCCACAATAAACCGCTGACAGATCATGCCTGGCAATCCCAGTCAGTATAAAATGTTCATATGGGACTGTCCTGTCCTGCTTTGTCCTGGGATGCTCAGATTAGATGTGGAGCCCTGGGCAGAGAGCAGTTCCATACTTAATGTGAGAGCTGACAGAGAAGGCAGTTGTTTGAGGGATGCAAATGGATATATTGTGTTCTGGACCCAAAAGCTGCCAACATTGTGATGAATAATAACATTTAATTCAGTTCCTCCATCTCCCACTTAGTATGTTGAAATCTTAGGCTGACCTTTCCCAAGGTACTTTTCACTTTGGGGTGGAGTTTGGGCCAAACATGGGTCTAGCCTATATCACACTAGTCTATGTGTCATTCCACAAAATGAGTGCTTTTTCTGTCCATTTGATATTTTAAGTAGTAATTGTGCAACAATATTGAATTTTAAAAGCCTGTTATATTAAATGAAATGCCCTTTAATATGGACCACGTGGATAATTCAATAAATCTGATTTTTTTATATGAATAAAGACTTGCTAAGGTGCCAAAATTCTGCAATTTGACATGTCCCTCTGTGACTTCCAGGAAGATTGTAAGTGTGCAGAGACTTTTTCCTGTTTCTCCAGTTTTGCCTTTTGCCTCCAGCACCTTCAGAAACCAGCTTTGGGTGTGCAGTCGTTTCTGCCTATAACCTACTTAACCCCAAAATGTCTCCAAGTTTTCAATATCATTGTAAAGTCTTAGTTATTTTGTTGCTTTGACAAAGTAAGTTTGTTATTCATTTAGTGTGATTAGTGATTCATTTACATCTGACTCTCATTAAATGAAAGCCCTTTATTAAAGGACATGTGTCAAGGTCAACCCTGTTAAGTGAACTGAACTCTCATTTTTATATGGGGAAATTATAACAACAACAAAAATCAAGAGAAACATTGAATACATAATAGTATAATCATACATCTAATAGTTAAATCATAGTGTAAAAGCAGGTGAACTGGTTCTACTCTTTTTGCCCATTTTCTGGTGTCTTGTGGTGGAAAACTGAGTGGCTCGAGCATAACAAGTCAACCCTGTTAGCCATAGATACACAGGCTAGAAATGCTTTAACAATTACTTATTGTTTTTGGGAAGGTTGCATTCAATTGTGCCTCCCTGTTGCACACAACAAGCTTCCATTCCCCCTGTCACAAGGGGATTTAAAACTGATTTAAGATGAAATTGTCAACCCTGTTACGGTCAACCCTGTTATCTTATTTGTCACTAAATAGTTACTTACTATAGTCATTATTTTTATTAACCTTTGAGATGGGAAAATGTATATGACAGTATAACAGTCTTATGATGATTATAACATTTGTTACCACCTTCAATTCTTGCACATTTTCTCATAAAAAGTATATTTCAACACTGTCTGTTCAGGCAAATTTGCCAAACTGCTAACCTTGGAACCAATCAGACCTCCTGTACATACCCCTCGTGATAAAGGCAGCCAATGGCCTGCTTCTATCTACGATGTAAACACAGCCATTGTGAACACACGAGCTGCTGTCTGATGAAGAGGAACAGATCTAGCTAGCTCCCAAAGACTGAAATAAGATATGTATCTGTTTTTGAGTGTACTTGACATGTGCAGCATGCAATACGAATTGCCTTGATCGTACGAAGAGGTAACTTTGTTGACAATTTAGCCAATGTATTGAAAGAATGCCAATGTTACAGTTTCACTAGCCTAGCCAGCTATTCCAAATGTCAATTTGTGTTTCATTAGCTATCTGTCAATGTATTACATTTTCTTTTATATTTCTAATGTCAAGTAACTAGTTGCAGGCGTAAAGAAACATTCAATCATAAACTTTGCATAGAACCCCAAATCAAATGTTGTAGATAGAAAGATGTGTGTGTGTCATGTACTGTATGCTAGAAAGGATGTTTTAAAACGACAGCTAAGTATGCATATTAGCCAATACATATAACATAGCCTACACATATTGTGTACCTTGCATACAATATTCTTTAAAAACAGTTGTAGAATGTGCTCTGCAGTAAGATAACCAGATGAGTTCTCAAGTAGCAGCTGCCCAATACCACGGTGGGCATGCATCATGTTGGATGCATTGGAAAATAACGTATGGAGAATGATAAAGAACCTGTAGGATTACAGAAAAGGCAGTTGGGAAATGAATGTTTTGAGTTTCAAACACTAAATGGGATCCGTTTCAGGAAGCTAGGTGTGTGTCACACGTCACTACTTCACAGGGGAAGCGGTTGAACGTAGTTCTTCTAAAAATCAAAATGTTTTTTTTTGGGGGGGGGGGGGGGGGGGGGGGCAGAAATGCCTTCGGGAACATGCAGGTGTATCTGTAGTTGGTGTTCTTCAACTCTAAAATTAACTCGACTGTAAGAGAAAAACACACAAAGAAATGTGGTCTCGCTGTCTAAATAGTGACGGCAGGACTAGTTCAAACTGCAGGACTTGGTGACTAGATCATGGGAGACAAATGGGAGACAATAATGAGTAAAGATGCTCAAACAAGCACGGTTTGGTTGATCTGTGGGAGCAGGACACACGCGTGCTGAATAGATTGTGTGAGACAAAATTGAGAGACAAGAATTTAAAAAAATATATCCTCACAGCAAAGGAAAGTATTTTGTGAGCGAGAAAATGAACACCCTAGCAATCTAAGGCAGGGTGCTCTGCAATCAACCTACTCCAACTATTGACAGGGATAATGTGGCGTTTCTTATGTCAACATGAATGAAAATAGTGGGTCCTTGATTACTGTATTAGATTTAGATGTACACTTCTTGTCTTATACAATTTTGTATTTTTTAATTGTTACTTGGAATAGACTGATAGCTAAAATGTTCCTTGTCCTGGAAAGACATGCTGGATAGTGATAAAGCTATCTGCTCCTGATCTACTTGTTGTAACTAGCTACAGTGCCTTGCAAAAGTATTCATCCTGTAACGGCAGCCTTCCTCCTCTTCGTCTGAAGAGGTGTAGCAAGGATCGGACCAATACGCAGCGTGGTAGGTGTCCATGTTTTAATAGGGAAAACTGAACATGAACACAAATACAAATACATAAACGTGAACAAACCGAAACAATCCCGTGTGGCACAAACACTGACACAGGACGTAGACGGCGGACGTAAAGGTAACGTAAAGGTAATGGCGGACTGAACGAAGTTATGTAGAGCACCTCAAGATAAAACATAATATTCGAAATATCTGCTAAATTAGACTAAAATATTAGCACTAAATAATCTGGTGGGTGATAACCTTCAATCTGGATAATAACACAAAACAAATCCTAAGACTAGAGACATTTATCGACAAATATTACGAAAACAAGCAACACCCAAACATGACGGAGAGTAAGACAGGGGAACCGATTCAAAAACGAAAACGTGACTCCTCAACCGACACTGATGATCTAATATTCTCACCACCGGCAATGGTAAAGGTCGAAACCGATCTGTTAAAATCAATAAATGACAAACTGGGTATACTTGAATTAGTTAGTAAAGATATAAAAGAGTTGAAGGCAAGCCTAGAGATGAGTGATGAAAAAGCTGCGGC
Source organism: Salvelinus namaycush (assembly GCF_016432855.1). NCBI lineage: Eukaryota > Metazoa > Chordata > Actinopteri > Salmoniformes > Salmonidae > Salvelinus > Salvelinus namaycush. The sequence continues at coordinate 9,389,179 of NC_052324.1, read as the reverse complement.
TTTGGAGAAGGAAACACACGCGCTAAAAGGGACAGTCAATAAGATTGAAACCGAAATGAATGAATTTAAAAAGGAGAACAACGTTCTGAAGGAATGCTTACTGGACATACAAACTAGATCCATGAGAGAGAATTTGGTACTTACAGGTATCCAAGAGAAAGAAGGAGAGGTTCCTGAATCTGTAGTTAGAGAGTTCCTTTTTGCAGCGCTTCAGATTCCACGCGAAGTTATCGATAAGATCCAACTTGAACGTGTACACCGCCTCGGACAGAGAGGGCAGAGGTACGAACGCCCAATCGTTGCCAAATTTGCTTCATTTAAAGATAAAATAATGGTTAAAAGCCTGGGTAAAAGACTTGCTGGGACCAAAATTGGCATGAATGATCAGTTTCCGAAAGAAATTGCAGAACGGCGCAAAGTTCTGTATCCAATTTTCAAAGAAAATAGATTAAAAGCGAAACGAGTAGCTCTCGTCGTGGATAAACTATATATTGATAACCAGTTGTTCAGAGACACAAAGATTACTCCATGGTTATTTTAAAAATTACAAAGTTCTCATAGATGAGGAAAATAAACACAATTCAAGCCCGGTTACTGATTGTAACAATACAATACAAAATATAGCTTTTCTATAAATCTTCACATATAACTAATTGAACACAAGCACTATTTCTACATAGTGAATATAAAAACTAAGTAAACAGAAGGCACAGTATGTGTGGATGGTGTGGTGTGTGTTTATTTTTATTTGTTATGTTTGGAAAGTTGAGTGAGTGAGTAATGAAATAGTTGCATATCCCAGAGCCAGTGTATTGCTGTGGGCCGGGTATGAGAGGGCTTTCAATGTTGTTCAAATGATGGATATACTTTTATAATGAATTATACGTCTTATTTATTTATTGTCCTATCATGGGGAACTACATTTTTAAAATAAATTATATCTAATTATTTATTATCCTATTTTAATGGTACGGTCCATGGCCCTATACCCTAGACACCCACATGAATGGCCCAGATACTAAGGAGAAGTCCCTAACTGTTTTATGTGCATGCTGTAAGCGGTCTGTATGCAGCCAAAATGAGGTCAGGGACCAAGAGCAGCACTGCCCCCTCAAGATTCTGAGCCTGCTTGGCAGGGTTGGTCCTGCAAAGCCAAAGCCCCCTAAAGGGAGAGCATAATAAACAAGGAAATTCTCAAAGCTGCTAATGAGAACCTTGACGACCTTGTACCTAGCCGGTGGGGATTCCGGTGGGGTGCCCCCACCCAGGCAGTGGCAGTGCTGGCAACACTAGCTGCAGTAACCCATGGGGAGGGGGTCACACTCGGACATTCAGAGAGGGGGTATATTATTGTGGCCCTGGTGGCACGAAACCAATCGGACTGCATGGAGATGCTTGGGAACATGGTCAAAATGGATGACCGTATTGTGGGTGTTTCAGGAAGAAGGTGTACATTTGACCTCCATCATCTAGGATGTGACAATGGTAAATAAATCTCTACATTTATGCTCATTTTTTGCGCGGTCTTGCAGGCCTTCTCATGCAGCTGCAACTGCAAGTACATTTGTAAATCATGACCCATCTTGAGTTGGGCTCTGGGATGGTGCAATTGTTGAGAGGGTGAGCTTATGGTTGTGTGGGGGTAAGGGCTGAATGTGTGTGGGTGTATGTGTGTATCCCACAACTGTTGCGAAGGAAGAAGTAAAAGATGTTAGGGACTATAGAGGATGATTCACAGCAATATGTAATAAAAATCGAGGTGAGGGCGATGGAAATGCATTTGGCAATGGATCTGCTTCGGTTCGGTGGATGGCGCTGTGTGCACTTTTCGAAGGATGGATCCCAGTCGGTCCGGGGCTGTGCGATGCGGGGGGTCGGGGGTGGTCTGCCGGGCATTGGGATGACAACCCAACTCGAGATGGGGGCTTTTGGCAGGTGGAATAGTGGGGACCAATTGGAGGTTTGCTTAGTGGAGATGCAAATGTCATGGTACAACTATATAGAAACTCAATCATTATGTTACTTTTTAATAGGACGTTTACAAACATATATTTTGATAAAAATAATTGAAAGGTGTGTCTCATTATGGTAAGTGGTGAAATAAGTATAGCCAGTTACAATTGTAATGGCTTAGCAGATAATAAGAAAAGACGATCAGTATTTACCTGGCTAAAAGAGAAGGATTATAATATCTACTGTTTACAGGAAACCCATTCGACAGTTTTAGATGAAGTTTTGTGGAAAAAGAACTGGGGGGGCGAAATATATTTCTCCCATGGGCAAAGAAATTCAAAAGGGGTGATGGTTTTAATTAATAATAACTTTGATCCAAATGTGCAACTTGTCCAAACAGATCCTCAAGGTAGATGGATTATTTTAAATATGTTATTGGACAATAAACATATATGGCTTATTAACCTATACGGTCCGAATAATGATGATCCAAGCTTCTTTGACAATATATATAAGAATGTATCAACTCTACAAGCAACACTAGACTCTATTATTATAGTGGGAGATTTTAATACGGTCTTAAATACCTCTATGGACCGGAAAGGAAATCACACTACAAACTATCACCCTCAGGCACTTAAGGAAATCAGGAATGTCATGGATATATTGGAATTAGTGGATATATGGAGACTTAAATACCCTGACCTAGTGAGATATACATGGCGGAGGCTTAATCAAGCTAGTCGCCTTGACTACTTTCTTATATCATTCTCTCTGGCACCAAAAGTTAAAAAGTGTTTGATAGGGGACAGAATGCGGTCGGACCATCACATAATTGGCATATATATTACTCTTACAGAATTTCCACGTGGGCGAGGATATTGGAAATTTAATCAAAGCCTACTAGATGATAAATTGTTTAGAACTAGGACAGAAGAATTTATAACTGACTTTTTTAGACATAACATAGGTACAGCAGATCCCCATATTGTATGGGACACTTTTAAGTGTGCCTTTAGAGGCCATGCAATTCAGTACTCATCTATAAAACAAAAGCAATTTCGATCAAAAGAGTCCATATTAACAAAGGAAATTGAAGGACTAACAGTACAGTTAGATAACAATAAAAACGGTACCATAGAGGCACAGAATAAGTTAGAGGAAAAACAAAAAGAAATGGAGGAACTTATTCAAGAAAGATCCAGTGTAATATATTATAAAAATAAAGCGAACTGGATGGAATATGGGGAAAAATGCACCAAATTCTTTTTCAATCTTCAATATAGAAATGCTACCAAAAAAAACGTATTAAAACTTGTTACAAATGATGGAGTCATGCATGATTCACCAAATGATATTTTGAAAGAGGAAGTAAAGTACTTTAAGAATATATTTTCGTTTCAGGCTCCTCCATCTCCACTAACTGAAACTAATTGTATGGATTTTTTCCCTAATAATAATGTAAAATTAACATCTGTACAGAAAGACTCATGTGAAGGCCTAATTACAGAGGAGGAACTACTTGATGCAATTGGGGCCTTTAAGGATGGGAAAACTCCAGGACTGGATGGCATACCAGTGGAAGTATACAAACATTTTTTTGATATACTCAAAGGACCATTATTAGCTTGTTTTAACCACTCCTATATAAATGATAGATTATCAGACACGCAACAAGAAGGTGTGATATCATTATTACTGAAACAGGACCCAAGTGGTATATATAAAGATCCAGTCCATTTAAAAAATTGGAGACCTCTTACACTTCAGTGTTGTGATGCAAAAATCCTAGCAAAATGCTTGGCGCATAGAATAAAAAAAGTTTTGTCAGATATTATTCATCCTAATCAGACAGGTTTTTTACATGGACGATACATTGGAGATAATATAAGGCAAGTACTGGAAACAATAGAACACTATGAAATATCGGGGACACCAGGCCTGGTTTTCATAGCTGATTTTGAAAAGGCTTTTGATAAAGTACGACTGGAGTTTATATATAAATGCCTAGAATATTTCAATTTTGGGGAATCTCTTATAAAATGGGTAAAAATTATGTATAGTAACCCTAGGTGTAAAATAGTAAATAATGGCTACATCTCAGAAAGTTTTAAACTATCTAGAGGAGTAAAACAAGGTTGTCCACTATCGGCATATCTATTTATTATTGCCATCGAAATGTTAGCTGTTAAAATTAGATCAAACATTAATATTAAGGGATTAGAAATCCAGGGCCTAAAAACTAAGGTGTCATTGTACGCTGATGATTCCTGTTTTCTTTTAAAACCACAACTAGAATCTCTCCACGGCCTCTTAGAGGATCTAGATACATTTGCTATCCTCTCTGGATTAAAACCAAATTATGATAAATGTACCATATTACGTATTGGATCACTAAAAAATACACATTTTACATTGCCATGTAGTTTACCAATTAAATGGTCTGACGGTGATGTGGACATACTCGGTATACAAATCCCAAAAGAAAGAAATGATCTCACTCCAATAAATTTTTATAGAAAGTTAGCAAAAATAGATAAGATCTTGCTACCATGGAAAGGAAAATACCTGTCTATTTGTGGGAAAATCACCCTGATTAACTCTTTAATCATATCACAGTTTACCTATTTGCTTATGGTTTTGCCTACACCTAGTGACCTGCTTTTTAAATTATATGAACAAAAAATATTCAATTTTATTTGGAACGGCAAGCCAGATAAAATTAAAAGGGCCTATTTATATAACGAATATGAATTCGGAGGGCAGAAATTATTAAATATTAAAGCATTAGACCTCTCACTAAAGGCATCAGTCATACAAAAGTTATACTTAAATCCAAACTGGTTCTCTAGTAGATTGGTACGAATGTCTCATCCTATGTTCAAAAATGGAAGAGGCAGGTGGAAGGGGATAAAAGTAAGGAACTTGTATGTCGGCCTTATATTAAAGAACATAAATGGTTAAAGAAAAGTGTGATAAATAAAAACATATACCAATTTCATTTAAGGACCAAAAAACTTACAGCTGTGCCATATAAATTGCAAAATAGTTGGGAAGAGATTTTCGATGTACCCATTCCATGGCACATGGTTTATGAATTGATACGCAAAACAACGCCGGATTCAAAACTTCGAATTTTTCAATTTAAATTATTGTACAAAATTCTTGCAACTAATAGAATGTTATATATATGGGGGATACAATCTTCCCAGCTCTGTAGATTCTGCTGTGAGGAGGCAGAGTCATTAGACCATTTATTTTGGTATTGTCCGCATGTAGCTCGTTTTTGGTCACAGGTCCAGGAATGGTTGAAGAATTGCAACATTTGCGTAGAACTAACGCTACAGATAGCAATACTGGGGGATTTGAAAAGCCATAGTCAATCAATCAATAATATAATAATTATTTTAGCAAAAATGTTTATTTTTAATTTACAATCCGTGGAAGCTATGAGAATAGGAAGATTCAAATCTTTTGTGAAGCATCACAGCACAGTTGAAAAATATATGGCAAATAAAAATCCGAAATGGATGATGTTGGAAGATAGATGGGAAAGGTTGAGTGGAGCTGAAGGGTGGGACTAATAACAAGATAAACAATGTAGGGCATACGGGATCTGTGAAATGTGTATAGGTGCGGAGCTATTGTGAAATAGCACAGTTACAAGTGGAAATCAAACTGGATGGACAACAGAAATAGAGGAAGGACTAAGAACAAACAAGAGAGAACTATTATAAAGTAGACTGTGTCTGTAAAATGTGTATAAGATGTATAAATTGAAGGTAAAAACAGAAATGTTTATCAGTTTACTCCAATTGGGGGATCGGTGGTAGGGTTTGCGGGGAATAATAATAAAGGTATACTCTTTAAAAAAAGTATGTATGTCTATGTAGGTATGTGTATGTATATATGTGTATATGTATGCATACGTGAATGGATATATATATTTACCCCAAAAAATATGGGGGATTGGAAATGATGCAGACAATTACATTGGAAGCAACATTCTTTCCGCAATATTAAGCTGATCCACCCCCCCAAAAAAAATAAAAAAAATAATAAAATAAATAAATAAATAAATAAAAAAAATAACACTGACACAGGAAACAATCACCCACAAAATACCCAAAGAACATGGCTGCCTAAATATGGTTCCCAATCAGAGACAACGATAAACACCTGCCTCTAATTGAGAACCAATCTAGGCAACCATAGACTTACATAAACACCTAGAATGAACACAACCCCATAAATCTACAAAAAAAACCTAGACAGTACAAACACCCTAGACGAGACAAAAACACACAAACCACCCTCGTTACACCCTGACCTAACCAAAATAATAAAGAGAACAAAGATAACTAAGGCCAGGGCGTGACACATCCCCCTTGGCGTTTTTCCTATTTTGTTGTATTACAACCTGTAATAAATTGATTTTTATTTGGATTTCATGTAATGGACAGACACAAAATAGTCCAAATTGGTGAAATGAAATTTAAAAAAAATAATTGTTTGAAACAATTTTAAAAAATGTTTTAAAGTGGTGCGTGCATATGTATTCGCCCCCTTTGCTATGAAGCTCCTAAATAAGATCTGGTGCAACCAATAACCCTCAGAAGTCACATAATTAGTTAAATAAAGTCCTCCTGTGTGCAATCTAAATGTCACATGATCTCAGTACATGTTCTGATAGGCCTCAGAGTCTGCAATACCACTAAGCAAGGGGCACCACCAAGCAAGCGGCACCATGAAGACCAAGGAGCTCTCCAAACAGGTCAGGGACAAAGTTGTGGAGAAGTGCAGATCAGGGTTGGGTTATACAAAAATATATGAAACTTTGAATATCCCACGGAGCACCATTAAATACGTTATTAATTAAATGGAAAGAATATGGCACCACAACAAACCTGCCAAGACAGGGCCGCCTACCAAAACGCACGTATCAGGCAAGGAGGGCATTAATCATAGAGGCAACAAAGAGACAAAATATAACCCTGAAGAAGTTGCAACGCTCCACAGGGAAGATTGGAGTATCTGTCCATAGGACCAGTTTAAGCCGTACACTCCACAGAGCTGGGCTTTACGGAAGAGTGGCCAGACAAAAGCCATTGCTTCAAGAAAAAAATAAACAAACCCGTTTGGTGTTCGACAAAAGGCATGTGGGAGACTCCCCAAACATATGTAAGAAGGTAATCTGGTCAGATGAGACTAAAATGTATCTTTTTGGCCATCAAGGAAAATGCTTTGTCTGGTGCAAACCCAACACCTCTCATCACCCCGAGAACCTCATCCCCAAAGTGAAGCATGGTGGTGGCAGCATCATGCTGTGGGGATGTTTTTCATCGGCACGGACTGGGAACTAGTCAGAATTTAAGGAATGATGGATGGCGCTAAATACAGGGAAATTCTTGAGGGAAACCTGTTTCGGTCTTCCAGAGATTTGAGACTGGGACGGAGGTTCACCTTCCAGCACAACAATGACCCTAAGCATACTGCTAAAGCAACACTCGAGTGGTTTAAGGGGAAACATTGAAATGTCTTGGAATGGCCTAGTCAAAGCACAGACCTCAATCCAATTGGGAATCTGTAGTATGACTTAAATATTGCTGTACACCAGCAGAACCCATCCAACTTGAAGGAGCTGGAGCAGTTTTGCCTTGAAGAATGGGTAAAAGTTCCAGTGGCTAGATGAGCCAAGCTTATAGAGACAAAACCCAAGAGACTTGCAGCTGTAATTGCTGCAAAAGGTATTGACTTTAGGGGGTTGAATAGCTTCTTGAGAATACAGGGGGTGCTGTTTTCGCATTAGCATAATTTGCTCTACAGATTAAACTGCCTCTTATTCAATTATTGCTCTTACTATATGCATATAATTAATACCATTGGATAGAAAACAATCTCTAGTTTCTAAAACCGTTTCAATTTTGTCTCTGAGTGAAACAGAAGTCATTTGACAGCACTTTCCCTGACCAAGAAGAAGAATGCAAGATGTGTATGCTCGCTTCAACGCTCTGCCTATATATGGTCACGCCACCTATGACCCGAAACACACTTCATTCGTCTTCCTCTGGGTGTCAAGAGGACGTCAGAGGAAAATTTTTTGTTTATCTTGTACTGATGTGAAATAAGACCTATTTCTTTGGCGTGACCGACAACTTCCGGTTCTCTGAATCGCGCTATTTGGAGGTGCGATTATCTACTGTTTTGCTGCCGTTACGGATGAAAACTATCTCCGTCTCGAAGTTTGTTTGATACATGTGACCATATCATCTTAATGTATGTTTTTTCAATATAGTTTAATCAGATTATTTGAATTTTTTCGGGAGTTTTGCCGTGTTCCGTTCTGTGACTTTTTTTACTTTGGACAGATCCGTGCCAGTCGACCAGTACCTATGCTAAATGAAGAGGGAAAGTTGCCATTATGAATGGATTGAACGACTCATCAGGACTAAGGACACCTTGATCAACATTCTGATGAAAGATCAGCAATAGTAAGACCCAATTTACGATGTTATTTCATATATCTGTCGTGCATGTGAACTGGTCGTGGGCGCCCAGCTGGTTCTGGCTGGCGTGGCTATGCTAATTTAGCGCTACATTTTGTTTTCGCTATAAAACATTTAATAAATCTGAAATATTGTTTGGATTCACCAGATGTTGGGCTTTCAATATCTGTACGCTGTGTATTTTTCTGAAATGTTTTAAGTTAAGTAATTAGTTATATGACGTTGGTATCTGTAATTGTTCTGGCTGCGTCGGCACTATTTCAGATTGCAGCTGCAATGTAGAACTGTGATTTATACCTGAAAAATGCACATTTTTCAAAAAAAAACTATGCTATACCATAAATATGTTATCAGACTGTCATCTTATGAAGTTGTTTCTTGGTTAGTGGCTATATATATTTTTATTTAGTCGAATTAGTGATAGCTACTGACGCAGGAAAAAACTGTTGGAGTAAAAAAATTGTGTCTTATGCTAACGTGGTTAGCTAATAGATTTACATATTGTGTCTTCCCTGTAAAACATTTTAAAAATCTGAAATGGTGGCTTTATTCACAAGATCTGTATCTTTCATCTGGTGTCTTGGACTTGTGATTTAATGATATTTAGATGCTACAATTTACTTGTGACGCTATGCTAGCTATGCTACTCAGTGGGGGGGGAGTGGGGGGTGATCCCGGATCCGGGTTGGTGACTCGTTAAAGGATAGCTATGCACGCTCAAGTTCTGTTTTTTTTTGTCTTATTTCTTGTTTGTTTCACAATACAAAATATTTTGCATCTTCAAAGTGTTAGGCATGTTGTGTAAATCAAATGATACAAGCTCCCCAAAAATCAATTTTAATTCCAGGTTGTAAGGCAACAAAATAGGAAAATTGCGAAGGGGGTTGACTACTTTTGCAAGCAAGCTACTGTAGCAACTATCAAGCTAACTACATTACTAAGGTCGCTGTGTTCTAAGATGGGATTCATTTTACAGCTTGCATTTATTGTGTCATGGAAATTCACCATTAAGGATTCAAACTCAATGTAAATGAATTAATCTTTATTATCAAGGCCAGAGAGGTTCACAACTCAATCCAAGCTTGATGAAAATTCTGAAAAGAGCGTTCCCTCTCAGTCCTTATATACTGCTACACAAACAAGTCATATAAGCATGATTTAAATTATTAATTAACACCGGTTCCTGCATGTGACTGACGAGGCTTCTTCTCTCAAAGCTGGGACCTTGAAACTGAGATACTCCTTCTGGTTCCCAGAACAATGTTATGGGCGTACTGTAAATTGGTCTGAGGAGGTCACAGTCACCTGCACAAACCAAGATAGAGTGAGAGGAGATGCCGTGTATAATTCATTGTTCTCTCTTCAGACAACAAAATGTTCCCTTACAATGTTATAACGTTACGAACTAAATAGTTATTTACTAGTAAATAAAAAAATACTTTACCTGATAGCAGTTTGTCGGACAGAGATCTCTCTCGAGATGTCACCAGCTGTCTACTACCTTAACTACGGATAACGTTATTGGCAGATGAGATCAGCAGAGCTAGTATCATGGATACTACACAAGTTTTGATTGTTTTACAGTTTAGTGGCGTTTGCCTGTCCAGCTAGAGAACAAAAAAGTAAGCAATTCAAAAAAAGAATTGACATTGCAAAAAATGGAAACGTGTTCAGAAGAAATGAACATGCCCAATATGTTAAAATCAGCTCCTCCCTTCGACAGAGATCGATCATCTCGAAAACTAAAGCACCTCTATGAGGTGCTGAAGAAAACCTAAAACCTGCTGTTTCTGACCATTGAAAGACTGGAGCTATAAGGGCAGGGATATCCAGCATCAACAACTCAGTTTACATTCATGATAATAGGTCTACAGTATAATGAAATATACATTTCACCATTGAAACATACTTTGTCAAACACTTTCATACCTTGGTGAGTGTCCTAAAGTGAAGCTGTGTCCATGTCAAACTGCATTGATTCCATATCCATAAAAATCTCTGCAGTCTCAATTCCCAGAAGGAATGGAAAAAAATACATGACATCTAGCACAATTGTTCCAAAGACTACATCAAATGTGTAAAACATTCAGTTAGAAAATAGTAGGTTGAAAGGTGAACTCCCAAGCTAAATGTTAATGTACTGTTCTCCATCTTTAAATTCATATATTTAGTTAGTTGTATCTATATAGCACTGGTCATTTGATAGGTTGCTAAACCACATATTCAAATTTCCATCAGTTCTTTTGGTAAAACAGTTTCCCTTAGACACCGACATTTCCTTCCTTCAATGACAATTCAGGATTAAGTTTGATTGATTGGTATATTGATCAACAGTGTTGGAGCCGTGACGTCCTCACACAACGTCTGCGATCTGTGCAAACTAACCTGTAGAAAAAAACTATTTGCGCCATTACCACCAAAATAATGAAAGTATCAGGAATCAATGTAAGACTCAAGTGCAGACTGTGTGAAGTAACAATGTTTAATGTAACAACCGGGGCAGGCAAACGACAGGTCAAGGCAGGCGGGGATGGATAATCCAGAGTAGAGGCCAAGGTACAGGACGGCAGGCAGGCTCAGGGTCAGGTCAGGCAGAGGTCGGTAATCCAAAGATAAAGCAAAGGTACCGGACTGCAGGCAGGCTCAGGATCGGGACAGGCAGAGTGGTCAGGTGGGCGGGTACAGGGTCAGGACAGGCAAGGGTCAAATACCAGGAGGACGAGAAAAGAGAAACTGGAAAAAGCAGGAGCTGAGACACAAAACGCTGGTAGGCTTGAACAAACAACATGAACTGGCAACAGACAGACAGAAAACACAGGTATAAATACCCAGAGGATAAGTGGGGAAGATGGGCGACACCTGAGGGGGCGGAGACAAGCACAAGGACCGGTGAAACAGATCAGGGCGTGACAGAAAGAGGCAAAATTACTGAATATTCCATTTCTTCTAACAACGTGGAGTAACATCTGCCAGCCATATGAATTAAATTGTCCAAAGTAATGTAAGATGCAATCTTAGAGCAAATTAACTAACCAGCCTAGGCAGTTTTAGCTAGCACTGTAACTTAGCCCAAGAATGTAGTCGTAGCCCTTTCCTGCAGTCAATGACCAAAAGTGCTCTCTTTGGTCTCATGGCTGGAATGTAATTAATATTTTTCATAATTTCATAATTAATAAAGATTATTTTAAAAATGGCGCATAACTTGGAAAAGCTAAACTAGTCTTGGGGAACTGATCTGGTATCACCGGCTAGGGAATACTGGATTTCATCCTATACCAACAAAAACAGGAAGCAATTTTGAATCTGTGGTTTGCAATTTAAGATGAGGACATGACAACTACACTGAACAAAAATATGAACGCAAAATGTCACAATTTAAACGATTTTACTGTTACAGTTCATATAAGGAAATCAATCAATCGAAATGAATTCATTAGGTCCTAATCTATGGATTTCATGTCACTGGGAATACATATATGCATCTGTTGGTCACATATACCTTACAAATAATGTAGGGGCATGAATCAGAAAACCATTGAGTATCTGGTGTAACCACCATTTGCCTCATGCAGTGCCTTACATCTCCTTCACATAGAGTTGAGCAGGCTGTTGATTGTGGCCTGTGGAAAGTTGTCCCACTCCTCTTCAATGGCTGTGCTAAATCGCTGGATATTTTAGGGAACTGGAACACGGTGTCGTACACGTCGATCCAGAGCATCCCACACATGCTCAGTGGGTGACATGTCTGGTTAGAATGCAGGCCAAGGAAGAACTGGAACATTTTCGGCTTCCAGGAATTGTGTACTGGGGCAGTGCATTATCATGCTAAAACATGAGGTAATGGCGGCAGATGAATGGTACGACAATGGGCCTCAGGATATCATCACGATATCGCTGTGCATTCAAATTGCCATCGATAAAATGCAATTGTGTTCGTTGTCCATAGCTTATGCCTGCCCATACCATAACCCTACTGCCACCATGGGGCACTCTGTTCACAATGTTGACATCAGCAAACTGCTCGCCCACACATCGCCATACACTCTGTCTGCCATCTGCCCGGTACAGTTGAAACAGATTCATCCATGAAGAGCACACTTCTCCAGCAGGCCAGTGGCCGTCGAAGGTGAGCATTTTCCCACTGAAGTCAGATACAGCGCTGAACTGCAATCAGGTCAAGACCTTGGTGAGGACTGTGAGCATGCAGATGAACTTCCCTGAGATGGTTTCTGACAGTTTGGGCAGAAATTCTTCGGTTGTGCAAATCCACAGTTTCATCAGCTCTCCGGATGGTTGGTCTCAGATGATCCCACAGGTGACGAAGCCGAATGTGGAGGACCTAGGTTGGCGTGGTCTGCAGTTGTGAGCCCGGTTGGATATACTGCCAAATTCTCTAATATGATGTTGGAAGCGGCTTATGTTAGAGAAATGAACATTAAATTATCTGGCAACCGCTCTGGTGCACATTCCTGCAATCAGCATGCCAATTGCACACTCCCTCAAAACTTGAGACATGTGGCATTGTGTTGTGTGACAAAACTGCACATTTTTAAGTGACCTTTTATTGATAATGATGTGTTATGATCATGTGTAATGATCACCTGTGTAATGATCAAGATGTTTAACCAGCTTCTTAATATTTCACACCTGTCAGGCGCATGGATTATCATGGCAAAGGAGAAATGCTCACTAATAGGGATGTAAACAAATTTGTGCACAACATTTGAGAGAAATAAGCTTTTTGTGTGTATAGAACATTTCTGGGATCTTTTCATGAAACATGTGAACAACACTTTACATGTTGGGGTATTTTTTGGGGTTCACCTTTCTACCTATAATCTGCTAACCAAATTATAATTGCATTTTAAATCGTTTTTTTGTGCTAGTAGTTGGTGCTACTGTCTTCCATTCCTTCTAGGAATCAAGAAGTTTTCATTTACTTATGAAATAAATGCAGTGGGACATGGATTCAGCTCGACTTTAGGACACTCACAGGGTATGAACATGTTTGAAAAAGTTTCCTTCAAGGATTAAATCCATTTAAACACATTTTATTTACCCTCCATTTTATCAGGGATTCCTACTGAGATCGAAGGTCTCTTTTGCAGAAGAGTTCTGAATGACAGAAATGACAGAAATACACACAAAAAATGTAAATACAAAATGCAAGTATAAATAACTAACACATTCATCAGTTCTGAGGTCCTCAATCAGCTTTCTGTGTAATATATCTCCAGACACAAAGAATGCCCACTAGAAAAATAGCAATTACTCAACTAAACACTCACCATGATTTCCCACGTACATGGACCTGCACAAAGCCTTGGATTTATTGCACTACGCTGCACAGTACTGACAGGTAACCAGTGAGTAATACACTAATTAGTAGGGGGATCACTACCTTAAAGTAATGATCCAATCCAAGTTATTCATCTCTCGCTCTCTCTATCTTCACCTGAGAGGTCCAGGGTGTTTGATGGGGGTTCAACTTCTGTAATGTCTTCCTGTCTCTGGCGTTGTGCTATGGGATATTATACACATTATCTCCCTGACGCTAGGTTACACTGGATACAAGGCCATTACTTAATCCCCCCGTTTGTGGCATTTTCAGCAACTGGCCTATAATTAATCCATTTCGATGGCCCAGTTTGTTTGGATTTGAATAATTGTGTGGTGAATCTGCTCTGAATCTCACAGGGTATGGTGGTAGTGTACCTGGGCTGGCGGGCCATTGTGGTGAAGTAATATGCAGTAATTCCAGTGTAGAATCAAGTGGAGCTGATAGAGCTTGTTGTCACAGGTCTCCTGTCTCTGAGTCAATGTTGTGCCTTTGTGTTGGACGTCAGTGTGTTCTGGGATTACACACACACACACACACACACACACACACACACACACACACACACACACACACACACACACATAACACACACACACACATTTACTTATCTATTACTTTCCATACAAATATGTCGATTGAGGAGCATGTCACAGCATGATTAAGTGAGTCAAGACAGCAGCAGGCAGCAACATTTCATTACTTTCCTTTACAGCCGTTTCTCCATCAACACTCCTTTATGGGCCCAAAGCTCCCTCATTGTGGGGATTTGGTATTGTATGCTTTTCATTTGTCAGTGGATCACATTTCAGAGGCAGCCCATTTGTACGGTAACTCCTGATGACAATGACATGGTACACAAATCATAGATACACATTTCTCAGTCCTCCCCTCAGGAATAGCAACTTCTTTTGCCCACCATAAACACAATGCCATAATAATGGTCTCATTATGAGAAAACCATTTTGACATTTTGTCTGTAACAGGAGAGCACATGTTTTGTACCTACTGTACCTACTGGATGGTACTGTAGTAGGAGCTCAAATGGATGTAATCCTCTCCCTAATATCAATTCCATGTGGCAAGCGGTAAACCAATACACCTCTTTTCTGTGAGGAACCTGTTTATGGAACCTCTTTCCTACTGCCTGATGTATTTCAGCAGACTTCATTTCCAAGACCCATTCAACCTTTCAATAAATTTGACTGACCCACCATGGTTAACAATTTTGAATGTGAATATACGGTTAACAATCATGAAAACTAACGAAACTGATAGTTTCCTATCCACATCCCACCCCCTGAGCCCTTGTCTTCCCGAAGCCTTCTGTAGTCCACAGCAGACAAGACCGAGAGGAAGCATGCTGCTAAGGCTCTTCGGTGGAGATTTCTTTTCAGTGGGGATACATCTCACCAAAGGAAAGACTTCCTGACCCACAATCCGCTTAAACTTAACCAAGGGCGCAGTGAGTTACGGCTCCCCCTGCTATGACTCTGTCATGGATATAAAAGCGCAGAGGCAGATGTCTGGGGTGGCGCGTAGCAATCGATTTTTCCTGTCACCCTCCCAGTGCACCCGAGCTCTCTCTCCTATCAGCTCCTCAGAGCAGCACACTGAAGCCTGCCTGCCTGGCCCTCCACATCTGGAGGCTCTGCTGTCTGCTTCATCAGATCCACAGGCCAATCCATACAGCTATGGCTTGACACAAGCCTAATTAAACACAATTAGATAAATCCCCTGGACTCCAATATAATCCTCTAGATGGCAGCGAGAGAGAAGGGGGAAGAAACTTGGCAGGAGAAGGGGCAGCACATCCCCTGCAGAACAAAGCCAGGCAAAGCGTCTAATGTATTAAACACATGGATTAGAGATCAACTTCGGAGTCGGGCCACAGCCGGGCTGTGGTTTCCACTTTTCTTGGGGCTGACTTGGCCCAACGAGACCGGAGCCCAAGTTAGTCTTGTGGGAGGCCGAAAATCCATCTCTGCATGTGTAAATTGACAACTGTATGAAGATAAGTAAATATATCATAACCCTGTCCGGAAGAATTTATTTTGCTTGAAAAGACGGATGCAGAGGAAATTCGTTTTCCACATTCATGAAATCGGAATCCCAGGATGAAAAAAGAAAGTACTAGAGGGACCTCATATTCTATGAGATGCTTATTTTATGTCCATCTCTCCTATTCAGTGAGTTACACATTACAGTGGTAATAGTATATGTTGTCAGTCTTCTTATATAAGCTTCTTCAAAAATGTTGATATACAAATATTCACCTACATTTTGAGGGCCTCAATTCAAAATATTTGCACAATGTGATTGAGAATAACCTGTTATGAGGAGCACTTCTCTCAAAAAGTAGGTCAAATAGAAGGAAGCCAACTTCCAATTCTTTCTGTGAAAATTCGCCAAGCAAAAATATTAGGCCTATCAATGAAAAGAGAATCTTGTATCTCTTCCCACATTGCCATTTTATCGCCTCTGATATTGTGTTACAAAGGCTGCAATATTTGCATAACCATGGAAAGATAATCTTGCACTTGACTCTCAGTATGGAGTCACTTTAAACAGGCCCACTTTGGCATGAATTATGCAGGGGTTTCAAGCCCCACTCTTGCCTAGGGAGGAAGTGCTCTCTCCCAGTCACAAGATATCAGCCCCTAATTCATTATTCAACATGCTGGAGCTGGGCCACTTTACTTTGCCCCTAGTTGGGCCAGGCCTTCTTCTTCTTAGTCTTCGTCTTCCTCTTCTTCTTCTTCTCGCCATCCATTCTTGAATAGATGGACAGGGAGGGAGTTACCGTCAATGTTCCATCTAAACTATGAGCTTGGATGTGTGCACAGTAGCCCGAGTGCCCCGCAGCTCCTGGGACTGCCTTGTCGAAATATCAGCCCACAGAGAGAAGCATGAGATTGAACTTCACTCAACTTTCTAGAGCAGTGGTCACCAACCTAGTCGATCGCCAATCGCCGATCTGTAAAAAAAACAACGATATTCAGATGCCCAATTCAGATGCCCTACGCGCCGGGTAAGTGAACTGTTGCCATTTTGAACCGTTTGAAGGTATAAATCCTGCCTTCCGAGGGGGCCCAGATAGCAAATCAAGTGCACCATATGTCTACCGCTGGCCAATCGGATGGCTCAGATTATCATGTCTGCAGTAATGTAGCAGGCATAAAATAAAGCTACAGCTAAGTTAATCCTGTGAGATTTCAAAACATTTAAAACCATGACTAGAGAGAGACTGTCAACGAATACAGCAAAGAGATGCTGTTTCTATGAGTGAGTTTAAGTTCTTACTCAGTACGGTCAATACTTTGTATTCAACACTTTTAAAAGCTATAAAATGTGTGTTCTTCCTATCACCACTCAGAGCTACAACAAGCAGTGCAGCAGTAATGAATGAGTAGAATGTATCTATAGGCTTGCGTTGCTGTTATTATTAGCGGCTTTGGTCTTTTTAAATATCGAGGAATATTTACCTTTCTATCACGCCCTGACCGTAGAGAGCTTTTTATGTCTCTATTTTGGTTTGGTCAGGGTGTGATTCGGGCATTCTATGTTAATTTTCTATGTTTTGTATTTCTTTGTGTTTGGCTGGGTGTGGTTCTCAATCAGAGGCAGCTGTCTATCGTTGTCTCTGGTTGAGAACCATACTTAGGTAGCTTTTTCCCACATGGTTTTGTTCATTCTCTTTGTTATTTTGTGTTCAGTTGAAATAAAAAGCATGAACACTTACCACGCTGCGCTTTGGTCCGATTCCTGTTCCTCAGACGATGAAAACCGTTACACTTTCTCTGTTCATAGGAGCAACAACATGAATTTGTGCATGAGACAGAAATAATGTGGTGCGACTCGAGTTTCCCCATCAGCTGGAAGATGGTGTCCCTTTTTGGTCAGTGTCAGTGGAGGAAAGGTAGAGCAGAGGGATGTTGAGAGGTTGACCCTCAGTCTGCTGCTCTCTCCCTCCGCTGAGACTGACCATTAGATGCAGGCACCATCAGCCCAGTCCATATATAAACTCCCAGTAATTTATTGGGTAAATCACCAACGTTTTAGCATCACTGAAGAAGGCACAGTGATGCCGGAACGTTGGTGATTTACCCAATAAATTACTGGGAGTATATATGGAGTGTGCAACTCTTTATTTTAATAATTTATAGTTTGTTCGCCATTAGTCAGCTCCTCTACGTAAAATAATTTTATCTGGGTGTGCGCCAGCTAATGTTTTATATTCGACCATCAGCCCAGTAAAATAAAAATAAAAAACCAAATTATTTAAATGTATGCTCACTCAGCTGTGCCTCAAAAGTAAAACAACAATGGATCTATTACTGGTGTGATTATATAGTCTACCTCAAATTTTGAATATATATTTTTTTAAATGGCCCAAACAACAATGCATTGGCAGGGCAATTCAAGCAAAGCCAGTATGTGGTGATTATGTAATGGGCCTACAGCTTACCTCATTGCTACAGTACTATTTTTAATTGGTTATTGTTCCATATGCTTACGTTTTTTAAGTCATATTTTTTTTTAAATCTGAGCGGTAGATCTCAGCTTGCATTTTGACTAAGAAAGTGATCTTGACTCTACAAACGTTTCGCTTTACTGTGGCAATTGTGATTGAATCAACGCAATATTAGCCACTTTCAACGCAACAAACTGAAGCAAAACAAACTATGCATGATATTTTGTTGTCGGCAGACCACATCAGAGTAGAATTCTATTGCATTGACACTACTCAGCCCGTACAGAACACAGACCGGTGCGGCATAAACAATCAGAGCTGCAGTAAGCCTATATGCAAATAGACCATTGCCATATATGGATCTGTGCCATTTACTTTGAACTGGACTGTGTTTACAGCATGAGCGATCTTGAGTAGTTGCGCTTGTTTTGAGATCAAAGCGAGAGCTTAATGTAGCCACTTATGCACATTTTGTTATTATCCTTTGCTAGTTAGTGAGTTATTAGCCCAGTTATAGATCATTTATAGTCAGCAATAGGGGAGTGATTGCTTCCTACAACAGCGTGAAACGTGTACATTTCTATGCATCTTTGAAAATATAGTTTTTTGTCGTAACAGGGCAGTGTTGTATTTTGAGACAGGATTGAATGTGCTAAGTAGCCAGTAAGCAGATAGCATAATTTGTCTGATTCTCTGTAATAATGGTACAGGAATATTAATGCATTTTATTTTGTAAAGTGGTTTCTTGCATCTAACAACACAACAACATTTTTCCAGTCACCTTGTCTGAAGGACAAGTGGATTAACAGGTTAATGTCAAGCCCTGCATGTTTTTTTCAAAAGTCTCATGGAATGTAGCCCTACATTGAACACCACACATTGGCTGCTACTGTAGGCTGAATGATAGAACAGCTATTTCCATGTAAAAATGTTATTGGATACATTCTCTCCCATTGTTTTTGATGGTAGGCCCCTGGTAGGCCTACATTATGATCAAATAGCCACACTAGCCTACTTGGCCTCTGTTAAAACTGTAACTTAAAGCCAGTATAGCCTCAGTGTTCAAAGTAAAAGCGTGATGGAAGTTGGACAGAAATTTCACAACGTTCAAGTTTGCGCTCAGCAGGACTGAAATTTGCTCAGTGCAGAAAATAATTAGAGGGAACGTTGATTACCATTACTGGATTTCTGTATATGGTCAACGTGAGGAGGGGTGGTGACCCTGGTGTGTGAAAGATTACATATAGGTTACATTATTGTCTCTAATTTTGAGCATTTCTGCTGCACTAGATCTACAGTATGTAGGAAATTGCATGCTCATCTCTCATCCCTCCTCCATGTGATTTTCCATTGATAAGGCAGCAGAAGATGCTGCTACACACCTTTATGAAAACTATAGTAAGTGGGACAGGGGGACCTGGGGATGTAAATGATCCCATGGAGTGGTGTTGGTCAGGAGACTTCCTGCCATATCACTATCACAGCATGGGATGTGCCTGGCTCCGGGCCAGAGGACTGAGTCACTGAACCTCAGGTCCACCTGCAGACTATTCAACCACCTGCGTGATCCATGTGCAGCAGGAAGTGATGTCATAGTGTTAATGGACATTCCATTACTCATGGGAGAGTATGTGGACACATAGTACACCATAAAGTACAGCATGATCGGAAACAAGCGTGCCTTTGTGTGTGTGTCATGACCTCAACAAAACTGAGACATTTTGAAATAGAATGTATTCACAATTAAATATTTTCTACAGTTTTATACAGACTTTCTGCATCCTGTAGCTACATTGACATATTTTACCACCCCCCCCTTCTAAAAATGAATGAGCATGGTTAGCAACACCTGCCAACCTCATTTAACACAGACACTAGATGTTGTGCTACCTGGCCAAAAGCTTTGTTACAATATCAGCACATTAACCTTGCTATGTTATACCTCACAGATGGATTGTGACCGTTTAGTCTGTACTCCCCTGTTTTTCCTCTGAAATGTGTGTGTTTCTCTGATATGAAAAACGATAGGACACTTGTAAACAGGCACTGAAATATGGGCAACGTGCCTACAACATCCTCTTTTGCCGATCGAAAATATTAAAAAAGACCAAGTCAGAGTAAACTAAATACAAGTACTTAAAAAAGAAAGGTCCAGCTGATATTCTATTTCATCTAACGTTACCAACATAGCAGACGAGGTGCAGATGTGTAGGCCTTGGTAGGGGATCTATCAGTATAAATTAGGTCAGGGTTGTGCAATTGGAGGTCCCGGGAGGTGTGGGCTGGGTTTTGGGTCATCTGTGCCCCAGACACAGCTGAGAGCCAGTGGGCAGTGGACCCAGGAGCTCCACCCTCCCCTCTCCTCTTATTCAACCCTCCAGTATAAAGCTAGGTCAGGAACACACTATTGGTGATCTCGTGTGTGTGTGTAAATATGCACATAGTGTGCATGCGTATGTGTTCGAAAGTGTGTCTGCTTGCTTGCGTGTGTGTGTGTATGGATAGAGGTAAGGTCATGGTCATGTGGTGTCCATGCCCTTCCTCAGCCCTCAAGCACAGGTGCAGCTGGGAGGGGGCAGGTACCAGATGGGACCAGGGTGGGACAGTGTGGATCTATGCAGGTTGAGATGGCATGGCAGTCATCTCACATCGCTCTGCATATTATTCATGCCTCATTAAGCCCAACGAAGCACACTGGGCATCTGCCATTGTCAGAAGAGGGTGGAAAGTGCCTCTTTATGTAACCGTTATGTTTCTTGCTGACTAGTCTGATCTCAACATCTCTCTCTCTCTCTCTCTGTCCCCCTCTGTCTTGAGTGCTAGTTCTGACTCTCTCTCATCTCCCTCTCCTTGTGTCACAGTCACACCCTTTATGTCATTCTCAAATTTTCACATTTGACTCAAGATGTGTACTTGCAATTTTCACTAGAATGTAAAACTGTAAAAATGTCATTGATAGATGTTTCACAAAACATGTAAATGACTTTGAAATGCTAATACATCTGAAATGTGTATTGCCAATCATTTAAGTTAATCAATGCTGTGAGATTTTAGCTACTAACAAGTTTGATAAAGTGCAAATATTCAGATGTGAAAATTATATATATTTGTGTAACGAATCTCTAGCTCTTCCTCCTCCTCGGACGAGGAGAGGAGAGAGGGATCGGAAGACCAATGTGCAGCGAGGTATGATGACATAATGATTTATTAACTGAAGTCAAAGACGAACACGAAAAACACTTGGAAAATTACAAAACAACAAACGAACGTAGACTGACCTAAAACATGTGAACTTACAAATACACGAAGAACGCACGAAACAGGTACAGACTACAAACCAACGCTACAGTCCCGTGTGGTACGAACATACATACAGACACGGAAGACAATCACCCACAAACAAACAGTGTGAACAGCCAACCTATATATGATTCTCAATCAGAGGAAAAGTCAAACACCTGTCTCTGATTGAGAACCATATAAGGCTAATTACCAACCACCTAAACATAGAAACACAAAACATAGAATGCCCACCCCAACTCACGCCCTGACCAACTAAACACATACAAAAATAACATAAAACAGGTCAGGAACGTGACAATTTGGTCGTTTGTCAAACACATATTAACTAAATATCGCAAACATTTTACAAAATGTTTACGTCCGTTAGCATGTCACTTTATGCGCTAATAAACGTTGACAGATTTAGCTTGTTAATAATTCTGCCTGTTGCTATCCACACTGTTAAAAATGATAGATGGGGTGTAAACAGCTGCTGTTTCAACATGCATTTGGTGTACACCGGGACATGCAGACGTGTGTGCGTGTGTGTGATGTTTGACACATTTTCACAGAAGGGGGTTGTGTTATCCTTGTCTTTTGGAATTGGACCTAAGGCTGTGTCTAATTGGAATCTTCACACTTCCAGGCTTGACTCGCACTGACACCCTTCAACCTTGGCTCTCCTTCCTGTATCATTCCAAGGGAAAACAATGTTGGGGAACATATCTTCCTCTTTGCAGAGACGATTGGCATCTCCACTTTGACTCTGTGTGTCTTTATACCTCTTCTCGTTCTTCATTCTCTCTTCGTCAGATCAGCAGTATGTCACCAATGTGAAAAAACATGTGTGTGAAAAGATGAACTTCTCAACTCCAGAGCAGTAATCAAAGAGACACGGGACCCTAAGCAGAAGGTCAAAACTGTCTCGAACAAAATCGCCATGTTGGGGCTACACAGATTGGTGTGACATATTTGTCTCATATTTAATGTAAAGGCTCTACCAAGGGGTTTGCCGCCACCTCTCTCAGGGTCCCCCCATCACTGGGTGTCGCTATTTTTCATGGTCCTTTGAGCCGAATGGGAACAATAGCCCTGGAACATAGCCAGAAGAATCAGAGTGCAATTCACACTGCCCCGAGCCAACAGCCAGCCAGGGACAAGAGCATGCATGAACAACACAAGAGACTCAACACAGAGTGCTGTGATGTCAAACAACTCTGCTTCTGGGAAAATAGCCGTCAATACACTTCTCCATACATTTCAGTGGCACACACCCAGAGGCCTTGCTCTCCTTTTAGCATCCAAGGGCCTGGCTATCGGCTTGATTTCCCCTTCCCATCAGAGCGCATTGATCAAACAGCGCACTTAGGTTGTTCAAGGTGGACATTAGATCTGATGGAACCTCGTGCCACCCTCTGTGGTGTTGAAACAAAGGCCATTATGTCTGATTGCACTCTCCATCTCTCAGCGTTGGACATTAGATGACTTGCCAGGTATTTATACACACGGCTCCCACCCCACACAGACCAGTAGCCCCATGCTACCTGCTCTCAGTCTGAGGTGAAGTGGAGGCTTTTTTATGCTAGTGTTATTGTGGCTGATTAGCCAGGGAGTAAGGCCAGCAGAGAAATGATTGGCCATAATGTTACCGAGCTCAGCTTTGGGACTGAGGACTTAAGGGATGGATTTCTTTGGCCATAGCTTGATCTATGAAGAGGCCATCAGTCCAAATGTATGGTTTGATGGAGTCATTGTAATGAGATAAGAGATCACATTTTCTGTGGTGTTAAAGTGACCTGAGGTCGATGAATGAAAGGAACGTTACATATTTAAATTATTGAGACAAACACAACCTATGTTGTGAAGACAAACCTCTAACCTAAAAGGAGAATTATCTTTTTTAACTTTTGTATTTCTATGTACTGTAGGCTAGCACCAAGCACTGTCAACACAAACAAGTTAACTAAAGCAAGCAGGCTTGCCACTGTCGAAGCATGTTAATAATGTGAAGCAGTCACATAGTTGGTTGATAGACACGTGGCTTTCTGTTCTTTCTGCAAGCATTTTTTACCAACACAAAAATGCTCAACTACTTGCGCAAACGTTTGCATTGTTTTCATTGTAATGCTAATTTGGCTGATTGAGGTGAGCCAATAATTGAGACTGGGCTTTGGAGAAAGCATGCAGTTACCAAGGAGACCTTGACTTAAAACACTCCCTTGACAGTCACAATAAAAACTCTGTCTCCTAGCACGGAAAACACATCCTGTTGCACCCGATGCCTGCTCTTGCTCCCGTAGGGTGTACACACTGGAGGTGCGTGGGCGGATGCGCTGTGTACATAACAGCGTTCCATACAGATGTAAAACTCCTCAGATTTTAAACACAGTAGCACAACAATGCTCTGTTTCTCTGTGCTCCCGGGCCAAAGCACTGCATTACATCCAGCCTCATGTGTGGAGAAGATTGATGGACAGCTTCAAACAAACAGCAGCCTCATTCTATTCACATGTGGACACCATGTGAGAACAAAACAACCTGCCCTCTCTGGGTTCTTTTAGTCTAAGAACAATATTTCTCAGAGTACATGTTTTTCTAGCAATTTATATGTGTTTATATATGTTGTAGCACATCAAGGTTTAAACTAGCAAATAGGGGTGTGAACCAAAACGTAAAAACAAAATTGGGATCCTTAATGTTAAGAAAAATCCCTAACAAAAAAACGACATTAAAATCACATGCTACTTTGGTGAATTTGCGAGGCGTGCAAGATACAGATTACCATGGTTCTTTCTACCTGCCCTCTCCTCTCTCCCTTGCACTGGCAGCATTGCATTAGTGGAAATCAAGACAGTTTTCAGGGCATGCCAGGGACAATTTAGAGTTTTAGCTAACCATAACCTAAACCTAATTCTCGTTACCTGCCCTGTTAATTCTCCTAACCTGCCACTTTAATTCTCCTAACTTCTGCTAGTCAAAACCGGCAGACCTGCCCTGAGAACAGTTTTGGTTTACACTAATGTTGTCACGTGTGCTCCCTCTCTGGCCTCTAGGTCTCCAGGCTGCTCGTTATGGCGCACACCTGTCACCATTGTGACGCGTACCTGCGCGTCATCAGACTCACCTGGACTCCATCACCTCCCTGATTACCTTCTCTATATATGTCACTCCCTTTGGTTCCTTCCGCAGGGGTTATTGTTTCTGTTTCAGTTTCATGTCTGTGCGTTGTTCGTGTCTTGTTTTGTATTATGTTTTCATTTATTTATTAAATGATTCACTCCCTGAACTTGCTTCCCGACTCCCAACACACGTTACAAATGTGATACAGCATCGCGCTGGCTTACCTGCTCTTTCTCTTCTCTAGTGATGCGAGTCTGTTCAGTCTTTTGCTTGTTGGTGTAGAATATACTAGCCTATTCATTGATGATAGGCACTGTTTTACTGAAGTTGCGAGACATTGCAAACCAAGAAATTGCAAGGTACAAAATCAAATCAAATCCAATTTTATTTGTCGCATGCGCCGAATGAAACAGGTGTAGACCTTACAGTGAAATGCTTACTTACAAGTGTTTAACTAACAATGCAGTTTCAAGAAAATAGAGTTAAGAAAATCTTTAGTGAATTATCTAAAGTAAAAAATGAAAAAATAAAATAAAAGGTAAAACAATAAAATAACAATAATTGAGTCAATGTGCGGGAGTACATGTTAGTCGAGGTCATTTGTACATGTAGGTAGGGGTAAAGTGACTATGCAGATAACAAACAGCGAATAGCAGCAGTGTAAAAACAAAGGGGGTGTCAATGCAAATAGCCCGGGTGGCCAGTTGATTCATTGTTCAGCATTTGGACCTAGACTTGGTGCTCCGGTACCAGTTGCCGTGTGGTAGCAGAGAGAACAGTCTATGACTTGGGTGACTTTGACAATTTTTTGGGCCTTCCTCTGACACCGCCTAGTATATAGGTCCTGGGTGGCGGGAAGCTTTGCCCCAGTGATGTACTGGGCTGTACACACTTCCCTCTGTAGTGCTTTACGGTCAGATGCCGAGCAGTTGCCATACCAGGCGGTGATGCAACCGGTCAGGATGCTCTGGATTGTGCAGCTGCATAACTTATTGAGGATCTGGGGACCCATGCCAAATCTTTTCAGTCTTCTGAGGGGGGAAAAGGCGTTGTCGTGCCCTCTTCATGACTTTCTTGGTGTGTTTGGACCATGGTAGTTTGTTGGTGATGTGGACACCAAGGAACTTGAAACTCTCGACCTGTTCCACTACAGCCCTGTCGATGTGATTGGGGGCGTGTTCGGCCCTCCTTTCCATGTAGTCCACGATCATCTCCTTTATCTTGCTCACGTTGAGGGAGAGGTTGTTGTCCTGGCACCACACTGCCAGGTCTCTGACTTCCTCCCTATAGACTCTCTCATCGTTGTCAGTGATCAGGCCCACCATCGTTGTGTCATCAGCAAACTTAATGATGGTGTTGGAGGTGTGCTTGGCCACACAGTCGTGGGTGAACAGGGAATACAGGAGGGGACTAAGCACACACCCCTGAGGGGCCCCCGTGTTGAGGATTAGAGTGGCATATGTGTTTGTTGCCTACCCTTACCACCTGGGAGCGGCCTGTCAGGAAGTCCAGGATCCAGTTGCAGAGGGAGGTGTTTAGTGCCAGGGTCCTTAGCTTAGTGGGCACTATGGTGTTGTAGTCAATGAACAGCATTGTCACATAGGTGTTCCTTTTGTCCAGGTGGGAAAGGGCAGTGTGGAGTGCGATTGAGATTGCGTCATCTGTGGATCTGTTCGTGCGGTATGCGAATTGGAGTGGATCTAGGGTTTCCGGGATGATGGTGTTGATGTGAGCCATGACCAGTCTTTCAAACCACTTCATGGCTACCGACTTGAGCGCTATGGGGCGGTAGTCATTTAGGCAGGTTACCTTCGCTTTCTTGGGCACAGAGACAATGGTGGTCTGCTTGAAACATGTAGGTATTACAGACTCGGTCAGGGAGAGGTTGAAAATGTGAGTGAAGACACTTGCCAGTTGGTCCACGCATGCTCTGAGTACACGTGAGTACACGTCCTGTTAATCCGCCTGGCCCTGTAGCCTTCTGAATGTTGACCTGTTTTAATTAAAGATATTGCTCACACAGCATGATCACACAGTCGTCCGGAAGAGCTGGTGCTCTCATGCATGCTTCAGTGTTGCTTGCCTCGAAGCGAGCATAAAAGTAATTTAGCTCGTCTGGAAGACTTGCGTCACTTGGCAGCTCGTGGCTGGGTTTCCTTTTGTAGTCCCTAATAGTTTGCGAGCCCTGCCACATCTAACAAGCATCAGAGCTTGTGTAGTAGGATTCAGTCGTTGTCCTGTATTAATGCTTTGCCTGTTTGATGGGCATAGCGGGATTTCTTATAAGTGTCCGGATTAGTGTCCCGTTCCTTGAAAGCAGCAGCTCTAGCCTTTAGCTCAGTGCAGATGTTTCCTGTAATCCATGGCTTCTGGTTGGGATATCTACGTACGGTCACTGTGGGGAACACATCGTCGATGCACTCATTGATGAAGCCGGTGACTGAGGTTGTATACTCCTCAATGCCGTTGGATGAATCCCCGAACATATTCCAGTCTGTGCTAGGAAAACAGTACTGTAGCATCTATATCATCTGACCACTTCTGTATTGAGCGAGTCACTGGTACTTCCATTGCGAGATACATCTTTTGATTGCGATAGATAGACCTTATGGCTGACCTGCCTATACTGTTTCCCTCCCCTCTCTCTCCATCCCTAGCTAGCTTTCTATGAAAGATGGGTTGTCACTAGTTACCACAGCCATAAATTCACAAACCCCGGCGACTTCTACAATTTCTCTTCTAAAAATGTGATTTTAAACCTCACAATAACAGTAACCCTAACCATAATCACAGTCCTAACCTTATGCCTGACTTTAACCTTACATTTTTTTATCCCACAATTTTTACTTTGTGGCTGTGGTAAAACTAGAGGAAACCGGAAAGATACGAGTGTTTCTGTTCTCGGAAGTACGGCAACTAATCAGTCTCGTCCGTTCCAAAAATACAGAATCTTAGGAGTCAGTTACAAGCGAAATCTAATCTTGACACTCAGAAATGGGAGTTGACACCGGGAGTCAACATGCAAGGAGTCGAGGAGTCAACTTCTGGAGTCGACCATCCACCTCTACGTCATCATCGTTAAAAGTTGGAAAAATGGCAGAGAAAGGCAAGCGACAGGAACAAAGTCCTGTATGGCAATACTTTGAGAAGTTAATTGAGAAGGAAATGCAAACTTTGCATGGTTGAATTGTGGGACAGTAATGGTAGAACTGGTGCAATGCTTTACCATCTGAAAGGGACACACCATAAGACCCATACCGTTGCATTGTGTATTCACATGGATTAAAAAAAAAAAATCGAATCGTTTTAAATGGCCTATAGATATTAATGTCCAGTTTGCAGATCATTGAGGCTTTTTCATTACCCATTGTGTGTAAGTGCACTAACCACTCATTAGTGCTATATTGAGATATTGTGGTCAGGACTGTCGTGGTGGCTGTGGGAGTGTGCATACAGGGGAAAAGCTAGGACCCTGGCCCACTCAGGGTGTCCTGGGTAGGCCTATTCATTCTGAGCTGACACCAAGGCCTGTCCTCCTCTCCCCTACCCTCCCATAACCACAGGGTTCCAAAATGGTTCTTCGGCAGTCCCCATAGGAGAACCCTTTTTGGTTCCAGCTAGAACCCTTTTAGGTTCCATGTAGAACCCTCTGTGAAAAGGGATCTACATGGAACCCAAATGGATTCTACATGGCACCCAAAAGTGTTCTACCTGGAACCAAAAAGGGTTCTCCAAAGGAGTATCTTATGGGGACAGCTGAATAACCCTTTTAGGTTCTAGATAGCATATTTTTTTCTAAGAGGGCAGGAGCTAGCTAGCATTATGGACAATTCTCATTTAGTTCCTGAGCTGGCGGGGACAGTTCACTGTGACCTCAATGCTTACCACAACGTGCTGGTGCCACTGTCCTCCACTCTGACTTGTGGGTTGTTTTTGAAGGGTCCCAAATGCTTTACAGAGGGCGATGTGACACACATTAACAGTGTGAACCTGCGTGAGTGTGTGGACTGGAGGCTGTGTAAATGTCACAGCACCTGAGCTGCAACCTATGCTGTTCCTAAGCACCCTAGTGGAACACACAGGGAGAAGAAGATCAGAGGAGCAGCTATTTATCCTCGATTAGCCCCATTCTCGTCTCTCTCAGACAGACAGAGAGTGCACTTTCAGGTGATAGACGTCCTTAAAACCACATCTATGTTTACGGGACATTTTAATGCCACACAGTATTTACGTACCGTATTTCATTCATTAACTATATTTATAGCTATTATTTTCAGTTGGCCTATGATCCTTAAGGAGAGATGGCCTCTCTCACATGCTTTTGTGTGCATGTGGATATTATACATATTTTTCAAAATGGGCGTAATGCACAGCTGTCACACAACTGTAAGATTGTGATAACACAAAACTATGGCTTCGATCGACTAACATTTTGCATTAATGTGTTCTTATTTCATACCCAATAGATATTGCTCAACAGAAAACAAGTTACAGTGTTTTCCACAAGTACATAGAGTAACCAGCCAAATAGAAAAAGCAGCCAACCATGCATTTTTTTTTTGGCCTTTGGTACATTCTAATGTCTTGATTCTATCCGAAATGCATTTTATAGAGTTTACCTCTCAAATTTGATTTTTTTCCTGTGATATTGTGGAGAAAGACATGATTTACAATTTAAATGACTGAAAATGTATGAATTTAGCATGTTGTTTGTTGTTTTGGACATTGTCTAGGTCTATATGATCAGGACTATTTTCTAAGGGCGGCAGGTTAGCCTAGTGGTTAGAGCGTTGGTCTAGTAACCAAAAGGATGCAAGATCAAATCCCCGAGCTGACAAGGTACAAATCTGTCGTTCTGCCCCTGAACAAGGCAATTAACCCATTGTTCCTAGGCTGTTGAAAATAAGAATTTGTTCTTAACTGACTTGCCTAGTTAAATTTAAAAAAGTAAGAGAGCATTAACATTCAGTCTGTTTCTCTCCCTTCTCTCGCGCCCTCTTCTGTCCCCCTGGATATCAAGTGATCTGAAGCAGTGCTCACAATAGTTTTCACTTTCTATTGGTTTACAATTCTAAACATGGGGAAAAGGGAACGGGAACAATATCAAATAAGGAACATGGCATTCTCTCGCCCTTGGCTCGTAGAACTGCTCTTGCCTATGTCAAACATCTAGGTGTACTAGCCCGCTTTCCACCCGCACTTTTCTCTGCGATGAATTGCATAGCTGTCCATTTGTGCTCAGTTTTAATAGGCAAAATCTTAATTACAACACCCCGCTCGTTATCGCTGTCTCTCTGTCTCTCGAACACACACACACACACACACACACACACACACACACACACACACACACACACACACACACACACACACACACCCGTTGTAATTATGTAGTTCCAAGAAATGTGCGCTCTGTTCACAACGTTCTAATCTTAGGCGGCAAGTGAGTTTCAAGTTCGGGGAAGTTTACAATTTATCTTACCAATCTGCGTGCCAGTTATGATTTTCATATCCACATTTTCGTGGAACAGTTTTATTTCAATAATAACGTTTTTGTTTCACAAAGTCATTGTCATGTGGTTAATCATACAAATTGTAATTAAAATGATACAAATCTATAAGTTAAAATTCCACTAAAGCAAGAGCCATATGGACACATTGATTCAATGTGAGCCATTGGCGGCTAAAGAAATTAGAGAACGGTACAGTACTAAGATAGAGCCTAGGCCAATGTAGCGGTAGGCCTATAATTTCCATTGTCAACTAACTAAAATACATAAAGCCGAGAAATAAAAACAGAAAACATCCTGATGAAAATGCAGGTTATTTCAATCACATTCATATCTCTGCTCCGCCTGTCTGTCTCCCTTTCTCTGTCTTGACTTTGAGCTATCACTAGTGAAGTGCAACATTGCATCATATCAATCAACTGGGTGCAGGTCCAGCCCAATGACCGTATATATGAAGGTCTGTCCTTTCACACCGAGGCCTGGTGATTATCGAGGGGGAGAGTGCTGGAAAGATTTTTCAAATACTGTGAAGAAATATAATCATTTACAATGTTTAAAAAAAAAAATGTATGACTTCATTGACTTACAGTGTGAGGTGAAGAAAAAAATGACTAAGAAGCTCTGCTTATTAGTGGTGGTGAGGTAAATCAGACATCTCAAAATTGGCACTTTCCTACATTTGCATGCAGCAGGACAGTTAGCCTACTTCTAAGGGTGCTCAGGTGTGTGCATGCTGTCAACATTAAGAAGATAGAGAAACCACCAGGCACATGCTCATTGCTCACATGGAGCGCTCCAAACAAAATACAATGACGTTTTTTTTTTACCAAACTTGTAAATGACGGTATGAAATAAACCAAAACGTGTTTCTCACAAGTGTAGCAGGTAAATAACTATAGGGTAATTAATCCATGCATTACCTGAAATGTATGTAATCAAATGATGGGGATTAACGGTACATTTACGACTGGTGACATATGTAATGGGGGATTGATAAAAATAAACAATCAAAGGGCAAAAAATTAACACAATAAAACAATGAACGTGCATTGATTGACCGGAGACAGCTCAGCACATTCTGGACAGAAACATGACAATATCTATGCCAAACACCCCTCCACTTCTTCTTGTCTCAATATATCAAATTATACTCAAGACACATTACCTTCACACATATTTTAAATGCATTGCTAATCACTGACAGCCGCATCTCAATAATCAACTAGGCCTATGGCCATGCGTGATGCCCAAATGGCAGGCTTCGCAACTAGGCGTATAGGCCTACACGCTTGTGATTTGAAACAATCCACAGATTTAAAAGAAGTTAATGATCATCTGTGGCTAACACGGAACCCAAACCGGCTGTGCGCGTGCGCCATCGTTCGCTATCGTGCATAAATGTATTTTGTCCCCCTACACCAAACTCGATCACGACATGCAGGTTAAAATATCAAAACAAATTCTGAACCAATGACATTAATTTGGAGACAGGTCGAATAGCATTAAACATGTATGGCAATTTAGCTAGTTAACTTGCACTTGCTAGCTAATTTGTCCTATTTAGTTAGCTTGCTGTTGCTAGCTAATTTGTCCTGGGATATAAATATTGAGTTTTTATTTTACCTGAAATGCACAAGGTCCTCTACTCTGACAATTAATCCACACATAAAACTGTCAACCGAATCGTTTCTAGTCATCTCTCCTCCTTCCAGGCTTTTTCATCTTTGAACTTATATGGTGATTTGCATCTACACTTTTACCACGACAACCGTCAAGCGCAATAATTGAATAACATGGATTTCGAAATTTATTTTGTGAGGCTCGCGCACACGACGTGTCCGGTCTGGGCAGCATGTAAGCCATGCTCTCTGGTGAAGTATTTTGAAGTATTTTATTTATTTCTGTATAGACAGGAGTAATTAATTTTGGCAAATTTATTGCAATTTACTTTAGGCTGTGACTACTGTTACCGAATCGTGTCCTATGCTTAGGCTACTCATCACATTAGGAATTGTATTTTGTTGTTAGCCTGCAAATACTTTATTATAAATATGTTTTTTTTCAACCCCCCCGCACTCAGCAACCCCTACTCAAAACATCTTTCTGCGGCTATACCTTTTGTTATATTGTTGATTTCCGCTTTAATGCCTGAATTCCGTGAGGGCCCTAATTATCACATTTGGACCAGAATGAGGTTCCCTACCTATTGTTCCTGCAATGATGATTCACCGTGTTCGTCAAATGTTTTCATAATTTATCTAATTTCCATGTGTCTACATGATATCAGTACAACTTCTTGTGAAGTGTAAAAAATTCGATTTGAAATGTGACATTCAAAGTGTGAGTGGTCCTTATTACAATGTACTAGTACATTTCTTCACCATTGACAAGAGAAGAGAACTGAAAGGTAGAGAAAAGTACTTTATATGATTCCACCAAAGAACCCCTGAATATTTGTCATGTCGTTTGAAAATGTGAAAATTGAGTTAACAATGTCTTATTAAGTTTGAAACTATCAGACCTCCGGATAAGACCCAGAGGCAGACAGTTCGAAGTAACAACAGTTTAATACAGAACCAGGGGGCAGGCAAATGACAGGTCAAGGGCAGGCAGAGGTCAGTAATCCAGAGCAGAGTCCGAAAGGTACAGAATGGCAGGCAGGCTCAGGGCAGGCAGAGGTCAGTAATCCAGGGCAGTGTCACAAGGTACAGTACAGAATGGCAGGCAGGCTCCGGGTCAGGGCAGTCAGAATGGTCAAAACTGTGAAAACAAGGACTAGAGAGAAAACCAGGAGTACGGGAAAAACACTGGTAAGCTTGACGTCAAAAGGTGAACTGGCAACAGACAAACAGAAAACCGAGGTATAAATGCACAGGGCATAATGGGGAAAATGGGCGACACCTGGAGGGGGTGGAGACAAGCACAAGACAGGTCTCGACCCCGCCCTGTGCAACTGGGTACTGGACTTCCTGACGGGCCGCCCCCAGGTGGTGAGGGTAGGTAACAACATCTCCTGTACTCCCTGTTCACCCATGACTGCGTTGCCATGCACGCCTCCAACTCAATCATCAAGTTTGCAGACGACACTACAGTGGTAGGCTTGATTACCAACAACGACGAGACGACCTACAGGGAGGAGGTGAGGGCCCTCGGAGTGTGGTGTCAGGAAAATAACCTCACACTCAACGTCAACAAAACAAAGGAGATGATCGTGGACTTCAGGAAACAGCAGAGGGAGCACCCCCCTATCCACATCGACGGGACAGTAGTGGAGAGGGTAGTAAGTTTTAAGTTCCTCGGCGTACATATCACGGACAAACTGAATTGGTCCACCCACACAGACAGCGTGGTGAAAAAGGCACAGCAGCGCCTCTTCAACCTCAGGAGGCTGAAGAAATTCGGCTTGTCACCAAAAGCACTCAAAAACTTTTACAGATGCACAATCGAGAGCATCCTGACGGGCTGTATCACCGCCTGTTACGGCAACTGCTCCACCCACAACCGTAAGGCTCTCCAGAGGGTAGTGAGGTCTGCACAACGCATCACCGGGGGCAAACTAACTGCCCTCCAGGACAGGTACACCACCTGATGTCACAGGAAGGCCATAAAGATCATCAAGGACAGCAACCACCCGAGCCACTGCCTGTTCACCCCGCTATCATCCAGAAGGCGAGGTCAGTACAGGTGCATCAAAGCAGGGACCGAGAGACTAAAAAACAGCTTCTATCTCAAGGCCATCAGACTGTTAAACAGCCACCACTAACATTGAGTGGCTGCTGCCAACATACTGACTCAACTCCAGCCACTTTAATAATGTAAAAATGTATGAAAAATGTATCACTAGCCACTTTAAACAATGCCACTTCATATAATGTTTACATACCATACATTACTCATCTCATATGTATATGCTGTACTCTATACCATCTACTGCATCTTGCCATCTTGATGTAATACATGTATCACTAGCCACTTTAAACAATACCACTTTTATGTGTTTACATACCCTACATTTCTCATCTCATATGTATATACTGTACTCGATACCATCTACTGCATCTTGCCTATGCCGTTCTGTACCATCACTCATTCATATATTTTTATGTACATATTCTTCATTCCTTTACACTTGTGTGTATAAGGTAGTTGTTGGGTATTACTGCATTGTCGGAACTAGAAGCACAAGCATTTCGCTACACTCGCATTAACATCTGCTAACCATATGTATGTGACAAATAAAATTTGATTTGATTTGAAACAGATCAGGGTGTGACCGAAACTAAAGCAAGTAGAACCTTCAGGGTCTGGTGTGGAACAGGAGATGAGTAGTCTGGTTCTGTTAGCTTTGCATAGATGCACAGAGAAAAGGTCCTTAAAAACATCTCCCTCACAATTGGACATGAGGCGCAATTATCCCTGCCATGGTTTCATCCAAGATGTACCCATCATGTTGAGTATGATCGCTCTCTGTGGGCGGTGGGCCAGGGGAAGGTCAAAGTGCCCATCTTGAATTCAGATTTACCTGCGCATCTCCTACATGTGTTTTGTCAGCATTGTGGGAAATGCTGAAATAGAGTACTGATTGCAGTGATTACTGTCCTACCTTTCCCTACTCAGTATCGGTCACACACACACACACACACACACACACACACACACACACACACACACACACACACACACACACACACACACACACACACACACACACACACACACACACACACACACACACACACACACACACACACAGAGAGAGAGAGAGAGACTTTCGTATCTGTCTCTTTAAAATGAATCTTCTTCTGATGAATGACGGTTAAAACAACTTGTTTTCATAATGAATTGCATTACATCTTTTTTTCTTGATGTGTTTAGCTGATATTCAGATGTAATTAGCATTTGGTTGTTACTGTACATTATCATATTGCATCTTGCACTTGAGTAGCCGTATATAGTAGTCAGTCTTGGTCATTAGACAGGATAAAGAATCCTTGTCCAAATCTCAATTCACTACATTGATTAATGTCAAGATCACCAGGGTTAGACATACTGAATGTTACAACACTGTTTCTGCACACTTTTAGGACATATTGTAAGGATATTTTGCCTGCTATGTTTCCTAAGCTTGAGCACAACTAGGCCTACTCATGATTTACGTACAGTACAGTATGACACTAAACACACCATGAAAGCAGGGGAGATGTAGAGGGGATCTCAGAGGAAGCCCATTCTTCTGTTTGTACCCTATCTATACCTGTTCTCTAGTAGTCCCATCTGTCTGCCTGCTCAAATCTCCTCGGCCTGCACTAACCACAGCCAACATTCAGCTCCTCCACCACCTGCGAGGGAGAAATTAAGGGCCAATATTTGGGAATTTAATATGCTCTCTGTGATGCATGGAATTGCTCTTGCGAGGCTATTTTCCCAGAGAAACGTTTACTGCCGAGCAGGTTGCACATGCGGCTAAGAGAGAGTTAGCGGCACCCACACACTGAAAGTTGAACAGACTGGAAAATGAATGCTGGAATTTGAGAGAGAATAATTAATGATTTGCCACAACACCCAGCAAGGTATGGATGCTGTGTATCTGAGAGCCAATTTGTAAGACAAGAGTTTTTTTGCTTGTCTGCTTGTTGTACATGGTTCAGTTCACTTAGTGAAACGATTACCCTCTCCAGGACCCGAGCCCCTGCTCCACCACTTCTGATTTCAACCAAACACAACCAACACCAAAAGAGCACTGTGCCTTTGTCAGGTTGAAGGATTGATTATAGATCTTAATGGCAGCCATGATGATTACTGTACGCACACACCTCAGGAGAGAGGCGTTGCCTGTGTGTTAAGAGCGTGACGTGTCTCACCACCTCCCTGTGGAGCGTGACAGGTGTGGGCTAGCGGGACTCTGTGGATCCCCAGCGGGGGCGGGGGACAGGATGTCACTGCCTCTGCTCATACACACTGCCCCCTGCTGGCATGGCGATGACTGCTTTTGTCTAGAACTGGGCTTAGACAAGTAGCTCTTAAAGCCATTGGGTCTCCTGGGTGCCCCATCACGATGAGCAGAGCCCCAATCACACAGTATAAATACCTACATATCAATTTGCTCCAGCTAATAACATGGGAAACCTGTTTCCTGGAGACGTGTTGATAGTTTCATAGTGACTGCCATGAATACGAACTTGGCAAGTTAATTCAAAAGTCGTACAGCAAATGTCCAATTAGAGGATCTGGCCCACCTTCCATGTCTCCATTTTATTCTTCTACATGTGTCTTTTGATTTGCCCGTTAATATTTATTCCACCCAGGAACTTTAAATTGGATATTCTTGATGGACCTTTGGTTTCCAAAGTAGCTTGAGACAAACTTGAAAATATGAAATGGAATAATTTCATAATGTCACTGTACTGTGTAGTGATTTGGCTTCTTTAACCAAAATATTAAAACTTCTTCAGGATTGGGGGGTCCCCTGCAGGACGGTTGAGCTAACATAGGCTAATGCGATTAGCATGAGGTTGTAAGTAACAAGAACATTTTCCAGGACATAGACATATCTGATATTGGCAGAAAGCTTAAATTCTTGTTAATCTAACTGCACTGTCCAATTAACAGTATCTACTACAGTGAAATAATACCATGCTATTGTTTGAGGAGAGTGCACGGTTTTGAACATGAAAAGTTATTAATAAACAAATTAGGCACATTTGGGCAGTCTTGATACAACATTTTGAACAGAAATGCAATAGTTCATTGTATCAGTCTAAAACTTTGCATATACACTGCTTCCATCTAGTGGACAAAATCTAAACTTCACCTGGGTTGGAATAATACATTATGGCCTTTCTCTTCCCTTTCAAAGATGATGGTACCATTTTTTTATTAAACGGCTGTTTTTTTTGTATTATCTTTTACCAGATCCAATGTGTTATATTTTCCTACATTCTTTTCACATGTCCACAATATTCAAAGTGTTTCCCTTTAAATGGTACCAAATATATGCATATCCTTGCTTCAGGGCCTGAGCTAGATGTCATTTTAGGCAAAAATTGGGAAAAAAGGGTCCAATCCTTAAGAGGTTCTGGAATATCTCGCATGCAGATTTATACGTTTTACCACCATGGGACTTTCAAGTCAGTGCATTTCTATTAGCCATTTGCCAGTGATGCATCTCCAGCCCAATCCTGGCTAGTTTGAGGGTAATGATGAGAAGCTTGTTGTTTCTGCCCATCTCTCCCACACCGCTCTGGGATGTCATGCTGTTCTGAGCTCCTGATGCGGCATATTAGGCAGCACAATCTTTATTAAGCACATTTCAAGCTCAATTACCAGACAAATGCACAGCCATCAAGGCTCCACCAAATCCCAACAGATGGCTACCAGTCAGTGTCAGATCAGGTTCATGTCTCCTTTATAAAAAGGTCAAAAGAAAGCCATGTTTTTCATAGGGATGACTTTTAACTATTTGAAAGTAGTTTAGATAAATCTACACTGATGAAATTTCCTGAATTATCCGAAGACCTGTTTTTCAATTCACACATTGGTGTGAAAGGAAAAGATAAGATAAAACCGACTTTGCCACGGATTGAAAATGATTTTCCTATTGGCAATCAATTTCACCCAAGTACTGCGAATGAATCTAATTTTCGGCTTATAGATTTTTTACCACTAAAATGTCTGCTGTCTGTCGGTTATGCTTACAGTTACATGAACACAACTCATCTGAGGAATATAGGACTGAAGACCTATTCAAAGTGTCCTGCTACACTTTTCGAAAAAAAGGTTCCAAAAGGCTTCTTTGTTGAGGGATAAGGTTCATCAAAGAATTGATTTGATCAGAATAACTATTTTTGGAAAACAAGGGTTCTTTGTAAGGCAAAGGGTTCTACCTAGAACCTTTAACATTCTAATAACCGCTTTTGGAAGAAAGGGTTCTTTCATGATTCTTTGGAAGGCGAGAAGGATACTTTGGAAGGCAAGAAGGGTTCTACATAGAAGTATAAATAATGTTTCCCAGCATGCTCAGAATTGTTTCAGAATTGTTTGTTTTACAGTAATATCTATGTTTTGACATGTACATTGATTGGTTGATTTGTTTTATACTACACAAAGATAAATAATATACCGTTTTCTAAACTAAATGTTATTAATGGGATGTATTGCACCTGTTACTGAGATGGCTGTTCCAGTTTGAATACTGAGACTTCCCCATTCAT
Organism: Salvelinus namaycush; assembly: GCF_016432855.1. NCBI lineage: Eukaryota > Metazoa > Chordata > Actinopteri > Salmoniformes > Salmonidae > Salvelinus > Salvelinus namaycush. Next base: position 9,350,786 of record NC_052324.1, on the reverse strand, counting down.
CCAGTCTCCCCTGTCCTGGCAGTCATTCTGAATGTAGGTTGGGGGTGATTATTAAAAATACCACTTGTTGGATATTCTAACCCTGGCTGGATTCCAAAAGGAATTTGGAAACTAACACTTTGCAAACTAACAATGTGACTTGCAGGTAGTGATGGGAAAACGAGGCTTTCTGAAGGCTTCGGAGCATTCACCAAATTGTGCCTAAAAACTGTTAATTACTCTGAGCTTCATTATTAATTAAAAATGCACATTACGAACATTTGCTGGTCAGCAATAAATAGCAGTGTGATTATCATATATATTTTTTAAATTCTCTATGGTTTTCATCAATACTCAGTGGCGCAGTGGTAAGTCGTTGGCTTTAGTAGCCTGTAATCAGTTGGAAAACCAGATTTTTCTTTACTCCCCAATTGGTAGTTCAAGTCTTGTCCCATCACTGCAACTCCCCTACGGACTCAGGAGAGGTGAAGGTTGAGGGCCATGCGTCCCTGACAAACACGACCCTGCCAAGCCAGACTGCTTCTTGACACACTGCTCGCCCAAGCCGGAAGCCAGCTGCACCAATGTGTCGGAGGAAACACCGTCCAGCTGGCAACCGAAGTCAGCTTGCAGGCACCCTGCCCACCACAAGGAGTTGCTAGAGTGCGATGGGACAAGGAAATCTCAGCCGGCCAAACCCTCCCCTAACCCAGATGACGATGGGCCAATTGTGCACCGCTTTATGAGTCTCCCTGCCACGGCCGACTGTGACACAGCCTGGGATCGAACCCGGGTCTCTAGTGATGCATGCCTCAAGCACTGCGATGCAGTGCCTTAGACCCTCGGGAGGCCCCTGGAATAATGCTTCCCTTGTTTGCCTTCAAGTTGACTATTTTTGAAAAACTGAATCTATGGCATTATTTTGGGTGCTTAAGACAGAAGCTTATACTATACTAAATAACAATTATAATTTAAATACATTTAAATATAAAAATGGATTTTATCAAACCGAACTATGCTACATTCTATCTCTGGGACCCCTTAAGAATGACAAATCAGAGCAAGATTACTGAATGTAAGTACATTGTTTACCTTCAGAGGTGATTGTATCAAACCAGTTGCCGTGAAAAAAGTGTTTTGTTGTTGTGCACTATCCTCAAACAATAGCATGGTCTTTTTTTGCTCTAATAGCTACTGTAAATTGGACACTGCAGTTAGATTAACAAGAATTTAAGCTTTCTGCCCATATAAGACACGTCTATGTCCTGGAATTGGCTGTTGTTCACAATGTAATTCTAGTCACATTATTGCATATTGAGCAACAACTGTCCCGGTTTAGGGACACCGATCCCATAAAGGTTTTAAAGCCTCTTCACTTACAGAAAGGTCCTGGCCATCGACCAGCATTTGACTTGTGGAAATAGACCTACAAAACCCAAAAGGCATCAAATGCAGTGTCACCACTGGAATGTCATGTTCCTGTTTATTTTACCTTCTTTCCTGAACATGGCTCAATTCTCAATTCCTCACAAAACAATGCATAACAGATGTATTTTATGCCAAAGACTTCTTGAACCTTTTGAAAGTAAGCTTAGTATATTAGGTTAAAATAAGGCTGTATTATGATGTTGCCAGCAGTCATTGTCAGACCTGGGTTGAAATAATATTTGAATTGCAAATACTTTATATGTTCTTGAGTAAACATGCCTTGCTTAATCAATCAATAAAAAATATAAAAAATTGCAAACCCTGGCCATCTGGAACTCCAGGCAGGCTAGAACAAACGCTCAAAGTATTTGAAAGATTTCAAATAGTAATTAAACCCAGGTCTGGTTGCAATACATATCTTTAACTGACAATGGACCTTACACACACTAGCTAAAATACAATGTTGAGTCGTACGCTTACTGTACTCACCAAAAGCAGTATTTTGTGAGTGCTACAGGAACGCAGGACACAGTTTGAACTGAAATGCAAATATACTCAGTATGGTTGGCATGATTATGTTAGTATTCATCTACAAATTCCATATAACTTCCAGGCTTTACTGCGAAACACCAGTGAGCTATGACTAGTCTCTGTAGTATCAGTCTTCATACGAGTAAATTAAATCAAGACGCCTCAGCTTTTTTGGTTGGTTTCCATCTGAAGACGAGATGACAACTACAACTATTTATTTTGAACTGTAAATTACATACGAAAGCTGATCGTGTCTTCAATTTGCCATGTTTTAGCTGCTTATCAAGTGTATCTCATGAGTGAATGTGAGTGTGTTGGAGATACTACAGTAGTCTATTTATCCACCCACCTGGGCCCATGTACCACCCACCTCAGAGCCTGAGTCACCCTGCCTCGCAGCTTCTCTCTCAGATGGCACTGAGCAGGAGATCCAGCCCAGCACAGCACAACTCAGCACAGTGCTTGTGTGTGGGTGGAGCAGCCTTATGGCTCTTCTCATTCAACCAACGATAAGGGTATGACAGAGATAAAGAAAGAGAGAGTGGGGGCAGAGAGATTAGGAGGAGTAAAAGGGGAAAGAGGGAACGAATTAAAGACATCAGAGGTAAAAGAAATACAGAGTACAACAGTAGAGAGGATAGATAGAGAGGAAAGAGCAACAAGAAAGGGGAACAAATGACAGACATTGTTTACTCCCCCACCTGACATGGATGGAATCACAGCAAATAGTAACCCTTCCCCACCACAACTCAAGCTTGAGCTCATATGCTCAATAACTTCCTTTGGCGGGAATGCTTGCATGAACTGCCAGGTTCTGATCTGCCAAATGATATTAGGAGGCAAGCAGGCCGGCTACAGAGACAGGGCCAGGCTGTGAGATGGCAGGAACTGGCAGAGTCTGACTCTGATTCAACACAACGACAGGGGCACAGCCAGTTTAAACACCAGGAATGCCCGTTTCAAGGGTTAATGATGGCCATTAATGGTACTGAGATTTTCTGGCTCAAAGCTGTCACAGAGTTAGATCCTTTTTCTCTTTCTAAGGCAAGGTGTTTTCTCAGAGGTTACTGTTGGAGTGGAACTGGCATAGTCTCATGATTTGTGAAGACTTAACAATATTTAATGCTAATATACACGCTTCTTTGATCTTTGTGGTTTAGAGTGCAGTGAGGTATGGTCACACTTTGGCTTCAATTGTCATGCTTGAGTAATTGTAAAGATACATATTAATAGTAAATTACTCCAATAAAAGTTAAAATCATGCCAAAAAATACTACTTTTAAATGTACAAAAATACAAAAATCTGGTTTTAAATGTACTTAAGTACAGTCGTGAAAAAAAGTGCTCAGTTGTAAAATGTAAATGCTATACATCAAATTTCATTTATTAAGCAAACCAGACGGCACAATTGTATTTTTATTTACAAACAGCCAGCGGCACACTCCAACACTCAAACATAATTTAGAAATGCAGTATTTGTGTTTAGTGAGTCTGCCAGATAAGAGGGAGGACAAAGCGTTATATTGATACAGTAGATGCGTGAATTGGAACATATTGCTGTCCTGCCCGAGCATTCAAAATGTAGCCAGACTTGGGTGTCAGAGAAATTGTATGGGAGTAAAAAGTATATATTTTCTTTAGGAATGTAGTGGAGTAAAAGTAAAAAATACCCCCAAAAATGACTTAAGTGGTACTTTTTACAGACAGTGGAGAAAGTATTTATACTTATTTCCTTCACGCCACTGCTTCATGTCAGGTTCTCTCCCATTGGTGGAAATGAAAGAGCCTGACTAAATACCCTTCCAATGAGAAGAGCTATATTTTCCTACACTATACCCTAACTAACCACACTAGTACTACACCTAAGCAGGGTCGAGTTCAGGATACTTTAGGGTGACTATCATGCCCCGCTCACTCCCTCTTCTGTCCAAGCATGCCTCCCTCTAATTGGAGTCCATTAGTTTCCACCTCCCTTTGCCACTTCAGCCTAGATCCTCTAGCCACCAAACAGTCCTCTGCCTTCCTCTCCCATTCAGATGATTGATCCGATCTGGCTGGAAGTCAGGCTTTAGAAGTTAGCTAAAGCACCATCTTAGACCAAGACTGCTGTTCTCTCCCCCCACTCGTATTGTCCCTGTTCTTTTCCAATTGCCCGACTCAAAGAGATGACACATTTTTGCAGCTTACTGTACCTCTCAATAGTGCTTCTCTGATCCCATCAGGAAATCTTTGTTTATAATGCTGATGTGAATGTTTCTGCCTTAAGAGAGCGGCGCTTCCTGAGCCGCCGAGGAGAAACCATGCTGTTCCTCTGTGATCGGGGAGTGTTGTGTGTTAATGTGATTAGTGAGACATTAACACATTCTTGCTCAGCCAGGCAGTCACAATAGTTAGCATGCTGTTGGACAGCTCTATCAATTTCTCATAGGCTTTTATCCCTGGGCTCCAGTCAGAGCTGCATGGGGACATGGTGGCAGCTCATCTTTTTACTTTTTACATTTTATTTTATTTTATAACAACTCTAAGGGCCTTTTTCACATATTTTGGTCGAGCAAATCTAAGACAAGGTGCTTTATGGACATTTTGAACATATCGCCTACCAACATCCACTATAACATTAAAGTAAGAGTGTGAGTCTGAAGTGAATAGTGGTCTACATCTACAGTCTTCAGTGGAAAGTGTATGTGTGCAAGAGCGAAGGTGTTTGTGACAGAGAGAGAGTGTGTGTGCGTGTGTTTGATTTTGTGGGGGCCAGAAGTCCTCGCAAGTATAGTAAAACAAGGAACATTTGGACAAGCGGGGACATTTTGCCAGTCCCCACAAGGACAATGGCTTTTTTAAGCTTAGGGGTTAGGTTTGGGGTTACAATTAGGGTTAGGGTCTAAGGTTTGGATGGAGAGAAAAAGACAGGCTGGGAGAGAGGCGTCCTAATGTGCAGACTCAGAGGGTCAGTGTGGACACTGCATTGTTTGTTTTATCAGTGCCCCACTAGCGCTGCAGGACGGGCTTTGAGTGACGGCGAGTGGCCACAGCTTTCAATGGAGGGGCCTGGTGATGAATGTTCAGAGGCAATCTAGGACACTGCAGGGGAAACAACATCAATTCAGCAGCCCTATCAGAGCAACTGGGAGGTGTTGTTTTGTGTGCTTGAGAGAGTGTGAATGTGTGAGTATAGTACTTACAGTATATTGTAGGCTATGTGGTTTATGATCATGTGATTCGGTGTGTATTTTTTGTGTTTGCATTTGTGTGTGTGTGTGTGGGGGGGGGGGGGAGGGGTGCACGTGTGTGTGTGTTTGTGTACTGGGGAGGGTTAAAGTATTACAGATGTCTCTTGGCTGTGGGAAGTGGCTCAGCAATCCTTCCCATTGGTAATTCCCATGAACCCTTGACTCTCTGAGGGGCACCCTGGGAGGTGGCACTAGGGACTCCACATATCAGCGCTGCCTTGGCCAAACTGGCAGTCAGTTATCAACAGGTTCCATTGGATGAGAGCCCTGCCAGGCCTGCTCTGTGGAGAAGGCGATTAGTGTGTGTGTCTCTGTGTGTTTGTCTCTGTGTGTGTGTTTGAAAGTGTGTGTGTGTGTGTGTGTGTGTGTGTGTGTGTGTGTGTGTGTGTGTGTGTGTGTGTGTGTGTGTGTGTGTGTGTGTGTGTGTGTGTGTGTGTGTGTGTGTGTGTGTGTGTGTGTGTGTGTGTGTGTGTGTGTGTGTGAAGGGGGAGCTAAGCCCCAGAGACTAGCCAGAGAAATGACACACAGGGATAAGGACAACGAATCCAATGCACTTCATGCTTTTTACTTACTCCCTTCAGCATATAGCAAAGCGCTAGGAAGGAAACCACAAGAATAATCATGTCGTGTCTGCCTTAACTGTGTTCAAATGTTTTTTACTAGCTTCAAGAGGAAGCTAAACTTCTCTTTCCCTAAATATCATAAAGACATAAAGGATGACTTTCACAGAATTTTTCGCCTTCTCGTCTTGTGTGACTGGGGGATGTTGTCTAGCTCCAGTTAGCTGGATGTCTCAGTAAAATAATATAGTCTGTGAAATGTTCCAATGATTTATTTGATTAAATTAAAACGGGAACTGACCTGTTTGCTGTGACAATGTTTGTTGAGTTAGGACAGCCAGACTGTCTGAGTTGGTGTCCTGCTGGATGTGTATAAAGGTATAGAAGCATACACAAACACTTTGCTTGTCTGTAGCCAATGCTGTCAGGGATCTTTCAGTATGGACTTATGCAAACACCAGCAGTATTGACATTTCTTCACCTCAACTGGCATTACGTTTTTGTGATTATTATGTTTAGTTGATTATAGGATATAAATGACCACAAATGGTATACTTCGTAGTCTTTGCTTCAGTTGTAATTGTTAATGCTACCACTTTTTTCTTTTACAATTGAAATACCATGATATTGTTCAGATGATACGTTCAAAAAAGTGCATTCTCATCCCTTCAGTGTTCTGATTGGCCAGCTACACTCTCCCACCACCCTAAAAGCACTACTAGTCTCACACTTTATAACATTTTTCCTTGACAAAGTAGATTCTGTGAAGGTGTCGTCCATCCCTACTAAGAGTTGTGGGGATAAGGAATGAATGGTTGTCTCTCATTTGGCATGTTGTTCCAAGGTTCACAACCAAGCAGCCACATCAAAGCACTTGACGGGGGGAAAAAAAACATGATGTTCTCTCCACTGTCCAAGGGACACAGGTGGTCTAAGCAACAAGCCACCTTCTCACATTCTTAACAAGGCTCCAATTAAAAATCATTAAGATAAAAAAGACAAAGGAAGCTCACAAGGACCTTCACTCATCTGCTAAATTCCCCTGATCTGAAACAAAAGGCTGATTGCTGTGATGCAGTAATATAATACACAATTATGGATTTGGTCAACTTTCCCGCGAATAACTAATATTGTCCCATGTGTCCCAAATAATGAAGTCCATCACACTTTCTCCATTTCAAAAGTTGCGCACTCCAAATTACAGGGCTAATTTAGCTAAATTAAAGTGTATTTTTTTTTTTTTTTGTAGAATAAGGCCTTGATGAATTTCATTAACAATTTCAAAGGGACTGAGCAAGGCTCAATATAATTACCTCCGAGAGACAGATCCATACACCCTGCAGTTCCAGTTACATCGACCACTGCTTGAGGCCACATGGCTGCTCATTTCAATATGCTTCAATGTGATTGTAGTTCAGCGAAAATGTCTTATTTGTGTTGTGAACCTCTCTATTCCAGTAGCAAGTGGAATACATACAGACAAAGACCATCACTATCTATTCAGTAACAGGCAGTGGCACATTGTTTTACACTGAGGGTTGAGGCAGCACCTGACATTGTACGTTACAGTTGACTTTAGTTGACACAGAGATTCTAAATGTGTAGAGGTGGATCGTTTAGGTTTTGAACCACAGGAATGAAACAACCAAGCCACATGACGCCTGATCAGAACATCCCCTGCAGGTATTATGTTGATCTGTTTTCCAGAATATTATTAAACATCTTTGTGGATGAGTATAAGGTACTTGACGGTAGGCTCTCTAATCTCCCAATGAAAGACACGTTCTCCGCACGTTTTTGTGGACACGGCCAAGACAAGTCCATTTCAGAAGCTAGTAAGGAAAAAGAGATCTGAGGGCATATCCTTGTGAAAACCTTTGCACATGTAAATTGGCGGGTCAGCAGCAAGGCTGGAATAGATGTCTATTAAAGACTGAGGAGAGACCATGGACCTCAGTGTCACTGCCAGTCCTACAAGGCCGCCAGTGAAATATTATGACTCTGGAGGAAATTAATTGTGGCTACCGAGGGTTCTTCTTGCTGCACAAGACAACACACAGTGTCAAGGAATAAAGGTTGCCCCTAGGCACTGGCTGAAGCCAAGTAAACACTGGGCATGGTTCTCAAAGGGAATATATTCTAACGTGTCTTTGAGGCCTCACCTAGGTTTTTTTGATTCCCATTCAAATCGGGAAATAAATACTTTTTGATAGTTTCAAAGTCGCAGGCGGAACGACTAGAATTATAGCTGACAAGAAAACTGTTCATAAAAATGAATGAAGCCCAAAGAAGCTTGGAGACCTCACAACCATAGATATATCAGGTATAGCTTATTATATTGAAGAATAATTTTTTTTTTTACTCAAATCTTTTGGAAACTTTTCAGACAACTAAAATGTAAGAGAAAAGCACATCTCCCAAATATCTTTACAATTACAGTATCTCCCAAATACCGTTTTGTCAATTACAACAACATACTGTACATTTGCAAAGTTCTACCTAACCAGACACTTTTCAGACACTGTGCCTCCTATTTATCCAATGCTTTTAACCATGGCTGGACAACCCTGGCTAAAAGTAGCCTCTATCCTAACCATGCTGTTGATAAGAGGATAACAGGGCTCTTTGAGATGAAGAGCAAAGTCCCCAGGTGGCCGAGTGGTCTGAGGACCTCTGAAGAGAACCTACTTTACACTGACCACCTAATGTACCGCTATATAACATTATCTGTCATTAATGAACAAAGTGCTTGATAGTAAAAAAGTTCATGTTGGCTAGCACCTTCTGTTTTTTGTTAGTGTGATAGCAAAGAGTTGGACTTTGACAGTTTACATTCATTTCATGTCAGGGTGCTAGAGTAGTTAAACAGCAGTTGGGGCTGTTGTGACATGATTGCCACCAGTAGCACCATTTTTCTCACCCACACAGCTTTGAGGCCACCAATAGAAGGAAAGTAAAGATGCCACTGTATCACCTTTGACTCAAACTAGTGCTCATTCAATATGGTCCTCACCAAATCATTCAAATCAAATGCAGAAATAATTGAATTTATTACGTCTATTCATTATTTGGTATTCATTTGCGTTTCTGCTGTCCTGTTGTTGCTACATATACACAATAATTATGGACATGACTATATATACAGTGCCTTCAGAAAGTATTCACACCACATTACTTTTTCTGAGATTTTTTGTCACGGGCCTACAATCAATACCCTATAATTTCAAAGTTGAATTATGTTTTTTGAAATTTGTATAAATTATTTTAAAATAAAAAATGTCAGTTTTCAACCCCTTTCTTATGGCAAGCCTAAATATGTTCAGGAGTAGAAATTGCTTAACAAGTCACATATTAAGTTGATTGGACTCGCTCTGTGTGCAATAATAGTGTTTAACATGATTGTTGAATGACTACCTCATCTCTATACCCCACACATACTATTATTTTAAAGGTCCCGCAGTCAAGCAGTGAATTTCAAACACAGATTCAACCACAAATACCAGGGAGGTTTTCCAATACCTGACAAAGAAGGACACCTATTGGTAGATGGGTAAAAAAACAAAAAAAACAGACATTGAATATTGCTTTGAGCATGGTGAAATTATTAATTACACTTTGGATGATGTATCAATTCACCCAGTCACTACCATGATACAGGTGTCCTTCCTAACTCAGTTGCTGGAGAGGAAGGAAACCGCTCAGGGATTTCACCATGAGGCCAATCGTGACTTTAAAACAGTTACAGAGTTTAATGGCTGTAATAGGAGAAAACTGAGGTTGGATCAATAACATTGTATGTAGGTACTCCACGATTCTAACCAAATTGACAAAGTGAAAAGAAGGAAGACAAATATTCCAAAACATGCATGCTGTTTGCCACAAGGTAATAAAGTAAAACTGCAAAACATGTGGAAAAGCAATTAATTTTTTGTCTTGAACACAAACTGTTATGTTTGGGGAAAATACAACACATAACTGAGTACAACTCTTCACATTTTCAGGCATAGTGGGGGATGCATAATGTTATGGGTATGCTTGTAATCGTTAAGGACTGGGGAGTTTTTCAGGATAAAAAATAAATGGAATGGAGCTAAGCACAGGCAAAATCCTAGATGAAACCCTGGTGCAATGTGCTTTCCAACAGACACTGGGAAGTGAATTAACCTTTAAGCAGGACAATAACCTAAAACACAGGGAAAAATCTATCTTGCTTTCTAACAAGACAGTGAATGTTCCTCGGTTGCAGAATTACAGTTTAACTTACATCTATTTGAAAATCTATGGCATGACCTGAAAATGGTTGTCTAGCAATGATCAACAACCAATTTGATAGAGCTTGAAGAACTTTGAAAATAATAATGGTTGCACAATCCAGGTGTGGAAAGCTCTTAGAGACTTACCCAGAAGGATTCACAGCTGTAATCACTGCCAAAGGTGATTTTTACAAAGAATTGACTTAGGGATGTGAATACTTATGTAAATTAGATATTTCTGTATTTTATTTTCAATACATTTGCAAAAATTTGTGAAAACGTGTTTACGCTTCATCAACATGGGGTATTGTGTGTTGAAAAAACAAATTTATATTTAATCAATATAAAATGCAGGCTGTAACAAAATGTGGAGGCTAGTCCAGTCAAGGGGTATGAATACTTTCTGAAGGCATATATTTATGTGTGTATGTGTGTGTCTGCACAAACGTATATGGACACCACTTCAAATTACTGGATTCAGCTATTTCAGCCACACCCGTTGCGACAAGTGTGTACATTTGAGCACACAGCCATGCAATCTCCATAGACAAACATTAGAATGGTCTTACTTAAGAGCTCAGTGACTTTCAACGTGGCACCGTCATAGGATGCCACTTTTCCAACAAGTCAGTTTGTCAAATTTCTGCCCTGCTAGAGCTGCCACGGTAACCTGCAAGTGCTTTTATTGTGAAATTAAAATGTCTAGGAGCAACAACGGCTCAGGCGCAAAGTGGTAGGCCATACAAGCTCACAGAACGGAACCGGGGAGTGCTGACACGCGTAGTGCATAAAAATAATCTGTTCTCGATTGCAACACTCACTACTACTCAGTTCCAAACTGCCTCTGGAAGCAATGTCAGGACAATAACTGTTAGTCTGGAGCTTCATGAAATGGGTTTCCATGGCTGAGTAGCCTAAGATCACTGTGTGCAATGCCAAACGTTGGCTGGAGTGGTGTAAAGCTTGCCGCCATTGGACTCTGGAGCAGTGGAAACGCGTTCTCTGGAGTGATGTATCATGCTTTACCATCTGACAGTCCGACGGATGAATCTGGGTTTGGCGGATGCCAATTGTAAAGTTTGGTGAAGGAGGAATAATAGTCTGGGGCTGTTTTTCAGGGTTTGGGCAAGGCCCCTTGGTTCCAGTGAAGGGAAATCTTAATGCTACCGCATACAATGACATTCTAAGACAATTCTGTGCTTCCAACTTTGTGGCAACAGTTTGGGTAAGGCCTTTTCCTGTTTTAGCATGACAATGCCCCCGTGCACAAAGCGAGGTCCGTACAGAAATGGTTTGTATAGATCCCACCAAACACCTTTGGGATGAATTCGAAAGCCGACTGCGAGCCAGGCCTAATTGCCCAACATCAGTGCCTGACCTCACTAATACTCTTGTGGCTGAATGAAAGCAAGTCCCCTCAGGAATGTTCCAACATCTAGTGGAAAGCCTTCCCAGAAGAGGGGTGGTTGTTATAGCAGCAAATGGTGGACCAACTCCATTTTAGTGCCCATGATTTTGGAATGAGATGTTCGACGTGCAGGTGTCCATATACTTTTGGTCATGTGATGTGTATATGTGTTGAACAACAATATGAACACAACATGCAACTATTACAATTATTTTACTGAGTTACAGTACATATAAGGAAATCAGTCAATTTTTATAAATAAATTAGGCCCTAATCTATGGATTTTACATGACTGGAAAGGGGGGCAGCCGTGGGTGGGCCTGAGGGGATAGGCACACCCACTACGCAACAAGGCCAACCCACTGCGGAGCCAGGCCCAACCAATCAGAATAAGTTTTTCCCCTCAAAAAGGCTTTATTACAGACGTAATTACTCCTCGTAATGTGCAATACAAGACTGTACAAAGTCAATTATGCAAATACTGCATGCTAGAAAAAAATGATCTATATACAGTAACAGTCAAAAGTTTGGAGAAACCTACTGATTTCATGTTTTTTTTCTTTATTTTTTTACTATGTTCTATATTGTACAAAAATATTGAAGACATCAAAACTAAATAACACATATGGAATCATGTAGTAACCAAAAAAGTGTTAAACAAATAAAAATATATTTTATTTTTTAGATTCTTCAAAGTAGCCACCCTTTGCCTTGATGACAGCTTTGCACACACTTGGCATTCTCTCAACCAGCTTCATGAGGTTGTCACCCGGAATGCATTTCAATTAACAGGTGTGCCTTGTTAAAAGTTCATATGTGGAATTCTGAATGCGTTTGAGCAATCAGTTGTGTTGTGACAAGGTAGGGGTGAAGATAGTCCTATTTGGTAAAAGACCAAGTCAATTTGACCAATCGTCTTGATTCAGTCTTATGTAGCAAAATTTGAAATTGTGTTTTTTATAAAATGGTATATCATACACTGCATTTGAAGAACAATGGGAAAGTCATTCTGCTTTGAATGTTGATAAACTTGTAACCTCACTTTTGAAAAAAGGGATTTGAATGTTTTGGTACGTACTGGAGAGCTCTTCTTTGTCTACACCCATTCAGCATACGTTTAGCTCCATCTCTTGGAGGGTTGATCTGAGTGTTCTGTCCTAACAACAGCAATCAAGCACCCAAGCTAACTGGTTAACAGTTGTCGCAGTGAAATTATATTAAAATTGACACTTACATGGTGGAGTCTTTTGTTAAGACATGTAGCTAGCTAGCTAGCTAAACAAGGCAGCATAATCACAACTCATGACGTTACTACCCTGCATGAATCTGCTAACCAACTAGGTTCAAAGTTAGCTATATAACATTAGGCTATAACAAGCAAGGCAAATGGCTCTGAGATACGAATAATAAGATCATACACGTAACGTTAGCTATTAGAAAATGGAGCCTCACAGCTTCCAGTAAACAGTTGCTTTCAAGCTAGAGCCAATTGAGGTAAAACAGTAATTCTGCTCATAGATTACACACCCAGCACAAAGCGGGAGGTAAAAAAAATACTTACTAGTCACCAATTGTATTAGTATAAAATAATTTCCCTTATTTTTGGAGTGTACAATATAGCTCAGTATTTGTATTATTTATTATATACAATTTTTTTGCCTCATCTTTATCAAGGGTGACAATAATTCTGGACCTGGCTGTATTTAATCTACATGCAATAATATAAAATATGCAGTGAGTTAAGATTAGATAAAACATAAATCTAAGGATAATTATACATAGTAGTCAATAGGAAAGATGGATCCTCGCTTTTCTTTATTTTCCAGAGATCAAGGCTCAATTGATTTTTATGAGAGAAAACAATATGATGGGGGATGGGACTGTCTATGCTTCTATGAAGCTCCTTTCGTATAAATCACCTTTCACATGAGAATAGAACTGGAATCTGAAGGGGCTGGCCCGCAAAAAATGGCAACAACGTTAAGAAGTAATGTATAGGATGTCTCCTGTCTCTACACTCTACAGTAACACCGTCACAAAATGAGATAACTTGCTGTGTTTACTTGATGCAACCTTGCTAGAGTGAAAGGGATTATTGTTATCTTAATATTCACAAAGCTTGATGGAAGCATTGGAATCTTTTTTACCTGGTAACGAGTGTGATATCACAAATTTTTGTATTACATCTCTACTGGGCCTCACCTGCGGGCTGCACTGGTTGAAAAAACAACTGACATCAGCAATAAAGAAATGAACAAACGCCTCGTGCCACACATCCGACCCGCGGGGGGTCAGGTAGTGCAAATTAACAGCAGAGATGTGAGCCTGTGCCTCGTGTCCTCACCTTATGTGTCAGAAACAAGGCTTTGTCAAGATGTCAGCCAGCCCCTGACTGCCTCTCTCTCTCTCTCTCTCTCTCTCTCTCTCTCTCTCTCTCTCTCTCTCTCTCTCTCTCTCTCTCTCTCTCTCTCTCTCTCTCTCTCTCTCTCTCTCTCTCCCTCTCACTGTCTCTCACTCTCTCTCCAACCCCTTCTCTCTCACACTTTCCATTGGTTTAAATAGCATCTTAAACCCCTGGATGAGAGCATCCTCATTCCAAACCCAACTGGAGCTTTTGACACTGGGAACAACCTATCAATTCAACATGTTGCAGTGTGCTTGGTGAAGGAGCAGCATTTCCTCCTTTTTTTCTTCCTCTAATATGACTTACGACAACACACATCTGCATATTTAAAAACTCTCAGCCCAATATAACAAACTCGGGATCAAAAAGTAAACAAGCAAAACTGAAGATAAACAAACAGATAATGATAAGCTAACCCAGAGACACTTCTCATAAAACTTGCTGCGAGGATCATACTGTTTTCATTCTAGATAATTTGGGGCTTGTTGCGGAGGGGTGGTGATTCATGTGTTTGAATCAGTGGTGTTACACAATAGTACTGAGCAACTAGCTAAATCTTTTGTGTGCGACTGTCACAATAACCACACAGATCCTGTGAGATAGTTGGATACGTACAGTTCTTTGCCCAGCGTGCTTAATGGCAAAACAACAAAAATAAGGTTGGTGGGCAAAACCAGTTTCCGTGGTTACCTTCTGTCTCTGATGTAGCTGCCTGTAATGTCATCTAACAAACATGGCTGACATTTACCGCCCTGTGAACTTGTTACTTAAGACGTTTTGTGTACTTCGGACTTGAATACCGTAAAAATTGATTGAAGAATAACCATCCATCTATAGCTCTGAACAAATGCACTGTCGTCACATCAATAGACATGCGATGGAGAGGATGACGTGGTAGCCTTTCTTGTGATGGAGGGTAAGGGGATGTAATGCTTTTTACCATCCATGGGATATCAAATGGCGCTGACTCAGGTTTGCACCCTGTTTTTGGTGTGTTCTGCTCCATCAAACAACACCCACCCAAGTGAGTCTGACTAGGCCTAACCCAGGACAATACTCTCTCACTGGGTCCAATTCCACCTGACTGACTGCATGCTGCCACTTATGCACTTAACGCTAGTGCTCTCTCTCTCTCTCTCACTCTCTCTCTCTCTCTCTCTCTCTCTCTCTCTCACACACACACTCTCACTTTCTAAATCTTTCACTATATCTCTCATCTTTTTTTCTTGTCAAATCTCTTCTTCCACCCTCTATCGCTCTCCCTCTCTGCCTTCTCTTTTTTTTTCTGTCTCTGTCCCTCCAACTCTCTGTCGATTTGTGTTCATAAATACTTAACGTAACTCCCTATTCATAATTTAGTCATCACAAGTAAGAAGCGGATGAACTGTCTCATGCTGCCGGCCAGCTTTTGTGGAGATTTGCGATGTCATGTCCAACCAGATTTGAAAGAGATTATGACAGAATAAGTAGAAAAGGGACATTTCCTCCAACTTCCTGTTAAAATAAAAGATTACTGACTACTTCAACTCAGAGAGTTAGTTCTCAAGAAAATAATGAAAAAGTACACTCTTGACCATACAAAATATTACCCTGACTGTAGTCGCATTGTTAAAACCACAGGTGAAATAATGTTACCCGCGCACATGCATGTATTTAAGGATATGGGTAATAATGCATTCAAGTATTCATGCACACACACACACACACACACACACACACACACACACACACACACACACACACACACACACACACACACACACACACACACACACACACACAATCTTGTGTAACTAATACTTTGGACACACAATTCAGTCCCATTCAAAATCCTATTTTCCCTTAACCTAACTCTGACTCCTAACCCTAAAACTAACCCTAGCTCCTAACCCTGATTTTAACCCTGAAACTAATTTTAACCTTAAACCCCTTAGAAATAGCATTTGACATTGTGGGGATTAAAAAATGTCCCCAGTTGGTCAAATTTTTGTTCGTTTACCATTCTTGTAGGGACTTCTGGTCCCCACAAGTATAGTTAAACACGTCCACACACACACACTCACTCACACACACACACACACACACACACACACACACACACACACACACACACACACACACACACACACACACACACACACACACACACACACACACCAGTCAGCACCTTGACCTGATTAAGCAAAATTAAGCAAAATCCCTGTTCCACCCTCATCCCCCCCCCCCCTCCGGCTTAGGTCTCAGGTAAAGACCACAGAGGCAAAGTCATTGTTGTGTCTCCTCGCTAATGGCGTTAATATTTGTGTGGCCCATAAATAACATAAAAAATAGGCACATAAAAATAATGAATGAAAAGCAAATGGAAGTGGAGCACTGAGATGCATGATTACGCATAGCAGCGACAAATTACTCACGGAAAAGGGTGGGGTTCGCAGAACAGTCATTACTCCGCACAGCGAGCATGGTCTGCCTAACACCCGTGTTTCCCTACTAACCGCTCACCCAAATTAGCCCTCACACACCCCGGGGATCCTCCGCAACACACAACACCACACCAGGCCCAGACAAGAGGGGGAGGAGAGAAGGGATGGAGCGCAGAGATCGGGCTTACATCCCCCCTTGTTCACTTAAAAACGATACAGTAAAGCATCTGAGATCTTATGGGCATTACATGAATGACATTTTCCAAGTTATTTAGCTGGATTTGACTTTTAACTGTTTGAGTTAGAGAGATTAAGAGAGAGAGAGAGAGAGAGAGAGAGAAAGGCAGTGAGGCAGTCATGGACTGGCTGATATCAGCAGACAGGTGAGGACATGAGGTAACTCACCTCTCTCCTGTTCACTTGCACTCACCCACTCCACGGGTCATACATGTGGTTGGATTTTTTTATTTTATTTTTAATGCTCATCACAGTTGGTCTTTGAATTATAACGCCTGAAACTCCTCCCTCATCAACAACGATCCCATGGCGTTGCTCCTAGCAACAGCATACAGTCCAGCTTTTCCACTAAGGTGGCTCAGCGTTCCCTACTTGTTGGAAGCAAGCTATAATCGGTTATATACTTCTGTAGCATCTTATTTCAATGAACATTTATGCCACTAAAATGTTTTGCACGTAGAGGTGGTGGTGGGAGGGAGGGGGTAACCAAATCTCGCTTAGGGCCCCCAAAAGGCTAGAGCTGGGCCTGTACAGTACATCACAGTATTTCCTATCCCGCATGCATAATTACTAGACATCAGAGCTCATCATAAAGAATCTACCCCAATGCTTACACTGCCTTGCTAAAACAATGAGGAACTCCAAACATCAACTGCATTATCCTCAAGATATGACACAGAGGAAAGCAACAAAGGTCTGTCGTGCCAACACCTGGGAACTGACCAGGAGGGTGTAACATTCAGAGAGGCATGTATTGTGCAGCACAAAAATAATTGCCTGTCTGGTAGAATAGGGAATTGTGATAGCACTATTCGATATATTTCTTTTTCCTTTATTCTTTTGACTTCACTCAATCCAGCACAGGTCTATATGACGCTTCTCCTCCTCCTTCGTCTCCATCCCAGAAGGGTCGATGTGGGGTCGATGTGATTGGGTTACGGTGCACCAGAGCATTGATCCAGCAGGTTACCCAGGGGGTACAGGATTGATGGAGAGAGAACTGAAGGAAAAAAGAGATCACACAGTGAGCCTGACCCCAATGGACTCTGGGAAGTCACTACAAGCACCTTGCCAAAGAGCAAAGAAACAGTGGAACAAAGACAAGCACTTTACTCTGAGAGAATGGAGGTCGAGAGGTATTGTGATTACATGTATTTTTTTATCAGAGAACAGAATTAATTGTAATATGTTGGATCTATACCTTAGTGTCGGATTAACCTTGCCTGGTTTGTTTACCAACTTCAATAGACCATGAAGCATGAGGTTATCAGATACAGGATCTGATATTTGTATCTAATATGGTATTTTTCAATTTTTTTATTAAAACACTATGTTATAACAGCATTATGATTAACCCGAAAGACGCTGAGACATTTCAATGTTGCCAGAAGACAGAATGATAGACCATGGAATTAGTTCAGAACGTATATTTTTCCCCTCCTGAAGTATACTTTTGCAATATAGCAGAATTTCTTGAATTAAACAGAATAACAGTGTATATAGCCCACTAACTTTAAAATAAAATAAAATGTTTTTCTTCTACTAGTGGCTCATTTGTCATTAATTTGCATCAATTACTGATTCAGGCACTCAGTGTTCAGAATATAACTCGCAAAGACATAATTTATCACGGACTCACTGTCACTTCAATACAAAGGGACTTGATTGCTATGTCCATACATCTACATTTACATTGTGAGGAATATAGCAACATATAGGTCATTATTTCTTTGTGAGAATGAATGAGAAACATTGTGTCAGGGGACATTTAAGTAGAGCTATTATTTTAAATGTTTAGAAAGCTTGGATTATTTTGAATAGTGATACAAACTGTTAGATTCAAAAAACCACTGCATGAGCTTTGAAAGTTGAATAAGGTCTTACATTAACCTCCTGGCCTTATTATCTCTCTCTCTCTCTCTCTCTCTCTCTCTCTCTCTCTCTCTCTCTCTCTCTCTCTCTCTCTCTCTCTCTCTCTCTCTCTCTCTCTCTCTCTGTGTGTCTTTCTCTTTCCCTCACGTGCACCCACACAGACACACACACACACACACACACACACACACAAGACTGGGTAAGCACAAAAATCTATTAATGTTGACAGACTACGTTGGTCGATCCACTCCTGATTCCTCTGCCAGGAAACGTCTGTTTGTATGTGTTCAATGTGTGTGTTTTCTGTGTGTGTGTTGTCACCAAGTGAGAGAGAGAGCCTATCCCCCTACATGCTGACTCCAAAGACAAGCATGGATCTTATTACTCTATGCCTTGGGACCATACACACGCACGCACGCACGCGCGAACGCGCACACACATACGTATGGTATGTGCTCTCTCTCTATATCGCTCTGCTCTGCACTTGGTGGTCAAACATATCTTTATCAAATGAATGTACTGTATGTTTTCATTTAATCATGAAAATTCCTTGCAGTGAAATCATGATATGATAAATGCCCAATGCCCTTTTTCTAATGTCATATTTGAGACTGAATTTAATCTCTATATATAACTCCTTAATTTACTTAAATCTCGCAAGGTGGGTGGTTTGAGGTGGGAAAGACAAATATAGTTAAAGAAAATATACAAGGTGTAAGAGCAAGAGAAGGAGTGTTGATGCAGAATGTAGGGGACAACAAGGGGAAACTGTGGTTTCGTGAGGCCACTACCCCCTTCTTGCTTAAGAAAACTACAACATAGTGGAATTTACACTGGATATGACTGCTTTGATATACAGAATGCAGACGTCAATGGAAACCAAGCACTTTTTTAATTTTTTTATACGTTACTGTAAAGAATATTTCCCTTTTTAGGCTCAATCCCTTTTTTCCCTTCCCCCTTGATATTATTCTCTCATCCTTCTTCTACAGATTCTACATGCTCTCTCCTTTTCATATCCAGACGTTCATATTCAATCATCCTCTCCTCTGCTCTGCTCTCCTTGCTCTCCTCTTGGTTGGTCCGGCAGCGTTCACTGAGACAGATCTGAGGCTGCTCTGGCGGTGACAGAAGTAGGCTGACCACACCGGCGCTGGCCCAATCAGGGCCGTTCTGCATAGTAATGTGTTGCAGGGGAGGGATAATGAAGTTCCCAGCCTGCCGGCTGGAAGGGTATCCTCCGGTGTGCCATGTGATTTATCTCATCTGTCAAGAGCCAGGACAGCCAGGACTTGTCCTTCCCCATGGTCCCTGGGAACAGGAGCCAACACAATAGAAGGGCTGGATTCAAAACCTGGAGCAGCCCACTGGACAGCAGTTTTCACCTTACAGTACTGGCAACCCTCATACTATAGTTCAGGGAACTATGTAAAATACAATAGGATAGGGGACCACTTTCCGTGGTTTACTACTGCAGCACAGAGTATGCTATCAATTTGTCAAACAAACACTGTGCTTGTACCTTAGAGCAGGATACAGCACACAACACAAGAATGCCTGATGCTGTACACGCACTGGTGGAAATCCCAGGATGCTTGTTAAGAGAAGTTTCCAACATCACAAGTCAAACTGAGACAATTTGTCCTTTACATGTTCTTGACATGTGTGTCAGTCCAGGATAAAAAATATGTTAGGCACGCATGTAGTTAATCCACTTTTGGAGTACAATTTGTAATTCCGATTGATAGACCTCATTTATCATGTCTGTGTATGTCAATTTGTGTGTAGGTCTATCGCTTGCAAATAATTCAGTCAAGATTGATATACGTAATATGTTTCTGAGTGTATGAGTATTTGTGTGTATGAGTAATTTTGTGAGTATGAGTGTTCCTCTTCGCTCTACGTCATGCCTGTCTGCCTGCGTCAGGTGTCCGAACCATGCTCCATACAGCCCTCTGTCTCCAAGGCCTGGCTCGGTTGCTTTACATATTTTTCTCAGGCTTGACCTTGGACAAAATAGTTAAATTAGCCCAATGAAGCAGATAATGAGTTCATTTAGGTAATTACGCATTCAGGTGGAATGAAAAAAACTGTAAATATGCCTGAGGTCTATTCCACGTCGGCCAGACTAAATTATGAAGATGCTAAATAAAAATAATTAGCTTTTTTTCTAGACTCACTTCTAACAAGGAGCTACATGAGATCTAAGTTGAACGGACTCCTTCAGATTGCCTCACGTTTTCTAATTAAAAAGAAATGCTAGGAATTGTTTTGCATATTGCAATTTTCAATCGACAAGTTATGCTATTAGCTCTTAATTAGATATTAATTAAATGTAGATTGCACAAATACGAAAAACACAACCATGTCCATATAAGGTAAAGCACCAACACCAAATGTAACATTGTTCTTCTTGGAAGTGAGTGTTTGTTGTGGACATACTGTACCCCCATCACTACACAGCGCTCACGCATTGCTATGACATGTAGATTGTATCGCAGTGCTAGCTGCGTCATTACAGATCCTGGTTCGATCCCAGGCTGTTTCGCAGTCGGCCGTGACCGGTAGACCCATGACGCGGCGCACAATTGGCCCAGCATCGTCTGGGTTAGGGGAGGGTTTGGCCGGCCGGGTAATCCTTGTCCCATCGCGCTCTAGTGATTCCTGTGGCGAGCCGGGCACAATGCACACTGACACAGTGTGCCAGGTGTACGGTGTTTGCTCTGACAGACTGGTGCGGCAGGCTTCCAGGTTAAGCGAGCATTGTGACAAGAAGTGGTACGGCTTGGCGGGGTCGTGTTTCGGAGGTCGCACGGCTCTCAACCTTCACCTCTCCCGAGGCCATCTAGCAGTGTCAGCGATGCGACAACTACAAATTTGATATCACAAAATTGGGGAGAAAAAGGGGTAAAATATATAGAGATTTTTTTTAACTAACAAAAAAAACAGAAGCTTCACACATCGCCCACGCTACGTTGGTACATTCACAGTGTAGCATTCAACTGACAACGAACATGACCCAAAATTTTAAAACGTTCCCGCCACTCCTGCCGTTTCTACTGACATCCCCCAAAGAAATAAAAACTGACTCTCGGAGAATGAGTGCACAACTAGTAAATAGTCTTGCTTATACACAAAACATTAAAAGGACACCTTCTCTTTTTAATGACAGACTGACCAAGTGAATGCAGCTGAAAGCTATGATCCCTTATTGATCAGTTGTTAAATTGACATCAGTCAGTGTAGGTGAAGGGGAGAAGATAGGTTAAAGAAGGATTTTTAAGCCTTAAGACAATTGAGACTTAGGTTGTGTATGTGTGCAATTCAGAGGGTGAACGGGCAAGACAAAAGTGCCTTTGAATGGGTATGGTAGTAGGTGCCAGGCACACCGGTTTGTGTCAAGAACTGCAACGCTGCTTGGTTTTTCAAGCTCAACAGTTTCCTGTGTATCAAGAATGCTCCTAAGGGCATGCAGCCAACTTGACACAACTGTGGGAAGTTTGAGTCAAAATGGGCCAGCATCCCCGCGGAACGCTTTCGACACCTTGTAGAGTCCATGTCACGATGAATTGAGGCTGTTCTGAGGGCAAAATGTTTTGTACACTCGGTATACATGTCAGTCAGGTGGCTAGCTGCCCGCAACAGACTTCTATCGCAGTAACGTTGAAGGGCTGAGGCTAGTATGACATAGCCAGCCAGAAGGATGAAGTAAGAAGCTAACGTTAAACAGAGACTAACTCAGCAGGAGCAAAAGATAAGCTACTAAGGTCTCATAATAATTGCTTTACAGAGAGTAGGCTACAGAGACAGACAGTGATGTGGTGCTCAGTGGTGAGGCTGAGGCAGGCTGCAATGCACGCAGAAGAAAGCAGAGGAGCCCGAGAGAGAGAGAGGAAGCAAGCAGAGAGAGGTTTGTACAGTGGTTCCAAAACTTGGGGTCGGGGCCACGTGGGGTCCACTGAGAAAATCTGTACTAATCTTTTCAAACAAGTTATGAACTTTAAAAAGGAAGATATGCTTGAATATGAACATCTCCACATGCCCTACATTCCCTATAGGCCTACGTTTACATTCAAATGCAATCAGAATGCAAACAATACAGTTTTTAAAAAATGTAATAGGTTTTCATTTATATCGGTGGTTATTCGTCTTATCTCGATCGCCCACTGGAGTTTATAGTTTACCGGTTACCCACCTTTTTTTTATACCACTGGAGTACATCACTAATATTATTACAGAATCATAAGTAATATTCTAATAATTAATGTGGAATTAAATCAAATTAAATTGTATTGGTCACATACAGATATTTAGCAGATGTTACTGCGGGTGTAGCAAAAGTATATACATATGAAATTAGTAAAGCAGTATGTAAACAATATTAAAGTGACTAGTGTTCCATTATTAAAGTGACCAGTGATTCCAAGTCTATGTATATAGGGCAGGAGCCTCTAAGGTGCAGGGTTGAGTAACTGGTTGGTAGCCGGCTAGTGATGGCTATTTAAACAGTCTGATGGCCTTGAGATTTAAGCTGTTTTTCAGTCTCTCTGTCCCAGCTTTGATCCACCTGTACTGACCTCGCCATCTGAATGATAGTGGGGTGAACAGGCTGTGGCTTGGGTTGTTGTTGTCCTTGATAATCTTTGTGGCCTTCCTGTGACATCGGGGGCTGTAGGTGTGCTGGAGGGCAGGCAGTGTGCCCTTTGTGATGTGTTGGGCATACCGCAGCACCGTCTGGAGAGCCCTGCGGTTGTGGGCGGTGCAGTTGCCATACCAGGCGGTGATACAGCACAACAGGATGTTCTCAATTGTGCGTCTGTAAAGTTTGTGAGGGTCTTAGGGGCCAAGACAAATTTCTTCAGCCTCCTATCTGTGTGGGTGGACCATTTCAGATCTTCAGTGATGTGTACGCCAAGGAACTTGAAGCTTTCCACATTCCCCACTGTGTCACGTTCCTGACCTGTTTTCTGTTGTTTGGTATGTGTTTTATTGGTCAGGGCGTGAGTTTTGGGTGGGTAGTCTATGTTATGTGTTTTCTATGTTGGGTTAATGGGTTGCCTGGTATGGCTCTCAATTAGAGGCAGGTGTTTGGCGTTTCCTCTGATTGAGAGTCATATTAAGGTAGGTTGTTTCACATTGTTTGTTGTGGGTGGTTGTCTTCCGTGTCAGTACATGTTACCACACGGGACTGTTTCGGTTTGTCTGTTCCTGTTCGTGTGTTCTTCGTTTCATGTAAGTTCGTAAGTTTAGGTCTGTTTAGTTCGTTTTGTTATTTTGTATTTCTATAGTGTTATTTCGTGTTTCGTCGTTGTGTCTAATAAAGCATTATGTCAACATACCTCGCTGCGCCTTGGTCCATTCATTCACCTCAAGACGACCGGTACAGAACCACCCACCAAACCCAGATCAAGCAGCGGGTTAACGGACAGCAACGACAGCAGCAGTGGGTCAAGGAGGATTGGACATGGGAAGAGATTCTGGACGGAGAAGGACCCTGGGCAGAGCCAGAGGAGTGTCGCCGTCCCAAGGCGGAGCTGGAGGCATCTAAAGCGGAGAGGCGACGATATGAGGAGGCAGCACGGAAGCAAGGCTGGAAGCCCGCAAGTACAACCCAAAAATTTCTTGGGGGGGGGTAAAGGGTAGTGTGGCGAAGTCAGGTAGGAGACCTGCGCCAACTTCCCGGGCTTACCGTGGAGAGCGAGAGTACGGGCAGACACCGTGTTACGCAGTAGAGCGCATGGTGTCTCCTGTACGTGTTCATAGCCCGGTGCGGGTTATTCCACCTCCCCGCACTAGCCGGGCTAGAGTGAGCATTGAGCCAAGTGCCATGAAGCCGGCTCAACATATCTGGCCTCCAGTACGTCTCCTCGGGCCGGTGTACATGGCACCAGCCTTACGCATGGTGTCCCCGGTTCGCCAACACAGCCCAGTGCGGGTTATTCCACCTCCCCGCACTGGACGGGCTACGGGGAGCATGCAACCAGGTAAGGTTGGGCAGGCTCAGTGCTCAAAGGAGCCAGTACGCCTGCACGGTCCGGTATATCCGGCGCCACCTTCCCGCCCCAGCTCAGTACCACCAGTGCCTACACCACGCACCAGGCTTCCAGTGCGTCTCCAGAGCCCTGTTCCTCCTCCACGCACTCTCCCTGTGGTGCGTGTCTCAAGCTCAGTGCCTCCAGTTTCGGCACCACGCACCAGGCCTACTGTGCGCCTCAGCAGGTCAGAGTCGGCTGTCTGCCCAGTGCCGTCTGAGCCATCTGTCTGCCCAGCGCCGTCTGAGCCATCTGTCTGCCCAGCGCCGTCTGAGCCATCCGTCTGTCCAGCGCCGTCTGAGCCATTTGTCTGCCCAGCGCCTTCTGAGCCATCCGTCTGCCCAGCGCCTTCTGAGCCATCCGTCTGCCCAGCGCCTTCTGAGCCATCCGTCTGCCACGAGCCATTAGAGCCGCCCGTCTGTCCCGAGCCATTAGAGCCGTCCGTCAGTCAGGAGCCGCTAGAGCCGTCCGTCAGTCAGGAGCTGCCAGAGCCGCCAGCCAGTCAGGAGCTGCCAGAGCCGCCATCCAGTCAGAAGCTGCCAGAGCCCCCAGCCAGTCAGGAGCTGCCAGAGCCGCCAGCCAGTCAGGAGCTGCCAGAGCCGCCAGCCAGTCAGGAGCTGCCAGAACCGCCAGCCAGTCAGGAGCTGCCAGAGCTGTCCTACAGTCATGAGCTGCCCTACAGTCATGAGCTGCCCTACAGTCATGAGCTGCCCTACAGTCATGAGCTGCCCTTCAGTCATGAGCTGCCCTCCAGTCATGAGCTGCCCTCCAGTCATGAGCTGCCCTACAGTCATGAGCTGCCCTACAGTCATGAGCTGCCCTACAGTCATGAGCTGCCCTACAGTCATGAGCTGCCACTCAGTCATGAGCTGCCACTCAGTCCGGAGCTGCCACTCAGTCCGGAGCTGCCACTCAGTCCGGAGCTGCCACCCAGTCCGGAGCTGCCACCCAGTCCGGAGCTGCCACCCAGTCCGGAGCTGCCACTCAGTCCGGAGCTACCATTAGTACAGAGTTGTCCCTCTGTCCTAAGCTACCTCTCTGTCCGGAGCTACCTCTCTGTCCGGAGCTACCTCTCTGTCCTGAGCTACCTCTCTGTCCTGAGCTACCTCTCTGTCCTGAGCTGTCTCCTCTATGTAGGAGGGGCCTTAGTGAAGGTTCCTGGACCATGGTCGGGGGCGAGGGTCGCCACTCAAAGGACGCGAAGGAGAGGGACAAAGACAGTGGTGGAGTGGTGTCCTCGTCCACCGCCGGAGCCGCCACCGCGGACAGATGCCCACCCAGACCCTCCCCTTGAGTTGTAGGGGTGCGCCCGGAGTTCGCACCTTGAGGGGGGGGTTCTGTCACGTTCCTGACCTGTTTTCTGTTGTTTGGTATGTGTTTTATTGGTCAGGGCGTGAGTTTTGGGTGGGTAGTCTATGTTATGTGTTTTCTATGTTGGGTTAATGGGTTGCCTGGTATGGCTCTCAATTAGAGGCAGGTGTTTGGCGTTTCCTCTGATTGAGAGTCATATTAAGGTAGGTTGTTTCACATTGTTTGTTGTGGGTGGTTGTCTTCCGTGTCAGTACATGTTACCACACGGGACTGTTTCGGTTTGTCTGTTCCTGTTCGTGTGTTCTTCGTTTCATGTAAGTTCGTAAGTTTAGGTCTGTTTAGTTCGTTTTGTTATTTTGTATTTCTATAGTGTTATTTCGTGTTTCGTCGTTGTGTCTAATAAAGCATTATGTCAACATACCTCGCTGCGTGTTGGTCTGATCCATGCTCCTCCTCATCCGAGGAGGAGGAATATGACGACGAACGTTACACACTGCGGTCCTGTCAATGTGGATAGGGGCGTTCTCCCTCTACTTTTTCCAGAAGTCCATGATCAGCTCCTTTGTTTTGTTGAAGTTGAGGGAGAGGTTATTTTTCTGGCACCACTCCGCCAGGGCCCTCACCTCCTGTCTCGTCATTGTTGGTAATCAGGCCTACTATGGTTATGTCGTCTGCAAACTTGATGATTGAGATGGAGGCGAGTGTGGCCAAGCAGTCATGGGTGAACAGGGAGTACAGGAGGGGCTGAGTACGCACCCTTGTGGGCCCCTGTGTTGAGGATCAGTGAAGGGGAGTTGATGTTTCCTACCTTCACCACCTGGGATCAGCCCGTCAGGAATTCTAGGACCAAATTGCACAGGGCGGGGTTTAGTCATTTGGGTACAGGAACAATGGTGGACATCTTGAAGCAAGTGGGGATAGCAGACTGGGATAGGGAGTGATTGAATATATCCGTAAACACTCCAACCAGCTGGTCTGCGCGTGCTCTGAGGACACGGCTAGGGATGCCGTCTGGGCAGGCAGCCTTGCGAGGGTTAACACGCTTAAATATCTTACTGACGTCGGCCATAGAGATCGAGAGCACACAGTCCTTGTGTTATCCTCAAAGGGGGCATAAAAGGTGTTTAGCTTATATGTCCGCGACGTGGCTGGTTTTCCCTTTGTAATCCGTGATATTCTGTAGACCCTGCCACATAAGTCTTGTCTCTGAGCCGTTGAATTGCGACTCCACTTTGTCTCTGTACTGACGTTTTGCCCGTTTGATTACCTCACGGAGGGAATAACTGCACTGTTTGTATTCGACCATATTCCCAGTCCCCTTGCCATGGTTAAATGCGGTAGTTTGCGCTTTCAGTTTAGCGTGATAATACAATCATTTGTGTGCTCCATTGATGTATATTTGTGCGGGGCTTGATTAGTAATGCCTAGAAATACAAATGTGAACACTACGTAATTTGAGAAAAGAGCTATCTATGTAAAGAGTTGATGATTTTATGCAATGCATCATTAAACACTGAACAGTCACAGATGCTTCAGATGTCAGTATGAATCAGTTCTTATATTTCTCCCCTTTCAGGGGTATACCATTACAATTGCATAGCTAATAGGCTATGTGTTTGTAGATTGACTGAGGTTATAATGGCTGGGGTCATTTTTGCATATTTTTTGCTGTTCTCCAAATTGCATGTAAAAATGTTTAATTGTATAGAAATGCAGTAAATGAGCTTCAACATTCCAACAAATTCCTGGGGGGGAAATTCCAGACCTCACTAACAGTTGGACCGCAGAGTGAAGGAAAAGCATCCAAGAAGTGCTCAGAATATGTGAAAACGCCTTCAAGACGGTTGGAAAAGCATTCCATGTGAAGCTGGTTGAGAGAATGCCAAGAGTGTGCAAAGCTGTCATCAAGGCAAAGGGTGGCTACTTTGAAGAATGTAAAATATAAAATATAATTCAATTTTTTTTTTAAATGCTTTTTTGGGTACTGCATGATTGCATATGGGTTATTTCATGGTTTGATGTCTTCACTATTATTCTACAACGTAGAAAATAGTAAAAATAAAGAAAAACCCTTGAATGAGTAGGTGTGTCCAAACTTTTGACTGGTACTGTATATTATTTAGTTTATGTAAAGACAAGATTTAATCAAAATTAGTCTGATGGGTGACAATATTAGCCTATCACTTAGTATATAATTCACATCATTTGTGAATGAGGCCCAGCATATGTAAGAAACAATACCTTTTTTTTGCGACTTTTTTTAATAATAGTTGCACACCTAATGTAGCCTAGCCCATAGGCCTATATGTTTTAATAAGGTTTGTATCTCAACTAAAGTGGCCAAATAACTTCTTAAAATTAAGCACATTAATCCACTTTACAAGGGGTGTAGAGCCTAACTGCCATATATAAGCAGTGCGTGAGTTTCAAGTTTGGGGAAGAACATTTTCATCATAAAATGTACCTTTATAATAAAAGCATTACAGTACATGCATAATTGCATTTGCGGTAACTTTTGATAATGGTGTTGACCGCTAATGGAATATTTGCTCTTTTAACCTACTACCATGTGCACATTGCTGCGGTTATAATGTGAAAAAAAATACGCAATCGTTTATCAACATTTTAAGCTAAACTTTTTTGGAGGCTAATGGTTGTATTAATTTGGGATCTATCTCATCCCACAACTGTCCAAGACTATGTTTGGAATATTTATTTCTCGCACAGAATAGAATAGGTCGACCTTTGTACTATGGGTATAGTAGATTGACATAGGCTAGTGCTTTTGCTGTTCGTTAGGCCTACTCATATTGTTGACTGATGAAAAGTAAATGTGGACAGGTCTTCCAATATCTTCAATATGCACTCGGAACTGGATAAGGACGCGCACAGTTGCGTCCCCTATGTGTCTGTCTTCACTTGTAGCCTGTGAGAAAGACCCAATCACGTGATGGAGCGCACAGCACTCAAGGAGAAACCCACAACTGCCACTGGCCGCAAAAGATATGGATTTTTTTAGGGTTCATTATGGCCACACAAAGGGGATGGCACCGTGAAATTCCAGGCATTATCAAGTGCTTGTCAAACTGTCAATGAGTGACTGATGTAGTGTGTACAGACTGCAGAAAAAAACTAAGCAGAGCTCATGCCTTTCAAGCACATTTTTTCAAATCATCATTAGAGTCGCATCATGCAGCCTTACAATGTATTAAAACATATAGACCAACGTTTGATTAATAGTAACTAAAGTTACATTATTAATAACTCTAAATTAAGCATATAAGAATACCTATTTCTTTGTTAAACGCTCAACACAGAATAGCCGCATGTGCGCACCCTCAAATAATTTGGAGAAAATATCCTTTCTATTTATTCAGCTTTGTTCAATTGTATTCTTCATACTATAACATTTTGCGACGGAATTCTAAGCAAATCTTGTCTGCTAAATGAACTAGTGTAGCCCACATCCATTTGGCATAGCCAGATCAGGACCTAACATAAGGACAACTCCGAGTATGTTGTTCTGTTCTCCTGAAATAGACTACATTTTCTTCATATCATTCTTTTTTAGACCTGTCTGAAATACGTAAATAATGGATTTATGTTCCAAACGTCTGCATCAGTGTGGAAGCCAGGATGTCACGTTCTGACCATAGTTCGTTTGTGTTTTCCTTGTTTTACTGTTGGTCAGGACGTGAGCTGGGTGGGCATTCTATGTTTTGTGTTTCTATGTTGGGTTTGTTGTTTGGCCTAATATGGTTCTCTATCAGAGGCAGGTGTTTTGCATTGTCTCTGATTGGGAACCATATTAAGGTAGCCTGTTTTGTGTTGGGATTTGTGGGTGGTTGTCTTCTGTCTTTGTGTTCTCTGCACCAGATAGGACTGTATCGGTTTTGCCACATTTGTTATTTTGTATTTTTGTAAGTGTTCACGTTTATCATCTTAATTAAATATGTTGAGCACGAACTACGCTGCGTCTTGGTCCGATCCCTGCTACACCTCCTCTTCAGACAAAGAGGAGGAAGGCTGCCATTACACAGGAGATGCTAAATGTGTTTATCTTAATTAACGGTCAATTACCGCGAGACCAAAAGTTATTTGCTTGACAATCAAAAGCTGGCAAAATTTCGTGACCACCACAGCCCTATTCACATACACTACATACGCACGTGTGCGCGCACGCACACACACACACACACACACACACACACACACACACACACACACACACACACACACATGCATACCGACACAACACAAACACACATACTGTACATACACATTACACACACACACACATACTTTTGCACTCATCCTTTGCTGCTGCTACTCTGTTCTTTATTTTACTCTTATTATTATCTATCCTGATGCCTAGTCACTTTACCATGCCTTCATGTACACATCTACCTCAAATACCTCATACCTCTGCACATTGATCTGGTACTGGTACTCACGTGATATACAGTGCCTTCAGAAATCAAATCAAATTTATTTATATAGCCCTTCGTACATCAGCTGATATCTCAAAGTGCTGTACAGAAACCCAGCCTAAAACCCCAAACAGCAAGCAATGCAGGTGTAGAAGCACGGTGGCTAGGAAAAACTCCCTAGAAAGGCCAAAACCTAGGAAGAAACCTAGAGAGGAACCAGGCTATGAGGGGTGGCCAGTCCCCTTCTGGCTGTGCCGGGTGGAGATTATAACAGAACATGGCCAAGATGTTCAAAATGTTCATAAGTGACAAGCATGGTCAAATAATAATCAGGAATAAATGTCAGTTGGCTTTTCATAGCCGATCATTAAGAGTTGAAAACAGCAGGTCTGGGACAGGTAGGGGTTCCATAACCGCAGGCAGAACAGTTGAAACTGGAACAGCAAGGAGTCATCATGCCCGGTAGTCCTGACGTATGGTCCTAGGGCTCAGGTTCTCCGAGAGAGAGAAAGAAAGAGAGAAGGAGAGAATTAGAGAGAGCATACTTAAATTCACACAGGACACTGGATAAGACAGGAGAAGTACTCCAGATATAACCAACTGAACCTAGCCCCCCGACACAAACTACTGCAGCATAAATACTGGAGGCTAAGACAGGAGGGGTCAGGAGACACTGTGGCCCCATCCGATGATACCCCCGGACAGGGCCAAACAGGAAGGATATAACCCCACCCACTTTGCCAAAGCACAGCCCCCGCACCACTAGAGGGATATCTTCAACCACCAACTTACAATCCTGAGACAAGGCCGAGTATAGCCCACAAAAATCTCCACCACAGCACAAACCAAGGGGGGGCGCCAACCCAGACAGGAAGATCACGTCAGTAACTCAACCCACTCAAGTGGCGCACCCCTCCTAGGGACGGCATGAAAGAGCACCAGTAAGCCAGTGACTCAGCCCCTGCAATAGGGTTAGAGGCAGAGAATCCCAGTGGAGAGAGGGGAACCGGCCAGGCAGAGACAGCAAGGGCGGTTCGTTGCTCCAGAGCCTTTCCGTTCACCTTCACACTCCTGGGCCAGACTACACTCAATCATATGACCTACTGAAGAGATAAGTCTTCAGTAAAGACTTAAAGGTTGAGACCGAGTCTGCGTCTCTCACATGGGTAGGCAGACCGTTCCATAAAAATGGAGATCTATAGGAGAAAGCCCTGCCTCCCGCTGTTTGCTTAGAAATTCTAGGGACAAATAGGAGGCCTGCGTCTTTTGACCGTAGCGTACGTATAGGTATGTACGGCAGGACCAACTCGGGAAAGATAGGTAGGAGCAAGCCCATGTAACGCTTTATAGGTTAACAGTAAAACCTTGAAATCAGCCCTTGCCTTAACAGGAAGCCAGTGTAGGGAAGCTAGCACTGGAGTAATATGATCAAATTTCTTGGTTCTAGTCAGGATTCTAGCAGCCGTATTTAGCACTAACTGAAGTTTATTTAGTGCTTTATCCGGGTAGCCGGGAAGTAGAGCATTGCAGTAGTCTAACCTAGAAGTAACAAATGCATGGATTAATTTTTCTGCATCATTCTTGGACAGAAAATTTCTGATTTTTGCAATGTTACGTGGATGGAAAAAAGCTGTCCTTGAAACAGTCTTGATATGTTTGTCAAAAGAGAGATCAGGGTCAAGAGTAACGCCGAGGTCCTTCACAGTTTTATTTGAGACGACTTTACAACCATCAAGATTAATTGTCAGATTTAACAGAAGATCTCTTTGTTTCTTGGGACCTAGAACAAGCATCTCTGTTTTGTCCGAGTTTAAAAGTAGAACGTTTTCAGCCATCCACTTCCTTATGTCTGAAACACAGGCTTCTAGCGAGGGCAATTTTGGGGCTTCACCATGTTTCATTGAAATGTACAGCTGTGTGTCATCCGCATAGCAGTGAAAGTTAACATTATGTTTTCGAATAACATCCCCAAGAGGTAAAATATATAGTGAAAACAATAGTGGTCCTAAAACGGAACCTTGAGGAACACCGAAATGTACAGTTGATTTGTCAGAGGACAAACCATTCACAGAGACAAACTGATATCTTTCCGACAGATAAGATCTAAACCAGGCCAGAACTTGTCCGTGTAGACCAATTTGGGTTTCCAGTCTCTCCAAAAGAATGTGGTGATCGATGGTGTCAAAGGCAGCACTAAGGTCTAGTAGCACGAGGACAGATGCAGAGCCTCGGTCTGACGCCATTAAAAGGTCATTTACCACCTTCACAAGTGCAGTCTCAGTGCTATGATGGGGTCTAAATCCAGACTGAAGCATTTCGTATACATTGTTTGTCTTCAGGAAGGCAGTGAGTTGCTGCGCAACAGCTTTTTCAAAAAAAATTGAAAGCAATGGAAGATTCGATATAGGCCGATAGTTTTTTATATTTTCTGGGTCAAGGTTTGGCTTTTTCAAGAGAGGCTTTATTACTGCCACTTTTAGTGAGTTTGATGCACATCCGGTGGATAGAGAGCCGTTTATTATGTTCAACATAGGAGGGCCAAGCACATGAAGCAGCTCCTTAAGTAGTTTAGTTGGAATAGGGTCCAGAATGCAGCTTGAAGGTTTAGAGGCCATGATTATTTTCAGTAATCAAAACACTTTTTACACATTTTGTTGTGTTGCAACCTGAATTTAAAATGTGTAAAATGAATAAAAAAATTAGTCACTGGCCTGCACACAATACCCCATAATGTCAAAGTGGAATTATGTTTTTCAAAAAGTGTACAAATGAATTACAAATAAAAAGCTGAAATTTCTTCAGTCAATAAGTATTCAACCACTTTGTTATGGCAAAGTTCAAGAATGGCAAAGTTCAAGAGTAAAAGTGTGCGTAACAAGTCATATAACACGTTGCATGGACTCCCTGTGTGCAATAATTGTGTTTATAAACATGATTTTTGAATGACTACTGTACCTCATCTCTCACCTTTCAGCAGAACAATAACCTAAAACACAAGGCCAAATCTGCTCTGGTGTTGCTTACCAAGAAGACAGTGACTTGTATGACTTAAATCTACTTGAAAATCTATGGCAAGAAAATGATTGTCTAGCAATAATCAATCAAAATCAACAACCAATTTGACAGAGCATGAAGAATTTTTAAAATAATAATAGGCTAATGTTGCACAATCCAGGTGTGGAAAGGTCTTAGAGACTTACCCAACAAGACTGCAATCACTGCCAAAGGTGATTCTTCAAATTATTGCTTCAGAGGTGTGAATATTAATGTAAATTAGATATTCTGTGTTTCATTCTCTGTAAATGTAGAAAAATCTCTAAAAACATGTTTTCACTTTGTCATTATGGGGTATTGCGTGTAGATTGGTAGAAAAAAAAACATATTTTGAATTCAGGCTGTAACACAGCAAATTGTGGAATAAGTCAAGGGTTATGAATACTTTCTGAAGGCACTGTAGCTCCATTCTTGTGTATTATATTTAATTCCTCTTGTGTTACTATTTTGATTTGATCATTTGATTTGATTTGACAAGGTCAAACAACCACTTAACCTTTAAAAGCTTCCATTCCGTATTTCCTTGTTTTACTTGATGTTTGTGTTGGAGATTATTGGTTACGGTCTGTTCACAGACAGATTTACTACATTTTGATATGGATAACAATCGTCCTGTATCTCTCACCTCGCTCACTGATCTACTCTCAGCTAATTAATACAATGAACCAACACCAGCTGTTCTCATAACCTCAGTTGGAAAGAGCGCATCAACCTCATTTAAAGGGAAAAGGAGTTTAATATCAAGGAATGTATTATCTCTCCTGTTCAGTACTATCTAAAAAAACAACTACAATAGTACTAGTAATAGTACAATGCTTAAATTAATCATTCAAGCACTCTCTACTTTAAGTGTCAACATTTTGTCACTCGGGACAATCGTCAATGAAGTAAATTTAGCAGTATGGTAAATATTTCTTTTGAACCATTGTCAGGCATTGGTGAGAGCATGAGGGGCATGGAAAAGTGTTCATTGTCAGTGTAACAATTGGACCATGTACTACCCAGGCTATTCTCTGCTGGCTTTTATTAGGAAGCGTTAACAAGTTGCTGTGCGGGCAGGCGGAGGATAAGTACACAGTAATTGACTCCTGCCCTCTCTTATTGTGTTAGAGGCCTAATAAAAGCATTCTGCTTTCACAGGCGTTATAGACTCACAACGGGCCCGTCTCATTTTGTCATCAGTGCTGCTCGCAACAGGCAAACGCCTTGGCAGCTGAACCTGTGCTTTATGATACTGTACTCTGTACTCTGGTAATGTGTGTGTGTGTATCGCATACCTCTCTTCGTCTCCCATCTTTCCCTCCAACTGGCGTCTAACCACGGTAGCGTGGCGGAGTGCTGCTAGTTCCTGAAGCTGGCTTGTGTCTGGGCAGGCTCCTTGGGAAGCAGGCGACAGGGTGACAGCGTCGGCTTGACTCTCCTAATGATTGTCTCACTTCCTCTGGCAGTCTCCCCTTGCGGGCGCTGAAGCCCCACATCTCACCGGTCGACAGCGAGTGCCGTCATCTCTGTGACCTAGCAGCCTCCAAACGTAGCCTGCAGACCCAGTGTCACTTTGGCTTTGGCAGCGGCCAGGGGATTGGGGGTAATGTCAGTGCGCTGTGAAGGGTAAACAGATTAATAGAAGCTAATGAGAGTGAGTGGAGCGGCATGGTCGATACGGACAGCGTGCTTGGGAGATGTAGTGCCGCTGTTTGCAAGACAGCGCCGCCTCACTCTCTCACTCGTACGCTAAGGGAATTGTCCTGGAATTTACAGTTTATAGTACCATGTATATCCCCTGAGGAAATATGCTACGGTTGAATTCTTAATAAGTGATATACAGTAACAAAGCCAGAAGAGGATTATGCTTTATACTCTTCTATGCTGTACTATGCTACTCACTCAATTAAATGTTGTTTTGCCCATACCATAAATGCAATGATTACATAATGATTTGTTTTTAAAGCCATTAAAGGACCTGAAATAACACATTTACTAGATAACATAAGAGTAATACAAGCATTTATAGGCATATACCTCATTTCATGGAGAAAGACAGTGTATCCAATTAATGTTACATTAATTTGTGACATATAATTCCAAACATGATATAATTTATGGCCTAATGAAGCTAAAAGCTGAGCCCCATTGTCAGCTGTGACAAATGGCTATATCAATGTCCACTGATGACTCAGGGGGCCAGTCAGTCAATGGCTCAGACACTGACTCAACACTGGCACTAGAATGAAATGAGTGTAATCACTGGCCAAGCAACCAGTGACAGTGTCTGTCTATGCTCTTCATTTCCTCTAATCGTGCTCCAGGGACAAATTGTGCATTGATGATCCAGCCAGCTGGCCACAATGCTCGGTTTTATTTTGTTGCTCTTCAAAGTCATTTTTGAATGATGCTTGTCTGTGTTTCATGACACTTACATCTACAATATCTTAGACTGCAATGGGGGAACCACGTTGTTTAATGCTGTATTCTTACCAAAACGTCGAAGTGTCTATGTATGTGGTCTGCGTCCACTGATGTTCTCCAGTAGGTTGTGTCCTCTGTGATCAGAGATCAGAGTAGTAG
Source organism: Salvelinus namaycush (assembly GCF_016432855.1). Lineage (NCBI taxonomy): Eukaryota > Metazoa > Chordata > Actinopteri > Salmoniformes > Salmonidae > Salvelinus > Salvelinus namaycush. The sequence continues at coordinate 9,315,069 of NC_052324.1, read as the reverse complement.
TAGCAGTAGCAGCTGTTCCAGTGGGTCAGTGAGGGCTTTCACTCTGCCCTCCTGGGACAACACAATCCACAGCCTCCGTGGGCCAGATATGACGCGCTACTTTCTGTTCTATTTGATTGTTCTTCTCATCTCATCCCTCTCGCTCTCGATCCCTGACCTCATTCTCCTTTTTCACTCAATGTCTTCACCTTTTCTGTTTTTCTTTACACTACATCCCTTTTCTGATGATATTAATCGTTCTCTCTCCTCGCCCCCCATTCTTTATTAAGGGTGAACCTATACGCTGACTGAAGACAGTAATCAAGTCACCTATAATCAGAGGGGATCCCTCACAGGCACCCCTCCAACATCTGACATAGTGTCTCCACCTAATTTATCCCACCATTCCTCATTCACCAGAGAGTGAACACACATCAATGACAGACATACATCATAATGTGAGTCTCTCTACCAGCATCAGGGTGGGGTGTCTGTATGAGTAGATTGGATTTAGGATCACAGCTCCCACATCCAGCCCCCACAACAATCCAGCCCCCACAACCATTTACAGTCAGCTCCAAAAGTATTAAGAGTGACAGAGTTACAGAGGCAGAAATATCATACCCCCAAGACATGCTAACCTCTCACCGTTACAATAACAGGGGAGGTTAGCATTTTGGGGGGGGGGGTATGATTCATTCAGTATTATCCATAATCATGGCAGCAGCCACATTAATGTAAAATGTTTAGAAATATTACATTGTTATTTACAATAAAAGTGACTCCAGAGTGAAACAATACATTATTAATTTCCATTGGGCAAAAAGATGATCTGAAACACAACCAAAACAAAGAGGAAATGCATCCAACAAATGTGTAGTCACATGCTTGATATAGTCAATTCATGCTATGAATATGGGACCAAATACTTCACTTTTGGCTAGAAAAATTATTGAATTTGTCCCAATATTTTTGGTCCCCTAAAATGGGGTGACTATGTTCAAAAAGTGCTGCAATATCTAAACGGTTCACCCCATATGGAGTACAGAGCCAAAACAGCCAAAAATGTGTCAGTGTCCCAATACTTTTGGAGGTCACTGTAGCTACCCAGCCCCTCAAGCCCACCAGATTCATACCCAGCCACACAGCGGGCTATCATTCTCCCTTTGAGAGGCTGAGAGTGAGAGGAGGAAATTAGGAAAGGGTTTATAATCTGTCTCACAAGAGGCATGCATCTGGGAATGTGGATACTGAGATGAAGACCCTGTCTGACAGTAATGTTGATCCTTCATATTGCCCCCCGGGATCCCTCTCCCGCTATCCCCTGTCCCCCTCCCTATCCCCTGTCCCCTTACCCATCTGTGGCCCCTCACTGGTGCCAAACAGAAAGGGCGTGACAGTGACATGGCGAACCAGGGTCGTGACCTCACGTCCCCCATCATTAGAGGGTAGAGATGGGCAGGGACTTCCTGTTGATGTGGTGGCCAGGGAGGCCACCACACCAGCCTGGCCCCGTCCACACCCGCCCCCACCCTGGCCACCCCCTGTACACACACCCCTGCAGAGATGGCCACTAATTGCCACTTTCGCTGCCAGTGTGGGTGTGGAGGGAATGTCAGAGCACTGCACCGGCGCAGGAAAGCCACAGGACTCCGTTCACAGGGGGAGGGAGCCTTATATGAGCCACTAGACTCCAGCGCTCGTTGGCCTCATTGGTCTGCAATAATTTGGAATTATTCTGCTCTGCTTAATTGATCAATTAAAGAGGTTAATTGGCTAGAGAGTCTCTCACCTGGTTTCTCAGGTCTACAAATGATAGCAAGTAATGACAGAAACCGGTCACAACTGAAGGCTATGGAGAAGAGGGGATGTATAATGAGTGTTTTTACAATTATGTAAATTAGATTATTTGCACTGCATTCATCGTGCAGCCTTGCTAACATTGATGCTGTCAGGCTATGTGTATGTATAGTAGCGATGTGGACTCGAGTCATGTGACATTTTGAGAATTGACTTGGCAAAAATAAAAAACACTTGACAGTCGACTTCGACTTGATCATCTATGACTTGGGAGTTAACTTGGACTCGAGCTGTAACACTAGAGACTAGAGAGATTTGGATTTCCCCCTCTAAAAGAGCCAAACCACCTTCCTCTCCTGTTGAATTAGGTTATTACACCATGCACATACATTCTTGGCAATTGTGTTTCTCAAAGTGGAGAATCGCATTGGGTTATATGGGAAATTACCGTTAAATTCTGTTCTGCCTAGCGCAGATCATTTATTTCATGATCGGTGAAGTTTATTATGTAGGCCTACAGTATGTACTGTACTGGTAAGCCAACTGTAAGGAAAACAGAACATATTACCTGAATTTAAAAATGTAATCTAAATATATAAAACACTTAACCATTGACTTGAGGACTCGAAACCCAAAATTAGGGACTTTTGACTTGACTTGACCTGAGCTCTGGAACGTGACCTAATACTTGTCCATTATTACTTGGGACTTCACTCAAGATTCAAGGTTAAGACTCAAGACTTTCTTAGGACTTGCTCAATTGTGACTTGGTCCCATCTCTCTGATGTGCAGTTGTTATCTAGTTATCTAAAGAAAAATGTCATGGCCAACACCAAGTCTCCGTCTTCCAATACAATTACATTGAGTGTATAAAACATAAACAACTCCTTCCTAATTTTGAGTTGCATCCCCTTTCGCCATCAAACAACCTCAATTTGTCAGGGCATGGATTCTACAAGGTTTCAAAAGCATTTCAAAGGGACGCTGGCCCATGTTGACTCCAATACTTCCCACAGTGGATGTCCTTTGGGTGGTGGGCCATTCTTGATACACACGGGAAACGGTTGAACTTGAAAAACCCAGCAGTGATGCAGTTCTTGACACACTCAAACTGGTACACCTGGCACCTAGTACCATACACGCTCAAAGACACCTACATCTTTTGTCTTGCCCATTCACCCTCTGAGTGGCACACATACACAATCCATGTCTCAATTGTCTAAAGGCTGAAAAATCATTCTTTATCCTGTCTCCTCCCCTTCATCTACACTGATTGAAGTGGATTTAACAAGTGCCATCAATAAGGGATCATAGCTTTCACCTGGATTCACCTGGTCAGTCTGTGTCATGGAAAGAGTTCCTAATGATTTGTAAATTCAATGTATATTAGAGACACTTTGCATTCTTTGCCAAGCAGATAAATAAGGGGCCTATTAAAGTGTGGCTTTTTTATGGTGGCGAGTGAGTTTTATGTTTGAAATATTTTTATAAGCCCTCTTCCACTCTTTTATTGACTACTCGTGCCATCTGGAGCCTTATAGCTGTGAAGCGTTTCGTCTAGTTGAAGCCTTTTGTCAGTGCGTTTCTCACTACTGTTCACCAACATTATTTACAGTTGGGGACAGTGGGGTAAGTCGTGCTAAAGGGTTCGTTGAGCCACCCCTTGTTTCTAGAAAACCATACAAAAAAGGGAATCATGTGAGAAAATATTTCGGAAGAGGTCATCATTTCATGGAGTCTGTGAAGGAAGAAACCACATGGAAAAAGTGGTAAGCAAGTTAGGTCCAAATTTCCACAAAGTCAAATTTATTGTGTTATAGGTTTCATGATGCTTGTATCTAAACCAGGGGTGTCAAACATTTGGCCCGAGGGCCGGATTGTGGTTTGAGTAAAAAAAGTAGAAGTAATGTACTTTAAAATGACTAAAACCAAACCGAAACTGTAGAAATTACAATGGAAGTACATTTATACAATTTCTTGACCGTGTCCAGCTCGCTAATAGTCACTGAAATTAAAGATAGACAGTCAGGAAGTACCTAAAATTCCCCAAAACCACGGACAGAGGACCTCGTTAATGATTAGTTTGACACCCCTGACCAAAATAGATTGTTTTAAGTCTGTTTCATACATAAGTTGGGGACTCTATAAGCTGCAATATGAGGTCTTAAACCAAGCATGAATGTGCATCCTTATAGCTGTGTGAGTTAATGTATTCAAAATGGTTCTCTGTGATAAATTGTGCCATTTGGCCAGGGGCAAGTTGAGCCAATGACTAATCAATATTCCCGTGGGCCACTTTGTTTGTTTTTTTTAAGAGCAAGGTTGGCCTCCCGAGTGGCGCAGCGGTCTAAGGCACTGCATCACAGTGCTTGAGGCATCACTACAGACCCGGGTTTGATCCCAGGCTGTGTCATAACCAGCAGTGACCGGGAGTCCCATAGGGCGGCACACAATTGGCCCAGCGTTGTCTGGGTTATGGGAGGGTTTGCACAGGGGGGATTTACTTGGCTCATCATGCTCTAGCGACTCCTTGTGGCGGTCCGGGCGCCTGCAGGCTGACCTCGGTCGTCAGTCGAACAGTGTTTCCTCCAACACATTGGTGCAGCTGGCTTCCGGGTAATTAAGCGAAGGGGTTTAAGAAGCGCGGTTTGGGGGGTCATGTTTCGGAGGACGCATGACTCGACCTTCTCCTCTCCCGAGCCCACTGGGGAGTTGCAGCGATTAGACAAGATCGTAATTGGATCACAATTGGATATCACGAAATTGGGGAGAAAAAGGGTTGGGTTCACAGGATGCTGCTGAGGGGAGAACGACTCAAAAATAATGGCTTGAATGGAGTAGATGGAATGATATGAAACACATGGAAATCATGTGTTTGATGAGTTCGATTACCATTCCATTAATTAATCCTGTGGTTGGGATGTTGATGCTGGGTTAGTGATATACTGTATGACCCAGCGGGTCAGATTAGAAGACTGGATGCGTGGTTTAGTAGTGGCATGGCTTTCAGATAGTTATTTCTGGCCACCCGTGGAAGTAAATGTCATCTGTTTTGCTGTATTGTTAACACGTTAAGATTCAACACGTACAGTTTTGTAGCTTTAATGAGGCTTGCACAAGTGTATGAGTTCCTCATAGCATCCCTGAAGTCCACTCACCTGCTCTCTCTCTCTCTCTCTCTCTCTCTCTCTCTCTCTCTCTCTCTCTCTCTCTCTCTCTCTCTCATCCCTATGTCTCACCAATTCAAGGTCTAACAATGGTCATGAAAACATACATTATATGCCTGCAACAGTCTGAGAGCTGGGTTGTATAGGCTGACGTAAAGGTAAAAATTGTCTGATGATGAAGGGTGGTTGGCTGGTTGGAGGACCAGCAGGGGCATTTAGGGGTAGGGGTGGGAGACATTAAGAGGGGGTAGGTCATGTGCTGATATGCCACGGGGGCTGGCACACTGTGAGCTCCTGGAGCACGGGGCCAAGTTTCCAGTCAACACATGAGTCACTCAGCAGAGATGCGCCCAAAATAAATGGCTTCCCTGTTCCAGCAGGAACCACACCCTCTTGTGGTTTCTTGGAGGGGCAGCATGGGTATGGCCGGGCGATGGCCCCAGTGGGGTTTTTGGGGCCGGGTTTAGGGGGTTCGGGTGAAAAGGGGAGGTGATGGGGGTGTGTCAGAAGCATGGGGGTGTGTTTGAGTTCCCAAAATGTTAATGTTTGGGGCAAGCAGCTGGCACCCCCTCAGTCTTTTCATTGTTTATTGTTTGCCGCAGTAGGGATTGTAAACAATGGCACGCCCTCTCTCTGGGCTGTGGCCGGGCCCAGGCTGTGTCTTGAGGCTTGGAGGGCTTGGAGCTGGCTCTAACCCTTTAGGCCAGCCTAGGCCGCATCAACACCCCTCAATCTACCACTCTATAGGCCCCTTGTGGAAAGTTTTACAGACTCTCTCTTCTTTCTGTCTGTCTGTCTCTGCCTATCGTCCTTTCACCATGACATAAAAATGATGTGTGTGACACCAGTCTGTTGAAGCTTCTCAAGAAAGTTCAAAAGTGAGTTTAAAAAAAGGCCTCTGTACAGTCTCTGAGAGAACTGCAAGTGGTTTGGCTTGTCAAAGGTCAGTAATCAAGACTAAACCAACATACATTTCCAATCTCTCTCTCCCTCTCTTTCTCTGTGTGTCTGTCTCTCTTACTTTAATTCTCTCTCTCATCCTTTTAGAGAGACAGAGTGCAGTCAAGCAGACAGACAGATGTTGAAATTTGTGTAGGAGACACCCAATCAGTCTAGGAATCTCAGAGCCAGAGTCTCTCTCTCTCTCTCTCTCTCTCTGTCTCTCGCTCATCTATATTAGCTAGCTCAGTGAGTCAGAGGAGTGACAAGAGAGTTGGGAGTCAGTCGTTACCCATGGTGACGGAGGTGTCATTCTTTCCATCTATTATGTATATCTCTTTAATTCAATCAGGTAGTATAGTGGCCTCCAAGCAAACAGCTCGGGGACACACACTGAGAGACGTTATATATAAGACAATCTTAGGGAAGCAATGGGGATGATCTGATCCCAACTCATGTACTTGATATAAAGAGTTGGGGAAAGAGTGTAGTGCACTGACTGAATAAAATAAAAAAGTACTTGCTAACTCAACTGCTGGTCATCATTGTCAAACATCTGGAACACAAATCTGTTTTTCAATCTGGAAGAGATTGCTGCTTGTGTTTTCTTTGAAAATATTCTCTAATATTTCCATTCGTGTGGTAGTTATTGAAATTAAGAATAGATACTAGGATGATGCCGTTAATACACGCACGTTCGAGTTACCTACAGTGCCTCATGCTCAAAACAAGGAAATGCTAATCAATGTACGGTATAATTAATTACATGAGTATGAGAATGTTGTTTATCCGCTTTTTGTTTGTTATTGTCTGTTTTTGTGTATGAACACTTCTTAAATCTATCCGGAGAAAAAAGTATATTTTGGGAGTATCACCTCGCCTGCATGAGAGAAGAAAAGATCAAACTGAAAGCATACACCCTTTAATCCACAAACATTCACCAACAGACACAAACACAAAGACGTACACAAACATGCATGCATACATGCACGCATGCAAACACACACACACACACACACACACACACACACACACACACACACACACACACACACACACACACACACACGTTCACTAAAGCTTCTACGAGCTCCAACTTTGAGAAGTTGGAATGAGAACAAGAACAAGGAGAGTAGGAGAGAGCGAAACGATGGAAAGAAAGAAAGAAAAAACAACTGAATTGGAGCGTGAAAGTATTGTCACTCGACGGAGTGTTGCAAACTCCAGGTTCGCTAACAAACAGGGACGACTCCCTCCTTGTCTTTTCCCCTGAGGACTCGGTGCGTTTGGGGAGATAATTGACGAGTCCCTCGGCATGTAGCGAGGGAGGGAACACTTCACACAGCTACACACAGCCACACACAAAGCTCAGCTCGGAGACTGTGTTTCTCTGTATATCTGTATGGCAAAACCAAGAGTGTATGTGTGTGTGAGGAGAAAAGAGTGATTGTTCCCGTCTTTGTGTAGCGTAATCCATTTCCGCTAGGCTTGAGAAGAGAGAGAACCTGAAAAAGCTTCAGACTGCAGGGAAAGAGGTCTGCTACTCTCTCCATCTCATTGCTGTGAAACCTTTCCCGGTCTTACACTGTTGTACAAAAAACATTCTGTCTGTATTCAACTGTATTCAACTTGTTTTCTTCCCTCACCAGCTTAAAGATAGCTGAGATAGAGTCCAGTTCTATGGAATGTAGTACCACCTACTTAGATCCGAACGACAAAGTACAAAGTAAGGAAGCCACTGTTTGTAATCGGTGGAATTTTGACAGCTACGTAGAATAATTCAAAGAGGCAATTTTGCTGTGAGATGGTGCTTAAAAATTGTAATATGTGAATACTCACTAATCTAAACGGTGTACATTCATTGTGTTCTCTTGATTAGTATACATGAAAAATATGGGTATGAAATATAATCTAAGCATACTATCAAACAAGCTTGAGTTGAGGGCACGGTCTTTGATGTCCATAATTTCTCACCATTTACTAAAAGGGGCTTTTGATTTGCCATTGATATACTCATCCTTCATGCCATCAATGCCTTCTCTTTTAGTCCTTTTAAAAAGTGTTACATATTCTAAATAACGGTACACAAATGAAGGCAGCTGTTGATTTGGTTTGATAAAATTTCGAACAGTCTGCCAAATTTTTGCCTGGTATAATGCCACTCGTTATGCTGTCAATTTAAAATGTCTGCATTCGAGAGGGGCGCAACAAAAAAGGGCTGGAATGTGTATCTGAGAGAAATGGTGCTCCTATAGCAACATTCAATTAGGAACTCTGAGCTGCCTTCAAGTGCTGCCAAACTGAGTTATAAATACTCACAATGGGCCGATCTGGTTGTCTACCGGGTTTATTTGGTCAACAGTTCTGTATGACGAGATTTCTTTGCAGGGGTCGTGAAAGATCTCAGACACAAACGACTTCTCAAACTGTGTTACCCAACAACTATATCCAGCAGACAGATTGTCTTGGTGAGCATAGTGGAAACCTCTCAGCCTATCTGCACAGGGGTTGAATCTAAGGGAGGTATTGTTGAGACTAGGGCATCCAGACATGATTGGAGAAGGGGGAGAGGTTGCACAGAGACAAGTTCCCTTAAAATCTGACTGGGACAGAGAAGACTTCCTCAATCACCACATTGAGGAAGCTAGAATATCCACATCCCCCCCCTATATGATACATTTAATCATAGGGAAAAACATCAAAATATCCGGCTACTGTGAGCCAGATTACAAGCACCACTGACTGAGTTTTCCATGCACTGTATGTATCATAGATGACTCAATGAATATCATCCAATAGTGAACAGAACATTATGGATTTAGACAGGGTGACATTCTGATTTTGTGAGAAGGCAGCAGTGTGTGTGTATGTGTGTGTGCGTGTGTGTTTGTGCGTGCATGTGTGTATCTGTGGTGTGTGTGGGTGTATGTTTTCTGGTTGATACTGTATCAGTGCTTTAGCTACTAGTTTATAAAGAATGCAGCAATAAGTGTGTGTGCATGCACACGTATGTTTTCTTGGTGCCATGAGCTGTGTGTGCGGTAGAGATGGCTGCCGTGTTGAGTGTGTGTTCTCTGTCAGTCTGTCCCTGCTGTGGCAGCAGCTCCTGCAGAACGCCTCCGCACTTCCACCCCCTGCAGAGGACTTTGATTGCCGTGGAAACAGCACTTAAGGAGAACATTTGGATTGCCTCCTCTCTCATTTAAAGGTGGTGTTTAATTGGCTCCATTTAATAGAGAACATTTTTTAATAAATACATCACACATTGCTGTGTGATGTATTAGTCGTTGTGTGTTGATGAGAAGGATAAATAAAACCATGAATATAAACGCCAACCAGGCTCATAAACAATAACACAATGTAGGGTGTTAAGGGGGTAAACTAATAATTTCTTTACATTACACCACATGATACAACATACTCCCAGAAGCACAGTGCATATTTTGTTATGTCTGTAGACCTTCCCAATGCTGAGATATTACAACTTGTGTGTCTGAATTCTGGATCAAAAGATCTCAGGAGATAATGCACAGGTCAATGGCAAGTCTTTTCCAAAAATGGCACCGAAAGTATAGTCTTGCTAACACTAACTTCTCTACATCCTTGGCTTGAGTGTCTGGAACAGCTGCCTTGCTTTGTTGGCACGAAACGGCGATAATGAAGGGACTGTGCCCTCAGACTTCAAGGCGTCACCCTACGCTTGTTGGATATCCCCGTTTCGAAATTGAACTAATCATGGTCTATTGTTTAATATAGGTCCGCTCTAGCCTCTCCGTTTCCTTCCAGCAAGCCATTCCGGGATAAGCATACACATACGGTAGCTATTTAGCTAGCACAAACCTTCAGTGTTTGGTCATCGTTTGCCGCTAACATCTTGAATAGGGCGCATAAATCATCACACATACAGGTTTTGTACATATATATATATATATATATATATATATATATATATATACATATATATATATATACGTATATACAGTAGCAGTCAATATATATATATATATACAGTAGCAGTCAAAAGTCTGGACACACCTACTCATTCCAAGGCTTTTCTTTATTTTTACTATTTTCTACTTAGTAGAATAATAGTGAAAAAAATCTAAACTATGAAATAGCACATATGGAATCATGTAGTAACCAAAAAAGTGCTCAACAAATCAAAATATATTTTATATTTGAGATTCTTCAAAGTATCCACCAATTGCCTTGATGACAGCTTTGCACTCTCTTGGCATTCTCTCAACCAGCTTCACGAGGTAATCACCTGGAATGCATTTCAAATAATAGACGTGCCTTGTTAGAAGTTAATTTGTGGAATTTCTTTCCTTCTTAATATGTTTGAGCCAATCAGGTATGTTGTGAAAAGGTAGGGTTGGTATACAGAGGATTTGGTATACAGAAGTCCTATTTGGTAAAAGACGAAGTCCATATTATGGAAATAACATCTCAAATAAGCAAAGAGAAACAACAGTCCATCATTACTTTAAGACATGAAGCTTAGTCAATCCGTAAAATGTCAATAACTTTGAAAGTTTCTTCAAGCGCAGTTGCAAAAACCATCAAGCGCTATGATGAAACTGGCTCTCATGAGGACCACCACAGGAAAGGAAGACTCAGAGTTACCTCTGCAGCAGAGGATAAGTTCACTAGAGTTACCAGCATCAGAAATTGCAGCCCAAATAAATGGCTCACAGAGTTCAAGTAACAGGCAAATCTCAACATCAACTGTTCAGAGGAGACTGTGTAGTCGACATAGTCGGTGAACGGATGATCTCCACATGTGTGGTTCCCACCGTGAAGCATGGAGGAGGAGGTGTGATGGTGTCACTGCCTTGGATTTATTTAGAATTCAAGGCACACTTAACCAGCATATCTAACACAGCATTCTGCAGCGATACACCTTCCCATCTTGTTTGCGCTTAGTGGAACTATCATTTGTTTTTCAACTGGACAATAACCCAAAACACACCTCCAGAGTGTGTAAGGGCTATTTGACCAAGAAGGAGAGTGATGGAGTGCTGCATCAGATGACCTGGCCTCCACAATCACCTGACCTCAACCCAATTGAGATGGTTTGGGATGAGTTGGACCACAGAGTGAAGGAGAAGCATCCAACAAGTGCTCAGCATTGTGGGAACTCATTCAAGACTGTTGGAAAAGCATTTCTCATGAAGCTGGTTGAGAGAATGCTAAGAGAGTGCAAAGCTGTCATCTTGGCAAACACTTTTTTGGTTAAATAGTTTTTATGTCTTAATTTTTATTATACAATGTAGAAAATAGTAAAAATAAAGTAAAACCCTTGAATGAGTAGGTGTGTCCAAACTTTTGACTGGTACTGTATGTCACTAGGTCATGCTTGCACTAAGACATCCTTTACCAAAAGTATCATTAGTTGACATTGTTAAATAATGAAAAATTAGCACATCATTAAAAGACCTAGAGCTTATTGTTTTACGTTGTGTTTCACTTTGAAGACACAATCTATGAGTGGTGATAGCACCTATTAACTTCTTATGGCTGCAGGGGCAGTATTGAGTAGCTTGGATGAAAGGTGCACAGAGGTGCCCAGAGTAAACAGCCTGCTCCTCAGTCATAGTTGCTAATATTTGCATATTATTAGTAGTATTTGATAGAAAACACCCTGTTTCTAAAACTGTTTGAATTATGTCTGTGAGTATAACATAACTCATATGGCAAGCAAAAACATGAGAAGTTCCACTTCCTGTTTGGAATTTTTCTGAGGGTGGCAGATTTTCAACCAAGCTCTCATTGAAATTACAGCGAGATATGGATGAGTTTTCACTTCCTACGGCTTCCACTAGATGTCAAGAGTCAATAGAACTTTATCTGATGACTCTAATGTGAAGGGGGCCGAAGGAGAATTAGTCACCACTGCCACGAGCTGACCATGCTTTGACCACGCGCGTTCACGTGATAGGCAGCTCCGTTCCATCGCTCAACTGAAGTCGATGTAATTCTCCGGTTGGAACGTTATTCAAGATGTATGTTAACAACATTCTAAAGATTGATTCAGTACATCGTTTGACATGTTTCTACTGACTGATATGGAACTTTTGGACATTTCGTCACGTTATAGTGGACACTCTTTGTGACTTTGGAATTGTTTACCAAACGCACTAACCAAAGTAGCTAATTGGACATAAATAACGGACATTATCGAACAAATCAAGCATTTATTGTGGACCTGGGATTCCTGGGAATGCATTCTGATGAATATCATCAAAGGTAAGGAAACATTTATCATGTATTTTCTGGTTTCTGTTGACTCCAACATGGCGGCTAATTTGGCTATTGTTCTGAGCGCCGTCTCAGATTATTGCATGGTTTGCTTTTTCCGTAAAGTTTTTTTAAAATCTGACACAGCAGTTGCATTAAGGAGAGGTATATCTATAATTCCATGTGTATAGCTTGTATTATCATCTACATTTATGATGAGTATTTCTGTTGAAACGATGTGGCTATGCAAAATCACTTGATGTTTTTGGAACTAGTGAATGTAACGCACCAATGTAAACTCTGATTTTTTTATATAAATATGAACTTTATCAAACAAAACATGCATGTGTTGTGTAACATGAAGTCCTATGAGTGTCATCTGATGAAGATCATCAAAGTTTAGTGATTCATTTTATCTCTATTTCCGCTTTTTGTGAAAGCTATATTTCGCTGGAAAAATGGCTGTGCTTATTGTGGTTTGGTGGTGACCTAACATAATCGTTTGTAGTGCTTTCACTGAAAAGCATATTTGAAATCAGACACTTTGGTGGGATTAACAACAAGATTACCTTTAAAATGAGACACAGGTATGTTTGAGGAATTTTAATTATGAGATTTCTGCTTTTTGAATTTGGCGCCCTGCACTTTCACTGGCTGTTGTCATATCGATCCCGTTAGCGGGATTGCAGCCATATGAAGTTTTTAAAGTAGACAGTCGACATGGGCCATAATCTATAGTAAATGACGGCTTCGTGTTTATTTTTTTTATTTTTTTTTATTTAACCTTTATTTAACAAGGCAAGTCAGGTGAGAGAAAATTCTTATTTACAATGAGGCCTATCATCATTTATCTCTGTAACTCGAATAATTTCCCTGATACCACTTTTGAACATCATGTGCTCATATATACAGTACTCTAATCTTCTTTCACTAAGTAACGCAGTTCTCCAAGCTTGCTGAAACTCTTCCGAAAGGGAAGTCTCAAAATGTGAGCTAACTTTCCCTGTTAGAAGCCCGAGATACCAGACCAGTGAGTCGCTACTATGCCCCCCCCCCCCTCTCAGTTTTTGGGAGGTGTGTTTGTATTATTGTTATTATAGATATGATGACTATTCATTCTTCTTTTTGGATCAGTTTCAGGTGTGGAGTGTGTGTGTGTGTGTGTGTGTGTGTGTGTGTGTGTGTGTGTGTGTGTGTGTGTGTGTGTGTGTGTGTGTGTGTGTGGAGACAAACCTTCCTGATAGCTACTCTAGCAAAGGTGAGATTGTAAGTGTTCATAAGTGTGTGGACAACAAACCACTTTCCAAATAGTTTCTTGGGTTGGGTATTTTGCCCATTTATTAGCAGCAACAATTAAACATTCCATACAGGCATATGTCAAAACAGTAGGTGCATATCTTAAGTTCCATAGTTCGTAGTGAACATGCAAAGAATACAGGCCTATTACGTAATATCAAACAAAAACAGAATGAGCATCTGTACTTTTCACACAACCAATAAACTGACAGATACACACACACAGAGAGCGAGAGAGAGAGAGAGAGAGAAATAAATATATGTACACAAACAACAAGTCTGCGGTTTTAAATTGGCAAAAAACACACACATTTCTTTCCACAGGGCCGTGGGGTGAGACAGGGATGCAGCTTAAGCCCCATCCTCTTCAACATATATATCAATGAATTGGTGAGGGAACTAAACAGTCTGCAGCACCCGGCCTCACCCTACTAGAATCTGAAGTCAAATGTCTACTATTTGCTGATAATTTGGTGCTTCTGTCATCAACCAAGGAGGGCCTACAGCAGAACCTAGATCTTCTGCACAGATTCTGTCACACCTGGGCACTGACTGTAAATCTCAGTAAGATCAAAATAATGGTGTTCCAAAAAAGGTTCAGTCGCCCGGACGACAAATACAAATTCCATCTAGACACCGTTGCCCTAGAGCACACAAAAAACTATACATACCTCGGCCTAAACATCAGCGCCACAGGTAACTTCCACAAAGTTGTAAAAGAGCTGAGAGACAAGGCAAGAAGGGCCTTCTCTGCCATCAAAAGGAACATAGAATTTGACATACCAATTAGGATCTGGATAAAAAATACTTGAATCGTTTATAGAACCCATTGCCCTTTAGGGTTGTGTGGTCTGGGGTCATCTCACCAACCAATAACCAAAATGGAACAAACACCAAATTGATATTCTGCGTGCATAATTCTGCAAAAATATCCTCAGTGTACAGCGTAAAACACCAAATAATGCATGCAGAGGAGAATTAGGCCGATACCTGCTAATTATCAAAATCCAGAAAAAGAAGCGATTCCCAAACCTTCCATAACAAAGCCATCACCTACAGAGAGATGAACCTGGAGAAAGAGTTCCCTAAGCATGCTAGTCCTAAAGCTTTGTTCACAAACACAAACAGACCCCACAGAGCCCCAGGACAGCAACCCAATTAGACCCAACCAAATCATGAGAAAACAAAAAGATAATTACTTGACACATTGGAAAGAATTAACAAAAAAACAGAGCAATGAGCAACTGCTTGCACGCGCGTTACCGCTTGCGAAAGTATTCACCCCCTTGGCATTTTTCCTATTTTGTTGTCTTACAATCTGGAATTAAAATAGATTTTTGGGGGGTTTGTATCATTTGATTTACACAACATGCCTACCACTTTGAAGATGCAAAATATTTTTATTGTGAAAAAAAGTCAATACTTTGTAGAGCCACCTTTTGCAGCAATTACAGCTGCAAGTCTCTTAGGGTACAGTATCTCTATAAGCTTGGCACATCTAGCCAATGGGATTTTTTGCCCATTCTTCAAGGCAAAACTGATCCAGCTCCTTCAAGTTGGATGGGTTCCGCTGGTATACAGCAATCTTTAAGTCATACTATAGATTCTCATT
This sequence comes from Salvelinus namaycush, assembly GCF_016432855.1. NCBI lineage: Eukaryota > Metazoa > Chordata > Actinopteri > Salmoniformes > Salmonidae > Salvelinus > Salvelinus namaycush. Next base: position 9,300,036 of record NC_052324.1, on the reverse strand, counting down.
TGGATTGAGGTTTGGGCCTTGACTAGGCCATTCCAAGACATTTAAATAATTCCCCTTAAACCACTCAAGTGTTGCTTTAGCAGTATGCTAGGGTCATTGTCCTGCTGGAAGGTGAACCTCTGTCCCAGTCTCAAATCTCTTGAAGACTGAAACAGGTTTCCCTCAAGAATTTCCCTGAATTTAGTGCCATCCATCATTCCTTCAATTCTGACCAATTTCCCAGTCTCTGCCAATGAAAAACATACCCACAGCATGATGCTGCCACCACCATGCTTCACTGTGGAGATGGTGTTCTAGGGGTGATGAGAGGTGTTGGGTTTGCGCCAGGCGTAGCATTTTCCTTGATGGCCTAAAAGCTCAATTTTAGTCTCATCTAAACAGAGTACCTTCTTCCATATGTTTGGGGAGTCTCCCACATGCCTTTTGGTGAACACCAAACGTGTCACGTTCCTGACCTATTGTTCCTTTTTCTTTTATTTATTTAGTTGGTCAGGGCGTGAGTTGGGGTGGGTTGTCTTTGTGTGTTTTGTCTAGTTTAGGGTGTGTGTATTGTTTAAGTTTTTTTTTAGTATGTATTGGGTTGTGTTCAGTGTAGGTGTTTAGGAAAGTCTATGGTTGCCTGATTTGGTTCTCAATCAGAGACAGCTGTTTATTGTTGTCTCTGATTGGGAGCCATATTTAAGGCAGCCATAGGCTTTAGGTGTTTGTGGGTAATTGTCTATGTCTATGTTGCATGTTTGCACTTAGTCGTTTATAGCTTCACGTTCGTCTATTCGTTGTTTTGTTTTGTTTTTCTTCTTCTAAATAAAGAGAAGATGTATTTTTCACACGCTGCGCCTTGGTCCTCTCTCTCTCCCAAAGACGATCGTGACAGAACTACCCACCAACCATGGATCAAGCAGCGTGAGAGGAACCAACAACAGCGGCAAAGAAACCAGGACTCGTGGACATGGGAGGATGTTTTGGACGGCAAGGGTTGATACACATGGGAGGAGATCCGAGCTGGAAGAGATCGCCTCCAGCTGTTCCCATGGGAGAGAGGAACCGGAGAGAGGAACCGGAGAGAGGAACCGGAGTTATGAGGGTACGCGAATAGCAAGGAAGCCTGTGAGTAAACCCCAAAAATTTCTTGGGGGGGGGGCTTAAAGGGAGAGTGGCGAAGTCAGGTAGGAGACCTGCGCCTACTCCCTGTACTTACCGTGGAGAGCGAGAGTACGGGCAGACACCGTGTTACGCAGTAGAGCGCATGGTGTCTCCTGTACGCGTGCATAGCCCGGTTCGGTACATTCCAGCTCCACGTATCGGCCGGGCTAGATTGAGCGTTGAGCCGGATGTCATGAAGCCGGCCCAACGCATCTGGCCACCAGTGCGTCTCCTGGGGCCGGCTTACATGGCACCAGCCTTACGCATGGTGTCCCCGATTCGCCTACATAGCCCGGTGCGGGTTATTCCACCTCCCCGCACTGGTCAGGCGACGGGGAGCATACAACCAGGTAAGGTTGGGCAGGCTCAGTGCTCAATGGAGCCAGTACGCCTGCATGGTCCGGTATTTCCGGCGCCATCTCCCCGCTCCAGGCCAGTACCACCAGTGCCTACACCACGCACCAGGCTTCCAGTGCGTCTCCAGAGCCCTGTTCCTCCTCCACGCACTAGCCCTATGGTGCGTGTCTCCAGCCCAGTACCACCAGTGCCTACACCACGCACCAAGCCTCCTGTGTGTCTCCAGAGCCCTGTACGCACTGTTCCTTCTCCCCGTACTCGCCCTGATGTGCGTGCCCTCAGCCCGGTAACACCAGTGCCGGTACCACGCACCAGGCCTATAGTACGCCTTGAGAGTCCAGTGTGCCCTGTTGTTGTTCCCCGCACTAGCCTGAAGGTGCGTGTCCTTAGCCCGGTACCTCCAGTTCCGGCACCACGCACCAGGCCTACAGTGCGTCTCAGCCGGCCAGAGTCTGCCGTCTGCCCAGCGGCGCCTGAACTGCCCGTCTGCCCAGCGGCGCCTGAACTGCCCGTCTGCCCAACGGCGCCTGAACTGCCCGTCTGCCCAACGCCGTCTGAACTGTCCGTCTGCCAAGCGCCGCATGAACTGCCCGTCTGTACTGAGCCTGCAAAGCCGCCCGTCTGCCATGAGCCTGCAAGCCGCCCGTCTGCCATGAGCCTGCAAAGCCGCCCGTCTGCCATGAGCCTACAGAGCCGTCCGCCAGACAGGAGCCGCTAGAGCCGTCCGCCAGACAGGAGCCGCTAGAGCCGTCCGCCAGACAGGAGCAGCCAAAGCCTTCCGCCAGACAGGAGCAGCTAGAGCCTTCCGCCAGACAGGATCAGCCAGAGCCTTCCGCCAGACAGGATCAGCCAGAGCCTTCCGCCAGACATGACCAGCCAGAGCCTTCCGCCAGACATGACCAGCCAGAGCCTTCCGCCAGACATGACCAGCCAGAGCCGTCAGCGAGCCATGACCAGCCAGAGCCGTCATCCAGCCATGACCAGCCAGAGCCGTCATCCAGCCATGACCAGCCAGAGCCGTCATCCAGCCATGACCAGCCAGAGCCGTCATCCAGCCATGACCAGCCAGAGCCGTCATCCAGCCAGGATCCGCCAGCCAGCCAGGATCCGCCAGCCAGCCAGGATCCGCCAGCCAGCCAGGATCCGCCAGAGCCAGCCAGCCAGGATCCGCCAGCCAGCCAGGATCCGCCAGCCAGCCAGGATCCGCCAGCCAGCCAGGATCCGCCCCTTAGTCCGGTGCTGCCCCTTAGTCCGGTGCTGCCCCTTAGTCCGGTGCTGCCCCTTAGTCCGGTGCTGCTCTTAGTCCGGTGCTGCCCCTTAATCCAGTGGGGTTAATTTGGAGGGTGGCCATTTGGAGGAGGCTACGAAAGCGGGTAGTGACTATGGTGGGGTGGGGACCACAACCAGCGCCAGAGCCGCCACCGTGGACAGACGCCCACCCAGACCCTCCCCTACACTTTATGCTGGTGCGCCCGGAGTTCGCACCTTAAGGGGGGGGTTATGTCACGTTCCTGACCTATTGTTCCTTTTTCTTTTATTTATTTAGTTGGTCAGGGCGTGAGTTGGGGTGGGTTGTCTTTGTGTGTTTTGTCTAGTTTAGGGTGTGTGTATTGTTTAAGGTTTTTTTTAGTATGTATGGGCTTGTGTTCAGTGTAGGTGTTTAGGAAAGTCTATGGTCTATTTTTCACACGCTGCGCCTTGGTCCTCTCTCTCTCCCAAAGACGATCGTGACAAAACGTGTTTGCTTATTTTTTTCTTTATGCAATGGCTTTTTTTCTGGCCACTCTTCTGTAAAGCCCAGCTTTGTGGAGCATACGGCTTAAAGTGGTCCTATGGACAGATACTCCAATCTCTGCTGTGGAGCTTTGCAGCTCCTTCAGGGTTATCTTTGATCTCTTTGTTGCCTCTCTGAGTAATGCCCTCTTTGCCTGGTCCGTGAGTTTTGGTGGGCAGCCCTCTCTTAGTGTGGTGCCACTTTTGAATAATGGATTTAATGGTGCTTCGTGAGATGTTCAAAGTTTCGGATATTTTTTTATAACCCAACCCTGATCTGTACTTCTCCACAACTTTGTCCCTGACCTGTTTGGAGAGCTCCTTGGTCTTCATGGTGCTGCTTGCTTGGTGATGCCCCTTGCTTAGTGGTGTTGCAGACTCTGGGGCCTTTCAGAACAGATGTACATATACTGAGATCATGTGACACTTAGATTGCACACAGGTGGACTTTATTTAACCTCTCTGGGGCAGGTGGGACGCAATCGTCCCACCGGCCAATAGCCAGGGAAAATACAGCGCGCCATATTCAAATAAAATTATATAAAAATCAAACTTTCATTAAATCACACATGTAAGATACCAAATTAAAGCTACACTCGTTGTGAATCCAGCCAACATGTCAGATTTCAAAAAGGCTTTTCGGTGAAAGCATAAGATGCTAATATCTGATGAAAGCACAACAGTAAACAAACAGAGTAGCATATTTCAACACTGCAAGCGCGACACAAAACGCAGAAATAAAATATAAATCATGCCTTACCTTTGACGAAATTCTTTTGTTGGCACTCCAATATGTCCCATAAACATCACAAATGGTCCTTTTGTTCGATTAATTCCGTCGATATATATCCAAAATGTCAATTTATTTGGACCGTTTCATCCAGAAAAACACAGCTTCCAACTATCGACACTTCACTACAAAATATATCAAAAGTTACATGTAAACTTTACCAAAACATTTCAAACTACTTTTGTAATACAACGTTAGGTATTTTTAAACGTTAATAATCGATCATTTTGAAGACGGGATGATCTGTGTTCAATACAAAAAGAAAACAAACTGACGCAACTTTTTTCGTAACGTGCCTCTCTCAAAATATTTACTTCATGTTACCCTCATTTACGATAGCCCTACTTCTTCATTACACAAAGGAATAACCTCAACCGATTTCCAAGGACTGGTGACATCCAGTGGAAGCGGTAGGAACTGCAAAAGCAAGTCCATTAGAAATCTGGTGTCTCTAAGAAAACTCATTGAAAAGACAGTGACATCAAAAAATTCTGAATGGTTTGTCCTCAGGGTTTTGCCTGCTACATAAGTTCTGTTATTCTCACAGACATGATTCAAACAGTTTTAGAAACTCCCGAGTGTTTTCTATCCAAATCTACTAATAATATGCATATCTTATATTCTGAGGATGAGTAGCAGGCAGTTGAATTTTGGCATGCTATTTATCCGAAAGTGAAAATGCTGCCCCCTGCCCACAAGAAGTTAACTAATTATGTGACTTCTGGAGGTAATTGGTTGCACCAGATCTTATTTAGGGGCTTCATAGCAAAGGGGGTGAATACATATGCACGCACCACTTTTCCGTTTTTTTTTTTGTTGCTGAATTTTTTGAAAGAAGTAAAAAAAAAAAAAAAAAAAAATCACTTCACCAATTTGGACTATTTTATGTATGTCCATTATATGAAACCAAATAAAAATTTATTTCAATTACAGATTATAATGCAACAAAAAAGGAAAAATGCCAAGGGGTGTGAATACTTTTGCAAGGCACAGTATGTCTCACTTTCATGGCTTTTGCGCCATTAGTACAGATACCAACATGAGCAGCAGCTACGTTTGGCTACATACGGACCGTTAGTGGAATTCCCACGAGAAAGTAACGGTTATTGTAATTGGATGTTAATTATTTTACTTGGCTACCTGTATTTGCCATTGTGTTGTTATTTTGCTGAACACTATTTTATTTTGGGCAGTAAAACGAGGCTACTCAGACGAGAAAAAAACCTCACCCAAATGGACTGTTTGAAAATGTGAAGTAAAAAAAATAAAATAAAATGTGAATCACATTTTTACTTTGCGTACCCCCGACGGCATTGCACGTACCTGACTTAAACTACTGTCTGCTTGTGTTGTGCATACTTACAGTATCAGTCAAAAGTTTGGACACACCTACTCATTCAAAGGTTTTTCCTTATTTTTACTATTTTCTACATTGTAGAGTAATACTGAAGACATCAACACTTTGAAATAACACATATGGAATCATGTAGTAACCACATTTTTTAAAATAAAGTTCAAATAAAAAATAAAATAAACAGATCAAAATATATTTTATATTTGAAATTCTTCACATATCTTGAACACTCTTGGCATTCTCTCAACCAGCTTCACCTGGAATGCTTTTCCAACGGTCTTGAAGGAGTTCCTACATATACTGAGCACTTTTGGCTGTGAAGGAGTTCCTACATATACTGAGCACTTTTCCCTTCACTCTGCAGTCCCACTCATCCCAAACCATCTCAATTTGTTTGAGGTTGGGTGATTGTGGAGGCCAGGTCATCTGATGTACCACTCCATCACTCTCCTTCTTGGTCAAATAGTAAAAATAAAGAAAAACCCTTGAATGAGTAGGTGTGTCTGAACTTTTGACTGGTACCATACATTATGCTGACTAGTTGGTCAGAAAAGAGGCAGAAGAGGCCATCCAGACAAGCAAGATACCTGTTAAACATGAGAAGTATACAAGCCTATTAATATCCACCCAACAAAAACAGAATAAGCCTCTGTAATGTGTGTGTGTGTGTGTGTGTGTGTGTGTGTGTGGTGTGTGTGTGTGTGTGTGTGTGTGTGTGTGTGTGTGTGTGTGTGTGTATAGACTGGTAGTGATTGCTGGGGGCATTTATAAGCCAGTGGTCTTCTTCCCTCCCTGCCTACTCTCTCCCCCTACCTTACTTCCTTTTTCTCTCTCCTGTGTGTGTGTGAGAGAGAGAGAGAGAGACGAGAGACAGGCGCCAAGTAGCGCTTCTCTCTTCCCCTCAACTACCCACCTACCTAGCAGACTTGCTAAAAAAAGCATGTTAATCTCCAGTCACATCCACAATTCTACATGCACACTCAATTTCTGCATATCAAATTGATCCTAACAACCTGAGATTTAAATGTTTGAAAGATCATTTTAGTTTCACCAAATTGAGAGAGCGAGAGAGGGAGACGAAGAGTGCATTGAGAGAGAACATCTCCCCCATAACCAAGTAGAACGCCCCACTCTCTCCCATTAGCTAACAGTGGCTAGCTTTCAAAAGAGCTTGTTATCCACCTACTCGCAGTAAATCTACAATTGCTTCAACAATTCAGCATGATGTTCCCAAGAATCTGATCTGTCTAGTGATATAAAAACAAAAATGTTTTGGCAAACGTATATGGTCAAACAGTGTAGATGAAAGTTTTACCTTCTCAATCAGGCAATTTTTGGATTTCTCCACAAAACTCCTTCCATACATCAGTCAACTTGTATACTTCGAGTTGGTACTCAGCTCATTTATGATTGGACAAGATAACACCTCCCGAAATGGACGAATGTGAAAGCAGTATTTTCGGGAAAGCACGAAAAGTGGTTGTCGGAAGCATCAATCCGTTCTGGCCCCAACTGATTGAGGGAGCTCCCCGATATTAGAGAGACATGCTCACGAACGGTTTGTCAGACAACATTGACATGTACACACTTTATTAAAAAAAGGAAACATATTTGTGCAAAAATATTTCAATTGAATTCACAGTTGATCAAAATATTGTGATTTCTAAAGTGAGCAACTGAGTCAAACAGTACAATTCTCACTCAGCGTCCAGGTTTTTTCACGTGACCTGATACCCTACTCTTTGTCATAATCAGAATTTGACACTGACATATCAATGCATGTAAACACTAATAAATACACAGAGAGACTCTTACAAACATATATACAGTACATTATAAAAAATATGGCATACACGTATAAAGGAGCAGCTTCTAATTGTGCGCCAACATCCATCAAACACCTCAACTTGTTTCATTTGTATTTGTGTATATGTATATATGTGTATATTTGTGTGTATATATATATATATATATATATATATATATATATATAGCCTGTGATTGCATAGATTGCTTCTAATCTATTACGCTGAACATGTTCTTGCTGCTATGTTATTTTGTATCAACATGTCAACACACATGAAGTTAACTCTCAGGAAATTCATATACACACACTAACATACTCTCATACCGGATTAAGCTAGATGGAAATGTACTGCTCTGATCGCACCACCTCTTGCACAATCAAGACACTCGTCTCTGGACTGCAGGTATATTTACGACTTGTGGCAATCAACCTCACATACACAGTCACAGAGGTACTAACATAGTAAAATGCAAACACAGACATAGACACAAACACGCATGCACACACACGAGTACACACACACACACACACACACACACCTTCCATCGACACACAAACACAAGCGCACTCTTATCATTATTCGTTTTTGTCATCCATCCCTCCCACTTCCCCAGATAGGAGTACTCACTGTGTCCATGGTCACCTCAGTGGGTCACAGCGGTCAGTGGTCATCCCTCTCGCTCTGACTGTGCTTGTGTTGAACCTTGACCACATCATGACCACATGGGGTGCCCCACGTTCAGGTGAGTGCCCTGCGGTCCGGAGGAGCACAAACCCAGTCCAGTCAGGTCCAGTAAGGGGGCAGTGTGGTGTAAGTGGTCAGAGTGTATTTTAATATGTATTCATTACGCTGTGAAAGGGTTGCAGTTGAGGCTCGGCGATTGTGGCGCCAGCGTGTGATTGTGGCAAGACAGGCTGACCGCTCGAAAATGGCTGAGCTAACAGGGACAGGAGGCAGAGTGGCGCGACAGAGCGGCAGTCCAAGTTTGCTCTCGCCACCCGCACTAACACACCTTATAATTATAGATCATCACACAACAAACCACCACACACTGCAAATGCTTGTTAAAGGGAGAAAGAGAGAGGGAGAGACTGAGAAAGACAGAGAGAGGGGGAGAAAGATGGAGAGGGACATTGTTGGTGTGCCAAAGGAGTAGGCTGGTTGTGCTTCGTTGAAACTGACAACTTCTGAAGAGACAGCCACCCTGCCATTCTCAGAACAAAACTCCTACACAGACACACAAAATAATAAATAAAGAGAGAAAGGAGAGAGAAACAAAGAAAGTGAGAGAGAAAGAGAGAGAGAGAAGACCAAAGAGAAGGAGATACAGATGTAGGATTTTATTTGAGCCAGTTTGCTACAGCAGGAAAATAATCCTGCAGCAACAGGAAATGTGAATTATTATGTGGATTATAATTAATGGACAGGTTTTGTAGGGGTTGGTACATTTTTCATTTGGGCAAATTAAGTCTGACATTTTAAAGTGGAAATTACAAACTTTAGAAGCCTTTTAAAAACCTTGGATACACTACACATTTGCATTTACTGCTGTGCAAGACAACTCGCAGCAACAAAAGAGTGACCAAATTAAGATCCTACATCTGTACAGAGAAAGAAAAATAGTGAGATGAATCAGAAGAAAATACTGGGAATATTTCTTTACCATTCCCACTCAACCTCTGAACATGCGAGAAAACAGTTTATTTGATGGCTTGGGATGTTTGAAATGGTGAAAAACTTGCTCCTGTCACCTTTGCCTTGCTATGGCCTGTGTTGCTGAGCGTGTGTTTCTCTAAGAGTAGTTGTTCATCTGCTCAACCTCCGCCTGTTGTGTGATAAAGACGCCCTGAGGGAGAAACAGTGGGACCCAGGGTGCTAGGGTTTAGCTGTGTTTGGTTGCTTACAACCCGAGGAGAGAAACAGAGACATAAAATCAATGATGATACGGTTAGTGGAGGTTTAAAAGGAACGTTTACAGAGGATCCCTGGGTGGAAGGTGATGTAGTTTGTGCTTATGAAGGCATGTGATCTAACTCCATCTTGGAATGGAGCAAGGTGCAAATGAACGGCTGTATGAAGCTGCTTATTTCTGAGTGCACATAGGAATGTTTGTGTGTGTGTTTGCCTGTTTAGGTTTTGTGGCATAAATGAGAGAGTCAAGTTTGTGTGTATGAGACAGAGACAGAGACAGAGACAGAGAGACAGAGAGAGAGAGACAGAGACAGAGACAGAGACAGAGACAGAGAGCCAGCCAGCCAGCGCTGTGAGGGTGGGGCCACTATAGGAGGCAGAGGATAAAGGAGAGGGTTAGGGCTATGAACACTACTGCATCTCCTCTGTAGGGGGCAGTCTGTCCTGTAATCAGTTGGACCCAACTCCCCTGTGATTCTACACTGTAAAAGGAGTCTACAGGGAGGAGAAGAGAAATATGTTAGTCCAGACCAGGCAGTCAAGATAAATTATACAATTGAAGAAAGTTTAAAAAAAAAAAGTTATATTCTTACTTGTGACCTTAGCGTAAGTTTATCTTGAGTGTAATAGCAAATAACTTTTTTACAATGGCAAACAACTTCATCATCCAGTAGATCTGCATCTGCTCTTTAAAACAAGTCATGTGGTTGAAATGGCAGTCGTAATCACACGGGTTTACTATTGAACAGTATGCTTCCTGAAGAGATCACTGAATGATCCCTTTAATATGAAAGCAGCTTGATACCATCCCACACAGGCACAAAGACAGCATGCACCTCCAGTCAACGAGCCAAACAGATTGGCCGGTGTTAAAATCAGCATTTTGGATCTGATCCGATTGCGGGGCGAGCCAAAGACTGGGAATGATTGACACTGATTTAGCATAAGCAGGTGTCATTCTCTGAAACATATTTCCTGTTTCTCACTGTGTGGGATGGAGGAGGGTGATGGGTGGAGCAGGACCTGTCCATCAATGTAGATTGACTCATTGTTCAGGTTAATGTTTGTTAGATACAATTGTGCTTATAAAATGTTATACATACATACACAACAATGGGGAGGGACATGTATCAGCCAAGATATAAGGCTCCATAGACTATACACACTGAAAGACACAGTACAGAAAGCACTTTTTTTCTTCTTTTTTTCGCCAAAAACGCTTGGTATAATGTCCCTCCCCTTGAAGTCACGATGTAGAATCTGTTGCCGGGGCTCTGCCAAGTTGTGGGAAAATAGCACTTGTTGACAAGTTGCTTGAAACGCAATCAACGCACCTGCCACATTGAGAACCTGAAAGAAGCAACATTTGGATCGGGCACAAGGTTAAATCCTCTGTGTAGAGGACAGAAATACGTGCCAAATCCTCCTTTCAATCAAAAAGTACTCCAAACTGTTTCGCGACTAACTTTAATCCATGATATTTGTGATGTGTTTAAATTCATTTCAAATGTTGGTTTTTATTCATTATTTACTGGAATATAATGATACACATTTCAAAGGATATCTTTTTTTTTTTTAAACCAACATGCTTATTTAAAAAAAAAAAAAAAAAAAAGGCAAAGTAACTATACACTTTTCATGGCCCAATAACATTTGCTGTATATGCATCTCCTTTCTATCCAAGTTTATTGTCTGCATTGTGACACACGCATGCCCTTTTCCTACGAGAATTACATTGAAGCCTGAGCTTTGTTTCATTAGAACCTGCACTGTGTTACCTACTTACAAAGCATTAGCGACCCGCTGAGTTCAGAGGGGATGAAAAGTGCTTCCTAATTGGAACTGCACAGCACAATGAAAGAATAAATTGCAATGGTTACTCCTATTTCAAGTTCATCATAATATTGGTTTTTCAACAGGAGGTGAAGCTGAACCGAGTCAATTATCCTAGTGTAAATATCATTGTTCCGTCGTCATTAATCATCAGCAAATGAGTCTTTAAAGAAAGAAATTAAGCATTATGGATCTACGGCTTGACAGTTTCGTTGGAAACTAACATCAAAACAATGTTTTTACAACAGTGTTCTAATGTATGTGATAGGAAACCTTGATAAAACCTTGAGTAGCACACTGTAGGCAGCAACTGTAAATGCATCCTAATGGTACGTATTGTCCATCTAATAATTATATTAATATTATTGTTTGCTCTAACTATGGTCTCGTTTGTTGTAAATATTGTAAATAGTGTAAAAAAAAATCCATTACTGTTGATAATATGTTAATGAATTAGTGCAGAGGTCAGGGACTAGTGTTGGAAATTTCCAGTAACTTTCCTAAAATTCCCAGAAATCCTGGTTGAGAATTTGTGGGAATAAGCAGGTAATCTGGGATTCCTCCAACCAGGATTTTTCTGGAAAAACTCTCTGTAATTTTGTAACCCTATTCAGGGCTTTTATCTTCGGGAGGAATGCAAATGTTTATACATTTCATGTTATCAAGCTGATGTGAACAAAACCAAAGATAATAATGTACTACCAAGGTTTTGGTAATTCACAGTATACACATATGATTGAAAACTAATATTAACCATTGAGGAGCTGTCCAAATTTTTTTATTCCCAAAAACTGAAGCCGCAAAGTGATATTTACAGAGGGGAAATGTTTTGAAGAAGAAACTTGATGGTTATTCCACATAGTATGGGATTTGGGGAAAGATTATTAAGTGTTATTTCTGTGGAATGTCTGCATAACAAAGTCCTCTGTGGCTGGGATATTTAATTAGAAGCTGAAGCAGAGACACAATTCAATGGAGAGAGAAAGGGAGGGAAGGTGGGAGTGAGTGAGAAAGTGAGGGAGGGAGAAGGGGGGGGCAACATCAATTCTAGACAGCTCCCTGTTTTCCGGCAGGAGATTCCTCTCAGGTATATGTAGCCAACTGCTGCGCTTCGCCTCTTCCTTCGCCTGACCTATTTAGGTAATTGCACTCTTCATTAAAAAGCTCAGTCTGCAAGAGAAATTACACTTCCCCATTGGTATCTAGGTAACCTAATCTCCCTCCGGGGGCCTAATTGCATGGCATGATAACCTCATAGGCCGAGCCTCTTTAAATTTTCATCTCTTTTCAAATAATTATGGATCATTGGAGAGAGGTATTGATTTGATTCATTAACTTCCCGCTCGGTGCCAAGGTTAATGATTACATGGATCCCAATTATACGCTAAAGATCCACCGGACTATTTGCTTTGATTGGCTTCCACTTTATTATTAGCAAAGGTTGTGTTGAAACAATGCTCAGACTGAGAATTTGAGAAAGCTAATTGGATCTGGTAAAATCTGCTTTATTTCACTAGCCCCTGTATATGTACTTGACAAATGGAATGAATATGTATGGCTGAAAAAGCATGTTAGGGACGGTGGAAAGAGATTCAGGAGGGATTGGATGCTGGCTGCAGGGGTGATATGTTTGACCTTAGAGTGTTTCCTTTGAATGTCAAGGGGACATAGGATATCTTCCAAATTGGGTAAGAGAGCAATGATTCAAAATAACAAAATGTTCCCCAAAAAGCAACAAAAGTCGTACTGAAAAGACAGATTTTTTTTAATAGATTATTTATTTTCTCCTATATTAAAATTATAATTCAGTAATTGTATACCGTAAAACTTGCATTAATAGCCCGGGCATTTATTTGCTTCAATCCCTGAACACAACCGGTGCTTATTAGAGACAGGCTTCAATTTGAGCCAGGCGTCTATTTCCTTAATGCAAACAGCTTTTGCTCCATTAAATGTTGAAAAGACTTATTGTGACCGGTATGACCAGTATAAATATTATAATAACAAATCCATCGCAGATCAGACTTGCAAAAACTGGGCTGCCTATCATAATTGTGATTTCACAATTCACCAACATTCTCTCACTAGTGCGCCTTGTTGTGCCTTGTTGCAGCGAGATCACAGCAGATAGACTTCAGTATTCAACATTTGTCCAGGTACCCAGGACATCGGGCGATGCCTTCTATACTGTCCATTAGGGGCAATGTGAGCACGCATTACTTTATGTCACGTTCGTTTAGAGAAATGAACCAAGGCGCAGCGTGCATAGAGTTCCACATGTTTATTCCGATGAAACTCACAAACAAAAAACAACAAAGAGCAACGAAACGCTCACCAGCGACTAGACACAAACAAGATCCCACAAAAACCCAGTGGGAAAAAGGCTGCCTAAATATGATCCCCAATCAGAGACAACGATAAACAGCTGCCTCTGATTGGGAACCATACCAGGCCAACATAGAAAACAAAAGCACCTAGATAGGGACACTAGTCACACCACGACCTAACCAAAATAGAGAATAGAAAAGGCTCTCTATTGGTCAGGGCGTGTCACTTTATGCTTAACCGTCAAGTTTTTTTCTCTTCTTTAACAACCTATTTTCTGTTTTAACGTACCTCTTTTCACTTCACCCATAGACATGTATTCCTCCCGCCTGGACAAACATTGAATACTGAAGTGAGACCGGACATCCTGTGGGTAGTTGAGCCGACCATGTCAAACCACACTGCTGTGACATCCATGGCAATGTTTTTGCTCTCATTAATCTTTTGCACAATCTTTACGGTACTCACTGAAGTTCACTCATAAACAATTCCTTTAGACCCTGCATTTATTTGAAGCAGGAGTTTATTTGCTGAAATGTGTGCCGATGTCCGGCTATTAAAAGGGACAGGTGGCTATTTGACATTACGTTTAATTGAAGTTTTACAGTATTTTACATTGTTTTGCTATTTCCTACTGTAAAGCTCCTTCATATTGCAGGTGAGTGAGCAGAGTTGTGAGTTCCTCCAGGGTGATTTGAAACAGACTTATGAGGACATTAAAATGACTGAAATGTCTAAATGATTTCCTCCATTAAGTTTCCTCTCCTTTCATAATCATTTTTCTTATTTCCGCCACAATATGCCGAGGAGGGGAGAGGAAGTGTGCTGTTGCGGATTCACAGACAAATTACGTCTCTCCCTCATAACGTCAAGGAAGCAAAAAAGCAACATTAATAAAGAGTGAGGAAAAGTACATTTGCCGGTTGTTTATATAAGTGGCGGCCTGTTCTGGCAGTCTGGCATGGCAGTCAGCTTGAAGGGCAATTGTGTGTCTACACGTACGCTCCAAATAACCTTTTTTTTCTCGCTGGCTGGACAAGCGGTGTGTGTGTGTGTGTGTGTGTGTGTGTGTGTGTGTGTGTGTGTGTGTGCGTGTGTGTGTGTGTGTGTGTGTGTGTGTGTCCTATTATGTAACACTCTAGACCCTGCCACTGCTTTTACTTTGCCACTGCCCCACATTCAAGACCTCCTGGCTGATCAAATGGAAAGTCATAGGGGATTCATATTACTCCAGGGTACCACATGACAAGCTCTTTTTATATACACACACACATACAAAGTCCCCATCTAGACATTGGGTACATTACAATGTACATACTACATCACACACACACACACACACACCTCGGCACTGTTTCTGGCCATCCACAGACCCGTCCAACCTCATTAGGTATGAAACACAATAGCTAAAGAAGGATGGAGTAAAGAGCGGTTACTATGATGCAATGGAATGGCGACTCTGCACACGACTGGAAAGTCTAAATGGTCTTGGCGAAGTGGCTGGGCCCTTGTCTAAGCCTCTCTTGTGTCTAAGCACTCTGCCACCACTACAGTCTCCAGGGAGCTATTACAGTTATTCCACATGCCAAGGTCTGTGGAGGCTCAGGACAAACATGACAGACACACACACACACATACAGTCACATGCACACACACACACACTGAGCACACACACAGGCCCGAGCGAAACAGACCCTCACAGACTGTCAAATAGTCATCATGACTATCCACAGTATGTCCACTGTGGCTAAGTTGTTAAAGCATTGCACTTGCATTGCATGGTTGTGGGTTTGATTCCCATGTGGGACCAACTACATTTTTTTTAATGAAAATGTATAAATGCACTGTATGTCACTCTGGATAGAGCGTATGCTAAACGATACAAATGTAAAATGTTCATCTAGATAGACACTCACCTTGGTGGTCTCTGTGTGTCTCCCAATGAAGACAATGGAAACTCCTCAGTCATTCCACAGTAGCTCTGTGGAGACGTGAGGCCCTGAAGGGGAGAGACTCTACTCCTGGTTCCTCCCTTCTCACTCTACCATGAAGGCTTATGTTTTCTTTTACCATCCATCTGCTGGCAGAGAGAGTGCAGACAGCCTGGCCCGCTTTTATTTGCCCAGTGTTTCAATTCGCGGTGGTGGTCTGCAAAATTTCACAGGTACTGTAATGGTAATGTAAGCCAGATCCTGAGTCTTAGTAGTCTAGTTTGTAGGTTTTGACAGTGGCTCAGGGGCATCGGAACGGTTTGGTTGGATGGAGTCTGTCCGTCTGTCTGTCTCTCAATTAGGCCCTTCATGAACCAGAGGAGGACATGGAGGAGGTGGGCAATTTCCTCTCTCTCTATTTCTTTCTTCCTCCTTCGCTCCCCTCATTCTCCCTCTCTCTCTCTGTGTCTCTCTCTGTCTCTCTCCCTTTGTTTCCCGTCTCCCTCGCTCCCTTTTTTCCATTAGCGTTTTACAGAGCACAAGGGGCCGTCCCTATTGGGTCATTCTCAGCTGTTGAAATGGCAAAAAAAGTGCCAGTTTTAACAAGTGTTTTAAGAGCATGGCTGGGATCACGGGTCTCTGACTCTGAATGTTTGGAGTGTTAACAGGGCCCAGGACACAGCCATGCCCAGGCCCAGCCTCATGTAGACAGACAGGGATTAAACCTGAGATGTTTGGAGAACTTCTGTTCCTCTTTCCCTCTCCCTCAACTAGACTGGTCCAGGCAGGTCAGGATCAGGACTTGGTCAAAACTCCTTTGACGAGGCATTGAACTGACCTTGACTGAATCACTTGCATTATCTCTGATTATAAAAATAATAACTGGAGAACCATTCAACATGATACAAAGAAATAATCTGTGCCTGCAGCTAAAAAGCACAAGAGCCATTGCAATATCAATAGGGCTTAAGAGGCACTTGTTTAGGTTAATTTACATAGAGTGTAAATACTCTGCATGGTCTACTCAGCTCCAATCCCAGGCCCATTCATTTAGCTCATTTAACATGGACTCTGATCTCAACAGATGATGTGTCCTAATGGAACACTCCACTCCGTTTTTCCTTCGACCTCTTACTGTACTGGGCTGTTTATGTTATTGCTTACAGACACTATTGTTGCCAACGTTCATACACAAATATATTGATTTACTCACTCTGTCATTGCCAGAACTATTGGTGATATGCACCGTATGTAACCATTTATGCAGTTTTACTGAGGACATAAAGGCAAAATAGCATATTAGATCAATACAATCAAAAACTGTCACATTATCAGATAGGTTTTGGTCTCAAAGTATTTTCTCTAACCCTTGAAATATAAATGGAACGTTCCCCAACATTGAAACATATCTTTGCTGCAACAACAGCAAAAGAAAAGTTGATGGAGACATAGTCTGGCCTTTTCTATGGCTCTCCAGTTAGCCATGGATTCATGTCTGGGGTCTTTGTGTAAAAAAAAAATGATCTTGCAGTGTTTTGTATTGCACTCGTTGGGCCAGCCCTAAATCAGTATAATGTTGCACAGCCAGGACTTCTCCACCACTGGTTTGTTGCCAATTTTACCCAAGGCAGGATCCCTAATGGGTTATTCCCCACCTCAGCCCATCCATAGCTCCCAATTCCACCATTTGACAGTCTCTGGAAAGGTGCAGTTCAAGTTGTTTTCTCAAAAGTGTCTCAACATGTGGTGGTAAAGTGGGTTTCAAATATGCCCTGGAGTCATATAACAGTTTTGGCCAAAAACAATGTGTTGAAGAGGAATACATTGAAAAATCCTTGTGGTCCAATGTATTACAATGACCCTCTCCACTGGGATGGCATTACTGCTGTCTAACTACTGTATCTTTACAGTCTTATGATTAACCTCATCGTAGTTTACCCTCTTATAGCTTATCCTCTTAACAACAGTAGTTATTACTAACCCATTATCCATATGAAGTATGTCCATAGAAAAAAAACTGAAAATAGGTTTCCCCTAAAATGAAGAAATGAATTAGTGACAGAGAAAGAAAAACCCAGACTTATGCATAGAACAGTAGACACAATTTGGTGAATCAATCTTTGAAATGAGGAAGCTTCAAGACACTGGGCAGCTATTTTCTCGTTGGCACTACTACTACTACTACTACTACTACTACTACTACTACAGTAATACTACTACTATTACTGCATGCAGAGCTCCAATATCCAAGTTTTGGGGGAGAAAGTGCAGGCCTACATTTTTTTCATATTTTTGTTGAAAACATACTTCAGGAAAAAATATCTCACCTGAAAAAAAATACAACTATATACAGTACCAGTCAAAAGTTTGGACACACCTACTCATTCCAGGGTTTTTTCGTACTTTTTTACTCTTTTCTACATTGTAGAATAATAGTGAAGACATCAAAATGGACATTAGACTGGTGGAAATCTGTCCAAATTTGAGATGTTTGGTTCCAACCGCCGTGTCTTTGTGAGGTGCAGAGTAGGGGAAAGAATGATCTCTGCTGGTGACACTGTCAGTGATTTATTTAGAATTCAAGGCACACTTAACCAGCATGGCAACCACAGCAATCTGCCGCGAAACACCTTCCCATCTTGTTTGCGCTTAGAGGGACTATCATTTGTTTTTCAACAGGACAATGACCCAAAACACACCTCCAGACTGTGTAAGGGCTATTTGACCAAGGAGAGTGATGGAGTACTGCATCAGATGATCTGGCCTCCACAATCACCCGACCTCAACCCAATTGAGATGGTTTTGGATGAGTTGGATCACAGAGTGAAGGAGAAGCATACAACAAGTGCTCAGCATATGTGGGAACTCATTCAAGACTGCTGGAAAAGCATTATTCATGAAGCTGGTTGAGAAAATGCCAAGAGTGTGCAAAGCTGTCATCAAGGCAAAGGGTGGCTACTTTGAAGAATCTAAAATCTAAAATATATTTCGATTATTTTAAAACTTTTTGGGGGTTACTACATGATTCCATTTGTGCGATTTCAAAGTTTTGATGTCTTCACTATTATTCTACAATGTAGAAAATAGCAAAAATGAAGAAAAACCCTTGAATGAGTAGGTGTGTCCAGTATATATCAAACTTCTGCACCAAAGTTCCCTTGCATGTAGTGAACATTTATCAGCTTTCGTTTTACATAGTCAGCACAAAGAGTTGTGTGTTCTGGGAACCTACTGTAGGGGACAGACCACAGAAGCCACATGATCTGCATATGTGTGCTGCTTCACGCTTAGGCATTTCTATCAGAATACATTTCTAAGGTCAGCCTATACCAAGAACAGTATGAATAGAGAGGGCATTACTGGTAAGGTCGCACCAGGGAATAGGACTGATACTCTAGAGGACAAAGAACAGAAAGGCTTTGCTTGTAGGCCTACTTCGTCTAATGCATTATCCATTCATTATGGACAAGCATTGATTCATTATTGGATTTGATGACACATGAAGCAGACAAATACAATTTAAACAACTTAAGCAACTTATTTAAGCTTGCAATGCAAGTAGTCTTGCAACCTTAGAGAGAATATGTGGCACAATGTTGTTTTTTTGCCGTCTTTTTCGGTTTGTCGTAGTCATTGACCAGAGTGTTGATGTTGTGGAAGAGAACAGCTCTCCAGCCATGTCTGAGATTACTTGGAAACCAGCCAGTAGGGGCAGCAGTGAGCACTGTTACCTTCAAGTAGGTTTCGGTTTTACTATGGTATTGTAGATGGGGATGGCAGATGGGTGTAAGCATCTGATTCCAAAGGTTGTTAGTTTGAATCCAGCGATATAAAGTTGTTTTTGTTATTTTTGTTTTAATCCTATCCCAAACCTTAACCTTTACCTTAACCATCCGGAGTTAATGCCTGACCTTAAGAATTTGTAGTTAATGCCTGAACTTAACCTTAAAGACTTTGTAATGTAACATGGAAACATGGTTGAATGTCTAATTCTGTCGTGAGAATGTGAGAGCTGGTAGCTTTTAACGAGCCTGTGTATCTAACCCTCAATAGACTCTGCCAAATCATTTATCACAAAGACACACGTGCGTGCACACAAGCTCTCTCTCTCACACACACACACACACACACACACACACACACACACACACACACACACACACACACACACACACACACACACACACACACACACACACACACACACACACACACACACACACACACACACACACACACACACACACACACACACACCAATTTCTGTGATGGAGATCTGGCAATCCAATCAGGCATGCCATCCTGCTAAAGCAGTGAGTTAACACTGCCAATTAGGTAGAATTTTGCTGTATGTTGATTAGTGAAGTGATACCCCGGGGCTATGTGGAGGTAAACTACAGCAGTGAACGCAACTGGACCGTCGGCCGCTGATGCTACCACTGACTTCTCCTCTTCACTGGGCTATTTGAGGGATGTCCAGTCACTGTGCGTAATCTGTTAGAAGTAGAATAACAAATACCAAAATGGCACTCCAGTTCCCCCATTCCCAGCAGCTGTTTCCACCCATGGAGGGCAATTTGGACCCAGATTTATTAGACATAATTAACTGACTGCTCCACTCCTGTCCTTTAATTTGCTCAATTAAATAAAGGATAATTTATTTTGTATTAGTGTCTCTTACACCGGAAAATAATAGGTGCATACTGTGAAGGCTTCCTGCTGAACACATCGATCTTCTATCAATACAATGGTATGAAGAGAGAAAAAAACATTACAGAGATATTTTTCATCTGCAGTAGTCCACCAATACACACATAATGTTATACAAGGGAACACACACACACACACACACACACACACACACACACACACACACACACACACACACACACACACACTCTCTTTATATGTAAACACACACACTAGTGGAGTGTTCATTAAAAAAAGTCCACTTTGAAAGGGCAGAAGTTTGGAGTGGCAAGGTTTGATCATTGTCTGTGTTTATAAGTACCGTAGGTGAAACCCGTGTGCTGGTAAAACTGTGCAATACCACGTTACAGGAATGTGTTAGCCAACAGTCACACTAAGACGTCCATAACTTTGTCTCACGTGATTGGCACAGATCAGGAACCTACCATGCCATAAAGCGCTTACTTTTCAACTTTTACATTTGGTCTGATGAAACCAATGTGAAATATTGTAGGACCACATTAAATGTCCCGTGAGTGAATGTTGGTTACATATTGTTTTGAATGAATTGAGTTAGTCAATCCAGAAAAAAATAAAAAATAAACAATCAAATTGAATTTTTCACATGTGCCAAATACAGCCAATGAAATGCTTTCTTACGAACCCTTCCCAACAACGCAGAGTTTAAAAATATAATAGTAATAGTTTGTTCGGTCTGCGTGTGTGTGTGTGTGTGTGTGTGTGTGTGTGTGTGTGTGTGTGTGTGTGTGTGTGTGTGTGTGTGTGTGTGTGTGTGTGTGTGTGTGTGTGTGTGTGTGTGTGTGTGTGTGTGTGTATAGTGTATCTGAATGTGTGTGGGTTTTGTGTGGGAGTGTCAATGTAGTGTGTGTGAGTAAGTGTGCGTATGGTTTGTATACAGTGCATGCAGAAAGTATCAGACCCTTTGAGTTTCTCCACATGTGTTACTTTAGAGCCTTATTCTAAAATGGACTAAATAAAACATTTTCTGCATTAATCTAACACAAAACCCTATAATGACAAAGCAAAAACAGGTTTCGAGACATGTTTGCAAATGAATTACAAATAAAAGCAGAAATACCTTATTTACATAAGTATTCAGAACCTTTGCTATGAGACTTGAAATTGAGCTCATGTGCATCATAATTCCATTGATCATCCTTGAGATGTTTCTATAACTTGATTGGAGTCACCTGGGATAAATCCAAATGATTGGACATGATTTGGAAAGGCACACACCTGTCTATATAAGGTCCCACAGTTGACAATGCATGTCAGAGCAAAAGCCAAGCCATGAGGTCAAAGTGCTATTAAGTCTATGTCTGGTAACAGTATTCAATGTTAATGAATTACCGTCATGTGTTTTGAAGGACTCTGTTGCTATATATGACAAAACTGAAATGCTGAATTGTTTCAATGAGCACTTTGTATCATCTGGTAGGCTGTTTGATTCAGTGTCCTCTGTCTCTGTACAACCCTGTGTGGATGAACCAGTGTCCTCTGTCTCTGTACAACCCTGTGTGGATGAACCAGTGAGAGCTGGTCAAACTTTTAGCTTTTTGCCATTCTCAGTGCAGGTGGTACATAAAGCCCTGAAATCCTTAGATCAAAGAAAGCCTGCAGGTCCTGATCTTTTGGATCCCTGCTTTTTAAATCTGGCAGCTGATTTCATAGCTGAACCACTTACATATCTGTTCAATCTAACCCTGGAATGTAATGAAATTCTAAAGATCTGGAAATCAGCATTTGTCCTACCACTTTTAAAAGGGGGAGATCCAACTCTTTTAAATAATTATAGGCCAATCTCAAAGCTGTCACCCCTGGTGAAAATACTTGAAACCCTTGTAAGTGAACAGCTAAAAGAGTTTTTATTTACTAACTCTATTTTATCAATGTACCAATCGGGCTTCAAGAAGAAGCATAGCACAATTACAGCAGCCATGAAGGTTTTAAATGATATCACTGAAGCCCTTGACAAAAAACAGCACTGTGTCTCACTTTTTATTGATCTCTCTAAGGCTTTTGATACAGTTGATCATGCTATACTAAGGCAGAGCTTGTTGAGTATAGGTCTTTCGGAGCATGCAGTTGCATGGTTTGCTAACTATCTGTCTGATAGAACTCAGTGCACTCAATTTGATGGGCTTATGTCTGTTAAATTGTCTGTCCTTAATGGTGTGCCCCAAGGCTCTGTACTTGGTCCTCTCTTATTCACTATTTATATAAATGATTTCGACAAATATGTCCAAAATGCACAACTTCATTTTTATGCTGATGATACTGTTATTTATGGTTGTGCCTCGTCTCTTACAAAAGCTTTCCAGAACTTGCAGACTGCTTTTTATACTGTTCAACATACCTTGTGTCGATTGAAGCTTATCCTCAATACTGACAAAACTAAACTAATGGTGTTTTATAATGCAACAAATAGACCTCTGAACCTTTCACCTATTACTACCTGTCAGGGCAAGGATATGGAGGTTGTAACCTCATATAAATATCTTGGAATTCTAATTGATGACGGCCTCTCTTTTAAATTGCATATTCAACAACTTGTAAAAAAAATGTAAGCTGAAATTGGGATTTTATTTTAGGAATCAGGCCTGTTTTTCTTTTGAAGCCAGAAGGAGGCTAGTATCAGCTACATTTATGCCTTTACTAGACTATGGGGATATTTTATATATGAATGCTTCCGCTCAGTGTTTGAGATCAATTGACACTCTTTACCATGGCACTTTAAACTGCAAAACCCTTACGCACCACTGCACTTTTATTTACAAAGCCATTTTGGGTTTACTACCTTTTTATTTGGGCATTTTTATTGTTCAGAAATGTGGTGGGTACTCTCTTCGTTCGCTGGACTTTATCCTGCTAACTGTTCCAAATGTCCGAACTGAATTTGGTAAAAGGGCTTTTATGTACTCTGCGCCATCGTCTTGGAACACCTTACAAAATAATTTGAAACTGGAAGAACTTGTCCCGATTGGTGTTTTTAAATCACTGATGAAGGATTTTGAGGCTGATTCCCTGACCTGTCAATGTTTTTAATTTGCTGTTTTTGATATTGTTATACTCTTGTGAATTCAATGGTTTTTACTAGATTACTTGTAGTTTTTCATGTTGTCTGTCTGTAATTTTTGTAATGACTTGGTGCTGCCTATCTTGGCCAGGACGCTCTTGAAAAAGAGATTTTAAATCTCAATGAGCCCTTCCTGGTTAAATAAAGGTTAAATAAATAAATAAAATAAAAGGAATTGTCCGTAGAGCTCCAAGACAAGATTCTGTCGAGGCACAGATCTGGGGAAGGGTATCAAAAAAGGTCTGCAGCATTAAAGGTCCCCAAGAACACAGTGGCCTCCATCATTCTTAAATGGAAGAAGTTTGGAACCACCAAGACTCTTCTTAGAGTTGGCCACCCGGCCAAACTGAGCAATCGGGGGAGAAGGGCCTTGGACAGGGAGATGACTAAGATCTACATTTTTCGGGCCTTCCCCTGACAATGTGTGATATAAAGGTCCTGGATGGCATGGAGCTCGGCCCCAGTGATGTACTGGGCTGTTCATACCACCTTCTGTAGCGCTTTGCGGTCAATGGCGGTGCATTTGGCGTACCAAGTGGTGATGCAGCCAGTCAAGATGCTTTCGATGGTGCAGCTGTAGAACTTTTTGCGGATCAAAGTAACCATACAAAATCTTTTCAGCCTCCTGTGGGGGAAGAGGCACTGTCGTGTTTTCTTCATGACTGTGCAGGTGTGGGTGGATAATTTTTCAAGTCCTTAATGTTGTGGACACCAAGGAACTTGAGACTTGGTAGTCAACTGCATTCGACTACCTAGTCTCATGCTTTTCTGCAGTTTCTTATGCGCCTCGGCTCCTTCTCGACAGTGTAGAGATTTCATCTCCAAGCACTGGGGCTACAGCACAATCCCACAAAAACTTTCACATCCTAATAAGCAGCTCCTGAACATGCAATTGACCGACCACTTCAAAGCAAAGAGAAAGAGGAAAATATCTAGCAGTTTTCTGATTAAAGTGGTTCATTTACCTTGATTGCCAGTCAATTTCAGCTAATATTAATTCAACAAATAAAAGGTATAATGATGTAATTGCATTAAAGCAAAACCAGATTCCACACTCAAATCCCTTACCGCTTGTGGCCCCATTCTGTCATGTTTGTTCACACCCTCCGTACTGTATGTGGGAGCGGTAGCCTGTTACAAATACCCAACACTCATACAGATACAGTACCATCACTGTATCACTGTAAAATATGGATTTCTGCATATGAGATACGTGACTGATTCGGCTAGATTTGGTCTTATGGAAAATGGCCCTTGAATGTTTTGATAAACCTACTGGAGAGCTTTTCCTAGTCTACACCCATTCACCATCGTTCACAAACGCTTAAGCCTTAGCCCCAACCATCTTTTTAATGATTCACATGTGAGGCCATGTACTAAACAACCAAAGATTTCAAGACTAAAGGCTGGTTTATACTACGTCTATCGACAGTTGTCGCAGTGACATCATGAACATTCTATTGTCATCCAATATCAAACTAGTCATTGTCGTTTTGAAAAAGTATAAACACCAACACTACAGGTTGCATGACATCAGCAGCCTGGTGGTCCAAAATAGCATAACTAGTGTATTTTAACACCAATAAATCCACCCATTTAAAAATTAATTTAGGGCTCCCGAGTGGTGCACCGGTCTAAGGCACTGCATCGCAGTGCTAGAGGCATCCCTACAGACCCGGATTCGATCCCAGGCTGTGTCATAGCCAGCCGCGACCGGGAGACCCAAGAGGTGGCGCACAATTGGCCCAGCATCGTCTGGGTTAGGGGAGGGTTTGGCTGGCCAGGATGTCCTTGTCCCATCACGCTCTAGCGACTCCTTGTGGCGGACTGAGTGCATGCACGCTGACTTCAGTCACCAGCTGTATGGTGTTTCCTCCGACACATTGATGCGGCTGGCTTCTGGGTTAAGAAAGCAGTGTGTGAAGAAGTAGTGCAACTTGGCGGGGTCATGTTTCGGAGGACGCAGGGCTCTTGATCTTCGCCTCTCCCGAGTCCGTACGGGAGTTGCAGCGATGGGACAAGATTGTAACTTCCAATTGGATGTCACGAAAACATCCAATTGGATTTTTCACATGCACAGGATACAAAAGGTGTAGTGAAATGGTAACTTGCATAGTGGAGTCTTTTGTTTTGACATGTAGCTAGATAGCTTGCTAGCAAGCTAAACAATGAACCATAATCTCAACTCAAAACATTACTACCTTGCATGAATCTGGAGGTAGCTAACCCTTCAGGTTCAATGTCAGCTAGCTAGCGAACATTAGCCTATAACTAGGAAGGTAAATGTATCTGAGATATGAATGATATTACTACACAGATCATACACGTAACGTTACCTAGCAAGCCAGCTAATGTTAGCTAGATAGCTAACAATACGCTTTAACTTGAAATGCAAATTACTTTCTGACAAAATTCTGAACCTATAATATCTGAAAATATAGCTAGCTAGACTATCTTACCCGAATACTATCACGAATGCCATGGTTGCCCTTAGTTTGAAGATGTAATCTGGAGACAGGTGTTTTATACAACAGCCTTCTGTGTGTACTCTTTTTGACTCCCTCTGCATATTTGCAATCAAACAGCTGCATTTTCTCCATCTCCTTAGCTATCATACTCTAATTCCACCATGCATTCCACAGATTTCAAAACTCAGTCCGCCAGAAAGTGGAGAATTACACTTATGAATTTCTACTACGTAATATATTTCAAAGAAGCTGCGTTAGAAAGGATTACCTACACATACTGACCAGCTCATAGACAGAAGTGAGCTACATGGCAGACCAATCCAAACTCATATCTCGGCATGTCCAGACCATCCATTATCTCAGCCAATCATGGCTAGCGGGAAGGTTTCTGACTTTTTCCGTGGCTAAACCAACTAGCCTCAAAAATGAACAATTGCATTCGTATTTACAGATGGCATACACATTTGTTATTAAGGCACATGAAAGTTCACATGTTCCAGAAGGAATTTCTGCTCCCAAAGGTTAAGTTCAAATTCCTCTCCTGTGAAGTAGTGACGTGCAACATACGCCTAGTTTCCTGAAATGTATCACGTATATGATATCCATTGATAAGACATTATCCAATGGTTATTATAAAATGGGTTGTTTGGATCCTGGATACTGATTGGTTGATAGCAGGGAGTTATAGCACCACAATACCCGCATTCCATGGGTAATGCATGTTAACAGTTCCATTAGATGTATCAATGCTCTTCCACTGTCCCACTGCCCAGCCAGTCAATGTATAAACATAAACAGTTCCCTGTATGCCTATCTGACCTGTGCAACATTTTGCACAAATTGTGTACATTAGTACCTGCATATGAATGTGGCGAGACTGACAGCTTCTCTGAGCCTGATGAATTAATTTATCAGGACTATTTTAATGGATATATCCAAAGAAATGGCAATTTAAAAATAAAGTAAAAAATAAATACATGATGTTCATAGTTTGCAGTCAGCTGGTTGATGTGATTGTGTGTTAGCTTGCCTTTAGTTGGCTAGCTACTGTAGCTAGCAAAGGAGAAGCAAGGTTAGCTTAGCTATCCTCCATAACTACACTGAGTGTACAACATTAAGAACACCTTCCTAATATTGAGTTACACCCCCTTCCGCCATCAGAACAACCTCAATTCGCCAGGGTATAGACTCTACAAGGTGTCGAAAGCGTTCCACAGGGATGCTGGCCATTGTTGACTCCAATACTTCCCACAGTTGTGTCAAGTTGGCTGGATGTCCTTTGGGTGGTGGACCATTCTTGATACACACAGGAAACTGTTGAGCTTTACAAACCCAGTAGCGTTGCAGTTTTTGACACTCAAACCTGTGCACCTAGCCCCTATTACCATACCCCGTTCAAAGGTGCTTTCACCTTGCCCATTCATCCTCTGTATGGCACACACACACAATCCATGTCTCAATTGTCTCAAGGCTTAAAAATCATTATTTAACCTGTCTCCTTCCCTTCATTTACACTGATTGAAGTGGATTTAACAGGCAAAATCAATAAGGGATCATAGTTTTCACCAGGATTCACCTGATCAGTCTATGTCAAGGAAAGAGCATGTACATGTAGTTCATATTTTTTTAAGGTTGGCAACAGTTGTATAGAAGCAGTAAACCCCTCGAACCCAGGGATTATGGTATGATAATCCCTGGGAACAGCTCTCTGACCTAAGGACAGCCCTTAGTCGGGAGTTATCACATGATAATCCCCGGTTTCTCATGTCTTATTGCTTAAATAGTTTTCTGATCAGTCTTACTGTAACAGCCTTTTCTAACGAGCCATCAATATAAGAAGCATATTGTCATATTATCATTCATAACATTGTGAGTGATTGTGTCTACTTGTGAATAAGTCTAGCATTTGCCTTTGTGTGTGTGTGTGTGTGCTTCAATTTGCCTGAGAAAAATTGTTTAGCGTTTGCCTGTGATAACCATCTCACAGCAGGTAACATCCTCTAATTGTCAGGTAATGAAAGGCATTATCTGTTAAAGCTACAAATGTAACTTTGGACAACCTGACAAAATGCACATAGAAATCTGAGTAATAGATCTGTCATTCTTATTGAAAGCAAGTCTAATAAGCAGTATATCTGTTCTATGTGCGGTATTTCTATGCGTCCCATTTGTACTTTTTTTTTCGTCTTCTACTTTCAGTTTTCTACACCAGCTTCAAACAGTTTAAAATACAATATTTTTTGTTACGGAACATATATTTCACAGCGGTTTAGATGGTACAATGATTCTCTTCAATATACTTGCTTGTTTTGTCACAAACTGAAATTGGGTGAACTACTATAATTTTAGCAACCAGAAAATGGCGGAGTGATTTCTGCATAGTGCATCTTTAAGCACATACCCTTTCACCTATCTAGTTTGCAAGACAAAAACAATCAGACTGCATCAATGGCATATTGTTTGGGAAAAACAACAAATGTACTTGCTTAAAACAACATCTAATGATGAATACCAAAAAATACCACAAGGTTGACATTAATGTCACTTTGAATTGCAAAAGGATAGAAATGAGGAAGATCACAATTGGTCTCGTTTCACAGGTTTCATCACAGTCTTCTGGTTTGGGCGGTTATTGGGGGGGGGGGGGGGGGGGTGTTGGCAATGGGGGGGGTTGTGGTAATGGTGCAGTGTGTGTATGTGTATGCGTTCATGTGTGCGTGCATGTGTGCGAGTGTCTGTGTGCATCTGTCTCTATGTCTGTGTGTGAGTGAGTGTGGTGGAAACCACCCACAGTCTTGACCTCCCGCCCAGCTGCTCTTGACGACAGTGTTGAAACGCCTCACTTCCTGTGAGGCCGCAGATGCAGACAAAAACGGCTCATGATGACTGTGGGGGGATATTGACCACTCAGCGATGATACATATTTTTTCCCTCTGTTCAGAGACATATTTGTGAAACGCGAGCCGCTCAGGAAGTACGAGCGTGTCTGTCATTCAGTCACTCAGTCAGAGGTGCCTCCCTGACTATGGACTTCCTGTCTCACTTCCTCAAAATTGAGAAGAGGCTTAAATGCGCTCAAACCCTTGATTTTATCATTTGTTGCTGCGTACAGTATATGGTTATTATAGACAAGGAGTGGAAGACCAGCAAAGTAATACAAATCACATTTATATGAAAGTGATCTGAAATCAAGTTTAAAAAAAATACTCTAATTTTGCGATGAGTGTGCTTTTGTGACTACTCTTACATTGCTATCTCTCTGTGTATTTAAGCAATGATTGTCTGCATGTCTTTGTTTGTGTTGGAAAGAGAGATATGACGTATCTATGTGATTGTGCGTGTGTGTGTTTGTGCAAACACGTGTGTATGTGGGAATGTGTGTGTTCGTGTGCATGTGTGTTTATGCATGGGTGCATGCGTGCGTGCATCCATGTGTGTGTGTGTGTGTGTGTGTGTGTAATTATGAAGACGAGAATGGGAATGCCCTCAAGCTGCTTGTTCCATCAGACAAGGCAGAGTCAGACTCAGATAGATCCTGTCTACCTTCCCTTAACCTTAATTTGTCAGGATGCAGCATGTTAAAAGGCCTGGGGACCATTGGAATCTGTCAACTCATTTCTAAATGTTGTTTTTCTGTGCCTAACAAAGGGGTTCAAACGTGCATCCACTCATGCAGCATGAGATCACCCACTCCTTTCTCGTTTGCATGTTGCTTTTGTTCATAAAGGGAGGTGCACCACTGAAATAGTTTTGCTTAAAGGTAGCCATGAATAAGTCTTAAATTCAAAAGAAGGTAACTAAAAACTTAAGATAACATTCCTAAATATTTTCCTGATGCTACCACCTGTCTATTTTTGATGTAGGAGAACATGCAGAGGTCATTACAGTGCATGAAAGGTACAAATGTTAAGGTCTGATCTGTGTGCCACATGTAGGAAACCCCCCTAGTGACACAAAACAAAACTGTACTTGTATGGTCCCCATTATTCTTATATATCTTGATTTATGCAGAACAAATGAGTCATTTCCTGATGCTTTGACTCAATTTGAAATGTTATTTTGAAATGTTATTTTGTGTGATCTCTCTAAGTATCAGACATATTTCAATTGTTATATCTGACTTTATCCTCTCTCTCTCTCTCTCTCGCTCTCTCTCAATTCAATGTGCTTTATTGACATGAGAAACATATGCTTACATTGCCAAAGCAAGTGAAATAGATAATAAACAAAAGTGAAATAAACAAAAAAAAATGAACAGTAAGCCTCCCGAGTGGCACAGTTGTCTACGGCACTGCGCCACAGTGCTAGCTGTGCCAACAGAGATCCTGGTTCGAGTCCAGGATCTGTCACAGCCGGCCGCAACCGGGAGACCCATGGGGCAGTGCACAATTGGCCCAGTGTCGTCCGGGTTAGGGGGTTTGGCCGGCAGAGATGTTCTTGTTCCATTGTGCTCTAGCGCCTCCTGAGGTGAGCAGGGCGAAATGCACGCTGACAGGATTGCCAGGTGTACGGTGTTTCCTCCGACACATTGGTGTGGCTGGCTTCCGGGTTAAGCGGGCATTGTGTCAAGAAGCAGTGCGGCTTGCTTGGGTTGTGTTTCGGAGGACGCACACATGTAGAATAAAAAATAAAAAAAAAGGATTTTGAAAATTAGCAGTTATCGGCCTAATTCTGCTTTGCATGCATCATTTTTTGTTTTACGTTGTACACTGGGGATATTTTACTCTGAATTCTGCATGAGTCTCAATTGGATGTTTGTCCCATTTTGTGAATTCTTGGTTGGTGAGCGGACCCCAGACCTCAAAACCATAAAGGGCAATGGGTTCTATAACTGATTAAAGTATATTTAGCCAGATCCTAATTGGTATGTCAAATTTTATGTTCGTTTTGATGGCGTAGAAGGCCCTTTTTGCCTTGTCTCTGAGATCGTTCACAGCTTTGTGGAAGTTTGTGTGCTTTACGGCAAAGGTATCTAGATGGAATTTGCATTTGTGGTCCTGGCAACTGGACCTTTTTTGGAACACAATTATTTTTGTCTTACTGATATTTACTGTCAGGTCCCAGGTCTGTGCAGAATATCTAGGTTCTGCTGTAGGCCCTCCTTGGTTGATGACAGAAGCACCAGATTATCAGCAAATAGTAGACATTTGACTTCAGATTCTAGTAGGGTGAGGCCGGCTGCTGCAGACTGTTCTAGTGCCCTCGCCAATTCTTTGACGTATATGTTGAAGAAGGTGGGGCTCAAGCTGCATCAAGCTGCAAGCTGTTAATGACAATGCAGAGGATTTTCCCAAGGTTGCAGTTGATGCATATCCCACGGTAGTTATTGGGGTCAAATTTGTCTCTCTCTTTAATCACTTCACTCACTAAAGCCACTCATGAGCAGTTGCTAGAGTGGTTGTGTATGACTTACCGTTGATGGGGAACGATAGAACGTTGGCCTCCGTGGTCTGGTTGCTGTGATGGACAAGTGGAAAGAGAGACAAACACTTTCAGTTCCCTATTCTGGCATGTGTAACTGTCCCTCTCTGGCTTGGCAAAAAATAGCTACCAACTGTGCACTACTTTCTGTAGAGTTCTGATTAAGATCAGCTTAGTAATTAAACATGTAACTAAAATATATTACTTTATACATGTACAGTATTTGGGAAATGAGACAAATGTTATGCTGCACTCACACTGTCAAAGAAATGCTTATAATCCCTAATGAAATATGTCCTTGTTCTTGCATACATTTCTGAGGATGAACGTTTTATGAGCAAATAGGCCTACAATTCCACACAGATGCTAAATGGCATATAGGACTAATAGAAACAAATTCATTATCCAAACCAAACAGATTTGCGGGGTGGAGTAGATCATTAGAGTGCTAAGAACTTCAATAGCCACAGCGAGGGAGTGTTTGTGTGTGTGCGTGCGTGCGTGCGTGCGTGCGTGCGTGTGTGTGTGTGTGTGTGTGTGTGTGTGTGTGTGTGTGTGTGTGTGTGTGTGGGTGTGTGTGGGTGGTAGTAGCTCGCAGACAGTTCAGCTGCTTGCTCCTCACCAGTGTGCCTGTGTGGCCAGCGTCTCCTTGGCCAGTTTTGCAGGAAGTCCTCCAAGTCAAATCAATTCAAATGATATTAGTCACATGCGCCGAATACAAAAGGTTGTAGACCTTCCTGTGAAATGCTTATTTACAAGCCCCTAACCAACAATACAGTTAAAAAAATACAAATGGAAAAGAATAAGAGATAAAAGTAACAATAATTAAAGAGCATCAGTAAAATAACAATAGCGAGACTATATACGGGCGGGGGTACAGATACAGAGTCAATGTGGGGCGGCACCAGTTAGTTGAGGTACTATGTACATGTAGGTAGAGTTATTAAAGTGAATATACATAGATGACAACAGAGAGTAGCAGTGGTGTAAGGGGGGGGACAATGCAAACAGTCTTTGTAGCCATTTGACTAGATGTTCAGGAGTCTTAAGGCTTGGGGGGAGAAGCTGTTTAGAAGCCTCTTGGACCTAGACTCGGGGCTCCGGTACCGCTTGCCTTGCGGTAGCAGAGTGAACAATCTATGACTAGGGTGTCGTTGACGATTTTTAGGGCCATCCTCTGACACCGCCTGGTATAGAGGTCCTGGATGGCAGGAAGCTTGTCCCAGGATGTACTGGGCCGTTCGCACTACCCTCTGTAGTGCCTTGCGGTCCTAGGCCGAGCAGTTGCCATACCAGGCAGTGATGAAACCAGTCAGGATGCTCTCGAGGGTGTAGCTGTAGAATGTTTTGAGGATCTAAGGATCCATACCAAATCTTTTCAGTTTCCTGAGGGGGAATAGGTTTTGTCATGCCGTCTTCACGACTGTCTTGGTGTGCTTGGACCATGTTCGTTTGTTGGTGATGTGGACACCAAGGAACTTGAAGCTCTCAAACTGCTCCACTGCAGCCCTGTCGATGAGAATGGGGGTGTGCTCGGTCCTCTTTTTCCTGTAGTCCACAATCATCTCCTTTGCCTTGATCACGTTGAGGGAGAGGTTGTTGTCCTGGCACCACACGGCCAGGTCTCTGAACTCCTCCCTATAGGCTGTCTCGTCGTTTTCGGTGATCAGGCCTACCACTGTTGTGTCATCGGCAAATTTAATGATAGTGTTGGAGTCGTGCCTGGCTGTGCAGTCATGAGTGAACAATTGATTACAGGAGGGGACTGAGCACGCACCCCTGAGGGGCCCCTGTGTTGAGGATCAGAGTGGCGGATGTGTTGTTACCTACCCTTACCACCTGGGGGCGGCCCGTCAGGAAGTCCAGGATCCAGTTAAGGAGGGAGTTTAGTCCCAGGATCCTTAGCGTATTGATGAGCTTTGAGGGCACTAAAGTGTTGAACGCTGAGCTGTAGTCAATGAATAGCATTGTCACATAGATGTTCCTTTTGTCCAGGTGGGAAAGTGCAGTGTGGAGTGCAATAGAGATTGCATCATCTGTGGATCTGTTGAGACGGTATGCAAATTGGAGTGGGTTTAGGGTTTCTGGGATGATGATGTTGATGTGAGCCATTACCAGCCTTTCGAAGCCCTTCGTGGCTACAGACGTGAGTGCACGGGTCAGTAGCCATTTAGGCAGGTTACCTTAGTTTCAGAAGTGACATTGGGCACAACACTGTCTTATTTACTGAAAGCATGTGAAGCTTTCCCCTCCAGAAACATTTGTCCTGAGTGAAAGAAAAGGGGTTTGTACTCGAAGACCGCTTGGGAAGTGGTCCACAACACTCGTTAAGCAGCTCTCAACCACATTGAAAACACAGGCCAGTCCACAACAGAGTTTTTTTTTGCACTGGCTTAGCCCTGCATTGCTCAGGGCCTGAGAATAGACTGCTTATTGGCCCCTCTGTCCATATGTGTCTCTTTACTTTGGAGAGTGTGGTGAAGTGATTATGTCAACAAGGAGAATTACTGTATTTACAGCCCTTTCCCATTTCATATTACCATATGCAGACAATTTCACACATGAGTGGTGCAGTGTTTTAGTGGTGTCACACTTAAACAGTTTTGTCCGAGATTGTGTTTCTAGCATGTTTCATATTATTCCCAGTTTGGAATCTTAACAGCATGGGAGTTGTTCAAGAGCAGTACATAATGCTTTTATTTTTCTCTTGAAGCAGGACACAACATGTAAAACATAATAATCAAATATTGATGAGAAATATAAGAAATGAGCTAAACTCACTTTGTTTCTCTTGAGGAGAACTATGTCTCCTTAAGAGTATAGAAATAGTTGTCGAGCGTATAGGCAAAGGAAAAGAGGGAAATAAGTAAGAAGAAAGAAAGAAAGAAAGAAAAGACGGCCCAGAACAGTACCATCAGAGGGGTCATTAATGAGCATTGCTCATGCTGTCATGGCAACCATTATCACAGTAATGTCGCTAATGGCATCGGAGACAGGGCAAGAGAAAGATGTGAAAATTATTGTCAGATTCAATTAGCTCCCTTCCCCTGAACTCAGCTGGTCTGCTGCAGGCCTCCATTGATTAGCTATCAAATTGAATGAAAAATGGGAGCAGTTGAATTCAGATACTCCTTATAGATAGAAGAAGTGGGCTGACCCCATCAAACAGCCTTAATCCTCATCATTACTGACATATTTCTGTGTATTAGGATGCAAATAACCACTTTCACAATGTGATCCCCTTGACTATTGTTGATACCATTGCATGTGCAGTAGAGTATATGGCCTCTCAACATAGTAGGGTCAATTAATTCTATGTAATTTTGCAAGGATGTTGTCCAAGGATTTATGTCCAAGTCAATATTTGATCTGAGAATATTACTGACACAAAAGTCACCACACATGAAGGTCATTCGATGGCCTAGTTTAGTAACTGTACATAATGCTCTATGTGTTTATTCAAAGTGACACTTGTGGAACCCAACTCTTTGAATGTCTTTAAAGGGATAGTTCACCCAAATTACACAACATATTGGTTAATTTCTTACCCTGTAAGCAGTCTATTGACAGGGTAATACAGCAGCCCATGCTTTGGTTTTGTGTATCAATGTTTGTCTCCAATTGCTAACTTTTTTGCATTGTTGTCCAAAAACCAAAGTTAATATCTACGATATAAGTTTTTTTTGTGCGTCTTTCATCTCCAAATTAAATTACATTAAGATGATTTGGACATGCATTGGTTTTTGGAGGGAAAAAAAGGCATTTGGAGACAGTTGTCACGCCCTGACCTTAGAGAGCCTTTTTGTATGTCTCTTTTTGGTTTGGTCAGGGTGTGATTTGGGTGGGCATTCTATGTCCTTTATTTCTATGATTTGGTTTTCTATGTTTTGGCCGGGTATGGTTCTCAATCAGGGACAGCTGTCTATCGTTGTCTCCTGATTGGGAATCATACTTAGGCAGCCCTTTTCCCAATGTGATTGTGGGTAGTTGACATTTGTTAGTGGCACTTAGCCCTGTAAGCTTCACGGTTGTTTTTTCGTTTGTTGTTTTGTTGGCGACATTTACTCAAATAAAAGGAAAATGTACGCTCACCACGTGCACTTTGGTCCACTTCTTTTGACGGCTGTGACAACAGTGGCTGTAAACAAAAGCATGGAATGCATGTCTTACCTTGTCTATAGACTGCTTAGATGGCAAGGAAATCAATATGTCATTTTTTTACAAGTCATACCTAACACTAGTTATTTCCAGTTTAGTGTTTTGCACACCAGTGCAAGATGGGTTCCACAAATGTCATGTGTAATGGTGTTTTTGTGGACTTTACTGCAGTATTCAATGTAGTGTTATTGTGAACTGCACTATGCTGTAGTATTTTTGCAGACTGTAGTATTTCATGTAGTTATTTTGCAGACATTACTGTAGTATTGACTACAGTGTTTCTGTTGTATTATCTTTGACATAGAAGTGGAGAATTTATCCTTCAGAAAACCTATTCGAGAAATACTAAAAGAGCAAATGTTCCATCACCTGTAGGTAGGTAGGTAGGTAGGTAGGTAGGTAGGTAGGTAGGTAGGTAGGTAGGTAGGTAGGTAGGTAGGTAGGTAGGTAGGTAGGTAGGTAGGTAGGTAGGTAGGTAGGTAGGTAGAGGCCTGTCTGTATAGTTCAGCATTTCTGTTCTTTTCTACAACCTTTAGGATATACAATATGGTGTATATTTGGTATGTAGGTTTCTCACTGGCAGAAATTGTGATATGGGGGAGGGGAATGGGCATGGTATATGCTAATTAAATACTGTAGAATTTATTATAATTAGAAAAGTGCAGTGTTTTTGTGGACTGTATTGTAGTATTTACTACAGTGTTTTTATTGTGGATAATACTGTAGTATTTACTATAGTATTCTTCAGTATACTACAACATTCTATAGTAAGTACTACACATGATCGAGGGATACTACTTTGTGTAGTATAGTATTCTACAATATACTATAGAATTCTATAGTAAGTACTGTAGTATTCTATAGCAAACTTTAGTATTTTTAATGTTGGAAATATCAACTGAGAATGAAAAAGTGTGTGATTCTTGAGAACGCTGGTGACTAAATGAGAAACAGATTGGGCTAAGAGGCAGGTGGTTAGAAGAGTGGGAACAAGTGAAACCATGGGGACGTTAAAGATCAGGGTGCTGGAATAATCCGGATTGATGAGTCCGATTTAGTCAACATGTTTGTGTGCTCCGGAATGGGTGAGGTTTTGGTAGCAGCCACATTAGAGAGTGCGACTCGGACGGCGAGATTCCTGTGGCCAGACAACGACAGCGCTTCTTGCCCACTCCACCTCCCTGATGTTTGCTGGCTCTGCAGTCGACAATAAACTCCAACTAAGAACATGCTCAACGTCCATATTTCCAGACTATTTTTACAGAGGGGTACAGCAGACCCTGGTTAGTCGACTCCCACTCTATTACTCCAACGGAAAGTCATTCATTAAAGGCGAGACTTTCAAACTCAAAAATGTTTTTGTAGCGGGGGGAGGTTTGCATTTTCGTGAATGAGTTTCACCCAAGGTTTGCGTCCTAAGTATATTTAGATTACTAATTGCCTATGTCTACACACTGGGCTCGATTCAATCATATCCGCTTTAGCCAACATCTGCATAGCAGTTGTTTTGGCGGTGTCAAAGGTGGAGCTGCGTTAGAGCTGTCAAATCCACAAGTGGCTCCCGGCATTACACCTAAAGCGGACATTGCCATTGCCATTATTTTGTTTACATATTTTTTTCATGTATCTATATAGCCTATACTTTCTTGAACTTCTGTTGCAAGTGGGGGTGGGGGTGGGGGTGGGGGTGGCAACGTGACAATGATCGCAAGAGCAGCTGCTCACTGGGCCAGACGATGACCATCAGCCAGTGTGTGGTGGCTCTCCCCTGAGCTTTGTGCTCCACTTTCTGGCTCTGGGAACACAGATCCTGGAGCCCTGGAGTCTCCTCTGGGATTGTCTGTTTGGACTGGCAGGCGGGCAGGCCTGGGGTGGCTTTGGATCATGCAGTCACCCGCCCCCATCTGTGGAGACGCTCCCAAATAGGGTTCAAGAGAGATAGGACTTTTGTGTAAACAAAGAGAGTTTGATCCTTTGTGTGCTGTTCGATGTGATCTTCTTCAGGCAGGAGATGCGCCTTCTTGTCTTGGGTTCATGGAGAAGTTGTCGAGAGTGTGTCCATGTATTTCCTTCATCTTTCTTCTCAGGGAATTGGAAGTCTTGCTTTGCAAGGAGCTATATCTCATCAATAACTTGAAAAGGTTAGAACAATTCCTGTCTTTTTTAAATTTTAATTGGTGAGTGTTGAAATGTTGGTGTTGACCAAATTAAAATAATATGATTCTCCTACATAGATGAATTGCTAAAAGAGTTTGACGAGATAATTTATTCTTGCCCACAGGCTGGGGACCCTTCCCTGATGATGCGTTGGTATGATTCACGTCATTTTAAAAGTCCAATGCAGCGGTTTTTATCTCAATATCATTTCTGGGTAATAATTACATTTTTATTCAAAATAGTCAAAAATTAACAAAAATAGCTTCTCAGTAAAGAGCAATCTCTCAAGCAAGAGCTTTGCTAGGACTGTCTGAGAGTGGTCTGTAGGGAGGGGAAAACGGAATACTACATTAAAACGGCAATATCACCATTTTCATAATTTCTCAGTATTATCACATCCTCATAGTGTGGAAATATTTACAAAACAGGAACATAATGTTTTGCCTGCACTGGGCCTTTAAATATTGCATTATGTTAAAGGACTGGGACTTCAAATGGTACATATCAAATTATTGCAATTACTATAGACAGCCATCTAAAACACACAGCATGAAGCTGTGTGAACAAAAACTTTTCATTTGAGATAAAGGCTCCCAAGCCAAAAACCTAAATTATATGAACTGCTGCAAACCTAGAGCAAATGTTAAATTCCTTTAATTCTTGCATAGGCTTTAGTGCAAGTGGTGTTTAGTAATTGCCTGTGTGGCAGACATGTAAGGTGATTGAAATCTAATAGCCACATCAAACACCCAACATTATTAGAGTCATTAGAGTCATTAGTAAAGTGTCAAGTCCTTACTGTTGATCTGCTGCATCAATGTAGTAGTTCGTTTCTTGATGGAAATTCCTAGTCTTGATGGTTTGTTCCCCAAATAAAAAGTAGCAAAGATTCCTGATGTTCTTCAATACATTTCAAATAAAGCTTGATAAAGTTTGAATGGGAAAACCAATGGGAAACTGTAACGCACACTACCCTTCCACTCAATGTGACTGACAG
Source organism: Salvelinus namaycush (assembly GCF_016432855.1). Classification (NCBI taxonomy): domain Eukaryota; kingdom Metazoa; phylum Chordata; class Actinopteri; order Salmoniformes; family Salmonidae; genus Salvelinus; species Salvelinus namaycush. Next base: position 9,261,824 of record NC_052324.1, on the reverse strand, counting down.
AGTTGACCCATTTGACTTTAGCCAGTCTAATATTATTATGGATAAATAAGGAGGACATGTAATAATCCATCCTTGTCATTATCCCATGATGAAATCCAAGCCTGAGCAACCTTTGGAATCTTGTAGACCTGACTTTTTGCTCAGGGCTTATAATAAACTTGGTCACACTTTACTGTAGGGTGTCCTAATTCATGCCTTCATAAAGCCTTTATAACAGCTACATAACACATTGCAACATTTGTCATAAGCTATCATAAATAGTGTTAAATAGTTATGAGTAACGGCTTAAGATATTACAAAACTAATTATAAAGGGTGTCATAGATGACTGTTCATACTGTTGTCATATGCTCTAATGTCAACTGTTAATAAAAAATTATGTCACAAAGTCTGCATGACAACTTATGTCATATGTTATTACATGCTACATAAGTCTGTAGAGTGTTCAGACACATTACGTAAAGTTACATTCATTTGAGGTGTTATGAACAGTTATGAATGTGCTTAATACCACAGGATGAGATGAGATGATCTCCAAGAAACATGGTCAAATTGGAGCACAGATGTATTTCGGATATATTTTTATTTAGACAACAAGACAAACTGCTAAGTTATACAAATTGGACCACGTCCAGATATAAAGGTGGTCCACTGCTACATGAGCCGACATCTGTCTTCTTCTCCCGTGTTGTATTAGTCCCGCTTCTCTTCCAATTTCAGTGATATGATCCACTGGCACAAGAGCTCAAGAGCTACCTAGCTAGCTATGCTCCGATGGGGCCACAGTGGGACTGCTCGTGCTTGTCTTGGCCTTGCGGGTGAATGAATGGCTAGCTAGCTAGTGGCAATACTGTCAAATTACTGTTAAACAAAACACTTTGTTTGGACTGGGTATAGAAGGGCTCTCCAACACTGTTCCCAGAGAGCTACAGTCCATGTTGGAAATACTTTGCTAGTTTAAGGTAGCTACCTGACTAACTACGGGGTGGCAGATAGCCTAGTGGTTAGAGCATTGGGCCAGTAAACAAACGGTTGCTGGATCGAATCCCCGAGCTGACAAGGTAAAAATCTGTCGTTCTGCCCCTGAACAAAGCAGTTAACACACTGTTCCCCGGTAGGCCGTCATTGTAAATAACAGTTTGTTCTTTAACTGACCTGCCTAGTTAAACTACCAATGAATGTCACTGTAGCCTGCACAAAATTCTGCTTTCACAATGTTGTGCAGAGCAGTTAATTGTATCTTTTGTTGTCAATATAAAAAAATCCAAAAAATATCTGTGTGCACATTTGCCGATGTTTCTTGGAGATCCTGAATGGATCTGTGAGACTCAACTCATCCTGTGGTATTAAGCACATTCATAACTGTTATCATTTTACTTAACCCTTGTGTAGTCTAAACATTCTGTATACTCCCCTTGTCCTAAGGGTAAAAAATGACCCGCCTTCACCAAACCCCTAAAATAAAGCAGCTTAATTGAATTTTAAACCCCAAATCTATTTTGCATTAAGAAACAACCTGTCATTCATCACAAACTTTGTGAATATCTGGGTTCCCCTCTTCACAATGCAGAAAGACTGCATTTAATCAGTGAACATCATTTGTTTTTATTACAACACACCTGTCATAATTGTTTTCTTTACTAAAGTAGAGGTTGATTATTATTATTATTATTATCATTATTAATATTATTTCTAAAGGTACTGCATAGGTGTAAACATACATTTATTAGCCTAAGAAAGTAGCAGGAATGTGCAGAAAGTAGTTTGGAATGCATTTTATTTTGTTGGGAAACAATAAAGGTCAAACATTTTTGGCAACATAGTGATATATTATTATATACTGTACAATGAGGAATTAAATTACAAAATACTAATCTTCTCCCATTTTTTGAACCATTGACCCTACCCACAAGGTGTATAAACAACAACAATAAATGAGAATAAAATAAGATAATAAATACAAAACAAAAATTTGAAGAACATAAATCAATCAACTCTAATTAGCACATGTAGGACAGCATGCAAGTGTGTGTGCATGGACTTTGCAGATGTATTTCTCACATGTGAAGCACATAGCATTTGTTTTATAGTCCTTCTTTGGGGGGCAGAATTGGCATCTCCTCCTCTTGCTTGCCCCAGCTGCAGCCTCAGGACAAGGACTGATGATCAGGACAAGATTCAGCCCCCTCAACAGCTTTCACGAGCGCTGCAGAGGGTGGTGTGCGGGGGAAGCGCTCCCTTCAAATTTGTGGGATTACAAGTGCATTTCCCAGCTGCTCCAGGAACACCTTCATCTTGTTCCGCTTATCAGGCATCCAGGTAGGGTTGATCTTGTTCCATCTCAAGAAGGCATTTTATGAGTACACATCATTGATGTCATGGAAGATGACCAGGGGCCAGCGGGCAGTCATCCTCTTGCAGCTATAAGTTCCATTCACCTTGTCCAGGTTGTCCATGTCTCCTTTGTGGTTGTAGTTCAGGATGATGGCTGGCTTCCTGTCCTCACAATCACTGATCTCAGCCATTTTGTGCAGTGTGCTCAGGAGGACCACACTCTTGTTCCTCTTTGGGAGGTAAGAAACTAGAGTGGTGGTGGGTTTGAAGGCACACTTTGATGAGAAGGCCTGTCTCGCACTTGTTGCGAGGAGTGCAGGGGGGAGCTCAGGCTTTCGAACTGTGCCAACCATGGCGGGCTGTCATTTGTCTTTTAGTGAGGAGTGGCTTCCGTCTGCCGTGCTGTAGAGATGGTTGTCCTTCTGGAAGGTTCTCCCATCTCCACAGAGGAACTGTGGAGCTCTGTCAGAGTGACCATTGGGTTCTTGGTCACCTCTCTAACCAAAGCCCTTCTCCTCTGATTGCTCAGTTTGGCCAGGTAGCCAGATCTAGGAAGCGTCTTGGTGGTTCAAAATGTCTTCCATTTAAGGAGGAAGGATGCCACTGTGTTCTGTGTTCTTCAATGCTGCAGACATCCCCAGATCGGTGCCTCGACACAATTGTGTCTCGGAGATCTACGGGCAATTCCTTTGATCTCATGGCTTGGTTTTTGCTCTGATATGTACTGTCAACTGTGGGACCTTACATAGACAGGTGTGTGCCTTTCCAAATCATGTCCAGTCAATTGAATTTACCACAGGTGGACTCCAATCAAGTTGATCAATGGAAACAGGATGCCCCTGAGCTCAATGTTGAGTCTCATAGAAAACGGTCTGAATACCCTGTTTTTTATTTTTAATACACTTACAAACATTTCTAAAAACCTTTTTTCGCTTTGTCATTATGGGTTATTGTGTGTAGATTGATGAGAAAAATGTATTTAATCCATTTTAGAATAAGGATGTAACGTAACAGCATGTGGAAAAAGGGAACAGGTCTGAATACTTTCCGAATGCACTGTATGTCAACAGGATAGAGTTATCTATTACACCCATTAGATCACGTTTTTTGTGATTAAAACTATACTGAACAAAAAAATAAATGCAACATGTAAAGTGTTGGTCCCATATTTCATGAGCTGAAATAAAAAATGTATATGAACAAAATGCTTATTTCTCTCAAGTTTGGTGTAGGCATGTGTTTACATCTCTGTTAGTGAGCCTTTCTCCTTTGCCAAGATAATCCACCTGACAGGTGTGGCATATCAAGAAGCTGATTAAACAGCATGTTCATTATACAGGCGTACCATGTGCTGGAGACAATAAAAGGCCACTCTAAAATGTGCTGTTTTGTCACACAACATGCACCTGTCTCGAAACAGGGGCAGGGGAAAAACAGGTTATGTACAGGGATGCTTTTCCCTGTGGTTCATTTTCATGCCCGCCAGGTAGGCTATACTCCTTTTGTAAAGAGAAGCAAATTAGGAAAGTTGAGAAATAACTATAGTAGGCCTAGCCTATAGAAAGCTGATTGGATCATCCTCTTTTTATTAGAGGCCATCATTACATTTTTTTTTACATTTACATTTTAGTCATTTAGCAGACGCTCTTATCCAGAGCGACTTACAGTAGAGTGCATACATTTTTATTACATTTTACATACTGAGACAAGGATATCCCTACCGGCCAAACCCTCCCTAACACGGACGACGCTATGCCAATTGTGCGTCGCCCCACGGACCTCCCGGTTGCGGCCGGCTGCGACAGAGCCTGGGCGCGAACCCAGCCCAGCCTGGGCGCGAACCCAGAGACTCTGGTGGCGCAGCTAGCACTGCGATGCAGTGCCCGCAGTGCCCTAGACCACTGCGCCACCCGGGAGGTTCACACTGCCCTCCAAGCTAGCACAACCACTTTCTAGCAGCCATTCAATCAAACTGTGTTACTGCCACCATCTCTCAATTAGGTTTACCTTCTTCGGCCCATTCCCTACCACACTACACGTTTGTCTGTTTATTGCATTTACATCCACCTCTGCTCTATCAGACCATTTGCAATGCCTTGATTCATCTTTCCATGTTTTGTATGTATGCATTCACATTTGTGCTATGTGTGTGTGTGCGTGCGTGACCTCTAAAAAAATATGCACTCATCAAAAAGTCTGAGGAGGAATGCCGACACCGCCTGGGAATGCTGTTGTGACCCTCCACATTACATAGGGAAATGCTACACATTCCCAGAAGTCTTGCCAATGGCTTCATGTCGGCCTCTTTCTGTCTGTAATACATTTACATTTAAGTCATTTAGCAGACGCTCTTATCCAGAGCGACTTACAAATTGGTGCATTCACCTTATGATATCCAGTTGAACAGCCACTTTACAATAGTGCATCTAAATCTTTTAAGGGGGGGGGGGGGGGGGGGTTAGAAGGATTACTTTATCCTATTATTCCTTAAAGAGGTGGGGTTTCAGGTGTCTCCGGAAGGTGGTGATTGACTCCGCTGACCTGGCGTCGTGAGGGAGTTTGTTCCACCATTGGGGTGCCAGAGCAGCGAACAGTTTTGACTGGGCTGAGCGGGAACTGTACTTCCTCAGAGGTAGGGAGGCGAGCAGGCCAGAGGTGGATGAACGCAGTGCCCTTGTTTGGGTGCAGGGCCTGATCAGAGCCTGAAGGTACGGAGGTGCCGTTCCCCTCACAGCTCCGTAGGCAAGCACCATGGTCTTGTAGCGGATGCGAGCTTCAACTGGAAGCCAGTGGAGAGAGCGGAGGAGCGGGGTGACGTGAGAGAACTTGGGAAGGTTGAACACCAGACGGGCTGCGGCGTTCTGGATGAGTTGTAGGGGTTTAATGGCACAGGCAGGGAGCCCAGCCAACAGCGAGTTGCAGTAATCCAGACGGGAGATGACAAGTGCCTGGATTAGGACCTGCGCCGCTTCCTGTGTGAGGCAGGGTCGTACTCTGCGGATGTTGTAGAGCATGAACCTACAGGAACGGGCCACCGCCTTGATGTTAGTTGAGAACAACAGGGTGTTGTCCAGGATCACGCCAAGGTTCTTAGCGCTCTGGGAGGAGGACACAATGGAGTTGTCAACCGTGATGGCGAGGATCATGGAACGGGCAGTCCTTCCCCGGGAGGAAGAGCAGCTCCGTCTTGCCGAGGTTCAGCTTGAGGTGGTGATCCGTCATCCACACTGATATGTCTGCCAGACATGCAGAGATGCGATTCGCCACCTGGTTATCAGAAGGGGGAAAGGAGAAGATTAATTGTGTGTCGTCTGCATAGCAATGATAGGAGAGACCATGTGAGGTTATGACAGAGCCAAGTGACTTGGTGTATAGTGAGAATAGGAGAGGGCCTAGAACAGAGCCCTGGGGGACACCAGTGGTGAGAGCACGTGGTGAGGAGACAGATTCTCGCCACGCCACCTGGTAGGAGCAACCTGTCAGGTAGGACGCAATCCAAGCGTGGGCCGCGCCGGAGATGCCCAACTCGGAGAGGGTGGAGAGGAGGATCTGATGGTTCACAGTATCAAAGGCAGCCGATAGGTCTAGAAGGATGAGAGCAGAGGAGAGAGAGTTAGCTTTAGCAGTGCGGAGCGCCTCCGTGACACAGAGAAGAGCAGTCTCAGTTGAATGACTAGTCTTGAAACCTGACTGATTTGGATCAAGAAGGTCATTCTGAGAGAGATAGCAGGAGAGCTGGCCAAGGACGGCACGTTCAAGAGTTTTGGAGAGAAAAGAAAGAAGGGATACTGGTCTGTAGTTGTTGACATCGGAGGGATCGAGTGTAGGTTTTTTCAGAAGGGGTGCAACTCTCGCTCTCTTGAAGACGGAAGGGACGTAGCCAGCGGTCAAGGATGAGTTGATGAGCGAGGTGAGGTAAGGGAGAAGGTCTCCGGAAATGGTCTGGAGAAGAGAGGAGGGGATAGGGTCAAGCGGGCATAGGGCATAGGGTCAAGCCCAGATTTCATCTGGGGAGAGAGGGGAGAAAGAGGTCAAAGCACAGGGTAGGGCAGTGTGAGCAGAACCAGCGGTGTCGTTTGACTTAGCAAACGAGGATCGGATGTCGTCAACCTTCTTTTCAAAATGGTTGACGAAGTCATCCGCAGAGAGGGAGGAGGGGGGGGGGGGGGAGGATACAGGAGGGAGGAGAAGGTGGCAAAGAGCTTCCTAGGGTTAGAGGCAGATGCTTGGAATTTAGAGTGGTAGAAAGTGGCTTTAGCAGCAGAGACAGAAGAGGAAAATGTAGAGAGGAGGGAGTGAAAGGATGCCAGGTCCGCAGGGAGGCGAGTTCTCCTCCATTTCCGCTCGGCTGCCCGGAGCCCTGTTCTGTGAGCTCGCAATGAGTCGTCGAGCCACGGATCAGGAGGGGAGGACCGAGCCGGCCTGGAGGATAGGGGACATAGAGAGTCAAAGGATGCAGAAAGGGAGGAGAGGAGGGTTGAGGAGGCAGAATCAGGAGATAGGTTGGAGAAGGTTTGAGCAGAGGGAAGAGATGATAGGATGGAAGAGGAGAGAGTAGCGGGGGAGAGAGAGCGAAGGTTTGGACGGCGCGATACCATCCGAGTAGGGGCAGAGTGGGAAGTGTTGGATGAGAGCGAGAGGGAAAAGGATACAAGGTAGTGGTCGGAGACTTGGAGGGGAGTTGCAATGAGATTAGTGGAAGAACAGCATCTAGTAAAGATGAGGTCAAGCGTATTGCCTGCCTTGTGAGTAGGGGGGGAAGGTGAGAGGGTGAGGTCAAAAGAGGAGAGGAGTGGAAAGAGGGAGGCAGAGAGGAATGAGTCAAAGGTAGACGTGGGGAGGTTAAAGTCACCCAGAACTGTGAGAGGTGAGCCATCCTCAGGGAAGGAACTTATCAAGGCGTCAAGCTCATTGATGAACTCTCCAAGGGAACCTGGAGGGCGATAAATGATAAGGATGTTAAGCTTGAAAGGGCTGGTAACTGTGACAGCATGGAATTCAAAGGAGGCGATAGACAGATGGGTCAGGGGAGAAAGAGAGAATGTCCACTTGGGAGAGATGAGGATCCCAGTGCCACCACCCCGCTGACCAGAAGCTCTCGGGGTGTGCGAGAACACGTGGGCAGACGAGGAGAGAGCAGTAGGAGTAGCAGTGTTATCTGTGGTAATCCATGTTTCCGTCAGTGCCAAGAAGTCGAGGGACTGGAGGGAAGCATAGGCTGAGATGAACTCTGCCTTGTTGGCCGCAGATCGGCAGTTCCAGAGGCTGCCGGAGACCTGGAACTCCACGTGGGTCGTGCGCGCTGGGACCACCAGGTTAGGGTGGCAGCGGCCACGCGGTGTGAAGCGTTTGTATGGTCTGTGCAGAGAGGAGAGAACAGGGATAGACAGACACATAGTTGACAGGCTACAGAAGAGGCTACGCTAATGCAAAGGAGATTGGAATGACAAGTGGACTACACGTCTCGAATGTTCAGAAAGTTAAGCTTACGTAGCAAAAATCTTATTGACTAAAATGATTAAAATGATGCAGTACTGCTGACTGGTGAAGTAGGCTAGCTAGCAGTGGCTGCGTTGTTGACTTTGTTTGAAAGTGTTGCTGGCTAGGTAGCCTCGATAACTGGCTAGGTAACCTCGATAACTGGCTAGATAATTACTCTAAACTACACAATTATCTTAGATACAAGGACAGCAAAGACAACTATGTAGCTAGCTAACACTACACTAATCAAATCGTTGCGTTGTACTGTTTCGGTAGAAGTTGGCTAGCTGGCTAGCTAGCAGTGTTGACAACGTTAGAAGATTCGATAATTCGATAATAATCTAAACTACACAATTATCTTTGATACAAAGACGGCTATGTAGCTAGCTAAGAAAAAAAGTGCTAAGATCAAACAAATCAAACCGTTGTACTGTAATGAAATTAAATAATAGTATAATTCACTGTATCACAATTCCGGTGGGTCAGAAGTTTACATACACATAATAGTACGTAATAGCAACCTCTAATATGGTTAGCATCTATCCATGGTCTAGAATGGTGTAGCGGCTTCATGGAGTACATGGGAATATCTTTTTAGACCTTTTTTGTTCTTGCCATTGTCTCTTTCTTGGATGAGTTATTTATGCTTTGGGAGCAGAGGCAGTGGCTAGCCCAGCATGTGGTGCTCACGCTCACTCTTCAAAAGGCACTGTGGCCAAGAAGCGGAGGGTGTGATAACTGATGACACACACGCGCACAGAGACACATGCATACACACACATTAAATATTAACAAGAGCGCACAAAACCTGTTGATCATGTCTTTAGTGGCATCAGGCCTCCCACAGGTGGGAGGGTGGTGGGCAACACTTTCTACTGCATACATTCTATAAACAGTCACTAAATATTCCATTCAAACTGGGAGAACTGGTGTGCACCGTGTCACATCACAAGAAGCAGCCAGCATCAGTAGCAAGCCAAACTCAGACTCGCATAGCCATTGAGTCCTCAGTCCATCCGTCCCCACATCCGTACACCCCCCCAAAATGATATGTAGCTGTCCCATGTTAAAAAAACACCCCATACTGACCAGCTGTGCTTGCAGGTCCTACATCATCATTGCCCATAGTTGTCGCTGGTGCGCCCCCATACACAAACAACCACAAAACAAAAGGTATAGTGCACAACACAAATATACACTACACTAAGGCACGTGGTTTCCTACTTGTGTCCCCCACTCCCTTCTCTCATCTCACCTCCAACCACCCCAGCCTCACACCTCCATAAGACTACCAAAAGTTATTGTAATTCAACATCTCGGGCGGACCACCAACGCTGTTCCTCACTGTGCTCAACGCCAACTCTCCTGCCAGTGGACAGACACTGGAAAAGACCCGCTTTGGACCCAATCTGAAATGTCACACTATTCTCTGGAGTATATTAAAGATAAACTCTCCCCTGTTCAATAAGACTGCAGTTGCATGCATGTGATTATTATAGTTGCATGATGGTTCACTTGGTTTGGTCAATACACTATGCTGCTGGTCATGTGTTCAAATATTATGATAATTATATTTACCACCGAGTTTTATAATGTAGTTTGTTGTTTTCATAACACTTTCTACTGAAACACTTTCTATGAAAGTGAAAATGGTTACCATTGTTTGCTCTTATAATGTTATCATACAACTAAATGATAACCGGATTACAATATTCCCATATATTAAGGGAATGCTTCTTGTTAACATAGCGATGACAATTAATTTGCAGTCTATCCACTCATGGATACCAAAGCTCAATCTTCTTTTGTCATAGTCAGAAATCAATTTAGAAAACAGAGAATTTTTTTTCTGGTCCATTCATTGTTCTAATACACAATGCTGTATTGCTAATTCTCATGTAATCAAAATCTACATTTCTGTGCATGCTCGTCCCTCCGACAAGGCAATTCATGAACATAGGGGTAATCACAATAATTATGTAGTGACAGAATATGCTGATTATGTGATTAAGTGTGCATGTAATTGGCAATATTGTTATTTTTAGCTAGAAGTTAATTGCTAATGGAGATCTTGTAATTGGATCAGCCAATTGCAACATTGCAAATCTATTAACTGCTAATAATTGCTGCAAAGTGAGAACAGGGAGAGTGGGAGGAAGGTGTTTACAGGGATAAGTATCTGTCTCTGTGGTGGAGCGTGTGGGGGAAAAACATTGTCAAATGTTACACTTGCAGCTTTACCCTTATATGAGAAAATGTTGGATTATTTCCCAACGTGATTCTAACTAGTTTTTTTGTGTGTGGCTTGAGATAGAAGGGGGACAATATAGGGAAAAAACGGTGTTACAAGGTAATCATAATGTCCTGTTCCTTGATATATAATGGTAAGGACACAATAATACTTACCGTAATTTGACAAATGTTTTTCTGAGAAATGTGTTTATGGTAAAAATCTATTAGAGGATGCTATAACCACAGTCTCTAAAATAGCTTAAGTGTTCACGGACATGTGTTTGTGTGTAAACAACCACCTTATCCACCATAAGCAGCCTATCCCACATGAAAATATACTATAGTAGACAGTGGTATAAATACTAGTAGTATTCACTGTAGTGTTTTTGCTGACTTTACTGTAGTGTTCATTGTAGTATGCTGTAGTATGTACAGTTAACAATAGTATAAATACTGTAGTTTTAGTATGTACACTATAGTAATTAATGTCATGTTTTTGAGGATTGTATACGCAACAAAAATACAAATTCAACAAGTACGGTGTTGGTCCCATGTTTCATGATCTAAAATAAAATATCCCATACATTTGTCATACGCACAAAAAAAGCATATTTCGCAAAAATGTTGTGCACAAATTTCTTTACATCCCTGATAGGGAGCATTTCTCCTTTACCAAGATAATCCTGATCGGCTATGAAAAGCCAACTGACATTTACTCCTGAGGTTTTGACCTGTTGCACCCTCGATAACCACTGTGGTTATTATTATTTGACCCTGCTGGTCATCTATGAACATTGGAACATCTTGGCCATATTCTGTTATAATCTCCACCCTGCACAGCCAGAAGAGGACTGGCCACCGCTCATAGCCTGGTTCATCTCTAGGTTTCTTCCTAGGTTCTGGCCTTTCAAGGGAGTTTTCCTAGCCACCGTGCTTCTACACCTGCATTGCTTGCTGTTTGGGGTTTTAGTCTGGGTTTCTGTACAGCACTTTGTGACATCAGCTGATGTAAGAAGGGCTTTATAAATACATTTTATTTGATATGATTTGATTTGATCCATCCACCTTACAGGTGTGGCATATCAGGAAGCTGACTAAACGGATCATTCCACAGAGGCACGTTATGCTCTGGACAAAAAAAGACCACTCTAAAATGTGCAGTTTTGACACACAACACAATACCACAGATGTTTCAAGTCTTGAGGGAGCATGAAATTGGCATGCTGACTGCAGGCATGTCCACCAGAGCTGTTGCAAGATAATTGAATGTTAATTTCTCTACCATAAGCCGCCTCTAACGTCATGTTAGATAATTTGGCAGTACGTCCAACCAGCCTCACAAACGCAGACCACGTGTAACCACACCAGCCCAGGACCTCAACATCCGGCATCCTCACCTGTGGGATCATCTGAGACCAGCCACCCGGACAGCAGATGAAACTGTGGGGTTTGCACAACCAAATAATTTCTGCACAAACTGTCAGAAACCATCTCAGGGAAGCTGATATGTGTGCTTGTCGTCCTCACCAGGGTCTTGACTTGACTGCAGTTTGGCATCGTAACCGACTTCAGTGGGCAAATGCTCACCTTCGATGGCCACTGGCATGCTGGAGAAGTGTGCTCTTCACGGATGAATCCCTGTTTCAACTGTACCAGGCAGATGGCAAACAGCGTGTATGGTGTTGTATAGGCAAGCGGTTTGCTGATGTCAACGTTGTGAACAGACTAACCCATGGTGGCAGTGGGGTTATGGTATGTGCAGGCATAAGCTATGGACAACAAACACACTTGCATTTTATCGATGGCAATTTAAATGCACATAGACACCGTGAAGTGATTCTGAGGCCCATTGTTGTGCCATTTATCTGCCGCCTTCACCTCATCTTTCAGCATGATAATGCACAGCCCCATGTCTCAAGGATCTGTACACAATTTCTAGAAGCTGAACATTTCCCAGTTCTTCCATGGACTGCATACTCATCAGACATGTCACCCATTGAACATGTTTTGGTTTGCTCTGGAATGACGTGTACGACAGATTGTTCCAGTTCCAGCCACTATCCAGCAATTTCACACTGCCATTGAAGAGGAGTGGGACAACATTCCACAGGCCACAGTCAATGACCTGATCAACTCCATGCAAAGGAGATGTGTTGCGCTGCATGAGGCAAATGATGGTCACACTAAGTACTGACTGGTTTTCTTACCCACGTCCCTACCTTCTTTTTAAAGGTATCTGTATTCCCAGTCATGTGAAATCCATTGATTAGGGCCTAATGCATTTATTTAAATTGAACGATTTCCTCATATTAACTGTAACTCAGTAACATTTTTGAAATCGTTGCGTATATATTTTTGATCAGTGTGGTATACTGCAGTATTTATTGTAGTGTTTTTGCAGACTGTAGTATTTACTTTAGTATAAACTGCAGACAGACAGACAGACAGACAGACAGACAGACAGACAGACAGACAGACAGACAGACAGACAGACAGACAGACAGACAGACAGACAGACAGACAAGACTGCTCTTTTCTATAACCTATATGGAACACAACATGGTTTATACTTGGCATGTAGGTTTCTTACTTATGGGTGGCACAAATTGGGATATGGGGGAGGGGAAGGGGCAGGGTATACACTGTATGTAAATAAAATACTGTAGTATATACTATAGTTTAAAAACTGTAGTGTTTTAGCAGACTGTAGTGTCTTTTGTTGAAGATAAAAGTTTAGTATTTCTATAGTTTTCTACAATATACTAAAACATTCTATAGTGTTGGGTTCTAGCTTGAAATACTAGCTATACTAGAAGTTAATGATTTCATGTAAGGATCGGACCCTTTTTTTCAATTTCCGCCTAAAATGACATACCCAAATCTAACTGCCTGTAGCTCAGGACCTGAAGCAAGGATATGCATATTCTTGATACCATTTGAAAGGTAACACTTTGTTTCCTTTCAAGTTTGTGGAAATGTGAAATGAATGTAGGAGAATATAACACATTAGATCTGGTAAAAGATAATACAAACAAAAACACATGCGTTTTCTTTTTTTTCATCCTTGAAATGCAAGAAAAAGGCAATACATTGAGAAAGGATTCTAGGGGTAATTTAGATGTTGTCCACAAGATGGCAGAAGTATGTGTGCAAAGTTGATCCGACTGATCCAGTGAAGAATTACATCACCGCACAATATTTTGTATCAAGTCTGCCAGGAGTTTGCCCAAATGTGCCGAATTGGTAAATGTATACATTTTGAAGTACATAACTATAGAGAACATACAAAAATCCTGGATCATTAGCTTCCCTACAGAAAATACACTAACCTTCACACATCTAGATAGCCGGGCTGGGTGGGTGTGGAGGCAGAGACAGCAGTGGGGTCAAACTGTAGAACCGAGTTCCTACATTTGAATATAAAAATTGATTTTTTTTCAAACAAAACTACACTCCATTTTATCTCTGGGACCCTCAGGATGACAAATCAGAGCAAGATTACTGAATGTATGTACATTATTTACCTTCAGAGGTGAATGTATCAAACCAGTTGCGGTGATAAAGGTATTTTATTGTTGTGCACTATCCTCAAACAGTAGCATGGAATTTCTTGCTGTAATAGCTACTGTAAATTGCACACTGGAGTTAGATTAACAAGAAGTTAAGCTTTCTGCCCATATAATATCTGTCTGTGTCCCAGAAAGTTCGCTGTTTACAACATCATTCTAGTCACATTATCGCATATTGAGCAACACTGTCGCGGTGTAGGGATACCAATCCCGTAGAGGATAAGGAATGCATTTGGTGGGGTCAATTGAGTGTGGCTAAGAACTAGGGGTCTGGAAAGTTACTGAGTGAGGGAAAAGGCAATCATATGATTGCGGTCACTGATAAGGTTGGATAGCTGTGGATTAGTGAGGAACTTGGGCCGAGGTCATGTCAGGTCAGAACAGTTTTACACACACCACCTAAGTTCCTGCTTATCAACAGATATGTATTGGCTGTCTAGATGTACAAGGAGGAGACTCTGCCTAATAAATAAATACTTATGCTGGTGGAAACATGTCTTTGTCTTTTCAGCTGTTTGACCCAGTGGGTGAAGAAACTTGGTTTGAGCTTTGACTAGTTGTCCGTTAGGTTCTGACAAAGAGAGTGAAAAACTAACAATAGTAAGTACCACACATGCTTGAGGGATACTACAGTGTGTGGTATAGTATTCTACAGTATACTACAGAATTCTATAGTAAGTACTGTAGTATTCTTGAGCAATGTATTTTTTTCACCAGTACGATGTTTCTCCACCTTACAGCATTATCTTTCATATTACTGCAACACACATCCTCCACCAACTCTGCTGACGTCCTGCAACAAAGAGAAGGAGGAAGTGAAAACGATTCCAAACAATTCCAACAGGTGTTGGATTTATACTAGATGAGTAGGGTGTGTGAGGTCACATGAAAGAGCAATAAATTGTTCCTCACTATTAGCAAGTGTGTAACTGGTTATAAGTAATTATGAGAGAGTGAGACATGGAAAAAGAGAGCAAGAGAGTGAGAGAAAGAAAACGAGAAAGAGGGAGAGGGGGAGGGAGAGAAGGAGGTGTTCTGTATGGTACGATGTGCTGTATGTCGTACTTTAGATTTTTATGGTTTACAACAGGGTGCTTTACTTATGAATGGGTTGTCAGAATGAGTGGCATGTCATTAAACGTCAGAGTGATGAACAATGTGAAACCGTGCAGATGTGTGTTCTTCTACAGCTAAGCTAGATACAACATTGGCGACGAAGATGGTTGAATTCAGCTTACCACCAACAGCACCATTCCTCCCCGTGCCTGGTGAACCTCTAGTCCGTGGAATAACTGGCTTTAAAGTTTTAACACTCATCTCAACGCTACGGACTTTTCTACAATCTCCAACAATTGGAGGACAGCACAGCTCCATCACAGTCTCGGTACAGAGGGGCAGAGGATTTTCAGAGCACTTGGACCGGCTCCCACATCCACCTCTGCAGTCAGCTTCCTACGGAACAACTTCGATGGGAAAGTGCGAGTGCTCCTCCGACGCTACCGGCTACGGAAAACACACCAACAGCCCGGTGATTCCATTCAAACTACGTGGCTAATTTGAGGAATTTAGCTTGCTCTTATAACTACGGGACACGTCAGGATGAGATCATCAGGGATCAGCTGATAGAGGGGACCTTATGTGAAAAGACAATGGAGAAACTGCTTTTTGAATTGGATAATAACTTGGAGCTATTAAATTCGCGCTCCAGGTTGTAGCGGCTTTCGGATGCTCTACTATGCTAACAGACAGCTCTGCAACAAAAACTGGGCCCCCAGCCATTCTCACACAGCAGCTTCAGCCCACGCAGGTGAAGTAGAGCAATCACGTGCTGCGCACGCCCTCCCACGTCAATAGCTGAACGGACACAGACACCGGCATGCCCACACACCAGGCACACAGACAAACAGAAGTAGCTGTGGCAACTGTGGGGCTAACTCTCACGATTCAAGGGCTTCAAACTACACAGTGCTTTGCAAAGGTATTCATCCCCTTGTTGTTTTTCCTTTTTTGTTGCATTACAACCTGTAATTTAAATACATTTTTATTTGGATTTTATGTGATGGACATACACAAAATAGTCCAAAATGAAATGAAAAATTACTTGTTTAAAAAAATATATTAAAAAAATATATTTGAAAATTGCTGTGTGCATATGTGTTCACCCCCTTTGCTATGAAGCCCCTACATAAGATCTGGTGCAACCAATTACCTTCAGAAGTCACATAATTTGTTAAATAAAGTCCACCTGTGTGCAATCTAAGTATCACATGATCTCAGTATATAAACAGCTGTTCTGAAAGGCCCCAGAGTCTGCAACAGCACTAAGAAAGGGGCACCATCAAGCAAGTGGTACCATGAAGACCAAGTAGCTCTTCAAACTGGTCACAGACAAAGTTGTGGAGAAGTAAAGATCAGGGTTGGGTTATAAAAAAAAATCTGAAACGTTCAACATCCCACAGATCACCATTAAATCCATTATAAAAAAATGAAAGAATATGGCACCACAACAAACCTGCCAAGAGAGGGCTGCCCACCAAAACTCATGGAGCAGGCAAGGAAAGCATTAATCAGAGAGGCAACAAAGAGACCAAAGATAACCCTGAAGGAGCTGCAAAGCTCCATAGCGGAGATTGGAGTATCTGTCCATAGGACCACTTTAAGCCGAACACTCCACAGAGCTGGGCTTTACGGAAGAGTGGCCAGAAAAAAGCTATTGCTTAAAGTATAAAATAAGCAAACACGTTTGGTGTTCGCCAAAAGGAGAGTGGGAGACTCCCCAAACATATGGAAGAAGGTACTCTGGTCAGATGAGACTAAAATGTTGCTTTTTGGCCATCAAGGAAAACGCTATGTCGGGTGCAAACCCAACACCTCTCATCATCCCGAGAACACCATCTCCACAATGAAGCATGGTGGTGGCAGCATCATGCTGTGGGGATGTTTTTCATCGGCATGGACTGGGAAGCTGGTCAGAATTGAAGGAATGATGGATGGCGCTAAATACAGGGAAATTCTTGAGGGAAACCTGTTTCAGTCTTCCATAGATTTGAGACTGGGAAGGAGGTTCACCTTCCAGCTGGACAATGACCCTAAGCATACTGCTAAAGCAACACTTGAGTGGTTTAAGGGGAAACATTTAAATGTCTTGGAATAGCCTAGTCAAAGACCCAGACCTCAATCCAATTGAGAATCTGTAGTATGACTTAAAGATTGCTGTACACCAGTGGAACCCATCCAACTTGAAGGAGCTGAGCAGTTTTGCCTTGAAGAATGGTCAAAAATCCCAGTGGCTAGATGTGCCAAGCTTATAGAGACATACCCCAAGAGACTTGCATCTGTAATTGCTGCAAAAGGTGGCTCTACAAGTATTGACTTTGTGGGGTGAATAGTTATGCATGCTCAAGTGTTCCGTTTTTTGTCTGATTTCTTGTTTGTTTCACAATAAAACAGATTTTGCATCTCAAAGTAGTAGGCATTTAATCAAATGATACAAATCCCCCAAAAATCAATTTTGTCTCCACCAACCACGTGTCATTCAAGACATGCACTGTGCAGCTTGACAAGGTGAGTTTGCCTTTGCTACTGGATACTGGCACTGTAGTGTTGTTGCTCAACCTTTCCACTTACTACAGGTTTTCCAGTCACCGATCTACCACTCCAGCAGTCCTCCACTTCCCTGTGTGGGAATGGTAGCTCCAAGACATTGCAGGCACCCTCCAGGTCCCAGTGCACTACGGAGCCAAGTATCTGCCGTCATTCACATTTCCCGTTGCAAAGCTGGGTGCCAACCTCCAGGGCCTCGACCTCTTCACAGGCTTGAGGTTTACGCTGCGGGTCAGGTATCCACCAGGTTAGATGCACATGGCAAAAGAACTGGCCAGCTCTGTTTGATGGACTGGGCTGCCTCAAAGCCTTTACTCACAGGCCCCTAGTGAACCTAAACGTGACCCAATTCATGTAGCCCCTGCGGTGCATCCCCTTTGCACTGCGTGATGATGTCACAAAATATCTCCGGTCACAGTTGGAGGCAAACATCATTGAGCCAGTCAACGCTGCTCACTGGATTTTAAACTTGGTCATTGCAACCAAAATGTCAGGTGAAGACTCCAGCCACCCTAGTCATAGACTGTTCCTACTGCTACCGTGCGGTACCGGAGCGCCAAGTCTAAGTCTTAACAGCTTCTACCCCCAAGCCATAAGACTCCTGAACAGCTAATCAACTGGCTACTCAGACTATTTGCTTTGTTTTAGATTGCTGCTACTCTCTGTTTATTATCTATGCATAATCACTTTACCTCTACCTACATGTACCTATTACACCAATTACCTTGACTAACCTGTGCCCCCGCACATTGACTCTGTACCGGTACCCCCTGTATATCGCCTCACTATTATTATTTTATTGTTGCTCTTGAATTATTTGTTATTTTTCTTTTTTCTTCCTTTTTTAAAGTTGTATTTATTTTTTATTTCAGTTTATTTTAGTAAATCATTTTGTAACACTTATTTTTCTTAAAACTGCATTGTAGGTCAAGGGCTTGTGTCACACCCTGATCTGTTTCACCTTTCTTTGTGCTTGTCTCCACCGCCCTCCAGGTGTCGCCCATCTTCCCCATTTTCCCCAGTGTACGTATACCTGTGTTCTCTATTTATCTGTGGCCAGTTCGTTTTGTTTCGTCAAGACTACCAGCGTTTTTTCTCGTGCTCTTGTCTGTCTCTAGTTACTTTTCTCTAACTTTCCTGGTTTTTGATCGTTCTGCCTGCCTTGACCCTGAGCCTGCCTATCGTTCTGTACTTTGTTGTACCACCCTGGATTACTGACCTCTGGCTGTCCTGACCCTGAGCCTGCCTGTTGTTCTGTACCTTTCGGACCCTGCTCTGACCTACTGACCTCTGCCTGCCCTTGATCTGTTGCTTGCCTGCCCCCATGTTTTTGTAAGAAACTTTTGTTACTTCGAAACTGTCTGCATCTGGGCCTTCTCCTGAGCCTTAACACTTGTAAGTAAGCATTTCACTGTAAGGTCTGCACCTGTTGTATTCGGCGCATGTGAAAACAACAATTTGATTTGATTGTCTTCAGGTGCCCCTCCACCCAACCAGCAGAGACCTCACGGCCTTCGTCACACATGCTACACATGCATGCCTTTTGGACTTAGCTACGCCCCCAGCTGCTTCCAGAAGGTGATGAACACCATCCTCCCTGAAATATCCGGGGTGGCAGTCTATCTGGACGACATCATGGTTCACGGCCTTGACCTCAACATCCATGACCATCGACTTCACAGAGTATTCAGTGCTCTACTGTGGAACAACCTGACCCTGAACAGCGAAAAGTGCACCTTTGCAGCTCCAGCCGTCAAGTTTGTGGGGTTCCACCTGTCAGCCAAAAGCATTGCCCCACTTATGTCGAACATTGAAGCCATCCACCACAACCCGGAAACTACCTCAGCCTCTCAGGTGGCCTCATTCTTGGGCATGGCACCCCTTCGCCAGCTCCTCAAGAAGGACGAGCCATGGGCCTGGGCGGCGGCCTGCTCAGACGCCATCCGCTCATTGAAGAGCCAGCTCACCACAGCCCCAGTCTTGGCTCACTTTGAACCTGTCTGCGCCACCATTGTCACCTGTGACGCCTCAGCTGGAGCACTAGGAGCTGTCCTCTCACAGCTGCAGAATGGCATTGAGAGGCCCGTCGCCCCACTGAGAAACCATACTCTGTGGGCGAACGAGAAGCACTGGCCTGTTTCTGGGCGTGCGAAAGGTGGCACTTCTACCTGTACGGCCAGCTGTTCACGCTCCGAACCGACCACCAGTCCCTCACAATGTTACTGTCACAACCCAAGCCTCAGACAGTATGACTATCATCTGAAGTTCACTCCAGGGAGGAGTAACGTGGTTACAGACCTCCACTCATGCTCCATCGATGCTCCTACTCCGACCGTCTTGAAAGACGACAGAGTAGCAGAGCTCGTACAAATGATCTACACTCCCCTTCAGCCAGCCATCTCACTGGAAGAGCTGAAGCAATGATCGGAACAGGACCCTACACTGTCTACCTTGCGCAACTACATACTTACTGGATGGACAGCACGTGTGCCGGTAGAGCTGGCGCCTTTCGCCAGGGTGAAGCATGATCTTTCTTGCTGGGAAGACGTGTCTTTCAAGGATTTTGCACTGTGGTCCCGAGTGGCCTGTGATGTGTGTTCTATCCATGGCATAGGAAGATCACTTGGGCATAGTGAAGGTCAATCATCGATGTCGAGACCTTCTATGGTGGCCATGACATTGAAGCCCTGGTCAGAAAGTGTGCTGCATGGCTCCTCAGTGGAAAAACAGGAAAGTCCACCCCCACCTGCCCACATCCAGCTGGACATCTGTGGCAAGATCCATGGGCAAGCAATTCCTCAAAATTAGCGCTTCCTGGTGGTGACGTATGACCACTCTGTGGCCAGAAGTGGTTCGTGTCGGAACTGTCACAGCACGGGCCATCGTGGATATCCAAGACAGCCTGTTCACAAGGTTGGGCCTACCCCTCACCCCCACCAGGGACAATGGGCCCTAGCTAACCTCTTTTGAGTTCTCCTCTTATCTCAGCAACAAGGGAATCAAACACATCTACATAGCCTACTACAACCCACAATCTAAATGAGGGTGGAATACTTCAACCAAACACTGAAGAACGGCATCAGAGCGCACCTGGTCCAGGGGTGGTTCATCATAGGTTCTTAGGTTCATCATAGGTTCTTGCCCTATGGACATTTTTATATATGGTACCAGGCCCTGGTTTGGAAAGGGGGGGGGGGGTGCTATGTATGGTACGATGTGCTGCATGTCGTACTGTACATTGTTATGGTTTACGTATGAATGGGTTGTCAGAATGAGTGGCTCATGTCATTAAACGTCAGAGTGATGTACAATGTGAAACCGTGCAGATGTGCGTTCTTCTACAGCTAAGCTAGATATAACAGGAGGCCTGTACTGTATCATCTGACTGGGGGCTCTTCTCTGGTGCTATCAGATGGAGGCATCCCAGTGATCAGTCTCCTAGCCCCTCGCAGTGCAGTGCACGGCCCAGTCACAGCACTGATAGGATGGGACCATTAAAAACCTTTTATCAGCCCAGCACTGTTGTGATTGAAAGGCTCTGATAGCTTCCCTGTGATCCCCGCAGTCTCGGGAAAATCACTCTTTATCAGTCATCGCATCCCTCACTACAGAGAAGAGAGCGAAAGAAAAAGAAAGGTCCAGAGAGGGAGAGAGAAAGACAAAGACTGCTGGTCTTTGACTGTCACGAGGGAGACATTGTCTGCTCTCCAAAAGACAGCCCATATATGATAGGATCAGACTCCTTATCATAAAGACATTTGCAATGTCACATTTCTTTTTTCCAGTTAACAATGTCACAAACTACAGACACAACAGAGACATCAACGCAGTGTCGCTGAGAGCTGGTGCCCTCTAGTTTTCTATGGCTCTACCTTGTCTCCCTTGAGCTGCAGTCATTTCAGCCAGAGGGCTATAGAGGCCAGGGCATGGTGTAGGACAGAGGCCTGGGGTACAAAGGCATGTCCTTGAATGTAGAGCCACTTGACTGGCGTGCAAAGGGCCAGCTCATTGACGCTAAGCCTGAGTGCCCTCCTATCAGTGCGGACAGAGGAGAGCCCAACCCAGGACTCAGTGGAAGGCTTCGAAAGAACAGGTAGGGATCAAAGGAGAGAGAATGTGTGTGTGTGTAGGTGCCGACTCCAGAAATAAGTGACATAAGCGGTCGCAAAGGGCCACAAGTCGCTAGGGGGCCTTTGACCCCCCCCCCAAACAAACAAAAAAGATGAGTTGTGGTCTCAATGTACGGTTGAGTTAGAATAGTAGAACTTACACAAGGTGCAAGTTCAACATTTGGTTGTGCATCAGGAGTTTGTCTTGTTTTGTCAATCACTGACAGTTACTCAATTAGCCATGTCAGCTAACAATTCTTAGATTGATAAGTTAGTCTAGTCAGTTATCTAAACTTGCAGTCATCATGGCCGAATACTAACCGGGCACAGAGGGCATGTTCCCAGGGGCCCTAACGTCCAGGGGGTTCCAATAGATTGTTTTTGTCACTCTCACTCAGATATCATTGACAGGGCAGAAGTCATGACAAAATGTGTAGAATTGAAGGGAATTAGCTTTAAAACCGCAATAATGTGTCTCTGCCCCATGGCAAAATGTGTAAAAATGCAGGAAATGTTGCCTGCTCAGTGGTAGAGCCCTGTATCGGCTTGAATTTTAACCCCGAACCATGCCCACAACGTTAAGGCCCTACCCTACTCAGGCCCGATTGCCTCTGCCAAATTTAGGGCCCAGCCCTGCCCGAAATCAGAAATAACTTCCTCCTTTAGTAGCCTAAATCCATTAGCTTCTCCTTTCGGTCTGTCACTTGCTCCCTCCGAATGACAGAGAGTCAAATCTCGCTTAGGGCCCACAAAATGCTAGAGCTGTCCCTGAGTGCGCGGGTGTGTGTAT
The DNA here is from genome assembly GCF_016432855.1 of Salvelinus namaycush. Lineage (NCBI taxonomy): Eukaryota > Metazoa > Chordata > Actinopteri > Salmoniformes > Salmonidae > Salvelinus > Salvelinus namaycush. The sequence goes on along the minus strand of NC_052324.1, from coordinate 9,239,707 downwards.
GTGTCTTTGTCTCTGAATCAAATAGGCTTCGCAAAAATAGCATGGTCACTGTGGTAGAATGTTTTTAAAATGCGATTTTAAGTTAATTTAAGTCCCATCGGGTAGCCTGATTTCAGATGTGTGGATGTAAACAGGATTACTAGAGAAATTGTTAATCTTGCAAAGCATAGAATCAAACATTACATTCATTACATCATTACATTCATCTGACTATTAATCATATTATTGCGTGCATGTAACCGTACTCAACGACTTATCGACTCACACGTTAGATTGAGCAAATCACAGAGGACTAGATTGAGTTGGAATCTAATTCAAAGAGTAACTCATATAGGTTGTCAATCTGAGACTCCCTGGAGTTTGACTCCCTAGATTTAAAGGCAAAGTTTGAGTTGCATACGGTAGTTGAAAGTCAGTGAAAGTTTCTCTAGTCCTCTGTGCTGTTGAGGGAGGTAGAGCACCCGTTTGGGATTTACTTTGATAACACCTTGCCATTGAAGGACTAATGAAGCATGTCCATCTCCAGTATCCAGTCTGAGACCAAGGGAGCACGCACACACACACCCTCTATCCATCCTCTGACCAAGACTTCACACCGCTGACATCACTTACACAATCAAACAAAGGCACTCATGCAGGAATGCAGTGGTGCTTAAGTAAAAATATTGTTAAAGTACTACTTAAGTAGTTTGTTGGGGTATTTGTACTTTCTTTACTATTTATATTTCTGTCAACTTTTACTTTACTACATTCCTGAAGAAAATAATATACTTTATACTCCATACATTTTCCCTGACACCCAAAAGTACTCGATTACATTTTGAATGATTACCAGGACAGGGAAATTGTTAAATTCACGCACTTATCACATCCCTGGTCATCCCTACTGCCTCTGATCTGGCGGACTCTATAAACACAAATGCTTTGTTTGTAAATAAGTCTGAGTGTTGGAACATGCCACTGGCTCTCCGTAAATACAATTTAAAAAACTAAAATGGTGTCGTCTGGTTTGGTTAATATAAGGAATTTGAAATTATTTATACTTTTACATTTACTTTTGTATATTTAAGACTTTAACTCAAGTAGTATTTTACTGGGTGACTTTCATTTTTACTTGAATAATTTTCTATTAAGGTATCTTTACTTTTACTCAAGTATGACATTTGGGTACTTTTTCCACCACTGCAGGAATGACAACAACATCCCAGAGGTCTGTCTGCGTACACTGACAGAAAGTAAGGGTCGATGGGTTTGTGTCAGAGTTTGCAATGCCTTCATCCAGTACAGCCTGGGGATGGTTTGTTTGAACAGCGAAAGTTAAGGGGGATTCAATGTCAGGCTGTGTTGCAGTTTAACAGCGCAACTAATAAGCCCAGGTCCCAGAGTCACCCCAGCCAAGGTACCAATTCCACGGAACACTAGATTTCTATTAATTAAATCATAATTGGGTTTTATATATTTATTTGCCTGAGACATTGGCAGAAAGAGGAGAAAGATTAGGCGGAGATTTGCATGTAAAATGTACGAGCTTCATTAGGCTACCTTGGCAAAGACGGAAACGTCGGGCCGCCTGCGGGGCACACAGATGGCTCTGTATGTTTGCTAATTTGCTCCTCTTTCAAGGTCATTAGTTCTGTTTGGTGAACTTTCAAAAGTTTGTTTGAGGTGGGTGGGTTTTCGATGTATGCTGTGTGACAAATCATTTTGTTACCATGTGGATGCACATGGATATATTGGTTGGATAGACATCATTTACTGTCAAAGAGTGGGTTGAGTCAACATAGGTTGTGTCTAAAAAGGTCTCACAAGTGAGATCCTGGTCAAATTAAAAGTTACAAAAGTAACGAAAAAAGCAACAATGGCCAGACTGTGAACAAACACATACATTATCCCATTAAACAAAGAGACAAGTGCAAGTGAAATACTATGTCCTCAGAGAGAAAAGACATCATCTCCCACCTTGTTTTATAATATCTGCCCCATGAAGGTGTAGAGGCTTCACACAGACAGCATTTATGTTGTTCCCTCCACAACAGGAATAAATACAGACACATTGTACTGCCTGCTGGATGTAATCTAATCAGCATCCACTCGGCTGTTTAGATTACATCATTACTCAATGGTGGTCTGGGAAGCTGAATCAAGGTTTTTAAAGTGCAATTTTCACAATTTTCTCTTCCCTCTTTAGACAGGACTGTTTGGTTTTCTTTTGGCAGGAAATTAGTTTTGACATAATGTATTTTTGCCCAGGCAGCATTACATAAACTCTGACAAGGCTGGCACGATGTGTGTGGTGCTGCTAGCTTTGTTTGCCTAAAGAGTCACCGCTTTTCTGTCACTCAAAATGGGTGTAAATAATTTAGATAAATTCTGCTGTTTCTCTAATATTTCATGCAGGCATAATGTTAATCTCCTACTGAGCACTTGTCTTGATGGACGTCTGTATTCTTCTGTTTCTGTGTTTGATTGCATGACTGGTGTCAATTATTTTGTGAATAATATTTTTTAAATCATTATTCTAAAATGGTGTCATATAAACGTTTATTTTTTAGAGGCTATACACTTTATTTGCAGCACATCCTACATTGCATTACATTCAAATGTAATGTCTTGACATTTACAAGTCAAATCAGATAAATTAACTTCTAATCATCAGTGTAGAATGGATAAATCGTATAAAAAAAAAACGTATTGCAAAAAATAAGCTTAGTAAAATTTACCATAAGGCTGTGAAGCACAAAATGTGTGCCATCTTTTTCTTTGACTGAATCCTTGGATCGTCATTTAAAGTGGAACTGACGGTGTTTTAGCAACATTCAATCGTATCAAAATCTGCTCATATACAGTACCAGTCAAAAGTTTGGACACACCTACTCATTTAAGGGTTTTTTCTTTATTTTTTAAATGTTCTACATTGTATAGTAATAGTGAAAACATCAAATTCTATGAAATAACACATATGGAATCATTTAGTAACCAAAAAAGTGTTAAACAAATCAAAATATATTTTATATTCTTCAAAGTATCCAACCATTGCCTTGATAACAGCTTTGCACACTATTGGCATTCTCTCAACAAGCTTCATGAGGAAATCTTTCCCAACAGTCTTGAAGGAGTTCCCACATATGCTGAGCACTTGTTGGCTGCTTTTCCTTCACTCTGCGGTCCAACTCATCCCAAACCATCTCAATTGGGTTGAGGTTGGGTGATTATGAAGGCCAGGCCATCTGATGCAGCACTCCATCACTCTCATTGGTCAAATAGCCCTTACACAGCCTGGAGGTGTGTTTTGGGTCATTGTCCTGTTGAAAAACCAATGATCGTCCCACTAAGCGCAAACTAGATGGGATGGCGTATCGCTGTTAAGTGTGCCTTGAATTCTAAATAAATCACAGACAGTGTCACCAGCAAAGCACCCCCACATCAACACACCTGATCCTCCATGCTTCACAATGGGAATCATACATGCGGAGATCATCCATTCACAAACTCTGTGTCTCACAGAGACACGGTGGTTGGAACCAAAAATCTCAAATTTGGACTCATCTAAGGTCCATTGCTCATGTTTCTTGGCCCAAGCAAGTATCTTCTTCTTATTGGTGTCCTTTAGAAGTGGTTTCTTTGCAGCACTTCGACCATGAAGGTCTGATTCGCACAGTCTCCTCTGAACAGTTAATGTTGGGATGTGTCTGTTACTTATTTATTTGGGCTGTAATCTGAGGTGAAGTTAAGTCTAATGAATTCATCCTCTGCAACAGAGGTAACTCTGGGTCTTCCTTTCCTTTGGCGGTCCTCGTGAGAGCCAGTTTCATCATAGCACTTGAGGTTTTGAGACTGCACTTAAAGAAACTTTCAAAGTTCTTCATGTCTTAAAGTAATGATGGACTGTTGTTTATCTTTGCTCATTAGAGCTGTTCTTGCCATAATATGAACTTGGTCTTTTACAAAATAGGGCTATCTTCTGTATACCAACCCTACCTTGTCACAACACAACTGATTGTGTTAAACGTAATGTGGAAGGACCACCAGAGGGCAGGCTGGGCTCACGGATGGTAGCCCAACAAGGCATGGGAGACAAGGTAACCAGAGGCAATTAAGCACAGCTGACACTACTAATGAGATATTATCCTTCCCCTATAAGAGAGAGTATGGAACCAGCAGAAGGGGGAACTATCTCTGGAAGATGGCCACCGAGACAGAGGAGCTATCTATGAAGAACCATTAAGACGGTGACAATGCCGTGACTTTTTGTTATAGTTTAAAGACAATCATATTGTGTTCCTGTTTTGATCTGGAGAAGAAGATATGTTTTCTTTTTCCTTTGGGAGATTTTCGTTGATTATGTTGGAGTGTTTGTGTTGACCAAATGCCCTCAATATAGAACTATGTTCAATCAAGAAAACCTACTCCTGACTCGTTTGTTCCATCTTCCTGCTTTTGAGTGACGCCCAATTACTTGGTCCGCTCACAGTAATAAGAGAGAATGAAATTCCACAAATTAACCTTTAACAAGGCACACCTGATAAATGAAATGCATTCCAAGAGACTACCTCATGAAGCTGGTTGAGAGAATGCCAAGAGTGTGTAAAGCTATCATCAAGGAAAAGGGTGGTTACTTTGAAGAATCTCAAATATAAAATATATTGGTATTTGTTTTACACTTTTTTGGTTACTACATTCCGTATGTGTTATTTTATAGTTTTGATGTCTTCACTATTATTCTACAATGTAATGTAAAAATAAAGAAAAACCTTTGAATGAGTAGGCGTGTCCAAACTTTTGACTGGTACTGTACATTCCTAGGAAAATTATGACACCTTAGTTATGCGTGCACTTAGTTATTGTCTATTTCATAAATTCATAGAATGTTTGGGAATGAAATATAGTTAGGCATTTGTGAAAATTCTATAGCAATATATAGTGAGAATGCGGCCGTGGACAATTAATAGACACTGCAGGAAATAAAACCTAATAAAAACATATGTCTTGTCCAGGACCAGAGCCTACGCAGACCGGTGCACCATAGCCAATCAGAGCTACAGTAGTCCTATATGCAAATAAGCAATTTGTCACACGGGCCTGCCTTCATTCACTTTGAACTGGACTGTGTGTTTACAGGCAGTAGCAACAGCGCAACTTCAATAAATCATTAGAACGCATTTGCCAAAAGTCACAAAATACACCTGAATGGATTTCTGCAAATATATATATTCCACGCGAATCGTCTTACATTTTGTAACTTCAAAGTCCTATCGATCAAACAACCATAAAAAGTTACATAAAATCTCTCCCTCAGTCGCATATGTACATCAACAACAACAACTAATTCCCTGAGCGAGATCAGCTAAAATCTAATGAAGGAACATTAGAGAACCACTCTCAAACTTTTTAAACTAGTTGGCCGTCAAAATTGTACTGAAACAATGGGGAATAGTAGCCTGCTCGTCCTTTCTGCAACTTCCCTGCCAATGCATGCTTGTCCCAACCCACCATTTGACAACTGAATAGGAACTTGCCTGCCCGCCCATTTCATCAATGCCAAATACAGCTAGCTAACTTGCAAAGCAATTCACATTTCTTGCTAGCTAACCAAATGACACCTGCATCTCTAGCTGTAGCCATCAAAAAACAATATGAGGGGGAAGAAGTCAGTCACTCACCCACTCCTCCAGTGACATGACATCCTCCCAGCAGATAGCTAGCTAGCTAGCTAGCTAGCTAATGTTAGCCTCTGTGTTTTTAGCTTGCTAAATAAATTGCTAGCTACATAAATAGATACACTAGTCCAGGCGTGTCAAACTCAATCAGCGCACGGGCCATTTTGAAAAATACAATGAATTCGAGGGCCAGACATAGCTCATTTGTTGTTGTTTTTTAAACGAGCAACTGTGACCCAAACCGGCAATTGTATTATTAGACAAAATACGTCCCTTTATAATGTCCACTTATGTACATAGGATACTATATATAGCATTTTAACATTTTAAAACTAAAGAGATCATTTATATTTGTCCAACCTTTGCTGCTATGCTTAGCCGCTATGCTTGTGCATAATATGCTGCGATCCTAATCAAAAAGCATTTAATACCTCCCAATAACAAAAACGTAGCCATAGGTTTGTCGTAACATTTAAACTTAAAACATTGATGAAATGTTTTTGCACTGCATGGATCACCTGTGCGGTTGAATGCAGTATTACTGCATGGTGCACTCAAAATGTATTGTAGTTGAGTAGCCAGCCTAGGCTAACACTCAAATGTTGCTGTAATAGGCCTACATGTTCCTCCTTTGCATGGTGTTTTGTTGCAGGGTAGTTATTTGGTTATTCATTGTCAAGCTTTAAAAACCGAAGCCAGACTGCAACATTTTAGTAGCCTAGCTATGACTGTGGCATGTGTCTGTACACTTTCCCTCTGCTGCACGCTGTAAACGGGACACACGAAAGCAGGGCAATTGAAGTTGAATTCACCAATGTGAGCGTATCAGGCTGTAATTTCAGAAAGTAGATGACTCAACTGTTGACTCGTTTATACTCGCCTGTGTGTCCTATGCGGCCCACGGGCCTTGTGTTTGACACGTGCGCTAGCCTATTAGCCACCTTTGGCTGACTTGTGATCATTGCCCTTGCTCGTTTGATTGTATTGACATTCCCAGCCTTAGTTACAGTCGTCCGTTATTGTTCAAAATAATGAGTAATTGAAACTGAAACAGTGCATCCAGAATGGGTGGAGGCAGAAAACAATGTACCATGCCAGCTGTGATTTACGTCATACATTTTTTGGGGACTACCAAGAAATGCATTGGTGAATTATATTAATCATGCATTGAACTGCATCCATCTATTCTGCCAATAATGCCTTACTGTACATTATGGAATTCTGAATCAAACAGAACCTATTTTTAAAACCTCTTATAAAGTTGGAAACATGGAATTTGATATTGTTGATGATATTATGGTTGTCTGTTTATTGCATATCTGCAAAGTAGTTAAAATGCCGTCAGTTTCACTTTAAAACAATGTAAATGACAGACATTGTTTCCAATAAATCGACTTTGACATGAGAATGACTACATTCAACAAAGAGGTAAGAAAAGATGTAGTAAAACCATCTGAATCAACAAAAATCTAAGCCACATCAGCATATTGCATATATAAGAGTATATCATATTTTAGCGGTATAATTGGTTTAAACCAAGAACACAATAGAGTGAGTTACCAAGAGAATGAGAGAAAAATATAGGCTGAGGCATGTATCCATCCAGATTTTAGTATAGACATAATGTAAGTGTGATAATTCAAAATGAGCATGTCGAATTCTTCTGCTTCTGAGATAGGCAATAGTACTTTGTCTTTCAGGGCCATGTTTCACTTAATAATAAAATAGAAAGGGGAAAAAAGTTTAATCAGCCTGCATATTATTGAAGACATACTGCAGACGGACAGTCTTTGCTAGTAGATAGAGAATTTAAAAAAAAAAGACTTTTACTGCAATTAGTTTAACCCTTTTATCTATCCCCATTTGTAACGCTATTTGGACCATTTCACAGCGCCTGGAATTGTGGGCAGTGAGAATGAAATTGATATAGTTTGGGGGATACAGTACCATCAGCCAAGAGGGGAAAGAGGGGGGGGGGGGGCTCTTCATTTCACACTCCATCCTCATGGCTTAAATCCAGCTAGTAGCCATATAGGATTCAGTATTAGTTCATTTCTCTTATATGAATCATGGCGTCTTGAGAGTGGGGAATTTAATCTAACGCCATCCATCTTTTCTTTATCACCCTCCATACATACTGAATGTTAACTGCATTTACAGTTCACATTACAGGTCAAAGCATGAGGTCAAAATATGACGAAATGCATAAGAAATCCTCACAGAGGCTTCACTTAATGTCTTTGACAATAATAATTAGGTATGTGTGAAATACTTTTTTTGCTAAAACATGCCACACAAAAAAAAATCACAACAAAAGTTATGACCTTAAAGACTGTAGTAGGAAGTCCTCACTCTAAAACAAATGTTATTCTTCAGGAGATGAACAGGAGAAATAAATTATGATTTTCTCTTTCCAGATATTATTTTGACGAAGACATCTTATTAGTATACAGTGAAGCAGTCTTTAATTAAGGTATCTGAAAGATCTTAATGTCTGGGGATTGTCACTTGTTTTCTTAAAAGCCATTATTCAACATCCACTAATGAATGCATTGTATTTATTTGTGTTATTTTTAGCATTTTCTTCATGCTAATTGGCTGCTTTCATATTTCTTTTTTTCAAATTAGGGCATTGCAGTTACTTCACATTTTCCCTGCATAATTTGAGCTTTGATTGATTTATTTATTTGTGTGCAACTTGCTACATACGGACAAGGTCAGACTCTTGAGGAAAAGGCTAATAGGATCCTGGTAATGTGTTCCTCTCAGATATGTATAAGTTCAACACCATTTGAATTGTGGAGACCAATATATTAAAGATAGTAGCGTTAGTTGAGACAACATAGTTTTGCATCCAACGTTGTAATGAACAACAATAAAAAGCAACCTCTGGTGGGATGGGTTCAACAACACAAACAGGTGACTACCTTGACCCTGCCCTAATGGGAACGCGAAGAATTCTCACTATTCTCCACAAAAGTGGACAGAAAAAGGACAGAGAGAGAGAGAAAGAAAGAAAGAGAGAGAGAGAGATCGTCCATCATTCCTTTTGTCTCAAGGACAATGTCTGAGGAAGAGGTTTCACTCATCCAGGTCTGCTGACCACTCTGAGGTTATCCTCTACATTGGAAGGGCTGTACTGCGGTGATAAAGCAGGAGTTATCCATGTGTAATACCAAGGTTATCAATGGAGGTTGTCTGGCATCCTGGTACTATGTGAAACAACAACAGGATTGTGTTAGTAACATGTCTGTTCCTTTGGGAAGGAAATTAGACATATCTCACATGGCCAAGTGTGTTTAGCCTACTACATAACGAGAGTAACCTAATTGTAGATCTGTTAGCTGCTCATACATAATTTTCCTATTTGGGAAACTCCCCCGTACCAGACGTGGAAGATATAGCTAGCGTGGGCCCATAAAAAAAAATCCAACTTCAGAAGTTAAAGGCTGCACAAACGTCCTGTTTTTAGTACAAATAAAACATTTTAAGAAAACTCTCACAGTATACACATGCTATCAGGAACACATAATATGCCATTGAGAACAAGATGCTTAGCAAATAGCATTGACGCAGCTGATGCACCAGGCCCAGGGACTAATATCCAATACCCTTCGTACTTTGGCTCCGGTATGCTATTGAATGAATGGAAGTGAACTGACTACAGCTATGGTCTGCTGAGGCAGTATGTCGTACAGTTTGTGGGTTGTAATGTCTTTTATGGAAGATTGTGTGAGGCAGCTCTCTCCTAGCAGGCTCTAATGGTCGGTGTGTGAGATAGGCCTGGCTGGGCTCCTCTGACAGTGAGAGAGGGGGATAACACATAGATGAGGAGCAGGCAGGGAGGGAGATGGAGAGAGAGAGCAGCACTCAGACACTCATTAGCCACTATCTGAAGTGTGTCAATAGACTGATGTTACAACGAACGGTGTTAAAGCCCTGTCCGAGAGAAACAGAGAGAGAGAAGCAGCAAGGAATATGGGGGAGATATCGAGAGGACGAAGAAGATGAAAGAGAGAGGAAGAGACAATGAGGTAGATGGAGGGAGAGAGAGAGAAAAGAGAGAGATCCCCCACCGTTCCAGCACCTGTCACACCTTGAGATAATCATCCATCATTTCTTGCTGGTGACTGGAGGGTGTGTGGTCCTTTTTAATGGCTGCCATTGACACAATTCGTCTGCTCTGCCACCCACAGCCTGTCACCGAGGTACTACTGTTGCAATGGGTTCTGTTTTATTTCACCGGCGCCGAGAGAGGAGAGACATGTGCATCCCTGTCTTAAAGGAGCCATTTAGAAAGAAGGTGATACACGTTTATTTAAAATAAACACAATGCAATAATATTATTATTTAGACTGCATGGAAGCTAGTGTCATTGAGCTGACAACTCAGAATGTCATAACTCAATCAAGAGCACATCTTTTGGACACTTTTCCTCATTTTTCTTCCTACTTTTTCATTCAAGTATGAATGAATATCCTCCTTGTATTGTAAAACATGTTTTTTTCTCTAGTCAACTAAGACTATCAGAGTAGACTTCAGACTATTACCAGAGTAGACTATTCGATTATTTGAGTGAATTCTGGACTATTACAAGAGTAGACTATTAGAATGTAACCAGAGTGGATTATCAGAGTAAACCAGAGTAGACTATTAGACTATCAGAGTAGATTTTAAACTGCTACCAGAGTAAACCCTGAAACTATCTGAGTAATATGGAGTCCCTCTGTTTCAGGGCTTTGATAGGAGAAATGAACAGGTAATTGCGTCTTTTTTTGGGGGGTTTTGGGATAAACACCGAAAATTTGGTCTCTGGTAAACACATGCTTATGAGATCATATACATTTTGTACTATGAGATCATCTTCATCAGCTAACGTAAGTTTTTGTGAATTTTTAAGCATTTATGTAATCAAAACAAGGCTTCATAATTCATAAAGTTCATGTTAACTGACTGATAATGTCCCATAGAACCTCAGACCTTTTTTTCAGCGCGGGATTAATTATCCCAAATTAATTTCCCCAATAGGAATGGCTGAGCGAACAAGAAGTAACTGCTAGACTCGTAACTGACCGATAATTTTCCATAGAACAAAAACATATAAGATTGCCTAAACCTGTGTTAATCTCAGACCTTCTTTTCGGCGTTTATCCCAAACCCCCATTATTTGTACCTATTAATTTCCCCCATAGGAATGGCTGAGCGAACAAGAGGTAACTCATATCTGGGTTTTTGGACTACAAGCTGGCGAGCTGTATAGCTCATCTGACATGGCTGGAAGTCCCATGGTGCAGTGGGGTGGGCAGGAACGCGGGCGGAAGCTGCCTAGCTAATGGAGGACCCCGGTGGGACGTAGCACAGGCCCAGGGCCTCTAGCGAGCTTTAACAGAAGGCCAGGAAGATGCCCGCCTGCTGTGGTTTCTCAGTTTCAGATGATTCTAGTTTCAGGTGACATGCATCATGCTCTATTAGCAGACTCTTCCGACCACAGTTTTCTTTGGCAGCCATACAAGTTCTGCAGCTCCAAGCCTAGGACTAGTTTTCCACACGCCGCCTCCTCCATCAAACACACACACCTACAAATATACATAAACACACACATACAGTATATAGATACTTAGAGACACACAAACTCACCCACACACATATGGGAACACATGCTGTATGTACTTACAACTAAGGATCCATGCACACTTACCAAAACACTACAGACATACACTCTTGAACGAAACACATTGAGACTCTTACTAGAATCAAACATACACATGCAGATAGCAGACAAACACGACCACCTCACACAAATATAGGCATACACACCTCCCACCCACTAGCCCCCAATCAACACACACACTCACAAATATTGTCCATGCCCCAAAAGTTGATGCCTGCCTTGACAGGCTAGCGATGGAGGTATTGGGCACCAGTGGTGTTTATGAAATACAGAACTGTGTCCACACATGCTGCAGCCTCTGTGAAGTGATCGGATACAGGTCCCTCTCCCTGCCCTCAGCACACAATCCTGCATTCTGGGTGGCTCCAGGACATAGTCAATGTCGCCTCACTCGCTCTTCCTTTCTCTCCTTCTCTTCCTCTCACCTTTTCTCGCTATCTTCTTTTGCTCTCTTTTTCGTGGTGTTTTTCCTCCCTCTTACTCTCTTTTTTCCTATATTCCTCTACTTCTCCCTCTCTTTCTCCTTACCTCTCGTGCTCTCTCTGTTTCTTGTGTTGAATTAAAGGGGAATTTCACCCTGCCTCTGCCACGGCATATAGTCATTACTATATTAACAACATTACATTTTTATCATAAACATCACAATTATCCAAACCACAAGCTCCCGAGTGGCGCAGTGGTCTAAGGCACTACATCTCAGTGCAAGAGGCGTCACTACAGTCCCTGGTTTGAATCCAGGCTGAATCACATCCGGCCGTGATTGGGAGTCCCATAGGGTGGTGCACAGTTGGCCCAGCGTCGTCCGGGTTTGGCAGTGGTAGGCCGTCATTGTAAATAAGAATTTGTTCTTAACTGACTTGCCTAGTTAAGTAAAGGTTAAAAATATATATATTTAAAAGCTAGAACTAGCACATTTTCATTTCACTAGTAGATTCAGGAAGTTTCCACTCCCTTTGTATGCATCTGCTCATAGTGAACCACAAAGTCCAGCATTCATAGCGAATCCTGATACCGCCCGCTAGGTAGAGGGGGCGTGCTCAAACATGAATAATGGCACTGTTTACTTCGAACAAGTGTTGCCAACTTAGCAACTTCGTCGCTATATTTAGCGAGTATTCAGACCCCTCTAGCGACACATTTTCAAAAAAGTGACTAGCGACAAATCTAGCAACTTTTTCTGATGTTATTGGAGACTTTTGGAGACTCTGACGTGAAAGCACATATCGCTCTTACTCTTCTCAACGAGCAGCGGGTTCTGCCGTGAGCCCAACCCCATCCCAAAGCACTCACAGGCCCAGTCCTTGCGCAGCAGTCCCTCCCAGCTGCAGTAAGATCAGGAGATGTTCACCCCTCCCCGTCCAGACTGCAAAAGAGTTGTGCATGCGGGAAGCCGCCGCTGGCTGATCCCACCCTGGCTTACGTTTAAAAAAAAAAATTAACCTGAATTAGGGCCAGACTAGTTACCATAATTTTTTCACATTGCCATTGACAGTTTTTTCTATTGTCAGTCCAAAGATAAAGGAGGAGGGTTGGAGGGTTTGGAATTGTGACAAAAAAAACAAGAATCAACAGAAGAAAGTTCATTTGTAGTTCTAAACATATTTAGGGTGTTTTTTACTCACTTTTTGTCTCTCCCACAACGTTATTCCTCTCTCCTACAGCGTCCATCACAATTACATGCACATGGCCAATTATGCAAATTAGGTGATGACGTCATTTATCGACTTCTAGCGACTTTTAGGACAGCCAATAGCTACTTTCCTTACTGAGGAGTTGGCAACACTGCTTCGAACAACCAACACACAGTAGTGTCAGAACTTCTCTAGGCAAGATTTTTTTTGTCATCATGCCTGTCCGGTGTTGTGTGCTAATTACAAACTAGCGCAAAAATGAGTTATCTTTCACAATTATACCTAAAATAGATTCTGCCAGTGGCTTGTGGCTATCAAGAATGATGCTGGGACCGAAGATTATTAGAGGGATATTCAGTCTGAACTTTTTTTTCACAACAAAACGGAAGATTCTCAATTAGAGGTAACCACAGCGTTAGCTAGCTTGCTAGCAGAGCTGGGTAAGTTAGCTAGCTAATGTTACAGTCCTGTATTGAACTCTAAAAGCCATTCAGCTAAATCTTAAAACTATCTCTTGGTATACACAGAGTCAATCAATTTCGCCTATGCCACAGTAGTCACTGCTAGACTCATAGCTACCTTCAACAGAATTAACATGTTTGCTTGTACTTTGACTGACATTAGCTAACGTAAACTAGCTAATGTTACCAAATACTGTAAGAGTCTCAATTTGGTAGCCATCTATTCTAACCTTGTCTGGAAAACACTCCGGTACTAAAAATAGTATTGTCGATATAGGTAACTCACTCTCTGTTTGTGTGTTGGTGGCAATGATGAATGTGTACAAATCGTCTATGGTTGATTAGTTGGACAGGAGGGGAGAACGGCTCATAATAATGTTTGGAATGGAGCAAATGGAATGGCATCCAACACCTGGAAACCATGTGTTTGATGCATTTGATACCATTCCACTGGTTCTGCTCCTGTCATTACCACGAGCCCATTCGCCCCAATTAAGGCACCACCAACATCCTGTGGTTCTCAGCCAGTCTCAGCTGGTATAAGAATGATGTTAACATGAATTGGGTAGTTTTTGTATGGTTTGATATGGGGTTACATGTGGTTAGAGGTAGACTGAGGACCACAGAGTACCTTCCAGACCAATAATCAATTTAGTCAGAAACCTGCAAGGGACACTGAAAGGTATAAAAATCAAGAATACAACAGTAATGACACAACTACCTAATTCTTCTCTCTGCAGATTCTCAAAACACAATACAAAGACATGTCTACAAAATTCCCCTGCAAAGGGCTACTATTGAAAATAATGATCTCTCAATGGGCTGGGGCAGTTTACCGACAGTACTTTGAGATAAGGAAGGTTGTTTGTTGTTGTGCTAAGACAGTAAATGTATTGTTGTGTATGAGAACGTTTGAGGTGGCATTTCTGTTCAATCTCCCATACACAACCATTAATACTGTAAAATAACTGCTTTCCTAAGACTTTTCACACCTTTAGCCCCGCAAGCCATTCAATTTGTCTCAAAAGCAGCTCCCAATGTCCCCTCATTTTCCCCAAACCATACGCTAGCCGGTTCCATTCGGTTGATACCTTTACGAACAAAGGCATGCTGCCTTACATCCCTTCCACAAAAAGTATAAAATGCTAAACCACAACCATGTCTTTCCAGGAGACATGCAGTACCAGCAAACCTTCTGCAAGATGTTAAGGTTAAGAAACCCTACACCACTTTCGGCAGACTCTTATCCAGCTGGCTGTTCACTGCCATTAGCACCAAGAATCTCAGATTCCCCAGCCCACCACTACCAGTGTACCGAAGCCAGATAAAGGACTATGGCTGTGTTTACACAGGCAGCCCAATTCTGATATTTTGAGCAATCAGATCAGTTCTGAAAAAGATCTGATGGGATTAAGACCAATTAGAATTAGAATATCAGAATTGGGCTGCCTGGGGAAATGCAACCAGTGTGTGGCTCAGCATAAGACAGCTCGGTGCGCCTGCCTTTTTCCCCGTGTCCGGACTTAAGACTTTCAAATCGCTTTGAGCCCGTGTACCAGCTGTCTTCTGCCGGGGACTTGGGTGTTCCATCCATGACTGTGGATGCCCCTCCAGCTACCTCTCCCTGTCCTAGTCAATCAACTGCCTGGGCACAGCCTGGACCACTGTGCTTTGGCATCTCAGCAGCCCTCTAATCAGGTGAGTTCTGCGGCTCTGGCCTCGCAATCTGCTTCGAGACACGGCAGAGGCCAGATCATTCTGGAGATTGTGATAGGGAGTTCGGTGGTGAGGAATATATCTGTACCTGGGGCAAATATTTTGTGTTTTCCTGTGGCAAAAGTTCAGAATATCACCAGGTTGCTTCCCGAGGCTGTGAGTCAGTCACCGGGGGCTGATACTTTCAGAGTTTATGTGGGGTCAAAGCACATTATGAAGGGCAGCTCAGAACAGCTGAAGATGAATTTTAAAGAACTGATTGGGTCTCTACTTGACACCAACAAACGCCCCATAATATCTGGCCCTCTGCCCTCCCTAAATCGTGGCATTGAATGGTTCAGCAGACTGTTAGCCCTCCATAACTGTCTACGAGACTATTTCAGTTCTGTGGGTGTAACATTTATTGACTAATGTGATACCTTCTGGAAACAAAGCTCATATTATAAGAAGGATGGGATCCACAAAAATCATTTGGGTTCCTGGATCCTTTCACTTCATTATAAGGCTGCTTTCAGACAATGACTTATCACTGACCAAGTCCAGCTCATTTAATCCCTACCATTGTGTCGCTGAGCCGTCATAATGCTTCAGCAGATGTACATTATCTTAGGAGTGTTGGAAGACACAATGCTGATCCTACAGCTATTTTAAGCAGTAATCATATGCCTATGAACCAGAATAATATGGTTAGAACTGAGGTAGTGTGTTCTAGTATGAAGTTCACTGTGTGCAGCTCACCCTGCACTAATAAAAATAACCTGAGCATGTCTATCTCTGCTAAGCTTCCCAGTAAACTAAGAAAAACAATCAAGCATCCCAGAAAAGTGAGAAAAATAGCCCACATTAACATATGTAGCTTAAGAAAGGTTCATGAAATCAATCAGTTTCTAGTAACAGATGACATTCATATTCTGACAATCTCTGAAACTCACTTAGATAATACCTTTGATATTACAGTGGTAGCAATACATGGTTATAAGATCTACAGAAAAGACAGAAATACCAAAGGTGGAGGTGATTGTTAAAATTCAGAACCACATTCCTGTAAAGCTTAGAGAGGATCTCATGTTAAATACTGTTGAAGTAATATGGCTACAGGTTAATCTGCCTCACCTAAAGCCCATTCTGGTGGGAAGCTGCTATAGACCACCAAGTGCTAACAGTCAGTATCTGGAAAACATGTGTGAAATGCTTGATAATGTATGTGATATCAATAGAGAGGTGTACTTTCTTGGTGATTAAAATACTGACTGGCTTTCATCAGGCTGCACACTCAAGAGAAAGCTTCAAACTGTAACTAGTGCCTTGCAACCCGGTTCAGGTTATCAATAGACCTACCAGGGTAGTTACTAACAGTACAGGAATGAAATCATTAACATGCAATGATCATATCTTTACTAATGCTGCAGAAATTTGTTTGAAAGCATTATCCAAATCCATCAGATATAGTTATCACAATTATGTAGCAATATCTAGGAAAACCAAAGTTCCAAAGGCTGGGCCTAATATTGTGTATAAGAGGTCATAGAACAAGTTCTGTAGTGATTCCTATGTTGTTGATGTGAATAGTATTTGTTGGTGTGTGGTTTTTAATGAGTAGCAACCACACGCTGCACTTGACACATTAATGAAAGTGCTTATTTCAGTTACTAATAAGCATGCACCTATTAAGAAAATGACTGTAAAAACTGTTAAATCCCAGTGGATTGATGAGGAATTGAAAAAATGGTATGGTTGAGAGAGATGGGGCAAAAGTGATGGCAAATCGGTCTGGCTGTACAACCGATTGGCAAACGTACTGCAAATTGAGAAATCATGTGAGTAAACTGATTAAAAAGAAGAAACTACACTATGAAACAAAGATAAATGACAAAGATTGATATTAAAAAAGCTTTGGAACACCTTAAATAAAATGTTGGGCAAAAAGGCAAACTCCGCTCCATCATTCATTGAATCAAATGGCTCATTCATCACAAAACCCACTGATATTGCCATCTACTTTAATGATTTTTTTCATGGGCAAGATTAGCAAATTTAGGCATGGCATGCCAGCAACAAACTTTAACACTACACATGCAAGTATATCTGACCCAATTATGAAAGACAAGCAGTGTAATTTTGAAATCTGTAAACTAAGTGTGGAAGAGGTGAAAAAATGAATGTTGTCTATCAACAATGACATGCCACCGGTGTCTGACAACGTGGATGGAAAATTACTGAGGGTAATAACGGACGATATTGCCACTCCTATTTGCCATATCTTCAATTTAAGCCTACTAGAAAGTGTGTGCCCTCAGGCCTGGAGGGAAGAAAAAGGTATTCCCCTTCCTAAGAATAGTAAAGCCCCCTTCACTGGCTCAAATAGCCGACCAATCAGCCTGTTACCAACTCTTAGTAAACTTTTGGAAAAAATTGTGTTTGACCAGATGCATTGTGAAGAGAAAGAATCCTGCTAAAGATTCAATGCCACGATTCAGAGAGGGCCAGATATGATGTGTCTTTTGTCAGTGTTTAGCAGAGAGTCAATCAGCTCTTTAAAATCCAATATCAACTGTTCAGAGATGCCCTTCATAATGTCATTAAAACCCACATGGACTACGATAGAATTGATTCCCATGTGCTGACCTAGTACATTCGGGAGCAGCTTAGTAATTTAATTTACTCAAGCTCCGGGATAGGACATTGTTTTTACACCAGGAATGGTCACATTTCTTACCATGGAGCTGCCCAAAATCACAGCTGGTGAGAAGGACGAGGAAATCCATCCACTCCCATGCTTCACAGTATTCGGAGTACCATTTATGGATGGGCGAGAGACAAGATAACTTGAGCCCGTTGCTCCCGGCGCCAGGTGCAGGCTGCCGACAGATGAAGCCCCGCTCGATCCAGAGCAGGGACGGAAGGTTGCCGATGTTGACTTCGAAATCGTAGTAGTAGGCACTGCGGCCGCAGACACAGGCAATCTCAGTGACGAAGGTGCAGGAAAATCAGGCTCCAGGATGGTGAAACTATTCGTTGTTTATATCCGCTCCGGGCCTCTCGTTGGGAGTGTAGGCTGCTTTGCAGGAGGCCGCTGTCTTTGGCTTCCACGGCTTGTGATATGCAACCATTGTTGATTGCCTTGCTCCTCTTTCTGTGCTCCTTCAACTCTGCTATCAGATGGGGGAGCTCCGGGCAACACCGCCCAGTCGAATTACGACAAACAGCGGAGATGCATCCAACAAGCGCAAACGCCGCCCAGCCACCGGTGTAGAACATGTAAACATTCCACTCTGCATTTTCCCCAGTTTCTTACGTAGGCTGGTGACCTGCATGATCAAGGAAGACAGCTTAAGTCTATAATCCTCGGCAAGCAAACAATTGCCACACTGGAACTTTGAGTGATCCGGTTTGTCCCGAAACAAGGTGTCGTGTCTTTGACTATGCCAGATTAATTGCTATGACATGCTATTCTATAAAATAATTTCTCCGTAATTAATATTACCTGATTGAACTAATCATGTAAATATTAATTAACTAGAGAGGGACACCACGAAAGAATATTTATAGAGCTGTTATCTTCCGAATAAACTCTTAAAGATTTAGTAAGATTTTACATCCATAACAGTCACATTAATCGTCATTTTATTCAGTCTCATCTGAAAGTTGTAAATCCTTGATTATCTGCAAGAATCCTGGCTAACAAGTTGAATCAGCAATACAAAATTGGGTTTAATTATTTATTTACTAAATACCTAACTAATCACACAGAATCACACATATACAATTAAATCATAACTTGATCACAAATTACGTCATACAGAAAAACGTCCCTAGCGGACGGAATAGATATGACAGCTTGTTACACAAAGGGAAGGGGCTGAGTCCTAGTGAAAGAGCGGGAGACTGGAACATAGGCGAGCTGTGCTATCGTAAATACAGTATCTTATGCATTCTAAATTACCGCCCATTTGGAAAAGGAAAAGTACATAGAGCACATCAATGATATTCCACATCAAGTAACTCATGCCAGCAGTAAAATTTGATTTAAATAACAGATAAAATACACCTTATGGAACAGTGGGGACTGTGAAGCAACACAAACATAGACACATGCATACAAACACACGATAACACACGATGGTGGCGCACATATTGTTGGATTACTTTATGTTGCAAAACTAAGTATTTTTGTTCATGACGGAACATTTTTTTTATTCAAACTGACCCCCTGAAACTGGACACAGACATTTTGCGTGACTCCTGATACCCTGAATCCAGGATGAAAAAGACATCGCTAAGGTCGGTCCAAAATTCTCTGAGCTACACCAAACAGTACCTCTCATGTAACTCCAGTAATTGATACCAACAATTATTTGGTTAAATCACATTATCTGTTGGAGCATTCTGTAGCTAAGAGAACTGGTGATCAGCAGATGATGGGAGAGGTGGTCATTATGAATTTGCCATTCCATGGAAACATACAGTAAGTTCAGGGAATACTTGCAAAGCTGTGGGAAGAGTGTTATGATCAAACTGCCATTCAGCTCCTAATGAGTCATCTGATTGAAATCAAGCATAATGTCTAATCCCTCAAGAGGGATTCAGTTCAGCTACAATGACACACGCAGGCAAAGGAATTCTGTTTCTGTAACTACTCCAGGAATATGCCCAGGTTGTCAGTAGGACAAAAAAACGAACAAAAAAACGAACATAACATCAACATTACGGAACACTAGTTGAACATGCATACATGTGCACAGGCACAGAGATAACATGTACAACATTATCTAGCCAATAAAAAGAAATGGGGCATAACCCTCAACCTTTGCACAGTGATCAGACTATACAAATGAGCCTAGACAGACAGTATCTACCTACAGCCATGTCTATCAGGCATGCTTAGGCAAGTCTTTTTTATAGTAAAACCAGCTTCAATTTTAGAGATTTACAACAATAAGTTTTTGTATTACTGTTTCTCCTCACTGATTGCTAGTAAACTTAGCTGATATTGTCACGACTTCGACCGAGGCAGGCTCTCCTTCCCGTGCGGGTGGCGTTCGGCGGTCGTCGTCACCGGCCTATTAGCTGCCACTGATCCTTTTCTCCCCCTCCCTATGTGGTTATTGGGTTCACCTGTTGTGTATTAGGGTTAATTAGTTGGGCTTATTAGTCAGCCGGCCCGCACGTTTCTTTGTGCGGGATTGTTTGTTTGTAAGTAGTGGTGTTGGTTTTGTGCTACGTGTTTTCTGGACTGTGTTCCTTTCCCCCCCGTGTCTGGGGTTGGTTAGATAGTACACCCAGTGTGTTGGTAGGGTGGCCTTGTTTGCCCGTGTTCATTAAAGAACATTTTGTATTGGCACCTGCTGTTTCCTGCGTTTTGACTCCACACTCCGACACCCAGGCCATACAGATATGCAATACCTATAATTTACATCTGTTTGGAATCCTGTCTTGCCTTTAATTTTGTGATCGAAATGCATCCAAGGTCATAATCATAACCAATGTCAACCCTCGTCAATTATGTTACATAGCTAGCTTTTAAAGTTATTTACACTTGCTGATCTGACACATTTGCTAACAAGTTACAAATGCAAAGCGTGGCGCCTAACAAGTTAGCAGGTGCCAGGCTACTAACGTGCTAGCCAACTCCAGTCATGTGCTAACATTTCCTGGTAAACCTAGCTTTAGGTGGCTGGTTGTAACATTGTAACTTGCTGTTTAGTAGCTAGCCATATCTACGACTAAAGGAGAAGAGGTTTTACAATCGAGATACAAAATGTCTATTTTTAGTCATGTATGGCTACCAGTAGTTGTCTAACTACATAGTTAGCTAAGCTAGCAAAATTATTTGATTTCCCCCACTGTAACACAATAGTATGTTAGCAAACAATACACAATATGGGTTTCAGTAATTTACTTAGCTAAGCACCATATTTGTCATCTGCCCTCTTGGTGCTGGCATCGACTGTAGATGAGCTTCTAATGTTAGCTAAATCCAAGTATTTGTTTAGAATTCTCTTCACTATATTCCGGTTGAATGTCACCATGTAGGTAATAGTTGCTCCATCTTCAAATTCGTGTTGATGAGAGGAATCATTTGAAGCCATTGTGTCTGGTCAGTTCTTTCAGTTTTGCCCAAAGAATTGTTGTTAGTACCCCCCATCATCAAAACACCGGAATCCATCATAGGGTGTATCATTCAGCGGGCAAAACCCTTGTCGTGTCTTTGGCTGTGACGGATTAAGTGATATGACATGCTATTCTATAAAATCCTTTCTCTGTAATTAATATTACCTGATTGAGCTAATCATGTAAATGTAATTAACTAGAAAGTCGGGGCACCACAAAATAATATTTATAGAACAGTTATCTTCCGAATAAACTCTTAAAGACCTAGTAATATTTTACATCAATAGCAGTCAATATTAATCGTCACCTTATTTCAGTCTCATCTGAAAGTTGTAAATTCTTGGTTATCTTCACGAACCCTGGCTAACAAGTTGAATCAGCAATACAAAATTGGGTTTAATTATTTATTTACTAAATACCTAACTAATCACACAGAATTACATATACACAGAATGAAACATACCTTGATTACAAATTATGTCATAAAGGAACACTTCCCTAGCGGACGGAACAGATATGACAGCTGGTTACACAAAGAAAAGGGGGTTGGGTTTGAGTGAAAGAGCGGGAAGACTGAAGAACAAAGGGAGAAGCTGTGCTATCGGGCCGTAGGCAGCTACTCTATCGTAAATACAGAATCTTATGCATTCTAAATTACCGCCCATTTGGAAAAGGAAAATGCAATAAATATTTACTCTGAGCTGCGCTTCAATAGGTTGGTGGTAGATGGAAGGCCGTGTTGCCCAACAGATTCCTTTGTCCTATGAAGAGTGTCTCTGGTGGTGAACGGGAAACCACTCAGTGTCGTCGTTGTGTGGTAGACGGGATACTCTGTCTGTCCTTTCCTAGCCCACGTTTACAGCGGCCGCTGCTAACTCAACGGCTAGGAGGTATCACTTCTGTAGTGAATACGAGTTAAAAGTTCATACCATTTGCAACCAAAGCTCACGCTGAGGTTGGCTTCGTTCTGTAGTTATTATCTGAATCCTTTTGACATCGGACCGTCATCCTAATTTACCCGGAACAGGAGGTTACATTTTCGTCAAGGGCTTATATAGTGGAGGGAGAAGGGTGTGTTTCATAGTTTATAACCCATGTCTCTTCACAGGGGCGGGCCACTGATTGAGCAGAGCCCTAACCTTATGAAAACCCAAATCTCTCATTTGGAAGCTAAAATTACATTTAATCTTTTCACAAATAATTTGATATTTAAACATTTGAATTGCACAACAATTCCATGTGAATCTGATAACTATAATGTGTAGACTTTCCCAGATACAGTTTAGGTCGTCCTGTCATCAGTCATAATGTCTCAGATGACAACCGAACTGACATCATATTCATTAAGTACCAACTCATATTTTCAACTGGTTCTATTACCAAAATATGGTTCCTTTCCCTCCACTTGTTTGATGTTCCCAGACTCTCTATGTTTAACAAAGGCTATTCAAGAGTCCCTCTGTAGAGTCAAGAAAGAGGGAAGAGAGAAAGGTATTTATGGGGGGGGGTCATAAACTTTACCCACAGGCCAACGTCATGACACCCTGACCTGCCTCCCTCCTGGGAACTTGTGTGAAACACATCTCACTGTCCTAGAAATGCCCCAGACATGATACAAACAACCCCAAATTCCCCCAAAAAGGGAAGAAAACATAGGGCTATGAAAGTAGACAGTGCTGGTGTGACATTGCCTACATAAACACTGGAAAGGCACTGTCACCTCCTGGGGTTTGCGTGGACATTTACAGTGGAACAACTTGAAATGGTTTCCCTTTCCTTTTGGTATAGTGCACAGCTTTTGTGAAAATACAGCACAATATTCATTGTTTCAATATTATCACCCAATACAGGCTTGGCTGTACTGTAAAGTAAGGAGTAAGGCTAGTGAAGAGGCTTGGATGTACTGTAGTCTGGAATAAGGCCAGGCTAGTGAAGAGGCTTGTCTGATATACCTAATTGAAGCGAGAGGCAGACAAATGGGTTTACTGGAAACTCTTTGGGGTTTTTCAAGTGACTGTAACGGTTTCTCTGGGGTAGCAAAGAGGGTGTCTATTTACAAATGTCAAATCTTGTGCTTATGTCACGGGCAATGAATAAAGTGCTTGTGACAATTCATGCCCATTCACGGAGTAGCAGTGATTGAGATGTTTGGTCAATACACCAACTCCTTAGCAACTATTTCTGAAGTTAAATGGAACTGAAATTTATGCTCTGGCCGGTACCCAATACACACACTGTTGGGTACGGCTTCATTGTGGCTTGCATAAAAATAATTGATTCTGGTTAGACCATTTTGCCAAATAATTTAAATCACCATAAAGGCTGTTCAATGTGAGTTACTGTTTTTATTCGTTTGCATCAGTTTAAAATGTTTTATGATGAATTCCTATATGGTGCATATTGCGAATCAATAGATGTTTTTCTCACCAATCTACAACAATACCCCATAATGACAAAGTGAAAAGTCGTTTTGTGAAAATGTTTTCAAATGTATTGAAAATAAAATACCTGTATTTCTGTATGTCATTTACATAAGCATTCACACCGCTAGGTCAATGCATGTTAGAATCACCTCTGGCAGGGATTACAGCTGTGAGTCTTTCTGGGAAAGTCTCTAAGAGCTTTGCACACCTGGATTGTAAAATATTTGAACATTATTATTTAAAAAATGATTCAAGCTCTGTCAAGTTGGTTGTTGATCATTGTTAGAAAGCCATTTTTCAGTCTTGTCATAGATGTTCAAGCCTATTTAAGTCAAATATGTAAATAGACCACTCAGGAACATTCAACGTCATCTTGGTAATCAACTCCAGTGTATATGACCTTGTGTTTTAGGTTATTGTCCTGCTGAAAGGTGAATTTGTCTCCCAGTATCTGATAGAAATCAGACTAAACCAGGTTTTCCTCTAGGATTTTGTTTGTACTTAGCTATATTCTGTTTCTTTTTATCCTAAAAAGCTCCCTAGTCCTTGCCAATGACAGCCACCACCATGATTGAAAATATGAAGTGGTACTTGGTGATGTATTGTATTGGATTTTCCCCAAACATAACGTGCTGTATAAAGTTTATTTCTTAGATTTTGTTAGTTGCAGTTTTACTTTAGTGTCTTATGGCAAACAGGATGCATATTTTTGAATATTTTTATTCTGTACAGTATTCCTTCTTTTCACTCAGTCATTGAGGTTAGTATTGTGGAGTAGCTAGAATGTTGTTGATCCATCCTCAGTTATCTCCAATCACAGCCATTAAACTCTTTAACTGTTTTAAAGTCACCATTGGCCTCATGGTGAAATCCCTGAGTGGTGTGCTTCCTCTCTGGAAACTGAGTTACGAAGGATGCCTGTATCTTTGTAGTAACTGGGTGCATTGATACAGCATCTAAAGTGTAATTAATAACTTCACCATGCTCAAAGGGATATTCAATGTCTGCTTTTTTTTTTAACCCATCTATCATTACCACAGGAGGTAGGTGGCACCTTAATCGTGGATGACGCGCTCGTGGTAATGGCTGGAGCAAAATAGGTGGAATGGTAGCAAATACATTAAACATATGGTCTCCATGTGTTTGATGCCATTCCATATGCTCCGTTCCAGCCATTATTATGAGCCGTCCTCCCCTCAGCAGCCTCCACCAGGTGTAAACAAGGATTTGGAATCACATTCAGCTGAATCTCATCTTTTTTTTTTCTTTTTTTTTCCTGTGCTTTCTATAGTAGTAGTTTTTCTGTTTCCTTTTGTGTTTGTTTTTGAAACCTCCCTGGTCTTTGTGGTTGAATCTGTGTTTGAAATTCCCTGCTTTACTGAGGGGCCTTTATAGATACTAATTGTATGTGTGGGGTAGAGATGAGGTAGTCATTCAAAAATCATGTTAAACACTAATATTGCACACAGAGTGAGTCCATGCAATTCCTTAAGTGACTTGTTAAGCACATTTTTACTCTTGAACTTATTTAGTCTTGCCAAAACAAAGTTCTTGAGTACTTATTGACTGAAAACATTTCAGCTTTTCATTTGTGAATTAATGAATTCATAAACATTTGTAAAAAACATAATTTCACTTTGATAATTTAATCAATTTTAAGTTCCGCCATTGGCGGATGTGGGGGATTGAGACACAGCCCATTAAAAAAACAGATATCTCTATCTTTTTTATTATGCTAATTGTATTTCCGTGGGGGTGCAGACATAGACCCTAGGTTAATGCACCACTCTGGATTGACCAATGGAAATGAATAAGGAAACCCTAAGAGCCAGATCATGTGACTTATGGCCATATTATTTACATGCTGCTCCTGCCACGATGTTTGCGGAGGGAGATAATTTGACAGTCAGATAAACCAGCAGACAGACAGATAAACAGACCGTTGGGCTGTGACAGAGATCTCACTGTAAGTCCTGTTCCTCTCTCAACTCCTAACAGCCATGGGGCAATATTTGAGTAGACAGTCTCAAGTCTTCCAAATATTGAACAACATGGCTGTTTTTCACTTAATTGTTTTTACTCTTTTTTGGGAGATGCAAATTAATCCCAAACAAACAAGCAGGCAAGCTGGTGAAGATTTGGCCTGACTCATCAGAGAGGGAAGACACACACACACACACACACACATACACACAGAGAAAGAGATAGGGGCAGGCGAGTGGGTGAGATATTATCAGAGAGACTGACATTACGGCTCTGTCTGGCCTTTCAGACCACCCAGTTCTGGCTCTCATCACAGCTTGCTGCTGCTGCCACTGCTTTAAAGTGGTATAGTAGCCAGGCTTGGGAGTATGTGCCCATACATACAGGCTAAACCATAACTTCTTCACTCATTCAATCTCCCTCTCTCTTGAATCTCATGAATCTGCCTCATTGAATCTCATGAATCTGTTACAGATACAGCATGCCACTCATTTAATTTTGATCAAAACTACTACCTCTATCAAATACCGTCCTCTACTTTACGTAATATTCCCACAATTGAACGTTCCTTTTATCAATACAATTGAAATTTAGTTTGAACTCAGTCATGAAATACGAGCCCCCACCCATCTGTGACACCATATCAGCCTTTATGTATTTCTAAAAGCGTCTGTTTGGTGTAGGAGTGGCAGAGTGACAGTTGTGTGGCGTCTTTGTGTTGGTACTGGTGTCTGAGAGTGTGTGTGCTCTGCATGACGTTGTCACACCTCTCCCGGAATCCTGCTCTGTTTCCCGCGGCGATCCTGGAACGTGTCTCTGTGGTGCTGCAGGGCCGTGGGCGTCTGGCACAGATAGCGCTCTGACAGCATGGTGACGGACAGGCGGGAAACTTCCCCCTGCTCCCTGCCCAACACACTATCACAACCATTGTGAAATAGACAAAAAGGACTTATTCAAAAATCATATTTTTTTGTCCACCATAAGATTTTCTAGCTAAGTAGTTAAAGGGTTAGTTAACATGCTAGCTAAGTAGTTGCAAAGTTGCTAATTAGCTAAAATGCAAAAGTTGTCCATAATGCGATTGGAACACACAGTGTTTTGCTTGCTAGACCTTTGCTTTATATCCCCACCCATCCTACCCGATTAGGGTTGCAAATTAAGGGTATTACTGGAATCTTTTATGTAATCTATCACAAGACATCTGATGGCCATTTTGGGTACTTAAGATTATCACAGGTGTCTGTAATATTCTCTGGCCCTCCATGTGGACGTATCACATATAAAATATATGAAATAATTGAATGAGATGATTTAAAAGTTAAAAAAAGAATAACAAAGCTGTAAAACATTATCATAAATACAAACCATCAACTTAGTGAAAACCATTGGTGTTTACAAACCTTTATTTTTTTTACCAATACGTATTTGTTGTCAATGTTTTAGTGTCAAACTGGTGTTGAAGTTGGAAGTTTACATACAGCTTAGCCAAATACATTTTAACTCAGTTTTTCACAATTCCTGACATTTAATCTGTGTAAAATAATCTCTGTCGTAGGTCAGTTAGGATCACCACTTTATTTTAAGAATGTGAAATGTCAGAATAATAGTAGAGAGAATGAATGATTTATTTCAGCTTTTATTTCTTTCATCACATTCCCAGTGGGTCAGAAGTTTACATACACTCAATTAGTATTTGGTAGCATTGCCTTTAAATTGTTAAAAACCTCTTATGGATCCCTTCGAACGCCAAACCCTTTAATGGGATCGATTTGACAACATCCAGTGAAATTGCAGCGCACCAAATTCAAAAACAGAAATACTCATAAAAAGAATTCATAAAACATACAAGTGTTGTACATCAAAATACAGCTTAACTTCTTGTTAATCCAGCCGCTGTGTCAGATTTCAAAAAGGCTTTACGGCGAAAGCAGACCATGCGATTATCTGAGGACAGCGCCCCGCATACCAACACATGAAAATCAGATTTCAACCAGGCAGGTGCTACACAAAAGTCAGAAATAACGATATAATTCATGCCTTACCTTTGAAGATCTTCTTCTGTTGGCACTCCAAAATGTCCCATAAACATCACAAATTATGCTTTTGTTGGATAAATTCCTTCATTATATCCCCAAAATGTCCATTTATTTGGCGCGTTTGATTCAGAAATACATACACCGGTTCCAACTCGCCCAACATGCCTACAAAGTATCTAATAAGTTACCTGTAAACTTGGTCCAAACATTTCAAACAACGTTCCTAATCCAAACTGATTTATTCTAAAACGTAAATAATCGATCAAATTTAAGACGGGAAATACTGTGCTTAATACCGGACGAAAACAAAGTGAAGCGCGTTCCAGGTCACCCGCTCCAAAAGACTTGAGTCCCTTTGTGTGACACATGGAAAGGAAAGGAATAGTTCTTCATTTCTCAAAGGAAAAACATCAACCAATTCCTAAGACTATTGACATCTAGTGGAAGCTATAGGAACTGCAAGCATATTTCTACAAAAAAAGGGATTACCATAGAAAACAATGGAAAACACATTGAGCTCAAAACATTTTTTCCCTGGATGGATTGTGCTCGGGGTTTCGCCTGACAAATCAGTTCTGTTATACTCACAGATATTATTCAAACAGTTTTAGAAACGTCAGAGTGTTTTCTATCCAAATCTACTAATAATATGCATATCCTAGCTTCTGGGCCTGAGTAGCAGGCAGTTTACTTTGGGCATGCTTTTCATCCGGACATGAAAATACTGCCCACTAGCCCAAAGAGGTTTTAACTTGGGTCAAACATTTTGGGTAGCCTTCCACAAGCTTCCCACAATAAGTTGGGTGAATTTTGTCCCATTCCTCCTGACAGAGCTAGTGTAACTGAGTCAGGTTTGTAGGCCTCCTTGCTTTTTCAGTTCTGCCCACACATTTTCTATAGGTTTGAGGTCGGGGCTTTGTGATGGCCACTCCAATACCTTGACTTTTTTGTCCATAAGCCATTTTGCCACAACTTTGGAGGTATGCTTGGAGTTATTGTCCATTTGGAAGACCCATTTGCGACCAAGCTTTAACTTCCTGACTGATGTCTTGAGATGTTGCTTCAATATATCCACATAATTTTACATTCCTCATGATGCCATCTAATTTGTGAAGTGCACCAGTCCCTCCTGCAGCAAAGCACACCCACAACATGATGCTGCCACCCCCATGCTTCACGGTTGGGATGGTCTTCTTCGGCTTGCAAGAATCCCCCTTTCCCCTTCAATTATAACAATGGTTATTATGGCCAAACAGTTCTATTTTTGTTTCATCAGACCAGAGGACATTTCTCCAAAAAGTATGATCTTTGTCCCCATGTGCAGTTGCAAACTGTAGTCTGGCTTTTTTATGGTGGTTTTGGAGCAGTGTCTTTTTCCTTGCTGAGTGGCCTTTCAGGTTATGTCGATATAGGATTTGTTTTACTGTGGATATAGATACTTTTGTACCTGTTTCCTCCAGCATCTTCACAAGGTCCTTTTCTGTTGTTCTGGGATTGATTTGCACTTTTCGCACCAAAGTACGTTCAACTCTAGGAGACAGAACACGTCTTCTTCCTGAGCAGTATGACGGCTGTGTGGTCCCATGGTGTTTATACTTGTATACTATTGTTTGAACAGATGAATGTGGTACCTTCAGGCGTTTGGAAATTGCTCCCAAGGATTAACCAGACTTGTGGAGGTCTTTCTGAGTTCTTGGCTGATTTATTTTTATTTTCCCTTGATGTCAAGCAAAGTGGCACTGAGTTTGAAGGAAGGCCTTGAAATATATCCACAGGTACACCTCCAATATACTCAAATGATGTCAATTAGCCTCTAAAGCTTTTAAAGCCATGGCATCATTTTCTGGATTTGTCCAAGCTGTTTAAAGACACAGTCAACTTAGTGTTGTACACTTCTGACCCACTGGAATTGTGATACAGTGAATTATACGTGAAATAATCTGTCTGTCAACAATTGTTGGAAAAAGGACTTGTGTCATGCACAAAGTAGATGTCCTAACCGACTTGCCAAAACTGGTTTGTTAACAATACATTTGTGGAGTGGTTGAAAAACGAGTTTTGATGACTCCAACCAAAGTGTATGTAAACTCACGACTTCAACTGAATGTATATATATATATATATATATATACACAGTACACTACCGTTCAAAATGACTATTGTAGCTGGAAACGGCAGATTTTTAATGGAACATCTACATAGGCGTACAGAGGCCCATTATCATCACTCCTGTGTTTCAATTGCACGTTGTGTTAGCTAATCCAAGTTTATCATTTTAAAAAGCTAATAGATCATTAGAAAAACCTTTTGCAATTATGTTAGCAGAGCTGAAAACTGTTGTTCTGATTATAGAAGGAATAAAACTGGCCTTCTTTAGACTAGTTCAGTATCTGGAGCATCAGCATTTGTGGGTTCAAATACAGGCTTAAAATGGCTAGAAACAAAGCACTTTCTTCTGAAACTTGTCAATGTATTCTTCTTCTGAGAAATGAATGTCACATCTGCTCCCACTCTTCCCTCCCCCTAGCGCTCGAGGGCGCCAGGTTGCCATGCATCAAGCACTCCTGCCATCCATCACGCACACCTGCCTTCTCTCGTCACGCGCATCAGCGTTATTGGACTCACCTGGACTCACTTATCACCTGTTCATTTCCTCCCCTATATTTGTCAGTTCCCCAGCTCTGTTCCCCGCGGCTGCATTGTAGTGTTTTTGTCTTTAGTATTAGTTTGCTGACGCTGTTTCTGTCTCGTTCCATGTCCGTCTTTATTAAATGTTTTACTCCCCGTACCTGCTTCGTCTCTCCAGCGTTAACTCATGTGACAATGAAGGCTATTCCATGCAAGAAATTGCCAAGAAACTGAAGATACAATGAGGTGTACTACCCCCTTCACAGAACAGCACAAACTGGCTCTAACCAGAATAGAAAGAGGAGTGGGAGGCCCTGGTGCACAACTGAGCAAGAGGACAAGTACATTAGAGTGTCTAGTTTGAGAAACAGATGCCTCACAAGTCCTCAACTGGCAGCATCATTAAATAGTACCCAAAAAACACCAGTCTCAACGTCAACAGTGAAGAGGCGACTCCGGGATGCTGGCAAATAAAAAGCCATATCTCAGACTGGCCAATAAAAAGAAAAGATTAAGATGGGCAAATAACACATACACTGGACAGAGGAACTCTGCCTAGAAGGCCAGCATTCTCTTCACTGTTGCCTCAGTTGCCACTTCACTGTTGACGTTGAGACTGGTGTTTTGCAGGTACTATTCAATGTGTTATTTTGGCAGAAATGCCTTCTCGAACATGTGAACTTTCATGTGCCTTAATAACAAACTTGTATGCCATCTGTTAATACGAATAACATTATTAAATTACGAGCATAGTTGGTTAAGCCACAGAGAAAGTCAGCAACCTTCCCGCTTGCCATGATTGTCTGAGATAATGAGTGGGCTGGACATGCCGAGAGATGAGATTGGATTGGTATACCGTATAGCACGCTTCTGTCTATTTGAGTGTCACGATCGTCTATGGGTGAGAGAGAGGACCAAGGCGCAGCGTGTGCAAAATACATTCTCTTTTATTGAGAGAAGGGAAAACACGAAACGAACACTGAATACAAACTAAACAAAACAACAAACGACCGTGAAGCTAAATGACGTAAGTGCACAGACAAGCAACAAACGTTCAACATAGACAATTACCCAGAAAACCCAAATGCCTATGGCTGCCTTAAATATGGCTCTCAATCAGAGACAATAAACCACAGCTGCCTCTAATTGAGAACCAATCTAGGCAGCCATAGACATACAAACACCTAGACAAGACACTGACCCATTAAACGTACAAACCCCTAGACAAACCAAAACACATACATTCCCCATGTCACACCCTGACCTAACTAAAATAATAATGAAAACAAAGATAACTAAGGCCAGGGTGTGACATTGAGCTGGTCAGTATGTGTAGGTAATCCTGTCTAGCGCAGCTATTTTTTAAATGTATCGCGTAGTAAAACTTTACAGAAGACTCCACTATGCAAGTATTCATTTTAATAGAATGTCACTGCAAAAACAATTTCAGAGCACTTTCGTGTGAGTGTGCCAGAGCACAGAATAACGGATGAATTTACGAAAGCTCAACACCAGTTGAATATGGCCGGTGTAAGTAAACGCCGGCAAAAAAGCCTAATTAAATTGTTGACAGGAGCACAGTTACAGTCACCAACACTCTGGATAACATGAAAACAGCCTAACCAGCTCTGCTAGGGCAAGTAAAATGGTCAGAGTTTGGGTACTCACTCTGAGAGCCCCCACCTATCCACTTACGCAATGTGATCGTTCTCGCTCATTTTTCAAAATAAAAGCCTGAAACTATGTCTAAAGCCTGGTCACAGCCTGAGGAGGCCATTGGAAAAGGAATCTGGTTCATACCCCTTTAAATGGAAGAAAGACGGGCCAGGAAACACAGATTAAAAAAAAAAATAATAACTTCCGGGTTAGATTTTCTCAGGTTTTCGCCTGCAGAATCAGTTTTGTTATACTCACAGACAATATTTTGACAGTTTTGGAAACTTTGGAGTGTTTTCTATCCTAATATGTAAATGATATGCATAGTCTACGATCTGGACCTGAGAAATAGTCCGTTTACCTTGGGAACGTTATTTTAAAAAAATTAAAAAATCTGACCCCTAGCGTCAAGAGGTTAACAAAGCAAATTTGAGAACAAGGCTATCTAAATTCTATCAGCATATCGATTGTAGTACCTGGGCTGACAAAACACTGGGTCACTGCTACTCTAACTTCTGCGGTGCATACCAGGCCCTCCCCCACCCCCCATTCAACAAATCCGACCACGACTCCATTTTGCTTCTCCCCTCCTATAGGCAGAAACTTAAACAGGATGTAACCATGACTAGAACCATTCAACGCTGGTCTGACCAATCAGAATCCACGCTTCAAGATTGTTTTGATCACGCGGACTGGGACATGTTCCGGGTAACCTCAGAGAATAATATAGATTTACACAATGATTCAGTAAGTGAGTTTATAAGGAAGTGCATAGGAGACGTTGTTCCCACTGTGACTATTAAAACCTACCCTAACCAGAAACCCGTGGATAGATGGCGGCATTCGCACAAAACTGAAAGTACGAACCATTGCATTTAACCATGGAAAGATGACCGGGAATATGGCCGAATATAAACAGTGTAGTTATTCCCTCCGCAAGGCTATCAAACAAGCGAAACGTAAGTATAGGGAAAAAGTGGGGTCGCAATTCAACGGCTCAGACACGAGACATATGTGGCAGGGTCTACAGGCAATCACGGACTACAAAATGAAAACCAGCCACGTCAAGGACATCGACGTCTTGCTTTCAGACAAACTAAACACCTTCTTTGCCCACTTTGAGGATAAAACAGTGCCCGCTACCAAGGACTGTGCCCCCCTCTCCTTCTCCATGACCGACGTGAGTAAGACATTTAAACGTGTTAACGCTTGCAAGGCTGCTGGCCCAGACAGCATCCTTAGCCGCATCCTCAGAGCATGTGCATTCAATCTCTCCCTATCCCAGTCTGCTGTCCTCACATGTTTCAAGATAGCCACCATTGTTCCTGTATCCAAGAAGGCAAAGGTAACTGAACTGAATGACTATCGCACCATAGCACTCATTTCTGTCATCATGAAGTGCTTTGAGAGACTAGTCAAGGATCATATCACCTCCACCTTACATGTCACCGTAGACCAACTGCAATTTGCATACCGCCCCAATAGGTCCACAGACGATGCAATCGCCATCACACTGCACACTGCCCTATCCCATCTGGACAAGAGGAATACCTATGTAAGAATGCTGTTCATTGACTACAGCTCAGCTTTCAACACCATAGCACCCTCACTTCGCTGATCCTCAACACTGGGGCCCTACAAGGGTGCGTGCTCAGCCCCCTCCTGTTCTTCCTGTTCACCCATGACTGCGTGGCTATGCACGCCTCCAACTTGCTCATCAAGTTTGTAGACAACACAAAAGTAGTAGGCTTGATCACCAATAACGACGAGACAGCCTATAGGGAGGAGGTGAGGGCACTCAGAGTGTGGTCTCAAGAACACAACCTCTCACTCAACGGAAACAAAACAAAGGAGGTGATCGTGAACTTCAGGACACAGCAGAGGGAGCATCCCCCTATCCACATCGAAGGGACAGCAGTGGAGAAGGTGGGGAAAGTTTCAAGTTCCTCAGCGTACATATCACGGACAAACTGAAATGGTCCACCCACACAGACAGTGTGGTGAAGAAGGTGCAACAGCGCCTCTTCAACCTCAGGAGGCTGAATAAATTTGGCTTGTCACCCAAAACCCACACAAACTTCTACAGACACACAATTGAGAGCATCATGTCGGGCTGTTTCAACGCCTGGTACGGCAACTGCACCGCCCGCAACCTCAGAGCTCTCCAGAGGGTGGTGCAATCTGCACAACGCTTCACCGGGGGCAAACTCCCTTCCCTCCAGGATACCTACAGCACCCGATGTCACAGGAAGGCCAAAAATATCATCAAAGACAACAACCACCCGAGCCACTGCCTGTTCACCCCGCTACCATACAGAAGGCTAGGTCAGTACTGGTGCATCAAAGCTGGTTACCGAGAGACTTCTATCTCAATGCCATCAGACTGTTAAACAGCCATCACTAACACAGAGAGGCTCCTGCCTACATACAGACTTGAAATCATTGCCCACTCTAACAAATAGAACAGTAGTCACTTTATTAATGCCACTTCAATAATGATGTTTACATATCTTGCACTACTCATCCCAGATGTATATATTGTATTTTATACCACTGCATCTCGTCTATGCCGGTTGTTCAAGGCCTATCCATATATTTATATGTACATATTATTATTCCATCTCTTTACTTAGATTTCTGTGTATTAGGTAGTTTGTGGAATTGTTAGATTGCTTGTTAGATATTTCTGCACTGTCAGAACTAGAAGCACAAGCATTTCGCTACACTCGCAATAACATCTGCTGACCATGTTTATGTGACCAATAAAATTAGATTTGATTTGAAATGGTCTACCTGTATAAGTACCACCTGGACTGGACACAGCTAGAAAAATGTCCATTGCTAATGTCCATTGCTCGTGTTTCTTGGCCCAAGCAAGTCTCTTCTTATTATTGGTGTCCTTTTAGTAGTGGTTTGTTTGCAGCAATTCAACCATGAAGGCCTAATTCACACAGTCTCCTCTGAACAGTTGATGTTGATGTGTCTGTTACTTGATCTATGTGAAGCATTTATTTGGGCTGCAATTCCTGAGGCCGGTAGCTCTGATGAACTTGGGTAACTATGGGTCTTCCTTTCCTGTGGCGGTACTCATGAGAGTCAGCTTCATCACAGCGCTTGATGGTTTTGCGACTCCACTTGAAGAAACTTTCAAAGTTCTTGAAATCTTCCAGATTGACTGACCTTCATGTCTTCAAGTAATGATGGACTGTCATTTCTCTTTGCTTATTGGACTTGCCCTGCCTACTGCCTGCTCCAGGTACAACTCAGAGTGTGTATTGTGTTGTTGATATCAACTTGGTATGAAATGTTATGACGATGATGCATGCAATCACTGACACTAATAGTCATGTACCTCACTGAAATGAATGCCTTGAAAATATTTAAAGCAACCATTAGCAGGGTGAGAAAGATACCAACTATCACAAAGAAGATCTTAATAAAATGGGTAGTGAGCTTGCCCCACAATTACTTACAAAATGCACGTGCTGGCATATAACTTTTGTTCCCAAGTTTCTCTGTTTGTTTGGTTATTCACAAATGACATTGGCAATCCTTTATTCTTCTCTGGCAGTGGCCTGTAGGGGAAAGGCTAATATCTTGTGTGTCAATTCACAGCATGAAAACTTTAAGATCTATATAAGGTTACAACTTATTTTCTAAGAGAAAAGCGAAATGCATTATTTATGAACATATTCCCAGTCCATGGTTAATTGTTTATTTTTCACAATGTCTTTGATGTAACCAGCCAGACACTTAGTGTAGTCTGGGAAGAGCTGAGTATTTCCATTACACTCTGTTAATATATATCATTATTGTGTGTCATAGCTAAGTTTGTGTTGGTTTGAAGTTTCCCACTCAGCTAAATCTTTTGGATGGGACGTTAAATAGGTGTCCCGACTCTCTGTGGTCACTTAAGATCCAATGGCACTTATCGTAAGAGTAGGGGCGTTAACCCCGGTGTCCTGGCTACATTCCCAATCTGACCCTCATACCATCACGGTCACCTAATCATCCCCAGCTTACAATTGGCTCATTCATCCCCCTCCTCTACCTTGTAACCATTCCCCAGGTCATTGCTGTAAATGAGCATGTGTTCTCAGTCAACTAAGGGTTAAATAAATAAATAAAAATAAATACTAAAGCCCATAGAAACACATTTAATTAAACATTCATAAATGGCAAAAGGGACAGTCAAAAAATCAATCATAAGAAACACCGCTCTGGCTCTGCCACCTTTCACCGCAGATGTGGAAGTGCGACACTGGTGGATGCGGTGGATTGAGATGCATGCAACGCAAAAAAACAGACATCTCGAGCATAATTTAAGAATGATGGAGGCCACTGTGTTCTTGGGGACCTTCAATGCTGCAGACATTTTTTGGTAACCTTCCCCAGATCTGTGCTTCAACACAAGCCTGTCTCAGAGCTCTACAGATAATTCCTTGGACCTCATAGCTTGGTTTTTGCTCGGACATGCACTCTCAACTGTTGGACCTTATATAGACAAGTGTGTGCCTTTCCAAATGATGTCCAATCAATGGAATTTACCACAGGTGGACTCCCATCAAGTTGTAGAAACATCTCAAGGATGATCAATGGAAACAGGATGCACGCGAGCTGAATTTTGAGTCTCATAGCAAAGGGTCTGAATACTTATGTAAAAAGGTATTTCCTTTTTTTTATTTGAATTTGCAAAAAATTCAAAAAAACAGTTTTCCCTTTGTCATTATTGGGAATTGTGTGTAGATTGATGAGGATATTTTTTTATGTCATTCATTTTAGACTAAGGCTGTAACATAACAAAATGTGGAAAAATGTAAGGGGTCTGAATACTTTCCTAATGCACTGTAAATGGACTACTGGGCAGTATAGAATCTCCCTCTCTGCCAGCTCTCTGGAAACAATACCTCACAACACTAACAAACTCAAAATGGCCACTATGGGGGATCCACTAGGTCTCCCCATTCCTACCCAGGGCTCCACTCTCGGGCATCATTGGCAAAAATTCAGCCTGCAGGCTGTGCGCACAGCCCTGCTTTGTTTTGAACTGTTTTTTAATGTAATTACAGGGAGCCATTTTCTTTGTTCTTGTTTATTAAACTGCTTTCATGACTGTTTGATTTCTTCTGCGGCCTGGGCGTTTGCTTCCACCCAAATCCCATCTAAATGGTTGAGAGTGCTGAACAGGCAACTAGGGCCTGTAACGTTAACCCAGGAATGTACCCAGCACTGTTCATTAGAGAAAGCCTTGTGAAGAACACTTTGGCCTCTGTGTACTTCACTTCACTATTCCACGTTGTTTTACTCAACGGCATATTGACGAGTATCTCAATCTGATTATACAAGCCCTATGATGACTGTAAACG
This sequence comes from Salvelinus namaycush, assembly GCF_016432855.1. Lineage (NCBI taxonomy): Eukaryota > Metazoa > Chordata > Actinopteri > Salmoniformes > Salmonidae > Salvelinus > Salvelinus namaycush. Next base: position 9,202,368 of record NC_052324.1, on the reverse strand, counting down.
GGCATGCATATTGTAAAATGCAATTAAATTGTAGTGCTAGTAGTGCACTAGTGTGTCAATGTAAATTACATCACAAAAAAATCCCCATCGAAATCCATCAGTTTAAACGGAAGAAGTGTGGAACCACCAAGACTCTTTCTAGAGCTGGCCGCCCGGCCAAACTGAGCAATTGGTGGAGAAGGGCCTTGGTCAGGGAGGTGACCAAGAACCCGATGGTCACTCTGACAGAGTTCCAGAGTTCCTCTGTGGAGATGGTAGAATCTTCCAGAAGGACAACCATCTCTGCAGCACTCCACCAATCAGGCCAAAATGGTTGAGTGGCCAGACGGAAGCCACTCCTCAGTAAAAGGCACATGACAGCCTGCTTGTAGTTTGCCAAAATGCACCTAAAGGACTCTCAGACCATGAGAAACAAGATTCTCTGGTCTGATGAAACCTAGATTGAACTCTTTGGCTTGAATGCCAAGCGTCATGTCTGGAGGAAACCTGGCACCATCCCTACCGCGAAGCATGGTGGTGGCAGCATCATGCTGTGGGGATGTTTTTCAGTGGCAGGGACTGGGAGAATAGTCAGGATCGAGGAAAAGATTAATGGAGCAAAGTACAGTGAGATCCTTGATGGAAACTCACTTCAGGGCCTCAGACTGGGGTGAAGGTTCACCTTCCAAAAGGAAAACGACCCTAAGCACACAGCCAAGACAACACGTTCAGGACAAGTCTCTGAATGTCCTTGAGTGGCCCAGCCAGAGCCTGGACTTGAACCCGATCAAACATCTCGTGAGAGACCTGAAATTAGCTGTGCAGCGATGCTCCCCAACCAACCTGACAGAGCTTGAGAGGATCTACAGAGAAGAATGGGAGAAACTCCCTGAATACAGGTGTGCCAAGCTTGTAGCGTCATACCCAAGAAAACTCAAGGCTGTAATCGCTGCCAAAGGTGTTTCAATAAAGTCCTAAGTAAAGGGTCTGAATACTTATGTAAATGAGATACTTCCGTTTCAAAATGTTAATACATTTGCAAAAATTTCTAAAAACCTGTTTTTGCTTTGTCATTATGGTGTGTAAATTGATGAGAGAAAAGCAAAAACAGTTGAATCCATTTTAGAATAAGGCTGTAAAGCAACAACATTTGGAAAAAGTCATGGGGTCTGAATACTTTCCGAATGCACAGTATGTTTTCTCCCACGTTGGATATAAGATGAGTACTTTTACTCAATGTGTCTTCTGTTATGGTCTGCATAGATCAACAAATATGAATATGACCAGCGGATATATATTTCAAATATTTGAGTGACCACTCTAACAATGGAAATACATTTCATTAAAGATCGAGATCAGGTGGTGCCATTCTAGCCAAAGAAAGGGCAGATACGCATATGAACAACAGGCCATATAGATACTTAGATCATCTTTGTATTTGTGCCATTATAGCATTTTTGATAGCATGGGCAGTGCCACTGAGGCAATCTCCAATTTAAAGTAGTACATTTTCATCTTCATTGGCTGATTGCTCCCAACTCATAGGAAGTCCCAAACAGTTGACTACTTTAAAATGGTGGAAGCACTCAATGGCAATGTCCATGCTAAAATGGGTTATATCTATATTGAGTCCTCTCTATGACAACAGTCACAACTCTGATATAAAGTCTTTCTTTTTTTTGTTCCCGAAATGCTACATGCGACCACTTACATCAGTGTATTTGTAACAACCTAACCATTACAAAACGTATAATCGATCAAATAAACCTCACATAGCAAATTAGCAATGACATTTTTTGTTGACCGAATTTGACACTCTCTCATTGATTTCCACACAAAAAACCTCTCACTTCGCCACTTGCTCTCTGCCAAAGTCTTGAAGCCAGGGGCAGACGGACCCAAAATTCCAGATAGGCTGGTCCAGTTTTAGCCCAGTGGGCCTGTGTAACTTCTTTTTTTACGCAAATTGATCAATAACTGACTAATAAAAGGGGGCCTCAAGTCAGAAAATGGGCTGGTGTCGGGGGGCCTCTGCTTGTAGTTGTTTACATGGTTTTGCTATGTGCCAGAAGGGTATGCTACGATGCAAGCTAGATAAGCTCAGGGTTTTCTAAAGGTATCCAGCTACAGTTAGCTTCACGTTCCAGCTCAGGCTTCATCCACGTTACAAAAGGTGTCGTGCACCTGCCTCTTGCTCAAGCCTGCTCTAGCTGGGCTTGTGACTGCATGCGCATGTGGCTAGTCGTACGCCGTACTCTTTATTGAGACAATGCTGAAACATAAATCCATGGGCAAGTCAGTGCCTTATTTTCACAAATGAAAGAAAAGTTTTCTTGCAAATTCAGCAGGCTATATGGTGTGAAATAGGTTGTTAAAAGTGTATGTAGCCAGGTGGTAAAAGCAGTGTGTAAGAGTGAGAGCAAGCAATTACAGCTGTTGAAATCCCTCTTGGGTCCAACCTTACTTTAGATAGGTAATTTATACTGTACCGGAATACATCTTATTTTGCATCACCTGCAGTGTATAAGAGTTTGTTTTGTAATATTTATGCCAGATGGTCATGATAGCCTGTTGATACTTTCAGATTGACATGAGGATCTTAGCTTCTTGCTAGCTGAATGCCAGTGCTCTCAGAACCATGTTGAAGAATTGATAACATTGTTTAAATCGTGAGTAATTATCAGAATGACATTCTATTTCAAGTAAAGCTTCAGGGTATTGGATTTTGTTTCATTTTTTATTGTAATTTATGTGTTAAGGCATTTCCCCAGTGCTTTATGGGTGAGATGAGGATTTTATCAGGTATGAAGGTAAGACCCAGATGCAGACAACGTCGAATTAACAATGGTTTTATAATCCAACAGGGGCAGGCAATAGACAGGTAAAGAAGGCAGGGGTCAGTAAACCAGAGGATGGGCAATGGTACCGGACGGCAGGCAGGCTCAGGGTCAGGGTAGGCATAGGTCAATAATCCAGAGGTAGGGCAAAGATACAGGTTGGCAGGCAGGCTCAAGGTCAGGGGCAGGCAGAGTGATCAGGCAGGCAGGACAGGCACAGGTCAAAACCAGGAGGGCGAGAGTGACTGGGAAAAGCAGGAGCTGCGACAAAAACGCTGGTTGACTTGACAAACAAGACGAACTGGCAACAGACAAACAGAGAACACAGGTATAAATACACAGGGGATAATGGGGAAGATGGGCGATACCTGGATTGGGGTGGAGACAATCACAAAGACAGGTGAAACAGATCAGGGTGTGCCAGATCTACTGTTCCGTGTGGGGTTAGGGTATCACGTTGACAGGGTGTTTGAAAGCATTCCCATTGTTTTATGACAAATTGTATTTTTGTTTTTAATGCACTATGTCACTTTGTTAATGAACATCTTGTACTCAGACATTTGACATGTTAGAAAGTCTATTCTAACTGTGAACATTGTGGTATTTGTATTTTCATTGTTTTTCTTTATTTAAAGCAGAGCCACTACCGTTTATGCATTTCATTGTACTCAGATTGTTTTTATGCACTGTACTAACAGATTTATTTCACATGATTGTGATTGACTGAACTTTCCTTTATGGTGACTTCGACAGAATGAACAATCCCAAATTAGTTTGTGTCCTGTGCTGGGTTTACTTTCGCCAGGCTACATGTGCTTTTGGTGTCCTTATCACTGCACAAGTACCTTTTTCCCACTCCTATCGATAAATGATTACTGTGTATGGAGTTTCAAATGCATCCTGTCATTACTAAATGTGTAATGGGATAGGTATGGTAACATTACTATATTTGAACACACAAAAAACATTTGATTAATAAAATATTTAGTCAGTCGTCTTCCTCAAATGAATGGGATGATGATGCAAAGAGGATGACGACACAACCTTTGCAAGAGAAAGGGAATCTGATTTAATTGGTCCTCAATTTGCGGCTGGGACACTCAATTTGCAGCTCAGATTTAGCCTTGATTTAGCATGCTTAGGAAAAAGTTAGTTTTGAAGGATTAGATTCCATAGAAATGTACCTGGCTAAAAGGTGACACTTTTGTGTCACTGGTTATCCCGAGTTGAACTCAGAGTTGACCAAAGTTACTCGCTAACTCCTCAAACCTCATTTGTAGTATATGGCTCTGGTGATAGCCATCTCAACAGCAGTACCGGCGCTCTAAAAAGTCAGGTAAATAATACTTTTTTGACCCAAATAAGGATTAACCGCACAGACAAATGTAAGTTCAAATGTAATTGAACTTGTAATTGTATTAAACATTCTGGCTTTTGCAGTACTTTAATACAGATTGTGTACCAGGAAAGCTGGAAACACAGTCTGATCTACCGGTTGTCTGATTTATTAGGCAAGATTCCCAGAAGGAACGGGAAAAAATACACCAGTAAATTCTAGCAGAATTGTTCCTAAAAACAACTTAAACTTGGCACAAAAAAAAGTCAGTTAGCAAATGATAGGTTCAAATATCAAATCCTAAGATAAACTGTCTTGTTCTCCATTCTTAAATTTGTATTTTGAGCACTGTAATTTGCTAGGTTAAATTTGCTCACTGTTCTGGCAGTGTTACCGCAAAACCTGACTGTATTCCCGTGAGATCGGACCCAATTACCGCGACAACTCGTGGGAACACTGTCAAAACAGGAAGCATATTCAAATCTGTGGTTGCTAAATATATTAAACTAAATATATATAATATCAATGGTGGAGAGCAAGATATTTACAGCTAATATAGTATTTAACATTTCAACCTATCATTTACTAATTTACTTTTCTAAAAAATACATTTTGGGAACAATTCTGCTAGATTTAGCTGGTGCTAAGACTGCAGAGGATGTATGTCCAGGGTCACACCAAGGCTGCACACTCCTGGATTGCATGCTACCTGGCAGGTCGCTCCTACCAGGTGGCGTAGAGAGGATCTGTGTCTGGACCATGTGCTCTGTTGTAACGGGCGTCTAAGTCGTTCTCCTCCTCGGACGAGGAGGAGCAAGGATCGGACCAAAATGCAGCGGGTGATGAATACATGATGAATTTATTAGACATCTGTTTACACCAAGTCACTTGGCTCTGTTAAATCCTTACATGGTCTCTCCTATCATTGCTATGCAGATGACATTCAACTACTCTTCTCCTTCCCCCCTTCTGACACCCAGGTGGTGTTGCTCATCTCTGCATGTCCAGCAGACATCGGCCCACCACCTCAAGCTCAACCTTGACAAAACGGAGCTGCTCTTCATCCCGGGGAAGTCCTGCCCGCTCCAAGACCTCTCCATCACTTTTGACAACTCCACGGTGTCCCCCTCCCAGAGTGGAAAGAACCTTGGCGTGACCCTGGACAACACCTTGTTGTTCTCTGAAAACATCAAAGCAGTCACTTCTGCAGGTTCATGCTCTGCAACATCCGTAGAGTACGACCTTTCCTCACACAGGAAGTGGCACAGGTCCTAATCCAAGCACTTGTCATCTCCCGTCTAGACTACTGCAACTCTGTTGGATCCCCAGTGGCTCTGCTTGGCTGGATCAGCGTACACTGGATCAAAGCATTGGCACCAAAGCATTAGGGGAGGGGTGTGAAAGGGAAGGAGGGATGAGAGCTGGGGTAAGGGCCTGAGGGCTGAGGATAGTGAGAGGAGGGGGTGAGGGGAAGATTTTGGGGAAGGGTGTATAAGGGCTTGGTGTGCCCAGAAGAGGCAGAACCCCCCCCATCAGCTCTGGTTCTGGAAAGATCCCAAACAGCTGAGCTCTACCTACCCAACCCTTACCTCTCCCTCTCCCTTCCCCAACCTTACCTCACCCCACCTACCTCCACCAACCCCAACCCCCATGAGTCTATTTACTCATCCGCTTGTTCGCCAGCAGCGACAGCATCCACTGAACCTGCCCCCCCTCCACTTAGACAACCCATCCCTCCATCCTCCCCTCTGCCCTATCATCTTCCTCTGAGATATGATGAGCGAGGAGCAGCACATTACCTCTCTTACTGCTCTTCTCTCTACCTCTCCCGGCACTGTTACATTTCTTCTCTCACCTCTTCCTTTTCTCCTCCTTTCATATTCCACGGTGCTTTTCTTCTTTACTTCCGATCGCACTTCTCCTCAAGGTATCAGTGTGTGGTATCTCAGTCGCTGGAGTTAGTGGAGTCTCTTAAAAGTGCTAGCTCATTAAGGGGGAATGTTTGGATATGCCTAGTTTGTATTTTTAGTGTGTTTGTTTGTGCAGGCTGTGTTCTCTGTGTCTAGCATGTGTGGTGTAAAGCAGAAGTATCGGAAAAGTGCTGAGTCTCATCCTCTCTGTTCCACTGTGGCGACCCAAAAACTTTTTCCCCCAGTATAACAACAGCATCCGTGTGCCATGTTGAACATTATGCTTTGTGAAACGATATGGTACACAGGCCTGCTGTGCTGTGCATGGCATGGCCCCGAACCTATAAAACCAACTACAAAAGGGGAATGTGTGTCTTATCTACAGTATATTATCTGAGGAAAACCTTTGAGGTATACATTCCTGCCAAGTGGGATGTGGTGTTTTTCCACACATACTGTAGATAACATAGATAGATGTAGATAACATGCGACATTGTCTGCTCCTGCTCTGTTGATTGCCACTCTTTCCACGTACAACCCCTGAACCAGATCTCTCATCCTCTGAGATTGCTTTTTAATTGACTATCTGAAACAGAAAACCATCCCCTAATGTATAACGCGAAGATCTCACAACACAAGGGCTGCATTTTCGAGTCTCATCACGGACAACTTTAGCATTTTAGCTAATTAGCAACTTTGCAATGACTTACTACTTTTTAGCTACTTTGCAACTACTGTGAGCTAACCCTTACCCTAACCTTAACCCTTTAACCTACCTCTTAGCCCTAACCTTGACCCTAACCTTAAGCCCTAACCCTAACCCCTTGCCTGGTTAATGTTAGCCACCTAGCTAATGTTAGTATTAGGCACCTAGGTAACATTAGCCACAACAAATTGTAATTCGTAACATATCATACAAATTTGAATCCGTAACATATCATACAAATTGTAATTCGTAATGTATCTTCCGAATTGAATGATGGACAACCACAAATTAATGCACAGTGTTTTCCATTAGCGCTGGACGTCAGCTAATCAGCCGGATACAGACTCATTTTCAGCTGGCTACTTTTTCCACTTCATATTAAATAGGCTACTTTTCATTTAAAAGTTTAAATTTGCAAGTACGTCGAGCCCTCTCCCGCTAGAATGAACAATATGCATTGTCTAGTAAGCTATTGATAAGATTGGCGCCAGTCAGTCACAATGCAAGCGTTAACAAGGGATTGCAGTCTGCTGTCTGTCCTGCCTCCCAGTACAATTTGTTTGCCCTGTGGTTGGTTAAAGTCGAATTTCTTCACACCGAGGAGGGAGAGGGCATGATGCTCGTGAATTTGCACGTCCCATGTAGGCCTAATGTAAGTTGTAACGATTAATCGAAATCGACGATTTAGGGCTCTATTCAATCAGATCCGCTTTAGCCGACATCCGCCTAGTTGTTGTTTTGGCTGGGTAGGAGGTGGAACTGCATTAGAGCTGTCAAATCCATAAGCGGCTCCTGTCATTATATGTATGCAATGCCACTGGCTGCACCGAGATGCATAACGACAAATCCCATGCAGCCTTGTTTACAAGTTCGAACATTGGAATGTGAGCTGTAATCTGCACCTTGATTAGGATTGTCATTATTTCATTGAATGATTTTTAAATGTGAGCATAATTATTTATATACAGCCCACACTTTCTCGTTCTGAACTTCTAATGAGAGTGGGGCGGGTGTGGCTTTGTGACAATGATTGCAAGAGCAGCTGCTCATTTTTTGAGGGCTCCAACACAGTTCCACCTCTGACCCAGCCAAAACATCTACTATGCGGGTGTCTGCTATTGGCGGTTAACACTTGATCTGATTGACTATAGGCCTTAACCTAATTATTGTTTTCTGGCACATTCACTTATTTTCTTTCGCGTGTTTCACGTAGCCAGCCACGTGTAGTCATGGGGCATACTGTAGTAGACTATTTACTAAGCTTTGATTGACAACAACAGCAAGTGTTGACACGTTTATTAAAGGTGTCAAACGGACTGAATAAATCTCTTTTATCCCTTTGTCATTCATGAATTATGCAGTGTGGTTACATGTCCATGCTATTGCATTGGGACAAGGGAGGTTCCATCTAAAAGGACCCATGAGTACCAACATGTGAAGTTCATCGGGGCATGGCAAATTCGGTGTCAAAGATAAGAGTCTACTGTATATATTATTTTAAATTAAGGCATATACAGTATACATTCTTTAACCATTTCAATCCTAAAAATGTGTATTAAGCAAAAGCTTTGATTTCTGATTAAACAGACAGAAAAAGGGTCTTAATCAATTCCTAATTAATAATCAATCTTGATATCAGTAAAAACACAAACTAATTGGTAGGTTTGTCTTTACTTGTTACTTCTGTGAACTTTATAATCGTCCCTCCTCATGAGGGAGAGAAATTAGAAAATATCTTATATGTGGGTTTTTGGGAACGGAATTACAAGGCAATGTTTCTTAAATTTACAGAAGACAAATCATTTCTCCAAAAGGAAATGTTGATATTCTTTGGCAGGGGTCTTTACTTCAACATAATTGTGTTTTAATGTATTTCTTATACCTTTTAATACTTTTTCTGTTAGATGTTGTTCAAAATCTGTAACTCTGCTACCAAATCGGTAATGGAATTACAGAAGCATCTGTAACGGAATTAATGCAATTCAATTGGCTACAATGGGAAATGATAGTAGTCTCAACACAAACCACAGTTGGGTCACCTGCTATTGTTTTCCCTTCTACTTGCATACTGTTATGTTCAGCTCATTACTTTTTTTTTCTCTTTCTGTCATCTCTTTCCGGTGGTCAAAGCAAGACTGAAAACAGTCTGGACAGCCCATCACTCTCACTCTTACACTCTCTCTCTCTCTCTCTCTCTCTCTCTCTCTCTCTCTCTCTCTCTCTCTCTCTCTCTCTCTCTCTCTCTCACCCCCAGTTAATGTCACCTCTCCCCACCATTTCGAATCCCACTATACCTTCTCCACTATGCAATCTGGTTTCCGAGCTGGTCATGGGTGCACCTCAGCCACGCTCAAGGTCCTAAACGATATCATAACCGCCATCGATTAAAGACAGTACTGTGCAGCTGTCTTCATCGACCTGGCCAAGGCTTTCGACTCTGTCATCACCACATTCTTATCGTCAGACTCAATAGCCTTGGTTTCTCAACTGACTGCCCCGCCTGGTTCACCAACTACTTCTCAGATAGAGTTCAATGTGTCAAATCGGAGGGCCTGTTGTCCGGACCTCTGGCAGTCTCTATGGGGGTTCCACAGGGCTCAATTCTCGGGCCGACTCTTTTCTCTCTATATATGAATGATATCGCTCTTGCTGCTGGTGATTCTCTGATCCACCTATATGCAGACAACACCACACTGTGCTAACAAACCTCCAAACGAGCTTCAATGCCATACAACACTCCTTCCGTGGCCTCCAACTGCTTTTAAATGCTAGTAAAACTAAGTGCATGCTCTTCAACCGATTGCTGCGTGCACCCTCCCGACTAGCATCACTACTCCGGATGGTTCTGACCTAGAATATGTTGACAACGACAAATACCTAGGTGTCTGGTTAGACTGTAAACTCGCCTTCCAGACTCACATTAAGCATCTCCAATCCAAAATTACATCTAGAATCGGCTTCCTATTTTGCAACAAGGCCTCCTTCACTCATACCACCAAACATACCCTCATAAAACTGACTATCCTACCGATCCTTGACTTCGGCGATGTAATTTACAAAATAGCCCCCAACACTCTGCTCAGCAAACTGGATGTAGTCTATCACAGTGCCATCCGTTTTATCACCAAAGCCCCATATACTACCCACCACTGCGACCTCTATGCTCTCATTGGCTGGCCCTCACTACATATCCGCCGCCAAACCCACTGGCTCCAGGTCATCTATAAGTCTTTGCTAGGTAAAGCCCTGCCTTATCTCAGCTCACTGGTCACCATAGCAACACCCACCCGTAGCACGTGCTCCAGCAGGTTTATTTCATTTATTTATTTTATATTGAGGATGGCTCACCTCTCACAGTTCTGGGTGATTTTAATCTCCCCACGTCTACCTTTGACTCATTCCTCTCTGCCTCCTTCTTTCCACTCCTCTCCTCTTTTGACCTCACCCTCTCACCTTCCCCCCCTACTCACAAGGCAGGCAATACGCTTGACCTCATCTTTACTAGATGCTGTTCTTCCACTAATCTCATTGCAACTCCCCTCCAAGTCTCCGACCACTACCTTGTATCCTTTTCCCTCTCGCTCTCATCCAACACTTCCCACACTGCCCCTACTCGGATGGTATCGCGCCGTCCCAACCTTCGCTCTCTCTCCCCCGCTACTCTCTCCTCTTCCATCCTATCATCTCTTCCCTCTGCTCAAACCTTCTCCAACCTATCTCCTGATTCTGCCTCCTCAACCCTCCTCTCCTCCCTTTCTGCATCCTTTGACTCTCTATGTCCCCTATCCTCCAGGCCGGCTCGGTCCTCCCCTCCTGCTCCGTGGCTCGACGACTCATTGCGAGCTCACAGAACAGGGCTCCGGGCAGCCGAGCGGAAATGGAGGAAAACTCGCCTCCCTGCGGACCTGGCATCCTTTCACTCCCTCCTCTCTACATTCTCCTCTTCTGTCTCTGCTGCTAAAGCCAATTTCTACCACTCTAAATTCCAAGCATCTGCCTCTAACCCTAGGAAGCTCTTTGCCACCTTCTCCTCCCTCCTGAATCCTCCTCCCCCTCCTCCCCCCTCCTCCCTCTCTGCGGATGACTTCGTCAACCATTTTGAAAAGAAGGTCGACGACATCCGATCCTCGTTTGCTAAGTCAAACGACACCGCTGGTTCTGCTCACACTGCCCTACCCTGTGCTTTGACCTCTTTCTCCCCTCTCTCTCCAGATGAAATCTCGCGTCTTGTGACGGCCGGCCGCCCAACAACCTGCCCGCTTGACCCTATCCCCTCCTCTCTTCTCCAGACCATTTCCGGAGACCTTCTCCCTTACCTCACCTCGCTCATCAACTCATCCTTGACCGCTGGCTACGTCCCTTCCGTCTTCAAGAGAGCGAGAGTTGCACCCCTTCTGAAAAAACCTACACTCGATCCCTCTGATGTCAATAACTACAGACCAGTATCCCTTCTTTCTTTTCTCTCCAAAACTCTTGAACGTGCCGTCCTTGGCCAGCTCTCCTGCTATCTCTCTCAGAATGACCTTCTTGATCCAAATCAGTCAGGTTTCAAGACTAGTCATTCAACTGAGACTGCTCTTCTCTGTGTCACGGAGGCGCTCCGCACTGCTAAAGCTAACTCTCTCTCCTCTGCTCTCATCCTTCTAGACCTATCGGCTGCCTTTGATACTGTGAACCATCAGATCCTCCTCTCCACCCTCTCCGAGCTGGGCATCTCCGGCAAGGTCCACGCTTGGATTGCGTCCTACCTGACAGGTCGCTCCTACCAGGTGGCGTGGCGAGAATCTGTCTCCGCACCACGTGCTCTCACCACTGGTGTCCCCCAGGGCTCTGTTCTAGGCCCTCTCCTATTCTCGCTATACACCAAGTCACTTGGCTCTGTCATATCCTCACATGGTCTCTCCTATCATTGCTATGCAGACGACACACAATTAATCTTCTCCTTTCCCCCCTCTGATAACCAGGTGGTGAATCGCATCTCTGCATGTCTGGCAGACATATCAGTGTGGATGACGGATCACCACCTCAAGCTGAACCTCGGCAAGACGGAGCTGCTCTTCCTCCCGGGGAAGGACTGCCCGTTCCATGATCTCGCCATCACGGTTGACAACTCCATTGTGTCCTCCTCCCAGAGTGCTAAGAACCTTGGCGTGATCCTGGACAACACCCTGTCGTTCTCAACTAACATCAAGGCGGTGACCCGTTCCTGTAGGTTCATGCTCTACAACATTCGCAGAGTACGACCCTGCCTCACGCAGGAAGCGGCGCAGGTCCTAATCCAGGCACTTGTCATCTCCCGTCTGGATTACTGCAACTCGCTGTTGGCTGGGCTCCCTGCCTGTGCCATTAAACCCCTACAACTCATCCAGAACGCCGCAGCCCGTCTGGTGTTCAACTTTCCCAAGTTCTCTCACGTCACCCCGCTCCTCCGCTCTCTCCACTGGCTTCCAGTTGAAGCTCGCATCCGCTACAAGACCATGGTGCTTACCTACGGAGCTGTGAGGGGAACGGCACCTCCGTACCTTCAGGCTCTGATCAGGCCCTACACCCAAACAAGGGCACTGCGTTCATCCACCTCTGGCCTGCTCGCCTCCCTACCTCTGAGGAAGTACAGTTCCCGCTCAGCCCAGTCAAAACTGTTCGCTGCTCTGGCACCCCAATGGTGGAACAAACTCCCTCACGACGCCAGGTCAGCGGAGTCAATCACCACCTTCCGGAGACACCTGAAACCCCACCTCTTTAAGGAATACCTAGGATAGGATAAAGTAATCCTTCTAACCCCCCCCTCCCCCCCCTTAAAAGAGTTAGATGCACTATTGTAAAGTGGTTGTTCCACTGGATATCATAAGGTGAATGCACCAATTTGTAAGTCGCTCTGGATAAGAGCGTCTGCTAAATGACTTAAATGTAAATGTAAATGTAATTTCACTGGTCATCCCCAAAGCCAACACTTACTTTGGCCGCCTTTTCTTCCAGTTCTCTACTACCAATGACTGGAACGAATTGCAAAAATCTCTGAAGCTGGAGTCTTATATCTCCCTCTCTAACTTTAAGCATCAGCTGTCAGAGCAGCTTACCGATAACTGTACCTGTACACAGCCAATCTGTAAATAGCACACCCGACTACCTCATCCCCATATTATTACTTACCCTCTTGCGCTTTTGCACCCCAGTATCTCTACTTGCACATCATCATCTGCACATATATCACTCCAGTATGAATGCTAAATTGTAATTATTTCCGCCTCTATGGCATATTTATTTCCTACCTCCCTACTCTTCTACATTTGCACACACTGTACATATATCTTTCTATTTTTCTTTTGTGTTATTGACTGTATGTTTGTTTATCTGTAACTCTGTGTTGTTGTTTTTGTCGCACTGCTTTGCTTTATCTTGGCCAGGTCGCAGTTGTAAATGAGAACTTGTTCTCAACTGGCCTACCTGGTTAAATAAAGGTGAAATATAACTTTTAATATAACTTTTTCTAATAATAAAGTTCAGTGGCGACCCCTTATTCAGGTAAGGTAGTTCTACGGACATTTTTTTTTGCTCTGACATGCATTGTCAACTGTGGGACCCTATATAGGCAGGTGTGTGCCTTTCTAAATCATGTCCAATCAATTGAATTTACCACAGGTGAATCAATGGAAAAAGGATACAGCTGAGCTCAATTTCGAGTCTCATAGAAAAGGGTCTGCTTTCTTGAGTAAGGCAGCTCCAAAATGCAGGTGTTTCATCCTAGCTCATTGCTTTCTGTGGCAGTGGGGCAACCTGCGCGAAAATATGAAGCGTAGGGGTTGGTAATGTTCTCTAGTTGCGCCGTGATTGGCTCAGTGTTCTGTCACTCATGGGGACACTACATCACTGCAACATCTACGGGGAGAGCTTGAAAATTCATGCCCCTTGGATGCTCCCAAAGAGTTACATTAGAAGTGCCCATCCAAGAAGGCTGAATGTCATTGGCCACAGATAAAATTATGTCAAATCACATTATATCTACAGTAGCTTTGATTGGACTGATATCAACATCATCATCAAGCTAGACAAGCAGTCTTCATCATGAATTAAGTCAACAATCTACTGGCAAATCCTTTTCAATCCTTGTCATATGGAGAAACTATACATAAAACGTATCGGTGCTCATCGGCCATTGCACATAAACATCACACAACCAGTTGGAAATCGCAAATTCAACAACAAGTGATTTGTAAGGAATCAGTGGCTAACTGCAAGCATTGCGTGGTTCAAATCTGGGTTTAAAGGTCTCTTTTCCAAGCTTAAAATGATAAACATTCAACACCATGGGCCAGAAAAGGTTGACTACATTGGCCATGCTGTCAATCCAGCATGACTTCTGCCACGTTCAAAACAACTGGAAACTCTGAACTTGGAAGTTTCAGACTTCAGTGAGTTCAAGACAACTGGTGAAAAAACGAGCTCTGAACAGGAAAATAAATGTTTTACCGTCATTCAACTCGGAATTCCAAGTCAGGAACTCTGGCCTCTTTCTAGAGCTCTGACCTGAAGATCTCTAACGTCATGATTCGGCCTTGATTTTTTTCTAAGTTCCCAGTTACCTTGAAGGCACCATAAATCCAGACTTTGATGACAGAGTTTGATGACAGAGTTTGATGACAAAATTTGCCCACAAGAAGGACCGCCGCACCTCCTTCCTGTTGAAGTGAGCAGAGCACAACACGGTGAGTCCAAAAATGTATTCTATGCTGCTGCATAAATTATGTAATATGCCAGGGAGATATGTATACTGTGTCTAAGAAAGTATTACTAAGTGTATGTTTTGTAGTAAGCTGTTAGTAGCCCATGTGCTTCACCTTAATCATTTGGTTCCTTTCCCCCTCATAACATAGCCATACCTTCCTGACTTGGTGGTGCACATATATCCTATAGCCTGTTTTAGAGAAATGTAATCATCAAATATTGTAAGAGCTTTAACTGTCTGCTTATACGCCCCCTTTATTTATCCTACGGTTCTGACTTGGTGTACAGGGAGAAAACTGTAAGAATGGCCCATGTTCTGAATTCTGTTGCTGTACATTTCAAAGTGTTGAACAAATAGTTATATTGACTACATCCATCCAATTACGGCTTGCCTCTCATACGCTCGTCGTCCCCTGATGCCATAGTTTGTACATCTCAATTGTTCGTAGAATCCACATTTGTTTAAGCAAGTCAGCCATATCAGCTATGTTTTTTTAAAGGCAGTAAATGAGGCTGAATGAACTGTTTTGCTGCCAGACAAGGCTCTGCTGATAGCCAGGTGTAGAAGTGGTAAGGATTCACTCCATGGTGCTAAAAAGAAAGCTCTGCTTTTGGGACAGCTTTATGTAGGCTCTGACAGTCTGTGGGCACCGTTTTTCACCGTTATAATGCAATTAATGTATTGTTTAGTGTTGTTGTGTAGTTTGCCCCACCAAGATTTATGTGCTAAAATCACCACTGCAGAGGTCTATGTTTCACAAGTTTGGACAGTACAGTAGAGCACAGGAGAGAACAGTACAGTAGAGCAACAGGAGAGAACAGTACAGCACATTACAGAACAGTACTTTAAAGTCAAGAAAAGTACAGTAGAGTTCAGTACAGTACAATAGAGCACACTAGAGTAGAGCACTGTGTAATGTATTGTGTTGTAGTGTACTCTACTATACTGTACTGAACATATCGACTTTACTGTAATGTATCTGTCCCGTGTGCCCGTGTGGCTCAGTTGGTAGAGCATGGCACTTGCAATGACAAGGTTATGGATTCGATTCCCATGGGGGACACGAAAAGAGCATCTGCTTAATTACAAAAATGTAAATGTACTGAATTGTACTGTTCAGTACTGTGATGTCCAAAGTTGTAAAACATAGACAGCTATGATGGTTTCAGATGTGGTCTGGTCCCAACCAACCAAATGTGGTCTTGTTTGGGGGCGGAGCTCATTATAATAATAGCGAGTGTGTAGAATAATATCTAAATATGCAAATGTGTTTATTTCTAACTTTGCATACCTATTCAGGATATGTCACCATGAAGTGAATTATATTCATGTCCATAATTATGCATTTCTTTATAGTACAGATCAGGGAACCATGATGTGTTACTGCTATTCTGTTACCGGATGTAAATTCACTTCACCTACTGTAGTTCAATAACCCATTTTTTTTGTCAAACTCAAGGTGACATTTCATAGCTTTCAAAAAATACATCTTTCTACACACATCTTTGAATCTTCATCCGGAGCAGATATTTCACATTTTGGGAAATAATATACTGAGGGAGATTTTACCATAGTTCTGTTACCAAACTTTTCTTCTTCAGAGCTATTCCAGTAAATGTGATTCTGTGAAATTGTCTGTATAAATTGATCAAAGTAGTCCTTGTGCATAGAGTTGTATGATTTGTTACAGTTTTTTTACGATTGCTGACACACTACAATTTAACTTTTCCCACAATTAGCAAAACCTTACACTCAAGGAGCAAAACACAAGGCTAGATTTGCACAACTGTAAGCACATTGTCAGCTTCACACTATTTGCAAAACATTACACACAGTGATTTGCAAAACACTAAACACACTTGTATACATCAGACACAGAAGTATATCATAATGTCACTTCCTTGCAATTCAAAAGCACTGACTGTCAAATTACCACACCTATGAGCCAATCTGTTAAACACAGCCATCAGGTGCACAAACACATGATTGCTAAATTGTAGACACACCAATCAGGTTTAAGCACTATAAAAATGCAGGAGGTAGGTTCACCTGCCTTCAACCAAAATGCCTTCAACCAATATAATCAATGTCACAGGGCAACGTGGGGGTAACATCACCCTTTGCGCTGCCATTTCACAGCATGGGGTTGTCCTCCATCATGCCAAAATGGGCCTTTACAACACACCTCACATTCTCTCATTTTTGGACCGATTGCACCACATCGTCACAGTAGGTAATGAAATGCACCAGATGCAATACACGGTCTTCTGGGACAATGTGTCATTCCACCGCTCTGCTTTGGTCCAGAACTGGTTTCAACACCATCCACAGTTGACAGTACTATAACTTCCACCATACTCTCCGTTTCTAAACCCTATCGAAGAGTTTTTCTCTGCATGGCGGTGGAAGGTTTACGATCTCCAGCCCCAGGCTCAGGTACCCCTCATTCAGGCCATGGAGGACGCCTGTGACCAAGTCGACGGCGCAGCTGTGCAAGGATGGATTCGACATTCAAGACGGTTCTTCCCGCGTTGTCTTGCTAATGATGATATTGCTTGTGATTATGAAATTCTCTGGCCAGATCCAGCTAGGCGAAGAGATAATGTATAGTATGTTTACTGTAGTATTTTCTGTACAATATTGTCAGTTTTTTTCTGATAATTTTTTATGTTTGTTGTTGTTGTTATTTACTGTAATTGTAACCTGTACTGGATACAGTATTTTAAGTTTGTCTGTTGTTTGCTGAGCTAACAGTGTTATGCAAACTACTGTAGTAGCATGAAAACTGGGACATGTTTTGTTGTGATTCTCCATGTTGACATGTTGACTGATTTGGGTATATGGAGAGAAATAAATGATATTTTCCTCAGTCTGCAGCGTTGGTCTTGTGTAGTGTTTGTATAGTTGCACTTTCTCTGTGTACTTCATTTACACTACTCTAATCACTGACAATTAGACTTGCTAAAAGTGTTTTAGGTTAGCAACAGCAGTGTGTAACTGGTTCAAAAAGATTGAAGTCATATGAAATGTGTGTGTTTCCTATGGTAACAAAATATCATTTTTATGAAGTCGTGTATAGTTTTGACAAAAGTGTTCCATTTTGCAAATGATCTGAAGTGTTGTGCTACTTTGGTGTAGGGTTGTGCTAATTGTGTGTAGTGTTTTGACAAACCGGCCCTGTTTTCAAAATTGTGCTTAAACAATTGAAAAAAACTGTAAATAAGGTTATCTTTATTTCTTAGTCAAATGTGACCCCTTCTGTAACGCGAGGAAATTGGCTAGTACAAATTAATCAGGCCTCACTGTAATTCCTAAATGCTTCTGACAATTTTACTGGCACTGGCAGTCCCAGTCTGTGAGTGGGAACACCGGCGGTGGCGAAGCAGCAGTCTTACCCGATGAGGAGATGTGGACGTCTGCCACGCTTGGCCTATAAGGGCCCTGGGGTTAGAGAGGGTTCAGAGACCAACCATTCGTCAATACACTGCCAGTCCACAGGCCTCCACCTTGAAAATCACTTTGCCCAAGACGGAGAGAGAGAAGTGAAAAGGACGAAGAGAGGAAATGTAGTGAGTTACCATGACGAGGAAGCGAAGGGGAAAACACAAACAGAGGCGGGTGGGAGCTGGGTCGTCGGATGTGAGAGGTTGACAGCTTTGCTGGCGATTCTGGCGCCTATTGTGGTGGTAGTGTGGGCGTCAAGGACATTACACACCCCTCCTCTTTCACCCCTCCTTTCTTCCCCTCTCTCTCTACCAAATATCTATGGCTGTCTCTTCACACTTCCCCTCCTCCTGTAGCTTACCCATCTTCCTATCCCTCTATCCTGATTGTCACCGTCCGTTGGCTGTTACACTCAGAGACAGGAAGACCACCATTGGCAGGCCAGACTGCATCTAAATGGGGTACTGGCAGTGTGTGTGTGTGTGTGTGTGTGTGTGTGTGTGTGTGTGTGTGTGTGTGTGTGTGTGTGTGTGTGTGTGTGTGTGTGTGTGTGTGTGTGTGTGTGTGTGTGTGTGTGTGTGTGTGTTTGCGTGCGTGCGTGCGTGCATGTGTGCCCAATCATGTCTGAATTCACACAAATGGGTTTGACGATGTGCTGGGCAAAGACTGGACAGACACAACAACTGATGTCAAGCCAACACTCAGACACTGAGAAAGGCTTGCCTGCTGTGTGTAATGAGAAAAATAAAGATGATAAGATGTATTGAACCAACAGAGTGGAGAAAAGAACAACAACAAATGAACGGAGCAAAACAGAGGAGTGAATAACACAGTTCAGATGAGGTGCCCACAAACAGCAGAAAAAGCAGCCCTGTATCGATTTGGAGTAGCAAGCCTAGCAGCATCAGGAGTTTTCCTCTATCCAGGAAGAGTTTCTACACACACAGGATGGACCACGGGGGATATGAGCTGTGTGTGTGTGTGTGTGTTTGTGTGGATGTTTGTGTATGTGTGTGTTTGTGTTTCAAGCTGCAGCCTTTTAGCTCAGGAAAGGCCTGAAGGTTGGTGGAATATAGGCAAATAAAGAATTCATCTTTACACTTCATATGTAAATAACTGTGAATAATACAGTTGTGTAAGTCTTTCAAGCACACACATCAGATATCCATATGGAAGTCTGCTGAAATTTCTACTGTACAGTGACTCACAGGGCCACCTGGAATATATGACACCACATCTACTGTGGCACAGGACATCCCTTTGAGGGGAACTGGGTCACCAGTCAAATATTCATGTGTGTGGGCTTCGCTTCACCAGTGACTGCATGGAGACAAACCTCAGGACAGCATGGAGCTGCCTGCCAGTTGCGGAGGCCCCAGAGCTACATGGCCTGTTTGGGTGAGTGTCTGTCATATGATCTGTTGTCATGGGATAAGGTGACAGCAACTGGGTACACAAACTACATTTCTGCCGACGGTCCCCAGTTCGGAGCCTCCAGCGACGGTCCCCAGTCCGGAGCCTCCAGCGACGGTCTCCAGTCCGGAGCCTCCAGCGACGTTCTCCAGTCCGGGGTCCGCAACGAGGGTCCCCAGTCCGTTACCCGCAATGAGGGTCCCCAGTCCGGGGCCCGCAACGAGGGTCCCCAGTCCGGGGTCGGCGACGAGGGTCCCTGCACCAGAGGTACCACCAAAGTGGGGTGAGCCAGTGGTGGAGCGGGGTCTGCGTCCCACACCTGAGCCGCCACCGCGGATAGATGCCCACCCAGACCCTCCCCTATAGGTTCAGGTTTTGCGGCCGGACTCCGCACCTTTGGGGGGGGGGGGGGGGGTACTGTCACCCCCTGACCTTAGAGAGCCTTTTTATGTCTCTATTTGGTTTAGTCAGGGTGTGATTTGAGGTGGGCATTCTATGTTTTTGTTTTCTATGATTTTGTATTTCTATGTTTTGGCCGGGTATGGTTCTCAATCATGGACAGCTGTCTATCGTTGTCTCTGATTGGGAACCATACTTAGGTAGCCCTTTTCCCTCCTTTCAGTGTGGGAAGTTGTCTTTGTTTGTGGCACTATAGCCTTAAGCCTCACGGTCGTTTTTGTATTGTTTATTGTTTTTGTCGGCGTCATCCTAATAAAAGGGAATATATACGTTCACCACGCTGCGCTTTGGTCCACTTCTGTTGACGGCCGTGACAGTTCATTAATTGTTTATGGTTCATTGAACAAGCATGGGAAACAGAGTTAAAACCCTTTACAATGAAGATCTGTGAAGTTATTTGGATTTTAATTAATTATCTTTGAACGACAGGGTTCTGAAAAAGGGACATTTCTTTTTTTGCTTAGTTTATATACAGTGGGGAGAACAAGTATTTGAATCACTGCCGATTTTGCAGGTTTTCCTACTTACAAAGCATGTAGAGGTCTGTAATTTTTATCATAGGTACACTTCAACTGTGAGAGACGGAATCAAAAAAAAATAATAATAATCAGAAAATCACATTGTATGATTTTTAAGTAATTAATTTGCATTTTATTGCATGACATAAGTATTTGATCACCTACCAACCAGTAAGATTTCCTGCTCTCACTAACCTGTTTTTCTTTAAGAAGCCCTCCTGTTCTCCACTCATTACCTGTATTAACTGCACCTGTTTGAACACGCTACCTGTATAAAAGACACCTGTCCACACACTCAATCAAACAGACTCCAACCTCTCCACAATGGCCAAGACCAGAGAGCTGTGTAAGGACATCAGGGATAAAATTGTAGACCTGCACAAGGCTGGGATGGGCTACAGGACAATAGGCAAGCAGCTTGGTGAGAAGGCAACAACTGTTGGCGCAATTATTAGAAAATGGAAGAAGTTCAAGATGACGGTCAATCACCCCCGGTCTGGGGCTCCATGCAAGATCTCACCTCGTGGGGCATCAATGATCATGAGGAAGGTGAGGGATCAGCCCAGAACTACACGGCAGGACCTGGTCAATGACCTGAAAAGAGCTGGGACCACAGTCTCAAAGAAAACCATTAGTAACACACTACGCCGTCATGGATTAAAATCCTGCAGCGCACGCAAGGTCCCCTGCTCAAGCCAGCGCATGTCCAGGCCCGTCTGAAGTTTGCCAATGACCATCTGGATGATCCAGAGGAGGAATGGGAGAAGGTCATGTGGTCTGATGAGACAAAAATAGAGCTTTTTGGTCTAAACTCCACTCGCTGTGTTTGGAGGAAGAAGAAGGATGAGTACAACCCCAAGAACACCATCCCAACCATGAAGCATGGAGGTGGAAACATCATTCTTTGGGGTGCTTTTCTGCAAAGGGGACAGGACGACTGCACCGTATTGAGGGGAGGATGGATGGGGCCATGTATCGCGAGATCTTGGCCAACAACCTCCTTCCCTCAGTAAGAGCATTGAAGATGGGTCGTGGCTGGGTCTTCCAGCATGACAACGACCCGAAACACACAGCCAGGGCAACTAAGGAGTGGCTCCGTAAGAAGCATCTCAAGGTCCTGGAGTGGCCTAGCCAGTCTCCAGACCTGAACCCAATAGAAAATCTTTGGAGGGAGCTGAAAGTCCATATTGCCCAGTGACAGCCCTGAAACCTGAAGGATCTGGAGAAGGTCTGTATGGAGGAGTGGGCCAAAATCACTGCTGCAGTGTGTGCAAACCTGGTCAAGAATTACAGGAAACGTATGATCTCTGTAATTGCAAACAAAGGTTTCTGTACCAAATATTAAGCTCTTTTTTCTGATGTATCAAATACTTATGTCATGCAATAAAATGCAAATTAATTACTTAAAAATCATACAATGTGATTTTCTGGATTTTTGTTTTAGATTCCGTCTCTCAGTTGAAGTGTACCTATGATAAAAAATTACAGACCTCTGCATGCTTTGTAAGTAGGAAAACCTGCAAAATCGGCAGTGTATCAAATACTTGTTCTCCCCACTGTATATGTAAGAAAAATATTTCAGGTGTTCACCTAGCAAGAGGCTGTTGTTTAGCTGTGTTTTTGTATGGCACAAAAACAAATTGATGACAATAATCGTGATATCGTTCTGCCAAGTAAGCATAGGCTACTTTGTAGATAACATTTAAGCAAGGTTTTCCATCTACCTGAATTGTGTTTTCATTAGCAGCATTGCTAACGGCTACACAAAGTGGTAGCCGCATGCACAGCACACACACACACACATACAGGGCCATTCTTGTTGACTCTTCAGGAAATAAGAATCACTGATGCATTCTGTTCATGTTTTATGATAAACTTGGGTAAATTAATAGAACTAAGGTCAATAAAAAATTGTATATTGTTGAATTCCGTTTTAATGACTGGATATCAACAGGGACATAATGATCATATTTGGTCCAGAATGAGGCTCTCCACTACCTATTGTTCTTGCAGTGATTCTTCAACATCTTCATTGAATGTTTTCAAAATGTATCTGCAGATAATCGCCAAAAAGCCTAAGCCTGCCAGTAGCCTATGCAAGTTAGGGAGCCATATGAACAGCTCTCTCACCTATGTGAGCCATTCGATAGGCTACACTGATTGACGAGACGAGAGTCACTGAATTTAGCGTCACTCTCTGGCAAGTCCCAACATCCTAGGAAAGGAAACCTAGGAAATCCCTTGGTTTACTGGACTGGAATTACTCTTTGACTCAGATTTTTCCCTTTAAAATGTAGGCTATGCCAAAGAAAAAACATTGATTTCAAAGTTTAAAACCTTTAAAGATCGTTCCATTTTTTAAATTTTTGCTTAAAATGACATACCCAAATTGATTTAGCACCATTGAACAGATTGTGTGAGGGAGGGTGTATGTGTGTGCGTGTGGTCTGTGCAATTGTATCCATTATTTGTTTCATTACATCCATATGTAGGCCTGTACTCTCTCTATATCTCTGTATCTGTTCATTGTATGGTTGTGTGCCTCTTTGCTGTGTCTGTGTAATCTAGGTGTGTGTGCCCAGGAGTGTGTGTGTGAAACTACAGATGGGTGTGTACTACTGAGCAGAAGATCACCTTGACTGTGGCCTATCAGAGAGAGCCGTGGGCTGTGGAGCTGAGGACGCGGGGTTGGGCTGGTTTCCAAAATGCTGTTCTGCTCAGCATAGCCATCTACAACCCCCTCCTCTGACTGATTACAGTAAGTCCCAGGTATAGCACTGCCCAGGGAGCCTATTAGAAAGCCAAAGTCAATGACGACAACTACTGAGACAAAAACATACACCTAGGCCGCTACACCTCCTCCCACAACACCTGACCACCTTCTCCCCTCCTCCTCCCCACCTCGTCCTCCTCTCTGTATGCTGGTGCTGTCAATTCTTATTTACTTTGACGGCCTACCAAAAGGCAACACGTCTCCTCCGGGAACGGGGGCTGGGATAAAAAATATATATGTATGTGTATATATATATATATATATATATATATATATATATATATATATATATATATATATATATATATATATATATATATATATAAATATAGGACAAAACACACATCACAACAAGAGAGTCAACACTACATAAAGAGAGACCTAAGTCAACAACATAGCAAAGCAGCAACACATGACAACACGCCATGTTAGCAACACAACATGACAAGACCATGGTAGCAACACAACATGGTAGCAGCACAAAACATGGTACAAACATTATTGGGCACAGACAACAGCACAAAGGGCAAGAAGGTAGAGGCAACAATACATCACGCAAAGCAGCCACAACTGTCAGTAAGAGTGTCCATGATTGAGTCTTTGAATGAAAAGATTGGCATCTTGTCTTTTCTTATTTATCCACCACTAATAATCTAAATCACTTACACCATCTCTTCACTTATCACGTCTTCTCTCATATCCTCCTATTGCCTTATTTCTTTTCTCTTCTTCCTCTGTTCTTCATTCCTTAGATGTGTTTTCCCCTCCTATACCCCACCCGTTAATCCCCCTTTTCTCTCCTCTATAACAATGTTTTCTTGGTGCTTAGAACCCACATTTTGAAACCACAGTGAAAATCAGGAAGCCACTGGACAATGGTACCAGCCCCCTAGAAATCCACTAGCAATAAAATTGGAGTACTTTGCTGCTATTCTGAGACGCTCTGCCATTTTATAGCCAGTCAGCCCATTGCTCTGTAGTTTGTCTGGAGCGAAACACAGACCGGAACCCTCCAAGCTATTTTCAGGCCCTTTCTAAAAAAACTTTATTGTGAACATATAATTACAGGCCTTCTATGCTGTACTTATTTCCCAAACAATATGGTGTACTTTTACACAAGGACATGAAATTACTCTCCATTCAGAACGTGCTGTTAGACAACAAGGCACTTGATATACTGTGGACAGCCGATCTACTATTGACTGCCCTGCTAAACCCTGGCTAGGAGCCTTTCTTCTCCTCTCCTGTGCTATGTTCTCTCTGCGCTCTAATTACCCACATGCCACTCTAGTGGCCATGTAATGATGGTGATGATGATTGTGATGGTGACAGAATGACTATGGCCTTGTTGGCAACACCTCTCACTTCAATGTCAAATCTAGACGCAGAGCAAGGAGAGAAAGAGGGAACAAGAGACAGAGAAAGAGAGAGAGAGAAACATTCATCTCATTTTGGGCATAAACATTTTTACAAAAATTGCTTACATTTTTTAAAATTAAATAGAGTTAGCCTACTTATACATTGATTAAGGAAAGAATATCTTTAATACAAAGTATATATGGGGAGGGTTGATAGACTTGTGAGTGATAGACAAATATTCTGTGCGAGTAAATTCCTTAGTGGCACTATTCATCCCTCTCTCCCTCCTTCCCTCCAGCTGGGAGGACTTCAGGGGAATTGAACCAGGCTCTCTCAGCCCAGGGAGGAAATGACAAATAAGTACTTCCAGCTTACTGGAAGAGCCACGTGTCAGAGGCTTCAGGCAGGGCTGGCTCTAGCCCTTTGGGGATCATAAGCGAGATTTGGTGGTCCATGGAGCAGAGATATTTTTTTTGCAATTTTATGACAAGTTTCATGCAACTCAACTAATTTAGCCAGCGGGCAGAGGGATAAAATGTCAGTTTTACAGCTAATTCCCTGCAATTTTACCCATTTTGCCATAGGGTGAAGATACGTTTTTTCAATTTTAAAGCTAATTTCCTGCTATTCTACACATTTTGGCATGGCTTATGCCATGTTAATGATATCTGTGTGAGAGTGACTAACAAAATCAATGGGGACCCTGGAGGTCAGGGCCCCTGGGCACGTGCCCTGCGCGCCTCGTACCTTGCATTCTTGGTCGGTATTCGGCCATGATTACTACAAATTTAGATAGCTGGCTTTTTTTTTTTTTTACATGGCTAATTGAGTGACTGTCAGTGCCTTACATAACAAGAGAAAAGTTTCTGATGCACAACCAAATTTCGAACTTACACCTTGCGTATTCTACTATCCTAACTTGTTTTTATGGGTTGGGGTCCCCTAGCGGCTTGTGTCCCTAAGCGACCGCTTATGTCGCTTATGCCTGCAGTCGACCCTGGCTCCAGGACAGGAAATAGAAGGGACATCTTAGACTGTCGCACAAAGGATTCTGTGTTCCAGGAGCACTCTGCAAGAGGCAGGCTGAGCCAAACTACGGTGTAGAAAGATGTAGAATACCTTTCATTTCTTTATTTTTCTCTGTCTCGTTTGGAACAAGTTGATGAAGTTCCTGAATCAATCAGTTCTCCAGTAACCAGGCAACAGCCCCAGTATTTCTTTTCTCTCAGTCTTACTCCCTTTCTCTCTCTCTCTGCTCTATTGTCACTCAGTCGTCGGCGGGCCCGTGTCTGACAGTGACTGCATTGTTCTCTGCGTTTGTCACTCCTCTCCTTTTGGTCAGACAGCCGCCCCGGTCATAATTGGTGGAAATGTTACCAGCATCTGGGTCTGGTGAGCATCTCCAACGACAGCGGTTGTCCAGGCGGCTGACATTTGCCGTAACGTCACCACCTTGGCGATGGCCCAGTACTCTGGCTACCACGCTGGAGTACCTGCCACTCAGCATTACCAGTGGCACGCCCAGAAGAGACAAGGCATTTCACACTTCCAAGAAATGAGGCCGTTTGAGAGCAACATTTGATAATACGCTTATTTCACCTCGCCCACAACCCCCCCTCCACCACTAACCCCGACCCTCAGGGAAGGAAAGAAAACGGGGTGGAGTATTTTTAATAGCACTTTGGGACAGGGCTGGAGAATGAATCCCTCGACAGCGCAACGTGTCATAATGTCATTTTTATAACGCCATTTTATATTTCTTTCTACTGTAAAATCACTGCCTCTGTAATGACAGAAGACATGGGATTCTCGTTTGCGTTGAAAAGAGAGGGAGGATAAATCAAATCAACTTGTATTGGTCACATACACATATTTAGCAGATGTTATTGCGGGTCTAGCAAAATGCTTGTGTTCCTAGCTCCAACAGTGCGGTAGTGTCTAACAGTGCAGTAGGATCTAACAGTGCAGTAGTATCTAACTCTTCACAACAATACACACAAATCTAAAAGTAAAAGAATGGAATTAAGAAATATATAAATATTAGATTGCTCAACGTCGAAGTGGCATTGACTAAAAAACAGGAGAATAGAATAAAGTATATACATTTGAGATGAGTAAAGCAGTTTGTAAACATTATTAAAGTGACTAGTGTTCCATTTTTAAAGTGGCCAGTGATTCCAAGTTTTGGAATAAGGTGCAGCAGCCTCTAAGGTGCAGAGTTGTGTAACCGGGTGGAAGCCGGCTAGTGATGGCCATTTAACAGTCTGAAGGCCTTGAGATAGAAGTTGTTTTTCAGTCTCTCTGTCCCAACTTTTATTCACCTGTACTGACCTCGCCTTCTGGATGATAGCGGGGTCAACAGGCCATGGATCGGGTGGTTGATGTCCTGTTTCGCCTTCCTCTTACATTGGGTGCTGTAAGTGTCCTGGAGGGCAGGTAGTTTGCCCCCGGTGATGCGTTGGGCAGACCGCACCACCCTCTGGAGAGCCCTGGTGTTGCGGGCGGTGCAGTTGCCATACCAGGCGGTGATATAGCCCGACAGGATGCTCTCAATTGTCCCGAGGTTCATCTCTGGGGACTCTTACTCCCTTTCTTTCAACCCCTTCTCTGCCTCCCCCTCCTCTATTTCCCCACTCTCTTTCCCCTCATGGCCATTTCCAATCCCCTGGTGCGGTGGCAGTTCTCTGCTGGCAAGAAATCCTGAACACTAATCCGCGTTTGTAGAGGTACCAACACCGTCCATGGAGCTATGGCTGTCAGGAAAGGGATAGTAATATTATAGATTTGTCTTTGGGTGGACGTTAGCCTTGGTTATATACCACCTATTCCATGTTTTCAACTTACTAAGCACTTGTGTTGATCAGAAACATCTGGATAGGTGTAAGCAATAGGGTGAATGCACTTTGAAGTACATCTCTGCTCAGAAAGCCCTTACAGAAAGCCTTTAAATTGTTGAAATAAGTAAAACAACTCAATGATGAGAGTATAGTCAGAAGAACTGATACCTGACACAGAAATGGTGGCGTAACAGGAAGATTGGAGTACCATGAACCAAGAGTTTTAGTTCAAATCCCAGGTGAGGACATGTTGAATAAAAATTACTGTAAAATGACATGCACAATGTGTGTAAAATATGTAGGTTAAAAACACTTTATTAAGATGTGTGTGTGTCCTTAACCTTGCCTACAGACAAAGAGCTATGAATGCGTCAGTTGTTTACCAATCATGGCCTTGATTGGCTCTGCAAAAGAAACAGGGCTTGATGTGGGGGGAGAACGTTTCTTTGGAACTATCAGGCGATCTCCTGACAACTGATACACAGAAATCCCACTTGGCACAGATGACAATTCAACGTCTATTCCATGTTGGTTCCATTTAATTTGATTGAAAGTACGTGTATAAACATTGATTCCACCAGTGTGTGCCCATTAGGATGTTTTTGCAACGTTCCCATGAAACATGTCTAGAACATTAATATATTTCATAATATGGGTTTGGAGAAATCTGCAATCTGATTGACTGAAATTGGGTTTCTAAATCTTTGACAATTCCCTGTTATCCACACTGTGAAGTAGGATAATCACTTACTAAAGTAGTACGTGACGTCAAAGTATCAAGACGCCAACTCCAAGCCTTGACCAAAATAAAAAAAACATGGCAGACAATTTATCTCGCCTCAGATCCGTAACCAGTAGTAAATAAACTTTATTTTAGAAGGTAAAGACTAATCTAACATTCCCGCACTCCAATAACATTGTCGCTGAGGTGGACTTGCTAGCCAGCTACAGGATTTGAGTTCTCAGCCATTTTCTAAACGTAGCTAGGTGTACTCAGAGCTTGCCATTATGCAGCTGGTTAGCCAGCTATGATTACACCATGATCAACAACTGCTGACTAGTTCGTTTTCAGACAAATACAGTATGTTCAACTTGTAACTACTTTTTTCACAGTCCACATTTCAGAGGATAACTGACTAAAATCAAAGATAATCTACTATATTGACTAGAGGCTTCACCTCTTCCTCTGTGCTGAAATGTAGCTAGCTAGCTATCATACTTGTCTACTGGCCAATAGTAACCAACCATGAACAGGAACCATAGGATGCTACAGGAACCAGAGCGCCACTGAATTTAGTAACAATAGCAGTGTTCTGCAATATTATGAATCACATATGCATCAATCTTGAGATAAACAACTCTAAAACTTTGATTTCCCTTGTTTTCTATGTCAATCTATGCATGAAGGTAATTAGGTGTACATTCCATGTTATGTTTTCAACTTGGTCTAAAATGGAGAAACAACAAAACAAAATTTAAGGACACTTGATCTTACGAGCATTTCGCTACACCCACAATAACATCTGCTAATCATTGTAGTGTCAGTTGACTCTCAAATGATTTCGAAAACTATTGCTTAACTTGGTTAGCTAACTTACAAAGCACACAGTAATTGGTGAGTCAGCTGGCTAATTTGACTAGCAACAACGCAACTAAGCTACCTAGCTACCTACAAAGCACAGCTAGCTAAATCGTAATTAGCTAGCGCTAGCGAGGCTAGCTAGCTAACACACATATACTGCATGGCTGAAGTTCAACAACTAGCATCACGTCTAGCAAATTATAATGTTAGAAATTTAAATAAAACCAGTCAAATTACAAAAATATGTATTAGCTACTAATTGGTGGTTGTAAGATTTGTATCTAGCTGTCTTGACTTGACAACTCGTGGTGGCAACTCGTGGCTGCTGCAGCATGTTGTGAGCTGAGATCTAATGAGAGTCCTCTCGCCATGGCCAGTGAATGCTCTGGCCGTGGCTGCATGATGTCAGTAAGTGGATTGGGGGGGGAACTATTTTTTTGTAGCCTAGTGACATGGTAACAGTCAGTCATTTGGCCTCATGGCTTCTGACACCGCTGAGGTGTGCGGTAATTCCCTGGCAATGCACAGTCTGTCATGTGTGAATGCTTACATGTTCTGAGAACATGGCAGCCATGTTTTGTGTTTGTTTGGTGTGACGTTGGTTGGGGATGTTCTCCTAACCTTCAGAAAAATGTACAACTGAATGTTCTTGCAACGTCCCATGAAACTTGTCTAGAACATTAATATTGGACACTGAGAACATGGTTACTACATTCTGGGAAACTTCTGTTTGACATTAAGGGAATGTTCTCCTAATGCAAAAACATGCTAAATACACCACATGACCAAAAGTATATGGACCGCTGCTTGTTGAACATCTCATTCCAAAATCATGGGCACTAAAATGGAGTTGGTCCACCATTTGCTGTTATAACAACCTCCACTCTTCTGGGAAGGCTTTCCACTGATGTTGGAACATTGCTGCGGGGGACTTGCTTCCATTCAGCCACAAGAGCATTAGTGAGGTCGGGCACTGATGTTGGGCGATTAGGCCTGACTCGAATTCGGCGTTCCAATTCATCCCAAAGGTGTTCCATGGGGTTGAGGTCAGGGCTCTGTGCAGGCCAGTTAAATTCTTCCACAATGATCGACTAAACAATTCTCTATGGACATCGCGTTGTGCACAGGGGCATTGTCATGCTGAAACAGGAAAGGGCTTTCACAAACTGTTGCACAGAAAGTTGGAAGCACAGAATCATCTAGAATGTGATTGTATGCTGTAGCATTAAAATGTCCCTTCACTGGAACTAAGGAGCCCAAACCATGTAAAACCGCACAGACCATTATTCCTCCTCCACCGAACTTTACAGTTGACATTATGTATTATGGCAGGTAGCGTTCTCCTGGCATCTGCCAATCCCAGCTCCCGATGAACAGTTATTGTGCTGACGTTGCTTCCAGAGGCAGTTTGGAACTCAGTAGTGAGTGTTGCAACCGAGGACAGAAGATTTTTACGCGCTACGTGCTTCAGCACTCGGCTGTCCCGTTTTGTGAGCTTGTGTGGCCTACCAATTCGCGGGCGGCTGAGCCGTTATTGCTCCTAGACTTTTCCACTTCACAATAACAGCACTTACAGTTGAACGGGGCACCTCTAGCAGGGCAGACATTTAACGAACTGACTTGTTGGAAAGGTGGCATCCTATGACGCTGCCACGTTAAAAGTCACTGAGCTCTGGCTGTGTGCTCCATTTTATACACCTGTCAGCAACGGGTGTGGCTGAAATAGCCAAATCCACTCATTTGAAGGGGTGTCCACATACCTTTGAAAATATAGTGTAGGTTCTAAGGAGGTTTTTCCTAAAATACATAGAATGTTCCCCTAACTAATGGAAAACTGGACACTCAAACATCAAAGGACCATTACGTGTAACTGTCACGTTGTATAAATTATTGTAGACAGGCTCAAGAGTATGTAATAGAGGGTTTTAATACTCCACCCAAAATACAACATGCCATGAAAACGCACGGGAACGAATCCCAAAACAAACACGTATACAAAAACACAGGGATGTAACCCAAATAAAAGAGTGAGGTTAAGCCTCTAATAAATACACGGGACGAGACCCTTAATAACAATTGCATAATACTACACGGGACGAGACCTGTAATAGCGAGTACACAATACATGCAGCACGAAAGCCGAAACAAAGCACAGGTACTCACAAGACCAACGGACATGGGATCAATAACCGACAAGACAATGGTGAACAGAGGGCACATACAGTATATACAACTACTAATCAGGGAAATTGGAATCAGGTGTGCGTAATGAGACAGTTCAGTGACGCCTAGAGGCCGGTGACGTAGACCTCCGGAACTGGTGCACGGAATGAGCAGCAGTCCCGGGGGAATCCGTGAGAGCAACATTACAAAATCATTCTCTCTACCTAGAATTGTTAGCTGGGGTGCATCCTGTGATTGTTCTGTGTTAACATTCTTATTGTGTCCACATTTTTTGTGTGGACGTATGAACAGAAGATGCGTTGTGATTGAAATATTCCACTAAAGCATGATTTATGTTAAAGTTTGAGTTGCAATTTGGCGTTATTAAACCAGATCTAGACCTGGAGAAAGGCCCTGGCTTTCTGATAAGGGTTACATTACATTTGCTACACCAGTTAGTTTGATTCGATTAAATATGAAATTCTAATTTATCTTTCCCAGCTGCAAAATAAGGTACACATAATTTTTGCATTTTAGTCAAAACCACTTGGCTCATTCTGTGCAGAACATTCAGTGACTGTCTACTCTCCACTTGTGCAGCATATGTTTTGAAGACGTACCAAAATCTAATTACGGAACATTATGCGTAATCTTTCGTCACTTCTACTGTATATCAACGTATCAATTGAATTTAACATAAATACTACATACTGTACATGTGCTATTAGTGTTCACCTAAACAGGAACAGGATGGGCAGACTGGAGAGTGCATGATGTCCATCAGTCCAGGATGCCTTTTAAATACACACATCACATCATATTTGCTGCTATTTCATATCCTTGCAGGAGCAAACACACAGGTGGTCAGGGGGAGGAGGGGGGCACCCGGTCCGAGGGCATCATATTCAAACTGTGGCTGCTCTCGGCTCCCGACTGTCCATGGCCTCAATGGCCTGCCTGCCTCTCCCAAACGGATGAATACAGGTATTCAGTCCAGGAATCCAGCGGCCACCGAAATATCCAGTCCAAACAGACATGGTGGCTCTTCTAGGTAAATACAGAGTTGTGCCAAAAACACAGCCCTGACCGGCAGAGGCCTCTACGAGTCTAAGAGTCTAATGTTCAGTCTATTTCTGGTTCCAGCTTTGTTACCCGAATAATGAAAATGAGTAAATTTCTGTTTCACAGCACTCTCAACCTATATTAAATTGAAGTGAATATTGCCTGTAGTAAACATTCAAAGCTGTGTTGGCACTTTGTTTCTGTGCAGAGAAACCGGAAATCAACTCGGATTAACAGACACTACATTATGCGAATCATTTTGGATGCTAGTAGAGGGACTTCACCTCTATAAGTGATCATCTGTCCAAATTATTGATCCATTTACATGCTGGCCTCAATAAATCAGGACTGGAGAAGGCTTCATGTTTTGAGATGTTCTTGGCAGAGACAAAGGGCAAACATGAGGCTTTGGAGAAAGCAAACAGTCCGTGAGAAAACAAACCCCGACCACAGCCAGTGAAAACAAACACAACCACATGCATGCAGCCCTCCCTCCTTCCGCATCAGGGTCACGTCATCTCTATGCGTTCAATTACTCTCTTTGTGTTTGTTTGCATGCTTGTTGCCCCCCATCATTGGAAATTATGTGAAATAATATGTTACAGTAAGTGGTTTTATGAGTATTCATGTCATTACTTGGTATGTCATAGTTTACCTAGTTTGATTCCCACCATTACTTCAAATTTGTCAGTTTTGTTTTCTTATGATTATAGTTATAGTTATAGTATAAATGGGTTTTAATTCAATGTGACGGGAAGGAATAAAGCTGTGGTCTGATTCCCCCCCTGTACTGTAGCCCAGGCAGAGGTGGGTACAAATCCAGAATCTGATGGTGATGGTTCAGGGTTTTGCTCGGTCTTGTCCCACTGTACTATTATAAGGCAGTGTGGACTGGTATGTTGGACAGGGTGGCAGCAGCAGTGCAGCAGTGCAGCGGTTCTGCTGATAGCGTAACTACAGGCAGTACCGTAGGTCTCTCTGGGGGATAGGCAGCCCTGGTGAGACCCACTGGTGAGACCCACGTTTCTCACATTACCACAACGACTCCGTATCACTAAGAGACACCACTGTTCAACTTCTGAAATAGTGGGGCAAACTTGTAGACAGGGCAAGGAGAGGGGAGAAACCAAAGTGCTTGTGACTATGGTAGGTTGGATAACTGCATTAGAGAGTCAGACACAGCTATTGGCAATGATAGCGGTCAATTACAGCGCGACTCATTGTTAATTGCGCTGTGTCGTATTTCAATGTTTTAGTATGTTGACCTAAATGATAACACTTGAATGCAAATTCAGAATGCATTCAATGGATTTGAAAAAAAATCACACAGTTTAATATCATTCTTTATAATCAGTTGATATTCAGCTTGTGTGAAGGCAGAATGAAGCGCAAACAGACATCAACAACTATTACTAACCTTTTACATTAAGTATGACTGGTATCTTTATGCAGGAGCCACATGTAGTCTGGGTAGAGCAAGTGGTCCATAGGCTTTCACATTTATTGAACATAATTGGCACTTAACGTCTTCAATTATTTATTATTGTGAAATCTGACAGTGCTGCTCAGAAGCAAATTGGGATCATCTTCCATGACCACCAAGGATTTGCAGATTGGAGGCAGAACTAAGTTTATTTCCTCTGCTCTACTTTTATCCTTGCAAACGAAGCGTTTAAAAGGATCACCCGTGACAGATAACCGCGTTACTGTACAGACGAATAACGTCGCTGCTCTTAAGATCCTGATTTTGCCCGGGTTTTTCTCTCTTGCTCTCACCCAGTCTAATTGTGCAGAAGATCCCGTGGGTTTTAATGTTTGACACAGCGAAACGCTATTAAATCCTTCACACTGCTCCCTCCCTTATGAGGCTGTGTATCTTAAGAGCAAAAAAAGGATGTATGTCTAATTCGCAAATTTATCACTTCGCAAAATGATGCATTAAATGAGAGGGGACACGCTCCAATTCGAAATGCTGACATTAGAAAAGAAGTTCTGATTTTGAAAATGGGTTTGGATGGGCACCCCGAATTCCCCACCTACCCACCCGCCCACATCCCACATCCCCTCGGTTTAACTCACTTGTGCACTCTCTTTCTTCTTCATCTCTCAGTTATTATATCTCTCTCTTTCTCTCTCTTTTTCCTCTCTTTCTGTGGCGTTGGTAGTGCCTATTGGACTAGGACTTATGCTCTGTACTCTATGCTTTGTGTGTGTGTGTGTGTGTGTTTTACAATGTGTGTCTTTCTGCTGATAGTCTTCAGGCTCATGTGAATGCCTGTTTATATGCTTGTTTAATTTCGTGGACAAGGCCAAATTAGTATCCTCTTATGGATTGTGTGCTCTTGAGAAGCCCTGGTTAGATTATCTTCTCGATTCTGCTAACCTTGAGAGACTAAGCACCATTATCAGGAGTACCTACTTAAGTCCATAAATCCATCATTGATTGTGAGCAGTACCGCTAATGAACCCTGAGGCGCACCACAGAGAGAGAATCTTCACGTTCCCTCTTCCTCTTCTCTTGCTCTTCCAGACTATTCTCTCTCTGAGAAGGGTGTTCCCCAGCTGGCCTTGTCCCTCAAATTACTCCTCCATCATTTGCTCCACATGTAAACCTCTATACAGACAGAGGGGCCCTTCACATCCCCACTTAGACACCGGAAGGAAAACCTTGGTAACTCGTGGACCGAACAAAGAGGAATATTGGCCGGCCCACTGTTTCAATTTTGCTCCCTCTCACTGTAATAGAAAAGGACTGTTCTTATTTAGAAGACAAAGTACCATTGACTTACAGTATATTCCATTTAAATTACTAATTTCTCAACTGGTCAATTTCCTGTATGACTGTGCTTCAAAACAGACTGAATCGGTTTTGTATTTGCTTGAGAGTGTCAATAAGACATACTGTAAAGTCAGTCACAGGGATGGGGTGGTCCTTTTCTCTGGGACTGAAACCAAAAATGAGGCATTTGAATGAAACTCAACTGGTAGTGTTGCAACAAACTTGGTCTGTAAGGCCTACCTGTCAAGAAACGAGTTAAAGACCAGTGTAAAACAAGTTCATGTCTGCCCACAAACCAGGATTCCATAGAGACGTTCAAACAGGGGTCGAGAACTGAATTGATGACAACCCCGTCCGCACATCTGGAGCTGAGGGGAAAACACACAGCGCAATAAAAACAGTGCATTAAAAAGGTGCCTCTTTGACACTGTTACTGGCAGTAAGTCCACTGGTGAAATCACGAGGGGAAATATTACAAGTATCAAAATCTAGACTGTGTTGAAAAGTTATTTTGCAATTTCAAAGCGCTACTCTGAATAACAGAATCGGAAAGTTAGAAGTGGTACCCTCGCCATTCTTTGATAAACAAACCTAACCGTATCACTCTCTGTATCTAAACGTAGGAGAGAAACACTGTGGCCGCCTAAACCGTCTGTACAAGTCACAGCCCTGGAAAACTGCCATCTTATTTTTATACACTGACCTTCTCTGCCAGATCGAAATAGCCAGACCAGTATGAACTTCAGAAGCTGATACGTGGTCATTTATTGTTGCCCAGTAGCTTGAGAGACATGACAGCAATGTCTCTGGCCCAAACTAGATCTGGCTGGTTTAAACATAACCAAGTAAACATGTTTGATGTTGTAATAGGAATTATTTGAAGGAGTTACACGGTCATAACATGAGGACGGTCGATTATATCTAGTGTCAATCACACTATTTGATGTTGCATAACATCAAGGTGTACATTTGTATTTAGTAAGGTGGCAAAGGGAGGGTGTATTACTGGTAACTTTCTAAGTTATCCATTTTGCTCCTCCCTTTCAACACTGGTCTGACTTGTGGATTCAACAATTCAACGGCTCAGACACAAGACGTACAGTTGAAGTCGGAAGTTTACATACAGTTCGGGTCATTAAAACAAATTTTTCAACCACTCCACAAATATCTTGTTAACAAACTATAGTTTTGGCAAGTCGGTTAGGACATCTACTTTCTGCATGACACAAGTTATTATTCCAAACAATTATTTACAGACAGATTATTTCACTTATAATTCACTGTATCACAATTCAAGTGGGTCAGAAGTGTACATGCACTAAGTTGACTGTGCCTTTAAACAGCTTGGGAAATTCCAGAAAATTATGGCATGGCTTAAGAAGCTTCTGATAGGCTAATTGACATCATTTGAGTCAATTGGAGGTGTACCTGTGGATGTATTTCAAGGCCTACCTTCAAACAGTGCCTCTTTGCTTGACAGTATGGGAATATTAAAAGAAATCAGCCAGGACCTCAGTTCATCCTTGGGAGCAAATTCCAAATGCCTGAATGTACCACGTTCATCTGTACAAACAAACGCAGCCGTCATACCGCTCAGGAAGGAGACGCGTTCTGTCTCCTAGAGATGAACGTACTTTGGTGCGAAAAGTGCAAGTCAATCCCAGAACAACAGCAAAGGACCTGGTGAAGATGCTGGAGGAAACAGCTACAAAAGCATCTATATCCACAGTAAAACGAGTCCTATATCGACACAACCTGAAAGGCCGCTCAGCAAGGAAGAAGCCACTGCTCCAAAATCGCCATAAAAAAGACAAACGGGGACAAATATCATACGTTATGTTTGGAGGAAAAAGGGGGAGGCTTGCAAGCCGAAGAACACCATCCCAACCGTAAAGCACGGGTGGCAGCATCATGTTGGGAAGGTGCTTTGCTGCAGGAGGGACTGGTGTACTTCACAAAATAGATGGCATCATGAGGCAGGAAAATTCTGTGGATATGTTGAAGCAACATCTCAAGACATCAGTCAGGAAGTTAAAACTTGGTCGCAAATGGGTCTTCCAAATGGACAATGACCCCAAGCATACTTCCAAAGTTGTGGAAAATGGCTTAAGGACAACAAAGTCAAGGTATTGGAGTGGCCATCACAAAGCCCTGACCTCAATCTCTCAGAAAATGTGTGGGCAGAACTGAAAAAGCGTGTGCAAGCAAGGAGGCCTACAAACCTGACTCAGTTACACCAGTTTGTCAGAAGGAATGAGCCAAAATTCAAACCAAATTATTGTGGGAAGCTTGTGGAAGGCTACCTGAAAGGTTTGACCCAAGTTAAACAATTTAAAAGCAATGCTACCAAATACTAATTGAGTGTATTTAAACTTCTGACCCACTGGGAATGTGATGAAAGAAATAAATGCTGAAATAAATCATTGTCTCTACTATTATTCTGACATTTCACATTCTTAAAATAAAGTATTGATCCGACAGTGAATTTTTACTCGGATTAAATGTCCGGAATTGTGAAAAACGGAGTTTAAATGTATTTGGCTAAGGTGTATGTCAACTTCCGCCTAATACCTTTTTTGCACTATTTGTTAGAGCCTGTAAGTAAGCATTTCACTGTAAGGTCTAAACCTGTTGTATTCGGCGCACGTGACAAATAAACTTTGATTTGATTTGACTTCAACTGTATGTGGCAGGGTATACTGACAATCATGGATTACAAATTGAAAACATGTCACGTCGCGGACATTGACGTCTTGCTTCAAGACAAGCTAAACACCTTCTTCATCCCCTTTGAGGATAACACAGTGCCACCGACCTGGCCCGCTCACAAGGACTGTGGCCTCTCATTCTCAATGGCCGACGTGAGTAAGACATTTAAGCGTGTTAATATCGGCACAGACGGCATCCCGAGCCGCATCCTCGGAGCATGCGCAGACCAGCTGGCTGGACTGTTTACGGACAGATTCAATCTCCCCCTATCCCAGTCCGCTGTCCCCACTTGCTTCAAGATCTCCACCACTGTTCATGTACCCAAGAAAGCAAAGGTAACTGAACTAATCGTCCCGTAGCACTCACTTCCATCATCATGAAGTGCTTTGAGAGGCTAGTTAAGGATCATATCGTCTCTACCTTACCTGACACCCTAAACCCACTTAAATTTGCTTACCGCCTCAATAGATCCACAGACGATGCAATCACCATCGCACTGCACACTGCCCTATCCCATCTGTACAAGAGGAATACCTACGTCAGAATGCTCTTCATTGGCTATAGCTCAGACTTCAAAACCATAGTACCCTCCAAGCTCATCATTAAGCTCAGGGCCCTGGGTCTCAACCCCGCCCTGTGAAACTGTTTCCTGGACTTCCTGACGGGCCTCCCCCAGGTGGTAGGAAACAACACCTCCACTTCACTGATCCTCAACACAGGGTCCCCACAAGGGTGTGTACTCAGCCCCCTCCTGTACTCCTTGTTCACCCAAGACCGCGTGGCCATCCACGCCTCCAACTCAATCATCAAGTTTGCAGTAGTAGGTGTGATTACCAACAGTGACGAGACAGCGTACAGGAACGAGGTGAGGGCCCTGGCCGAGCGGTGCCAGGAAAATAACCTCTCCAACAACGTCAACAAAATGAAGGAGCTGATTGTGGACTTCAGGAAACAGCAGAGGGAGCACACCCCTATGCTCTTCGACGAGACCACAGTAGAGAAAATGGAATGCTTCAAGTTCCTTGGCATACACATCCCTGACAATCTGAAATGGTCCACCCACACTGACAGTGTGGAGAAGAAGGTGCAACAGTGCCTATTCAACCTCAGGAGGCTGAAGAAATTTGGAATTGCCCCTAAGACCCTCACAAATTAAGAGCATCCTGTCGGGATGTATCACCGCCTGGTATGGCAACTGCACCGCCTGCAACCGCAGGGCTCTCCAGAGGGTGGTGCGGTCAGCCCAACACATCACTGGGGGCACACTGCCTGCCCTCCAGGACACCTACAGCACTCAATGTCAGAGGAAGGCCAAAAAGATCATCAAGGACATCAACCACCTGAGTCATGGCCTGGTCACCCCACTATCATCCAGACGGTCAAGGTTAGTACAAGTTCATCAAAGCTGGGACCGAGAGACTGAAAAACAGCTTCTATCTCAATGCCAACAGAAAGTTAAATAGCCATCACTAGCCGGCTACCACCCGGTTACTAAACCCTGCAACTTAGAGGCCGCTGCACTTTATACATGAACTTTAAAAATGTTTACATACTGCTTTACTCATCTCATATGTATATACTGTATTCTATTCTACTGTATTTTAGTTAATGCCATTCCGACATTACTCATCCTAATATTTATATATTCCTGAATTCCATTCTTTTACTTTTTAGATTTGTGTATTGTTGTGAATTATTAAATACTAATGCACTGTTGGAGCTAGGGACAAAAGCACTTCACTACACCCGGAATAACATCTGCTAAATATGTGTATGTGACCAATAAAATTGATTTGATTTGATTTGGATACCACCCCAACAGATCCACGGACAGAGGGAATACCAATGTGAGAATGTTGTTTATCGACTACAGCTTGGCATTCAATACCATAGTGACCCCCAAGCTTTTACATTACAGCCTTATACTAAAATTGATTAAATAGCTTTTTACCCTCATCAATCTACACCAAATACCCTATAATGACAACAGAACAAATATTTAAAAAAATCTTTGCAAATAAATCTTTGCAGTTTTTTATTTAAAAAACTGAAATATCACATTTATATAAGTATTCAGAACCTTTACTCAGTAATTTATTGAAGCACCTTTCGCAGCAATTACAGCCTTGAGTCTTCTTGGAGATGACGCTACAAGCTTGGCACACCTGCATTTGGGGAGTTTCTCCCATTCTTCTCTGCAGATCCTCTCAAGCTCTGTCAGGATGGATGTTGCTGCACAGCTATTTTCAGGTCTCTCCAGAGATGTTGGATAGGGTTCAAGTCTGGGCTCTGGCTGGGCCACTCAAGGACATTCAGAGACTTGTCTTGAAGCCACTCGTATGTTTACTTGGCTGTGTGCTTAGGGTTGTTGTCCTGTTGGAAGGTATCCTGGAGGGCAGGCACTTCACCCCAGTCTGAGGTCCTGAGCACTCTGGAGCAGGTTTTCTTTAAAGATCTCTCTGTACTTGCTCTCTTCATATTTTCCTCGATCTGACTAGTC
Organism: Salvelinus namaycush; assembly: GCF_016432855.1. Classification (NCBI taxonomy): domain Eukaryota; kingdom Metazoa; phylum Chordata; class Actinopteri; order Salmoniformes; family Salmonidae; genus Salvelinus; species Salvelinus namaycush. The sequence goes on along the minus strand of NC_052324.1, from coordinate 9,162,279 downwards.
TTCCAGTCCCTGCCACTGAAAAACATCCCCACAACATGATGCTGCCACCACCATGCTTCACCGTAGGGATTGTGCCAGGTTTCCTTCAGATGTGACGCTTGGCATTCAGGCCAAAGAGTTCAATCTCGGTTTCATAAGACCAGAGAATCTTGTTTCTCATGGTCTGAGAGTCTTTTAGGTGCCTTTTGGCAAACTCCAAGAGGGCTGTCATATGCCTTTTACTGAAGAGTGGCTTTCGTCTGCCACTCTACCATAAAGTCCTGATTGGTGGAGTGCTACAGAGATGGTTGCCCTCCGGGAAGGTTCTCCCATCTCCACAAAGGAACTCTGGAGCTCTGTCAGAGTGACCATCGGATTCTTGGTCACCTCCCTGACCAAGGCCCTTCTCCCCCGATTGCTCAGTTTGGCCGGATTATCAGTTCTAGAAAGAGTCTTGGTGGTTCCAAACTTGTTCCATTTAACAATGATGGAGGCCACTGTGTTCTTGGGGAGCTTCAATGCCGCTGAAATGTTTTGCTACCCTTCCCAGATCTGTGCCTCGACACAATCCTGTCTCAGACAATTCTTCGACCTCATGGCTTGGTTTTTGCTCTGACATGCACTCACCTGTGGGACCTTATATAGACAGATGTGTGCCTTTCCAAATCATGTCCAATCATTTGAATTTACCACAGATGGACTCCAATCAAGTCGTAGTAACATCTCAAGGAAAGTCATTGGAAACACGACGCACCTGAGCTCAATTTAGAGTCTCATAGAAAAGGGTATGAATACATATTTAAATAAGGTATTTCTGTTTTTATTTTTTATATATTTGCAAACATTTCTAAAAACCTGTTTTCTCTTTGTCATTATGGGGTATTGTGTGTAGATTGATTAAGAAAATGTTTTATTTAATCCATTTCAGAAGAAGGCTGTAACTTAACAAACTTTGGAAAAAGGGAAGTGGTCTGAAGACTTTCCCAATGTACTGTACATCACCAAGGAACTGAAATGGTCTCACCACACCGATACCGTGGTGAAGAAGGCGCAACATCACCTCTTCAACCTCAGAAGGCAGAAGAAATTTGGCATGGGCCCTAAGACCCTCAGAAACGTCTACAGGTGCACCATCGAGAGCATTCTGTAGGGCAGCATCAATGCCTGGTATGGCAACTGCAGCGCCCACACCCTCCATAGAGTGGTCAGCCCAACGCCTCATCGGGGCACAATGCCTGCCCTCCGGGACATCTACAGCACCCGGTGTTATGGGTAGGCCAAGAAGATCATCAAGGACCAGCCACCGAGCCACAGCCTGTTCAGCCTGCTACCATCTAGCAGACGGCGACAGTACAGGTGTATCAAAGCCGAGACCGAGAGAATGATAAACAGTCATCACTAGCCAGCCACCGCCGGCACTCTGCCCGGCACCTTCGATACTGTCACTAGGCGGATATCGCCCTGTGCTCTGTCTTGCAACTGAGAGACTGCTTCCCCATGTACAGTACATAGAGACATTGAACACTAGTCACGTTAACAATGTTGACATACTGTTTTACCCACTTTATATGTATTTACTGTATTCAAGTCATGGCTCATCCTATATAACTACTGCTGTACACACATTTTCTGTTCATATACTGTCCATACTGTCTATACACACCATTTATACATATATATTGTGGACATTACTCAATCTGATATTGCTCGTTCTGATATTTCATATATTTTTGTGTCGTGTTATTGTATTGCTAGATATTACTGCACTGTTGGAGCTAGAAACATAAGCATTTTGCTGCGTTTGCAAGAACATCAGCAAATATGTGTTTGCGACCAATTCTCTTTGATTTTGATCACCTTTTAATGCAGAGTAACACCTTACTATAGATTTGAAGGAATAATAAAGAGCAACCGCTGTGCTTGAAACTTTACCTGGAAGCAAGAGAACAACACAATAGAAATCAACACCAAACTGTATGAGACCATAGGGGGTTAGTGAGAGGAGGGGAAAATAGGGAGAAGAGAATTGTAAGGTAAAGACAAAAAGTTGACTAGCTTTCACTTCTCCTACCCCCCCCCCCCTCCATCCCTTTGCCCAAGGGGTGAACAACTGCTCCTGATAGAGAGGTGGGGGGGGGGGGGGGGGAGTGTTCAGTGTGTTCTCCTCTAGTGCCCCTGGGCATGCTACCTTCTCTTCCAACCCTGGTGATCTCCCACCATCGCAAAAACAGACGCTCCGCACACACACGCTCCCTCTCTACATGTGAACTCACACACACAGCTCTGTGATATCTCTCATCTTCTTATGCTGGGCTCTTTGTAGCCGCAGTGCCTGAGCTCGGCAGCAAACAAAGGGCTAAAAAAAGGAGGAAAGGGAATGAGAGTTGTAAAGGTGGAGGAGGGAGGAACGCTTGCTTGCGTTGTCGAGTCGCTGCCTGTTTTAGAGGAGCGTCGGGTGGTGAGCGTTCGCTAGCAGTTGATTTGAAGGGTCGTCCCCAGCTGTGCGCTGAGACAGGAGCGAGCAGACGTGGCAGAGACCCTAATTAGACGGGCCTAAGTGTGCTGAACTGAGGGAGAACCCCGGAGCGGGAGTGAACGCGACTCAGCCCCCACAAACACAGAGGGAGGAGAGCCCCTGCATTAATTACAACGTTTCACAAACCAAGCAAGACACCTCCAGGAAGGTTTCGCTCAGAAAAGCGTCCTTAACAGACTGAGGTGGAGAGAAGAAAAGAGATGCAGTTATTTAGTTTCACCACAGGCTTTACAATGACATTCATTTAGCTTAGACCAGGCAGCTCAATCTGTTGCCTTGGTATCCAGGGATGTACAGTGAACATGACAAGCATTACATGGAAACAACAGGTATTTAATCAGAGTGCTTTTTGAAAGGGTGTCTGGGTGCACAAGTGTGCATGTGTGCGTCCATAAAGTGTTAGTGAACACTTGAGCGTGGACTTCAGGACGCCCAGCTAGCGGCTCCATCCTCTGAAAGTACCTGGCCTGGGACTGTTCCATCTAACAGAGCCTGCCACTCTCTGGCTGCCACCATGAAAGGTCCAGAGTTTGTTGACGAGGGGGCGAGGAATTTGACACCTTGTCAGAATCCTCTCCTTTATAAACAACATAATTGAAGGGGTAAAAGGAAAAATCAAATGGTTATTAAAGAGTTGATTGACGCACCCGTGTGTCACACGGCGAGGTCATTTTGTTATTGAATAGCTATCTCCCTGCGTGTTTATGCTACATACTTACTGTTTCTTCTAGTAGCTGCAGCTCAATCCTCTCCTTCCGCAGATATAAAGCCTATTCCATAACATGGGGCTTGTGAAAGCGATCTTTTTCTACACATGAGAGGATCCAGACCAGAAAATCGTCAAGATATCTGTAAAACTCAAAGCATTTGAGCTACAAGTCACCACCATCATCGGAAGATATGACTCTCACGAACACGGCAGTGTCAATTTAACTGTCTCCTTGACATCCACAAGCTTTACGGCAGTCGTCTGAACTCTCTGTCAGGGTCGTCCTCATTTCGAAGTGGTCTTCTCACAAAATTGACTGTCCAGACCGAACCATAGGAGCTATAAACTAATGTCACCAATATCGAAAGGGCAGACTCTCACAAACCCGAAGGTGTCGGTTGTTCTGTTCTACGATGCACACAAACAGTAACCTAGTACGGGACTGTAAAATTGCACACAAGATTCAGGGGATTCGTCTGTGCCACGAATAACGTGACCAAACTTAAAAATCTCTCAGATATAGGACAGACATCTCAAAAATGTATTCCTTATGATTTATTTTTGGACTGTCTGTTTTGCCATGTACAAGTGTGTTATTCAAAGTGTTTATATGGGCTATAGCATTAAAGGCCAAATTCAATGTTTCTTCAAATAATTGTTTTATGTATCTTTTTTATACCTACGGGGGTCCTAAAATTAAAAATCAAATGGCTAAATTATACATTTTATGACCATCTTAAAACAATTCCATATGCTAGCTTAGTAGGTTTTTCTATCTAAGGTCTTAGACCTACAGGGATTAAAGAAATGTCACGTTGCTCTATTGTCAACAAAACATTGAATGTAGGTTTTCACTGCAAGAAAGATAAGTTTGCTCACATTTGGTGCCAAGAACAGGGTGAACTGTGAGAGGACATGGGAGAATTGTGTGTGGCAACGGCAGACTATTTTGTGCTGTGTTAGCATAACTGCTTGATGTGTACCTGGATGGTGCAAACAATGGTGTTCGGCCAAGCTCACACAGAAGTGTGTGTGCGTGTGTGTGCATGCATGCAGAGAACTGCACTGCTCATTGGCCCGTGTCAGGTGTATTCTCACCTGTTTCAAATCCGGGGGTGTCATACACAGACAGAGACATACAGGTAACAGGCAAATAAAGGAAACGCTTGTGTAAATGAGGGATACAAAGTATATTGAAGCAGGTGCCCGTAAGATACTTTATGTTTGTGTTTCCTTCATGTTAGCAGTTACCTGTATGTCACGGCAAGCAGATGTGTGAGCGACAACGCTTCATGAATATCCCAGCAGCTCACTAAGAGAGTCAATTAGAAAAGGTTTGCAATATCTCACTGCTTTCCCTCTGCCTCTGTCTTTTTGTCACTCTTACTTTTTGGCATAGGTACTGGCAGTGGTGACGAGGGCATGTAAAATCATATGTGCAGGTATAAACTGTCTAATCTGTGCTTTGCCTGTTGGGATTACCAGAGGATGCTGTGGCAAGGCTGTCTTGTGACATTATTACAGAGACTAGGGGAATGAGAGCCATTTGGGACAACTTCACTGCCATACTGGAATAACATAGACACCTTTCACAGGTTTATTTAACTGTGTTATACCGTATACTGTGTCATACAACCCAAATGTTTAGACATTTCCAAACAACCACGTTGGTGGCATACATCGAAATAGGGTACTGCTCCTGTAAGAGCTCTAACGACACTGTTTGCAACCACTTATATTTCTCCGTTTATTATAATTAGCTATCTCAAATGAAAATGTACATTGGCTTTATCTACAAGCCTCGCACTACACCCCCCTCACTACAGCCTTTCCATACAGCACATAATTACAACCATGCTAAATAGGCTTGAACCGTATCAAAAAATAATTAATGCCAAATTATATTTGGGTTATCCATTGCTAATACACAGGTTTTTTTGCATGCTAATGCAAAATGTTATGAAACATTCCTGCAATTCAATTACTTGGGAATATCATTAAAGGCAACAAATTTCCAGTTTAATTTGTGTGGATTATATAAATCACTCCAGAGCCACAAAATCCCCCCTTGGTAACTGGATTAATTAATTTGAATCAATAAAGTCTCTCTGTCGAGTTGCACTTGCCTAAATAACGCAGCACTGACTTATCAGCTACAGTGTAGGTCCAAGCCCTTACAGCTCGACAAGAGTTTACAGAGACAATTACAGATTTAGGATTATCTCGCTCTCTCTTTCTCTCTCTTTCTGTAACGGCTGTCGTCTTCCACGTCTGAGGAGGATAAGTTAGAAGGATCGGAGGACCAATGCGCAGCGTGGTAATTGTTCATCTTGTTTTAATAAAGGTGAACACTCAAAAATACAAAACAACAAAAGTGACAACCGAAACAGTTCTATCTGGTGCAGACACACAAAGACTGAAAACAACCACCCACCAAACCCAACACAAAACAGGCTACCTAAATATGGTTCCCAATCAGAGACAACACAAAACACCTGCCTCTGATTGAGAACCATATCAGGCCAAACACAGAAATAGGAAAACATAGAAATACAAACATAGACTGCCCACCCCAACTCACGCCCTGACCATACTAAATAAAGACAAAACAAAGGAAATAAAGGTCAGAACGTGACACTTTCTCTCTCTCTCTCTCTCTCTCTCTCTCTCTCTCTCTCTCTCTCTCTCTCTCTCTCCCCCCCTCTCTATCTCTCCCTCTCTCTCTCCCTCTCTCTCTCTCTCTCCCCCCCCCCCCCTCTCTATCTCTCCCTCTCTCTCTCTCTCTCTCTCTCTCTCTCTCCCCCCCCCTCTCTATCTCTCCCTCTCTCTCTCTCTCTCTCTCTCTCTCTCTCTCTCTCCCCCCCCCTCTCTATCTCTCCCTCTCTCTCTCTCTCTCTCTCCCCCCCCCCCTCTCTATCTCTCCCTCTCTCTCTCTCTCTCTCTCTCTCTCTCTCCCCCCCTCTCTATCTCTCCCTCTCTCTCTCTCTCTCTCTCTCTCCCCCCCTCTCTCTCTCTCCCTCTCTCTCTCTCTCTCTCTCTCTCTCTCCCCCCCCCCCCCTCTCTATCTCTCCCTCTCTCTCTCTCTCCCCCCCCCCCCTCTCTATCTCTCCCTCTCCCTCTCTCTCTCTCTCTCTCTCTCTCTCTCTCTCTCTCTCTCCCCCCCCCCTCTCTATCTCTCCCTCTCTCTCTCTCTCTCTCTCTCTCCCTCCCCCTCTCTCTCTCTCCCTCTCTCTCTCTCTCTCTCTCTCTCTCTCTCTCCCCCCCCCCCTCTCTCTCTCTCCCTCTCTCTCTCTCTCTCTCTCTCTCTCTCTCTCCCCCCCCCCTCTCTATCTCTCCCTCTCTCCCTCTCTCTCTCTCCCCCCCCCTCTCTATCTCTCCCTCTCTCTCTCTCTCTCTCTCTCTCTCTCTCTCCCCCCCCCCCTCTCTCTCTCCCTCTCTCTCTCTCTCTCTCTCTCTCTCTCTCCCCCCCCCCCCTCTCTATCTCTCCCTCTCTCTCTCTATATATATATATATATATACATACAGTATATGCAGCCTACTTTAAATTTAGTTGTTGTTGTGTTACTGAATTGTAATCATTTTCTTTTTCGTCCTCATGGCTGATGAAAAGTTTAGTCATCGCAACTACACATGAATAACATTTCAGGAACCACATCCTAAATGTTCAACATTGGTTTTGCTGTTTCGGTGTCATTTCACATTACAGGAAAGCATGACACCATTTTGCTACGCCTTAACATGTAAGCCATTGGATTACTCCACGTTTCTGCGCGCATCCTAAACTTGTAAAGATGATAATTCATGGTACGTTTGATTTCCACTTTCAATTAAGGATTTGCTTCAGCTGTCTGTCAATATAAAGATTACATTTTATGACTGGTGTCTATTTCCCATCCCAATTTTGAAAAGGAAAACAAATTGGGAGTTAAATGCAAGGGAGAAGTGTGCAGCATTTCTGTGTCCTTTTGGAGCACTGTGTGCTTGAACAGATGTTGACAGATGAGTGACATTGATTGTCACTTGGGATCTAAGGTACTGTATGTTTGTGCAGCTACTGTAAGTGACCCAGATCACACTGCTGTACATCTGAGACCAGACTGATATTCTGATGTCTCAAGTCATTCAAACACCTGATATTCATTCTGCATTTCTCCTTCCCTTCCTCCTACGGTCATAGTGAGGAATCTGATGGGGAGGTGTTGCATTTCTGTTTGTGTGTGTATCTGTCAGAAGTCCAGTTGGGAAAACCTGCACCGCCAAACGTTTCCTCGAACATAGGGATCAGTGAAAACACAAATCCAAAGCTAAACTGGTCATTCACATGGCAATTTTGTACAATCTATCAACATCTTCCTTTCTGAAAGCTAGCACTGATCAGATCTGAACTGATTTTGGACTACGCTTATGCTCTCTGCCTATGCCAGTCATCATACAAGCATGTTCTTTTTATTGTACAACCAAAGAGGATTTTTTTTTTTTTTGTTTTGTTTACAACCAAAGAGGATCCTTCCACTGCATATTGACACTCTTGGCGGATGACACTAAATGTAATGCCGTGCGGAGGTTTAAAGTACGCCAAACAGATGGCTTACAAGAGAAGGCTTGTTTTGGAATGGAGGGACCACGGTTTATGTTATTAAATTGTCACATCTGTGTTGTAAATCGCAAACCAAAACTGTTACCTAGAATCCTATCAAACTCACAGGAAAGTGAAATGAAGAGGTGAGAGATGAAAGTATGAGATCAGTGAAGGCCTGGATATGACAATACTTTATGAATATGCATGAGGTTCAAATAAAGCAAGATATTCTGTTTTTTCTTTTCTAAATCAGATTATCAAGAAACATGTAAAAGCTTGTGCAAACTTGAGGGAAAACAAAGGCATCTGACAATGTCGGGTCTACTGTAGCTCACCTCATCTGCTAGCTCTGGCGTGGGATCATTTTGAGAGCTGATGGATTGGAACAGGTATTTGGGATGGAACTGAGGACACATGTTTCATATGAACAGTTTCCTTAGAAGTCTAATGACGCTGAACATTACAATCCAAAGCTTTTTGATTTGCCAGCAGAAATGAGGCATCACATTTGTTAGTAACGAGCTACATTACCTAATCACAATGTGTGTGTGTGTGTGTGTGTGTGTGTGCAAATGTGCATGTGTGTATTTGTGTTTGTGCATGTGCGAGTGTGTGTGTGCAAAGAGAGAGAGGAGGCAATTGTGGACCCCCACATGTGGTGAGTGAGTGAATCACTGTAGCAGAGTAACTGCCTTAGAATCCAATTGATCTCTCATTTCCGTTCCTGGAGCAGCAGCCTAAAAACACTCTCCACGCCACGCTCCTCACCAGGCAATCAGATAGACCTCCGTTAAGAGAGAGACACTGGTGTGGTCATGTAACTGTGTTTATGGTTGGGTATATACAGTATACTGTAGGCCTATAGTCTAGTGTGTCTGACTGACTGCTTCAAAATGTCTACATGACTCCAGGTTCCCAAAGTGATAGCTACTCAGAGTTGGAAAAAGGCAACCTTAGTGTGAGTCAAGCTTCAATATAAGACTGGAATTTGTATTTTCAAAAGTCATATGCACATCTAAACATATCCCTGTGCGGCAACGTGAGTTTCTATCAGATTATGGTCCCTGACAATACAATACAGACATCAGTAGTTAGATTTCCAAATTGTCCAGTGATTTTCTTGTCGGCATTTAGAAAGTTTGCATAGAAAATAGATGCTAGAAATTGCCTGAAACGTTGCGTTTCCAATTAAATGTTGTGTCGATAAAAACAAGTGGACGTAAAGACATCCCACCCAAAAAATATATAATCAGTATAAACCTACAATGCTGAATAAAAATGATGTGGTCGAAGTGTTTCTATTCCATTTCTAATTAGGCAAAACGAGCATTAACAAGTTGTCACACGGGACTAGGTGTGTGAGGAAGAATCAGGCGCAGAGAGCAGAGAGTTCCACAGGGAAAAAGTGCACTTTAATACGGCACAAAAGCAAGCCCACAACACAGGGCGCGGATATAAATGGACCACCCAAAACACAGGGTACCAGGTCTGGAACACGAACACACCTAAATAACGCACACATGTAACACAAGAATAATCCCGCACAAAACAAGGGCGGGTAAACGTACTTTAAATAAGGAAGCTCATCAAGCACAGAAATAGACACAGGTGCAACTAATAAGACAAAACAAACAGACACCGAAAAAGGGATCGGTGGCGGCTAGTAGGCCGGTGACGACGACCGCCGAGTACTGCCCGAACAGGCGGGGGAGCCAACTTCGGCGGAAGTCGTGACACAAGTTGCCGACAACCTATATGCCCTGTTTCATCCTTTGCATATCTCAGCATGGATGAATGCAAGAATAGACTAATGCTTGCCATATTCTAATAATTCTCATTTGCCAAAGTATCGCCATGGTGCATGGCATGGTAAGTTGCACTACTGTAGATCTGAAATAATTGGATGGTGAAACTTGCATCCAGCCAACCAGAAAAGCAAGGTGAACTAATGCAGGCATTCTTGAAAGCCAGGATATCCTTGTTATTTCTTTCTTTTGGAAGCAGTAGTCATTTAGAATGAAATGTGGAGTGGAGCTTTATAGTTGTGATGAAATCATAATTCGGCAATCATCATTTATTTGAAAAACACTGTTTCCATCATCATTTGACACAATAATTCAAGTTAGACAAAAGACAAATCCACCGCTGTCGAACATATTAACATTTTGTCAATCTTTACAAACTTTCTCCTAAATCTGCCGAATCCATTGCACTTCCCACATATTTTTATTTTTTTTGGCCAACATTGCTTTTGTCGAATAAACCTCATAAAGCTCAATGAAGGCCTGCGTACTGTCTGCAGTCGTTTTTTCCTGGTCTCAAACCATCTCTGTAGCACCAGAGGCTGTGCATCTCTTGTGCTTAACACAACAAGAGAGTGTGTGACCTTAACAACCTCTCTCTCTGACTGTTTTTTAGCCCGTTTTTTTCCCTGACTCTCTTTCTGTTCTTTGAGTGGTGGGCACTTTAACCTAACACACAATAATGGATAACCCCCTCAGGGGGTGTAATGGCACTCCTGATCAGGGGGTGTAATGGCACTCTGACCCTCCTCAGCGCTGGCACTCTGACCCTTTCAAGCTGCTTTTTACTTCTCAGTCTCTCCCTATCTCTGTGCGCACAATAGGTAGTGGACTTCAGAAATGATGGAAAATCAATACAAAGATACAAGCTTTTACAGGAAGCCCTACATCTAAAACTACTGCCAAACCTACTCACCATACCAGCGATTTCACACTAAACTAAGACATTCCGTTTGCAATTCTAACATGTTCCATGGCATGTGAAATGACATGATAACCTGTTTCCGACTCATTTGAAACATGTATTAGGAACTCAAAATGCACTCCAAACTAGCTTTTCGGGTGTTTGTGAAAGCAAAGACGGTAGAATGCATTTGTTGTGTTACAAGTCAATTTGTGTTAACATTTTTGTTATCGTGGTAAAAAAATATATATTATTGTATTTCCAACACTTGGGATGGAACTGAGGGCCCCTGGTTTAATTTGATCAGTTTCCTTAGAAGTCTAATGACTCTGAAAGGTATAAGTAGCACCAGCGTAGGCCAACAGTGTTCTATGGGATGAGATTGTAAATCCAGCATGTTGGCACTCTGACCTCCCAGCATCGAGGTCCAGTGTTTTGTCACTGCGGCTGGATGCCTACATTTGTCACGCTGTGGCAGAGTTCTCTGCTGTTCCTCTGCCGGTTGCTGTGTCGGAGGTCCTCTTCTCAGCCAGATTAGAAAATGACACAAACACTGGGGTGGAAAGGTGTAATTGAAAATGGCATAAGGCTGAATGGGAGACATTTAAATTCGGTGCTATTAAGCCTGCAGCTCGTGTGGCAGAGGCCTCCGAGGGAACACTTTGAAATGATTACTGTTCCTGACAGGGCCCCGGGACAACCGTGAAGTCACTGTGTGTGTGTGTGTGTGTGTGTGTGTGTGTGTGTGTGTGTGTGTGTGTGTGTGTGTGTGTGTGTGTGTGTGTGTGTGTGTGTGTGTGTGTGTGTGCGTGCGTGCGTGCGTGCGTGCGTGCGTGCGTGCGTGCGTGTGTGCGCGTGTGTGTCCCCTTGACTTTTTCCACATTTTGTTGTGTTTCAGCCTAAATTTAAAATGGAAGGAATGTAGATTTTTTGTCACTGGCCTACACACAATTCCCCATAATCTCAAAGTGAATTATGTTATTTTATTCAACATAAGTTGAATGGACTCACTCTGTGCAATTATAGTGTTTAACATGATTTTTGAATGACTACCTCATCTCTGTACCCCACACTTACAATTGTCTGTAAGGTCCCTCAGTCAAGCAGTGAATTTCAAGCAGTGAACACAGATTCAATCACAAAGACCAGGGAGGTTTTTCAATGCCTCGCAAAGAAAGGAACCTATTGGTAGATTGGTAAAAAAAAAATCTGACATTGAATATCCATTTGAGCATGGTGAAGTTCTGAATTACACTTTGAATGGTTTATCAATACACCCAGTCATTACAAATATACAGGTGTCCTTCTTAACTCAGTTGCCGGAGAGGAAGGATGAGGATCACCATGAGCCCAATGGTGACTTTAAAATAGTTAGAGTTCAATGGTGGTTATAGGAGAAAACTGAGGATGGATCAACAACATTATAGTTACTCCACAATACTAACCTAATTGACAGAGTAAAACGGAGGAAGCCTGTACAGAATAAAAACTTTCCAAAACATGCATCCTGTTTGCAACAAGGCACTAAAGTTTTACAACAGTCCAAAAAAAATGGCAAAGCAATTCACTTTTTGTTCTGCTTCCACCAGACACTGGGAGATTAATTCACCTTTCAGCAGAACAATAACCTGGAATACAAGGCCAAATCTACACTGTTTTTGCTTACCAAGAAGACAGGGAATGTTCCTAAGTGGCCAAGTTACAGTTTTGACTTAAATCTGCGTGAAAATCTATGGCAATACTTGAAAATGGCTGTCTAGCATTGAACAACAAGTTATACAGAGCTTGAAGAAACTTGAAAATAATATTGGTCAAATATTGTGCAATCCAGGTTTGCAAAGATCTTAGAGACTTACCCAGAATGGTTCACAGCTGTAATCCCTGCCAAAGGGGATTCTCACATGCATTGATTAAGGGGTGTGAAAAATGATGTACTGAACATGAGATATTTCTGTATTTCATTTTCAATACATTTGCAAACATTTCTAAAAATGGGCTATTGTGGGCTAAATTATTATGGGCTATTGTGTGTAGATGGTGATTAAAAATACATATTTCATCCATTTTGAATTCAGGCTGTAACATAACAAAATGTGGAATACGTCAATAGGACTGAATACTTTCTGAAGGCACTGTAAGTGTGTGTGTGTGTAATTATAATTGTGTGTGTGTGTGTGTGTGTGTGTGTGTGTGTGTGTGTGTGTGTGTGTGTGTGTGTGTGTGTGTGTGTGTGTGTGTGTGTGTGTGTGTGTGTGTGTGTGTGTGTGTGTGTGTGTGTGTGTGTGTGTATGATGCATGCGTACACATGCATGCTTGTACAAGTGTGTTTGTGATTTTGTGTGAGTTTCTCATGTAGCTCTAGGACACGAGTAGGCCTACTGTAGAAGTGCTTTAAATTGGGTGAAGACAAACAAGAGTGGAGTTTCATCAGTAAGATTTCCTCGCTGTCACCATGACATGAGCTAATGGAGGAAACAGGACACCTCTTAATGAAGATGCTTATTTAAGAAACACATCACTGTGTTCTAAGACACAACTAAGTTAGACAGAAAATGAGGCACAGTCGCTTGATATCTTGATGCTTCTAGTTGTCTAAAGGTAAATAGGAAGGCTTTCATTGTAAATAAAACCTCAAAGCTTTATCATAATACTTAATACATTTGCAAATGTGTTCATGTCGAACCTCTGCTAAGACAGACAGTTTTTTTTCTCACATAATGCTTGTAATTAGAATGACCTTATCGAATTACATTTCTGGCAGTCATATTTGCCACAGCAAAACAACTGACATTTTCCCCTTACATAGTAAGAGGTTGGTTCTCTGTTTCCCCTAATGTGAGTTGTTTTTTATCATGTTAAATTAAGTTGACAGTAGAGCCAACACCCTAAACCTTTGGTCTGAGACTTTGTTTTCTCAAGGCAAAAAAATAACTATGGGTTACGGTATGTAACCCCGCTTCTCTGAAGGAGATGAGGGAGACATCTCACCATGGGACACGGCCTCTGTAGAGTTTCATTGGTTGAAGCCATATTCTATCACCTAAAAGACCAATCAGAGCTTTGTGTGTGTGCATCTTGAAGTCTATATAGCATCCTGCAATGCTCGGGTTTTCTCATTCTAAGAAATACTTCTTACACGAGTCGTACAAGAGGGGAAATCTGGTGAGACGTCTCCCTCATCTCCTTCAGGAAACCGGGGTTACATACTGTAACTGTAGTTCTTTTTCAGTCGACTCGGTTTGACATCTCACTGTGGGACACTTGCAAAATGCCCCAATTGCCAATAGCCTTGCCCTCGTGTAGCAAGTCCTGTAAGAAGAAGCAGCCTACACTTCAGGTCAGAGAAGGCATAGTGACATAAAGCCAATATTTTTATTACATTTTTTATTTAACCTTTATTTAACTAGACAAGTTAGTTAAGAACAAATTCTTATTTACAATGACGGACTAGGAACAGTGGGTGACCTGCCTTTTTCAGGGGCAGAATGACAGATTTTTACCTTGTCACCTCGGGGATTCGGTCTAGCAACCTTTCGGTTACTAGCCCAACGATATAACTTCCCAAGGTGTGAGAGGAAGCCCAATTAGCTGCCACACAAATCTCAGAGACGGAGATGCCTCTAAACAGTGCCCATGACGTAGCAATTTCTCTAGTGGAATGCACCCGGATACACAGGGGAGATTGCAATCCCCTACAACTGTACGCCTTGGCAATAGCCTCCACTACCCAGTGGGAGAGGGGTTGTCTGTACAAAGACCTACCCCAAGATGGGTTGGCAAAGCAAACAACCAGTCGGTCACACCTCCGGTATGGCCTCGTCCTGTCCATGTAGATGTGCGGGGCACACACCGAACACAATGGGAAGAGAATGGTGGACGGTGGAAGGGAAACAGATCAGTGTCTAGACTACTATACGTCATGGTAATGACTTTAGGAACGAAGGTGGCGTTATTACGTCTCCTAACCTTGGAGTGGGCAGGGGCAAATTGAGTGAATGAAGGATGAACCGAAAGCGCATGTAGGTCACTAACGTGATTGGCAGTGGCCAAGGTCAGCAAGGAATGGACGGAAGTGCCTGAGGGCTAGTAACGTTGATATGGGCTGGACTCAGCGAGTCTGACCAAATGCCATTCACCAAACGCCCCTCGTAAACTGCCCCTCATCCCTGTAGTGACGCATCCGTCATCACTACTTTGTGCGTGAGGACTCCCAGTGGGGCAGCCTTGCGTAAAGAGGATTGGGTCTCTTCAGCATTGAAGTGCCAATAGACAGAGGGAATCACGCGCCCGTGCCAGTGGAGAGATGGGTTCAAGCGGAGTGAGGTCACCCAACGCTGGAAGTCCAAGGGGGATTATCACCATCACGGAGGCCATGAACCAAAAGACAAATCAGACAAATATCCATTAACTGACTGATGTTGCTGGGCAAAACACTGAGAGGCAGTTGTGAAAGCCGTCACTCTCTCCACATTGAGGGCTGCTTGACAGGTTACAAAGATCAGGGACAATCCATAGATTTGCCTCTGGGTCAGTAATAGCGAGCTCATAGCCCGATTTATCCTGAAGCCCAGAGCGAGAAGATGCGACACCAGTTGGGCTGTTTGCTCCGCTGTCTGAGCCCGAGTGTCGGCGCAGATCAACCATAGTCAATGTATGTCAGGACTCTTAAGACTGACTTAAGCCAGGACTCTTAAGCGTCTCTCCCATAAGGTGGGCTAGGGTGGCTTTGGCACACTTCGTGAATGTCCATGGGGCCAGTGACAGACCGAATGAGGCAAACCTCAGATCTCTCCTGTGTGCAGGATAAATTCTGATCATTGAGGTCTACTGACCCTGAGGCGATTGTTAAGGTGCCGTAAATCCAGGATGGAGACCAAGAAATAGCGGCTGAAGAAGCCCTGGTGAGCTTCCTCCCTTTCTTGGCCAAGAGTGACTGTATATTGTCTCTGAGGGCTCATGCCGCTTCCACCTGTGCCCTGGACTGCACTATTCCCATGTAGTCTGTACCCCTGGCCTACGGTGCGGAAGACCCAGGGGGAGATTACACACCCTGTGAGGAGAGCTGAACAAGGTAAACAGGGGTGTTGACCCACCCCAAAGGGCACTTATGGGTCTTGAGGTGGGGGGGCTCATGTGTGACCACCCGAGAAGACTCTGGTCGTCAAGGTCTGAGGTGTTCAGCCAGGGAATGTTCCATTGGAGGAGGGCTGAATCATCCCAATGAATCCATGCCATACATTTCCAAGTGGGAGTAGCCAGTCACTGGAGAAAGTGACTTAAGTGGCTCCACCCAGAATGACTCCACCAATGACAGACAGTATGGGAAGGCTGGTACAGACAGTCTGGGAAAGGTATTTACACCCATCCTAGTCTTCTTGGTAGTTGGACGAGGCGTAGGATACCCAACCTCGAGTTTGGTTATTGACTACTGCCCTACCTCCTACATATCTAAAATATTTGCCTTTTTTCTCCATGAATAAAAACAAAATCACATTTTTCTTCCACTTTGATATCACTAAGTATTTTGTGTAGATCGTTGTCAAAAAGTGCCAATTAAATCCATTTTAATCTCACTTTGTAACACAACAATTTGTGGAAAAAGTCAAAGGGTGTGACTCTTTCTGAAGGCACTGTATGTTCATACACATTTAGTGGGACACACATGGACACCGTGTGCACTAAGAGTAAGTACATCATGTCAAACAAAGATCTAACATTTGACCTTGGTTTACTGTACAGTATGTTGAGTAAATTTGCTCTAACTATTAGGTCGTAAACATAAAAGGAATGTAAACGTAACTATTTCAAAGGTTTTACTTAGTTACTGTTCATACAAGGAAATCAGTCAATTGAAATCAATAAATTAGGCCCTAATCTATGCATTTCACATGATTGGGCAGGGGCGCAGCCTTCTAGGGAGCCACTGGGGAGCCAGGCCCAGCCAATCGAAATGAGTTTTTCCCCACAAAGGGAGCTTATTAAATATCAGCTTCTTAACCAGCTCAACCGTACGTTTTTTAAACCTAAAATTGTTATCAGTTTAAAAGCCCAGATATGTATAGGCAGGAACATGCTTGATGAAAGAACCATCCTTTGCATAAATGTGTAACCCATCTAAAATAAATATTTCTATGAGAATTAGAAAACAGCACACATTAGGTTTTCCTGCATTAAGTACCATTTTTAAATCAACGAGGACATTCTGCAAGGCAACAAAATCCGATTGCAGCTCCAAGCCTGGTTATGTGTAGGGCCAATAGCATACATAATAACATTGTCATCTGCATACAGATGAATGTTACAGGTTTTTGCAGGTAGACCAATATTATTTATATAAATAGTAAAGAGGGCAGGTCCCAACATTGATCCCTGCAGGACACCTTTGGTAATTTCAAGGTGGCTTGACTTGACACCATCAGAAAGCACACATTATGTCCTATCTGACAAATAGTTCCCCAAACCACTTGCAAGACACCTGGTCGAGGCCCATTTCAGACAGTCTTTGAATGAGTAAGGGATGGTCGACATTATCAAAGGCCTTGGATAGGTCTATAAATATGGCAGCACAGTGACTCCTATGATCTAAGAAATGCAATATATAATTTAAGACAAGCGTAGCTGCTGAAATTTTACTATGTCAAGGTCTATAAACAGACTGGTACACATTAACAATATATTTTGAAGTTAAAAACATTCTTAGCTGATAGTTTGGCAGTGATTCTAATATATTTGCAAGGCAAAATTACAATTGCCAGAACAACCAAACTAATTATTTTAGGCTCTAAAATCAGTTTATTATGATCATGTTAGATCCCCACAACTATTTTTTTTTTTTAAATTGCTCCAAATCGAGATATTTAATAAATAGTGATCCATTCTGACTACTTCATTTGTCTTCACACAAGACCACGTGCTGACACATACCAATCACTGGCCGACAGGCTACGAGGAAGCTCCCGGTTGACTCTTTCAGGCAGGATGAAAACAACTACATCAACCATGATCCGTAGCAATTTTTTGGGTGCCATTCAGCAACATGACGCGCTTTAAATTCAAATACTTCCGTCTTCATAAAACTTAATTGAGTTTCACATAGGAATAGGTGGATGACATCAGCACTATCACTATCTTTATTAATGTATTTTATATAACCTTTATTTAACTAGGCAAATCAGTTAAGAACAAATGCTTATTTTACAATGACCCTATCTACTGGTTTTAATTTTGATATTGCGAGTTTGGTCTAATTTACTCATGAAAGCTTATGAGATTCAGTTAATCAAGCAGTCATCCAATTTCTCTTGTCTTTCTGTGTTGTGTTCTTTAAACCAGAGATATAGGGCTGGCGCTCAGATTGGCCTGGCCATCACTTCAGAGATGGTGCCTGAGGCCTCAGCCTGACTCACGCAAGATGACGATAACAGCAGACTGAGATGATCCACAGGCCTTTACTGGAACCACAGCTGCTTAAAACTCTGTACTGGTAAGACAGTTACAAAGCCTTAATAACACTGTTATAGGGTTATACCGTGTTTGATCATGCAAAATAGTTTCATGTAGTTTCGGTGGTCAAAAGTGACAGGATGATTTTCTACTATGAGTCACACATCCACAGATGAACATGTGTATTACATTGGGATTTGCTCAGAATCACTAATCGGGGAAGAACCAATCATACAGTGTCTGTTGGAGACAGACAAGTCGAGTGGCAAATGAGGTGAGTCTCTCCCTTCCTTATAAGGTGCCACTCCCCTGCCCTTTGGTTATTCCAGTCTCGCTTCCTTGTGTAGAGCACTAGTCTCTTGAAGCTCTCCTCAGCACTTGATCCTTGTCTTCCTGCTTAAATGTTCTCAAGGGAACTGTGAGGTTAACGCTGCCAAACATGGGACCTCAGACCCTGTCGGTAGTATTGAGTACCGACCGAAAAGAACGTTTTTGCTTTGTGTAGAAATTGTTTCCTACTTCTCAGTCTCTGGTGGTAGCTAGCATCACACAGCTAGTTATCGCGACTAGTTTAGCCCTCGTTGCAAGGCTTAAGCTATCTTGGCTAGCTCACTGGAAAGCACGCTAACGACACTAGCGTTCCTACCTGCACAAACGGTAACATTGCTAGCTCCCTTTTCTTTAGTTTAACCTATGTTCACTTGTTTGTGTCAACTAGACCAACTGGTTTAGCCTCACAGCTCCACAATTGAAGTCAAACTCTGTCCCCACACAGTTCCCTTCGGCTAGCTCTGGGCTAGCTACAGGGTAACTGCTAGCTAGCTAACGCTTTAGTATTCTAGTGGCTATAGTGAGTCATACTGTGCTCATTCTAGCTAAAAATTGGCAGTGAGGCTTCTAACTAGCTAGTTAACATCTATTCTAAGCCTCCTGGCTCAATATTAGCAAGCCCTATTCCATACAAAGGTCACTGCTACCCATCCCAGGGTGATCCAAGCCTAGCACTCAAAACCCCAGGTTCTTGCGCTTGCAGTTCCATGATTTCACGGAAGGATTTTCACCTTCGATGCATAAATTGCTTGGAAAATAAACGTCCTCAGGTATCACTCACTGACCTTGAGTCCTGTGAGCACTGTAAAACGCTGACTAGGGCAGATCTGAGGAGGAGGCTCAAACATACCTTTGTCTTGGTCTCCCCTTTCACCTCTAGGCCACAGCTCCCCACAACAGATCCATGCTGGGGCGAGGTTATGGATAGCTTCGAATCCCTCCCCTCACTGTCTGAGGACCTAGTGTCAGAGGAAGACAAACTAGGGTATGACTTGGATAACGACGGTATGAATCTTGTGGGTCTCCTCGACTTTGTGATTTAAATGTAGGGTGAAGACTCTGTTCTCCCACCCTATCAAGTGCCTAGATATCCCTGCACCCAGAACAAGGGAGCTACTCTCCCCCACTTGGAGTTTGGGCCTTTCGATGTTTGCAAGTGAGCTGCGGCCAGACTTGGCATTGAGTAGCCGGCTCTCTTAGGGGGTCAGGCCTTGGTAGATTGTATAGGGACCTGTATGATGGGAAGACACTCCCATAAGGTATGGCCCCTGTTAATCAACTGCTTCCCGCGGTCTCAGGTCGTAAGAAAGGCCCCTAACCAATAAGATCCTTGCTAGGGATTCCCAATTCTGACTTGTGCTCTGATATCTGCTTCACTGATTTCTACTCTCGTAAAAGCCTGGGTTTTCTGCACGTTAACACTAGAAGCGTATTACCTAAAATGGATCAATTGAAAGTGTGGGTTCACAGTTCCAATCCAGATGCGTAGGTCATTACTGAGACGTGGTTAAGGTAGAGTGTTTTGAATACCGATGTTAACCTTTCTGGTTATAACCTTTTTCGGCAAAACAGATCTTCCAAAGGTGGGGGAGTGGCAATCTTTACCAAGGATCACCTTCAGTGGTCGATTGTCTCTACCAAGTCTGTCCCCAAACAATTAGATTTGCTGGTTTTAAATAGCTCTTTGTTGACTGTTGCTGGGTGCTATCGTCCTCCATCAGCACCGGCCTGTACCCTATCTGCCTTAAGCTCTCTACTGGCCCCTTACACAAAGTCTGAATTTGTCCTGCTAGGTGACCTAAACTGGGACATGCTTAAACCACCTGACCAAGTCCTAAAGCAATACGACTCCCTAAATATTTCTCAGATTATTACCAATTCCACAAGGTATGACTCCAAACACCCAGAAAAGGCTACTCTCCCTGATGTTATCCTCACAAATAATCCAGATAGGTATCAGTCTGGTGTTTTCTGTAATGACCTTAGTGATCACTGTTTTATAGCCTGTGTTCGTAATGGATGCTCAGTGAAACGACCTGTCCTGATTTGTTATAGACACTTGCTAAAAAGTGTCTATAGCTAACTTTAATGAGCAAGCCTTCCTTCATGAACATGGCTGAGCTCTTTAATCGCCACTTCATTAAGTCAGGATTCATATTTGACTCTGACATGCCTCCTTGCTTGTCAAACATTTCCTCATCTCCCACCCCTTCTAATGCGACCATTCCTGATGCTTCTCCCTCTTTTTCTCCTGCCCTGCTACAAAGTTTCTCCCTGTAGCCAGTCACTGAGTCAGAGGTGCTAAAGGAGCTCCTGAAACTTGACCCCAAAAAAGACATCTGGGGCAGATGGTTTAGACCCTTTCTTCTTTTAAAACTTCTCCTTGGTCACAATCCCGGATCCGGGAGCACCCCCATCAGTAAAAAAGCTGACTAGCATAGCCTAGCATAGCGTCACAAGTAAATACTAGCATCTAAATATCATTAAATCACAAGTCCAAGACACCAGATGAAAGATACACATCTTGTGAATCCAGCCATCATTACTGATTTTTAAAATGTTTTACAGGGAAGACACAATATGTATTTCTATTAGCTAACCACGATAGCAAAAGACACAACTTTTTTTTCTCCACCATTTTTTTCCTGCATAGGTAGCTATCACAATTTCGACCAAATAAAGATATAAATAGCCACTAACCAAGAAACAACTTCATCAGATGACAGTCTGATAACATATTTATTGTATAGCATATGTTTTGTTAAAAATTTGCATATTTCAGGTATAAATCATAGTTTTACATTGCAGCCACCATCACAACTCTCACCAAAGCAACTAGAATAACTACAGAGACCAACGTGAATTACCTAAATACTCATCATAAAACATTTCTGAAAAATACACAGCGTACAGCAAATGAAAGACAAAGATCTTGTGAATCCAGCCAATATTTCAGATTTTTTAAGTGTTTTACAGCGAAAACACAATATAGCATTATATTAGCTTACTACAATAGCCAACCACACAACAGCATTGATTCAAGCCAACAATAGCGATAACGAATAAACCAGCAAAAGATATTAATTTTTTCACTAACCTTCTCAAACTTCTTCAGATGACAGTCCTATAACATCATATTACACAATACATATAGAGTTTGTTCGAAAATGTGCATATTTAGCGGCACAAATCGTGGTTATACAATGAGAATAGTAGCCAAGCTGCCAACAAAATGTCGGGAGAAATCTTGGGAGAGGCACCTAATCTAATCATTAACTAATCATAAACTTGACTAAAAAATACAGGTTGGACAGCAAATGAAAGATACATTAGTTCTTAACCTGTCTGGCTCCGGCGTTCCTCTAGCGGAACTCCTCCCACGTTCCACTGAAAAGGCAGAGCGCGAAATTCAAAAGATATTTTTTAGAAATATTTAACTTTCACACATTAACAAGTCCAATACAGCAAATGAAAGATACACATCTTGTGAATCCAGTCAACATGTCCGATTTTTTAAATGTTTTACAGCGAAAACACCACATATATTTATGTTAGCTCACCACCAAATACAAAAAAGGACAGACATTTTTCACAGCACAGGTAGCATGCACAAAGCCAACCTAACTAACCAAGAACCAACCAAACTAACCAAGAAACAACTTCATCAGATGACAGTCTTATAACATGTTATACAATAAATCTTTGTTTTGTTCGAAAAATGTGCATATTTGAGGTATAAATCAGTTTTACATTGCAGCTACCATCACAGCTACCGTCAGAAATAGAACCGAAGCAGCCAGAGTAATTACAGACACGAACGTCTAATACCTAAATACTCATCATAAAACATTTCTGAAAAATCGATGGTGTACAGCAAATTAAAGACAAACATCTTGTGAATCCAGCCAATATTTCCGATTTTTTAAGTGTTTTACAGCGAAAACACAATATAGCATTATATTAGCTTACTACAATAGCCTACCACACTACCGCATTCATTCATCAAGGCACGTTAGCGATAGCAATAGGCACGTTAGCGATAGGGAATAAACCAGCAAAATATATTAATTTTCACTAACCTTCATAAACCTTCATCAGATGACAGTCCTATAACATCAGGTTATACATACACTTATGTTTTGTTCGAAAATGTGCATATTTAGAGCTGAAATCAGTGGTTATACATTGTGCTAACGTAGCAGCTTTTTCCCAGAATTTTTTCCCAGAATGTGCGGATATTTTTATGACACTCCAACTATTCTGACCAAATAACTATTCATAAACGTTACTAGAAAATACATGTTGTATAGGAAATGATAGATAAACTAGTTCTTAATGCAATCGCCGTGTTAGAATTCTAAAAATAACTTCATTACGACATCCAGCTTAGGAATAGCGAGAGAGTGCCCAAACTCTGGGTGCAAACGACTATTTCACATGTTCGACAGATATATGAAATAGCATCATAAAATGGGTCCTACTTTTGATGATCTTTCATCAGAATGTTGTACAAGGGGTCCTTTGTCGGGAACAATCGTTGTTTGGATTTAGAATGTCCTCTTCTCCAGTCAATTAGCACGGAAAGCTAGCAAAGTGGCGCTAAGCTCTCCTTCCTGAACAAAGGCACACAACGCAACATGCCTAACGTCCCGAATAAATTTCAATAATCTAATAAAACTATATTGAAAAAACATACTTTACGATGATATTGTCACATGTATCAAATAAAATCAAAGCCGGAGATATTAGTCGTCCATAACGACAGCTTATCAGAAGGCAAATCCAGGTCCCTTCACGCGCTCTCCAGAAAACAGGAAACTGGTGACACGTCATGCCGAGAGCTATTATTCGACCCCAGATCAAGTTATTCACTCCATTTCTTCTCTCACTTCTCTTCTTCTCTGTCGACATCTAGTGGAAGACGTATGAAGTGCATGTATTCTAATAAATATCAAGGACATTAATAGGCAGGCCCTAGAACAGTGCATCGATTTCAGATTTTCCACTTCCTGTCAGGAAGTTTGCTGCAAAAGGAGTTCTGTTTTACTCACAGATATAATTCAAACGGTTTTAGAAACTAGAGAGTGTTTTCTATCCAATAGTAATAATAATATGCATATTGTACGAGCAAGAATTGAGTACGAGGCCGTTTAAATTGGGCACGATTTTCCCCCAAAGTGAAAACAGCGCCCTCTGTCCTCAACAGGATAATGCAACCGCAGTGTTAGATTTTTAAAATTAACGTTACTACGACATACAGCGTGCGTTAAAGCGAGACCGCACCGAAATTAATGGCGGAATAGGAGTTTTACATTTTTCAACAGAACAACGAATTAACATCATAAATAGTTCTTACTTTTTGATGAGCTTTCATCAGAATCTTGGGCAAGTTGTCCTTTGTCCAGAAGAATCGTTGCTCGGTTGTAGATTGTCGCCTTCAACTTTGGAATTAGCAGTAAACATTAGCCATGTGGCGAAGACGTGCCCAACTCACTATAACGCAGCACTAAGAAAATTCCGAAAATCGCAATATACTGATATAAAATGATATAACTCGGTTTAAAATAACTACATTATGACGTTCTTAACACCTATATCGAATAAAATCAGAGCCGGATATATCTAAGGGCTATAACGAGAGCTTTCCAGAACGCCATCCTGAGGTCTGTCTTGCGTCATGGCGAATGTTGAAAAGAGTGCACCCCACGTACCAAGAGCATTTATATGGCCTCAGATCTGCCTAGCAACTCCATTCCAATTCTCACTGCTTGCTGACATCTAGGGGAAGGCCTATGCAGTGCATGTCGACCAATAGAAGACATGCAAATTAATAAACTGACCCTAGAACAGATTGCCTGATTTCAGATTTCTCACTTCCTGACAGGAAGTTTGCTCCAACTTGAGTTCTGTTTTACTCACAGATATAATTCAAACGGTTTTAGAAACTAGAGAGTGTTTTCTATCCAATAGTAATAATAATATGCATATTGTACGAGCAAGAATTGAGTACGAGGCAGTTTAATTTGGGAACGAAATTTTTACAAAGTGAAAACAGCACCCCCTATTGAGAAAAGGTTATTAAGGTTGCTGCCCCAATCATCTGACCATTTTATCCTGTCTCTCCTTTCTGGGGAGGTTCCCATTGCTTGGAAGGCAGCCACGGTTCGTCCTTTATTCAAAGGGGGAGATCAAGCTGATCCTAACTGTTATAGGCCTATTTTTATTTTGCCCTGTTTATCAAAAGTTTTGGAAGAACTTCTCAGAAATCAACTGACTGGCTTTCTTGATGTCTGTAGTATTCTCTCTGGTATGCAATCTGGTTTCCGTTCAGGTTATGGATGTGTCACTGCAACCTTAAATGTCCTCATTGATGTCACCATTGCCCTTGATTCCAAGCAATGTTGTGTTCCTATTTTTTTTTATTGACTTGGCCAAAGCTTTTGATACGGTAGACCATTCCATTCTTGTGGGCCGGCTAAGGAGTATTGGTGTCTCTTAGGGGTCTTTGGCCTGGTTTGCTAACTACCTCTCTCAAAGAGTGCAGTGTATAAAATCAGAAAATCTGCTGTCTCAGCCACTGCCTGTCACCAAGGGAGTACCCCAAGGCTCAATCCTAGGCCCCACGCTCTTCTCAATTTACATCAACAACATATGGCAGTAGGAAACTCTCTCATTCATCCATTTGCAGAATACAGTCTTATATTCAGCTGGCCCTTCCCTGGATTTTGTGTTAAATGCTCTACAACAAAGCTTTCTTAGTGTCCAACAAACTTTCTCTACCCTTAACCTTGTTCTGAACACCTCCAAAACAAAGATCATGTGGTTTGGTTAGAAGATGCCCCTCTCCCCACAGGTGTGATTACTACCTCTGAGGGTTTAATGCTTGAGGTAGTCACCTCATACAAGTACTCGGGAGTATGGATAGACCATACACTGTCCTTCTCTCAGCACATATCAAAGCTACAGGCTAAAGTTAAATCTAGACTTGGTTTCCTCTATCATAATCACTCCTCTTTCACCACAGCTGCTAAACTAACCCTGATTCAGATGACCATCATACCCATCTGCTAGATTACGGAGGCATCATTTATAGATCGGCAGGTAAGGGTGCTCTTGAGCGGCTAGATGTTCTTTACCATTCGGCCATCAGATTTGCCACCAATGCTCCTTATAGGATTCATCACTGCACTCTATACTCCTCTGTAAACTGGTCATCTCTGTATACCCGTCGCAAGACCCACTGGTTGATGCTTATTTATAAAACCCTCTTAGGCCTCACTCCCCTCTATCTGAGATATCTACTGCAGCCCTCATCCTCCACATACAACACCCGTTCTGCCAGCCACATTCTGTTAAAGGTCCCCAAAGCACACACATCCCTGGGTCGCTCCTCTTTTCAGTTCGTTGCAGCTAGCGACTGGAACGAACTGCAACAAACACTCAAACTGGACAGTTATATCTCAATCCCTTCATTCTAAGACTCAATCACGGACTCCTTTACAGACAGTTGTTGCTGCTCTGCTTGATGTATTGTTGTCTCTACCTTCTTGCCCTTTGTGCTGTTGTCTGTGCCCAATAATGTTTGTACCATGTTTTGTGCTGCTACCATGCTGTGTTACTACCATGTTGTTGTCATGTTGTGTTGCTACCATGCTGTGTTGTCATGTGTTGCTGCCTTGCTATGTTTTTGTCTTCGGTCTCTCTTCATGTAGTGTTGTGTTGTCTCTCTTGTCGTGATGTGTGTTTTGCCCCACAGGAAGCCTTTTGCCTTTTGGTAGGCTGTCATTGTAAGTAAGAATTTGTTCTTAACTGACTTGCTTAGTTAAATAAAGGTAAAATAAAATAAATAAATAGGGGCTCCCGTATCCTGGACATGCAAAATATGGAGGAATCTGGGTTTTGCAACCCCCCACAGTGGAGCCGTCACTGGCCGACCATCTCAACCATCGCATGTCTGCGATATGGGACTTGGCCATATGCCAATGTGATACATTGAAGCAAGTATTTAAAAGAGAACTTAGTGTTACTGCCGTAACCCCGATTCTCTGATAATATGAGTGAGATGTAGCATCGCATTTCCCTGCTTGCAGGAACGCAAGGAATAGAAGCATGTTCGAGAATAACCAGAGGGCGGGCAGTGGCGCCTTATAAGTAGGGGATGGACTCACCTCACTTGCCACTCAACCTGTCTTTCTCCAACAGACGTTTTGTGATTGGTTCTTCCCCGATAAGTGATTCTAAGCATTTCCCAATGTCATAAATCTGGCTCATATTATCAGAGAACTGGGATTATGACATTATCCCTACATTTCAGACACACTCTAGATTTACAAAAGTTGATGTTAGAATTTGCCGTAGTAATAAACAGGGGCAATATGGATCCTCCTTCTTCCACCCTGCCTGAGGCAGAGGGCCTCTTGGACAATTAGAAAATAAGAGCTCACACTAAAGAGAGAAAAATGGGGTAGAGAATGTAGGAGAGGAAGAAAGAGGGTTCTGGAGATTGAGAGAGGGGGAGAGCCCTTCAGAGTGACCGCCAACTCCATTGACGTGTAGAAAACATACATTTTGATGCCTGGATGTTTATTTTATTTTACATATATCTTTTTTATATTTAACAACTAAATATTGATCGTTTTTAAAACAATTAGAAATGTTGTATTTTTTGCTGCAGTATTTTTATAACTTTAAAATGGGTACATTTTATTCGTCAGCATACTCAATTTAGCATCAGTCTCACACTTCTACCGCAAGTTCAACAGGCAAAAGAAACCCATAGCATTCGCTTCATGTCGTGTGTACTGTAGGTGCTGAATAAAGAGTTAGCCATGGCACCAGTCATAATCCATCTTTCAAAAAAGCCAAATGGAAGGGATAAAGTTTCAGTCAAAATATTGTTTTTGGACTGAGGTGTGCACACTCCCTCGTGCCCTCCCACTTCATCTCTTTCTTCTTTTTCGTTCGTTCTTTCTTTCCTTTTTTTTCTTTCTTTCTTTCTTTCTTTCTTTCTTTCTTTCTTTCTTTCTTTCTTTCTTTCTTTCTTTCTTTCTTTCTTTCTTTCTTTCTTTCTTTCTCTCACTCTCTCTCTCTCTATGTCTCTCTCTCTATATATATATATATATATATATATATATATCTATATATATATATCGTTCTTTTGCTTTTCCTGTGCTGTGTTTTATCAGCCAATGTCACAGGGGCCTTCTTAGAAAACCAACAGTGCTCATCAGAATAGGTCTTCTGAGGAGGGGTCTGGTTGGTCCATGTTGAGCCAGGCCGGGCTGTTGGGGCTGCCTGCGGGGAAGAGGTATGTGCTAGGTGGTGATTGTGAGCCGCGGTCTGCCCTCTGTCTCCAGGGCCGAACACACACAGAGAGACTTTGTGTGAAGCAGAGGGCTGAGAAGACACGCTGAAGTCAGCTCACGCCACACAGAGCACAAACGCAGGAAAAACACACCGCCACCGCTGATCCCCCCCCCCCCCCCGTCTTTCACACACACTGTACATACGCAGATGTGCAGACACACACACACACACACACACACACACACAAACACACACGTCACCTAAGGTAAGGTAATACTTTATGTTACAGCTACAGTGCCTTCAAAAAACTATTCAGACCACTTGACTTTTCCCACATTTTGTTAAGTCACAGACTTTTTCTAAAATGGATTGAATATTTGTTTTTCTTCTCAGCAATCTACACACAATACCCCATAATGACAAAGCGGAATTTTTTGTTGTTGAAATGTTTGCAAATGTATTAAAAATAAAAAACAGAAATACCTTATTTACATAAGTATTAAGACCCTTTGGTATGAGGCTCAAATTGATCTCAGGTGCATCCTGTTTCCATTGATCATTCTTGACATGTTTTTACAACTTGATTGGAGTCCAGCTGTGGTAAATTCAATTGATTGGACATGATTTGGAAAGGCACTCATCAGTCTGTATAAGGTCCCAAAGTTGGCAGTGCATGTCAGGGCAAAGACCAAGCCATGAGGTTGAAAGAATTATCCGTAGAGCTCCAAGACAGGATTGTGTCGAGGCACAGATCTGGGGAAGGTACCAGAGAATGTTTGCAGCATTGATGAACCCCAAGAACACAGTGGCCTCCATCATTGTTAAATGGAAGTTGTTTGGAACCACCAAGACTCTTCCTAGAGCTGACTGCCCGGCCAAACTGAATAACTGGGGGAGAAGGGCCTTGGTCAGGGAGGTGACCAAGAACCCGATGTTCACTATGACAGAGCTCTAGAGATCCTCTGTGGAGATGGGAGAACCTTCCAGAAGGACAACCATCTCTGCAATACTTCACCAATCAGGCCTTTATGGTAGAGTGGCCAGACGGAAGCCACTCCTTTGTAAAAGGCACATGACAGCCCGCTTGGAGTTTGCCAAAAAGCACCTAAAGACTCTCAGACCATGAGAAACAAGATTCTCTGGTCTGATGAAACCAACATTGAACTCCAAGCATCACGTCTGGAGGAAACCTGGCACCATCCCTACGGTGAAGCATGGTGGTGGCAGCATCATGCTGTGGGGATGTTTTTCAGGGGCAGGGACTGGGAGACTAGTCAGGATTGAGGCAAAGATTAACGGAGTAAAGTACAGAGAGATCCTTGATGAAAACCTGTTTCAGAGTGCTCAGGACCTCGAGGTCGAGGTTTCACCTTCCAGTGCTCCCCATCCAACCTGACAGAGCTTGAGAGAATCTGCAGAGAGTAATGGGAGAAACTCCCCAAATACAGGTGTGCCAAGCTTGTAGCATCATACCCAAGAAGACTTGAGTCTGTAATCACTGCCAAAGGTGCTTCAACAAAGTACTGAGTAAAGGCTCTGAATACTTATGTAATTGTTTTATTTCCATTTTTTCAATTGTATACATTTGCAAAAATGTCAAAAACCCGTTTTTGCTTTGTCATTATGAGGTCATGTGTGTAGAATGATGTGGGAGTGGGGGACTATTTAATACATTTTAGAATAAGGCTGCAACGTAACAAAATGTGGCAAGTGCATGTGGCATGTATCATGCCAATCAGCATTATACAATATTTACTCACATGCATTAGTCACTCATGAACCCACAAACCCAAAGCGATGGACAGAAACATAAACACAGACAAAAGAGGTAAAAGTACAAATGAATCAGGTGACGCTGAATCAGTAGCTCTCAGCCCGGCCAGCCAACAGCAGTAGTGATGTTATAAAAACATGCATAAATCCAGCCGGCCTTCCACAAATCTGTCAGTGGTTTCATTATTATTGTTCATAATTACTTTAATTTGCTGTTGATGATTTAACAATAAAGCAGCAGAAAAAAAAGAGAAAGAAAACGATGAAAGGAGTTTTCAGGGGAGGCGCCATGCCGAGTTTCCTATCGATCTTCTGTCACCTTGTCTTCGACAGAACGCTTTGTGTTCCACCTCTGGTGCAGCCTGCAGTCTCTAGAGCAGTGGAACGTACATCCAGCCACACCCTCTGTCACACACACACACTGTTACGGTTGTCGTAGTCGTTCTCCTCCTCAGACGAGGAGGAGCATGGATCGGACCAAGATGCGGAGTAGTAGGTATTCATGTTTTAATGAACAAACAACAAACACTACAAATTACGAAACTCTACAAACGTGACTAACCTGAAAACAGTCCTGTGTGGCCCAAACACTGACACAGGAAACAAACACCCACAAAACACCAGTGAAACCCTGGCTGCCTTAGTATGACTCTCAATCAGGGACAACGATACACACCTGTCTCTGATTGAGAATCATACCAGGCCGAACACAAAATCCCAACATAGAAAAACAAACCTAGACCAACCCACCCAACTCACGCCCTGACCAACTAAAACAAATACATAACAAAGGAAAACAGGTCAGGAACGTGACAGAACCCCCCCCTTAAGGTGCGAACTCCGGGCGCACCAGCACAAAGTCTAGGGGAGGGTCTGGGTGGGCGTCTGTCCACGGTGGCGGCTCTGGCGCTGGTCGTGGTCCCCACCCCACCATAGTCAACCCCCGCTTCCGTGGCCTCCTCCCAATATTCACCCTCCATGTCAATCCCGCTATTCCAAAAGGCAGTAACAGACTGAGGGGTAGCAGTTGACTGAGGGGCAGCACCAGGATAAGGGGCAGCACCAGGATAAGGGGCAGCACCAGGATAAGGGGCAGCACCAGGATAAGGGGCAGCACCAGGATAAGGGGCAGCTCCGGACTGAGTGGCAGCTCCGGACTGAGTGGCAGCTCCGGACTGAGTGGCAGCTCATGACTGTAGGGCAGCTCATGACTGTAGGGCAGCTCATGACTGTAGGGCAGCGCATGACTGTAGGGCAGCTCATGACTGTAGGGCAGCTCATGACTGTAGGGCAGCTCATGACTGTAGGGCAGCTCATGACTGTAGGGCAGCTCATGACTGTCTGGCGTCTCTGGCAGCTCCTGACTGGCTGGCGTCTCTGGCAGCTCCTGACTGGCTGGCGTCTCTGGTAGCTCCTGACTGGCTGGCGTCTCTGGCAGCTCCTGACTGGCTGGCGTCTCTGGCAGCTCCTGACTGGCTGGCGTCTCTGGCAGCTCCTGACTGACGGACGGCTCTAGCGGCTCCTGACTGACGGACGGCTCTAATGGCTCGGGACAGACGGGCGGCTCTGAAGGCTCGTGGCAGACGGATGGCTCAGATGGCGCTGGGCAGACGGATGGCTCAGATGGCGCTGGGCAGACGGATGGCTCAGATGGCGCTGGGCAGACGGATGGCTCAGACGGCGCTGGGCAGACGGATGGCTCAGATGATGCTGGGCAGGCAGGCAGCTCAGACGGCGCTGGACAGACGAGCAGTGCAGGCGGCGTTGGGCAGACGGCCGACTCTGACCTGCTGAGGCGCACAGTAGGCCTGGTGCGTGGTACCGGAACTGGAGGCACTGAGCTGGAGACACGCACCATAGGGAGAGTGCGTGGAGGAGGAACAGGGCTCTGGAAATGCACTGGAAGCCTGGTGCGTGGAGTAGGCACTGGTGGTACTGAGCTGGGGTGGGAAGGTGGCGCCGGATATACCGGACCGTGAAGGAGGACACGCGCTCTTGAGCACCAAGCCTCCCCAACCTTACCAGGTTGAATGGTCCCCGTAGCCCTGCCAGTGCGGCGAGGTGGAATAACCCGCACTGGGCTATGCAGGCGAACCGGGGACACCACCTGTAAGGCTGGTGCCATGTACGCCGGCCCGAGGAGACGTACTGGAGGCCAGATACGTTGGGCCGGCTTCATGACATCCGGCTCGATGCCCAACCTAGCCCTCCCAGTGCGGCAAGGTGGAATAGCCCGCACTGGGCTAAGCACGCGTACTGGGGACACCGTGCGCTTTACCGCATAACACGGTGTCTGACCAGTACGACGCCCTCTCACTCCACGGTAAGCCCGGGGAGTTGGCTCAGGTAACCAACCCGGCTTCGCCACACTCCCCTTTAGCCCCCCCCCAAGAAATTTTTGGGTGAGCCTCTCGGGCTTCCAGCCGCTCTGCCTTGCTTTAGCCTCATACAACCTCCTCTCCGCTTTCGCTGCCTCCAGCTCCGCTTTGGGGCGGCGACACTCCACTGGCTCTGCCCAGGGTCCTTTACCGTCTAGGATCTCCTCCCATGTCCATTCCTCTTTTCCCCATTGCTGTTGTTCCTGCCTTCCTTCTCCACTCCGCTTGATCCTGTTTTGGTGGGTGTTTCTGTTAAGGTTGTCGTAGTCGTTCTCCTCCTCAGACGAGGAGGAGCATGGATCGGACCAAGATGCGGAGTAGTAGGTATTCATGTTTTAATGAACAAACAACAAACACTACAAATTACGAAACTCTACAAACGTGACTAACCTGAAAACAGTCCTGTGTGGCCCAAACACTGACACAGGAAACAAACACCCACAAAACACCAGTGAAACCCTGGCTGCCTTAGTATGACTCTCAATCAGGGACAACGATACACACCTGTCTCTGATTGAGAATCATACCAGGCCGAACACAAAATCCCAACATAGAAAAACAAACCTAGACCAACCCACCCAACTCACGCCCTGACCAACTAAAACAAATACATAACAAAGGAAAACAGGTCAGGAACGTGACACACACACACACACACACACACACACACACACACACACACACACACACACACACACACACACACACACACACACACACACACACACACACACACACACACACATACATACATACACACACACTATCCTTGTGGGATAGTTTCCCTCACCTTAACCGAACCCTAACTTAAACCCATACCCCTAACCCTACATGTAACTCCTAAACCTAAACCTAACCCCTAACCCTAACCCTACATGTAACTCCTAATCCTAAACCTAACCCCTAACCCTAATTCTAATTCTAACCCTAACTGTAACACTAAACCTAACCGCTAACCCTAAAATAGCCTTTTCCTTGTGGGGACTGGCGAAATGTCCCTACTTGTCAGAATGTTCGTTGTTTTACGATCCTTGGGAGGACTTCTGGTCCCCACAAGGATAGTATAACTTAAACACACACACACACTATAAAACACAAAAATACTCAAAGAAACACATTCTCACACATAGGGCCATGGTGTGGACAGACAGACTCTTCAGACAGGCCAGACAGGTCCTTGTTTAAGAGGGACAGTATGTTTGCTGGTAGCCCTACTAGCTCCTGCGGTCCAGCACTGTACACTGTACCAGGCAAAACTGCCATATAGTGCCAATCCCTCTTCCTCCTCCTCCACCTTGCCCAGACCAACAGACAGACAGCCAGGTCCCGGGGCTCGGTCTCCCCTCGTTGGAGCAGACTCCTGTGGGGAGAGAGACAGGGGAGAGAGCTCAGGATCAGGCCTCCAAAGCCTGGCCCAATCACGGCGGGGGGAAGCCCCAGCCAAAACCAAGACGGTAGGACACCAGTTAGTGTTTGCGTGTGTAAAGGCATGCGTGTGTTTTGTACTCTCTGGGAGTATGCTTTGCCTTGCAGACCAATGGAGAGAACATACACTCTTGAACACAGAGAAGCTTGTAAAAGTGTGTAAATAATATTGTTTAATTCCTGTGATGATTCAACATCCTGTAGTGGTATTGTTCTGGACTCATATGGACTCTACCATACATTAGTATAAAGATTGTAGACAAAGAGATCCCCTCACTTAAAAAAACAGATAAGGGAATTTACATTGTCCAGAATCAAAAAAAACAATATAACAGGATCAGATCAATACTAATGTGTTTGCACAGAGACAACCGCGTGATTCCCTCAACATCAGAGGATGCCGGTGCTCCAACCCAATCTTTAATAACAGTGTCCCCCTTTTCTGTTTATGAAAAATATTCATCCATATTTCACTCATATTTCCAATATATCACCCCTCATATAATATTATCCATCTGTACATCAGTTTTATGGATTTCAGTGGAAGCATGAAATAATATAGGAGTACCATTCAATATTGTTAGATTTTGAGATTGTAATATTTCGTCACTGGAAAATAATCACGTAAAAAGAAGTTCTTCTTCTGAACTCTTCCTCTTCTGAACTCTTCTTTTATGATTATTTAGTTGATACTAAGGCAAATTTCATTTCTTCAACTTTCTTCTTGCTGCTTTGGATGATTTTATCAGGTATTAATTTAACTGTTTCCTGAATATTGTGGTTATTTAAAAAATACAAGACTGTAATTTGTTTTATTTTTTGTGCCCCTTTATTGGACGGCAATATTATTTTGGGGGCAATAATCTAGCGAATGTATGCCACCGCTGACAAAGGTCTGGGTGTCACTGATCCCTCAGAGGGCTAAATATACTCAGGAGTGACTGAGGCAGGTGGACCGGCTGGAGGGGAAGGGGGACATGGGGTGGGGATGGGGATGGGTGGTTGGCCAGAACAACTCTTGAGTTCAGTGTTTGAAAGAGATCAGGCAAAACACAACCCTAAACTGGGGTTTCTGTTCAAAGCCAGCTGGTCTGGCTTTTATACATGCAGGACATTTTTTGTTTTATTTTTCAGTTAACTTTTTACTCTTCTTTTACTTTTATCTCTAACATGTATCTCTTTTTTTCCCACTTGTGACTGTTTGATTGAGCTGGCCTTCAATTGGTTCTGTAGGGTGATACTTCCTGGAGAAGCAAAGAACGGCACGGGTGAGTTTACAGAGCACAATCCCACCTTCCCCTTTTCCTCTCCATGGTGTACTGTGACTTTCTGCTTGTGGAAAAATCAGGTTCTGGCAGTGGTACTCTTTTTTTGCCATAGAGTGGATGATGGCATGTTCCAAGCCACCAGCAATAAATCTGTCAAACAACTAACTCTCTTGTAATATAGTCTTCGCATATTGTTAGTAAATTATTCATTTTGACTTTATTGAAAAGTGAAACAATAATTTTGTTGTGTTTATTGAACCCATATGGACGGACAAGGGCAGATAATTGACGCTAGGTTGTTTTACCTGCGGTACATACACTTAGTGCGTGACAGAGAACCACGTGGATGGGAAATCTTAAGGGTTGAGAAACACTGACGTTGGAGATCGGGCAGTCGCAAACAGCTGTCGCCAATCACTTCTGTGCGAGTGAATGGCCAATCGAGGCTCCTGTAGCTACATATGTCTACTTTTTACTTCTCTAAGGCATGACAAAAGGATTGACTATCTAAAGAACTTAATAATAATAATACTGTGTTGTATTTTTTGTTTTAATTCTTCAGTCAGTTTGGGTTATTGATCATCCTAAGGTTAATTGCTAATAACACCTCATTGCGCTCTCTGAAATCCTCTGTGAGTGAAAAGCGCCTGGCTTCAACATGCTGTTTTCCTTACAAATGGCTTACACCTGCAAGGTAGCTACCTAAATGGCTGCTGCATACTTCAATATCAATTTTTGTCACACAGATTAACACTAAGTCAGATATTACACGCTGAACTGTGAAACAAAGAGGAAATGTGTCATATTACACCAACTGAAGGGAGTTGATATTGAACCAACTACCTCTATGAAGGCAGGGGTAGACAAATGTACTCAATAGCAGGCAAACATCCTAAAACAACCAGGAAGAATTCCATATACAAACAAAAGTTCAGTTAGATTTTTATGGATGCTGAATGGCTTTGTTAAACTTTTTCTTCAGACATTTGATTTAAGGAAGTCATTGTTGTATTGCCGATTGGGCATGTGGGAATGTTCTGGGAGCCTAACTTAGAAATCAGTTTAAAGACAACTGTTGATGGCCCATCAGCAGGCAATTCAGTAGCAGTAATATATATTATAACAATTTAATAATATCCATAATAACAATAATAATAATAACACAATTACTGCAAATGAACAAATGTACATTTGTATAATGGTATACATTGTACCATTCTTATTTCTCCCACCAAGATGATTGGGTTAACCCAGAGTCATATAGAGTATTAACCTAGAGTCGATGTCCGTGCCCCCGCGGAAATCGAAATTAGCATAATATAAAAATCGCCACAAAAATCTGTCAGTTTAAGCTAGACATATCTGTATTCTTTTGCATCAATCAACTGTTTTAGGACATCGCATTTCCGCATCGGCAGTGAAAGGTGACAGAGCTAGAGCGATGTTTGTCAGACCATGAGACATCCCGAAAATCGGTCTTCTCACAAAACCGTCTTTAGTGTCCGGACGGTTTGGCCTACAAACTATGGAAAGATGAGACTCTCCCTCTATGGAAAGATGAGACTCTCCCTCTATGGAAAGATGAGACTCTCCCTCTATGGAAATATGAGACTCTCATGAACACTATGTGGTGTTTTCCATTTTGCTCTACGATCCCCCACAAACGTCTTGGGACTCGTCTGAAGTTGGTACAGATGATTTTCCATCAAATACTTTTTTCATATAATTTTTTGATACTTCAAGGGATCTTAAAATTCTAAATCAAATAGAAAAATGATCATTGGTATGACCTTCTTAAAACAATTTCATATAGCTTAGTAGTAGGTTTTAGGCATACATTGTGAGGCACAACCTTTTTTCCTCTTAACATTAACCCTGAAGAGAGGAGACATCTCTTCAAACCAGTTTACAAAAATCTCTCTTCACTTACAAACTTTTTGCCACCAAATTCCACCGCTTTGATCGGAAGCGGAGTTGAGGAGACCCTCTCTGCAGGGTGGCGAGCTCTCTTACGCAGGCATCTCTCTCCCTTTGAACCTCCAACCACCACCCCCATCCTGTCGCTTCGCTACCACCCTGTACCATTTCCTGTGTCGCTTTTCTGTACCTACCCATCCTCTTGGAAGCTTCTCACAGTCTTGATCCACTCCAAATTGACCTTCTATCAGTAACGACAAATTATGCTTATTGTGGGGTCAGTAGTACACCTGACAATCACAGCAAAAAGATAACCATGTGTTTAGGTCTTTGTTTGTATCTAAACGTGGCTACCTTGATTACAGAGATTAGACTTGAGCACATTACACTGGTCATTTTATAAGTCTGGTGCAATCGATATGCTTGTTTGGATTTACATTAAGCCTTACGTAGAAAATAGATTGCGGAGAAAGCGGGATCTATAGGCGTCCATAGCTACTGTTGTGTTTTAATTGCTCTTGTTATATGGCTTTGCAGTAGTTGTCATTGTTATGCTGGATATTGCTGATCCGGACGCCATGATCTTTGGATACACAAGCCATGTTATCGTAGAAAGTGCATTTCATATTCAAAATAAATGATCACTGAACCAAGACGTATTATACACATGGAAGCAGTTTCATCGCAAAGGCATAGAAAGGACAAGTATCTTTGTTCCACTGTAATTGCTTGCAGTAAAGGGCCTAGTATTTTTTTTCCTTCCTCTTCTACTCGCTTTATTATTTCATTTCAAATTTCCACGTCCCAGCGGCAGTCAGGCCTCGTTTATGAAAAATACCTTTCCAGTCTAAGTCTACCCCCCTGAGCAGTGTCGGTGCCGTTTGTACAGTACGCCGCTCGGTTTCTCTGCCGCCCCTATAGAGTGCCAGTGCACTGGGGCTGCCTAAATCTACAAAACATTAATGGTGCTCGCACTACGCGAGGCAGCAAGCCTTTTGATCTGCAGCTAATCTCAGTGGCTTGCCTCCTGTCTGATGGCGTCTGAATAAGAATAAGTGTGACGCTGGAGGCACAGAGAGATTTAGACGCCGCCTCGCGTCTGCCACACTGTGTCTTCCTTTGCCGGGGGTCGCCGGGCCTACTGGATCATGTTAGAGCTGCGTTTCACATTAAAGCACATCGACTTCCATTTGCTCTGCTTCACAGCTAGACGTTATCAGCGTCAGTTGCTGTATGTGGGAGATACATGCTGCGTAGTTCTGCCGAGCGATGTTAAGTAGTCAGGAGAATGGGTGGAGGTCACCGCTGCTGTAGGTAGTTGTGCTGTGTAATGGTCGTCATGGAAATTATCAGTTCTATTCTCCCGTGCCCAGACCTCATGCCCTCATTTTAGGCCCCAGCCTTACTGATGCACAAACAGCTGTACCACTTTAACCTGGTGGTCTCTGAAAGGCCCAAAGCCTTGCGTATGGACTGACCCTAGATAAGGTCTGGGTACAGTATTGAGAGGTCCTGGGGCCCAGGCTGAACAAGACCTAGGTGGAAGGACATCCTTGTCACGCAAGTGGCCTGGACTCTCAGTTCTCATTTGAATAATTTATGATTGGATTTCTTTCCCCCTGTAGCGTGCCAAAGGAGTAGGGCAATATCGCCACAGGGCCCATCCCCACTCACACACATACTGCACTGTACACCCCCTAACCTATCAACCAATTCTGTTACACCACTCTTCTTCTGCCCAGTATACCAGCTCTTATGGTGCTAAAGCAAGGTGTGCACTTGTGTTATGTAAGTGTATACATGTACTGTACACAAGTGTGTGTGTGTGCAGCATGCCTAATTGCATGTATACTTCAGGGGCAAATATATCATTTTATAATATAAATGAATTCAGCAGCTGGTGAAGAGCTTTCAGACTGTGTAAACTTCTTGTATATGCTGTATGATAACAGCTCAAACTACAAATGATGATCATGTCAGATTCTTAAATATGATTTACCTTACGGCAGTAGGATTTATGTTAACAACGACAATACTCTACCTTGATCGTTTAAATATTCACATTATGACCATGACTGCTGAAATGTCAGATCACGTGTGTGATCTTTCCACTGCCACAGGGTAACACACAACATCTGTCAGGTACAGCCTCTGCTCAGCCTCAGGAAACACTGGTTGGCACCCCTCCACTGGAGAAAGAAAATGTTACGTTGGCATCCCCACCTCTGTTATAGAGGGGCTGAAACAATAAAATAACTATGCCCGTTTTCTGAGCAGTTAGGAGTGAATTACTTTCCAGCCATTCAAAAGGAGGAAAAATCATTAGCGAGGGAGAAGCTATTCTTTTTTCTCACATGAAGTCATCTGGAGACAAAGGGAACTTTGAGTGAAAGACTGAAATGTAGAGTGAAACCACAGCAATCCTGCGCTCTCTGAAGAGAAGAAAAGAGGAGTTTAGGAAGCAGGGACGACTGTCCCTGTCAGCATTTGTAATTTTAGCAGCTTGAAGGGCTACAGCAAATGGAAGTTTATGTGAATATTAAAACTTCATGTATTGATTAAATATTCAGCACTATTAATGAGGCTGTGTGACGCTATCTACAAAGGAATGTGTTCTTAATATTTTACAATCCATTGAAACAAAGATGTAGCAATGACATGTATACCTTCCATTAACAAGAAAACTGTGTGGGATAATATAATTTGTAGTTTCTCGTTAGATAGTTGAACAATGAGTCATCATAAGTTTCACTGGCCAATGCCACGCATAGCTCATTTGCTAAGCCAAATGAATCAGCTTTGACAAGGGTCTATGGCTCCCCTATAGACAGCACCTATAACTGCATAATAACTCAACATACAGTGCCTTGGTCTCCACATGGAGGATATAACAATACTTTGAGCTTTCAACATCAAACCCTGGGAAACCCATATGATTATCTTATCATTATTTGAATAATGAATGAGTTTATCTACATAATGACCAGCCAAGTCTTGTCTTGGAGCGTATGTTTAGTAGTGAACAGTTTGGCAGAGCAGGGTAGAAGGTGGTTATCTCAAGGTGAAGACACAACACGTCCCCAATGGTGGCCTCACCCTTCAGTACCAATAGCAGTAGTTCCAGCCAGCGAACACAGTCAGACGACCGTGGGCCTTATTCTTGTGGGGTAACAGAAGTGTCAGGCGGAATAAAGGGAGAGCTTGTCCTACTGCTTGTGCCTCATCCATAACGTGTCAGAGGTGTAGTGTTCGGACCGCTGTTTGAACGAGACGACATGCAAGTTACCAAAAGTATCTCCCACGTGGCGAAGCTCTGTCACGATTTCACCACTACTTCACCAATCGTCAAGCAAAAGTTGTGAAAAACCTTCCCGTGCACTTATGATAGTCCGTCGACTATGTCGAATGAATTAGACATCTAATAAGCTTTTAACATTGAGAAGTGCAATTGTGAACATGTTACCACTGTATGTGCATTGCGTCGTGGTATTGTAGCTTTCGGCCTACAAAAAAATGTAATTATACATGCCTCACCCAGAAAATTGCCTCTAGCTAAATGAAAGCTCTTTAGGACTTTATGGGGGAAATAAAATAAAGTACTGCCACAATGAATAGGGAAAAAGACTGGATCTCTGCATTGTATGGAGGAATATTTTACAGTGCTCTTGATCCACTGCTGGTGGGGGGAATAGTGAGGGGGTCGGGCAGTAAAAGAAAGATAGTAATGCTGGTTGAGCCCTGTATTGGCCTGTAGGTCTGGGGGTTACACAGTACAGTATAATCACCATGTGTCTCCTGCTAACGTTTCACTGCTTCTTTGGGTGAATTCAGTAGCTCAGGCCAGAGAGGGTGACTGGAAAACCACTAGGCCGTACTGAACCATTGGTAGTTCTGATCCATTAGTAGTACTGAACCGTTTCTCACTTCCTGTAGAGAGGGGAAAAACCCAAACCAAAACATATTTAGATATTTTGCTGATACTTGATTTTTCTGACTTTTCAATTCCTACAGTGTACACAGTGAGCGCCACACAACCTTTTCATAATTCACCACGTGCAAATGCGCTTGGTTGCACGATGTTGTCAAAAATCTCACCCTGGAAATGTGGGGAACTATTTTCATTGTGCACAGAAATATATATTAAACACAATTGTCTTGCATAAGGGCATATGGCATCTGTTAATTAAAAAGGGTCTTTCTTGCCATTGCTTTTCTAATTATACTGTACAGTGGTATCATTCTACAACTGTAATTACTAATGATATTGCCTTCAGAGTTTCATTATGGGCTTTATTAATAAGGCAGACAAAATTATATGTAATGTAATGCTTTGGATCACTTACACAAATACTGCAGAAGAGAGGAAGAGAAAGATCCTACAGTGTATATCTTTGATATGCACTATCTTTGTCTCTGAATATTCTCCTGTGCACTGTGCAGTGAGTATTGTATTGGTGTATCTTCCATGAGATCAATAGCCAGTACATATGGTGGACTGATCTAGAGATCTCGGGCACTTCCGCTACTGTTTAAGCACAGTAACGGAGATTGTAGTGTGGTACGCAGAGACACGCACACACACACACACACACACACACGCACACACGCGCACACACACACACACACACACACACACACACACACACACACACACACACACACACACACACACACACACACACACACACACACACACACACACACACACACACACACACACAAACAATCTATAGACCTATGGATCCTGTGTGATGTTAGCCTGTAGGTCACTACAATGCATTTGGCCTCATCATGTAAAATCAAGCCAATGTCAAAATAACACCTGTCTCTCTCCAACTCATTACGGAATAGGAGACAGAGAGAGACTGTTACACACCAACAATGGGAAGCCTCTTCAAATATGTCACAGCAGCGCTAAGCTGATTCTCTGGAGTGGGACTGAGTGCTTGACAACCTTATCAACTGTGACAGGCAGATTGTGTTTTCACATGAGCATGATCGACAACAGATTACACCTGGCCTGGGCTGTTCCTGTTTGCCCAGGAAATGTGTTGGTGTTTACAGTGCTCTTATGAAAGGCAGACCGGCTCCCTTTTGTCTACCCATTACAAAAACACACACACATCAGGCAGCCTATTATGTGTCACATGCTATAAAGTCACTGCCAGAGAATTCTTTAAACACGATCTGAGTAAGATCAATATCCGTGACCGCACTTGTGTGTTTGACTCACAACCAGTCGTCGTTTTCCTCATCTCCTCTATGCACAATTCATGCCAAACCTCATGAAATTGCATTCGACCAAAAGCCTACAGTGTGTATATACAGAGTGACATATTTCAAATTGCATAATCATTCTGTGCAAACAGTACATTATATTCATGTGACTATCAATTCCCTTAAAGTGATAAACATGTACAGGTTGGGAATTTCTCATAATGGGGGGGGGGGGGGACAAAGGGAGGGAAGCCACAATATAAGTGTGTCAGGATGGGACAGTGGGGTCCAGGGGCGGGCTACATGTCGTTTTATGGAAAATATAGGTCTATATGCTGTTGTACACAAAATAGTAAATTAGCCAAATCTTCTGTCGGGCCATGTTAAAAGCAAAGGAATGCTGTATATTATGCTCCGTGACCCTGCTTCAATTAGATGACATGACGCATTACTAGGGGAATTAGATTTACTCAAATATGGTTAGTTGATTAACGGACAACATTCAACATTCCAGTGGGTGGCAAGATAAAAGAGGGTGTAGGGGTTGCTATCAGCGTGCCATAAGGATATGTCAGGCTAGTTTAGGAAACTAGCAAGTCAATCTATTTACAAGGCAGGACAAAGACTATGAGGAGAATGGGAGATGAGAAGATGTAACAATGTCCTGGAACTGTTGTTCACATGAAAACAGAGTGGCACAACAATGTCTTCAGATTTGTACCATTTTGTCAGTAACTGTATACCCACAAGACAAAACAGACTCAGTTAGATGTGCTGACCCGATCAGTCTCACGCCTCTCTGCAATACGATCAGTGCTATAATAACTAAATCCCTATATAAAGTTATCCACTATAAATGATATGATAACGTTACATACACATAGTGTTTGCCAATGACGCAGAGCACGGACTATTTTATCACTATTTTCATACTGTCCAGAGGCCATTGAGTCATACACTGTGCAGCTATAGTGACATCTAATTTGCAACACCTTCGCGTAAGTTCAGTCATTTGTGTGCGTTGACTCAGCAAGTCTCTTTACCGTAGACTCCTCCCTCTAGATCCTTGCCACTTCAGGTCACCTTTCCCAATAATTGTATACGTTCAATATAGTCATTGCATCTCACACACACTCTTCTATAAGTGACTGGTTTACCCAGGATTCTCCCAGTCTGATTACCATTATCCTCTGATCTCTCCAAGTGCCAACCGTTTGAAGACGACCTCAAACACTGATGGATTCTGATGAATCACTGACAGACTTACAAACAACACACACACCACAAAGGGCACGGAGTTTGACGACTGAAAACGAAGGAATGGCGAATGTGGTGGGTACGATCCCCCATGAATTGTACAGTCTGTCAATCCGTAGCAACCCCCAACACACGACACAATGAAAATACACGGCACCACCCTGTGAGCAAGGCTCCACAAATGATCGTCCTAACACTCAGATTCAACTATCCTATACAAAGTGATATGATATGTTAGAGTTACTATGTGACCTGTGTGTGTGTGTGTGGGGGGGGGGGTCTCACGGTTTCAGCATGCTGAGCTTCACGGCCTGCCATTGATAACTGTCATGTTTTGTGATGGGCCTACTCTGTCTAACACATTCTAGCCTATCAATTATTCTGGGGTTTAGCCAGAGGAAATGTGATTAAAGATGAAAGGGTCACGTGATGTG
The DNA here is from genome assembly GCF_016432855.1 of Salvelinus namaycush. Taxonomy (NCBI): domain Eukaryota; kingdom Metazoa; phylum Chordata; class Actinopteri; order Salmoniformes; family Salmonidae; genus Salvelinus; species Salvelinus namaycush. The sequence goes on along the minus strand of NC_052324.1, from coordinate 9,119,022 downwards.
AAGGTGGTATCCCGAGTTATCGGACACCACAGGCTTCAGTTGCAGGCAGTAATGTCCGCCCGTCAAGCAGATTAGCAAGCTTGATTTATTTATGTCCGATTTCATGTTTCTCCTTTTTTCTCTGACTTGCCTTGTATTGTACTGAGGTGGAAAGGTCTGTACAGGGGTTAATAATGCTAAGCTAGTCTATGGCCAGGTAGACTTTTGACACAAAGGGGAAATGAAGATGATTATTTTTCCAACTACTATTCAAGAAACTTGAGGCTGAGATGCATATCATTTGAATATAATAGAGTCCTGGTATTACCAGGCCTATCTGGGATCATCTCACAAATATGTTTGGCTCCTCTGTCTTATCTGAAGAGGCATGCTTGCTGTTCTTATTGTAATCTTCACACTAATAGAGTGGATGTTTTCAAATAATTTGGTTGGGGGATAACACTTGCTAATTTCCTCATGCTTACTGTCTGTGTCAGGCCTTATCTTGTGAGATAACTGGGGCCTGGAGAATGATTGGCAGATGCAGGACAGCTCTTGTAGATCCGGAACATTGCATTTTCTCACAGAAACATTTACTTATGCAAAGATCTTGAATGTTTTTAGAAAATATCCTTTGACAAATTGAAACAATATATTATTATTATTACTATTATTATTATTATTATTAGTAGTAGTAGTAGTAGTAGTATTGTGGTTGTTTCATCTAGGCCTATAGGCTATGCTACATCCGATTAAAAAAAAAAACAGATTAAAGTCAACTATATTTAGCGCTTAATTAATGTCAGTGCGTAAAGTTAATAGAATATATTACAAGGACAACAACAACAGTTTGGTCACTTGAATTTGATGTAGTTGAAAACGCACCCTCCACGGTTATTTAGATAGTCGCATAATCATACACTGACAGTCCCTTCACAGTGCTTAATTGTCTGTCCTCTTGATCAGGTTTGAGATAGTAATGCATTATTGCTATGCCTCTTTCATTAAAGTAGTTGGGAAATGTGAGCCCGCCCCCTTTCAGGAGTAAAACCGATTATTTCTCCTCGCGCTAAGAGAGGGTGAGGGAGAGACTCGACCAGGATTGTGGGAGCGATCAGAAACAGCCCTCACAACATCATCAGCTACAGACGTCCACGGCTTTAACCGTCCCATTCCTTTCGCCGACACATCACTGGAGACCAAGCAACCATCCTCACTGTCCTCAAATACACTTTCAGACGAGAGACCGACTAGTTTTTTGTTGTTGTCATTTTAGACACAAATAGGCGACTTTTCGGCACGGTTCTTTTTCATGTTGCGTTCCTGCCTGTGCTGGATTTAAGTGCGTCTTTGCGAAGTCCATCCTTGGCACGCAACGGCTTCCTCAACGCTGTCATTCGGCCGGACGACACAGCCGGAGACTGCCTGTGGTATCTCGCACTTACCGGACAGATTTCATGCATAATAAAGTGAGTAACGTGCTACTACATCTATAATATTTTTTTGTCATATCCAGAGGACACGTTATATCTCAAGCAGCAAGGGCTCTTTATTTATACTCGTATGTGTCAGTTTGACATCACCGGTACACTTGAGCGCGATTTTGAAGCGCGTTGCCTCCCAACAAACTACAACGTAACCATGACCATTGTACCTCCAGACCTATAGGCTACACGCAGCAAAGTAGCGTTTTACGGAGTCTATTTACGAGAGTCAAGGTTTGTGTTGTGGTATTGTTTGTGTGCTTTGACCTTGAAGTGTTTATTTCCCACAATATCGCAACACCGTATCAACAGGCGCACAATGGGCTACTAGGGCGACTCATATTCTCGGTATATGACTTGTATTATGTAGTATTTAAAAATGATTACTCTGAAATATTCGTAT